>NC_140413.1:72100833-74657500 GCF_965140295.1 Lepidochelys olivacea
TGCAAAAAGGTGGGTGGGGGTCAGTGTAGTGCTGCTGACTCATCCCCTGGGAATGTAAGTGCAGAAGGCTTTAAAAGGGGCACGCCTGGGCATTAGAATCCCCTTCTCCATGCAGCAGGCAAAGCAGCATCCACCCTCCCTCCCCCTGAGATGGCAAATATCAGGTTTGGCTAGGACCTGCTATGGGCATTGAGCTGGGTTGCTGGGAAGGAATTTTCCCCTCTCCACCAGATTGGCCGAGGTGGAGTGGGTTCTCTTTATTTATTTATTTATTTATTTATGTATGTTTGTTTGCCTTCCCCACAGTGGGTTTCAGGGAGGACCTATTCTGTTGAGGAGGAAAGAGGGTTAGGCTATGTGTCACAACTCATTATGTAAGTGTGGCGAGGATGTCCAGTGCAGATTCTCCATAGAGAAGGCATCCAGTGATTGGATAAATGGCCTGGTAAAGGACTTAAGAAGGAGGTGTTGTTTCAAGGAACGGAATGGGGTGGGGGCTGCTATGATTGGTACAGCAGAGAGCCAACCCCCCTTTCTTATAGCTTACCTTAACCCTCTTAACGAGGCGGGCGAGATGATGGTAAAGTCTCAGCCATGGGTTGGCTGAAGCACCTGGATGGAAAATGAAAGGGGGGACTGGTGGCAGCCTCTGGGCCATTATTGAATGAAGGTGATGTTGTCTGCACTGTATACTTTTATCCGCTGGGTAGTCCCAGACATCTAATAATAAATTAGTGGCCTGATTATCAAGTGGCTCCTGTCCTTCTTTCAGTATTGTTGAACAACTCCTCCATAGGTTGGAGTGTACTAACTGAATGTGAGACAGGTAGCAACATTGCAATGGACCAGGCAAGGAAAGCAGAGTATAGTCACAATAAGATGATGAAATATTTCTCTTGGTAAACACACCAGTGCTTGGGAACCAGTACATTAAATCCTTAAATTTACTTTGCCTGAAAACTGACATGATCTCTGATTTTAATGGAGAGTAAACTGAGAACAATGGTTGACTGAGTGATCCACACTGAAATTCATTTGTAACTGAGGAAAAAAAAAAAAAACAGGGCCAGGGATGTATGGGGTGATTTTCTAATACATACAGTAGTATAAAGTAGTGATTCTCAACCAGAGGTCTGGGGCCCCTTAGGGGGCCTCGAGGAGGTTCCAGGGGGGATCTCCAACAGGGCCAGCATTAGACTCACTGGGGACCAGGGCACAAAGCCAAAGTCCCACTGCTTGGAACTGAATACCATGTCCCTGAGCCCCACCACCTGGGGCTGAAGCCTGAGCCATGTAGCTTCATGGGGGCCCCTGTGGCATGGGGCCCCAGACAACTGCCCTGCTTCTTACCCTCTAACGCTGACTCTGGCTTTTATACGCAGAAAACCAGTTATTGTGGCACATGTGGGCTGTGGAGTTTTTATAGCCTGTTGGCAGGGGAGGGGAGCTCAGAAAGAAAAAGGTTGAGAGCCTCTGACAAAGTAGTATAACGGCAGGGCAGAGATGCAGGTGTATTCTGGATCAAAACACAATTACATCCTGATGGAACCCTGGAAAAATAAAGGGTTGGCTGCTTCTCTGACTTACACTACTGCAAATTAAGAGTCATTCTACTGAAAGAGTAATTCTATACTTGAAAATCAGTGCAAGAGAGATCAGGCCCACAGATACTAGAAGTACTGATGGCATGAAAATAACTGTTAAAAATGCTATTAAGTTGCATTAAGTATTTTGGAAATTTTGATTTTCCCCTCACCAAACAAACATTTCTCTTATAAAATTGGGTTGTTTTTTTTTGCATGGGCTCCGAGGTAGTCGTATTTCCCAATATCTCCATATTGCCAAAAGATATAAGGAAATTATCTACAAATAGGCTTTATGCAATAATGGATAAGATGCTTGGATAAGCAATTAAAAGGGTGGCTGCTTATTCAGATGTACCTGAACCTCGTTAGTGTGTCTCTTAGGAGATAGATTTTTTTAAATGTTTCCTTCACTTCTTGGTTCCTACCAAGTATAAAATCCAGAAGAAAAGTCTTTCAGAATGCAGAGATTAAAAAAAAAAAAACCAACCCGAAAACCAAAAACAAAACAAAACACCTCAGGGCTTGTCACATGCAGCAATGTGCACCACAAGGGGTAAACTGCAGTGCGTTCTAAAATGTTGCACTCTCCCTGCCCCATGAAAACCTTGGTGACATGCTCTACACAAGGTACCAGGACGACATCAGAGTGTACTAGGTACTTTATAGAATGTGTCAGCAGGGTCTACACAGGGCAATTAAAGTGCTCTACAATTTACACACCTCTGGTGAGTGCCAGATACAGAAGTCCTCGGAGCTTTTTAGATCACCAAAACGGGAGCAGAGTTCTGCTCGAAGGTTTGTGTATATTTTATCCTATCTGACTCAGCCAACTCTAATTTGTATGCCCAGACTAGAACAAATTTAATAACGTGATAGACAGAAAATGGACCTTGGGCTAGAATATTATCCTACGAGATCAACTTGATTAATTCTAGCATCTTCTAAAAAAGTAGTTAATGTCAGACACACTAGGATTAAATTCTTATTGCTGTAATGTTTACTAGTTTAAAGATGTTAATTTCAGATTTTGAGTTTTAATCCAAGTAGAGAAGATCCAACAGACTCCCGCAGCAGAAGTGCACAAATTGAACCATGTATCTTCAGTAACAGATAAACCGAAGAAAAATATCAGGAATAGTATCTATAGGAAGAATTGACTGTACAGAGATTGGTTTTCAAACTCTTCCCTGAGAACCCAATATCTTTGCAACAGCAATAAGACTAATATTAGGTAAAAATTATTGAATGTCACAATGTTTATTATTTTGGTATTTAATTTCAATGTAAATATTGTGTTATTTATGTTCATGAATACTGGCACAACTAAAGATAGTTTAGCAACTTCTTTAGAAAAGAAGCTTATGAGCCATCTAATCCAACCAGGTTTTATAATATAGGTTTATAGATTTGATCTTCATCTGTTATAATTCAGTATAGTTTCAATGAAGGCCTTTGAGAGCTGCGCCAGTTCACACTAGCTGAGGATCTTAACTCCTACAGGATTCTCACCCAGGAATATCCAAATTCAATTCTATTCTGTATAGGTTCTTATACCACACTCATCACCAGAATGTCTGAGTGCCTGTCCACAGTTTTAGGCAGTTTAGGCCCAGGTCACAGAGCACCCTGAAATTAGGGCCAAGACCTTGAACTTAATTCAATAGTGTATGGAAAGCCAGCATAGAAACAGGAGGACAGGTCTGATGTGCTTGTGGTTGTTTATGCTGCTGAGGAGACATGCTGCAGTGTTCTGTACTAGCTGGAATTTCCTAAGCACTACAGTCTTTATGGGAAGGTACACTGCATTGCGTAGTCCATCTGAGAATAGACAAAGCTGTGAATAACAGAGGCCAGGTCAACATCTGCCAGGGTGGGATACAGTCTTCAGCTGGAGAAGACAGAAAGCATTATTCATGGACTGAATCAACCAACTGTGGATGTGAACCTTCAATCAAAAGAGACTTCACCATGACTGCAAATTCTTTCCTCTGTCCACCAGCATCACCTTTAACTTGCTTGGCTTCAGCTGCAGCCAGCTGTACCTCATCCATGAGTTGATCATGTCTAAGCACTGTGCGGGCTTGGTGGAGTAGGGTGGTCATGTGTGGTGAGGAATACGTAGAGCTGGATGTCATCTGCATGTTTCTGCCACTTAAGTCCATGACATCCGACCAGTTCATCTACCCGGTGATTGTAGATGTTGAAAAGGACCAGAGAGAAAATTGTGGGATTCAACAAGTGAGGGGTCTGGTAGTGGAGGTGCAGTTTCTCAGTATTACTTGCTGGATGCATCCTTCCAAGTAGGACTCAAACCATTTTAGCACATTTCCCTGGACCCCGCCACCTCTCTCAGGTGAGACAGCAGAATCTCATGGTTGACAGTACTGAATGCTGCAGAGAGGTCCCGGAAGATGAGAATGGATGTCTTTGTCTTTCCTCTAACCACTGACAGGAGGAGATCATCCATCAGTACCAATAAAGAAGTTTCAGTTCCACATCCTGGCCTAGATACAGATTGTGCAAAGACTAGAATATTAACTTCAATTTCTCGAGCTTGTAGTTGGCTTCTGGAAAGCTTCTCCATGAACTTGCAAGGGTCTTCACAATTACTTTGTGTGTACGGGGAAAGATTGAGAGACAGAGAAAGATCACTTCAGTCAGGTCTCAGGTGAAATGTGCAAACAGCTAAAGAGCACATGGAAGATGGAAATACTTCACAAGCATTTGGGACAGGAATTAATAGCTTATCCAATTGAATTTACAGGTATGCTAGACATAACTATTCAAACTAGAATTTGTTTATGACACTGGGCTTAACACCTGTAACCCTGAAAAGAATGCCAAGGCTACATTTGACAGGACTTTGGTTTTGTCTCTCATCTTAAAGGCAGCAACTCCAATGGCACAATTCCTTTTCTCATGAAGGGCTATGGGTTCAGTCAGTATGATACACAGATAAAGTAGTATCTGCTGAATCACCAACTTCTTTCAATACTCCGATTCTCACTGCAACTATTCTATTCAGTATGAGATATGGGGAGATAATAACTAGGGTGCTGTATTTACAGACCATGCAACATTCAAACTTTTCCATAATTTAGTCAGAAAAGCATCTCTCTTGACTATACCAAAAGCAATATTTTGCAGCCTACCACAGATATTGGTCTGAACACTGAAATATGCATTGGATAGATGCTGGTTAGTTAAGTAAGATCTTGTCTACACTGAGAAGTTAATTTGGATTTAGGTAGGATATGAATTTAAAGCAGAATAACTCCCTATACAATTGCTTTTATTCCAGAATAAGAGTGTCTTATTCCAAATTAGTTTAATCCATTTCTGAAGTAGATTAAGCTAATGTGGAAGCAGAGGGTCCACACAAGGAGTTGATCAGGAATAGCTATTCCAGAACAAAACCCCATATACATTAGCCTTTAGTCTAAATAAGGGTAGAAAACAGAAGAATGAAAATTAAACTGGCAGGTTACAAAAATTCATAGAAACACAACAAATAAAACAATTTAAAAAGGTTTAAAAGCTGTACAATGTTATAGCCACCTCTTGGCAGATAACCTAAGATTTTGCTGATCTTGACAACATAACAAGGCAGTTAAAGGATACATTATTCTTGAAAACTGCAACAAGCTGTTACTAATCACCAAAGATTTCATAATCATGGGGAAAAAAACCCAAGAGGAATCCATTCTCCTTTTCTGTTTAAGTTGCCGAATGATAATATACAATAACGATAAAGATAATAAAGTGTAAGGGATAGGCACTGAAGCTCAAGTTCTCAAATGTGGCCTCTAAGTTTGGATGCCTCAATTTCTGTGCCTCAAAGCCTGATTTTCAGAGATGCTGATCACCTACAACTTCAGTTCTAATCACTGATGAAAATCAGGCCCTAGGTATCAATAACGGGGCACTCAAAAATGGATGCACCCAAATTTACAGGCCAAATTTTAAACCCTTAGCCTAGACACTTTATTCTGTATCATATGGCAATTCTGCTAGGCAGGATCTTCAAGATCCACAGCTTTTTGGATCTTCCCCCAGGAGTTCAGTGCCATAGAACAACAATGATCTGCTGCTCTAGTAACTTTCTTACAATGGGATTAAAAACTTCCTCATTTTAACACCTGACTGTCCCAGTATACTTTAAGGCCCCACCCAGTGCTGAGCCATTAGCAGTACAGCATCTGAATAAAGCAGCTTTTCAGTTATCAGATATGGAAGTATTAGCAGCACCCAGTATACACACGCTCCCTTTAAAAGGCATTAGACCTGGACACCACTATTGGTATTTATACCAAAAAGTTCTAACACCAAGTAGTTTCTGTGCACTACACAGTTAGGCCAACCCTAAAAACACATTAATAAGACACACTCAGCATTCAGGTTCGTAAAGTTCTCTTATATGATTTATACGATTAAAGGGATAAACTCATAAATGGTTTAATGCAACCCTTAAAGAGTTCAAAAATAAAGTCATCTAACTCTTCCCTGGATGTGAAGTAATGTTTTCTGGATATTTCTTTTTACTGACTCTAATATAATCCAAGCACTTTTCTTCCCACATACGGTAAAAAAAATCTGCTCAGGAAAACGAATGAAGTCAGAATAGAGCCTGATGTATATTTGGTATCAATAATGCAGAATTTACAAATCTTTAAAGGTTAACAAATGTAACATTCATTAATAAAAAACAAACTGGTAAAAAATCTTTGTTCTGGTTCTGAATTTGTATTGGAATTTGTAAACCCTATACAAACAACAAATATTTTAGGCTATTATAGGTTTTCACATCCATATTAAAACAGCAACATAAACTGTCAACATTGTTTATACATAAGTTTTCAACATTCTTAATGTGCACAATATCGTTCTTGTCTCTATTTCATAATACCCTGTTCACATGTAGCTCTAGGAAACCTACACAGTCTCAACTAGAGAGTTCTCTTCTCTATGTTCATCCTTTTAAAATAGATGGTCTCTAACAGCACATGCCCCATCTTTCTAAGTTACTGGAAAATAGCACCATCGTATTATAGGGAGTATATATCTGTGAAATTGGAGAATGGTAACAAGAGAGCTTTTCACAAATTTGCAGTGGTTAAAAGTTGTTGCCATCTGCTGGATATCCAGTGAGCTTTGAAATATGAGAGGAATATGGAATGAGGACAATGCAATGAGGGGACAACTGGTCTAGTAGTTAAAGCACTAGCTTGGGACCTGGGTTCAAGTTTCTGCTCTGCCCCAGACTTCCTGTGTGACTTTGGACAAGTCACCTAGTCACTGTGCCTCAGTTCTCCATCTGTTAAATGAGGATAATAGCACTTCCCTACCTCACAAGGGTTTTATGAGAAGAAATACACTAGAAATTGTGAGGAGCTCAGATACTGCTGTAACAGGAGCCATATAAGCATGACAGACAGACGGTCAGCTGGGCTGGTGTACACAAAACCACTATTACAACTAGTACCCTGACTTGTCTCAGCAGACAGGCCCAGCATAGAGTGTGCTTCAGGGATTAAGTATTTTAGGTTTCCACCAAACCGTGATGGAATCACACGGGTGAAAACAGCAAAGAGAAGCTTGTGTTGGTGTCCCTATTGTCTTAATTCTGCATATAAACACACAGTTTAATTCTTCAGGGTTGTCAATCTTGTACTTGTCAGAAGAAATATTTTTACCTTTATAAATACCCCAAAACATAAGCGTTAGTAGGTCTCATTTATCAAACTGAGGTGCAGTATTATTGAGATTAATGATAAAACCATTATTATGTCCGTAGTCTCAAAGTGTCCTTCAATACTTTTTAAAAAGACTAGCCCCAAACAACAAAACAACAACAACATCTAATGTCACAAAATTGTGGAACATTTAATCAAATTCATATAAGAGTCAGCCTCTTCTATGTTCTTTTTATCACTGCTAATCTCGACAAATATTAAACTATATTAAATTTACACCAACACTTTATTTTTGAGCTCTACTAGAATATATATGTTCACAACAGACAGTAAACAGATGTTTTGTGTGCTGAGAATGTTTGAGTGGCTGTGGTTTAAGGCACAATCTGTTACCACAGACCAGTTACTTCCAAAATGTGCTGCAAGAGATTTGTCTGTCTATGCTTCACATTTCTAATCACCTACATAAAAACTAAATATTTCATCCACTGTAACACTTACCGTTAAATTACTTTGGCTTAGTAAAATGGACTTGTAATTACTAATGCATTTGCTATAAATGGTTAATACTGTAATATGGCAAGAGTTTAAATAAATTAAAAATTGTATGTTTAAGTACTTCTACTGTGCAATTACTTTTGCTGATCCTCAATGTACTAATCTATAATTTTGCATAGAAAACTTACGACTAGATTTTCAAACTCTAGCCTGCATTTCAATGCAATTTGTGGGTCCAAGCAACTGTAGGCAGTTTTATGTCCACAATTTAGTGAGTAAATCAAATAATTAATAATCTAACTGGCAGAGTATGCACCTGCAAAATCATGAGCACAAAAATGAAGACCTGCTAAGGCTGACCTGAAAATGTGTCCCTTAATGGATTCCCTTGAAAAACTAAGATAAACATTCTCTGGAATTTTTAGTATCTTCAATTGCTTATATATGCACTAACAAATCATATTGATAACACTATCAAATAGAACAGACTAAGGAACCTTTTGTGTAGTTGAATATATTTTGGTGGAAGGTTTTTTTTTTAATTAAAAAAACCCTATCACCTGATCACACCCTACCAGTTTCAAGGTTGAAAGAGTAATGCAAATTAACATAGCTCCCCAATGACTGAGGCAGAATTTACATATTTTCACCTTCACTAACAACACTGCTTTGGTACCACATACATTGTTCTGCACTGTCATGATACATGACTTGTATTTAGAAATCTGACAGTTTAAGAATGGATCATACCATTACATTAAGTTGAATATATTTCTGTGCTGCAGAGGAGAAGATAAAGAGGTCTCTCTTAAAAAATAATGTTTTTGCTCCATCTTCTCACTTGACTTGTAAAACTGGTATAAAACTGTTGTACTTACCACACTGATAAAATTCTGTTTCCTTTGTTTCAAATACCAGGAGGAAAATTTCACTTTTTATTTAATATATACTTTAACTGCTTCCATATGCTATACTGAATACAATAGTTGGGTATAGCTCTACTGTATAAGCTTTAAGGCCTGCCCATAAGTGGGGTCATACAAGTACTGGAATTCTTTCAAATTTGATTTATAATCAGACTGATGTATTGGTCAGCCTTTGGAAGCTATTAATAAAGTTGAGGAACTTTAAAAATAATCTGTAGTGTGGGAGAAACACTATGCAGAAGATCACCATCAGAAAGGCCTGGGAGAACTAGCAGTTTGGTGAAGGGGGGAAAAAAGCAAAGACTAGAAATACACCAGTGAACTGGTCACAACCACTCCTGGGTCCCAAGGTGGTGTGATAGTAAAAGGTTTGTTGTGAGCAAAAGGCTACACAGCAGATGCTCGTATTAAAGGGTTTAACATATTTTGGAATAAACATTTGGGAGAATAAGGCACAGTGTAATCCATTGTACATTGTGCACATTTGATAGCAAATTAGCCAAAATGCTTGCAATTAATTCTTGCCCATTTTCCTTTGCAGTGGCAAAGAAATAATGGGGACTTTGGGAACAGGTTTTTTATTATTCCCTCCCCTCCCATCCAACCCAGTGCTACATATTTTCCTTTCCTTGCAATCTTAGAGAAGCAGAGTCTACAATTTTGAGAAAGTTTGGAGTGAAAAATCTAATCAATGAGAAGCTAGCTTATGGTCAGGTCATTAACTTGACGTTCATTATGCCTTAATTACTGTCTTTTTAGTCTTCATACTGAGAAAGCCAGATTTCTCTTCGTCCACTCAGTGCTTATTGTAGGGTCTCTGAATAAAGAGGTTTGAAAAGCTATACTCTTATTGAAACTGCAAAGCAATTTAGCATTTGCTCCCTCACACTCTCTTTCACTCTCATCCCTCCCCTCCTCATTTTTGGATTTACTGTCTAAAATCAAGGGACAAGATGTATGCAATAAAAAATTAGGATTTTTTTCTTTATACTGCACACCTTTTTAATATAGTGTTCCATGATTTCTTAAGCAAAACTCAATGATTTCGTAAACATAATGGTCAGCTATATATTTACAGCCTGATTTTGCCACATCTGTTTTATGAAGCTGTAATTCACTTTAATGAGACTTACAGCAAAAATGAAAGTTATAAAATTGAGCTCAAAATCTGCAATCATTTTAGCTGCTATTTTACAACTTGCCTCATCTTATAACAGCAGTAGATGTAACGTTGCCTCACCTCATACCAGCTCAGATACAGGCTATCGATCATATATACTCATATGCTTGAAAAACCTCTTGAGCTTTTTAATTACTTGGCAAATCAGCAGGAAGGTGACAGACGTGATATCTGAGTTTTAGGGACATCTATGGTATACAACATCCTAAGGCCTTTTCATACAAAAGATAAACAGCAGTGATTCTACATCAAGCCAAATTATTTGCCTACTGGGGGGGAGAGGATGCAGGGGAGTGAAACGTGCAAGATCACTTTAATGTGACTGATGTTATTTTAGTACATTAGGTGAACTATTAACCACAACAAAAGAGGGCCCTAAATAAAGTGCCTACAAGGAGTAGTGGAGTACATCAATGCCTCAATTCCAAGACTCACTTTTCTCCCATGGGAGACTGACCTAGAACAGTACAGAAAGAATCACAAGGACCAGGTTGCCAAAAAAAAAAGGTGTCAAAATGATTAATGATTAAAAACAAAGTTCCAGAAACCGTACACTATTTTAAAAAAGTCACAATCACAAGATTTTTTGATAAGTGAATATATTTAAAAACAAAAACAAAGCACCACCTTAGGGCTAAATCGCATTATCTGTGCAGAGCATGAAAGAATGGACTGCGTGCAGAGGAGTTATTTCAGGGTCGGACGGGGAGAGGCATGTGTAGGGGGAAGTAGGCTAGTCCTCTTTCCAGGCTTCAGTCAGTAGCTAAGCTACTCTGTGCATTCTACCACAGTCCTCAGGCTTCAGTAGACACTGATAATCACTAAGACTTCCCCACATAATTGTGGCGATATTCACCCAACCCTGCTCTACAACCCTGCACACTAGAACTCAGGGTACCTCTATGGAGCTCTACTCTGCAGCAGGTAGGGGCTGCATTCAGGACCTTCTGGGGCTTTAGGGAAAGAGCAAGGGCGGGGGGTGGGGGTGGGGTTAGAGAAGTGGTATATGCAAGGCAGGATTTGCCTGTTATTGAATAGGGGAGGCCAAAAGCTGCAACTTAGGGAAAAAAACTACAAATGCTCAATTTTAGTTTACGTTTTATAAACAACAAATTTGCAGGAAGACTGAGAATTTCAGTCTCTCAAAGTACTTATATGGCCCCCCACACCTGAGTATTGAGCTCCACACAATCAATACTGGAGTTTTCTTTACAACTCCCCTTTGATGTAGGAAGGTTCTATTACCCCCATTCTTCACATGGAGAATGGCGGTGCAGAGAGATTAAATGACTTACCCAAAGTAACACAGAAAGTCTGTGGGACTGACTAATTTTTCACAGATCTCGTTGAATCTCAGTCCAATGCTTTAATCAGAAAACCATTTAGCTTCAGAGGCAGCAATAAAGGGACCAGATTGACTCCAAAGAGGTGCAGAGACAGTAGACAGCGAGAAAATCCTCATGCTACACACAGGTTCAAAATCTTTCACAGCCCAACCTGTCAGTGGGCCCTTCTCAGACTTTATTCTAAGTCTGCCTACTTCATACACGGTGCTTTTGAAAACAAGTAATATGCTGGAGATACAGAAAAATGAGAGTGCATGTACAAAAATTTGTTCACTCAAGATTAAATGTAACATTAAAATGATCAGTTTGTCACTAACCATAGTTGCTAAGAGAGATGGTAATTAAAGGGGGGGAAATTAAGAGCACCGAGAAAGCTATAACTATTTTTAGTTTTTCCTTGTTATGTTCAGTTAAGTGGACTGGTTTGGTTTTAGTGATTCACTAAGCAATGACTAAAGCTGTAGGAAATGTGTTTAAATGTTAGCTAACTGGACAGTAGTACATTTTAATTCTCTGTATCAACTATGTAATTCTCTCTATCAGTGAGAATTAGAGACACTAGGGTGTGATGTGGGTTAAACTATCGAAAGACCAGTTTTATCCCCTCACCCCCCCAAAATTGGATCCAGTTAATTTTTTTCAGACTTTAGATACTGAAGTTACATTTTCTATATGTAAACAATGTATTTTCAATAAGATTTCTGTGTACGGGGAACTCCTGATAAAATGAAAAAAAAGATTTTTTCAAATAAAATAAGACTATTCTGATTGAAGAGACAATCCGATTTCTATTAAAAAAAGTCTTGAAACCAAAATTTAGAATATTTATTCTAAAAGTTTAATGGGGCGGGGGGGGGGGGAGCATTACAAGTTCCATTGCATCTCTGTTAAACTCCCTATATGTTTTTAGGGGATTATGCTAAAGTTATTAAAACCGCCTGCTACAACTAATTTAAAAACTGCCACTAAGAACTGATCTTTGACTTCAGAAATGTTGATACTTCCCAAATGCAGTTCTAAAACACTGTCCAAAACCTTGAGCCTTCTGGCCTTAAACTCTATGACTATGACCCCCTGGAAACCTTGAACTCTGGGGAAGATAGGAACTGGATATGAGCTAAGGAGCTTGGGTCACTCTAGTTAAAATATGAGCAACTAGAATTGGATTCCTTTTAATTAAAACTCAGATCAAATAATTTTCTTTTTCAAGATGGAAAAATAAACAGTTTTAGAAGCACTAAGAAGTTTTTCACAAGACGGATATAGAATTTCCCCCATTAAAGTAGAAACCTAACTACAAGGTTTTAATTGTGCTCTTTTATTTATTCATTTTTACTCTGAAAGACTGTATTTTCTCCACAGCTTCCCACATTCTGTAGGTCTCTAGCACCTGAGTCCTTAGCTACTATTTCTAGGTAGCAATTAATAAGATATTAGAATAACCATCCTGACAAAAATGTACATTAATCTGCTGGTTCAGGGCACAATGTTTCTTAAAACTCTATTTTTCACCCCACAGAGCAGTGAAACTCAAAATTAAACACAACTGCAATTCCTAATCTCATAGTGGTAGGAGGAATACTAATATGACCTCTGAATGCACCAATTACAAAGTAGACCTTTGGCTATGCTATGAACTCAATAATTATTCAAGGACCAAAAAATATTTTTTTATACCTAGTTTCACTGCCTGCTGACTACTACTTCAAAGAGTGCATGGCTCTTGGGATTCTGCTATTTTAATCATTTGTGCTTCAGTCAGTATCTGCTACAGAGTTTAACTTCTGTAAACTCTAAAAGGCTTGATAGCATCAACCACAGCAATGAGCTACAGCAGTCCACAGAAAAGGAAAAATCTTACTGGATAAATTGTAAAGAAAATTTGGAGCACCCAAAATAGTGTTTCATGGCCTGTTTGGTTTAACAACAGACCCAATGCCCATTCAAGCACACATAATTTAGAAGGTCTGCCTGCCTGCAATAAAGGCCGAAATTGGATACTTGGCGAGATTAATTACCTAGATAGGGCATGATAATGCAAGTCAAATGGGAATGTAATTAAAGTGCACCTTCCATGAAAATTATTCATTGCTAATGGATCAGGTGACAGATAAATCAAAAGGCATTTTTAAAAAAGAGCTACAGGTTAACTTGAGGCAGCCTTTCCTCTTTAGAAGCTACAATAACTGCAGACATTGAATTCAATTCACACTGTCTTGCTCTCATCATAGTACTGTAAGACAAAAGAATAGATTATAATGTAACCTCAAAGAAAGAGAAACCAATAGAAAAGTTATCAGGATTGTACCTGCAAACAAAAGGTCAACTAGAGTGGAACCAGTTGGCTGGCAGCTTTCAGATTAGTATATCTCTCTACTTTTGTGCCATAATAGGAGACTGCAACCATAAAAGAAGGCAAGTGATGAATTAATAAGTTGACTAGTCCCTTGGGTACAATCTTTACAGATGAAAGACATGCTGTCGTAATCAAACAGGGTTATAAATTAGGTAAATCAAGTGGCACAAGTAGTATCTCACATTATTGCTATTTAATAAAGTCTTCTGAAATTTGTCATTAACTCTTTAACATCAATACATGTATTTACAGTCCAGAAACAACAACAGTAAAAGAAATAATGTTTTACAATAACAGGGCAGGTGATATTTCCCAATGGGATATTAATTCTAAAGAAGATCACTGCCTTTTACTTTTTACAGCCATAAGAATCCACTGTGGAATCCTGGCATGTCAAAAGCTCCTCTTGAGACACACTGAGGAAGGAGGATACATTGAAGTAAATGTATTTTTGAATGCAGAAGGAATACAAGATTTGGCCCTCATTTGGCCAGATTCTGCAAATCCATATATATTCATAAAGTCCTTGACTCAAACAGGACTACTGACATGAATAAACGTTTCCAAGATCTGTCTCTTTGTATAGACATTTAGAAAGAAAAACAGCAGGCTGATTTTAGATTTAATATCTGATGGTCAAAGAGTACTGGAACATGTAGCCCAGTTGTTAACAGCAATTCCTCAGACTTATAAAAATGTATTTTCCTATTGATTGGTGTTGCACATTTACTTTATTTTACATTGTCTGTAAGATTAATATAATCCCACCATTAAATGCTGTCACCACAATGAGATTACTCACATGAGTAAAGTGAATAGGACTGTGGCTCATTCTATGTAACTTTTATAATAAAATAAATAATAGCAACCACCACCACCATCATTTTACGGGGCTTGATCCAAAGCCCATGGAAAGCAATGGAAAGATTCCCATTGCCTTTAATGGGTTTTATAGCAAGACAATGTTCCTGAAACAGCAAGCTATTACATTACTTCTACAAAAAGTATATTCAAGATTTTCACAGACTTCCAGAAAGCATTATTGTATATTTAACAAATAGGTATTCTCTGTTCTAAAGGAGAACTCTGGGCCTTTTTAAAAAACAAAAAATTCACACGTTATCCTTTATTTCCCCTTCTCATATAAAATTGAGAGATTAAAAAAAGAATGCAACTTTTGGCAATAGATGAATATTTTGTTCATGTTAAATGGTGCAACAGAAAGTTCAAATTCACCTGAAATTTAGTTTACTCGATCCCAAATTCAGCTTTTTAACTATAACACACTATCTGAGCTTGTCAAAAAGTTTTGAAATTGCAGGAGAGAAAGCAATACAAATAAGTCCAATCATTTGGGTGCTTTTTTTTAAAAAAAACTTTGAAATCATTTTTAGTTCAATAAAGCAATGTACCAAAATATATCTGTTATTGGGTTATTGATTAGGTATGCAATATCGTATGTAGTTCTATTTTCTTAATGGTTATTGATTACATTAAAAACACAAACAATTGACCCATTCTAATGAGAGATTGTTTTTTACCTCTGCCGACATGTTTTCACTTATAACTAGATCCCAACCAAGCTCTGAAGCAAAAACGTTTCTGTATGTCAGATTACCAAGCACCCATCTAGAGAACTGTCTGATATTTAGCCACCAGGACACTGCAATTAAGATTCATTCGTCCATTTCATCCCTGGCTCTGAGAAAATAATGAAACATCAGTGAAACAAGACAGAAGTTCACAGAAGGTGATTTAGCACCTTTCCAATTGGAACACCTGTATCTGCTTTGTATTTTCCTTTCTGTGTTGCAGATTAACTAACCATCAGTTTCCTACTCTGTTTAAATGACACTATTTCTGACATTAGAGCTATCAAGAGTGAAAAACTGAACCAAGGAGAACGGCCTGATACCATTCCCATTGAAGGCAACGGGCATTTTGCCAATGTCTTCAGTGGAAGCAGGATTAGGCCTAAAAGAGTCATGCAGCAAACATACTAATATGAAATGATTCTGTTAACCATTAAATGGAAAAACTCAATTGTCAAGCTGTGTTGCAGTGGCTCAAGAGCATCAGTACCAACCTCAGGTTAGACTGTTAAGAACCAGGGGCATACACCCCAAATTGGCTGTGAGTTCTATACTCAATTTCACCAACCAATTATCAAGTATAAACTCCACAGGCATTACACCAGCCTTAACACAGAGTCACAGACAGTCCCCTTGGGAATTCTGTCTTGACACCCAGGTAAGCCTACCTTTGTGATACATGGCCCCTTACCTGAATAGTGTTGTTACTCCCAATCCCAAAGGACCAGTCACTTATCCCAGGTCAATTGCACCTTATATCTCACACCAAAGACAAAGCTTGTATCCAAACCTATAATAAACCTATCTAAAGATTTATTACATAGGAAAAAGAAATAAGAGTTATTTACATGGTTAAAGCATGCACACATATATGCCCACAAGTTCCAATCTTAAATTTCAAAAAGTAACAGAAGATTCTGTAATAAGCAAGCTCTATATGTCTTTTGGGGCTAACCAAGGCTAAGCACCATGGACCTTTTGCTTATGTCTAGTCATCCTTGCCTGCTCCCCCTCCCCCAAGTCCCAGCTGCATGAAGATACAGTTCCTCCTTGTTAGGAGTTATTTCCTTCTTCCATTCAGCTTTGAGCTGCAAACTCAGCCGATGAGAAGGATTCACTTCATGTGGGGAGAGCAGGACAGAGTAAAACAAAGTCTTTTTTTCCTCTTTAATGTTGCACTATAGCCTGTCTGGTGTCAATAGGCCTTTCTTTTCAAGCAGGACATAACACCTTCTGAAGACCAGCATTTCACTCCAATGAATGTCTCTCTCCTGTCTGGTGATCTACACAGTAACACAGATTTACAATGTATACTCTGGGGAAATTCTGCACCATTGCACATGTACAGAATTTATGTCTCCCACCGATTTCTTTGTTTCACCACAGAAAAATGACTTTCTGATGGGGAAGCAAAGGAAAGCAACAAGACCAGGTATTTGACAAATAAAATTTGCAGAATTTTGCAGAATTTTAAAATACCGTGCACAGAATTTTTTGGCACAAAATGCCCTCAGGAGTAAATGCTCAAATATTACCTTACAATATGAGATACAGATGTTACAAGCCAGGCTAATGCATGAAGCAACTCACAAGCATTCAATGAAGTCTAAACATTAAATGCATTCTTATAACTCTAATACTTACCTTTACAATACTAACACACAGGTGAGCCAGACTGGCTCCAGTTATGTATATGTCAGTGGAGACATGGCAGCTTATCATGAGCTAGCACCTGGTCTGCCAATGTCACACTAATATTTAACAGGACTTTATTTGTTTCTGGAGGAAGGATAAGAAGGCATCCCAGTCTTGCCTGTGTTACTCTTCATAGGACATCAGATGCAAAAGAGTTGCTGAAAGTATTCAGTTTTCAGTTAAGATATGGTATGTGGAATATCAAGAGTTAAAGGAATGCACACAAAACATGTTTCATATTGAAAAATAAATGCTATTGTTCTAAGATGTCCCTCTGTCAAAGCTGTTTGCTTTCTTTGAGGGAGCTTTTCCCCATCATGGACACAACAAGCGCTGGGGGAAGGGGGGTGAGGAATAACGGATCCGCAAAAAGAAGTTAGAAAAAATATTCCTAGGCTTAAAATAATTTGAAAAATCATAATTTTCACTATAAATGATTATGTAGTTAAGACAAAACAGCCAGATAGGCCATTAATAGTTGAAAATCAATTTCCTTTGCTGTCTCCTGACTTATTGCTGAGTGACTTGACATATTCCTAACTTGAAAATTTGCAAAGTACCTTAGGACAGCTCAACAGAAAGGCCACCTTATAATACAGAATTTTACTAAGGGACTAAGCCTATAGAATAATCAGGGATACAAAATTATCACCTTCTATATAGGTCTTCAAAAGACTTCAAAATGTCCTAGAATTTCAACTTCACTTGGGGTTTGTCCACACTGCCCCTCAGTTCATACTACAGTGATGTCAACAACATTGTGCACCAAAGTGCTGCACTATAACCTCCATGTAGATGTTGCATGTGCAAACTAAAGGTTCCTAGAATGCATTAACACAGTCCTCTTCAAACCAGACTACATTAATGCAAACTAGGAACATTGCATTACAGTGTAGCATTTTGGTGCACCCTTCTATTCACATGCCTGTAGTCCTAACTGCAGAGCAGTGTAGATACAGTCTTAAAGATTATACAAAACAATTCCATATTAAAATTAAGATTAATTGTTTGCATCAAGATGGTAAATGTATGCTACGATCTGTAGTTGTGATGGTTGCCTCTCTATATTAAAGAAAGCTGGACTCTGAGCACCCCTGTTTATCGCTATTGTTAGAATTTTATTTTGTTGTTAATTCACGTAGTGAAATTTGCTCTCTCTTTTAGGCGCTGATCCTGCTGCTGCTTGTGTTTAAAACTGAGGCCCCAGGTCCAATCCTGCAAGATCTGAGTCTCCTAATCCTCTTCCATTCAAGTAATCCCACTGACTTCATTAAGGATTAGTCTGCCTCATGTGAGTAAGAGTTTGCAAGATCAAGCTCTTAATTGTCATGGCAGCTTCACAAGAGGCAGAAATCTTTTTAGTGGCACCTAACATGGCTACAGTGTTTCTTAGCTGAAAGGCAGAATACAGACTTTCTCCAACTAAGGATACAAAATTCCAACTGCACACAAATGAGGTGCTTCTTTTTAAAAAGCTAGATGCAGCCCACTCACAACTTTAAAATATCTAATGCTTATGGTCAGTATTTTTGCTCATACATGTCTATGCTGATATTATTAGACCAATCAGCTGCCTTCAATACCATTTATCACAAAGTGGTGTTGTCTCATCTGCAGACCTCAGAGGGAGATGATTGGGCTGCTTCCAGAGGCTTCATTCTTTTCTCTTGGAGAGATCTCAGTGGGCAGTTGTGGACAAAAACTCCTCTTCCTGAAGAGCAATCAAGTGCCACAGGGTGTCATTCTGTCACCCTCATTCAAAGCATATATGGGGTCACTAGGAGTCTTTGCAAGGAGTCATGGGGTGCAGTCTTATCAGTATGCCGAGGACACCCACTGTATGTCTCTATCATACAATTTGGGCAATGTGGTTCAGGGCCTCAGTCAATATCTAGCTGAGGCTGGGGACTAGATCAGAGGCACCTGGTTGAAGCTCAGATCACACAAGATCAAAGTGATAACGGTGGGTTGGGGAAGCAAACAATTGCTGGCAGAGGTACTATCAGACCCTTTAATTTAGGGAATGTGTCAGGCATTGGTCACCACAGTTCCCAGCCAAGGGATGATTCTAGACCTCCCGCTGCTGTTAGATAAGCACATTACAACAGGAGCCAGATCAGCTTTGTACCATCTGTTCCTTGCCTGGAGGTTGCCATATTTTATTTTTATATGGGGAACTTTCCAGCATTATCCATTCTTTTCTCCCTCAAGATTAGACTATTACAATGTACTCTAGAGACCAAAGTTAAAGCAGAATGTAGCAGCACTCCTACCGAGCAGGGCCTCTCTCTGGGAATACTTGACACTAGTGCTCTGGATCCCTGCCTATTGGTGCCCTCAAGTGTTGGTTTTGACTTATAAAGCCCTAAACTGGCTGAGACCTGGCTTCCTGAGAGACCACCTGAGAGGTGCTCAAAATGGATTGCCCCCATTTAAAACATAGAAGGCCACCAAAAAAACATTCTTGGTGAGGGCCCCAGGCCTTCAGAACTTGCTCCCCATCTTGGTTCAAGGTAGCCTGAACTTGACAACTTCTGGGCAAGCAGGAAGAAAGCTGAGCCTATGTTCCTGAAGAAGGGAGAACGGGGAAGGGGAGAGGGAGGGTTCTGTTGCTCTGATTGAACGGCTAGCTACAATTATCTGTATATATTTATTTAATACTACTGGCTGTCTTTATGAATATGTATTGCAGATGGATAATCATTAGTATTGGTCTCATTAATCATTGGGGCACCTCGAGTTTTATCTATTGCATCTTTTTATTGTTGCTTATATCTAAAGAAAAAAATGAATAAAACAAATATTTTATACTCTTATTCACATTTTAGCCATTCATATATCATATCTATTTATATAAAACTAAATATTTAAATACTCAAGTTAATTATCCTTATTTTAAAGACATCCCTACATATGTATATACTGAATAAAATGTCCCTTTGTTCAGTTAGTAGTAAATATCTTAAAAACCATGTACTATTATGATTAAATAAATAGCCTTTTATGGCATTTTAAAACACTGATTATGTGTCATTAACTTTCTTGTCTACTTATCTCTTTTTTTGGTACTTTCTCAAAAATTAATGAAACCTTAGCAAAGGCTCAAAAGATATTAAATATGTAACCTACAATTAATTAATTAATATGTTATGGTTCTGACGGGAATTGAGATAAAGGTCCACAAACCAACTTGGAATGCCACACATAGAAAGGCAGAATGTAGCCCTAAAACTCTTTACTTGATTTATCCCACGGGCCTTTATGGATATGTCTACACTACAATTAAAACACCTGCAGCTCACCCATGTCGGCTGACACAGGTTTGCGGGGCTCGGGCTGCAGAGCTGTAAAATTGCAGTCTACATATTTGGGCTTCAGCTAAAGCCTGAGCTCCAGGACCCCGCAAGGAGGGAAAAGTGAGACAGCTCAGACTCCAGCCCAAGTCCGAAATCTACATCCCAGTTTTACAGTCCAAGCCCTGTGATTTTTTAATTGCACTGTACACATACCCTGTATGATACAAAAGAGTACAATATTCCTTCTTTCTTGCTAATCAGATCGCAACTAAAGAAACTTAGTTACACCAGTGACTGTCCGGAGCAATTCGACTGAAGGCTTCTGGAGAAAGAAGTAATTTCAATACATTGGTTCTGAAATGCTATCACTCAGTTCTTTATTTCATATACATGATTCTGTCTAAGTCTACAAATATTTACACACCAGTGGGTATATGGAACTCGCTGGGACAACAGTGTGCAACAAAAGTCCTCATATATGTCTAAGTGTTTGGAGGATATAGCGCTAAGGAAGAGAAATGGAAAACAGAAAATTATAGTTATAGGGCTATATCCTGGGAGGTCTGCCACGGACTTCAACAGAACTGAAAAAAATTGTCCTACAGAGACCAGGAAATATAGTCTGAGCCCAGGAGAAAACGAGAGCAGAAAATACTTTAAAATGTTGGTTGTGTATGTGTATCAGAGAGAGAGAGAGATGGGATGAAGAAGGGGGGCATCCCCAAACTGTGGTTCTTTAAGGACTTTTCATCATTTTTTTAATAAATAAATTATTTGGATTTGCATGTAATTAGCTCATAACCACGCCTTTAAAAATCTGTTAATACTGAAGTGACTTGAGATAAGTGGCCAACGTTGTTTGTGGTATGCTTTGACAAGAATCCTTAACAGTTTAAGGACAAACAGGCAGTGCATTATAGAGAGAGCTTTAAGTTACAAATTTCATTTAAGCCTGTTTTGTTTTGTTTTGTGGGTTGATATCTCAGTTTTAACAGCTTACCATAAAGGGACATAAAATGTAGTTTATTGTACATTACAACTTAGTGCATTTGAATCAGTCACACAATAGCAGGATTTCTATGCTGTTATCAGCATGATTTAGTTGACTTGTGTTCACATGCGGGTGCAGTTATGTAACACTTAGCTCAGACAAATGTCTCTGCTCTTGCTCTTCTCTAGTCTGCTGTAGTTAATGACCAAATATTGTTAAAAATTGGGACACTAATTATCTGCTGTCGACATGCTATGGATAATTAAGAATTGCTCACACTGAAGCCATGCTAATTGTTTTTCACAGGTCTCCTTCTTCTGTCCTTGTGTCCTCAAAAAGGCAAGCAGCTACAGGTTTGTACAAACATCTCTGTCACGTACATGGTCACAGAACATACATCATTCTTTCTGGCTCATCCCCAATTAATTTTGCTGGCTTGCAGCAATTATCTCTCCCTTTGTGACTGACCTCCTGGTAAATGGAGTGCAGGATGGCTGAATAATTTTTTCCTGTGGATTTTACTATTCCGTTGAACCTTGTTGGCCGCCCACAATAGAATACAATGAACTTAAGTCATGAAGTATTTGAAATTGAAACAATGTAGAAACTGTATGTTAGCAATTGTAATTGACAGCTCTAAAAAGTCAAGTCTTGATTATGTTCTCTCATTTACCCTATTACTTGGATCAGTTATTTAAAGCTGTTAATGATCCTCCTGGATCAATGTCTTGCTTGTAGCTATAATTTACTGCATTGGTGGATTAGTACAGATGTTTTCATAGATGGCTCTGCATCATTCCACCAGATTGCTTGTCTGCATCAAATTTGCTTCCATTCATCACTAATGAAGCAAAGAAGATAATCAGCATCTAGTATCTTAAAATTAAATACTGAATACAGGATAACAGTTTTATTGTTCTCAATTTGCAGCTTCCCACCGTGGCTTTCTCAGATTGCCCACAGATTTTGCCCTAAAACTAGATCCAATTATATATTTTGACTTTACCAGTGAGAATTTATAATAGAAATGCATATTTATACAAAAATAGTTCAACCAATAAAAGAAACACCAATATCACTGCACTATCCAATAAAGAATGTGTATTGAGTCTGATAGCTTGGAGAAAAGCACTGGGAGAAAACTGTCCATGTGAGGTCTTGAACACCTGCTTTTTGGATCCAAAAGCAGCAGATTTATCTAATCTTAATATATCTTTTTTTTTTCTATAATACTCATCACTCAGTGCTCATGAAAGCAGAGGATGAAGAAATGATATAGCCCCTCTGCCTTCCAGAAAACATTTACTCTCTTTCTCAACATGGACTCATGCATTTTCACTTCTGGATCCCTTGCCAAAACATTTTCTTCTATGAAGTTGCACCTCTGCTGCCACTTAAGCAAGAAGAGTTTAACTTTAAGCAGTGACAGCGCTATTATTATTACTATTATGAATCATTTATAATATGCTACGGCTAATCAGGACTAGACCTCATTGAGCTAAGTGTTAGATAAACACACTTGGATCTGCTTTTTAAGAACTAGATGATGGGACGGAACATCCTCACGAGAGTTGTCTGAACATCACCTTAACAAAGCACTCTACCCAAAGCACTCTCAAACCATTGCCTCATTGCACATTTGGCCTACAAACCATGCCCGCTGTGACAAATTCATCACAGCGGGCATCCATTAAATAGGCATCAATGTGAGGAATCTGTCCCTCCTAGAACTTGTAGACTTAGTGTTCTCCCAGAACTCGACAAGGTGTTCTGCATAAGCTGAGCAGAAAAGGTCTCAGAAGGTATCCCAGCACACAGATACTCTCTCATTTAAGCTTAATGTAAAAACTCCTTATCCCTCTGTGAACCATCTTCTTTTCTTTACTGACAGACTTCCATAGAGACCATTACAGTACACTGCCTCTATCATCACATTGTTTATGTAGAGATGTTACATTTAAAGAAATTTAATTCACTACATAGAAGCTCAATTATGCTTTCAGACATGAGAGCGCTTATGCATTTGCAATAGTATATTTCAGCAGTAGTGTTCATTTGCTTATATAAGAGTGACTGTGAGCTTTTACTATTAAAAAAAAAACTACAACCCCTCCCCCCCCATACCAAGGATGTGATATAAACCTACAAAACTCAGGAAATTCTGGGTCAAAAAACATTTCACATCATCTTTAACCACAATTATAATCAAGCACTGCTCTTAAAACTGTTTTTACTAGGCAAAAAACATGAGTGAAACATTTTAATTCTAAATTTTCCAGTACTTCAGTTAGCTCTTTGAAATCATGTTAACATAGTATCTTGAGTTTAGTATAATTCAAACACAATAAACCAAAATATTTATATATTATATTATATTGATAATACTTTAAGTTCCCATTGTTTTTTTCCACTGGTAAATTTCAAAATACCTTGCAAATCCTGAGACGTAAATCCTTAAAACGAAGGATAGGCTAAGTATTATTATTTCTATTTTACAGATGAGGCTACTGAGGCAAAGGAACTAAATGTAAATACTCAGGCCACACAGGAAGTCTGCTGTAGAACCCAGAATACAACCCAAATCTCTAGTTTCCCAGCCCTCTATTTTCTCCACTATACTATTTTTCCTCAATAATTAGGTATAAATATAACCACTACAATGCTTTAGCTAATATGACACAGGTCCTATAGAACTTCAACATTTCAGAATAAGTACTTCTATACAGCTCATGATCATTGATATATAATTTATTTACATAATGATGCAGGTGCACACATGTGTAAAACATTCCAAGCAAGTAAGAGTCATCACTTGAGCCCCTGACTTATTCTATGGCCTTAGGCACCTACTTGGACTGCTCCATCCCTGCACTCCCAGTGGCTCATTATAGCCTAAGTGAGACAGGCAGAAAAGGAGGTGGGGTCATGACTTTACTGCCAGAAACATTAGCCTATGGAACTGCTACCTTCTTACAAAGGAGATAGTAAGCTGCACTTCATAAAAATAAGCTGCACTGGGATGTGGTCACTGATTCTGTATTTGATCAGCCTGCCTTGGTTTTGCACATTTCACTGTGGTGAGATAGACTTCTACAGAACTCAGAGTTAATGTGAGATGCTGGTGAATTTACCAACCACCTGATTGAAAGGGATAATCTGATTTGCTCCAGCAACAGTTAGGAGACCACATACACACACACAAATCCATCAGATCCATAAGTCTCTGAGGCTGAGAGAAAAAAGAAAAAAGAATGACTGTGGTGCTGAAGTAGACATGGAATAGTGTCTCTGTATTGAAATGGAGGAACTCATGTAAGGCACAACAACAGCAGTAGCTGAGTATCTGTAATTTAATAAGTATCTGCAACGATCAATAATGCACAGACTCCAAACAGCAGCACTAATATCAACTCAGGCGTGTTCTCGCTTATATAACCAAATAGTCTATATGTCAACAAAGCTAGACACATTTTGGTCCTGCCCAAGGAACACAAAAAATGGCCAAATACTTAAATAAGCTCATTTCCACAGCTGGCCACTTTGTGCATTAAAAGAAGGCTGAAAATAACATAGCTACTTCCTAAATCAGTAGGTAGATCATGGATTAACTAGATGGAACCACCCAAAATTATGCTAAAATTGGGTCTACAGCATCATCCAAGCAGAATTTAGTGGTACATGCCAGCTGCCTCCAATACTCACTTGTTAATTTTTCAAACAAGCACCTTCATGCTTTCTCCTAGGCTCACATTTGGGAAGAATATGCACAAAACTAATCCATTATCCTCCTTCAAAATCCTCCTGAAAACATTCCTTTTTCCACAGGACGTACAAAAAATTTGACAACAGGCTTCTGGCTTGGAGAGACCACTGTCTATCAGGCTGACCAACATTGTCTCATTGTTTCCTTGTACTTCCCCATCTCCAGCTCTTTGTCTCATCTTATACTTAGATTGTCAGCTCTTTGGGGCAGGGACTATCTTTTTGTTCTGTGTTTGTACAGCACCTGGCACAATGGAGTCCTTGTGTATGATTAATATAAACAGTAAATAATTATTGATATGTGTGTGACACTCCATGGCAGAGTGATGATTAATGCTCTCTTTGTCCACAACAGAGCTGGTGTTATTTAGCCAAGAAGTTTGATTTCATGTTCCACTTTTGTTCCCACTTTGGAAATTTCTCAAAGGGAGCTAAGGGGATTCACTGAAGATGTGCCAAGTCTTACCTCCCTTATGGAGAGTCATCGGCCTCGTCTACACTACAGGGGGAGATGGAACTAAGTTACACAACTTCAGCTATGTGAATAACGTAGCTGAAGTCGACTTATTTAGATCTACTTACCGCGGGATCCACACTACATTATGTCGACGGAAGATGCTCTTCCATCGACTACCCTTGCGCTTCTCGTTCATGTGGAGTACAGGAGTCAACGGGAGCCCAATCTGTGATCAATTCAGTGGGTCTTCACTAGACCTGCTAAATCAACTGCCAATGCAGCAATCGCCACTCCTCGATCCCCTGCTAAGTGTAGATAAGCACACCATAACATATCTTCAGATATCCTACTTACACTCCCTTCGCAAGCCAATTCACCCATCTCATAATCTCTCCATACAGAGTCATCTTCTACCCACACTAACGGGAGATAACATGTAGTAAAAAGACAAAGCAAAAAACGCTTGAGGCATGGGAAATCTGACTGCCCAACAGTTAAATTCACGTAAGTCAAGGTTGAGGACAAAGACATTTTTCAGCATGAAATCACTGCTCAGTATTAGCACTGCATAGTCCATCAGCAAACCAATGTTCTTTGACACATGCTGCTTCTGTGTGTCCTATACACCATTTTATGACATTAGTTAAGAAATTTGGGGAGGGAGGAGGAATGAAGGCACAAAGTAAGTGAAAAGTAGCTTCAGTGCACAAGACTGAACATTTAACAGTCACACTGCCAGGTCTGATTATCTCTATTTCACATTGCTTTTTGATTGTGTAACTGGCAACACAGAATTCAGCTGCAAATTTATAAGCCAATCTCCTACTTCCTTAGAGTAGCCCATTATTATTAATGTTAATATAAATTTCATATATGCTGTGCCACAGATACTTACTGTATTCCTTTAAATGACTGTGGCACCCTACTCTAGAAAACTGTCAGGTGTACAGCTGGTCAAAATATGGGAAACATTTTTGAACAAAAAAAAAAGCAAAAAAAAGCCAATATTTCATCAAAATATCTAATTTTGACAAAAAATACTGAAGTTTAGAAAACTTTAAACAGCTGTAGTCAGCAATAAGTAGTAAGATTTGACATAAAGTGAGTTTTCTATTCTATTCTATTCCTTATCTCTTACCCAACATTATAGTATCAGTGCCTTCTAGCCAGTGCATTAAGGCTCAGACCTGTCTCTCACTGAAGCGAATTACAGAACTTCCTTCAATGGTGCAGGATCAGACCCTACGTGACATGACTAACATCTGCCCCTGTGTTTCTTTTCTACCTCTTAGTTGGGAATATCTACCTAAAACAAATTTAAATCCCATGCTCTGCAGCAAGTTTTCAAGAACATAATCTTTGCCCTTTCAGGCTTTTTTGATTTCTAACTTACCAAAACAGCCTGGAAATCACATATTTTGACCACTCTAGTTTACTGCGACTGAAATCTCAGTGGATTGATTACTATGCTTCAGATGGTTTAAAACTCTTAGTATAATATTTAGGGTTGATTCTATAATAATGCCCTAGCTAGCATTTTTAAGTATCTCTTTAATCTTGTGGATCTTCCATGAAAATGCTACACTGACTGACATAATCAGTCAATGAACAAACTCCTTTCCCAGATCTGGTGGTCTTTGTTTCAGACAGAGGAATTTTTTTATTGTCTTTATCCATAAGCTTCATTCAGGCATAAAACTAGCTACAACCTCCTGTAAAATACATGTAATATTAATCTGACAAAGTGATTTAGATCAATTGTATTTATTTCAGTGGAAATAACCTGATCTATTTCTTACAATTTTAAAAATGTGCAGAAAAGGCATAATAGCAAGTGAGAGAAAAAATGACTAAAATGAGCCAATATTTTTTTTTACAGTGTTACTTGTACACAACTGAAGACACAGACTGTACAAAGTTCCTAAAGAACTATCCTGTCCATCCTTTGGCTTACAGGGGTGTATGCAAGGTTGAAGAAAATGCAAAATAAACAAAAGACATTAGGATACACCTTGGACATTATTTTAATAAACAGAAGTAGCAGTGGTTTTCTAACTCTTATTACAAAAACCAAACACAATGGTAGCCCAAAATATAATCATCATTACGTGTACCCTTCTGATCCCTACAGCTTCAACAGAACTGTTTTATTAATGTTACCCTGCACACAATCTGGGGCTTTATTAAAAAAATGTCATATTTTTAGTGATAATGGGCCCAATCCTGAAAACACTTATGTACATCTTAACTTTAAACATGTGAAGCATTTGGGAACACAGCTGCACACTAAGGTATGTATGAATTGGTTCCACTCCAAAACTTAAAAGTTCGGAAACGAGGAATGGGAAGGGGTGGAGAAAGGACATGCTGGGTTTTGTCAATTTTTTCCTTAAAATAGTTAGTAGAATGGGTTGCTGATCCAGTTAAAAACAAACAAAAAACCCCACAAAATTTGTGGGTTTTTAAAAAAATTTTGAAACAAGTCAAAAAACTTTGATTATTGAAAAATTTCCACCAGGTCTGTGGCTGGACATTTTTTTGAAAAAAATATTTAGCTGTTCTTTAGATGAAATTTTTTTGACAAAACAGTTTGCCCCAAAACTTAACATTTGGAAAAATTTGAGCACCTCTAGTAGTTAGCAAAATCTGGGCTTACAGTGCTACGGAGGATACAGACTTGAGGAAGATGTTGAAAGACATTAGATGTGGTGGGGATTGAAAGTTCTGAACACAATGAGAGAGGAGAAACAGTGTTAAAAATAGGGAAAAAAATAAATGTATAGGGGAGAAAGTCTGAATACTTCCTGGATTTCCTCCAGAGGTGTTCAGAGGCACATAAGCAGAGCTGAAGAAGAGGATGTGAAGTGCGGGCTAGGGCAGGAGTTTGTGGTAAGAGAGAGGGACAAAGGAATCAACAGTGGGAGAAAGAACAGAGCTGACCAAGCAATCCACAGTGCAGAGGGAGGGAAAGAGTGGATAAAAGGCAGCAGAGAATTTAGGGATGTTGATGGATTAAAGCATGGAAGGCTAAGGGGTTGGGGATTACTGCACAATACTGAGAGATCAGAGAGTGGTCAGAGAAAAGGAACTGGGAACAGATGTAGAAAAAGTTCAGGGAATGGCCATTTTAATTGTGGGAGATCTAATCAGGCTGAAAAGATACATGAAGAAGTAAGGTCCAACAAGTTGGAAGTTGAGGTGTCAGACAGGACATCCGGGTGAGAGCTGAAGTCACAGAAGGTGTGGATGGGAAATTGAGGGACGAATGTAAGTGTTAAGGACTGAATATATGAAGCCATTTGCAGTACATAACCAAGCGAACATTATTAGGGAGGAAGGCAGAAAGGGAGTCACAGGGAAGGAGGCAACAAACAGGAGTGGGAGAGCAAGAGACCAATAGCTCTTCTAGTGCACCTTTTCTTGCTTACTGCCTCTTCTATGAGACAGCTCATTTTGAAGAAGGAAAGTCAGATTTTAGAGAGAATGAGGAGGAGGAGGACAAAAACAGGATGTGGATAGTGGTGAGATAGTTATACCTGGAGCAGACATTCCAAAGTAAGCAGAAGAAAGGTTGAAGGGGATGAGACAGGATGGATGGTGGAAAGGGAGGGGAAAAGGTATGGGCAACAATTCTGGGAAGTGTCAGGAGAAGCAAGGAAAGAAAAGGATGGGAAGCAGCAACAGGCAGTGAAGGACAATGCAGAGGCTCAGATACCCATAATGAGAGAGACTGCAGAAGTACCTAAGAATGCTAGAAACAGTTCATGTCACACAACCTTACAAGAGGGATATTTTAGAACCAGTTTAATTGTTTTATCCGTTTGCTCATTTCTTGTTATCTTATGTCAAATAGCCAACTCTCATGATTGTATTGTGAGTCATGATATTTTTTGTTTTTCTTAAAGCCCCAGCTCTTAGAATCATATAATTACATCAGAAACTCAGCTTTCATTTAAAATGGGGGGGAGGGAGTTCTAGCCCTAATGATTGCAGAGAAAAGCTTGAAAACATCATCCTGAAAGCACAAACATTGAAAGGCAAATAAAAAGAGCCTGAGTTTGTTATTTTTAAAAATTTCATGAGTTTTAAGTTAATCTTTTTTAGGGGAGGGGGGCTTAACTTGTGGATTTTTAAATGCTTTGGGCTGGCCACATGGAATCGGCTTGGAACAAAACTACTGGGTGACTTTCACTTGTTGAGACAGAGCAAGCACTCGTCTGGTAATTCCTGACATGGGCAAGGAACCTGTGCAAGGAGGGGGAAGGCCACTAAAATTCCAACATCTTATTTATTGCTTCTGCTTGTCATTTAAAATGTAGAGTGATCCATCAGTGTTTATTGGGTAAGAAAGAATGCAGAATAAGCCAATTTTAAAACACACTGGTAATGATACACATTGGTAAAAAATGTGATGACTGCTTAAATATATAATTCCCTTAAATGACAACTCCAATTATATGGGATAGAATTATCAGTGATGTAAATATTGGGGCCTAAGTGCCAAAGTAACCTAAGTTGCACACCTGATAAATATCAAGTTTGCACAAAAGGAGTCTAACTCCTTGTAGTCTTGTGGGTGCTAGGTGGGGAGAGTAGGAAATCGGAGTTGTGATCAGTCAGAAAGAAGATATTCCAGGTGTGCAAAAAGGTGAATTTCTCACTAACCCAAGACCAACTGTGGTCCAGGAAGTCATAAAGGGACTAAGAGGATGGTGTAAGACAAAGAAGCTCACCAACCCTACTGAAACTTACATCTGAACAAATGCATTCCCAAGTGCACTCACAAAGACCTCAGTGGCACCACGCTGTTGAATGCAAGTCTCCTCCTGGATCCAAACAGCATTTCAACAGTGAAAAGAGGGTTGTATGGATTTCAGTGGGATTGTCTGCAGGAATCAGGCAACTAAATTTTGGTCCAATATTCTGTATCAGTATCAATTCTAGTTAACTGGCATACATTTACATATAAAAAAATTAATTATTGATGTATTTTGCAAAAGAAATTGAGGGCTATACGCAAATTAGCAATACATAGTTACCAAATTACCAATAGGTCATATATTTGACCTATTATAAACGCTTTTGATTTTGTAACATTTTCAATCTTATATACGACTATACTGTATATTACTGTAATTACTAATAGGCCATTCATTTAGGACCTACAGTGGTTCTCCATAAGGGTACTTTTGAGGGATGACCCCAAAAAGCTACAATAGTTGCTTCTTCTCTCAACTCCTCTGGTCTCCCTGTGTTCCGTGCTGAATCAAGTTGAAATGTGCCTGCGTGCAGACAGATGACATGAGGTCCAGGCACCATTTCAGCCCCATTTTGAGGATTTAATGGAGTCTTAAATGGTGCATAAGCCTTGTGTGGCCCCTATGAAAAACATAGGTGAATTTCACCCTCCATGAACAACTTTCTTACAGGCCCCACAAGGTGGGTAGTGCACCACTCCTTTGCCTCCCTCGCCAATGCACTCATCCACTGTGTCTGGGACTTATACAGGAGTATAATCTACAAGATCCTACAAGACTGGTGGCTGCTGGGGTGTGCATAGATCAACTTGCAGGATCAGAGTTTATTTTGCACATTTCATACCAGTAAACCTCAATTTAGATTCATGTTCTTTGGAAATTGCTAGCTCATACCTGTGGGCTCACATAATTGTTGCATTTCCACTTCTGACTATGTTCTTTTTTTGTTTTTGTAAAGTAGGCTGCATGGCTGTGGATACAGCCTATAACGACGTCACATAGCATCTGCTGTTATCCACCACACAGCTTTTAAACACAAGATCCAACAGCTGTGCGTCACACATACACATTGCGAGCACTGTGACGCTGCCATTTATCCACTTACATACCTCCTCCACTAATATTTATTTCACAAAAACAAATAATTTGATCTTAAACATCTAGCCAACTTGGCATCCCCCTCCCTGACATGATCTCTTTGTCCGATTAGGATCCTGTTATACGTGGGAGAATAAAAGCCGATTAATGAGCAGAAAGTATTCTGTAAGCCCATTCTTGTATAAATAATGTCACACTATCATTACACAATTATCTGAATTTTGGGAAGATAGCCCCAGGGATCCAGTCACAAAAAAGGCAAATCTTACTGCAAGTTTCCATGCATGTGGTATGCCCAGTTATTACATATAGCCACCTAACGTGACAACACAATAGGAAGTTCAAAGGGTTTAGTCATACACACATTCACACAAACAAAAACCAATACAGGCATACAAAAAGAATATTTTTTGCAAGTAGTATAGAAGAGTCACAGTCACAAATGAGAGCTGCATGAATTCTAGTTTACTTGGCTACAAATAAATCTAATATTTGTCTTCTCTCCATGGTAAAAATAAAACAGGAGCACAGATGCATTACACTCTCCTTTGTGTAACCAGTCTCTCCATTTTCAATTATAATAATCAATCTGTTCCATATAAAATATTCCCCCCTCATTTAACCAAAGAAATCAGCATTATGCAGCAAAACATTTTGCTATAAAATAACGTAAATGAGAATATTCCTTTTTTGTGAATATAATTGTCCTTGAAAAATGTACGAAGGAAGCTAGTCTTTTCTTTAAAAGGTTTTCTGTAGTTGAAACAGAAAAAATACTTTACATTTATTTAGCACTTTTAATCAGAAAATCTCAAAGTGATTTTTAAAAGATGGGCATGTATTGTTTCCATTTTACAGACGGGACAACTGCAGTGCAGAGGTTGAACACGAAATTTTCAAAACCAGATCCATGATGTGTCACTATTTGATTGCCCAACCAGAGATATCTAGCTCCTGATTTTCAGAAGTGATTAGCATCCAAAACTTCATTGAAATCAGGGTCTTTGTGCCATAATTTGAGCTTTCAAAATTAGTGGGCACTTGAAAATGTTGGCCTAAGTGACTTGCTCAAGATCACACAACAAGCCATAGAGAGCAAGCATGCTAAAAACAGAATCCAGGACTCTCAACTCCTGAGCTCTTAAAAAATTTACCTAGAGACATGGTGGATTTTCTGCTACTTACATGCTTTAAAATTAAGACCGGATGTCTTTCTGGATGAGCTACAGAATTTATCGTAGATGTTATGGGCTCGATGCAGGAATCACTTGGAGTAATTCTATAGCCTGTGTTACATAGGATATCAGACTAGATCATCATAATGATCCCCTCTGGCCTTAAAATCTATAAATCCATGACTATGAAAATACTAGAAAATGTACTAGGAACGATCCTATGTTGGCAGACAGATAGAACAGATGACCTAATAGGTCTTTTCCATCTCAGCTATGAATTCAGCCACTGGACCACACTTCCTCTTATATATTTGGTGTGCGACTGGATCACCAAGGTACATATAATGGAAGTCCATTTGGCCAGCTAAATACCAGAGGATTCTAATTCTCTTCACCATAGGATAGCTCAGAATAGATGTATATCCAGTCCTGAACACCGACCATCTGTTTGCTTGAAATGAGACAGCCATTTAATTAAATTGGTGGCAACTTAAAAAAAACATAAGCAAGTGATTTAAAGGCAGCAAAGTGGGGTAACTTTTGGACAGTAATTAGTCTACATTCGTAATCCCAACTGAAAGGCCAAAGGCTGAAGAAACATGGAAACAGAGATTTCCTATAGGCAAGAACTTAGGTATATTGGCAGATCAGTGTGGAAATACTTGAACCTGACAAAGCCTAAATTTGAGGACTGTGATCCACAGAACCTAGAAATGTCACAGACAATCTCAGCATTAGAAAAAAGTATAGCCCCTTTTTATTGAAAAGATAGTAATCATTTTACATTTTCAAGGCTGTTTTTCTTACTTATCGCCACAGACCACCCCCCCTACACACACACACAGCCTTTGAATTCAATTCACTATGGAGACCAAAGTGGGTAGACTATGATTAAATGCACTGGTATAGTGAATGCTTGCTTCCACAGAAAAGAATAAATATCTGCATTAAAAAAATCCAGATTATGATGATCAATAAAAAGTGCTAAAAAGACATATAAATTACGAGAAATACTTTAAAACATTACTTAACAATATTTCTTAAACCAGTCTATACACATTCATTTCCTATTTGCCACTTAGAATTCCTTCAGAAACCTAGCAAATGTAATTACTGCATGGGTTAAGACTTCTGCTTAAACCTCAGGTGGTTAGTTTCCTAGCAGGGTTACTACACTCTCCCAAGATCATGCCACAAAGCAAAATACAGTAGAGTCATAAGACCATTTTTTTATCAACAAGCAATTTACCATTTCACTATCCTGATATGAGATTTCCAAGTTTTTTTCACTCCACATGCGGAAAACTGAAACGTTTTCCCACTATGGGCGATATGTTAGTTTGATTTTATTTTCCCTGACATTTCACCTGTCAGATTATGATAAATATAAGAAACAAAGAATAATTGTCACATTCTCGCTGAATTTAATCATCAAATATCTGGACACATTAAATAAATTGGAAGTGTAATCCTGAGGGAAGAAGACATGAATGCTGAAAACAGTGTCAGATACCCAAGTCATCTTCCAGGCACACAACATTCTAATACAGGTTTAAAATACTCAGAAAGGGAGCCTGTACAGAAGAACCTTCACACTGTATTTTTTCTTCAGCTCCTTGTAGCACCAATGCCGTAGTAAGTAGGAGACAGAATTTTTGTACAGACGCAAGAGAACCTATATAAAAGGATGAAGATAAATACATTCTGTGAAACTATTTGCCAAAAACAATTATCATGCCAAGAAAAGGTAGCAGGTTATCATGATATAGCATAAACATATGCTAATTAAGTGGCAAAACGAAAAGATTCATGAGATAGAATCCATCAAACATAAACCTGAAAAACTGCATCCGCATTTTGCAGGTTCACAGTCTGTCTTGCTCTCACAGTGAGTCATAAAAACTTACCTGCTTGACCAGTGGTAATACTGACAGCTGCAAAGAGCCTCTGGGAACGGCTCAAGTCAGATACGCCATTTACCGCTTCCACTTCAAAAGTGTAATTAGCATGAGCCAGGAGGTCCAGGACAGTAACGTAGTTTTCTACTAATCCAGTTTGCTGGGGCATATATCCAATGTTACTCCCACAGGGAACACATTCACCCTGCTCCCAGCTGCACCTCTTGCACAAAATTCGGTAGGTCACATCATTTCTTCCCCCATTGTCGGCAGGAGGGCTCCATTCCAAACTCACAGTAGTCTGGTTGATATTGAAGATGAGGTTCTGTGGTGCAGATGGAGGTCCTTTGTAAAACACATAAAAAGGACAATGTAAATACATGAAATCAGTGAGGAACATTTACCTAGTGTTTTAATTACTGACGCTCAAACTAGATGAAGCATTTTTCTTCACATAAACATTTCATTATATTTACTACAAGCTACATAAAAGCCTCCTTGACCTCACTTGGCAAAAAGCTTTATTTATTTCCCATTAAGGAATCAGGATAACAATTGTCTGTGTATTTACTGCAACTGACTTTAGCAGTTTTTCTTCTGTGCAACTAAAAGGATCAGTTAACACACCTCAGAAGTTTACTCTTACAACATTTTTAGTATGGGGATTTTTTTTCCCTTTTAAACAAACAGCACAGAATGCATTTAGACAGTCCTTAATCAGATCTGATATGATTTACAACAGTATTTGGGTACAGCTTTGGATTTTGGAGACTTTCATTACTTGAACCACCAACCTGTGTAGGTTAGTCTATTTGCAGATGGAATGTTAAGCTAGATCCCATTACATTTTAATCAAAGTCCAAATCCACACAGGTTACTTTTCATTTTGCATTCAATTCATTTTTGTGTAGTATCATATTAGGCATACAGCCTGTGACAATTTTAAGACTATAGGAAAACCATGCTTGCATTCTTTCTGTTATGTCTAGTTATGTATTTACCCAGTAACTTCTCTTTCCCAAGGTTACATCGGGCAAACATGAAATTATATTTATGTTGATTCTATATTCAGTGTACATTTTCCCATTGCAGTTCAATTTAATTTATCAGTTTTATTTATTACTTTGCAAACATGCTGAAGACCAATAGTAAGGACTAGTGAGAACAAACTACAAATGGCTGTACCCAGTTGGTTAAGCAACGTCCTTCACTATTAAATTCATGACTGACTCACTTGTGCACGCAACATATGGTGGATCAGAAGGCGCTCTATAATAGCTATCATCACAATCACATCGGGAAGATCCTTCCTTGTCAGAGAAACTGTGAGTAGGACAGCGAGAGCACTGTAGATCTTGGGAAGATGATTTGTAGAATCCTCGGCCACATGCTAAGGGAGAAGAAGAAAAACTAAGATATACATTTGCATGTGCATCTGGCCTGCTTTCTTTTCCATTTCAGTTATATGTAGAGTGTACACTTCCACAGCAAATTACTTCAGCAAAAGCAAGGCATTGTGCTCAACTCCATCATGATAAATATATATTATTCTTCATCGTGTGCTATTAACTTGATTTTGTGGCATAAGCTGCAATGCAAACATACACTACAATTGGACCAGCAGCTGGCGGCAAAGTATTTTGACGGTGAAGACGAAAGAAATATGACAGCTAGGACTCAATTCTCCACTCAGACACACAGAAATCAATGAGAACTGGACCAGAACCTCAGCTGGTATAATCAGCACAGCTCCAGCTAAGCATCTGGCCTCAGAAGTGTGTATCTAAAGGCATGATGACTGAAGGGTTAATGTCTAGCTATTCCACCTGGAAGCAGGCGGGGCACACCCTGACTGTTTCCTAGGAGCAATGCACACATTGCTCTATCCAAGGACAAGGGCTAGATATGAACCCTGAGAACTTGATTGTTTGGACAGCAACTGTGGGAGGTTTCTTTAGCCTGGGCTCAAGGCCTGAGAACCAGGATTGTAGTAGATAGAGGATGGTAACTAAGCATATGAATCAACGTCATACATTCCTTTGTGTAGCAGTGTGTAATGCTTAGGGGGAGAAATATAATAAAAGGAGAAGGTGGAAGGCAGGGGGGGCAGAACAGCCCATCTCCGCTGACCAGCCTGTTTGCTTGCATAAAGCTGTGTTCTGTCTCATCACTGAACCGCAACAGATGACCCCCTGGGTAAGTTAACTCAGCAAAAGTCAAAATACATTGAAAGTTTTAATAGAATAGAATGAAAATCACAGCTGCAATCAGTACCAGGACTTGTGTTATAGGTACACTGTGGTCCATTTGGTGGTATTTAGCTACACCCCTCAAGGAGAGGCACAATCCCTCCAAGGGTTTCTTAGTACACAGAGAAAATGTGCATTCTACCCCATTCTTTTGGATTAAGCAGCCTGCTTTCACCAGGGTGCCCAAAAAGCACCTTACGCCAGTAAGAAACGGATCCTGGTCCTTCTAGCTTTCCCTTCCCACCCCTTCCACTCTATCTGGGCAAGCAGCTCAGGGAGCACTCGAAAGGAACATTCCCCCTCATGTGCAGTCTGTGACTGTCCTGGACAATTGTTCCAGGGATACAAAGAGTGGGGAATGGCTCATTGGATCCCCACTCCCACCTGTGTGCACCCACTAAAGGGCTATGGACAAACTAGCCCATTGTGAAGTTACGTTTGTTTGCTTGCTTGCTTATTGTACTAGCTATTAAACTGTGATTTTTAAACACATTTTCAATCACCACCATTTATTTGCCATTAAACAAACCACACTGTGTTTTCTGGCTTACAGAGCAAAACATTTATAAACCTACCTGAATGTGATTAATGGATATATTTTTAATCTTTACTTCAGTTAACTACTAGGGGGGAATCACCCTGCACAAGTTATTAAACAGATTATTTTCTAAGTAATCCTTCTTGCTCCCAAACCTGATGGAATGTTCCAAATGGAGGATGGCTGCATCATACTAAACAAAGGGAAATGCCACCAATGGTAAACAGATTATGACCCCATTCCACCTTAAGTGAAGAAGGTTACAGGGGCACACTTGCTAATATAGCAACCATGGTCAACAGAAAACATGCAAGAGTACAGAATTCCCCTGGAAACTTCTAATGAAACTCAGGCTCTTTCAATTGCACAGCTTCATTCAAGTTCTGTTCTCCAATAAATCAGGCAACCGCAGCACAGACAATTTAACCTCTAAGGCCCTGCTTATGTGTGTAAAAAATCTATTGTGGGTGAAGCTGAATATCAGGTGTTAAAATCTTCACAGGGAAAAACTAGTTAAATAGTCCTTATAAATCCACAGAGAAAGCATTTGCTCTGGTAACATCCACATTGATTGGGGAGGTTGTCTCACAGCAGATATTGAGTTACTGATACTTAAAATATTTACATGTAGTTTTGGAGATCAGATACCACAGTGATGGGCACAGTCTAAAAACACTGGGCCTCATTCAAAACCCACTAGAATCAATGAAAAAAAGAGTCAGATGAACTTCAGTGGGCTTTATATCGGGTGCATTGTAGTGTAGTAGCCATACTATTCCACTTAATATATATGAGCACTATGCAACCCTGCTATAAATTATACAGGTCAAATTTTCCTCACTCGGACTGATAAAATCCACTCTTGATTTAGTTCATTACAGAGGAAACAAATGAAAAATTCTCTGAAGATTTACTTCTGATTTTTTTTTAATTTTCTAAAGAAAAAGCAGGTCCAAAAGACAATAATCATAATGATATTTTGGAGTTTGTCCTGTTTAAATGTAGGGGTTCTAAGCCAAATGATTGGCTTGCCTTCAATAAAATTGCATTAATTTACCTCAGAAGAGAATTTAGCCCTATGTTTTGAAAATATATGTTCTCTTTCATTGATTGTATCACTGCAGGGTAACATATGATTATGCCAAATATAGCACCACTAAAAAACAAACATCTAACGAGAACACCTTAGTACGCATTCATCAGAGCATTTTGGAACAAACATTTGGATAAACTTGACTTCTTGAGTTTTCAGATGATGCTAGGAGTTCAAATTTAATGCGGAATTAGTCTTTTTCATCCTCTTTCAAGATTATTCTAAAGATTTCCAGGTCAAGGGTGAAGAGCACTGACGCTAAACTATTTTGTAAACATGAACTATAAATAAATATTAATGCATTAAACTTAGGTCTATTATTCCAGCACACTCAATTAAGATCCAGCCACCTGACCAAATAATAAGTTTCCTGTCTTGTCTTAGCTAGTCAAGTTCCACAGAAGATGAGAAAAGCACTGGACAAACACACTGCATCTTCCAGCATGCCGCCCTCTGCAGAGCAAAGAGCAACTTGAAAGGCACAGATGCCTACTGTGAATCCAGTCTGTCCCTCTCGGCAGGGAACATTTCAAAGCAAAGATGCCAAAAGAAAATAGAGATTTCAGACAGAAACAACAAAACAAACAGAAAACCCCTTTACATTTTTTTTCCTGATGGCTTGATCTAGACATTTATATGCTCAGTCACTTGTTATTTAAAGTAAGTGTGCATTTCTTATTATAGTTCAAAGGATTTGAATGTCTGCTACTAGTCTAAGTGAAATCTCTATTCTTCTGCAGTGCATACCAGAGGCAGCAGGATCAGACACTCATTGTATCATACTACTATCTCCATCATCTTTAGTTCTAATAAGAGGCCCATGTGATGGCATTTAATTACTATTCCTTTGACTTAAGCACCCCATAAATACAGAGCAACATTATTCCTGCAATGCACTCCTTAACAACCTTAAAAAGGTGCTTTCAACTGATTCTACCACAAAGTCTTAATAGCAAATTGTCACCAATATCACACACAAAAAGGTTTTAAGAAATTTAAAAAGGGATACATTCAAGGTATCATACATTATATTAAAAAGGGCAATGCTCCTCTTTTTCTGATGGAATTAAAGAAACAAATTAGCTTATTGTTATTTTTTCCTTTCTAAATTTTATTTTATTTTTAAGTCGGAGATAGTTTCTGTTCTTTTAAGCTAAGACAGGAAATTTTCTATTGATTGTTTTTCCCCTTGGCCCAATCTCTCAGAATTGTCAACATTTACTTTTTTTTAAATGATAAATAATTAAAAATATATTTTTGATCTAATGGAGAAAAAATGACTAACATCTTTAGATGGTATTTTCAAGGTCTGTGGAGCTGGAAATCTTACCTTTTTCAGCACCAAAAGTTGGTCCACTGAGAGATATTGCCTCACCCAACTTGTCTCTCATTAATTGTAAATAACCATTTGCCAAAGAAATGCTAATGCTATTCGTAGACCTGTATATATAGTATTATCCTTTTATAACAGCTACTCTGTAGCTAAGGTTGAGGTGGTGATTTCAGTTTAACCCCCAGTTTGCTTTTGATCCTATAGCTCTCAATATTTTGATACTTTGCCTCGGTAACAAGTAGCTTTGTTTTAAAATTTCAGATTTCGCATGTGTGGTGGTCCTAAATGGGAAAAAGACAATTTGCCATGTTTGAAAAAATAATATGAGTCACATTTCAATGATGGTGGTGGTGAATGATAAGCAAAACAACAAAATTATTGTTCATGCCACATTAGCACTTAGAGGCCCCACATAAGCTCAGGGCCCCATTGTGATAGGCACTGTACAAATATGTAGGAAAAGACAGCGTGTCTCCTGAAGAGAAATAATAGAAAAAAGCCTGAAAGGGGGAAACAAAGGCACACAGAATGAATGCAAATTGCCCAAGGTCAAACAGTTCATCAGCGCTGAGAACAGAACTGATGTCTCCAGAAGCCCTGTCCAATGTACCATACTGCAGTAACTCTGGGTATTTCCTAGTACACATATGGTTGTACAGGTTGAATTCTCTAGTCCAGCACTCTTGAGACCTGACCGATGCCGAACCAGAGAATTTACCAAACCACGGGAGGTCAATGCAGAGTCCAGCAGGTCTCTATTGGTGCAAGAAGTAGGGATGCGGGGGGTGTTGCAGCACCCCCAGGCTTTGAGCCCGGCCGCCGGCCCCAGGTCCCAGTCGCTGGCACCTCTGCTGTCACCTGGAGTCCTAGACACTGACCGCAGGGCTCCGCAGATGCCCTCACCTGTTGTCTGAGTCTTATCCCTCTCTGAGCACCTCACTGCCCCCGGCTGAGACCACTGCTGGGGGCAGCTGCAGAGCCCAGGGCTAGGGCCGGGAGTGAAGCTCAGCGGCCCGGACCCTGGGCAGCAGCAGAGGCCTTGCGGCCGGGAGCTGGGACCCCGGGCGATAGCAGAGGGGCGTGGCTGGGACGTGGGGCCAGCAGCTGGGACCCTGGGCTGCAGCAGAGCGGCCAGCGGTTGGGACCCCGGGTGAGGGGCCAGCATTGGAGCCCCCGGTCGGGGGGCCGGTGGCCGGGACCCCAGGCAGCAGCAGGGACCACAGGCAGGGTGCCAAGCTGGGCCCCCTACTTCCTGTGCCTATGGATCAATTGTTATTTTTATGTCACCGCTGAGGTGAATAAACTGAACTATGCTTGCAATGCTGCCTAGCCAAGGCTTACCAGCTCGCGTCAGAACAAAGCATTAGTGTTGTTACCCAATTTTACTGTATTGGCACAAGGAAATAAGTAGATAAAGCAAAAAGAATAAAATAATATGAAAAATAAATAGATAATAATACAGGCAAATCTGTCATTTGCTCATCTAAAATAATCTCTGAATTCCACTTCCAAAGTGAAGTGACAATAACTGCTAACTAAAGTTACATCTGGGGTCTCAGCTGTAGGTATATCCGGGTTAGATGAGTGGAGGCAACAGGACTTCCGACTGTAGAGTGCTGCTCCCCGCTCCTCTTCGCCACTTTAACCAATCTTCCAGCTGGGCTTGTCTCATGTATTTTGGTTTTTCTTTAATGAGGTTTTCTTGTATCATGTAGAGAGACACGATCTCTTGCTCAGAAATGAAACGTCTTTGCTCCAGTCCTTCTATTAAATTTGTTGCCAACTGTATGCATTTATCGATAGAAATTTTTTCTGTGATGTACTCCTCATCATCTTCATCACCATCAATGGCTTCCTTGTTATCTTTGTTTTTCCCCTGCTGTACCATTTGCACAATTTCTCCATCTGTCATTTGATTAGCAATTAGTGCATCTTTGTCAACTTCCATCCAGTCTAATAAATTTTCCTCTCCCAAATCCTTGGCCAGCTCAAGCACTACAGGATAGGACATACCGCTGGCATACTCCATTAACTCTATAACAATTTGTTGGTTTTCAGACACTTCAAATCCAGTGAACTCGGACTCGTCATTGACGGCAGGACTGTCCTCGAACATTAGTGCTGGTAACAATTTGTGCCATCCATTCTTCAGAGTAGATGGAGTTACTCTTTCCCAGGCTCTAGCTAGTGTCCAAATCATATCCTTGAGGTTAAATTCTTTCCTAAATATTGTCAAACTGCTCCCATCATTAAGAAATACTAGCAATTGGTGCATAAACTTGGACCTGTACATACACTTCAGGGATCATAAGATACCCTGATCACAAGGCTGAATCTGTGAGGTACAGTTTGGGGGTAAATACAGTCCCACCACATTATCTTTGACAAGCAGCTCTGCTTTAGGGTGGACAGAGCAATTGTCGAGAATCAGCGCAATTTTGCACTTCGGATCCAGACCTACCATGGTGCAATGGGCTCTTGCCTCTGGTATAAACTATTTCTCAAACCACTCGAGACATAGATTAGTCATTTTCCATCCCTTTTTGTTGCCACGGTATATCACCGGGAATATTTTCACCCCTTTGAATGTCCTTGGATTCACACTTTTCCCAATAACCATGAGCTTGCATTTTTGCATGCCTGAAGCGTCGCTACAACCAAGGACAGTAACCCTGTCCTTCGACTCCTTCATACCAGATGGTGGCTCCTTTGCATCACGAGCCAACGTTTGTGTAGGCATACAATCCCAATAGAGAGCAGTTTCATCGGCATTGTATACCTGCTCTGGGGATGACTTCTCATTTGCAACTAACTGTGCAAATTTATCAACGTACTTAGCGGCAGCTTCCGTAGCTGCACTTCTTTTTTCACTGCACATGAGATGTAGACTAATGCCATGTCTGTTTTTAAATTTCTGAAGCCATCCTTGCAAATAGTCACACTCATGCTGCAGGTTAAGTTCTCTGTGGAATATCTTTGCTTGTGCCATCACCATCTCGCCTGAAATTCGAATACCTTTGTTCCTACAAAGCTTGAACCAATGTATAAGCGGACTATCTAAATCGCTGCTTTCCCCCTCCTTCAGTGTCTTACAAACACTCATACTTTTTTTACTGTCACTTTTGGCAAAAACTTAAGGATATGCTTCTTTTGATTCTTCAAATAGGTGACCTTACATGGTTAAACTCACACAAGGCATGTACTGATGTGCCCTTTTCCTATTTCTGCAACACTTCCACCTTTTGCTGTATTGATATTGACAAGTGCTTACCATTAGCAGCATTACCACCACTGCCACTGCTTGCTGGTCTCTTAGAAGACGTATTTAGGGGTAAATTGGAGGTGGATACAGCACAGTACACTGAGAGCCAGGACTGGCAGGACTTTGCCTGACCACAGGAAACTTGGGCCCACCCCTGATAAGCGGACATCTGGCTAACTAAAAATCATGCTTAGGCACTGACCCCTCATCTTGCAGGGGGGTTGACCCCCTCCCTTCGCTCCAGGCCCAGTCCCCACTCCACCCCTTCCCCCAAGCCTCCGCTCTGCCTCTTCCCTCCCCTGCTCCACCCCCGCCCTGCCTCCTCCCCCAAGCGCGCCCTGTCCCTGCTTCTCTCCCTCAGTCCCAGAGCTTGAACGCCATGAATCAGCTGATTCATGGCACTCTGGAAGCGTTGGAGGGAGGAGTTGGTAAGTACAGGGCCGCCGGTGCATGAGAGGCATGGGGAGGCAGGGGGAGCTTGGTACCAGTGGATCACCACACCCACTAATTTTTCCCCGTAGGTGCTCCAGCCCTGGAGCACTCACAAAGTCGGCGCCTATGCTGGACCACGGATGTTGCCAGACCATGGAGTGCCGGATTAGAGAGGTTCAACCCACAGCCATCAGTAATTCTCACTGAATTTATAACTGGGAAGATTGGGACAGTCAAAGGGTGAGGTAAAGACTTGGAGACTTTCCTAAGCAAGCTCACCCTCTAAAGAACACTGCGGGAGAGCACTGCTCAGCAACACTGTTCACCTGAGATAAAACCCCTAGTGCACGTTTCAGCCCGTAGCCATTAAATCAAATGGTAACACAAATGCAAATAGTGATGTTAAAGATGCATAACAGTGCATCTTGGGATGAATAATATATGAAAGCCACAGTACATTTTAACTGAAGGGGTAGCACTGTGATGTTTGAAGCCACTGCACTCCTCGTCTGAGCTCGTTTAACTTTAAAAGCAAAGCGAAGTACGGTCCAGTGGGGGTTCTGTTACGAGGTCATCCAGGGCACTGCCCATTCAGAAAGGTGTGAAAAACAAGAAAACAGTGAAACAAATTGACCTTCACTCAATTTTGTGTGTTATGCACAGCTGTTAATTGAATAGAATAGCTCTTCCCCAGATGAAGGGTCTGTTTTGTTCAAGCAGCTGCTCCAGAGCCCAGTCTGTAATAGCTAGTAAGTGCACATTACACGAAGGGGGCTCCAACCCAACAGCAGTAAGACCACTTCGCTGAACAGCACAGAGGCTACAGCAAGCCTCCAAATGGTACTTTCAAAAGTACCCTAAAAATGATGAATACATGAAGATTATTGTGCTTATTATTGAAATAGTTATATTACCAAATCAGGGCTTCATTGTGTAACACGCAACAAATACAGAGAGGAAGTCAGAGTCCAGCCAAGTCACAGCTCCTCATTTAAAATCTGTCTCACCCTCACCAGTATTTGGGCCTAGCATCCTAGGCTTGTGTCTAGGATAGCCTTGCCTGCTCTTAAGAGCAAATCCTCCCTCATCCTCCATAAGTGAAAAAAACCGTCCTACAAAGGACCTGGTGTCGTTCTGCTATGCAGGGAAGAATCCACCCAGGAGACAGCTACTCCTTGTCCTGCATAGCTGAGGTCTGTAATTGAAAAGGGTTCTGATTATATATATTTAAACTGCTCCTATTCTGATCTCCTTTTCTTTTAGCACATGTAAGGTTTACTTGTGGCACCTTAGAGACTAACCAATTTATTTGAGCATGAGCTTTCGTGAACTACAGCTCACTTCATCGATGAAGTGAGCTGTAGCTCACGAAAGCTCATGCTCAAATAAATTGGTTAGTCTCTAAGGTGCCACAAGTACTCCTTTTCTTTTTGCAAATACAGACTAACACGGCTGTTACTCTGAAACCTTACATGTGCTGTAACATTCGGTAGTCCATCCATATGTGGAGTCCTCATATAATGACAGACCCTGATGTACACATGCTAAAGCCAGTGAAGGTTGCTTAAGTAACTGTTCTTGGCCTAGCATTAGTAACTTTATTTCTTTCTTGCATACCTGGCGTACACAGCCTGAAAGCTTATGTTTTGCGTTCATATGATAGGGCGCATGGAATGGAAAGGCAACCTTGACAAAATATGGTGTTCTCTCTCACATATGCATAGTGTGTGACAGTATGGCCAGGCATGTTTCAAAGACGATGTCTTTGGGGACCTTTCAGAGCTTGCTGTATGGAAATATTAATGCTGGAAACCCCTCCAATAATTTGAAGGGTGTTAACCCAAGGCATTGTGAATTCCACTCCCACATCTGGAGTTCAATTCTGCATTGGCAGTGATAACCTGGGATGCTGGTTATGGTTGTATATGTACAAAAATGGCAGCTCCTCTGCAGTGAGCTCTGCACAAGCTTCAGCCACCCGAGGGCCAATGGTGATCAAATAATTTCTTCTCTTTTTATTTCTTTGTATATATGAGGAACAGTTTTCCAAGAAATTCCACGAGAGGGAAAGGAGCGGATGTGGAAAGCAGTATATGGCATTTTGGAGTCCCTCTTGTGGGAGACAAAGAGGACAAAGAAAGGTGTTAACATAAGTAATATAAATTTTTTGATGCACCTTTAAAAACTTTTCAGCGTAAAAGCTGTGGAAAGCGAGATGTGTTTTTTTGTGCTAGAACAGCTTGGTTTGGATTTAAATTTGGAGAATATGGGAAAGAAAGATAGATTAGTAATAAATCTTGTTCAGATAATAGGAGGAAAGATGGCAAATAGGACTGACGTTAATGATACATTCATTCAGGAGAATTATTGTTATGAAGAAATGTGGAGAGATTAGGGAGAGCAGTTAGAGAATCAAAGGGCATACAACCACGCTTTCTACCATTTTTGGCATGGTGGACGCTTGACTGAACATGATTTTTTGATCATAACTTCTCAGTCTGCATGAAAAATAACAAAAACTTAATATGTTGCATGTGATGATTGCAACTTTAATTACTGTTTGTCACCAATATATAATATTAGAATAATCAGTGTAAGGAAATGAATAAATATACACTGTGTTATCAGAATAATAGAGCTCATTCATTAATGCTTGATATGTCATGTTTAATTTACCCTGCCATCATATGCATATCATACTGGCACAAATACCATAATTTTATACATAGTGAAGATTAAAGTAATGTTAAAAAAACAGTAGCCTAAAGTTAATAATCCAATGGTGTCAAAAAAGCGGACCTTGGTGAAGATGAGGGTTAAACTGCTAATAATTTACTTATGAATGTGTGGAGAAATCCTGGCCCCATTGAAGTCAATGGCAAGACTCCTATTGACTTAAATGAGGCCAGGTTTTTCACCCTTACTCCTCTCCTCCTGTAAATTTTGAATAAAAATTGATTTGATCAATAGGGATTCCCATTTACCTTTTAGTTTTGCTCTGTTGTGTGATGATTATTTTTTCATAGGCAATGGCTAGAATTTTTGTTTTGTTTTGATGTGGACATACTGAACATATACATCCGTTCTTCAGATAATGCAGACCAAATCACAAGACCACTTTCTAAGCTGGTAGACATTAAGGGTAATTCAGCTAAACCCTTCTTGTAGAAATTATTTATATGCTAGGAGTTTGTGCAGATGTTTCCTGGCTGAAGTTATGCAGCTGCAAGGAGCTTATTAATTATAAAACATAAAATGGATTGTTCTGTAATTGTAACTCTCTGGGGTTCTGATACATTTTAAAATTAACATACATATCTACTCAGGACTGGGATTGATATTGCTAGATTATTTATTACAGATGGACACTTCAGCTAATGCAGAAAAAGGCTGGCGTTTCTGCATTGGAGCTTTTGAATATTTGTATCATATTAATATCGATGGTTCTATCATTCAGAACTGAAAGCACAGCTTGCAGAAAGAGTACTCCCACTGCTAGTGTTGCTGACCTCATCTAGGATGGACAGGTCCAGAATCTTTATTTTAATCCTACTGACAGTGCCTCAGTGGGAGTAATTACAACAGTCAGCCTCAAATGCAGACCTCCTGTCACTGATCTATAATGATTTTTCACAATGAAAATGAACAGCAGACTGGGAGGATGAAAACAACATGGTGTAATGATTATATTAAGATTTGTGAGACCCCTTCTGCATTATCCTGCTGCAAACACATGACAATTTGGCACAGGACATATAAGATTTGTAATCACCTGGGCAGTCAATATGGTTATAAACAGAAGTTTTTAAAAGAAAAAGTTTCACACTTTTACAACACAGACTTGACTAATAGATAATAACATTAAGCACTGGTAGTTTTAGAGTCAGTCTATTTGCAACGTTTAGGTAAGTGAAAGCAGATCAGCCTATAATAACTCTCAAATGCACAGTTCAGTGCAAAGGGGGACTGGGAAGACATCCAGCAGCAAAGGGAGACTTTATAATCCCAGATCCCCTTTTCCAATAATTCATGTGCGTGTTCCAGTCATGACTAAGTTAGACAGTGTAAATTACTTTTATAGCCAGAGACGGCATCTGTTATGCCTTCTATGGCACCTAATATATAGTGTTTTATAAGGATCTAAGACTGTAGTATTTCATTTATCTAACTACTATACAGTGATAAATGTCTAGCTGAAAAAGATGTTTATTTTATCTTGCAAATTTTTTTAACTGCAATAGTGTCTAAAGATTATGTATGTTTCAATCAAAGAATTATGTTGTATGGTTTAGCCAGAGTAAACACAAGCCTTTTAATGGTGCATCAGCAATAGTGTGAATGACATATCTAAACAGGACTGTCCTGTGACTGCATACCATCACTAGCAGAATGTTTGCTGTTGCCTGTCAAGAATCTCTCTGACTTCATATTCACCTCCCAAACCTAATAAACCCGTGTTGTCCAAAGCCTTCCTGTCTTCCCTGAGATGTTCACATATTGCTGTTTGCACAAATAAACTTTGTTCAGTTTTTGAACATTTAAATACTATAAAGCTTTTTTCAAGATTAAATGAAAATTCCTCCTTCCTACAAATCCTCTTAAATATCAGAAGTTCCTTCTAATACATTTAAGTTTCAAACAGTGTAGCAAGATGCCAGATCATTTATTTAACTTCTCTAGGTGCAAAGAAATCCAATAGTTATAGAGCAATACTCTCAAATGTTTTGCTGGCTTATACTTAAAACAATTACGGAATATAAAGCTTTTTTTCTTGAGTGAGCAAGTCAGAGAATACAGTTTCACTGCAGTCCAACAACAGAACTACTCAGAGCCTAAATACCTATGAATGAAAAGGCTAGAATAAAGAATGCATTTAAATGGCAATTACAGTGACACTAGTGCAGTCTTGAACAAAATTAAGTGCTTGGACATACTTTACTGTTGCATAGTATGTAGTGCTTACCCCCTACATTTTCAAAGTATGTAAAGATTTAGACATGTGACCTCACATTAACCTTCATGTGAATGGCACCGCTAAATCACCACAAACAGCTTTGAAAATTAACGTGTGAAACTCACAAAAAAAGGAAAATGAAGAAAGGCTGAAACTCTGTTAATGATGACCTGCGAAGTGTGGATGGGAAAAGAGGAAAATAGATTAGTTCTTTCCATTTTTGTTTTTTTATGAAAATATAAGGATCAAACCTTCAAGATGCTCACTCCAATGTTTGAAGTTCATCACACACACTAAGTGCTTTGCTTGATCGGGGCCACAGAACTCAAGCACCTTGCAGAATCATACCCATAAAAAATGTCTAAAAGTTCAGGGTTTTTCCAATTCCTCCAGAAATTTATTTTTCCCTGCTGGAGTCCACTGAAGATTCTATGTTAAACTGGAGAATTAATGGTATTATGGCATTATGACAAGTATGGAAGAAAAATATGATTGAGATGGAAAATGTGGGGGTTTTTTACTTAGTTAAGTAAAAACCCTGGTATAAAAATGACTCTTGTTGATTATTTAACATGCCTATTCTTTCAAAAGGTTGAGCTGGTAAAAATGTTCTGAATTTAGATTCTTTTCAAAACTATTTTTGGACTCAATTAGAAATTCTAATCACAAAAAGTACATTTTTGAATGTTAACATTTCAACAAGAAACTTTGGTCAAAATTTCTTAAAAAGAGGACACACTTTTCATCATCAAGACTTTTGTAAATAATTTTACTTGTTCTTGGTCAGCTCTAATAACAGCTGAGAAAACTCCCACTATATGTTTCTGAGTCATGAATGAAGTACACCAACAAATATAGGGAAAACAAGACTTGACATTTCTGATATTCCGGGCGGGGGCGGGGGGGGGGGGAAGAGAGAGAGTGGGGGAAGGTAAAAAAACCAACCAAAACAAAAAAATAATCTTTCCAGATAGCCTGTGTACACAACACTCACTTTGGGTTTGTGTGGACTAGGATAAACAGTTTTTTTAACAGAAAATGTTAGCTAGCACATTGTAACTAACAGCTTCTAAAACTCTCATACAGATGAGCCACATTTTACCTTAGTATGTGCTGCTAAATACAACTTCTTGTATGCTAGAATTTTAGAATCCATTAGTTAAACATGCTCGCTAACATGTTCTAATAACAACCCTTTATCCTGTGGGTGAAATTCACCACACCTGGGATATGAGCTCTAGGCAGGTAGTGTGTGGAGGGGTTGGGGAAGTGAAATGCGTCCCCCAACCCAACATCAGGGTAGAGAAATACATCCCCGGCGCCGCCAAAGAAGAAAGTGGATTCCCCCTACCAGAACCTGAGCCATTCATTTGGAGACTGTGTGCCTCCTCACTTGCTCAGAGGACTTATCCATGGAGAAGTCTGAATGACTAGAGGGAATGAGGTACTAAGACTCTCCCCTCCCAACTTTGTCTGGGCCCTCCCATTTCAGCTACTGGCCCATCCTTCTCCTTGCTGAAGGCTCTTCAAAGGGATTCAGAGCAGCATGTATGGTTTCTCCATGGGCAAAGGGCAACAGCCACCATCAGAGGACCTCAGGGGAACAATCAGCCCCTAGATCATTATGCTCTCACAGTGAAGTTTTATGACTGTATAACACAAACACTGACAGATCATTTAGCCATGCTGGTTTTAGTCACTAGACATTGTTATAATGAAATAAAACTAGCTATACAAACTCAAACTTTCAATACAAATAAAGCAACATTTTCTAAATAGACTCATGGAAGGTTTATGCTGAAAAAAGGTCACAGACTTGTTTTAGTGTATTATTCTGAGATTGTAGAAGAAATAGCTCCAAAAGCAAACAAAAAGGCAACAAAATTACCAGTGAGGAAATCAATAAAATAGATTATTTTCATCAGCTATTCCTTTGATTGTAGCTTGGATGAACAAAGTTACTTGAAGCATCCCAATGAGAATGATCCACAAGCCAGCTACATTTTGTGCTCTCCTTTTTTCAAACTCCACTGCAATTAAACTCCAACTCCACCAAAATCAGTGTGGGTCTTCGCAGACACAAGTGTCTGTCCACGCACGGGGGTCTGTCCATGAGCAAAGCACAATCAGGGCCTTAGATATCAAACAGCTTAGGCAAAGAACGGTCTTCTTTTATGTCCTACATAGCACCAAGATTACTGCCAAAGCTCAATAAATAGTATATAGTAAGTAATAATACAATTCAATTTTCTGAAAAAATGAAAAAAGCAGTCAAAGCTGACAATTGTTGTATTTGTCTGAAGGCTATATAATGAACTACAGAAGATCCATGATTTCAAGGCCCGAAAGGACCACTATGATCCTCTTGTCTGACCTGCGTAAGATATGACACAGAATTTCACCCAGGATGGCTTTAAAATATTTCTATTTAAGGAAGAAAGTTCAGCTAGAAATACATAGCAAGAGCTAAAACTATAGGTTACCAGGTGGTAAATTCTGGTCAGCAGTTGTTGCCCTGTATAATTTGGGGTCTGCCAGCACTAGAGGTCTATGTGTTCAGATGCCCTGTGCTTCCTTCCTACCTGTCCACTGCAGCTCTCCTCTGATTAGTACAGCTCTGTCAGAGCCAGACTGACTCTGGGCTTCTCCAAAGGGCAGCAACCCCTTGAACAACTTGCAAAGGGAGGCTCCGCTACTCAGACGAGTGCTTTCAAGAATTAATGCACCCTCAGGTATAAACTTCTGAGCACATTTCCCCATAGTTGTGGGGTAAGGACATTACGAACACTCCCATTCCTCCCCAAATTTGGCTCCATTCTTTTCAGTCCTGGATTCCCATCCCCACAAAGAGTTTTCTGCAGGATCTGAGCATTGTGTCTCAAGGCTGTTGACCTCCTTATTCCACATGCAAAGGAGAACATGCATTATAGGTGCTGGAACTAAGAGTGCTGCCGCACCCCCGGGGTTGAAGTGGTTCCCGTCATATACAGAGTTTACAGCTTGATTCAATGGCTCTCAGCACCCCCACTATACAAATTGTTCCAGCACCCCTGACATACATGTACAGATCTCCAGAGGACAATCTCAAAATTCTGCTTCACTGCATGAAATCTGTCACAGATTGAATTACAGGGATTTTCTTGAGAAAACTAAGGTAGCCTGTTTCAGGATAAACTATTTTGTTTAATTTAAAAAAAAAAAAAGCAGTAAGCGTAGATTTTAAAAAAATGCTTTTACACAATCTATTTGAATTAGATTTTTAATTTAATGGTAATAATGCTTAATGACGAACCAGCAAGAAATAGATCCGGAGGGCTTGTTCATAATGTAAAACAGCAGCAGGTATCTCTATAGGCTTTCCAATTGAAATGTAATTAAAATAATTTAATATCATGTTTTTGTTTCCTTTCGATAGTCTGTGACCTACTGTTAAAGTTCTAGACCTTGATCCAGCAGAACATATCTGGGGGATTCCAGGCTGTCCCCCATAACTATACAGCAGGCCAGCCTAGCCAAGAGAAAGGTCAGTCTGTTGTGACAAGGAAAAGCAAAACAGATCATTCTCTGCCTCTCGGGGCTGGGGAATGGAGGACCTGATTTAGGCCCCAATCCTGCAAATATTTATTGATGTGCTTAACTTTAAGCAGTAGGTAATCTTACTGACTTCAGTGGGAACAGTCACATGGCTATAGTTAAGGAAGCGCATAAGCATTTGTAGGACTGGTGTTTTATGGTGGAAAACTTATGTAAACGAGCTCCCTGTACTCCACAACTAGGTCTGGTTGGGCAGGGGGACTAGAAGGTATGGGAAAGGAAATAAAAACATTTAACTTTTTCAAAATATGGACCCACTCCAAATCCCATTGAAGCCAATGGAACTTTTGCCACTGAATACAGGAGGAGCTTCGTCGGGCCCTACGTTTCTAATATTATAATCAAAAAATTAAGTTAGATTAGGATTTATTAATAATCTAAAGAAATAGGCAGCAGTTTATGAAGAGATAAAAACAAATCTAACACCCCCATTTTAAAGAAATTCAGGAAGAAAGACATCATGGCAATGTACTAGTACGAAATGGAGTTAGAATAAAATGTGAACAGATTTCTTTTTCTGGGTTTGCTTCAGTAAGGCTGTGGCAATAGAAAGGGTGATAACCCTATGTTAGATTTATTTGCTGAAAGTTTTCATGAGGGAAACGTCCCAGAATCTCGTAACTCTGCAGATCCAAATAGTAAAGCAGAGGCACAATACTGTGAAATGAAGCTGTCTCTACTAATTGCACACCCTGATCACAACTGTATCTTATAGCTGATAATGTATCAAATCTGCCTGGCTGATCCTGAGGATATGGAAATGTCACTTCACACTAAGCAGCTCAGAGAAAATAGGGAGGTGTAGTAAGGCAGTTCAAAGACAGCACCCATCTGAAACGATAAAAAGCATGCATAGGAAAAGCAGACGACAGATTGTGAAAACAGAACAATTACAGATGGAGGCCAGGTGGGTGGGTCAAACAAGGTTTTTTTAAAAAAAAAAATGGTTTATTTTCATACTTAAACAGCTCCCTGTGTGTAAATGTTCAACAAAGAACTGATAAGAAAATGTATTTGTAAATGCGTTTGAACAAACAAAATGTCTTCTAGTCAAGAGGGGCTTAGTTGTATATAATTAAGGGATAATGTAATGTGCATGGTGGAAGAGTATGAAGCAACACATGGCTTCTGCAAGTGATTAAACACCAATACAAAGTGGAGGAGTTGGATGCCTGAAAACGCATTTTAGTGCCAGCATGGCATCCTCTGAAGCAACAGACTTTATCCCTGTTATACAAGACAAAAGAATACTCACTGAACCCACACAAAAGAATATTTTTCTTGGATTGGAAAGTGCTATACTGCTACTTAATCAAGCTTTTTAACTATGTCACTCTCCGGGAAAGACTACAGGAAGTAATCTTTCAAGGTCAACCGTAAAAAAAGAAAAAAGAGGGTAGAAAAGTAAAGTAAGAAAAAATTGCAAACCAATTTAGGGATTTCAGGGGAATTCATTTTTGAGGGTAACTTAACCTTCTTCTCTGAAATTAACTGCAAGCTTTCTTCTGACATCATTAGCCATTTACTATGACTGTAGCTTTGACTGTACTCTTCTGAAAGATTAAAAAATGCTTCATTGCACACTCATTCACTACACTGTACACTGTACTGTACACTGTACTCATACACTACACTGTATTTCATAGTCCTACTACACAGTCCAGTGTCCTGGCCCCAGTGGGAAGTCTGACTCTCTAGGTTCATCCTCCCTCTCCCCCAATGGCCTTCATGCCTATTAGTTCTCCTGCCAACATCTATGTTCACTCCCTTCCACCTGAGACTCCCTGATGTCTATTACATCTGGCAACAGGAATACAGTCCAATAGACCTGTTCATTTCTGTTTGAATGGGTTTGCCCGCTGGAGAACTACAGGGTGCTCAAAGGGAGAGGGTCTCTCCATAACAGATCTGCAACCTCTGAGAAACTTGCATCTCAAAATGCTTCTTTTTCTCCTTACCCCTTTATTAACAAGCCTAGGAGATGGAGTGGAATGCCTGCTGGCCACTCCTAGGAAAGCTGGGGGAGAGGGGATTGTTGATGGTGAAGCATGGATGGGATGAATAAACACATGCAAGGGAGCTCAGGACCAGAGATGCTAACAAACTCCATGGTCTGCACTTCAAAACTGCCTAGAGGTTCTAGACTAGTTTCTCAGCTTCTCATGTCAGTTCTAATGTATACAGCCAACCACAATACACCCATCCAGTTCCTCAAATCACATTCAAATGCACAACCTCACCCTCAATATTACACTTTTTCATGCACAAATAACACCTTTTTTAAAGTCTACCTGAGCCGCTAGATGAAGAATGGAGAGTAAGGACAAATGGACACAGTGGACCAATCTCCTAACAGTGTAAAGCTATCCTGTGAAAATCATATCTTCCCCTGACAAATACCAGAGGGGTCTGGTTTTTTTCCTCCACACACAGGCTTTGGTAACACTTGTATTGCTCTGTCATGCCAGTAAAATCTCAGTGACTAAAATGAGGCCAACAATCTGTCTACTGTGGAGAACAGATCTTAATCCATTGAGGTTGGTATGTTTGAGTGTGCATGAGGAGAACTGGTCGCATACGTTGTGGCTGGCTATCTGTTGGAACTGAAAGTGAGTTAGTTACGGAGCTGAATCTTCTGAGAGGGTTTTTTCTTGTTGGGGGGGGGGGGTATTAAATTTTTATGGTAAGACACCAAAACAGAGTTTGGTGTGAATGTGAACATTGGCTTAGCTGGTAATTTTTGATTTTCAGTGACTGTATTGAGTGAACATGCACTTGAGCAACCTTAATGCTAAATTAAGGATTTTCTGTGTGCGGTTCTATTAAGGAAGAATTGAACCTATAGGGAATAACTTATGTGCCACAGCATAAAATGTGTAGGGTTTTTTGCTTTGCTTTTTTCCTTTAATGAGCTTTTGCAATAATTGAAAGTATACATTCTTTGAGAAAGTAAAATGCAGGAACTGAGTAATAAATCACATAGAAGGGGGAAATTAGAGCATATCAAATCCTACTACAGAAAACAGCCAATAGAAAATAACACCATACAGACAACCAAGTATTAAAAGAACTGAGCATCTTTTAGCTAGTGATTATCACAAAGAGTGCAATACAGTGATTTTTGGCATAAAATCAAATTAAACCCTAGAAAGATATTGTCGGAAAGAGAACATCACAAGGTATTGATATTCAGGGAGCAAGGATTTATCAGGGATTTCAACACCTGAATCCTGTTCTTCACTTACAAGAAGTGAGTTCTGTTATTAAACTGTAAAATGAAAAAAGTCTTTGCATTAGTGTTATGTAATGACTTACTCTTTTAATTAAATAAAGTTAGTGGAAAGTGATACCAAGGACTGGAAAGACACAGAAGAGAATCTGATGATAAAACTGATAATTTTCTATATGGAGTATAAGTAATTTTAGAGAAAGCAAGAAAAACTGAAAATTTATTTCAGATTTTCTTTGTTTCCAGACCTCACTCATTATCTGACATTTGTTGTGTGATGTTGAGAAAACGATATTAGTTTTACTTATAATAGACATGTTCTGCAAAATAAAAATTGTTTGTTTTTTTTATGTTTGTTCGTTTGTGGAATCCACATAGTCAATATTAGATCTCCTGAAATTCCCAGAACCAACATTGCTGTGCCATACAATAACTTTCTTAAAAAAGTTTTAGCCACTGGTTTATATTCAAGGTAACAAGCGAAAATAAACGTTGTTCCTATTACGACTTGAACATATGAATAACTTTGAGTACACAAGTTCCATTGACATCAGTGGGACTATTTACATTCCCTTGCATGTGTTCCTAAAGTTAAGCCCGTGCGTGTTTGTAGGATCGGGGCCTTAGTCTTGGCTGACTAGTATTTTCTTTAGAAGTGCTATCATTAGACCCCTTTCTTTTATTTACTATACAATGGTAAAACACATCAGCAATGACAGAGTCTCAAAATGCATTACTGTTTTACTTGGTGCTATGCCGCTCTATTCTGGTCTTATTTTTAACCTGGTAAGTGACAGGAACAGGTAAGTAACTGAGATGAAGCCAAGAGCAGTTAAACATTAAAAACTATTACTGGCCTTGCAAAAGTTCAGGTTTCCAAGGCTTTGTCATTATTCTACTATTACACTTTTAGAAAAGTAAAGCACTCTAATTGGTTTTCCCCATTTTATTTTCCTTTAAATTTTGAGACACATCAGGCATACGACATCTGTGAAATCTCAGATGCAACAGCAACATATTGGACTCTGCAATCATGCCCACGCGGCACAATAAGCAGGAAACATGGACTAAGGTTCTGAGAATCCCTAATTAACAGCTCACCATCACATTCTGCATGGAAGAGTCTACCAGCTCCTCTGTCCAACCATTAACTCTACTGTTCAAATCACAAAGCATTTTTGTGTTTATTTTTGCTGCCCTTATCCAATAAGGTACCCAAATGGACCAAGCTGAACACTGTGTTTGACCTGCAGCATTTTTTTTTTATATAATAGTGAATAACTTTGCCAAGCAACACTTGGCTAGTTGTAACATGGATTACGATTAAAAAGGAACATAAACTCACCTAAAATCCTCAAGCACACAGAAGAAGGCCTCATCCTGCAAACTCTTACTTGCTTGACAACAATGAGACTTTCCACATGAATAACTCTGCGTAAGTGTATTTTCAGGATCATGCCCAAATATGTACACATATGAGAGAGTTGTTTTCCAGCCAGTTTTAATTCTTAAACAGACTTTAGTCTTGTTCCTGCTCCACAAACTGCCTCCTACCTTTCCACAAGTGCCCAAAGCTCCAAAGGTATGCCTACTAAAGCCTCCAGCTCTCCCTCCTCGCACTAGTACCCCAGCACACACCACACAATGTGTGTGCATCATCAACAGAAAAATCTGTCACAGAAATATGAAAATGGGAGGCAGCATAAAAGAAATGGAATTTAATGTGAAAATAAGTAACACAGGGGATCCTGTACTGATTGAATCTGTTTTTATATTCAATCCATTGACACAACCATCTTAGAGTTTGACTGAAGCTGCTACAAAATGTCTACAGTCTAGTCTACCATACAGGGGTATAGTCTAGATTTTTGACCTTCTCCAAGATGAAGTTTCTACAACATCTGTTGGCAGCTTATCCCAATGTCTAATTGATCGTATAATCCCACCCCCCCCAAAAAAACAACTAATGTGAATTGTTCCTGCTGGAGTTTAAGCACACAGCATCTTTATTTATACCCACTGGCAGGTGAAAATAAATTATCCCTCTTCTCTTTGTAACACTCCATAACAAGTCAGCAGATTGTAAGACCCTGCAAAAGAATGCAGGGTCCTTGTGTTCTGTCACTCTAGGCTCAGGTACTACAACCCCCATTAAGATTCAGGGGAATTACTGCTGACCCTTGCTGCCAGGTGAGTCCACTTAACTCCCACCACAACTTAAAGGGGGTAGGATATCTCTGTAAGCAGGGAGGAGTAGAGTAGAAGGGCAGGTGGAGGGAAAGCCCAGGGTCAGTCAAGCTCAGGAAGGAAGATGAGGCTGAGGTTTATGTTGCCTTTTAGGTTTTGATTTACGGATAAAGCCAAACTTCAGAAATGGGTCTGTGTGCTCTGCTAAGTACTGGGAAGGAACCTAGCCCATGTACCCTCACACCCCTTCCCCTATACATAGATGTTTTTATACTACTGGTACTACTGGTTTTATACTACCTCTGTTAAATCCAGGAGATAAGAGTACCCTTCTGTTCTACTGAAGATCACACAGCCCATGGTTAGTCTCTAAGGTGCCACAAGTACTCCTTTTCTTTTTGTGAATACAGACTAACACGGCTGTTACTCTGAAAACAGCCCATACAGTCTTTTCTGAGCAGACCCATTTACTGTTTGCATCTGTTAAGCTTTCCGAGAGCAGTCTTAATTTCATAAGTTTTAAATTACTCTAAATTATGATATACAGACACTCCAAATATTGTGGTGCAGTGAGGGGTAAGCAACATTATAAATAAAGATAATATACCTCCTTGATTAACCTAAACATTTCCATTTTCTCCTTAACCACAATTTAACAGCCAGGATTGCAAAGTACATTACAGTTATTGTAGTTATTTTCTTTACTTCTCAGTCTTTGAAGATGTCTAACAAGTCTCTCCAATGAGCTACTGCTGTTGTGTTGAGTGGGTTCTCTCTTGAATACCCTATTTCTTATAAGATGATGACCACAATAATTTGATTTGTCCCCTCCTTGCTTCCCTTTCTATAAGTGGAGCTTCTAGCAAAATCTTTTAAGACTACTTTTGTCTACCTACTCTTCCTCAGACTGTCCAGCTGGCATTTAGATTCACAGAACTTCTGTTTCAGTTTGCACTGCAAATTCCTTCATGCTGAAACATACCTATTATTCCTCCACTGCTCATCATTGCCTTCATTCTGGTCTCTATACTGCAAGGTGATGAGTAGCCTCAACTTCTATGGAAGGCAATATAGCTAATCCGAAGCTACATATAGAAGCTGTATCACACCTATCTTAAAAAAATAGGTTTGGGCTTTCTTACTCTGCCTTGCTCCAGTTGGCCTTGATGTGAAGAACAGACGTTTAAATGTCACGCAAACAAACAAAAAAGCACAGCAAGTTGTGATACTGATTTTTTCTTTTAAAGATACATATATATCTACTTCTTTAAGCATGCAGGAGCATATTCTCCACCCAGTTTCACCCCCTTTGTGATTCTCAGATAAAGAAGAGAAATCAAAAAGCAAAACGAACAAGCAAAAACAAACACCCAGCCTGGAAGCAGCAGATAATCTGTCCCATGAACAGATGGAAATGTGACTCACTGTTTCGGTCTGACTAATTTTTAATCATTACTAAGGTACCATCTTACCTGGACAAATTGTATATACAAGCAACATTTGTTTCTGTGCAGCACAGTGGGCTATGCGGGGCAGCTTTCCAACCTTAAACCTTCTTTTCTTTATTCACTTTCAAGACGCCATTGCTAGCTAAATATTACAGGTGTTTGGTAAGTTTTACATGATCTGCTTTTGCACAATAAACTGACTTGCTTAGAGACCTGTCCATTTATGCTGATGGCACTAATGCTGACACACCAGATGCTGTGAAAGCTGCTGCCTCTTCTTCACTGTTGTTGATACCACTGTGAGGCAGTAAGATCCAGTGGCCAGGGGACTAGACTGGGAGCTAACAGCTCTGGTTTCTATTCCTAGCTGTGCCACTGAGTTTGCCACTTGCCATCTCATTTTCCTCTTTGTCTTGTCAGTTTACACTGTCAGCTCTTCAGGGCGGAGACTGTCTCTTATTGGCGTATATACAATAGTGAGGAGAGTGAGCCAAGATATTTCTGTAATAACTAAAAACAAAATTGTATTCAATAAATATATACAGCTCCTGAAAGCACTTTTATAGCTTGAAGGAAAATGTCAGTGGAACAGAGAAACCGTCTTAAGCAGTTGATCCACTGAAAAACTGAGCTACAAAAATAATTACTTACATTTCCTACCTACAAAGAGCGTGAAAAATTCCTGCTGGTCCCTGTGGCTTTAAGTATCGTTTTCGGTATCTCTGGCAGCAGCTCTGGTATTCCTGTCTCAATTCATTTCATCAAAAGGCATTGCCTTTTAGAAGTGCCATTAAAATGGCAGCTTCCAGGGACTACACAGATTCCTTGTTCATATAAAAGAGGTGAAATAGTTCCAGAAATTTTAAAATACTTATTTGCATTCTGAGGAAACTGAGGCAGAGGGGGTGAAGTGACTTTCCCAAGGTTCTCCAGCAGGCCAACTGCAGAATAGGGAATAGAGTCCAGTCTGCGAGTCCCAGTCAGTGTTCGATCCACTGGGCACTCAACACCTCACAGGATCAGGCTGTAGTGGAATTTTTTCTTCTGTATTCACGTACAGCTATAGTAAAAGTCATTGTAGCTTTCCTTTAAAAATTCATAATGGTACCAACAATGGTGACAGAGGTAGCAGGTTTCATAGCATCAGTTGTACCAAAATTAGTGCCATCAGCATAAACGGATCATGTTTGATCCACTTCTCCCACGTGAGACAATAAGACTCAGCTACTCTGTCCACTGATTGCTGATGGAGGATTCCTTTGAGTTGATGAGTAATGTCTGAAGTTATCTAGCCATATTTTAAATCAGAGCTCATGAATTATTTTCTTCAAATTGCTGTCTGATAAACATACACTGCACTTATTTGGGAAATTTTTGCTAAGGAATACAGTGTACTCAAAATTCTGTACCTATATGGCAATGTAGAAAACTCAACTTAAATATGATTTTGTTCATACAGGCTAAATAATGATGAATAAAATGTGAATTCTGAATTAGGATCTTCCCACAACCCCCTTTCTAATTTCCAGTATTCAGACTCACAATGTCAACCAAAGTCAGGAGAAATGGAATTCCAGAAAGCTCTACAGCCATTATTTGGATGCTCTGTTCCAACTACTTATTAGACTCAAATAAATAAATCTTGATGTCTATGTGACTCATTCCAGTGAAATTAAATGAGAACAAATAGACAAAATGTATATCTAGAGCTTTTATCTCTAGCTCAGTGAAAGAGTCACTGAAACATTCTGAGGTACAGTAACCAGAAATGAGTTCTGTAACCTTTAGGAATATAATTTTTGTTACTGTTTGCAATTTGCATACTTCATTAATCTTTATAACAGATAAAACCAACCAATGATTGAATTTTTCAGTATTTCCATAGAACAGCCCCACTCTTACACTTTTCAGAGTAACAGCCGTGTTAGTCTGTATTCGCAAAAAGAAAAGGAGTACTTGTGGCACCTTAGAGACTAACCAATTTATGCTCAAATAAATTGGTGAGTCTCTAAGGTGCCACAAATACTCCTTTTCTTTTTACTCTTACACTTACGATTGCCAGCCCTCCAGGACTGTCCTGGAGTCGCAAGGAACTAAAGACTAATTTCTTAAATTAAAGATTATGTCATAATGAAACCTCCAGAAATATGTCCAACCAAAACTGGCAACTCTTCTTACACTTTACCTAAAAGCTTTCCGCCCCCTAAAATACAACATGCAGTTTAATTCTAAATTGTTCAAGGCAGAATTAAAAGCAGCATGGGTAAGCAAGCAAGGAAGACTGATCTTACACAGCTAGCAAGAGTGTTAAAACATGTGGCTCCCCTTTTATAACTGCAAGCATTGTAAAAGCACAGAAGCTCTATGTTCACACCAAATCAATCCTCCATTTACCCCAGACATTTTAATCTGTTTCCTTAAAAGGACAGGTGCTGATAAAGATTTGAAACAGAGCCTGAATTAAGAAAATGACAGGAAGAAAGGATCCCTGCTGCTGGTAAATGGCACTCTTACTGGGATTGCATTTCTTGAATATTCCCCTTCAAGGAGAAGGGCATATCAGTTTTTACACTTCAGCCAGGGAAAGCGATAGACTGAAATTAGAGCTGCTAAAACCAAACAGGTACTGTGAAATCTAAGGAAACACTGCACAGAGACCTTAGAAGGGGGAAAGGGGATAAAATTCTCTTTATCCTTAGAAAATCGGCACATTATTCCTACTGAGCTAACAGGCTTAAGCGTAATGCAGATTACAAGGAAGCTGAAGACAAATGTTTCATTCAGAAGTCCACCTTTTACAACCAATAACTTTCTACACAGAAGCATAGTAAAAATCACATCTCTTATAAAGTTCACTTCTCCTGTTACTATAGAAAACACTTTTTAAAAAAAAAATAGTTCATGAATGTATTGGCAAGTGCTCTATGCATTGTTCATAGTTACAAAATTCAACATGGCAAAGTAACCTATATCCTAACTCTATTAAACATCTTTCAAAAAGTTGACCATTTTCCTTTTCACTTCTCACCATAATCCACTGAGGAGCTGCTGACTCATCAAAAACCTTGAAAAAAAACTGTGTGTGTCATGGACTTCCCTTTTTTTTATTGTCTGGTTTTACAAAACACATTTACCTAAATCTTACGTTATTCAGAAGTTCAGCTCTTGCTGATATTTCTTATCTGAAGTCACAAGTCTTCTGTGACATCAATTAGTTGTCATAGAAATGATTATGCAGTAACAAACAGAATATTCAAAGTCAAATTCTGGCCCCATTGCACTCAATAGGGGCCAGGATTCTACCCATTGACTTTAGCTGAGAAACCATCAGCTGGAACTGAGCAACAAAGATCTAGTTTTCATGCAAGTATTTGGACCAATCCTTTACCAACTGAATCCAATAGTTTTGCCATTTATTTCTATGGGAGCACAAGGCGACCCATCACCTGTAAATAGAATAGTGATAGAAATAAATACACACGCACACATACATGGCAGCACACATGAAGAAATATTTGTGTACTATGGAATGTTTTTCAGACTTTTCATAAGGAACCAGTATATCTTTAAAGTGACCTGAACATCTTTTTTGTACAATCCCGCTAACTTTAGCAATGTGCTAATTCTCCAAAGAGGCAAATTAAGTGAGGGCATTCAGTATAAATGTGAAGGTTACTTTTTTTGTTCTTGAATCCCAAATTATCCTGCTTTGCTCTGAACATCTCCTATTTGAATAATGTTGGGCACTTTGCTGGTGAGGTTGTATCAACCTTGAACCAAGGAACTGGATTAAGGAATGCGTGGTGGAAGGAGAAGGGAGAGGCAAGCACTGTTTTTTTGTTGTTGTTTTTTAAAGCATTTCACATCATTTTGTAGATTTGCAGGGAAATGTTTTATCATTCTTTCAGATTCAAAATATTAAGAGTTAAAGTTACAACACCTACATGATATGCTACCTAATTAGAGAGGCATGGTGGGAGAGGTAATATCTTTCAATGGACCAACTTCTGTAGTTGAGAAAGACAAGCTTTCATGCCACACAGAGCTCTTTTTCAGGTCTGGGAAAGATACTAAGTGTGTCAAAGCTAAATACAAGATCAAACAGATAGAATATGTGGTGTTTATGCTAAATTAAGGGACCACTCAAGGTGAAGTGGCCCTTAAACACCCATATATTCATAGGACAAAAAGGGGTGGTAAGTGAGTTACAGATTGTTATAATAAGCCATAAATCCAGGGTCTTAATAAAGACCAAGATTTTTAGTATTTAGCAAAGTTATGAATTTAAACTCCCAGGCTCAACTTTTGAGAGTGTTGTGCAGGTTTCCTATGAGAATGAGGATTGACAGGTCAGATATAGAGTGATCGCTTTGTGAAAAGTGTTCGCCCACAGGTGATGCGTGTGTTTTTGTCTTTTACTGTTTTCCTGTGTGAGTTCATTCGACAGCATAGTGATTGTCTGGTTTCACCCACATAGTTACTATTGGGGCATTTAGTGCACTGGATGAGGTACACCATATGTTGTGATAGGCATGTGAAGGACCCATGGATCTTGAAAGGTGTGTTGTGTGGGGTGTTGATCATTGTAGCAGTGGAGATATGTCTGCAGGTTTTGCATCTGTTGCTCTTGCAAGGTCTGGTGCCGCTTTGAGTTGGTGTGTCCTGATCTGCGGGGAGCTTGCATCTGATGGTGAGCTTGGAGAGATTGGGGGTTGTTTGAAGGTCAGAAGAGCGGATTCAAGAAAGATTACTTTCTAGATTAGGACCTTATCAAGTATGGGTTGTAGTTTGATATTAACCCGAATAGGTTCCAGTGTGGGGTGGTAGTTGACAGCTAAGGGTGTGTGATCAGAGGGGATTTTATTTCTGAATTGTAGCAGGTTCTCTCAGGGTATTTGGGTGGCCCATTCTATGATGCAGTCTACTTCTCTGGTGACGTGTCCTTGTTTGTTTGGTGAAGGTGGTTTTGAGTGTGTTAAGGTGTATATCACGGACTTTCTCTTTCGAGCACATTCTGTGTTATCTGAGTCCCTGGCTCAGATAACAGATTTCTTGATGTGCTTGGGGTGGTTACTGGATCTGTGAAGGTAGGTGTGGTGATCCGGGGGTTTCTTGTATATAGTTATTTGTGGGGCTCCATTGCTGAAGCTGATCTTGATGTCCTGGAAGTTGATGCTAAGTGTGGGAACGTTCCAGAGAGTTTAAAGGACGGGTGGTAGTGGTTGAATTTGTGGTGGAAATCTATGAGGGACTAAGTTGTCTGTCCAGAGGATAAAAATATCATTCATGTATCTCACATATATCATTGGTTTGTGGTGCATTTTGTCCAGAACAACATTACGTACTATCTAATTAGCACTTACCTTAGAATTTTAGCAACAGAAAGAAAAATAGCCGAAACGTAAAATAAAAAGCTGACATCTAAACATTTTTAATCTGTACTTGCCCTGATAGTTAATATTGCTCATTTATCACAGAAAAGCAGTGTATGTGCTGACCTAATAATGCAACTTATTGCATATGCACAATAGAAAGATACTAATAGCTCTGAGTGCTATTAATACATGATGGTAAGAATAAATATATCTATGTGGTTTTAATGAGTTTAATAGGGATGCTTCTGGGCAGCATCAAGGATACTCTTGCTGACAGGCACTATCCACAAATATAATCCATTATTTGTTATTAATAAATAAATCAACTTTCTTCTCCTTCCACCTCTGAAGTATACAACAGGCAATTAGAAAGAAAAGGGGGGAAAATGAGTCCACACAAAACAAGAACTACCTTCTTTCTCCATCCAAAAATATAATACCACAAAACATTAGTTACTTTCCCCCTCCGGGGCATAAATATTCCTCTTGGAAGCTCAAAAGGTAGGCAGAGTTAGTCCAACCTAAACCTCACAAAAACTACTGGCCCCTGCCTAGTGATGTGGAAGTTATCCAGAAAGTCCTGCCATGGGCTGTGTAACTTCACCTGTTTGTGCTCCTGTGCTCTAGGAGTCAGGCTGCTAGGGTTCTTTTTTTCTGGACAGAAGGACTTCTGTGCAACTTCTCCCACAGCATGGTATAGCATCTCACATCACAGGGATGTAATCGCTGTCCCATGACAGACTTCTCCTACACTCTGTGTATGGGGTACAATAATCCTGGAAACACATTTTTGGACCAGCTGTCACAGAGTAGTCCCCGCAAATACACATCTGTCACATGAACACACGAACTTGAGAACTTTGGGACAATCTGTTTATGTCAACAGCCTCATTCTGATTCCACTTACACCCATAAAAGTTAGGAGTAACCTGCTGAAGTTAGTGTTGTAAAAGTGATATGAGATGAGAATCAAACCCCGAGTGTTCATGTTCCACTGCCACCAAGGGGAAAAACAAATGACAGGTACTAACATACAGAGAGAGCGGAGAACGCTGTACAAGGGAATGAAAAGGAGATATGTTCACTAATGCCCACATCAAGCATTAAAAAAAAACAAAAAACATCAGCCAAGACCCCCAAAATCATAAAACTGGCTTAAAAGTCATGAGATTTTTAAATAATACGTATAAGGTTCTTTTTCTTTTCCCTCAGATTTATAAGCCTCTGAGGTACATTCAGGTTACATTTTCCAGCTTTGCTCCTTAGCCAAAAATGAAAGCTAAGATTCATGGCTCCAGGAACAGGGTCTTTAATGGGGGCAGGGGGAACACACACAATATCACAAAATGTGTGATAAAATTGTTCAGTTTGGAAACACTGTTCATTGCACAGTGAATAAAATTCAGCCCTGGAATACATGGCTACGACATCACATTATCAAAGTGGTAAGTGGAGAACTGGAAGTTATATTACCTGACATACCTGCCCACCTCCCTACAGGTCACCCACTGCTCCATGGAGATTCAGGGAGTGATGTGATGTTACCAGATAAGTTATGCCAAATATTAGAATGAAGCAGGAATTGAAAATCCAAGCAGGGCTGGATGTTGTGAAACACAAGAACAATAAAAAAGTTTTAAACATATAGGGCTAGATCTGCACAGTGTAAGTGCAATGTTGTACATGTAAAAGCGTATGTGCAGGATAGGGAGAGCAGTGGAAACCAACCCTGAAATAATTAGATTGCTTCTGCATAGCCACCAGCTTACTCCAGTTTTGCAGCAGTAGTAAGGCCAAATGGAGAAATACATAGCTGAGCATTTGATCTGCAATTTTCAACCCACGTTTCCTCAGATATGCTTGTTTTTCACCAGCTCTTCCCCCATTCCTTTCTTATCCTGCACTTTTGAGTACAAAGGAGTAGGTGTCCATGGGCCTAAAACCTATTCTGCTCAGTGCAGAGGGAATATTCCTAATTCTGAACCCAACCTGAGACCACACGTAGCCTCTGTTTACATGAGGAAAGGAATGCAATTATCATGTGCTCCCTGATGTTTACCATAGAAGGATTTGCATGATCATGCCATTATGTGTTCAATGTCCCATTTAGCTTGTCCATTGGGGGTATTCAGCACACACTGCTTAAAGCGTGTTTCTACTCTAAAAAGGGACTCTAAAAATGGCATTATGTGGATTCATGTTTATGGTTCTTCAATTATTTCTGTATCAAATTTGCTCGGTTTGCAAGTAAAGAGGTATTTTTGCTAGCAGCCAACCATGCCAACTCAGTCCGGACTTCTGGACTGTGAAAGCCAAACTGGCTTCTTTCCATCTCAGGCACAATGAAGTTTCTGCAAGCTAAATTACACCCTCAATTATACCTGTGCAACCCCATTGTATTCAGAGAGACCTCTGCAACCCATTTGTCTTCTATTGCAACTCAGTAAACAATGTTGTTGGTGATGATCAGATATAATAGCATCCTCAGCTCACTCGGTCTGAAGTGTGTTGGTTCTGTAGGGCTAAGCGCGTTAAAAAAACAGCAAGAGAGTGAGCAGGTCTGACTAGGAATACACAAATGGAACACATCTATTCAGTAAGAAGGTCTGATTTTTACACAGGAATTTCAGAGAAGAACTACTTATTTAACAGTGTTGCCAACTCACATGATTTTATGGGGATTCTCGCGATATTTGGTGATATTTCTTACAGCGTGCCTATACTGGGGGGAGAGGGGGTAGAGTATAGACACTGCACTCCCAGCTAGCACGGGTACAAATAACGGTGTAGACAGTGAGGCACAGCTCGGGGAAGTAGAGTAGAGTGCCCCACATGCCTGAACCCCCAGGGTATATATCCTACACAGCTCTCTGTGTATATATATACCCACGCAGTGCAAGCCCCATCTTTACTATTTTTAGCAGTGAAAGACTCTGGCAGCGGGAAAAAGTTCTGGCAACAGGCAGGATGTGGGGAAAGCCTCCAGCTTCATCCACTTCTGCCTGTCCATTCCCACCCATTTGAGCAGGAAGGCCAGTAGCAGCACCCTGGTGCCTACTACAACCTCCAGTGCAGGGTATGGTGATGCACACAGCCCACAGGGTACAGTAAAGTGGCTCCTCATGCTTCGTTACTTCACTGTCTGGGTGCGCAGAAAGGCTCATAATTGAGCCCTTTGTTGTCAAGTTTAGTTCTCCAAGTTAAGGCCTTTGTATCAATCAGAAAATGTGTCTCCAAAACAAAACAAAACAAAAAAAAGGGAATCGCTGATACCTTAAGGTACAAAGTGTACTTTGGAAATAGTATTGGGGGCGGGGGGAACACTCAAACAGGAACTGGGCCTTCCCCTATTCCCACTGATGTCAATGACAAGACTCCCACTGACTTCAGGAGAAGCAGGATCAGGTCCCAAACTTATTTTCTTGTGTTCATTTTACCAACTTGTCACTAATCAAAACCAAAAGGTACTTCTAAGAATGTCTCAAATAAACCTATTGCCTAAATTGTATCTTTCTGTGGCTAACCCCAGGCGCAGATCTTCAGCACAATGGACATTACCACGGTTGAACTATAGGTATGTTACAGTATGAAAACAAAAAAATGCCCTTTAACCAATTGGAGGCATTATGCTGCAGTTGCCCTACTGGTGGAAACAAGTGGACTGTTTCATTAATGTGAGGATTAAAGAATAATATCTAAGATTTAACCAAGATCCTTTCTGCGTGTCTCAAATGTTGTCTGTTGTAAAATTATATGCTTTGGTTAAATTAGTGATGGGGTATCTGGTCGACTCAGCCTTCAAGGCGATTCTTTATAATCTGTTTGGTTTTTTTTATTGAATAGGGTAGGCTACTCACCATAGAATATTCAGTCTCCTCTTCAAATTGATTTTTTTTTCTTTTTTCCTGCACTATTAAGTTTTTCAAATAATTTTTGATGTTTATTCTTTATAAATGTAATCATCTGCAGATGTGCTGAAGACTGCATGGCACACATTCAAAATCTTGTCTAGAACTCAAGAGAACAAAGCAATTTTTCATGCCTAATTCCTTTCTTCTCATCCCCACTGATGTAACTGTCAAAGAAAATCACAGCTATGCTGACAATGCAATTCAGAATGAACACCGATCCATACAGATCTTTTCTACACAGACCCAGAGGTAGGAGGTGAAAGTTACCCATTATTCTGAATAACAGAAGCAGACCAAAACCTGTCACTGAAGTCCTTACCCCCTACAAGTTAAATTAATCATAGTAAAATCATCCTAGCTCCCAATGAGAATGTTATATCCCCAGTCCCTGCATGCTCTTTTGCATGGCTTCCTCCACAGGAACAGCTGGACAGAGTGACAATGTTAAACCAGCTATTGGTACTATCAGGCTTATTTCTCCCTTCAAACAGCAACAAAGAGAAAAAGCCACCTCCTCAGACACCCACAGTTCACTATTGGCCTAATGAATCTTCCCCTGACATTTAGTACAAAGAACCTGCCTTCTGTCTTTTTACAGAGAAAAACAAACAAACAGAAAGGTACATTAAACCAAACATTTTCAATTTACATTATTTTTGGATCACTTACTCAGTTCTTTGCCTATAGAAAGCTAAGATTTTGTAAACTTTCAACAAAAACAGGACTCATATTCAATACCAAAAGGAGAAATGAATCAACTTTCCCATAGTTTAATTCAGAGAAACAAGTTTTTTTTTCTCTCAGAGCAAAACACAGAATTGAGCCAGAAATATTAAAAAAAACACTGTATTCCACTATCTGTTTATTTTATAAGCAATGGCAAAACCAAAAAAGTTTTGATATGTTTTTGGCATTCCACACCTTCCCCAGGATAAACCTGACAAAGGGACAGAATTTCAGAACCGTGCCAGAAGTCAGTGGATTTAGGAAATCAAGACCTGGCTCAGAATCTAGCTATTATTGGATATTGTCTGCACAATAAATAGATCCTTTTAAAAGTCTCGTAGGTAGAAATTTGCCTGTTTAGTAATTTTATGGCTTGATCCAAAGCCCAATCAAATTAATGAAAAGACTCCCATTGTCTTCAATGGGCTTTGGATGAGGCCCCCTATTGCACAGTTCAGTAGCTGACTATATTTCAAAAGTTCTCTTGCTTCCCCAGGTAACTCGAGAATAATAATAATATTGTCCATCCCAAAACCACTGTAAAAATGTCTTATTTTAATTAATCTGTCTGTATATATTTGTCTTGTTGACCACTTCAGTATGATCAGTCCAAAATTGAAAGTGGACCTTTTAATTATTTGCTCTGTGAGATAGACTGCATGGTCCTCTCAGTCTGTAGGTGACCATCCAAAAGCTAATGCAACACAGTGCTGTATTTTAAACAAAACTGGTTGGCAATTTCATAAATGCAGGAACATGGTCAGACTGACTCTTTTAAAATCCCATCTGAAGATCTGAGTTTATATCAAGCAAAACCCATAAGTAAAACATCTAGCTGATCAGATGCTGCCTAAGTAAATCTGTCATTACAGGAAACATGTTCACAGCTATAATAGATACAAATAAACAAAACTGATGAGGTGAACAGAATCAATACACAGCTTCCAAAAAAATGTTAGGACTGTTTACTTTGAGATCAAATATGAGTGATGCCAATTAGATGCAGATCTGTTCTGGTGATTGTCATGATAGCCAGCATGTCAGATAATCACCTACCAGCAATCCCTGTGATTACAGTACTCACTTCAACCATTAACCCAATCTTTGCCAAAAATGTCACAGCTTTGGATTAAAAAGAACGAGGAGTACTCGTGGCACCTTAGAGACTAACTAATTTATAAATTAATGTATAATTATAAAGAAATTGGTTACTCTCTAAGGTGCCACGAGTACTCCTCATTCTTTTGCTGAAATAGACTAACAGGGCTACCACACTGAAACCTGACAGCTTTGGATTGTTTCCTTACAGATACTGGTATGAGTTCTAGCCAACATTGATAATCATCTTTCCACAGAATTTTCAAAAAGACTGATACCTATAGTATACTTACAGATAATTCTGTTATCTATTGCTGTTTTCTGCTCATGGTGGGGATGGCAGGGGGAAAGCAGCTGTGCAAAGTTTGCTGGATACACCTGGACATACTTGATTAATTATAACTGTTCATCCTGAAGCCATACTTTGCTACCATAAACTGTGATCTCCTAATCTCTTATAAGGTAAGCATGCCTGACATGAGACAGCAGATAGCTGGCATACCTCCAGGGAAGACTAGAGCGGGCGATAAGCATTTCTGTTAGATAAGGTAATTTTCACCTCCAGTGCTAGGTGCTATTCGGAAAAGCACTTAAGCACAAGTGCTTCCTTGAATCAGGGCCATACACTGCTGTGCAGCATTGCTGTGCTTTAAAAATAGATGCAGCGTTTCATTTTTGAACTATGGTAGCTGTTTTCCAATTGATTTTATACAGAGATGGTGCACATGCATTCAGTTAGTAAGTCTGTGAGGTGTCTGGGGATCCATTTGGATGAAAACTACTAAATAAATACAGCTATCCGCATAATAATCAACACTCAAGAGTACATATTCAAGAAGACAGTTTATACACACTCCTTCCTGTGGCTCTTTATTAGCTAATATTTTACTGAAATATAAATCCTTCTCTGAAAGCTTATGATGATATTTTTCTCTTAAATACATTTTCTGGCAAAGCAGGATTGTGAGAATTGCTGGACTTTCTGTAATTAAAATACTTGTTAGATCAACAAGATTTGGTCATGACAAACAGCGGAGACAAAGGAAGATCTTAGCAATTAATTTTAACAAGGTCTCTCAAAAAGACTTTCATAGTCTTGTTTTAAAATACTGTACTTTCTCTGAATACATCTATCAATCAAATAAACTCTAGTCTGAACTTTTAACTCACTGGGTTCTGAAAAAGGCATTCTCTTGGCTCACATGTTCTCTTGAAAACTATTTTAATTTCCTATTCAGTTATCAACATACATACAGTTTTGCTCACTGGCCTCTACATTTCTTACGCAAGTAAGCCGAGGTACCTCCCACAGACTCAGAGTAAGATATAATGAGAAACAAACTGAAAATATAACAAAGTTGATTTAAGGCCAAAAAGACATTTGTGATTATGATGGAAATCAGTTAAAATGTGAGGCGGCTAAACAATGTATATTTGTTTTCTTGCTCAGCCAAAAAACAACAAAAAAAAACCCAAAAAACCAAAACTCGCCAACATTTGCTTTTTAAAGTGTCAGATAACATTATTTCCAGGATGTCATCAGAGGGCCTTCATTGGCTATGCATAAGGTCAGTGAATATTAACTTCATTTACACTTGGCTGAGAATTGGCTGTTGTCAACAATAGAGGTGTTTAGATCCTCTGCTGAGCAGGGTTAGAAGCTGACAAAAAGCTGCCACAGCGGAAGATGGATGATCATACCAGCTGACCCTATTCCTCCCTAAGTGTCACAGTTTCAGCCTCCTTTCTCTCTCCATAACAAAAGACCCTCTCTGAGCTTCCCAGTGGCCTTCAGCTTTATTGGTGCTAACAGGTCCAGACGTTTTCGACGATTGGATTCTATACCTTTTAAACACGAGAGCTTGCCCTCTTTGGCTAGCCAAACCTTGGCACAGATGTCTTTTTCTGTAATTGCTTCTCCGCTGTCTGTTGGGAAGGATGCAATCGGACAGGCGAACATCATGTCAACACAGAAAATGTTTCGCCATTTATCTCAGTTTCCCAATGGCATTTTAAGGAAAGAGATAGGTGGTTTGCCTGGAGAGTTTAACCCTTTCATATCTCATAAAGTGCTGATAAGCCAAAAAACAACCATTGTAATTTTGCGACCATCAGGGAACAATATGTTTGTCTTGATACCAGACATAATGGCTAGACAAATTAATTTCACTGACAGAAAATACCAAAAAAATAAAGGACTTGCTATTAATTCTCATAACTGTATGTATAGAAATCTGTCCACACAGTAGAATTCTATTTTTATACTGTTTGCAATCAAACTGAAAGGCTACAAACGTGTAAGTAAAAACAGGTTTAACTCCCCCACACAAACACTTAATTACCTTGTGGAACTTGTTGACACAAATAGCATTGAGGCCAAGAGCTTAGTAGGAGTCACAAAAAAGGGTTAAGCATTTAGATGAATGGGACTATCCACAGTTATGTTAGATAGGATAAAAAAAATTATTAGAGATTTAAACCCTCCGGCATTCCGATACCATAGTTATGGCCATTGTACAAGAACATGAAAAGAACAGAGTTAAAGAGAATGCTTCAGGGAGGAGGAAAGATTTACAGGGTTTTCGCACCTTCTTCTGAATCATCCACAGACGGCCACTACCAGAGAAAAAATAATGGACCAGATGCCCCACTGGTCTGCCCCAACACAGCAATACTTAAGTTCCTACACCCGCTGTGGAAACAGCCTCTCACAAACACTTACATATATTGCCCCAGATTTTGGGCTGTGCTACATCTGTTTTGTACTTCACTGGTGGTTCAAAGTGATCCTACAAACAGTGTAGCCACACATAGAAAGATTGGTCCTCCAGTGCTGTACAGCCCATGTAACAACCCCTATGCCATTTCCATCATGGCCAATGTAGGTCCCTAGCCAGGCGCAAAGAGGCCTGGCCACAAACATCTTGCTAGATCCTATCTGTCATGTAATCACGTTGATGTGATTTGCAATTGGCACAAATGAGAACAGCCCATTTTCTATTTAACCTTGGTCACATAATGCAAGTCAAATATGATCACTTTGCCAGTGTTAAGATGCATGAAAATGCTAATAAGAAAATGCAGTGCCTATATAGCACTCCACAGCTTCAAGTCACTTATATTGTACACCTGCACAAGGGAGTAAGAAGACAGAACGTGCCCCCTCTACCAATATCTACGTGCCAATATCACAGGTTGCAGCACAGGGCCTCTATCAGGCCACTGTCCCTACTTGTGCACAAGTGTGGGTGGGCAGCAGTGAGAAGTGGGCAGAGCTTACACTGTCCTCTCCTGCACCAGCCAGCACAGCTGAACCAGCATGGAAGGGAAATAACATCGTGCCAGAAATAAGTCTATGGCAAAATTCTTCCTATTCCAAGGCGGAAGTAACCAGGGACCAAACTGCAGTCACAATATGATCAACGGTCTACTCCCGGGGAAGCACAACACCTCAATGCCCTTTACCTTGGGTTTGCGGCAACACCACAATCAATCCTTTATAGTACTTAGCTACTGCACTAGATAAGCAAAATCACAAGTTCATTTCTGCATTACTTGGGAGACTGAAAGCTTCAGTGAAGTACTGGGTGGTGCTATATCAACATGTAAACTCTTCCAGCTCTGCATTTTTAGTGTTCTATTTGTCCGTCCCCGCCTCCACACACATCCCCTGGAGAGAACCAATCATCTTTAGGTATGCATGTAAAATGCACATTATAAAACAACATCCAAAAAAAAGTGTCAAGCTGAATGATTAAGCACCCGCTCAGACACTCAGCTCAGAGCTAGAAGCAGCATGAATACAATCCGCCCGTATTTACCAGATCAAACTAGAAACTTTCCTTAATTGATGACAATGTTGTTCGAAAACTAAGGTTTACCTTATCAATCATGTGAATCTCAGATACTCTGGGATGCTTTAGAAAGAAAGGAAAGCGCAAGCAAAGAGTCTTTTTGTGTCTGTGGAGCCTAGCTACCGTGGTTTTTATGTGTTCAAATGACCTAAACAGCCTGTTTGTGCATATTCTCAGAGCATGTCCATCAATCAATGTCAATACTCACCCAGACGCTATTTTGACTGGCAACTGGCAGTCAGCTATCTACTGAATGTTAATGAATGATGAATACCTTTGTCATTGCTTAAATATACATACATCTCGTTAAAATGGTGGACTTTAAATGTGTGGCTTGATCAGGGAAAATTTAGATTGTGTTTTCATCTACCTGCTGTATTAGGAGAGAGAAAAAAAGAAAAGTCTGTGTTAAAAGATTCATTTAATTTGAACTATTGTGAACATGAATGTTTTTATTTTCTAACAAGGCAACCTTGTCTCAGCTTGTGTTATACAAGCTTAAATCTCAGACTTCTGAATATGCATTTTTAAACCATTCTAACACACAATACTGTGTCTCTGCAACTCTGTACTTATGACAGGAAATCTTTAAACTAAAGATCAAAAGGAATTATGTCACTCCCCCCCCCCACTCCAAAAAAAACATGTTAGAAAGACATTCTTCCACTTTTCTTCATTTCTTGTCACAATTCACTAGCAATCTCACTGACAAGACTTTTTTTTTTTTTTTTTTTTTACATTAGACCAGTCACAAAGATAAACAGATTCACTTTAATTGACACATTGAAACAACTGACAGACCATGATCCCTGGAAGGCCGAAGAGTATCCCTCTGTATTCAGCCAATGACACCCTTATATAACTAATGAGAGGCAAAAGTGAGTGGAATGAAAAGGCATATTCATGGTTCATCGATAGAGTACTGTGTTCATAGCCAAGACAATATTTTCTATCTTCCTTAAGATTTGAAATATATATGATACTTTTTGGTCTCCCAAGAAGCTGCAGGTTGGATCTGGCTGAAAATTCTACAGGTGAGTTAATTAGTAGCTGACAGTACAGAATGTTGGAATTTGCTGCCAGTTAAAATAGCAATGCCACTTTCTAAGTCTTGCAAAATAAATAAATAATAATAATAATAATTCCTCCTAGTTCCAAGAGCAACCTGGCATCATTTTTATTTTCCATTTGTATATATTGTTCATATACAGCAAACATGAAAATAAGTATATTAAGACTCAGAATATTTTCTAGTGACAGTATGCTCAGTGTGAAAAAAAATCAGTGTTTAATTCTACTGCACAGGGGTCAGATGAATAATAACACACAATCAATATAACTTGTCAAAACAAAACAAATAAAAATTATGAAAACTGTCCAATCCCATTCTTTGGCAAAATCCAGCAACAAATCCGATGAAGTGAGCTGTAGCTCACGAAAGCTTATGCTCAAATAAATTTGTTAGTCTCTAAGGTGCCACAAGTCCTCCTTTTCTTTTTGTGAATACAGACTAACACGGCTGCTACCATGAAACCTGTTGAAATTTTGAAACTTGAAAGACTATGACCAGCTCTAACATCCAACTTTAGTTAAATGGTTGATGGATCATGTTCTAAAATATCTCATCAGCAATTAAGAAATAAACATTAAAACAAGTCAGAGAGCATGTGAGTGCTTTACAAAGAAGAAAGGGGAGCTTTTAAGAAATAAAGGAGAAAATCCAGTCAGGAATAAGTACTGTTAATATTACATAGCTGTACAAATAGGACGGTATATGGCCAAATTGAAAACATCAGCTTTAGGTGCACTTAGGGCCAGATTTTTAAATGCATTTAAGCAACTAAAGATAAAAACAGACACCTAGTGGGATTTTCAAAAGTGGCTAGGTGCCTAACTCCCAGTGACTTCTGTATCTTTAGGCATCTAAATACCTCTAAATATCTGGCCAAGGCCTTTGCTAGCTTTGACTTCCATGGCAAAGGTCATACATTAGAGAGACAATTACTGGAACTCTATGCCAGTTCTGGTGCCTCAGTTAACATACTGGAAAGGATTCAGAAAAAAGCTACCAGAATGATTCAAGGTCTGGAAAACCTGCCTTACAGTGAAAGCTCAATTATGGCCCTCCTGATTATCACTACAAAAGGTTTTTTTTCCTCTCCTGCTGATAATAGCTCACCTTAACTGATCACTTTCGTTATAGTGTGTATGGTAACACCCAATGTTGCATGTTCTCTGTGTATATAAAATCTTCCTACTGTATTTTCCACTGCATGCATCCAATTAAGTGGGCTGTAGCCCACAAAAGCTTATGATCAAATAAACTTGTTAGTCTCTAAGGTGCACAAGTACTCCTGTTCTTTTTGCGGATACAGACTAACACGGCTGCTACTCTGAAACCTGTCAATTATATAATTTATCAAAGAGAAAGTTAAGAGGTGACTTGATCACAATCTATAAATACCTACATTTGGATAACATTTCTAATAGTACAAAGCTCTTTACTTTAGCAGAGAGAGGGAAAACAAGGTCGAATGGTGGGAAGCCAAAGCCAGACAAACTCAAACTAGAAATAAAGTTCAAACTTTTAACAGTAAAGGTAATTAACCACTGGAACAATTTACCTAAGGACATGGGATATTACATTACTTGAAGTCTTTAAAACATGGGATGTCTTTCCAAGATATATACCAGGGATCGGCAACCTTTGACATGCAACCCGTCAGGGAAATCTTCTGGTGGGCCGGGATGGTTTGTTTACCTGCAGCGTCCACAGGTTCGGCCGATCACAGCTCCCACTATCCGTGGTTCGCCGTTCCAGGCCAATGGGGGCTGTGGGAAGCAGTGTGGGCTAAGGGATGTACTGGCTGCCGCTTCCCGCAGCCCTCATTGGCCTGGAACAGCAAACCGCGGTCAGTGGAAGCTGCAATCGGCTGAACCTGCATATGCTGCCGGTAAACAAACCATCCCGGCCCGCCAGCGGATTTCCCTGACAGGCCGCATGCCAAAGGTTGCCGATCCCTGATATATACTTTAACTCAACCCAAAGTTATAGGCTTGATGCAGGACATTGGACTGGACATTGTCCTGTGTTATGCAGAAGGTCAGACTAGAACTTAATAGTCCAGGGATCGGCAATCTTTAGCATGTGGCCTGCCAGGGTAAGTCCCCGGGCGGGCCGGGCCGGTTTGTTTACCTGCTGCATCCGCAGGTTCGGCCGATTCCAGCTCCCACCACATGCCTCAGCCCACGCCGCTTCCCGCAGCCCCCATTGACCTGGAGCGGCGACCACACCACAGTAAGTCGACATAGGTTACGTCGACTTCAGTTACATAGTTTATGACCCATCATTACATTTCTTTAAATACAGAGTTTGTAGGATTGGGCCTTATACACCCAAAACTCCAATGTCCTCAAAAAGAAAAAAAAAATCATCATTATGGCCCACTGTAGCTGCACCATATATGGCAAAAAAAAATTCCATTGGAAATATTTTGGGATTACTTTTTAAAATTTCTCTCTAAAATTGTACAAGTAAAAATTACATAGTGTTAATTGAGTGCACAATTTCAAAAATCAACTTTTGAAAATCTGACCGTAACATTTACTCCCCACTTGTCACACCATCTGTGGTACTCTTATGCACCAGGAGATATGCACAGTAATATTCTGCGTAAAAACAAAAAAATTAACAATAACCTAGCTCTCATATAACACATTTTGAAGTAAATATGAAGCACCAGAAACTATAACAATTGGTAGTAATGTTAATTAACATTTATCCGTTCATTCAAGATGGCTGATGCTATTATTCCAGTAGATCTGCTATTATCTAAAAAGATCACGTGAAGCTATAATCTAAAACAGAATCAGCAGCAGAGGATTACTACAGCTGCAGTACATGTAAGACAAAAAACCACAATATTAAGCTCCAGTCCTGCAAACATTTATGCATGTGCCTAACTTTACCCTCATAAATTGTTCCAATGAAGTCAATGGGGTTACCCACACAAATACATAGGGGCTGTAAAAAAAAACTGAGTCAGAGTCTGATTTGACTTACACCACTTTTACACTTCTTTGCCTTTAGTAGGGCTGTTCCTGATTTAGTCCACTAGACGTGAGATTAGATTTAGGCCCAAAGACAGAAGCTTTTACTGTATGAGGAAAATTATTGCTCAAAGGATATAATAAATTACCTCCATGAGGGAATCATAATGTCATCAAGAAGCCATGAGTGTATTTTCCCAACTGTTGGTCATTTGTTCAATGCGTTGGGCAACATTTTTGTACTACAGAGGTTCAAGCAGAGTCACAAGCAGTTGCTGGTGAAAAGGTTTAAAAAAATGCTCTTCTGCCCTGCCAAAAGAGCCCCCTTAAGCTCTGGGCAGATTTTGCCATGTTTGGCACATGTCTGAAGAGGGTCCTGAGAGGAAAAGTTCTGAGAACACTTTTCTGTTATAAACTACAACAGAAAGAAAGAGACAGAGAGAAAGAGGGTCACACACACTCTATAAGAAAATCATTTTACTGCCTTAAGGGACTAAATGCTTTCAATGACAGTCATGGAAAATTAAAGGAGTTTGAAATGTGAGGGAATGAAAGCTCCTGAATGAGATTTAAACTTTAATAATTAGTGAACTGTTAAATTATCAATGAAATTTTAAGTGTATGTTAAACTTAGAACAACACAGCTCTCAAAATAGCTCTATGCAATAAGGTATAAATTTGTAACAGTGAGAGTAATTAACCATTGGAAAAATTTACCAAGGGTCATAGTGGATTCTCCATCACTGACTGTTTTTAAATCAAGATAGGATGCTTTTTTTCTAAAAGATATTCTGTAGGAATTATTTTGGGGAAGTTCTATGGCGTGAGTTATACAGGTGGTCAGACTAGGTGGTACACAGTAGTCCCTTCTGGCCATAGAATCTATGAATCATGTTGTTTCCACCTGCACTGCACCAGCTCAAGGCCAAAGGAGAAGTTGGGTAGTTCACTCATTGTCTGGTAAGGAAACTTGCAAACAGCAGGTCACTTCAGGGAATTAAATGACAGGTAACACTGAATTAAATAGGAGCTGACCATTGTTTCTCTGGCTTCATGAAAAAGTTAATCACAACACCACATTTTAGTGAAGACTTACAATGGCAAAGATGAAGTTTCTCCAATTACATGAGTGATCTCTCACATTTATTATGAGCCCTTGAACTGACACTAGATTTTTTTTTAAAATCCAGGTTTTGTTCTTAGTTCTCTTCTGATCTCAACAAAAATTTAGTTCTGATTAATAAGGTATATTTAAAAAGTGTGAGTTCTAATATGTACAGAAGAATAAAATGTAAAACAAAATTATTCAATTTATAAAAGCTACTGAAATATTTCAGTAAGGGAATCAACTTAGAAAATTCCAGTTTGCCTTTTGCAGACACGGTAGTTTAAAATAATTTAATTTATAGTATTTCACGTTAAGTTAATATACATTCACACTCTCTGAACATCTTAGTGTTTTAAATCAACCAGACTACCACTGCGGTACAGGGCTTGCAGAATGAAGGGAAAACATTTAAATCATATACTATTAATGCCTGAAGTGAGGGAGCAATAACTTATTTTTTACTCTAAATATCTTCAGTGGTAATAAAACAATAGCAACTGCAGGCCCAGATAAAGATCAAAGAAAGAACAACGTCCATAATTTCTCAGGTAATAAGAGCCAGGTATTCTTAGAATTCCTGAGCTAATCAATACTAATGAACTGACAGCTGGAACAAAGTGAAAACATGATTTCATGTCATACACTGTTGAAGCTCTGAAATACAACAAAACTCTTAAAACACTAGCCCAATTACGAAAAAACTTTGCACATGGAACTTCTGTTGCCTTCAACTCCTGTGCCACACATAGCAGGTATGGACTCACTTTTTTAACAAATACCACCTCCTGCATCTTTTCTTTTTTTGTTTCCATATATCCCTATTATTCCCCCACTGCCCCATCTTTATTTCAAAAATGATTTACCCAAACACATTTACACATTTATCTGCACTTGGACTCCAAAGTGACAGAGGTCTTATATATACACACACATGCTCCCCGATCCTTCCTGAGAAAAAACAAAAACAACTACTCTCTGCTCTCCACTCTTCTGCAGCCTCTCTATTGCTTCCTTCCTCCTGGCTTGCAGCTCCTTCTAGCCCCATTACCACCACACACACACCCTGTCTCCCGCACCCTAGCTCACTCATTGATCGCTCTAAACAAATGTAAAAAGTGAAAACAGAAATCATTTTATCCACTGAATCAGAATTCTACATTTTATGATTCACACCAGGTGAGCATCAAGTTTGTAATTGCTCACTCTTAAGCTAAAATTCTTTAGCCTGGGAAATCCTCACATTTAACTCCCATTTTTCTGGGCATCTGTGATGTGGTATTCACTCCACACTAGCCTGGAAATGGTTAATGAGACTGACAAGGGCCAACTAAGCAGATAGGCCACACTTGAAGAGAATCAGGTGGCCTAAGTAACCCCTGATTTATGAAGGAACTCAGCTGAGAAGGAACAGACAGTGCTAGTAAAAAGCCAGGAAGTTGTCACCAGAAAGGGCTGCAATGAGGGAGCCTGTGGCTACTTTCTGGATTAGAGAGGGAAGGAGGAAAGCCTCTGGGAAACAGTGCAGGAAAAGGCTCAGAAAAACATCACAAGTATGTATCCCCAATGTGCAGATCTCACAGCTGGACAGCAATGGGAGTACTTTGGAGATCCTCATAATTTAAAAACATAGAATATCAGGGTTGGAAGGGACCTCAGGGGGTCAAAGCAGTACCAATCCCCAATTAAATCATCCCAGCCAGGGCTTTGTCAAGCCTCACCTTAAAAACTTCTAAGGAAGGAGATTCTACCACCTCCCTAGGTAACGCATTCCAGTGTTTCACCACCCTCCTAGTGAAAGTTTTTCCTAATATCCAACCTAAACCTCCCCCACTGCAACTTGAGACCATTACTCCTTGTCCTGTCATCTTCTACCACTGAGAATAGTCTAGAACCATCCTCTTTGGAACCACCTCTCAGGTAGTTGAAAGCAGCTATCAAATCCCCCCTCATTCTTCTCTTCTGCAGACTAAACAATCCCAGTTCCCTCAGCCTCTCCTCATAAGTCATGTGTTCCAGTCCCCTAATCATTTTTGTTGCCCTTCACTGGACTCTCCAATTTTTCCACATCCTTCTTGTAGTGTGGGGCCCAAAACTGGACACAGTACTCCAGATGAGGCCCTCACCAATGTCAAATAGAGGGGAACGATCACGTCCCTCGATCTGCTGGCTATGCCCCTACTTATACAGCCCAAAATGCCATTGGCCTTCTTGGCAACAAGGGCACACTGTTGACTCATATCCAGCTTCTCGTCCACAGTCACCCCTAGGTCCTTTTCCGCAGAACTGCTGCCTTGTCATTCGGTCCCTAGTCTGTAGCTGTGCATTGGGTTCTTCCGTCCTAAGTGCAGGAGGACCCTGCACTTACCCTTGTTGAACCTCATCAGATTTCTTTTGGCCCAATCCTCCAATTTGTCTAGGTCCCTCTGTATCCTATCCCTACCTGCCACTGTATCTATCACTCCTCCTAGTTTAGTATCATCCGCAAATTTGCTGAGAGTGCAATCCACACCATCCTCCAGATCATTTATGAAATATTGAACAAAACTGGCCCCAGGACCGATCCTTGGGGCTCTCCACTTGATACCGGCTGTCATCTAGACATGGAGCCATTGATCACTACCCGTTGAGCCTGACAATCTAGCCAACTTTCTACCCACCTTATAGTGCATTCATCCAGCCCATATGTCTTTAACTTGCTGACAAGAATACTGTGGGAGACCGTGTCAAAAGCTTTGCTAAAGTCAAGAAACAATACATCCACTGCTTTCCCTTCATCCACAGAACCAGTAATCTCATCATAGAAGGCGATTAGATTAGTCAGGCATGACCTTCCCTTGGTGAATCCATGCTGACTGTTCCTGATCACTTTCCTCTCGTGTAAATGCTTCAGGATTGATTCCTTGAGGACCTGCTCCATGATTTTTCCGGGGACTGAGGTGAGGCTGACTGGCCTGTAGTTCCCAGGATCCTCCTTCTCTTTTTTAAAGATGGGCACTACATTAGCCTTTTTCCAGTCGTCCGGGACTTCCCCCGATTGCCATGAGTTTTCAAAGATAATGGCCAATGGCTCTGCAATCACAGCCGCCAACTCCTTTAGCACTCTCGGATGCAACACATCCGGCCCCACGGACTTGTGTACGTCCAGCTTTTCTAAATAGTCCCTAACCACTTCTTTCTCCACAGAGGGCAGGCCACCTACTCCCCATGCTGTGTTGCCCAGTGCAGCAGTCTGGGAGCTGACCTTGTTCGTGAAAACAGAGGCAAAAAAAGCATTGAGTACATTAGCTTTTTCCACATCCTCTGTCACTAGGTTGCCTCCCTCATTCAGTAAGGGGCCCACACTTTCCTTGGCTTTCTTCTTGTTGCCAACATACCTGAAGAAACCCTTCTTGTTACTCTTAAAATCTCTTGCTAGCTGCAGCTCCAGGTGCGATGTGGCCCTCCTGATTTCATTCCTACATGCCTGAGCAATATTTTTATACTCTTCCCTGGTCATTTGTCCAATCTTCCACTTCTTGTAAGCTTCTTTTCTATGTTTAAGATCCGCAAGGATGTCACTGTTAAGCCAAGCTGGTCGCCTGCCACATTTACTATTCTTTCGACTCATCGGGATGGTTTGTTCCTGTAACCTCAATAGGGATTCTTTGAAATACAGCCAGCTCTCCTGAACTCCTTTCCCCCTCATGTTATTCCCCCAGGGGATCCTACCCATCAGTTCCCTGAGGGAGTCAAAGTCTGCTTTCCTGAAGTCCAGGGTCCATATTCTGCTGCTTACCTTTCTTCCCCATGTCAGGATCCTGAACTCTACCAACTCATGGTCACTGCTTCCTTCTGCGAGTTGCCAGAAGAAAGCCTCATCCACCTCATTCCCTTGGTCCGGTGGTCTATAACAGACTCCCACCACTACATCACTCTTATTGCTCACACTTCTAAACTTAATCCAGAAACACTCAGGTTTTTCTGCAGTTTCGTACCGGAGCTCTGAGCAGTCATACTGCTCCCTTACATACATTGCTACTCCCCCACCTTTTCTGCCCTGCCTGTCCTTCCTGAACAGTTTATAACCGTCCATGACAGTACTCCAGTCATGTGAGTTATCCCACCAAGTCTCTGTTATTCCAATCACGTCATAATTCCTTGCCTTCACCAGGACCTCCAGTTCTCCCTGCTTGTTTCCAAGGCTTTGTGCATTTGTATATAGGCACTTGAAATAACGTGCTGATCGCCCCTCATTCTCAGTATGAGGTAGGAGCCCTCCCCTCACAGATGTTCCTGCCTGTGCTTCCTCCCGGTATCCTGCTTGCCCACTTACCTCAGGGCTTTGGTCTCCTTCCCCCGGTGAACCTAGTTTAAAGCCCTACTCACTAGGTTAGCCAGCCTGCTCCCAAAGATGCTCTTCCCTCTCTTCGTAAGGTGGAGCCCGTCTCTGCCTAGCACTCCTCCTTCATAGAACACCATCCCGTGATCAAAGAATCCAAAGCCTTCTCTCCGACACCACCTGCGTAGCCATTTGTTGACTTCCACGATTCGACGGTCCCTACCCTGGCCCTTTCCTTCCACGGGGAGGATGGACGAGAACACCACTTGCGCCTCAAACTCCTTTATCCTTCTTCCCAGAGCCATGTAGTCCGCAGTGATCCGCTCAAGGTCATTCTTGGCAGTATCATTGGTGCCCACGTGGAGAAGCAGGAAGGGGTAGCGATCCGAGGGCTTGATGAGTCTCGGCAGTCTCTCTGACACATCGCAAATCTTAGCCCCTGGCAAGCAGCAGACTTCTCTGTTTTCCCGATCAGGGCGGCAGATAGATGACTCAGTCCCCGAGGGGAGAGTCCCCGACCACCACCGTGCGTCTCCTTCTCTTGGGAGTGGATATACCCAGCATTTGATCAACAACTAAACACAAATCTGGATTTATACCTGATTTTGATTATTCAGGGAAGGCTTCTCTGGCACAGGTTTCTTGACAAAGGATCCCCCGTTCTTTGCAAACAGCTCTCATCTCAGACATGACAAACTCATTACATCAAATACATTGCTCACAGGATAATTATCCACAAAGGGTAACATGTAAGGTCTCTGCTGAAAGCTTGTTCAAAATCATGGCATAATGTATGTAGGGGTAATACCGAAGGAAGAATGTAACTATATTGTAGTTTATGGCCCTAAGGTCTCAAAGTTAAAGGCAGTCACCATGGAGTGATTTTTTTGGTGATGGCCTATTCAAGCAGGAGGGAGTTGCCTCCCTCCCTGGTTAGCAAGTAACATAATGCAAGGTTCAATTGTCTACCACTGCCCCATCACAGAACAGTCAATGGAAAACCACCAGAATCCTCCTGCCAACAATCAAAACCACTTGGAAACAAAAAAGAAGCATTATAACAGACAGGGGATCGCCCTGCCTATGAATAAAGACAAAAGACTTTCAGTATAACACAGTGAGGAGAAGTACTCTGAATCCATTCACTGATCAGACATTTTGTTGTGCAGAGGTATTTTTTGTGAAAGGCTGGACCCCGGTTCCTGTGAAGCCAATGAGCTCTGCAACAGACTGAACTTGGGGGGCAACCTACTATTTTCTCCTGTTCCTACTAGAAAGGAAAGAACTATTCATAGGTGTAGGTCTTAGTTTGCGTTTTATGATTTTGCTTTGTACTGTAACCATTTGTTCCTCGTCACTCTCTCGTTTCTAATGGAATCTCTATTCTTTCTTAAATAAGCTTACTTTTGTTTCATTGCAAGTGCTGTGTGTTATGCAGGAGCGGTAGTTTAAGGTAAAATTGGTAAAATGGGCTACATTGATTCTGAGGGTCTTCGATTTTGTGAGTAGCCAGTTTCAGGGGCATATATCATAAGGAAATGCTTCAAAGGAACCTCCTATCTATGCCTTGCAGCTTAACAGGCCTGGTATAGCCTGTAGGTAAGTAGTTGAGTGACTGAAAGGGTGGTGGTGTTGGGGACCTATCACCCGCTGACCACAAGCAAGACTCCCTCTCCCTCCTTTAACTTAGGAAAGCATGGAATTCTGAGGGGGGAGGGTTGAAGAAGAGGGGGAGAAGGCTGGAGAAGTAGTAAAATAGAATAAACTTCTTCCCCCTTCCCTCCTCTACTCAAAGCACCCAAAAGGCTAAAGGAGCAGGACAGTACTGAAGACCCATTCCACCTTCAGTTAGACCAGAAGGATGTAGTAGAGTAGTAAAAAACCCTTGTCTCCATAACAGCTAGGATGCTGTGGAAGAGATAACTCTCCTACCTAGCCACTCCATGAAAGGCAGCCACAACTCTCTGGAAAAGAAAAACAAACCAGTATCCTTTTACCTTCTAGCAACTGAGTCATTTTTTAGCCAAAGACTAATATAAAAACATGGTGTCCCTAAGCAGCATCTTCAGGAAAGCCCATGGAAATTCCAGCTCTCCTCTGAACAGCTGGGGATGGCAGGAGGTCAGAGCCCTGTACTTACCTTTCTCATCCTCCAGCAAGTAGGTATCAGCCACATTTTTTAAACCCTACATAAATTCTTCACAAACTGATATACACAGAAGCATCCACCACTGAAACAGAGTCACATCTGGGGACCAAACCAGTAACTGTTTAATAGTGCACAGAAACATTACAGAACGCTTTAGAAAAGGGAAAAGAACGTGGGGCAGAGTCTGCCGCATCCAGCTTTTGCTGGGTGCAGACAGGAGAGAGGCCATCAGAGACCCAGCTACAAATTGCCTGTGCTCTGCCTTAGCTACAACTTGCTTGAAGTCACACCATAGACAGGTGAGGACAGCTAGTGCATTGTGTTCCAAGCACACCACCTCCCCACACTGAAATGCCCCACCTAATACAATACAGCTCTGTGCCTGGGAGTACTGGGAGGGAGACGGATCCAACCTTACTTACTCTACTCCAGCAAAGGACTTGAAGGTTTTGACTCCGTATAAGCCTTTGCAGCAGTGCAAAGGAAGAGGAACAGGGAAAACTGAAACAGCATGGAATTTAGGTAGACAGGAGATAATTACCCCAAACTGCAGGTTAGCCACAACTCTTCAGAAAGACACCCTGGGCCAAATTCTACATTGATTTACAGTTCATACAATCTACTCTTATTAGAAGTGCTATGAGATTTTTAATGGCCAATCTTTAAGTCTCAGAAGCAGGCTCCTCCAGCAGTGCAGTCCCTCCTAACAGTATGCTATGACATTAGCTCAGTGTTAACACAGACTGATCAGAAAAATTATTCTGAAGTGGAATATGCCTGAAAATGTAACTAAAAATGACATATCACAAATGTGTCACATATAATGCATCTCATAGACTGGACCTCTCTGTCAAGTCACATTTACTAGCTCCAAAAGTTTATGTCCCAAAAGAAATCAGTAGTTCCTGTAGCAGTTTGTGGCAGGTTGCAAGTTGCTGCATACAATATACAGTGCAGCCCAAAAATCAAGCATGTACCCTTCACTTCAGTGACATGCATTCCATAACAAGTTGTAGCCCTCTCCCATTTTTTGGATAAGCAAATTGTATTCTGTTGTGTTCTTCTAATGCACATAGTATTACAAAGCAGATAAGAGTAAACTGTACCTGTTTGGCTTACTCCAGAAATCTGAATTTTCAGACGTGGTGCCAAATTAATTTTCACCTATATTTTTTCAGTTCATTCATGTTGAAAGGTGCTTCCTACCTTCTGAAATATCATACTGCTGCTCAGGAGCAAATGGGCATAGTTTCTCTTTAAATAATGTGAAACATATGGCAAGTGGATTATAGTAGAACTTTACAAAGAATTTCCCTCCTTTCCCCCAAACCACAGTTATTCAAATATTATCCCAAATGCGGTCCTTGCATAGGCAAAATAGGTGAAATTCCCACTGCACAGGTCATAGGCTACGTGACAATTGCAGGAATGGGTCCTATGTAGTGCTCCCAAGTGCTAACATTTCCATTTGTTTTTACAGTAGCAGAAACAGTATGTCTGTGGATGTTTTAGGGGCTCACCATTTCCTAAGCACTGTCAGGATCAAGCCTTAAAATGTAAGCTCTCTAAAGCTAAGACTATGGCCTGGTCTACACTGGGGTGGGGGGGGGGTCGATCTCAGATACGCAACTTCAGTTACGAGAATAGCGTAGCTGAAGTCGACGTACCTTCGATCGAATTAGCGATCAGATAGCGAGCATAGCGAGCAGATCGAGGGACGTGATCGTTCCCCTCTATTCGACATTGGTGAGGCCTCATCTGGAGTACTGTGTCCAGTTTTGGGCCCCACACTTCAAGAAGGATGTGGATAAATTGGAGAGAGTCCAGCGAAGGGCAACAAAAATGATTAGGAGACTGGAACACATGACTTATGAGGAGAGGCTGAGGGAGCTGGGATTGTTTAGCCTGCAGAAGAGAAGAATGACGGGGGATTTGATAGCTGCTTTCAACTACCTGAAAGGGGGTTCCAAAGAGGATGGCTCTAGACTGTTCTCAATGGTAGCAGATGACAGAACGAGGAGTAATGGTCTCAAGTTGCAGTGGGGGAGGTTTAGATTGGATATTAGGAAAAACTTTTTCACTAAGAGGGTGGTGAAACACTGGAATGCGTTACCTAGGGAGGTGGTAGAATCTCCTTCCTTAGAGGTTTTTAAGGTCAGGCTTGACAAAGCCCTGGCTGGGATGATTTAACCGGGAATTGGTCCTGCTTTGAGCAGGGGGTTGGACTAGATGACCTTCTGGGGTCCCTTCCAACCCTGATATTCTATGATTCTATGATTCTATGAATTAGAATTACTTACTTCGCGTCCTCACAGCGCTGGATCGACTGCTGCCGCTCCCCCGTCGACTCCGCTTCAGCTTGTCACCCTGGTGGAGCTCCAGAGTCGACAGCAGAGCGATTGGGGATTGATTTATCACGTCCAGTGATCCCCAATCAATCAATCACTACCCACCGATCCAGCAGATAGCGCAGACGTGGCCTATGTTATTACCGCTACCGCCCTCCTCCTCCCCACCCCCACACACACTTCATTTCACCTAGCTGTTGTGGCTTGCCTTAAACTAGGACTGTAAATTCTTTGGGGGCAGAGACAGTTTCTATTATACGTCTGTGCAGTACCTAGCACAATGTAGTCCTAACTTGGTTTATGCATCAAGATGCTAATGGAATGCAAATTTATTATGTGAATAATTCAATGTACATCCAAAATAAGGACATTTATATATAGATACACATTAAAAGATTTGGTACTGGAGATAGAACACAAGGGGAAAACTAGTGCCCAAGTTTAATATTTAATCTTTGATAAGCACTATCAGTTACTACTATTTGCAGAGTATTTGTTTACATGACACAAATATCCTCTGCCAACGTACTGGGAGTGAAATTTGTCTAAATTAAAATTAAAAGATAAAATGTTGTTTCTTAAGGTCCTGCAAATACTTACTCACTGGTAATGTCATGAGAGACAAAAAAGATGACTTTTTCAACCAGTGTAGCTCAAATAAGTTAGCGTAACACAATCAAAAAGCCCTGTTAGGATGCTGGCTAACACATCTGAAGATGTATTAGATGACTATGTTGTAGCCTATGCTCTCACCAACCATCCTCCCTTGGCTACAACCCAGCCAACTAATACATCTTCAAACATGTTAGCCTGCATCTTAGCAGGGTTTCAATGGTGTTAACTTAAATTTAGTCCATTGAGCCACCATGATTGAAGAAAGAAAAGGTATCTTTTTCAACCATCAAGACAGGGTCTTATGTCCAGTGCTTACTAGCATGAAGTCAATGCAGAATGCCTGGGTTTGCAGCTTTGAGTCCTTAAGAAGGACCACAAAAGGTTTGGATTAAGGAAGCATGCACCGACCTGCTTCTGCTTGATCTGTTTCAAAGTTTGACAGTAACAGATAGCCACTTGCATTAGTGTCAACATCCTGATAAGTTTCTTTCAATATCTGTCACAAAAACAGTGACAGTATCAGTATGTCAGCTGCATTATCAGTCACTATATAGTTGATCATACTTAATAACATCTTCAAGTGCAGAGAATCCTAACGAGTATCACAGAATGCAACTACTACAGAGCCACAGAGTCACCCAGATCTTTTGGACTTCAAGCTGGTAACAGCATTCATTCTGTGAGTGGCTGCCTCCCACCCTCTCTCTCGCCTCAATATATTAACTTGCCTCAATATGGAGCCAGAGTTTGTTTTCAAACTCTTAACAAGATCACTGAAAGAAAAGTGGAGAAATCCTATCAATGTGCCTCTGGACTGCTTCCAGAGTTGCGTATTCTCTTAGCAATTGCTCTGGAAGCAGGCCAAAAATGGGCAATGTTCTTGCAAATGAACTCAAGTACAAGTTATCATTTAATTCCTTTATCAACATCGCTGTGGTTAGAAATTAAGAAGCCTATTTAATAAACAATTTACTTGAATTCCAATTACCAAACACTGATTCCCTTCCCCCTCCCCCTTTACCCCTACTTCCCTTTGGCTGGGCACTTTCTCTCCTTTACTGAAAGTCAAAGAAAATTAGTATTATAATTATAGACCTATCCATGGTTCACATCATCAACTGTGAGTTAACTAAGATGCTTAAAAAAAAAAAAGTCAGTGTCTCCAGAGAAAGCCTTTGAAGGTTTCAGAATGTGCTCTGATGGGGGCCAAATGATTTTAATACTTTTAACAGAGCCTAGACACACCGTATTGAACTGATTTTTGTGGGCAGTTTTCACATTATAACTCTTAATGAGATCACCCTCCACACGGTAGAAACTCAGCCCTTCCCCCACAATGCTGAAAGAAAGCTGGAAAGATCCCAGACCAACTCCACACACTCCAACTATGTACCAAATCTTCCATTGTAAACCCCTGCTGAAGGCAATCATGTGAATTTCCTGAAGACTAAGGATTCAGGATCAGACGCTGCTTGCTTTCTTCCTTTCAGTATGAGCCAAATTCTGCAGTCCTTTTCCAATCCTTACACAGACAAAACTCTCATTAAACTCATTGACTGCAGGGTTTAGTCTTAACCCCAAAATAAGTCAGATATACATCACTCCCTTGATTTTTCAATGCCTGTAATTGTTTTACTTTTTGGTATTTTCTCACTTTCACATTTATTTTATATCATTTTTTCTGCAGCACTACAAACAGACAAGTATGTTTCTATCATACGCTACAAGAAAAATCTGATGGCATATCAGTTTCTGTGTTAAATATATTTGAAACCATTACTCACTATACAAAGTACCTAGTATCCTAGAACCTTCACTGTAAACAAAACAGCCCGATTGTGTCACACTTATGCTCAGAATTGCCTTTGTACCCAAGTAGCTCCATTTACTTGCAGAGTAAGTATATGAATACAGGTGACAGCATCAAGACCTAAAGAGATTGTTTTCAAAAAGCAAACTACGTTGAGATTTTTATTCACTAGCCAGAGTGAAAATGTTAATCCTGTGTGTTACTCTGAAATGTAACTGCTTTCCAATAACCTAACACTACCAGATGAACTACATGCTGAAAATACAAAATAAAAAGCTCTCCATAGTAGTCCCAATGTAATCCATAAATAACCCAAAAGTTTTATTTTTAAGATTCTAGCTGAATTAATTTTATGTAAAAAATATTGACTGAAATTCTGCCACTCGATATTTTGATATATTCTGTTTGAAAGAAACAGATTTAAAATAAATAAATCTACTGCATTTGCTCAGGAGTGAGAATGAAATGCAGATTCAAAACTTTGTAGCTCAGGTTTCATTTGGAGTATGTGCTATACATTAATAAACATGCTTTAGCACAAATTCCATATATCCTGAGTTTTATTTTCCTTATAATTTTCTGTCACAAAACATATGGAACAGCAGCAAGTAGTTTATATAATGCTCATACACAAGAACGTTAATAAGGTCTTCTTAGCAAGATACAATCTGTTCAGTAGCATTACAAAGAACTACACTGAATGTCATCCTGAGCTTATTTCTGTGTGAATTGTAATTTCTGCAACTGTATTTACATTAAACTGTGCTCTGAATTGCCTATTTTATATTTGAAAATGCAATATGCAAATGTTGACTTCCATTCCTGAAAGAGCTGACTGATTTAAGTTCGCCAGTATGAAGTGTATAGATTCAAATGCTCAAAGTATTAGTATGGGCCTAATACCATATTTTGATGCAAAGACAATAGAAATGTGACTGTAGAACCCACCTGCTATTGTAGGATATTATTAAAAGTGTAGGTTTACTCACGTTCACAAGTGTCTCCTTTTTGCTGGTATCCAGCTTTGCAGATACACTTTCCAATAGGCACTAACCATTCTCCTTCTGCACTACAGTGCATCCTAGGAGAGTTATCAGCCTCCTCTTCTGCGCTGCTGACACAAGTTCCTCGTACCTCAACTAGAGAGGAAAACTCTGAGCCAGTCACTGTATCTGGAAAAATAGCTAAGTTCTCAATAATAGACCAGCATTTCTTGTAGTAGACTTTGACAGAAACCAAAGCAATGCAGGCACCTACATCTTGAAATGCAAGATAAAATCCTTTCTTGGACAAAGCTCCAATCTCTCTCACCTCTGTGTTAAGTTTCATTTTTCTCTCCCCAAGGTCACCTTGGGTAAAACTTTCATCTGCTGCAATGGTGTCTATTTTTACATACTGATTTTCTCGGATATTCCTGCCATTGTCGTAGTCTGTTTCATAATAATATAAGTTAAAAGTTTCTTTACATGTCCCCAGTACTCCAGGAAGACTGTTACAATCCCTCAGAGTGAATTTCAGTTCTACAAAAATCCTTTGTGCATTGCCTTTTGCAATCCAGTTAGTCCGAAGCCAGTTATTTTGGTTAGGTTCCATGACCTGGCATACCTGGTATGTTCGTATAGGAGTGTAATTTTCATCCAGTCCACTAATTTCTTCCCACTAAAACAACAACAAACAGTTATTAATACAAGACAGCATTTTACTGCTGTACTAAATCCGTACATATATAAAAATACTCTGACACAGATCTGGTCTTCCTTCTTTGTAAACAGTGAAGCCTCATAAAAAATAGTGGAGTACTATTAAAATGCTAATGTTTTGTATAAGAAAAGTACAAATTTTAAGCGCGTTCTAGTTTGTGTTCCATGTATTTTAGCAAGTAAATAACCTTCAAAATATATTATTCATATTACAACAGTTTACAGTTATATTAATTACAAGTTTTAGAAAGTACTGTACAATATACTCAAATACTGCTTATAGTTGGGGTTCAGTCCTACATTCTCTTACATCAATCAGAATTTTAGGTAAGCAAGGAATGAAGAAGGTGGTCAATGATTTGCTGCTAGAAACAAATCTATAATCAACAAAGAAGTCTCAGAAACTGAGAGCCCTTAAACTTGCAGACCTTGCACACCTAAACCTCAGTGACACTTTTTGGTTCACAAGCAATGAGCCCTGACTCAATAAGCCCTGATTCTTTATTAGTTACTACTCTGCATTTCAAAGTAGCAGCCATGTTAGTCTGTATTCACAAAAAGAAAAGGAGTACTAGTGGCACCTTAGAGACTAACTCACAAAAGCTTATGCTCAAATAAATTGGTTAGTCTCTAAGGTGCCACTAGTACTCCTTTTCTTTTTACTCTGCATTTGAAATTATTATTTTTACACTTTAATTTATTACCATTATTGTGATCATCATCACATTTTGCAGGGAAAACAAACTGAAAATGGAGAAAAAAGAAATCATGAAGTTTTGTCACTTTATGCATTTAGGGCCATTTTCAGCTCCCATTTACAAACTACAAACCTGATCCTGCAAACCCCTACTCATATGAATAGGTTCACTGACCAATAGTAAAACAATCTTATCTCACTATAATGGGATTTCATTTGAAGTCAATGGGGTTACATACTTGAGTAAGGGCTAATCATCTGAATAAGGATCTGCAAGTTTCAGGGCCTGCTTTCCTTCTTTTTTCATTTCTCAGTCACTATGGTATCTAGGCGCTAAAATGGTAAATGCACAATAATTCCATTGTCTTTACGAAGTTGGAAACAAATCCCAGACCTACTGAAGTCAACATCAAAACTCCCACTGAAATCAGTTGGGCTAAGGTTAGACCCTTATTCCAGATTTACCCAGGTATAACTAAAAGCAGAATCTGGCCCTTACACCTTTTATAAATGTATTGCAGTGCTCAATTCATAACAGAAATTACAACTTGAATAAAATGGGAATATTTTAAAGAGTTCAATTAGTTAAATGGTGTCTAATAACACAGCCAACTAGATCTCAATCCCTCCAAGTGCTCAGACCATTTCAACAAAGCACTTTACAATATGCTTAACATCAGTGAAACTACTCATGTGCTTAACATTAAGCATGTGCTTTATTGGATTGGCTAGAGCACACAGCACCTGCCAGGACTGAACACCTAAAGAATGTGCTGTTACTGGTAGTCAGGCAGGGAAGGCAAACACGAACAGACATTGGTTTCTCAGACCAAAAGTCATGCAGCATGCAATATTTCACAAGCCTACTTGACAGCAAATGAGATCATTTAATGTTGCTCCACTACGCCAAGAAAAGTAAATGTTGATGAACTGATGCTGGAAGTTATTACCACAAAATATATTATGGCTGTAAGTGTTGAAATGGACAGAAGTTGTAAATATCAAAATGCATTTCAAAGTATTTCAGCTACTATAGATATGGTATATATGGTACCACACATCTGGTATTAGCTTATAGTAAAATATTATGAAATGTTTCTATAGTTAACAAATTATTACATTTTAAAACCTAACACTCTTTAGAAAGGAAGAAAGCTTATCTTCATTATACATTTAGTAGATTTTAACCACCAAGATTTTTTTCTCCTGTATGGACTAGTATTGATAAGGTTAGCAAACAAACAACAACAACAAAAGAGAAACACGGCCATGAAGCAGGGCTTTTGGCATTACTGCAGTACAAAAAACAGTTCACAAAAAGGGCTCAGCGCCTAAGTTCACTCTGAGAGTTTCATTCTGCTGCTCTCGTTCTCAGTTTCATTTTGAGTATTTTATGTTTTATCTCATGTAAGCAGTTTTCCCATCATGATCGAGATCCTGCTCTCAGATTTCCAAAGTTACAATAATGCAACACCTTTGAAGTCAAATGAGTTACCCAAGCGTATCCAAAGAGCAGAATACAGACAACTGATCATCTGCATTCCTTTCTTCCCTCCCCAAAATCCTCCAAAATAACCATAAAAATACAAAACTCTGCATTGGGTAGGGTAACACAAACCAGAAGAAGAGCCAGAGATTCCATGCGTGTTAAAATCCTACCACACCAATATAATTAATCTTGGAGGTGCTCAGATTATTCCTTTGGATGGAAAAAAAACGATCCAGTAGAGATCATCTCTTATGCTAACACCCATCGTCTCACCTTACCCATCTTTCTAAAACCACGGGGAAGATCATAAGGATAGTTTGTGTGCATTTCTTTTTTGGTTTCTCTGAAAAATTTCAGTAGTAATAGCTGTACTACTCAAACATTCCCCTGAAAGAGTTCAAACTTCCTCCCCTTGACAGGCACACATTATACATACTTCGGAATATAATTGTATTTGTCGACGATATTTGAAAACTACTGCTTAAAAAATCATCTTGGAGTGATCTGAACACTATATTTGACTTTTCAGACACTTAACTTTTTTTATTTGTCTTTATCCCATTGTTTTTATATACATATATGTGAAATACATGATGTTCTCTCCCACTAATACATATCGTATACCTACACCATATTACATGTTAATTCCTTTAGTTATTTAAAACATGTTTCATGCCACTCAGAGCCAGAGAGTACATTTGCCACTGAAATTTAACTAGCATACGATGATGTATTGGTTTCTCTCATCTATTTGTGAATGTTTTCATGATATTTGTACTACATAGGGGAGAATTAAATGCAGCTGAATTTAACAAAAAATTGTACTATATTTTTAATTTTTTAATAACACCATTAATAAATTGTAATTTTTTGTTAGTTTATAAGAAACTACTTTTTAGCCATTCTCTCTGACGATCGTTTAGCTGTTATTTTAGATTCTCAGTGTTCCTTTGAATCCGTATTTCTAACCTTACAAAGTCATCTTTTTACCATTTGTACAATATTAGTCAACTATGTTTCTACCTTTCATCCTCAAATACATTGGCAAAGTTCATACTTTTATTACCTCCAGGCTAGACTACTGCAATTCTCTTCTAACTAATCTTTTAGACACCTCTATTAAAAGGCTTCAATCAATGCAAAATGCTAATGCCAAAGTTATTATCAATCTTAAGCATTCGGCTCACATTATGTAGTTTCTCACGTCTTCAGACTCCTTTCCAGTTTGTGCTTGTATTGATTTTACGATCTTGCTTTTAAACTAAGACACTTTCAGATTTTCATTCTTCTTATTTAAAGGATTTATTTCACTTTTATATCCTCACTTACACGTCATGCTCTTCTGGCTCCAGATTTCATAAGGCGCTGAAGATTAAGGGCCTGATCCCTCAAGCACTTATTCATGCGAGTAGCCCCAACAAAGTCAATGAGATGGCTTCCAGGAGTAAGAACCACTCACATGACTTCAGGTTTGTAGGATTGAGTTCTAAGGTAAATACAACTGGCCATACTCTCCTCTCTTGAAATGTTCTTCCTCAAGAGATGAGGGATATGTTTTTTCACAATTTCTAATTAAGAGCTGAAGACACAGCTATTTGATAACTTATTAATAGACAATAAACATGACAATTAGCATAGGATGTCCTAAGTTTATCATTTGTGTAATGATGGATTTGCATGTTGATAAGTTTTCATAGAACATCTTGGGATGCATGTGTTCTAAAAGGCATTGCAGTATATAAATGAGAACTAGGCCCAAGCCACAAAATTTGGACTTAGAGCCAGATTTCAAACTCCTTAAAATTTGGGGATGCTCAGGTGTGGGTTTTGGTTTAGACCTATCTCTAATTCAGACATTTATATTTTAGAGCACTTCATACTACGCTATTCAATTACAACAAATATATTGTATATAAAGTTCTTATCACTGTTTATTTGGAAAATATCCAATAACATGCTCTGAGGCAGTTTCCATATACAAATATATTTGTTGCCTACAATGCTTCTAAAAAGAAAAAGAGAAAAGAAAAATATATTTAAAATACAGTGTCACAAGTACACAAAGCCTTCTAGTACACCACAAAGGATTACACTACAAAGCATAAAGCTAATAAAGGGGTTTAGGTGAGTTACTGAAGAGACTCTTCCTTGTAATTAGCTTGCTTTTGTACACTGTAACCTGAGGTATGCTTCTTTTCACAACAGAAACTTAAGAGCTGTAAACACTCACTATGATTACTGAGGGAAATTTGGGGAATACCAGCTTGTTTAAAGCACGTTTAAAAATTTCTCTCGATGAAACACCCAGCAATGTTTGGACGATGGGTTTTTTTTGTTTTGTTTGTTTGTTTGTTCTGAGTACTTACCCCATTAGGAGGAAAGGAAATCCACTCCAACTCTGTCTGTTGTGCTTTAGAGTCCAGCAATATTACTGCAAGAGAAAAAGTATCCGCTATGTATTAAAGAAAGAACTTCATAATTTAAAAAACTAAATCAAAAACTTTGTGATGAAATTCAACAAGAATGTATATAAAGTCTTCTTTTTATCAGTCAAAATTATTTAATAAAGGAATAAATATATTATGTATATTCACCATTATATGCATGTTTGTAATTAGAAAAGTTTTTATATTATTTAAGGTATGATATTCACATTTTTTATTAAGCAGAAATATTTAAATCTTATTTTTTTACTGCATCTTTGTCTATGCCTGTCTACATATTTATACTTACCATCTTATTATCTAAGTGTCAAAGATTCTAAGGTTTAATCGTAAATATCTGTTCCTCTTGCTCCTTCTTACAAAGGATATTTCCCATGTACTTTTCATTAAAATTAGGATTTTTTTAAAAATGAAATTCAGCAATATTTCAACATTGTCCAGACTGATTTGGACACTGTTGGACACTACATCCTTCTTGGACCCCCACTCTGAAGTCAAGGGTAATGCACAAGGAAAGATGGTTCCTTAATATTTATGAGACTTAATTTAAATAAGTCAATATATGACAAATAAGCTTCCACAAAATAAGGATTTGTACTTATGTAGCATCATGCATTTTCAAAATACTGAACGCGCATATTAGTTAGAATTAATTCTTGTGCAACATTTTATTAAGTAAATATTTTCATATGTGTATACACATCCAATGAGACTTCTAAAAAGTTCTGATACACAGAGCTGTTAATTAGATGTGACTTTCTGGTAAAAGTGTTTAATGCAGACTTCTCAATCTTAGTCCAATAAACAAATTGTTAAATATAAATATAAAATGTCCACTTTATTACATATTGGGGAAATCATATTGATATTTTGTTAACTATCAGCTTGAGATTATATTTAATGATAGTCTTAAATCTCAGAATATATTATTGCATATGTTTTCACAAATTTCTAAAAAGCACTTGCATTAGTTAACCTTGAAATTTCTAAGCAACTCTATGAAATAAGTTGTTAGATTGCATTTTAAAAAATAATCTTGTAAACTGGAAAGAAAGAAATCCTAATGTTATATCTGTATATATGTTATATCTGCCTATATATGCTACATTTTTGGAACAAAAACAGTCATATTTACTGCTTAACAAATAACTGTTCCATTTTTAACAAAAGAGAAACACATTTCAATTTCAAATAACCACAAAATATATTTTAATTATAAAACATTATTACATCTCTACCAATACCAATGTAAAAGGCTGTATACGAATAAGTAGTTACATATATTTTGATCTTCTGCTTTAATTCTTAAACTTGAATTCAGTATAATTAACTTTTTGTTAGGTTGAGCAATACCTTTGGTTTAGACTCCATGTCAAATATAATTTCAAATAATAGTTTTTTAAAACATTATTAGAAGGATCAAACTTTTTTTCACAAAGGTTCATGCTGACAGGAATAGCTAAAACATGTTAAAGACAAAACTGTAACTTCCATTTCTGTAAGCCAACATACACTTAAACTAACCAATTAAATTTGCTCTTCTCTCTTTACATAGATTATCTTCTTAATTAATTAATTAATTAATCTCACTATCTAAGGGTCTTTAACTAGTAAAACTACCTAAAGAAGAATTGATGGTGTGTGTGTTGGCTTGCTAATCAAGGACAATGCTGATAAGCTAAAAATTTAGGTATGGCGCAAGTTTAAGGTAATTCATTCATCACCATGCCCATGCAGTAGTGGATGGACACACCATGTTGTCATCTGGCAAGTAATTCTTCATAAAAAAGCAGTATGAAAAGCCAGTGCCACACAGATGACCTTTCCATGATCATATGTTGTACTCCTCACTGCACTAGAACTTACTGGGAAATATCTTTCCTAATCAGACGTTTGTACAATGCCTTGAATAGGTAAAATGTTATATGAATTGCTAATTTCCTAGTGTGGGCTTAGTTTTTAAAAGTTATGTGGGTGACAGCCTTTTTTACTACACAGTTACAGTCTAGATCCAGCATGTCCCGTTTCTGAGATAAAGACACTTTCCCCAAGAGGTGGGAAACATTCTCCATTTACTTCCCAAGGCAGCCCTGAAGTTCTTGTATGCAGCGCTCAAAGTGAGCAGCAGCTGAGCTTCGGAACTTCTTCTTGTTGCAGAAACTGACTAGCAACGCTACCCAGTTTTGAAGAAAGGCAAGACTGCCTGGTTCACTGCGTTACAGCGGACACAAGACAAAGCTGGGAGAGAGAGAGTGAAAAGTGGCTGGGGAAGTCAATGGGAGGCTTTAATCCGCCCTTTTCGGCCTGAATCATTCACTCCCCCGGTGCCCCTTGCGCTGAGCTCCCGTGCGCTCCCCGAGCTGGGGACTCCCCCCGCGGGCTCTGCACCCAGCCGGAGGGGCCCGCTGTTTGCGGACAGCCAAGGGCAGCCTCTCGCCTCCTCCATACCCCCGACCCACGCGTGTTCTCCGGGGAGCTGAGGTCTCCCCCTAACCCGCCGCCGGGTCCCTCACTTCGGCGCTGGGGTTCAAATGCCGCCAGTCCGCGCTGGAAGGGCATCTCCGTGCCCAGCTCACGGGCGCAATCGTGTCCGTCCGTCCCGTCCCCCCCCGCGCTTCAAGTCAATGGCAAAGGCTCCCCTTGGCGTCAACAGGGCCAGGATCTTCCCCCACGCGCTTTAGGGCTGAAGCAGCCTTTCCCAGCCCAGCAGCCGCAGCCTACGGGAGGCAGGAGGGAGCTGAGTCAAAGGTGGTGTTTAACCTGTGTGCAACCTCCGAGCCCTGCCGCTGCGACTCCGCGACGGGCTGGAAGGCAGCGAACTCACCGCCCAGTGTAAACCAGCGTGCACCGTGACCCCGGGCGGGACCCAGGCTCAATTCTCCCCACACTCAGGATCCCTTTATTCCAAACTTTCCAGACCCGGCCTGGCTGGGTCACCTCTGCCCCTGCAAACTCCCGTCGCCCTAGTGATACCCCCATCACCTTCTCTCCCTCTTGAGACGCCTATTCATCCAGCTCCTGCTGGGAAAACTTTAGGGACTTCTGGGCTCTCTCCTCCCTTATCCCCAGCCCCTTTGCCTGGCTACTTTCCGACGGAGAAGGAGGTGTCTGCAGAGGGCTGGATTCTCTCACCACCAGAGACGGTGAGGGCCAGCGGCAACGAAAGTTACTTTTGCGCAGGAGATTTCCGAGCCTGCAGCAGGTTAACAGCCATAGGGATCCGAAATCCCTGCCTGCTCCCCCCCACCCCCGCCTCCTGCCAGCTCAGCCTACACGAACTGCTGGGCGCTAGAAGCGGAAACACAAACTCGAGGTGTACGTGGGACTCTGGCCCGTCGAGCAGCATGTCACAGCTCCAAGCGCTCTCCCCACGCAGCCTGCACAAAGCAGCTGCCAAGCCCAGCTCCCCGCTCCCGTCTGCGCTTCGCTTCCGCTCACCTCCCCCATGCAGCCTCTCTCGCCCTTCCAGGAGTTAGTTCATTATTCCAGTTTGCAAATCTCTTCAAATAAACTTTGGAAATGCCGTCCAGGAAGGGCCTTTGGGTTGTTTTTTTTTTTTCTCTCTTCTATTAGGGACAAAGAACATCTTAATTGAGAGAGAGCTTAGTTGTAAAGCTCCAGCTACAGGCTCAGAAAGGTACTTTACCTTTATGCCAATGGTTCAGAGACGAATACTGACCTATCTGGGAGAGGGGAAAACCCCCAAGCCCTCTCTTCCCAAAGATGGAAACTGATACCACACTATCAGAGTGAAAAGGTCTCATTTTTAGATCCCCCCACCCCATACGAAAAGAAATGCCTGGACTGACTTTCTGAATTGGTGTGTATGTTAGTCTCCGATAGAAAATTTCCCGTGCTCTCTTTTAGTAGGAAATATTATGCGTTTGTTTTATGCAAAACAGATTGATGCTGGAGTGATGGGATTTATGAAGCCCTGTTTGTGATACGCAGATGGAACAAAAATCTCTATCTATATACATCTAGTCAGAGATGCCTACAGATTACTAGATAACATACACAAATATAATGCATGTATATAGCATCCTATAGACCCATCCCTCGGAGACATTTAATCGTCCCCCAACATGATCTATGCCACATCTTTCCCCGTAGTGTCTCATTTCCAGAGGTTTCTGAGACCTGCAGGCCCGCATCAGTAGGAAACGGAGAAGCGGACTTTATTAGCTAGTTTATGATTGCCTGGGGGACTAACAGAAATCCCCCCCAACCCCTTTGGGGGTGCGCCCAGAGTAGTGAAACTCCGGTGCAGTCCTGGTTGTGGCACTCGGGTTGCGTGCCCCTGACAAACTACAGTAGCTTCCACCCGAGGGGAGGGGGGGGGAGAGATTCTTACCCTCACCTTACTAGTAGTAATACTATTAGTACTATTAACAATTCAATAGACAGCACCCCCTGCAGTGACCCCCTCCCCAATATATCAGCTCCTCAAGTGCACTGCCGTGCAAACCCAATTCCTTAAAGGAAATGCAGTTTGTCCCGACCTCCCTCTTTCTCACACACGCACGCATTCACACACACACTGCCCGTGGTGGATGCCTCTCCCCCACCTCAGTAAGACGCTGTTTAACGAGGGGAGAGGGCAGCATGCAGTTTGCAGTAGACCCTACACTAAAACATTGCAATGTGTGCGCACGGAAATAAATAAGCCCAAACTTTGTTTTCTGCATCACCTTACCTTCTTTTGCAGCCTGTGCCTCCCCCGTGTGTGCAAAGCGAAACAGCCAGAGGAAGCATAAAATAATCCAAGAAGGGAGCCTAGTTTGAAAAACCATGGTGGAGGAGCAGGATATTTTGAAATTTACTGGACGATCGCTGCTGCTATTGCCGCCGCTTGTTGGGGATTAAAGGGTTTGTTGTGCTATGTGTTTTATTTTGCCTTTGCATGGAGCTCTCTCTCCCCCGGCTGCCTGCTCCTCTTGCCTATGCGTTTCCTGCACACCGTAGTTGCTGCCTGCGAGTCTCTGACTGCAGCCTGGCTGCGAGCTCCACACTCCAATAATATCAATTAGGGGGGAAGGGGCGGGGCCGGGGCCGGGAGAGCGGGCCGTCCCTCAAAGTGACTGGCAGCCGCAGCCGGCCTAAGAGGAGCTGCAAGCTAGACCGGGGAGGCTGAGCTGGGGAACGACTAGCCCCGGCAATGGAGGCGGGGCCGGCGGCGCTGTCCAATGAGCGGGGGGAGGTGTCAGGTTGCCGCTGGCACAGGGTTCCCCGCAGGTTGAGTGCGTAGCCGGGGCCGGGCTGTGAGTGTGGGGAGGGCATGGCAGGACTGGGAGCCGCGCTCTAGGCAGGCTCGTTACTGCTGGGGATTGCAATAAAGCAAAAACAACAGTAGTGGTTAAAAAAGACGAGACGCTCTCTCAGGATAGCGTAAAGGAGTCTGGCTGCGCAAGCCCCAGCCTTTAAGGAGACGGGGATTTTCTGATCGTTCCTCTAAGTCAAGTGATTCAGGGCACTGACTCTTTAGACCCTCCCTCGCCTGCTAACTTCCTTAATTATCTTTCCTGCAGCATCCCCGCGGCCGCCACCAAATTAGTTCCCCGGAGTGGGCACCGCTCGGAGTGGGTGATGAACGCAGTGTGTTTTACTGATCACCGTGAAATAGCGCGTTTGCAAGAGTTTTAAACAAGCCCCGACCAAGGAAGCGGGGGGTGGGGGGGGTGGAGAACACCCCCCACCCAATAACGTGATCATTTAAAAACCCCTTCGATCGCGGCATCCGTGCCACAATGAGCATCGCCCAAGAGGAAGGGAAGGTTTGTTGAGAAAAAGCTGGACAAGTCGAAACCGCTCATCAGAACATTCCGCCTTGATGGTTTCTCTTATTTCTCTGACCTCTGCGGGAATCTTTTACAATATTTTCCGATCTGTGTGGTGCTACCCATAACACAGAGCAAGTAAACACTTTGCTACTGAAACTCAGAACGTTTGTACGTTTTGTGTTTCATTTCTTAAAACAAGTCTCTGTAAAAAAAAATCAAAATTCTTCGAGACATAACACTAACATTTCATTTCCCTGCTTTCACAAAACTGTGAAGAGACCAGTTAAAGACAACATAAATCTGGTTGATACTAGACGCTTTTTCCCAATCGGGTGTAATCCAAAAGAAGGGTAATCCAATAACAATGAGATAATAAGAAAAAGAAAGAAACTTGCCAAATCTCCCTTTGTCAAAGTTCACCCCCACTGACTTGAAGAGTGCTTTTCCAGCAGAAGATCCACCCTCCTCGCCCTTATATGTCTGTTGCCTATATCTTGCTTTTTTAAAGGGTGAATCAAACAAAGTTTCTGTTCCTGAAATGAAGCTTTAAAAAATTTAAAAAGGAAGGATGGATCTGGAGATGGAGTGAGGGGAAAATAGAAGTGCTACTGATGACTGTAATGGGGATGTTACCACAGATGGCCTTTGTCTGAATGGAATACACAACCTAATTTTGTCAACAACTGCCATATGCACAGTTGTGCTGTGGAGGAATGTGAAGTTTCTACTCTTCAGATGAGATTACAGCAGGATGCCATAACATAATAGTTAAATGATCTTCTCCTTTCCTTTCTCCTTCTCTTAAATTCTTGGGTTGGTATTTTTGATTTTATAATGTATATGTCCCACAGATTTATTTTATATTAAATGTTAAATGTTTTATATAATTAAATAAAAATAGTTTGGCTGTGTCCTTTTAAAGGACATAAACTGAATAACTGATTATATCTTAGAAGCAGATAATTATAAAGAAACACAGGGAATGTAACTACAATTCATTGCCAAGATTATATGAGAATCTGAAACAATCCATATGTAAATGGAGACACTGATACCGCAAAACGGTATGTTATAAATAAAATTTTAAAATGTGGGAGGTTGTTTATAGAATCCTTGAGTAGATAAAACAAAATTAGAATTTAAAAAATCATCTATGCAGCATCATCTGATAAGCAACCTCTGAAATGGAATAGATCCTCCAGGCTTTCAACACTTTCCAGCGCCTCATCATTACTTCTGAGAATGATACTGAGGTAGCATGTGAAGTTTACTGTATTCCTTTCATCTACTGAATAACTAATACTCACTGGTGAGAGTAGGAATATTTTTCCATTAAATTCAAGAAATTCTTGAACATAGCATTTTTAGCTATTGTAGATACAGTTATTTATATGGTGACATGCTTTCTGGTGCTATTATTCTCTTGCTGTCTCTCTCACACACATAAATAGAGAGAAAGAGAAAAACAATGAGTTTGCTGGTACATTTCTTTAAAAGACTATTTTACTTTAAACCCATATGTACAGGTATTTTGTAATTTCCCTGCAGGTTTTCACAGGTAAATTTGGGTTTCATATAGCATCAAAATGTCAAACACTGTAACTGTAATAAAGCCAGATAGGAAAAAGTCCTTAATCCAGCTAGTCTTCCAGTTTCCTAGCATAACTGTGATCAGTGGTAACATTTCAATTCGGGATCGCTAAGTCATAAAGATGATTTTCACTATATAGCATTTGTAAAAAAGAAAAGAACAATATATACATTTCAGTTTGGACAAAGGGTGCTGGAACATTTTTTTTTGGGGGGGTGAGGGGTGCTGAGAGCCATTGAAACAAACTGTAAACCCTGGAAACCACTTCAAGCCAGGGGGTGCTGCAGCCCTCCCAGGCTCTGTAGTTCTAGTACCTATGGTTGGGACTAGGGTTGGCTAAGAATAGGAAAGGTAAAAGCTTTTTTAGAGGAAAGCTAGGGAAGAGGGTGATAAAGAGATATATACATGTCCTGGGTATAATAAAAAAATAAGTGTTTTTGCTGTCTCACCTGCAGTATACAAACGTTCTTATAATTTTCTATACTATATTTTATGCATATGTTATATTATGTTAATTATCTGAACACATAAAACCCTTCAAAATTTGGCAACAAAAAGAATGTGTATGTGTGTGTTTATGTGTGTGTATGTGTGTGTATGTGTATACTTTCTCTGTCACAAACACAAATTAAATTGCTGTATTTCTAAAAATACTTATTTTTTTCCTCAATAGCACCATTTTCAAACTGACCTGCCTGCCTGACCATCAGTCACTGGGCTAAATCTGGCAGTTTTACAGAATCCTTTACACATTTTAAGTACCTACTGCATCCTAAAGACAGTAATGGATTTATTCACAGTTAAGATGAAGCAACTTTAAAATACAATAGTAAAACATCTTAAAGCTCCCCTGTTGTTCTTCCTCTCTTTTATGGTCACATGGATAGGAAAGAAAATAATGTTGCTGATTGAATTCAGGTTCTACCACAAGGAATCTTTATGAGATGTACACAGAAGTTGAAATCCTTTTCAATTAATATGATTTTTCCTTCTCCCCTGCCTCTTGGTAATGTTTCTTAATACTTCCTTTTATTCTGTAAGATGGTACAGAGTTACTTTGTCTCATCGCACTGAGTGGTTGCTATTTACCTTGTGTAAACAAGAACAGATTATAAAAGAAGAAATATTACTTACAAATAAACTGAAATACCTGAGAGGAATGGACTATAAGCATCAATTTTCATATACAAATCCCTGAGAAAAAAGCAACTGGAAATTCCATTCAATTCAGTATGTTACAATTAAAACACCATCAAATTAAATGGTTAACTGCAACAAAGAAATCGAAAGTCTAGGTTTTTTTAAGCTAATCCTTTTTGTTGATTGAAAATTTACACTTACTAGGCCAAATTCTGTTCTCAATTAAAGTAGTGTGAATCTAGATGCCAATTTTTAAAAAGGGCTCCAGAGGTGATTCTGGCAATTACAAACCAGTAAGCCTGACTTCAGTACAGGGCAAAGTGGTTGAAACTATAATAAAGAACAAAACTGTCGGACACATAGATGAACATAATTTGTTGGGGAAGAGTCAACATGGTTTTTGTAAACGGAAATCATGCCTCACCAATCCATTAGCATTCTTTGAGGTGGTCAAAAAGCATGTGAACAAGGGTGATCCAGGGAGTATAGTATACTTAGATTTTCAGAAAGCCTTTGACAAGGTTCCACACCAAAGGCTCTTAAGCAAAGTCAGCTGTCATGGGATAAGAGGGAAGGTCCTCTCATGGATCAGTAACTGGTTAAAAGATAGGTTTCAGAGTAACAGCTGTGTTAGTCTGTATTCGCAAAAAGAAAAGGAGTACTTATGGCACCTTAGAGACTAACCAATTTATTTGAGCATAAGCTTTCGTGAGCTACTCAAATAAATTGGTTAGTCTCTAAGGTGCCACAAGTACTCCTTTTCTTTTTGGTTAAAAGATAGGAAACAAAGGATAGGAATAAATGGGCAGTTTTCAGATTGGAGAGTGGTAAATAGTGGTGTCCCCCAGGGGTCTGTACTTGGACCAGTCCAATTTAACATATTCATAAATGATCTGGAAAAAGGGGTAAACAGCAAGGTGGCAAAATTTGGGGATGACACAAAACTACTCGAGATAGTTAAGTCCCAAGCAGACTGCAAAGAGTTACAAAAAGATCTTACAAAACTGGGTGACAGGGCAACAAAATGGCAAATGAAATTCAATGTTGATAAATACAAGGTAATGCACATTGGAAAACATAATCCCAACTATACATATAAAATGATGGGGTCTAAATTAGCTCTTACCATTCAAGAAAGAGATCTTGGAATCACTGTGGATAGTTCTCTGAAAACATCCACTCAGTGTGCAGCGGCAGTCAAAAAAGTGAACAGAATGTTGGGAATCATTAAGAAAGGGATAAATAATAAGACAGAAAATATCATATTGCATCTATATAAACCCATGGTACACCCACACCTTGAATACTGCATGCAGATCTGGTCACCCCTTCTCAAAAGAGGTATATTGGAATTGGAAAAGGTTCAGAAAAGGGCAACAAAAATGGTTAGGCATATGAAACGTCTTCCATATCAGGAGCAATTATTAGACTGGAACTTTTCAGCTTGGAAAAGAGATGACTAAGGCGGAATGTGATAGAAGTCTATAAAATCATGACTGGTGTTGAGAAAGTAAAAAAGGAAGTGTTATTTACTCCTTCTCATACCACAAGAACTAGCGGTCCAAATGAAATTAATAGGCAACAGGTTTAAAACAAACAAAAGGAAGTATTTTTCACACAAACACACAATCAACTTGTGGAATTCCTTGCCAGAGGATGTTGTGAAGGCCAAGACTATAGTTCAAAAAAGAACTAGATAGATTCATGAAGGATAGGTCTATTAATGGCTATTAGCCAGGATAGGAATGGATGGTGTCCCTAGCCTGTTTGCCAGAAGCTGGGAATGGGCAACAGGGGATAGATCACTTGATGGTTACCTGTTCTGTTCATTCCCTCTGGTGCACCTGGCATTGGCCACTGTCACAATACAGGTTACTGGGCTAGATGGACCTTTGGTCTGATCCAGTATAGCTATTCTTACGTAGCCTCATTTTGTTGACACTGACTGAGTTACACAGACTGACCCCATTGCACCAACAGCAGAATTTGGTCCACTGTTCAATAAATCAGCCCCTTTACTAATGTGAAAATGCACATTTGGCCACATAATTTATTATGAATTAGTAAAGCAGCCATGTCGAAAAAATGGCCAAATTACGAGGTTGTACAGTTTACAGTGGAGAAAGAACTGTATTTGCAAGTAGTTTCAAAATTCAGTTCACAAAAGCTCCCCTCTCAGCCGATTTTGAACATGCTTTGTTTGCTATTGTTTACAGGGCTAAATCAAGTTCAAAATTGTGGTTACAAAGATGTTCAAAAAACGATTCTGAATACAGGTCCATCTACACAAGCTACTGCCCACAAAACCAGTTGCAAGGGCAGTCACATTTGATGTGTTTTAAAACAATGAGTGATAGTAGAAATCAGTCTCTATTAATAGAAATGATAGAAAAGAGTCTGGTTATTTGTCATTTTAGTCCAAATCCAAATAATCTTTTCTCTGTGCAGAAAACTATTTACATACTGTGTTTATTATATACTGGAAGAATTTTTGTACCTTGTGACAGGGTGCACTCACCTCACACAGGACAGGAAGGGGTTAACGCCACATTGTGGGCTGAGGAAGCCATGCACCCTTCTCCTTACTGGCCATGCTCCAGGTGTACCAGTATAAAAGAGAGCAGCCCAGTTCAGCCAGGGAGAGATGCTGATGGGTGACCTCCAACCTGTGCCAGAGGGGAGTGGAGATGTGGACCACAGCAGCTCACAGAGCCCCAGGGAGTGACCGGTGCTGGGGAACTAAGAGATCCCAAAGCCTCCTGGACTACAATGCCCAAGACTGTGGTAGGAAGAGACCCAGGGGCGGTGTCAGAGTGGTATCTCCCACTGAGGTAAGTAGGGTGACCAGATGTCCTGATTTTATAGGGACTGTCCTGATATTCAGAGCTTTTTCTTATATAGGCAACTATTACTCCCTACCCCAGTCCCAATTTTTCACATGTGCTATCTGGTCACCATAGAGGTAAGCTTGGTGTGTTTTGGTGGGACTCCCTGCTGAGCTGGTAGCTGGTCTTTCCACTTCTACTAGAGCCCTGGGTCGGGGCCTGGTGGAGTTGGGTGGGTCTGGGCCCCCCTGCCTGACAGTAGGGGTGTGTTTCATGGACTCTGGCTGTTAGGCTGTACTACCCTGAACGAGCAGGGTGTTTGCATAGACTGGCCATTGGGGCCACACTGCCCTGACAGTAGGAGCAGTGAACTCCAGCTTTGTGAACTCCAGCTCTTGGGCTGTACTACCCTGAATGAGCAGGGCATTTGCATAAATTCTGGCCTTATGTTAATTTGTATAGCTAAGTATCGATGATGGACCTCCTTCAAAGTCATCCTAATTCTCTTGTTCCCTGAGGAAATCCCAACTTGTCAAAAGACATGAAAAAGATATAAAAGATCCTTGGGTCCTGATTCTGTCATCTCAGATCTGCTTAGACTTCATCTGGGGAAGCTTGAGTTGCAAGACTGAGGTCCCAGTTATACTGGTACGCCCTGAAAATGAGATTTAAACATTGGACCCTTTGCAATTACAAAGCTCACTGTCTCTGCTGTGAATCTGAACCTCAATGAATTGAACTCATGTCTGTATGTATATTGATCTTTTAACCATGCTCTCTTTTGTGTATTTGGGTAAGATCTGAAATATTCTTTAAGCTGGGAGGTAATATGTCCGATCTTTTCGGATTGGTAGAACCTTTGCAGTATTTTGCAGTAATTAATGTTGTGCATGCAGAATTTCCTTTCCTCCACAGAAATGGGATGCAGTACTGCTGGCCGCCACTAGAGCCACTGGATCTAACAGCCACTCCCCCCCAGCTTGCACATAGTAGACACTGCTCGGGGGAGGAGAGAGCGAGAGTAGGGATCAGCAACCTTTGGCACGCAGCCCACCGGGTAGGCCCCCTGGCAGGCCGGGCTGGTTTGTTTACCTGCTGCATCTGCAGGTTTGGCCGATCGCAGCTCTCACTGGCCGTGGTTCGCTGCTCCAGGCCAATGGGGGCTGCAGGAAGCAGCGCAGGCCAAGGGATGTGCTGGCCGCCGCTTCCCACAGCCCCCATTGGCCTGGAGTGGTGAACCGCGGCCAGTGGGAGCTGCCATTGTCCGAACCTGCAGACACGGCAGATAAACAAACCGGCCCGGCCCGCCAGGGGGCTTACCCTAGCAAGCCATGTGCCACAGGTTGCCGATCCCTGTACTAGTCAATCTGAATAAGAGTGACAGAATCAGGCCCTAACAGAACGCTCCAAATCTTTTTTTTAAATGCCCACTCAAATGAAAGTCATTCTATGCCACTAATCATTTTCATTGCTCTTTTCTAGATCTTTTTTTATTTCAGATATATCTTCTCTGAGGAACGGGTGGCAGGAATTGAACACAGTACTCAATGTGAGGGCACACCATGAATTTATGTATTATATTTTCAGTATGACTTTTTTAAATACAACCTAATGTCTTTGTTTTGTTTATCAGTGATGGCACAATGAGCAGTTGTCCCTGAGCTGTAGTGTTTACAGTGATGTCTAGATCTTTCTCCTAAGTGGTTGCAAAAAATGTAAAGCCCATCAATGTGTTTGAGTAGTTCACATTTTTCTTTCCAAATGCATAACTTTGCAGTTGTCTACAGTGAATTTCTCTATCATTGTGTCGCCTGGTTGCCTAGCTTTGTTAGGGCTTTTCGAGTTCCTCAGTCTTTTCTAAAATTGACTACCGTAAATGCATCCGATGAAGTGAGCTATAGCTCACGAAAGCTTATGCTCAAATAAATTGGTTAGTCTCTAAGGTGCCACTAGTCCTCCTTTTCTTTGTACCGAAAATCTTGTGTCACTGGCAATTTTTTTCACTTTGTTGTTCACTCTTTTTGAGATCATTACTAAATATATTAAACAATGTTCGTCATAGTATATTACTTTGGCACACCCCATAATTTATCTGCTTCTGTGATGAAATTTAACATTTATTAATACTCTTTATTTCCTATCTCTTACCTAATTTGCAAACTGTCAGAACTTTAGCTGTCACTCTGCAATAACTCAGTTTCTGGAATAGTCTCCTGTGAGGGACTCTCCTGTTTCATTTTGAGTTTCATTTTGTTTTTTCCTTTTAAATATGATCATAAACAGTCAGATTAAATGAAACCAAAAATATGAATTCAAATAATCTGAATTGGCAGATTTAAATCTATAGAACCAGGACATCTGGAATTAAGATACTCTGTAGTAAACTGCAGTATTTTGTCCATATATTCTATTCTATTGGGGTCCAAACCATTGAGCAAAATTAACCAATCTGTTGCAATAATTATCCTACCAATAGGGGATATATTTAAAACCTAACTGAGGCTCCACGATTTTTCATACCTTTCAATTTTATTTTAATGTAGTTTTACAGCTCAATGGATCTGTCAGGAACACGTCACTAGACATTAGTTTTCTGAACACTTGGTTTAAAAGTCTAGACTAGACTGTCCCCTATACAATTTTAACATGCGTTTCCTCCTAATCACCCCATTAGGAAGGGGGGAATTTGCTTCCCATGAAACAAGAACAAGGTTCACATTGAATGTTTTCACCTAGAAGGTGAGATATGTGGAGGCACAGCACAGAGCTTGCAGCCCAGGGAATGGGGGGCTAAGACAGCGTTCAGCCACTTCTGGGCTCACCTATCCTGCAGTGTTGTGGGGGCTAGAAAGGCACTGGAAGCTTGTCTAAATTAAGGCAGCCTTCAGGGGATGCTCTGAGGACAGCAGCACTGGCAGCAACCTTCATGCAGCAGCTCTGCCCCTGACATACCCTTCCTATCCCCACCATGCCCTTTTTGACAAAACTTGTGATAAGAAGGCTGTTTTCCATAGTGCCTGCACCAGGGATTCAGGGCCATTTATGTGGCTCCAGCCCTTGTATCCTGCCATATAATATGCATTGCATATAGGAAGTTGAAGCATGAGTATGCTAGATTTGGGGAGTTTAATCAGGCTGAACAAATTAACATATTTGGTCACATTCCTTCCTGTTGAAATCAGTACATGTCTTTTAAATCTGTACTGCCTCTACTGCGCCTGTGCATTACTGCTATCAAAGACTGAAAGGGAAGGATGCTTCATCAGAAATTGGAGGAGAACCCAATTTCTTATCCTTACAGAAAAAATGCTGAAGCATATCTGTTTAGGGCCTGATCTTTCAGTATGTGCATAACATGCAAAGTACATGCACAATTCCCACAGAACATTCATAGTAGTTTTACATAAAGGAAGAAGGATTGAGGCTTTTTATTCAACTGCAGATCCTGAGCTGGACTAACTGCCATCCACACGTATGTCTGTCGGCTGAGCATTTGGGAAATCTATATTGCAGTTGTGAAAAACTGCAAATTAAAAATATCTTTACTTATATATGGTGTACATGTTCATATTAGCAACGTAAACACAGTGAAGCTACATACATGACCATATACAAATAAAGAGCCAGATCCTTAGCGGCTGTAAATAGGCTTGGTCCATGAATCTCATGATTATGCTAGATTTTGAGTATTGAGGCCCATTAGGGTAACAGTGATTTCACCCCATTCTAACCGAGTGAAATCTCATACATATTTTTAAGTTATACTGCGTCTGCAGCCCTTGTGAGTAAGTGCTGTCAGAACCCCCAAAGGCAAGAACCCAATACCTGTATCTCCTTTTGATAAGTCCCTCCAAATAAGTGCTGCATCTGCCACCGCACCTTTGGGATCTGATCTTTTAATATTTACTTGTTGTAAGTCTAACAGAAGTCAACAGAAGATTTCCTTGCATCCATGCTGTAGGCCTGGGAGCTGGTCATAGAACTGCAGAGCCTGAGGTAAGGTAACGGGGCCAGATCCTCAGCTGGTGTAACTCAACATAGCTCCACTGGAGTCAATGGAATTGAGCCCTGGTCTTCTGAGTTCCAGCCTAGTATCCTATACAGTAGGGTTTCTCAGCTGTTATTTTTATCTGGTGATTTGCTGGTCCTGTATACTTACCCAAACCTGATAAAAGTAAGTAGAAATTAGTTGATTTTGAGCATTACTTTTCACATGCAACTTTAAATACAATAGGTGTCTGTCCATATCTGAATGCCTCTGGAGTTCATAAAAAGGCTATAATAAGAATTAAAAAAAAACAAGATTTGCTTAGGGTTTAACAGTTATGTCTCTATGAAATGCAGATATGTATGATAACCCACTTACCTGACAGAGGCAGGTAACGTTAATCAGACTACTTCTAGAGTTGCTTCTTTCTACCTGCAATTGGGTATCCTTTTCAAATGGAATCAAATGTAGTTTAGAAAGACAGGGCTAATTCAGCAGCACTTTGCTGAGCTGCATTAAGCTGTTCATCTAAATGGAAAGAATTTAATTAGTTCACATCAAAGTTACACCACCTTCAGTGGTAGGTAAAATTGATGTGTAGCAATATGAGCTGGATCAACGTGAACCTACATAAAGTGTAGAAATAGAGCTTTAGATGGGCTGCTTAATGCAGCTCAGAAAAGCAAATCCCAAACCATTATAACACATGAAGAGAAGTAAACGAAGGAAAACTGAATGATTAAATGCTTTCATCTGGAAATTTTTGTTGCAATATCCAGAAACTCTACAAATTCTCCTAATTAATCATACTCTTTGTTTATTACTAATAAATTAATGTGCTGATGGAAAGAATTCATTACCCTTTCTACACACTTCACTAGTTTCAGGTCATTTATTAATCTGTGTTATTTGGTAAGACTAAAACCAGCTGTAATTACATTGTTAAATATTGATTAATTAGCAACCCACATCACTAATATATAAAACAAGCAAAATACAAATTAATTTTTAAAGATTTAGTGTAAAAATTCAGTTCCCTTGGGAATAAAGAAATCTGGAACTTCATCAATATTCACATTTTGTGTAAAATCCCATTTGCTTGTACAGCTGCATCTCCAAACACCTTTTGGAAACAGATTAACCACCAAATTTGATTACCCTAGGGTAAACTAACTGCACTCCCAAAGTGGTAGTAATACACTAAGAGTAGCATTTAGAATGGAAACCTTTTTAAATAGTCTTCAGCTAAACAATCAGTTTTTTGCATTCTTATTTTAATCATGCAATTAAGCATGTATCCATTATGAGTCTAGTTATATTTTACAGATTAGCAATACTGTAGCTGTTGGAAACACACTGTTAAAAACACTCTGAAGTTTCCAGCCACGGTTTTTGTAGATTTTCAGGAAAATCAGTTTGATTGAAGTGGAACATAACAAATTATAACATGTCAAACTTGGATTATCATTAGGGATAAACAATCAGAATGCCTCTGACACTTGACAAAATTGGGCAACTTATTTTTATGATACAGTACTATGAGAATTTAAAGTAGGATGGAAGGAGATGTTTTAGAAAAGATGTTTTAAGCCTGTCCCCAATTAATAATAGGTGACATACGGCTTCTTATTACAGCAACACTATAGCTATGGGTATGTCAGTATTTCCATTTCAAACCTATATTTTAGATGTTTATAAATGGGCCATAAAAATTAAGGCTGAGTTGAAATTTGGTATTCTGAGTTCAGGCAGGAATCTTTTTTCCAAAATAAACTTTTTAAAAAAATCCTTTTTGCCCTTTTTTGAACTAGAACACTGCAAAAAGATCAGAATTGAGAAGTTTAAGATGAGTTTTTATGCTTGTATAACCCTGAAAGAATTTTGAGATTAAAAAGAACAAAATTCAAGGGATTAGTTAAAGTATAATCTAATAACATTTGCAACAGGAAGAAGCTAGGTATAAGAATCAGGCTCTTTTCTTTGCTTCCCCAAATAGCTGCATTTTTTTTTTTGCACCATTAATTTTCACTTGTATCATTGCTGCTCACAGTCCTATAATGCAGTCCCACTAGCCCCCATGGATTATTTCTGACTGTTTCACATCTGATCAAGGGTCTGAAACCTTCCACCCAAACCCCCTGATCTTAAGCCCCACCCTAGAATATATCCCTACATCTAGGACCACACAGGACCTTGGAACAGAATCTCTACCATCTCTGCAGGCGTGAAGGTAGGAGGTGAATTGGTCCAGTTTTCTGTGGTTCAGTGAGCTGATACTTTGCATTTGTGGCTGCCATCTTGTGCTCAAGAATCTAAGCTTTCCTATTTAAAAAATCATGTCTACAGATGCACCCAACAAACATAAAGACTCAGATTCTGATAATTTGTCACTGGCCCAGGCCCAGCTGATGTATTCTCAGACTTTTGACGTCTCCCATGAGGATGAGCATAGAAGGAACCTCTAAAGGAGTATGAGAGAGACTAGAACCTATAGTCCAGATCCAAGATCAGAACCCTATAATTCAGAAGATCATCTGACATGACACAACTCTCTGCCACTGACCAGAACAGGCTGCCCTAGGAAGCTATACAACTGGGTGGTCGGAAGCAGGGTAACATAATAGCATGGATCTTGGAACGAATGAAGAAATTACCCAGATTGTATTGCTTCAAATGGGGGATGGCATGATTCTTGAAGCCTTCCACAATGCTTCTGACCACTTTTGGGAGAAAAAGACTTAAGTGGATGTTCGCAGGCAGTTTTACTTGCTCCGATGGAACTGAGATGTACAGGAAGGATGGAAGGCCTATCAGGCCTTTACCAAGAGGAGGAAACCAGCATCAGAGGACAGGAGACCAGCTTAGATTTCAAGTTGGTAGTCTTAAGCCACTTGAATGTAAACAAAGACAGAGTAGGATATCCAGCTTTCTTATCATTGTGGATCACTTTATCAAATTCCTGACATTATTGCCGGGTAAACTGCAGAAACCTTTTCTGCTCTACTTTGTCCAGTCCCATGGCTGCTGCATCAAAGTGATCCCAGTCCAAGGCACATGCTTTGAATCACAGATGTTCGAGGAATTGTGCTCTTTGGCAGACACAAGCTAAAGACCATGGCCTATCTACAAAGCAATGGGCTTTGTGAATGAGCCAAGCAAACACTAATAATGGGGCAGAGGTCCCTATCAGAAAACGGCCTTTCTGCCTGCCTCGTCTGACTTATGAGCATAACAATATACCTTATGCATGCACCATATTTCTTGATGTTCAGCAGGCATGGATGGCTCATAAACATGATCCTGGATCTTAAAACTGGTGCTGAAGAGGCTGGAAATGAACAGGCGACAAGAAGAAAGTGAAAGTTCTCAGTGAGCTTATAGAATGAAGATGTTACAAATATAACCTTCTAAAGGAGTGAAAAGTAAAGAGAAGATGGAGGCTCAACAAACTCTGCAATCTAAAATAAAATAGAGGGCTCAGAAAACGATTTACTGGTTATTGAAGAGAATATGGTTGTACAATCTGATGAACATCACAAGACTGAAAGCTTGTTTTTTTGATTAACAACTTTTGTTGCCTGAAAGTTTAAAATGGAATGTTTTAGATGACTTTATTATTGATGGCATTACTATTGTTATGCTGAAAGTTATGAATTTCTAGGCTTTTCTTAAAAGATACTGGATGTGAATGGCAAAATACATGATCTCTCATTCCCACTTCTGTTTAGGAGACTTTGTATCAGAGAGCGCTTCAAACTATAACTCAGTCTGATGACATGATAAACTTGGATTATAGGTGCAGAATATGGTGTGGAGAATAAAGATTTAAAACTTTCTATTTTGTTCTGAAATAAGACTTTGAAACTATCATGCTCTCCCTGCTCTCTCCTGCAAATGGAGGGCAAACTATATCATTGAACTGAAATTTCTTCTTACTTGTTGTTTAATTCCTTGCAATATTTTCTTTATACAGCATATATCGTCCTGGGGGCACTAGAAAATTTGCATAAACGATACTGGAACCAAACTGAAAATATAAAAATCTGGGGTAGGGAAAAAGCAGTGTACTTGTAGGTAATGTGAGAATACAAATTGCTAAATTACTGATGTCAGAAGAAGGGGTCTAGCAAACATAGAGAAAATTATTTAATACAACTTTCATTAACCAATGTCATCTTCTCTTAAAGCCATTTCAGCACTGTGATTGTTTTAACTGAAATAAAATTTGTGGAAAGAGGCTCCAGTTGTTAGTTATAACTTTCAAAATTGGAGTGGTTACTTGGTTTCAATGACCAATAAATCCATTTTGTGTTTTTGCAGAAAGCTAAAAGCAGAGCTGATCAAATAGTAATCTCCTCAAAATCAGTTCCATTAATATTTTCATGGAAATATTTTCTAATCCCAGTTCACTATGATTTTGGGATTATATTATTGTGCTGACAGCCAGTTGCTGTTTCTGGAAATGCTTGTCAATCCTAAAAGTTACACACACAATTATTCATAATAAGCGTTTTTATTCCCTGTACTTCATTCTCTTGTTGTTTCAATCAAACAGTCAGGCGTGGAATCAATAACATGTGGTTTAGATGACTAACCACTTAGCCTTCTTCAGCTGATGGACACTGGATTCTTAGGCTGGCACCTCCCTGATCATTCAGTTATTATCCACACCAAGCATCCATCCACATACATCCTCTATCTCTATTTTAATCACAATTGTTAACAAAGTGAGATGAATACAACAGAAGGGCGGGGAGTCTCTGTGTGCTGTTTCTGTTGTTACAGAGTATTGCTTTGAGTCTCTCTCTGTGTGAGTAGTTGTTGTTACAAAGAATTGCTTTGAGAACAAACTCTGTCTTAGAATGTACTAACACAATTAGCAACTTGCAAGTTTCACGCATAGACAGAGAGAAACAGTACGAAAAACCAAGAGACCTCTTCATTAGTAATACCCTGGAATTTAAACTATGGGGACTCAAACTCATTTATGATTTTAATACAGAACTTCTTTAATATGATCCAACAAGCCAGAAGCTCCTTCCTCACTCTCACAGTCCCTTCCGGTAACTACCTGCTTTGGCCCTTACAGCCCCCCACCTCCAGCCAGCTGCACCTCTTACTCCTTGAAGTTTCTGCTAACAAACTGAACTGATGGGGGACCAGCACTTTCTTTTATATGGGCCTGCTGGGCCCTGATTGGCTGTTCTCTGCAGCCACTCTAGCCCACTTGGAGGACCTCTCTACTGCTCCTTTCCTAGAACAGATGTGCCAGGACTCTGAGGCTTCCGGCAGGGGGCCTCTGGGCTTAGTCCACCCAATTACATGTCCCTAACTCAAGCCCTATCAACATACTAAAACCTTTCACTCAAGTTCAGTGGTGCTTTTAACTCAAGCCAGCTGCCCCAAGAACGAATATAGGCTAAAACTCCAGTGAGCACAACTCAGTTGCTAACAGGAGCGTACTGTAAAGTGGATGCAGGCTAGCCCCACTCATGTACCTCTAGTTCTCCAATGCCTTTCCATAATACCACCCAATTGCCCAGAAAGGACAGACAAGTTCTCCCACAATACCCTGTGAAAGAATCAATAGAGTGGCCCAGCTTAGTGCAGCACTAAGATGTGCCCCCAGAAGTCCTAGCACCTCACATGAAGTGAGTGAAGCATCTGTGTGGATGGCACAGTGCATGTATTATTTCACAGTGTGACTGCTCTCACTCAAGCTAGACTAACTCAAGAGGAATAATTCAAGTGCAGCTAATTAGAGTTACCTCCACAGTGAAGAGTTATCCTACTTTGCCTATCCTTCGATACTGAAGCAGAGGAGTTACTCCAGCTGCACTGTTTAGTTGGAGCACAGTACAGCAATTACTCTTTGCTAAAGCTGCTCAAACTATTGGTTAACAATATTCCATACAAATCGAGACCTCCATTTGGTTACTGGATCATTGATTGTTTTTGTATTTGTTACTACTCACTAAATAGTTTGAATAAATAATTTTCGGGCTATGGGTTGCTCATGAACTGCTCACCTCAGCTAGTCAATATTGATGCTAAGTGGTTAGTCATCTAAACCACATGTTATTGATTCCACGCCTGACTGTTTGATTGAAACAACAAGAGAATGAAGTACAGGGAATAAAAACGCTTATTATGAATAATTGTGTGTGTAACTTTTAGGATTGACAAGCATTTCCAGAAACAGCAACTGGCTGTCAACACAATAATATAATCCCAAAATCATAGTGAACTGGGATTAGAAAATATGGTGCAGAATATGGTGTGGAGAATAAAGATTTAAAACTTTCTATTTTGTTTTGAAATAAGACTTTGAAACTATCATGCTCTCCCTGCTCTCTCCTGCAAATGGAGGGCAAACTATATCATTGAACTGAAATTTCTTCTTACTTGTTGTTTAATTCCTTGCAATATTTTCTTTATACAGCATATATCGTCCTGGGGGCACTAGAAAATTTGCATAAAGGATACTGGAACCAAGTGGAAATAACCAGAGGACCCCCGGAGGGCAGACTGGAATCCACCCAACAGCCTCAAGAATGGGAGAACCAAAGAACAAGATAACATCTAGCAGCACGGAGCTGTCAGGAATGTGCTATCTGCTGATTGATTCAGCAACAGCATGATGAAGCAATTCCCATAGACTGGCATAGGAAGAAATTCCTATAAAAATGGACTCTAGAAAGTGAGAACTTTGGGGTCTGATTCTGCAAACCAACTTCCAGGAGCATCAGATGAGCATCTGACAAGGCCCTGCTCCCTCCTCATGTCCAGGTCACCTGGCCAGTGGCTTGGCATAAGCAACTCTAAGGCTGGCAACTATGATAACAACCTTGCAAAACCTGTGTGTGTGTGTGTGTGAATAAATATGAAATTGAATGGAATGTTATAGCTATAACTAACTGCTTACTGTGATTCTTTCTGTAGTCACAATAAATGTGGCATTTTGCCTTTTCCCCTTTAATAAGATCCTGCTGGTTTTTATTTTATTGGTATAACAGGCTGCCCCCTGGGACTCAACTAAGATGGACTATGGAAAGTGGCCCAGAGCAACAATTAGTAAAGTGATGCAGCATGAGGCCACTATACTTAAAGAGTCCTTGGGTTGGGACCCAGAGCAGTGGGTGGGACCGGGTTCCCCCCCATAATCCACTGGTGGGAAGTGGCTATGCCCTAATGAAGGGAATTATAACTGTGGTATCCCAGAGAAGAGGGCTGCACTGGACTGACTCAGTGGGGAGTTGTGGTCAGTGAACTGAGTCCAAGATGGGTGGCTCAGCAGGAAGGCTGGCCTCACTGAGGACTCAAGTAGAGGCAAAAAGTCCCCAGGAAAGAAATCCTGGGGCTGTTGCTCAATTCCAAAGTAGTAGCCTTGTAACCTAGCCAGGCCAAGCAAGGGTATCATGATGGGCCCTGATGAACTGGTTAAAGTCTGAGCCCAGGGATGGCTGCAGAGGAGGACACACCAACTGAGGATACTGCAATAGGCTGTGTTGAACAGTTTTAGAAGACTGAGCCCAAGGGGGTCTGTGGGATATTGGGGGACACCTTGGATTGTGTAGCCCTGAAGGGGTTTGTTTTGCACATGGACTGTGTCTTGGCTAGTGGGCTCAGTCACCGAAGACCTGCCTGACAAGCATAGCAACCCTATCATATGATCCCACTCATACGTTTGTCCAACTTTCTCTTGAAACTAATTATGTTGTTTGCTCCCAAAAATCCTGTTGGGAGGCTGTTCCAGAACCTCAGATCTCTAAGTAGATTTAAGTCATGTTGGCGTCAATGGGATTATCCCTGTGCTTAATATTAGGCACATGCTTAAGTACCTTGCTGAATTAGGGCTTCAGTGATTGGATGAGTTGCTGAAAAATACAGCCATGTTCACTATGGGTGTGGGTCGGGGTGAAAGTAAGCTGGTACAGGCTGGTATGATGTTCTTGTAAAAAGTGGCCACTAGTACTGGCCCGTATTCAGCTGACATTAAAGTACTGCCACAGTAGTCCTTTAAGCAAGGTCCTTAAAGCACTCATCATGGCCTCTTCTCCCCACCACCCTGGCGGGGCAAAAGGACCAGCTGCCCCAGGGTCGCAATTTAAAAGGGCCCAGGGCTCCAGCCACTGCTACTGTGGCAGTGGCCAGAGGGCCAGAGCCCTGGGCCATTTAAATCCCCGCTGGAGTCCTGGGCGGCATGGGCCAGGCAGTGCAGATGGGCTGGCTGGAGGAAGCTGACCCCAGCCCGCCCCTTCTGCCCGAGGCCCCACCCCTTCCAGGGGCCAGAGCCAGCCCCTGTACTGGTAAGTGTTAAATGTTACTTTTGCCCCTGGTGTGGGCCTATATGCAGGTGGGGACAGTGGTGGAGGAATGGGCTCTTTGGGGGTCTGTACTGCACTGAGTACATGCTCATTTTAAATAGTGTGTAAACTGCTATACCATCAAGAAAATAACATACAGAGATGAGAAAACTGGCAATATAATTATGTCTCCATGGGCTATTACATAACATATTATGAATTGAACCTGTTGTAGTAAGTTACAAATGTGATTTATTACGAGTTAACATCAGGACCTAGGTAAAACATTAAGGACTGGATCCACAAAGGGATTTAGGTGCTTAACTGCCACTTTAGGTGCCTACATCCAATATAAGAACAGGAGTTCTTTTTGCGGATACAGACTAACACGGCTGCTACTCTGAAACCTGTCATTATACATCCAATATGTACATCCCCAAAATCCCTGTGCAGTCTCCCCCTAAACCTATAGGCACCTAAATTCCCTAAGCACCTAGATTCCCCCCCCCTGTGGGCTTGAACAAAGCTCCCTCAGTCCTCATGCCCAGCCTCTTACTCATGCCTAAACCCTGGTGGGTCCCTCAAACTAGACTTTCCCCCAGCTATCTCACCTGCTGGGCCTCATTCAATAGGTGTTCTCAGAGCACACGTAGCCTGCACAAAATACAGCCATGGTGGTAGTATCACCCCACTCTGACATCCAATAGCCCATTGGTTAGAATGCTCACCTGTAAGGTGGGAGACCTGAGTTCAAATCCCTGGGTTCTTGCGTATAATAGGGAGGCAGAGAGCCCTGCACCACCACCTCCTTTGTTTTCCATGAGAAAAAGTTCTTAGGCACCTAACTATGGGAGAGAGTTCATGTCCGTGAATCCAGAGCAGAGATAGATGCTTCCCTCCCTCCCACAATTAGTTGACTAACTATATTTGAGGGATGGGACTTAGGCCCCTGTCATAAATATAAAGGGAAGGGTAAACACCTTTAAATCCCTCCTGGCCAGAGGAAAAACCCTTTCACCTGTAAAGGATTAAGAAGCTAAGACATCCTCGCTGGCACCTGACTAAAATGACCAATGAGAGACAAAATACTTTCAAAGCTGGAGGGGGGGGGGGGGAGGAAAGGGTCCTCTTTGTCTGTGAGATGCTTTTGCTGGGACCAGAGCAGGAATGCAGGTCAGAACTCCTGTAAAGCGTTAGTAAGCATTCTAGTTAGATATGCATTAGATTCTGTTTTGTTTAAATGGCTGATAAAATAAGTTGTGCTGAATGGAATGTATATTCCTGTTTTTGTGTCTTTTTGTAACTTAAGGTTTTGCCTAGAGGGATTCTCTATGTTTTGAATCTGATTACCCTGTAAGGTATTTACCGTCCTGATTTTACAGAGGTGATTCTTTTACTTTTTCTTTAGTTAAAATTCTCTTTTAAGAACCTGATTGCTTTTTCATTGTTCTTAAGATCCAAGGGTTTGGGTCTGTGTTCACCTATGCAAATTGGTGAGGATTTTTATCAAGCCTTCCCCAGGAAAGGGGGTGTAGTGCTTGGGGGGATATTTTTTTGGGTGGGAGACATTTCCAAGTGGACACTTCCCATGTTATTTTTGTTAGACACTTTGATGGTGGCAGCATAAAGGTTCAAGGACAAAAGGTAAAACAGTTTGAACCTTGGGGAAGTTTTAACCTAAGCTGGTAAGAAAAATCTTAGGGGGTCTTTCATGCAGGTTCCCACATCTGTACCCTAGAGTTCAGAATGGGGAAGGAACCTTGACAGCCCCACTCTCTCCTTGGCATATCCTGTTGGCTAGTTTAGGAGATCTCCTTGCTCATCATGCTGGATTTTCTGGATCCCATTCTTAGGTGGCTAGCTCTCCCCATGCATTGTATAGGGAGCCCAGGTGCCTAACTCAAGGCTGTGGATTCCACTGGGTGGCAGGGTGCCTAAAACTAGGTGCTGCAATGTTGAATCTAAATTCCATTTATGGATCTATTCCTAAGATTTTATATATATTACACATTTTGTTACCATGATAAATATGTTTGAATAGTCTGAACTTGCCTCACCTCATTAATATGTGTCAGTGCCTAGATATACTTTGAGTCATAACTCTGTACTTAAATGCTGGGTGTCATAAATACATTATAATTTTATTAACAATCTTAGAGGTTTAGCATAGTGCTTAATAAAAGATCAATACAGCAATATGATTAACCACCCTTCTTTATGTTTGAGAAAAGACAGTCCCAGAGCTACATGGCAGTGAATAGCAAAATGACTAATTGGCAGGCACAATGATGATGATACTCAGTATTTATTTTTATGATGTTTTATTAGGGCTTTCATTGTTGGTAGAATGCTGTTAACTCTTTTTTTGTTTGGGACTCTTACCTTTACACAGGCTTGTGGGAGTTGCCTTTCATATTTTTTAGCAGTAGATTTACTTGCCCAGTACATATAGCTGATGAAAGAGAAACTGGTGATCCATAAAAGACCAGGCTGTGGGGATCCTCATTAATCTTCCAATAGTTTTTGCTGTCAACCCTCTTTAAAGTTCCTTGCCTTGTAAAGTTCCTTTACAATGCAAGGAGCACTCTCGCCTTCCACTAAGCTATGACTTCCAGCCAAATCCCAACAAAAGCTTGCACTCCCTTTGAAATAGTTTTAGCTTCAGCTGTGTCATTGGCCAGGGTTCTTAACTATGAAAGGGAAAGTGCTGTTTGATTAACTGGATATTACAAAGAAAAGAAAAGCCAGAAGAAAATACAACTTTCCAAGTTTTCTTGTTGTTTGCTGACAGCAATGTGATTATCTCTTTGGTTGCTACGGTAAGTAGGATATAATGAAATATGTTGTGTAAGTTTGCCTTTAATAAGGAAGACTGTTTCCCATGAAACTGTGAAAGCTAATATAATTGGCAGTGGCAGATTAAGATCGGATCCTTCAGACTTTCAGCCATGGGCCTGGAGTTAAGGCATTCCAGATTTGGGAATGCTGAGTAGAACAGATTTAAGTTACCAATTTGTCTGGGGCATCAGGTGATTAGGCTGATGCCACAAGATCATTAAGGGAGGAGATGACGTAACACACCAAGTGTCTAAGTTTTAAAGCTTTATTGATAAAATAATAAAAAAAACAGCAGAGAGTGCTGGGAATGCTCCCACGTCAATCAGGGGAAGAAAGAAAGTGTTAATGCCCCAAGCCCTAACCCACTTTCATACTTACACATGCACTACCCGAGACTGGCCAGGCCTGGGCGTAACATCAGAAGAAGAGGTGGGGAAGGGTGGACGGGAGTGGTGTCTTGGGGCCAGGTAGTCTGAGGATCTGCTGTTGATCTCCAAGTTGCTCCAGCTCTCAGGAGGGTTTTAAGTCCTGGGCTCTTTGGGGTGGGTATTCTACTCAGGGACCTCTGCTTCTGGTGCTTTTTGTGCCAGTCCAAACCAGCTTGCTGTGGCCTCCTCAATTTCACAAAACATCCCGGCTCCAGAGACTTTGTTTTCCCTTCTATTGGCCTTCACTGTCGCCATCTTATGTGCTCTCACTGTTCTTGCTGCTATCTCTGCAGCTCTGCTCAACTTATTTTCTCCTCTTGTTATGGCTGGGCAGCTGCTGATTTCTTCTCGAGCCCATGACCTTGGGCCGGGGCCAGCATCTTATCTTCACCCGGAGCTAGCTGAAGTGTTGAGTTAACCCGTTCTTTGCTCCTCTTCTTTCCCCGCCCCCCAGTCCCCCGTCCTCTCATATTCTGCAAAGGAAACTTTCACTCTTTACTTACACACCTTTGACCCTCCCCAAAATGCTTTCTGATGCTTGCACCAGTGTTAGCCACATACAATGCTGATATGTCTTCCCCGGAGACTCCCTGTGGGAGGGGGCCATTGGGGTGTGACATTCCCCCCCTTGACCCCGAATCAACATTTTGTTGTGAGGGGTCACCACTTAGGTTTTTATCCTCCCTCTGACACAGTGGGTAGGGTTACTGTTGGCCTTTTATATAAATAATATAACATACATAAAATTGTTAAGGCAGCAATAATTGCAGACACTAGCTAATAATGACTTTTGGCTTTATTAGTAACATAGGATAGCGTATATATTTTGTTGGCATAGATGCCCCACTTGAATGGCTGTGGCAAAGGCAGCTTTTTTCAGATTAAACGTGTGCTGCAACACTGTAAAGGAGGAGGCATTCATCTGGAATACAGTTAGTTGTTTTTGGGTGTGCATTAAGGGCAGGAAAACATTGGGTGTAATTTATGAAAAATTAAACGCAACATAGTTAGAGATATTAACCATACTTTGCATAACTGCGGGCCAATGCACCGAAAAATTTTGCGCCTGAGAGTGTAACAGCAAATCAAGGGACATCCTGGGGTAGGCGGTCCTTCAAACACACACAGAGGTATTGGTAAACACCTGGGCCTTAGTGGGGGCATATTCCAAAGCTTCCCCTTCCCAGCAGATGTGTTGATTTATTTTATAAAAGCGGCCTGGTATTGCTTTTTTTTATATATTACTTGAGGGGGATTTATAGGCCACAGCTGTTAAGTGTTGCCCTCTGCAATCTGCATCTGATAGAAGATGTAGTCAGCACATACTGCTTAGCCATGTCATTGGTGGGAGCCATTTTTTACATGTTGCAATGGATCACACAATTTTAGATAATACGTGGTGCCACATTTCCAGGATGCTAAGCTACAATCACCCCTCTGCCCATGGATAATTTACTTTTTTTTTTATTATGGTTAATTTTGAACAGTGGTACAATTAACAAAGGAGGACAAAAATGTTAGACACCTGAGGATTTCCATAGATATGTGCCACCATACATACACTGTATTATACTAACAGATTCTGCAGGCCTGAAGCAGCAAGAGTGGTTCCAACACTCCTGTACTCATGGTTACTCAGCAGAAGTTCATGCTGAGGAGCTGTTTCTCCTTATACTGAACATGCTGACCATTGCTCACCTCTCTCTGCCTGATAGCACTGTCCAGAAGATTCCAAAAGAAGACCTAACAGTGTCTTGGAGCCACCAGGAATACTTCTGCTCATGTGAGAAGCTGCAGGAAAGCACCAACATCCCCCTCCTCCACAATCAACTGGGATGGAGGAAAATGAGATTTTAAGAACCCCTCACGTGGCATGAGAGAGAAATAGCCACCAAGACCACCCCACCACCCCACATGGGCAGAGGAGGAAGCATTTTTTGAAGAGTGGAGAATGGATGGAGTCCTCCCAGGGCTGAAAGGCTGGGTGAAGGAAAGTTAGTATCCTACCTGTTGTCGGAGGAGTGGAAACTTTGCCAGACAGAATACCTTATTGGTTATCTTTCTGCTTTCTACTTAACCATTTGGCACTTATTATCAAGGAGATGTGCATTATAGAAATACCAAAGTGAATTAGATAAGTAGCAGCCTGGACAATGGGAGGATGGGGTTGAAGTAATTTTCTGTTCCCTCTGCTTTCAAATATTGAGGAGGGAATATCCCCCCACCCCCACCCCTTTCCACCTCCATAACCAGGAAAATGGTAGTCCTAGGAAGGTGACAGTTGAGTGATAATGTGGGAGTAATTCTCACTCAGTGTGTTGCACATATTGCATTAAGGAGATGACAACTAAAGCAAATGCACCACACTGCCAAACTATCATGAGACAGCACCCATGTTCAGGACTTCAAAAGGGAGTGGAGTAAATGATTAGAGGAAACATTCTGGGATGGCGGAGGAGCTGAGAGGGAAAAGGCCGTCAGGTGCGATCCTTGAAATGTTTGTGGGTCTGGCCAAATTTAGCTTTAATTCACCCCCAATAACTGGTATTAGTAAATAGGATTAACTATAAAAACGCTGTAGTAATATTCCAGACATTTTAAAAATAAGATTATGTAATAAAACAAAAATATCAGTCAAACATTCAAACTCACAGTTGGTTAACACAGTACATATCTTAAAATAAAGAATACAGTGCTTGGAGATACTTAAGAGGTTTATGTAATTTAATTTTCCTGAAGAATACTTTGACAAAATTCCTTTGTATAAAACTTTGATGTCTACTTTAGTTATTTGCACAAAACTTGATTTATGAAAGTTAGGGAGGATTTCAGGATTTCACACAAGAAGGAATAAAAGCCCAATGTATCAATAATGTTGTGGGCTATGCAGGCCCTCAAAGGCCACAGATGATGGCTCTGTGGCAGGCTGGCCTATTCACAGTATAGGTCAACTTAAGACAGATGGCTAGTCCCCCAAGAAAATCAAACCTGCAACAGTGAGTCTCAGAACTACCTGAGGGTAAAGAGAATGAATGGAAATGAGCTCATCTCTCCCTGCACTTAAAAATCCCTACTTCTTAGAAACACCTGCCCTCTAACCTGGAGTGCCCAGCCCAAGAGAGCTATTTCAGCTCTCTCCTGTGTGGCTATGTTTTTGTGAGTCTGAGGGGAAGGGGAACGGAAGCTCCTTGTCTTAAAGAAAGAAAAACACCTAATCTGGGAAAGAGGTTTATGGAAATTTATAAAGAACCTAGCACAACAGGACCCCAATTTTTAACTGGAAGGCCCTCTAACAGTAAATAGCAATAACAGAATAAACAAGACCAGAGATTAATATTCTTTATATAACTGTAGTGCCTAGGAGCCCTAGGACCATGACTCAAATGTTGTAAGAGCAGCACAAATAAAAATAATAGATTATCCCTGCCCCACAGAGCTTGCAATCTTGTGTAAAACAAGAGATAACAGATGGAGACAGACGGACAGTACTAGGGAATAATGAGACAATATTAGTCAGCATGATAGACAGTTGTATCAGCACACCAGAAGCCTAGCCATTGTCAAATATTTTGAAGGCATCATGGCAAAGAAGAGTTTAAAAGAAAGATGTGAAGGAGGATAATGTGTTAGCTTGGCAGATATTTATGGATATCTCAAGCATGGGGGGAAGCTTGGAAGAAAGCATGAAGGTGCTTGTTTGAAAATTTAGCAAGTGAGCAAGGGAGGCTGCCATCATGGGCCGATTGGAGGCCAGAATTGACATATTTATAGTAAATCAGAGATAATCTGTAGGGTGAGACTAGGCCATGAAGGGCCTTGAAAGTGAAGACAAACAACTTATATTTGATTCAGTAGAGAAGTGGGAGCCATTGGAGGGATAAAAAGAGAGGGTGTGATGGGCTGGAAGAATGATCTTTGCAGCAGCATTCAGAATAGGTATGAGTAGGGCAATACTGCATTTGTTGAGGCCTGAGAAAAGGGTGTTACAGTAATTGAGAAGGTAGATGAGATCCTGGAGGAGAATGTCAGCTGTGTAGATGGATAGGAAAGGCCATGTCTTAGAGATATTATACAGAAAGAATCAGCAAGATTTAGACATAGCGCAGGATGTGAACACCTAGAGAAATATCTGATTTGAAGATAATACCCAGATTATGCACCTGACTGACAGGCAGGGTGGTGGTACACTGATCGAGAAAGGAGGTAGTGGGGAGGACTTGGGCAGGGGAGTGGGGTGGGGGAGATTAAGACTTCTATTTTAGCCATATTGAGCATGAGATGATGACATTCTAGACAACGGCTAAACATCCTCGATGAGATGTCAAAGAGACAGGCTAAGATTTAAGTTTGGAGAGGAGGCGACAGGTCTGGAGCAGAGAGAGGTAAACCTGTGAGGTGTCGTCAAAGAGACAGTAGTTGAATTTGTGTTTGTGAATGAGAGAACCCAGAGATAAGGTGTAGAGGGATAAGAGAAGGGAACAAAGGCCAGAGCTCTGTGGAACTCCCCAGAAAGTTGGAAGGTGGATGAGGAGCACCCTCTGAACATGCTGAAGGATTAGAGAGGTAGGAGAACCAGGAGAAGAGACTCTCAGAAGCCAAGGTAAGACAAGATTTCAAGAAAAAAAGCATGGTTAGCCATTTTGAAGGCACCTGACAGATCAAGGAGGATGAGGATGGGGTACTAGTTCTGAGTCTTGGGTAGGAAGAGGTCATTAAAGACTTTGGCAAGAGCAGTTTCAGTGGAGTTCAAGGCATGGAAGTCAGATTGGAGAGGTTCTAGTATAGAATTGGAGGAAAGGAATTCCAGACGGCAATTGCAAACAGTACGTTCAGTAAGCATCAAAATGGAAGAGAGATGGGGCTGTAGCTGAAGAGGCAAATGGGGTTATGGATGGGTTTTTTTTAAGATTGGAGAGATTAAAATATGATTGTATTGTGAGAGGAACTGGTTAATCCACCTCTCCAAGAAGCAGTAGCTAAAATGGAAGAATTCAGTCAACCTCACACTGTCTAAACCAGGAGTTAGGCTGGCTTAACTATCTCTCTGGAGTATGGATTTTTCAGACCCCTGAGAGACATAGCTGTGCTGATGTAAAGTTTTTGTGTAGACCAGTCATTAATCATCAGTCCTCAGCTGTGCCCAATATTTTTTGGTGATTGGGGGCGACATATGTGGCTGCTTGTCAGTGTGGCTGATTTGTCCCCTACTATATTTTAGAGCCATCCTCACGCTGCTCTAAAATATACCTCACTGGTGTTGTAGTAATTGGGCCTACAGATTCACCTTTGAGCTAAACTGTAAAAAGGGAATGAAGATTAATAAAATATCACAATAACCTATAACAAATGTTGATGGGAAAAGTTGCAAAAAAGAGAGAGAAAGATTGAATTAGTACAAACAAAAGGGCCTACTGATACAATTCAAAGGTTGTGTTGAGATAATCCCTGGTAAACAAGAACAGGATGAGATCAGAAATCAGTGAATCAAAATTTGGAAACTAGGCCTAACTAGCAGACAAAAGAATAAAGGGATGAGCTATTCTACCCAGCAGTCCTTTTGAGGTCCTTTAAAGAAAGATACTTTAGGAGAAAAATTGGCTATTGGAGTGAGCTTCATCCTCGTGACTGCCATCCCCACTACCTCCTGGGACCACAGGCTTTCAAGATCCTAGTCCTGAGAGGTCCTGACCATGCAGAAGGCAGGTACCAGATGACCTCACCACCACTACTGCCTCTGGCTAAATCCCAGTCACCACCAGGAATGTGAGAATGTCTTCTCCACCTAAAACATAGCCTTTTCATTCCTTACCTTATTTCTTCTCTTCCCTATCTCTCTCCTTCTTTCCTTCTATCTGATGAGAGTGTGTCTTAGATGGCCAAGGCTGTATATTTTGCAGCTTGTGTGCCTGTGACCAGAAATACAATGCAGGACAGGGATGATGTCCCTATTCTCTGTTTGACAGAAGCTGGGGGGATAACAAGGGGATGGATAACTTGATGATTACCTGTTCTGTTCATTCCCTCTGGGGCACTGAGCATTGGCCACTGTTGGAAGACAGGAAACTGGGCTAGATGGACCTTTGGTGTGGCCAGTCTTATGTTTGCCTTATATTCTTAATGCTGTAAGCAGCCTGATGCTGGTACAAGTTTGCCAGGTCTTGGAGTGGCTGCTAAGACCATGTGCTGTGCCTGTATTTTTCTAGCAGCAAGGTTGCAAGTGAGAGTCAACAGCAGACATAGAAGCTGCATTTTCTGTCTTTATTATTCTTTTCACCCCTCTTTTGTGTGTGTTCATCTTGTTTTGTCTTTTAGGAAATGGGATTGGACTTTAACAGCAGCAACAAAGACAGCTCCAGCCCATCTCAACCAACTTCTTTTCCCCCCAGAAAAAAGTTATTACCATCTTTAATACCATCCGAGAGCCTGCCAAACAAGGGGATTATTCCCTTTAAAAACTCTCCCCTGCTAAAGGGAACAATGTTAAAATGTAAGGCTTATTTAATAATTTACATTTCAAATACTTCAACTGTTTTTTCCTTCTCGTCTGTATTTTTAATGAAAGGTTAAAGATGTTAAACGGTGTTTTTGCCATGATACTAAGCAGGCTGAAGTCTCTGTATACCAAACCTTGTTGGAAACTGTTTAATGTTGGACAGTGACTGAGTTATGTTAACACCTTGATGCTTTGGGCTCATATATTCCATCTAAATGAATACAACACTGGCTATGCTTTCATAGAGCCATCCATTGTTGTATACTGGTCAGATCTTTTCTTCACAGCCAACCTTACTTCTCTGTACAACCCCTGTATCAAGGCTGCAGAGGGGGTGGTGTAGGAGCTAACTGTGGCTGCTTTACTTGACTGGGGACTCATAGCATGCTTTACAGCCCCTTTGTACCACTCGGTCCTGAGCTCTGCTCTGAGCCCTTAATTCTGAATGCCTCTGCTCTGAGTTTAAATTGGGCCTTTGGTGTAAATTTTTAGCACGAGTGCAATGAATTTGATCTGCAACAACATTGTTTAACAATTTTTTAACAAGCCATTTGTTTGGTGCATTTGTGCACAGCACCAGGTGTTGAAAATGTACTTGTAACTTTACACTTAATTCTTTGTCATTCCTTTCTTTTATCTCAGAATTTTAAAGTCAGTGTAGGGAAGCCCTGTTGAAATGCACTGGGTTTTAAGGCTTCTTCACATGCACCATTTTGTCTAATATAAAGAAGATTTTTTTTCCTAAACTTCATCTCAGGAGTGGTTATTGCACATACCATGACTGTGTATGCACAATAAAATTGAATGGTTATGGTGGATTTGCATCACCTAATGCAGAGTGAAACTCCTTTATGTAAGGCAGTTATTGAGCAAGCTCACTAGACACTTTTCCAACATCACCATCTTTTATGTTTTATAAATACAAAGAGCAATCTCTGCTATTATTCCTTTGCATCAGAATGGTAATTGCCCTCCAAACATGGACTTGCTGTGTTGTAATAACAGTATACCCACAGTATTTAATGCACAGTAAACACACCAGTAGAAAACCGAGTGTGCAGTAGCCGCTTTTAAACCTCAACATCTTGTCCAATTTAAATTACCTAAACCGATTATTCTGCATTACAAGCTAATTGCCTGCAAAATTTCATTATAAAAATCACAGCTGTTTTGGGGTGTGGTGGCTTTTTCATTTGCTTGGAAGAGGAAAGAAAGAAAGAATCTGAAACATACATATTTGGGGTTACTTTAACTTGAGTCTGCAGAATCAATTTTATTAGAAAATACTGAAAGTGAAAAACAGGGGTGGCCTCTATCTGAAGGCCTTACATGCCAGATTTCAGTACAGGTCTTACCCTTGAGGGGTAGATATGCAGTGTTATTGTAGCCATGTTGGTCCCAGGATATTAGGCCTGGTCTACACTGGGGGTGGGATCGATCTAAGATACGCAACTTCAGCTACGAGAATAGCGTAGCCGAAGATGATGCATCTTAGATCGACTTAGAATCACTTACTTCGTGTCCTCGCGGTGCGGGATCGACGGCCACTGCTCCCCCGTCGACTCCGCTTCCGCCTCTTGCAGTGGTGGAGTTCTGGAGTCGATGGCAGAGCGATCAGGGATCGATTTATTGCATCTACACTAGACGGGATAAATCGATCCCCAATAGATCGATCACTACCTGCCGATCTGGCGGGTGTAGACGTGGCCTAAGAGAGACGTGGGTGACATAATATATCTTATAAATACAAAGAGCAATCTCTACTCTTTAAAAGTTGGTCCAAGAAAATATATTACCTCACTCACTGAAGAATAGATGCTATTAGAATGATTATTGAAGAATATACACGGGTTTTAAGACCATAAAATCAGAGAGAGAGAGCTTCGGACAGGATTTATACTGGAAATTAATTAGAGACAACCATTGGTTTCACACTCAAAGATCCATAGATTGGCCCTGATATGCAGTGGAACACCTACTGACATCAGTTGGAGTTATTCACATAGACAGAACAGCATATGGTTTAATGTTTGTGAGAGACTGAAAATAAATTCTGGATTATTTCTACTGTTTTGAAGATTTACACATAGGGCCATAAACTGTCCTTGAGTTACATGAACAACGCCTATTAACTGCCAACCACAGTCAGTATTTAACTCACACATGATTTTATATGCTTTCTGATGTTCTCCTCTATCCTGCCTCAAAAGAACTTCCTAGTCCTTTATTTAGCATGCATATCATGGACAAGCATAAAATGGTGACTAGCATTTTTAAACGAATTGCTACAGATTAATATCTCATCTATTTCAGTATCCTGTCTCCAGCAGTCAGCATGCTTCAAATAAGATGAAGAATGTCAATCATGCACCGAGTCATGTAATGCTATCCCTTGGGCAGAAGGTGGTCTTTTGCCTGACAACATTTGGTGATCATCTTGGCTAAAATTTTCAAAAGTGCCTAAGTGATTCACACTCCTAAGTCCCATTTTCAAAAGCGATTTAGGCCCACATTTTAAAGGTATTTAGGAGTTGTTGCACTCAATGTTGTAATGCCTAACTGATTTAGGAGCCTACATTTCCTTTTCAAAAGGATTCAGGCACTTAGGAGCCAAACTCCCATTGACAGATCCTAAGAACCTAAATGCCTTTTGAAAATAAGATTTAGGCACCTAAATCAGTTAGGCATTGTAACACTGCGCACACCACTGTCTAACTACCTTATAAAAAATTGAAGCCCAAGGCATTTAGGAAAGTCGATAGGAATTAGGCCTAAACCATGTTTGAAAATGAGACGTAACCTCTGAAGTCATGTAGGTACTTTTGAAAATTTTACCCTTAATATTTTAGGATTGAGAACCTTTATAATTGTATTCCTGCTGGTGTAACTGAAAATTATGGCCTTAGTTGTGTCCCATAGGCAAAACTAGTTGCACCACCCCACAGGAAGGCGTATGCTCCTATAGTTCTTTAAGTGATTTAGCATACTGATTCATACATTCTGCCACAGAAGGGGAAATGGGACCGTGGCCTACCCTTTGAGCCCTTATGCCCTTCACCTCCTCCCTAGTCAGTTAGAACTAGATTCACAAAAAGACTTGGGCACCTAACTGCCACCTTACGCACCTAAATTCCAAAATTAGGCCCCACTGACATTCACAGAACCCCTGCTCAGCTACTGCCAAACCCTGTAGGTACCTAAACTTGCTCGGTTCCTAATTTTTTTGCAGTAAAATTTCCCTAGGCACCTATGTTTCTGCCTGTCTACAAGCAGCGGGCACCCCACACGAAGCCTCGGAGCAATGTCCAAATTGGGAAAAGATGGGCATTCCTCTGTCTTACTCACTTGTGGGGCCTGATCCAGTAAGTATGCTCAGAACTTGCCTACCAGATCCACAGCGTCAACAGGAGAGACTGAGGGAGCCCCACATCAGAATATCCAATAGTCTACTGATTACTGCACTCAGCTGAGAGGTGACAGATCCCTGTTCAACTCTCTTTCCTCCCTCCTTCCTGCTTCCCAGGTGGAGGAGTCGGGGACTTGAACAGTGTGTTTTCCACATTCCAGTTAAGTACCCTAACCACTGGACTCAAAGTCACAAGCCTCTCCTGGCCTCTTACAAAAAACAAAACAAAAAACAAACGGAAAAAAAAAATCAGTGTAGGAACCCAACTCCAAGAGAGGGTTAGCAGCTGAGAATCCTAAATGCAGTGAGGTGCCTCCCAAAAGCCTCGATTTAGATGCTGACCTCCCTGAGAGGAGCAAGACTTAGAACATATCCCTCTTCTTGGCATCTCCCATTGGCTATCTTAGGCAGGGAGCTGCCTAGCCATGCTGGCTATTGTGAATCCATTCTGAGGCACCTTCCTCTCCCTTTTCATCATAAAAGGAGTCTAGGTGCTTAATTCAGGCTTTGTGATTCCCAGTGATTTTCTAGGCACCTAAAAGTTAGGCATGGTGATGCTCAGTGTTGGCAGGTCTACATTTCTTTGTGACTGTAGCCCCTACAGCATGGGGGGCAGGGTGATGTTGAACTTCATACTTAGTCTTATAATTCTCTAACCTATTTTTAAAATTTTATAATATGTATTTTATTTTATTCAGTGTTGTAAATTCATATAGTACTTTACAAATATAGAGTAAGTTAAACATCCCTGCCCTCAAGCATCTACAAAGTAAGGACCAGATTCTGTCACCCCCAGGATGAGAAGTGCCTTACTCAGAAAGTAGTACCATTGAAATCAATAGGACTACTTAAGAAGTAACATTCTACTCACCTTGAATAAAGGTGGCAGAATCTGTCCCTAAGTTAATCAAGACCAACAGTGATAAGACACGAGACAACAGTTGTGGCAGGGAAAGTGCGATGAGATTGGGAAGAAAAGATTCCTGGAGGAAATGGGTTTGGAGAAGGAAAGAGGATGTTTGGTGGGCAGGAAGTGGGAGTTACTTTTATTCTGTTTATAGAAGGTGCAGTCACCTTACTATATATGTGAGTCATCCATCAGTGGGACTGTGAGTAGGTGCAAAGACATGCCATGTCTCTGGCAAACAGGGAGTTGATAGGAACGGAGGTGCTGCAAAGAGGTGTTATAAAAGCAGTGTCTCTAGTTATAAGGGGGAGGAGACTGCCTGGAAGAAGGATGTTCTCTAAGCCCAGGGCTTTGTGTTTGAGCAGGAAACCCTGAGATGGAAAATATAACAGGTTTGTCTATTTTTTTGTGACCAAGGAAATTGGGATCTGACTAGCTGACTCTTTGGTTTTTGTACCAGCTTATGTGGAAGGCTAGCAGGATTTGGCCCGCAAGTTGTAGTCACCAAATTATGCTTTGGAAGAAAAAATTTAGTGTCCTTGCAGGCTCTGCTTCTGCAGTTGATGAAATAATAGAGAGCTTAAACTCCATCTGAATTGCTTTATTAGCACAACAAAGCCTCCCTCTGAGAATTTCCATCACTGTCACCTCCACAATGTATACTTCATTTTTTCCATAAAGTAAATCAAAAGTCATGTAAAGTACAGTAGAGTTCTGTCAATGCCAGTTGAGGATATCACAGAATTTATTATATGTCCATTTTATAATTCTGCAATACAGTATGACTTGAACAACCTCCAGCATTGATTTAGATGAGGTGACCCCCAACGTTTGTGATTCAAGTGTTGTGAGAACTTGCTGCTAATTATTAGAGTAGCTGCTGTCAACAATTTTGGCATATAAATTTGAATCTTAGAGGGCCTATGTCCTATCCACATACAGTACATTTATACAGACACTTCTCTTACTAATCTCTTCATTTGCAAAATGGTAGCTGTGATGTAGGCATGTGACTTAGCCATCAACTATATATTTGAGTACCTGAATTCCCTTACACCTCTTTAGAAATGTAAACATTTACCTTCCAAGTAAATATATATTTTTTCCACTAGTACTGGACTTTCCTTGTCAGTAAGAGAAAATACTACATGCAGTTTCCATAGGCTACTATACACAGAAGACTGAGTGTTTGAAAATCATATTCCTTCAATCCTTTGTATTATTTTAAGTACCTTATTGGGGCCAGATCTTCCAAACATTTATATGAATACTTTAAATGGGACTACTACTTCTAATTAAAGTTACTCATATACTCATGAGTTTGCAGGACTGGACCTTTATGTGATATAGCCAACCTTTCCTTCTGTGGTGTATGTGTCACACATGAAAGGGTTACTTCGTACTCAAAACTTTTACTTCCAACACACAACTTCTGTATTTTGGTGACTGGAAAAATATGCAGTTTTCATAAATGATATTAGAACATTTCTCCTGAAAGTGTTAGCATGCTCCTACAATGTAAATGTTAACAGAATGACTTTACATTGTTAATTATATACAGTGTTTAAAATGCATTTTTCTTGTATTCTAAGTTTATCGAGAGTTGGCAAGTCACTTAGCAAGGTTATCAAATGGTGATGTCTAGGCAGTCAATTCCACCTGTCGGTCTATGGCACTGAATAGTGCCATTGGCTTGTGGAAATGTCAATGCTTCTGTCATCTACTCCCAAACAGGCAGAGCTGGGAACTGAGATAAAAATAAATCAAGGGGGAAAAATAGATTTTTCTCTCATATACCTCACCAAATGCTATGTGCAATAAATATTATAATATTAAAATTGGTAAAATGAGATTTTTTCAATCATAAAAATTTTGAGACAAAGATCAAATAATTTTCAGAGAGCATGTTTTATTCACTTAAAAAATCCCAGACTTTTCTATGACTTGTATTAAGGACGTAAACACCAAACAAAACATTAAATATGCAAAGATACAGCTTGACCCTACGATTCTGAGCCCTCAGAGTTCCCATTGAGTAGTCCTTTGCTATTATAGTTTATTGGGATACATCTAATAACTGTGTGGTAAACATTGTTAACAACATTAAAAGCACACTTCCTTTCCCTTTTGTCCTTAAACTAGTTACTTTTATTTTATTAAGAGAAATGTCCAATCAGCCCTCCATCTCTCCATTACACTGAGTTCTAAATGTATGTGGGAATTATATATGGATGTCCCTTTAGCATTAATTAAAAATATAGTTACATGTGTGGGAATATCCCCATATTGCCAATTAGAGAATCATCCACTGTAGCAAAGTTTAAGGCAGTGGAGGTTATTCCATGTATAAGACAGCATGGAAGAAATCATTAAGGTGTCTGTAGGTGAGGCAAACAAATAGCAGTGGAGGTTGTCATTGTTGAACTGTTCGAATTATGCTGGGGTAGGATGGAATATGGCTGGATCACTGTTTTACACTGGCTAGTCTCAGCTGCCAGGTGGCCCTTGGAACCTGGTACCAGATGGCATTGTTTTGAGCAGTTCCATGTCAAGGGATAGCTCAGTGGTTTGAGCATTGGCCTGCTAAACCCAGGGTTGTGAGTTCAATCCTTGAGGGGGCCATTTAGGGATCTGGGGCAAAAAAAAATTGGGGATTATGCCTGCTTTGAGCAGGGGGTTGTACTAGATGATCTCCTGAGGTCCCTTCCAACTCTGATAGTCTATGAGTCTATTCTACACTATGCCAGGACTAGTGTAGAGTCACTCTGAGAATTAGGAATCCATAACTGGCTCCTTTCTGACCCTCAACCCACCCCTACTCTGCTGCACCCAGTAAAGACTGGATGCAGCAACAAATCTGGACCAATAACTTCTCTACAGAAATTGGTGTTCTCAGGTGGTAAGAACTGGCCAGTTCAGCAGTGTAAAAGACACAGAATCTGGCCTATTATCGTCTTCAATACGTATGAATATTTATTAGACTTTTATGTTATTCAGCCAAGATGCAAAAACGGAGTTCAGGTCCATCAGTCTGCATTATAATGGACTATGTAATCATTTGATTTGGAAAAAGACCTCTAGTAACTTACATAATCCTTTTTTCTATATGGTAGCTGGACTGATTCTACTACTCACAAACCCCCCCTACTAAACGTATGTTTAATTCATCCTTCCATCGCTGAAAGATATTCCATTGGCAACTGTTTCCATTGCCACTTCTCATAGGTAGCTCCTCCCCTGAAGTGTTGGCATAAGCTTCCTCCCTTTTATCTCCCAGCTGTTTGCTTTCTCCCTTCTCCTTGTGTAAGTTTGGTCCTGGGTATCAGGTGCCTCCACTCAAAGTGGTTCCTCTCTGTGCCAGATACACAGAGGTGCTGTCCCTTGAGAAAAAAATGATACTACAAGCTGGCAAGGAGTATAAAGCCCAGCTTACAGGAGACAATAAGGTAAATAACACAAACCCCAGCAAAGGAATGACACATCAAAAATAACTAAAACAAACTGGGAGGAACTTTATTGGGAACAGAATCTGGGGAAGGAAGGGATTCAGAATAAATAATCATTAATAAACATTTATAAATAAAATAACACTCTGCCTCATAACACTCAGAAACTTCTCCAAAGCCCAGCTCTCTCCAAGACATGTTGCCAAGGCAGAAGGTAAGCTGAGGTTTCATGTCCTGAGATGAAGTGTTGTAGCACTGTGGCATTGGCTGGTTTAAAGAAAAGTCACCTTATTTGTTCTTCACCCATATGCGGGGCAGGGGCCTCTCCTATCTCCAACCAAGTTCACTGGTTCCCTGGTCTGGAATTCTCCTGGCTGGCTCTTGGAGGCAGTGCCAGGTCAGATTTCTCTTTCTGAATGCTGGTCATTACAGTGCTGGAGCGGCCTCATGCAGCTAAAATAAAAGAGCAGTACAAAAATTCCTTTTGGAGGAAGGGGTCAATCAGCAGGGAATCTCTGAGAAGCACAGTCTCTCCAAATTCAAAACTCTCTTTTTTTGTCTGAAGACAGGCTTTCTCAACACTGGCTTGTTTTTTGACTAGTGGACTGCATGTCCAGATCGCTGTGCAGATCAGCTGGAGTTTCTTGTTCTTTCTCTCTCCACTTCTGATTCCAAGCATGCTGGGTATATCAAAGGGCTCTGGTAGTCATCTTAGTTGTAGTCTTTTTAGTAGGGCTCCTTAGAAGTTCAGACCCCATTAGCTGGCAAACTCCAAGAGGTGGTGTGTGGTTAAACACTGTTAAAGTTTTCCACAAAACTTAGGTTAAACTTCTCTCTTAATCCAACAACTTCTTGTTTAATAATGGTTAACATGAGGATTGTGAGCCATGTCCTGTTAACAGCACCTATTTATTGTTACTTTTATTGTGTCTCATCTTTTCTCTACGCTGAACATGCCCAACTTCTTAAATCTTTTCACTTAGGTCTTCCTTTCCAAGCTTGATAAAACCAGTGCTTCCTTCTCAGTTTTTTCTATGTGCTTTTCTGAGTTGTATCCAGAACTGAAAACAGTACTGCAACCAGAGGTACCATGTAATATAGCATAATTGCCCTGCTTGTTTTACGATATTCCTTTTATTACAACCCACGATAGCGTTTACCATTTTTGAAAGTGTCATATTGTTGACCCATTTAATTTTATCACCCTAAAATGCTTAGATCTTCTGCTGTAGTTCTAAATTAGGGAGTTCTCTCATTTTGAATTTGGGCATTTGATTATTTCTTCTTATCTGAAGTACTTATTGAATCGAGTATTATTTATTTCAGTCACTTACTCCAATTTATCATTTTTGTTAATGTTAATATATTAAGGTCCTGCCCAGAGTTCGTGGTCAGGCTTGACATCCCATTGTGCTAGGTACTGTACAGACACAAAGGTAAACTCAGTCCTTGTCGAAAAAAGAGTTTGTAATTTAAGAACATCAACATGCAGTTTAATCCTGCCCTTGCCCCACAAGCCCAACTTTTTAATTCCTTTCAGCATTGGATTTATCCACAAATGCAATTAGCATATTTCCCACTCCAGCCTCCAAGTCATTTATGAAAATATTGAATAATACTGGAGCCAGAATAGGTCCCAACTTACTATCTCCTGCCAACTTGACAATGAGTCATTAATTACGAGAATAGTGAGTACTGAATAATTTACTGGATGAGTTTCACCTTCTTATGTTTACATATTGTTAATGAGCAGATCACATTTGAAAAAATGTATTGTTCAATTATTCACTTAATAACTTCAATGAATATTTCCTGTAGCTTGTTTGCAAGCAGCTCCTTGCAAGTACTGAGTATTCAGAATTTGATATCTGAGCAGTGAGATTGGTCACATTTCCACAGGGGTGGGGCGTAGATGGATAGACTGGCAGCTAATTTTGAGCAGCCAGATACCAGGGCAATAAGAGTCCAGTGAGGAGCTCTATGTTTCAAGGAGGCTTGGAAAACCTGTTTCAGCAATGAGCCACAGCAACGTGCACTGCTTATCTGGGTTGTGCCTTCCCATACCATCCCCTTGGTTACATCTGTTTCCCTGTACCTCCCCTGCCCTCCCCGACCCTCCCATGCTTGGGATAAATAAAGAGTATTTCATTTTCAAACATTGACTTTATTGCACAAACAAAGAAACTGAAAGACCAGGAAAATAATTTAATCTTGGGCAAACGGTGTGATAAAATTGGGAGAAGAGAAACCAAGTCAGCTTGTCTGTGAAAGCACAGAAATGCAAGCCAGACCATAATCATTATCCCTAACTATTCAATGAACCGGTATCCTGTTCCAGCCATGGTGAACATGGCTCAGTGGCATGCTCAACAGGCCTTGTGTTGCAACTTGTGGGCAATCTGTGTTGGGAGCACAGGTGGGCAGGTGAAAAATGCTCCCTCCCCCTAACCTCTGGCATGTTAGGGAAACTGTAGTTGAGGAACCTGGACATCACCATGTGTGGGGGATCACATCGTCTATTGTTTGTGGTATGAGTGCTTGTAATGAAAACTTCCATCATCTCATGTAGGTGACCCTATTTGATATCAATCTCTGGAGGGTAACAAGGGCAGCAAGGCAGCAGATGTTGTAAGTGTCTGGTTGCAGACTGGTCCTTATGCTGCTATGCTGCATACTGCAATGATGCCAGCAGAATTAATACTGGAGTTGCGTGGGAAAGTTTCCTACCAAGGTGGAAGAATTAACGCAGCCCCTCCCAGAAACCTTCTTCAAAGGATTGCAGAGTACCTTCATACAAGTTTCCTAGAGATCTCCATGGAGGACTCCCGGGCTATCCCAATGCACATAAACAGTCTTTTCTAGGGGGCACCCTCTGCATAGCTGGAGTGGCCATTGGGAAGCAGATATCCACTGCACCTCACTTTTTCTTCATATTAAACATAAAACATAAGGGCATGTAACCCCTACAGTTTAATTGTAGTTGCATGCTTACCAGAGGTTTCTTTCTGGCATCATGCTCAGCCACGATACTGTCCTGCACCAGCTGGACTGCTCCTGGGTTAAAAATAGCTCCTGGCTCTCAGGGAGAAAGGATGCCCTACTTGCCTGTCTCCCATTTTCCTCCTACTCCTCTTCCTCATCCAAAATGTCCTCCTCATTGTTGCCTGAGGTAGCTCGGGACTCAGACTCTGGGGAGGTGTCCACGCTATATTTGGGGGTAGTGGTGGGATAACCACCCAGAACTGCATGCAGCTCGTTGTAGAAGCAGCATGTCTGTGGTAGAGAACCAGAATGAGTGTTCACCTCCCTTGTCTTCTGGTACGCCTGCTGAAGTTCTCTGATTTTCATGTGTCCCTGCTGTGTGTCCCTGTTGTACCCCTTCTCCCCTATGCCCCACTCGATCTTTGTGTAGATGTCTACGTTTCTATGGCTAGATCAGAACTGTGCCTGCACAGACTCTTTTCTCCACAGATCACTAAGATCCACCACCTCCTGTGTATTCCAGGCTGGAGCATGTTTTGGGCATTGAGTCATCATGACCAGCTGGGCTGGCGAGCTCTCCATGTTGATCGAACAGGAAATGGTAATTCAAGAGTGCCTGGGGCTTTAACAGGGGAGGGGCTATTTCTATGTACCTGGCTGCTCTGCAACAGAGTTTAAAACAATCACCAGAGCGGTAATAGCGGAGCATTATGGGACACCTTCTGGAGGCCAATTCAGTCAATTTACACAACACTGCATTAAACTGCCCCTCTGTTGACCCATCAACATCGAAAGTGCTATGCCTCTCGCAGAGGTGGAGTAATTAAGTCAAACGTAACAGGTGAATTGGGTTAGCAGAAGGGACCTGGTAGTGTAGACACATACATTATTAGGTTGACATAAGGCAGATTCCGTTGACCTAAGTTTGTAGTGTAGATCAGGCCTCAATGTTTTGCTACTTCAGATCTACAGGCCTCCGACAGCTCATACCAAGGGCACAATGACAACAAGAGGACATCCTGAATTATACTGATAACTTAATAGTTACAAGGTTGTCAGTGTGTGAATATATCTCCTTTCCCCTTCCAGAATATAATAGAGGGAAAGTGACTGGGTTTACCAGAAGGAAATTATGAACATTGAAAAGAAAACCATACATCTGGAATAGATAACTAACTTCTGCATGTGTGTATTTATGGTTTATTTTCTATATATTTGAGCAAGATCCAGTTCATACACTACAATAATTTTCAAACTAAGCTACCTTAAATTTCTCACTTTAATATAATCTGACATACAAATCTTGTTATATAGTTCTTTTAATGTTATTCAGGATGTTCTACGTTATTGGATCTTGACCGAGAAATACTTATGTAAAATGGCTCTGTGCCAGTAAAATGCCATTTCTTTAACAAAAATGCACAGTGAACAGTTTAAAAGGTGTCTGTGTTTAATGGTGAATAAAACACTGTCTGTTCCTTTCTACAGCCAAGTTGCTGTCTAGCTTGAAGTGCTAAATAATACAGAGTGAGTTTAGTGGTCTCAGCTAGGATTGAAATTAAAGTCCCAAGAGAACTTCCATGTGGAAGCAGTTTTATAACAGAAGGCAGGTAGTTTAGCACATGAATGAAACACTGAGAACAGTGGGCCTACTACTGAATATATAAAATGACCATGACACCATAATTTTGGGTGAGATGGTGAACACACTTAACTCTCATTTAAATACCAATGGGAGTTGAAAGTGCCAAGCACTTCTTAGACACCCCCCTTCCCCCAGGATTGGGCCCATAGGAAGGACATTTCTGAATCCCCAATGACTACCTCACTGTCCTCATCCAAATTAAACACAAACAAAATTCTAAATCCTGCAAACCATCTGGCTCAACTATTATATAAGTCATCTTTGAAGTCAATATGGGACTCCTCAGGTAAGTAACAATTACTCACTGGCATAAAGCTTTGCAGGATAAAGTTCTCAAGTTCCATATTTTTCAGCCTAGCAGCACTGTACCATTCAAAAAGTGATCTTCTACAATGGCCAGAAGAGACAAAGGCAGAGAGAGAATATCTGCCCTTATAGCCTGATCCAGATAATAACAGTCTTTCCAGTGACTTCAATAGGCTTTGGATCAGATCCTTCCAAAACAATTCTCTAAAATAAGTGTGGATTGAATCCCACAAGAATCCTAAATATTGTCTTAATGTTAGATTGTGTGGTATTTTTGAAGGTGTGAGATCTGAAGAAATATTGGAAGATGATGCTTATATAATTTGTATACATTTTCTGTAAATATATAGGATTATGAATCCTTTAAACATAACTAATATTTCCAGTTTGTCATGGTGTTAATACAGTGCCACTTTGCCATTTCATCTTATATTATAATTATCTGGATAATTCATTTTTAACCTGTTTAAGTGGGTGAGCAAAGTGAGGTCTGACACTCAACTTAATTACACTTCTCTGTATGTCTATCTGAATTTGAGGATGCTTGTATGTCTGGCAATTGTTTAACTGCTGTGGGATGGTTGCTGACCTAGCAGGGGATTGTAGAGGTAGAAGAGAAGGCTGCATTTCCTACTGTGCTGCCTCCCCGAAGCATATTGGATGGTGGGGTGGAGGGAAGAGAAGACAGAGGACATCAACTGTCTGCCTATCCCTTCCAATTCCAGGAGAAGAAAGGTAGTTTTGAGGTCCTGGCATGGGAGGGAAAAGGGAAGAGGGTGGGGATGGGGGATGTGGCATCTATGGCACAGGGGAAAGAATGGGGAACCCTGGCATGGGGATGGAGGGGGAGATGTGTGGATACACAGAGCCCTTGACATGAGAGATAGGAGGAATGGGGGACCTGGTATGGGGAGGGAAAGGGAGTATTGGGGGACACACACCTCAGCTTTAAGTAGGTTTGCTATTAATGCCAGCAATTAACACAAACTTAACTACTTACATATTTATATATAGTGTTTTCTCCACACAGGACTTTTCCACATCATCACCCCAATCAATTTTACTCCCATTCAAATTTCTTTGGCCCTTTCCCCTCCTTGCTCAATTTCTCTTCAGCCATCTGAGAGGCGATGCTATCAAAGGGCACCTGAAGGGTTTCTGTTGTTTCTGTGGAGTCTGTTAGCTAGGAATGACATTGCCCATTCTCTTCTAATGGAGAATTCATTCCTGTCACAACTCTTCCAGCCTCAGCTTCAACAAACACATTCTCAGTTTCTGAGGGCAGCCAGGCTAAGATTCTGAACCCCTGGACATTAAACCTGAAAAGCCATTTGCAGTTAAAAAGTTGGATAACACACAGCATTTGGCCTTCATGAGTGTGTGATCCATTATTGTTATATTTTATCTTTTTAAACACTTATTTGTATATCTGTTATAATATGGGGCTCTTCCTCAATGCAAAATTTTCCCCATAGCACTTGACAGGAGACTTAGTCAGTGACTTAGCTGTAAGTGTATTGTTTTACACTTCCAAGATATTTTAAAAACAAATCTGGGGCCTGATCCTGAAAACCTGATGCCTTGTGTACTAGGAAGTAACTGATAGATTTGATGGGAATCAACGGAGGCGTACACATGTGTGTTCTGGGGGTAGTACATTGTGTAGTGTGATACCCATTTTATGTTGCATGCATGTATATTTTAAATATAACATACGGACTTTTTTCAGGCTTTTAGTTGAGCTATGTAGACAGGTCTGTCCCAGCCTGACACCAGCATCGGTAAAATTAGGTACCAAGTAGAATCATACAATAGAATTATTGAGTCATAGAACCATAGGGTTAGAAGGGACAGCAAGGGTCATCTAGTCTAACCCCCAGCCAAGATGTAGGATTTGTTGTGTCTAAACCATCCAAGACAGATGGCTATCCAGCCTCTTTTTGAAAACCTCCAAAGAAGGAACTTCCATGACTTCCCTAGTCAATTTGTTTGTACAGTTAGGAAGTTTTTCCTGAGATTTAATCTAAATCTGCTATGCTATAGCTTGAAACTATTGCCTCTTGTCCTTCCCTCTGTGGCAAGAAAGAACAATTTTTTTCCATCTTTTTTTATGGCAGCCTTTCAAGGATTTGAAGACTGCTACTATATCCTCCTCTTAATCTCCTCTTTTCCAAACTAAACATAACCAGTTCCATCAGTCTTTGCTCATATGGCTTGCATTCCATCCCTTTCTTCATCTTTGTCACTTGCCTCTGGATCCTTTCCAGTTTCTCTACATCCAGAACTGGACACAATAGCCCAGCTGAGGCCTAAACAGCACTGAGTAGAATGGTACTATTACCTCCCCTGATTTGCATACTATGCCTTTGTTAATGGAACCCAAAACTGCATTTGCTTTTTTTTTTTTTTGCAACAACATTGTATTGTTGACTCATGTTGAGGTTGTGATTCAATACAACTCCCAGATCCTTCTCAACAGTGCTGCTGCCAAGCTAGTTATCCTCCATTCTCTATTTGTGCATTTGGTTCCCCCTCCCCACCATGTGTAATACCTTACATTTGTCTTTTTTTTAATTTAATTTTTGTTGTCTATAGCCCAGTTCTCCAGTTTATCAAAATCCCTTTGCATAGTAGCTCTATCTTCCAGTGTGTTTGTGTGATGGGTCAGCTGCCCATCACTGGTAGAACAGGGGTTAAAAGCAGCCATAGGGAGGCTGTGCAGGAGGCAGCCAATTAGAAAGGGGCTGAGAGGAGTAGCCAATCATGGCCTGGCAGGCTCATGTAAAAAGGCCTGCAGGGCAGAGCAGAGTTGAGTGATTCCCTGGAGCTTGAGATGGGAGGAGGACTTGCTGCCTTACAGGCAGAGGGCAGCAAGCACCCAGGACCAAGCAGTGCTACAGGCAGAGACTCAGAGAGCTAAAGGCAGCTCCTGGCAGGCTGCAGGGATCTGCAGACTGAGGCCCTGATGGAAGGGCTAAGAGGCTGCTGGAGCCACTGAAGGAAGTGGCTAGACAGTGGACTGCAGTTTGCCACTGTAGGGAGTGGCTGGACAATAGACTGCTGGCCCCCTTGGAAGGGAGGGGGATATGGAGTGTGGCACAGCTGGAGGGCAGTGTTGCTGAAGAGGACACCATGGTCTGAGGAGTGATGTGGGTCCAGGAACAAAGGTGACAGCAGGCGAGACACCACCAGAAGAGGAGTCAGTGCTAATTCCCTGGACACCCAGCAGGAGATGCCGCAGTGGTGAGGTACGCCCTGTCACAGTTTGCAAACCCCCTAGCTTTGTGCCATCTGCAAATTTGATCAGTATGGTCTCTATTCCTACATCCAGGTAATTAATAAAGATGTTAAAAAACACCGGACCCAAAACAGATCTCTATGGAGCCCCAGTTGAGACCTCCTTCCAATCTGACATAATTCCATTACTCTTTATTTGAGGTTGTTTACCCAATAATGTATCCACATAAGGTAGTTCTACCAAGCCAACATTTCTCTAGCTTACTTAAGAGAATGTTATGTGGGACTGTGTCAAAAGCCTTGCTAAAGTCCAGGTATATTATGTCCATCACATTCCCACTCTCCACCAAACCAGTTACCTTGTCAAATAAAGAAATCAAGATGGTTTGGCATAACTGATTCTTAATCAATCCATGCTGACTGCTAGTGATCACCCCTTCATTCTCCAAATATTTGCAAACTGAGTGTTTAATACATGCTTTAATAGCTTCCCAGATATCAAGATCAGGCTGATAGGCTTATAGTTCCCCGGCTACTCCTTTCCCCCGTTTTTAAAGATGGGCACTACATTAACCCTTCTCCAGTCTTCTGGGACATCTCCTTTCATCCATGAATTTGCAAATATTATTGCCAGTTGTTCTTAGATTTTTTCAGCTAATTCCTTCAGCAAGCTGGGGTGAATAGCATCAAGCCCTGCTGAACTGAATTCATTTAAATTGGTCAGAAGATCTCTGACATGTTCTTTACTTATCCTGATCTGCATCCCTTCCCTTTTATTGTCTCTGGTAACTTCACTAGTCACCTGGTCACATGTTATTTTTTGTGTGAAGACTGAAACAAAATAGGCATTGAGCAACTCTGTCTTCTTATCATCTTCTGTTACCAGCTCACCTTCTCCACTGAGCAGCAGACCCATACCATCCTTGATCTTTCTTTTTTTGTCTGACATAGAATCATAGAATATCAGGGTTGGAAGGGACCCCAGAAGGTCATCTAGTCCAACCCCCTGCTTAAAGCAGGACCAATTCCCAGTTAAATCATCCCAGCCAGGGCTTTGTCAAGCCTGACCTTAAAAACCTCTAAGGAAGGAGATTCTACCACCTCCCTAGGTAACTCATTCCAGTGTTTCACCACCCTCTTAGTGAAAAAGTTTTTCCTAATATCCAATCTAAACCTCCCCCACTGCAACTTGAGACCATTACTCCTCGTTCTGTCATCTGCTACCATTGAGAACAGTCTAGAGCCATCCTCTTTGGAACCCCCTTTCAGGTAGTTGAAAGCAGCTATCAAATCCCCCCTCATTCTTCTCTTCTGCAGGCTAAACAATCCCAGCTCCCTCAGCCTCTCCTCATAAGTCATGTGTTCCAGTCTCCTAATCATTTTTGTTGCCCTTCGCTGGACTCTCTCCAATTTATCCACATCCTTCTTGAAGTGTGGGGCCCAAAACTGGACACAGTACTCCAGATGAGGCCTCACCAATGTCGAATAGAGGGGAACGATCACGTCCCTCGATCTGCTCGCTATGCCCCTACTTATACATCCCAAAATGCCATTGGCCTTCTTGGCAACAAGGGCACACTGCTGACTCATATCCAGCTTCTCATCAACTGTCACCCCTAGGTCCTTTTCCGCAGAACTGCTGCCTAGCCATTCGGTCCCTAGTCTGTAGCTGTGCATTGGGTTCTTCCATTCTAAGTGCAGGACCCTGCACTTATCCTTATTGAACCTCATCAGATTCCTTTTGGCCCAATCTTCCAATTGGTCTAGGTCCTTCTGTATCCTATCCCTCCCCTCCAGCGTATCTACCACTCCTCCCAGTTTAGTATCATCCGCAAATTTGCTGAGAGTGCAATCCACACCATCCTCCAGATCATTTATGAAGATATTGAATAAAACCGGCCCCAGGACCAACCCTTGGGGCACTCCACTTGATACCGGCTGCCAACTAGACATGGAGCCATTGATCACTACCCGTTGAGCCCGACAATCTAGCCAGCTTTCTACCCACCTTATAGTGCATTCATCCAGCCCATACTTCCTTAACTTGGTGACAAGATACCTACAGAGGTAGTAAGTGGTGTATTATGCTACTGGAAAAGGTGAGATTCCTAATTTCCCACTGGGATCCTAAACTTGTTTCTAAACCTTAGATTGGCCTGTAATACCAGATTTCAGAGTCACTACAAGGAGTGACTCCACCTGCATTGGAACATCCGCTATCCACCATAACTATAGACACTCCCACATTATAAGCATGCATGAATAGGGTGTGTGACAGTCATGTTATTGTGTACTCTCCAGGTTACTCCCATAGTATATTTATATTTCACATATCAGACCTAAAGAACAGACTTCTCAAATTGCTTGACAACAGTGAATGACTGCCAAGGCAACTCACAGCTTGTAATTCACATATGAGTGCTTATGTGATGACAGCAAATCTTTACATGTCCTCTCGATGAGTGTTGTTCACATGACATCATCAAGATTTGTGGTGGACTGTGTGCAGTGATTGACAAGGCACCTGTGCACTTGGTGAATGTATCTCCACAATGGTTGCAACCATGCTGTCAAAAATGGATTCCTGCTGTGACATATTAGCATTCAGTCTCAGAACTGTGATTATGTGTGACAACTATAGGATAGTAACTGAGTTGTTTCCTCGCTAAGCAGTACAGCTAAGAGATGTTTCTCCTTTGAACCACTCAGCCATGTACCCATGGCACATAATGTGATGTCTTGTGCAATGTTGGTGGTTTCTTATATAGTGCATAGATATGACTGTGTGAAAAGTGACTCATCTATTCAATTTAGACATGGAGACTTTTGATAGAGCACTGAGATGCATTGCTTACTATACATGTGTATATTGAGCAATGATTCTCCAGGCCACTCTGAACTGTGAATGCTGTAAACATAGATGTGGCTTTCTGTAATGGGCCTTTCCATTGCATTTTAGGTCAGCCTGTGTCATAGCAGATTTTTTTGTGTTCATAGATATGGCAGAGGATCTAGGGTATGTCTATTTGTTCTATGGTAAGAGAAATTAATAAAATAAACTTTTAAAAGGGTTATACCCAAGCTGCCTCTGTGATCATCAGTGGTGGAGACTGTATATATTCATCTGGAGGCATGAGCTAGCTCCTCTAGAATGGAACAATGGCAGACTAAAAGTAGATTACTATATTTAAATAAATGAAACTCACGGGGTTTATGATAGCCTTGAAGATAGGATGGCTGGGGGGAAGAGGTGATTGTGAGGCAATAGTCACATGACTTTCTTCCCAGGTAAGACTTCTGATTCAAAGACTCATTTGTATAAACGTTAGCAAAAATCTCACTCTGGTGTGTGAATGGACTCTTAACATGTGAGAGATGGATGAACATACAGGAGAGGCATATCAGTACATGCAAGGTGATCCAGGGATGGGGACTCTAAAAGGGAATTCTGGGGACAACAATTGATACTGACAAGTGGATGAGATGGTAGTGAAAGGTGGGTGAGAAGAATGGTCAGATATATAAGCTATTCACTTTCCTTTTCTCTGTGAATAAATTGAAAATGCCTTATATAGTTTACTGTTGGGATTCCCTCTGAGACCTCTTTCCACTCAGCTTCCCAAGAACTCAGTTTGACTCCAGCCTTCATCACTCAGGTATCGTTATTTAGCATACAGCAGTGCTATGCTGGGTCGATCAGATTCAAACGCAGAGGGGAGGATGCAGGGTACATCACAGCCCCAAGTTACACAGAAACCTTCTCCCTTTTATATACATTACATATCTCATTACATTTACTATACATTGCATCACACATTTTTGGCTTGGCTTGGTTACTTTGCAGGAAACAACCCCAGTGCAACACGCTCTGTCCATGCACTGATCATAACTAGATAACTTCCTTTGTTATCTAGTTCATAGTAAATAGTTCCATGCATGTTCTCCCTCTTATCTTTGTTGGCTCAGACATTCTATCTTAGCCTACTGACCTATTTACTCATCTTATTTAACATAAAGATTCTGTTTTCAACCTGATGATTTGTTAACTTCCCTAATTCTATATTCCCTCCATATCTCCCTCCATATGTTAATTACTCATGTTGGACCAGGCCTAAGTTACACTTACCTTATTGGGAAAATTTTAGTTTTAATTCCATTATTTCTCTGATTGTAATATCTTCTTTTTGTTAAGATTACTGCTGCATGGGTAATCTATTGGAAACATCTCAAAAGACCCCTGTATCTCCGCAGGAGAGATACTGAAGCATAAAGAGTTTCTGTAACCCGTCTTGGTCTTGGTCCAAGGGCATAGACAAATGTGTCATCTACCAGAGAATTGCATTGTCACCAAGCTGCGGCAGCTGAACACAAGGTGAAAAGCTAAAAGACGAACAAGAAAATGAGTTGGTGGTTGGATGTTGGTCACAATTGTTTATAATTATGATTATTAACATTTTGGGCATGTTCTAGTACAGTAGAGGGTGTACTAGATACCTTGTAGGTATCTAGATCAATTAACTGTGTTTTTAAAATGTGTTTGGGTTGTGAATGGATGACAGTGTCTGATATCTGAGTCCTTTTCTCTAAAATATAAAACAGTCCTTATAAAAGTCATTATATAAATGTTATATTGACTTATGGTCTCAGGGTGTAATCCTGAAATCATTTAGCACTCTAAATATCAGTTGATTTTTTATATCTTAAAAATGTTTTATTGTGCCTATTAGCAGCCATTTTAACATGTAGATGATTTAAACTAGTTGTTGGTAAGCTGAAATAGTAGTACTTTGCTCTTTACCTGTGAAACTTTGGTTTTGAGCTCAGTATCTCCAAGTGCTTTACAAACATTCACTGAGACTCATAAAACCTATCCAAGGTAGATAAGATTCTTTTACAGATGGGAAAACCTCAGTGACACTCAGTTAAGTGACTTGCCCAGATTCTAAGAGCCATGAATGGAACTAAGGAGTTCGTACTTCCATTCCCCTGTACTAACCACTAAACCACACAGGTAAACTTGGAGGAAATCTGAGGCACTCTCATATCATTATATGAAGACATCTTTTCCCTTTCCCAATCCTCATCTCCTTTTTAAGATAGTATTGATGTTCCCATGTATCTGGACTGAATTGGATATCCATGTAAAATACATCAGAACTTTTAAGCGATGAAACGGCAAGTGTTGCTGCTAACATTAGAAAGGGCTTCCTCTTTCTCCCTCTCACCTCTGTTGCTGGCCCTACTTGCCCACAGGCCAATTTGGGACTTGAATAAAGAGTCCTGCCACCATTGTGTGTATTGTTGAGTTGTTCAGTGTTAGAGACCTGTTCTGCAAAATATTTTTAAAGCTGCTTTCTTATTAGTTTTATCATCTAACATGGATAACATTGAAAATATAATTAGTTCTGTTTATAGCCTACATACAGTTCTTGCTAAAACAAATCTTTCCAAGGGCATTATTAGCCAGCAGTTCAATCTAAAATTACAACCTGAAGTATATGTTAGTGAAACCATAGCTCAGATAAGGCACATTAGCAACAATTAGATCCTCCTATCTGTAGTCTCATGGTATTATACACTAACAAATTGTTGTACAGTTAGGACACAGTGGAGGAATGTATCATTTTGCAGATATTTTAAAAATATGTAGTGTAAACATTATGGGAAACTCTAGCATTTACTAGATGGAAATAGTGAACTAGCACTTTAGTGGATGTACATGCAGGCCCATCACCTTTGTGCTATTGTTCAATTAGTTTGCAAAAGAAAAGTAGGGTTAAACTGGAACAGTTCTCTCATGGAAGACTCCTGGAGGTCATCTAGGCACTACAAGAATTCATGTTGGTGACTTGGTACATGGTACTCATCGTTCTACTTTAACAGAAAACCTAAGCCCTTCCATCATGCTAGAGGTGCCATCTTGGAGAAGAGACATAAAGCCAGAGTCTTGACTACTCATGATCGTTAATGATCAGAGGGCATATTTTGAATAGTAGGAGTGCTAAAGCTTTTATGATGGCCAAATTCAAGATCCAGTCTTCATTAGGACTGGACAAAATGTAAATGAAAAAATTGGGGCAGGGATGGAGGGGAATGGTGAAAATGTTTGCAACTCTATTTTTATCATTTTTCATCCAGCTCTAATAATCATATTCTCTCTGTTCTCATTTCTGAATTAAATATATTATCTTTCTTGTCTTAAAGTGCTAGATAGTGTTGTGTTAAACAGATACAGTATTCCCATCTCATAGGTGACCACCATCATGCTAGTTCTAGGCTAAGTGGTCCCTTGTATTCTTATTTCACAGAGTTTGGGAGAGCTTTAATTAAATAATATTTTGTAAAGCTGTTTGAGATTATTGGATAAAACGTACAAAGTAGAGATGGTCCAGAATTAAATCATTCATTCTGAATCACCTCAAACTTGGGAAAGTTCAGCTCCATAAATTGGATTGTGTCAAGCTTGAATGTGAGGGAGAAGACTCCTAAATGGTGTAAATCTGTGTTGTTCTGTTGAATTTAATGGTGTGACACTGATTTAAGGCAGATGAGGATTTGGCCTAGAGACAGGGAGGAGTCAAAGATAACTCCAAGACCAGGCTTGAGTTATTGAGTTGTCAGAAGGTGTAATGGCTGGAAATTCCAAGCAGCAGAACCTTTGTTTCTGAGGTTTCATATAAAATGATTCCAGTACAATAAACTGCACAAAACTAAGTAGGAATATATCAGGATGGTCCTCAAAAATACATTCAAAAAAGTGTAGATATCTTCCTCAATAAATTGTAATGGTTCTGAAGGACTTGCAAAATCAACTGCTTTTGGGATGTCCCAAGAATTATATAAATGGATACAATCAAGGACAGAACGAAGACAGAATTTTCTAGCTTCAGAATTAACTAGCAGAATTATCCACCAGAACGTCTAACACTTATTGGTAAATTTGAGAGTATCATGTGGTTTTTTTAGTCCCAAATCTCCCTTTAAAGTCTGTGGGAGCCATGTAGCTAAAACAATATTCAGTGGTTGGAAGAGGTAACCTTTAATGTTACTTCAATTTGTGAGTATGTAAATTTCATAATACCTTAGATTCCAAGTTAAATACAGGTTGGTATTCATTTGTACAGAATAAAATTACCTTTGTCTTATGGCTGTGTAAGTTATGAAGCTATAAAGATTCCTAGAATGTGCATTATTTCCCCCTCAGTATTAAGAAATGGAGGTCTTCTTATTAAAATTCAATCTAAAATTACAGCCTGAGTCAAAAGATGAAAATAGAATTAGACACTTGGTAATAACATTTTAAAAGAAAGACCCAAGCTAAACAAGGCTATACTTATGATTCTGATGGAAATATGAACCTTGCCCCCACAAATGGGGTTTACCCTCACAATCCAAGAAGAAACCATCAGGTTTTATTTGCTCTTCTATAAATATTGACTCAACTATTAAAATCATGTTGGCTGTACTTGTGTCTAATCAAAAAGCTCTATAATATATTTAAGCACTTTGAATTACTCTTTATAATTATAGGTAGAGTTTAGAAAATCTTTTATATTACCTGGAAGTTTTTCTTGATTGTAACTTGTGCTGTGTTGCTATTTCTGCAAGAATAGACCAACATGGTGTAATGAGTATTGGCTTTACAAATTTTCACAGCAACAGTGTTGTTGATCTGAATAAAAACAAAGCAAACCTAATTAGTATTTTGAATTCGGAATATATTCCTACCCCACCCCAATTGTAACAGTTTTAAAGTTCGTCAAATGTTGGGCCTAAAAACCTACTTGATGGTGTTCTCCTCTTTGTAAATAGAAAAAAGATTGAGTGTCTTTTTTGTTGCATATTTTCTGCTAGCTGCTGTTTTAACATACAACATTTTAGATATCCCTCTCTTCCTATTACAGCAGAATGGCTTATAAATAAACATGTTCACATCTTAGACTGGGAGTGACAGTTTATTCCTACCATCTTGATGGATTGTACTGGATATCTACAGCCCTTCACTAACTAAACATCCGTGCATAGACTATAAAATTAATCATAATATGGCAAGATATCTTAAAATGCAGAACCATTTCCACTCATGGTCTCTCTCTCTCTCTTTCTGAACTATAAACCTTCTCTAATAACAACATAAGAATGGTCACACTGAGTCAGAACAATGGTCCATCTATCCCAGAATCCTGACTTCTGACGGTGGCTCGTGCCAGATGCTTCGGAGGGAATAATCAGAATAGGGAAATTTATCAAGTCAACCATCCCCTGTCATTGAGGTTGAGCTTCTGTCAGTCAGAGGTTCAGGGATACCCAATGCATGGTGTTGCATCCCTGACCATCTTGGCTAATAGCTGGTGATGTCCTATCCTCTATGAACTTACATAATTCTTTTTTGGGTTCAGTTATACTCTTGGCCTTTACCATATTCCAGGGCACCAAGTTCCACAGGCTGACTGTGTTGTGTGAAGAAGTACCGGTACTTAATTTTGTTAGTTTTAAACCTGCTGCCTGTTTCATTGGAAGACCCCTTGTGTTATGTGAAGAGGTAAATAACACTTTGCTATTCACTTTCTCCACACCATTCATGATTTTATAGACTTCTCATATCCCATCTAATAATCTCTTTTCTAATCTGAATAGTCACAGGCTTTTTAATCTCTCCTCATATGGAAGGTGTTCCACATACCTAGTCATTTTTGTTGCCTTTCCAGTACTTTTCCCAATTCTAGTATATATTTTTGAAATGGGGTGACCAGAACTGCATGCAGTATTCAAGGGTTGGGTGTTCCATGGATTTATATAGTGGCATTCTGATATTTTCTGTCCTATTATCTATCCCTTTCCTAATGATTCCCAACATTCTGTTAGCTTTTTTGGCTACCTCTACACACCGAGCAGATGTTTTCAGAGAACTATTGACAATGACTCCAAAATCCTTCTTGAGAGATAACAGCTGATTTATACCCCATCATCGCATATATGGTTTGGATTTATTTTCCAATGTGCATTATTTTGCATTTATCAACATTGAATTTCATCTGCCATTTTGTTGCCCAGTTGCCCAGTTTTGAGATCCTTTTGCAACTCTTCAGTCAGCTTTGGACTTGACTACCTTGAATAATTTTGTATTAGATGCAAAATTTGCCACCTCATTGTTTACCCCCTTTTCCCGATCATTTAAATATGTTGAACAGCACTGGTCCCAGTAAAGATCCTTGGGGGACCCTGCTATTTACCTCTCTCCACTATGAAAACTGACCATTTATTCCTATTCTTTGTTTCCTGTCTTTTAACCAGCTACTGGTCCATCAGAGGACCTTCCTTCTTATCCCTTGATAGGTTACTTTGCTTAAAGGTCTTTGGTGAGGGATCTTGTCAAAGGCTTTCTGAAAGGCCAAGTACACTATATGTATTGAATCACCCTTGGCCACATGCTTATTGGCCCTTTCAAAGAATTCTAATATATTGGTGAAGCATGACTCTTCCCCAACATATTATGTTCATCTGTGTGTCTAATAATACTCTTTGCTATAGTTTCAACCAATTTGTCTGGTACTGTTAGACTTACTGGTCTGTAATTGCCAGGATCGCCTCTGAAGCCTTTTTTAAAAAAAAATTGCATTATATTAGCTATTCTCCAGTCATCTGGTACAAAGTCTGAGTTAAGTGATAGGTCACATACCACTTAGTAGTTCTGCAACTTCACATTTGAGTTTCTTCAGAACTCTTGGGTAATACCATCTGGTCCTGGTGACTTATTACTGTTTAATTTATCAATCTGTTCCAAAACTTCCTCCGTTGATACCTCAATCTTGGACAGTTCCTCAGAAAAAGAATGGCTCAAGTGTGAGAATCACTCACATCATCTGCAATGAAGATGATGCAACAAATTCATTAAACTCCTCTGCAGTGGTCTTGTCTTCCTTGAATGCTCCTTTAGCACCTCAGTCGTGTTGTGGCTCCACTGACTCTTGGGTAAGCTTCCTGCTTCGAATGTACTTAAAAAATAAAAAACAATGCTGATAGTTTGTTTTTCTCTTGCAAAGTTGCTCTTCAAATTCTCTTTTGCCCTATCTAACTATACTTTTAAACTTGACTTACCAGAGTTTATGCTTCTTTCTGTTTTCCTGCCAATTTTTAAAGGATGTATTTTTGTCTGTAACCACCTCTTTTATCCTGGTTAGCCATGGTGGCATGGTGGCATTTTTTTGGCCTCTTACAGTTTTTTCATTTTTTTTATTTGGGATATACATAGCTTGAGCCTCTATTGTGTTTTTAAAAAGTTTCTGTGAAGCTTGCTCGCATTTCACCCTTCTGACTGTTCCTTTTATTTTTCACATAACTGGTCTCCACATTTTTGTGTAGTTCCTCTGTTTGAAATTAAAAACTACTCTGGTGGGGTTATTTGGTATTTTCTCCTCGACAAAGATATAAAATGTAATTATATTATTTTTCTATTACTGAGTGATTCAGCTATATTCATCTCTTGGACCAGATCCTGTGTTCCACTTACGAATAAATTGAGAATTGCCTCTTCCTTTGTGTATACTAGGACAAGCGGCCCTTTAATGGTGTCTAGAAACAGTCATTAATGGTGTCTAGAAATTTTATCTCTGCATCCCATCCTGAGGTTACACATTCCAAGTCAATATGGGGATAGTTGAAATCCCCCATTATTACTGGTGTTTTCTGGTTTCGTAGCCAGTCTAATCGCTGAGCATTTCACAATCATTCTGGTCAGGTGGTTAGCTGTATATTCCTACTGCTATATTCTTACTATTCAAGCATGGACTTTCTATGTACAGAGATTCTATGGTAAAGTTTGATTCATTTAAGCTTTTTACTATATTTGACTATGCTTTCTTTCACACACTTCTCCACCAGTGTGGCTTACTCTGTCATTCCTATATATTTTGTGCCCTGGTATTACCATGTCCCATTGATTATCATCATCCCACCAAGTTGCTGTGATGCCTATTGTATCAATATCCTAATTTAATACCTGGCACTCAAGTTCACCCATCTTCGTGTTTTAAACTTCTAGCATTTGTATACAAGCACTAATAAAATTAATCAATATTTAGTTGTCTGTCTTCATGTGATACAACTGAATGGAACACTTTCATTTGACTGTTTTCTCTTCAGTTTCTACCTGCACTTTATCATAGTAAAGAGGAGAGGCTACAAGTTGATATAGAGTATCCCCTTTAGTAAATTCTCCCCTAAGGATGTGTTTGTCTGCAACTGTATGCTCCTCCATTTCCCCCCAGCCCTCAGTTTAAAAACACCTCTGTGACCTTTTATTTTTCATGTCAGAAATCTGGTTCTGGGGGGTTTTTTTGGGTGGAGCCCATTCTTCCTATATTGGTTCTTCCTTTCCCCCAAAGGTTCCCTAGTTCCTAATAAACCGAAATCCCCCCTTCCAGCACCATTGTGTCATCCACACATTGAGACTCCAAAGTTCTGCCTGTCTAACTGGCCTTGCACATGGAACTTGAAACATTTCAGAGAATGCTACCAAGGAGGTCATGGACTTTAATCTCTTACCTAGCAGCCTAAATTTGCCCTCAGGATCTCTCTCTTATCCTTCCCAATGCCATTGGAACCTACATGTACCATGACCACCAGCTCCTCCCCAGCACTACACATAAGTATATCTAGATGTCTTGAAACATCCACAACCTTTGTACCCAGCAGGCAATTCACCACACTGTTCTTTTGGACATCAAAAACCAACTATTTATATTTCTAATAATCAAATCCCCCATTACTATTACCTCTCCTCTCTGGGAGAGATATCCTCAGTGTGAGAAGATACCATAATATCATCTGAAGGGAGGGTCCAAACTATGGGATCATTTCCCTCCACTCCAGCTTGATGTTCTCCTTCCCTGAGCCTTTCATCCTCCTCAATGGCACAGAGGCTGTCAGGCTGGGGGTGGGACTGCTCCGTGTTCTGGAAGGTCTCATCTGTGTACCTCTATCTCCCTTAGCTCCTCCAGTTCAGCACTCTGGTCTCAAGAACCCATACTTGGTCTCTGAAGGCCATGGATTGCTTGCACCAAATACACATATATGCCACCTGCCCACAAGGCAAATAATCATATATGTTGCCTTCAGTTTGCTTTTGACTGTTTGTGTCCCACTGGTAATGCATTGGACTATGAAGACAATGTAGGTGTACCAGTTGATCTCTCCTGAATGTAATGTCATACCTACTCAAGTGTGAGTTATTTCTGTTGGTGGCGTTGTATCTTTAGCCTATTGTATATAAGGATCTGTGTTTTGGAATAAAAAGATAGAAGTTCTGTTCCCTCTGCCACATATTTACTCCTGGGGGAATTCTCCGCCACTGTGCAATGAAGAATTTTGCAGAAATTAATGTGCATGCAGAATTTCCTTTCCCCCACAGAAATGTGCTGCAGTGCTGCTAGCCACCACTAGGGGCCACTGGACCTGGAAGAGATCCGCTTGCACATAGAAGACACTGACGGTGGGGGGCAGCTAGAGGATTCCCAGCAACTGCAGTTCCCAGCATTCCCTGAGGGAAGGAGAGGGCGGCGTGCAGGAAACTCCATGCAAGCCTGGGACTGAGCATTAGGCTGTTTCTCTCTCCGGATCCCTGGACTCTGGGGGGAGGAGTGGTGGGTATCTGGGCAAGGAAAGGGCCCATGGCTGGGCTCTGGGAGGGAAGGGGGTTTGGGTGTATTGACTGGGTGTGTGTGGCTGAACTCTGCGGGGAGGGGTTGTGGGTGTCTGACCCCCTCCCCCGGCCGGGCTCTGGGTGAGGAAGGGGGCAGAGAAACAGGAACTGGATTGTCATAGCAGTTTCTTTAACTCTCTACTCTTGGGGGGATTTTTTGTGTGTCTGTATTGTTACAGACATAGTAGCTGACAGGTATTTTGAAAGAAATAACCAAAATAATTGAAACTGGTGTGATTATGTACTGTTATTTTGAAAAATAAACATTTCAGAATTTTGTGGAATTTTAAAATATTGTGTGCAGAACTTTTAATTTTTTGGTGCAGAATGCCCCCAGGAATAACATACTTGCTGTTGACAGTGGTGCAAGTACGGCGGTACAGTATTGTACACCGTACCATTATGATATTTATTGCTAGTACACTGTACCGGAAAAAGACAGGAACAGAATGTGCTGCCACCAGGCAGCCCCACGCTGGCAGCTCCTCTGGAATGGCTGTATTGCCCCCAGCCCTTCCACTCAGCTGTGTCTCCTGTCTGGGGTCTGTATAGCCCTTCCAGAGGGCAGGACTGGGGGCACTACTGGTACAGCTGTGAAGGAGGAGCTGCCGGTGCAGGGCGCTGGCTCTTGGGAGTGGCAGACCCATGTTCTGCTCCTTTCAGCGCTGCGGTTCCCAGGAGAGTCCTGCGGTTCTGTTGTTGAACCGCAGGGCTGTCCTGGGAATTGCAGCAGCGAAAGGAGCAGAACATGGGCTCGCTGATCCCAGGAACCAGCCGTTGAACTGAATTGCAGGGCTCTCCAAGGATTGGGAACTGCAGTGGTGAAAGGAGCAGAATCTGGGGCAACTGGGCATGCTTTATGGTTATTGCAAAACTGGTGCCCTTTTTATTCTCCCTCTACATTTTATCCCTGGGTCATCTCATCTGCAAACACAAATTTAACTACCATCTCTTTGCTGATGATTCACAGATATGCCTCTCTATCCCAGACCTGTCTCATGTCTTACTAAAATTTCAGCCTGTCTCTCTGAAGTCTATTAGTGGATGTCTAGCCATTAGCTCAAGCTCAACATAACTAAAAGAGAGCTCTTAATCTCCTCCCACTCCCAATCCCTTCTGCCACCTCCTTTCTTGATCACTATGGATAACATTATCCTGGAAGATAATGTTGCTTGGGCAAGATGCTGTAACCTGGGCATCACCAAAGGCCCATAAGCTGAGCATCATCTTCAGATCTGACCTCTTTCTAGGCCTTCACATCCACGCTATATCTAAATCTTGCTGATTATTCCTGTGCAACATCTCTAAGATAGTCTTTCATATCTATCCAAACAGCTAAAACTCTCGTCCAGGCTCTCATCTCTTATCTTGAATACTGCACCTTCCCTTTTTATGGCCTTTACAAAGCAATCTTTCTCTGTTCATATCCATTCTGAATGCGATGCATTTTCCTAGCGCATTGCTTTGATCATGTCACCCCTCTCTATCCCTCCACTGGCTCCCCCTTCTCTATCACATCAAACATAAATTACTTGTCTTCTCTTTCAAGGCCCTTCATGGCCTATCCTTACCCTATCTATTATCTCATTAACTAGCAAGATATTGCTTCCTGCCTCTGATCAGCCCATGATGCCAGCTTTCATCACCCATTTGTTAAATATTCAAATAGGCACCTTCACACTTTCTCTACGGCTGCCTCATGCCCTTCGGACGAGCTCCCCATAAGCATCCACAGAAGTGTCTTATCTTCCTTCAAATGCCTCCATAAAACTCTCCTTTGCTATGATGCCTACAAAAATGTGAAGACCATTATGCTGTCGGTGCGTTGATACCACTACCTATCATGCTGAACAATAATGTCTCATGGCTTCCTTGTGCTCCTCCATCTTTCTGTGTCAGTCTATTGTTGCCTGTGTTATACTTCGACTGTAAGCTTTTTGGATGAGGGACAATCTTTTTGTTCTGTGTTTAGACAGCTCCTAGCACAATGGGGTCCTGGTTCATCATGACTGGGGCTTCTATGTGCTATGGTAATACACATTAAGTTGTCCTGTGCTATCAGGGATGTCAGACTTGTTCAAGTATTTCAGTTACTCCTAGTATCTGGGCTCTTTGTCTCAGACACACAAAGCCCTGTGTAGTTTGGGCACTGAAAGTCTGGTTGTTGTATCTATGTGGCTTAGTGTGACATTTGAGGTACATATACAGTAAAACAGATGGGACCAGGGACATTGCAGCATCTGTCACATAGGTAATGATGAAATGTAAATTTTTTGGTGCAAGTGGAATTTGGCAGCATAGTCTTGTGGCTGGAGTGCAGAGCCATGAGAACTGGGTGATAAAACCAGCTCTGATATTGATTTATGGTGTTACTGGGTTTTAGGGCCACGTAAAACAGCAGCTATGTGAGACATATCTCACAGATAAGAGTAATAGATTTTTCCCACATAACCTATCCTAGGCAGTGGGGTGGGTAGAATATGCCAAAACTTGGTAGCTGTGGCTGGAGTAGATGAGTGAGGTAGGTGGCTCGTGGAGATGGAGTTTCTGGGCATATCTGAGTGGTTGTCAGGTGTGGGTGGTGCTGTGGTGTCCAAAGTGGAGCCAGGTGGCATTGATGGGTGGTAGAAGGATGGAGGAGGCTGGGTGGGGATGTCTGTGTGCTGTACCTGGCTTGAGGTGTAGCTGGCTGCGGGGAGTATGGGGCCAGTATTGAGATGCTTTGTCCCTGCTGCTGCAGCCACCACCTCCTTCTGGCTGCTAATTCCTGGTGCTTCAGCAGAGGGATATGCAAGAGTGGAACAGAAAAGCCACCTGGCTTCTTGCAGAATAGGTGCTGTATTGGCCCTGCTTACTGGGAAGAGCTGATCCTAGTTTGGATACATGAATCCCTAAATACAGCTGGATTGAGGGAATGTGTGAAAGGGATGCCAAGTACACGAGTGTGTCACAAGATGGCTGACAGCCCTGATTAAGTCAACAGAGAAGACGAGCTTCCCTGTCTGTAAAATGGTATTTGCTGTACCTCCTGCAGGAGTATTTTGAGATTTAATTAGTTGTTTTTTTTAAATATTTTGATGCCTTGATATGTCCACAATACTATTACTCTGTGATTGTAAGTTGTTATTAATAGCTGTAATATTAAATATAGACAACCAACAGCGGAAGAAAACCACAAGGGAAGAAAACCATTCAAAATGTTTGAAGCAGCTACAACAGTTGCCTGCCCAAACTTCTTGAGATGGGCCTGGAACCAAAACTCCAGATCAGAGGTGCAACATATTTGTGGGCTGTTTGAAATCAGAACCAGGACCGAATCTTGGCAATGTGGGCCCATATCTACAAACTACTAAAGCAAGGTGAGGAAAGAGTTTCTCAGTTCAGCAAATGTGAATGAATTAACAACCAAAAAGGCAACTCTAAACCAAATGCAAAGTTTGGAGTCTGATTATGTATCCACTGATGAAATAGTCATTTTTCACAGGTAGAGGGTAAGCTACTTACTGTAGAAAGTCACATCAAATTGGGAACTGGATGATTAACAAAATGTTAATTGCCAAATGTGGTATGTAATTGAAAATGTGATAATTGCCTTATAATTTCAGACATTAACACATCATTCACTGCAACTGACATATGATGTCCTTCTTATGGAAAGTTGTATGCCTGCACCCAATTTATCATGCTGCATTGGCAAAGTGTACAGTGCAGTTTTCTATAGCTGATGGTCACCTTATGTTGTCACTTGTGAGCAGCTCCCTTCACTTAAGTGTGTTGTTGTATTAAACACAATTATTTCATTGCCTTTCATTTCTCCATATTGCTGTTCCAAAAATGGCATTAAGCTGTATGCACAGAAAGATAAACAGGGGGCTCAGTCATTCCTACTGGCTGTTCGGTGCTCTGCAGTGACATATGAAAATAAGGTGCTTTACAATGAAAAGTGTGGGGAAGCTATATAGAAGGTGGGCTCTCCCAGTCCTTTCCCCTAAGCACAGACAGCTTAGGTTCAGGAATGATCAGGGCCATAATGTTTAATTAAAGGCTTAATAGATGTTTAATAAAAATGTTAAGTGAACTAAATACTTAGCATTTTACAACATTAATCCTCAAAACTCTGATGAAGGTAAGTATTATTCCCATTTCCCAGATGGAGAAATAGAGGTCTACCTTATGATTTTACGTAAGACCAATTGGTGGTAGGATATAGCATTGTAGCTTGGGGATTGCTGGAAACCAGTCTCTTCCTCTGTACATTAAGCTATCCTATCTGCTTCCTTAGCATACATTCCGTACTTCCAAAGTATACTTCTGTCTTCCCAAAGATGGTCTCTTACAAGCAGAACCAAAATTACAGATTCAGTAAAACTGGTAATGTTTTGTACATAAAAGCCAGTTCCCAGTCTTTAACATTTGTTAAATCCTATTCCTTAAATATTTTCCTCTGCATTATTTAGTCACTAAAATACTATCTTTTCATACATACTTTATCAAATTAACCTCCTATATAGTCGATGCAGCTTATTCTTCAGACTCAAGTCTAGAAGGGCACAAGCGTGCAACTACAGTACATGAAATCACAGCTACGTGATATTTTTGCTGTTTTTAAATAATGGATTAAGTTTCAACTGTCCTTGTTGTCCTTTACAATAACGTGCTTTGACAATTAATAGTTGCAGAAGAACCAGTGTAATATCCACACATTTTAAAAATATTAACTTTTGAAAAGTATTCTTGGACCACATTTCTGTTATCAGTAAACTTGCCAGAACCTGAAATAATGAATAACAATTGTGCTGAAATATGTGCTGTAATTGAATAAAGATTAATTAGTAAGTAGAGACTTGAAATATTCAGTGGGATAGCTCTTCCATTACACTTCTCTCTTCCATTACACTTACCCTTCCCTGGTGCTTACTAATTGCAGAAACAGGTAAACAACCCTTACTGGTACCAGATAAAATAAAGCAATTAAGAATGGTTTGAGTGGAAGAAGAAAGGAGGTGGATATAAACATTTTTAAAAGGAAAAATAGGGGCCATATCATACCCTCCTCTGAAAACAACCGTGTGAAGGTACAGAAAGGCTAAAATTCTTCCCTAGTGCAGTTTTTTTCTCTTAGTGTGAGGAGTCTGGATCACTGGAATCCATAGAAAACCATGCCACTGCACCGAGGACCCTGGAGCCTCCACAGTCTTTCTATATTGCTTGGTTTGATAGGTCTTTGCCCCCCTTATAGGAGCATGGCTCACTGAGGAATATGGAGTGAAGGAAATTCTGGACCTCTGTGACTTACCTGGATAACTAAGGCCTGGTCTACACTAAGGGGTTAGGTTGAATTTAGCTGCCTTAGGTTGATTTAAAAATGACTATGTCCACACAACCAACCCCGTTCTGCCAACCCAAAGGGCTCTTAAAATCAACTTCTGTACTCCTCCCCAAGAAGGGGAGTAGCACTAAAATCGACCTTGCTGGGTTGAATTTGGGGTAATAAAGATGCAAATCAACAGTATTGGCCTCTGGAAGCTATCCCAGAGTGCTGCATTATGACCACTCTGGACAGCACTTTGAACTCAGGTGCTCTGGCCAGGTACACAGGAAAAGCGCAGGGACTTTTGAATTTCATTTCCTGTTTGGTCAGCGTGGCGAACTCAGCAGCACAGGTGACCATGCAGTCCCCCCAGAATCATATATTTCTATGCTCCCCCATCATCTCCGTCCCTGAGGTTATCGCAGATTAGAAGGTGAAAAAAAAGCACTCGCGATGACATGTTTTCCGAGCTCATGCAGTCCTCCCGCACTGATAGGGCACAGCTTAATGCATGGAGGCATTCAGTGGCAGAGGCCAGGAAAGAATTCAGTGAGCGCGAAGAGTGGAGGCAGGATGCGATGCTGAGGCTAATGGGGGAGCAAACGGACATGATGAAGTGTCTGTTGGAGCTGCAGGAAAGCCAACGAGCACAGACCCCCGCTGTATCATCCACTGTATAACCACCTACCCTCCTCCCCATGTTCCATAGCCTCCTCACCCAGACACCCAAGAACGTGTGGTGGGGAGGTTCTGGGCACCCAGCCACTCCACTCCAGAAGGCTGTCATTCAGACAGTTTGATTTTTAGTGTGGCTACAATAAGCAATGTGGCCTTGTCCTTCCCTCCTCCCCCACCCCACCTGGGCTACCTTGTCCATTATCTCATTTTTTTTTAATTAATAAAGAATGCATGGTTTCAAAACAATAATTACTTTATTTCAAAGCGGAGAGGGAATTAAAATCAAGAAAAGAGGCAGGTTTGCATCAAGGAGAAACACACGAACTGTCACACCGAAGCCTGGCCAGTCATGAAACTGGTTTTCAAAGCCTCTCTCATGTGTAGCGCGCGTTGCTGTGCTCTTCTAATCGGCTCTTCTAATCGCCCTGGTGTCTGGCTGCTCAAAATCAGATGGCAGGCGATTTGCCTCAACCGCCGACCCCGCCAAAAATGTCTCCCCCTTACTCTCACAGATATTATGGAGCACACAGCAAGCAGCAATAACAATGGAATGTTGGTTGCGCTGAGGTCTGACCTAGTCAGCAAACAGCGCCAGCAAGCTTTTAAACATCCAAAGGCACATTCTACCACCATTCTGCACTTGCTCAGCCTATAGTTGATTTTGGAATTGAGGAGCTCATTGGCGGAAGATCAAGGGCTTCTCCTGCTGGCCTGCAATCATCATCTCCTACAGAGTCACGTCCAAATGTCGGGCAATCTCTGGAATGCGCTGGGTGCAATGGTTTGGGGCGGGGTTTCAGCAGACCCTGACCCTGGTGGGTCTGATGGATTTTAGGCAGTATTTCAACCACTCCAACTTTAATAAGCTGGTCTCCTATCGATGAGCCGTACACCATGCCCTGGAGGTTGCTCGGAGCCAGGCAGGGAAGACATTCCCAGAACCCTGCCAAGCGGCTAAAGACTAACTTCTGCAACAACAGCAAGGAGCGGGTGGAGGAGGACCAGAGCAGAGAGCAAATGGTTTCTAAAGTCACAAACAACAACAGAAGCCTTGAAGACAGTTGTTTATCGTGTGGGAGAAAAAAAAACAGCCACATTCCATCCGTTGTTTGAGGGGGGCCTTTGCCAGACTTGCAGGGATCAATTCCTGGAGGTCTTCTACATGTACAACAAGGACGGGTACCAGTCCTACTGCACCGTCTGCTGTGAAGTCAAGGAGCTGCTGCTGTGTAGCAATGCCAGCTGCTGCAGGTGCTTCTGTGTTGAATGCTTGGAGGTCCTGGTAGGGCAAGGTACCTCGGCCAAGGCAAAAGAGCAAGAGCCCTGGAGCTGTTACATGTGTCAACCGCAGAAGTGCTATGGGGTATTACAGCGCTGACCGGACTGGAATGTACGGTGGCAAGACTTCTTCACCAGCATCAAAAGACAGGAATATGATGCACCTAAAATCTAAAAAGGCCCACACATTTCCCAGAGTCACTACCCTTGATAACAGAATGTCAATGATTGCTTTGGCTACTTGGATCACAGCAGCCCCCACAGTAGACTTGCCCACAACAGCAGCGGTGACAGTGAGCTGAGCGGGCTCCATGCTTGCTGTGGTATGGCATCTGCATGGATAACCCAGGAAAAAAGGCACAAAATGATTGTCTGCTGTTGCTTTCATGGAGGGAGGGGCGACTGACGACATGTACCCCAAACCACCTGCAACAGTGTTTTTGCCCCATCAGGCACTGGAACTTAACCTAGAATTCCAATGGGCAGCGGAGACTGTGGGAACTGTGGGATAGCTACCCGCAGTGCACTGCTCCGTAAGTCGATGCTAGCCACGGTAGTGAGTACGCACTCCACCGTCTTAATGTGCTTAGTGGGGACATATGCAATCGACTGTATAAAATTGATTTCTAAAAATCGACTTCTATAAAATCAACCTAATTTTGTAGTGTAGACATACCCTAAATGACTTACCCAAGACTTACGTGGACAACTTTCAACAACTGACATCTCAACTGATTTCTATAAAACAAGTAGAATGCACCATTATGAGTAAAGTCTTTGGGATTTATTTCTCTTTTATGTTTTCAAGGGAAACTTCATAGCGTTGGATTAGAAGGACTGATTGGACCATTTTAGAGAGGCACTAGTGTACTGATGCCATCTCTTATGTTTAGTCATTGGTGACACTGGGGAAGCAGATCTCCAAAGATGGATCCATTTTCCATCTACTCTAAACTTAACATAGGCTGATTAGAAATGGCTCTCAATTTCTATGAAACTTCTCTAGTATTTTCATCTCCATGGTGGGCTGAGACTTACTTTCTCATAGTGATGTCATCAGAGTCTCACTGAGGCTTATACAAGCTTTAGAATATATTGTAGTGCTGTTGGGCCAGACCCACCAGTCAGTGTAGGTGGAGAACAATACTAACTCAAACACAACCAATGGGTTTCTATGATAGGTGTGCAAAGAAGGACCTCCTTTTGCCTCTTTTCCCACATTGGGCACCTATGTCTAGAATCCAGAAAAGGTCAAACTCCACCCGTAGGTAAATATAAGCAACTCCTGTTGAAGTCAATGGGAGGTGTGAATACATATTCTGAGACTATGCCAAAGCATTTTGTGCCATTGTGTTTCTTATTACTGTTTATGATAACATTTTATAGCTACCAAAATATAAATACAGGGAAAAGAGAGTTTTCTGAGTGATAACCAGATTAAACCAATTATTTTTATATTCCACATCCCACACAATTTTAAAGTTGAGGCCTAATGAGATTAGCATTAATGAAGTGAAAAGTAACCTCTATGAGTTGCAATTAGTGGCATAGTCAAAAAAATCTTGCTGCTAAGAAAACTCAGGCAAAAATCAATCTGCTTATTCACCCAGTTCTGTTTGTTTCATCAAGAACTAACTGCCTTCCATATAAGCAATAAATAACACCTCCCCCCCCCCTTTTTAAACTGAAATGAAGTTTGTTACAGGGTTGTAATAATACTTCTCTTATGCGATGCTCTTCATCTGTAGATTTCAAACTTATTTATAAAGGACGGTCTCATCATGCCCAGTTCATAGCCATACTGCCTTGCAACTTTTTTTCCTAAAGAATTGTTCTTAAATGAAAATAGTCTTATACTGTACCTGTGCATATTTAACTATAGAGGAATAAAATACATGCTATGTATTATCTGTAGGTCATGGGCTTGTTTTGCATGCCATTCAACCTGGCAAAGCCCAAACGTAGGACTCTATTTGTGTGACATGGACTTAAAATGACAGATAAAATTATTCATGCATTAAACCTAAAATGCTGTGAGATTCATCCTTTCATGGAAATGATGTCCTCTAGTTTCATGATTCTTTATTTCTGAGGTAAATAATTTTCCATAGTAAAAAGACTCCAGATTTCTGTGGAATGTAATTAACTTTTGGACTACAATAATGAAATACCTTGAAATTAAGGGATATTTGAGATATCTGCTCATTTGAGCTTCTCTAAACCACAATTGGTGCAGAATGGTAAAAAAAAATTAAAATAACTGAGGGGAAATACAGAATTGCACAGTAGCTTAATTGTCTGTTTATCAAAGTTTCAATTGTGCCCACAATCCTTCTGTCCTTTCCCTCCTTCCATCCCAATATGAAATTTTCTTCTGAACTCAAAAGCTTTGAGGCTTACAAAGCCTGCCATACCCAGGCCTTATATGGAGTTTCCAGAGCAGAGGATTATGGGTGACATTTAATTTTCAGTCGCTGTTTGGGTGAAGTTCATTGAAATTTCAAACTTCAAAATTTGAAAAATAAATGGAAAAACAAATAAAAATTTCCACCTCCTTTTTGTATCAATGATAGAGCTGGTCACACTGTTTCAAACTTCTAAATTTTGCAGTTAGAAAGGGAAGTGAAAGGATTTAAAATATTTTTTATTAGATCTAGTTTGGGGATGAAAAATAAACTGACAAATTTGTGTTGGATAGGTTAAATTCTCACCCCCCCTCCAATATCCCTTTAGTGTGTGAATGCTCACAAAAACAATAGCCTTATGAGGCAGAGAGTGTGGCTTACCTACAATAAGATTGCTTGCACAGGAAGATGTTAGTGAAAGTACAGATATTGTAATCTGACTCTAAAAGCATGATTGAATACGAAATTACAATACTTAATCACAGATCAAGAGTTTATAAAATTACTCTGGCAGGACCAGACTATGAATCCCTTACTCACATTAGTGAGCAGTTAGTCACTTGCATGATCTCATTGATTTTAATGAGTCAGTACTCACAATTACAAGTGAGAGGTTTTCAGTGTTCCCCAGTACAAATAGTGCTCTGTGATGGGGCAACTGCAACACACTGGCAGAGAAGGGGTTAATGGAACTCTGGAGAGACTGCATGGGGAGCAGCCAATCAGGGCCTAGCAGCTCCATATAAAAGGGAGATGCAGGGCAGAATAGGTCAGTTGTTGCTGGGAGACCAGGGACTAAGGACTATATCCCTGGAGGTCTGAGAGAACTGTGAGCACCTTGGACAGAGCAGTAGCTGGCTCCTGGGACTGAGCAGCTGAGGCCCTGAGGTTAGGGTGAAGAAGGTGCTGGGGCTATGGGAAAGTGACCCATGGAAATAGAGGAGCATTGATCAAGGTTACAAAGGAGTAGCAGGAGGCTACTACTTACAGGGTCCCTAGATTGGGGCCTGGAGTAGTGGGTGGGCTTGGGTCTTCCCACAACTTGCTATTGGGGAACTGGCAGGACTGTTGGACAGAGAGATTTCTCCCCTGCCCTGGAAATGGGAAGCACAGATGATGACCCAGATGGAGGGCTGAGTTGAGAAGAGGTTGCTGTGGTTCTGGGAGCTGAGAGAGGAGCTATAGGCGGGAGTAGAGACAGAGTGCTGGTGCGCAGACCATGGACATGGGGGTTGGCCTTGAGCTAATCTCCAGCATGACCAGGAGGATGTGCCACTCTGGCAATGAGGGCTGCATACTGTGACAACGTGGTGGAAAATGTGGGTGTTTGGTTGCCCCTGAGGTAAGGGGATGGTGTGGAGGACTGGGCAGCGGGTAAAGGATTGTATGGGACAGTTGACCCTGAGGAAAGGGACCTGAAAGAGACTACATAGAACAGTCACCCCGATACACTGTGCCACATTCTTCCTTTGTATGACAGACCTATTTGAGAGGAGTGGGGAAGAGAAGAGACTATGGAGTTGCCTTGGGCTGAAGCACTTTTTGCAGAGGGCAGCAAAACCCTCCCAGGTTGGGCCCCAGACTTGCCACCCCGAATGAAGGGGATAGACAAGCAGCCAGGGCAGATCCAGGCCCTTCTGGTGAAGGTTCTTGAAAATCAGCAAAGACAGTGGGAGATGAACTGGTACTTGCAGGAGTACTTGCTAGAGATTGTGATACAACAGTAGCACTTATTTAGGTGTCAAAGGGAGAAAAAAGGGATGGCAAGGACCAGAAACCTGGACAAAATTATGTCTATGGCTAGAGGGGACACCTAAAAAGTCAGTGCTCCTATTTGAGTTGTAATGAGGAGGCTGGGTGGGGAACAGCCAATAGGAGAGGGGCTGTGAGGAGCAGTCTATCAGGGCCTAGCAGCTCCATATAAAAGGGATCTGCAAGGCTGAGTAGGTCAGTTGCTGCTGGGACCCCAGGGGGTATGGATTGCATCCCTGGAGGGCTGAGAGAACTGTGAGCACCTTGGACAGAGCAGCTGAGGCCCTGAGATAAGGGTGAAGAAGGTTCTGGGACCATGGGGAAGTGGCCCAGGGAAATAGAGCACCATTGACTCAGGTTACAGAGAAGTAGCAGGAGGCTGCTATTTACAGGGTCTCTTGGTTGGGATCCAGACTAGTGGGCAGGCCTGAGTCCTCACCACTGGGGAAGTGGCAGGACTGCTGGACAGAGAGATTCCCTTCCCCTGTCCTGGAAGGGGGAAACACAGATGGTGACCCAGCCAGGGGGCTGAGTTGAGAAGAGGGAGCTTAGGTTCTGGGAGATGAGAGAAGAGTCATAGGTGGGAGCAGAGGTAGTGCCAGTGTGCAGACATGGATGTGGGTGTCAACCTCAAGCTAATCCCCAGCATGACCAGGAGGAGGGGCTAGTCTGGCGATGGGGGCTGCACACCAGGACATGGTCACAAAGAGTGACACTTTTGTACAGCTGTAAGAGGTACTAGAAACTGCAGTTTTTTAAGGTTGTCACTTTTGTAGTTAAAAAGATAACATACTGAGATTTTCACACAAGCCAATATACTATGTATATATTCTTACCTCACGTCAGCTTATTTATTTTCATAAGGCCTTTAGTCACCATGAAGATAGCTTGCTTTATGTACTTAAAGTAATAATGGCGAAATTCTAATCTCAGTTGGGCATCACTGTGAATTTCTAAATATGGGTATGTGGTTGTGTTGGGATTTTCAAGAAATGTGGAGGTGTGCATTTGTAATTGGAAAATGACCCATAGTATATTCTCTGGTTTCATAAAATTGTTTTTGCATTTACTATTGTCTGCTAGCATTATCTAAGCCTGAAAATGTTACAGCTTACATGGGATGACTTCCTCCACAACATTCTAGTCTAGAATTCTACCAACGCCACCTTCCCTACCCCAAAATCTGTTTGGTTTCCACTTAATAACTATCAGGAGGACGCTTCTGCTTGGTAAATTACCCTAAGGTTCTGTTTTAAACTAACAAACTTTTGGGAGAAACTTGTCTATTTCCCCTCTCCCTCCCCTGGCAATGATCCTAAAACCTTGTGAGTTTCAGCTCCAGCATCTGCATTGAAGGAGTCTTTCTGTGGAAAAGGCGAAGAGATTTGTGGCCACGTGGAGGGGCCAGTCCTCAAACTCTGAGCCTCAGAGATGCTTGGGAAATCAAATTCTGATCCCATGGCATCTGTGCAAAGATTATTTCACATCCTGCCCTTTCTTCTCAGCACTCAGCAGCACAATTCACTCAGGAGTTTTGCTGCCAGTAGTGGTTCCTGTGACTGATGTAACTGGCTAAGCTGTGGCTAGATCCCTCTTCAAGCTGATGAACCTTCAAACCCACTGAGCGCCAAACATGCTGTGCTCATGCAGAGAGGCTCCTATGGGCTTGTGACCTGGTAGGTGAGTGCTGTTCCCCTTTATACTGTTTCCAAAGCCTCTGTATCTCTTTCTGGGCTACTCTGCACCCCTCCATAAAATGGGGGGGGGGGGGTTGGCTGTTTCTGCTCCAAATATCAAAATAACTTAAAGAAATACACAGTAAAATACACAATATTTCACTTCAATTTAATTGTAAAAGTGTCTTCAATAGATTGTGGCACATACTAATGGTACAATTAGACATACTTTCACAGTTAGAGATCCCTGAAGCTTTTATGAAACAGTACAGTATCTTCCTACTTTCAGATACAGAAAGGAACAAGTAGTTAATGTTTAGCATAACACTTTACCACTGATTGGATACTTTAGATCAACCCTGGGGGGTGTATAATATTTCTAATAGTTCACATAATTGTACAGTTACTGTGTTTTTATTACTCGGAAAATAATGCAATACCACTAATACAATATGAAGGCACTGTTTACATTCTTTCTCTCCTCGTCTAAGCAGGGATTTTTCAGTTCATAAATCATTCACACCATGCGGTAATGATTCACCTAAATCAATTCTTAGTCTTCCATGATGAAATCAAAGAAAAAAGGCATATTCAATGTTTCTTGAGACGTCTTCAATTCTGAATTTACCCAGTTCAATGCTCATTCAGCACAAAGCTGTTCCAACAATCTTTCCTCCTGTTTCTTGGCCTTTAAGACACTCAGTTTTCCCATAAGCTGTATTGCTATGCCCCTCCCTTCCCTCTTTTCAACTCCAAACTCACTTAATGTGCTGTTTACAATGGTTTCCTCAAGTTCCTTTCCACCAACTTTATTTTGGATACCTTCCAGTCTGCCTTCTTTGCTCACCAATGTCCACTCATTCACCTAAAGTACTTTCACCAAAGTCTCCAACCTCTTCCAGTCTATAGTCCTTCCTTTCTCCTTGAGTTCTCTGCTGCTTTTTGAGAGATCACCTTTCTCCGTGAGGTTTTACTCTCCTCAGGCATTTTTGACTTTCTTGGTTTGCCTCTGCCTCTGATCATTCCTTTATTGTCTTTCTATAGATTACCCTCTTCTCTCTGACTTTCTATAGGTAGGTATGCCAGTGGGCTCTATCCTTGCTTTCCTCCTCTCTTACACTCTGAGTGATCTCCTGCTGACACTGTTTCAACTACTACCATCTTCATGCCAATGACTTATTGATCAACCTTTCAGCTCTTAATTTGTCTCCCTATGTCCATCCTGCATCTCATCCAATCTCTTACATCTCCCCTTGGATGTCTTGGCATCAGTTTAAATTTAACATGGCCAAAACGGAGTTTTTAATCTTTCCTCTTAAACACACTCTGCAACTCTACTCAACCCTTTTCCTGACATAGTGAAAGGCTCCTGTAGGAGGTAGGTAGGTAGTGGGGAAAGGCTCTGGCTGCAGAGAACTGCTGGGTATACAACGTGTGTATTCTACATACCATCATAAGTATAGACAGAACCTGAGAGCATAATACCATCACTGACATGTTCCTATCACATTTCATGTTCGTAATCCTGGTCGACTATAATTTATTAATCCTATTTATTATGTTAATGCCTAAGGGCTAACCAAGAATAGTTTTGCTAGGCACTGTACAAACACTGAATAGCAGATGGCCCCTGGCCTGAAGAACTCTCAGTCTTAACAGATGAGACACCCACAGTGTGGGGGAGGTGTTGTAATGCACCAGAGTGAACAATGCAATGGCAGCAAATGTCATGTTAGTGCCCCTATTACTATTTATTATTTATTAACATTTTAGTGGGTTTAGTTAGGAAGGGGATCTGCTAAATGGAAAGAAAAGGGAAGGAAAGTGGGGCAGAGGAGGAGAGGTTAAGAGAAGCAGGTGTGGAGAGAAGCTGAGGTGAAGAGACTGAGGGAGGGGAAGGGCTGCAGCAAACAGCCAATCATCCCAGGACAGATTAAGTCAAGTCAAAATATACGGAGAGGAAAAAAAGTTTGACATTTATCCAAGACCAAATGAAAAGCAAAAAAGGGAATCCTAAAAGAAGGCTAATGGCTACAACCACAATACAGGGTGTACCTCTGATGTCTTTGCAGGTTCATCGATGAACCTTGAGTTCATCGGGCAAGTTATGGTCTCTATTGCTTCTGTGACCATTGTGACTGCATATTGTCCATCAAAGGAACTCTACCAGAAGATCAGCATAGTATAATGCTGGCTGCCAACCTGAGGGAAAAACAGTCACACTAATCAATAAGATACATCAAAGCTAGCTCTTTCCTCTTCTTTCAGTGAAATAATTATTTAAGAGTTGTAGAAATTGAAAGATACTGGAGTATTTGCTCTCTTGGATTCCCCCCCCCCTTACTACTATAGCTGCATAAAGAGTACTAAACTGAAATAAACAGTAATTTTTACCTTTCACCAGATTTACTGCATGATCAAAAGAGCAAGCAACTACTGTTCCTTTCTGTGGTTTTTAGTTAGCTGCTTTTACCATGAATAAAAGGCCCCCTCTTTTTCCACTGGTGAAACTGCTCTTTTTACTTTGCAAGAACAAGACATTTGTGTCACACAGTACTGCAAGAAACTGAACATGAAAATGTAAATTCTGTTTGCTTCAATATGTAGTCACAAGCTAAAGGCCAGATTCCAACAGCCTTTCTCAAGATGGGGAGCATGTCATTCTGTAATGGGACTATTTGTTAATAGAGTAAAGGTTTTTTCATCTGACCCTAAGAGTATGACAAAATTTGAACCTGCCACTGTTAATCACAGATCAAGTGTTAATAGAATTACTCTGGAAGGACCAGTCTATAAATCAGTTACTCACATTAGCTAATTTATATTCACAATGACTTTAATGGGACTACTCATGTGAATAACTGCTCACTATTACAAGTGAGGGGTTCTCAAACTGGCCTCATAAGGATTACTCAATGATCCTAATCCTGAAAGAAGGAACAAGATCCATTTCTAATCTTCACTCACATGAGCAGGAAAACAATAAAAATTCACAATATAGGTGAAAATGTCTGTCCTATTGTGTGTTCTCCAATTGCTTTATTTCTGGACTAGAATGGAATGGGATCTCCCCTCCTATGTTACCTTTTATTTGTATGACCATAGTGACTCTCCTATGTTGATGGATTTTAGTTTGTTTCTTACATTGAAAGAAACCTTTTGGGGGGATTTGATGATAGAGAGGAAAAAATGTCTCCTTATTCTATTCTTTCCTTTTTGGTCATGTTGTGGTCATACTCCCCTGCTTTGGGGAGCAGGGGAGGGGATTCTGATTTAAGAAACAAATTTTATGATCGTAAAAATTAAGTTTTAGTTGTTAGCAGTTATGCTGCTGCTACTCCTACTCCTACTTTGAATTTGCAGATCTGAAAGGGTTGATACACTCATTTGTGAGGGGAACCTTCCTGCCTCCAAATGAATGGCAATATACTCGGGAATGAGATCATGCTCTTAGAATTTCCCCAGCAACTGAGAATTCAAAGGAGTCACAGATTAACTAGTGTACCACTTGTGATGAAACAGGTCTTAATTAAAGAAACAAAGTTAGGTGCATGCACATAGCAACATTCCCTTAGTTTCCTTATGGAAAAGACAAATACAATGGAGAATACCTAATTTATACCATGTGACTCCATCCATGGCAAAAATGCTCATCCATGCCACTAAGCATGATTTGGTACACCAGTGGTCTGCATACCAGACTGTAGGGATGGGTGGGAGTTAATATCTTAATCCATGTAAGGAACTGCCTTGGAAGACCATTGAAGTATGTACAAATACTCATGTTTGAAAAGGCCCATTTAAATCTGATACGTACAAGATAATGATGTATTCTGAACCTATCCTTGAAACAAATATGGTAATTTTGATCTAATTATCTGTTTGTTTAAATGTTTTATCAGTACCATGAATGGGAAGCTGCAACTCCTGAACCTTGCCACTTAAGAGCTAGTATATTACTTACTCTTTCAAGTTTTTCTTTCTCATGTTGACTATTGCATGCAGGAGCAGGCTCTCAAGACTATGTATATAATTTACACTATGCCCTCTACACCTAAAGATATCGAGCAAGAATTCTATTTCTTTATTGTGCCATCCCGTTGGGATACTGGATAATGTATGAGAGAGGTAACCTTCACATATGCCTTTAAAGTACACAAGTGTAGCAATACAGTATATGCTGGATATGTCCCTTTTGGCCTGGCATTTGGACACATTCAAACATTCACTGCCTAAACTGATAACTTTGCATAACTATCCAGGGACACTTGAAAGAAACAAAGTCCAGACTTATTGATTTATTCCAAATCTCATCCTCCTTAGTTGTCAGTTAATTTCTAATTTAACTGCAAGTGTTTTAGTTATAAAATGTAGTTGAGCATTTTCAAAGATTGATGGGCAGCTCATTCCTCTTAATACTGTGAAAAGAATATAATTGTTTCTTTAAACTATAAAGGATACTTATGATATCAGACTCATTGTGACCTAGTACAAGTCTTCTAAATTTGTGATAGATTGTACATACCCAGGAAGTATTTATTTAAACTCCAGAACTGATGCAATTTTTTATTTAGTGCACTGCTTTAAAATTATGCTTTAATTTGCAAAACCTATAAAAATGGGATTGCTTGAAAGAGTTGTAAATTGGCAATAAGTCAAACGGTAGCATGTTCCAACATATTGCATCAAGTTATGGCAGATCAGTTCAGGAGTAAAGAGCTGGAAAATTAATATCTTAGTAAAATATAATTAAACAAAAAACTTAACTGAAGAAACTCAGACTCTTATAAAAACTACATGTGCCACAATCTTTTCCTAAAAGAAAAGGAGTACTTGTGGCAAGTACTCCTTTTCTTTGCTAATACAGACTAACACGACTGCTACTCTGAAATCTTTTCCTATGGGACAACAAAACCTAGTCTAAGAGAAACATTAAAATGGGTCCAGTCTATTTTTAGAACTTCTAGCGTCACTATTTTTATTCGCAAAAAGAAAAGGAGGACTTGTGGCACCTTAGAGACTAACCAATTTATTTGAGCATGAGCTGTCGTCACGAAAGCTTATGCTCAAATAAATTGGTTAGTCTCTAAGCTTTCGTGACGACAGCTCATGCTCAAATAAATTGGTTAGTCTCTAAGGTGCCACAAGTACTCCTTTTCTTTTTGCGAATACAGACTAACACGGCTGTTACTCTGAAACCTATTTTTATTCAGTATGGGACTAACCCAAAAGCCAGGGAAGTCAATGGAGATCTTTCTGTTTGACTTCAATGGGCTTTTGAGTAGGCTCTGTGTATATATCCTAACACACTCAACTCATAGCTCCTTATTTATGTTTCTGCTCTTTCATACATAGATTTTAAGGTTAGAAAAGACCATTAGATTATATAATCTGACCTCCTGAATAGCACAGGCTCTTAAATTTTATCTGGTTACCCATGTATTGAGCCCAATAACTTGTGTTTGAGTAAAACATATATTCCAGGAAGGCATCAATCTTCATTTGAAGATATCAAGAGATGGAGAAACCATCACTTCCCATGGTAACTTGTTCCAATAGTTATGTACCCGCACTCATAAAATGTGTCGTATTTATGATGCAAAGCATAGAAATTACTCTGATGCTATTAGAAAAGGTAACCTTCACATATTTAAAAGATTCCTCAACTTAAGCAATGTGGGAGCAGGACTGGGCCCTAAACACTGAATAGCCAAAAGACCACGCTAAGCAGGAAACATATCACAGTTGCAGGGCTTTCCTATCTCTGGGCATTCTGGGTATCAACTCCACTGATAAATATTGTTCCCTTACCTCTTCTAGGATGGAACCACATGATTCTCCCACTCTTAAACCCTTGGCTACATCACCCTGCGTTTACCTAGCAGGTACGGCTGGGTTCAGCATCTGCAGTTCTTGGGTCCCATTTAAAAACTGTGTCCAGTGGTGAATATAGTGACTACTTAAACCAGGGTATTGGTTACATCTAGGAACAAAATGCAACATAAGAGGAAAAAAGATTTTAAAATAATAGCCAGTCTATATGTCTGTCTCTTTTACCTAAAGTCTTGGCATGCTGTGATGGGAGCTTAGGAAGGGCTAATTTTTCCATATTCCCAGCAGTGTCTGTCTGTTTTCCTGAGCAGCTCACAGTTGCCCCACCTTTGATCTGTTCGTTGCTAGCACTGGCAAAGCAAGCTGCATTGTTTGATTGGAGCCCAGAAGGTAGAATCTTCACATTGAATAGCTCAATTGTTGCCTCTTGACCAGTCTGACGGGTTTACAAGGAGACAGCTGAGCTTGAGTAATTGTTTTGCTTTCCAGTTTCCCAACATCCCTGTTGCCCTAACCTAGTATAATCCTACAGTAAACATCCCAACATTTAGTTCATTATAGCATACAGTAACTATCCTGATAACCAGGTCACATACAGTATTAATTACAGAGCAGCCCCACTTCTACCACCACATGATGGTACCAACTTTTAAAATCAAGACCTGAATTGCATGTGTATTTTTTCTAAGTCACCCACAGATGAATAGATTCTAAGGATGTAATCCTGGCTCCACTGAAGTCAATGCGGGTTTTGCCACTGACTTCAATGGGACGCAAATCACCCTAAGACACCCATCCTGTAAACATGTACTCATGAGAGTAACTTTACTACTGGGAGTAGCCGTAATGAATGTAATGCAAAGCTAACCTTTTTTTAATCTTGGCAGAATTGGAGCCTAACTGAGTAGCTTGAAAAATTGGCTCTATAGATCCTGTGAAGTCTAACCCTGCTCAGATAACAGGCTGTCCCAATTCCTGACTGTGGTATCCCATCATGAACATGTGATAAAATAGTATTTATTTTTCTTAAAGGGCCACTGAAAACTCCAAAAAAAAATGTACAAAACAATGAATATTCCTCCAAATTTGTAAACATGAAAAGTCAAATGCTGCCTTCCTTAATACTCATGTCTCCATTTATCTTAGTGAGATTGCTTTTTGATAAATGTTGACTAAAAAATGTTGTGAAGAATTTTGGAGTAATTTTAAGATTGGGTCTGTTTTGAACACTGAGAAACAAAACAACTTTGAAAAGTCAAAATTCTGGCTGAAGCTTATGTTTTGATCTGCTTTACTGCTGGCATAGCTACTGATGCCAGTAAAAGATATTGCCTAATCCACCTTTTGTGTCTCTCATATCTGGGGACCAACTCTGCAGCTTCAACACTCCAAAAAATGGATGTCAAGAACAGATATCTGAAAGGAATACATGGAAACAGTCACCATATTTTTCTGTTCTCTGTGGTGGGTTGTGGGGGGGGGGGGGAGAATGCCAGCAGCAGATAAGTAATTTAGAGCTTTGACTGCTGGAGACGGAGGGGTATCAGTAAAGACACAACCGGCTGGGTAACCAGTGAAAGAGCTTTGTGAATTCCCCCACTCCCTATGAAAATCTTGTTACAACTATATAGCTATCAGGTTTCCATTCAGAAGGTAAATGATAGGGAAGAATAGACACTTGTTATTCAGAGCCTTTTAAATGTGTGTAAGATCCCAACATTTTTAATTTGGCAGTGAATAACTTCTCAAATATAAATTCTTATAATTGGTCGTTTGTATTAAATCTACTCAAGATCTTTCAGATAAACCTCACTTGAGGTTACTAGGACGAGGATTTAGAGAGGATGTGGCAAAAAAAAAATTGTGTCTTGTGGAATCCCATACCTGAAAACCTTGTCTTGATACCTCAAATTGGAGAAAATTTCTGCTACCCACAGACTGCACATGCAAACTTAGAAGTGGATATTTTATTTGGGAAAGGGCACAAAATTAGGGCAATAACTAACAGAAAGCAAGTTTTAGCCTTAACTGTGGAGAAGTTGAACATACCGGCTATGGAACGAAAAACCCATGGCACAGACTCAATCGGCTTGGTCTCACGAGGCTCAGGCTGCAGAGCTAATAAAAGCAGTGTAGGGTTCAGAAACCTGATAATGGGGAATGGTCTCAGAGCCTGAGCCCCAGCCCGAACCTGAATGTCTACACTGCTCTTTTTAGTCCAGGAGCCTGAGCTTCAAGTCAGTTGACCCAGGCTTTGAGACTCAATGCTATGAGTCTTTTGCAATGTAGACATATCCTTAGTGTCTAATATACTATTGGTTGGTACCGTGCAAGGTCATTTTCACCCTTGCAAAGGGTGCAAACTGGGTGTAAAAGCCTACCACATGAGAATGGTAGTGTCTTAGTCTCTTTGCACTCACTCTGAACTGGTGCAAATGACTGCACATGGCACAAAGCAACAGTGAATCAAACCTGTATTTCTCACTCATATGTAAAATAAAGACTATCATTGCAACATCGATCCTGATTCACCAGCACATTACTCCCATTTTATGCCATTTAGCTTAGTTCACTTGTCCTGTTTTTTATGTCAATAGAGTACCGGAATAATGCAGTGGTGAATCAGACCAACTGTTTCCCAAATTATATTAATAACTAGAGCTGGCTAGAAACTTTCTGGCAGAATATTTTCCCCCCTCATTGGACAATGCTAGTTTGTTGAAAAGCAAAACATTTCATAGAAATGTGTTGATTTTGACAAAAATTTGTTTAGAAAAATCCAAAGCATAATTGAGCATTGCAAGAAGGAAAAAATGTTCAATTTCAGCCTTTTTGGAACAGAATATTTGATTTTTTCCATTTTGAAAATTTTCATTTATTAAAAAAATGTACATCATAATATAAAGAAGTCAAAGTTGGGATGAAAGGTTTTAATGTTATTGAAGTGAAATGTTTCAGTCTGCCAGAAATAGATCTATATTTTAACTTCACTTCACAGGAATTTCAAAATATTTTGCTTTCATTCTGTTTTGGAACAGAAAAACTTTAATATTGCAGAATTTCCTCCCAAATAGAAAATCCATTTCCCACCCAGCTCTACATACTTTATTTTATTACTTTTGAATAGTAATGTTAAATATAGTAATTTAGAATGACATTTAAACGTAACATTGTTTAGTTCATCACAGATTTGTGTATTATACTATAAAATAAGGCTAGCACAACAATGATGGACATTATTATATATAATTACTTATTATATATTTTCAACTCCCACCTGGTAGTCTCATTATATTCCAGACATAATCATTAAGTGTTCAATACTGTACATAGTGTATGGATTGTGTGCATGTATCTGTACCTTAACTAGGTTATACTGTTGGTGAATGAAGTGAGAGATGTTTAACCTTTGGGTTAGGGTTAAAAAAGTGTCTCAAAGTGCTAGTGAATTATCGGAAGTTCCCTTGAACTGCCATTGTTTTGTTATTTCTGAGCCCCCATTGAAGTCTAGTGGTACAACAGTTAGAATGTTACTCAATCCCACAACAGCCAAATGGATCATCTTACTGTTTCCACAGCTGCAGGGTATTAAATGCTGACTGCACCCAATTCTGTGATCATTGTTCTGTGTCTAACTGCACACCCAGTCAAGTGTTAGATCTCCTGCTGGCAAAGGCTTCTCCTTCCTCTAGGCTGTTGGGCTCCGATAAGCACATGTCCTCTTATTCTCCAATTATCTGCCCATCAACCATGAGTGCTTCTTATTGACTATCACTAACCTCCTTTTGGCTTCTCTCTCTTACAGGCACATTCACACACACATGAAAGAGAATTTCCTATTTGGGAGCCTAGCGATGCTTTAGTTTTTACTTTAAAGGTTGTTAACCCCAACATCTTCCAAACCTTATCTATAGTAAGAAGAAAGGTGTCATGTTCAGACACAAACACAAAACTGCCAGTGGGCATTAACCAATAATGGATGGGGGTGGAAATAAAACAAATGAGCTGCTTCCAGTCTGATTTAGCACTTGCTTTAGAGTTATTCTCAGTTTGAAATACCTTTCATTTTCTTCTTCTTGCGAACTCCCAGAAGGGCTGAAAATCATCCTGGTAATTACAGGAACAAATTCAGGTCTTTAGATACCCAATTAATTTGTCACTCAGCAAAGTCTATTCATTCCAGCCATGTCAATATGAAAAAATGACAAGGAATTTTGATTAGGCTGTATCAAAATTTGACAAATTTGTTCTTTTTCCAGCTGCATGTCAGGACTCACAACCACAAAGAGGGGTCACCAGTATTTGTGTGGGGTGAGGGTTGGGATGGCACTAGCCTGCTCTCAGTCCCTATTCCTGATCCCACTGGAGTGAATTAGTCTGTCAATTGTAACCAGCCTTTTTCTAATGCTAGGTGCACGTCCAATTCCATTGCAATGATTCCCAGAATTCCTCCTTTGGCTTACCATAGGGACTAGCACAGGGGAGTCTGAGATGCATCTCAGACATGACTGGTTGAAAGTGGCAACTCTTGTTAAGTTATAAGCTGAACATCTAACCCTATGGAAATCAACAGCAAAACTCTGGGATTTCACTCATGTCAAAAAAAAGTTGAGAACGTCTGTCATATTCTATTTGGTTTGCCTCTTAATTTATCATTTAAATGTCAACTGTATTTTGTGTTGTGCCAGATAACAGGCCAGCCTCTCTTCCAAAGACAGAAGGAATTACCCGAGGAAGGAATTATCAGGACTTATTTTTTTGTTTTCTAAATGTTTGATTTAATTTACTACTTATTGTTATCATGGGAGAAAGCCTTTGGGGGAAGAGAGGGGAATTGGTCAGGAGAAGAATTACATGTGTAGTGGCTGGCATGGAAAGTAGACAAATGGAGCTTTGAGGCTAGCATTTTCAGTGGTGTGGAGGGGGCTGATATAGTGACAAGGTGTGGGGTGGGACAGTGGCATAGAACTTTAAAGGTAAAGGCAAAGAGCTTAAATTTGATGTAGGTGATGCAAAATAAAAGAAAAAAGCACTATTAATGTACAATAGAGACAGCAAATGAGATCAGCAACAAGGAGGAAAATAATTTTGTTCGGAAAGGTCTGATGACTTGCTTTGGATAATTATAGTAGTGTTGTGAAGTGATATGTATATATTAATGGCATTGCTGTAATGGGCAATAACGTAACAGCTTAGATTCCACGACACATACTACTGCAGCCCATCTTGAGACCTTCTAAGACTACACACGTTATTTCAACCCCTACTAAGCTGTCTTCATCACCCACTCTATATAAATTAAATGGAAACCAATCCTGCATGTGAACAGTCATAACTAACTAGAAAAATTCTGGCCTCACTGAGGTCAAAGGCAAAACTCCCATTTATTTCAATGGGGCCAGTATTTCACTCATGGTGACTACTTAACCTGAGTAAGGCCTGCAAGAGCAGACACCTGGTAGAGAGAGATTAGCCTTTTCAGAAATGTCATATCTATGTTTTCTGTAGGGATTGTAATATTCAATTGAATTATTTGTGGGATGACACAGTTGTGGAATTTTTAACTTTGGATTTCTAAGATTTGGAGGCATAATTAGTTATGGGGGAAACTAAAAGACTTTCAGAGTCTAATTTTATAAATTACATTATACAAGGCTCTTTTAATTTGAATAGTGGCTGAGCTACTATGATGATGAGAGCCATGTAAATACATATCAGCATAGTTAAATGTTGTAAGCCTGATCCTGCAGTCCTAGTGAAGAAACACAGATCACATCGACTTCAGTTGCATGTTTGCCTGCATAAAGAGTACAGGACTTGTAGCTGGATTTGAAAAAGGTCTGGATAATCTTAGGTTCAATAATACACTTGAAGAATGCATATGTTTGTGAGACTGAGGTAACCATCCCACAAGTTCCAGGGCATAAACTGAGTACCACAGGAGTCAGGAAGGAATTCCCTGACTCCATTGCTCAACTGGTGAGATTCATTGTCTCTTTTTCTGCCTCTCAACATCAGTTACTGGCCAGTGCTCGAGCCAGCATAACAGAGTGAATGGACCAATAATCTGATCAGTTGTGATGAATTTTATCCTCATCCTCAAATTCATCAGTATGTCCTGAATGACTGAGGACTTCATTAGTCACTTGACAATTCAGGGCCATCAGACTTTCCTAAGATGTTTAAAATATCATGTATAATCCTGAATACATAATAAGAATTGATGACCCCATATCCTGCAATGTTCCACATGAGCAGACCCCCTGCATCAATATGGAGCCCCAGTGAAGTGAATAGAGTGATCTGTGGGTGCGAGATGAGTGCCAGTGTTTGCAGGGACTTGGAACCAGATTATCGAAGATATTTAGGCTCCTAAAGATGCAGGCAGGCATTGTTATCAGGCAACTGGTCCCTTTAAGGGAATCAGGGTCCAGCTTGCCCAGGACTGTCTTCTGAAGGCCCACCCAGGGTTAATTAACTGCCCAGGTGTCCATTTAATAATTAATTGTCAAAGAAGCCCCTGGATCTAATAAAAAGGTTACTTTAGCTTTCAGAAAGGCACTCCCAAGAATACAAGAGGGTCTTCAGGAGAGGTGTTCCCAAGGGAGCTAATCAGGCGAGCTTACTGGAGTAGAGAGCTTTGAAGGTGAATTTCTAGAGCAGAGTGCCTACAGGATGGTGCTCCTGGAGACCAGGAACTCTCCTGAGAGTCTGCCAAAGCATGCAGCCTAGGGAGTGCTCGCAGGGATAGGAGATTTTTAAAGGGGGAGCGCCAGAAGGCAGGCAGCCAGTAAGGCTTGATCTCAGAGAAAATGAATCTCCCTAATTGGCAGGAAGCCCAATTTGCCCAGGAAGCCACTCCCAGGGAAGATTTCAGAGTAGCAGCCGCGTTAGTCTGAATCCGCAAAAAGAACAGGAGTACTTGTGGCACCTTAGAGACTAACAAATTTATTAGAGCAGAAGCTTTTGTGAGCTACAGCTCACTTCATCGGATGCATAGAATGGAACATATAGTAAGAAGAAATATATATACATAAGGATAAGTTGGAAGTTGCCATACAAACTGTGAGAGGCTAATTAGTTAAGATTAGTTAGTTTCTATTATCAGCTGTAGAAAAACTTTTGTAGTGATAATCAAGATGGCCCATTTAGACAGTTGACAAGAATGTGTGAGGATACTTAACATGGGGAAATAGATTCAATATGTGTAATGGCCCAGCCACTCCCAGTCTCTATTCAAACCCAAGTTATTGGTATCTAGTTTGCATATTAATTCAAGCTTAGCAATTTCTCGTTGGAGTCTGTTTTTGAAGCTTTTCTGTTGCAAAGTTGCCACCCTTAAATCTTTTACTGAGTGGCCAGAGAGGTTGAAGTGTTCTCCTACCGGTTTTTGAATGTTATGATTCCTGATACCAGATTTGTGTCCATTTATTCTTTTACATAGAGACTGTCCGGTTTGGCCAATGTACATGGCAAAGGGGCATTGCTGGCACATGATGGTATATATCACATTGGTAGATGTGCGGGTAGTCCCTGATGGCGTGGCTAATGTGATTAGGTCCTATGATAGTGTCACTTGAATAAATATGTGGACAGAGTTGGCATCGGGCTTTGTTGCAAGGATAGGTTCCTGGGTTAGTGTTTTTGTTGTGTGGTTGCTGGAAAGTATTTGAAGAATGTGCTATTGGAGGGAAGGGGCTCACAGACCAAGGAGCAGTCCCAGAGGGGAAGTGGGAGTAGGTGCCTAAATACTTTGGAAGATATAGGCCTTAGTAACTTCAGCCAGTTCTTCCTGAAAGGGAAAATATTCTAATATCTTGGGAAATTAGATTATAAAAATATTTTCCCTTTCAGGAAGATCTGCCAATTCCCCTGCATATTTTGGTCACTCTCAGACTGTTGTTCTGCATCTTTTTTTTTTTTTTCAGCTAGAAGCTCTATTTTTAAACTTTTCAAAACTTCTGAGAAGGAGTGAAACTCCCATTGCTTTGCTGTTATATGCTGAACTCACTACAAGGTTTAAAACAGAATAAAAATCCTGAACATGACTTCCTTTTTAATGTCCATTTTATTATACATTCGGGCATCTCATGAAAACTAATAACAAAAAGAGTAGTCTTCACTAAAAAAAATCCTCTTTAACCTTTAATCAACTGAAACTGTTTCCCAACAAATCACTGCTTCATCATTTCCTTGATGAGACATGGAAAGTGCAATGCTTCGAAAATGATGTCTCGGGTTAAGCAATGCTCTTTAGTTCTTATTTGTATGTATAAGAGTACTTTGAGTTCATTGGTGCTTTATCAGTGTGGTGACATTCAATGGGCCACATTCCATTCCCAGTTACAGTGGTATCTGAAGAAACTGAAGAAAATCTATTAACATCACTGGCGAAAAGGCAATACTAAGCTTAAATAAATAGACTCAAATTGGTTCTATAGACATTTTATAAAATTCAGTATAAATTTTTAAAACCTACAGAATTTAGTTGTGATAACCCATAGGATGTATATTTGAACTTGTATCCTTGATACTGAATTCTGTAAGACAGTTTAGTAAAATATATATTGATATTATAAAAAGCTCAAAACCCTAAAAGAAGGATATCATTCTCTAATTAAATTCTATAGAACTTTTCCATAAGGGTTAATCATGGAAGTAGTCCCTCTGTAGGTAGTTCATGACAATAACTAGTTATGTGAGTCAGGGCTATAGGATCAAATGCTTATTCAGGATTTATAACTGAGAAGAACTTAGCCCATTAATATCTTGAAATTGGGAAAAGTCTGACACCATTTCATCTGAAAATTAGGTCAGTGTACTTTTCTACCATATAATTATGAGCAGAGATTAGGAATTATTCCATACCCTTTGCAGAAGCAACATTTGCATACTGCATTGTTCATAATCTTAACCCTAATACAAACCCTGTTCTAAATTCCCATGTATAGAGATTAGATTTAAAAAAAAACCTGACTGAATTTGTTGTGGGATTTTTCAAATTTGCATTCTCTAACAACTTTTGTTTCACCTGTCTTTTCACAGCTCTCCGGGGGGGGGGGGGGGGGAAGAGAAAATGAGTGTGGCCTTTACCATGCTTATGAAGTCATTATCCTGTTAGGAATGACACTCAGAACAGAGATGATCAAATCCCAAAATATAGCTATAGGGAAGCTTGGCTGGAAATGTACACCTCAGCCACTGTCATTTTTGCTAGAGTTAGAACTTGAATATAATTTGTCTTATAGAGCAGCAGGAGGAGATATTTTCTGGCACTGCAGCCTGGCCCTGCTGGTTTGGGAACTGATCCTGCAAATTCTTATTCATGTGAATTAGGACAATCTGAAAACAATGAACTACCTATAGAAGTAAGGAAAAGGTATGTGCACTACAGTTTGCAGAATTAGGACCCAGGGGAAGCAAGCGGAAACTAGGGACTCAGAATCAGATTCTGTGTAGAAGTTTCTCAAGGCTGATTCCCCACTCTGGTACTTTGAGTGCAGAAGGTGCATGCTTGCAAGGACTCTACAAATTAATACTGGCCACTCCAAACTTGTATTAAACTTTCAAGGTTACAGTTTTTCTCCTTGGAATTGGTAGATGCTGCCACCACCCAAGTTCAAAACCGCTTTGAGAGCCCAGGAAGGCACACTTGGGAATTCCTTTCTGTGGAATAACCTCAAGCCCTCTGGGGAAGAGCTGAGAAGAAAAACAAAGGAAATCAGCTGTTGCCACTAGCTAATTAAAGAATATGCACAAACCTCTTAGGACACAAATTCAATTTTTTTCTTAAAAAAAAAAAAGTAAATTTTATTTAAAAAAATGGTTTCAGAGTAGCAGCTGTGTTAATCTGTATCCACAAAAAGAACAGGAGTACGTGTGGCACCTTAGAGACTAACAAATTTATTTGAGCATAAGCTTTCATGGGCTACAGCCAATGAAGTGGGCTGTAGCCCATGAAAGCTTATGCTCAGATAAATTTGTTAGTCTCTAAGGCGTCAAAAGGAAGAAAATACATCTGGGAATTTAGGCTACTGCTAGATTTCAAAAGATCAAATAGAAGGATTAATCATGAAGAATAGTTTCTTGAGGTCCATCTTAAAGGTTACAAGCAAAACAAAAGCACCTGGGGTTAGCATAGAGGAGTCCACAAACCATAAACAAAAAGAGATAAACCTGCTTGCATCTTCCTAGACATTTCCTGATCTACTTGCATATCTGGGGTTTCAAATGAGTAGTTTCTAGATATGATACAGATTTTTTTCATACCTGGCCCAAGCTTCTGACAGCATAGTTGCAGCCCTGTCTGCCTCTCTCTGAGAACAACAACAAACAGATAACAGGGGAGTCTTGTTTCAATTTTAAAAAGTTCTAGCCTTCCCATTGGCTCTTTTGGCCAGGTGCCCACTCAATTCCTTTTACCTATGCATGGCAGTGACTTTTAACCCTTTACAGGTAAAGCAAGTAGAGAACAGCTACTAAGAGATTTTATAGCTAGCTGGCTGGGTTCAAAAAAGGGAGCTCCCCACCCCTTCATTTATCACATGCCTCCCCCCCAATCACAAAGGGTGCAGGCCAGCCTGGTTGAGGTCAGGTTCACACCAGCTGGGATTTCTTCCTGGAGGTTTAGGAAGACAGAGTTAATAAGATACATGCACCTCTAATTTTACTAATAATTACATGAACTAAACAGTATTTTTCACATTTTAAGGACTACAGTAACTTAGAATACAGGGACATTTTTACCTAGTTGATTCTGGGAAACCTTCCTGGGAGAGTGCATCAGCCACTTTGTTAGAGGCTCCTGAAAAGTGTTGTATCTCAAAATCAGTCTTGAAGAGCTAAACTCCATCAAAGGAGGTTTTTTTGTTAGTCTCTTTGACTATGTGAAGCAAGTAGAAAACAGCTACTAAGAGGGATTTTATAGCTACTGGCTGGCTGGGTTCAGAAAAGGGAGCTAACTGTCCCCCCCGTCCCCCCATTCATTTATTACAAAGTTCATTAAGCTTCCAGGGAAACTCAAGTCCTAAACTCCAGAACAATCTACTTTCATTTGCATGGGTTGATCCTAGGGCCTTACTCAAATCATGGACTTCACTTTACTCCCATTCTCTCACACAAGCAAAGGCTGAAATATTAGGCCCCTAACAGTAGGTCTTCACAGCTATGTAAACCCAGGGTTCAAGCTCAGGCCTGACCCCCATTCTATCTACACACAAATTACGCTAATCAAGAGTCACAGGACCCCATGGGGTTGAAGGTCTGAACCTAAGTCAAGTTGGGACCCAGGGTTCAAGTCCTATTGCTTTGCAGTATAAACGCAGCCCCACTGGACTCAGGCTCTGGGAGTCTGCCAAAAATATCCAACAATCCCATGGGCCACCTTTTTTGTCCTCTGGATAGTCAAGTTTGGGGAACAGTCAAGTTTTCCCACATTTCATCATGAACAAAGGACTAGAGTGGCCGCATTTTGGTAGGGTGCTAGGAAGTCTGGGATATGCATGGTTGGACTTCGGCCTGCATAATACAGTATACACCCTGGCTGGGGTTTCAAGTGAGTGTAGATGCTAAAGCCTTAGGTTAACAAACCCAGGGTCTGCTAACTCAAGTTCTACTAACCCTGGGCTTACATCGCAGTGTTGATATACCCTATGACATTAATGATCTGCAAAGAGAAAGTTCGCTCTTCATAATGCCATGCCAATTATACAACACATAAAATGTCCTCTTAGAATGGCTGAATGACTTTTTTTCTTTTTTCCCTCATTGAATTTCAGAGTCTGTGGATGTGCACATAAAGTTTACTTGTTTTAAATGTGAAGGGCTGGGAAACAACTACAAAATGAAACTAGTAGTTTAGAAAAGAACATTTCTGGTTATTACAGTAATGGACAGAGGGTTCAGTCAGAATCAGGCCCCTGTTGTCATGTGTGCTGTACAAGCATAAACTAAAAAGGAGTCCCTGCATCAGAAAACTTACATTCTGCATAGGGACAACAAGTGACAGGGAAGCTTAGAGAACAATGGAGTGGGTGGGGAGTGGAAGACAAAATTGCATATTTTGAAATCAGTTCTTATATACACTAAGGTCCCTTTACATCAGTCTAGCTATCTAGAAGGCTTTAACGTGGGTGTAAATGTAATCTGCTCCCACTTTTTGCTGTTAAAATGGTGTCTTAGTTTAACTGCGAATCTGGTCCAGGATCTTATGGCTTGTCTACATAGCACTGGCAAAGCGCATCAGAGGGGTGAGAGCGTAAAGTGCTCTAATGTGCTGTGCTCTAACTGCCTTGCGTAGACCCTGCTGGCACGCTCCAAAAGATACTTGGTTCAAATTAATGTAGTCGACTATGTCAACACGAGCCAGGTACCTTTTAGAGTGTGCCAGTAGAATCTAAACAAGGTGGTTACAGCCCAGCACTTTACAAGTCACACCTCTCTGGTGCATTTCACCAGTGCCATATAGACTAGCCCGAAGCATATCATCTAGAGGCTTCATGGTTTTTGTTTTAACACAAGATCAATGAACAAGAGCCATTAATTATGCAAATAGTCCCACTGAAATCAATGGGTTTGCTTATGTGATTAACGACTACTTGTGTTAGGTTTGGTCTGAGTGCTTATAGTAAAGTACTAATACACCTAGGTTCTGATGTATCTAAAATATTCAAGCATGTCACTTTTAAATGAAAATAAATTAAAAATGGGACTGGTACACAGTGTTTTGCATTTTCCTAGTATTGCATGACACAATTAATTGTACTATGTGCAATATTCTCCCTAATACAGGCTTTTTAATGAAACGACTTGCTGTCATTTACTCTGCTGATGAAAAGTACCTACCCATACATGCAGTGGCTGTGCAAACAAAACATGTCTTACATTTAAATGTACATATAAACCTCAAATGTGAAAAAACTTGTTCTTTTTTGGCACTTCAAAAAGCATTGTGAATATCATTTACGGGATATCTGTATAGGAAAAACACAGCATTACTGCACAGTTAGTACCTACTGTATGCATGTTACTAGATTTGTGTGGTAAGGGACGAGCCTGAATTTCAAACAGAATTTTGCATATATCTCTACTAGGAATGGCCAAGCTATTTACAGTCATTCAGGAGCATCCCTGGCAGATAATCCAGTCCCATCACTCCAGAGTGGTGTGTTATATTTCAGATCACAAGAAGACCCAGGAGGGGAAAAAATACCATTCCTTCTCCAGTCAGCTACAAAGTTCCCCGTTTCTGCACAGTCTGATATATTTACATTTTGTGGGTTAACATCTCTTAGACTTTTTTTAAAAAAAAGTCTAGCAATGTGTCTTTGTGCTTGGGCTTTGTACTGTTTCAGCTTGCTGCATGGATATAGGTAAAAGACAGTTAAAGAACATGTCTTAGTCATATTAGTACTGCCTAACATAATACCTGATTAGATGAAGAAAACATTACAATGCTGATGGCAATTCTGATAGATGTATGTTTTTAAGGATGTATCTCGTTCTTCTCTTTAAACTGCATCATGTATCAAGAAGAAGAATTCAGTTCCCTGCGGTAGTGTTGAGTAAAGGAGTATATATGTTGTGTTATTGATCTCACCTCCAGCGAGCAGTGAATTTAAGCCAAGTACTTGCCATCTTATTTATGTAATCTGCAGACATATACATAAACAAAGCAACTTTCCTGTCAAGTTTACCTAACCCAGGATGCAAAAACCTGTCACATCAGTTCATTAAGTTCAGATCCGTCTGGTGGTACTGAGATGTGAATTTGCAATCAGTGAATACAGAGGGAGGAACATGACATACTAGCGCTTTGAGTCAATGAACCACTTTTTTTATTTCCTTAAATGTAAAGACTGAATAACTTATTTCATTAAATATTGCAGAAGGCTTTGAATCTCTATTTGCATATTCTATCTGCACATACGTATTAACTTTTGATGTACCATTTTAGCCAATTTTGACAGAGCTACAGATACAGATTTCCATTAGAGCTGCAGCAAGTTGTTTCCTGAGATTTGAACTCTGGAGGAGAACTCTAGAGTTACTTTAAAAAATGTTAAATTATTGTTGGGATAGTGGATGCCTTGATTCAGAAAGGGAAGGAGAGGGGAAGAATATATCTTTGCGGTCATGATCTCCTCTGGTTAGCTTACTGAGCCAATAAAAAAAAAAAGGGAAAGTTCCCAGCAGCCCCATAGTCAGGCAAAAGTAAAGGGGTGTGTGTGTGTGGGGGGGGGGTAACAAACATTTTTTTTATGTTTTGCTTTGATCTGGTTGCACTTCAATATGAAAAGTTACTTTTTTAAAATCGGACAAAATGGCACAGAACGTTAATGGAATTTTACAATTTTCCCTTTCATATTGAAAACCCTACGTTCTTCACTGGCTGTGATAGTGACATTTTACTCTTGGCCACATTCATATATCCTCATTACAATCTCTTAATCCAGGTCTAGTCTCAGGGAAAACTTCCACTTGTGTCAATGGGTGTTTTGATGAAGTAAGGACTGTGGCCTCAGTTTTCACATGTGAATATTCCCGTATTGATAATTGTGCTCAGCTTCAGTGGAAAACCCTGAGCACAGAGCACAGTGGAAAATGTCTGTGTGGTAAATAAAGGCAATGTGGGATAAGGATAGGGTGACCAGATGTCCTGATTTTATAGGGACAGTCCTGATATTGGGGACTTTTTCTTATATAGGCACCTATTACCCCCTACCCCGGTCCCAATTTTTTTTACATTTGCTATCTGGTCACCCTAGACAAGAACATGAGGGAACTGAGGCTGTAGATCAAATCAAGTGTAGCACTGTATACCAAAAATAGAAGGACAGAAAGTGAAGCATAAATCGAGAATACCAAAAGAAAGTTCCTACAGAGATCTAATGCCACAGCTTCTACTCCTGCTGTTGAAGAGTAAGCGCTAGACATCTAACAGTGTAGCCCATAGGGCTAGACTGTTTGCTTATATATCTTTTCTTATCAGTTTCATTGTTTTTTATTATAATAGATTTGTACGAGAGTATTTTGGCCATAATGCAAGGAACCTACAGGCCACATCCTCTATGTTAAGCCAGAACAAGTTAGCATACATATGTTCAGGACCTTTAACCTAAATACGTGATGATGCACTAAAGCATTCAGTTAGCATATATATGTTTGTGACCTTTAGCATAGATAAGTGAGGATGAGTTAAAGCAAGTTAGACCTTTGACATAGATAGATAGATAGCTACCTAAGTTCATGCCCTCTTTAAACTCAACAAGTATACCACAAAGACCATAGAAATAACCAGTTAGGTCAGAAATAACAGATGTGAGAATGAGCTAATAATGCATATGAACATGCCAGCTTATAGAGTAAGCCTGCCCTGATATTTTGTGGGCGAGGAAATTAAGTTTGGACCGGGAAAGTGGGCACATAGTGTTCAGGCTCTATAAGAGGACCAACCCGCCATGTTAGTGGTGGGTTAATTTTAGTCAGGCTTTAAATTAATTTCTATAGTCTTTCAGCTCTCTGGCTTCTCCTAAGGTCTTCACCTCCCACTCAAGAATTGAGGATCCTGGACCGTCGGACTTTCGGCATGTCAGAGGCGAGGCTGGTCCTTTGTCTCTTACCACCAGATTATCAAGGAAGGGTCTGAATGTTAATCTAGGTGGTTTTATAATATATAATACCTTGTAGTGGTCCCTCATTCTCCAGTCCGGAGGGGAGGCTACTCTGCCTTGTTGTCAGGGGCAGTAGTCTTCGGGCTCGGGCCACACCGGCGGGCCCAAGCTGTATGCAATCTGTGATTCTGGGCCCGTCTAACAGAGGCCAACACACCACAATAGTTTGGGGCTCCTGTCCTTCCCCATGTACCCAATGTAGTCTTTAGCCCGCAGCCTTGCACCTGGGGCTGACACCAATTAACAGTTTGGGCTCTAGCCCTCGGAGCGGGGCCGGGCAGACAGCAGGCTGTAGCCTAAGCCTCTGGACCTAAGGCAGCCAGCAAACACAGTCAATAGCTCTAGTCATTTGGGGGCAGGCCAGAGCAGGAAGCAGGCTTTAGCCTAAGCTTGGGGCTCAGGCAGCCAGCAATCACACACAGTCTCAGGGTTCAGGTAGGGGTGAGCGCCCATAAAATTTAGGGGGCTCCAAAGAGGGTTGAACACCCAGCAGGCAGTCTAGGGTGCTCACAGGGGTATTCATACAGCATAGGGCTCCTGGCCTAAGGTGGGGGGTCAGCCGTCCCAGGGTTGGGGTGGCAGGGGGACCTGGGCCTACCCTACTCCACCGCATCCCAGCCCAGGGCCCTAACAGTGGCAGAGTGGTCTTCCACTGGGTTGGCGGGGATCCAGCCACAACATGCCAACCTAGAAGCGGTCGGCCCTCTAGCCAGCCAGTTTTCGGCTGCCCTTGGGCTACTTCCTACATCCCTGGGGTTTGGTACCTCAGACCTCCACAGGTCCTTGGGCTCCTCGGGGTATACAGCCAATGGTAGTCCCAGCAACTCCTTGTCTGGGTACGTCTCCTCTGGGGGCAGGGCACGGCAGAGCACAGGTTCCACTCCTGGGTGCTGCAGCAGGGCAGAAGCATCAGTCTCCTCCACTGACTCCCACCCAACTGAGCTGCAGAGCCCTCCCTTTATCCGGCTCCACCCACCAAGGGGAGTGTAGTGGTCCCTTGTTCTCCAGTCCGAAAGGAGGCCACTCTGCCTTGCCACACACCACCTATACTTCTAGGACAATGTTATTTCATTTGCAATTTTCATTGATTACTTTTCCATTTTATTATTATTATATTTATTTCAATAAAAGTCTTTAAGGCTGTATTTTGTTTTAAGTGTGAATATCCTTGTCATACATCCTGAGGATCCTTACAAAACTCTGTGTAGCCTGATTCTGGGACAAGAACCTCATTACCTTCTGATCAGATCAATTGGCGAGCCTATAACCCATATTATATGAACAATAATATTTAATCCCCTAAAATCAGGCAACAGCCGCAGCAGTCTACTCTGATTCTGAAGGGAGAATTAAAGGCTCAGTGGATTGCTCATCTGTACTAAAGCTTATGTCCAGAAAGCTGATTACCTTTAGAACTCTGAAAGCCCTTCCTTTCACTAAATGAGTAAACTTGTTTTCATTGTAAAAGCCCCAATCCAACTTCACTGAAGTCAATGAGAGTCTTTCCATTGACTTTAATAGGAAGTGGATCAGACTGAGAGAGCTCGCCTGATAGGTGTTACATATGCAATTTTTGTATATACAAACTACAAGAGTGAGGTTATAATGTCCTGAAACTAGAAGCAAATTAGAATCACAAACTTTTCCAGGAGGAAAAATAAATCTAATAATTTTAAAAGGTTTGGACTATTAAACTGGATTTGTACCCAGTGTAATTAAACATTACAGTCATTCAGTCATTGTGCCTTGGATGTGGGATTAATTTTTTTTTAAAGTGGGAAACAAAAAAAGATTATACAGACTTTAGAGGGAATCACTTGAAAACATAACAGATCTAAGGTTCTTTCATCTTCATCCCAGCAAATCTCTGGCCTGGACAGGACTGAGATGTGTCAAAGGTCCTCCTGCTTGTAAAACAGTCCTAATCTTCTGAGCATGACACGAAAAGACAGTCAAAGCCCAGTTCTCACTTTAACTCTAGTGCTGTTGAATTCTGTTGAAATAAATTAAGCTGATTAGATTTCAGGATGATTCTTTACGTCTGTGTGGACTGGCTCCTGGGGACGCAGATTATAAACTGGGCACAACTAATCCACAATATACTTTTATTCTTTGCTGTAGTATTTAGTTGAGCAATACACACTTTATTTTGCTAAATTGGGCAGGTGCATAGATACTAAAGCTGCACAAAAAATTAAAAAACCCAATTCATCCCATAATTCATTTTAAAAATATTGTGAAATGTACTGACTATTTACTATGGCACTATGATGCATGGGAAGAATCCCAGTTTCTGCGTGAAGCCCCATTGCTTTGTATGGGAATAGGGATCTATCCCCACTGACAACCTGTGGGATCACCATACAAACAGCACTGAGGATGCGGACACAACATTTTGCTCTTCAGTGCCTTCTCTTTTGCGTGCATGTGGTCTTGTTCTTAAAGCATTACAGAAAATTGTTTGTGAAAGGTTGAAGAAAGCTAATTGTTTGAGTTGTCATTATTTCCCCAGCCAGGTTGCTGACAGATCTTGTGGCCTTTCAGGCTTCTGTAAAGCAGATCTTCCTATGTAAGAGTGAGGGGGAGAGGAAATTTCATTCTCCAAAATGTCTTTTCAGACCATTTCCCTTCCCCACTGCCACCCCCACACATCTCTCCATAAGCAGAGGGCTGCTTACCCCAGCAGTGGATACACATGGAATGTCATCCCTAGATCCACAGAGGCAGGAGCTGTCTTGCATGGCTGGCTGGTTACCTCTCTGTGTAGTTCTGCTGGACTCCCCTCCCCGTGACAACTTTTCTCCAGGAAAAGTTGTGTTATTGACCAAGTCCTACTGTGTCTCTTCAGCAGCTGCTATGGAGGGAAATCTGCAGGAGGTAGTGTGGTTTCTGCAGAAATCTCTGGCCTGGATAGGGCACAGGAATATGGAGAGTTAGGCCCTGTTACACTGGCAAGTTTCTGCACAATAAAGCAGCTTTCTGCCCCATAACTCCCGAGGTGTACACACTCTCAAGCCAGTTAGTGCGCAGAAACGGTGCAGTTGCAGAGCTGTAAAAAACCACCCCAGCGAGAGGTGTACAGCTTCCTGCGCTGGGGCTACAATGCTGTGATGCCAGTGTAAATACCCTGGTTGATTACAGCACTGCAACTGGCCTCCGGGAGGTGTCCCACAATGCCTGTTCTCACCTCTCTGGTCATCAGTTTGAACTCTACTGCTCTGCCTTCAGGTGACCAACCGTCATCCCCACCCCTACATTCCTTTGGAAATTTGAAAGTCCCCTTCCTGTTTGCTCAATAATGCATGCAGTGGTCTCAGCACATCTTTCCAGGTGGCCATGCCTGCTCCACTTACCAGGCGATTCCCCGCTTGGAGCAATGCCGAGCTGCTGGACCTCATCAGCATTTGGGGAGAGGAGGCTGTGCAGTCCCAGCTGCGCTCCAGATGTAGGAATTATGATACCTATGGACAGATTTCACTATGCATGACAGAAAGGGTCCATGACTGGGACACATTGCAGTGCAGGATCAAAGTGAAGGAGCTGCGGAACGCCTACCACAAGGCTTGGGAGGGAAACCACTGCTCTGGTGTTGCGCCCACGAGCTGCCAGTCCTACAAAGAGCTGGATGTGATAATTGGTGGCGACCCCACCTCCATTGCAAAGGCCCCTGTGGATACTTCGGTGGCTTGTGTGCCAGTCGAGAGTGGACCGAGTCAGGAGGAGGAAATCTTGGACGAGGATGCGGAGGGGGAGCGAGAGGGAGAGGATGACTCGGAGGTCAGAGATGCATGCAGCCAGGAGCTCTTCTCTACCCCAGAGGAGGCTAGCCAGTCACAGCTATTGGAGGTTGGCAAAGCACAAACAGGAGAGGAGGCCCCTGGTAAGTGGCTTTGATTTTGGGAATCACTGAAGTGAGTTGTTAAGGGCAGGCAGGTTGCAGAAAGTAGGCTTGTGTCTGTATGATGCACGTACCACCACATGCCTAGTCTGAGCAGCGGAACAGGTTGTTGATTGATTCCCCCACTTCACAGGAATCTGCCTCAGAGATCTCCACGGAACTCTCATGGAGATACTGGGCAATCTGCTGCCTCAGGTTCCTCAGCCGAGCTACTTTGTTTCCTGCCCCATTAAGGGTAACTTTCCCTTGCTACTCTGCTGTCACTGCGGAGAGGAGGGGACCTTTGCTGCACACAGGCAAGCCGCATAAGGGCAGAAGCCACAGTCTTGGAGAAGACCCTCCCTTGATTCCCTGCTCAGCCTCAGCAGCGAGATATCTTCCATAATGAACACAGCCTGTGGAAAATATGGGGACAGTAATGGTTATAAGCCCTCCCTACAGTGCTGGCTCTCCCCAAGAGCCACATGCCCAGTGTACAGAACAGTCCTGGAACACTGATTTCCACTGCCCCTGCAGTTATTCACTATTTGGGGGGGTCTTGTGGCTCATGTGTTCTTGCCTGGGGTCAGCCAGTTAGTGACAGGTATGTGAATACTGGCTGTTTTTAAAATCACTGGTTTCAGAGTAACAGCCGTGTTAGTCTGTATTCGCAAAAAGAAAAGGAGGACTTGTGGCATCTTAGAGACTAGCCAATTTATTTGAGCATAAGCTTTCGTGAGCTACAGCATTCAATGAAGTGAGCTTTAGCTCACGAAAGCTTATGCTCAAATAAATTGGTTAGTCTCTAAGGTGCCACAAGTACTCCTTTTCTTTTTAAAATCACTGGTTTGTGTGTTGCAAACAATACTGCATCTGTAAAATGTTGCATTTTGGCTTCACAGATATGACCTTGGGAGCCCAGCCACCCTCTTTGTTATTGCCAGCTGAATGGCTGCGCAGAATTAGAAAGCAGCCACAAAGAACTAAAGAGGACTTTCTGCATGATGTCATGATGCACTCCGCGGTCAAAAAAAAAAAAGAATTGAAGGAGTGGTGGGGCAGTGAGAAGAGGGACTGAAAGGAGAACCTGGCATGCCAGAACGATGCCACAGAGTGGCTCTTAAACGTTATGGAGAGTCAAGCGGACACACTCCAGGCGGTATTAGCACTGCAAACCAAGTAGCTCTGCACCTGCCCTCCCCTGCAGCTGCTGTCGCAAAACTCTTTCCCATGTGCCCACCAGACACTGCCAACACACTCTTATCAACCTCCTGGCTCCAATCTGTACCCACTGCATTCCACTCCTGCCTATCACAGTCCAGCACTGCAGACTCCCAGTACCCACTGCACTCAACACCCGTCCCCCTACAGTTTAGCCCTGCTAGAGTACAGTACCTGCTGCACTGTACTCCAAAGGACAAGGTTGCATATGATACCCGGACATACACAAATCTTTAACCATCCTGGGACCCCACCTCCTCCTGGGACCCTCCCTTCTCCCACCCCTCACAGTGCTGATGTGTTTTTTGTTTCTCTCTCTCCTCTGGTTGTTGTTTTTTAATAAACCTTCACAGTGCATCATCTGCACCAATCACAATCACCTCCTAGCATTACAAGCACTGCACTCCCAAGCATAGCAACAAATATTAGTGGCTTTCAGCTTCAGATTGCTGCCTCAAGGCATCCCTGATCCTTATGGTCCCTCGCTGCGCCCCTTTAATAGCCCTGGTCTCTGGCTGATCAAATTCAGCCTCCAGGTGCGGAGCCCAGCCCTGAGTGAAGCTTTCACCCTTCCCTTCACAAATATTATGGAGCGTACAGCACGCAGCTATAAGCATAGAAATATTGTCATTGGCCAGTCCAGCCTCCCATATAGGCAGCACCAGCAGGCTTTTAAATGGCCAAAAGCACACTCAACAGTCATTTTGCACTTGCTCAGCCTGTTGTTGAACTGCTCCGTGCTGCTGTCAAGTTGTCCCATGTATGGCTTCATAAGCCATGGCATTAAGGGGTAGGCAGGGTCTCCCAGGATCACAATGGGCATTTCAACTTCCCCTACGGTGATCTTCTAGTCCGGGAAGAAAGTCCCTGCTTGCAGCTTCCTGAACAGGCCAGTGTTCTGAAAGATGTGTGTGTCATACACCTTTCTGGACCAGCCCACAGTGATCCACAAGCGCCTGGAGAACTATAGAGAAATATGCCTTCCGATTAATGTACTCGGTGGCGAGGTGGTCTGGTGCCAGAATTGGAATATGCGTGCCATCTATTACCCCTCTGCAGTTAGGGAAGCTGTAGAGAGGCTAGCCAGGGCTTGTCCCTCTCCGGGGTGGCAGGGAATCCCACACCGCCTCATTCCCTTTGGGAATAGCTCTTGTGGGGAATTAGTCCGGCCGCGGGAGTCTTCCTTTATGGCCTTAGGGAAGGTACAAATAAACACAGTGAGCCCAGGCCCTGGGTCCGGAGGGTCACTGGTGAGTCAGGAGCTCAGGCCCTCGGGCAGGGGCTGAGCAATAACAGTATGATAACAAGCCGAGACCCTAGGTCAGGACGGGGCAATGGTGAGTCAGGCACTCAGGCCTTCAGGCAGGGGCTGAGCAACAACAGTATAGAAACAGTAGGCCCAAGTTGCCTGGGAGAGGGGGAGATTGCCAACCGTGAGTTGGGTGACAGGGTGGGTGCAGGCCCTCCCACTTCACTGCATCCCAGCCCGGGGCCCTAGCAGCGGCAGACGACCCACTGCTGAGTCAGTGGGGATCCTGGCCACAACACACTGACATGGGTTCTGGCAGTGCTGCAGCCAGAATAGGGTCGGCTGCCCCCAGGCTACTTCCAGACTCCCCCTCTTGTGGTACCTGGGTCAGGGTGGTGTTCTCAGCATGATCCAGCACCAGAGGTTCCTCAGGATAGCTGGCCAGGGGTAGACTTGGAAACTCCTTCTGGTAGCTGGCGTGGGGCAGGCTCAGCAGCTCCTCAGGGTAGCTGGCGCGGACAGGCTCGGCAACTCCTCTGGGTAGTTGGCGGAGTCCTCAGGTCTTCCACAGACCAGTGGGCTTTCCCACTTGCGAGCTAGGCTGGAGGCATCTGGCCTCCCCGGCGGCTGCTTCCTCAGTGAGCCCTGAGGTTGGGACTTTATACTTCTGGGGCAACACCTGACCCTCTGTGGGGCAGGCTCCGCCCACTCTGATGTCCGGAAGGACTCGTCTCTCTCCGGGATGGCAGGGAACCACAGCACCTCACTACAGAAGTCCATTTGTACAAAGCCATCCACAACGTCACGTACGTTGCCCAGAGTCACGATCTTTTGGAGTAGGATGAGATTAATGGCCCTGCACACTTCCATCAACAGGAGTCCAATGGTCAACTTTCCCACTCCAAACTGGTTAGCATTAATTGGTAGCAGTCTGGAGTAGCCAGCTTCCACAGTGCAATCACCACGCTCTTCTCCAGTGACAGGAAAGCTCTCATTCTCGTGTCCTTGCGCCACAGGGCTGGGATGAGCTCATCACACAGTGCCATGAATGTGGCTTTCCTCATGCGAAAGTTCTGCAGCCGCTGCTCATCATCCCAGATGTGCATCACAATGTGATCCCACCACTCAGTGCTTGTTTCCTGAGCCCAAAAGTGGCATTTCACTGTCGTCAGCACCTCCGTGAATGCCACAGGCAATCTCATGTCATTGCTACTATACATGGCAAGATCAATGTCAAACTCCTCTTGCCTTCATAGTTTAACGAATAACTCCACTGCCACTCGTGACTTGTTAGTGAAAGAGAGCAGCATATTGATCAACAGTGCGGGATCCATTCTGCAGACCAAAGAGGCAAACCACACAGTACACAACCCATTGAAAGATGGTGCCAAATGCGGACAGAAGCACAAGGATTGCTGGGATGTGAAGCAATGCATCATGGAGCATTGGGACAGGACCCAGGATGCCCCACGACCCTCTCTGCCTTCCCACAACTCTTAGCGGCAGAAGAGGAATAGATGCTCTGTGGGATAGCTGCCCAGAGTGCACTGCTCCAAATACTGATGCAAGTGCCACAGTGTGAACATGCTATTGCGCAGGCAGCTGACAGTGTGAACACACAACAGTGGTTTCCCTTCAGCGCTCTCTGAGCGGTGATGTAACTCTGCCAGTTTAGACATACCCTTAGTCAGTACCGTCCCTCAACCAGTCACCGATGACTTGAAACCCCATGAGTGGCAGACTTCTACGTAGCACTTGCAGAGGGACCTCTGTGGGGTCCCAGGGAGAGATAGCAGAGGGAGAGGGAGAGGTGTGTGTATGTGTATTACCTATATCCACTTCCACTTAAACCTTTTTTTTTTTACTCCCCTTTGAATGGAGTATGGTGATTTTTAGCAAAGTATAACAGTATTTTTTGTGGGGGAAGGGGTGTCTTCCAATTCTGTATCAAAGTAGTGCTATGTAGAAGTTATCCAGACCTTGGCATTGATGTCTAAAATTGACTTTTTTATTGTCCTTATTCTGGTAGCTGGAAGGAGATTACAGCGTATAGTGTAAATTTAATGTCACCCTGGTAGGAGGTGGCAGGTTAGGAATCTTGTCAGTCACTGATTTACTGCTTAACAGTAGGGAAAGGCTTTAGAACAACCCCCCACCCCCCAGGAGTGTCATAAATACTTCTTTATTGTCAAGATGTCAGAACACAACCCAGGGTAGCCACTAAGCTTAGAAGTGATTTATGAAAAAAGATCACCTGGAGATTATTTTATTTTTATCATTTTAAAAGGACATGAAAAGATCATTTTCATTGTGTCTTTTTCCTGGTCAGTACACAAATACCAAAAAGAGGCAATTTGCTCATAAAAGGACCATTGGTATTAAGGGAATGTTCTAAATTCTGTATTGTTGATAATTAATTTCTATTACTTGGGCTGATTTGTGGGACATTCTTCCATCCCAATTTTTTTAAATTTCTGCTTTTATAAAAGCTAGATTTCCTCAAGATGCACAATATGTTCAAATTCTGCTAAATTTCTCTAATGATGCGAAAGCTGAAAGGAATAGTGGCTTCTTTCAGAATCTGTGACTTTTAGTGCTACTTTTCCATCCACAGTTACAGCTTTAGGAAACTATAATTAGGAGCATGTTATTAGGATTTTAGAATCATATGAAACAATACCATTTTAAAAATAGATCCAACAATAAAACTAACCTTGTCAAGAATAAAAGGCACCAGTATGAGTTTTATAAATTTAAAACTGTCATGTGGCTAGATCAGTAAAGAATAAAAATACCTCCCCCAAATCTTCACCACCTAAGGTATGTTTAATGTCAAGGACATCACTCTAATGTGGAAAGCAACACAGGACACCACAGTATTATTAATTAATTTATGAATAGTACTATATCGAAAGTTGTGCTAAACAGTAAAACAGGTTACATACCACTTAACTATTTTCCTATCCTGCATATATGCCTAAATTTTGCAGCATATATAGTATATCACTCCTCTTATTAGAGAGCTAAACAAAGTGGTTCAGATGAAATGAGGTCACCCCCTTCCCCATAAACATACACCAATAGGAATGCAAATAGAACTCTTTTTCAGATTTTGAAAAAAAGGTAGGGCCTGTGTGATGGGTTCCCCCCAGGGTGCCACCTGGAACTGGGGAACCACTGAGCCCCCTGGCCCACCAGCCTGGGCTCCCTATCACACTGTACTGCTGTGATAAGCTGCAAAGTCCTCCAGCCTGCACTTTCATCAGCATACATACAGGTAGGGACAAACCTAGCTGCAGTTACATGCAGCCTCTCTGACCAGCCCCTGCATAGGAAGACTACAGCCAAGGCAACTCCCAGCTCCCCAGGCATGCATCCCCTCTGAAGTATAAACCCCAAATCATACCATCTTGGCTGTACAGAGAACTGTACAGAGTGAGGTCATAAAGTTTTCCCCTTCCCTCAATGTGGACAGGAATATGCAACAGCCTTTGCCCCTTAGGTATGAATCCCACACACATCACTCCAACTCCCTGGTTTAGATAAAGCAAAAATAAGCTTATTAACTGGAAATGATAGATTTTAAGTGATTATAAGGGATAGCTAACAGATCAAAGCAGATTACCTAGGAAATAAACAAAAAATGCACACTAAGCTTAATATTCTAAATAGATTGGATATGAATTAGCAGATTCTCACCCTAAGAGATGATACAAGCAGGCTGCAGATTCTTAAGGCGCACGCTACACTTGCTTTATAGCTTGGAATCTCCAGGTCTTTCACACACAGGCTAGAAATCCCTTTAGCCTGGGTCCAGCACTTCCCCCCAGTTCAGTCTTTGTTCCTCGGGTGATTTCAGAAGCCCTCTTGTGTGAGGAGTAAAGAACTACAGCTGATGTCACTTCCTCCCTTATATCGCTTTTGCATATGGCGGGAACCCTTTGTTCCAAAGCTCGGTTCCCAGACCAGTCTGTAGAAAAATACTGACATCCCAAGGTGGAGTCCAGAGACATGTGGTCTGATCACATGTCCTAGTAGAGTCATAGCAGCCATTACTTACAGGCTGTTTGTAGCATTCTAGGAAGGCTCATTGGGTGGGAGATTATCTTCTCCCAAGGCCTATTGTTTTTTTTTCCTAATGGCCTATTGCCCTGAATAGGCCCTTCCCCACCCACTATTTAGACTGAAAGCATCTTGTCTAGTGGGTGTCACCCAGGTGTAACTACATTTTAAATATAGATACATAGTTAATATTCATGACTTCAGATACAAAAATGATACATGCATACAAATAGGATAATCATATTCAGCATAACTTTTTCCAATGACACTTCACATGATTTATCTTGTACAAAATGCATCATAGTTATGCCATAAACTTATCATTATAATATCACTGTGAAGAATATGGGGTGCAGTGTCACAGCCTGATCCAAAGCCCATTGAAGTGAATGGAAATTCTGTTTTCCCTGTCTACAATTATCTTTGGATCAGGCTTAGCATGATATGCCTCTGCCATGTTTCCATTGCATTGCCATTTCTAAGTGTGTTAAGATTGCTACCAGAAGTAGCAAAATAAGAGGCAAGACTTTTCTGTGGTATTCCAGATGCAGCCAGAATCAGTGTATCCAGAAATACCATAAGAGTGTGTTTTGGGAATATTTCCACCCCAATAGTGCTGATAAGCATACAGATTTTTACATGCACAGGAGAACTGAAACCAAACAACAGAAGTTTTAGGTTTGTCCATCTCTGGAAGCTAAATTGTGCATTAGCAAAGCTGTACTACCCCAACGGGAGCTTAGGAGAAAATTGTGCAGAGGGACTTCGGAGGTTACAGTATCCTCCCTGCTCCCTTCGGGGTGTCATATACCCCCAGCAATGCAATGAAAGAAGAGGCTTCACACTGCTCTGGGTAAAGGAATTGCAACTGTCCCAGGCCTTTGCCCAGGTTGTGCAAAGGACTCCTTGTGTACACTCTCCCAAAGAATCCTTGTGAAGGCCTTCTATAATCTAGCCCTACCTGTTACCCTTTCAAAGCATAGCCAGTGTGACAGGAATTTAAAAAAAATCCCATGAATTGTATTACTTTGTCACTATATGTTAAAATAAACTTCAATCTGTGTGTCTTTTCCCTTTTCTTGCAACTTTAATTGCGATGCATTAATTCTAAAACTTGTGAAAGTGAGAGATAAATAAGATTTCCTAGTGCAAGAAGACAACAAACAAGCTTTCCCACATACCATCACCCTCTCTAAGCAACTTAGGCCTGATCTGCTGTTCCAGTCCTGAGAATATGCTTGTCAGAGAACGCTACATCAGACTGACATAATGGCTCACAATGAGATATACCTGATTTTGTTATTATTTCCCAAATGTGACGGGATGTGTTTGGAGCCAATTGGATTCTTCTCTTGGGAGTAGAGTTCAAGAAAGTGGGAAGAAATGCACTGTCCTTCTGGCAGGTTTTCAAATTGAGGTTTGGAGTGTGTTTGGGAAGTTATGACCAATCATTAGTCAGGTAGACCCATGTCCTTCCTGACTGATGAAAGCCAGCAGAGAACTGCTGAAGCCTGCCTGTAGGATCTTGCCAGAGTGAATGGAATGACCCTCCACTGTATGTGTTCCTTAGAATCATAGAATCATAGAATATCAGGGTTGGAAGGGACCTCAGGAGGTCATCTAGTCCAACCCCCTGCTCAAAGCAGGACCAATCCCCAATTAAATCATCCCAGCCAGGGCTTTGTCAAGCCTGACCTTAAAAACTTCTAAGGAAGGAGATTCTACCACCTCCCTAGGTAACGCACTCCAGTGTTTCACCACCCTCTTAGTGAAAAAGTTTTTCCTAATATCCAACCTAAACCTACCCCACTGCAACTTGAGACCATTACTCCTTGTCCTGTCCTCTTTTACCACTGAGAATAGTCTAGAACCATCCTCTCTGGAACCACCTCTCAGGTAGTTGAAAGCAGCTATCAAATCCCCCCTCATTCTTCTCTTCTGCAGACTAAACAATCCCAGTTCCCTCAACCTCTCCTCATAAGTCATGTGTTCCAGACCCCTAATCATTTTTGTTGCCCTTCGCTGGACTCTCTCCAATGTATCCACATCCTTCTTGTAGTGTGGGGCCCAAAACTGGACACAGTACTCCAGATGAGGCCTCACCAATGTCGAATAGAGGGGAATGATCACGTCCCTCGATCTGCTCGCTGTGCCCCTACTTATACATCCCAAAATGCCATTGGCCTTCTTGGCAACAAGGGCACACTGCTGACTCATATCCAGCTTCTCGTCCACTGTCACCCCTAGGTCCTTTTCTGCAGAACTGCTGCCTAGCCATTCAGTCCCTAGTCTGTAGCTGTGCATTGGGTTCTTCCGTCCTAAGTGCAGGACCCTGCACTTATCCTTATTGAACCTCATCAGATTTCTTTTGGCCCAATCCTCCAATTTGTCTAGGTCCCTCTGTATCCTATCCCTGCCCTCCAGCGTATCTACCACTCCTCCTAGTTTAGTATCATCCGCAAATTTGCTGAGAGTGCAATCCACACCATCCTCCAGATCATTTATGAAGATATTGAACAAAACCTTCCTCTTTGAGAAATCCTAGAGTGACAAAATGAGAAACTGCTCTTCCTTCCCAAGCGTTCACAAAAGCAGAGTTCCGTTTGTAACCCATCTGGGGTGGGGTGGGGTTTGAGATATTTTGGGCTGCAGTGCTATCAATTATAGATGATATTGAGTGCTATGTCTCTTTTCATCAAATTCAGATTCTACAAATCTCATTACTTTTCCAGTGCCAAAATGAGACAAAAATCTAACACACTGCCAGTGACTCAACTGAAGAAGGTAGAAGTCTTGCCTGTTGTCAATGGAAAGCATTTAGAGGAATGGGCAGAGGTAGTGTTTGTCAATCCATTGAGGGTGTATGCCAACCTTCTGCCAAGAAAGTGGGCAGCGTGTAGAATCTGTCATGCCTTCTGTATTCTCAATAACAGTTCCTTTCATCTATTGCTAGCCACGAGGATGGTACCATACCTTTCTACTGGAGATCACACATCAATCATCCATGCCTTTGGCACTTTGGCATTAGTTTTCTGCAACATGCTATTTAGGGATGCCCTTGAAATCCATTGGTAGCCTGATCTTTAGATTATGTATTCATTATATTGATTCCTTAGGAATCCCCAGTTATTATATTGATAGTTGGCAGATTCTTGTCACAAGATCAGGCCCAGTATTACTTAAATTATTATGTAGTTGGGAACCGCGATGTGCACAGTTGAAACACTCACTCTATCAGGACTCTTCTATAATTAAAAATAGTTTATTCATACATTTAGCAAGTCACAAACACTTCAACTCAGTAAGGTAGATAGAGCTACTAGAAAATGTACATCTGTATATCCATATGCTCAAAGCATCCCTTGTGGAGAACAACCTGAAATGTTAGCCATCATCTTCCTCATCACCATCACCTTCCACATCATTACCACTGGCCATCATTCTGGCACCTCCCAAAGACTACATCTCCTTCTTCCCTCCGCCCCCAGGCCGGGATGCCACTTTTACAATATGTTACGCCGACGCTACTATGTTTGCTGCATATTCAGTAGGGAATTTTCCTCCTTTTCCTTATTTGAATTTCCTTAACTTACTAATTTTGGAGTGTCTTTTTTCTATAGGTTAGTTTATCAATGATCTCAACTTATTTTTATATACATCAGTTCATTGCCATGGCCCTTTAGTGGTTCGGTATCTGAGGATGTAGCTCATGTACATCATTTCATTGTCATGGCACTTCTGTGGTTGGATCATGTATCTGTGGTCAGAACTTCCCCTTAAACACTCTATTTTCAGCTCCCGAATATTTGGGGTTTTCTGTTGGGCCATTTATTTGTGCACAGTTCATAGGCTTCAAGCCTTATGCTAACTTATAAAGCCAATGTCTTACAGGATACAGGTCTGTAGGTTCCTTGCTTTACTGCTGAATATAATGCAAATCAATAAATATAATAAAGAGAAGCCAGCTCACTGGGCTACACACTTCAGCTGGTACAGAATCCACTTCCTGAAGCATCCTAAGTGCAGTAAATCAGTGTGAACATATTGCACATCAGTTCAAGTCTTTGCACTAGGTTTCTTTCTCCTTTATGGATTCAGTTCAAGGTCTTGGTGGAAACCTTTAAAGCCCTGAAAGGTCTGGGGCCTGGCTATTTGAGAGAATGATGCTCATCTGATTCCCTATCATAGCAGTTAAACTGAGATGGGATACATTTGATTTTGGGTGAGCATTTCATGGCTGGTGGCAGGGCTTGATCAGTTGAGGGCTCCTTCTTATATTTGCTTTCCTCATTTCAATGGATGATGTAGAGTTTATTTTGTTTATTTTATTTTAGCCAGCTCAGTGTCTTTTTTTCTTTTGCTTCTTTTAGTCTTGAGAAAAGGCTAATATTTTTTAATACTTTACATGGTTTATAATTTTGTTTTGTTTTTAATTTTGAAATTAGCAACTATGTGAAGAGTTACCTAGAAATTGGCAGGATTTGTTTTGTGTGATTGTCTTCAAATTCTGTAGTAGTTTTGTGACATGGGACATATTTTTCTTTTTAAAACACTCCTATTTGAAAAAATAGAAAAGGACTAACATGGTATTGTAGTGGAACTAGGATTGTAATCAAATAATTAAAGTACAGATCCAAGAGCTACTCAGTGTAAATAGCTTGTTTTCCTGCATTGAAATTTTGACCCAGGAACCAGTTGACTGTGCTTTTATGGGTTTATTTAAAGAATAAACAAACAAAGATGAAGCTAAGCAAATATGTCACTAACTTTTTAACTTCCCTAAACTAATCAAATGAAATACAATGCAATGTTCAAATTGAACTTAAATTGCAGCTTTCATACATCAATGGTTACATCAATGGTTACATCAATACATCAATGGTTCAGTTTATTTGGCTTGCCAATTAGTACAGTGAATAATTACATCAATTTATAAGGTTAACCCAAGAATTATTATTACTTCAGTACATCACAGGAAAGCTAATGAAGAAAGCCTTTCTTTTAATCTAATCAATTGGGCTAAGAGTCAGCTAAAAGCAAGCACTTACTCTCACATTTATTTTAAGGAAGTATAGCCCTTAGAATGATTTCTTTATAGTTTTCCTCTTTGGTATGCTACCTTAAGTTTCTCTGAACATGCAGCCTATGCTAGACTCCATTTACTTAGCTTATTCCTCTTCCCACATTAGTACAATGTTTGCATCTTTCTGAACATATTGAATCTATTTCCCTAAGTTAAGTATCCTCACACCTTCTTGTCAACTGTCTAAATGGGCCATCTTGATTATCACTACAAAAGTTTTTTTCTCCTGCTGATAATCGCTCATCTTAATTAATTAGCCTTTTACAGTTTGTATGGCAACTTCCACCTTCTCTGTATGTATATGTCTTCTTACTATATGTTCCATTCTATGCATCCGATGAAGTGGGCTGTAGCCCATGAAAGCTTATGCTCTAATAAATTTGTTAGTCTCTAAAGTGCCACAAGTACTCCTGTTCTTTTTGCGGATACAGACTAACTTGGCTACTCTGAAACCTGACACAGATTTGTTAGTCTCTAAGGTGCCACAAGTACTCCTGTTCTTTTTACAAATACAGGAGTGATTCTTAAATCAGGCACTTAGCAACTTTGGAATAACATGCTTTTTACCCAAACTTTTTACTCAAATACGTTTTTTTAGCATCTACCTGGGGTAACTGTTAGTTACACACACACACTTTCTAATGGACTGTTGAAGAATTCATACTTCTCTGAATTCTATACAAAAGCACTCTTAACGTCTTGGACTATAAGGTGGCTAGAAAGCTGGCTAGATTGTCGGGTGGTGAAACACTGGAATGCGTTACCTAGGGAGGTGGTGGAATCTCCTTCCTTAAAAGTTTTTAAGGTCAGGCTTGACAAAGCCCTGGCTGGGATGATTTAGTTGGGGATTGGTCCTGCTTTGAGCAGGGGGTTGGACTGGATGACCTCCTGAGGTCCCTTCCAACCCTGATATTCTATGATTCTATGATCTTCATAGTCTCTAATTCACCTGACTAGTCTTAGCTGAGAAATAATTCTGATGTTGCAAACAGCTTGAGCTCATTTCATATGCAGGAAGACTGTCAGTCTCCTTTCCACTTGGTTATAGACTTCAGGCTTGGAGCCTTTCTCTTCTCCTTCTCTGAATCACTGGTCCAGGGAAGAGAGCAATATACAACTTTCATTAGAATCATTAGAATACCAGGGTTGGAAGGGACCTCAGGAAGTCATCTAGTCCAACCCCCTGCTTAAAGCAGGACCAATCCCCAATTTTTACCCCAAATCCCAAATGGCCCCCTCAAGGATTGAACTCACAACCCCGGGTTGAGCATGCCAATGCTCAAACCACTGAGCTATCCCTCCCCGCTTCAGGTGTCATTGTTAATGTGAGAGAATTCTCCCCCTCTTCTGCATGGTTAGAGTCTTCTGTAGGGTTTAGGTCCCCCTTTGTTCCACCCCTGGGTCCAACCTCATCCAATTAAAGATTCCTGCATGTTGGCTGTAGCTCATCATAATTTGGACCAATAATTTGGTATCTCAATCTGAGCTCATGGATGATTCCAGACAAAATAGGTAATGAAAACTCCCTAAATAAGAATATTATTTAGTAAACTGGGCATTCAACCAGGTTTTGAAAGCTTTCTGAAAAGTCATAGATTTTTAAGGCTGGAAGGGATCATTAGATCAGCTAGTCCGACTTCCTATGTGACACAGGCCATAGAATTTCACCTAGTTACTCCTGAACTGAGCCCAAAAACTTGTGTTTGACTGAAGTATATTTTCTAAAAAGGCATCAAGTCTTGATTTCAAAACATCAAATGATAAAAAATCCACTACTTCTCTTGGTAGTTTGTTCCAATGGTTAATCACCCTCCCTGTTTTTAGAAAAAAACATGTCTAATTTCTAATTTGAATTTGTCTGGTTTTAACTTCCAAGTATTGGTTCCTTTTTGGCCATTTTAAGACTCCTTTTCGTACCCAGTATTTTCTTCCCATGAATGTACAAATATACCATGGTCAAGTCACGATTTGAACTTCTTTTTGATAAGCTAAACAAATTGAGCTCTTTTGGTCTCCCACAATACAGCAATTTTTCAAGCCCTCATATAATTTTTATTGGTGTTTTAGAGAGCTAGTATTTTTGTTTTCTTCAATCAGAATGTCATGCAGAACTAAGTCAAATACTTTACAAAAGGACATGTGCAATTAGTCAAAGCACAGCAACTTCCTTAGAGGCACTAATCATTGTAGACTGTTTGGGAAAATATTGCCAAAAAATGAAAATAAAACAAAATAAATAAAGATGACTGGCTCCTCTGCCATGATGGTTTTTTTTACACTTCTGGTGAAGATATTCTATATACAGCAGTTTTTTTTTACTTTGCCTCTTTTGCTGAATCCAACTGCTTCATGTACACTTTTCCTCAGATTTTCGAATGACCTTCATAAAGCATCAGTAATATATTACTTAGTTGGCTGAAGAAGAGCTCTGTCTGTGTGGCTCGAGAGCTTGTCTCTCTCACCAACAGAAGTTGGTCCAATAAAAGATATTACCTCCCCACCTTGTTTCTCTTAGATGGCAGAATACAGATATGGCCATCCCTCCCTCCCTGTGATAATACACTTCTGTTGGGACAACACTTTGCTAGCTTTTAAGATGTGTATATAAAACACCACTAAGGAATATGAGATTAATGTTTAATTTTCACAAACGTTTAAAGAGATCAACTGTTTATTTTTTCTTTTTTCCTAAGTAAAGCCAGATTGACACCAGCAAAAGTAGGAAGCAATCTGTTCCACCACTCATATCTATTATTAGAACCATTAGATTCAGAGCTGACTTTTATGAATAATGCTATCAAACTTTTAATTAAAGAATCTGTGCTCTCTTCTGTTTAAGTGGTAGAGGGGGGCAAAGGAATCCAAATGGGGCCTAAAATGTAGAAGGGAGAGAGTAGCTCCCTGTTAAACCGTCGGCTAAAACTCCACATTACTGGGGCTGCAAGGCTGGGGAGAAGGTTGTGGAGCCGTCATTCTCTGTGCATGCTCTCTACAGCACTCTGCAAATATTTAGGTGGAATCTAATGCAGCTCTGTGCTATATTAACTTTTCTTCATACCTGCCTTCCTGTCAGAGACAGCCCACTCCAAACCCCATTGAAGTAAATAGAAGACTTTCCATTAACTTGAATGGGCTTTGCTCCCTGGAGGCATAATGTGCAGACAAGAGTGGAGAAACCAAGGACAGTATATCATCCAAAGGAATTATATTGGTGAAGGAGGAGGATGAGACCAGGCACCCCCCTGGAAGGATGAGGGTTTGGAGCATCTAAAATCATAGATCCCTCTGGTTTTGGGGGCTGCATCCTTTACCTCTTCTCTGTCTGTCCCCCAAATCTCTCTCTCTTGGATGCCCCTGTTCCCCTCTTTATACTGCTAGATAAAACAATACAGCTTATATCTTATTCCATCAGTTATTGTAAAAAGCATTTTTCTAGCTAAATAGATAGTAGCATTGATTTTTTTCTATCCGCTCGATTTCCCTGCTATCATTTTCCTTATACTATTCTAAGTGCAGCATGTCATGCATGTTCACTGAGGGTTTAAGACCCAGATCTTCAAAGGTGTTTAGGCACCAAAATACCTTTTATGATCTGGGTCCAAATGACATGTCCAAGATCACACAAGGAATTTTTAACATAGCCAGGAATTGAACCAGATCTCCTGAGTCCCTGTCCAGTGCATTAACCACAACAGCAACTTTCCTTTACAATGGATTGCTATTTCTGACCCAGATGTGATGTAGAAGTTTCTTATTTTATTTTGTATTTGTATTCCAGTAGTGTTTAGGGCCTCCAATCAATGATCAGAGCTCCACTGTATTGCTGCTGTACAAAAAAAAGTAACAAGAAGTCAGCCCCTACCCAAATCTGGGTTTGTGACAAGATGCAACTGGTGGATGAAATGGACTCATGGGCCAGTGGGTTGGGTGTGGGGAGTAGGAGGATGAGGTAACAGTAAACAAGCAAGCTTATTATGGTAGGCAGTAGTCTCAGTTTACTGCTTGCCTAGTCACTGTGTGAGCTCTTAATCTTAGGCAATTTCTATATTCTGTACTTCAGCTTGTATTGTTGGGTTTTTAGGATAAACAGCTCGCAAAATTTTGCTTAGCTAGCAAGTTTCCCTGGGAATTATTAGGTGAAATGAAGGCTCATTTAGAAATGTTATTTTAGGGTCATTAAATCCATTTTAAAGCCAGACAGGGAGAAACCAAAAAACCCAGAAGACTAATAATGCTGTGGGGACTACTTAACAGTGTGTTCCACACTGACATGGTAAATCAATGTCATTTTGTTTAATCATCTACATCTTATGTTTTTCTCTTTATTTTTCTATGCTATGCCAGTGAACTTTGGTTATCTTTAGGAGAAACTTATCACAGAATAATAAACTGATAGAGGGTAGGGGGTGCTAGTGTTATGTAGCCTCAGTAAGAAGAACTTGAACTCTGACTTCAGAAGAGGCTGAGTGCGGAGTTAGGAAAGAGACTGTGTCTGAAGAACAAAAAGCCACGTGGCAGCCATTTCTTCCGTGGACGAGAGTGAAGGGCAGTGTGAGCACAAGGAGAGATGAATGAGAGGAGGCATGCAAACCTTGGTCACAGATTCATCCCTGGGAATCCAGTTGAAAGTTGTCTTTGAAATATTTAGGCTGATCATTTGAAAATTGTCTAGGAGGCTTGGACACCCATTTGTTTTCAAAGGAATGTTTCAAATCCCTAAGCAGTTTTGCAAATCTCAGTCTGAAACTTCTTCACAGGATGTTGGTTCTTTGATTCTTTTTAGGCTTCTCAGCCTTCCTGAAGGAACTAAAATTTGTGTAGGGAAAAATGAAATGCACATTGGGATTCTTCTATGCAACAGTTCAGTGGGCATTCAGAGCTCATGTAGTAGGGGGCTATTTTTGTTCTGAATCTCAATTGAGAACTATAAAGAATAATTTGGTTTTGAATACTGTGAACACCACCAGTATTAACCACCAATACTATGAATGAAGTAGAGGCTAGGGGGCTAGTGATGAGTCAGAATGAAGCGGCATCAGAGAGACTACCTCTCCCTCAATCCAGCTCCCTCCCTCCCTCCCAAGACAACCATGGAGTTCCAGGAAAATGTAGCTGATAAGCCCTAGACAAATCTTGTGTGATCCAGAGATAAAACATTCTTCGTCAAAGGCATTCACACAGGAACATAGGAATTGCCACACTAGGCTGCTTTCTCCTTCCTTCTCTCCCCCTCTCCACCCAAAATGACTTCCTCATTCCCAGGAATGCTCTTTCCCTCATCTGACTTTTCTTCCATTTTGTCCCTCAGGAACCCACTCACCCATCACCTGTCTCTTTGTTTTGGTGATGGCTTCTGTCTGCTGCTCTCCTCCCTGTTGTACTAGTGGGAATTAACTTCAGGCTGCTGCCAGCCATCTCACTGTCCCAAACCACAAGGCTGGGACCACCAGCTGCAATGATTCTTCTAGGCCAGTTACTTCTGGCTGTCAGCTCTGCAATATCTGGTTTCATTTGGCTCAGTTGCCTGGCCCTTCTATGTGGCTGGCAGCCACAGCAGCAGCAGAGCTGCATAGCCAGGAATTGTAGTAGATACCCAGCAAAAAGTTGTAGGTGACAGGGGACATACCACTAGAGTAAAATGTGGGTGGGGAAGGTCTGTCTCTTCCCCCTGTAGTTGTGACTCCAAAGAAAAGTATTTGTTAATAGTAGGCTATTACTGGGGAAGGAAAGAGGTGTAGAAAAATAAGTGAAATTATTTGTCAGGCAGACGTCTGGTCTGTCAAGTGTATAACAAAAGCCATGCACAGATTATGAAATGAGCATAATCTATTTTAAATCCTAGTATTTGTTGGGATAACAGTGCATTTTACCAGTTGTTTCACACTTCCCTTTTACATTCAAGATATATTTAGAATGCAAATTTCAGGGTCCCCGGGGGAAAGTGCCTCCTGACCTCTTTGTAGTGATGTGCCCACAGAAGCAAAAAGATGGAGGGGTATGCTCAGGAATGAGAATATTTTAGTCTTGCATGTATATTCAGGTGGACATCCCCAGGATAATAAAAAACTGGAGAGCATTGGTCCCCATATCCCCTTCAATGGTTGTGGGTATGCCTATGAGCAAATGCCCTTGGACATTACTGTCAGCTGTGAGCCTGCAGAGGAACAGGGAAATGAGTATGAAATATGCAATGCCCTAGTTAACAAGATAAACTCAAAGCAGCTAGAATGCTTTCACTGTGGTAAATAGAATCTCTCTGTGGAATTATAAAAAGGCAAAATGTCACAAATGCCAAGAGATTAAGCACATTAGCTGGGCATGCATATGGAAAACAAATGTACAACACCAGGTAGGTAAGAGAGATTCCCTGAAAATGCTACTTTGACTAGCTGTGAGATTAAGTTCTTTGTATAATCAGAATTTCAGGAGACTGGGCTGAATGTGAATAATCTGTTAACAGCTGAAGAAGGTTAGATAGATTAACATTTTTGTTCTGCCTCAAAATGCCATTCCACCAGTTATGTTTAACTGAGGAGAGAACCAAAGAAAATCTAAAACTATTTTTTATAAAGGAATTGTCAGATGAGGCACAAGTGTCTGAGATACCAGGCAATTCTTCTACCACCATGAATCCTCACAGTGTACAAGAATGTCAATTTGCTTGCAAGACTTTAAAAGGGAGTAGGTGTGTATGGTCAGATTGCCGCATTCAATGCACTTAACTTTTTTGAAAATCAGACTCTTAGTTAGTGCTTAAATGGGAGCTGAGCTGTTTTGAAAACCATGCCCATAATGAATTCAGCATCAGAGCACAATAATCTCTTTATTATAGCTCAGGGTTTAGGTAACCTTTGCTGTCCTTGTCCTAGTTTGGATTATTTTAAAGTGACAAGGTCTTTTCTGCCTTTACAGAGACTTATGAAACTCCCTTTAAAGTTCAGTGGATCTTAAAGACATGGTTAAAGTTCAGCACACACTTAAGTGCCTTTCTGAATTGGAGTGTTGGACCCTGATCCCAAACCGACTGGAGTCAAAGGGTCCCTTTCCACCATGAAGAGATGGATCAGGTCTCTATGCCCCACCCACAATACCAGTGTATAGGTGTGAAATGACTAGGGAAGTATAACCTTTACCCTTTTTTGTAGCACGTGTGGTAGCTCAATGGATGGGATAACCCTGGAAATTCAGTTTGCCTCCTTATGTCCCCTACTGGACTTTGCCTTTAAAACCACAATATAGCCCAAGGATGAAGGATAGTCTACAAAACAATGCAGTATCATACTGTACTGCTCTGAGATGATGGATTTTCCCCCATCCCACTTAATTTTCTCGTGTAGCAGTCATTACCATTCATTGTCCTCAATCATATAGGTTGTTAATTACTGTGGTTATATATTACTCATAACTTCCTCCTGAGATGCTATCAGTTAGGGAATGGCCAGTGGTCAGCAGAACCCTGCACCAATAATTTGCTTTGCCTGCACATATTTAAGTATTCCTGGAAGTCTTTTACAGGAGAGAAGTTCTCTTCTTGTTGTGATAAACACACATTCCCATATTGCGAGTGGTAACCTAAACATTCTGAGTTCCCAGACTGTCACTAGCCCTTATGGGGACACACAGGAGTACGTGCTGGGGAGGGTCAGGCTGGATGGGGAGTGGGGCACAAGGAACTCACTGGTTGCACAGCCATGCAAAGGCTACTCACACTTGCAGTCCCTGCCTTGCACATTGCTGCAGTGTAAGAGTTTGCTTCCTCCAAGAGCCTCCTGGGGTGCCCCATACCCTAAAGGGATGCAGGTAGGGAAGCAGGAAGAAGAAAAGGAGGCTGTCTCTATCTGCACTTGCTCAGAGACCTGCCCTGGCCAACTAAGGGAAGGAGGTTACACCCTCCTGAAGCACAGAGAAATTCAGTGAGAGATTATGCTCAGCATAATGTAGCCCTTCAGAAGTATCATATCCTCAGTGTCCTTTATATGATAGCCACTTAATCTGACACAGCGGGTCAGTTGGTTATCTCCCTGCATCTCCTCATGCCTGCTAGGCACCCACAACACAGGATGTGACCACCACGTAAGGCAGGGCCAACAAAGGTTGCCTAGTCACTCTAAATATCTTGTGAAGGGGAGATACCACTTTAAGAGCCCTGATCCTGTGAGATGCTGAGCACAGCCATTTAAGGTGCAGAGTACCCTCAGGAAATTTCAGATAGAGCTTAGAAGTAACATTGTTTTAAATTGCTTAAGTGATTTCAGTGTGGGAGAAAGGGAATTTTCTTTCATACACTTTTCTTCTCTTCCCCATGGTAACTGCTGTAACTTGAAAGATCCTTTATTTTGTCACTGATTGCTAATGATTATTTTCCAAGCCTGGAAGTTGTATGCTTAAATCTAATTCTTGCCTGTCAAATCTCTGATTCTGATCATTCTTTGTTTCTGTCAGAGTGTTCATTGTTTGCAATCATTTGGAAGTAGAGCTATGAGAGTTTGGGAGAACCCACCTGGCAAACATATGTTACGAAGCTTCTGTGTCTGGGGATGGCTTAATTAGACTGAACGTCACTTTTGAAGGACTGAAAAAATTAGGACAGCAGAAATAACACCCTCCCCACCCCCGCACCACCCATCAAACAGCCCTTGCAATTTTGAAACCACTTCTACTGATAAAGAAAGTAAATGAAATATCTCCAAGGAAAGAAACAGGATTAAAAATGCTGCTATACTTTCTTTTTCATCCATCTGCTTTGTATCATAATTAATAAAAGAAATAAACAAACCTCCAAAATGCTTAAAAGGGCTCTTGTACAAATGGAATTGTCTGGGCTGAATCATCAAATAGGCTGTGTCTGTGTCAAACTGGAAAGGATTAGCATACAATACTGTTGCAACATGTGGCTCCTTACCATGTGTGTATATGCATATTATAGATAAAACCACCTCCCATTACCAGTTGCTTAATCCGGGATTCCTAGTTGCAAAGCAAAGGAGATGAGATGTTCACCCCGGGTCCGGCTCTTTTAGGCCACATTAAAGCATAAAGGGGTGCTAAACACCCTGTATCTTCTTAGGAGAGGATTCCCATGTTGTGGGTACTATGGAAACAACCATAAAACTGCCCTCCAAGGACCCCCTGGCATACAGGTGGCATGGGGGGTGGGAGGGAGCGCACCACTACAGAGAATCCAATCATCACTGGGGCCTACAGGGCATCCTGGGGGATTGCTGTAATTTAGACAGTCTACCAGGGATGATTATTTTATGCTAGAGAGCTCTGCCTTTTGAGGGCAGAAAGGTTTCCTAAGTAACCCTTCACTGGGCTGTAAACTCTATGCTATGTATCTGAGGAGCAGAGCAGTATGTCACCCAGGGGCTCTGCTTGTTCAAAACTAATGGAATTCTTCTTTTAGCTTGTAGCAGTAGTAAGCTCTTATCTTAATTTGGACCAGCCACTAAAGAGGGGGACAACAGTGCATTGTTACCAACTCCAGTGATTTTTTATTTTTTGCAAGTCAAGGGATTTCAGCTACAGCTGGTTTTGTGATATGGCAGAAAACTCCAGCCCCCTTCCAAATTTCTACCCTGCCTGGAGGAATCCCCCTTTGATTGGCTGCCTGTCCCACTTGCCTCCCTCCTGTGGTACAGCAGCCAATCAGGGCACTCCCTCCTCCCCTCAGGAGTGGACACCATTCTCACAGGAGGGCAGAGAGGAGCAGAAAGAGCTCAGCCACTCAATGCGGTTCTGCTCCTGCCTCCCCTGCTGTGAGCAATGAGACTGTTCCTCTGTTTGTCCCCTCTCCTTCCCTACAACACTCAGCCTGGGAAATGTGGTGGTTAGCAATTGCTCAGTGTTCAAAGTGCTTGTAAGGGATCTGGTTTATTTTGTGTCTGGTTCCAACATGCTGTGTATAACAAGAGCTTCACAGTGCCTTACCCAAACTCTGTCTGGGAAGCGCAGCAGTTAAAGGCACAGCCATTAAAACCACAGTTAGAGGGCGAGGGAGACTCTACTGCAGCTGCCCCTCAGGCCTGGAAGGAGGACAAAAAAACCCCTAGAGCTGCAGGAGGGGCAAAAGATGAAGCTGTGGAGATGTAGTAATAGAACTGATTAGAGGGCTGGGAGATGGGCGATATGCGGGAGCAGAACTGATGTGGGTAGTAAGGGGACAGAATTGATTTGGGGATTAAGGGGTTAATTGCTGGATAGGAGGCTATCTGGGGGTGAGATCTCCTGCAGCAGAGGCCAAAATCACTTTATCCAATGAATTTAGGAGTGTTGACAACACTAACTGTTACTCATTACCATGAGGGTGGGGTGTGCAGTGGCTGGGAAAAGTTTAAAAGAAATCAAGAGAGAAAAAAATATAATCTCGAAAAAAAATCATGAATTTTTGGGCCAATCCCATGGATGGGTCTGACTTCTCATATTTAAACCATTGGGACTGGCACTTTTAGCCAGTGTGTTGCATTCATGCACACATGCTTACATTTGTATATGTAAATACAAACAAAGAGAGAGCTTTATGTAGACAGCTTTCTATATATTAAAGATATAAATATATGAGAGAAAGCTAGACAGAAAGAATGCAAAACTATGTGTGTGTGTATATAAGCTCTGCTTTACAGCACAATATTTTTTGAGCACAAAGGATGGTCTCTGTAATGTATAATATATGTGTTTGTTCACCTGAAAATATAAATTTCCTTTTTTTAAAATTATATATCTGTCCATTTGTTATCTTTTGAAAAAGAATGATAAAATCTTTTTTTTTTTTAAAGTGCTGTTGTTTTCCTTCGTCTCAAAATAGTTCCCTTGCTAGCATTGACTGGTCAGTGATAAACATTGCATTTAATTGCTCCACAGGAGGAAAACAGGCTTGTAGAGCTGAATCTTTTTCTCCCTCGCCTCTCTTCCATCGTCAATCTCTCTGGTGTTTAAACCTCAGATCACACACCCCAAAATTATCCCAAAGTAATCACATTTAGAATGAGATCATAATGCACAGATTTATTCTGAAAATTAACTTTCACTTTCAGGTGTTCTGGTTTCACCAACATTTAAACAGCTAGAGTTTGATTTTAGGTCAGATGATGCAATTTAAGGTTACATTTTGTCTAGTTTTACCTTTTTTTAATGAACTATATTCTGACTGATTTTCTTTTAAGCACACTTTGTTTTAAGTCTCCTGGCTGGATAGAACATGTTTGCCATTTCAAATCCCTGGCAAGCAACGTTACAAATAGTCACATGACCACAGATGCCAGGCTTGGAAGATTGGATTTTGGATTTGCTAAGGCAGTTTCTCAGCTCTTGCCCTCTCTTTTTGATAGATTTTATATTGTGCTCTCCAAATATTCTTTTACATGTTTCAGTGATCCCCGATATTATGTGAGCCATATAAAGTTGTGGTTGTTGATCTTCTGTGGGAAGCTGTTTGAGGTTAGAAGCATTTCTGGTTACTTTCTTTCTATCCATTGAGTTTTAGCAAGACGGTGAGTTTGTGACAGTGTTTACAATAGCTCCTTATCTAGCAGACTATATGCAGCATTCAGCAATAAAAGTCTCTTGTAAAGCTTCTGGAGAAAGATATTTCAGATTCTTAGTCATCAAATGAGAATTATGCTCTGCATTTGTTTCTTCTCTTTAAATAGTGGTTCCTGTAGCTGCATTTAATTGTCTGTTTATAAAGATATATTTATTTTATTTCATTTTAATTGTGCTCCATAGTTCAGTAGCTAACAAGGATGGTGTGGGTCCCATGGCACACCATCTGTTTATTGTAGATTATGTTGCTATAGGTATCATGGTTTACACATGCAGGGCCAAATGTTCCAACGGGGGGCCCACTGGGACTGTATATCTGCATGCCCTAAATTGTCACATTTCTGGGGTCCTATAACATACAGATTTGCATGGCATCAACCTTTTATCCAGATTGTTCTCAGTCCTCATACAACAGGGAAGGAGGTTAAATCCCATGGCACCTCCCTGCTCCTTCTACAGCCTGTACAAGGGGCAATGTTAATTACTGTCTCTGCATCAAGAGAACACAGGGATCTGAAAAGGAGAAAGGTCTGTCATCTCCCCCTCCCCCACCCTCAACCCTTCTTCAATCCTGTGAAGCTGGTAGGTCACATAGAGGTATAGACTACAGCATTCTAAAGAATGGTGAAACTTTTACATACATTGTATGTGGAATGGTCACCCTCTTGGTTGCCACAACAAAGAATGAACCAAGGGCTTCCAGAGCTAAAAAGCTGAGGCACGTATAGCTTGAGCTAAAGTACCAAGGCTCTGTAGTTGGGGTATAAGGGGGCTGTTAACAATTCATATCCTCTGTAGAATGGCAGGGAGGAGAACTTGTAATGCACAGTCACCAGTGGGTTACATGTCCTGGGAAGCAAAGGACAGAATCCCTTTCCGAGTTGTCTGTGAAGGTTTGTGTGCGTATACAAGTCAGATTTTTGTTGCACACTAAATCCTAAATACCCCAATTAAGCAAGTTTCGGTGAGTGTGCAAATTTGGATATTGTTTATGAAAAATTGCCCCTAGTATTTAATGATTTATTGCATGATTGTTTGTCCTCTGGAGCATTTGCCACTGACAGTCTGAAAGAGTTCCTACAGATGCCTACAGATGTATACACTATGCAATCTTTACTCATGTTGAGCTCTTCCTCATGAAAGCAGTCAGATAGAAGCCAATGGGAATATTTGCATGAGTGAAATTAATCACATGCATAACTGTTTGGAAGATCATTGTAAAAGAATCTTGAGCTAAGCTTTGACTTTCACTCTTGTCATATAATGGATAAAAAAATGCATGGAAAATACTTTGGGTTATTAACATTTAAAAGAGTTTGAGGAAGACGAAATAAAGACTGTTCCCTGGAACATTATGTCTAAAAATAAAATATTAAAAACAATCAGTGAGAGTTTTGAAAACTGCATGATGTTGAATAAGTGTATTCTCTTGGAGGTTAAAACTTCTGGGAGATAGAATATGAAGTCTGCATATCTAGGTTGTTTTTAATCGTTCAACCAGATCTTCAGATTTTGATACTGTGTCTCTTGTGAATAGTCAGAGATTAAGAAGGAAGTAGCCTGAAGCACTGAACTATGCAGACTCACATTGCTTCAACTTCTTTGTAATGTTCACAGATGTTTCTGAATACATGCAGATGATTGCTGCTTTACATTCATGTTGTATGTTGTAAACGGTCCGACAGTGAGTGATACACATGACAGAAGCAGTGCAGTGTGTCTGCAAATGAGATTGCTTTTCTTGTGCAGTGAAGATAGTATACATCAAAATAAATCACAACAAATAAATTCACTATTGAAGTATTGTTACATTATAATAGAAAAGGTCAGAAGAAATGACTGGCTAGTTTATAAATATATAAATAACTCTTAGCAACTCAATGAGACAAGGAGGTTATCAAAAACATGTCAAGGGAGTATTAGGGACACTTTTATTAATTCCTTTCTACGTATTTTGTAATGGGTAGCTTTCTTGGGTAAATCTGAGGAAAAATTGGATTACACCAGATAAAAATGAATGACAAAGAAAATCTGATTGATTTAATAGATTATTTTTTAATTTGTCTGTGTACAATGAGAAGGCAATAAAGTGATTCATCTCTATATTTCTTTAGAGGTGTTATTTCCATGCTGTTAGGGGGCTTATTCCTTCACCCACTTACTTCCCTGGTCCTTCTCGCATGAACAGAGAGCAACAATACCCGAAGTCCGAAGGTGCAAACAATTCAATGTTTATTGGGGTGAACTTCCAGCAAGCATGATTCCAGTTTCCTTCCTTAGTGTCCCCCTTCCCAGCTCTGACACCACAGAGCCTTATCTGTGTCCCTGTTCCCATTCCCCCCCTTAGCAAAACATGATTCCAATTTCCCCACCCCCATTCCATTCCCATTCCCTCCCTTAGCAAAACATGATTCCAATTCCCCACCCCCATTCCCTGTTCCCATTTCCCCTCCCACACCCACTCATTTCCTGATTGACTGCAGACTATATAATAAAACTTGAGTTCTGCTTTGCTATACCTTAACCAATCATTTTCCTGAAATTTAACTAACCAATCCTAACATATTGTAACATGATTATTTAACCAATTATATCCCACCACCTTAATTAGTTTGCACCCAGCAAAATTAATTATACAGCAGACAGGAACAATCACAGAACCAGACAGAGATTATGCAGACAAACAATAGGGAAATGGGGACCACAGTGATAGAACAAACACAGAAAGGAGGATTTCACATCCCAGCTATTGATAAGTGAGTTCTTGCCAGACAGGATGCTATCAAACTAAGTTTCCTTTTACATCTTCCAGGCACTTCCCTTTCTCTGGAGGTGATAGGTATTTTCAGGACAGGATTGTATTCCTAACAGCCCAATCGCACCTTATTTCAATGCGACTAGTTTGGAATGTGAGGATGTGACCGTTTGCTTCCCAGTTTATGGCTGCCCTTGCTGCTTAGCCAAAGATCTTAGCCTAAGCACAGGGCCTCAGACTGTCACAGTAAGAGAAGGACCTTACACCGGCAGACAGTGATTTTGATTCTTTCTTTTATACCTCTATATTTAGCTAAGTGATAAGAATACACCTAAATTCTAAGAGTATAGGCCTTTACAGACAGGTCTGAATATCTATATTCTAACACATGCCTCTGGTGTATTGAGTGAAACCTAAAAACCTAGTGTCTGGGTCAACAGGCTGTCCAGTTCAAATAGCACTGTGCCTCTCTGGGATTGTGATACAGATCAGTTTTGATAATGGTGTTGCACATAGAAAGTAATATATCTTCTAGAGATTTTGCAATGCTTGCCATAATACTTTGGCAAAAATTTGTTAGTTTATGCATGCAGGGATTTCTTGAAGAAATTATTTCCCATTTGTCCAAATTATAGAATATCATTGATGTATCCTGTATCTCTGCCATATAAAAAGCTTCTGTGGAGATTCATTGTTTATTTTCTTTGGCTTCCTCTTGAAGGTGTTCACAAATATATCTTCCTATTGCTATTAAAAGGATACGGCCTGCAACAAATCCTGATCTTGTCTACATGGAAACAAGGGGCATGAAAGCCATTTAATCCCATGTAATATGTGGAGTTCTATATCAGCCTGATGGGTACTGACCATAATCAGCATAGGGTGTAGCAGAGCTCGACAGAGGTTCCAAGTATGATCCTGGAGAACTACTTAATGGTGGGAACGCCAATGCTGCCACCAGCTAGCTTCCTGTATATCCCACTCCTCTCTCACAAAAGCAGAGCCCTCATGGCTCTGTGGCTGAGTAATACCACTGTAGCAGATTCAGGGAAAAGGGACTGGAGGTAGGAATAAAGCTGCCCTCATGGATAAGCATTCTTGAGGGTTTGTGCTGTCGTTCCTAAGCAGTGGTGAGCTGGAGCTGGTTCGCACTGGTTCGCGCAAACCGGTTGTTAAATTTTGAAGCAGTTTTAGAACCAGTTGTTAACCCGCTTCCCTGCAGGGGGCGCCGAGGCTTTGATGGGCTCCGGCCGGGAAGTGATGTAATTCCTCCTCCGGCCACCAGGGGCGCTGTGCTGTGGGAGCCATGTGGGCTGCTGCTTGGCCCTGGGCACAAGCTCTGTTGCTGCTGCTGCTCCCCCGACCCCTGGCCCTGGGGCTCCCACTGCTGCCTGGTGGGTCCCCGGCTGCTCTGCTGGGCCTGGGCTGCATCCTGCTGCTCTCCCCGTGAGCACCCAGCACCCTGCCTGCAGCCAGCCCCTGCCTCCAGCCACCCCCGCACCTGCTACCTGCAGCCAGCCTCTGCCGCACCCCCTGCCCTGCTTCCAGACATGCCCGCACCCCCTACCCTGCCCGCAGCCAGCCCCTGTCTCCAGCCACCCCCACATCCCTGCCTGCAGCCAGCCCCTGCCGACCCCCTGCCCTGCCTGCAGCCAGCCCCTGTCTCCAGCCACCCCCTGCCCTGCCTCCAGCCACCCCCGCACCCCCTGCCTGCAGCCAGCCCCTGTCTCCAGCCACCCCCTCACCCCCTTCCTGCAGCCAGCCCCACACCCCCTGCCCTGCCCGTAACCAGCCCCTGCTGCACGCACCCCCTGCCGTCTCCAGCCAGCCCTACACCCCCTGCCTGCAGCCAGCCCCTGCCGCACCCCCTGTCCTGTATCCAGCCAACCCCTGCTGCACGCACCCCCTGCCCTGCCCGCAGCCAGCCCCTGTCTCCAGCCACCCCTGCACCCTCTGTCCTGCCCGCACCAGCTCCTGCCGCACTCCCTGCCCTGCCCGCAGCAAGCCCCTGTCTCCAGCCACCCCTGCACCCTCTGCCCACAGCCAGCCTCTGCCGCACCCCCTGCCCTGCCTGCACCAGTCCCTGCTGTACCCCCTGCCCTGCCCACAGCCACCCCTGCACTCCCCTGCCCTGCCTGCAGCCAGTCCCTACCTCCAGTCAGCCCCTGCCCTGTCTCCAGCCAGCCCCACACCCCCTTGCCTCCAGCCAACCCCGCACCCTCCTGCCTCCAGCCAGCTCCACACCCCCTGCCCTGCCTGCAGCCAGCCCTGCACCCCCTGCCTCCAGCTAGCCCTGCCCCACGCCCCTGTCTGCAGCTGGCCCCACGTCCACTGGTCCCCTGCAGTTCCCAGGGCAGTAACCCTGCACACTTGCTTCAATAAGGGGGGCAGGGAGCATCTGGGACCCACACATGAGAACATCCTATGGTGACCGACAGCAAGTGTGAAAAATCAGGACAGGGGGTGGGGGGTAATAGGAGCCTATATAAGAAAAAGACCCCAAAATTGGGACTGTCCCTATAAAATCGGGACATCTGGTCACCTTAGCACACCCCCAGGGAGTGGTGGGGACCCACACATGTGAAACGGAGCTCATTTCTAGTTCAGGCCCATCTTTTTAAAAAAGAACTTTAGGCAGGGTTAACATACATCCGTATTTTCCCGGACAGGTCAGGCTTTTTGGTTCTTAAATCGCCATCCGGGAGAATTTTTAAATTTTAAAAATTTAAAAATTTTAAAAATTCCTCCCAGGAAAATACAGATGTATGGTAACCCTACTGGTACAAAAAATACATACTGGGGCACATCCCTTAAATCATAACTTTTTATAGGGAACCGGTTGTTAAGATTTTGGCTGCTCATCACTGCTCCTAAGCACTGGCAGGGAAATCTTTGGACCCAATGGGTACATTGTTACTGTCTGATAAATCCACTTTGAAGCTGTTTGTTATGGCTGCAAGATGAGGGTCACTCAGCATTCAAGCTGGTTGGGGACTTTTGACAAAAAATGTCCATTTGTCTAAATGAAATCCTTTGGTGGAAACGTATTGGTTTCCACTAAACTTTTGTCAGGAAAGTTTGGTCCAGGATGTAACTTACATTAAAACCAAAGAGAGAGAGAGAGAGAGAGAGAGAGAGAGAGAGAGAAGCACCCTAGAATCACCAATGTCCCATTGGTTAGGGCATTCCTCTGATTTGTGGGAGACCAAGTTCAAGTTTCTGCTTCAAATTAGGAAAAGCAGCAACTTGAATCTGGGTCTCTCGCATACCAGTTGAGTGCTCTAACCACTGGGAAATTGGCGATTTTGGGGTGTCTAGCTCTCTCAAATTCAAAAGGTCTTGGTTTTGTTCCGTATCAGAATGGAAACAAATGTGAAGACCTCCAATTTTCACACAATGGAATTCTTGTTTTCTGCCTCGTCCTACTCAGAACCTTTTTCTCTCCAGTTGTCACTTCACTCTCCAGTACCCCATTGCCATAGCGTATTATACAAAAAATACTATCTTAAAAGAGCATTATTAAAGGTGCAAAATCAAGCACTCAAAAGTCAGGAAATGCCAGAGTTAAGGTTGCCTGTGTAACTTGAATTTAGCCCCCTTGTACATCTGCATTATGATTGAAATTTTAATTATATAATCATATTCTACTTTTTCCACAGCACCACAGCCTCATTCAGTATGCTGGGCCTTTAGTGCCTGACCCAACGCCCACTGAAGGTAATGAAAACCTTTCTATGATTCCAGAGATTTCCACTGACTTCACTGGGCTTTGTCTCCATCTGTTGGAGATGGAGGAAGGCTTGGAGGCTGTAGAGAAGCTGTTTGAGCTGGTCAAAACACTTTCATCAAAATATTTTTCCCACAAAAAATTGCTTTTGTGACCAAAATGAAAATGTAGTAGTAATTTTTTTTGTTTTTGTCAGGACTTGCTGGTTTTTAAAAAAATCAAACAAATCCTTATATTTGTTGTGGAAAAGGAGGAGAAAGATGGTGAACAAAAATTGTGTTTGAGGAAAGATTTTTTTTTTTTGTGATCAATGACTTAAATTCACAGAAAAATTTTGAATGAAACAATTTTTTAAATTCCATTTGGTTTTTTCGAGAACACATTCATTTCTCAGTCATTTCCATCAGCTACACAGTGGCTGCTGATGAGTGCTCATTCCTCAGGATTTCATTTATCGGTGTGACTGTCAACTGAACATCAATGGTCCCAAGCGCTTGAACGTCAAAAGACTCATGGATCAGGCCTTGGTTCCTGAGATTTAAAGCAATTCCTTATCTGTAAAACCAATAACCTCTTAGATCATTCAGACTGCAATGAATAAATAGATCTTACTTTCCTCAATTTGTGCTGTTTCTTACTGTTTTCAATCTGACTGAACATGAATCTAATCAGTTTGACCTTTGTTTAAATTATTATAAGTGCTGTGGTTGTATCAATGAGCTTTAGTAATGAACCATTGTGCTAAAACAGAACAAAATTACAGCCCTGATCCAAAGAATATACAATTTAATAGTGAACTCTTGCCTCCCCTCCCCAATCTAATAGTGATGCACTAGTTGTGTTTGGGATACCTGTGCTGAAAGGGGAATGTTGAAGTGTTCACTTAAAATATTTTTTAAAAGATGAAAATATTTCAGTTCATATTAGGAAAAGATATTGGGAAACAGTTTAACAAAACCTATCAGAACCTAAAATGTCTAGGGACTGCTCTTTCAAGTGCAACAGTGTGTCATGTTGTTCACACAATTGTAAGAATAGGAATAAGACTATTCTTTGTTGAACCTCATCAGAATACTTTTGGCCCGAACCTCCAATTTGTCTAGGTCACTCTGGATCCTATCCCTACCCTCTAGTGTATCTACCTCTCCCCGCAGCTTAGTGTCATCTGCGAACTTGCTGAGGGTGCAATCCATCCCATCATCCAGATCATTCATGAAGATGTTGAACAAAACTGGTCCCAGGACCAACCCCTGGGGTGCTCCAGTTGATACCAGCTGCCAACTAGATATCGAGCTGTTGATCACAACCCATTGAGCCCAGCAATCTAGCCAGCTTTCTATCCACCCTATAGTCCATTCATCCATGATTCTTGATTCTTACTTGAAGGTCTCAGCCAATAAATTGAACTTTAAATCAGTCTGGCAAGTTTTCAGTTGTGCAGGAATACAGCTAAATGATTAATTTAACAGTTTGAGCCTTTTGTGCCTATATAATTTTAAATGGTTTCAATTGTGAAGCAAATTATAGTAGGTATAATATAATTATTAATTTTCAGAATAAATACTTCATTAAACTGGAGTTACTCACATAAATAAGTATCAGTAGCTTATAGAAGGAAGAAATTTAGCATAATAAAGTTATTATTCTAAAGTTTGCCAATATAGTGCCCATTTTTAAAAAGAAGGGAAGAAGGAGAATCTGGGAAACTACAGACCAGCCAGGTTCACCTCAGTCCCTGGAAAAATCATGAAGCAAGTCCTCAAAGAATCCATTTTGAAGCACTTGGAGGAGAGGAAGGTGATCAGAAACAGTCAACATGGATTCATCAAGGGCAAGTCATGCCTGACCAACCTGATTGCCTTCTATTATGAGATAACTGGCACGGTGGGTATGGGGAAAGCAGTGGACATGATATATCTTGACTTTAGCAAAGAGTTTGATACAGTATCACACAGTATTCTTGCCAGCAAGTAAAAAAAGTATGGACTGGATGAATGGACTGTGGGGGGATAGAAAGCTGGCTAGATCGCTGGGCTCAATGGGTAGTGATCAGCAGCTTGAGATCTAGTTGGCAGCTGGTATGAATTGGAGCACCCCAGGGACTGGTCCTGGAACTGGTTTTGTTCAACATCTTCATGAATGATCTGGATGATGGGATGGATTGCACCCTCAGCAAGTTCACAGATGACACTAAGCTGGGGGGAGAGGTAGATACACTAGAGGGTAGGGATAGGATCCAGAATGACCTAGACATATTGGAGGATTGGGCCAAAGGTATTCTGATGAGGTTCAACAAGGACAATTGTCTAGTCCTGCACTTAGGATGAATGAATCCCATGCACTGCTACAGGCTGGGGAGTGACTGGCTAAGCAGCAGTTCTGCATAAAAGGACCTGGGGATTACAGGGGACAAGAAGCTGGATAGGAGTCAACAGTGCCCTTGTTACCAAGAAGGCTAACAGCATATTAGGCTGCATTAGTTGGAGCATTGCCAGCAGATCGAGGGAAGTGATTATTCCCCTCTATTTGGCACTGGGGAGGCCACAACTGGAGTATAGTGTCCAGTTTTGGGCCTCCCACTACAGAAAGGATGTGGAAAAATTGGAGACAGTCCAGAGGAGGGCAACAGAAATGATTAAGGTGCTGGGGCACATGACTTACAAAGAGAGGATAAGGGAACTGGGCTTATTTAGTATGCAGAAGTGAAGAGTGAGGGGGGATTTGATAGCAGCCTTCAACTACCTGAAGGGGGGTTCCAAAGAGGATGGAGCTCAACTGTTCTCAGTGGTGACAGATGACAGAACAAGGAGAAATGGTCTCAAGTTGCCATGGGGGAGGTCTAGGTTAGATATTAGGAAACACACTCGGAGGGTGGTAAAGCACTGGAATGGGTTACCTAGGGAGGTGGTGGAATCTCCATCCTTAGAGGTTTTGAAGGCACAGCTTGACAAAGCCCTGGCTGGGATGATTTAGTTGGTGTTGGTCCTGCTTTGAGCAGGGGGTTGGACTAGATGATCTCGTGAGGTCTCTTCCAACCCTAATCTTCTATGATACTATGTATCAGGGGTAGTCGTGTTAGTCTGTATCCACAGAAACAACAAGGAGTCTGGTGGCACCTTTAAGACTAACAGATTTATTTGGGCATAAGCTTTCATGGGTAAAAAATCCACTTCTTCAGATACATCTGGGGGAGGAGGAGGAAGAAGAAGAAGAAGAAGAAGAGGAGGAGGAGGAGGAGGAGGACGACGACGACACTCCTGAGCTGGAAGGTAGCACCTTGAACAGACCAGTGCTGGGGAAGGGCAGAAGGAGCTGGGGAGCTCTGGCCAAGGAAAACCCCAGGCTGCCGGCCTAGGCCAGGCAGGTGCATAGGGTTGAAGGGGAAGTGGCCCAGGGACAATAGCAGGGCAAGGGGAGAGAAGGAGGGCAGAGAGGCTGCTGCTAGAGGGTCCCTGGGCCAGGATCCAGAGTAGTGGGTGGGCCTGGGTCCCCCCCCTTCCCCTTGTGCTACACCAGGCTGAAGAGGAGCATGGCCGGATCTGGGTTGTGGCTGGTCCCTGCGATAAGGGGCTAGACTAAGGGGCTGCAGCCGGCCACCACAACAGGTGCAGATCATGGACTGCTGATAATACCAAATCCCGAGAAGGGGGTGAGACAGGAGCAGTGGGCACTGCCGGAGGGCAGTGTCCTGAAGAGGATGCTGCCGAGCGGGGAGCAACGAGGGTCCCCAAAGCAGCAGAGCAGATGAGGGGCAAGGCACCATGCGAAAAAGGTGCTCCATGACTGGACAGAGCTAATTTCCGGAGTAACAAGCGGGAGGCGCCAGCGGTGGTGAGTCCTAACCCTGTCACAGGCTGCCATAACTTAGATGGATTTGGGCTATCTAAGTTATGCTAGAGTCCACTCCAGACCCCTGAGCATTCCAAGATCACATTCCATCACACCTGCTATATTTGTGGTATTTTGTGGTAACCCAAATAGCCCCCGCATCCAGAGCGTGAAGCATACTACAGACTCTGACCAATGGTATTCATGTATATATCCACATATGCATCAATATCTATGTAGAGAGAGACAGAGATAGGTTTAGGTGTGTGGCTGTTGATAAGCTTTTATACATTTGATAACTAACTTGGTGACTTAGTGGTCATATTACAGTATTTTGTATTTGTGGTAAAAGTTGGATTCTTGCTAGTTTTCTTCCTGCAGCTTCACTGAATGTAACAACAAAAAATTACTAAATTGCCATGGGCTGTGATCATGTCAGTTTTCATAAGCAAAACAAGGCTGGCCCTGTTCAGTGCTTGGTTGGAAGAACTTCAAGGGGAAAAGGAGCCTGCAGAGCATGTTAATATTTTGTACACAACTGCCAGTACTATTTCATCTTGCACATCTTTCTGCACTCATCCAACTTTTTTATTTTCAATATTTTACTTTTTATAAAACTAAACACTTGATTCTATACAAAACATGTGACTACAAAGTTTAAGGTTGAAGTTATTTTCATACACAAGTCAGGAAAATCAAGATAAGGTAAACTTTACATTCTTCCTTTTTTGCATATATGTTACACAATAATCTTATTCCTTACATGCTTAAATAATGTGTGCATTACTAAAGAATGCTACACATGTATGTCTGTGGTTAAACTTAAATCATGAATACAAAAGTCAGCTTCATAACTTTTGCAGTATTACAGTTTTTTAATCTTTAGATTGCAGAGCTCTTTTTAAAGGTAAGTATTATTAGCCCAACCTTAGAGATGGGAAAACAGGTGCCAAGAGAAACGCATGACTCAACCAAGGTCATACAGCAAGTCAGTCGGTGGCAGAGTCAAGAATAGCACCCACATGTGAGATCCTCACTCACACCCGTCTGGCTTATTTTCACTGAGGCTATGTCTACACAGCTGTGTTGCTAAAAGGCATGAAGTGTAGCTGCTGTTTGTCAGCTCTCCTGCCAACAAAAAACTTCCACCCCCAATGAGCAGGGTTAGCTTTGTTGGCAGGAGAGCACTTCTGCCAACAAAGCACTGTTCACACCAGCGCTTGTCATTGGCAAAACTTTTGTCTTTCAGGGATGTGTGTTTTTTTTTTAACACTTCTGAAAGACAAAAGTTTGTCATTCAGTTGCCTGTGTAGACACAGCCTAAGTCAAAGGTCTTGAGTTGTGTAATAGAGTCCTAAGAATCCTAGATTCACCTGGGGAAGAATCCCTTTGGTGTAGGCCCTAGTGACAGCTGTAAGGCAGTCTCCCAAGGCCTCTTTCTCATGCCCTGACATAGGGTGTGTCTCAAAGGCACGGCTGAGGAATGGAGCCTCAGTATGCAGTGATGCAGAAATTCCAGGCAGTGCTGAAACCCATAGGGAAGCTTGGAGAAGCTTTCCTAATTTAGACCGGGCTCAAGGATTGTCTAAATTATGCCAGGGGCTGTAGAGCAGCATACAGATGGGAGGCTGCAAGTGTAGTTTAAAGCCACTTTAGCACCCTCTCTGACTGAGCTATAAGTTTTGTTCTGCGCCTTAACATGACGCAGCAGATAATCTCACCCCAGGTCTCCTGGATTCCATTTTTCTGTTTAAACAGTGGACAGTGTCTGCTCATATCCTCTTTACAGTAAAAATATTGACATTCATTGGAAAGCACAGATAGCCACAAAAATGCTGCATCTATGGAGCTAGAGTTACAGAAAGATGCAGTTCCTAGCCATTAAATGATCTTTCTTTATTTGTCAAATAGAGTGGCACATTAGCCAGCTTTATGTGAGCATATAATGAAAGACCATTAGTAATGAAGCTAAACATGGTGGCAGAGTTTCAGTTGCTGGGGGAATCTTAACTTGAGTTGCCTCACTTCTGCAAGCTTAAAGTCAAAATTTTATATTGCATTAACATAATTTTTATATTTAATAGTGAGTTTGCTGTGATAGTGTGACACCTTTTGCTGCCATGCTAAGTGTAGCCAGCACACAGTCACATTTTATTTATTAATTAATCTTGAAGTGAAATGAGTTTCTACTGTTTTAACATATCTCCTACTGGTATTTATTGGCGTTACATAATGCTCGCCAACAGAAAAATCTAATATAATGGCAATCACTAATATAAATTCTATTGACTAGTAAAGAAGCTTTGTGTAAAAGAAAAACAATATTAAAATATCCACCAGTAAGAACAATAAATAAAATAGCAAAAGAACTGCCCATCTGGAATAATATGAAACCATCTCAGAGCATTAAATGGAAGATGATAAACCTGTAACTTAAACTATAGCTCACCAGTATCTATTTCAATGTTAACTCCAAAGGGGTTACAGTGTAGATTTAGCTGATGAAACATTAAAATGGTCACTTCTTTTTACCATTAAATTTGAAACTCAGTTTCACAACTTTTTTTTCATACATATTTCAAAATCTGCGTAGGAAATTAATTCATGATTGGGCTCTGGTTGGTTGTTTCCCCAGAATGTGACCAGACTTTTTTTGTGCTCTCTTGTGTTAGCAAATACGCAGGTTAGCCTAATAAGTTACTGTGAAATGGAATCGACAAACAATATATGTTTCATTGTGTTTTTCCCAGCACTGTAATACGATATCCAATTAAACTTCCTTAGTCACATTGACTAAAGCAGCAGAATCAACAATTGGTTTGACAACAGGCTCTCTCGGGTTACACAGGATCTCCTGTTATTTTGTGAAGCACAATATATTAGGTTAAGTGGAAAGGATTTGTGAAATGTGATCCATTTAGCATCAGACTTTTCTCTGCCTGTCACAAACTGCCAATTTAATTGACAAAGGAGTTCCTTTGCACCTCAATTTGAGATAGAATCTTTGTCTGAACTTTTGGCGTTCAAGATATTGATCTGTTTGAATACATATAAAACCACTGCCTTAAAGATATCCCCCAGGAACCAACCATAGGAAACTGTCTCAATAGGAAGAGTCTTGTTCATACATTGTTAATACACATGCCAAAATTATCTCTGATGTAGTTTAGTTGACTTCAGAAATACACCAAGGCCCAATGTCTTTTAAAAGACACAATGTCTTTTAATCTCCAGATTACCATGATTATTGCTCAAGGCTTCATTTATCAAGTTTTTGCACTAATTCTTCTTGCTTAAACATATTCCTGTATATTTAGGGTGACCAGATGTCCTGATTTTATTGGGATAGTCCCAATATTTGAGGCTTTTTCTTATACAGAAGACTATTACCCCCCAACCCGATTTTTCACACTTGCTGTCTGGTCACCCTATGTATATTAATACAATAAAGAAATTAAAAGAATGTGATAGTCATAAAGGCACATAAAATGTTTGCACTTGTAATTTTTCTACTGATTTGAAAGTTTTTACCAGTTAGAGAAATATCTCCTTTACTCTAATGGGGAATATCAGTAGAACAAGTAATAATACTGATAACTTACATGTTCAAAGCACTTTACAAACATTAACTAGTTAATCCTTACAATACTCCTGTGGGGTGTGTGGATAAGTAGTATTATCCTCACATCACAAATGGTGTAACAATTAGAGAGGCAAAGGTCCAGATCTTCAGAATACCTAGGCTCCTAACTTCCGATCTTGTAATCTGTCCTGTAGATTTTTAAGTGACTGAAGTATGTGTGTGTGTGTTCACGTGTCTCTGTGTGTAAATGTAGCCTTGACCATGCAGTGTAAGCGTAGAAATCAGTGTGTTTTGGTGACTGAATATTCAGATGATTTAGACTGTCACCAGCAGGCTGAGAACCACTATGGTACCACATTCTTGGTAAGTGAGCGCTGTGCTGCAATGGATTCAGTGCTGGAGCTCTCAGTTTAGAACGACATCGTGGTAACCTAAATTCAGGAGAGTTGCCCCCACTTATACTGGGGGTGTGTTTGGCTGTAAGGCTTAGAATACATGGGTCTATATTATTCCTTATAACATGAAGATATAAATAGTTGTGCAGCTCTTGACTTGACAATACTGCAGAACTGATGACATCTCTGTTGCAAAGCAGAAATGTGGCCTCTGCATATGCCTCAGTGAAGAATTTATGAAGCTTTCAGACTTTCTCTACATTAGCTCCAGAGGAAACAAATATGGAGGGGAAGTTTTACTTCTCTTCATCACAAATATTGATTCTGCTGTTTCAAAATTATGACTGAAAATTTGTTGAGATGAAGGCCATATCAGGTGAAAGATATTCCATTCCTCAGGTGGAGCAACTGATATACAACAGCCACCACACGCGGAGAAAGCAGGCCAGTAGGGGAGCATCTGTATGTACCTATGTATGCTCGACCCCCTACTGTAATAGTAACAAAGCACACAGCAACCTAGTAGAGCAGCTTGGATGTGGACACTTTCTGAAGGACACATTTTTTTAAAGACATCCTGGCAATTTATGAAAAATGTATTCTTGCTGCCACACGTCTCGTGCAAAAACACAGATATTTGCACCCATGCTCCTTGTTAGATCCACTTCCCTGCTTGTGCTCAGATCCACAGACAATGGGGAGATCTTCCCACTCGTTTCCTTCACAGGAAAATTTCAGCCCATACTTAGAATAAGCCAGAATCGGCTGAAAACGTTGTTATCCTCAATATGTATCATCAACTAATGTGACAGCGTATAGAGCCTGCCATGTAGTTGGCAAGGAGGGGGTTAAAACTCTGAGCTAAGTATCTTCAACAGCTGTCTGCTCTCATTGCAGAGATAGATAGGGAACCCAATCATAAAGGAACAGGACTAGGCTCAGCTGGAGCTAATTGCTCCATTAGAGACCATTTCGGTCCAGATATTACAAAAAGGGAGAGTCTCAGTCGCTCATTCTCTTAGTGGTTAGATAAAGATTCAGTGTTTTGAACTCTGGCTATAAGAAACCCTTTTGCTTGCATTCATTTGACAGAGCATCTAAACCTTAGTGTCTGAGATTGGGTTTGGCCTGAGTTTACCAGATCTGTCCCAACTATATGTAATTTATAAGAACTTCCTCTATTTTTCATGTTCTGTTCATAATTGTTCTATTTGTAAAAAAACAAACAAAAAAACCTCAAAACATAATATAGCCTGGCAGTAGAATCTAGCTGACCAATTTGCATTGTAACATACATCAGCAGTGTCCAGGGTAGGGTTCTAAGTATGCTAAAGTGAAAATATTTCTCTTATACCTGTAACTTGTATCAAGTTTCCCTTTAGCTTGGGAGAGAAAGTTTCTTCTGTTGGATTGAAGCAGGAGTGGGGGAGTCAGGGTGATGGGGGAGTCTATTGCTAGGACTGTCACAAACATCCTGTGGGATTTCATGCTAGGGACTGAATCGCTGTTCCTCAGTTTCCCCTTGTGTAAAACAGGAGTAATACTATTTACTTCATGGTAGTTTTGTGAAGTTACTTCAATAACATTTGTAAAGTATTTTGAGGTGCTTGGCTGAAAGGTACTATAAATGTGCAATTATAATTTTGTATCATATTAATCATTTAAATGCCTCAGATGAAAACCACTTAGGCATTATGGATAAATGCAGTGTAGTCGTTAGCTGGGAACCAAAAATCTTCAGGGAAATGTCAAATTCACATGATAGCCACAGCTGCTAGAATTAGTGCTTGGATCCTTAATTTAGGTAAAATGTGTGTAAAATTCAGCTACACAGCTCACTATTGGCTACCCAATAGTGCAGCAGTATATGAAAAAGTAACCTCAGCTAACATCTGTAGTAATGGACATAATGTGGTTTGGGAATAATTAAATTTAAAAATGGAGAGAGGAAAGGGTAGGGAGGAAGGGGACTTTGAGAACTATTATTTTCAGTATCTGTATGTGCAGTAAGGCTCAGCTGTACCAGTTTTTCCTTGATACTGTGGATAGGCAAACCTCCAACATTTGCTCTTATTGTCCTTAATAGGAATACATCAGAACCTTTCTGAAAAAACCCGAAGAAGAATACAAACTAGGTCATGTTCAACTCTCCTACCCATAAAATATATGTTACTATACATACAATACATAATGTTGCCTTGTTTGTGGAAGAGAACATAAGGGAAAGGAGCAATAATAGCAATAAAATAAAGGACATGACCACTACAGCTAGGAGTGTGAGTCTGCTAGAGGATAGGCCACACCCAGTGGACTGCTAGGAACTTATTTAACAAAGTAAAAAGACCAAACACAGATGTATAAGAAGCAAAAGCCCAATGGTAATTAGGCATTGCTAGGCTCAGCATTACAATAACTAAGCCTCATTTTCAAAAGTTCTTTAGGTGCTAAGGAGCCAAAGTCCCACTGTTATTTTAGGGGTATTGCATTTTTAAGTGGAATAAATGAGTAAAGGGACTCAAGCCACCGAAATGGAATAAAATAAACAAAGCCCCCTGATGTGGTAATGAGCTGTGTGTGCTGAGGTGCAGCCCGCTGATGACAGTGGGACATCGTGTAGGTGAATCTGTTCCTTCTCAATGCAGTATTGGGGCTTATCATAGAATCATAGAATATCAGGGTTGGAAGGGACCCCAGAAGGTCATCTAGTCCAACCCACTGCTCAAAGCAGGACCAATTCCCAGTTAAATCATCCCAGCCAGGGCTTTGTCAAGCCTGACCTTAAAAACCTCTAAGGAAGGAGATTCTACCACCTCCCTAGGTAACGCATTCCAGTGTTTCACCACCCTCTTAGTGAAAAAGTTTTTCCTAATATCCAATCTAAACCTCCCCCACTGCAACTTGAGACCATTACTCCTCGTTCTGTCATCTGCTACCATTGAGAACAGTCTAGAGCCATCCTCTTTGGAACCCCCTTTCAGGTAGTTGAAAGCAGCTATCAAATCCCCCGTCATTCTTCTCTTCTGCAGGCTAAACAATCCCAGCTCCCTCAGCCTCTACTCATAAGTCATGTGTTCCAGTCCCCTAATCATTTTTGTTGCCCTTCGCTGGACTCTCTCCAATTTATCCACATCCTTCTTGAAGTGTGGGGCCCAAAACTGGACACAGTTCTCCAGTTGAGGCCTCACCAATGTCGAATAGAGGGGAACGATCACGTCCCTCGATCTGCTCGCTATGCCCCTACTTATACATCCCAAAATGCCATTGGCTTTCTTGGCAACAAGGGCACACTGCTGACTCATATCCAGCTTCTCGTCCACAGTCACCCCTAGGTCCTTTTCCGCAGAACTGCTGCCTAGCCATTCAGTCCCTAGTCTGTAGCTGTGCATTGGGTTCTTCCGTCCTAAGTGCAGGACCCTGCACTTATCCTTATTGAACCTCATCAGATTTCTTTTGGCCCAATCCTCCAATTTGTCTAGGTCTTTCTGTATCCTATCCCTGCCCTCCAGCGTATCTACCACTCCTCCCAGTTTAGTATCATCCACAAATTTGCTGAGAGTGCAATCCACACCATCCTCCAGATCATTTATGAAGATATTGAACAAAACCGGCCCCAGGACCGACCCTTGGGGTACTCCACTTGATACCGGCTGCCAACTAGACATGGAGCCATTGATCACTACCCGTTGAGCCTGACAATCTAGCCAGCTTTCTACCCACCTTGTAGTGCATTCATCCAGCCCATACTTCCTTAACTTGCTGACAAGAATACTGTGGGAGACCGTGTCAAAAGCTTTGCTAAAGTCAAGAAACAATACATCCACTGCTTTCCCTTCATCCACAGAACCAGTAATCTCATCATAAAAGGCAATTAGATTAGTCAGGCATGACCTTCCCTTGGTGAATCCATGCTGGCTGTTCCTGATCACTTTCCTCTCATGTAAGTGCTTCAGGATTGATTCTTTGAGGACCTGCTCCATGATTTTTCCAGGGACTGAAGTGAGGCTGACTGGCCTGTAGTTCCCAGGATCCTCCTTCTTCCCTTTTTTAAAGATTGGCACTACATTAGCCTTTTTCCAGTCATCCGGGACTTCCCCGGTTCACCATGAGTTTTCAAAGATAATGGCCAATGGCTCTGCAATCACAGCCGCCAATTCCTTCAGCACTCTCGGATGCAACTCGTCTGGCCCCATGGACTTGTGCACGTCCAGCTTTTCTAAATAGTCCCTAACCACCTCTATCTCCACAGAGGGCTGGCCATCTCTTCCCCATTTTGTGATGCCCAGCGCAGCAGTCTGGGAGCTGACCTTGTTAGTGAAAACAGAGGCAAAAAAAGCATTGAGTACATTAGCTTTTTCCACATCCTCCGTCACTAGGTTGCCTCCCTCATTCAGTAAGGGGCCCACACATTCCTAGGCTTTCTTCTTGTTGCCAATATACCTGAAGAAACCCTTCTTGCTACTCTTGACATCTCTGGCTAGCTGCAGCTCCAGGTGCGATTTGGCCCTCCTGATAACATTCCTACATGCCCGAGCAATATTTTTATACTCTTCCCTGGTCATATGTCCAACCTTCCACTTCTTGTAAGCTTCTTTTTTATGTTTAAGATCTGCTAGGATTTCACCATTAAGCCAAGCTGGTCGCCTGCCATATTTACTATTCTTTTGACTCATCGGGATGGTTTGTCCCTGTAACCTCAACAGGGATTCCTTGAAATACAGCCAGCTCTCCTGGCCTCCTTTCCCCTTCAAGTTAGTCCCCCAGGGGATCCTGGCCATCCGTTCCCTGAGGGAGTCAAAGTCTGCTTTCCTGAAGTCCAGGGTCCGTATCCTGCTGCTTACCTTTCTTCCCTGCATCAGGATCCTGAACTCAACCAACTCATGGTCACTGCCTCCCAGATTCCCATCCACTTTTGCTTCCCCCACTAATTCTACCCGGTTTGTGAGCAGCAGGTCAAGAAAAGCGCCCCCCCTAGTTGGCTCCTCTAGCACTTGCGCCAGGAAATTGTCCCCTACGCTTTCCAAAAACTTCCTGGATTGTCTATGCGCCGCTGTATTGCTCTCCCAGCAGATATCAGGAAAATTAAAGTCACCCATGAGAATCAGGGCATGCGATCTAGTAGCTTCCGTGAGCTGCCGGAAGAAAGCCTCATCTACCTCATCCCCCTGGTCCGGTGGACCAGTAATCTGGCTTGAGATTACTAGGGGACCAACAGGCACACTCACTGCTTTGGCCACTCGAAAGCAGGTAGGTGATGAATGTAGTGGTGCCAGTGACAAAATTTTTAAGTAAGGATATTTACATGGACTATTAAAAAACTAGTTTTCAGTTCTGTCTTCTAGATGGATTAGAACTCTCCTGTATTCTCCCTTCCAGCAATGGCAGGCTGTCCATAGGGTCATCCTCTTTCTTTGTTTTTGCTGCTGTGTAAAACCAGGCACTAGCAGTAACGCTACTGGAGAGGTAGAAAGAGGAAGGAAGTGAGGGGGAAAATGGAACTAAAACTGGATTAAGGCTAAATATAGCTGTGAAGACTTCAAATTGCTGTCAGTTGGGAGGGCATGGAGATGACACAGGGGAGGAAGGGAATCAATGAACCAATTTCTTAAATGTGACCCTTTGTCATAAATATAAAGGGAACGGTAAACACCTTTAAATCTTTCCTGGCCAGAGGAAAAACTCTTTCACCTGTAAAGGGTTAAGAAGCTAAGATAACCTCGCTGGCACCTGACCAAAATGACCAATGAGGAGACAAGATACTTTCAAAGCTGGAGGGAGGGGGAAACAAAGGGTCCTCTCTGTCTGTGTGATGCTTTTGCTGGGACCAGAGCAGGAGTGCAGGTCAGAACTCCTGTAAAGAGTTAGTAAGCAATCTAGTTAGATATGTGTTAGATTCTGTTTTGTTTAAATGGCTGATAAAATAAGTTGTGCTGAATGGAATGTATATTCCTGTTTTTGTGTCTTTTTGTAACTTAAGGTTTTGCCTAGAGTGATTCTCTGTGTTTTGAATCTGATTACCCTGTAAGGTATTTACCAACCTGATTTTACAGAGGTGATTCTCTTACTTTTTCCTCAATTAAAATTCTTCTTTTAAGAACCTGATTGCTTTTTTCATTGTTCTTAAGATCCAAAGGTTTGGGTCTGTGTTCACGTATGCAAATTGGTGAGGATTTTTATCAAGCCTTCCCCAGGAAAGGGGATGTAGTGCTTGGGGGGATATTTTGCGGGGGAGATATTTCCAAGTGGGCACTTCCCCTCTTCTTTGTGTAACACTTTGTTGGTGGCAGCTTTTAACCTAAGCTGGTAAGAATAAGCTAGGGGGTCTTTCATGCAGGTCCCCACATCTGTACCCTAGAGTTCAGAGTGGGGAAGGAACCTTGACACCCTTATTCAGCAAATGGGAATACAGGGGCCATCATGGTCAATCATTTGACCACAACATAATCCACCTCTTGATACCATGCTTTATTGATATAGGTATACAGGTGTGTTGAAGAAATAGTATTTCCATGTTGGAACTTGTCTTTGGTTGTGTAACTTTGGGGATTTTGAATGGTAAGATATGGGATAGAGCAGGGGTGGCCAACTTGCGGCTCCTTGTATGGGCACCAATGCCAGGGCTGGAGCTACAGGTGCCAACTTTCCAATGTGCTGAGGGGTGCTCACTGCTCAATCCCTGTCTCTGCCACAGGCCCTGCCCCCATTCCACCCCTTTCTACCCCCTCCCCTGTGCCTGCCATGCCCTCGCTCCTCCTCCCGCCCCCCAGAGCCTCCTGCATGACACAAAACAGCTGATCAGGAGGTGTGGGGAGGGCTGCCAGTGGGTGGGAGGGGGGGCAGGGGGTGCTGGGGGGAGCTGACAGGGGATTGCTGATGAATTACTGTGGCTCTTTGGCGATGTACATTGGTAAATTCTGACTCCTTCTCAGGCTCAGGTTGGCCACCCCTGGGATAGAGGATTAATTTTTATTCATTTCCCATCCTGTGTTACTCCTTCCCCACTGTACATGCAAGCATGTTTGTTTTATTACACATTGAAATGGAGTATGATGAATGTTATTACAAGGCCAGATTCTGTGACCCTCATGTTGACTAGCTGAATAATACTTACTCACACAAGTAGTCCTATGGAAGTCTATGGATTACAGAACTGTGCCTGAAGATTCTAATTCAGGAAAGTAATGAACCCTGTGCCTAAGTCTCATTAAAGTCACTTAACTGTAATCACATGATTCGGTAAAGTGACTTTATGGAGACTTAGGCACATGATTCAGTGCTTTCCTGAATTGGGGCCAAAATTAATACCTGTTAAATGAATAAGAGGTAACTCCCCAGATGTTTAAAGAGTAAAATGCAATAGCTAACTTACCTGATAAAATATAGATGTGTAAATTAAGACATTTTTCTGTAAAGCTAGTATACCAAAAATATGTTTTGTATAATCACAAAGCCTTCTTAAAATATATACCCATTAAAGGGACAGGTTTGTGGAATTCTGGTAAAAATAACACCATGGGATTCCTGGTTTATTATGTTTCACTGACTTCCAGATCAGCATTGTTCATCCTGTCAGTAATCACCTGTAATAAAGATTCTACAGGTCTCTTTGAACCCTCACGTACATTTGAGTGTTGTCTTCAGTGGAATAACACTGGGGCAACTGAAGGCAGAATTTGGTCCTATCAATAATATGTAAATCAAATGAGTATCCACTTCAGTTTTCCATAGTTGTGTTGACTCTGAATACAGGGGGATCAGGTCTGTTGCATAAAAAGCAGTCACTTTTACACAGTAACTTTTTTCACTTTGAACTAAAGAGATATCCTTTGTAAGTCCATACTACAGCAAAATTTAAAAGCACACAGATGACTTTCAATGATATTATTTGAAGTTTGGAGAGTAGTTGCCTATTGATTTTGCTCTTAAAAACTTAGCACACACCTATCGTTATAAAATTTATCCTGTTGTTGTCAGTTCTATTTATCATGTGGATAAGTTTTCAAGACTAAAGGGTTTATTTTTTCTTCAAGATGCATGCATGTCAATATTGATTAGTCACAGTGGGTGAGGTAATATCTTTTATTGGGCCAACTTCTGTTTGTGAGAGAGACATACTTTTGAGCTTACACAGAAGAACTCTATGTAAGCTTGAAAGCTTGTCTCTCTCACTAACAGAAGTTGGTCCAATAAAAGATATTACCTCACCCACCTTGTCTTTCTATTATCCTGGGACCCATACACCTATAAGAAAACTGCATACATCAATATTGTTTAACATTAGTAAAATTAATAATGGACATTGAGGTGCAATGGATTCAAGACTAATTGAGCATACACAAGCTGAATTTGAACTTGGAAATTCTCCCCCTTCTCCTATTATTCACTAATCTTGCAATTTTGCTCAGCATAAGTCATGACATGGTACTGTGCGAAATGCACATCTTTCATTTTTGTTGTGGCCGCAGCAGCACTGAGGTAAATTTAGCTGTTTTACGTGTACTATTTTTCACACATCTTTTCTGGGAACTATGAAATCTTAACCAGGGATGATTCATGATGTTGAGAGTAAGAAATATTAGAGTTAAAAAACTAAAATGTCAGAAGATGCTGCCCATTCATCTGGGCTAGTTCCAGCTCCACCCAATCATTTTCTGATGATTTATTGACTAGGTTATCCAGCCTAAACTTTGATTAGCCATATATAGTAACCAAACAAAAGCACGTGACTGCTACTTGTAAGAACACCCTTCAAATGGAATTGACCACATTTAAGTGCTTAAAGATTTACCACAATATTTGCAAAAATTCCTCCCTATAAATAGAGGGAAAGCCACAAATACCATAAATAAACTTAAATGTGGTAAATGGAAAGGTTTAAAAGACACTTAGTGTAGGTATGCTTATATGCTACTTCCTACTGGTAGATGGAATGAGATGTGCTAAGGGATTTGCCTCATCCCCTAGTGTTTGACCTATAATAGAAGTTATATAATCCCCAATACTACATGCTAATAGTACTCTTTTAGCTCAAGCTGTAAAGGCCAGTGTTACTGGACCACAGGGTCATGACTTCTATTCTACTTTATCAATGATGGCTGTGTCTTTACACTTAATGTATGGTCACAGAGCATTACAAAGTGTTGGGAGGCATTCTAAATCCTATGCATCTCTGACATGATACTGGTAATAAACAATGATACATTCTCATGGACTGTACATTTATTGTAGAAAATAGGAGAAAAAAAATCAGCCAAGGAAGTTCTAATGAAAATTGATTGGAGAAATTGGAGGAGAGACATATAGTATAGTATAAATACAATATATTTGTTCTGTGTGAAGCTGACAGTGTCATTATCTTCTTTGTTCCATCTAACTCATATTCTATATAATAAAGATAAACTGGGATCTCTGGATACAAAGGAAAACTAAATATTATACTTATAGGGCCACAGTTTCTGCTGGTGTAAATTGATGCCACTCCATTGACATTAATGGAGCTGTGCCATTTGACACCAATAGAGAATTTGGTCCATTGTAGCAAATAGAAACTAATACTATCATTAAGGGTGCAAGACAGTTTTAATTAGCTTATAACTTTATTAATGTCGTCATTGGGACAGAAATTTCATGGTTGATCGCAGCAGTTCATTTAGAAATGGAATGTCAAAACTGTTCATTCAATCAAACAACCTGATACTACATTTTTTGATTCTATAGCCACCATTGAATTCAGTGGGAGTTCTGAGAGCCAGAGAAGGAGTCCTAAAAATGAATAAATATAAGTGCCAGAATGCGCTTGCAGAACTCAGTCATAAGTGATAGTACTGGAATGCCCTTCTGTCTCCTCAAAAAGGTACTAGTGCAGTGTTTTGGAGTGTTCAGCATGATTCAAGCCCTACTGGGAGCAAAGTTCTTTCAGTATCCGGTTGAAAGTCAGTGTTAGTTAAGGAAGGTTTCAGCATTATTACTAGTAACAGTTGGCTAATTTAAATACTGTGGGGGCCTGTGAAATCCATTTGTCTGTAGGTTTATTAACCAGGTGGTCATCCATACAACATAATAAAGGAAGTTGTCTGATGGACTACTAATCTTTTGGGAGGGATGGGGTATAAAGAAAAAATAGAATTAAAGTGCTGAGTGAATAAAATCAACTATAATAATTGGTATTCATAAATAGGTTATGCTGTCTAGCTGGAGAACTTAGAAATTTATTTTTGTGTAGATTTTAAGTTGCAATGAAGAGGAGGTTCTGTTTGGAATTTCTTGGTATTGGTCCCTATAGATGTTACTCCCATGTGATGGGGTGTACCTATCCCACACTAGCCTCAAAAGGGTTAATTGTGCTTTGCAGACTGAGGAAGCCCCTACCCTCCCACTCTGCTGCGCATGCTGAGCCTGGAGGCAGAGTATAAAAGGAAGCAGCCCAGCACACTCTTGGCAGGCTGCTGAAGGAGGAGGATGCAGACTGCGGGCTCTCTCCAGCTAGGTGCTACAGGTGCCAATTACAGATTGCCTAATAAGCCTGGAGAAGAGACCATGCCAGAAGGAGCTACCACATGAGGACCCGGGGAAACCATGGAGCATCACCAAAGGAAATAGACTTTTCTCTGGGTTAGTGAACCGGGGAACCAGTCATCCTGTTTCAGGAGCACCCCCACCACCACCAGGGCCCTTGGCTGGAACTTGGAGGAACAGGGAGGGCCTGAGTCCTGCTACCATAGGCGCCACACACCCCTAAGTGGTGCCCAACTTCCCCAATTGGCCATGCAATCCCACAGAGGTAGCTTACTTTGTTGACTTGGGTCATTAGGCCATGCTGCCTTGGTGGAAGGGCTGCTTATTGACTCCGGTCATTGGGCCCCGCTGCCCTGAGTAGAAGGGCCACCCTCATTGACCCTGGCCATTAGGACACACTGTCCTGAGGGGAAGGGCTGTTTTATTGACTCTAACCAGTAGGCCATGCTGCCCTGAGTGGAAAAGCTGCTTTATTGACTATGGTCACTAGGCCATACTACCACGTTTTATAGTCAGGGTCACAAACATAGGACCTAACCAGGTCACATATGGTAAGAAGAAGGAAAAAAAACAATATAGCAGTAGTTTTTTCCGCTTCTTCTCACCATACCTGACCTGGGATGGAGTGTACCTACCTCATGACACTCCAAAATTAGACTTCAGGCATACCACAATGGCCTGTCTACCCCAATAACTCAATCTACCAAAATAGCAAAATTAATAGGTAAAAGGGGGAGGTCTGTGCTAGAGGATTTGCCAGGTTTTTACCAAAGGGTTTCTCTCCGACCTTTTTGAGGACTCCTTAAAACAGACTAGCTCTATTGACCATTAGAAGGACATGGATGCAACCTTTCACCCAAAGGATTGACACTCAGGCAGTAATTCTTTGAAAACAAAAGTAACCTTTATTTAACACAACACACCCTAATACAGTAAATCTAAAGCATATATTTAGAAGAACAAACATTTTCACAGTACATAAAACACATATCATAAGATAACACAGATGTTATTAGCACAGATGTATGGTATCATAATATTGAGTACTTTAATACACAACTGGAAATAGCTTCAAGTGGTTACGTTCTATATGTGATGGCCAGTCACATACAGGATGCTGACAGCAAGATTTTAAACATTAAAATTTTAACAAACATACACAAACATCCAGCTTTATTATCCCATGGATACATATACATGCAGTTTAATTATTCTTTATAGAAGGGTTATCCTGCTTACTTTCTCTGCTGTCTTCTTTTCCTTCTGAGAAGTCCTTCTGCTCTGTCTCTATGTTCGATGTTGCCGCTGCTACGTTGTTACTGCTTGCCTCTTAAGTGATTTTAGCTCTTTTAGCTCTTCTCCTCTTCTTGATTCTTCTGCTGCTCACACACACCAGTACCTTCTACTCACTCTGACTCAAGCTTCTTAGCTTTCTGCCTTATATACAGATTTTAGCCTATCCTGATTGGTTCCTTCAATCCCTATTATTATCAGCCAATCAGCTTCAAGGCCTTTACCTGTCAATCAAAGCAAGACCTGATTGAAAGCCTGAACCTTAGATGCTGGACCTGACTGAAGACCTGTGTTATGCTTAACTGACCTCTCCCTTCAGATTTTGGAGTGACCTTTATTTCACCTCAGCCTTCCTGCTTGCTATTTGCAGAATCTCTCCCAGACCTCCATTTTGGATTTATGTGACTGTGACTGCTTGCGACCGCCACCTTGTTGTCACTAGCTGTAACCATGTAAGCCTATCTTTATTAATTATTAAACCTCTATAATTATAAACAACTAGCCATATCTAAATATTCCCCAACACTATGATTCACTGTCACCACTATATTTTTTTATTATTGTAAACAAGTTTAATTTCAATCTCTCTCCACTTGAGCTAGTGGTGTCAGTGCAGCACTCTTAGTGGTGTAGTTTTACCCAGAACAGAGCAGCTGAAAAATCTCTTGTATCAAAGATGACAAAGATCTGTTTTTTAGCTGGAGATCTCTCTCGCACATGGCATCTGCAGAGTAACATTCTACAGATACAGTTGTAGGTGCATAAGCCATTTCAAGACCTCCTTTGTGATGTTGTGATATCATCCAATTCAGCTTTGACTCCATATTTGAGGCACAGTGTTATGATGTGTTTGATGGTTTGGATGGTTTCACCACAGTTGCACGAAGAGAAGTCTTTGATTTTCCACTTGTACATCAAGGAGCCTCATTTTCCGTGATTTCTTTGGATGAGGTTCAATATGGTCCAAAGTCTGCATGGCAGGTCGAAACTGGGAGAACGGCTTATTGTGTCAGTAATAATGTGCGTTTGGAATGGCAGATGAGGTCCGGACACTTTGCCATTCCCTGGCCAGATTCAGAGACATGAGCTGGTCATGTGTGGTCCATACTGGTTTTTGAAATTTCTGGTGTTACTGGAGTATGTTATCCATAGCCTGCTGGATGGGAAGTTCTCCATAGTCGTCAGCACATTTAAGTTCTTGTGCTGTGGCCATATCTCAATGGGTAGCTAATACTAAAAGCCAAGGTAGAGGTGTTGATTTTAAAATTCCTATGATGATTGTCATGGTCTGATTCAGCTACCTGCCCACAAGTTGGACATGGCAACCTCTTGCCCACACCAGTGCACTATATTCTGCAACTGAGTACACCAAGATCAAGGCTGATGTTTGTAACACTGGGGCAGTTGATCCCCAGCTTGTTCCACTAACTTTTCAATAATGTTGACGTGAGTCAAACATCTAAGCTAATAACTTAGCTGGAGATGAAGGCCTCTTAGGCTGGTTGACCTTGAAAGTGTCATTCATCCTGAGAAGTAAGAAGGTATTGTGACAGGGTTTGGCCAGATGATTACAGGAGAGTAATTTTTTGAAGCAAAAAAGGTATTTTATTTGCATAACACACTTACAAAACAAAACAACAGCATATGCAATGTGTAACAGAGCAACCAATCACAATTGTTTTCTCATTAGCCTCAGGGGAGAGAAGTGTTCAAGCTTGCCTGGGCCCAGAGCAGGGGGCTTCCTCGACTCTCATGGTCTTCCATCCTTCCGAGTTACCTGATGGTCCAGAGCGAGGGGGCTTCATCGACTCTAAAGTTCTGCCACCCCCTCGAGTTACCTGGTGCCACGCCCGAGTGTCACCAACAATTCCCTCCTCTGAAAGCACGCAACAAGAGGGGCAGGCTGTGGGGTGGACAACCTGGAGGGGTGGCATGTGCACCCACGTGTGAAAGGACCCATCTAAGGTGGTGGTGGTGTCCGCAGCAGTGATGGCTGGGGCTGGGGTCCCTTACTCTCTCCCCCAATCGGGGTCAAAACAAAGGGAGCCGGATGGGGACACCAAGCAGAGAGCCTCGGACAGCACCCACCGCTCCTCAAAAACATCAAGGGAGTCGGTGGACACCACCCAGAGCAACTCCGCCCAGATACGTGAATGGACCGAGGATTGGAAAACAGCCCCACAGTCACAGGAAACTCCATTAGCCAACCTCCTCTCTCTGGTTTTATAAATGGCCATTTTAGCCAGGGCTAGGAAGAGGTAAACTAGGAGATCCCGCGACTTTGTGAGGCCATGGATGGGGAGTGCATAAATAAAAAAGGTGAGGGGAAAAATGCAACCAAAAATGTAATAAAAGATTTGTGAGGAGCCGGAACAGGGGCTGCAGCCTGGCGCACTCCAAATATATGTGCGCCAGAGTTTTCCTCACACCGCAAAAGGGACAGGTATCTGGGATGAGGTTGAACCGTGACAAGTACGTGCCCGTGCTCACAGCTCCGTGAAGGAGCCGGCAACTGATGTCCCCGATGGGCCTCGGAACCAAGGTGGAATATAGGCTGACCACTGGGGCTGCTCACCCTCCAAACGTGGCAGAAGGTCTCGCCACTTTGTGTCGGGGCGGTACACTAGGGTGAGGGCATGAAGGGTGTGGAGCACGAGCGTGTATAGCTGTTTCCTTGGCACAGTTTGGAAGCATACTGGCTGCAATTCATGCAGCCGGCTCGCCGTAAAAGGGTGAGGGGGTCGATTGGGTCTACGGGGCAGGAGTCCAATTAAAAGGTCCAGCGGGCCTGGGGTAGAGGGTGGGCGGGGCATGCCCTGGAGCAGGACCCAATCGAGGTAAGCTCCAGCAGTGGGCAGCAAAGCGGCCTTCACCTCCTGAAGTACACGCCAGGGGGTACGAGGTCTGGAGAGCCCCATGCACCAAGCGAGCATCAGGGGATCCAGCCAGTCTACCCGGTCGTAGTCCAGGAAGTCTCCGACTCCCGTGACTTCTGCCAGGATCAAGCTCTGGCACACCGAGCGGGACTCCGCCACCTGCACACAGAGCTCGGGGTTGTGTAGCAGTGGCTCTGCGAGGAGATCTGCCCCCTCAGTGGCCGCCATGGACCTGGTCATTAAAAAAGTTTCCAAGTCCGGGGGAGGTCCTGGTAGAAGACCGGCAGCCCAGAAAGGTCTCGCGGAAAACCTCCCGGACAGAGATAAAAGAGCTGCCGGTCATATTGGAGCCCTCGGATGTGGCATAGGATGGCGTGTGCCAGTATGCTCCACGCCGAACTGCCTGCACCATAAAGGAGCCTCTGTAGGGCCTGGAGGCGGAAGACGCGGACCTGAGTGTGCAGACACTTCCGGCCCTGTCCTCCTTCCTTCAGGGATAGATGAAGAACCCCTACAGGGGCCAAGTGCATTCCTGACCAAAAGAACCCCAGAATCGATGTCTGGAGGTTGGTCAGGAAACCTGGGGCCGGGACCAGGGTGTTGAGCTGGTACCAGAGCATGGACAGTACTAGTTGATTAAGTACCAGCGCTCTCCCTCAGAGGGAGAGACATCGGAGTAGCCTCGTCCATTTCCAGAGCCGCTCTATCACCCCGCCCTCTAAGTTTTCCCAGTTCTCCGGCGGAGAGGGATGCGTGGCAGAAAGGTAAACACCGTGGTAGAGCAGTGGACCCGCAATCCACTGGGTAGTCTGAAGCGTGGGTGGGAGGAGCTCGCCTGCCACCATTCTCCTACTGCCAAGCCAGAGCTCTTGACCCAGTTGACCCGGGTAGAGGAGGCTGCCAAATAGATGGCCTGGCAAGCCTCCACCCGCGCCAAGTCGCCCGGGTCCTGGACCACGAGGAGCACGTCATCGGCGTACGCCAACAGGACCAGCCGCAGCTCCAGTTCCCGCAACACCAACCCTGTCAACCTCCTGCAGAGGAGACAGAGGAAGGGCTCAATCGTCAGAGCATACAGCTGGCCCGAGAGGGGACACCCCTGCTGTACTCCTTGCCTGAAGTTGAATGGTTCGGTCAGGGTCCAGTTGAGTTTAACCAGACACTCTGCAGAAGCGTACAGCACCCAGAGAAAACCCACAAACTGGGGTCCGAAGCCAAACGCCCGCAGAGTGCTCAGGAGGTACCCGTGGTCCACCCTATCGAAAGCCTTCTCCTGATCTAGGGACAGGAGGGCGAATGACAGACCGTCTCTACGCCCGAATTCCAAAAGGTCCCGAACCATAAATAGGTTATCAAAGGTACTGCAGTCCAGGACGGTGTAGGTCTGGCCTGGGTGGATCACGTCCGCCAGCACGGACCCTAGCCGCAACGAGATTGCTTTTGCTACGATTTTGTAGTCCGTGCTGAGGAGCGAGACGGGACGCCAATTTCATAAATTGCGGAGGTCCCCCTTCTTCGGCAGTAAGGTGAGCACAGCTTGACTGCACGAAAAAGGGAGGACCCCGCTCTGCAGAGACTCGGCCCAGACGGTGACTAGGTCTGGGCTGAGGACGTCCCAAAACACGCGGTAGAACTTCATGGTCAGCCTGTCCATGCCTGGAGACTTATTAGTGGGCATACGATGGAGGGCTTCCGAGAACTCGGCCAGAGTGAGAGGCAACTCTAGCTGGTCTTGGTCACTCGCGCTGACCGTAGGGAGCTCCTCCCAGAGCACTCTGCAAGTGCCAGGGTCGGTCGGATACGGGGTGAAAAGACTTGCATAGAAGGCTCAGGCCCTCCCGCACATCTCCGCCGGTTCTGTGAGGGGGGTGCCATCTTCTGCCAGGAGGCAGGTGACGTGTTTCTTGGCCCCCCTCGTTTTCTCTAGGGCATAGAAGAAGCAGGAGCTGCGATCCATCTCCTGAAGGAGGCTGATGCAGGATCGAACAAAGGCACCCCGGGCCCGATGGTCCTCAAGGGCCTGGAGCTCCTCCCGCTTCTCCCGGCACGCTCTGCAGAGGAGCGGGTCCTCGGGGCTGGCGGCCAGATGCCTCTCCAGCTCTAAGACCTTCCATTCAAACTGCTCTATTGCCGCATTTCTCCATCGGCTGGTGCCCTGGGTATAGTCACAGCAGAAAAGCCTGGCACGCACCTTCCCCAGGTCCCACCATTGCCGTGCCGAGGGAAAGGCACGCCACTGCCCTTGCCAGGCCAGCCAGAATTCCCAGAAGGATGTCACGAAGCCCTCATCCTCCAACAGGCTGTTGTCAAAATGCCAGTAGGCTGGCCCCGGCATCTCCGCACAGAGGGAGGCTGTCACGGTTGTTAGATGATGGTCAGAAAATGGGGCCAGCGGAATGCTGGAGAAGTGGGCTCGTGAGAGATGGAAGCGTAATAAATAAATGCGGTCCACCCGGGAGTGACTCGACCGATGGGCTTCCACCTGGAGAAAGGTGAACGTGGAAGTGTTATCCGGGTGGTGGTCGCTCCAGATGTCCACTAGGGAGTGATGTTCGACTATCTCCCGGAGGGTGTCTGTGGTGGCCGGGCTCTACTCGGTCCCCAAGCGGTCCTGTTCCTCGAGGGTGATATTAAAGTCCCCTCCCAGGACCAGGCACTCATGAGGATCTAAGGTGCCGAGGAAGGCGGACGCCCGCTGGTAGAATTGCAGCTGCTCCGGGCCCGATGTTGGGGCATAGATGTTAACGAAGTTAATCATGAGCCCCTCCATACGGACCCGGAGATGCAGCAGGTGACCCGGGATAGCCTCGGTGACCCCTAGCACCTCAGGCCATAGGTCGGGGGAGAACAGGGTTGCCACTCCAGCCTGTCGAACCGTGGCATGGCTAAAGTAGACCCTGTCCCCCCACTCCAGCTGTCAACTGTCTTCGGCAGTCGGGTCCGTATGGGTCTCCTGCAGGAAAACCACAGAGTATCCTCCCTCCCGAAGGAAGGAGAGCACCTGGGACCTGCGGAGAGCCATCCTACAACCCCGTGTGTTCAACGTTGCGATGGTGAGGGGTGTCATGGGGAGGATCGGGGTGGTCCTCACTGGCAGGGATGCTTGCATCTCCCAGCGGGCCACGCAACAGTCAATGACCCATCCCGTAGGTGAGTAATTGTTCATGGAAGCCGCGGACCCGCCAGTAGGCCACGGCATCCTGCTTCCCCATCCCTTTACTTTCCCCCATGAGAGCCCTTGTGGCCCGGAGGATTTGAGAAAAGTCCCCCCATCACTGGAGAGTAAGGTGTACCTTGTTGCGGGAGCCACGGACATCCTCTAAAAAATTCCGCAGCTCTCCTCGCAGCTCATGCCAGGGTGGGGTTACGGTTTCCCGGTTGTTCCCCAGCGGGGCCATTGGTGCAGCCCTGTGGTCCACTAAAATGGACAAGCGGGATGCGGACCCTCAACGGGGTGCCTGATGGGCTGGAGCTTCTAGGCCCGCCTCAAGCTCTGGGGTGATAGGGGGTGGTGGAGGGAAAATAGCAGCTCCTAATGGGTCAGGACAGGAGAACACAAAGGCCACTCCCTGGGGTTCATCAGTTGGGAAAGGGAAGGAGACAGCCCCAGGGGTGACAATGACATTGCAGGATGTAAATTGGATAGGGGTGGGGCAGGAGCAGGAGCAGAGGCGAGGTTCTGGGTTTCAGGAGGCAAGCAGCTGGATGGTGGCGCCTCCCGATCAGGCTCAAGGGTTAAGGGGGTGGGGAGGGAGCTCTCAGTGACACTGGGCGCGCGCTCTGTGGTGGATTTAGCGGCCACAGCATCAAGAGGTGGATTATCTTCTGTAGGACCCCTGCCCAGGAAGGAAGTCGATTGCTCCACACCACGTGGCGCCGGCTGTCACCTGAGCAGGCTCGGTGGTCGTCAGCGGGGTGCCATCAGTGGCTGGGTTAGTGGAGGAGTCCAGGGGCTCCTCAGAGGTGGGAGGGGAAGCAGCAGTTAAGGAGAGGGAGCATGGGGAAAAGAGGGGTGGAGTGAGGTCGCCCAGATTGAGATTTGCTGGCAAAAGGTTGTCCTCCTCGGGGCGACCGTGGTCAGATCTAAGGCCTCGATCTCCTCGAACATGGAGGAGAGGACACTTTCCGCCACCCCGGGGTTCTCCCTGCTGGCACCCGCCACGACGGTTGCCTCGGGGTTCACGGGGGCTTCGGGTAGCGTCAGGACAGAAGGGGCTTCCTCAAAGGTCTCAGAGGGGAGGTCTCCCATGGAGGGGAGACACTACCCTCTGGTGCTGCCATGTCTTTCCCGGCTGACACCGGTGGATGGGATGCACTCGTGGGCAAAGCGGAAGGCTCGGCATCACTGCCCCCCTTCCTGGTCTTCCAGGGGGCCTCCGCCTCGGGTAGATGAGGCAGAGCTTGAGCCTTCCACTTGCCTCACTTCCCCTGGACTAGGGCCCAGCCCTCCACGGCATCATCTGGGAGCTGGTTAGCAGGGGTCGTGTCAGGGGGTAAAGGTGATGGCTCAGGGACTTGCGGGGGGAACGGTGGGGCAGCATAAGGGAGGAACCCTGGGGCAGGTTCTCTCCCATGCCTGGTGGTATCTCTGCCACACTCTCCTCCATAGGCCCCGCTAGATTGTCAGCAGTAAGGGCAGGGCTCTCCCGCTCGTCTGGGCATTGTAGGGGAGGTGCCCCTTGGGCCTGAGCGGGAGGAGCGGTGGTCCGAAGAGGAGTGGGGGCGGGTTCGGGTACTGGGCAGCCAGGCGTGTTGGCAATGACGGGGCCGATGTCCTGCCCGATAACCCCCAGAGGCCTCTCCTCTAGGGCCCGCATCAACGGTCGCCTCGGGGTTCGCGGTGGGTTCGGGTGGTATCCGGGCAGAAGGAGCTTCCTCAGGGGTCTCAGAGGGGAGGGTCTCTCGTGGAGGGGGGATTCTGCCCTCCAATGCCAGTCTGTCTTCCCCTCCCGACACCAGCGGATGGATCTCACTTGTGGCCATAGCGGAAGGCTCAATATCAGTGCCTCCCTTCCTGGTCTTCCGGGGGGCTTCCGCATCGGATGAGTGCAGCGGAGCTTGAGCCTTCCACTTGCCTCGCTTCCCCTGGACTAGGGTCCAGCCCTCCATAGCGTCGTCTGGGGGTTGGTTAGCAGGGGTCGTGTCGGGGGGCGGAGGCGATGGTTCAGGGATTTGGGGGGTAATGGCGAGGCAGCATGAGGGGCAGGGGGTTCTCCTTGGGGCGGGCCCTCTCCTATACTCGGTAATATCTTTGCCACACCCTCCTCCATAGGCTCTGCCGGATTGGTAATAGCAAGGGTGGGACTCCCTTGCTCGCCTGGGCATTGTAGGGAACGTGTTTCTTGGGCCCGGATGGGAGCAGCGGTGAATCGAGTAGGAGGAGGGTTTGTTTCATGTCCTGCCGGGTCTCGGATGCCCCTCCCTCCTGGGCCAAAGGGCAGTCTCTGCGGACATGCCTCGCTGAGCGGCAGAGGTAGCACCGGGCCTCTCCAGTGGAGTAAAAGACCCGATAGCGGGCTCCTTGGTAGGGGACTAGGAAGGACCCCTCGAGCGCCTCTCCGTCACGCGCCGCCACCGGCGGTAGAAGCTGCACTTGCCGGCGGAACGAAAGGACGTGACGGAGGGTGGGGTCCTTGCAGCCCAACGGGAGAGGGCTGATGACAGAGACAAGTTTCCCCAGGGTGGAGAGAGTGGGTAACAGGGCAGCATTGCGTAAAAAGGGAGGAACGGAGGTGAGGACGAGGCGAACGCCCAGGTCTTCTAGTGTCTCTAGGGGGACAAACATCCCCCCCACTGCCAGGCCCCTCTCCACCGCCTCCTGGGCGGCAGCCTCTGAAGCTAAGAAAAAAGCGACCTTCCCATACATTTTGGAGGCCGCCACAATAGCCTTGGGTCCTACCACCTTCGCCAACGCCTGCACGTATGTCTCCACGTGGGGCGAGACGGGCACCAGGAGGCAACGGACACCGTGCCTCCTGGTCAAGGTGGGGAAGGGGCCCCGGCTGCTGGTAATGGTAGCGGAGGCGGGGGGGGGGGGGCGAGATGACGAGGCAACAGGCAGGGGGGAGCCTGCCACCGCCGGGGCATGTGTCCTGGGGGCCAGGGGAGGGACGTTCGCAGAGCTGGTGGAGGGAACAGCGGGGGGGGGGGTGCCACGGTCGATGACAAGGCCACAGTGGTGGGGGCAGCCCCTGCAATGGAGGGCCTAGTGGTTTTAGCGGGGCCCTTTCCTTTCTTCCCACCCTGGCCTTTTCGGCCAGCTTGGGGGGGTTCCTAGAATCTGGGGGGGGCGGTGGATGTAGCAGTGGCAGTAATCGCCCCGGTGCCTCCTGCTGCTGGTGCCCCAGCGGGGGCGGTGGCAGGTATTTTGACAGTGGTGGTTGGGGGGGGCTCGGGGGTTGGGGGGGGGGAGGTGAGGGAGGAACAACTGATATTGGTAAAGGGGCCTCGCCCCTCTTATTCCCCGCCATTGTGAGCAGTGAGAGACGGGGAGACACCGGAAGGAGGAGGAGGGAGGAGGAAGCAGATTAACTGCTCCTCCCTGCTGGGCTGCAGGTGGGGAGGGTGGTGGTATGAAATGGGTTGGACTGGAAAGGGGGGAAAAACAGGAATCGGGGTCCAGTGATAGGGGCAAGCTGTGGGATAAACAGTCCGGGGGGGGGGGTGGACCCATGCACGTTTGTCCAAAGAGTCTCGTTTGGTCGGTCCGGTCCGAAAGGCAAAGTTCAAAGCAAACAGCTGGATCCGAGGCAGATGGCAGGTTGCCAGCAGGGATGGACGGTGGGGGGCCGTGACAGTTGTAATAATGTTGGGGGGGGCACCGATGGATCGGGGGACAGCTCCGTGCCACACCCCCTGTGCCGCCACAAACGCAATTAAACCACAGTCAGACTCCCCCCCACGAGAGTATAATTCAAAAAGTTACTCAGTCTTACGGCCCCCTCCACGATGATTTGTAGCTTCCCTGGGTGATTTCTTCTGTCTTTTTGTGGTGTGTGTGTAAGGAGCTGGGAGCAGGAGGCGCTAGGAGCTGAGAGAGAACGCATACTGTTGGAGGACTGAGGAGTACAAGCATTATCAGACACCAGGAGGAACGTCCTATGGTGAGGATAAAGAAGGTGTTGGGTCCAGGAGGCCATGGAGTTGTAGCTGTTGTACAGCTGTTCCAGGAGGCACAGTAGGCAGCTGCATTCCACAGGGCCCTGGGCTGGAACCCGGAGTAGAGGGCGGGCCTGATACCCCCCAGACCTCCCAACTCCTGGTCAAACACAGGAGGAGTTGACCTGGACTGTGGGGTCACAAAAACTGCCAAACTGAGGGCTGCCGTGAAGCTCCAAGGTGAGCAAATCCACCAATAAGCGTAAGACCCACCAAGGTAGCAGAGGAATTCTTTCACAGTATGCTTCTAGTTCTTGATGGGACATCAAAAGAGCTCAATCTTCAGAACAATCATTTAGAAATAAACTATATTAATAGGCAGCAGGTTTAAAACAACAAAAGGAAGTATTTCTTCACACAGTGCACAGTCATCCTGTAGGACTCTTTGCCAGAGGATGTTGTGAAGGACAAGACTATAACAATGTTCTAAAAAAACTGGATAAGTTCATGGAGGATAGGTCCATCAATGGCTGTTAGCCTGGACAGACAGGGATCCAAAACCATGCTCTGAAGTGTCCCTACCCTCTGTTTGCCAGAAGCTGGGAATAGGGTAATTAATCACTTGTTGATTACCTGTTCTGTTCATTCCCTCTGAAGCACCTGACCTTGGCCACTGTCAAAAGACAGGATACTGGGCTAGATGGACCAATGGTCTGACCCAGTATGGCCAGTCTTATATTTTAAAAGATCAAGAACTTTATCATAAGTTCTTAAATTCTCCCAAAGTTTAACATTCAGAGTAGAAAGGAAGTAAATGATAAGGTAGTCAAAGAGATCAGTGACAGATGCTTTAAATTATTATGAGACTAGAAGAGGAAAGTCTAATAGAAAAGTAAGCTTGGTCAATTTCATTGTGAAGGATAGTAGAGGGAGAAGGTTTTTAAAGAAGGGTAAGTGGAGTATGAATAGGAGGAGAATGTAGGTTTGTGACCAATATGACCAGGGCTAACAATATAAGATATTTTTCAGATAGTCCGTTGGAGAGGAAAGATGTCAATGTCTGAGCACCACATTTTGGCCAAACAGGAAACATCACTTTTGTCATGAAGTAAGAGATGATCCTGTTAGGGATTTTTTAATGGACAGATTGGTCGACATCTGGTTATATACAACAAAATCAGTCTTAATCAAGAATGCAAGTGAATGACAAAAATGATTGCTTAACAGAGGTGATCTTTTAATAGAAGTGGAGAAGAAAAGTAATCATTGACTCTGAATATCCTTAAATGTAATTTGTTTAGACAGGTGCTTGTTATATAAGGATGGTGTCCTGTAGGTTTCACTTAATTTTTTTTAAAATAATTAAGGATTATATTTAGAGATGTCATGGGGATTAATGATGCCCAGATACTGTGGTGAGGGGCACATTACAAATACTGGCAATAAATGGATAGAGATGGATGAACTATCATTCAAAATACCAAGGATTCTTGGTGACTGTGTCCTTTACTATATGACAACCAACCATCCATTTTGTGTCACATGCTTTGTTCTAAGGTCTTTCCAGATAAGGCTTTCCAAAGGTGGTTATTCTAAGAATATTACAATATAACAATAATATCTTATTTACAAGAATCAGACACTGAGATGAGAATCTTTGTACAATAGTTATAAACATATCATACTTACAACAATGTCTACTCCAAGCAAACATTTATAGCAATAAGAAATAAAAGTTTTGACATATTGTTTCAGCCTTGATCTAGGAAATCTGCTGCTTTGCTACCTGGTAGAAATAGTTATATTAAATATCTTGGCAAATGTATAAGCAAATCTCTCTCTCTCTCTCTCTATAGATATAGATATTCAAAATTTCATAATATAGCACAAATGCCAAGTTATAAGAACATTTATAATTAAACTGTTTTCATACCCTACTAAAGGAATTTTTATTTCAGTGAAGGAGAATACCAGCTGCACAGTGCTATGCATGACTTATTTATAGGCTGCTAATGAAGACATATTTTATCATCATAATTAATTGGTATTTTTGTGCTTTGGGGCTGAATCACAGAAACTGTCTTATGGTGGCTCAAATTGAACATAGCTATGGGGCAAAAATTACACAAGAATACTTTATGCCTGTTTCTCCAAGTTTACTGTTCAGTTGAATTTAACTGCAGTACACTTTCTGCATCATAACTCACAAATCACCAACTAAACTAGGAGTTCTCTGGATGGGGTTCTCGAAAGGAGATTTGTGAGGGAAGCCATTATGTTATTGCAATCAGTCTCCTATTTAATGTAGGAATTTACTTAAAAGAAACCTATTTTTAGTGTGGCATAGTTCAGTAGTTGAAATAATAAAATAATTTTAACGAATTTTCATAAATATCTCGTTTTTTGTAATGCATTTGATTAAGTACAAATTCTAAAACGTCATGTAGGAGTACAAATGGATTTACCTGTAGTTATGTGATATTGTTTTAGTTTGTCATTCTCTCTCTTTGGCCATGGATGCAGAGAGGAAAGGGAATCCCATGTGGAGAACTATTCCCTTATCTGCAGTGGTTGCACTGCCAGCAAAGCCTTCATTCTTCCTTGGAACTGAAATTGGTATCTCCATACACTGCCCCATATGTGGCAGACCAGAGACTGGTCCCAGTGTTGTGGAGAGTACCTGCAAATAATATGGGTGTTTTGATGCAACTGATAAGTATGTGGCCAGGAATGGGTGGAAACTGGTTAATTTATTTCAATAAGTCAACTAGGATTTGGAATCAGCAGCTATATTTTGAGCATTAAGATACAGAGATTGATTCTGCTCGATTAAAGAAATAATTATTCTATGAAAAATAAAACTCTCTTTATTGTAAATAGGGAAGAACCTTACGGATCATCATGCTCATCTAGTTTGATGTGCTGTGTATAACACAGTAGTGCTGCATCTGGTCTGTATAACACAGCCCATACAACTTCCCTAAAATAATTCCGAGAACATATCTTTTAGAAGAATATCTAATCTTGATTTAAAAATGGTCAATGATGGAGAATCCACCACAACCCTTGATAAGGTGTTCTAATGGTTAATTACTCTCACTGTTAAATATGTTTACCTTATTTCGAATCTGAATTTGTCTAGCTTCAACTTCCAGCCATTGGATCGTGTTATACCTTTCTTTGTTAGACTGAAGAACCCATTATTAAATATTTGGTCCCATGTAGGTACTTACAGACTAATCAAGCATTCCTTCACCTTCTCTTAGATAAGCTAAATATATTGAGCTCCTCAAACCTTTCACTGTAAGGCATGTGTCAAGGCTAATTCCCACTCTGGCACTTCGAATGCAGAAGGTGCGGGCCCACAAGGATTCTAAAAATTAATCCTGGCCACTACAGGCTTGTATTAAACTCCCAAGGTTACAGCTTTTCTCTGACTTCGGATTGGTAGACGCTGCCACCACCCAAGTGCAGAACCCCTTTGAGAGCCCAGGAAGACGCACTTGGGAATTCCTTCCTGTGGGGTACCTCAAGCCCTTTCACACCCCTCCAGGGAAGAGCTGAGAAGGAAGAAAAACAAAGGAAATCAGCTGTTGCCGCCAGCTAATTAAACAACATGTGCACAAACCTCTTAAAACAAAAAAATCCAATTCTGTTCTAAAAAAAGAACAATTAATAAAAAAAAGAAAGAAAATACATCTGGGAATTCTGGCTATTGCTGGATTTTAAAAGAGCAACTATAAGGATTAAGCATCAATAATAGCTTTCTTGAGGTCCAGCTTAAAGGTTACAAGCAAAACAAAAGCACCTGGGTTTAGCACAGAGGAATCGACAAGCCATAATGAAATAAAAGGAATGAACCTAATCGTGTCTTCCTAGACATTTCCTGATCTACTAACATATCTGGGGTTTTAAATGAGTAGTTTCTAGGTATGATACTGATGATTTTTGTATACCTGGCCCAAGCTTCTTACAGCATCACTGCTGTCCTGTCTGCTTCTCCCCGGGAGAACAACTGTCAGACAAAAGGGGAGTCTTGTTTCAATTTTTAAAAAGTTCTAGCCTTTCCATTGGCTTTTTTGGCCAGGTGCCCACTCTCTTCCTTTTACCTATGCATAGCGGTGAGACCCTTTAACCCTCTACAGGTAAAGCAATTAGAGAACAGCTACTAAGAGGGATTTTATAGCTATTGGCTGGCTGGGTGACCATAAAAGGAAGCTACTCCTGCCCCCTTCTTTTATCATAGCATGTTTTCTAATCCTTTAATCATTCGTGTGGCTCTTCTAATTTTATATAATTATACATATAAATGTTTATAGTTAGACATGGACATACCACTATATAGCTACAGTTATACATATACATTCTGAGAGCACAATTTAACTTCCATAGTCTTCTTCAGTTGCATAAACAACTTCATAACCATGAGTACATGTGCAGTGGCCATTTTCCCCCTCCCTATTACATTACTCACCAGTAGGTTTGAATTCTGGATCTTCATCATGGCAGCACAGACATCTAGGCCTTGCGTTAAAGTAATAACTCCATCAAGTGACAGCAGTTGTAGGCTATTTTCCTCTAGTGCAGTGGTTCTCGAGGCCAGTCCACTGCTTGTTCAGGGAAAGCCCCTGGTGCACCGGAGCAGTTTGTTTACCTGCCGCGTCCACAGGTTCAGCCGATCGCAGCTCCCACTGGCTGTGGTTCGCCACTCCAGGCCAATGGGGGCCGTGGGAAGCAGTGCGGGCCAACGGACATGCTGACCACCCTTTCCACAGACCCCATTGGCCTGGAGCGGTGAATCACGGCCAGTGGGAGCCGCAATCGGCCGAACCTGAGGACATGGCAGGTAAACAAACCGGTCTGGCACGCCAGGGACTTTCCCTGAACAAGCGGCGGACCGGCTTTGAGAACCACTGCCTTAGTGGACCAACAGCTAGATGGGGGAATTAATGCACACCTTGCCAATGTATCATAGATGCATTATATGAGAAAGCAATATATTATATTATAGTTTGTATTGATTCAAATTTGGCTCTAAACTTCTAAAACTCCCATTGTAATTATTCAAAGATACCTGTTCCAGTGGGTCATACTTAACAAATAGTTTTACTATATTCAATGTTTAGCACTTCTCACATTTGGTCTTTCCCATATTTCAGAAACGCCTATCTGTGCTTGCTTTGCTTACGATTCCCAGCTGCATGGATGGCATCTCTGTTATGTTTCGTGTACCTGTATTTGTAAGGGTATTGAGCATCCTTGGTAGTGAAAGATATTTTCCCAAGGATTTGTGATTGACATGAATTGTCTGGTGACAAACACTTAGGAACAATCTATTTAGTTGTCAGAGATGCTTTGTCTTTTTAAAATGCTCATGAATATGTTATCATGAGTGCCATGCTGTGAGAGGAATCTGTCTCCATTGGAAGTTTAACTGAAGACCCTTTGATCCAAAAGCAGTGATTCTACCAATTGAGCTAAAATAGAATCTCCATTAGCTGTTAGTTGTAGTAGCAGCAATTCTGACGAACCATTTCTAGGCCTCCAGATGAGGGAAAGACCATTAAATACTTCTATGACTTCCAATAAAGTGCTTGCCCTCAAATGCACACATACAAAGATGTTCCACAGCAATAAATACATAGCATGCATACCATTCCAGCTAATGTGCATTTAGCTGTATCATATGCAGCACAAGCAGGGTTGTTCCACTAATTAGGTGCCAGTTTGAGGAACATGTCCTTGTCAGGGTATGTCTATGCTACGAAATTAGATCGATTTTATCGAAATTGATTTTTAGAAATCGATTTTAAACAGTCGATTGTGTATGTCCCCACTAAGTGTATTAAGTCAGTGGAGTGCGTCCTCACAACCCGTGGCTAGCATCGATTTACGGAGCGGTGCACTGTGGAAAGCTATCCCACAGTTCCCGCAGTCTCCACTGCCCATTGGAATACTGGATTAAGCTCCCAATGCCTGATGGGGCAAAAGCGTTGTCGTGGGTGGTTTTGGGTATATGTTGTCAGTCTCCCCTCCCTCCCTCCATGAAAGCAACTGCAGACAATCATTTCACACCTTTTTTCGTGGGTTACCCATGCTGACGCCATAGCATAGCAAGCATGGAGCCTTATCAGCTCACTGCTGCTGTTGCGAGCATTGTAAACACCTCACACATTATACTGCAGTATGTGCAGAACCTGGCTAAGAGATGCAGCACGAGGACGATTGTGAGGAGGACATGGACACAGACATTCCTGAAAGCACGGGATGCAGCAAATGGGACATCATGGTGGCAGTGGGGCTGGTTAATACAGTGGAATGCCGCTTCTGGGCCCGGCAAACAAGCACAGACTGGTGGGACTGTATACTCTTGCAGGTATGGGATGATTCCCAGCAGCTGCAAAACTTTTGCATGTGTAAGGCCACTTTTCTAGAACTCTGTGACTTGCTTTCGCCCTCCCTGAAGCTCAGGAATACCAAGATGAGAGCTGCCCTGACAGTTGAGAAGCGAGTGGTGATAGCCCTGTGGAAGCTTGCAACGCCTGACTGCTGCTGGTCAGTTGGGAATCAATTTGGAGGGGGCAAATCTATTGTGGGGACTGCTGTGATTCAAGTAGCTAGTACAATCACTAATGTGCCGTTACCAAGGGTAGTGACTCTGGGAAATATGCAGGTCATAGTAGATGGCTTTGCTGCAATGGGTTTCCCTAACTGTGGCGGGGCGATAGACAGAACGCATATCCCTATCTTGGCACTGGAGCACCTTGCCAACCAGTACATAAACCGCAAAGGGTACTTATCAATGATGCTGCAAGCACTGGTAGATCACAAGGGACGTTTCACCGACATCAACGTGGGATGGCCGGGAAAGGTGCATGACGCTCGCATCTTTAGGAACTCGGGCAGTTTGAGCAGCTGCAAGAAGGGACTTACTTCCCAGACCAGAAAATTACTGATGGGGATTTTGAAATGCCAATAGTTATCCTTTGAGACCCAGCCTACCCCTTTCTCCCATGGCTCATAAAGCCGTACACAGGCAGCCTGGAGAGTAGTAAGGAGCAGTTCACTATAGGCTGAGCAAGTGCAGAATGGTGGTAGAATGTGCCTTTGGATGTTTAAAAGCTCTCTGGTGCTATTTGCTGACTAGGTTAGACCTCAGCACAACCAATATTCCCATGGTTATTACTGCTTGTTGTGTGTTCCATAATATCTGTGAGAGTAAGGGGGAGATGTTTATGGTGGGATGGGAGGTTGAGGCAAATCACCTGGCTGCCAATTTTGAACAGCCAGACATCAGGGCGATTAGAAGATTAGGTATGCGTGCTGCGCATCAGAGAGGCTTTGAAAACCAGTTTCATGACTGGCCACGCTACGGTGTGACCTTGTGTGTGTTTCTCCTTGATGCAAACCCGCCTCCTTTGTTGATTTTAATTCCCTGTAAGTCAATCACCCTCCTCCCTTTGATCACTGCTGGCAAAGGAAATAAAGTCACTATTGTTTTGAAACCATGCATTCTTTCTTTATGAATTTAAAAAAAGGGAGATAACTGATAAGGTAGCCTGGGTGCGGTGGGGGAGGAGGGGAGGAGAGAAGGACAAGGACACATTGCTTATTGTAGTCACACTACAAATCAAAACTGTTTAAATGACAGCCTTCTGTTGCTTGGGCTATCCTCTCAAGTGGAGTGGCTGGGTGCCTGGAGCCTCCCCTCATCCTGCATTCTTGGGTGTCCGGGTGAGGAGGCTATGGAACTTGGGGAGGAGGGCAGGTGGTTGTACAGTGGATGCAGCGGCAGTCTGTGCTCTTGTTGGCTTTCCTACAGCTCCACCAGATGCCTGAGCATGTCCGTTTGCTTCCCCATTAGCCTCAGCATTGCCTTCTGCCTCTTCTCATCATGCTCACTTAATGCTTTCCTGGACTCTGCCACTGAATGCCTCCATGCATTCAACTGTGCCCTATCAGTGTGGGAGGACTGCATGAGCTCGGAAAACATAATTGCGAGTATATATTTTTCGCCTTCTAATCTGCGATAACCTCAGGGACAGAGACGATAGGGGAGCATAGAAACATTTGCACTTGCGGGGGGATAAAAAGGGAGAGTAGAATTTAAGAAGATACATTTCTGAGAACAAAAAGGGAGACTCTTTCACAGTGAATCAAGCAATTCACAGCAGACAGCACATGTGCTTTAGGTACAGTAACTCCTCACTTAATGTTGTAGTTATGTTCCTGAAAAATGCATCTTTAAGTGAAACGATGTTAAGCGAATCCAATTTCCCCATAAGAATTAATGTAAATAGGGGAGGATTATTTCCAGGGAATTTTTTTTTTGCCAGACAAAAGACTCTCTCTCTCTCTCTATATATATATACACACACACACACTAAAAGCTTTAAACAAACAATTTAATACTGTACACAGCAATGATGATTTTGAAGGTTGGTTGAGATGGTGAAGTCAGAGGGTGGGATATTTCCCAGAGAATGCCTTACTGCTAAATGATGAACTCACAATTGGCTGAGCCCTCAAGGGGTTAACTCATTGTTAATGAAGCCTCACACTCTACAAGGCAGCAGGAATGGAGGGAGGGGAGACAGCATGGCAGACAGAGACACACATGGTGTGTGTGTGTGTGTGAGAGAGAGAGGTGCGCATTTCCCCTTTAAGTATGCTGACCCACTCTTAAGTACACTGCCTTGTTAAGTTAATTAGCAAGCTGAGACCACAGAAGCTCCCTCTGTCCTGAGCCCTGTCCTGTGTCCCCCTGCTCAATGGAAATGGGGTAAGTGGGGTGCAGGAGCAAGGGGGAGGGGGACACCCTGACATTAGTCCCCTTCTTTCTCCCCCCCAGCAAGCAGGAAGCTCGGGGAGAAGCTCTAAGACAGAGGGCAAGAGCAGCGCATGGCAGTGCGGGGAGGGACAGCTGAAGTGCTGGCAACTGGTGGCCTGCTAGGTGGCTGCTGCACAGGGAACTTAGGTGAGTGGGGAGCTGATGGGAGGCTGCCAGTCCACCCTGGTTCCAAGCCCCCACCAGCTAGCTGCAATGGACTGCTCTTCCTGCAAGTAGTGGACAAAGCAGGCGGCTGCCAAACGATGTTATAAGGGAGCATTGCACAACTTTAAACAAGCATGTTCCTAATTGATCAGCAATGTAACAATGAAACAACGTTAACCAGGATGACTTTAAGTGAGGAGTTACTGTACAAGGTCACAGTTTGCCTTTTATATTGAGCACCTGCCGGTATGGTGACACATCACACACGGCTGGGCAACAGAATTCGATTTCCAGAAAGCCATGGTAAGTCATGGTTTGGCTTCTAACGCCTTCATAACATGTGGGAATGTTTTCAAAATGCAGCGTCCTCCTTTCCCATAGCAAGTAATGCTGTTTGGGTTTGCCATTTAAAAGGAAGGGCTGCGGTTTTCGGGTGGATGTGCAGCACACACCTCCCCTAACCCCTCCACGTAGCTATTTGGGATGATCCCTTCACCCATCCCCCCGCCCCGTGGCTATGGGATGATCCCTTTTAGCCAAGAGCAAACAGCCCAGCATGAACAGGGTTTTTTTACTGTTCTCTTACAAAAATTCCCCTATTTCAACCAGGTGACCATGAATGATATCACTCTCCTGAGGCTAACATGGAAAGATAAAGACCGAATGTTGCTTGAATGCAACCAAAACCCAGGACCATTCGCTGCCATGTTTTATGCTGCAATGATTCCAGACTACTTGCTACTGGCTTGGCGTGGTAAAGTGTCCTACCATGGAGGACGAAATAAGGCAGCCCTCCCAGAAACCTTCTGCAAAGGCTTTCAGAGTACCTCCAGGAGAGCTTCATGGAGATGTCCCTGGAGGATTCCCGCTCCATCCCCAGACACGTTAACAGATTTTTCCAGTAGCTGTACTGGCCACGAATGCATCCCAATTCTTCAGGGCAAATCAAACATTAAATACTATTGCTTTTAAACCCCATACTGTAGTTACAAATGTGCACTCACCAGAGGTGCCTTCTCCACCTTCAGGGTCGGGGATCCCGCCTTGGGAGGGTATTGGCTCCAGGATGATGAAAAAGTCCTGGCTGCTGGGGAGAATGGATGCACCGCTTGCCTGCTGCGCATTCTCCTCCTCCTCCTTCTCCTCTTCCTCATCCACAAAATCCTCCTCCGTGTTGCATGAGACCCCCCCTTGCAGGTGTCCACCGGCAATGGTGGGGTAGTGGTAGGGTCCCTCCCCCAGAATGGCATGCAGCTGATCACAGAAGCAGCATGCATGGGGCTCTGACCCAGGGTGACCGTTTGCTTCCTTTGTCTTTTGGTAGGCTTGCCTGAGCTCCTTGACTTTCACACGGCACTGTTGCGTGTCCCTGTTGTAGCCTCTGTCCATCATGCCCTGTACGATTTTGGCATATATATTAGCATTTCTTCTTTTTGATCGGAGTTCTGCCTGCACAGATTCTTCTCCCCATACAGCAATCAGATCCAGTGTCTCCCGTTTGCTCCATGCTGGAGCTCATTTGCGATTCTGGGGGGACTGCATGGTCACCTGTGCTGCTGAGTTCGCCAAGCTGACCAAACAGGAAATGAAATTCAAAAGTTCCCGCGGATTTTCCTGTGTACCTGGCTAGTGAATCAGAGTTGAAAGTGCTCTCCAGAGCAGTCACATTGGAGTATTCTGGGATAGCTCCCGAAGGCCAATAATGTCGATTTGTGTCCGCACTACCCCAACTTTGACCCAGCAAGGTCGATTTTAGCACTACTCCCCTCTCCGGAGAGGAGTACGGAAGTCAATTTTAAGAGCCCTTTACGTCGACGGAATGGGGTTGCTTGTGAAGATGCATTCATTATAAAATCAACCTAACATGGCTAAATTTGACCTAACCCTGTAGTGTAGACCAGCGCTAACAAAAAACAATCTCAACATGAACCCCATTAAAAAAAGCAACAAATAATCTTTTCAGCTTCCAGATACTAGCAGGAGAGAACTTTAATACTACCATTTATAACAGATAGATAATCATTCTTACCTGAACATACAGTTCAGTTGTATAATTTGTGCACTTTAAAAATATGCATGCACAGGTGAAAGGTGGTGGGAAATCTGATGATGCAATTCCCCCTGAAATCAATGGGAGTTTCAGCTGTGTAAATGAGGGCAGAGGTGGCCTGCAAAGTTTTTTCTCGGCTTTAGTTTGTCCTAAGCATCACAAACTTCTGAATACAGGGGTTAACACATATTGAAAACAATCATGGAAAACAACTGGAAAGGAACTTTGTTTCAGTGTTTTATCAAATAGGAAACTATTAATGGAATATTTAATTATCTAAAGGTTTAAAAACAAACTAGAGAGACTTTTAATGACATGAAGAATGAATAAAATTTCTAGAAATGTTCTGTATCAATAGTGCTTTGGGTGAAGTCACATTTTTTAGGGATGCAATCAAGACCAATTATGGTTGTACTTCCTGAAGACACAAGGGCAACCAAGTAGAGTGTATTCTGAATGATATTTGGGATATTTTTTATCCAGAAAATATATTAATAACTCTTATTTTCCTCCTTTTTTGCTGTTTATGGTTAATCATTTGTCATTTTTAAAAAATAAAGCAGAAGACACAAAAGCCCTTTACAGCCTGAGTAATGAACTACACTTATGACATTGACATAACTTCAGTTTTAGATAACCCCATAGAATGCTTTTGATTTTTAACTAGGACAGAGACAGGAAAAAATGCACTATTTTATGCAGAGTTTACTTAGCCATGTCATAAAGTCAGAAATATTCCTCAATTTGGTTTGATAGATGAAGATCAGAGCTGTAAAACTAGTTTGACTAACCATGTTTATTCTGATTGATTGAGCTAATTGAAAAACACCACTGATATTCCCTGTATGTATATTTTTCTCTTATTATATTTGTATGATGATAAAAAGGGATGTTTTCAATTCCCTCAAAATAATTATCTTAGCTTTTCTTAGACTGCCAGAACAGATTTCCTGTCTGCCTTACATTAGTCAAAAAGGTAAGCAGTCTGTTTTCATAGCTTATAACGTTTAACCATTAAATGACTTGCTGGTGCTCTGAAATCAGACTTACACTTTGACAGTCATTCCCAATGTAATACCAAAGACATCAGCTCTGGTTCTGCTTTGTGCTTTGGCTACTTTGCATTGCTCCAAATGCCTAACATGCTGCTTAATCCCTGCATCTGGCACACAGAAGATCTCGTCTGCATAGGGAGATCTTTGAGGGATATATATATATATATATATATATATATATATATATATATAAAGGTGTGTATATTATATATATATATAATATACACACCTTTGTGGTTCCTAACTCTCTTACCCCTTCGTAGCTACCAGTGTATGTATGGGGGCATGGCTGGGACACCCCTATGACCTGGTGATCCCTGAGTGCCACAATGACCCTTTGTTGCTCTCAGAATCTGGCAGATACCAGGGAACCCTGAAGATGGTACAGCTCTTCATAGAGCATCCCCAGGACCAGGAGAGTGCAAAGGGCCATTTTTACCTGCCTTCCTTAGCTGTGCCAAGCATTCCTGGGACACAACAGAGGAACTCATTACACCATCTTCTTATTATGGAACAGTACTAGGCTGAGACTACTTCTTGACAAGAAAGACTGGGAAGTTTTGATTGTTGCTTAGGTATGCTAGTTTAGTAAGAACTTCCAAAGGTTCATGGGCTCAGATCAGATGATCATCAAAACTTCTGGATGATCCAAAATTATGTGGCATAGAAGTTATTCTGAAAATATCTCATGTTCAAATTGCCTCATGAAATCCTCAGTACTACCTGTTCTTGGCCTGTCCAAAACCAGTAGATCAAAAGGTGAGTAAAATGTAAAACACACAATTTATTTTTGAACTGTATAAAAGGACCAAATTCAGTTTGACTTTTTTATTACCCTGTTATTTTGGCTGACATTAATTGGGTTGCTCACCCATTATTACAATTCATTATCTATGAATTTCCTAGAGACTGTATTCCATTGTCACTCCATTATCCTAAACTAACACAGAATGTAGCTGCTTCAATTTTCATTGGACCAGATTACCCCTTCACGTAGAAACCCATCAGAGTGAGCAAGGAGTTTTTTTCCCAGATACTTCAATACTAGGCACCCACAGGAAGTGGTTTGGCCCTCTGAATCCATGGGTGACCCAAGATCTGCTGAAGGACACTATTTCCCTCTTCCAACATTACAGAAGAATGGCTCCAATGGAGTCATGCTGTCTGGACTTTGTCCACTGTCTGCTGCCCCTGAAACACCCCCTCATGTGAGTGTTTCACAATGTCTCGTGAGCACCACAAAAACCCTATAGAAAAATTATTTTTTGTTCGTTGAAGAACCCCAAGTGGATTAGGGAGAAAAATTATCTCAGATTTGGAAGGAGATACAGTATTATGAACTATGAATGGTAGAGCTGTATGACACATGCTGGGTTTAGTTCATGTGGATCCTAACTGGAGCTAGCAGGAAAGTAATCAAAAGTTTCATGAAAAAATATCACCTAAAGTTCAACAATTTAAAAAAAAATACATCCAGTTTTAATTTCAGCAAACATTTAAATTCATGTGAACTCTTTAGCTTCTGACTCTTCTAAGTTGTTTTTTTTTAATATCTTCCAACTAAATGTGGCATAAGTTAACCCCCCCAGATCAAACCAGCAGGTTTTCTAAAGCAGTCTGAAGAGGTAGGGTTAATGCTTGCAAGGTTTCATTTAATGCAGAAGACCTGTCACATAACCAGTTATGAAAATTATCATTATGAAACCACACAAAAAAAATTCAAAACTTCATATCAAAGCAGAGCCAGCCAAAAATATTGCTCTGAGTTTTGATGAAAGGTAAAAGGTTTAATATCCATGTTCAAATCCCAAACTAGTGAAGTTGAGGATTTCCTTGTAAAGTGTTCCCACAAATCTGAACGTGTGTTACAATCACGTGCATTTGCATGACAAGTGTTCATGTAGCTATTCTTTGGGAGTTACCAAGTCATGTGCCAGAAAAAATTCTGTGACAGAGGTGACCAATCAAATATCACGAAGATCATTAGGACTAGCATACTTTGAGATAAGTGAATTTCTGAGCAATCCCATTTTGAAAATACTTTATTTTCTAAAAGCACATAATTAAAAAAAACCCCTAAACCAAACAATGAGATCCTAGATTGATTTCTTTTTGAGAAAACTGACGTTACTAGAACACTTCACTTTCTTGTTTAATAGCCTCAAAAGAAGCTCTGTTTTACACACATTCTGATTAGCTTTAAATTACCAACAATAATTAACAGAATTGTTAATGAAAAGGGTACCCTAACCCTATTTTTCCTGTGTGCTGTTTGTTTTCAAAGCAAGATGATTGACAGAAGTCTACTGTTTTCTAATCCCTAAAAACATTTTCATTTACATGCCTGGATCATGAGGAGATTTGCACCAAATGCTGGGATAGTTTGAGCCCTAAAGAGAAAATCACTTCTTTTGTTTGATGGAAAGTTTAATTTTACAAGGATAACTAGTGACTCTTCCTCTCTGATCTCTGTGTGTCTGTGTCTAAAACACGATTGATTCAGACACATTCTTTAGCAACCATTTATTGGTGACAGAATCCCATGAATAAAAATCAGAATCTATTTGTTGGTTGGCACATCACAACACATTATAAAGGGCTATTCCATGAAATAGTTTATTGACTTATTTCCTGGTTATTATAGGATAATGATCAAAACATCCCTCATCATAAGGCATATTATTTTGTATTGGTTTTTTAAATATATATAGTACTTGGTCATCATTACCACCAATAACATTAGAACACATGTATTATTAGCCATAATTAGGGAAACAGAGATTATTAATGTATGCACACAATTTTAGAGAATTTTGTCATGAGTGTACACAGATATTGTACAACGAAAGACAACCTTTTTGTTTTACCTGTTAATTTGTCTTCAGTGACTTGGTCAAACCAGCATACGCTGTGTGGTTTCCCCTCCTCCCCCAGTACAGTCAATGAAGCTAGTCACATCATGATAACTTTCTCTTATCCAGCCTTTATCTAGTCCCTGCATCTTCTCTCAGGTTGAGTCCTTCCAGAGCTGAAAGAATTGGCTATGCTTCACCTCATTTCTTTACACTGTTACAATATCCCTCATTTCTTTACACTGTCACAATATCCCTGTAACCTATCCATTGAAGGAACCACTTGCTGGGTAAGTGTCTGTGCTAGTTTGACCAAATCACAGAAAACCAATATGGGATACGAAAAATATGCCTTTGTGTGACTTGGCTAGCACCACCACAGACTGCAGGGGCTTGTATCATAGTTTCCAAAGGGAAATAGTGGTTGGAGCAGTTCGCAGATATATGATTACAAAGGAGGAGATCAGCGAGCAAATTTAGTGGGAAGATGGTTGGAGCCTGAAAACTGCATCTTGTCCACTCTCTCCACAGAAATCCATTCATGGGGTAACAACCTAATCACAGTCTACCCAAACTTGGTATCACTGCTTGCAGCAAGATTCAGACAAGGATCACCAAGTAGCTGCCATGCACAATTCATCCACCAAAGCATCTTCCTTTCTGCCCAAGGAGCAGCCAGAGCTTTGGTGAAATGTGCTTTCAGTTTGATAACATACTGGCTTTCTAATTCCCTGAAGTACTCTTAGACACAAATCTGTTTGTACGGATACACAGCAAAAGGCTCAGATACCCTTTGTAATCTTCAGAGAAGACATCTGTCTTTCCTACTGCATGTAACCACTGAGATGTATTTTGAAAATCTGGTGAATGTCAAAAATGTTTCAGGTTTTTTTTCCGGGTGAGGGATTGTGGCAGATAATACAAAGGGAGAACTTTAGGAAGGTAGTTCACACACATTCAAAGAACTACTTCCACTTTGTGGAAAACTGGATAACATTCCTAGTGGGGAGGACCACATACTCACTAACTTCATGGGTAATTGCTATAGAGGAAAACAGGAAGAACCAGCAGAAAACAAAGGGACATGGAAGATCTCACACAATTACAAAACGTCTGAAGTGGAGAGTGCTGCTTCATAATTATATCTAAATTTTAATGTACATTTCCTCACATACAAACTATCAATGTGGGTATTCCTAATTTGGGAGCAGCACTCTATATAGCTTCGAGCATTTTGAATTCAAAGCAAATAATACAAATCATAGACAAAATATAAATATACTGACACAGTGAAGTGTTTTCGACCAGAAAGTGAGGGCTACTGACTTTCATTTAGTATTCTATGAAACCTTCTCTCAGAACCTCACGAGACTTCCAGAAGCATGACATGTTTCTTCTTTCCTTCTATGAAAGCCTCTGGCTCTATGGGACTTTCATGCTCCTCAGATTCATTTGGCAGTCTTTATCTGACCTCTTTCTCTGGGTTGCCTGCCTCAGCTCATGCTCCACAACCCATTAATTAATGTATTTCTCTCAGTTTACACTTACTTACACCTTAGAGGAAGGGAGGATACCAGCTAAGATATCCAAACGTTTAGAATAACTTCATTGGCAGCACAGTGATTCTGATGTAAAGAATTTTTTAAGACTTCCTCTAACCCGAGGAAGCTTGAAAGTTTGTCCCTTCCACAACAGAAGTTGGTTCAATAAAAGATATTGACTCACCTACCTTGTCTCTCTTTTAAAGACACGTACATATTTCAAATCTCCAAAGACGTCTGAAGTCACATACAAGAGCATATATCTTTTTAGAGGGTTTAATTTTTATTTTGATTGGAGTCTGTTTAAATGTAGATTTTAGATATTAATAAGAATGTTCAGGGCATAGGATGGATGCTCTTTTCTTGTAGATTGTATAAATCAAAGTAAATAAATACAGTATTAAAGAACATAATCAAATTGTCTTGGAATCTCAGTGCAATGTAGAAAAACTTGAATGACATCTCATGCTTCATTTATGTTACTAGTTATACTTTTACTTAGAGAATGAACAGATTCATAGTGATTTATTAGCAAGAGAAAAGCAAAAAAGAACAACTCTTCCCCCAACAAAGAAAAGAAGAAATGTAGCATCCAACAATGACCATCAAGACATTTCCCCCTACCCCACAAAGACCTTAAATAAGACATATTTAGGCATCAGATACTACACCTATAAATAGCATGGAGAGGTGGTACAGAAAAGGGAACAAAACAGCTATCAATCTGAGGCCTAAGGCAAAAGAAAAAAATAAAAATAGATTCAATTAAACACCACAGTTGCAATAGAATGCTAACCTCATATGCAAAACATAATTAAGTATACAGGCAAAATCCTGTTCCATAAATAACTATCCATAATCATATACAATTGTCATGTCATTCTTTTCTATTACAAAAAGAATGAACAAGAACAGAAAGCAATATTAGTCTATAGAATTGAGTTCCTAATTAAGTCCTCATCCACATCAATTAAGCTTCCCAATCTCTTCTTCTTCTTCTTCTTCTCATTTCTCAAATATGGGCCATTAAAAATAAAAATGTCTGACATCATTCAAACCTTCTTTTTCCTGTCTATTTGGAAAAATATGAAGCTTAACAAAGAATGGAATAGCTACCACATATCAACTCCCAATTTAGAAAATAACTTGAATAGCCTGGGCAATATCAGGCAAAAGAATGTACTCTTCTGTCCTGAAAAACAATTCTCTATTTTTTTATGTTTCAGAAATAACCCAGTCCTTATCTCCCATTGAACTGAAAGCTATGACTTAAATTTGACAGCGTGATCACTTACTAAGAGCAGAATACTCTGGCACCTTCCTGATGTGCATACATATAAAAAGAATGTTGGCGCTTTCCCTCACTTGTTAAAGAAAGACCGAATTTGTCTTCCCCAAGATTACTAAAGGAGATGGGAAATTTGCACATTGGTATTTCTCTTATGCTCCTTCAGTAGGACTTAACTCTCTTAAACTGTATTTTTTGTGCTATTATTTCAGTCTCAGTTAGGGGGCTGGGGTATTGCACCTTTTCAGCTTGAATCCAGCTCAAGTTTAGAGTTCTGAGAATAACTCATTATTTTAGTTCGCTGACAAAACAACAACAACAAATAGGAAAAAGTTGTTTCAGGTCAACCAGAAACAAATTTTCTTTTGAATTTTTCAATAAAACAAAAAGTACATACATTTCATTTCTGCTAGAACAAAGTCTATTTTGACCCAAAACTAAATGTTTTGTTTCAGTTTTTTTTTACTCTTTTAATGATCAAATTGAAGTTACATTTTGAATAAAATGTCCTTTTGAATTGAAAAATCAAAACACCTGGGTTTATTTTTTTTAACCAAAACATTTTGGCAAATTCCACACAAATTCTTGAAATGTTTTGATCAAACTGAATCAGCATAGTTGTAAACAATAAGAGTCATCCAAAAACATTTGTCCAGCTCTAATCAGGTTATTTGATGGCTCAGTCCAAGTTCTAGTGGCCAGATAACATTACCCCTACCCCAACCTATCATCACAGATAGGCACCATTACTGGGAATCTCAGTGGAGACTGAATGTGCATGGAGACTAGCCTGTTTAAGTACAGGTTAGAGTATAAAGAACAGGAGTACTTGTGACACCTTAAAGACTAACAAAGGTTAGAGTATGTTTGCAGAGCAGTATGGGGGACATTTCTACTTTTCTTTACCTGTTCTATGGATAAAGAAGACTTCAGTTTTGTCAATCCCAAATTTATCATTATTGCAGAAGTACATTATCCTCATCCTTCCATGCAAATTTGCCCTTCTTTGATGAAATTCTGTTTGAGAATTTATGAGAGTTTGATTTAAGGATACTTACTTTGACATATGGTGAACATAATTTGTGTTTTAATGGTATAAAGCTTTAACTTTTTGAAACTCAATGTCTACTGTCATTAAATAATTATTGTCTGACACCCCCGTTGTCTGATTCCCCCCTCAATGTCCTGCAAGTGTGAAAATTTAAATCAATAAAATTAAAAGTAGATATTAAAATAGATTTTAAATAGATAAAGGTCTCATGCTTAAACCAATATTATCTGTAGAAAATATTTGTTTTTTAAAAATTGAATTCTGCCAAGCCCAAACATATGGCATTTACAGCTAAAAGTCAATATCCTAGAGTGTTAAAGTGCCTTCTATATAAATTTAATCTGGAGAAAAAGAAATAAATGAATCTATAATATTGATTAATACCAATGTCTTGAATATTTAAATTCATATATTTTTATATACAAAGCAGAGATTTACCAGAATACTAACCAGTTTTTATTGGCTCCATAGTTCCCACAGTTATTAATTCATGTCATAAATTTAACTATTGTCAGGGTGCCTAGAGATTGGATACACTCTTTTTTTTCTGTTGTTTTAAATCAATGAGTAAATAAATGAAATGAGTATCATTCTGGACCATACTATATTTTAAATGATGGGTTAGAAACCTCTTTCCCTTCTCCTACCCCATAAAATATTCCAAAAGAAAATAAATGTTTCTTTTCCTGACAGTAGATTACAGTAAACGAAACAGAAATGTATTTATTTTCACATTTCCTCATGCCAAGGGACATGATGATGCATCACTTAAGAGCCGCATCTGTCATACTGTGCTACGAAAAGTGACATGATGCAATATGACATGTTGATGAGGAGTGTGACACAGGGTACAGATGTCAGTATATCATGCAGGATTGGAAACTAAAACTAGGGAAACCCTAGATTTAGAAGGCATAAGGGCAGCATTAAAAGGAGAGCTGGTAAATACTTGTCATATATCTATTTTCAAAAAATTCTTGATTTCCTGAAGAAAATGTTGTTTAAAAGGTAACACATCACTTGCTGATACCCTGCTAACCAAAACAAAACTCTAATTGTTTGATAGCACTTAACCTTTATGTATAAATTATTGGATCAGCCAACACAATACCCACAATATCCAAAGGTAGGGAAGTATTGCGGTTTTCAGAGGTAATTGAATTTTGTTTTGACTCCCTTTGACCTCTTTGCAGTTTCAAGTTGCGAATAACACAAGCAGAAAGAAAAGGGAAATTTATCTCAAGGGAAAATTGCAAAGATTTTTAGCTGATGGCTATTGCTTGTGTTTTAGTACAGCAGCTATTGCACTGGGCATTTACTGTACTGTGCTATTCTTATGAGGTCAGTGGGAGTTTTGGGTGCACAAGGATCACAGGATTGGGTCCCTAAGAACAAAAGGTTTGTTCACGAGTCTTCTAAACTAGTGGACTTCTGTTCATGTGTTGTAATAAAAGCTGGGTGTAAATGTACAATAGGATTGAGGGCTTATGCAGTCAAATACAACTATGTATGGTATAGAATTTTTCACATGATTTGCATATCCTAAAACACTTCTCATAGTTAGATAATACAACTTACAGATTTAACACAGAAAGATGTCATAGGGAGAGAGATGTGAAGAGTTAAGATTTGAAAAAATGGACGGAAAGTCCGAAAAATGCATGAAAGCTGTTTTAAAGGGAAGATGTTGCAAAGGAAAAGGCTCTTGTCACAATGAGGGGAGATTGTTAAAAGGAGCAGACAGAAGAAACAAGGCTGTGGGATTACTTGAAGTTTCTCTGTGTAGACAAGCCCTATCAGTTTACCTTAAATTGATTTAAAGTCCAATTAAATTAAACTAGTACAAACTCCCATGTGAACACCTAGTGCAACCTAAACCAGTTTAACACAGATTTAAACCCGTATAGGAGTTCTCATATTCAAAGCTGCAGAAGTTTAACTACAATTGTTTTGAACTGTTCTAACGGTGCAAGCTTATGTTTAGATTAGGGCTGTCGATTAATCACAGTTAACTCATATGATTAACTCAAAAAATAATTGTGATTAAAAAAATGAATTGTGATTAATCACAGTTTTAATCACACTGTTAAACAATATAATACCCATTGAAACGTATTAAATATTTTGGATGTTTTTCTACATTTTCAAATATTGGTTAGAATTATAACACAAAATACAAAGTGTACAATGCTCATTTTGTTATTTTTTTATTACGAATATTTGCATTGTAAAATGATAAACAAAAGAAATAGTATTTTTCAATTCACCTCATACAAGTACTGTCACGCACTCTCTTTATCATGAAAGTGCAACTTACAAATATAGATTTTTGTGACAGAACTGCACTCCAAAACAAAACGATGTAAAACTTTAGGGCCTAAAGGTCCACTCAGTCCTACTTCTTATTCAGCCAATCACTCAGACAAACAAAAACAACTGAACTCCCACTTGGTAAGGCAACTCCCATCTTTTCATTTACTATGTATATATGTACCTGCTACTGTATTTTCCACTCCGTGCATCTGATGAAGTGGGTTCCAATGCCCAGATAAATTTGTTAGTCTCTGAGGTGCCACAAAGACTCCTCGTTGTTTTTGCTGATACAGACTAACAAGGCTACCACTTTGAAACCTAAGATAAACAAGTTTGTTTACATTTACATGAGATAATGCTTCCCACTTCTTATTTACAATGTCACCTGAAAGTGAGAGCAGGCATTTGCATGGCACTTTTGTAGCCAGCATTGCAAGGTATTTATGTGCCAGATATGCTAAACATTCATATGCCCCTTCATGCTTCGGCCACCATTCCAGTGGACATGCTTCCATGCTGATGATGCTTGACAAAAAAATAATGCATTAATTAAATTTGTGACTGAATTCCTTGGGGGAGAATCGTATGTCTTCTGCTCCATTTTACCCACATTCTGCCATATATTTCATGTTATAGCAGTCTCGGATGATGACCTAGCACATGTTATTCGTTTTAAGAACACTTTCACTGCAGATTTAACAAAACACAAAGAAGGTGCCGATGTGAGACTTCTAAAGATAGCTACAGCACTCGACCCAAGGGTTAAGAATCTGAAGTGCCTTCCAAAATCTGAGAGGGACAAAGTGTGGAGCATGCTTTCAGAAGTCTTCAAAGAGCAACAGTCCAATGCGGAAACTACAGAACCCGAACCACCAAAAAAGAAAATCAACCTTCTGCTAGCGACATCTGACTCAGATGATGAAAATGAATATGCATCAGTCCACACTGCTTTGGATTGTTATTGAGCAGAACCTGTCATCAGCATGTCCTCTGGAATGGTGGTCAAAGCATGAGGGGGCATACGAATGTTTTATCTGGCACATAAATATTGTGCGGTGCCGGCTACAACAGTGCTATGCAAATGCCTGTTCTCACTGTCAAGTGACGTAAACTAGAAGCAGGCAGCATTATCTCCTGCAAATGTAGACAAACTTGTCTGAGTGATTGGGTGACAAGAAGTAGGACTGAGTGGACTCATAGGCTCTAAAATTTTCCATTGTTTTATTTTTGAATGCAGTTATTTTCTACATTTGTAAGTTCAACTTTCGTGATAAAGAGATTGCACTATAGTATTTTTACTAGGTGAATTGAAAAATACTATTTCATTTGTTGTTTACAGTGAAAATATTTGTAATAAAAATAAATATAAAACGAGCACTGTACACTTTATATTCTATGCTGTAATTGAAATCAATATATTTGAAAATGTAGAAAACATCCCAAAATATTTAAATAAATAGTATTCTATTGTTGTTTAACAGTGGGATTAATTGCACGATTAATCATGATTAATTTTTATAATTGCATGATTAATCATGGTTAATTTTTTTAATAGCTTGGCACCCCTAGTTTAAACCAGACCTTACTGTTCCATGTAGCTCTATTGAAATCCTGGATGAGGTTACATGGATGGAAAATCTGTGCATAATTTGGCTCAGTTTATAAAAATTCTCATTCATGCTTTAATTTCCTTTCCTTATTCTCTGTTGTCTCTACCAACTCCTATGTATGTGCATAGGCCCCTGTATGTGCAGGATGCTGTCTGCCTTCTCACACACAGGAAGCAGCACATTGTCATAGTCGTAGAAGTACAGTATTGCAGAAGTACATTATCCTCATCCACCCATGCAGATTTGCCCTACTAGGATGAAATTCTGGCTCCATGGAAATCAGTGGCAAATCTCCCATTGACTTCACTCCTGGTTTTAAATATGCACCAGTGTATTTCTCCAGACTATTTCATGTTCCTCATCTCTCTCTGCTCTCCTTCTGAACCCCTGTAGACATCTAGCATTAGCCTCTGCTCCAACCCTTCACATAATCTTATTAACATTAGTACAAAAGCATTCTCCTTTGCAGGTTCTAATCTCTTAGGGTTTATTTCAATGGAGTTGTGGGAGATACAAGTTGGCACAGAATTTGACTCAGATTATACAAACAGGAGTGAAATCAATGAACAGCATGTGGGAATGGTGAGAACATTGTCAGTAATTATGATGCCTGTAATGAGTGCTTTGACTTTTAGAGTTCCCTGTAACTTACATTTCCCCCTTCTGTACATTTCCCCCTACATATCAAGCACTTCATTCAGTTAAAAAAATGCATATCCATTTCTCAAAAGAACATCTGGATATACTGCAGTTTATAGCCATCAACAGTACTGTCATTTAAGAGACAACAAAAGGGCCAGAGTAAAAATAATGCGATACAATAATTCACAACTAATGTCAGAAAAAATGAAATTTCCACAGTTGTCACTATCCTTATTGAGTCAAAGAGCTGGGATGAGGTAGGCTTTTTGTAATTGGGCTGCCAGCCCAGATTTGTGCTGTCATGCTGAGGATGCTTCTAGTAGCCCAGAGGTAGCAAGTGGCTGCTGACTTACAGAGAGGGTTGCATCCATTTTATTATTTGTTGCTTCTTTCTACACTGACAGACGCAAATGCAGATAAATTCAGTGAAGAACCCTTACCATGATACGATTCCTTTTGGTGCCTGTTCCAAGCTGTGGTTGATTTCTGAATTTGCATTACAGCCCCAAAGAGTCAGCTAGATAAAAACAAGAATTCTTGGGTCTTTTGTGTAGATGGCTTGAGACCCAGACCAAAGAAGAGATGAAATCTAAACTTTCCATGGGTGCTAACTCTTGAAATAAGCAATGCACGTGAAATCAGAGGGTTCAGTGGCTTTTCTTAGCTACATTGTCCTCAAAAGACAAATGATGTCAAGTATAGCTAAATATTGCCTGAATGAAGAGGTGGTACCAAGGTTTTGTGCCACCTATACTTGTGCAGTGGGAAAGACCAAAAATGTTCAGTATGGTGTCTGCAGGTTTTTAGCCAGTCCCTGGACTACAGCTGACCTGAGCTGTCCATAGCTCAGAATAGAGGGTCCAAAGGTGTCTTTAAGTCAGATTTCTGCCCTTCTGATCATGTAAATGACTCTGCACTGGGCCAGTCACTGGTATAAAGCAAAGCTGCCTCAGATCTGCTCTACTATCGATGTCCCAAAAGGAACTGTGTAGTAGGGTTGGCTTACTCTGATCCTGCATCTAGATATTCACGCCTCAGTTTCCCCTCTGTCTGTACCATAAAGTACATACAATCTACATGTCGCAATTAAGGTTCCAAGTCCTTTGATCTGTCGATTGGAATACAGTATAAGTATATTCCCTTCTTCATTCTCACATTGTCAGGATGTTCTACTACTTCAGTGCTTCCTCTTATTACAGTAGAATTTTAAAGTCTTCTCACAGGAGAGCTCAGCTATTCAGTAGAGATGGGAACAGTACAAACCACCAGTAGTAAAGCATATGTCACATGGCAAAACCACAAGATTTGCTAGATCAGCCAAAGCATGAAAACTTCGCCATAAACTGACCTTGAATCATTAAGTGAATCAAGAAAATGATCGGGTATTCTAGAAACGGTGTACAATGTCCCTGCCCTACTGTTGTGGAAAGTAGGTGAGTGTTTTGGTACAACTTTGAACTTGTGCAGGTAAAGAAGCTAACTCAAAAAACGAAGATCAGACTGGTAAGTTGAGTGTTGACACATTAACTGGTCATAGCATGGAGCTGGCATAGACACAGAAGAGGGGGAAGGTACAGATAACGTATCCAGGAAACAAAATGAAAGGAAAGAAGGCCAAAGAGATTGGGGAAGAATACCAAATACTTTATTGGTGGGCCTCAAGGAACAGAGTAGACATAGTTCTTAATAATAAAGGAAAGAGTGGTGACAGTAATTAGAATCAGCATCAGGTTAATAATGGTCAAGTTGGCTTGCGAATGGGGCTTGCTAAACAGTTAGTACACATGCACCCTAGTCTGGCTGTGGAGAAGAAATGTTTCTGGAAAATGTTAGACACAGCTCTTCAGCAAATTCGAGGGAAATAAGGAAATATTTATTGGTGCTTAAGTCCATGAACTTATAGTAGAGCACATGTTGACCAGGGCTATGGAACTTTAAATGAGGAAGGAAAAACCATATTGGAGCTGGCACAAGCTCGTGACCTACTAGTATCCAACACATTCTTTACAAAAAGAGATGAACATCTTATTACATACAAGAGTGGAAGGACTAGAAACCAGATTGACTACTTCTCTGTTTTCTGGCAGAAAATAAGGTATAAAAGACTTCAAGCTGATTGCGGGAAAGAATCTTAGTAGTCAGCATAGTCCAATCATCTTAGATGTTTCTTATAATAAAGGTACAGAGGCAATCAGAGAGGGTAATACCAAAGATAAGGTGGCAAAAACTACAGGGTAAGGCTGAGAAGGACTTCAGGGAGTTGGTTATGGAGAAGATGAGGTCAGCATCACATGAGGAAGGAATGGACAATTTGAATTGATGGAAAAGATATTTTGAACAGCTTTTAAATGGAGAAAACCCAAAAGAGCAATGTAACTTCAAAATGATGACCTTTGGTCAGTGGAGCCTATCAACACTAGATGATGTGGTAAATGCTGTAAAAGAAATGAAAAATAATAATTCTTAAGTCCAGGTGGATCCTTATTGAGGCATGAAAAAAGCTTGGAGTAGAAAGCATTCAACTGATGACATCCCTTGTCAGTTCAGTTGTGAGATGTGAAAATATACCAAATGCATGGAGCAAAAATATCTTGGTGTCAATATATAAGGTAAAAGGTGCCACTGGCAATTGCACCAATTATAGAGCTATAATGCTGATGAGTCATACAAGGAAACTTTGGGAGAGAATCATTGAAAAGAAGTGAAGTAGATATTAACACAAATCAGTATGGCCTCATGCTAGGAAGGATGACAATAGATGTTGTTTTTGCACTGAGGCAGCTGGTGGAAAAATTTAGAGACAGAAGAAAAATATTCATTTATTTAATCTGTGTTAATTGATCTGGAAAAGGCCTATGACTGACTTCCAAGAGAAGTCATCTGGTGGAATATGAGCAAGAAAATGGTGCTCAAACTTTGTGTGTGGCTTCTTCAAGCCATATATGTAGTGGAAACGTCAGTAGTCGGAACTTCTAGTGGTGAAACAGATGAACCATCGGAAAAGGTGGGGGAGTGCATCAGGGATCAGCACTGAGCCCTTGTTTATCCTAATCCTGGATACCCTCACAAGTAACGTACAGAAGGAAGCATCTTGGTACATGGTACTGGCAGATGATATCACTCTATGTAGTGAGGAGAAAGGTATTCTAGAAGAGACTATAAATAGAGAGTTGTGTTGGAGAGACATGGGTGCAAAATAGGCAGAGGAAAAACTGATTATGTGGTATGCAATTTCAGTAATATGAACACAGAAACTAGGTGGGCAGACAATACTGACATTGCAAAGTTTCAAGTATCTGGGTTCCATAATCTGGGGAAATGGAGAATGCAATTAGAGGTAGGATAATAAATGCCTGCCTCAAATGGAGAGAGACAGGTGGTGTAGTATTTGACAGGACGACATTAGTAAGATTAAAAGGGAAAATCTATAAAATGGTGGTTTTTCCTGTTTTAATGTCTGGTGCTGAGTGTTGGGCAACAAAGAAGAAACATGAGTAAATGATCTGTTCCGTGGAAATGTGAATGTTGTGATAGATGAGTGGTGTAAGCAAGGAAGACGATATGAGAAATGTATATGTTAGAGACATGCTCAAAATAACAACCATAAAAGAAAAAATGAGCGAATGCAGGCTCAGATTGTTTGGTCACATAAAGCACTCTCTTGACAACTGTGTGGGTAAGAGTCCAACAGATCAAGGTTGAAGGAAAGGTAGAGGCCAACTCAAGAAGAAATAGTAAGATGTCATAAAAGAAGACATGTTAGTGTGTGGTCTTTAGAGGATATGGAACTGGACAGAGCACTTTCAATTTAGACAACTTGTAAAGTGGACCCCATTTAATGGAATTAATTCAAGAAAGGAGAAAAGCCAAAACACTCTGTGCATGTGTGTGTACGTGTGTGTGTGTGCGTGCATGTGTGTGTGTAATGGGACTTTATCTTAGAGCGGAAATGAATAAAAGGGAACATGGTAAAACTATGTACTATTGAATGGTACAATCAATGGTATGGGAACTTCTAATCATCCTTTCCCATACAAAGGGCATGTAATGAAGATAAAAATGTCAAAACCAAAACTGATAAAAGAAAATACTTTTCACATGACCCAGATTTAACCTGGGAACTCACTGGCAAAAGGCAACATAAAAGTCAAGACCTTAGCAGGATTAAAACAGTATTAGACATATATAGGGGTAACACGAATACCCAGAGTTATAATACTATTTTTTAAATAAAGCTATAAACGCATACTTCAGATATAAGCCAAACTCTATCTAGTGGGGATTAGGAAGAAAGTTTCTCTGTGGACAGGCTATCCCATTACAGCTTAGTGTGGGACTTTTGGGTTTGTTTTGTACCTTCCTGAGAAGCATCTGGTACTGGCTACCAGCAGAGACAGGGTACTGGACTAGATTGTCCTCTGGTCTGGTATTTCTACATATATGCACAAGCATTCAATGCCAAGCTGTGCTCACCTCAGGGTCCACGGTCAGGTTCTGTCTCTGGAGTAAATTTAAACCAACCTCAGAGCTGGTCTACCTTACAGCCCCCGGCAACATTCCCAAGGGGCCACTGAGATAGATGGGGAATGCAGGACTGCACTGGACTTCAGACACTCAGCCCCATCATAGCCCTATGCTGTGACCTGAACAAAGGACTCCTTTAGAGCCAACTACATTTGCTTTATGCCACCCCACGGATTCCCGTATTCAGCTGGGAGATACCCCTCCCCAACTTTCTAATTAGGCCATATGTAATGCTGTTTTTCCACCAACAACTGGTATATAGTAAATAGGGACACACTGCACTCTTTTAAGCATTCTTTTGGGACTATTTGTTCTACATTTCCCTAGCTCTTTCAGGAGCATTGTGCCTGTCTCAAGCATGCTGCTTTTGGGAGCTCTTGCAGGAGCAACATGTCTTATCAAATTTTCCTCTCTCATTGCCAGGCTAAGTCTTCAGAGGCAGTCTTGTTTTCTGTAATTAACATCTAATTTATAAGGGAGGAAGGAAGGAAGGATGATATAAGCCACTGAACTGACACTCAGAAAACCTGGGTTCAATTCCCTGCTCAGACACAGAATTACTGTGTGATCCAGGGCTAGTTAATCTACTCTGGACTTCAGTTCTCTATCTATAAAATGGGGATCCTACTTCACAGGGGTGCTCTGAGGATAATGAGGGTCGTTTAAAGCTTTGTCTACACCAGCACTTTAGTCTGCAAAACCTTTTTTGGTCAGTGTCTGTGTCACAAATATAAAGGGAAGGGTAAACCCCTTTGAAATCCCTCCTGGCCAGGGGAAAGCTCCTCTCACCTGTAAAGGGTTAAGAAGCTAAAGGTAACCTCGCTGGCACCTGACCAAAATGACCAATGAGGAGACAAGATACTTTCAAAAGCTGGGAGGAGGGAGAGAAACAAAGGGTCTGTGTCTGTCTGTAGTCGTCTTTGCCAGGGACAGAACAGGAATGGAGCCTTAGAACTTTTAGTAAGTAATCTAGCTAGGTATGTGTTAGATTATGATTTCTTTAAATGGCTGAGAAAAGAATTGTGCTGAATAGAATAACTATTTCTGTCTGTGTATCTTTTTTGTAACTTAAGGTTTTGCCTAGAGGGGTTCTCTATGGTTTTGAATCTAATTACCCTGTAAGATATATACCATCCTGATTTTACAGGGGGGATTTCTTTATTTCTATTTACTTCTATTTTTTATTAAAAGTCTTCTTGTAAAACACTGAATGCTTTTTCATTGTTCTCAGATCCAAGGGTTTGTCACCTATGCAAATTGGTGAGGCTTTTTATCCAACATTTCCCAGGAAAGGGGGGTGCAAGTGTTGGGAGGCTTGTTCATTGTTCTTAAGATCCAAGGGTATGGATCTGTAGTCACCTAAGCAAATTGGTGAGGCTTTTTACCAAACCTTGTCCAGGAAGTGGGGTGCAAGGTTTTGGGAAGTATTTTGGGGGGAAGGACGCGTCCAAACAGCTCTTCCCCAGTAACCAGTATTAGTTTGGTGGTGGTAGCGGCCAGTCCAAGGATAACGGGTGTAATATTTTGTACCTTGGGGAAGTTTTGACCTAAGCTGTTAAAGATAAGCTTAGGAGGTTTTTCATGCAGCTCCCCACATCTGTACCCTAGAGTTCAGAGTGGGGGAGGAACCTTGACAGTCTGGAAAAAACACACCCCTGATTGACATAAGGTTCACCGACACAAGCGCCTTTGTGGACAATGTGTTGTACTAGCCAGACAAGGTACTAACAAACTTCAACAGGACTTTATTTTTTAAAGTGGAAACCTCTTTTCCAAGCTGCTGCTGCACCCTCAGTAGCTCTCCCTCAGCAGCTCTCCCTCAGCCTCTGCAACTCCTCCCCCCTCTTTCCTGTTTCCTGTCCTTTCAGACTCCCAACAGCCAGTGCTCCCAATTCTAGTAATTACAAGCAACATCTAAACACCACACAATGCTATGTCAGTGGGCGATGCTCTCCTGCCAACATGGCTACCGCCACTTATTAATTATGCCGACGGGAGTGGCTTAATTATGCCGACAGGAGACTTTCTCCTGCCAGCATAGAGCAGCTACCTGGGAGACCGTACAGCACTGCAGCTGCAGCAATATCGCTGTGCCACTGTAAGGTCTGTAATATAGACATAGCCTTAGTATCTATCTAGCTAGATACCAACATAACATAAGACATATTTTGCAGGGCATATAAATGACTAGCCAGTGGGACATAAATGGAGTTAAATCGATTTACACCAATTGGAGGTCTGGCCCAAAGTATTAATTAATGTTTCCTTTCCCATATACTGATAAATTATAGCTATTAACTCTTAAACATTCATAAAATATATAAATACGTTTGAATGTATTAGTAATGAGAAAGGTGCCCAAGCTCACCCCACCCTCACCCAGTCAGAGGGATTCAGAAGCTGGACTGAAATACAGATTTGCATCAGATTCATTTATCTGACAAACAAAAACTCTGGATTTTAATGCCATGAAAGTTTAGGCCTGGAAGTGCAGAGCAGCTCAAGGTCCAGATTCGGGGCAGGCCTACACTAGAAATTTTTGCCAGTACAGTGTGGGAAGGTGATTTTTTTATACCAGCAAAAGCCCTAATGTAGATGCAGTTATACTGGCACAACAGTGCTATTGCTGATATAGCTTATTTCGCTTGAGGAACTGATATCAGCTATACTAGCAAAAAGAGCCTTTTTTTTTTTTTTTTTTTGGCTCTGACATAAATTGTGTCTACATTAGGAGGCTTCACTGGCATAGCTCTATTGGTAACGCTATCCCGGCAAACACTTTTTAGAGTAAAACTGGCCTCCGTCCAAAATTCAGTGGCTCCGGACTATTTCTAATCGAAGTGGCTGCATTATATATAGATAACAGAAAAATAATACACAACTTCACTTATTTTATTTACAAGTGACACTTTCCTCAAGTGGCGGTTATTTGTACATGCACTCCTTCCCAGCCCCCAAAAGACACCAACAGTTTCATTTGCAGCTGCAAATCCGCAAATGTACATTTGCATGGGCAATTACCCACTTTGCATGCAAATGTCAGTGCCTACATAAGCACACATTGTTTGTGGAGTGCTTGTGGGTCTCTACTTTTTGAAATTCTCAAGTGAGTTGCACCGTATACCAGAGCATTAAATATTTATAGTTAAAGTAGGAAGATATACAAAATCACTACTTGAATCAAAACCACAGGCTTCAGTTTTCTCAGTCAGAGCAGAAAAGCCAGACACTATGAGTCATACATTTGTGCAATACTTTAATTTCTCTAATAAGACAGCCTAATGGCCATTACTGTTTTTACATGTCACCTTATTGTGCTCTTTGAACAAATTTTCTGTCAGATTTCTTCCTGGACTCCATATATTGCATTTGTATTGACCCTAGGCCCTTTTAAAATGTTGTGTTTGAGAAATGCTGAAGTATTTCACAAAATGTCTTGCACAGATTCTGGTCCTTCCAGTAAATATGTATTTAGACTGCTGTCCATTAGAAGTATTTTATAAAACATATTTATATACATATATTAAAGCAGTCCACAAATCTCTGGTAATGAACTAGCCAGACCAAGATTATCCTCTATGGCTGATGGTTCTAAGAGCCCCCATGTCACATATTCACAGAATCTGCTCTGTTCTGAGGAGAGTTCTGCTTAATCCCCCTGAGTGCTTGCAACCAAAGGCCTTCTTCAAGATTTTCACCAGTGTTAACTGGGTACAGGGAGATAACACTGGAGTTGATGCATTTAGTTTAATACATCCCCCCCCCCTCCTTTTTTTTAAAGATGGATAAGGTTTTTTCCTTAACTTTCAGACTTCTAAAAGAAAGAAATCAAATTCAGGCAGAGACCAAGCCTGAGGAAATGGTAGCACAAATCTCAAATGTTTCAGAAGATTATGAGTGGCTGATAAAGGATGCTGGGGAGAGGGAAAGTGAGGGGGTGTTGTGTTAATTTAGATGGGATATATGGGCCAAAATTGGTTCTATAACCCAATTACTGTTTGACATTAAACAGTGTTAAATAAGTTCTAGAGTTTGGTATGGAGACCTCAGGCTGCTTAGTACCATGGCAAACACCATTAAAAATCCTTTTAACCTTTTATTAAAGAAAAAAGAAAAGAAGGAAAAACAGTTAAAGCATTTTAAAAGTAAAGTATGAAATAAGGCTGTCATTTTTGACAAATCCCTTGTTCACTTTCCCTGGAAAGGAAAGGAAAAAAAAACAACCCTTGTATCACAGTCTCTTAGATGGTATCAAAGATGGTAACAACTGTCCTTTTGGGGAAAACAGATGTTTGTTTACAGGGGCTGGAGCTGTTGTTATTGCTCTTGTTCTTAAAGTCTGATCCCATTTCATCCCAGGTGACATTTGGGATTCAGACAGAGCCAGATGATATCACCACTTCTACTGGCTCTGGCTGGCTTGGTCTGGACAGGACATCTCTCAGGACTAGGAAGGCTTGGGGTCCCAGGAGATGATCAGGGTAGCAGCCATGATGGTGAAGCTCACTTCAGTAGCCAATTTTTCTCCCCAAAGTCTCTTTCTTTAAGAACCCACAAAGGAAGTGATGGGTGGAATAGCCTATCCCCTCATTATTTTGTCCACTGGGTAGGCCTAGTTTCTGACACATTTTGGTTCACTGATTTCTGGCTTCAAACTTCTCTTGTTTTATGAGGCATGATCTTAATACAGTCCTTTATCTATATCAGTAGGCCTTTTTTCTTTTTTGACTATTTCAGTCTGTCTGTTTCCTTTTGTACCTTTACCTCTCAGCATTTGTTGTTATTGTGACATCTTATGAACTTACATTCACTTTTCCAGTTGAAGTTATAATTAGGCCCAATTTGTAGGCCCAATTTGTATTTGTAGGCCCAATTTTTACAAAATAATTTAGAATGGGAACTATTATGCAACCTTAACATAAGATTGCTGCTGAATCCTTTCCACTCGATCAGACATGACTTAGGGCAGTGGTTCTCAAAGCCAGTCCGCCGCTTGTTCAGGGAAAACCCCTGACGCGCCGGACCGGTTTGTTTACCTGCTGTATCCTCAGGTTCGGCCGATGGTGGCTCCCACTGGTTCACCGCTCCAGGCCAATGGGGGCTGTGGGAAGTGGCGCGGGCCAAGGGACGTGCTGGCTGCCCTTCCCGCAGCCCCCATTGGCCTGGAGCAGCGAACCGCGGCCAGTGGGAGCTGCGATCGGCCGAACCTGCGGATGTGGCAGGTAAACAAACTGGTCCGGTGTGCCAGGGGCTTTCCCTGAACAAGCGGCGGACCAGCTTTGAGAACCACTGACGTAGGGTATGAACAAGGCTGTGGCATCTCTCATGCTGTTTGCTAGAATGGCTACCTTGTGGTATTCCTATAACTTCACTTTTTTACGGGGATAGGTTGTTGGCCCATAGCTCAATCCTTAAACTGGAGGGTCAGAGGACTGGTTTTCATCTAGCCCTCACCCTTTGACCTGTCTGGTTTGGTTGGCCCCACCAATAGTTAAAACTCACTGCTATAGCTCTTTAGTGTGTTTCAAAGACCCTGCCTTCCAACACCATCAAGGTGCTGTACCCAGGGAGAGCTGCTCCCACTATAACACATGAAATCAGCTTATTGAAGTGTTTTGGGATTTTGACAGCATTCTGGATCAAAGGTACTCTATGAATGTCTGTTATTATCATTAGTGAAAAACAGATGCTAATTACAGGCACAGACAAAAAAAGGTAGAGAGTGATGGCTGATAGAAATACATAACTAATTGCAGCATGTAGTGAAGCAGGGATGGAGGAAGGATGAGAGCTACGGCAAGAAGATCATGCAGGTGTATTAGTTCATATAATTATGGTTCAGAATTATTTGTATGTTTTATAAAATAAATAAAGAAGCTGGTCAAAATGTTTCATTTGAAGCTTTTTTCCAACAAAACCAGGGGCCCTTTAAAAAAAAAAGATTTTTGGTGAAAATTGTCTTTGCCAATTTTACAATTTTCCAACAAGAAAAATGGGAAAAAATAGCCCTTTGTTTTTCAGAGTTTTCCCCCTCCCTTTCTCTGCTTTCCCCCTCTCTTTTCCTACTTTCTCCCTCTCTTCCCTTTTATATTTGCCACTGACAAATAGAAAGAAAAAGGGCAGGGGAGAAATCTCAAACCAAAACATGCTGATTGTTTTCCAGTCCAATGTTTGAAACCCACCTCCCAAAACATAAAAAAATGAGCATTTATTTTTTTTCCATGAAAAATTCCCAGCACATTTGTCCTCTCTTCTTAGCCATAATTAAAAGGAACTTTACTCTCTCTGATAAACAACCATCCTTTCAGTTATGTAGAAAGATAAGGCAAGATTTAGTCACAGCCTGTGATGTGAGGCTCTAGAGAGAAATGACATCCAGGTTATGTCCCTGAGTTAGTGGCTAGAGGTTGATGTGTTCTAATAGAGCCAAACGCAAAGTCACATCTAGGGACAAGGAATGCAGGCCATATCTTCGATAGGGGAACTGTATCCTGGAAAGCTGCAACACTGGACAGTCTTCTCAACATGAACTCCCAGTGTGATGCTGTACCAGAAGGGATTAATGTGATTCTTGGATGTATAAACAGTGGTGTGGTGAGTAGGAGGTCATTTTATTTCTGTATACTGGAATACACTGATATTGTGGACTGCTCTGGTACTTACATTTTAAAAAGGATATTGAAAAAAATTGGAGAGGGTACAGAAAGAGCCACAACAATGACCTGAGGGTGGAGAAAATGCCTTACAGTGACAGACTTATACAGCACAATCTGTGTAGCTTATCAAACAGAATACTGAGCAGTGACTTGATTACTGAGTATAAGTATCTCCACAGGGAGAAAATACTGGGTACTAAAGGTTTCTTTAATTCAGTAAAGAAAGGCCTAACAAGAACCAACAGCTGGAAGCTGAAGCCAGACAAATTCAAAGGACAAATTCAGCTTTTTTTTTTTTGAACACCGAGGGTGATTAAACATTGGAACAAACAACCAAGGGAAGTGGTGGATTTTCCATCTGTTGATGTCTTCAGCTCAAGACTTGATGTCTTTCTGGAGTAACGTGCTAGCCAAACACAAATCATTGGGCTCAATACAGGAATAACTGGATGAAATCTAATGACCTGTGTGCGATATATAAGAGGTCAGACTAGATGATCTAATGGTCAAACTCTATGAATCTATTAATATTATTAATCTTGTTCAGTCTGATTACTGAAGGAGTCTATTTTTAAATAAGTAGTTCCTTCCTGACAACTGTTTTATTCCCTCCATCCTGATCCAAAAAAAAAATCTTTATGAAGTGACAGCTTTCCTGAGGAAATATCCCAGACTTACCATTTCATTTTATGGCATTAAATATGAGAGAAGATACAGTTTCCAGATGGATTAAGCATTAAGGGTTGAATATTTCAAAGATGCCTCAACCTGATCTCTAATTTTGTGCCCATAATTAAGTGTGGACACAATTAATGACAGGGGAAAAATCTGAATTTTGGAAGGCCCATTCTATTCTCATTTACCCAGGTGGAAATTAGAAGTAACTTCACAGTAGAAAGTGAAGTTACACCAGTGCACAACTAGGGTAAACAAGAGATGAATCAAGAATTAGGGTGTGGGAATTTGACAGAGTTAAGTGAGTCAGGAACATACTATTGATGATCAGTGGGATTTTTGCTCGTGGTGTACTTAGGCACTTTTGAAAACCCCATCCTAGATGCCCACAATTAATTGTGGATACAAAATGAAATTCTGTTTTTCAAAATTTGGCCTAAGAATAAAGGGAAGATTAATATACAATATATTGAATCTTCTGATGTATCTGATAGCTAAAGATAAATAATGCAGGCTGAGATTTTGAAAGCCACCTAAAGGATTTGAATGCTCATTTCCCATTAATTTTAAAGGGAATAGGCAGCTTTTGAAAATCTCAGCCTTAGTTTTTTAGGAATGCAGGTATATGAATCACTATTACCTAACATCAAAATACCATCTCTTCAAAATACTGTTTTCAAAAATAACCACCTTCTTATTCACTTTTCGGGGGGGTGGGATAAAGAGGGGCTAGGAGGGTCAGGTAATGACGGGCTAAAGTGCTAAGTGCCTTCATCTTCACCTTGATCCTTTAAATCTAAGTAACAATTATCTGATTGATAGTGCTTTCTGAACATTGTTTAAATAATTTAATTATGGTGTTTCATTAAGGGACTTTGCCATTATATAAAATAACAGAAATAAGAAAGTGACAATAAATGTTAGCAATTTGGCCTTTAATAGGGAAAATATTAAAATATTCTAACTGTATAGCTATTAACTGGATGAACGTTGATCCCTGACATGAGTTATCATCCACAGTCCAGTAGTTGGCTGCTCATCATCCTGTGGGAACCACAGTCTTAAGGGAATTACACTACACAAATAACAATCAACTCAGATAGAGGAGGAACCAGGAAAGAGTCTGTTAAATGTTTCACATAATTAAAAGCCTCATTGTTTTGCAGATCAGCAACATGAAGTAGAACATGTGCATGAGGCTTCTGACAGACTCTCTGGATACCAGCGATTTCAACTATCTGAGCCCTGTTGATTACTGGTAAACGAATAACCTAGTGATAATCCATCCGTTTTACCAAAGAGGCATCCAGTTTAAATGCCAGACAATGAAACATGTCAAGATTTTTCTATATATAAGTTTTGATCCTCTGTTTTTCCATGTGCTATTTCACTGTTTCCATGTTCACCTGTAGCTGAAACTGGCATTTTAGAGGAAATCTATTAATTTATTTCTTTATCTACCTATTACAGTTATGTAGCAAAACTTTTAAAGTAGTTTTCAAACATTCACTGATTTAAGACCTGGGCCATCTCTGGAAAATGTATTCTTCATAGAGTTGTCAAGTCCTATAGTTATCAGTTTCCATAGCTGTGTGTCACAACAAGTGGATAAAAGGTGATTTATTTAAAATTTAACTGTCTGACTTCTCTTTGTAATGTGCAACTACAAAGGCTATTATTCATTTTCTGTGCTAAGTGACTAAGTTGATCATATTTCATTTATGCACATTTAATATTTTTTTCTTAGAATGATTTTTTTCAGTATTATTTTCCTGAAATGTCAAAATGCTGACTTGTTTATTTGATTTTTGAGTTATTGCTACAATAGCAAGGAATTCTAATTATAGAGTACACAGATCAGAGCAGCAGTGTGCTGGCCTTTTTGGTATCTCTTCCAATGACCAGGAGTATATATGCAGCTAATAGCTTGCTAGACCATACTAGGATTCATATTTTATAGAAAAAACGGAAGAAAAATGGAAATACGAGTTTTTATGGGTCTTTGAAAATAACCAGTAAAATAATAGAATTCCTAAACCCATGTGGCTAATGATAACCTATTTCTCCTGGCCATTGTAAGATGACAATTAGTGAAAATTAGTTAGGAACTAACAAGTAGCATGAGTAATCCCCAGTGACTTTTGATTTACTACAGTAAGCAAAATATTAATGGACTATTACTTAAGTTTTCTTTTGCCAAGTAGCACAAACACTTATTACTTTAATACAGTTTTTCACATCACGTCAGTAAATTACTTTGTGTTCTTAATAGCATTAGTTAGTACTATTGATCATCGTGTTATCTTACATTTATATAGCACCTTTCATTCTGAAGTGTTTATGGGCTGGACAGGGTCTGATTTTCATCTCGCTTGCACTGCTTTTACAAATGTGTGACATCAGTGGAATCATGCTTGATTTGTGGTGGGATCCTGTATTCAGAGGTGTTAGTATGATCCCCTGACTTCAGTAGGACTCTGCACAGGAATATGCTAGTGGATTTTGATTATCTTTCAATAAGTTTTCCTTCCCTTCCCGCTTAAGACTAAACAAATATAGACTGAATATTCAGTTACTGTTTACTTTCGAGCATAAATATTTCTGATGTAGGTTTGAGGCCCTGCAGAGGTGTAGTGACACCAGAATAAGGCCCATTGTGTATATATGTTTAAATAAGTATATAAATAAAATTCCTATGGCTCTGGGAGCACTGAGTGTGCTCATGAAACTTCCCACAAATGAGGGGGGTGAATTCTACCTGCCTAATGATTATAGCTTTATCACTTAGCCTAAATGCTAGAAGTAATGATGGGTGAAACTGAAGAGGTTCACAGGTTTGCTAAGGATATGGCTAACAAAAAAGAGCTTAATCTCAGCAAACCACCCAAACCTATTGGATTCACAAAAGTGAGCAGCAAATCAAAATAAGAGGCTTTCTCACATAATTTCGGCTATTTATTGCTTCTGGTTGGGCAGAAGTACTATGAAAAAGGTCTTTTTTGGCAGTGTTTTGGCACTACTCTCTTTTGCTCCTTGATAAAATCAAATACATAGCATGGAGAAAATAAAAAGAACATGAAAAAAAGTTAACAGAACCCTTTCAAATTTCTCAAATGATTTTAATTTGGATTTGGTTCACATTTTGAACAAAAGTTTGGGTTGATTCTGTCATCTATTCAAAATGGCTCACCCACGTCTAGCACAGAGGGGTCTATTTGCTCCATGATCAGTGGCAGCTTTGAATAGCAAGGAAATAATAGACATCTAAGGCATTAGATAATGGGTGCCTTGGGTACATTTAGAACAAATACTTAGTGGGAGAATTCTAAATATAGATGGACAGATAGATAGAAGCCCATTCTCATGGCTCCATTTACTTCTCCTCCTACATTCTTCATGGTTCCAATTACTTCTCTGCCTAGAGTCCTTGTGGCCCTCCTACAACACAAGTCAGCATGACTGGGCAGGTTCTGCTTCTAAAAAGCTTAAGAGTAGAAAAGAAGGGGTGTTGCAGCCTGCAACTCAAAACTAAGAAGAATTTAGCTGTATGGTTCTTAACAGAGCTTAGTCAGTGTTTAGCTGCATGGATCCTCTGGGTCCTATCAGTCCCTCACTTTCATTATCCTAAGCACCAATTCATTACATTGAAAAAAGCAAAAAAAAAATCATGGTATAATGACGCAGTCATTTTATTCCTTTGTTTTTCTCTATACATTGGTATTGATAGAATAAATGGAATATACTGGTCTGATGGGTTTGCCACAATAAATATGTTGTTACACATACAAACATCAAATTCATGCCCATCACATAAATATTTTATACAAAGACATGGCCTAGAAACAGAAAAAATAACTCAAACACATTAAACAATGATGTCATAATAAGTACATCTTCCATCATAAATCAATCTCCATTTGATTCAGTTAAACTGTAATAATCTACAAAACTATTTGCCCATGATTTGATTTTGTATTCCTGACGCTCTTTCTGATTTAGATATACTGTCTAGCAGGTTGAACCTTTCTTCAGACGATGATGGGCTTTTCTTTGTAACTAGACCTTAGGTCTCTGATTATGAGTACACTCAAATGCAACATTATGCATTGTGCCTTTCACATCCTTACAAGAAATTGCCATCCTTTTCTGGTCTAATTCCTTTTGTCTTCCTTCTCTTTTCCACCTCTCTCACCTTGTGAGCCATGCCATAATCACTCTGATTCTTGTTTGAATGTAGAAATGTCACCACACGGGCAGAGGCTGACTTGACTCTCCCATCTGCACTCACTAGCCATCCTCGGCTTCTCTCTGTGTGTTCCCTACACACCCATCACCATGGTACAATGGGGACCTTTACTAGTTTCCTTTTACATTTTTACTATTAGGTAAAGCATTACCAGGCTTGGAAGGAATCAATTTTTACTGATAAATGTCAGTAAACTTTGATTTCACCCTATACATAAAAACCTATGAAAAATATTTCCAATTATGATGATCCAAATTTACAGACTGGCAAAGTAAGAAAAATGCTGCTTGAAAACTTAGAGTTTGATTTAGGGATATTTACTTTGTATATTTTTACATGTGATGTTGATGATCTGTGTTTTAATGGTTATAAAGCTTAAACTTTTAAAATCTCAACATCTACTTTCATTAAATCATTGTCTGGCTCCACTATAATTTCCTGCAATTGTGAAAATTTAAATTGATAGAAGTAGAAACATTGTTTAAAAATAAACATTAATATTATCTAGCAATTGTAATATATGAAAAAAAACCAACTTCTGCCAAGCTTAGGTATTACCAGTAGAAGAAGAGCAGTATTGCCCATTCTGGGTCAAACAAAGAGAAGTTCTGAGACATCTCCCTCTGTGTACCCCTGGGTATGCCCATCACTCTAGGGGTGATAGGGAAGTGGTTTGGCTCTCATTCCCCCTGCACATTGATGAGGGGGCAGCAGCACCCTGCTCACCGTAATCTCTCATCAAGCTTCTCATGCTGATGCAAAGTCACATTGCCCACAATGCAGGTCTCCCAGTGCCTTAAAGGTACAATTTGACCCTCTAGGTGTAGGGAATACCCGCTTATATTAGCAATAACTTACGTTAGAAGAAAGAAGTAAGAAAGTGGAAGGAAACTTTTAAAGGCTCCTGCTGTGTCTGAGAACTTTATTCCAGCCTCTTCCTTTGCCCAACCTCTTCTGCTAAGAAAGGAAACAGAGGAAAAATCTTATGGTCAAAGCAATGAACTGGGGCTCAGGACTTCTGTTTTTGGGCTCTGCTACAGATTTCCTGTATGACCTTAGGCAACTCAGTGTCTCAGCACTCTATCTGTAAAATGGGGATAAAAATACTTCTCTACTGCTATGAGAGTAAACTCATAAATATATGATCAAATTCTACAGTGAAGGGTACTATAGAAAGCCTACACACAAACACAACCTTTGCCAATTCCTGGGCTGAATGAGGCATGGGCAAAGGACTGGAGAGCACACAGAGGTGGGGAAGGAAATGTCAGCCAGGATGCATTGTACACAGGATGCCTTATCTAGCCCTTCCATGTAATACCCACATACACTCCCTTCTTTCCAAGGCACAATATTTAATAACGTACACATTCTGAAAATTAGCTAGTCCACAGGTGACTTGACTTTCCTAACTTTCACAGACTCACAGCCCACTGCTACAATCTGAGGGGAATTAGAGAAAAAGAATCCTTTAATGTCAGAGAGAGATTTCCACACCCTATGACTGAAGAGTGAGACACAGCATATATAACTAGAGCTGGATGTGAAATGTTTTGCATATCTTGCAAGAGTTTATAAGACTTCGAATTTTTTTCCCCATCTCAAATCAGGACAAAAAGTTAAATCTGAAAAAATTTCACAAACCAATGAGCTGATTTTTTTTTTTTTTGCAGCATCCGATCAATCAAAATGTTTAGTTTCAGTTATTTCAAAACATTTTTTTTGACCTCTCAAACCCTTTTTAGATAAATTAACTAAAATTTTTAGACAAAAAGTCATCTAGAATGGAAAAATGAAAGTTTTAATTTAGAAAATACTGAACTGGGGCATTCCAACAATTTTGAAACATTTTTTAAAAAGTTTTTTATATTAGGATTTGTCAAAACTGACCCTTTCCTGTGAACAGTTTTGGTTTTGATGAATCAGAATTTTCCAGCACAAAAGAATAAATATGCTTGCTTAAAATGAGGTACATGGTAACTTATCTGTGGACAATTACACAGTTTATAACCTCTGGAAAGAAAGCAAAATATAGACATGGGCCTGCTTAGGCAGTCTGACTTGTTGGGAAACTCACAGTGTAGGCAGGGAACTATGCAGCCTAGAAAAAAACAAGGTCAAGAGTGAGAGAGCCGCAGAGAGATGGCTGATGTGGAGCTGGGAGCCTACAATGGGTGCCCTTGCTGGACCACAATGGGGAAATACAGGTGCAGTTGCTCTGAACTGTGATGCATGTCACTTGCTGACTCCTGGGCTTGGGATCTGGTCTTAGAGAATCACACAGAAGGGGATGGCTGTGTACCTTGATAGGAATGCCAAGGAGGGTGGTCCAGTGACTTCAGTGATAGATTTGAAGAAGATGTGTCAGTGCCACTATATTTAACCAAGTATTGAAGTCCAATTGGATTAAAATTTTCATCACCTTAAAATTAATTTAATAGCTATTGTCACTAATTTTTTCAAGTGTGTACTTAGGGTTACTTCATACATATATTACAGGAAATGCTAGAAATTCTTTTTAAAAAACTCCTTTATATGGCTATCTACAACACCCAATCCAGGGACTTAATACATCAGATTGAGTCTAAGACATTCCAAATACATTTCTGTTTTTTTTAAAATTGTCTATCAAATTGGGTATAGAAAAATATTCTCTATTATTTGAAGAGACCACAGATTTCACTGATTCCCAACAACTGCCAAAAAATCCCCAATTAAACAACTAGACTTAGACTACATGCCCTCACAAGAGAGTAATAGGAAGAAATAACTCCTCTTACAGCTCTGCATGAGCTACATAGACCTCACATCCACTACATATCCGCTTATTTCTCACCACTACTTAGCAGGCGGGTGAAGACTGGGCAAAGGATGTAGGGCCTGGGTGAAGCCTTGGGTCCTCCTCTCTCCCACATGCTGAGCTACTACAGTCAGGATATAATTTGCTTCTGTTACAGGTTAGCAGTAAATCACTGCTTTCCCAGAGGAAAAGGAACTCAAGGGAGGGATTGTGACTCAGTCACAATGCCCCCTAGGGCAGGGTTTCTCAAGCCATGGGTCTGGACCAAAATTGAGACACCAGAATGTTTCAAAGGGTCACATGGCAGTTCCTGTCCCATAGAGCTGGCTGGGCTTGCCTCCCTACTCCAGGCATTGCAACCTCTGGGGTTCCAACACAACTGGGGTTTGGCACTGCAACTCCATGAGACAGATCACAACTCCACTCACACAAATTTGGTCCAGTCAGGGGAGTGAGGCCAAACCTGAGTGGCTCTGCAACCTTGGAGTTTGCAATGCCCAAAACCAAGTCCAGTCAGTCCCACAGCACAGGAGCTGCTGGAGCTGCCGCTGTGGGGTGAGGATCAGGACCCAACTGAAATCACCCCAGACCATCCATCCCCAGATTGTTTCCTGGGTTGTGACAGGCCATAAACATTTACAAATGGATCATGATCACAAAAAGGTCGAGAACCACAGACCTAGGGCTACTCCTGCTTATGCATATGCATCACCCCTTCTAGGGCATGGGTGTAAAGTCACAATAAGGCCCTTAAAAAGAGGGTGGGGAGGAGTACTTATCAAAATTATGGATTGTCATTTATTACTTTTTATTTATATATTTATTTGTGGAAACAAATCATTATAGTGAGATCTCAATAATGAGTGAATAATGCCTAACAAATGTTACAACTGACTTTCACCTCCTTTTTCCTTGTAGAATGTCCATGAAAAGTTTGGTTTCAGAGTAGCAGCTGTGTTAGTCTGTATCCGCAAAAAGAAAAGGAGTACTTGTGGCATGCACTGTATTTTCTACTGCATGCATCCGATGAAATGAGCTGTAGCTCACGAAAGCTTATGCTCAAATAAATTCGTTAGTCTCTAAGGTGCCACAAGTACTCCTTTTCTTTTTTCATGAAAAGATCATGATTTTATCAAATGTATTTGTTATTCCAAATTAACCGATGAATTTACTTTTTTTTAACTCTGTGACTTGCTACTTGAAATTTGAACTGCTTAGTAATAATTGGTCACATAGGTTAGTGCAGTTGTGGGCAACCTGTGGCCCGCAGGCCACATGCAGCCCATCAGGGTAATCTGCTGGCAGGCTGCGAGACAGTGTTTACATTGACCGTCCTCAGGCATGGCTGCCCGCAGCTGCCAGTGGCTGTGGTTCACCATTCCTGGTCAATGGGAGCTGCGGGAAGCGGTGCAGGCTGCAGAGATGTGCTGGCTGCTGTTTCCCGCAGCTCCCATTGTCTGGGAACTGTGGCCATTGGGAGCTGTGGGCAGCCATGCCTGTGGATGGTCAATGTAAACACTGTCTCATGACCTGTCAGCGGATTACCCTGACTGGCCACCTGTGGCCCGCAGGTTGCCCACCACTGGGTTAGTGTGTTAGTTCATTGACTGGATTCTTATAACCAGATTCTGAGCATGAACAATCCCTGAAAGGGGTATTTAAAAAAATCTTATAACATTTAAAAAATTGCTTTCTGAGAGTATTGTCAAAATGAATGTGGAGCTTTACAAATGCAGCATCAATTAATACGGAAGTCTCAAAGTTGACTTAAGTGAGCTTTGGATCAGGCCCCAAGACCCAGATTTTTAAAAGTATTTAAGCTTTGCTCTACTCAGCATTGCACTCAATGGAATTGTCAAAAGTTTAAGCCCCTAATTCCCATTAGGCACTTATTTGCCTCTTTAGGTGCCTAAATATCTTTTAAAAACTGGTCCTTAGAGCCAGATAGATGCCAAAATCTACCATGTAGGCACCATTCACATTTTCAATGCTGTACCGCAGGTGCTGCCTAACCCACTGATGCCTAAATTTCTGCTGGTCAGCATTTTCAAAGCAGCCTAAGGGTATATCTACACTACGAAATTAGGTCGAATTTATAGAAGTCGGTTTTGTAGAAGACATTTTTATACAGTCGATTGTGTGTGTCCCCACACAAATGCTCTAAGTGCATGTAGTCAGCGGAGTGTGTCCACAGTATGAGGCAACCATCGACTTCTGGAGTGCTGCACCGTGGGTAGCTATCCCACAGTTCCTGCAGTCTCCGCTGCCCATTTGAATTCTGGGTAGAAATATCAGTGCCTGATGGGACTAAAACATTGTCACGGGTGGTTCTGGGTACATATCGTCAGGCCCCCCTTCCCTCCCTCCTGCTGTCAAAGCAAGGGCAGACAATCATTTTGCGCCTTTTTTCTTGAGTTACCTGTGCAGACGCCATACCACGGCAAGCATGGAGCCCGCTCAGCTAACCGTCACCGTATGTCCCCTGGGTGCTGGCAAATGCGGTACTGCATTGCTACACAGCAGCATTTTATTGCCTTTTGGCAGCAGACAGTGCAGTATGACTGGTAGCCGTCGTCGATGTAGTCCTGGGTGCTCTTTTAACCGACCTCGATGAGCACTGGGCAAACATGGGAGTGACTCAGCCAGGTCATTTCCCTTTTAAGTTTTGTCTCATGGCGATTCAGTCCTACCGGCAGTGCACTGTCTTTTAATCAGCAGCCAGCAGAAGATAATGGCCAAAGTCATACTGCACCGTCTGCTGCCGAGCACCCAGGAGATGACGATGGCTAGCAGTCGTACTGCACAGTCTGCTGCCAGCAAGATGTATAAAGATAGATGAAGTGGATCAAAACAAGAAATAGACCAGAAATTTCATTACTTCTACTGTTTGTATTCATTTTCTCCTCCCTCCCTCCGAGAAATCAACGGCCTGTTAAACCCAGTTTTGAGTTCTATCCTTGAGGGGGCCATTCTGTTTCTCGCAAAGCCACCCCCTTTGTTGATTTTAATTCCCTGTAAGCCAATCCTGTAAGCCATGTCATCAGTCGCCCCTCCCTCCGTCAGGGCAACGGCAGACAATCATTCCGCGCCTCTTTTCTGTGCAGACGTCATACCACGGCAAGCATGGAGCCTGCTCAGATCACTTTGGCAATGAGGAGCACATTAAAGACCACACACATTATCCAGCAGTATATGCAGCACCAGCACCTGCCAAAGCGAAACCGGGCGAGTAGGCGACGTCAGCGTTGTGACGAGAGTGATGAGGACATGGACACAGACTTCTCTCAAAGCACGGGCCCTGGCAACGTGGGCATCATGGTGCTAATGGGGCAGGTTCATGCGATGGAACGCCGATTCTGGGCCCGGGAAACAAGCACAGACTGGTGGGACCGCATAGTGTTGCAGGTCTGGGACAATTCCCAGTGGCCGCGAAACTTTCGCATGCGTAAGGGCACTTTCATGGAACTTTGTGACTTGCTTTCCCCTGCCCTGAGGCGCAAGAATACCAAGATGAGAGCAGCCCTCACAGTTGAGAACCGAGTGGCAATAGCTCTGTGGAAGCTTGCAACGCCAGACAGCTACCGGTCAGTCGGGAATCAATTTGGAGTGGGCAAATCTACTGTGGGGGCTGCTGTGATACAAATAGCCAACGCAATCAAAGAGCTGCTGATATCAAGGGTAGTGACCCTGGGAAATGTGCAGGTCAGAGTGGATGGCTTTGCTGCAATGGGATTCCCTAACTGTGGTGGGGACATAGACGGAACCCATATCCCTATCTTGGCACCGGAGCACCAAGCCGCCAAGTACATAAACCGCAAGGGGTACTTTTCAATAGTGCTGCAAGCTCTGGTGGATCACAAGGGACGTTTCACCAACATCAACGTGGGATGGCTGGGAAAGGTACATGACGCTCGCATCTTCAGGAACTCTGGTCTGTTTCAAAAGCGGCAGGAAGAGACTTTATTCCCAGACCAGAAAATAACCGTTGGGGATGTTGAAATGCCTATAGTTATCCTTGGGGACCCAGCCTACCCCTTAATGCCATGGCTCATGAAGCCGTACACAGGCAGCCTGGACAGTAGTCAGGAGCTGTTCAACTACAGGCTGAGCAAGGGCAGAATGGTGGTAGAATGCGCATTTGGATGTTTAAAAGCACGCTCCCTTCGATCACCGCTTGCAGAGGCAATAAAGTCATTGTTGCTTCACATTCATGCATTCTTTATTAATTCATCACACAAATAGGGGGACAACTACCAAGGTAGCCCAGAAGGGGTGGTGGAGGAGGGAAGAACAAGGCCACACAGCACTTTAAAAGTTTAAAACTTTAAAACTTATTGAATGCCAGCCTTCTGTTGCTTGGGCAACCCTCTGGGGTGGAGTGGCTGGGTGGCCGGAGGCCCCCCTACTGCGTTCTTGGGCATCTGGGTGAGGAGGCTATGAAACTTGGGGAGAAGGGCAGTTGGTTACACAGGGGCTGTAGCGGCAGTCTGTGCTCCTGCTGCCTTTCCTGCAGCTCAACCATACGTTGGAGCATATTAGTTTGATCCTCCAGCAGCCTCAGCATTGAATCCTGCCTCCTCTCATCACGCTGCTGCTACCCTTCAGCTTCAGCCCTCTCTTCAGCCGACCACTTACTCTCTTCAGCCCGCCACCTCTCCTCCCGGTCATTTTGTGCTTTCCTGCACTCTGCCTCCACACATTCGTCTGTGCTCTGTCAGTGTGGGAGGACAGGATGAGCTCAGAGAACATTTCATCGCGAGTGCATTTTTTTCACCTTCTAATCTTCGCTAGCCTCTGGGAAGGAGAAGATCCTGTGATCCTTGAAACACATGCAGCTGGTGGAGAAAAAAAAAGGGACAGTGGTATTTAAAAAGACACATTTTATAGAACAATGGGTACACTCTTTCATGGTAAACCTTGCTGTTAACATTAATTACATAGCACATGTGCTTTCGTTCCAAGGTCGCATTTTGCCTCCCCCCAGCGCGTGGCTAGCCCCTCTCCCCTCCTCCCTCCCCGTGGCTAACAGTGGGGAACATTTCTGTTCAGCTACAGGCAAACAGCCCAGCAGGAACGGGCACCCCTGAATGTCCCCTTAAGAAAAGCACCCTATTTCAACCAGGTGACCATGAATGATATCACTCTCCTGAGGATAACACAGAGAGATAAAGAACGGATGTTGTTTGAACGCCAGCAAACATACACTGATTCCTGAGTACGTGCTAAAGTGTCCTACCATGGTGGATGGAATAAGGCTGCCCTCCCCAGAAACCTTTTCTAAAGGCTTTGGGAGTACATCCAGGAGAGCCGCGGATGCCAGGGCAAATTAATCATTAAACATGCTTGTTTTTAAACCATGTATAGTATTTTTAAAAGGTACACTCAACAGAGGTCCCTTCTCCACCTGGCGGGTCTGGGAGGCAGCCTTGGGTGGGTTCGGGGGGTACTGGCTCCAGGTCCAAGGTGAGAAACAGTTCCTGGCTGTTGGGAAAACCGGTTTCTCCACTTGCTTGCTGTGAGCTATCTACAACCTCATCATCATCATCTTCCTTGTCCCCAAAACCTGCTTCCGTGTTGCCTCCATCTCCATTGAGGGAGTCAAACAACACAGCTGGGGTAGTGGTGGCTGAACCCCCTAAAATGGCATGCAGCTCATCATAGAAGCGGCATGTTTTGGGCTCTGACCCGGAGTGGCAGTTCACCTCTCTGGTTTTCTGGTAGGCTTGCCTGAGCTCCTTAAGTTTCACACGGCACTGCTTCGGGTCCCTGTTATGGCCTCTGTCCTTCATGCCCTGGGAGATTTTGACAAATGTTTTGGCATTTCGAAAACTGGAACGGAGTTCTGATAGCACAGATTCCTCTCCCCATACAGTGATCAGATCCTGTACCTCCCGTTTGGTCCATGCTGGAGCTCTTTTGCTATTCTGGGACTCCATCATGGTCATCTCTGCTGATAAGCTCTGCATTGTCACCTGCAGCTTGCCACGCTGGCCAAACAGGAAATTGAAATTCAAAAGTTCGCGGGCCTTTTCCTGTCTACCTGGCCAGTGCATCTGAGTTGAGAGTGCTGTCCAGAGTGGTCACAATGGAGCACTCTGGGATAGCTCCCGAAGACCAATACCGTCTAATTGTGTTCACCATACCCCAAATTCGACCCGTCAAGGCCGATTTCAGCGCTAATCCCCTTGTCGGGGGTGGAGTAAGGAAATAGATTTTAAGAGCCCTTTAAGTCGATAAAAAGGGCTTTGTCGTGTGGACAGGTGCAGGGTTAAATTGATTTAATGCTGCTAAATTCAACCTCAACTCCTAGTGTAGACCAAGGCTAAGTAGCATTGCTACCTCACAGCTAATGAACTTCTTAGCTTCTAATGAGCTTCTTAGAAACCTAGCTCAAGTCATAGCCCGGAGGCCCTGAAGCAGGATTTTCAAACTAGGTGGGGATAGGCGGACACTGACTCACTCACAGGGAATAGGCAAACACTGACCTCACCTATGACCTGATACCTGTCAAACGGTCAGACCCCACCGTAGGAGGGCCAGATGCAGGCCACCAATAGGTGTGGGGGCAGTACATCACCTGCACAAAAGGCAGCTGAGGGCAGAGGGAAATATAGGCACGACAGAGGTATTGAGCATAAGGAGAAGACACAGAGAGAGAGAGAGGTCATTTCAGCTGCTAGGGAATGGGCTACATAAGCAGCTGACCTGGCTTAGTTGCCTAACCCCAGAGGAGCATTTACAGCGAAGGATCCCAAACTGATGGAAGCACCTATTTCTGGCCTGTCAGCCTAAGCCCCTTTCCTCTCCCCACCCTTCTCCTGGCTAGTTAGGCTGCTTTCTGTTCAGCTTGCAGACTCTGAAAATCCCTTTCCTAGGCAATTAACTCTCCCCATGCACCCTACAGGTAGCCAAGGTAACCCAGTACTGCCTAACTCAGGGTTGAAGATTCCACAAGGTGGCAGGCCCTCTAAGGGTAGGCCTTGCAACAGTGAGTGGAGCAATGCCTAAATACCTTTGAAATATCTGGGCTTGAGTGTTCACATAATATTTTTATCATCCCCCTGCTAATTAGACTGCAATATAAGAAATTGTTTATATATACACTCTGCATTATAAATCTCATTTTGCTTCATCACCTATCAGCCCTCTTATCTGGAGTTAATGGATGTGATATTAACATAATCATACGTAATGTATATTTCATTATACTGTCATGCTTTCCTTTTCATAATAGTGTAGTCTGTGTGAACACTGATTCCCTCACTTGGTATTTGCTCACTTCAGGAGAGTTTAGAGTTGAATGTTTCTGTAGATAATATAAGGGATTTAGCAATATTTCCTGGAATCATTAATGGGTTTGGGTGGTTGTGAGTTGTCAATCATTTCTCAGAGCACTTGTAAACAAGGTTAGGGGTTATTCCAGTGGTTTCTTATGTAAGCTTCTGCAGATAAATTGGCAGTGTATTCCAACCTCCTAGACTTTGATGGCAGGGGCAAGAAATAGAAATAGAGGTTGTTTATCTTTTGGAGAAAGCTGGGCATTTAACTTCATCTTAGCACTGATCTCTTTACTATCCCAAAAAGTACCTTAGCTGGAAAATAATGATCTCCCTATGTTTGTCCTGAATAACTTTTTGAATACAGAGTTTGAAAAAACTTGAGGAAAGGCTAAATCAGTGTAAAGAGGGAAAAATAGAAGTGTTGGAATGTAAATGTAGACAAGACAGAATAAGTTATTTTCTATTTCACTGAAAATTTGATGCAAACACTATGGCATGGACACTACAGAATGTCTACCCATCCACATGTAACCTACATGCGTGCACTGCAGCATTTAATGGTATAAAGAAGGGAAGAAACAGTGGGAAAGATACATGGTTTCTTGCTTTTGTTTTGGGGGGCTTGATAGAAACAGGTGGCATGACACTGCTGGATGGACCAGAAACATCCAGAAATTGGGTGGGGTGGCATGCTTATTACTTGTGGAAAGCTACTTGGATGACTTCCATTGGAAGATGCAGCCTGGCAGTACACACACCCAGAGTCAGTCTCTGAGGTCTGGTCTACACTAGGGGGGTGGAAATTGATCTAAGTTACGCAACTTCAGCTACATGAATAACGTAGCTGAAGTCGACGTACTTAGATCTACTCACCACAGTGTCTTCACTGTGGTGAGCCGACTGTTGATGCTCCCCCGTCGACTCCACCTGCGTCTCTCGCTCCAGTGGAGTACAGGAGTCGATGGGAGAGTGCTCGGGCGTCAATTTATCACGTCTAGACTAGACGCAATAAATCGACCCCCGCACTGGATCGATCGCTGCCTGCTGATCCGGCAGGTAGTATAGACATATCCTGGGAGTGGAACCAATGGGAATTCAAGAGCAGGGCATTATAAATAGGAGGTTTGAGAGCTTAACTTAAGAACTCAGCACTGCAGCAGCACAGGGACCAAAAGGGTCTGCTGTGAGGAGTGTGTTCCAAAACTTTGCCCGTTTTTTGGATTTAGACTACAGGGCTCACTCCACTGGAAAAGAGGATTAGAATTTGCTGCAGACTGTGCAAAGTGTAGGCGGTCATTGCAAAAACTCAAGGGGAGTCTGAAAAAGAATGTGGGATGATCCCTTATTAAATCCCAACGTTAAAGAGCTGGCATGCCCTACAGAGGCACCATTCCACAGAGACTGAAAGGGGTAAATCTTCTCTCAGAAGAGCCTTAGAATTATGCATGCACATAGATACACTATCCTATGTTGCACTTGAACTTGTTGTAGTAAGTACTAAAACTTGTGGGGGAGGAAGCCTTGAAGTGTTAGTGTTAAAAAATTGTTCTTGACAATATTCACAATTGTTTCATGAGTGTTATGTACATTGATATGCATTTATATAGATATAGATTTTGTGTCACTTTCACACACACCCTCTCTTGTTAGTCTTTCCTGGACTTTTTGAGCTGGAGAAACTCTGGTCTATACCCCAGCAAAGAGGTAAGCTGAGGTACAGGGAAAGACATCACACCTAACGTTGTGCTTTTCTCAAACATATTACCCACCCACAGACCCTCTCCCACCCTCAACACATGTTAATAATTACATACAAGCATCCAATTAAAATCATATCTGTGAGCTAGGCACTGATTATATGGGACTCTGGAGCACATATTCCTTTCTTCTCTAACCCCCAAGAAAGTTAGAACTGAACACCTAGTCACCTGAACTGTCCACCATTTGACTAGCCTCCTCAGGAACCTTCTGTCTGGCTCCTTGGACATCTGACTTTTCACTGAAAAAGGGTTAGATCTGCTAAACCAAACTTTCCACATCTCTGAGCTTTTCCAGATTAGCCAGGAGAACAAAATAAATAATTGGAGAAGAAAAAAAGGAAGTGACCCAAACTTTTTTTGACCTTAAAAAATGATTGGCTTGAATTTAAGATGAAATTCTGAGCTAGTTTTTATTGTTTCTGAGCTGGTTTGCCTGTGTCTTGTTCTAGCAAGGTGAAAATTAGTTCAGTAAAAATATAAAACTCTCTGTGCTTTAGGGGTTCGTGTCAAATACTACATATCAAATTATCTGTCATTCAACTTCTATTACTGTACATGATGGCTGTAAGCAGTGCCTAGAACCAAAACATTTTTTCCGCATGTTCTACAAGTAAATAACTTATATGAGGAAAAACCCAAATCATGCTCCATTTCTGCCATAGAGAATGAACACATCAAAAGTAACTGGCTGCTAAAGCTCAGTTTTGACGAGACGAGTTTTTGCTAGATACATGAGAGAAACTGATGAGCAGAATGACAGTCCTCTTAGATTACTGATGGAGATGCAATGAGATGGACAAAAATGTCATACCAGCAAGCTCACAAGAAATGTCAAGAACTTAAGAAATAAGTATGGAAAATAGATAGAAAATAAAGCTTCTAAATGGAACTATGAAGTACTTGCAAAGGGAATGAGTCATCAGAACTAAACTGTAGCACAAAAACAAAACTATCCCTAGGATAAAATTATATTAGTTTGATCTATGTTATTGAAACTGAAACCTATTGAATCACAATGTTTTTCTATAACAAAATGTTTTCCTCCTGTGCATGTCCTGAGAATGTCAAGTACAGCTCATTACATTTTTTTCAATCATAGGAGATTAATTTAATGTTATTATTAATATACTACAAACATTTTATGGTGTAGCTGAGAGCACTGTGTATACCACATATTAAGTCAATAAATTCCCAAGTTGAAGGAGTTAATACCCCACAACGTCTATGGTACAAGGATTCTAAGAGGCTAGTGACTAGGAGATTGTAGTTGGCAGCAGATGATTGGCCTTCATGGAAAGACTTGGCCACATAATGAGTCTTAAAGTGTTTTCTAAAAGTGGCTAGAGGGAAACTTAGGCAAATTTCTAGTAGAAGTGAATTCCAGCATCAAGGGTCTGATGCTGATAATACTAGCTCCCTTAAGCTGCCTTCTTGAATCCTTAGCTTGGGCACTTCAAACGAAGGAAGCTCCATGACAGGAAGGAGATGGAGAGGCAGTTGTTGAAGTAGCTGTGTCCTAGGCCATTTAAGACTGGATGACTAGTCATCAGTACCTTGAACATTGCCTGGTAGTTTCTGGCAGCCACTAAAGAGAGCGAGCAGAGCAGAAGTGCTCTCATCAGCCAGCATGACTCATGAAGGCGGCAACTATGTACAGCACTAGCTGGAGCTGTTGGGTGTTCATGGCAGTTAGATCCAGGCAAAGTGTACTGCAATTGCCTATGCTGTGGGTAAAAATGGTGTGGCTGCTTAAGGTGATGACTTCATCCCAAATTAAACAGTGCAGTCTCTTAGCAAGCCAAAAGTGGTTAAAGCTGTTTCTGATTACTGTTATCTGGGAGAGCAGAAATACTAATTAAACCCATAAACACAGCACTTTGGTGCTAGGATGAACATAGACTGTGCCAGTTCTTCAAGATACTTCTCCCTTCCCAATCAGCATCACCCACCTCCTGTGTGAACTGAGTTTAAGCCAAATGTTTTTCATCCACTTCCCTATTTCCGCAAGATGTTGGGATAGCAGGTACAAGGCTTCATCTGGATTATGTGAAAAGCTAATGTAGACGTAAGTGCCAATCAACATATTGGTGATACTGTTGCCTGTGTGGTCTCACAATCTCTGCACAATCTCTATATAAATATACAACTAATCACTAATGTTAGTGTCCCTCAAGACCCCCATTGTGATGCTTCAATCACTTTGCCACCAAGCGGGAAGTTGTTGTGAAGAAGCATGTTTGTGACAACTGAGATTCACAACAGTGAATTGTTTGGTCAGGTACAAAGAGCAAATACTTTGTTTTAAATCTTTATACTCCCTTCATTCAACATACAAAGTTGGGTCTAATAGCTCTGGTAAAATCTAGTTTGGTACTATGCTGAGTTTGTCAGTGCACAGCCAGCTTAATCTGAAATAACCTTGATATTTCTGTCCCATTCATTTCCTGAACAAAGCAATAGAATCATACGATGAGATGGGTTTTCTTGTGTCCTTTCAAAATGAAGAGGACACCAGCAAATTCAACCCAATTTTTTACTTAAACAGGGATTTGAACTCTTGAATCTATAAGTGTACTATTTTGTTGCATCACTACTCCTCTTATAAACAGCCTCCTCTGACCTAAACTGGATCACTAACCATTAATTTTATGTGAAGTACATATACCAAAGGATTATCAGAGAAAGCCATTTAATTTCATTTCCAAAATATGTTTAGGACTGAAACCCTTAAATCTTCTTGTTTGTTTCAGAAAGGCTAAGTGGTCTACAAAAATTGTAGTGGATCATATTTTTAGTATGCTTTTTTGGGGCAGATTCCTGAAACAGCTGTATTGGCAGACCTAATGTTACAACACCTCTGGTCTATTATGTGTTAAAACTGTCTCTGGGTATTCAGGCACTTAAAATAACTTTTTAAGGGCAGTCAAACTCAGAAGTAAATGGATATTGCTTTAGTTTTGCTTTAAATGCCCACACAGACAAACACAATAAGAAAGGAAGTTCCATAAAAGGCCTATTCCAGAGATAGAAAGTATAAGTGCACCATGGATTTGCACTCAGAAATTAAAATAATATCTTGGACAAATTACATAGTTTGCTGTTGTGACCTTTACAGAATGACTGGAAACATATGTGACAATGGATCTGAGAGGTATATTTAAATGCAACCTTTATAAATGAGTAATAAAACGTAAAATCTGTGGATAGATTTGATGACAATGTTACACTCCAGGTGGATTCAAACAGATATTGTCCAAATGAGTCATCATGGTTGAAGTCTTTCTCAGCAATCATTTACATGCAGCTCTTAAAACATCAACATTATTTAGACTGAAATTCATTATATTATGAGATATATCTACTTGGCTTTCGTACTGTAATAATAATAATTATTTATAAGTGCTAATCACGTGCCAGGTGCACGTACTTAGAGTAGCCCTCTAGAGAAAGGAAGGATAGTATAGTGGTTAGGACACTACTCTAGAGCTCAGGGAAGGTGGGCTTGAGTCCCTGGTTCACCTGATACTTCATGTGTGAACTTGGGTAAATCACTTATTCTCCCTGAATCGCAGATCCCTATTGTAAAATGGGAGGCTGATGACGACAATATGTCCTATCTAGTAGATGTGTTGTGAGGATAAAGACAGTAGAGATCATGAGATATTCAGATGCTATGGTAATGGGAGACATACCATGGGAGTATCATACATACCCTGGTAATGCAAAACACCAAAACTTAATCGCTTTGCTTTTGCATACATCCTAACGATTCTAACAAAACTTATAGTGGCTAGTGCACTTGCCTGGGATTTAGAAGACCTGAGCTCAATTCCTGGCTCTGCTACTATCCTGCTGTGTGTCCTTGGGCAAGTCACTTTTCCTCCCTGTGCCTCTGTTCCCCCATTTGTAAAATGGGGATACAGATACTCACCTCCTTTGCAATGTGCTTTGAGTTCTATAGATTAAAATGGCTATGTCAGAGCCTAGATACTGTTACAAAAATATTCATCATCATCATCATCACTCCCATAACTGTATTGGTCACTGGGGAACCATCACTGATGAGCAATCAACCAATTGTCTCCACCCCTGATGATTATGTATCAGTGCTTGAGTCTCTGCAAAGTCCATTCCTGTCCACTCTTTTATGTTGTTAATCCATCTCTTCTTCTGTCTCCTTCTTCTTCTCTTCCCCTGTACTGTCCCTTGGAGGATGATCTTGGATAGGCCAGATGATCTTGTTACATGGCTGTATCACTTCCGCATGCACTTCTTCACAAAAAATATTACTTTATTTTGAAAAAGAAATGTGTAGCTAAAAATACAGGAAAATGCTTGTTATAAGCATGTGCATGCATGTAAATATTAATATAAAGAAGGAAGCACACTCTTTTTAAACCTGGTATTCCATTTTCAGAGATTCTGAATAAGTTCTTATTGCATTAATGGAGAATATGGGAGCCCTCCAGTGGCCACAGTAATGTTTCTAAGTTTCCAAAGATTAGCTACATTTATGTGAATCTTGCCTATTTAGTTAAAGACAGTTTTCTGACAAAGCCAGACCCAGGTTTGAATCACAGAAGTTTGTGTCCCCTCCATGTCCCTGGGACTTTCAGGTTTCTGAACTCCCAGCAAACTGAGTGAAGACCCTAGTGAAACCAATGCATCATCTCGTTTGCCTTTTCCCAGTAAGCCCTGGATATGTACATTTCTCCCAACTAACATCCTGGTGACTCATCCTCTGCCCTCCCTCTGGCCCTCTCATCTTTAAGTGTTTGCTGATGAAGAGAATTCTTCCCCCTCATGGGAATGGTTAGTTGGCCTGATTCTCTCATCCTCAGACTAGCTGGATCAACTGGCTAGTCTACTCTCCATCAAGCCTCTATGGGAGTTGGGAAGTGGGGCTGCTCACCCCTTTCAGTATAGTAGGAAGCTTGTCTCTCTGTTCTGCAACACTGGGGCAGGAAACACTTGTGCAACTAATGAGATTATGTGATCTGAGATGCACCAAATTGCGCTGTAGTAGAGGGTTGTCAGTACTAATGCCTTGTTCCCAACTATAAGGCACTTTGGGGTTTCTGAAGCCCAAGGCCAAGTTAATTAGTGGGAAAAGAACTGTTTCCTATTTGTATTAGCCACCCAATCTGTCTACACCCCCTTAAGAAGTGTAGCAGCAGGCAGGCTCCCCTGTGTCCCAGCAGACTCCACTGAGACCCCACTCCACCCTTGTGCAGACTGGTCTCCTAATAGCACAAATGTGATGTAAATTTGTGCCTTTAGTGAAGACATAGTCGGCCTTTATTTGGGTTTGCAATTCTTGGAAACTATTTCTTCTTTTTTAAGCACTCAAGCCTGACTACCAGGTGGTGCTCCCAGGCAGGGTGAGTCTGTGAAGTTACCACTAGCTCTTTGTGGGTGATGAACATATTAGAATACAAATGCCTGAAAATCTGCAGACTTTCCAGATATCACTACTTAGAACAATTGTGGGCTGGGAAAAAAGGCAAAGGGTATTAGAAGATTTTCTTCTTTCTTTTTCTTTTAACAGGATAGCTTTTGTTAAAAATATGTGCTGATAAGTGCACCAAGCTACTAAGGACACTTGTTTGAATCCTTTAGCATCCAACATATTCATAAGGAGCCAACAGAAAAAGCTATAGAATCAAAGCCCACTGAAGTACTATTATCCGCAATACTGTCATCACAGGTGGGTTTAGCAGAAGTTAATCTTTTTGTTACTTTAAAAAATATACATGGCTCATACTTTGTCCCATGCTATTTAGACAGGGGAAAAAATTTGAGCTATTTTTTGCTGGTTTCATTTCAAAGAAAAAGGTGTTCACTGAAGTAGAGAGCACAGCAGAGATCAGGTTGTGAAATGCTTGGGCAGCTTCACAGCTTCTGCATCCAGATTCCAGTGATTTTTGACATATTTTATATAGCAGCTGCAGGCTCCAGGCCCCCCATTGTCATGGAAAAATAAAGGCCTCATTTAACTGCTGGTGGAGCTATAGAGTGTGATGTGTGTTTGTTAGTCTAAGGCATCTGTTCTTTGTGTCAGCTACTAACTCCAGACACCACTGAGCATCTCCTATCCCCTGCTAAGCTATGTGTGGAGGCAGCAGGTCATTGCTATAGTCTGTCATCCAACAAAAGAGAAAGGGGGCAACGGAAATATTTGTGTACAGCAGGGACTAAGTGACAGGGGAAAAAAAAACACTTTCTTTTGTGGCTGAAAGGTTAAGTGATTAGCATATGACTGCTGCTGGCCCTTTAACCACTGGAAGGATAAGAAAGATTAACTGTCAGGGAGGCTCTGAACTATGTAATCTGACCAAACTGTGCTGAGAGGATGCTGATTTTAGTTACCAGGCCCACATTTTGCACAGTTCCTTTATCATCAGGAGATATACAAAATATACAGTGAATTAGGCAGCATTGACCTACAGCATGTGAACAGCACTATTGTAACCATGGCTACCTTGTGACAGAGCAGCTTGACAGACAACACATCCCACCAATTCTCCCCTTTACATGAACATGTTTCCCGTTTGTTAGATTATTACATGCAATTTTCCATTTTAGATAATGACCTGGCAGCTCCCGTCTCTCAGAGAGACCCACTCATTTTAACTTCCTGCAGAGCACCTGTAACCTCCACAACCTCCTAGTCTGCAGCTGCCTATGATTATGGAGAGAGGACTTGTTTCTGCTACATTTGGGGCTGAAACAAGCCAGCCATTACATAGTCTGTCCTAGCTTGAACAAACCAGAAACAAAAAACCTGAGATTTCACAGCCATAGTCTTACTGCATAGAAGACATTGTGGCGCTGGGGGGGCGGGGGGAGAGAAGAGAGGGGAGGGGAGGGGAGGGAGGGAAGTGGGGGAAGGCGGGGAATTAGGCAAATCGGACAGTTTTTGGAAGATAAGTAGATCTAAAAATTAAAGTATTTGGTCATGTTTGTAGCATTTGTTTGCTGTTTTTAACAGAAAAAATATTTTGGTCTGATTTGCCTCTTACATTGGTTTAAATCAGGAGTAATGCTGTTAGAATCAATTATCTGATTTGGTATAAAACCAATGTAAGAGGAGAATGAGGTCATTTACGTTTGGTTTCATAGGTTATCCTTGTTGGAACTGGTATGCTTGTGATGGTGTTAGAGTGTGCGCATGGTGTGTGTATTTATGTAGTTATAATTAAAGCTTTTTCTATCTACAAATTTTCATGGGACAGGAAAATGGTTTCCTGTCCAGCTCAAGCACGTTAGTATTTTCAATACTACATACAACCAAAAGAAAGGATATTTGTACATGATGTGCAATGTAAATACTGCAGCATTGTTATGCGTGGCAGATCAGTTGTCACAGGAGTCATGCTTCCTAAAGAGTGGGTTAGAGCTATTGGGCAAGACCAGTTGGGCAAGCTATTGGGCAAGACTACATAGGCTCCATAGGAGTTACTCCAGACTATATAAGCTCTACAAGGAACCCACAACTTCTTAGATGAGACCCCCCAGTCACCACAGTGTCTCCTCAGATTCACCAGCAATTACTAACAACTCACTAGGCTACCTTGCTCATCATTTCTCCGCAAGTGCACACTGCTCTGTCACTTATATCAGGCTACTTCTGTGTTTACACTGCAAACTTACTTATTTTTCTTCTTTAGAGTCATATACAATCTTCTAAAAAACACATTTGACAACTTTAGGAATAAAAACAACACTGAATGCTGAAAAACTGTCTCTCCATGCTGCTCCCCAAAGCACGCTTGCCTCCAAATAGCCAAAAATTTGTAAATATCATAAAAACATTAGAACGGCCATACTGGGTCAGACCAATGGTCCATCTAGCCCAATGTCCTGTCCTCCAGCAGTGGCCAATGCCATGTGCTTCAGAGGGAATGAACAGACCAGGCAATCATTGAGAGATGTATCCTCTGTTGTCCACTCCCAGCTTCTGGCAGTCAAGGGTTAGGTACACCCAGAGCATAGGTTGCATCCCTGACCATCTTGACTAAAAGCCATTGGTGGACCTATCCTCCATGAACGGATCCAATTGTTTTTTGAATGCTATTATAATTTTGGCCTTTACAACATCCCCTGGCAATGAGTTCCACAGGTTGATTGTGTGTTGTGTGAAATACTTCCTTTAATTTGTTTTAAACCTGCTGCCTATTAATTTCATTGTGTGACCTCTGGTTCATGTGTTCTGTGAAGGAATAAATAACACTTCTGTATTCACTTTCTCCACACCATTCATAGATCTCTGTCATACACCCCCTTGGTCATCACTTTTCCAAGTTGAACAGTCTCAGTCTTTTTAATCTCTCTTCATATGGAAGTTTTTCCATACCCTTAATCATTTTTGTTGCTCTTCTTTGTACTTTTTCAATTTATAGTATCTTTTTGAGATGTGTTGACCAGAACTGCACATAGTATTCCAGGAGTGGGCATACCATTGATTTATATAGTGGCATTATGATATTTTCTGTCTTATCTATCTTTTTCCTAATGGGTTCTAACTTTCTGTTGGCTTTTTTGACTGTTGCTCCACATTGAGATGATTTTTCAGTGAACTATCCACAATGACTCCAAGCTTTCTTTCTTGGGTGGTAACAGCTAATTTAGATCCCATCATTTTGTATGCATAGTTGGGACTATGTTTTCCAACATTTATTACATTGCACTTATCAACATTGAATTTCATCTGCCATTTTGTTGCCTATCACCTGTTTTAATGAGATCCCTTTGTAACTCTTTGCAGTCCACTTTGGACGTAACTATTTTGAGTAATTTTGTATCATCTGCAAATTTTGCCACCTCACTGTTATCCCCCTTTTCCAGGTCATTTATGAATATATTGAACAGCACTGGTGCCAGTACAGATCCCTGGAGGACATCACCATTTACCTCTCTCCATTCTGACCATTTATTCCTACCCTTTGTTTCCTGTCTTTTAACCAGTTGCTGATCCATGAGAGGACCTTCCCTCTTATCCCATGGCTACTTAATTTTGCTCAAGAGACTTTGGTGAGGAATCTTGTCAAAGGCTTTCTGAAAGTCCAAGTACACTATATCCACTGGATTACCCTGGTCCACACATTTGTTGCCCCCCTCAAAGAATTCTAATAGATTGGTAATGCTTGCTTACCCTTTACAAAATCTGTGTTAACTCTTCCTGTACAAATCATGTTCATCTATGTGTCTGATAATAACCCAGCTGCTTCTTCTGCAGATATAAACTTCCCAAATCTAAAACTGAGCAAAGCGAATAGTGGTGGTGAAGGCTCAGACATGGTACCAGAGAAAAGCATCTGTAAAACCAATATGCTGTAATCCACATTTGCTACATTCATCATACAAATTGCATAAAGAGTAGCTTCCCTCAGTTGAGGATGTATGCAGCTGATAAAAGTGACCTTCTTAAAGAATGTTTAGTCTTACACTAGGAAAGATGAAAAGCTCTCTGTTACAGAGTAGTTATGAAGAGTTTGCTAAGTGGTCTAGTGGCTAAAGCCTAGGACTAACCATCTAATGAGCTGGGTTCAAGTTTTGGCTCTGCTAATGATGTGCTGGGTGAGCTTGGCAAGTCTCTTCCCCTTATTCTGCTCCTGATTCCCCTGCCAGCCTGTGTGTGTCTTTTCTCTATAGATTGTGAGCTGTTCAGGGCAGGGATGTTCTTATTATGTGTTTATGCAACACGTAGTACAGTAGGGCTCCAATCTCAGCTGGAGCCTCTAAGTGTTACAGAAATACAATTTAATGAATGAGAAGATAAGTTGGCAGGTAGAGGCTATTCAGGTGACCTTAATGTTGTAGGTGTATTTTATTTTTGCTGCTTTTTCCACAAACTTTACTTAAATTACTACTACTAAACTCAAGTGCCATTTTAACTTAACATTTATTAGATTTCTAGTGAGTGATTCTCAAATCTACAGTGTTCTTTTTTTCCTTCCAATTCACTGATAATTTCTCGAGTTTAATAATATTTTGTTCTTTCTTTCTTTGCTATAAACACTTTCTTAACTAGGTGACTTTCAATGTAATACAGCCTGTATTCTAACTGGAAACTTTACCTCTGCTATTAATCTTATGCAGAACCTTCCAGATTCTCTGCATGTTACAAAGAATTTCTAGTGCACGTTCTGTTATGGCATTAATTACATTTTTCCTTTCAAATATGGATTTATATTTTACTTGGGAACAGCCAGAAGCCTTCATGACAGAATCAGGTAATGCCTCATGGCAGTTAAACATGGCAATTTCTCTGGACAGATTGATTTCTCTCATTTCACAGGTATAATTTCACAACTTTTCTAGGGTTAGCTTTATACCCTGGAACCAATACTAGAATCCCATGCTACAAGAAAAACAGCTAACACCAATCTTACTATTCTTCAGAGGTCCTGGCTCCTTCCACGGATTAAACACACAAGCTAAATTTGGCCACTATTTTCTACTTATTTCATTGGTGTTTATTGATTATCCTTCCTCTGCTCATACACAGCCCTAAGTATAGTGTAGTCAATAGATTTCACAGATCTGTAGGAAAACAAAGCTATGCAGCAATAGCAGTCTCCTCAAATGTAAGTGTCTGTTCTGTAAACAACCTGCAGCCCCAATATAAAGGTAAGATACCTCTCAAGAGCATATACTACATTTCCTTGAGCCTCTGGGAATGAAACCATTAGAATACATTTTCTCCATATAGAGCTCCACAAAGAGCAATCGCAAAGAAGGTGTGAAGTATTTACTATGGTTCTAAAACTTAAAAATAATAAGGTGAAAGTCTACGCTCACACAATTTTTATTCCAAGCTTCTCAGAACCGGCTATAATTGGCTTGTGAACAAATAGCATTTTCTTGTTAACTTTTTTGAGCCAGTCTTTGTAAGTGATTCTGCCTTTCTTCTATGCCCAAAATAGTGGATGACTTCAGTGAGAGTTCTGACATATTAAGAAAAACAGGATTGGGTTTGATATTTGAAAGGATGTCAGAGCCATTTTTATTTTATATTTTACAGTAAGCAACTGATCTGCAGTACAAAGCTTTAATAAATGACATGACTACATCGCTATATTTGCATTGTTTTCAATGGAGTTACTCGTCTCTTTAAACTAGAGTAACTGGAAGCAGAATCAGGCCCGGTATATGTAAAGGACACCATGCTTATTGCTCTTAATGAGTTTCATTGCACTGAACTTGCAAGTTCATGCACTTTTAAACAAAAAGCATTCTATGGGCATTCCAGGCTGACATATTCTGAGATGTACTATATAATTGCAAGATCTGCTAACAAGACATTTTTTAAGGACTGTGATGAGAAATTTAAACTCAGGTAATCATAGTGTTTTAGGTACTGTGACTTCATTTGAGCCTCTATAATAAAGCAAAGCCCTGGTCCTAATTTTGTAGAGTGATTTTAGAGCCCTGAAAATTAGTACTTAAATTTCATTCAAATGTATAAATCATTAGATATCTCTGCTCAGTTTTAACTTAACCTACCAGATGAAAACCAGGGAAATGGTATACAGCAAGCAACTCTACTTGATGTATTGTGCAATATAGGATAGCTGTAAATTAGCATTAGCACACAAGCATATTTGCATAATATAAATTTCAACTACCAGAGGGGTAGCCATGTTAGTCTGGATCTGTAAAAGTGGCAAAGAGTCCTGTGGCACCTTATAGACTAAGACGTATTGGAGCATAAGCGTACGTGGCTGAATACCCACTTCGTTGGATGCATGTAGTGGAAATTTCCAGAGGCAGGTATAAATATGCAAGCAAGAATCAGGCTAGGGATAACCAGGTTAGTTCAATCAGGGAGGATGAGGCCCTCTTCTAGCAGATGAGGTGTGAACACCAAGGGAGGAGAAACTGCTTTTGTAGTTGGCGAGCCATTCAGTCTTTGTTTAATCCTGAGCTGATGGTTTGCAAATGAACTGAAGCTCAGCAGTTTCTCTTTGAAGTCTGGTACAGAAGTTTTTTTGCTGCAGGACAGCTACCTTTAAATCTGCTATTGTGTGTCCAGGCAGGTTGAAGTGTTCTCCTTCAGGTTTTTGTATATTACCATTCCTAATATCTTATTTGTGTCCATTTATCCTTTTATGTGGGGACTGTCCAGTTTGGGCGATGTACATAGCCAAGGAGCATTGCTGGCACATGATGGCATATATTACTTTGGTGGATATGCAGATGAATGAACCGGTGATAGTGTGGCTGAGCTGTTTAGGTCCTGTGATGGTGTCGCTGGTGTAGATATGTGGGCAGAGTTGGCATCGAGATTGTCATAAATATAAAGGGAAGGGTAAACCCCTTTAAAATACCTCCTGGCCAGAGGAAAAATCCTCTCACCTGTAAAGGGTTAAGAAGCTAAAGGTAACCTCGCTGGCACTTGACCAAAATGACCAATGAGGAGACGAGATACTTTCAAAAGCTGGGAGGAGGGAGAAAAACAAAGGGTCTGTGTCTGTGTGATGCTTTTGCCGGGGACAGAACAGGAATGGAGTCTTAGAACTTAGTAAGTAATCTAGCTAGGTATGTGTTAGATTATGATTTCTTTAAATAGCTGAGAAAATAGCTGTGGTGAATAGAATGAATATTCCTGTCTGTGCATCTTTTTTGTAACTTAAGGTTTTGCCTAGAGGGATTCTCTATGTTTTGAATCTAATTACCCTGTTTGGTATTTATTATCCTGGGTTTACAGAGGTGATTCTTTTTTACTTCAATTAAGAGTCTTCTTGTAAGGAAACTGAATGCTTTTTCATTGTTCTAAGATCCAAGGGTTTGGGTCTGTGGTCACCTATGCAAATTGGTGAGGATTTTTACCAAACCTTCCCCAGGAAGTGGGGTGCAAGGGTTGGGAGGATTTGGGGGGAAAGATGTTTCCAAACTACATTTTCTCAGGAACCCACATAAAGTTTGGTGGTGGCAGTGGAAGTCCAAGGGCAAAGGGTAAAATAGTTTGTACCTTGGGGAAGTTTTAACCTAAGCTGGTAAAAGTAAGCTTAGGAGGTTTTCATGCAGGTCCCCACATCTGTATCCTAGAGTTCAGAGTGGGGAAGGAACCTTGACAGAGATTTGTTGCATGGATTGGTTCCTGAGTTACTATGGTGCAGTGTGTAGTTGCTGGTGAGAATATGCTTCAGGTTGTCGGTGGGCGAGGACTGGCCTGCCTCCCAAGGCCTGTGAAAGTGAGGGATCATTGTCCAGGATGGATTGTAGATCACTGATGATGCGTTGGAGAGGTTTTAGCTGTGGACAGTATGTGATGGCCAGTGGAGTTCTTCTGGTTTCTTTCTTGGACTTGTCTTGCGGCAGGAGGCTTCTGGGTACACGTCTGGCTCTGTTGATCTGTTTCCTTATTTCCTCGTGTGGGTATCATAATTTTGAGAATGCTTGGTGAAGATCTTGTAGGTGTTGGTCTCTGTCTGAGAGGTTGGAGCAAATGCGGTTGTACCTCAGCACTTGGCTGTAGACAATGGATCATGTGGTGTGTCCGAGATGGAAGCTGGAGGCATGAAGATAGGCATAGTGGTTGGTGGGTTTTTGGTATAGGGTGGTGTTACCGTGACCGTCACTTATTTGCACCGTGGTGTCTAGCAAGTGGACCTCCCATGTAGATTGATCCAGACTGAGGTTGATGGTGGGGTGGAAGCTATTGAAATCATGGTGGAATTCTTCCAGGGTTTCCTTCCCATGGGTCCAGTTGATGAAGATGTCATCAATGTAGCGTAGGTAGAGAAGGGGTGTGAGTGGATGAGAGCTGAGGAAGCATTGTTCCAGGTCAGCCATAAAAATGTTGGCATATTGTGAGGCCATACAGGTGCCCATAGCGGTGCCACTGTTCTGGAGGTATATATTGTCACCAAATTTGAAATAATTGTGGTAGAGGATAAAGATATCCCTAGCCTGAGTCTTGCTTGCATATTTATACCTGCCTCTGGAAATTTCCACTACATGCATCCGATGAAGTGGGTATTCACCCATGAAAGCTTATGCTCCAATACATCTGTTATTCCCTAAGATGCCACAGGACTCTGCCATAAATTTCAACATGTATTTATGTGAATTGGATGTTCCAGTGTGTTGTCCTGATGCAGGCTGAGTACTATAGTTTGAGAGCAGTGGTGACTTAACAGTTCAGTGGGACTGCAAAAATGATAGCCAAAAGCACACCCCTTTGAAAACCCCTGGGAACACTGTCACTAGTACAAATGACCCTCTAAGGATGTACATATATGTATTACAGTATTTTATTGATGTTCTTTTATTTTATATTTTTTCTAGGTATTGAAATAAACTGAGCAATAAGCACTTAAATGTTCAACATGTTGTTTTATGGGGGTCAACGTTAATAAAATTATATCCCTTATATATTATTTTAATATAATAAAATGTTATATATATGTTATAATTATATATATGTTATATATAACATATGTTATGTTATTATATATATGTTATAATCCTGATAATGACAGAAAATAAGATGTGGATATTATGGCCTGTACGAAACAAAGCCTTTAACTCACAACAACTACTGACATTTTATAGTACAACTCCTGAGGGCCTTCATGACCATAACATCAAGTTGAATCTACTATTAATATACCTCACTGGTAAGGAATGAGTGTTATGATTTTTATCCTGAGTATGAAGGGCACATAAGTCATAATGATCATGAGCCCAAACTGAGTTATTAAAGGTTTCCATAAGCAAAGAAACAGAGTCATTCTTTTATTGTGACAGCTTCTATTTATGCTAGTGAAACTTTCATGGAGAAAAAAGTGATCTATGCTTAATTTTAAAACCTAGCATTAAGAAGAATATGAAATGAGGTTCAGCTGACATGGGTAAGTAAAGAATAAAACCTTTTTAAGCTGTGTATTTTCTTAGTTTGGAACATTATATTTTATTAGAAGTAAAAGCAAAGAACTCCTCCCTCCGCCTTTTTTTTTTGTTTAAGGAAGGATCAAAGATTTGCTGCAGGTTAAGGCTCGGTTGATTATTATGAAATACTTATGAATTACACATTGCAGGCAGGTATCTCAAACCATACCATGTCAGCAAACTAAGTTAGTGTTCAATAGTCATACTGAAAGACAAACATTATTATTGTTGTTGCTTTTTCATCTTCCTAAGTGTGCAGTAATGTTGTGTGGATCACATAGATCAGTCCTGCAACTGCTCCTCATATGAAACTTCCACTGAAGTCAATAGGAGCTCTGTGCATATAGTGCTTGTAGGAACTGCTCCTAAAATGGGAAAGGATACTTCTTAGGTGAATGCATTAAAATATATGGTGCACATAAATTCTTCCACAGCCAAGACTCCGCCCCCGCCAGGAGATTTTAGTTCTTTGGGGGGGGGGGGAGAACCCAGCACATAAACACCTAGATCAGATAAGCAGGTAAGGGGCAAGGATTTCAAAGTCACAGATGATTGTTGGTGCCTGAATTTTTGGATTCTTAACTTGAGACATGTTTAAGAAGCTGATTTTGAGGGAGCATAATGTGACTGTTCTGAAATTCAAATAATTTTACGATGTCTCAACTTGGACACCCAAAAATTGAAGCACCTAAAATCACTAGTTACTTTTGAAAAGATTGGCCATGATGTATTTGTCATTTGCAGATATATGGACTTTGATCCACTGTTCATGAAAATAATTTGGTGCCATAATCTGGCTCAGACAAGTTATACACAGACATAGTACCCCTTTGTAAAAAAACAAACAAAAAAAACCCCCAAAAAACCCCAAGCTGTTCTGAATTGGCTCTTTATTGATAGATTTGTTTTTACATTTACATACTAATTCTGAAGCAATCTGAGCCATGTTCCTACTAGTTCATGTTTACAATACAGAACAGCTGATGACACTTATGTGATTGGAAGTATTTTTACAATATTGAATATGTAATGTCAGTAATTCATGGTCTGTTGATAGAATGAATTTAAACAAATGAGTTTGCTTCTTGTATCTGTTTCAACTTTCATTACGAACTGCATAAACTGAAAACTGAAACAAATGAGAAAAATCTCGACAGAAGTGGATGAGTACTGAAGAAATATATATTCATGATGTATGCAGAATAATGAATGTGATTGTACTTTAAATAAGATCGATAGAGGAACTGGTGTCACTAATGCATCTATGGATATTTTGTTTTCCTCCAGTGATAAAACTAGTGATTTAGATAAACCAAGGCCTGTCATGAGCAATGGCCTATATGCTCCCCTCCTGTGCAAAAACAAGTGCAGAGGAATACATTAATACAAAATCTCTTTGGTTCCACTGGAGTCAACAAATTCTGCATTCTTCAACTTTCTCTAAATAGATTGGGCAGCTAGGGAAGTGATAAAAAGGAATGGAAAGCCAGGGATCTGGGTTTCCAACCCCACAGGAATGTTGAACTGTGGAGACAAACTCCTTACAGACCCTCTTCCAGCCATTGATTTCATTTGGAGTCATGGATACTCAGCACTTCTGCAAATCAACCCCCTTGTATTTTAATTTATCAATGGTTAAATATTCTTACCAGTGGCCTCATATGCTACCAGAGACTTACTTACCTTGCCATCTCTTTTATTTTAGTTGTTGGGTGTTTGCTTTTTTGCAAAGATATTCCCTGTCAATTAATACCATAACCTGCCAGTGTTGAGACACCATGCAGCCTTGTGTAGAATTATAAGTGTATACTAACCTAGGAAAGTGGAACCTAATGCTAAGTGTTTCATACTTGTAGTATCTGGCAGTTCAGGTACTGTAACATGTCAAAAACAGATTACTTTTGTAGCACTGGGAGAACTAAAGCAAGTAGTGGATATCTCTATTTTGTTTATCGTTAAAGGGCAACAACTGGTGACAGTTGTATTAGCTAACCACATCATAACTTTGGAGATTCCACATGGCACTCTGACAGTAATTTTTTGCTTCCATGTATTAGAAGGTATCAGCTAACAGAGACCTGAAGAGAGAGAATTGTCTTTGATAAGTCCACAGAATAAGAAATAAGAAAAATCTTGCATGCTAGTCTTCCTTTTATCACACATTGTTTAATGCATTGTAAATGTTGACAATCTAGCAATGCTGAAATGAAGTCTAACTAAAATCTGCCCATAAAAATGCGGCTGCACTGAAAGCCCAGACCACCTATTGCAAGGATTCTTTAAAGTTTCACATACAGAGCTTAATATTTCATTCTTACTTCCACACTATCCCATGCTGTGATGTTTTCCTTGTTCCTTATGTGCAGGTCATTCTGCATATTTCCCACAGAATTCCCACAGAGGACCTTTGACATGTTCATGAAGTTACAAAAACATTTGGATGAGCCAGTCTACAAAAATGGATAAACATTTCATGTTGTTTTACTCTGTAAGAATTTGGAAAGAGCCACCAAAGGAAAGTTGATTACCTTTGTAAGAATGTGTCTTTTCAATTTCCCCATTGTAGGACTTTCTTTGGTGCCCTGATGTGCACAAGTGACATCTTTGAATGGCATTTTCAAAAGTAAATGTTGATATGCTAGTATAGTACACATGAGGGCCAAGGACAATATAAAGGGCATTAGCACATGTTTTTCAGGATGATCTGGTGGCCTAGTCATAATGTACTGGGGGGGGGGGGGAGAAGAGGGCCTGGATTCAGTAGCTTGTCTCCGAATGACAAGGACTAGAAGAGCTGCCTTGAGGAACATGTTCAGTCCCTAAAAGATTACAGGTGGAAGCAGTGTCTCGTACTGTCCAGAAGCAAGAAATGGAAGGGAATCTAGTCTCAGACTTTAAGGCCAGAAGGGACCATCATAATCATCTAGTCTGACCTCCTGCACATTGCAGGCCACAAAACTTTACCCATCTACTCCTGTAACCTCAGTCCATAACCTCTGACTGAGTTATTGAAGTCCTCAAATCTTGATTTAAAAAGACTTCAAGTTACAGAGAATCCACCATTAATTCTAGTTCAAACCAGCAAGTGACCCATGCTTTAAGCTGCAGAGAAAGGTGACACCCCCACAAGGGTCCCTGCCAATCTTACCTGGGGGAAAATTCTTCAGATTGGTTATCAGTTAGATTGACCATCTGTGCGAGACCCACCAGCCAGACACCTGGAAAAGAATTCTCTAAAACTTCTAGTAACTCAGAGCCCTCCCCATCTAGTGTCCCATCACCGGTCATTGGGGATATCTGCTAATAGCAGTTGCTGATGGGCAATATGCCATCATAAGCAACCTCATCATACCATCCCCGCCATAAATTTATCAGGCTCAGTGTTGAAACAAGTTAGGTTTTTTTACCTCCACTACTCTGCTTTGAAGGCTGTTCCATAACTTCCTTCCTCTGATGGTTAGAAACCTCCATCTAATTTCAAGGCAAAACTTGTTGATGACCAGTTATATATCCATTTGTTCTTGAGCCAACACTGGCCCTTAATTTAATTAATTCCTCTCCCTCTTTAGTGTTTGTCCCTCTGATGTATTTATAGAGAGCAATCACATTTCCCCTCAGCCTTAGTTTTGTTAGGCTAAGCAAGCTAAACAGGTGTCTCTCTTTTTCTGTCACTTCCAGCTGATAAATCCAGCTAATAATTCTTATTGTTGGTCCCTAACTTTGTGTCTTTCACAATTTTTTTTAGCACATGCCTACTTTTTATGCCAAAGCCATTAATGAAAACATTGAATAAAATTGGCCCCAGGACCAGTCCTTGAGAAATTCTACTTGTAACTTCCTCCAGCCTGACAGTTCACTTTTCAGCATGACCTGGTGTAGTCTTCCTTTAACTAGTTTCTTACCAACCTTTCAATTCTCATATTTATCCTCATCTTCTCCAATTTAACTAATAATTTCCCATATGGAATTGAACCAAATACTTTACTGAAATCCTAAAATCTACTGTATTTCCTTTGTCTAGCAAATCAGTTACTTTCTCAAAGAAAGATCAGTTTCGTCTGGCACAATCTGCCTTTTCTAAAACCATGTTGTATGTATCCAAATTACTATTTACCTCTATGTCTTGAATTACACTCTTTCAGAATTTGTTCTAAAACATTGCATACAATGAAGGTCAAACTAGCTGTATAAACTGTAGTTGCTGGAATCACTTTTTTGCCTTTCATAATTATAAGTCTATATTTGCAATTCTCCAGTCACAGTGTGTGACCTTGGAGTTTATGGATTCGTTAAAAATACTTGCTATTGGGCTTGCAATTTCATGTGTCAGTTCCTTTAATACTCTTGGATAGAGATTATCTGTGCCCCTCGCCCTGCATTTGGTCCTCTTAAGATGTTTGAGTTTGGCTTCCACCTTGTCTGTGGTAATTTCTCCTTCCATATTCTAATTTCCATTAGCCACCCTGCCATAGCCTCCAAGCACCTCATTATCTTTACTAAAAACTGAGGCAAAGTATTTGTTTAAGTGTTGGGTCATACCTAGATTATCTTTATTCTCCATCCCATCCTCAGTGCTTAGCAGTCCCACTTCTGTTCTTATTTTTATTTATATGGTTACAGAACCTTTTACTATTAGTTAACTTCCTATGAAAGGTCCAGTTGTGCTTGGCTTTTGACAGTTCACTTTTTTCCCCCAATGCTTTCTGGCCCTCAAGAGGTAGTTTTCCTTGCTGATCAATACCTTCTTCCATTCCTTGTAGGCTTTCTGCTTTCCCTTATTAAGGTGTTTGATACATGTTCATCCAGTGTGGTCTGCAACCCTTCCCTACAATATTCTCCCCTCTTGCTTGGGAAGCAGTCATCTCTGAATGCATCTTAAATATGTGCTCTTGAAGGTGAAGACTGTAAAAGATAGAAACACTGAGAAAAGACCCAGGTCTCTAACGGAAGAATGTAAGGAATTTTCAAAAAATATGATTTTACTCAAATTGAGTTGGTAATGAAGCAATATGAGAGTGGTGTTACCGTGTATTAACATCAGAGGTGAAAGTGGGCTGGTACAGCATACCAGTAAGAAGTGGCTGCCAATACCAGCCCATACACAGCCTACGTTAAAGCGCTGCCATGGCAGCACTTTAACGTTGCTCCCCCCCCCACCAGGCACCTGACCTGAGGGGAGGAGAGGGCAAAAGGCGCAGCTGTCCCAGGGCCCGGTGATTTAAAAGTGCCCGGAGCCCCAGGCCCTTTAAATCGCTGCCAGAGCTCCAGGCAGGGTGGAAGGGCTGGCCGGGAAGGCTGACCCCCAGCCCTGTCCCTTCCGCCCAAGGACCACCCCCTTCTGGGGGCCCAGAGCCAGGCCCCCATACCTGTAAGTAATTTATCTTACTTTCACCCCTGATTAACATGTATCTTTTGTTGGGTTGCCAACCATCTTTGATTCTAAAAAATGATCCGAATCTGAGAGGTACATTTTTCCTTCTGTCATGATGGTGACTAGCACTGCCCCACAGAAAACTTACGGGAACTTTCCTCTCTATTACAACCACTCACCTCCCCTACCATCACCTTATATTGAAACAAAATGTGAGCTGTTAACTCCTACTATATTGTAATAATCCAAGTAACCATTTCTTTCCTTTCCTAGAAAATTTGTTTGTGTGATGAATGTTTAGTATGGGGGGATATTCTTCCAGAAATGAAAGGTAGTTACATCTTCAAGTTTTAATTGGGGATATCCTTAAGGGAGCTGGTGATCATGTGATCCAAGCAGTACCTCATTATTTCAAATCTAGTCAGGAGGTTTTAATAGTTTTGCATCAGACTGAACTAATGTTACCTCATTTTTATTCTTATAAATTATTTACATCAAAACTGAAGTTACGGAAATTTTTTACACATGTTTATGAAAAAATCCCTCATGATTTCAAGTGTTCTGCTCTCTTATTTTTTGTTATCTACCTCATATTGTGTGTCAGCATATATTTATAGGCCAATATGTCACACCTTTCTTCTTAGAAAGTTGATAGCTTTACTCATGAGGCTAAGGCAACTGTAGCAAGGGTGCAACTCACCAGTGCAGCGCCTCCTGCCGATAGTCCTGGGAATTAGCTCTCCCGCCTCCAGAGCACCCTCTGCAGGCTGGTGTCCCTCTTGCCTCAGGCCCCTGTGTCCTTCCCAGACCCCAGTGCCCCTTCCCTCAGGGTTCTGCCCTCTGCAGTCCCCCCACAGTCTCTGGGTCTCCCCACCCTCTCACCCCACCTTGCCTCAGCGGCTACTGCCAGTCATCATCTAGACCCCACACACTGGAGCAGACTACAGTCTGTACCACTCATCATCAGCAAGGAGGGTTTGGACCTGCTGCCTTTGCCTAATCTTGGGCTGCCCCTCTGTAACCCCAGTACCTGCTTTAGGCCTTCAGCAATGCCTGCAGGCTGGGGGGTTTCCAGCCTCGAGCTCCTCTGGCCTGTCCCCAGCCCTGCTTCACTCTAGGTACCCAGGTGAGCTCCCAAGCAGCCAGGCCCATCTCTCTCCACAACTAGAGAGCAAACTGCCTGAGCTCCTGGCTCACAGCCTTTTATAGGGCCAGCTGTGGCCTGATCGGGGCGTGGCCCCAGCTGTGGCTGCCTTCCCCATCAGCCTAGCCTTTGGTTCCCCAAGCCCTTCCCTCCCCCCTCCCCCTGCAGGCTGTTTTAACCCCTTCAGGGCCTGAGCGGGTAACCACACCGCTACACAACCTAAAGTCATTTGAGTAAAACTGAGGAAAAGTAAATTACCATTTAAAGTTTGGGATCAATATCAAGTCTGTGCTATTGCATGTTGCTATCTACTTCTATTTCTCCTATGCATATGGAAAAAATCATTCTGTTCCATTGTTCCTTGAAGTCTTGCCTGGAAAAATCTGGAGTGCTTGGATTCATATAATTTGTGAATGCTGGAAAATGTGAGAAGCAACACCGTGAATATTAAAAAGGAGAGGAGAGGGAATTCTCCCAGGATAACTATTTAAATTCTTATTTATTTCCTTTTCTTTCCCCCAGCTCATAATTTCTCCTCTCTCCATCCTCCTTCCAAGGCAAAGGAGGTGAAGGGGAGACTGGCAGTAGATCTTTCTTCTTCCCTATCTCATCAGAAAGGGATCAAAGATCAGCAGGAGACCATTCTATGACTAGGAAGGGGAAAAGTGAACCATTCTTCTCTTGCTGCTCTGTGGAAGGGGAATGTGTTTGTTTATCTTCCCATTTCTACCACTAAAGAAGGAATGGCCCACAGGTATCTCACAGCTAGGTTAAAACTTATTAATGTTCCAATAGTTCTCCCTCTTCTTAGGGAGATAGGATCTCCCGTCTAAAACTCAGAAGAGTGAATGGATGATTATGAGTGCGGTCCACTAACACTGGAGCCGCTGTATTGAGGCACTTTGGATTATGGGGCCCGGGACTATGATCCATGCTTAATCCATCCCTAGCTTGTGCAGCGAAGGGCAATATTATGGGGGTGAGAATATAATAAGATATTGATCCCACATTGGTTAGAATGGTTATGATTTACCACAATATCATTAATTGATAATATGACTCTTAAAAGACAAAGCATCCATCTCTAGGCAAAACTGGGGATTTTTGTCTGAGTATTGTTATTACTACCACCATATATTTGGACTAAAAAAAAAAACAATTTCTGCTTCAGTAACTAAATGAGACAGCTGAAATAGTGGAGTTAAATTACATATTAATTTCCTGAACTCAGTGGCCAGATCTGTAGCAGAAAGGGGGAATAATTTCATTTTTCCATACTGTTCAGTCAGTTAATATTTTTGACTCCCTACTGCTTTACCTCTACTAAGAGAATCCAAGAGAAATAGACACCTTTCTACATACTGTGTTGCCCTTCCACTGTATCAAAGTGGCTTCTGTTAATGCATTTACACTTCAGGAGATAAGATTCCTGATCATGTGTTACATTGTCAGTGAAGTGAGAATTAAGAATCTGTTTTGTCACCCTACAATACGGTTTAGCCATAATGGCATGATTTAAAATCAAGGTATTGTCTCAGAGCTGTGTCTAAGTATAGAGGAACTAGGACTCATTTTAGCACCTAGTAAAGGGACTGCCTCAATGAACTTGGTGAACATCACTGTATCTGCCTGTGGTGCAGACGTGCCTTAAGCAAACAAACAACGTAAGATGACACACATATCCCAGATGAAGAAATCAGGCCTTGCGGACAGTAGCATTTTTGTCTTAGCAAAAGAAGAAGCCTAATTTCTTAAATGTGGTTGATTAAACCTTCCAATCAAACCAGAACCATGCTCAGATGAGAAATTGGCAATGAGCAATGTAAAGATTAATGCTAAAGCCAAAAGTGTATTCAAAGAAATGGGACAGAAACAAAATAGAAATGGGGATGAGACTTCTGTTCAAAGGTTTTAGGTAGCAAAATATTTCCTTTCCCTTAGATATTGAAAACAGGTGGATCCAAAATTCTGTGGATTGATCTGCTCTGTTTTCTCATATGAACATTATATGAAACATTCACCAAAGACTTAAGTAGATAAGATCAGACCTGTGGAACAAATGGGAAGACCAAGACACATAATAAGGGACATGTGAAAATAGTGCAGGAAATATAGTGATATGGAAGATTTCATTAGTATAAGCTACATAATATCCAAAGGGACTCCCATGAAAATGACTTGTTCAGTCACTTCAATGTACAACACACAGGAATGCAAAAAAAGAGACATTCCTGTGGCTCCTTAAAACACAAGGACTGATATTTTCTCTAGTCCTTGTGGCTAGTGAAGGTAAGGGGAGAAGTCTTCTTGTACTACCTACCTACCATCATTGTGCACCTGTGCTAGGGCTAGACACAAACTGGACCTTGATATGTTGGGGTTCTTATTTGGAACTGTGCAAAATTCTCTGCTTTGACTTTGCAGTGCAGGGAGTGCTTTCCAGAAAATTAGATATAAATTTTCCATTGACTTCTAACATTACTCATCAATGGAGATGCAGGAGTGAGAAAATCCTCCTGTTTTCTTTGTTTCTAAGGAAGATTTGTGAATATTAGCTACAATGAAAATAGCTAACTAATCTGCTTATCTGAATCATCTTTCTGTCTAGTTAGCCTATCCATCTATGGTATTTATAAAGGTGCCTGTTACCTTGGTATCAAATTGCATAGCTCTATATAGCATTACATTAAATATTACCCAGTTATGAAGGAAGGCAGAGTGGTCCAGAGACCTAGTGATTCTAGCACTTGGGCTGGATGTCTGGAAGTGGAATCAACATATCCTAGTCTGCCACTAACCTGCTAAGTGACCATGAACGAGACACCTTACCTCTCCATGCCTAAATTTTCTTCTCTGTAAAACAGAGAATGCTACATACATATATCTGTAAAGTACTTTGAGAGCTATGGATGAAAATGCGGTGTAAGAACTTCTTTATCATTATATTTATTATCAGTAACCTACTATTGCCATGGCATTTTCTTGAGTTTATTTTAATATACCATAGCTCTATAATTAACCATTACACTTATTGTTTAGTACTTGCCTTCATTCAGTGAGTTACACCATTTTGCAGGGAGTTTTCAAAGTTTTCAGATACAAAAATGTAGGATGTATTTCTCCTACATCAGCTCTTGTTTTGCCACCTGTTAGTGGACATTTCAGGGAGACTCGGCACCCCAAAATACTGTGAAGAATTCTCAAGGAGCAGGCTGCTGAAAAAAGACAGTAATGGCACAGCACCGGAAGCAATCCACAGTCTTCAATATTATTGCAAGAATGAGTCACATCATGAACAGCTTTCCATTTTTGCTACAATAGTTTTTACAAAACTGGAATCATGTTGTGCCATTTTTTCCCAACTTTTTCAGAAATATCAGAGGATAATGGTAAAGATCAAATAAATAGTCAGATAACTTTCTTCTGGCTCTTGATTATACATGAATTCCAGTTTGTCTTTACAGTACTCGAGCATATACATCCTTATACGTATATGCAAATATTAGATTTCATTTTAAAATTACAATTATTTTTGCAAGAAATAAAAAAAAAATAGTTTTCTTAGAAAATTGCCTATACACATTTTGTTTTTTTAAAGAAAAATCAAAACCAAAAATATTTTGGTATGTGAAAACTGTTTTTAAATACATTTTTCATTTTTGGGTAAAAAAAAATTGCTTCTAGATTTTTTTTCCAGTTTTTTTTTAAAGAAAAATTAGTGAGGTGTGTTTTTGTTTTGCATGAAAAGCCATTTTTCATTGAAGAATGTTTTGATTAAAAATGTTGACAAACTCTAGCAAATAAGGCAATTGAACACAGAAGAGAATTACAATGTAATTAAACTTTGGCCCTAAATGGACGACTTGCGGTGTGAATTATGGGCAATGCATTATGCTTATTTCTTTCCCTGTACTTTAATTTTTAATTAGGGAGATATTCTGTTTCACCTTGATTCATATCTCACTAATTTTGAGAGGAGGGGAATGAATAATAGGAATCTAATAAAATTACAGTGTTTTTACAGAGGGTGCGAGCTGACAAATTCTCCTAGGGCTACTTAATGAGTGCCTTGTTAGATGCTGACTTGGCTCAGATTTGGCTCCCACTTCTTTTGGTAGTCTGGAGAATCCATCATTAATTATTCTTTGTGACATCTCCTCTGGCATACCAGAAAACTGTTTTACGTCACTGGTTTTTACTGAGCCTTTAAGATATGCATGGTATCTTTACTTAGGTTGGATTTTCTGTTAGCACTTACTTAACCATAATAATTTACCTTTGCTTTTGCTAGTAAATCATTGATAGAAGCTTTGCCATTATCTCCTCTCCCTTATTCAAATGTCAGAGCTGGGTTTAAATGGTCTTTCTCCTGGGATTTACTAAATCAAGTAGATCCACTTGCTAACCTGCTCTGATGACATCTTTGATGATACTCGCTGTTTTAATTCACACTTCCTCACTGAATGTTTACTGATATTCCCCCATGAGACCTCCCACCTTTTAACACTATGAATGGCACTTGGCAAGCAGTTTATGCACTGTGGTCCAATACATCTAAAATCAAATTTGAATCCAGTTCCGCACAGGACATTCAAAGGGTGTTAGCCCATATCTATGTATAAATAATACATCCCTAGAAAAAGTGATAGTGGATATGCAAGAATATACAGTGCTTAGCAGAAAATAAGAAAAAATACATACTGAATACTATTTGTAGCCCCTATAGTTTTTTTAATTATGGATTTCTCCTGTAAAAGGAATATATACAAAGCTGTTTGTTTCAGTTATAATGCTTCTCTCCTTCCTAATCAATGTCTAATTTTGGACTGAATCTATGAAGAAGAGAAGCCAAGCACAGTTCCACTTCTCTGCCTGGAACCTTGGTACGTGTGCCACTAACACATTTCATAGAGTCATAGAAGTTAGTGATGGAAAAAACAGTTATATCCATCCATTCTCCCCATAGTATTGTAGTGTTTTGTCTTCCTAGTTTTAAAAGTCCTAAGCAACTGGATTTTCACCACTGCTTTAATGGGAATATTCCACAATCTAATGCTAATTAGTAGGTTTTCCTGACATTCATTCTAAATTTTCCCTTCCTTAATGTGGTAACTGGGCTAAAACTATGAGTATGAAATTAAGTAGTTCCCATCCCTCCATGGAGTTAAGTCTCTTCAATTATCTATATATTTTAAACACATCCCCTCTTAGAGTATGTCTACACTACTCGCCAGATTGGCGGGCAGTGATGGATCCAGCGGGGGTCGATTTATCGCGTCTAAATTGACACCCCTCCCCCCCCGCAAGCACTCTCCCGTCGACTCCTGTACTCCAGCTCGGCGAGAGGCACAGGCAGAGTCAACGGGGGAGAAGCAGCAGTCGACTCACCGCAGTGAAGACACCACGGTAAGTTGATCTAAGTACATAGACTTCAGCTACGTTATTCACGTAGCTGAAGTTGAGTAACTTAGATCGATTTCCCTCCCCCCCACCAGTGTAGACCAGGCCTTAGTATTTAGTGAGCTAGTAGCAATTACTGCATAGCTAGTGAGTAATAGATTTATTTTAAAAAGTGTCCCATTCTTCATATCTGCAAATTGCAGCTACATTAAGCACCTGATTGTGCTGAAATATCAGGTACATAGAGAGGCAAATGGCTATAATTGCTTCAGAAAATAATTACAGAGGCAAACTGCACCTGTAGAATTGTGGGCATAAAACCAGAGGCCTATTTTAAGGCTGTTACAAGGTTATAGCACATAATGCATAATGATAAGGGACTGAGAAGTCAGAGAATCCGGAAAAGTAATATAATTTTACAATATGTAGCTTTTAGTATGGGTCAAGCAGTAAGTAACAGATGTCATTGAAAAACTGAACATTTGTTTTTCTAATATCAAGCTTAAAGTATGTCAGGCATGAATAAAGCATAAAACAGTATAAATTGAAGAGTTTTCAGTGAAGATCTAGAAGCTGCTAACTTCTCACTCAGTTTTCTAGGATTATTCTTAAGTGGTTGTGTCCCGATATATAAACTTTATATGCATAATCTATTCTGTATTAGATGCCAAATTCTGCTTTTAGTTATGCTGGTGTAAAACTAGAATAACTACTGAAATTAATAGATTTAAATCTGAATGTACACAGCTGAAAGAGAGAGAAGAATTTGGGCCCTAGACCTTTAGATTAGCATATTTATTTGATTAGTCAAATCATAAAATTGATAGAAAATATCTTAAGTGACTGGAATCAAGTAGACACTATTAAAAGGCCAGATTCCCAGGTCTAGCCAAACTTTGCTGGGTATACACCTTGCGGGAGGACCTGGGTAGGTAGTTATAAAATGCCTTTCTATTCTCCCAATCCTAGGGCCAGTTTGATTCCCTTCTGTAACTTAGAATCTAAGTGTTGTTTCAGTTTACAACAGTAGTAACAGTCCTCCAGGCACCATTAACCATCCTCCAGGTACCATTCCACTCAGCCAGGGATAGAAGAGTGCAAATTGTCCAGGACATGCGCCTACTCCTGACATTCTCCCTACTAAGCTGGTGTGGATACTGTGGAGTTGTTCTGGCCAGCTAAAGGGTGATTTACAATAGTGAAATCCCCAGCTGATCTATTAGGGCACCTTTCTGGCTGTTTGAATTTGCAAAGTAGCTGAATGGAATGTTGAGAACCTGGCCAAAAATATTTTACTTTCCAGAGATGGGTAATCATTACTCACCCTATTTGTACAGAAAGGTATCAATGAAATATTGATGACCAATAGGATAAAAGATAACAAGACATTTCTTAAACATCTGAGAAACAAGAAAAACCTGATATCAGTTATAGGTCCATTGGTAAAACTGTAAATAGTGATGTGGAAAAGGCATAAATGATCAACTGATATTTTTGTTGTGTATCTGGAACAAAGCAAGTGGATGTATCTGTGCTATATGATGATGTGGATGAAACAGAAAATTTACTTTCTGTAACAAAAGAAAATGTGAGGGAGTATCTACTAAAATTAAATATTTTCAAATCAGCAGCCCAGGATAGCCCAAACCCAAGAGTCTTAAAGGAACTAGCTAAGAAGCTCTAATGTTAATTTTTAACAAATCCTGGAAAAATGGGGAAATGTCAAAGGGTTGGAAGACTGCCAAAGTCATTCCAATAGTTTTTAAAAGGTAAAAAAGGTCCCCCAAGAATTATAGATGAGTTAGCCTGATGATGATCCTGGGTAAAATAACTGGAAGATTAATTCAGGACTCTATCAACAAAGAACCATTGGAACTATTAGAAGCTAGGTCTTGTCAAACAAACCTGTTGTCTTTTTTTGGACAGCATTCCGGATGTGGTTGATAAAGGCAAGTATGTTCAAACAGTATATTTGGATTTCTCCCAGGCATTTGACTTAGTGCCACTGGATAATTGGATTAACAAGTGTACATTGTACGGAATTAACAGGGCACACATTAGATAGATTAAAAAGTGCCTCACTGTCAGATCTCAAAATGATAGTACAGGGATATCAATGGGTGAAGCTGTTCTTAGTGAAGTCCTCCGTGGACTGGCTCATGGTCCAACAGTATTTAATATTTTTATCAACAATGATGCTATAATATCTTTGCTTGTAAAGTTTTCAGGTGACACAAAGATTGGTGGGGCATTAAATAATAGACAGATTACTGTTACAGAGTGATCTGAATTGCCTGGTTAAATGGTCACAATCCTACAAAATGTATTTAATACAGCCAAATACAAGCTTATACATTAGGAAACAAAGAATGCAGGTTATACCCACAGGATGTGAGAGTCTGTATTGGAAAACAGTGACTCAGAAAGACTTAGGGATCATCATAGATAATTATCTCAGAATGAAATCTCAGGGCGATATGGCTGTTCCAAAAGGGTTAATGCTATTGAAAAGGGGAATATTAAGTAAAAGTAAGGAAGTGATCTTGCCTCTATACACAGGACTGGTAAGGTACCTCACAAAACTGGGTGACTGGGCAACTAAAATGGCAGATGAAATTCAATGTTGATAAGTGCAATGTAATAAACGTTGGAAAACATAATCCCAACTATGCATACAAAATGATGGGGTCTAAATTAGCTGTTACCACTCAAGAAAGAGAGCTTGGAGTCACTGTGGATTGTTCACTGAAAAATCATCTCAATGTGGAGCAGCAGTCAAAAAAGCCAACAGAAGGTTAGGAACCATTAGGAAAAGGCAAAAAATATCATAATGCCACTATATAAATCCATGGTATGCCCATCCCTGGAATACTATGTGCAGTTCTGGTCACCACATCTCAAAAAGATATATTATACATTGAAAAAGTACAAAGAAGAGCAACAAAAATGATTAAGGGTATGGAAAAGCTTCCGTATGAGGAGAGATGAAAAGACTGGGACTGTTCAACTTGGAAAAGTGAAGATTAAAGGGGGTATGGTAGAGATCTATAAAATCATGAATGGTGTGGAGAAAGTGAACAGAGAAGTGTTTTTTACTCCTTCTCATAACACAAGAACCATGCGTCACTCCATGAAATTAATAGCAAATTAAAAAAAAATGAGGGAGTACTTTTCACATAACACACAGTCAACCTGTGGACTTTGTTGCCAAGGGATGTTGTGAAGGCCAAAAGTATAACTGGGTCCAAAAAACAATCAGACAAGTTCATGGAAGATACATCCATTTATGGCATTAATTAGCCAAGATGGTCAGTGATGCAACCCCAAACTCTGGGTGTCCCTAAATCTCTGACTGCCAGAAGCTGGGACTGGTTGACAGAGGATGGATCTCTCAATAAATTGCCCTATTCAGTTCATTGACTGAACACCACCCCACTATCAGAGGACAGAATACTGGGCTAGATGGACTATTGACCTTCCCCGTTGTGACCATCCTTAATTTATGTAATACTGTGTTCAGTTTTGATGTCCACCCTTCAAGGAGGTTGTTGGAAATAGTGGAGAGATTTCAAAGAAAGGTCATATAAATTATCCATGGTTTGGAAAACAAGCCTTATTATATGAGGCTTAAGTAGCTCAACCCATTCTGCTTATTGAATAGAAGGCTGAGAGGTGACTTACATGTGGAAAAGATATCTGATCTTCCTGACAAAGGCATAACATGATTCAATGGCTGGAAGTTGAAGTTATATAAATTAAACCTTGAAATAAGTTGCAATTTCTGAACTCTGAGCTTAATTAAACATTGGAACAGTTTACCAGGACTGGTGGTGCACTCACCACTGTCTGCAGTCTTTAAAATAGGATTAGCTATTGGTCTAAAAGATATGCTTTAATTTAGTTTATAGGGAAATTCTGTGGCTTGCGTATGTGGGGTGGCAGGCTGGAGAGTCACCATGCTCCCTTCTGGCCTTGGAATCTGAATATGTGAATCTGAATCTCCCTGTTAATCCCCTTCCTTCATGGGCCCTGGGGAGAATGGGACTGCTTGCATTGCTCTCAACATGCTCATAACACTTGGAATTCTACAATCCATGCTTTGGGGCTAGTGTGTTGCTTATATGCTCTCATCACCAGATCTGAAGTTGAGAAGGAATTTTCAGGTCAGATTTGCAAGAACATTGAAGGGTTTCCACCTTCCACTGCAGTGTAGAGTCTGGATCAACTGCAACGATCATCTAGGCATATTTTATCTAATCAATTCCCTGCTGTTGTAGGGGCCTCAGGCATTAGTGGCACCTTGGCCTTTCCAGTTCTCTGATTGTGGCACACTGTTAAGTCTCCTGAGCAATGAAATGCTTTCATCTAAATCTTGGGGCTAATATAGGCATATCCAGGTGAAATTTAATGGCCTGTGATATATGGGAGATCAGAATAGATGATCTAATGGTCCTTTCTCTCTATGAACCTATGAAAAGGAAACTAAAGAACAGAGAATAATATTTGTCAAGATGGTGCCAAAATTTGGCACCTAAATCCGTATTTAGGCATCCAAAAAGTGGCCTGATTTTCAGATGCAAAGATCCCTTCCTTTGACTTAATGAATGATGTGATTGCAAATGATGTCTGAAAATCAGGCCATTTATTTTGGCACCTAAGTATAGATTTAGGTGTTTAATATTACATCTTTATGTTGGAAACTTTTGGCCAGAGTGTAAATTAATTGCCCAAGGTCACACAGTGAGTCAGGATATAATGAAAAAATAATAATGAGAGTGTGAAAAAAGGGGGAATATTTAATCTCTATGTATTTATTGAATCCAAAAACTCTTTCCAAAGGACTATAAGCCTTCTTGCATTTTTGTTTTCTTACTCTATGGCCTAAACATTCCAGTTAAAGAGACTATTTTCTTTTAATGTTAAAAACAATTTTATATTTTTTCTTTGTTTTAACCCTGAGTGGTGGTATCTCCCTCACTTTCTTTTATTGACGCTATGAAAACAAAAGGCACAGTCAGATGTTCACTAGCCAATATTCCGTTACATAGGAAGTTAATGAATAAGATATTTGATTACAAAGGGATAAGTAACCTCTCTGTAGCCTACAATTAACATTTAACTTGATATGGCCAATAAGTCAACTGAAGGGAGAGTAAACTGAGTAAAAAAAGACTCATTATCAGGCTCATAACACATGTATGCCAGCAGACACTACTCCATTGTGTTTGGTGATTTTGTTTGCACATATAAACAAAGCTAAACTTTTGTATGATCAGACAGAAACAACAGATCCTCCCCCCCTTGCCCATAAGGAAAATAATATTTAATCCCCTTGTATTTCCAAGGAATGAAGATATTTTGTAGCTTAATCATCAAAAATAGGCAATGAAGGTGGTATTTTGAAAGGAGCCTAAGGGAGTTAGACATTCAATTCCCATTGAAATCCAATTGAATTGGGGGTGCCTAACTCACTCGAGCATTTTTGAAAATCCCAGCCTTTATGTTTTGTTGCTTGGAAAGCAGAAGCAGATTGAGGATGGTCTGTCAGTGGCTCTCAACCTTTCCAGACTACAATAACCCTTTCAGGAGTCTGATTTGTCTAGTGTACTCCCGCGTTTCACCTCACTTAAAAACTAGTTCCTTACAAAATCAGACATAAAAATACAAAAATGTCACAGCACATTATTACTGAAAAAATGCTTACTTTCTCATTTTTACCATATCTGTCATAAATATAAAGGGAAGGATAACCACCTTTCTGTATACAGAACTATAAAATCTCTCCTGGCCAGAGGCAAAACCCTTTCACCTGTAAAGGGTTCAGAAGCTAAGATAACCTCGCTGGCACCAGTCCAAAATGACCAATATGGAGACAAGATACTTTCAAAGCTGGAGGGGCGGTAGGAACAAAGGGTCTGTCTGTGAGTGTGATGCTTTTGCCGGGAACAGAATAGGAATGGAGTCTCAGAACTTCTGTTAAGTTAGTAAGTAATTTAGCTAGAAATGCGTTAGATTTCCTTTTGTTAAATGGCTGGTAAAATAGGTTGTGCTGAATGGAATGTATATTCCTGTTTTTGTGTCTTTTTGTAACTTAAGGTTTTGCCTAGAGGGATTCTCTGTGTTTTGAATCTGATTACCCTGTAAGGTATTTACCATCCTGATTTTACAGAGGTGATTCTTTTACTTTTTCTTTAATTAAAATTCTTCTTTTAAGATCCTGATTGCTTTTTCATTGTTCTTAAGATCCAAGGGTTTGGGTCTGTGTTCACCTATGCAAATTGATGAGGATTTTTATCAAGCCTTCACCAGGAAAGGGGGTATAGGGCTTGGGGGGATATTTTGGGGAGAGATGTCTCCAAGTGGGCTCTTTCCCTGTTCTTTGTTTAACACGCTTGGAGGTGGCAGCATAGGGTCCAAGGACAAGGTAAAGTTTGTACCTAGGGGAAGTTTTCAACCTAAGCTGGTAAGAAAAAGCTTAGAGGGTCTTTCATGCAGGTCCCCACATCTGTACCCTAGAGTTCAGAGTTGGGAAGGAACCTTGACAATATCACTATAAAATAAATCAGTTGGAATATAAATATTGTACTTACATTTCAGTGTATAGTGTATAGAGCAGTATAAACAAGTCATTGTCTGTATGAACTTTTAGTTAGTACTGACTTCAGTAGTGCCTTTTATGTTGCCTGTTATTAAACTAGGCAAATATCTAGATGAGTTTATTTTCCCCTTGTAAGACCTCTGAGTACCCCCAAGGGTATGTAAATTCCATGCACAGATACTACACTTTCTGCAGGCTTTCTGTGTGAACTTGGGCAGGTCACTTAGTCTTGCTGTGCCTCAGTTCCCCATCTATAAAATGGGGACAATAACACACAGTACTGAAGATTGTCAAGTGCTCACATGTCTTGATAACGGGGGCCATCAAATTTCCTAAGGTAGAAAAAGTGGGTGAGGGAAACAACTTCTGTTGCTGAAAGAGATGAGCTTTTGAGCTTGCACAGAGCTATTTTTCAAGTCTGGAAAAAAAAAAATTCTGTAAACTCAAAAGCTTGGCTCTTTCACCAGTAGAAGTTGTTCCAGTGAAAGACATTACTTCACCCACCTTGTCTCTAATATCCTGGAACCAACCTGGTTATAACATTGCAAAAGTCATAAGAGAGAGAAAATGACTTTGCTATACTCATTTCTACTGTGTTTGAAAACTAATTCCCCTCACTATGCACACACATTTAAGAGAAATTGGGAAAACCACTACTTGCATGATCCAATCTATAAACAGTATTAGTAAACAGTACCTAGACTTACACCTACTGTTGACAATCTTGGCCCTCTAATAATCCAGAATGCTGCTGCAAAGAGTTTTTCTAGAGTGTCATTCTGACCATATCATCCCTCTTTTTTTTATCTCTCCACTGACCCCTCCCTGCTTCTCTATTGAGTCAAACATAAGCTGCTAGTCTTTTCTTTCAAGTTGCTTCACAGCCTATTCCCACCCTACCTATCATCTCTCATTTGCTACCAAGATGTCATCATCAGAGTGGTCCATGATGCTAGCTTGCTTTTCAAACAAGCACCTTTATGCTTTCCGATGTTCCTCATGCTTGAGGCATCTCCAAAGTTACCTCATTATCCTTCCTTAATTCCCTCCTTTGCTGTTATTTCTACAAATATTCCTGACAATGGTTAGGCTACTGGTGTGTTGAGACTACAGCCTATGAATGCTGACCAATAATGTCTCATTGTTTCCTTGAACTCTTACCTCGGTCTGTCTTTATCCATATGTTGTCTCTTGCCCTATGCTTAGATTGCAAGTTCCTTGTGGCAGGGATTGTCTTTTTGTTCTCTGTGTAGATCATGATTAGGACTACTAATCACTTAGGTAATACAAATAATAATAAATAACTAATATAAATTGCCACCTAAGTATATGAAAATTCATGTTCAAGACAGAGGGAAAAATTACTTGAGCTATGTCTTCTGCACTGACTCTACTTCGATGGTGTCAGTATATTGGGTTTTTTGATGCTTCGGATAACCACCATCTGGCCATTATACACTGTTTCAGCCAGAGGTTTTAAAACCATTAGTCCCTAGCATCACCCTTAGTTTGAGGACCTAAGTGGAACACGTGTGGAGCATAGCACTTGAACTGGCCCTCTGCACTGGAGTAAATCTCACCTATTCACAGGAAAATTCTCTCTATTCCATGTGAAATATAGGACCTTCACTATTACCTTCCATCGTCGTTAGTCTCCTGCTTAAATTTTGGTTTCGTGCCATGTCATTTTCATAACTTTCATTTTTGCTTCTATTGTGCATTTCCATGTTATGTTTGGTCTACCTTGTCACTTCTTTTCTTGTGGGTTCCAGTCCAGTGCCTGTCTTGTTATATTATTTGGGTCTTTGCTCCATGTACATCCTAGCCATCTCGATTTTTGTTCTATGATTTCCTGTCCTATCAGTTTCTGCTTCATCCTTAAAGTTTAATGTCCTCATCTATTCTACCTGATGTACTTAGAAATCTGTAAGGATATGTGAAATATTGGACCTCTTCTATACCAGTTCTAGAAAGTTAAAATTAGTTTTGCTTTATGTGTAATGCTGAATTTCTCTTTGAGCTGAACATTCAACTATGTTTTTTTCTATGTTTTCATCTGTGAAAGACATCCCTTGTCTTAGGGAGCGTGCAAATTAACATCCATCTAAATTAGCTATTGTCTTAGTTCTGGTCTTTATTATCAGCAATACTTGTCCCTGCTCTCACTCTGAGTCATGTGCAGTTAGCCACATCAGGTGGTTAGCTTAAATGAAATTAACACTAAGGTTTTCAGAGTGTTTAATTAAATGGATTTTTGGCCATAGTTAAAGGTCTTACTTTGAAAAGGAAATCCATTACCTTACATCAGAAAGATAAAGAATGATTGAGATTGGGTAGTAATGCTCAATTCATTGGCTTGTTTCTTTGAGAATACGGAAGGATCCCGTGGTTCCAGAATGGAGGAATGATTGAACATTAATGATTCATACACATTGGGAGCTGGTATAGGGTCCTATCCATTACCATTATAAGTGTGAACATTACTGTTTATTCACAGCGTGGTCCAGTGTGACTCATAATTTGCTGAAAGAAACATCTCTCTCCTACACTCCTCTTTGTTCTCTTTTTGTGTTTTCTTTTATGCTTAATATTAAAATAATTATATAGCTCATATGTTAACACCAGCTTGCTAATTATTTTCGTTGTCTGCCAGTTGGTGACCAAACACAAGATTAGCTTTAACTGATTAGGAGACTACGCCACCCCACAGTGGAACTTGGTGTTAGCACAATCACAACATTGCTGTATCTGAGACGAGAGCCCACTGCTCATAGTCTCTAGACAATAGCTCTAACAGATGAACATAAAGGGAGATTCCCAAGGTCAAGTCATTAGCTGTGATAAGCTTGCCTCCACAAAATTGCTCTTTGAATACTCACCACGGGGATACAGAAGTGAAAATTGGTCAATTTAGGAAAACAAACACAAAAATATTTCCACAATTGCACACAACATGAATTCCATAAATGCAACAACAATTTTGTAATGATGAGGATGTTTGTATATAATCACAAGGGGTTTTTTAATAATATGGTGTGATCATGACGGGATAAGAATATTTTTGCAATCTATTTAGCTATTTTCGTTTAAACCAGGAATTAAAAAAAAACTTGAAATAAACATTACATATTCATATTAAATTGATTGTACTCTGAAAATTACCATTCTAGTACTCCACATGTGTTGGGTTTTGATTATTTCTATATCAAACCTGCTCAGTTTACCAAGACAAAAAAACAAACAGACAAAAAAGCTTTTTTTCTTTTAACTTGCCAACCTTGCCAATTAAGCCTGAATTCTGAAAGTCAAGCTGTGTTGTTTGTTTGTTTTCTGGCTCATGCATTATTACCAGTAAGCCATAAGACGACCTCAGTTACACTAGCACTGTCCTCTTGTTTGTAAATTACACCCTGGTTACAGTTGTACAATCTTACTGCCTTCAATGGGGCTGCACAGATGTATGTGATTGAGGGCATAGTTTGCAGACTGGGGCTACACAGGCGACTTCCCAATTGCAACTTAATTACTGATTCTGTTTATTCTGAATGAGCCAGAAAAAGAAATCACTCTCATATCTCTGTTTCTGTAGAGCTGACATAAGTAAAAAGCAGTGAAATTTTTTTTCTTCACAACAGATATGGTTTTGAATACACATTGGGAGCAAATCTGCTGAATAAGATGGTACTATTTTTAAATGTTTGGTTTTTGTACTAAAAAGACACTTTACGCTTTCTACTTCAGAAGCAACCACTGTAGCAATCGCTTCTATTCTACAGAAGTTATGATACTACCTTCAGCACTGTGGTATTTAAGCACTTTCCAGTAGAGCATTAAGTGACATGACTAACATTAGTCTTGTGTGATTTGTTTTTTTCCTCCAGTCTCTTTCCAGAGCAGGCATTGTGTGTGCAATATTTGTTTTGTTTCGATAGGGTTGTTCGTTTTGTTTTAATTATCATTCTAAAAATATGTACACCTGATTATGTCTTTGTTAGAGAAGGCAGGTTGAAGAGGTGTTTCTCATACTTGCAGTGGAAGGAGGTGAGGTTTGTGATGGTCCTTAGTTTATGGGGAAACTTGTTCCATGGTCTGAGACCAGCCCCCAAGAAAGTTTGGTCTCTTGCACAGATGGGCTTTACCCTTGTGGTAGAATGCTCCACTGTACCTGAAGGAAGAGTTCTCAATCTTTTAGCTAGCCTGGGTCCAGTCCATTGAATGCCTGGAAGAGATATTGATTATGACACTGAGCTTGACTTGAACCAATGGCAGTCTTAGGGCTATTCTACCTGTTCACTACCACGTGCTCCACCAATGGGGTAAGTCACTCTATCTGCACCTTGCAGCTCCGTTTCCCTTTTCAGGATCTCTGTTCCTTCCCAGACCTTTTACAATTTAAAAGAAAGCACCCCAGGCTAGCAACTCATTGTGGCAGAGACCTTTTCAAACTGGCTGACTTCCAAGCAAAGAGGGATATATTGCTGGAATTGCCTGGAATTCCAGGCAAATTGTATACACAGAAGCATTCTTATTGTTCACTTGTCAGCCATGGAGGTGTCATGGATCTGCTGCAGTTGGGTGGGGGAAGGGGAGTAAGTCACAAGTGGGGAGGGAGTTGGATGGGGTCAGCATGTCTTACTTTACATAGGGCTCCATTAATACTAGAGCCTGGCAACACATCAAAAGCCTCAGTTTTAACATCAATTTGAATTTAATCACTTTGAATTTGAATTTGAAGTTCACTGTTTATCTTGGACTCTAATATTCCAACAGGCTGCAGTGTTTGAACTTTACTTTTGGTCTAATGCATCATCAGTATCCTCTTCACTATAAATATCCCCTTTCATTCAAGAAAGAATCCCCTCCCCTGATTTATAGCTCTATAGTCATGCCCTCTGTTGTTCCGCTGTCATCTCCATGTTCAGGCACATATGTCTGAGCGTTCAGAAGCCAATGTCCTTCCTTTTAATAGCATGCATCATAAATAGGATTGCCAATTTTGACTGGACATATTCCTGAAGGTTTCATCACATGACATAGTCTTTAATGAAAGATTATTTTTTTTAATTTCTGGAGACTCCAGGGCAATGCTGGAGGGTTGGCAACCCTAATCATAAAGAGAGAAGTTTTGAATTTAGACAGTTGTATCCCACGTGTTCATTTAGAATTTAACATAAGAACAGCCATACTGGTGAGACCAATGGTCCATCCAGGCCAGTACCCTGTCTTCTGGGAGTGACCAGTCCCAGAGCATCAGGGAACATGCACTAAACAGAGCAGCTGGAGTAACCCACCCCTGAATTTCCATTCTGGAATTCAGAGATTTAGAGTCACCTCAATCAGGAGATTACATCCATGACCATCTTAGCTAATAGCCATTGATGGACCTGTCCTCCATGAATTTATTTAATTCTTTTTTTAACCCATTTATATTTTGGCCTTCACAACATCCCATGGCAATGAGTGGCACAGGTTAATTGTGCCTGGTGTGAAAAAGTACATCCTCTTGTTTGTACTAAGCTACTGCCTATTAATTTCAATCATGTGACGCCTGGTGTTTATATTGTGGGAAAGGGTAAATAACACTTTTCTGTTTACTTTTTCCACACTATTCATGGTTTTATAGACCACTATCATACACTCCCTTCATTGTTTCTTTTCTAAACTGAGCAGTCCTAATTATTTTAGTTTCTCCTCATAGAGGAGCCATTCCATATCCTTGATCATCTCTGTTGCCCTCTGTGAAACTTTTCCAGTTCCATTATCTCCATTTTGAGATGTAGCAACCATAACTGGACACAGTATTCAAGGCACACCACAGATGTATATAGTGTCATTACAATATTTTGGTTTTATTTTTTATCTCTTTCCTAATACAGCCTAATGTTCTGTTAGCCTTTTTAACTATTGCTGCTCATTGAGCTGAAGTTTTCAGAGAACTATCCACTGTGACTCCAAGTTCTCTTTCTTGCGTGGTAACAGCTAATTTAGAATCCATAATTAAATATGTTTAGATGGAATTATTTTTTCCAATGTGCATTACTCTGCACTTATCATGTTGATTATTACCTACCATTGTGTTGCCCACTAATTCGGTTTTGTGAGATCCATCTGTAACTTCAAAGTCATCTTGGGACTTAACTATCTTGAATAATTTTGTATCATCTGCAAGCTATGCCACTTCATTAAAGGGAGCGAACAGTGAACTTATTGAACAGCTTAGGTCCGTGTACTGATCATTGTGAAAAGTGATGATTTATTCCTATCTTTTGTTTCTTATCTTTTAACCAGTTCCTGATCCATGAAAGGACCTTTCCTGTTATCCCATGACTACTTAGTTTCCTTTAAAGCCTTTGATGAGGGAGCTTATTAAAGGTTTTCTTTAAATCCAAGCACACTATTTCATTTAAATAATAAGACGTGATAATGTTCTTATATATACACATTCCATAAGGGCCCCAATTTTTAAAAATATGGCTCTTATTTTTGCACCCACAAGTTATGGGTGCATATAATGCCAACCACAATTTTGTCCTTGCAGTTATTTGTGGATGCGACTGAAGTCATTCTGAAATCTAACTACCTGACCACACTGGTAGATCAGGTACTTATTCATTGTTATTTTCACCAGGGATGTGCTTGAAGCAAAGTGGGACAAATAAATACAGCACTCACCATGAAGAGCTTGAAATCTAGAAATATAATAATACAAGGCCCAACAGGAGACCCAGAGAAAGGTATTCAATATTTTGTTTGTCTGTTGCAGGGTGGAGATGGCAATTGCCATGGTTAGTTTTTGAACTGTACAGTAGAACTGAATCTTTAGCAATTATTTGAATGTGGGGAAGATGAGAGCTTGAAATGCTGTTCCATGACTAGCGGACAGAATGGAAGAAGGCATGAAGACATTTGTAGGAGAAGGAAAGATTTATCAAGGCTGGTATCATGGGTCAAATAAGGGGGAGAGGCATCACATGGTAAGAAATAAGAACCAATATATAGGCTGTGATGAAGTTGTGACAGGTTTTAAAGTTGAGGACAAGGGGCCTGAATCAGTACTATATTACTTGAGTTACACTGGTGTGCAACTGGAGTTACTCAGTAATGGATCAGGCCCAAGGAGTTCAGATTTGATACAGGATAAGGCCAGTGGGGGGAAGGATTCAAAAAAAGGTGTGATGTGGCTTGACCAGCAGGCAAGGAAAATAGTTTTGCATCCTGGATGGACGGGACGGGAAGTTATATGGTGATCAGGGAGACTGGAGAAAAGGTTTCAGGTAAATGAGTAGTAAGTAAGTCAAATAACTATGGCTTAGACAAATGTTCTGGCTCTTGGGACAGAATGGAAGGAATAGATTTTCAATATTTTCTGAAGTAAGGCTAAAAAGCTCTGTAGCAGTCTGGATGTGCATGGAGAAGGAAAGGTCAAAGATGTGAGTCTCAGTTGGAAGGATGGTGGGTTTTGAACATTCACAGAGAAAGACAAAAGAGGAGAGGTCTTGGGAATAAAAACCAAGGGATTCAGTTTAAGCCATGTTGTTAGGCTTGACTCGCAGCAGTCCACCAAAGGCGATACATCAGAGAGACAGTCAGATATGTTAGAGTCCATAGCAGCAGATAGGTCTGTAGTGGACATGAAGATTTGTCAGTCAGAAGCATATAGTTAAAAATTGAATCCAAAAGGGAAGAAAGCATAGAGGAAGGAGGAAAGAAGCTTGCACCAGCTCTTATCAATTTCTGCCTTGAAGTCTGCAAAATGCTATGCAAATTGGAAAGTGCAGTTGTAAGCATAGTATAGAGAAGTGGAGCTGCTTGGTGAGGAAGAAATCAAAATAATATGCAGAACTGTACCTGTAATGTTGGGGGTGAAGAACATGGAAGCTGAGATAAAGCCAAGCTAATAATCAGATCCTAAAGGCCTGCATGAGAGCACAACATAATTATACAGTGAACCAGAGCTGTGAAAAATGCTTACATAGTATCCTTAAATCACCTCACACTCCCTACAAGCTCAAAATGCTCCAAAATATTCACTGGGCTGCACTGTCTTCTCTTTTTTCCACACACTAGAGGCTTTGCTGCTCCCTTGTGAGAGCCACAATTCCATCTTTCTGTGGTTCCATGACTTCCCTTCCCCTTCCTTTTTCTCTGCAATAGGAAACCTACGGGTTATGTCAAAACCATAGGAAACTCAGTTTTAGGTGACTGAAGGTGAAACTCAGAGGCTGTGAACCCTAATCCATAGAGCTCTGCACTGCTCTGTCCCTAAACTTTTAGGTATCAACAAAACATAGGACTAAGAATGCCATCATGTGATTCACGATTTCCAGTTATGAAACAGAAGTTAATCATCTCATGGTGCTCGTTAGACATAGAAGTTTCAGAGCTATGTGATCTCATCCACCATAAAACATATAAAAGCTTAAATATGACTATATATATATATAAAATGTATTGATGAAATACATAAATCTAAACTGAACACAGGAAATTTCACATATAATTGGATTAGTTTGGAGGCTTATGTTTGGTTTGAGCATTTTCCCCCTTAGTTTCTTTTTTCCATTGCATAACTACAGCCTCCATCTCCGTTTCTGTGTCTACCCACCCATCCATTGCTTGCACTTGGGGAACCCACAACTTACCCACTTACACCCCATTCCCCACTTGTTCTTTTTATATCTACCCCTCACACACCCTAACTCTCTTGTGTCCTGCCTTTGGGTCATTCACTCTTGCTGCTTCATAGACCTTGCATGATGAGGAAAAAAGAGATATGGTTGCTTGCACAAGGAACTGTCCACTGGAAGAAAAGCCAGAAGGGAGCTCTGGAGGCCAGAGAAGGGACTTCCTGAGGAGGCAGTTTTCTTCTTCAGCTCTCTCCCCATAGAGAAGTGTGTATGTGGTGGTGGTGGAGGGGGGAAAGGTGTGCAGAGATTCAGCCTTGCAATAGTTCAAGTAGTGCTGGGTCTTCAGGCAAAACAAGACCTCTGGTAGGTGTTAAGCCCACTGTTGCTTGATGAAGGGGCTGAGCATGTATTAACCATTCAGCATGAGGTTGACTGGGACATTGTTGTGCAACTGGTAGCAAACAGTTAATGGCCTTGCAACCCACTAAAGAGGCTATCAGTGACTCTGTCATTGCTAGCGTTTGGAGCAGGAGTCTGGCCTGGTAGTCAGATGCTACAGCCAAGTGTTGGAGCCGGGAGTCAGAGGTCAGGAATTGGAGCCAAGGGCCAGAGAGTGAGGCAAGGATGGGGCCAAGGTAGGAGCAGAAGCTATCACAGCCGTGGGTAAATGCTTTGAGCAGATTTTGCTGCTGGACTTAAAACCCAGTCTGCTGACACTTCCAAACAATCAGGTGGCATAACCGACTGGGCAGCCTATTACAGGCCAGCTGTGCTTATAGAATCATAGAATCATAGAATATCAGGGTTGGAAGGGACCCCAGAAGGTCATCTAGTCCAACCCCCTGCTCAAAGCAGGACCAATTCCCAGTTAAATCATCCCAGCCAGGGCTTTGTCAAGCCTGACCTTAAAAACCTCTAAGGAAGGAGATTCTACCACCTCCCTAGGTAACGCATTCCAGTGTTTCACCACCCTCTTAGTGAAAAAGTTTTTCCTAATATCCAATCTAAACCTCCCCCACTGCAACTTGAGACCATTACTCCTCGTTCTGTCATCTGCTACCATTGAGAACAGTCTAGAGCCATCCTCTTTGGAACCCCCTTTCAGGTAGTTGAAAGCAGCTATCAAATCCCCCCTCATTCTTCTCTTCTGCAGGCTAAACAATCCCAGCTCCCTCAGCCTCTCCTCATAACTCATGTGTTCCAGTCCCCTAATCATTTTTGTTGCCCTTCGCTGGACTCTCTCCAATTTATCCACATCTTTCTTGAAGTGTGGGGCCCAAAACTGGACACAGTACTCCAGATGAGGCCTCACCAATGTCAAATAGAGGGGAACGATCACGTCCCTCGATCTGCTCGCTATGCCCCTACTTATACATCCCAAAATGCCATTGGCCTTCTTGGCAACAAGGGCACACTGCTGACTCATATCCAGCTTCTCGTCCACTGTCACCCCTAGGTCCTTTTCCGCAGAACTGCTGCCTAGCCATTCGGTCCCTAGTCTGTAGCTGTGCATTGGGTTCTTCCGTCCTAAGTGCAGGACCCTGCACTTATCCTTATTGAACCTCATCAGATTCCTTTTGGCCCAATCTTCCAATTGGTCTAGGTCCTTCTGTATCCTATCCCTCCTCTCCAGCGTATCTACCACTCCTCCCAGTTTAGTATCATCCGCAAATTTGCTGAGAGTGCAATCCACACCATCCTCCAGATCATTTATGAAGATATTGAATAAAACCGGCCCCAGGACCGACCCTTGGGGCACTCCACTTGATACCGGCTGCCAATTAGACATGGAGCCATTGATCACTACCCGTTGAGCCCGACAATTTAGCCAGCTTTCTACCCACCTTATAGTGCATTCATCCAGCCCATACTTCCTTAACTTGCTGACAAGAATACTATGGGAGACCGTGTCAAAAGCTTTGCTAAAGTCAAGAAACAATACATCCACTGCTTTCCCTTCATCCACAGAACCAGTAATCTCATCATAAAAGGCGATTAGATTAGTCAGGCATGACCTTCCCTTGGTGAATCCATGCTGGCTGTTCCTGATCACTTTCCTCTCATGCAAGTGCTTCAGGATTGATTCTTTGAGGACCTGCTCCATGATTTTTCCAGGGACTGAGGTGAGGCTGACTGGCCTGTAGTTCCCAGGATCTTCCTTCTTCCCTTTTTTAAAGATTGGCACTACATTAGCCTTTTTCCAGTCATCCGGGACTTCCCCGGTTCACCACGAGTTTTCAAAGATAATGGCCAGTGGCTCTGCAATCACAGCCGCCAATTCCTTCAGCACTCTCGGATGCAACTCGTCCGGCCCCATGGACTTGTGCACGTCCAGCTTTTCTAAATAGTCCCTAACCACCTCTATCTCCACAGAGGGCTGGCCATCTCTTCCGCATTTTGTGATGCCCAGCGCAGCAGTCTGGGAGCTGACCTTGTTAGTGAAAACAGAGGCAAAAAAAGCATTGAGTACATTAGCTTTTTCCACATCCTCTGTCACTAGGTTGCCTCCCTCATTCAGTAAGGGGCCCACACATTCCTTGGCTTTCTTCTTGTTGCCAACATACCTGAAGAAACCCTTCTTGTTACTCTTGACATCTCTGGCTAGCTGCAGCTCCAGGTGCGATTTGGCCCTCCTGATAACATTCCTACATGCCCGAGCAATATTTTTATACTCTTCCCTGGTCATATGTCCAACCTTCCACTTCTTGTAAGCTTCTTTTTTATGTTTAAGATCTGCTAGGATTTCACCATTAAGCCAAGCTGGTCGCCTGCCATATTTACTATTCTTTCGACTCATCGGGATGGTTTGTCCCTGTAACCTCAACAGGGATTCCTTGAAATACAGCCAGCTCTCCTGGACTCCTTTCCCCTTCAAGTTAGTCCCCCAGGGGATCCTGGCCATCCGTTCCCTGAGGGAGTCGAAGTCTGCTTTCCTGAAGTCCAGGGTCCGTATCCTGCTGCTTACCTTTCTTCCCTGCGTCAGGATCCTGAACTCAACCAACTCATGGTCACTGCCTCCCAGATTCCCATCCACTTTTGCTTCCCCCACTAATTCTACCCGGTTTGTGAGCAGCAGGTCAAGAAAAGCACCCCCCCTAGTTGGCTCCTCTAGCACTTGCGCCAGGAAATTGTCCCCTACGCTTTCCAAAAACTTCCTGGATTGTCTATGCACCGCTGTATTGCTCTCCCAGCAGATATCAGGAAAATTAAAGTCACCCATGAGAATCAGGGCATGCGATCTAGTAGCTTCCGTGAGCTGCCGGAAGAAAGCCTCATCCACCTCATCCCCCTGGTCCGGTGGTCTATAGCAGACTCCCACCACTACATCACTCTTGTTGCACACACTTCTAAACTTAATCCAGAGACACTCAGGTTTTTCTGCAGTTTCGTACCGGAGCTCTGAGCAGTCATACTGCTCCCTTACATACAGTGCTACTCCCCCACCTTTTCTGCCCTGCCTGTCCTTCCTGAACAGTTTATAACCATCCATGACAGTACTCCAGTCATATGAGTTATCCCACCAAGTCTCTGTTATTCCGATCACGTCATAGTTCCTTGACATCACCAGGACCTCCAGTTCTCCCTGCTTGTTTCCAAGGCTTTGTGCATTTGTATATAAGCACTTGAGATAACCTGTTGATCGCCCCTCATTGCCAGTATGAGGCAGGAGCCCTCCCCTCACAGACATTCCTGCCTGTGCTTCCTCCCGGTATCCCACTTTCCCACTTACCTCAGGGCTTTGGTCTCCTTCCCCCGGTGAACCTAGTTTAAAGCCCTCCTCACTAGGTTAGCCAGCCTGCTGGCAAAGATGCTCTTCCCTCTCTTCGTAAGATGGAGCCCGTCTCTGCCCAGCACTCCTCCTTCATGGAACACCATCCCATGGTCAAAGAAACCAAAGCCTTCTCTCCGACACCACCTGCGTAGCCATTCGTTGACTTCCACGATTCGACGCTCCCTACCTAGGCCTTTTCCTTCCACGGGGAGGATGGACGAGAACACCACTTGCGCCTCCAACTCCTTTATTCTTCTTCCTAGAGCCACATAGTCCGCAGTGATCCGCTCAAGGTCATTCTTGGCAGTATCATTGGTGCCCACGTGGAGAAGCAGGAAGGGGTAGCGATCCGAGGGCTTGATGAGTCTCGGCAGTCTCTCCGTCACATCACGAATCTTAGCCCCTGGCAAGCAGCAGACTTCTCGGTTTTCCCGGTCAGGGCGGCAGATAGATGACTCAGTCCCCCGGAGGAGAGAGTCCCCGACCACCACCACCCTCCTTCTCCTCTTGGGGGTGGTGGTCGTGGAACCCCCAACCTCAGGACAGCGCATCTCATGCCTTCCAACCAGCGGAGTCTCCTTCTGCTTTCTCGCCCCAGACATATCATCTGGTCCACTCTCCGCAACGATACCTGTGGAGAGAACATGAAAGCGGTTAGTTACCTGTGTCTGTGTTACTGGAACCCGGACATTCCGCTTACCTCTTCTGGAGGTCACATGTTGCCAAGCTTCTTCACTGGCCTCTTGGCTCCTCTGTGCAACCTGCTCTATATCTGTAGAGCTTTGTGCCCCTAGAAGCCTATCCTGAGTTTCGTCCAGGAAATCCTCAGTTTCCCGTATGCAACGCAGGGTTGTTATCTGTTGCTCCAGAACTTCAATCTTCTCTTCCAATATGGAGACCAGCTTGCACTTTGTACAGACAAAGTCGCTTCTGTCCTGTGGCTTGTTAGGTTGCCAGGAGATTGGCTCTGCTGCAGGCCCTTATTCCTGACAGGGACCAGCCTACCAGTCAAATGTTTGACTAATTGAAAGCTTTGTTAGACTTGAGAATCAGCTTGGGAATCATAAGATTGCCAATATTTCCCAGTTTCAGCTGGGTGGGAAATTCTGCAAGAATATTTAAGAACATAAAAATGGCCATACTGGGTCAGACCAATGGTCCATCTAGCTCAATATCCTGTCTTCCAGCCATGCTTCAGTGCTTCCAATGCCAAGTGCTTCAGAGGGAATGAACAGAACAGGTAATCATCAAGTGATCCATCCCGTCGCCCTTTCCTAGCTTGTGGCAAACAGAAGCTAGGTATACTTCAGAGCATGGTTTTGCATCCCTGCCCATTCTGGATAATAGCCACTGATGGACCTATCTTCCATGAACTTATCTATTTCTTTTTTTAACCCTATTATAGTCTTGGCTTTCACAACATCCTCTGACAAGGAGTTCCACAGGTTAACTGTGTGTTGTGCGAAGAAATACTTTCCTTTATTTGTTTTAAACCTGCTGCCTATTAATTTCATTTGGTGACCCATAGTTCTTGTGTTATGAGAAGGAGTAAATAATACTTCCTTATTTACTTTCTCCACACCAGTCATGATTTTATAGACCGCTATCATATCCCCCCTTAATCTACTCTCAATGTATTTCTTTTCCTCTTTCAGACATCCTCCCTCATGCCCTCCTGAAGCTGATTAAAATACTACACAGTTTAGCTTCACTTCCAGTGAAAAGGGGCTGTGGGGGTTGGGGGAGTTAGTACAATTCCAAGAAGAGATGAAAATACAGGAAATTTTTTTTAATCAAATCAGGTTTTTTCATCATTCTCAACACTGGTAAGCAGACAGAGATTTGCTACAATACAGTACTAAAACTTGCCAATATATAGCTAAAATAAATAAACATGGAATGCAAGAGTTGTTTGCTAGGCTGGCTATCTGTTAAGAACATCACTTTAAACTCTTTTTATATTCAATTTTAATACTATACCTTTCCGTTATTAAAAGACAAAATCCTTTTGTATTAGTTTTTATATCGCATGAGCAAAGTAAATTAAATAAAATAAAGAATCTGATACCAAACTATGTATTCACACTAAAGACATTAAAGGATGCAATCATTTAATATTATTTAATATTTATACTATTTGATACAAGCTATTTCTTCCACAGGAAATATGAATAAGGAGGCTGTGATAAGAGCCAGTGCACGACAAGAGAAAGCTTTCTGTAGTTTATAAATCATATTGAGTTGTAAATGTAGTACATTGAAAGCCTATAATGCATTAGATGTCTTTCAGTTTTATGCATTTAATGGTTCTATTTGATCGATTGTGATGCACGGAAATAAAAAGCAAAAACTCACACTTTTTGGGAAGAGCATTTGTAGACTGAGATTCAGTTGCTAAAAGTACAATTCCATTGGTATATTTGGCATACAGGACAATATGCTCAATCAAAGCTAGCAAAATAACAACCACTCCTTTCAGATATTATGCCAATGTTCTAGCAGGCATGCTCTGTGTTAATGAAATCTGAGTATGGCATGGTAGGTGATGTCACAGTCCCCCTCTCCCAACACCATACATATCCTACTCTTGCCGACAGAAATGGAAACCAAAGGAAGGGACTAAAACATCATTAAAGTCTCTGAGTACAGAAAAACAGATCAAACAAGACAACCTTGTCTTGTTTTCCTACCATTTTAAGATTCTTTTTTTCTTTTTTTCTTCAGTACCAGATTATTGGTCTCTTCAAAGAAGTGAAATACTTTATCTTCTCGACAGAACAAATTGACTGGAAAATTACATAAACCCCTCAGCAGATGTTCATTCCCACATTGTTTGGGAATTTATCCCCCTTATACAGTACCATGCCAAGCTGAATGGTCACACTTAAAGGCATGTTTAGGTGTACATGGTACCAAACATTCTCACATATCTAAGTTGCAAATCAAATCAGATGTATCAGAACCTGTTTTTTTTTACTCCACCAGCAAAAGCCAAAGCCCACACCTCTATAAATTCAGTTTGCCATAATGAATGGGTCTTGGAGTCAAAGCTGTCAGGCAACAAACAGGAAAAATAAACCAATTCCAACTTCCAATTCCCTGCAACATATCTCTAGCTGTATAGAATACTAATCTGTGCAAATCAGATGGCATCTTCAAAATTATAATGCATGCCAGTGAGTTAAGCCTCTGTATAACAATATAATTTGTCATCCATCATTCAGTGAACAGCATAAGGCAACCTACTGTCACTTAGAGCAGAGTGACATCCATCTAGATTGTCTGCCTGTCCATCTGATACTGTAAGTTTGCTGCAGTCTTTCATCCATTTCTTTCTTTCTTTTTTTTATGGCTCCGATAAAGCATCTCTGAAGTTTGTGAATGAAAATAATGAAAAAGCAATTCAGCCAGCTTGTAATGAAAAGCTATTGAGCTGTTCAATAATTACGCAAAACCACATTCAGAAACAGCTGTTGTGCAGTTTCACCAGTGAAAATTCTAGAAGAATATGAAGGGCTAGAGTCTCATCTTGCACCCAAGGGGCATGGAGCATAGCGGAAAAGAGCATGAAGAGGGGTGCAAATGATCCTGACCCAGGATCTTAGCCTCTGTAAAAGCCTGATTTTGTAGCAGCTTCAGGACATTTTGGAAGCCAGGGATTAGCAGAGATCAAGGACACCTCAGACCCTATTACACTCCCTTCCCTCTGAGAGTACCGCCTGCATTGGAGGCTGGGATCAGGGTGATTCTTCGACATGGTTACTGGCCTAATGGTTAGGGAGGAAGCTATAGACATGATATATCTTGATTTTAATAAGGCTTTTGATATAATCCCACATGACATTCTCATCAGAAAATTAGGGAAATGTGGTCTAGATGAAATTACTATAGAGTGCAAAGCTGGTTGAAAGACTTCATTCAAAGAGTAGTTATCAATAGTTTGCTGTCAAATTTCGGGGGAGGGGAGGCAGGCAACGTATCTAGTGGGGTCCCTGAGGGATCTGTTTTGGTCCTACATTATTCAATATTTTCATTAATGACTTGGAAAGTGGAGTGGAGAGTATGCCGATAAAATTTGCAGGTGACACCAAGCTGCGAGGGGCTGCTAGCACTTCTGAAGACACAATTAAAATTCAAAATGACCTTGACAAACTGGAGAATTGATCTGAAATAAAGAAAATGAAATTCAATAAAGACAAGTGCAAAGTACTACACTTAGGAACTAAAAATCAAAAGCACAACTTCAAAATGAGGAATATTCAAAATAACTGGCTAAGTGGAAGAACTGATGAAAAGGATCTCGGAGTTATAGTGGCTTACAAATTGAATATGAGTAAGGTTAAGATCTTGTCAAGGTTATTTTTAGTAATAATCATGGACAAATCATGTGCAATAACCGTTACTTCCACAGAAGCTCAAGCACCACCACTGGGGGGAAGGGTGTGCAGGCTGACAGCTGGAGGCCCCTCGCCTGGGTTGGACTGACAGCCCAAGCCCCTCAGTCCAGACTGACTACCCGGGGTAAGGAGCTGACAGCCAGAGTCCTGCCACCCAGGGCAGGCTGTCAGCCTGAGCCCTGCCACGTGGGGCTCACCTCACCACCAGGTGTGGGGGCTGACAGCCAAAGCCAGACAGCTGGAACCTTACCATCTGGGGCAGTGGCACTGGAACATTTTTAATAGTGGGGGTGCTGAAAGCCACCCTTGTCCATGGCCCCCGCCCCCGCTGGGGCCAGGAGCAGGGCCATGCCTCCGGGGGGGGAGGGGGAACCCAGGCAGGGGTAAGCGGGCCAAAGCTGGGGCCACAATTGAAGGCGGGCACAGGGCTGGTGGCAGGCACCCTCAGGCATTGGGCCTGAGGTCGTGTGCAAGGCCAGAACCGGAGGCACGGGCCAGTGGCTGGGACCCCCAGGCATGGGGCCTGGAGCAGAGGCACTGAGCTGGTGGCCAGGACCCCTGGGTGTGGGGCCGGGACCCAGCATGTGGGGCTGGGAGCAGAGCCCCGCATAAAAAATGGCACCCCCCGCACCCATAGTTCCTGTGCCTATGATCCGGCTGCTCAACCTGGGGGCTGACAGCCCAAGCGCCACTGCCCGGAGCTGACAGTCCAAGCCCTGAAGTCATGGAGGTTGTGACAGGTTCCCCCCGGGGTGCCACCTGGAACTGTGGGCACCACTGAGCCTGACTGACCCACCAGCCTGGGGTCCTTTTACACTGAACTGCTGTGACAGGCCCTCAAGCACACATACAGCTGGGGACACACCCAGCTGCAGAAACATACAGACACTGATCAGCTCTGCGTGGGAAGGCTTCAGCTAAGGAACTTCCCAGCCACTTAGGCACACACCCCCCCCCCTGGAGTGTAAATCCAAAATTATACCGTCTTGTGCTGAACAGAGATCTGTACAGCATAAGCTCATGAAATTTGCTCTCTCCCTCAATGTGAAGAGGAAATATACAACAGCTTTTTACCCCAAATTATAACCTCCACACATTGGCTTGTGATAAAACAAAAACAAATTTATTAACTACAGCAGATAGATTTTAAGTGATTATAAGGGATAGCAAACAGATCAAAGCAGATTACCTAGCAAACAAACAAAAATGCAATCTAAGCTTAATATACTAAAGAGATTGGATATGAGTAGCAAATTCTCACCCTAAATGATGATTTAAGCCAGGTGCAGAGATTCTTAAATGGCAAACTGCACTTGCTTGCAGCTTAAAACCCCAGGTATTGCTCTCCCAGGCTAAAAATCCCTCTAGCCTGGGTCCAGCCCTCCCCCCCCCCAAGTTCAGTCCTTGTTCCGCAGGTGTTTCCAGGAGTCTCTTTGGGTGGAGAGTCAGTGAAGAACCCCAGTGATGTCACTCCCCTGCCTTAAATAGTTTTTGCATATGGTGGGAATCCTTGGGAACCAAGGTTGATTCCCCCACCCAGTCAGTGCAAAAGCACTGTAATTCCAGGATGGAGTCCACTACTAGGTGACTTGGTCACATGTCCCTATAGGTTCACAGCAGCCATGACTTGGAGGCTGTATGTAGCATCCTCAGGAAGGCTCCTCGATTGGAGATAATCTTCTTCTAAGGCCTATTGTTTTCTCTAATGGCCCTTCCCAGCCAACCATCTAGACTGATTGCATTCTTCCTTGGGGGCAATACCCAGGTGTAAACACATTTGTAATAGACAATGCATAGACAATATTCCTAACTTCAGATACCAAAATGATACATGCATACAAATAGGACAATCATATTCAGTAAATCATAACCTTTTCAATGATCTCTCACATGACCTAACTTGTAAAAAATGCATCATAGTTATGCCATACTCATAACTCTATGAAGAATATGGGACGTAGTGTCACAGAGATCATGAAAAATCATGGCCCCTTTGACTTCCATGATGGACTCGTAGCCTTAAATATGAGTCAACAATCTGATGCAGTTTTGGAAAAAGCTAATATCATTCTGGGGTTTATTTACCGAAGTGCTCTGTACAAGACACAGGATGTAATTGTCTTGCGCTACTTGGCACTGGTGAGGCCTCAGCTGGAACACTGTGTCCAGTTTTGGTAGCCACACTTTAAGAAAGATGTGGACAAACTGGAGAGAGTCCAAAGGACAACAACAAAAATTATTAAAAAAAAAAAAAGTTTAGAAAACCTTTCCTGGAAGGAAAGGTTAAAAAAACAGACATGTTTAGTCTTGAGAAAAGAAGACTGAGGTGGGGGAGACCTGATAGCGGTCTTCAAATAGATTAAGGACAGTTATAAAGAGGACTGTGATCAGTTGTTCTCCATGTCCATTGAAGGTAAGACAAGTAATAATCAGTTTAATCTGAAGCAAGGGAGATTTAGGTTAGATATTAGGAAAAACTTTCTAACTATAATGCTAGTTAAGCACTAAAATAGGCTTTGAAGGGAGGTTGTGGAGTCCCTATCACTGGAGGTTTTTCAGAACAGATCTACTTGTCCCGCATCAGAGGAGAAGACAGGACTAGATGACCTCTCAAGGTCCTTTCCAGCCCTCCATATCTATGATACTATAGGAATTGCTATGGCAGATATATACCACGGAAGGATTCCACCAGGGGCTTTGGGGCTTTATGTTATACAGGCACCTATTACCTCCCACACACACACTCTGCCCATGTTTTTTTACACTTGCTATCTGGTCACCCGAGATAAATCTTGTTTGTGAAATGTCCAGTAACAGGCCTAAGAGAGGTAATTTTGAAAATGAGACATTGCAGCAAAGGAGAACACTGATTGGCTGCTACCGTGATATGATTCCTGGAATATCTCTTTGGGGAGGTGAAATTTCCAGCAATGACACAACATGGCTGTCAGTCATATTATTACACAGAGAGGCCAAACTCTGATCTCAGTAACACTGATATTAATCTAGACCAACTCCACTAAAAACAAGGAAGATAATCTGTCTATACCAGTGTAAATGAGAGCAGAATCTGGCATTATCTAATAGGAATGTGAAGGTAATATTTGGCTAAAATTGACAGCAACATACCCCATACTCTAGTGATTGGGGCCCTCAGCTGGGAGGTAGAAGACCTGAGTTCTTGTCCCTGCAGAGTGGGGATTTCAGCCAGACTCTCCCATATCCTTGGTGAGTGCTCTAATCCCTGGGTTATTTGGTATGGGTGGGAGTGTGGGTACCTCCTCCTCTAGTGTTTTGTGCATGGCCCAGTCTTGTAGGTGCCTATCAGATTGGGCCCTGCAGGAAAATACCTTATCTGAGGATCTCATTGGGGCTTAGGTGTGAGCTAGGCATCAGGTATCAGGACTGAGGTGACCTTGCACATGTCCATCACACAGAAATGTAGGCACCATGGGGACTTAAACTTCGGTGCCTAGGGGATTTAGATACCTGGAGGGTTAGGCGGCAGCTGAGTGGAAGCTTTGAGGATCTACATTTTTAAATTAGGTGCATAATGGGGCAGTTAAGCATCCAAATCCCTTTATGGATCTAGCCCTAAGAAGTCTCACTGATGTTCAATTAGACTTAGGCTCCTAAGTGCTTAAGTCACTTTTTGAAAATGAGACTTGCATCTAAATCACTGAGGCCTATCAATGCTGAGTGGAGCAATACCATAAATACCTTTAAAACGCTGGGCGTCAGGCATTTTTTAAAATATCACCCTACATTTTTTTTAATATGGCCAAAGAGAGAATAAAGAAGAATCCAAACCATAAGAATCACCTGGCAAAACATGTTTTAGAAGGAAGAATTTGCCTTTTGACCTGTAGCTTCCATCCCTACTATGACATAGATGTTTTGTTTTGGCAAAGGCAAAAGCAGAGATTTCAGAGAAAACAAGAAAACGTGCCCATGCCAATTTTTTTAAAAAAAACTTTTCATGGTTATTGTAAAAAAGAAAAAAAAAGAAAAAATGCACTGGTCTCTGTGGGGCAGCTCCTCAATTGGTGTAAATCATCATAGCACGAATGACTTCAAAAGAAACATGCCAATTTTTACCAGCTGAGGATCTGACCCTGAATGTCTAAATGTTCTGTAATTCTTTTTGCAAATAGTATTGTACTCCAGTCAAATGGAGAAAATAGTTGTATCTGGTGAGTAAGTACACTACCAGTTACAATGTTCAAAGATGCCCAAGTCTCATTTTCAAAAGGACCTAAATCACTCAGAAGCTTAAATCCCATTGGCTGAAAACGGGACTGAGGGACCAATGTCACTTAGATGCTTTTGAAAATAGTACCTATTCTGCCTACATTACATTATTGTACCTGCTCAGCAATAAACAGTCTTTTTTTTTTGCTTGCTTGCTCGAATATTCAGTGCCCCTGAGACTAGAAGATCATGTACTAATCATGCTAATAGCATAATTTCCCTTCATTTTTCCAACACAGGCGGTCAATAAATCAGGTTTAAGTAACTCCCAGTCCTGGAAGATAAGACAAAATTTGTGATGTCTTTAGTTGCATTTAGGTTATTTATTATAAAACTTGTGGAGTATGCAACATAGGAAATTAATTTAGGTAGATAGAGGAAAAAATCCATTATAACCTGGCACAAATTCATAGGTCAATGGACATTAATGCAGAGCTAATAAAGATAAGAATCCAAACACTGTAGTGTAATTTTTCAGATATTGTCCAGGTGATGCCCATAGAAAACCAGTTATTTCATAATGATTCTGCTGCAGTCTAGATAATTTCTAAATATGACTCTAATTTCGTGTACGTTATGCTGACAATCTACAAACTTACAAGACTCTCTCCTTCTTCTCTTCCTTATCTGCTTCTACACAGTAGCACCCTTAAAAACACCCCTTGCCACTTAATTGCTTGATCCCACTTTAGGGCTCTCTGTAATAAAATGTAATAGCCTCCTGTAGGACATCTGTTTTATCAGCAACCCTCTACAAACATGCTGAGAATGAAATCCACCACTGACTCTCAGTAGCAATTGTGATGGTTTATCCATGCACTCACACAGGAATAAAAGTATCTCTGTGGTCCTTATTTCAGTGTACTTATTTGTGGCTAGCAACCCTACAACTACAGAAACCTGGAAATATGCTGAGGCTTACCCCTTCTATCCAGTTTCATCCCTCACCTGATAGTTCCAATACAATGAGATATGGTATTTGAAGGTGAGGCTATAACCTTGGACTGGCCTGCTGAATCCTTCAGAGAGGAACATATTTTTGTAGTCTGAGTACAAGTGTGGGAGCCAGGAACTATGCAGATGTAATCCCATCCTTGACACTGTTTTCCTCTGTGCCTTTGAGCAAGTAATGTAACAGCCTCATTTTCTCTATTTCCACAAGGATAATATTTGACCTACCTGACTGGATTGTTGTGATGATTACTTGATTAATGCTTAGAAAGCACACTAAGGATTGAAAGAGCTATCTAAATATATTTAAGTAGCACTATTATATTGGCTGAGAGCAATATAGATGCTTAGATACCATGCACAGGGGTATAGTAACTTAAAAACAACATAGGTAGATGGATGCATATGAATGCTCTTCAGACCTCAAATTAGCACTTCTCCACAGATAATTCAGAAAGCGGTGGTATAAACTACCTGAGAACTAACAGCTTCAATTTCCTGACTCTTCCAACTCTAGATGGCCTTGGGAACAAAAGCCAGGCTTGGTAGTTCAAAGTGATATACTAGACTGACCAAATACTGCTTTTTGATATTTGTCTTAGTCCCACCCCCAGTTCCACCCATATGACCATATACTATCACCACTATTTTCCCCATATAATCTCTGAACTTTTTTCTTTTGCTTCTGGAAATCACTTTTATGGCAGGCAGATCACTTAACTTCTTCAGAAGATATTTTCTATGTACTTCACAAAGACCCTGATTCAGGAAAGCTCTTAAGTACCTACTTAAATCCATACTTATTCAGGAAAGCTCTTAACCCTGTGATTAACTAGTTTTCCTGAATAAGGATGGTCACAGTTTTAGGATTAGTTGTACCTTTAACCCTCTCTGGGTCTTCCTTGAAGGCACTTATTACAGTTTTAGGCTTCTTAGTTGTCACCTCTTTTGGGATGAAGACCTGTATCTCTTCCCCTTTAGACCAGAGATTTAAGCTTGCAGTCACTGTGAATTCCTAGTTGGTCTGACTGGGGTCCAGCACCTGTAGTTAACTCTTTCTCCAGTGGCTATAACAGTATACCAGTTATCAATAAGCCTTCACAGAGCAAACTGCATTTATTCTGAGGGCAAAAGCATTATAAAAGAACCTACACACATGCTAAAAGCTTACCAGAGGTCACCCCCAACTCAGACATAGGGCTTCAGTAGGTGTCAGTCTTTCAAACCACATAGCTGAGTTTGCCCCTTTGGTTACAAGTTCATGCCAGTTTTAAGCTCAGGAAATGGACTCTAACTGGACAGCTCAGCCATTTCTCTATCCAGCTCGGGCCTTTGCTCTGCTGTCTGTGGGATCAGGTAATCACCAGTCAATGACCCTCTCCTCAGGGCGTAGCTTCAAAAGTCTGGATTTTTGTGTAACAGGAGTTGTGGAATTTGCATTAACCAGTCCCCAGGGATCCCCAGGAAACCCACTTATTATTTACTGTCCCAAAAATCCTTGCCTGTTTGGCACTTTTGAATATAGTAATTTGAACTTGTTACACTTCCCATGTCTCACATCTGCCACAAGGATGCTTTTTTGAATCAGAACCAGAGTAATTTATATATTGTGAGCAAAATACAACATTCTCTCCTGAGCCAAACTGAAATTCAATGAAATTCCTATGGCTCTGCTATTATAGTCAATGAAACTGATGGTTATATTCCTGAAAGAATGTTAATTATGTAGTCATGATCAAATAATACTGGTGGATAAATGAGGTGTCCTGCTGTAATTAAGTTGCAGACCATAGTAAAGCTAATTGAGCTATACCATGGAGCTATATCATGGATATTTATATGGTTCTGCATCAAATAATTCAATATAGGCTGTGTGTACAATTTCTTAACAATTGATCAGTTTATTACTGGGATAAATAAGATCGGGTCTGGAATTTTATTTTTGCTTTCTGTCACCTTCGGATGTCTATTCCAACTTGAAAATTAACTTAGGTTTGCCTGTGAGTAACAAACACAAGGGCTGAAAATAAGTGGTAGGATTTGTTACAAAGTCATTTCAAACTCTACACATTGTTAAAGTTATTGTGGAGTAAAATACATACTCCTACCAAAAAAGGACATTCTCCCTATAGGTAACCGAACCTATCAATTATTTGCTCAGACCTGGCTAGATGTATGTTCTGTATATTATGTATTAAAAATACCAATAAAGTGAGATCAGAGTGTAATTATACACTACAATTATATGTTCTGGGAGATAACTAGTAGTTAGGCAAGTGCCCATCCTACCTATAGACAGGCTGGAACCCTGTGTTGCCCAGAATTATCACAAGACGACCTGAAATATTTCTAGCTGTTTCAACGCTCAGTACTGTATAAGATCCTTTATCTCCTGTCTATGGGATATAGAACCTAGCTGAGGAAATGAACATTTACATTCAGAGCTTGTTGGCTGAGGGGATTGGAGAGATATATTCCACATTTTGGGAACATACAGAATTAGAAATTATTCATAGTGATTTCAGGTTTGCTTACATTTCAATGTTTCATAATTAGTTATTGTTACTTGGCTTTGATAACAGCTTATGAAAATTAGAGAAATAGCTTCCTATAAATGCCATTTTGTTTATATTTTATCAGCAGGAACATAGGTCTAAGATCTTCAAAAGTAATTAGGCTCCTACTCCAATTGAAATCAATGGGAGTTAAGCATCTAAATTCCTTTGGAGATCTGGGCCATAGTAATGGCCATTCTGGATCAGACTAGTGATCCCTTTAGCCCAGTGTCCTATCTCTGAGAGTGGAGAGTACCAATTACTTCAGGGGAAGGTGCAAGAAACCCTGAATAACTTATGAAATAACCTGACCACAGAGAACACCAATTAAACTTCAGCTTATGCCCTGAAGCACGATGGTTTTTAATAATTTTCAAAGCTCTTTTTTTTAATCCTGGGTATTCTTATAATTCATATATATGTCTAATCCCTTTTTTTGAATCCTACTAAACTCTTGCTTCCATGTTACCGTGTGGCAAAGAGCTCCGCGGAATAGTTGTACATTGTATGAAAACTATATTTCCTTTAATCTGTTCTGAATTTGCCACTTCACAATTTCATTGAAAGCCCCCTTTTTCTTGTATTTTGAGAAATGGTGGACAGATGTTCCCAAAGTAGCTTTAAGTATATTTAATGACTGTACCAGTTTACCATACAAAGGCTTCAGTTATTCCAGCCAGTGCCCTCTATCTCCCATTCGGTTATGTGCACTGTTATTCAGTTACTATAGTCAGATGTGGAGGGAGCTCACAGAGTTTTGGTGATGATCACTAGGGAGGGTGGGACATATCCTGTCATGCTAGTGAGGGACAAAAGTATGTCTGGGGGTCGAGGGAAGATGCCAGCAATCTTCTCTCTACTCTTTGAGGTCCAAGTGGTGGTGGAAAATAGAAAGACACTCTGGAAAAAGAGCAGAGCTGGAATAAGTTGATCTGAGTCTCTAGATGAATCATAACACGGGGTTCCACCCTTTCTCCATAGCCCTGTCCCAACACTTATAATGGTGATGCCAGTCCTGCCTCCTTCCCGCCCAGAAAAGCATGAGCAGTGGTATGGGGTCCCCTTTTCCTACCCAGGAACTTCCACGGGGAACCCCCTTTTGGAGCAGCAGCAGCAGGGGACCCCTCTCTCATCTAGATAGGCAGAGATTGCAGCCAGCTCTTACCTGCCCCTCCCCCACTCCCCAGTACTTACTTTAGTAACTGGGGTATATCTGTTTGAGTGAGTTGGACAGGTACACTGCACTCTTTTCCTCCTACCACACAAAGTCCTCTGCTGCAGAAGAGTTGACAGGGCTCCCCAGAGCAGTGGGCCTAGAAGGTAAAACCTAATCGAAATGCACAATGTGGTTTAAACGTCTCAGAACTTTTGTATTAAGCTTTCTGCAGACTCAGGCAGATGTCACCAAATGAGTTACATTCAGCTCCTATTTCCAAGGTCTTTTTCACAACTATAAGGGCTAGAAACCTACTCTTTTAAAAACAGAAAGCTCAGATTTTAATGTAATCACCTGACTCCATGTGCTTGGGCCTCAGGTACAGGCCTATGGTGCCTAGACCTTAATCTGACTATGAGAAAAGAAGCCCTAAAAAAGTGATCCACTCTACTCAAACACACAGGACAGCCAATGGAGCTCAGTGGGAGGTGATGGGGAAACTTGCAGGACTGCTCCTTTTTTCCCTCCTGACTGGTGATGTCAGTTCCTCACCAGGTGGTTTGGCTGCTGATTGCTGTAAGCCAGCAGTGGGGCAAGGGAGCTTGAAGGGGGAAAAACACCATGGTTAGGATTTTCAATAAAGCTCAGTATTGGCCTGACTCTACTCCCATTGAAGCCAATGGCACTTTTACTATTAAATTCAATGGAAGCAGAGGCAGGCCACGTTGTTCTATATTTGACCAGGGACAAGGCCAGGCCAGCTGTCACATAGCTCCAGAATCAGGAGCAGTAAAGTATCATGAAACCACCTCACTTCTCTCTGGTCCTATGATGAGCAGCATATCCCCAGAACAGAGAATCTGGCCCTATTTTATTCGAACCAAATGGAACTCAAATCTCCAAAATCTTCTAGAATCCACACTTTCCTCACAAATGCCTGTTGGGAGCCAGTATTCTAGTAGCTTCTGAATTTATGTACATGTACTTGCTGTGTTTTCAAAGTATTACTGTTTCTTGTCCTGTTCTGTGCGAACAGGCTAGGTGAGAGAGGGCACAGGGAGTCTGAACAAGCACAGGGATTCCTCTACAGTAATAAACCAAGTATAAGCTAGAATTACTATTTCCTGCACCCACCTATATGCTGTGCTTCCACAGGCCAACCAGACTGCTGGCTAGGTCCTAGAGGTCTCGCCTGCTATGGTGTACGCTATACATTACCTAGAATACATTCCTTTCTATGTGAGCAAAATAATGTGTCCTGATTTGTGTCCTTCCCCTGGCTGGTAGATTTCAAGTAGCACAGGATGCACCTGTTGGTCTCCTCGCTTCCCTTTAAAGCAATGGCTAGGGCAGGAGTTGCCCACTTGTTTTTGAGCTGCCCTTTTTTTAAATACAGGAGTATATAAACACCCAAGTGGGATGTCACAAGTGAAGGAGAATTAAGCTCTTCATTCCAGCCATTAATATCCTATATATCCCATCTTCACTTCACTTTCATATTCATTACTTCTATAATGAAGAAAAGATATTTTAATGGTCAAAAAATTCTAAATGATTAATGGCATCTTTGTTAATGACATTTTAAAAGTATTTCAGGCTGCAAATGTGACACTACAATAATTAAAAATCACATTCAATTTCCAAAGGCCCTAATCTTAAACTTTATATTGCTGGCAGAAACATAAAATTATATCCAGTAATGCTTTGGGTGCTTCTGTATGATGAAAAAGCTCAGGAATTCTATGAGCACTGCCAAAAAATAATGTGCTCTCAGGAACTCTGGAAGTTGAGCAGGAAGATAACTGATGAGAATATGACAGAGTGAATGAACAAATTGTTCAGCATAGAGGAATTCTCAGTCCAGTGACATCTTTTTCTCTGAGACGTGGATTGGGGTCCAAGAGTAGCATAATGGCACCAAATGGATAAAAGCAACAATAAAACCCCTTCTCATGCATAATGCATGCATTCTCTCTATTGGAGTTTACATCACCATCTGGTGTTTAATTATTCCTGCTTTACACCACATGGTGGTGTGAACCTAATGGAATGAATATGTACATTACAATAATCTAGTGCATAGATTCTGGTTTGCTAATTATAAGGTGCCAGATCCCCTTTAAAAAAAATAAGAGTTGAAATTCATTCTTCAAAATAACAATTTTTGTAGAATCTCACCAGAAAAATAGAATAATAGCTAATTTTGACATTCTATAAAAATCCATTGTTCCTGAATGGCTGATTGATTTTCTTTAACATCTGCACAACATAAATTAATTAGACTGTATCTTCAGTATCCCCATTCTAATCACACCATCAATTTTACCAGTAGGGTGTTGTTTTTTAAAATACACCTTGCTGTTGATGGCTTTGCTTTTCCTTTCTCTTTGTCCTCCCCTGAAGACATAGTAGCTGTCACAACACATACAACGTTTGTTACATATCCAGGCTGCTATTTTTTCCCATTATTACCTGTAGGTCATTAGATTCCAACCTGTCGTCAGTGTATCTGAAAGCAATATCCTGTATTATTAAGCTAATTGGGATGATAGTTTCAACTTGGCACCATGCCCTATTTGAGTGAAACTTCAGCAAGTACAGCATTCCCAGTGCCCACAGCAGGGACACAGAAAACAGATTTCAGAGTAGCAGCCGTGTTAGTCTGTATTCGCAAAAAGAAAAGGAGGACTTGTGGCACCTTAGAGACTAACCAATTTATTAGAGCATAGCTCACGAAAGCTTATGCTCTAATAAATTGGTTAGTCTCTAAGGTGCCACAAGTCCTCCTTTTCTTTTTTTGAGAAAACAGATTGTGTCCCTCATCAACAAATTATACTGTCCACATTTTTTTATTAAGAGAAGTTTGTATAATGCATATTATGATATGTTTAGAGAGCGAGCATTTGTTTTATTAATTACAGAGAAAACTTGGAACAGTTTAGAAATGTGTCTGATGGTACTGCTTTTCCACCAGGAGATAATGATTACCTGGGAAGATAATTCTGTTACCTGAAACCCAGCTGACTGTCCCATCCCATGCAATGCAATCCTTCTTTAAAGCTGCAGTGGACTGTTTATCACATATTCAAATTCTAACTTACAAGCCCACTGAGGTTTGCTTTGATATGCTTGTGAACTCATGACTGTAGTTCATTTGTTATGTACAGATGTCTTAAATATAAAGGGAAGGGTAAACCCCTTTGAAATCCCTCCTGGCCAGGGGAAAGCTCCTCTCACCTGTAAAGGGTTAAGAAGCTAAAGGTAAACTCGCTGGCACCTGACCAAAATGACCAATGAGGAGACAAGATACTTTCAAAAGCTGGGAGGAGGGAGAGAAACAAAGGGTCTGTTTCAGAGTAACAGCCGTGTTAGTCTGTATTCGCAAAAAGAAAAGGAGTACTTGTGGCACCTTAGAGACTAACCAATTTATTAGAGCATAAGCTTTTGTGAGCTACAGCTCACTTCATCAGATGCATATCGTGGAAACTGCAGCAGACTTTATATATACAGAGAGAATATGAAAGGGTCTGTGTGTCTGTCTATAGTCTATATGCTGGTTTCTGCCGGGGATAGACCAGGAATGGAGTCTTAGAACTTTTAGTAAGTAATCTAGCTGGGTATGTGTTAGATTATGATTTCTTTAAATGGCTGAGAAAAGAATTGTGCTGAATAGAATAACTATTTCTGTCTGTGTATCTTTTTTGTAACTTAAGGTTTTGCCTAGAGGGGTTCTCTATGTTTTTTTAATCTAATTACCCTGTAAGATATCTACCATCCTGATTTTACAGGGGGGATTTCTTTATTTCTATTTACTTCTATTTTTATTAAAAGTCTTCTTGTAAGAAAACGGAATGCTTTTTCATTGTTCTCAGATCCAAGGGTTTGGGTCTGTGGTCACCTATGCAAATTGGTGAGGCTTTTTATCCAACATTTCCCAGGAAAGGGGGGGTGCAAGTGTTGGGAGGATTGTTCATTGTTCTTAAGATCCAAGGGTCTGGGTCTGTAGTCACCTAGGCAAATTGGTGAGGCTTTTACCAAACCTTGTCCAGGAAGTGGGGTGCAAGGTTTTGGGAAGTATTTTGGGGGGAAAGATGCGTCCAAACAGCTCTTCCCCAGTAACCAGTATTAGTTTGGTGGTGGTAGCGGCTAGTCCAAGGACAACAGGTGGAATACTTTGTACCTTGGGGAAGTTTTGACCTAAGCTGGTAAAGATAAGCTTAGGAGGTTTTTCATGCAGGTCCCCACATCTGTACCCTAGAGTTCAGAGTGGGGGAGGAACCTTGACAACAGACTGAAAAGCAAGCCCCAAAGCCACTCATATTTATATTTGGAAAGAGTGAATGAGAGAGTGAGACAGAGTGAAATAAAAAGACTCTAAGTGTATGTCTACACTGCAATTAAAAACTCTTAGTTGATGCATGTCAGCTGACTTGAATTTCCTGGGCTCAGGCTAATGGGCTGTTTAACTGAGATCTGGATGTTCAGGCTCATGCTAGAGCCAGGGCTGTAGGACCTTGTGATGTGGGAGGGTCCCAGAGCATGGACTACTGTCTGAGCCCAAATGTTAAATAGCCCCACAGTCTAAGCCCCACAGGACCAAATCAGTTGGTACAGGCCACCTGCGGGTGTCTAGTTGCAGTGTAGACATACCTAAGAACCTAGAAGAAAAGGACATTGAAGTGCTGCTTTTTTTCCCCCTTTGGAGATTTCTCCATTAGCTTTAATCACACCTTAGAATCATGTGTTTAGAGAACCTTTAAAAAGAAACAGAAAATTTATTCACCAGGAAGCTTTTACCAAACTCTGACAACTCTACTCTTTATGACCTTGGCAATTTTAAACTTTTCTTTTTCTTTCTTTGTTGGAATACACTAGAACTTTGTGGCAGGTTAATGAAAGACTCTTCCTATAGTACTCAGCTCTTCACTAGCTAGTCCCAAACAGGAATTTTGAGCATCAGGAAAAAGTGTTTTTATAACATACTTGGAAATTCTAGACCGAATTCTGAGCTGTTGCTCTTTACACAACTATTGCAAAGCCTATATCGCTAGTCCTGGAAGGATTGCCTCAGTGTAGTAGGACATTCTGGTAGCTTACAACCAGTGTTGCATCTCCTATGCAACCCCCTTCCTGGTGTAGTGGGCATACTTAGGGAAAAAGAGGTATACTCAGGATTTCCTATGCTCTGGTGATTTCTGACTGCCATATTAACTCATTTGGCCCATTGGCATCTACTGCAAGTTAGAGTAGCCCTCAGGCAAGCCATGACGACGGGCATTTCAACAGACAGCCCAGGATCACAAGTGCAAAGGGAGTCTCATGAATCCAAGGGTGAACCACAACCAAGACCAAATGTTTGTTTCCTGGAGCAAATGTTTGTGTCTACATTACTACTTACAGTTGTGTCAGTTAATATGTATTAATTGGCAATCACTTAATGCAAATTATGACACAATCAAAAACTCTAGTATAGGCAAGCCCTGACAGTCTGCACTCAGTTCTGAGAAAAAAAAATGTCTGAATTTTACACTCTGGGAGAGAGCTTATACACAGAAAACAAAGCCATGACAATTTCATAGCTACATATACCACAACAAACGATCCTTTACAAATAATTATTGGGGTAGGTGCACCTACAAGTACCATACTTCTGTCAGATATTATAAAAAGTGTACATTTCCCCGTAACTGAAACAGCCTATTTTATCTAGTTGCACTATGCAAATACCAATTTGTTTCCTTTTTAGCTTTCTAATCAAAACAGATATATCTTAATTTAAGGACAAGGTATAGATATTTGTGGCCTCATCAAACCAGTGTGGTTGTCATTTATTATCTTTTTTTTATTGCCTTAGCAACAGAGTGAAAAGGCTATAATATTTTCTTGCATTTATTTTTGTGTCTGCAAAATAACAGATTCCCATTACATTTACAATTTAAATTTGAATTTACAAACAACAATTCACTATTTAAAGTGTTAATGGGTGGGTATTGGTGGTAGAGGAGGGGTGTTCTTGCTAGTGGTCTTCCCATTTTCAAACATATTATACGTAAAAAAAACCTCTTCTGCAGAGCAATGATTGTCTTGAGATAGGTGTCACTGTTTTGCAGAGAAACTAATTTAGAAGTAATCAAAAAATGTAGCAGTCTCCACCAATTGCTTTTGATGCAGAGGTAGATTGTTTCCCAATTCTCAACTCATCAACAGATATGAGTCAGAGTTGAAATAAGTCTTATGTCCAGAGGTAAATGCAGATACCACAGACCTCTAATCAGATTACCTGGTGTGCATGGTCCCTGCAAAAGTGCAGATTGCATTTCTAGTACTTGAAGAAATTCAGAAAAGGACTATCTGGGGTTAAATTTAGCATTAGCTCATCAGCATTCATGCCATGGCATGAAGAAGAAAAAATAACAGAGAAACATGAGAAGAGGAGTAGATAAAAGGCAGGCACAGAGAGGAAAAAACATGTTGTTTCTTAATTGGGGTGGAAAGAAAGAAGAGGAGAGGAAAGACATTGCTTGCAGCTCTTTCTTTATGAGAAACCTTCCTGTGACTTCTGTCTATGTAGGTTAAAAATGCAGTGCTGCCCCTAATGTAGTTTCAGCATTAGAGTGAAAATCCAAAAAAGGATTGGTGAGAGAGAGAAAGGGTATGTATCTCAGTGACCAGCATTTATAATATGCATCAAAAATGTCTATGGGCCAGATCCTCAGCTAAAGTCATTGGAGCTCTGCAAGTTTATGCCACCTGAAGCTCTACCTCCACAGAGTGCATCTGTAGCTGGTGTCGTTATCATTTACTGCATGTAAGATAGTAGTGGAAAAGCCTCACAAGGGTCAGAGGTTCAGTTTGGACACATACCCCCAAATATGACTAATTAGCTGAACTGTCTCTGTGAACTCCTGGCCTTGAAGTCAGTGGGAGTGGCTGAGAATTTCACCCCTTGAATATGAAGTATTAGAATGAAATTAAATCTTCAGAGACTGGGCTTCCAGAAGAAATTTCCAGTATATTCCATTTTCAGCCCCCACAGGAATATTACAGGAACAGCCTCTCTGATTATGTTTTGGCACTTTTGGTCCCAGCTGGGATTAGGTGAATTTGGTCCCAGCAAAAGCTTAGGTGAATGCAAATAATCACAGAATCAACATAATAGAAGATTAGGTTTGGAAGAGACCTCAGGAGGTCATCTAGTCCAACCCCCTGCTCAAAGCAGGGCCAACACCAAATAAATCATCCCAGCCAGGGCTTTGTCAAGCCGTGCCTTAAAAACCTTTAAAGATGGAGATTCCACCACCTCCCTAGTTAACCCATTCCAGTGCCTCACCACCCTCCTAGTGAAACAGAGTTTCCTAATATCCAACCAAGACCTCTCCCACTGCAACTTGAGACCATTGCTCCTTGTTCTGTCATCTGCCACCACTGAGAATAGCCTAGCACCGTCCTCTTTGAAACCCCCCTTCAGGTAACTGAAGGCTGCTATCAAATCTCCCCTCATTCTTCTCTTCTGCAGACTAAATAATCCCAGCTCCCTCAGCCTCTCCTCGTAAATCAAGTGCCCCAGCCCCCTGATCATTTTCGTTGCCCTCCACTGGACTCTCTCCAATTTGTCCACATCCTTTATGTAGTGGGGGGCCCAAAACTGGACGCAATACTCCAGATGTGGCCTCACCAGTGCCGAATATAGGGGAATAATCTCTTCCCTTGATCTGCTGACAATGCTCCTACTAACACCGCACAATATGCCGTTAGCCTTTTTGGCAACAAGGGCACACTGCTGACTCATATCCAGCTTCTCATCCACTTTAATCCCCAGGTCCTTTTCTGCAGATCTGTGATGTAGTTTATATATATTATATATATATTTTAAAGTTTTATTGTATCACCTATTAAGAGAAATCAGAGTGAACTGAATTTATTTCATTGAAACATTTTTTTAAATAAAAAACTGTCTTTTCTGCTGAAACTTTCAATAAAAAAATGAAAACCAGAAAGTTTTTGGTAGACATTTTTGGGTTTCATTACAAAAAAATTGTTTAAAAAAATCAAGTTTTTGGGTTTTGTTTTGTTTTGGTTTTTTGGTCAAACAACTAAAAAATGTTAAAGGGATATTTTGAATATTTTTAAAAATCATGTTATGAAAAATATTTGGTAATTTTGATCAACTCCAGTAGAAATATGAAATGAAAAACAAAGAAAGATTTTTAATGTAAATGTTCCCCTGCAACATTTGAACCCAAACGTTGCTGTCTCACATAAGTTGAAAATCAAGTACAATAATTAGACTGACTATAAATAATTACTGTGCAGTGTTGTTGTAGCTTTGTTGGTCCCAGGATATTAGAAAGACAAGGTGGGTGAGGTAATATCTTTTATTGGACCAACTTCTGCCACACAGATCTGTTCCTCAGGTTGGTGCTCAGAGTGAGGAAGAGCTCTGTGTAGCTCAAAAGCTTGTCTCTCTTGCCAAAGGTAGTCCAATAACAGATATTACCTCACCTACCTTGTGTGTATAAATAGTCACTGTCTGTGCCACTGCTCAACCTGTAGGAAATACAAAATTTACACTGACTAAATGGTGAAATGTATATTTGGAATTTAAAGACTTCAGCTTTGAGATTGTAAATATTAGTACTATAAGAAAAATGCAACTATGTAGGGTGCAATCCTATTATCTTTAGTTAAGCAAGACCCAGCATTGATTTCAGCAGAGTGATCAGTGTACCTCACATTGACTTCAGTGGAAATTTACCTGAGTAAGGATTGCAGATTGGCTTCCAGGATTTTTATCTGGAATCCAGAATGTATTCATCCACTAGGTCTCTCTGGCAACTGTTAATTTTGACAAGCACTGCATGTTGCAGGACACTAAGATAGGATTTTCCAAAGTGCCCAGGTCTATTGACTTTCAATACACTTGTGCTCCTCAATTACATAGGTGTTTCTGAAAATCCCATACTAAGAATTTAGTTAAATAGATGGATGGATAGGTAGGGTAATGGGCAAAGGTCAGGGAACCTGACTGTTTCATTCAGTTCTCAGAGGGGTTTTAAAATGTTTCTAAAAATGATTTATCAGTTTTGCTGGGAGAAAAAAGAGACTCTGAAAAGGATATGTATCGGTTTATATAATAGCGTATTGTTTGGTAGTGCTTTTGAAAAAGTAAAATAGAAGGGGCATAGATCATCATGGGGATGTGTGAGTCGAAAAAAGACATGAGAAAAGAAACATGTTGGAATGGGCCTATTGCCCATCTAGACTTTACATGGTTCACAGGAAGGGAAAACTATCCCATGATGCACCAGGACAATAGTGTATTACCATAGAAAGAATGACTCCAGCTGGTGAGCTGTTTATACTCTGAAGCAGGAATATAGCTCTTCTATATTAGAGATTGAAACCGCAGATTGTACTCATCTTCATATATGTCTAATCTTTATTTTGAATATTAAGTATCATTTATCTTAATAATAACCTGATTATATATGATAGCCACAGGTTAATTATATGTTGTATAAAGACATAGTTCCTTTTATCCTTTCTAAATCTAATGTCTTTTAATTGCTTGGAATCCCCTCTTTTTCTGGTAGTATAAAAATGTATAAATAGAAGTGCCTGACTTGCCTTTTTTTTTAAACCAGATATTTATTTATATATTTATTTATATATATTTACTTTTCTACTTTCCAAACTGAGGCCATGATGCTGGCTAGTCCTTATGCATGTTCTTTACCTTAAGAATGTGAGCAGTCCTATTGAGTTCAAGAAGGACAACAAAAATTAACAGAGATGTAAGACCCTAGTTTAGATCCCAATCCTCTGACGACTTATGCATAAATCTGAACTCAATGGGACTACTCACATGCTTACCTTAAGTATGTGGAAGACTTTGCACAGTCAGCCTGAATAGCTTCCTTGTGCAGGAATCCCATGTTTCTGATCATGGTTGTTGACCTTCTTGTGACCTTATCAATTGCTGCTGTGACCTTTTCGGGAGGACCTTTAGATTTTTAGAGAGACCCAGCAGTATTTGGGTAGGATGAGCCTTGTGATATCTGTCCATCAAACTTCATTGGTAAACAGTGTTTCTGGGGCTCTGAAAAATATAATTACAAGATAATCAAGAAATGTATTCTGTTGTAGTGTCAAGATTCCACAGTAATGCAAGCTTCTAATGAAGAATATTCCCCAGATGACTTGTGTTATCTGCATATATGTTATTAATTTTCTCTTCATAGGCTTACGCCTCATTAACTTGTCCCCAGACTCTGTATTTAAAAACAGAAGTTATTCAGTGGGTTAATCTGAACCATATAGTAAAGAATCATTTTAGCTCTTTTATGTTTGTATCAGAAAAGTATATACCTACACAGATGCATACACTTACATTATCATACCAAAAGGGGGAAATGAAGTTAAATGGATCTAACCTTTTCTAAAAATAACAACGCGGAAGATATGGCTGTTTAGCTAATATGGCAAGGGCATTCACCCTATTCACTTCTGTGGACAATGTGCTATTATTTGAAATTCAAACTACTTGTGTTTCAATACAGTTGGTCCTTTTGAAAATATTAGTCTAGGAACATAGCTATTATACTGAAGTGCCATATGTAATATCTGTATCCATGGATATTATTAAATAATAGCAAAATCCCCCAACAGACAAATATTGGGGTATATTTAACTTTTTGCTTATAATATTTTACTTAGTGCACTTTATACTCTGTCCATCTCATGTTATAAATACATGAACATTTCATCTTTGATAAATATATTTAAAAATCAATTAGATGTAATGTCAATCTATAAAAAAAAATGAAATCATTTCTTTGTCCGCATCACTCTGACCCTGCCATCATTATAAATTTCCTGAATTCTAAAAGTGGGCATATGTTAATGAAAATATACACATACCACATTTGTAGGTCACAGCCATGTGACAAAATGACCAGGTAGGTATCAAACTGTGGAGCCATGTAATAAATGACATTCATCATGCACTTTAGATAGTCTCACCTGCATCATGACCAGTGATCCATCTCTGTCTGGATTCCTTTTATCATTCCAAACCTCTGAGCAGCTTCAAACAAAAAACTGCCAAAGAAATGTTTTCTTCTCTCTCCACTCCCTTCCAAAATTACACGGGCTCTAGACATAGGAGAGACAATAGGCCCAATATCTTTTTGTCCTGCACGGCTAGACCCAGAAGATTTATACCTGAGGAAACAGATGGTTCCCAGCTTCCCGATAGGGGACACAGTTCTTATTTGCATTCCTGGAAGGTCCTAAGATAACACATTAACTTTGTGACAGACTTTTCCCACCTTGCAATCTTGCCAGTTACTGTTCTGTCATATAATCTTACCTCTGTTGGAAAGGTGATTGAAAATATTGCAGCAGAACAACAGTTCCAGATGGAGGAGACCTCAAAATTCCGTGTCCCCTTTTGGTCAGGTTACAGTATGGAGAAGAGTTAGGTAGATAATGAAAAACAATATTCAGCAAATGTATTAAAGCCAGTGAATGTCTCTAAATTCACTGGATAAATGATTTGATACATATCATTCAATCAGCAGTGGTATGGTAAATGCATTGGTTTTGTTGGCTGATGACCTCCTCCTGATGAGTGACAGATATCCAGATTCCATACTGATACTTTTACATCTGTCTGTGTCACAAGCTTCTATTGACAAGTCAGGATGTACTTGTGGTGAACAGAGCACAATAGTTTAGAGGAGAAACAGAAGACGAATACTGTATCCAAAGGAAACTGCAGAGGGAATTTATATAGGCACAACCTAAGTATCCAGACTGGAATCTGGAAACAACAATGGGCTACTCAAACAGAAAGTTTCACGGGATTTTTAATAGACAAAAAATAACCCTCATTTTAGGTTAGTGCTCCTTAATGTGTCATTTTTCCTGTATGGACTCAGAAGGAAAAATGCCAGATATCAAATTAGCCACAGTATTTCCCACAGCACCCTGATATTTCCTTGCAGAGCTCTCTCTCTTTAAGCATTGACCAGGCACTACTCTGCTCAGCTTGTGATCTTGTCAGCTCTCATAGATGAGATTGTCTGGCTAAAGATATTGTATAACTGCACTAGTCATGGACAGGAACAGAAAATTGAGACCCAGCACATCTCTACTTGAATATTGATTATACAATATCTGTCTCTGTGCCTTCTGGATTTAGCTGGTGGTCTATTGCCCATTATCAAACAGTTACCTGAGCAGAAGATAATGTTTCAGATTCTATGAAAAGAGCAACAGAAAAGCAAACAGATTTAAATCAGCTCAATTCCAACAAAAACTCTTTCAGCTTGAAACAATTTGCACTCCACCAAGGGTAAGTAAACAGAACGAATATATTTTCTCTCACCTTCAACTGTCAGTGGTACCTTTCACATTCTCTGCCCTCAGATAGAAGGGAGGTTTTTCCTATCTTTATGGGTACAAGGGTCCCTCAAGGTGTTAATATGATTATCTTCCTTTAGTTTACATAGTTCTTACTGTATTTACATGATATTCAGTTCTACAGCTTTCATATACTAGATTTACTCTCAGAAATCCAGAATTAAAAAAACAACTATAGAGACTCAATCAACATCCTTACTATAGATAATAATAATTAATAATAATAAATTATTATTAATAATAATAAATACAAATTACTAATATAATAAAGTTTGAATAAATAGATTTATATCCCCAAGTACTAAGTTAGACCAATTTTGCTGAACTGGGGAAAATTTGTGTGAATAGAAGTGTGATGAGGTATGTAAATCACACACTGGCCAGCAAAGGGTTAAGAAAAAACTCTGGGCTCAGGAAGCCCCATCCCTCAACCCTTCCTGAGCATGCTCCACTTGCAGGCAGAGTTTAATAGGGTGCCAACCAGCTCAGTTAGGGGAGGACAGGGCAGGGAGAAGGACCTACTTTGAGAGCTCCGGAGAAGGATGTAACCAGATCCAGACTGGCAGAAGGAGTGCCAGTGAGTGGCAGGTCTTACAGGCCGGAGATGGTTAGGCAACCCATGAGGGAGTGCTGGTGGGGACGAACTGTACCACACTGGGAAAAAGTGAGATGTACGAATTGGCCCAGGGAGGCTAACAGGAGGCACCCCATGGTAAAAGATGCTGGACAGGCCCCACAGGGCCCTGGGTTGGAACCTGGTGGAGTGGGAGGGCCCAGGTTCCCTTACCCCTCCTACTGCAACCACTGGGCGGGGTGATGGCCAGCAATTGCAACCACTGGGTGGGGTGATGGCAAGTGACTGTAACCACTAGGCAGTGGACAGTGGATCCGTTCACAAGGCACACACACAAAAATCTCTGATCTTACATTGACAACTGAATTTCTGAAATCTAATCACTGTTCTCAAACACAGATGTCTCTATTGGCTTGGTCATCTGTACCAGATGAAAAATGGACACATTCCAAAGGATCTCCTGTATGGAGAATGTGCAGATGCGCCAAGGCCACTGGGCTGAACTAGAATCATAGCATCATAGAATATCAGGGTTGGAAGGGACCTCAGGAGGTCATCTAGTCCAGCCCCCTGCTCAAAGCAGGACCAATCCACATTAAATCATCCCAGCCAGGGCTTTCTTAAGCCTGACCTTAAAATCTTCTAAGGAAGGAGATTCCACCACCTCCCTAGGTAACACATTCCAGTGTTTCACCACTCTCCTAGTGAAAAAGTTTTTCCTAATATCCAACCTAAACCTCCCCCACTGCAACCTAAACCTCCCCCACTGCAACTTGAGACCATTACTCCTTGTTCTGTCATCTGCTACCACTGAGAACAATCTAGAGCCATCCTCTTTGGAATCCCCTTTCAGGTAGTTGAAAGCAGCTATCAAATCCCCCCTCATTCTTCTCTTCTGCAGACTAAACAATCCCAGTTCCCTCAGCCTCTCCTCATAAGTCATGTGTTTCAGTCCCCCAATCATTTTTGTTGCCCTCTGCTGGATGTTTTCCAATTTTTCCACATCCTTCTTGTAGTGTAGGGCCCAAAACTGGACACAGTACTCCAGATGAGGCCTCACCAATGTCGAATAGAGGGGAACGATCACGTCCCTCGATCTGCTGGCAATGCCCCTACTTATACAGCCCAAAATGCCATTGGCCTTCTTGGCAACAAGGGCACACTGTTGACTCATATCCAGCTTCTCATCCACTGTAACCCCTAGGTCCTTTTCTGCAGAACTGCTGCCTAGCCATTCGGTCCCTAGTCTGTAGCGGTGCATGGGATTCTTCCGTCCTAAGTGCAGGACTCTGCACTTCTCCTTGTTGAACCTCATCAGATTTCTTTTGGCCCAATCCTCTAATTTGTCTAGGGCCCTCGGTATCCTATCCCTACCTTCCAGGGTATCTACCTCTCCTCCCAGTTTAGTGTCATCTGCAAACTTGCTGAGGGTGCAATCCACACCATCCTCCAGATCATTTATGAAGATACTGAACAAAACCGGCCCCAGGACCGACCCTTGGGGCACTCTACTTGATACCGGCTGCCAACTAGAGTTGGAGCCATTGATCACTACCCGTTGAGCCCGACAATCTAGCCAACTTTCTATCCACCTTATAGTTCATTCATCCAGCCCATACGTCTTTAACTTGCTGGCAAGAATACTGTGGGAGACCGTGTCAATAGCTTTATTAAAGTCAAGGAACAAAACGTCCACTGCTTTCCCCTCATCCACAGAGCCAGTTATCTCGTCATAGAAGGCAATTAGATTAGTCAGTCATGACTTGCCCTTGGTGAATCCATGCTGACTGTTCCTGATCACTTTCCTCTCCTCTAAGTGCTTCAGAATTGATTCCTTGAGGACCTGCTCCATGATTTTTCCAGGGCCTGAGGTGAGGCTGACTGGCCTGTAGTTCCCAGGATCCTCCTTCTTCCCTTTTTTAAAGATGGGCACTACATTAGCCCACTACAACTAGGCTCAGGTTTAAGGGGGTTTGCAAGAGGGACTTAAGATTGTTTAGCATTGGCACTGCAAGCTGGGAAGTGCTAATGATAGGCGACACCAAGGAGTAAAAGAGATTGGAGATATGTTGATGAGAGAGAGGACAGTGAAGAGAGCAAAGAGGAAAGTGCCTCAGGCCTCAAGGTGTAGTAGTGCATCGGCTTAATCTTCTGGCCCATAGCTTTACTCCTGCATTATCTGTGGCATGGATTGTCACTTGAGAATTGGACTTTTTAGTCACTCAGACTGCAGCTTGACACAAAGTAACTGAACTGCTCTGTCACTTACACCATCATCTGACACTCAGCCAAACATCTGTCAACATCTAACCACAGATGGTTGCCATTTATTCAACTGAAGTTTTCATAGTGGTTGAACTTTTTGGACAGCCCCACACTTTGTTTCCCCAGAGGTTGCACTTTGTAGACAGTCCCTATTTCTGCAGGGTGGGGTTGTTGTGGTAGGGATAGACTTTAGTTTGAGCCCTGCTTTATATATACCCCTGAATCTCTTTTTTCTCTGCATTGCTGGTATCTGCTATAAGTTTGAAGAGTTCTAAAACATCAATTGACTAAATATAGAATGATTCAAAGTGCTAGAAATATGTATCTATAGAAAATCATTTGCAGTTTGTTATTTTACTGTGGGTTAGGCCAGGCCTTGAACACTATATACTATAAATGAGCAGAAAATTTAAACTATGTGGCTCACTGTTACTAGGCTATTGACTCAAGTAGTACAGTCATGTAAAACTGTGTGAGACATTTTAGTTTGAGCTCTGTTTCATACAGATCCCAAAGTCTCTCTCTGTTCTGCATTACAAGTGTGTTGTGCTATCTCAAGTAATATAGAATCCTGTGCCTTCAAAGAATAGAATCTGAGTTTGAAATGTGTCATGTGTAGACACTCTTACATCAGTTTAATCTGGGTTTATATCTATTTATCTTGTCCCTATTATTTAACAAGAGGAAAAGGTAGGAGGGAGATTAAGGATAACGAAAATAAGGTAATACAATTGTGGTTGTAGGTACTACACAATTTGAAGGTTCCACAAGATACTACATTATTTTGCGGGGGCAGAAATCTGACAATACCAGTGTAAACTTCCCTACCAGGGATGGACATGTTGAGGTATGAAAGCATAGCTGGGTGTCTATGTCCACTGCTGGTAAAATCCTTACCAGAGCACACAGGCCTGAGGAGAAGTGCAGTAGTATGGATCTCCTCTGTGGCTGCGACAGCAAGCCTTATGCAGTGTTGTTATAACCATATTGGTCCCAGATATTAGAGAGACAGGATGGGTGAGATAATATCTTTTATTGGGTCAACTTCTGTTGGTGAGAAAGACAAGCTATTGAGTTAGAGCTCTTCTTCAGGTCTAGGAAATGAACTCAGCATGTCATAGCTAAATTCAAGGTGGAACAAATTGTTTAGCATAAGCAGTTAACATGTATTTCAAAGGACCATAGAAGGATAAATGGCCAGTTAACACCTCTCCAATCATAGGGGGTAAAGGAGGGCAAAAATCTGAGGGCAGTGTAAAGGAAGGAGGAGCACATACAGTTCTCCACCCTCACCCAAAGTACAGTTTGAGGTAAGTGGGCAAGATACTAGCCTCTACTACGTCCCATGTGTGCCACAAAAAGTCCATAAAATTGGGCAGCTGCGGATTCCCTGAGGTAGTAAAATATTTGCATGTTTATGTCCCCAGTATACCTTGCTCGACTGCTTCTCTTTACCCATTGGCAGTCAGGGTGGGGGATATGGGAGTCATTACCAGATGATGTTAATCTAAGTTTTGTCAGGAGTCAAATTGCCTCCCTCGTAGATCTAGGCGTTGGGGGAATACAAAGGTGACAGATGGTCATCTTTTCTCCATCCCTCTTGTGGTAGACCCAAGGATCAAGGCCAGGGAATCCATCCATTGTGCTGACTTACTTATCACACTGTGTCACTTTCACTGCCCAAATACAATGCCTCCTTCCATGGTGTATGTGACCATGCAACAACTTTCAACCAGCCAGTCGCCTGTGCAGCGGAAATGCATTTCTACTGTCTCAGACCATACATATCCATGATGAAGACCAGAGGATTTGTCCCTTAATCCTTGGTGTCAGTGCTGACAAGGATACCAGCTAATGCCAGCTGGCATACAATCATAAAGTTTAGACATGGAGACACCATCACAAGGACCAGAAAGAAAATGTTTAGTTTATAGTGGAAAATGAGACAAAATCAAAATGAATAATATAAAATCATATCAGTGAGTAATTACTAAAGATCTAAAAGATGAGCGTACCAGAGATGAGGGAATACAATTCAAACTCTCAGATACCAAGTCTTCAAACTATTTTCTGATTGAAACTGTACTATATTAATGTGCAGTAGGGATATTTCATTATATGCCAACAAGGTCTGCATGACCCAGTTAGTGTGTGACATGTTGATATGCTTTAGAATTCATGCCCCTGGTGCGCATTATCTTACTGTGTAGACGAGCCTGATTGTCTCCAATCCCAGGATTACAGGATGGCCTAAATTTGCATTGTGAGTAAATTTTTAGCATGGGAGTTAAGATTATAGGGCTGATGTCAATGGGGCTACTCATCTAAACTAATGTTGTAGAACTGAACACTATATTTCTGAAAGTTTCTTGCTAAATAGATGTCATTAATTTTCTATTCCACTCTTGTCCTTGTTTGCATTTTCATGAACCCGTTGGGAATAGGTGGAATTGCCAGCAAAAACAAAATACTGAAAGGTCAAAGGCAGTAAAATATATTTTCAGTTGAAGAACAAATTGCCTTAACCTCATAATTCAAATTTGTCTCTCTAGATAAAAATCAATGGCTTGTTATCCCTCTCACTTGCACTGATGCAAATCAGGAGTAACTTCAGTTAGAATAAGAATTATACCAGTGGTTTTTTTCAGAAGTGAAAGGAAAGTCAGATGCCATATTTCAAGAAGCAAAGCCATTTTTTGTTATAATAATATCATTTGAAACCCTTTAACTCAATGTTAATAGTATTTACTTTCAATAATTTATACTGCTTGTTTATTTTATGCACTTCACTCATTTTGGAGAGTAAAACTAGATTGATCAGTTTCACCTTCTGTGTACAGTCACTTTTATTTGGTGGGACAGATTTTCAGCTGGTGTGAATTTGCTTAGCTCGGTTATTATGCCAGCTGAGGCTCTGGCTCTCTCTTTCTTAGGCACTAGCCCAATGTTGTAGGGTTTGGGTTTTTGTAGTTTCAGGGAAATATTTAAGTTAAAAATAAAGTTTTCATTGATTTCACTAAAACAAGTCTATTATATTTTGCAAACCATTTTTCTTTGCAAAACTCTCATTTTGTGCCTGAATTATTTGACAGCGTCACTTAAAACAGCCCACAGTTGTGATTTTATCTGCTGTGAAACAAATCTAGTGGGGCTAATTCTTCATAGGCTTATGCCAGGTTTTACACTGATGGAGTAACTCTATTGTCTTAAATGAAATGACTCGTGATTTACACCTATCTACCTGAGTAGAAAATAAAGCTTGTGAAATATTAGGCTCCAATCCTTCAGATATATTCACATACTAAAGTTAATCACAGGTACAAGTTTTTTCAAAAATGGACCTGCCTTAGTATAGGAATTGGGCCCTAACTCTATATTCCTGAAAGTACTCCACTTTCCATACCTAAAAACAGATTTATTTTCTTATTGTTCCCTTTCATTAATTTTTGTTTATGTCTATTTGAATACATCTTTGAATCTGATCTCTGATAAACAGATGTGGCCCCACTCCTGCTTCCATTTAAATCTAAAGACCAAAGTCTCATTGACTTCAATGGGTGCAAGATCAGGCCCTTAACTTGTAAAATGTGCTTGTACTGATGAATTTGAATTGTTAATGAAAAAAGCCCCACTATTCTGACAGCTGAGTACTTAGATTTTTCTAGATTCCCTTTTAGACAGGGGTGAGAAAAGTGTGGGCAGTATCAAAGAGCAGACCCTCTGTCATTGTGGCCTTAATACAAGGATTTTGAAAGATCCTCCTTACAGATAGTGAACATTTGAAAAGGACAAACAAGGAAATAAACCTCAAAGTGGATGACAATGGGAGATGGAAAGGAAGTGGGTGGGATAATGCATCTGAGGAGCAAAGCTCCTTATAAAAAGCATTAAAGAGGTTTAGGGTTCTATTTAGAAACAAAAGGAGTTATGGAACAGTGCATAATTTTCCCAAAGGACTTTTGTTGTTTGATGATTGATGCACAAATAAATTAAAATAAATAAATAAATAAACACCGTGCCAAAAGTTTGTATAGTGGAGTGTGTTTGTTTATAGAGGGGAAAGGTGAAGTGAAGTGAATATGCTGATGCATGCAAAATCAAATGAATTCTCTACTCACTGGGACTTGTTGAGGGAAAGCTATAGAAAACTGGTTGAAGGATTTCAGGTACGATTTCAAAACAAATGTCTATGGTAACTTCTCCTCTACACTTAGTGTCTTTGCACTGGATATATCTTAAACCTTGATTCAGTCCTGGAATATAATGTCTGTTGTTAGCATATTGCAGGGGCATTAGTGGAAGCAAATGAATCTGGAAGGTATTTGCCATGGTGCAAGTTGCCTGTAACCCCTGCTGCAGCATGGGGCCCCAGGTCAGCCAGCTCAGCCTCCAAAGTAGGTAGAACTGTCCATGGAGGAGGCATGGCCAGGTCACCTACCACTAATTTAGTACCTGCCCTAAGCGACCTCCACTGTTGCAGCTCCTATGGAGACCTCATCCCAGTTTAAATAGTGTTTTTCCCCCTGGCACAAACCCTGGGGAAAGAAGTGATGTTACAATAAAATAGAGTAGGACGGGAGGAATACAACTTCCTCTCTTCTGCTAAAAACAGAGGAAAGGCCCCTTCCTCAAACTGCCTTGAGTAGGCTATAGAGCTTCCTCATGGTTTCTCTTGCGTCTTAGTTGGGATACTGAGAGTCTTCCCTCCTGGTACATTGTACTTTAATTGCTGCAGCAATGCAAACACTGCTTGCCTTCCTCTGGGAAGTGAATGAACCCCCCACCCCAAACACAATGTCTCTACTGGCGCTCAGGAGCATTTTTCATCCCTTAGTGACAGGAAGGGTGAAAGCCCAATGTTTCCTTTACCAACCCCACCAAATCAGATCTTACGTGTTTTCAAGGCATATAGATGCATGCAGTCAATGGTACCAGGCTACAGATTAATGCACTCTGACTTTCAGCTTCATACAGTATATTGTACTGTGATAATGTAATGGTGGGAACAACTTGTTTTGCCAACTAGGTAATCCAGTCAGAGATTCTAGACTTTGAATGGATCTCAGGTTTAAGATCTATATGGCTCGGACACATTGTAGCTTCTGAACCACTACAGGTTATATTTTATTTCCAGCGTAGTCCTGGCATCAGGCCAGGTATTACTTTCCAACAGGAATCTTTATTACTGACATAGAACAGGCTTCCATTTAGTTTTTATAGTACATTTCCCAAGAAAAATGAATGGCTTAAACTAAGAGAAAATTGTCATGAGAGGGCCCCAAAAGGCACCAGGAAAATCACCAAACTGTATTTTAATTAATCATGCTTCTTATGGTAATGAGTAGGTAACCAACCAACATTGGGGTCCAATTGTGCTAGGCACTGTACAAATACAGTAACAGGAAGTTCCTGTCCTGAAGACCTTGTTATCTAAATAGATCAATTAGACAAAGGGGAGGGGGAAAGGATAGAACATACAAGCCAATGTGCTGGGGGAAAACACCATGCTAAGTGCATTGATATTTTTTCAAGGGGGCAGTGGTGCATTTTTATTAGCTAACCAGCAAGAGAATGGAAGACAGAGAGGAGAGGGGAACAGAGCAAGTGAGCAGAGGGAGGGGAAGAAGATAAGAAGGGCAGGTATGGAGTGAGAGTGAGGTGAAGAGACTGTGAGACAGGGCAGGAGGGTGTTGGAGAAAACAGCCAATCAGCCCAGGGTAGAGAAAGTCCAGTCATAAGAATGCAAGAACATAGGACTGGAAGGGACCTCCTGGGTCAGTGAGCCATGCCCCCTGCTAAAGCAGTGAAAATTGTAGGAAGTAGTACCAGTACCCTGTGTCCCTACTTAAGCTGCTTTTGCAGCTGTTCTGTTGACTTCATTCTCTGGCTAGCTCCATTAATACTACACACTTCTGCTCCAGTTCAGGGTCTGATTTTCTGCCCCAATGTGTACTTTAGCACAGCTGTGGTTGTGGAAAGGGAGCAGAAACCTGCTTTAAATCCCCAGCAGGAATAGAGCAATCTCCTATGCCTCTTCTTCATAGTTCCCAGTGCAGGGAGAAGGCACCCCCATCTAGTGTATGGTCAGAAAATGGATGCAGCAGGCATGGAAAATGGAACCTGCCCCATAGGCACTATGCCTTACACTCCATTGCCACTCAGTCAGTGTGCCTCTTCTTCATAGGCTTATGCCAGGTTTTACATGGATGGAGTAACTCTATTGTCTTAAATGAAATTGCCTTGATTTCCCCACACCATGGTTCAGCCTCCCAAGAGACATTGCTGAGTCTAAAAGGTGTTAAGTGTATCACACTTCTTGCCTGTTTCAAGCCGGTGCTTCTGCCTTTCCTTCACTATAGTCACATTAGGTGAAAAACACATGGGAGAATGAAATCCCATAAATGAAATCGAAAATCTCTTAGGATGATTAGCTGAGGCCAATGATAACAGTGTATTTTGTGTGCATGTCAGGTTCTTTGCCAGTCTCAAAGTAGTCATTTGGATTTACTTCATTATAGCCACTGAAGTACCTTAAGAGAGCAAGACAGAAATAGAGTGCAAGACAGAGTAATAATAACCCTTAAATGATGAAGTCTCTCTCATAGCACAACTTCAAATAACTCAGACAACTATTCTTTAATCAACTACACAAGCACTGGTTCAACTGAATTCAGCTTAGCAGCCATGGGAAAGCTCAGGGAGAGAAATGCAGAGGAGAGGGGAATACCAGCTAAATCTGAGAGAGAGCACAATTGGTAGATATTAGTGGTTGGGCACTTTATAAATAGAAGGAAGAATACCAGACGCTCAATCGAATACACACACAGTGTGATTAGGGACTGATTCTGCTGCATTAAAATCAATGTGACTTTTGCTATTGGCTTCGATGAAAGCCAGAGCAGGCTCTTACAAGTTTTATCTTTCTCTGCCTGTTTTGTTCTACTTCCCTTGCTCCACCCTTCTCATCTCTGACTTGATGATCCATATGCTGAAATAATCTTCCTTCTCTCTCCTACCATTTTAGCTCCCCATCATTTCATACTGTTCCTCTTCCTTATTAATCTGCCCTCCCCTCTCTTTCAGCAATACCCCCATCACCCACTCCCAATCTGACACTGATTTCATTACACACAACCCAATACACAATTGAATTAAAGGAGTGGGAGAATAGGTAGGTGTCATAGAGACTGAGCAGCTGGGTTGGCTTATAAAAATAAGGGTGCTTCAGAACATTAAAGGATGAAAAACAGAAAAAAAATATTCTCCTTTGTACTATAGGACAATGGCTCTCAACTTTTCCTGATTACTGTACCTGTTTCGCGAGTCTGATTTGTCTTGCGTATCCCCAAGTTTCACCTCACTTAAAAATTACTTGCTTACAAAATCAGACATAAAAATACAAAAGTGTCACAGCACACTACTACTGAAAAATTTCTTACTTTCCCATTTTTACCATATCACTATAATAAAATAAATCAATTGGAATACAAATGTACTTACATTTCTTTGTGATACTTACCATATACTAGTATATAAAGCAGTATAAACAACTCATTGTCTGAATGAAATTTTAGTATGAAATTTTAGTTTGTACTGACTTAGCTAGTACTTTTTAATGTAGCCTGTTGTAAAACTAAGCAAATATCTAGATGAGTTGATGTATCCCCTGGAGGAGCTCTGTGTACTCCCAGGGGTACGTGTACCATAGTTGAGAACCACTGACATAGGAAAGAAACCCCCTGGAAAAATAACAAGATTTATAAAAACAAAGTAATAAATACTATGGGCAAAATTTTCAAAAGTGCCCAAGTCCCATTTTCAAGAGGGACTTAGGCACTTTAAAGCATAAGTCCCAGTGAGTTTCAATAAGAAAGACTCCTAAGTCATTGAGGCACATAGGAACATTTTACCCCTTATTTTAAACTATTGAAATGCTTACTAGCCAGTTCTGATATTAGGCCCCTTTCCAGAGCTAGGGTGCCGACTGAGGTTCCTGGCTTTGGCCCCAGTTCAGCAAGGTGCTTAAGCATGTGCTGACCTGCAAACATGCTAGTAGAAGAGTTGGTCAACATTTTTTGAGTAAAAATTTTTTTGGTTGAAAAAATGGCCTTTTGTACAAAACCAAAATATTTCACCAAAACAACTGACTTATTTGAGTTGTTTTGTTTAGCACGACATCTTACACAACATTTTTATCAATACGTTTTAAAAATATGGTCACAACCATTATTGAAATGGCTGTAAACACTTTTTGGTTACTAAAACCAGTGTTCAATGAGAATTTTAATAACACATTTTGATCCATTTTTATTAAAAATGACATGAATGTTTGTAGAGTGACTAGGTGGCTCATCTTCTGAGAGTATGCACAACGTGCCTCAGGTGGCACGTGACCAGGATTCAACACCGAATGTGATCCGCTGGTTGGATCATTAGCTTCCCCTGGTTCAGCCCGGTAATGACGGGGAGTGCAACATGAACGCTGATCCATGCCGCCCACAGAGTTGGTGAGGTAATATCTTTAATTGGGCCAACTTCTGTTTGTGAGAGAGACAAGTTTTCAAGCTTACACAGAGCTTTTCTTCAGGTTCAGGAAAGCTTGAAAGCTTGTCTCTCTCACCAACAGAATGTGGTCCAATAAAAGATATTACCTCACCCACCTTGTCGCTCTAATATGCAGGACCAACATGGCTATAACAACACTGAATATATGAATGTTTTTAGGAAAATGAAAAATAGGTCTGTTTTGAATGCTATGTAATGGAAACAATTTTGAAATTTGATGTGAATATTTTTTTCATTTTCTGACCAGTCCTAGTAAATAATTTTATTAAATTCAGTGAAGCTCCTATTTTTGAAGGTAGGCATGTACATAATTAACTTGCTTAATCAAGGTCTTCATCTGCTTCCTGTGCCTCACATCACTATCCATTTGTCAGTTCTCTGTGTCTGTTTATTATTAGTTTGGCTATTCTAGCTCTGTTCAAGGAGGAGGCAACCAGATTGCCACTGTAGGGAAATCAGAAATGCTGTGTGTTTACTTCTTGCATCTCTCTCAGATTGTGTGATAGAAGCAGATTGGTCATTTCCTACTTAATTTCACTTTTGGTTTCTCATGCACTCAACACATTGTTGTAGTACTTGGACACTGATTCAGCAAAATAACTTACTTTGCTGAACCAGGACCGCAAACAGAAGGTTTTTTATTTGCTGAGAAATAACTTTTCTCTGTATTACGGATATATGCTATTGTACAACATTTTTAAAAGCTATTATAAACCTATTTGACCCCTCAACTTTCTATAACTCAGGGGATGAATCTTACATAACATTAATGTTTTCTCAGTGATTTGCTTGTTATGGTGGTTAGTTAACACATTTATCCCTAACTCCTAAAATAGAATTCCAATCTAAATTACATATTTATAAATATCTTAACATGCAATAACTAACAAATTATATAAAACAATATGGACCGGTTACTTTCTCTTCATACCATTCTGTGATGTTATGCAAAGAACTAAGGATATGTCTACAGTGAAATTAAAAACCTGCGGATGGCCCAGGCCAGCTGACTGAGGGCTAAGGAGCTGTTTAATTGTGGTGTAGATGCTTGGGCTTTGGGACCCTCCCACCTCTCAGGATCCTAGATCCCAGGCTCCAGCTTGAACCCGGAATGTCTACACCACAGTTAAATAGCCCCTTAGCCTGAGCCCTGGAAGCCCAAGTCAGCTGGCACTGGCCAGCTGTGGGCTTTTAATTGCTGTGCAGATATACCCTAAGTAGAATTTTCTGTTCTCTGTCCTATAGGTGGTGCAACCAATTTCTTATTTCTTATTTCAGTTAAAAGAAAAGGAATACTTGTGGCACCTTAGAGACTAACCAATTTATCTGAGCATAAGCTTTCGTGAGCTACAGCTCACTTCATCAGATGCATCATGCTCACGAAAGCTTAACAAATTGGTTAGTCTCTAAGGTGCCACAAGTACTCCTTTTCTTTTTGCAAATACAGACTAACACAGCTGTTACTCTGAAACCTGTTATTCCAGTTAGAATTACATTCAGTTCTCCTTTTCCGCCAATAGGTGGCACTAGTAATTTCGATACTGTATTTATTGTTGTATAAAAAGGACAATGAAATAATAGGAATATTTTTAAGAGATTAGAGTACTGAAGAAACAAGACATATTTCTTAACCGAGAAGAAAATGACAAATCTATATGATCTCTCAACTCTTGAGGATACTATTGCCTCATGTTTTTGAATTGTTCTGGTTATAATACATTTGGTATGTATATACATAATACTGGTATAATACATAATATAATTGATGAATCAGTTTAGACAATGTGTAAAGCACAATATGGGTCAGATTAAATTGTTGGTGTAAAATTTTGCTGTAAATGGGCATAACACTTGGCTTCAATTGAATTTTTCTGACTAAGAACAGTGGAAAATTGGACCCTGGGTACATAGAACTATATTTTATTGTGTGTACCATGTTGCCATCTTTTAAGGATACAGTGTTTCACAATTATTCTGTAGAATGTCTTTTATGATTTTACATTGAGGTTAGATTCATATGTTAAGAATTGGTTCATGAATTCAGTACAAAAATAAGTAGGACAAGTTTGTGAATGCTAGTTCTCTTGAAGGTATCCATTCCTATCTATCTTAGATACATTTGGCTAAGGAAACTGAACATGACTTTATCAGTGCAGCTCATGAAACACAGTACTATTGAAATTAAATTTGTGCCCTGCAATATGGACCAAGAGACAGAATTTTCAGCATACAACTATTTTTATTGAAATCACACCCATATGTCTTATACAAATCAGACTCGTATATCTTTCCAAGATATATTTAATTTGTGCATTAGTCAAATGAAAGAGTGAAAATTAGAATTTATGGGCCAAATTCTCCAGCCCATTGAAACCACTTAAAGTGACCTTAAAGTAGACAAGGAGTCAATATAAACCAGAATGCAATACCTTACTCACATTGATTTCAGTGGGATTGCTTGAGGAGCAAGGAACTATTCAGTGTGAATGAAAGTATTAGAATCTAGTCCATAGTGAATACAGATGAGTTTTATATAGGCATACTTGGCAGCATTTTTGTATTTACTTAGGCTGTGAGATATATATATCAAATTATGGGTATTCCTCCCAAGAGTAAGTAGTTATTTGAATACATGCTAGCAAATAATGAGTGGATAACATGTTTGTTTTTTAAACCAAGGTGGGCTGTTCTGGAATACCTGAACCTCCTCAGATCAAAATCCCTTTGAAATTCAATGGGATTTAAGCACATGATTAAACATTTTCCTTAACAGAGATGCTTTCCTGCATCTGTGTCTTTGAGAGGATTGGCTTTGGTTATTAGTTTTGCAGCTAACAGATACAAAGAATATTCTTTTTTAATCTTTAAGAAAAAGAGTGAAAACATGTGAAGAAGAGCTCTGTGTAGCTTGAAAGTTTGTCTCTCTGACCAACAGAAGTTGGTCTAATACAAGATATTAACTCACCCACCTTATCTCTGTAATGTCCCCACAGCAGCACCTCTAATTATGTTCACAGTTAAACACATTCTTCATTATGATTCGTTATGAAATGGGTGAAGGGAAATGTTACATTGAGGGTCTTACTATTAAAAATGCCTGGAGCTAGCCAGCAATTTTTTTGAGGTAATTTGTGCTTGTAATTAATTGTGTGGACAAATGATATATAAATGTTTTAAAGCCATATTTGTGTCCCACCCCGGAAAACTGTGCTGAGAACAGCTTAGCTGCTGCCCAGGGGCTGGGCTATTGTGGTGTTTAGATGTTGCTTGTAATTATTAGAATTGGCAGCACTGGCTGTTGGGAGTCTGAAAGGACAGGAAACAGGAAGGAGGGGGAAGGAGCTGAGAGGCTGGGAGAAAGCTACAAAGGGTGCAGCAGCAGCTTGGTAAAGAGGTTTCCACTTTGAAAATAAAGTCCTGTTGAAGCTTGTTAGTACCTTGCCTGGTTGATACAAAATTTTGGCGATGAGGATTTTCTGCCTCTGAACCCACCTGCACCCTTTCTGCAGAGCCCAGGTGAGCCTCCAATATAATGATCATTACACAGGGGCTACAGAAAGATGAGTGGGGTTGAACTCATTGAAGGGATCTTATAATTTTGCAATCAAAAACAGGAAATAATAGACATTCAATGGGGTCTGGGTGCCTAAGTCCTGTTTGTATCTTTGAAAATCTCTCTGCGTATTTCAAAATTGAAATGGAAGCGATGTAGGGTTTGATTCTGAGAGATTCCAAGCACCCTTCAGAAACATTGAAATCCATGGGGGTAGTGATAGTTCTGTGTCTTTCAGGACTGCACCCAAAATGTGTTAGTGCAGTATGTTCTGTGTCATATCTTATTCCTTCATTGATTATCACTGGGTATAATTCATATTGCATATGACTCATGGATTACAAGGCCAGAAGGGACCAAAGCGACCATCTACTCTGATCTCCTGTACAACACAGGTCATAGAACCTTCCCAAAATCATTCCTAGAGCCCAGCTTTTAGAAAAACTTCCAGACTTGATTTAATTGTCAGCAATGGAGAATCCCCCAGGAGCCTTGGTAAATTGTTATATAGTTGGCTTTATCACAGAAAAATCATTTTGTTTTATTTGACACATTGTATATCAGAGAGAGGTATGCATGAGGCTATTAATGTCTCTCTGAGATATTCTAAGGATGCAGGAAATGTATTTCAGTGTACACTGTCCTACAGTATCATTATGCTGGCACTTTTTCTTTTCTTTTAATTTTAAAATAGTATTTTTCTCACATTCTTTGTTATCCTTGAATATAATAGTCTGACAATAGTTCTGGCATAGAGAACTGTACTGTAAATACTGCAGACCTTTAACTGGAACACAGCAGTTGGAAATATAGACTATAATATAAATGTAGATTATAACAATTCAATTTGTTACTAATTTATTATAGGCTATCTGGTTGTTAATTGTTCTCTTTGGCTCATAAACCTCAAGGTCTGCCTGTGATAGGTCAAGTGGGTAGGTCATGTTTTCTAAATAAATGTAGCTGTGTCATATAAAAAGAAAAAAAATGTGTCTGAGGAATATGATATTTTCCCTTGTCTATTGCTAAATCTTCTGAAGTTATAGGGCAAGTGAGTCTGTCAGAATGTTTAAAAGGACAGAATTTAAAACATAATAATGTGACCTTGAGACTAGATAATTTGATTCAAGAATTTGTAGTTTGGTGTAGTTACTCTTAAAATGTAAGTCACTGTCTCAGAACAAACAAAGTTTATATGATTTGTGTGGTTAGTAGTTTCACTTAGGTAGCCTGCAAAATTTAAGAGAACAGAAATACTTTTCCATTTCTAGGGTTGGATTCTCCTCACAATGTCAGCTTGTCTTGACTGCAGAGTTAACTAGTGATTATCTCTAATCCAGCTCCCCTCCACACACACAAACTCTCTGGCCTGAGTAGAGTGGTTTTTGACACCCAGGCTAGCTGGCCTTTCTGTGACATAGGCTAAAGTGTGAGTGCTGCTTACACTGAAGTTGATAACCCACCCACTTTGCAATGCGGACACAGGCAAACTCACTTCAGTTCTAGTAGTCCTCCAATGCCTTGCCCCAATTCCCCCCATGAGCCCAGAAGTTCTCCACAATTCATTGGGAAAAATCATAGAGTGGCTCAGCTTACTGCATCACAAAGTACCAGGGGACATACCCCTCAGAAATCTTAGTGCCGCACATGAGTGAATGGCTGCTCACACCAGAGCTAGGTGAACCAGGTGCTCAGTCCTGGGTGCCAATCACCCAGGTTAACGCTATAGTGAAACCAGACCCTTACACTACTTCCACAGAAGTGTAACTTCATATATTCCAGTGGAGTTATTCCTGATTTACACCAGTGTAACTGAGAGGAGAAACATGCCACTAGTATCTTAGGATACATCACCTCTAAGTAAAGCTGTCTGTAGAGCCCTGTGTGGATGCAACATTTATATCTGCGGATGTGGATAGCCACGGATGTAAACTGGATAGCTGTGGAGCTGCAGGACTCTATCGGGAACCACAGCAGCGAAAGCAGCAGCATGTCCAGCTGCCACTCCCAGGAGCCAGTGCCCTATGCAGGCAGCTCCTCTGGCATGGCTGAACCACCTCCAGCCCCACCCACTGGGGCAGGCACCAGGCTAACTGGCAGCCGTCCCTGGTCGTGCTTGTGTGTGCAAGTGGCTCACATGCCCCCAGAAAGGAGACTCGGACAACTCCACAGAGGAGTTAACCAAGCGGGGCGCTGGCTCCTGCGAGTGGCAGCCTGACATGCTGTTGCTTTTCCTGCTATAGTTCCCAATAGAGCCCTGCAGCTCCATGGCTGTCTGATTTATATCCGTGGATAACCTCATCCACAGATACATTTGTATCTGCCCTGGGCTCTAGCTCTCTGCTATCCATTATCTGGAGCTAATTCAAATTTGTCAACATAGCAATATTGTAGAGAATGTTTCTGTATTTATTAGAGACCAATACCTGAAGTTTTTAACTCAGTCCATACCCAAGTAAACCTCTTATTAAAGGTTAGTGGGAGTTTTGCCTTACTAAGGAATGAGTAAAGCCACTGAAGATTTGGCCAATAGCGTTCAGTTGGACAATACGTTTTATTCACTTTCTGTTTGTTATTTTTGAAGAATTAGATGATGTTTGGAGACTGTTAAACACGGCAATGTCACTGATATTGCTCCCAGTGACTTAAACAAGAGCAGAAACAAGCTAAATATCTATGTATTGCTCAGAGAGGACAATGGAAGACTCCATAATGATACAACTTTCTTTCATTACTCTTCATTAAAAAACGAAAAAAAGGCTACAACTAAATTACATCAAAATTGATAGAATCTTACTAAAATAATAGAATCCCATTTACAGTAAAAAAAACATAATACTGTTAAACCACTTTATATCTATTAGAAGAATCAGTATCAACTAGTGGTTAGAGAACACATGACTGGGATCTGTGCATTCCCAAATCTAACACCACAGTTACTACACTGACATTCAGTGAGCCACTGACAGTGTGTCTACACTGCGATAAAAATTCCACAGCACAGAGTCTCAGAGACTTGGGCTCTCAGGGCTCAGGCTGTGGGATTAAAAATTGCACTGTAGATGCTCAGGCTTATGCTGGACCGCAAGCTCTGAGGTCTTCCCCCTTCGTGGGATCTCAGAATCCAGGCTCCAGCCCAAACCTGAACATTTACATTGCAATTTTTAGCCCCCCCAAGTCCAAGCCCTCCCAGTCCAAGTTAATTGACCCAGATCAGCAGTGACCATGCCATATGTCCTTCATTGCAATGTAGATGTACCTTTAGAGTCTGATGCTGCAAACGGAGACTCATCAAGTCCTGTTGGCTGTTTCTTCATCTCTGAATTGGAGACAATGATACTTTCTCCCCTATCCAAAGAGGGTTTTTTGGAGATGAATTAATCCTTGTAAGGAACTCTGAAAATGCTAGCCACTATGCTATTTTATTTATTTCTTCTGATTTTTATTACTGATTTAGAATTATTATAGAAAATGTTTAAGGGTGATCTTTTTCCTTTCAAGAAACATTTGCCTATAATAACCAGCGTACACTGTATTAGCAAGATGTAGCAAAATACTGGGCTAGAGTCTCAAACTTTGTTCCCTTTTCTAAAGATAGGTGCTATGTTTCCCTTATCCAGTGCTCTGGGACCTCACCTGTCTTTCATGAGTTCTCAAAGATAATCATTGTTGCTTCTGAGATTGCTTCAGCTAGTTTCATAAGTACCTTAGGATGAATTTCATCAGGCCCTGGCCACTTAAATATGTCTAAATTTTCTAAATATTCTTTAACCAGTTCTTTCCCTATTCTGGCTTGTGTTCCTTCCCCTTGTTGTTAATATTAATTGAGTTAAGCATCTGGTCACAATTAACCTTTTCAGTGAAAACTGCATCCATTTTAGCTCTTCTTCCCCACTAAGAAAAGGGCTTACACTTCCATCATCTTTTTCTTGTTCTTAATATATTCGTAGAATTTGTTATTGCCTTTTATCTTCTTTGTTAGGTATAAGTCACTTTGGGCCTTAGCCTCTCTGATTTTATCCTTACATTCTTGCACTATACTTTTGTACTCCTCAGCAATTTGTTCATGTTTCCACTATTTGTAGGATTTCTTTTTGATATTCAGGTCATTAAAGAGTTCCTGATACAGCCATATTGGCCTCTTACTATTCTCCCTATCTTTCCTTCACCTCGAGATAGTTTGCTGTTGTGCGTTTAATATTATCTCTCTGAGAAACTGCCAGCTCTCCTGAACAACTTTCTCCTGTAGATTCTCTTCCCATGGGACCCTGCTTACCAGTTATCTGAGTTTGTTAAAGTCTGCTTTTTATGCTGCTCTCACTCCTTCCTTTCATTAGAATGTTGAAATCTAACATTTCATGATCACTTTCACACAAGTTGACTTCAACCTTCAGATTCACAACCAATTCCACCCTGTTAGTAAGAATGAAGAGTAAAATGTTTATCCCCCTGGTTACTTCCTCTGCCTCCTGAAACAAGAAGTCCCAATGCATTCCAAAAAGTTACTGGAGATTTTGGTTGTCTGTGTTATTTTTTCAACAGATATCTGGGTAGATAAAGTCCCTCATTACTATCAGGTGTTGTGTTTTGGATATTCTGTTACGTGTTCCACAAATACCTCATCCACTCCGTCCTCCAGTTTTGATGATTTATAATACACCCCTTCCATGCCATTGCCCCTGTTTTTTTTCCCTTTTATCTTCATCCAGAGACTTTCATCTGGTCTGCCTCTCACCTCCTTATGGACTTCAAAACAGTCCCTGCCTCTCCTTCCCGAATAAGCTATACCCTTCTGCACCAGTATTCCAGTTATGAGATTTATCTCACCAACTTTTTGTGATGCCAGTTAAGTCATAATTTCATTCAGATCTGATTTTCATCTGAAAATATGTATTTTCACCTCTATTTTTCCTCAGCCTTTTAATTAGCTCTTTCTTTCTTTCTTTCTTTCCTTCCCATTAGGGGTCAAATGTCCTCCATTTTTGCCTTTGTATTAACTGGGACCACCCCTCCCCTTTTCCCCTCCTTTCAGTTCTTGTCCTTCTATTTGCAGACCCTAAAGGTACTACATCATTCAACAGTAGCGGTACAAAACACTGTATTAATGCTTTAGCCTTTGGACAAACAGTATAGTTTTCTGCTTTTGTTTTTAATAAAGTCAGTGCCATTCCTTTATTGTTTAATACACAGGAGTATTTGTAACTGTTTTGTCCCCAAAGATGACCAATATTAGCCTCCAGTAGGGAAAAATATTTCTAGTAGAGTGAAATACACTCCTATGAAATGGACCAATATGGACCATATACCACTTTACTCTCACTTCAACTAAATTTTGAGAGATTTGAGACTTAGTATATAGACCTAATGCTGGCACTCTGCACAGTGATGAATTTCACCTGTAAGTGATGCTGTATCTTATTTTGCAAGTTTGCCAATTAGGAATAGATAAAACTATCTATGAACAAACACCAAGTCATTTTAATATCATGATGTAATAGCCATTATTGTAAATATTTAATATAACCATTTTAATTTCTACTGGTTATTTCTTGTTTGCCTGACAAAGTTGTGCACAAATTAAAGAGTGTTTCCATGGGAAAAAATATATATAGAATCAACTTGGCATTAAGGAAAGTTTGGAAATATTTTTGAATATCCTTACAGCAGCACTGTAATTTTTAGCTCTCTTCCCTTAAAGTTATATCTATAAACTTGTAGAGGGAAGAAGGCTAGTTATCTTTGCATGAAAATAAAAATAAAAATAATCTAAAAATAAAAAAATCTAAGGATAAGGATTGGAATATCTATAAGCAGACATAAATCTAAACAATTAAATCACAACACAAAAATGCAAGCCTCAGAATGATTGAATGGTCTGCCACGCTGCAGTAGATTTAGGAATACTTTTCCATTTCTAGCCAGATTGGATGAAAGCTATCAAGCAGTCTTGGTCTAAATGGATCTTGCTTGATCTACCATAATAAGAATGCATATAGTGTTGGCAGCCTCCCTGGTATACCTTGTGCTGATTCTGAATATTGATAGGAACGTGAGGGTCCTAAGCTGAGTAAACTCTTATTTAGCCTGACTTTTTGTTCCAACAAACACTAGGGTTGCCACCTTTCTAATCACTCAAAATCGAACACCCCTGCCCTGCCCCGCCTCACCCCTTCCCTTCTCTGAGACCATGCCCATTCCACGCCCCTTCTCTGAGGCCCCGCCCCCACTCGCTCCATCCCCTCTCCCTCCATCGCACGCTCTTCCCTACCCTCACTTTCACCTGGCTAGGGAAGGGGCTTGGGGTGTGGGAAGGGATATGGGCTCTGGGCTGGAGGTGCAGGCACTGGGGTGGCGACAGGGATGAAGGGTTTGGGATGCAAGAGGGGGCTCCGGGCTGGGCCAGGTGGTTGGGGTATGGGTGGGAGGTGCGGGGTCCCAGTGGCGCTTATCGCGGCTCAGAAAAAGTGGCCGCCAGGTCCCTGCAGTCCTAGGCACATGGGCGGCCAGGTGGCTTTGCGGTGCCTTCACTCCAGCAGGTGCTGCCCCCTGCGGATCCCATTGGTCGTGGTTCCCGGCCAATGGGAGCTGCGGAACTGGCACTGGGGTTGGGGCAGCACACGGAGCCTCCCAGTCCCTGGCCACCCCAGTGCCTAGGGGCCACAGAAACTTGGTGGCTGTTTACAGGAACTGCACAGAGCTATGTCAGGTAGGCAACCTGCCTTACCCCGGGCCCCAGCTGCACACCAACTGGACTCCAAAGCTGAATATTTAAAACTCCAAAGCTGAATATTATGATTCTAGAGGCCCGTAAGTTCCACATCACTGTAACTAGTGCTCTTTGAAAAACCTTTGGCTGCCAAAAAATCTAGAGAAAGATCCTGCTATCAGGTTTTGCAGAAGAGAGAATCATTTTATATATGTATAAAAATATAAACAAATATCTACATAATTTATTAGCGCCAGTAATCTTGGTATAAGAAAATTCTGTGTTGTACAGCAGAGAGTTTTGGAAGCACTGGTGAACCATGATGTTTCAGCTATTCATGGAAAACCCATGCTAGATGTTCTGTATCACTGAAGGCTAACTGCAGCCCTCTGCAGAATCTCCTCTCTATACCATGCCAGTCCCAAATAGGCCAATGCTATTCCCAGGTAATTGTTTGTGATGTGCCATTGAATGGGCCAGGTTATTAGATCTGTTATCTTTCATCTGATAGTTAGCTTGTCAGTTCTTTGCATGTATAATGCCCAGCACAATGGGGATCAAATCTCTGCTGAGGGCCATGATAGCGTTGTCAGCCTGGAGACACTGTGGCCTCATGAGCTGCCCACTGGTTGGGGCAATTCATTTTTATCATTTCTAGCCCATGGAGTTCCCGTACTGAAAACTTTGCTACTCAAGCTTTTTGCAGGGAGTGGGGATTTTAAATTCAGCCTGAGTCTAGTGGGAATCTAATTTCTCTTTGTTTAGAATTCAGTTATTACAGTGGCTTTTCCCCATTTATCATAAACGTTTTCTGCCTTCTGATTCAGAAAGGAAACAGTTGCTCCACTGGGGCATAATCCCTTAGGAGACTCAGACAGCTGGCTATTTTTGGGGCCAGGTCCGTTGTCCAGATCGGCAGGATACATTTATGTGCAAAGTCAACAGAAACAGGATGCATGAAATATCTGTAGCCTAACCTGCTGTATTCCCACCATACCTAAGCAGAAATAAGAACAGACAAAAACTGCAGGCATAAGACTGTCATTTTTCACATATGAATACTCACAAAGTGAAAATTGGTAGTTTCACACACCTCTAATTGCAAGAAGATTCAGGTTCAGAACTGAGGTCCCAGACCATAAAATGATAATTTAGCCCCAGCACAATATATTGCAGATGTAATGCACTTAGATGCTGAAAGTGAAGGAGAGGTCACATCTAGGACCTCTCAGAAAAAAAGATCTGGGCATCATTATGGATCAGAGAATGAAGATCTCTGTTTGGTATCCAGTGGCAGTCAAAAAGTAATAAGTGTGGGATAGAGAGCAATATGGAAAATAATATACTACCATAATATCAATCAATGGTAAATCCTCGCATTGAATACTGTTTTCAGTTTTGGTCACCTCATCTCAAAAATGAAACTGCAGAAATAGAAAAGGTCCAGAGAAGGTGAACAGAAATGATCATGTGTGTGTATGTGGGAGGGTTGAGATTCTATATAACTAGAGAGAAAGAAGCCTTGAACTATTTAGTTGGGAAGCAGAGGAAGATGAATAAATATGTTTAATATAAAGACTAGTCAGAGGCTCCAATATACTCTTTCCCATAATACAAGAAATCTGACACTTAAAAGAAACACACATGAAATGGATATTATTATTACAAGAGGTAATTAACCCATGAAATTAATTTCTGCAGAATATTATAGATGATTCTGATGTAAAATTAAAATAAAATTAATCTTTTATAGGACTCATAATTGAGCATTAATTCAAAAACAATCAATCTCCATGCTTCAGGACATCAGCTGATCATCCACTCTGGTCAGGATGAGAGTTCTCATCCACCAAGGACAAGCAGAAGGCAACATAATTTTTCTGAAAGTGCTGTTATCCTCTGAAAAGTGAATCTGACAACATGACATAGTGTGTTTACTTGTTCATTGTCAGTCAATGACTTTCAGATCAAATGTGCACAGTTTACATGCTAATAGATGTTTTTTCTAACCAACATTGCTGCTATTTCATCCTGGAGTCTGAAAATCAACTTGTATTCTCTCTGGATCCTGTGTCTGCAACATTCTGCAAATGGAATGCATAGTCATTAACAAATTCTGTTGTTGATTTGTGGAACAGAATAAAATTCTGCTCAATCTTGCCGTATAAAAAGTAATAAAGATCATGAGCTACATCAGCCCTCTCTGAGTCTAGAGGAAGCGAGGACCCAGCTCAAGTTCCTTACCCTCAGCATGAAAGGTAGGGAAGATGGATTAATGGGACTGTCCCTTCTCCTGCCAACTTGACTTCAAGATAAACAGGGAGGAAGCAGCTGTGTTGCTGGGGTCTGAGATGGGGTAGGCAGAAGTATTCCTCTTTCCCTGGGAGTGAGACACCATGAACAATGACAGTCATGTAGTGTAGTTACATTTCTAAATTCTAGCTTTTGTGTTCATATTACATTGTGGGTGTTAAATTGTGGGTGAAATTAAAAGGCATGAACTTGCCCCACAAAAATAGAAGCTACTTAACAAAGTCAAGGCCTTGATATTCACATGAAATGGAAAATATAGTTCCTAGATTTAGCATAGTTTAAATTAGAGGAGAGCAAATTGTTTATTCAAAGAATTTTACCTTTTTATTGCTTGAATCTAGTTGGTGATCAGAGGGCCCAGGTTTTTAGATTTTTGAAGATCTTAATTTCAGATTATTCCTTTTGTGTCAGAATAGGGGCCTTTGTGTCTGAGCCTCACTTACATAAATTGACAAAAACAGCATATGTGTGGAGGACCCTATGATATGACTGCACCCCCAACCTGTTAGGCCACATAAACTTCTTGACATGTACTTGAGTGAGTCAGACACCAAATTAGTACTGAAGTTAGGAGTCTAGCCTCTCCTGCTGCTGTGAGAGTTACTAGGAAGAAGAAAATGTTCCCTGTGCCTTCTTTCCTTTCACCTAGATAATACAGAGTATGGTATGATCCTGAGTAAGGAGAAAAAAGGGAGTAAGAAGTGACTATCAGTAGGGCACTGTGTCGCAGAAGTCACAGATTTCTGTGATTTTCCGTGACCTCTGTGACTTCTGCAGAAGCCAGTGTGGCTGACCCCAGGGCTCTGCAGCCAGCTGCTTGGGCAGCCCTGCAGCCAGCCACAATGGCTGCTGCTTGGGCGGCCCCAGGCAGCTGGCCCTGGGGACTGCTAGAGCAGCGGCCAGTGCGGCTGGCCCCGGGGACCAGTGAAGCAGTGGTCTTTTGGGTGGCTGGAGCAGCTGCTGCTCTGGTAGCTCCCAGCAGTCGTTCCTGGGGTGATCACAACGGCTGTTCCAGCAGTGGTTTCTGGCCGCGTCCGACAGCTGTCCCTTGGGTGGCCAGAGCAACCGCTGCTCCTGCAGCCCCCAGCCACTGGTGCTGCTGGCCCCAGTCCCCCCAGCGACGGTCCCCCAGACCACTCCCTCCAGCAGTGCCCCCGTCCCCGTGGCATGCCCCCCCCAGGGCATCCCCATAGCTGCAGCCCCCCCCCCCCCCCAGCGGCAGCTGCCCCAACATTTAGTCAGGGGTATTTGTAGTATAAGTCATGACAGGTCACGGAATGTGAATTTTTGTTTATTCCCCCTAACCTGTCCATGACTTTTACTAAAAATACCTGTGACTAAATCATAGCCTTAAATAGCAGCATTAAGAAAGTTGCAAATTGCAACAGTAATTAGGCTTATGTCATGTTTGTGGAAATTCATGATGAGTTATCTGTACAAAGTTATCTGTTGTATGATCTGGATACAAACAGGCGTTTCACAAGTTGCTGAAGTTGTATGATATGTTTTAGGAATGGTGCTTATGTTCCATGATTTAAACTCAAGATACGAACAAAATGGCATCTACCACACTGCTGGTGCTCTACAAAGCTTCCTATGCAGATGCATGTGTGACAGAGTGCTAGGCAAGAAAGGCTGAGTCAGCACTCTGTTCACAGCAGCTCCAATCAAGCAAGGCAGAATGGAGCTGATGAAGCAGAGTCGTGCCTACTCTGTGGGTGGGGTGGGGCAGAAAGGCTAATTAAGCCATGAGGCAGCACCCACAAATAGGTACAGGAAGGAAGTGGAAAGAGGGAAACAGGTAGCAGAGGGAGAGAGAGAGATTGCTTTCCCATGTTTGTTACGAGAGCTGAATATATTATGAAGGTGGTGGGAATCCATTTGTAAATAAACTGCACGAGGTGTTGGACCAGCACAAGGGTCTCTGTGTAGTTTGTAGACTGGGACAGAAGGAGGAACCAGGAGGCCCTGTTACAGCATGTAAATAATAATTAGCAATAAAGAGGGATGTACTGGCAATACAAGGAAGCTATGATTAGCTAACAATTATGAGGCAGTTTTGGCTATTATAGCTTACCTTAGAAAAAGAATATCATTGGTAAATGTCCGGTTCTCTGTTTGGAAACTTGAATTGTTAAAATAAAAAAACGTGATTTCTGACATGTAAACACATTTCATCAGAGAGATTGGCCATGAGGTCCACAGCTTTTCTTATCTTTTCTCTGTCACTTGCTCAAATCTACATCACACCAATAATGAGTGAAAGTTGTTATCATCTGAAGGGTGCTTAGTTGCTTATGTGCAATAAATTGATGGCCTCAGTGCAGATTCTAGCTGACTGATTAGAAACATCACACAAAAAATGTCTATTGCAATTGGCATTAATTGGTGTTAGATACATTTACGGTTAGTTTCAGATGTTTTTAAATTATCACTGTCATTCCTCCCAACTCACTCATTACTAGAGCTGAATGAATAACTGTTTTTTTTTGGTTCAGGAGCTGAACCAAAAAATCTGAAAAAAGAAAAAAAGGTTAATTTCAAACCAAAATTGATTTGTTAATTTTTTTGTGTGAAATCAAAATACTGGAAAAATTGTTTTGAATAGACTGAAACATTTCAATTGAATCATTGCCATTTTTTAGTTTTGATTCAGTTGTTTTAGGGTAGTTTTTTTTGTTTGTTTTTTACCTTTATGGCTATGTGTTTTTCAACTGGCCAAATTTCAAAATGGAACACCATTTTGAAAAAGTTGAAACAAAACATTTGAAAAATTTCACAATGAAATGTTTCAAAATGAAAAAGTTGAAATGAAACTTTTTGACTTTTTCAATTCCCTGCCCCCCAAAAAACTATTTATCAAATTCACAAATAGTTTCAGAGACCAGCAACATCATCCATTTCACCTCCTTCCCTTATATTTCTACTTCCCTCAAAGCCCAGTCCTCCTACCATAATCCAGGAGAAGGAATTCATTTTTAAAATAGAAAAAGGTTACTCAAAATCCAATGAACAGCTACTGAAGATATTCCTGCTGCTTCTCTTAGCACTCGAAGTGCTGTAGGAACTGGCACTCAGCTTCTGGTGTCCAAAAGTGTGCAGGGTCATGGCAATCCTACACTTATGAGTCCTGTTATTTCATGTCCGCTCAGGTGGAGGGAGGGTGTCGTTTCCGAATAAGAATCACCCTTGTAACAATCCCTGTCTACCAGCAAGACTTCTGTCTGTGGCTGTTGAAAAGGGTGCAGCTCCCATGCATTTACCTGGCAGTACCATTCAAACATTCCTCCAGAGCTGATACTACAAGTTATCATGGATCAAGACATCAATATCTGCATATTATCATACTGATAATCTATACCCTGTGTAGAAATGATCTCACCCAGGGGCTTATTATACATTATAGGCGATGTCAGATAACAGTAGAAAGACACAGCATATCAAAACCCTTTTTGATAGCATATGATTGCTAACAACCACTGGTAGATTGCTACTTCTAAGTATGATTGGTGCTGCTGGAGGACAATTCAAGACATCACTGTTACTTAGCAGGTGAAGCACACAGGCCCTGGTCAGTTGTATCACAGCTCTACACTTTCCCCAATATGGAAACTGCTTCCCAAAACATGTTTCTTGAAGTTTCTGCATTGTCCATTTTGGGGGTATCAATCCATGGCATTACTCATTCACTGGCTATGGGAGTTTGTTCCAATTCCTAGGATTACCTTATCATGATGAATAACTGAGTGAAGATATTACATCATTAACATTAACATATCAGTGTTGAATGCAGGATAATTAACACTTGATTATCATCTACATTATGGTATTTTAATTTCAGGCTTCTCTGTTTTTAAAAGAATTTAATTAAATCCCTTACTCACCGCCAGAGTAGACACCCTCATTTCTTGACTTTTAACAACAGGTCAGTCCAGTACATGTGCTCCTGGCATTGGAATATCCTGATTACTCATGCCAAGACACTCAACAAATAATGCAAGTGCAGAAAAAAATATTGCCAAACCTAAGGAAGCTCTCTAGACCATCAAAAATATTTTATAGCTGGAAAAATTTATTATACAGAGATCTTTATTCACTGCTACAACTACATGTTCAGAAAGAGGCAGTAGTTTAGTAACATTAGATACAAAATGTTAAAATAATAGGGTAATTCTTCTCTTAAATACAGCCTAATGAGAACGTGGCAGTCCTGGCCATGGCACAAGTTGTGTGATGTATAAATTCTACATTAACCTCCATTTAATTTGTTTTCCCAGGTGATTTTAACAGTACAGCTGATTAATGCCAGTAGCACTACAGAAAATTGAAAGTGGAATAGCTTCAAGTGTAAAATGTGGTTGCTTCGTTGTCCTATTTAGTTAAGTAATAAACTGAATGCTCGTTGGTTAGAAAGGAATCTTGATTTATCACATCAATGTGTTCGTTCTTGTTATTTAAAATGTGGCCATATTTGACCTCAGTGGACCAGATTCATCTCTCTTATATACATAAACATCATCATTTGATGTTATGAACATGTGCTGAACATTTGCTTTTCAAAATTGGCATAAGATTAATTATGCAGTAAGGCACCAGTTAGGTGCGGTTCAGTAAAGATTTCTTCTATCAGCCTTCTTGTCCCACCAGCAGGGATTGCTTACCTGACTTTCCATGGTTAAAGTACCCAACAACAGTTTAATTTTCAGTTATTATAACAGTACAACCACTACAACCTCTCTCTTTTAATATGTAACACACAACAATGTGTTTATTGGAATAGAATAATCAGGCAAACACATATATGACAAACTGTAGTTACAGTTTCAGAGTTGACTGTCACAAATTTTCTCCATGAAGTATAAAAAAACCTGTCTACTCTAGGAAATGAATCCTAACAACAGTTGTCAACAATGTAGCCTTTCCCCCCAAATAGTGTAAACAAAAATCACTTAACTGCAAGTGTAGATGGGGCAAAGCTGTTTTTGGCATGGTAATAGAGTAGATTGGAATTAGAGGGACCAGAACCAGGGTCTCCTAAGTGGGAGTGCCCTAACCTGGGCTTTAGAATCACTTCCACTCTCACTGTATCTGTGGCCCAAAGCATGTTTAATTTATGAATACACAATGGAACTGCTTCTTCAGAGAGACTGAGAACTGCTTCAGCAGGAGAGATCAAGAGAGTGCTGCTGTAGGCTATGTCTATACTACCCTCTGGATCGGCAAGCAGCGATCAATCCAGCAGGGGGTCGATTTACCGCATCTAGTCTAGACGTGATAAATGAACCCCCAAGTGCTTTCCTGTTGATTCCTGTACTCCAGCGCCATGAGAGGCACAGGCAGAGTTGATGGGGGAGTGGCAGCAGTCGACTCACCGCAGTGAAGACACCGCGGTTAGTGGGTCTAAGTACATCGACTTCAGCTATGTTATTCACGTAGCTGAAGTTGTGTAACTTAGATCGATCCCCCCCCAACCCCCCTCCGCAGAGCAGGCCTTAGTTTCTCTGAAAAATTGCCGACCTGGCTTAGGTGCCTAACTATAGGAGAGGGTTCATGGCTGTGAATCCAAAGTGGAGATAGGTGTCTCCCTTTGAAGGGCAGGGCTTAAACAACAACACCTCTCTTCAGCATTACCTATTGACGTATTTGAGAGACTCCTCATGCAGTATGCCGGCTTTTCTGAATCATATTCTTATGTGCCTAATTCTTCCCATTCATTGTATAGGGAGCCTGGAAGCCTAGCTCAGGGCTGTGAATTTTGCTAGGCCCCAGGGTGCCTGAAAGTTAGGTGCTGCAATGCTTAGCATGCAGATTCTTTGCTTGTTTTTAATATGTTTTCTCTGTAATGCTTTCAACCTAAGAATAAATGTGCTTGCTTAGAAAGTGTTACCTTATAACTGTGGGCAATTATGCTGTTTACAGCCTCTGGAGAGAAAGCAACATGAAGAAACGGGATGTTTAGGCCATCTGGCTTGCTGTGGAACTCACAGTGTAGGCAGAGAACTATGCAGCCTGGAAAAAACTCATTCAGAAGGGAGAGAGACAAAGGTCTCAGCACAAGAAGGGTGATGGCTGAACAGCTGGGACCGTAGAATGGATGACCATGGACTATTATGGTTGCCCTGAACTGTGACAGTACATAAGAGCATCACCAAATTAAAGCAAGGCTACTGACTTTCTTTAGGAAATTTAAAAGGAGGAGAGAACAAACAAAATGTTTGTTAATATAAGGCATGTTTTTCTTTTGTCTAGGAGATTTCTGCTAGAGGCTGACATGTCTCTGGGTAAGTATAAAAGGGGTAAAATGCAAAAAGGATGTTGTGTCGTGTCTACTATGTACTACTAACCAGGAAGAAGAGATGGACGGATTTAAACAACTTAAAAAAAACAGCACAAGCATGAAGGGACAAAATTAGATGATGGCATAGAGAGTACACTTATCAAATTTGCGAACGATACCAACCTGGGAGGGGTTTCAAGTGCTTTGGAGGATAAGATTAAAATTCAAAATTATCTGGTTAAGCTGGAGAAATGGTCTGAAGTAAATAGAATGAAATTCAATATGGACAATGCAAAGTATGCTACTTAAGATGAAACACTGTTGCAAAGAAAGCAAATCTCATGCTGGAATGTATCAGCAGGAGTGTTGTAAGAAGACACTAGAAATAATTCTTCTACTCTACTCTGTGCTGATAAGACCGCAACTGGAGAATTGTGTTCAGTTCTGGGTGCCACATTTCTGGAAAGATATGGACAAATTGGAGAAAATCCAGAGGAGAGCAACAAAAATGATTAAAGGTCTAGAATACATGATCTGTGAGGAAAGATTGAAAAAGATTGCTAAAAAGCTGTAAGGACAAACATGGAATGGCTGTCAGTGCGAGCTGCACTAGGGAATATGAATCCAGTGAGACCAGGCAGGTTTGTGAAGCGTATGCTGAAACTCGCACTACTAGGTCCTCCCTTACGTATTTATTAAAATGGCTAGATTAAATCTAGTGCAGGTATGTCTACATGAGCTACAAATCACATCCCCAGCTGCAGTGCAAATGTATCCTTAGAAGACAAGATTTTCAAAAAATATAATTGTGCATATTTGCATGCCTACTTTTTATGCACAACTGTTATTATCATGGTTATATGTAGACATTATGTATTTGAACAGGAAATGCCCAGCTTGTCTGCTAATTAGCTATGCGACTATGTAGTCCCACCAGTCCCCTTCCTTACATACAGGACTGCATCCCCATGGGACCTTCCCTCCCTCTCTCCACCAGGATTATTTTTCCCTTCTCAGGGCGTTCATACAACCCCACTCCCATGCTCTCCTATTGGCACTCTTCTTCACCCATACTTCTATCCCCAACCAACTGATACTCCTTCTTTTCCACACACATGCCATCCTCACCCTCAATTCTCTCTCCACAGACCCATTCCGACTTACTTACTTAATATGTCTAGTAACATTCATCCTACCTCATTTTGCTTTCAGGGGTCTTCTCCCCTGCCTACGTTTTGATGGAGGGCATCTAGCAATCGCTACTATTAGAATTACCATTAGAATCCAAACAGTTTGTAAGAGCTTTCAAACATATACTCTAGCAGTGGAAACAGCACATAACCACACTCACTGCAGAGACACAGCCTCAGGACCTTTGCATAGAGTTGCACGGGAAACCACAGGGTTTTTCTAGCTGCCACTCTTGGGCCTGGGCACTCCGTCCATAAAAAGGGATCTGAATTCCTTTACTTTCAGACAACATAGGGATATCTCCAGGCACTGGGAGTCAGAAGATATACTGTACAGTATTTGATTTATTTAGACTCATGCAAATGCTAAAAAAGGGTGACTATCCATATGCTCTTAAGTGCTCTTGATATTACTTAAAAATACACCACAATAATACCTAAGGGCAGCACTATAATTTAATATAAATCCTATCAGTAAGTCAGGCAACTTAAAAACTCAAATCTCCCTCTCCCTCCAACAATTCACAATTCCTTCAGCCCCCAGCCCTGATTTTCAAATGCATGGGAACAAAAGGAGCTTTGCAATTTGCTCTGAAGATCTTCAGATAAAGGCTATTTCAGACCAGAGGAATGAGTTCCAAAGCCATGAATTCCAAATAAAACATACTGACAACACCTCCCTCATACTTTTACCATTGATGATTTCCACTGCAGTAGTATGACACAGGGAAAGGGGAGGTTTCTTCAGTAGGTGGATCTAGGATAGATTCTTATAGATTCTTATATTCTTCCTATCTCATCAGTTATGTTAACCATCAGGTTATGTCTGTTTCCTGTCTTCATTTTATTTTGCTACCGATGGTCCTACTTTGCTGTAAGGTTTAGAAATACAAGGAAGATTGGGCTAAGGGTGGTTGTTTATTAAAATGCTCTGATTAGTGTAATTCCCATGGTAATTAATACAGCTACTCGGTGCTGTGCTAACACTGAAGAAACTCTGTAGCATGGGGGTTGTACCACAACTTGGAGGTAAGCACTGAAGGCACTTCAGAAACTAGGCTCTATAGGCCTTAACTCTTCATGGGCTCCCAATAAACTCTCAGGCACATGGCTAACATGAAAGGATTGCCTTGAGTTGGCAGGAAGGAACAGTTGCAAATACTCAGGCTCAGTAGCTTGAGCAATTATACTTTGTTGTATAATATAGCAACACCTTGCTTGGCTCCTCAGGGCAGTCCAATTGAAAGTTAGGCATAGTAGCTGGTGTATACTTTCTAGTTCATTCCTCTGTTAGAAGCAGTTAGGTAACATCCTGCTTCAAAGTCTTCCTATCACAGCCTGCTTTGCGCTTGCTTTCTGTTCAGCTTCCTGCTTACATGCAGTTCCTCAGCTCTACTCTCTCATTCAACTTCTTGCTTGCCCTGCAGCTTCTCAGATCCATCAGAGCTCACTTCCTGGATCAGAACCTTTCAAAGAATTTCCTGTTGTCTGGAGACAGCAGTGAGTCTGTTCTTCCAGCCCCTGTAGCAACACCACAAGGAGAAAAAATATGGAAAAAAAAAATCAAATGTGTCTGTAAAAATCAGTTAACTCCTCTGGGCCTGCAAACACAAAAATGCCTTTGGACTTGGTTATTGCATGATGACCCTACAGGGCAGAGATAAGATTGGTTGGGTGCCTTCATTGCATTTCTTACTTTTACAATTTTTAAAAATCCAAATATGTTATCTTAACTCTACATTTTCTGGGTTTATCGTACTTGGTTTGGAGATATTTACAACAGCTCTGTAAAGTTTTTTACTCTTAAATTACAGATACATACTCTCAACATTATCTCTTTAGTATACATTTTTATTTGAGGACTATGTCATAGTGTGCATACTCCTGCTTTACTTGTGCATATATAGTATTTTAAGAGCTTCAGTTAAACAGTGGTCATGTTCTTTATGCTACATGACATAAACACAATGAAAAAAGATTAATGTTTCTTATTAGCCTCTTTCGGTATGTCTACATGGCAATGTAAGCTCAGGCTCAGACTCAGGCTTAAGCCTAACACCCTTCCATCTACACACAAATCGTGCTAAGCCAGGGCTCAGACCCAGAGTGGGGACTGCAGGGTCTGAGCCCAAGTCAAGCCTTGACCCTATTACTTTGCAGTATAGATGCAGGCCTCCTCCCCATCCCCAAACTCAGATCCTGGGAGCCCTCCAAAATATATCTTACAATCCCATGGGTCAACTTCCTTTCTCCTCTCTATACCAAGAATCTCAAATCTACTCTATTGAAAACAGAAGCAATCCTCTTGCTGTACTGCAGCAGCTCAGTGAGTCACCATTAACCCTTCCATTGTCTCCTGAACACTGAGCTGCAAACACACCATCAGAGAAACTTTTGTGCCTTCAGTGGACACTGACCAGAACAAGCCTCTTAATTCAAGGTCACAGAAGCACAGCCAGATTTTGGTAAATCTTTGGTGTGAGGCAAGTAAAACAGCGGAGTTTAGTAAGAGCACCAGGAATGACCATGCATACTTGCAAATAGTGCAGCAGTTAGCAGCTTTACAAAATTACTGGACTGGTGATCAGTGCAGGGGGCAGGTTAAGAAGCTCAAGAGTGAGTACAAGAAAACCAGGGGCCAGAACCGCACCTCAATGACATCATGCCCATTTTATAAGGAGTTTGTCCAGGTGCTTGGCACTGAGCCAAGCACAGAGCCAGCCATGGAGCATGATGATGACCTAGTCAGCTGCGAGTGTAATTAAGCCATATTTTGCTAGGGCCTCTACGATCAGGGTATGGGTTCATAAGCCAAGGCAAAAGCAGGTATGCAGGGTCCCCCAGAATAACGGTGGGGACAGGAACTCCATTTATGACCATGCCATTTGGTGGGAATAGTCGCTCAGCCTGTCCATAAATGTAGACTCTTGATCTGCAAAAAAAAAACAAAAACCCTGGTATCATGCTCTTTCCCGTGCAACTCACATTAACATTCATAAGCTACCCTCTGTGATCAATGAGGGCCTGCATGAGTCCCATCAATGGCCTGGCACAGTTTGGAAATCACAAAGCCAGCCATAACTTCAGGAACATCTTTTATGCCCACCACCTTTGGGTAAATCACACACTTGATTGCCTCAGATACTCCCCTCACCACTTTACTCACAGCCAACTTTCCAACACCAAAGTGATTTGCAACTGACCTGTAGTCTTGGGTAGCCATCTTCCAACTAACCCACTTCTGGACAGGGAAGGGTGGCCTTTATGCATGTGACTTTATGTTGGAGAGTTGGGGCAAGCTACTCACAAAGGTCCAGAAAGGTGGCTTTGTTCATGAAAAACTTCTGGACCCACTACTGGTCATACCAGGTCTGAATGACAGTGTGATCCCACCAGGCTGTGCTTGTAGACCTGTGCCAGAACCACGGGTCTATGTAGGAGGCATCCACGGATATAAAGAGTGTAATCAGCAGCATCAGCCAGTTCGAGTCTGCCATGCGTGGGTGCTCCTACTCCATCATAAGCTGTGTCAGGTGCTTTTGGTGGGTCAGAAAACACCACTGAAATGTCCACCAGAGTTTCATGGAAGCTCTGTCCAATTCCTGACACAGGAGTAAAAGCACAAGCAAGAGAAGTTCTTCAAAAAGTGCCTCCTCCATATTGTTGGCGCCAGTAGCTGGGAGCACAGAGACCAAAATGACTGCTTGGTGGGCTGTTCAAGCTTCCTGTAACATACATGGTGAACAGTCAAGTTTTCCCACAGTGCTCCACAGTCAAAGGGCAAGAGCAGACGCATTTCAGGATGGCATTAGGTTGGTTGGATATGGTTTGATTAGGTTGGATATGGTTGGTTTGACTCAGGTCCGCATACTGCAGTGTGGACGCTAGAGTCCCACGTTCAAGCCTTACCGTAAATTCTTACCGTAGGGTTAATAATCAGTGTAGACACTCAAGCCCAGGGTTCTCTAATCCAGGCTCAGCTGGCCCAAGTCCCACTAACCCTGGGCTTAAATTGCAGTGTAGACATACCCTCTGCCTCCAGAAAAGGGGATTTCTCAATGTTAATTCTTAATGCAATGATAATCAGTTACTCACTTTGGATGAGTATTTTACACCAGGCATTCTCACATCTATTCATCAAGCTAATAATTCTTTTATACTCTATTACTTACCTTCTTCTCTATCCATGCCACAAACTCTGATAACCTAAGCCGAGCTGGGCCACTGTTTGGAGGAAGGATTTTCAAGAAGCATCTGTTCAGGTGCTATACGAAGTAGTGCAGGTGATTCAGCATGTTGTATTACTCTTTTCTGAGTTAGTACTTGCCAGATGATCCAGTGTGATACCAGACAGTGCAGAACTGTTGGAGATGCTGCTTTTTAGATGATGGGTGAGATTTTCTAAACCACCTATGTGATTTAGGAGCACAGTCCCTTTGAAAGACAATAGAAAGTCGTGAATGACTTAGAGCCTTTTGACCATCCTATCTGACATGTTTAATGAAGTCCTGACCAGCTGAGGTTATTACAGTTCCCACAGCCATTTTCATTAGTCCTGGCCAAATTCTGAAGGTAGTACATTCTGCTTATTTAAATTCTGCTTGGAGGTTCAATTAGATATGGTATTCTTATTCATGGCCTCTCCTACACAGTTGTTGCTGTGTGCTGTTAAACAGCTGCCACATTTCCTTCCAGAAGTGTTTGCATTTCAGCCACAGTTGAAATGACCTCTGTTGCCTGGATGTCCTAGTGGAGTAAATGGGTGAAGAAAACCTCTATTCTCTCTTGTGGCAACAGGGCAGGATTCTAACTAAGGCTGCAAACCTCCAAGTGGATCCATGCAGGTAGATCCCTGTGCCTGCACAGAGCCACATGGATTTATCTGGGGCTTCAGAAAGCACAAGCATCCACCCTTATGGATCCCCTTGCAAAATAGGGGCTCAGGTTTTGTAGCAAATGCAAGGGAGGTAGACCAACATTTATACCAGCTTGCACATTATGGTTCCAAAGAATATTGGTCAATTTGCCATGGAGTGTGAACACGTAGGTAGCAGGTGTTCTGTTGTTTGAAGTACACTCTAGATGGGGTTGCACATGGAACCCTTTGAAAGCCTTCCAGTAAACCATCCGCACAGCTCATTGAATCCTGTTTTAGCTGCAGAGTTTTGGAGGAAAGGATGCATTTAACGACAGAGCTTCTCTGACCGAGACAGGATTGTAAAATCCTCTGGGATTAAAAATGTTATATAGATGTAGGTTATTATTTATTGATTTTAAAAATGCTATTTTTATTTTCAGTATGGATTCAGTTTTCCAGTGATATATTGTTGATATGAATGTCAGCAAGGGTCCAAGCTGGAATGTAATCAGGACTCCAGGAGTCTGACTGTTCTTATGCTATTAAAATCTAATCATCATCGTGAGAACAAACATCTACTGAGATATTTTAACTATAACCCCTGAAGGATCCTCACAAAGTTTACATGCACACACATTCCAAGTCAGGGCTGAAGGCTGGTTAATATGCCTAACACATTTCAGCTGTAATACCACTGTTTCCTTCAGGATTAGACACAGGAGTCATTTTACTTGCAGCTCAGTGATTAAACCTGTGCAATCTTTTTACTTCTCTCATGGACTGAAGACCCCTCCTCCTCCCTCAGCTGCCAGGAAGCTATGGTTAATGCATGGACAGAAAAGTTCTAATTATCCATTATATCAATAATAGTTTTAACTATTGATTTTAAAAGATGGTTATAGTATGTATTGCTTTATCAACCCAGAGGCCGTATACTCTTATCTCATTTGCAAGGACATCACTTGGGAGCACAGAGAAGCACGCACACGTACACACATGGAAATAAGGGGTCTTAACACTCAAGCACAGACTAAATTTAGGACAGCATCCAAGTAGAGAAAATACTTTTGCTCAGACATTGAGAAAGTGATTAAAAAATGTGTTCACATCTACACCAGTCACATTAACATTAACCCTTAGAGGGCATTGGCATTGGCATGGCCCTGGGACATCCTGCTGCTTTGAGCCAGTCATTTAAATTAATGGAAACATTCCAGGAGAAATGCCAGAGAGCATGACATTCTCAATGTAAGTAAACAACAACATTAATATATATTTTAATTCATACCTAGATAAATGTTCAGTGCTACAGTCCTTGTTTAAATCTCTCTAACAAGCTGTGATGAAGAAAGAAACATGCCACGTGTTAAGAGAGATACAAAATCTAATGGTAGATACCTCTCGGTTTTGTAGTTATGATGACAATACTTCCCGTTCTGTGAATTACAGAATTCCTGGGATGACTCCTTAGTGTATTCCTCTAAAGTCCTTCTGGTAGGTCATTTTGGAAAACAGCCACATCATTTATTTTTAAGTTGCAATTCCTTGCCTTCTGTTACACACTTACCCACACATGCTAACAGTAGTTGAATAGAGATAATTATAAGCTTGGGAGGAAAGATCAATATAAACAGTAGTTCCTATGCTTTCTTCAGACACAGGATTCCAGTACCAAAAGTGGGTAAAAAGCCACAAAGATTTAAATGATAGGTCTTGCGGTGAATCAATACTCCTAACTTCCTTCTCCACCAGTGCAGAGACACCTTGATAGAGGTGCAGTTCCATTGTGTAGAAGGTGCATGGTGGAATAGGATGTCGGACTCTATGGCCCAGATCCTCAAAGGTATTTGAAATCAGTCGGAATTAGGGCCCAGGTTCACAAAGATATTTAGACTCCTAACTCCCATTGATTTCAATGGAAGCTATGAGCTTAAATACTTTTGAGGATCTGGTCCCATGACCCAGTATACAAATGTAGGGATCTTCTATTGAATCTCCTTAGAATGAGGTGCTATAAACCTGCATTCAGATTAAAGGCATTTGCTGCTGAGTCACACTGGCAGATGGATCAAATTAGCTTTAACCAGGATATAAAGGGAGTTGGGGGAGGCTTGGAAGGCATCTATCTGAGTTGGAGGGAACTAGAAAAGAGAAAGTCCTAGAGGGAGGGAAAGCCTGGAAGTAGCAATATCTGGGGGATATTTATCTTGAGATAAATTGTGATATTGTTTTGAGGGTTGCAAGTCAAACCAAGAAGGGGGTGGTGCATTAACTCAGGTTCTGTGTGTTTTGTTGAAGATGGGGCAGGGATTCAGTCTGTTCGTGGCTAGCAGGAGGGTAGCCCATATAAGACTTTCTGTTTCCTGTTTGCCATACAGCTCAGCTCTATGGGAGCTCCCTCCATCCTAACAAATAAAGGATTGGGGGACAGGCCGCAGTCAGGCCAGTTAATCTGTGTCTATATGGATCCACTAGCTGGACTCCTTATGGCCTAAGAAAAATAATTCTCTACCTCAAATGAGTTTCTTCTGTGCACTGCATAAGAATGAGCATTTGGCCCTAAGGCTTGATTAATGATGCTACTGACTGGGGATGGGCAAACCAGTTCAGGCAAAAAGGGACTTATTACAGTCTTCATCTAACCTGAAAATTGAATCACAACCTCTTCCAGATTCATATTGTTGCTGTAATTCAACCTGTGGTGAGCTGGAGCCAGTTCGCACCGGTTTGCACAAACCGGTTGTTAAATTTTGAAGCCGGTTTAGAACCGGTTGTTAAAAGGGTGGGCAAACTCCGTCCTGTCCGGCCCACCTGAGCTCTCAGCTGGGGAGGCTCCTCTGAGAATCCCTTTTTAATTTTTACTTGCCTGCGGCGCTCCAGGTCTTCAGCGGCACTTCAGCAACAGGTCCTTCAGTGCCGCCGAAGACCTGGAGCGACTGAAGGACCTGCCGCGGAAGTGCCACCAAAAACCCGGAGCGAGTGAAGAAACCGGTTCTTCAGCTTTTGGCAGCTCATCACTGAATTCAGCTATATTCATTGGAACAGGCAAGCTGTTATCCTCCCACTCACTTGCACCTCCTTCCCCTACACTACTCACACTGATTAGGTGTGCCAGCATTTCTGCTGGGTCTTGCTGCTATGCTTTCCACACTTCCTGGTGCTTTAAGGATCCCTTTTAAAATCTTGCTTTGAAGCCCCAGAATCATTCAAATCTCAGGCTTTCTGGGGCTTCTCATTCACACCATGTAAACTGAAGCATGACTAAATGGTGAAAGCCTGGGATGTATTTATTAATTATCTTCTCATAGCACCAAAGATGTGCACAGAGCTGTACTGGCAAATTAAAGATGAGATCTCTTTCCTAAGGAGCTTTAAGTCTAAGTGCTTGATACTATGAAGTGCAAAGTTCCAGTAACTTCCATGTTTCAGAGTAACAGCCGTGTTAGTCTGTATTCACAAAAAGAAAAGGAGTACTTGTGGCACCTTAGAGACTAACTTCCATTGTTACTGTCCAAGAAAGTAGGAATACTGGGTACTTATAAGATCCTGGGACCAGGTCCTAAATTAATGTAGGACACAAGTCAGATGAGGGTATCTTTATCTATAACTTTAGATACATATCCAAGCATTTGTGTGCTTATCTGAACCAAACCTCTGAATCTTTTCAGTTCATTCATTGCTCTTGAAATGTGAATTCCCCGTGTTGTTCTTCACAGAAAAACACTCAGAGGCCTGACTAGAGGACTAGATTTTATGAGCAAGCTTGCAACTTTGGAAAGCAGACAGTTCTTTATATGCATTTTTGCCCCTCTGCCAATCCATAGTAGATGTCCTGAACCTGCAGATTGGCTTGTCATTAGAGGAGAAATTAGTGTAATTGAGTTTGGGTATATTTTAAGTTCAACTTGCTTTATTTACACACACCTACCAGTCCTGAATCAGAGCTTGTCACAAACAGCATTCAGGCAAAACTCTCTTTCACAGGTATCTGCCAAAATCCCCAAATCTAGTTACCAAGGAGCCACTCTGCCCAAGAATTGACTTTGGAGATTAAGGCAGAGAGCCATAGCTCCCCTCCAAGAATTCTGTATCAGAAAACTAACAACACAGTATTTCTTCCAAGACTGATACCTTGCTTGTACACTAAGAAAAAGAACTGGTAAAAACACCAACTGGTGTCCCTGCCATAACAGTATATGTCTTCCCTCTTTTGATTTATTACTAGGGACTTTTATAAGGGAAAGACTTCTGTTTATTAGAGATGAATGCAAGCCAAAACCTCAGGTCCAACTTTGCAGAAGTTTGGATTCAACTCTGGATGTTGAAGCTTTGGTCTGTTTCTATTGTTTATTTATACTTAACTTGGAAATCCCACTCTATCTCATTTCCTCCGACTTGCTTTCCATTTCTAATCTCTGTTTGGATGATGCCCATTGCCACTACTGGCAGTGACAAATCACGAGACATTTATGTGTATTTATGCACAAAAATAAAAAAATAATAATTGCAACTCATTAATGATGGAAAAGACAGAACATAACAGTCATCTTTCTATCCCACATCTTCATTCCCATGCATTTTTATAGCCCATTCCTTCCTCAGCCTTGAAGAGATGTTTTATCATGTGTTATTTCTCTAAAGTAGGGCTCAATCCTCCAAGCCATGGGTGTGTGTAATTCCAATTGACATCAACAGGAATTCTACACCTAGAGAGCATGCAGGATGGGGCCTGCAATTTATTTTGGCCTCTTTGAAACTCTCACCATCAATGGGTATTTAAACACATAGAACATCTTTTGTAAGCTGATCCATCTTCTTCAAGATCCACCTCTTCCACACTGCTTATAAGAAACCAGAAATCAACTAAGGCTATGTTAAGAGGGAGATGGAGATAACTGGTGCTTTAAAAAAAACTCACTATAATAAGTGTAACATTGCAAGTGCATATTAAGATTATTGTATCTTTCTCCCCTTCTCATCACCACTTTTAGATGTCACTTATCTTATATTCCAGGCTCTTAGGGGCAGGGACTATGTCTCCATATCTGATTGTACAGCACCTAAAACTATAGAATTACCAATCATGATTAGGGCCTCTGGATGCTATGGTTAGAGAAATAATTTGTTCCACAGAAAGTGCAAAACCAAGATGCCTGCTAGGATTGCATACTGCTCCTTTGTGACCCTATGAAATATTGTGCTCAGCCCCACAACAATTGTAAAGTGCTGGCACTCTACCTGTTCCAAATAGAAGTAGGCAGATGATTAAATAGTAAAGCTGTTTTTGCAGTTGGTAAATCAGTACTTCAGGGAGGACAAGGGGATTAGTCCCTTAGCAATTCAAATGTGTGCAGTATCATATAAATAGTATAATTTGAAGATTCTGAATACTCACATGTGAACTTCCCCAACATTATTAGGAGTTGAAGGTTGTTGCATGCAACACTGGAACGGTGATCTCCGCAAGATTTGTAATAAGGTCTCAGTGAGTGGAAAGGAACAATGCGCCAGATTGCTTGACTGAGCAGGAAGTTCCCATTATTATTATTTAAATTACTCATTAAAGGCTAGGTTTTTTTAAAGGGGTCTTTACCTGGACTCCTTTATTAAGCTGACAATTAATTGCAGGTGCAAAACTGCAGGCATAATTAATTGTGGATGCAAAACTGTGCCACAAAACAAAAGAAGCTGGCACTGAAAATCTGGCCCTAAGGGCCTTTCTTCTGGTGCCATTCAAATCAATGTCACAATTCCCATTGATTTGAATGGGAGCAGGATTGGGTCCAAACGGCAGGAGACACAGTTCAGCCTCCTTCTGAGACTGAGATTCTTTTCTTTTAATGTATATTGAAATGCCTTCGTCTGGCAAATACTGCTCATTATGGGCACTAGGATTATTTCATGATCTAGGGCAATCATGGCTCTAAACTATTCTTGGCATTTTGCAAAGTAATAACTTTAAACCTATTCCCTTTCTTACTAAATTTTGGGTTTTTAACTTGGCAGGCTGCTGTAAAACCCTATGCAGAAATCCAATGCTTTACTAGGTAAGAATTGCACAGAATGTGTGAGATACTCAGCAGCTAAATAATACTATGCAACAAATGCATGTATGTCACTGTGTAATTGCAGTGTCTTAAATGGAAACAGTAAAGGCTAAATTCTGGCTTCAGTTACACACGTACTGCCTTTTGCTTCAGTGCATGGATGGAACTGAAGGCAGAATTTGTCCCTAATTTCTGGTAAGTGTTTGCTCCAAATATTTCTTCCACTCTCACCTCATAATTGCTAGAGTGCTTCTCATAAGCAGATACTATTTATAGAACAAAATGGTTAAGAGTCATGTGTCTACCTTTCAGGGATCATGTCACATCCTTTCAGTTCATCAGCTAGCTAAGGCAGGGAGCATTTCAAAGCTGATGCTTCCAGTCTCTTAGATTGAGGAGGCAAAATCTGCCTCATTTTCCAGCACTTCCAGAAGCTCACTCATGCAGTGGAATCGATGTTGTCTGTTCACTCAGCCCTCTCAGCTGCAGGAGAAGTGCACTGTACACAGCTGACAACCCAGAAGGGGATTAGGAATCATAAAAAGTGAAATGGCAGCCCAGAATAAATAGGTAGGGCAAACTCCTTAACCCTGACTCCAACCGGCCAAGGTAGGTGACACTGGCATTCGCCTTTACGGAAGAGATAATACATGAAAGTGATACAGCAACAGGATGCAGAGTGTCTTTCCATTAAAAATTCACACCTTCAAAATATACTGTTCACTGAGTTACAATTTCTTTGAATCTACATATGAGAAACATTTACCCAGTACTAAAACAAATAAATACTATAACTTCTATAAGAAGAATTAACTTCTTAGAAGTAAGACTTTAATCAGCTGGCAAAGGGGAAAAAATCAATTCCTTTCCTAGAAGGAAGGCTCCCCCCCCCCCATGTATGTAAAGGGGGTGTTACTACTGTGTTGATGGGCTCCTTAAAAAATGAATGACTATCATCTTTGAAAATTAAATGATATTTTTAGGTGTCAAGGAATCTGCATCAAAATTAGACCATGACAACCATAAGGTATGAAGCAGGTTTGGGGATAATACCTGAATGCTATGACAATATGAAAAATAATACTAGAGAAATCAATTATGGATTCCTTCCCCCCCCCCTTTAGTCATATATAAAGCTTTGACGTTGTTCATTCCATTTATTTGCTGCTGGCTTAATAATCCCCTGCATGCTGGGAAAAACCTTTGTTCTCTGACAGAAGTAATAAAGCTGTCTGCACGATTCCCTCTTGCAAGACATGGAGTGTTCCCGGTTTATTTAATCTGCTGGTGTGCAGTCTTTTCAAAGTAAATACTTCACAGGGACCGAATGCAGAAAGACATGCGAGAGACTGGCACATATCAGAATCAAAATTAAAAACTTGCCTGTGAAGAAATAATGATGTCTCTTAAAATATAATAAAAAGAAAAGAAAACCTACATGAGAAACCCAGGCCAATCAGGCCTTGACTCTCATTTCTTCCAGAGTATGTGTCCTTCAGATTTCCTCCGTCTTCATTCACTCATTCCTGGTGAATAGAGAGCATAGAGAAAATGAAGAGATCTGAATGCCAGCAGGAGGCTGGCTGCTTTCTTCTAGGCATGTCCTGAGCCCAGTCACCCAGAACAACTTGTGATCCCTGGACAAAGCTACTCACGGCAGGAGGCCATATCAAGAAATTTTCCTCCTGGAATTAGATATTATCCCAGGAATCACTACTGAGTCAAACATAATGCCTCATCCTGCTGGGTCAAGTAGGATTTCATTTCAATTTCTTTACACAACGATGCATTTCATCTTGTCTGCGTACAATGGCAGTGCTCAGGCATGAAATAAATTGAAGTGCTTGAAAGGCAGAATTATCCCTTGAACCTGCAGCATTCCCGACCCCAAAAACATACATTGTCAAGTGAGTTCCAGATAAGCAGGATCTTCAGCGAGTGTTTGTGCTGCTTGGCTTCCTTTAATCATACTCCCTTTTGTAAAAGGGATTTTTGAGGGGAAAGATAAATCATTGCTGAGGAAAGAGGTCATTTTCAAAAGGCTTTAAGAGCTTCATTTTGTGTGGCTTTTCAAGGTGAAACAGGTAATTCAGTGCTGTGAAAACCTTTTGTATTCAACTTAATTCAAACTTCACACTACCAAGAAAAAAGTAATGAATTTAAGCTTGAATAAAGTTCTTTATTAAAAGTGTTCCCCTACATGTGTGAGCCGCATCCTGTTTGCTATCGCACACGTCTGACTATTGGAAAAAGATAGTCATGGACAGTGCTAAAGCTATTTATCCTGGCTTTAAACCATCCGTGGGTATGTCTACACATACAATGCTACAACAGCAGTACAGCAGCTGCGCTGCCATAATGTTTCAGTGTAGACATTCACTACAGTGACTGAAGAGGTTCTCCCATCACTAGAGTTAATCCATCTCCCCCAGAGGTGGTAACTAGAATTCTTCCATCAACCTATCTCTGTCTACACCAGGGCTTAGCTGGCATAGCTACGTCTCTCGGCAGTGTGGATTTTCCACACACCCTCAGAGACGTAACTATGCTGATGTATATGTCCAGTGTAGACCAGCCCTTAGTTGCTGAAATTGGAGCGCTTTTCTTGCTCATAGTTTAAGAAGCATTGAAGACTTCTTCCACTAGCCCTTTCTCTAATCCCTTCACTGGTACCTGGACAGTCAAGTAGTTGTGAATTTAGAACAAATCCTCAGATTTGAGTTCAGTGCTGGAAAGGGACCCATGGGCAACATCTGCTGTACAGTAAGAGAGGGAAGAAGGGAATACAAGATGTCGGTGGTGGATAGTGAACCTCCCTTGTATTGACATATCATTCATTTACCAAGGATTTGCCTATCAGTGTAGGGTGCATGGCTCTATGATCATAGACCATACATACATCTTTGTAAAAAAAATATGCTTTCCCTGAACCTCAAGATATAGGCTTGATACAGGACTCACTGGATGAAATCTATGGCCTGTGTAATGCAGGAGGTCAGACTAGATAATGAACCCTTCTAATCTTAAAATAGATGAATCTCTTGAATTGTGCAAATTTTTTCAGGGTGCTAGATATCATCTGAAATTTTTTGCCCCCGGCATTGCTGCTTAAGAAATTAATCAATGCACTTGTTTTCAAAGACAAATGTCAATGGATTCACTGCCAATCATCTCATCCATTCTTAAATAATGGTCTAAAATGAAAGCTAATCTTTTTGGATAAGGAGGGACCCAATCTTAGCAATAAATTCTCATTCAGCAAAACTGGTAAAAACTGACTGGTTCTCCATGATACTCTGTTGCTGATTTAACAGTGAAAAAGAGCATTTTGTTTACTGCAGTGTTCTCTAACTTTTTCAAATTGTAAGATACTTCTTCAAAGACAGCTTCTGATTGGTCATCTTCCTGATCTGGATCTAACATCTTCTCTTCAGCAGCTATATTGCTTGGGTCATAAACCAGTAATTTTAAGAGAGTAGTAAGGAGACAGCTATAAAAGTAAACTTGCGTTAGTGTGATGGGTGCAGTAGCTTGGTTATATCTCTCTTTTAATTGTTAATTTTGAAGGTAGCAACAGGAGAAAGTATGACACTACAAATGTAGTGAAGAGTACATGTGGAATATGGAGTCTTTCTGACAGACAATGAAACAGTGACAATACTTTCATGCAGGAAAATATAATTTTCAAAGGAAAGCTAAAGTTAGCTTTGGTTATTGCAAGAAACAAAAGAACAACTGACCCTATCAGTCAGTATGAAAGAAACAAACTATGGAGTCTACAGACAAAAGTGCATGTGCATGAAATGAGTGGTCACATATCATAGCAAAGTATTGTAAGTTTAGTTTTGTTTTCCAGTACAGTGTGTTTCTCCATAGCAACTTTGTATTGAACCAAATGCCCTTGGAGAGAACGTGAGGGTTGTGCCGCTGAATAGCAGTGGAGAGCCATGCTGCAATCAAAAGGAAATGAAAGGCTGATTCCTATTTATTACTGGGGCTGGCACTGTTCCAGAAAGGCAATTGACATGTTAATTTGTATAGAGAATTCCAAGATCAATCTCACTTTGGAGCCAGTTCTGGCTGCCTCCCCAGGCCCTGTATGACACCCTGGTGCCATAAAGAAGCCACCAGAGGCCTGGAGAGAATTCCCTTGTGCAGGAACAATTAAGGGTAGTGCAGCCCATAGCCAGCCATGGGAAGTCTGCCCTAAGTTTGAGCAGCCCAGGGGGCTAACCATTCCAGGGCTAAACCATTCCAGGGCTGTTCTAATGTAAATCTACACTAATATATACTGGGAACTATTTCAATCCCAGCAACAGCCCAGAATCCAGGCAGTAGAAAGAACAACCCTAGCTAGTTCTCTACTCTAACATGAAACTCCTGTATTGGAGACCATTGATAGAATCTTAGCTAATGGAGCCAGATATATTAGACTTATTCATATAAGAATTTCAGACCCAAGTCCACTAGTTGCATAGTAAGGCATGACCACTTCACTTGTTCAAAGGCCTCAAGAGAGATGATTACAGCAGGAATGTTATTTGATCTGTCTGAGCAGACAACGTTTAGTAACCTCTGATCCTTGCCTATTCTGAATAGAGCTGATTGGAAGTTTTTCAGTTAAACATTTTTTTCCCTGTAAAATACTGATTTGTAGAAACAAAAAATTTTTCACAGGTCCAGGATGGAGTTTCTGATATATATGAGACAGACGCCCATGAATAGCCAACAGTTCAGTGGTTAGGATGTGAGATATAGGGGACCCAGGCTAATTCTCTGCTTTGGGTTATTGATTATTCTTGTTTGTCTCTCTCTCTTTCTCTGAAAAATGCCAAAAGGTCTCAGTTTAATCCTGATCCAGAACAGGCAAATATTTTGAAAATTTTCTTAGTGCAGGAAAACTATTTCCCCCCAGATCTACATGTAAATTTATTCTACTTGGTCACAGTGGACCAGATCAGGGAGAAATTATAATAGGCTAGATGCAAGAATTTTTGATAAGATGTTTATATCACTATTGTAGACAGAAATTAATTTATTGGAAGTATGTTGCTTAGGATCTCCATATTTGCCCTATTCTGCCTGTCCTCCCTGGGTATCAGACTTTACATTTATTTCTACCAGATCTGCACTCATTGCTTGTAACCTCCATAATTTGATTTCTCCAGGTCACTTGGCTATTTGAGTCAGTCACCCTGTGTGTTTCCTTCTTTCCCCTCTGATTTTTGGTATTTTCTCCAAATTTGATGTTGTTTAATATTAATACCAAAGAAGCCCATGAAACAGCTGTCTATGGTACAGAGAGGTGATTTTTCTTGGTTTGAGATTCTTTTAAGATTAACTGGTCAAAAAATCCTCCTCAAAATCTCTAAAAGTGTCCAAAATCATATACAATTACCAGGAAACCTCACTGCTTGAATTGACAAATGCCTCACCACTGACACAAAAATGGCTCTTTGGACCCATCTGGAACTGTTACCCAGTCCCCCAGTGGTTCACACACCTAGGAAACTCCTACAAGCAAATGCTGAGAATTAAGAGTGGAGGTTTGTAGATTGTGGGGTGGGATAGCTCAGTGGTTTGAGCATTGGTTTGCTAAGCCCAGGGTGTGAGTTCAATCCTTGAGGGGGCCATTGAGGGATCTGGGGCAAAAATTGGGGATTGGTCCTGCTTTGAGCAGGGGGTTGGACTAGATGACCTCCAGAGGTCGCTTCCAACCCTGATATTCCATGATTTTAAGACCAGATAGGACTTTTATAATCCTCTAGTTTCACCCCTGCATTACTAAACATAGTGATACCTGCATCAAACCCAACAGCTTGTTGTAGAAGTCGAGCACATAATTTAGAAAGACAGCTAATCTGAAGGTAAAGGAGACAAGTGTTAGAGAATGTGCCACATCCCTTGGTAATCTAGTCTAATGGTTACAGAGGTGGGAGCACCAAAGATCAGATCAAACTTTGTGGTCATTTTGGTCTTGATCTAAGTCTTGCCCACATGATTGATCACCAGTGCTCAGCACCCCATTAAGCATATGACTTTGCAGAAGTAGGAGGCAGATAAGGCATTAAGGAGAAAAAGTGCATTTATAGGCAAGAATCCCCAATATGCAAGCAGATAATTAATTTGCTTGTTAATGAAAAATATATGGTCATGTTTTCATTTTATGTGTCATTTCAAAATGATGTTACATTCCATTTACAATAAAAGACATTCCAATACAAAGTACTCTTTTATGTAATAATGTAAACAAATCCTATGAATGTTTATCTGAGAAAAAGACCCCCAAATATCCCTTTCTTCTAAAAATAAAGAGAGCAATTTAGCAAATGTTACATCTGAATTGCAATTAAAACCTTTTCAGACATGTGCCACAAAAACTGGTAAATCTAAAACCTGTCATTGTTGTCTGCTTCTGATAATAATGTTTGCATTCTTTTTTTTTGTTTGTAATCCTCAGATTTCAAATTCATATGAAAAATGCAGTGTACATAAAATGCATTAATAAAAAAGCATACAAAAGAGAAACATAAGTAAACAAAATGATGTGGAATACATCGTTAATTTACTAATCAAAAAGATATTGGACAAGTCTGCCACTATTTTATAGTCGTGAGTATAACTGTATTACTTTAAAGTGAAACATGAGATAAAATTTGTAATAAGATTACTTTTCCCACTAGATTTTAAATATGATGGTTTAAAATATTTATTAGCAATTTCTGATAAAAATTTGTACTGGTAAACATATAGAACATGAAAATTGGATGCATTTAGAATGCCCACCATCTTCATTCTATACAAATAGATGTTTCAGATGTATTTGAAATATAGCTTTTATATTACTTCTACTTTTGTTTTGAGAAAGTAATTTAAGAAAGTCATTTAAAACCAATCCAGAGACCTTATTTTATGAGAAATATCATTTTCATTCCTTGTTGGAATTAAATTTCTCAGTATTTGTTCATTAACTGAAACAAAAATACTTATCAGTTATATTTAAAGATGAAGGGATTTCCATTATTGTCAGTGAAATTCCTAGGCTCCGAGTATTAATGTGAATAAATATGTATTTCAAGAGGAGAATTTGCAATAACATTTATCATATTTACTTTAGTGTTAGGCACACCCCTAAAAGCACGGTGAAGTCTTTTAGATGTCCGGATGCTTATCTGAACATTAGCCAACAGTTATTTGACTCCCTTTGGTCTTGAAGGGGGTTTAGAAACACCACAAGAACAGTCATTGTTAGGTTTTTTGATGAGTCTAATCTTGAGTGAACCCAAGAATTCCTATATGCCAAATTTTTAAATAGCTGGAGCCAAGTTCTGTGTGTGCATACAAATATACAAAATGTGTTTCTATATTAACAGATGCATATTGGTTAGTTGTGTGTAAAATAGCATTTGCACAAGTGCTTGTTTACATGCATGTGTGTATTTCATTTCTTTTTTTTTCCCCCTCTGGGACTTTAGAATGTACTATTTAAAAACATAGCTGTCTCTCTGGAATTCTACTATTGGTGTCCCCACAAAATTCAATAGAGGTTCCATCCCCTTAGCCAACAGATTTCAAAGGGATTGTGAGCCCCAGCCCCTAAACTGACGTTCCAACCTGCAAAGGATGATAATAGGTAAATTAATGGTGATAAAGTCACCATTACCTGGCTTGCAAAAACCTGTGAATTGTTGTATATTAGGTGAAATGGGGCATGCTATAGACAGTGGCAGGTCCTATGGCTCAATCTTCTGTCACCCTCTGTAGCTGAAACCTTGGGGATTGGTCCTGCTTTGAGCAGGGGTTTGGACTAGATGACCACAATTTCTATCAAGTGGTTTCCGTGGACTGCAAGAGCAACCACTCTTCCCCCTCACACTCACTAGTCTAGGATTAGATGGATTTTTGTTTCATTCACTTGCAGAACCTGAAGGTATAATATGGTGATCCATAGTGATGAGGTAGCAGAGAACTGATCAGTGAACTCACTGATAAACTAGATTTAATTTTAAAAATCCAGAGTGATTTCAAAGTGACTGCTAGAAGTTAGAAAACTGTGACGTATTTAAATATCCAGTTAACTTTAATGAAGATTTGTTCATTAACAAATTTGTGCCTGCAGTCAGGATGTGTACACACCATTCATTCCCAACTCAATGTCAGCACCAATGGCCAGTGAATTCCCGCAACTTCAGCAGTCTTTGCTAAATAAGATGGCCTTCCACTGCAGTACAAAATTGATGGACAACCATTCTGCAAATAACACTTTTGCCAGTGTTCTAGAGATATTGAACTACAGGGACTAACTCTTGCATCTTGTTATTAAAAGTATTACAAAAATGAATGACCTCTAATGATTTATTTAAATACCAGCTATTTCTTAATTTGAACAAATGGGGAGGATATAATTAATCTAATTGGTATGGAATTTTGTTTGTTTGTTTTGCCTTTTTGTAGATCCTTATGATTTGGAATCACAAGTATAAATTTTCAAATGTTTATCTATTCAATAGCCATACAATGCAATTGGTGGGATTTGGGTTGCTGCAGATGATTACCTTGTTTTATTTTCTTGAGTCATTCTTTCCACTTTCTCACTTCCTATGTGTAAATTGGTGTGTGAGTGTGAGACATTGCTCAAATCAGATAGGCTAAGAGACAATCATTATTACTACTTTTATTGTCTGTTTTTTTGTAACACCTCAAGGCTCCAATTAGAGAGTGGGGCTCCATTGTGTGAGATGCTCTACACACAAGTAATAAAAAAAAGCAGATCCTGCCCCAAAGAAATTACACTCTTAGCATATGATGAGAGACAACAGGAGCATAAAACAAACAAAAGGCAGTGAGGAAAGGGTAATGGTGGAACAAAAATAATTAGTGTAAAAACAGTAGTCTCAACATACCAATGTCAGTCTCAATCTGTTACTGTGTACGTTCATAAGGCTACAGGTTTAGCGTGAATAAAAGATGCACAGGTGTATAATCCTGGAACCAGTGACCAGGGAAAGTAGTATTATAAGAAATCCAAGAAAAATACTAATAGATGTCATTCAGTGTGAATATAAACTAATTGAACAAGGGGCGTGTTTTGATGTATGGTCCTAGACTAATATTACATAAAAGAGCCTTATTGTTCTGTAAAGTTTCCCATTCTAAAGCTAGGATGAAAGATAAAGAAGGAATAGAGGTTGTATTACTTGTCGATTGTCTTATGTGTAAGGCTGACATAGAACAGAAGAATCCATTATGATTTCAATCACTAGCACTGCTTCATTGTGTGCTTTGCTCTGTCAATATTCTGTCAATAGAGCCACCCAGAATGTATAAGACCACATACTCTGCTGATTAACCCTAAAAAGTCCCATTCAACTCAGAACCTGTGCTTAATAGACAAGTGAGTTAATGTGTATCAGTGCAACCTCATCACTCTGTGCATCTGGTTATTTTTACCTGCTTTGTGGGAAAATCTTCCATCACCATAAAAAGTATATTTAATGTTGATTTTCTTTATGCTTTGTATTCCAGTAGTACCCACAATCTACAAGGCATTGTCCACAAGTGCCTTGAAAATGGTGTGCTAAGAATTCAGGACAAGATGAAAAACAGCATTTTTCATGTGCTGTTATGTGTCGAATCTGAAGGTTTTGCTTATAATATGTGCTTCTGCACCATATTGTATTTACTCCATAAAGCACATTTAAATGTGAATATATTTTTGCAAGCATTGGGCCCAATCCTATAATTAATGGGAGTTAGATGCCTAAATACCTTTGGAAATTTGGACTTCAGAGCTTCCTGTGAAGTGCTCATTTCCCCTTCAGGGCCATGAGAAGAGCTGATGGCTCTCAGTAGTATTTCTCTGGAGGTTCTCACTACCTCAGAGGATCAGGACCAAAATTATTTATTTCTTTTAAGTCATTTTGGGTTCAGTCCTGCTCCCTTTGAAGTCAGGAGCTTTGCCATAAACTTCAATGGGAAGAGCACCAAGCCCTCAAGCCAATATTGTTCTGACAATTTTGAAACATTTTCTGCAAGTAATCATGCCTTAATATATATTGGTGTGCAAGATAATCTACATCCTGAAATTAAACCAGGGATAAATTTGGCCCAGTACCTCTACTAATGAAGTAGCCACGAAAAAGAAAAACAGTGGGTACAGAATAAGGCTCTGAAACAGAGTGTAAGAGAAAAGTCTACAAAATTAAAGAAATAGGTGAATACTTACACAGCCCAGTGGTTGTTAAAATTACAAAATGCTTGGTAATTATAGAGGAAAAATAGGAGGTGGAGCCAAACTTTGCATTGATCTGAGGCAAGTCTGATCAAGAATATTAATAGTAAACATTTCCTCTTGCCCACAAGGAGTGAAATATTTGCTGATGTGGCAGGAGACAAGTTATTCAGCAAAATAGAGGCATTGGCAGATTTTTGGCTGATTCCCCTAGATAAAGCAGGCTCCAAGATTTGAATGTTAAATACACTTGCATGGCAGAGACTGCTTCTTGATTACTTCTGCCTTTCAGAATATGTTCATTACCAAAAGTATTTCACTGCACAATGTCCTCTATGCTTCACAGACTTGCAAAATGGAAGTGTCCGCTGATGACGTAATCTGGGGCAGCACTAATAGTCAGAGCGGGCATCAGGCCTAGTGGTCAGAGCAGAAGTTGGTAGCCAGGTACCAGAGCCAAGGGTCACAGCCAGAGTCAGGAAACAGGAGTCAGAACCCAGGGTCAGAACCAGAGTCCGGGACCAGATGCTAGAACCATGGAAGAATTAATTTTGTATTGTGAATTCTAGCATAAAAGAATGTTCTAGGATTTGAAGCATGTACTGACGTCAGCACCAGCGCTGCAATTGCTTGAACCACTGAAAGAGATCAGGCCATTCCACAGATGTTTCAAAAGAAGGACTGAGAGTTGATGCTACAAAGATATGGGACTGAATGACTACCTTTAATGTATGCAGTCTGAGCTATGACAGTGCAGATGCAGATCAGAGAAGATCTAGGCTGTACAAAATTTAATGATATTCTCTATGGTCAAAGCTTCAAAGCTAAAATTAACCACAAACAGTGGTTGCAGTACACAAGAAAGGACCTTCATAAGCACTAGTGATTATTTTTAAAGTTCAGAAGTATGATATAACCCTGGAGTTCCAGCCAGGACATCATCCAATAACCGCTGACAGGCGGTCAAAAGCATACGCTTCGCTTGACGACACACAAACAGATGATCTCATGTTAATTTAATTCCTGCCACAGACACATAATCTTGATGAAATGGTAAGCGAGTGTGGAGCTAAACTACACTAGGCACAATACCCGCTCTGTTGAGCTGGGCTGTCCTATGCAGGGCCTGGGGCGGAAGTGACAAATCCGTCACTTCTGAGACTGACCCGTCACTGCCAGGACCCACCGCATCGACCCACAGGATCCCCCAGAGTGCGGGGCCCGTAGCGGTCTCCCCAGTTCACTGTACCCAGGGGACGGCTCTGCTGTTGTGTACACTGAAGCAGTGGAAGTTGGAGTATGCCTCCTGCTGTGCTAACTTCCACCAGGGCCGAGCAGCCTGGGATCACATAACTGCAGCTCCGATATAAGGGCAGATCAGGGCCAAAGAATAGAGACAGGGCAGGGCAGAAGCATCGGTATTAACTTTATAAATTATATCTTGTTAATTAAATAAATAGATTACCATAAAATCTACCTGAGGCCTCTGTTCAGCGAGATTCTCAAGCACATGCCTAACTTGATGTAGGCAAGCAGTCCCATCAAAGTCAACAGAACTGCTTGCCTACTTAAGGGTAGGGTTCTGCTTAAATATCTTGCTGAACCGGGGTCTGAAATACTACAAGGTAGTAAAATGGAAATGGGAGGACAGCCTAGTGATTTAATAGAGTGATGGGGACTTTTTTCCTTTAAATAAAAAAAAATACAAAATGGATGCCTGCCTTTGGTGGCATAGCTTTCTAACGGGCATTGAGTGTAAGTAGAACCAGGTGTATAGGCTCAGCTGGCAGTAGTTACCTGTCTATCCAAGTCACAAAACTATCAGATACTTTGCAAACATCCACTCAGGAAAAACCTGAATCTTTCAAATCAGGGCTGAGATTTTCAAATGGTCAAGCTAGCTTACTGCCTTCTTACTCACATTATGCTTGATTTTAGCCAGGACTGTCATTCTTTCACATTCATAAGCAATAAGAAAAAAAAATAAAAATTCTAAATATCAAAAATAATATGCACCACTGAGCTGAGAGTTTGCCATTCTGGAGAAACAAGAACTGTCTGATTAATGAATATTCTGTGTCAGTGAAGCAGTACAGACCTTCACATGGCCTATGATTCTAATGGAGGGGAAGAGCTATTTGTTGTTGGGTCAAACCATTCACTGCCCATGAATAGAAACGATTTTGGTACAATGAAAGAACAAGCATAATAAACTCAAACAATAGTTGCTGGATCTTTAAAAAACCCACACATAATTTTCTTTTCCTTTATAGATTCTTATCCATTAAAGTGACAATAATGTTATTAAACTGGTGCATTTAGAATAAATGTAAGAAAATGAGATCATCATATCCAATCTGGCAGGTAGTTGTCCTGAGAACAGCTAGTGCTTCTTTCATTGATCCATAAGATGCTGTACCATGCCTCCAATTTTTCCTCATTTTAGTAAAAGCATAAGATCATTGTCTATGTTTACAGCAGCCTTCATTGTTTTGGAATGTTCTCCCATGCTTTGTAATTGAGAACACAGACTGAAAAATATTTTAAGTGCACCATTTGGGGTGTTTTGTATGGGATGTACTTAACATGGGGATATATATATCTCCTCTTAGATTCTTTACATTGTTTCTGTGCTCATTTAGTGCAATTGATCAAATATAGGGTCTATGATTAAATGAGCTGCTTTTCCTTGGCTATCACTGCTGTCACTGAGGCAGTTAAAGCCTATACTAGGCCAGAATTGCTACATAATAAGGGTAATGAAATGCAACAATCTTGTCTATTTACTCTGTTGAGTGAGCCAACTGATTTACTATCTACTGGCTGAATTGAATGTAAAGACATAGGGTGCCAAAGTTTCTTTCCCTATAGTGTACAAAGAAATATCATTTTCAGTAGGCAGGAAAACACACTGGAGAGGGAATGCAGTTTACACCATAGGTATTAGACTACCTTACCAAAGAATAATTAAATTGAAACACTCAACTTCTCAACAGAAGAAAAAGAACATTGAGTGTTCTATGGGCAAAGAGATATTTTTGGCATCTAACTGCAACGGTTATGCAAACTCAATATATAAAATAAGTGCTGGTTGAGGAGGTCTTGCCAGCAATATTGTTTTAGAATAATAGTCCAATAATTCATTATTTTTATTATCATTTTTGCAAGGTTCTTTGGTAAAATACCAAAGAATGGAATAGAGCAGAACAACAGGGACTCAGTTGCGCTTTGGCTCCCACTCCTGCTTCAACCAATATCACAAGACTTTTGCATGTGCGCGCACACACACACACACACAGAGGACTACAGGGGTTTCCTGTGGTATTACTTCATTAGATATGGTGCATCTGATGCAAACGTGCAATGGTGCCGTGACACTTGTGTTTTGTAAGTCTCACTGGGAATTCAGAAGTGGCATATAAAAATCGTATAATATGTTGGGTAAAGTTTACAAAGGAACGACTGTGGATCACTGATATTGGGCATAGAATTGCCTACAGCATCCAGCAGGAGAATGGCCAAGTATTACTCGAAATGAGAAAGGCCTTTCTCCTCATTATGTATTTAATCTTATCTGAGGGATGCAGTGTATCATATGAAAGATTTAAATGGCTCTCAATAGGGGAGATAAACCATGAACAGGAATTAAAAGGGGGAAAAAAACAGTGACTGGTACAACTACATAGGAGTATAATTTAAACAAGAATAAGCATTTTAGCTTGGCATTAAGCACACAAAATAGGTTCCAACTCATGGTAATTTGCCCACATTGTTCCAGAAATTCATCAGATACCATCCCTACTGTAGGATAAACTGAGCCATTTGTAAACTAACCTTTGAATATATAAAGGAGGAATACATAAAAGGTTATATTTCTTCCATGGAGGAAATATATGCCAAATGTTAAAGCTCTTCCTCATCTGGAATGTGAGAGTGTAAAGATGCAGCAAAGTTCTGTTTAGCACTGCATTCATGCTGCTCATGTGCATTACAGACAAGAAAAGGTTTTCTACGCCTACTTAATGGGAAACAGTTGATGTTGCCATTTGAACTGATTAAGATATATTTTTAATGGTCTTTGAGCTTTTGCGAGAGCACCGGTAAAGCCAGAGTGACATGATACTGTACTTCTGTAATTCAAATTGTTGCCATTGAGGCAAGAAAAAAAAAGTTCTGTGGTGCAATTTTCCTTTTTTTCTTTTTCTTTGGGGTGAGTTAAGCAGATTTACTCTTTAACGGTAGAGCTTCAGTGCATGATTATGACATCAAAGTGTGACAGACAGTGATTATATACTGCAGGGGGAAAAGGCGGATAAAAACAGATATTTAATTCCCTTAGCTTAAAGGGACATTATCCCTGGCTAGAAAAAAAAAAAGTGATACCATTCCAGCTTATTTTTTTTTAAATGAAGCCGGGATTTATTCAGCCCCCCGCCCCCGTTTGAGAGATTTTCTTTTCTAATTGTAGCTGAAATTCTCTTTCTCTTCTCAACTATATTTTTAATCAGTCCCCTGAATCTTTTTTACTGACTTTGACACCCCTTGATGCCAGCACTGGCTGTTTCCCATTCTCCAGAGCCCAGCCATAACCTGTCTCAAGTCATGACCTTTTCACATGTTGTTTTACAGAAACCACTGGGGACTAAGGGTAACATTTTCAAAAAAGCCTAAATGCCTCAGTAACCTAAGCTCCACTGGGTCTGATTTTTAGAGGTATTTAGTTGCCTAATTCCCACTGAAATCAATAGGACAGATGTGGACAAACTATGGCCCGTGGGCCACATACAACCCATGGGACCATCCTGCCCAGCCCTTGAGCTCCCGGCCATGGAGGCTCACCCCCACCCCATTCCATGCTGTGCCCCCCCCCCCCCGCCCCACAGTCACACCATCACGTAGGCAGCGCTCTGGGTGGCGTGGTTGGCTCCAGCCTGGTGGTGCAGCTGACAGACATGCTGCTCTGAGGTGGTAAGGGGGCCAGAGAGCAGTCGGGACAGGGAGCAGAGGGCAGTTGGATGGGGCTGAGGTTCTGTGGGGGTGGGGGCGGTCAAGAGACGAGGAACAGGGGGGTTGGATAGGCGTGGGAGTCCCGGGGGGAGGGGGAGGCTGTCAGGGGTTGGGGGTGTGGATAAGAGTTGGAGCAGTCAGGAGACAGGGAGCAGGGGAGGTTGGATAGGCGGTGGGGTCCTTTGGGGGTAGTTAGGGGCGGGGATCCCAGGAGGGGGCAATCAGGGGACAAGCAGCAGAGAGGTTGGATAGGGAGTGGGGTCCTGGGAGGGGTGGTCGGAGGACAAGGAGTGGGAGGGTTGGGTGGGTGGAGGGTTCTGAGGGGGGCAGTCAGGTGGTGAGAAGTGGGAGGGGGTGGATAGGTGGGGGCCAGGCTGTTTGGGGAGGCATAGCCTTTGCTACCCGGCCCTCCATACAGTTTTGCAACCCCGATGTGGCCCTTGGGCCAAAAAGTTTGTCCACCCCTGCAATAGGAGTTAGGTATTTAAATACCTTTAAAAATCTGGCTCATAACCATTTAAGTGTGTCCTTGACTTTCAATGAGACTTAGGCTCCTAGATCCTTTTTTGGATCCTTTTCATTGGGAGTTAAGCATCTAAATACCCTTGCTCATTTTTCAGGGAAATTTATAGCAGAGAATCAAAAGGACCAAGGACGTGATTCAACTCCCATTGAAGCCAATGGAAAGACTCCTGCTGATTTTAGCAGGAGCTAGATCAGACCTCCAGTGTGGATCCATGCAGCAGCTTCAACATGAAGCTGTTTTATTTATTTTAGTGGAATATCTGGGCTCCATTTTAAATTGCATGAAATATGCAGCAGTGCAGAACTGCCATCAACTCTGACAGGGAGTCACAGCCAGACCTACCAAATGCTAAATTCAAAACATTTTTTTGGCTTTAACTCAGAACATCATATGGCCATTTTATTCTATTAAAGGTGGCGGGGGTTTAAGTCAGTGGGGGAAAAAAAAAAACATCAGAGGAGTCCTCTTGATCAAGAGCCAGATTCATACCACTGAGTGCAGGACTTCAAACACATACAGCTTTTTTAGTGAAGATTTCCTTTTATTCTTCTTTGGATCAAATAAAAGGGATAATTAGGAAAACAAAACAATAAAGCCCAGTAGATTAACTTCTTTTTAATGTTGAAGAGAAGCTAGTTTTTAAAGCTGTTTCTGTAAATTTATGCACTTTTTAAAATATTGTCTCAGCCTTCTGGTTTCATATACAATATAACAAATGGAATGGATGAAAAGGTCTCTTTCTTTTGAACCTGCTCTTGCATACATTTTTACCTAGAGGAAAAGGAGCTCTACACAATTTTCTTTGGGGCAAGAGGAAGGCGAGTGATGTGAGAGTCACCCCTCAAGTTATGACAAAGAACCAGTTGTCTCCTTGTATTGTTGTTTTAGAAAGAAGCAACAGAAAAATAGTTTCTATTAAGATTAGTTGAGATCCCCTAGGTGAAATCCCAGCCACCATTGAATTCAGTGGCAAAACTCCTATTGACTACAATGGAGTCATGATCTCACCCTATGACTTTTTCGGCTGTTGATGATCTGGCCAGAACTGGTATCATATATTAGAGTAAAAAATGTTCCCTGAGACGTATTTGCTTTCAGTTAAAAACCTATTGTTGACTAAAGACGTCTTTTCACATGCTGGAAAACACTTACATACCTTTTTGTTTTAGGCCCTGATCCTGCAAAAGGGATGTATGCAGGTGGCTCCCTGCAACTATGTGATGCCATTTGCAGGACTGTGCCTGTAAGGCTCGATCCTGCAAAAACTCAGGTGTGAGTACTTACATGAGCAGTGACATGAACACCAATGGAACTATTCATATGAGTAAAGTTGCTCAGTGTGCATCATTACTTGCAGGATCAGGGCCTTAATTTGCAAATCCTGTATCATAGCTGATTAACAAATAAACACAAAACCTAGACACAGGATCCAGACCAGTAAATATACACCAAGTTCAGCCAAGCAGCAGAAGCACTTCAGCCAAGATTTTCCCAAATGGCTGCCTATTATTAGGCTTCTATGTCCTTATTTAGGCACCTGTATATGGACTTAGGGGCCTACCTTTTGACACCTTTTTTTGCAAAAAAAATTGGCCACTCTGTAATTAAACATGATTATTTATTAATGGTAGCAGGTAGAAGCTCCAGTTAAGATCGGGCCCATTGCCAGCCAATGTATAAACACATAGTAAAAGACATCCCATTCCCCAAAACCTCACAATCAAGATGGACAGGCCACACAAAGAGTAGTAGAAAGGAAGTACTGTTCTCCTCATTTTACAAATGAGAAACTTAGGCACAGAGTGATTAAGTGTTTTGCTGAAGGTCACATTGGAAGTGTGTTGCAGAACCTGAAACTGAACTCATCTCCTGAGTCCCAGTCCAGTGTATTAAACACAGGATGTCTAATTTTCTCCTGATGGGGATACTGGTACCTTTACATGTGGAAAGATCAAGTGAACTAGTGTTAGAGTTTCTGAAGTTATCCATTAAGCTCATTGACGTTAGGAAAAGCTTGGTTATAGCCACTGGTCTCTTAGCAGTAGGTGTCTACTACTAAAACATCAGAACAGGTATCAGAGAAAACCTTTGGAAACATAATAATTGCAAAAGGGTGCCTTAGGAAAACGGAATGCTGTTATTGCATGTCTCAGCCATATTTTCATTTGCTCATGTGATAGATGCTTATGCTTTACTGAAAATTAACTCACTTGTACAGTAAGAGAAAAGAAGAAACATCTCCAACACATTCTGAACCATATAGCATCCCTCCAACCCTGTTTTACATTATAACCCAGTGTGTAGTTAAACCAGACCATCACACTACACAGGTTGAAGGGTGAGTTCTAGGACCATTTAACACTAGAATTTTCTAATGTAGAGCAATTCCAGAAACATCTGTGGTACATGCTTTCTGCTGATGCCATGTGAACATCCAGTGGGGTGGGGTAGTGGTCCTGATTTAACACCCGATGAAGAGCTTACTTTAACACTGACTTCAGAGTGTCCCTATATTGCTTTATTTCTGATTGAAAGGGGAGGAGGCACTGTAAATAATGTAATTATAAGAGCACAAGAGCCAGGCTATGATGGAGAATAAGCCTTAAAATATACTGAGTTAAGGGACCAAAGATAAAAAGGCTACTTTGAATCTGGCTGTCATCTGACACACTGAAAAACAGGTGCAGGCTGACCAAGCTAGACCTGAACATCGTAGACTATGACCTTCCCTTGGATGTCACATGGTTCTTCCATAGAATATACCTGGGGCTCCATGTATGTCTGGGGGAAGAATTTGGTCCTGTAGGCATAGATGCCTATAAGACTTCTGAAGACAAGTGTCAGAGCATTGATCTGATTCTATCCCCAAATTCTCTTCTGCAATCATTATGTATTTAGGGAAGGATTTTCGCTAATGATTTTACAGTCATGTAAGCATGTGAGTATCTTTTTCTAAAAGATCAAGACAGGAATAAATTTAGCAAGGGGCACTGAGGGGGCACGACAAAGGTAGTGAGGTCCTGCATACTAGTGCTGAGAGCACTGAATGCAGTAGATAAATGCATATGGAGGGCACTCTCCTAAAGATAAAATATTCTGATTTATTTTAGCTTAGCTCTGTTTAGTAAAAGTTCAGATTTCTTTGGGCACAGAAATCAAACACTACAGGTTGTGTTATGTTTTTAAGCTGTCACATTTTTTCATTCTTGATTTTGTCCATTTTACCATTTCCTGTTCTATCTTCTAAAAATGTTAAGAATTTTGGCAGACTTGGAGCAATTCCAGTTTTAAGAAGACAAAACAGGAAGTCCTCTCAGCTGCTCCCATTTGATCCATCTTTGTGCTGGGAGCACAATGCCTGTAAAATCCACCTGCTGGAAGTCCGGTGGTTTATGCAAAGGGATGTCATGGTAATTTGGAAACTGTTGAATGCAGAGTGAAGGCTTTTCCTGCCCCCAACTCACCACACCAGTTTGCCTAGTTCATTACATGCCACATTTTTTGATTGATGTGCTCTCTTCAGTCATGGGTAATTTTAACTCATATATTAAGTAGCTGTTGCTTCCATTCCATTATATTTCCTTGTATGAGGCAAATCGGAGCTCAGGCTTGGCCTGATTGGGCTGACTTAAAAGCCAGAGTAAGCCTTTGTTTAGCTTGAGTAGGCGGCAAGCCAGTATTTCAAACCTAGCTAATTTATGCAATCTCTGCTTTTCTTAAATTTAGGGATCCCTGTGGTACAGAGATTTTTATGACTACAGCCTAGCTTTTTATGAGCCCCGAGGAGGTAAGAAAAGTTGCTAAAGGCTTCCTAAATACCTATTCATTCTTTTGAAATAGAGGAGATTTAAATGGATTAACAGCTGCCTAAACAATATAACCAACTATTGCCTTACTTTCTATTCAATAGGAGATGCAGGTGAAATTCACCGAGATTGTGATCAACTAGCTCAGTCTTCCTCACTACTTAAAGTCTTATATTGAGGTTATGTGGGGAAGAGATGACAGGTGTCTGTACACCTACTGCATGCTGTGTGAAGGGCGTTCTTGCCAGTCCTATATAAGCCCTATCGAAGGCAGCCAGCACCAGGCTGAAGTGAAGACTTTTACAATCTATATTTATTAGTAGCAACAACTATCACAACTGGCCCAAGAATTGGAGGAGTGGGTATAGCAGGGTGGAGCTGAAATTCTATTCTTTTCTCTCTGGATTTTACCTCAAGCCATCCACAGAAAGCCTGGTGATCCAGGCACAGCCCAATACTCTAAATTTTTACAAGGAAAGTGGATTCCAACATACTTGCATTTCATCAAAGTCTATTTGGGGTAAAATGTGTTCCCAGTTACACCAGTAAATCCAGAGAAACTCTGCCAATTTGAGTGATGTAACTCAGTTTTACACGTGTGCAGCTGAGAGCAATTGCTTTTTTAGGTCTTTTATATTGCCTTCCTAGGATTTTTTTGTAGATCTGAATGATGTGTAAAGTTATGGATAAGGCAGGTTGGCTGCATTCTGTACTTTTCCTCTGAATACAAAAATAACAATTCATTACCCTCTGATTGGTTCTTGCTTGATCATGTATTCAAATGCACGTTTCAAATGTAATCATGTGGATTCTATTTTTTTACTGCAGTGAAAAGGGCAGTGTATTGCTCACTAATAATAAACAGAAGATCTGAACCCAAACAGGACCCTGGATCCAAGCACCGTCATTTTGAGAGGGAGGGGGAAAAGTGTTTCAAAATTCAGATCTGCATTTGAATTTTGCAGCTCAGTCTGCTTTCAAATGATAATGTAAAATGTTTGGGCCCAGCTCCACACTCCTTGTTTATGAAGTACAGGATTGCACCCTGCGTTTATATAGTGCCAATCTGACAGAGCACCTTAGGCACTACATAAAACATCGTTATTAAAGTACATTAAAACCTGACATAGATGAACAGTCTTAAAATCATTATGCTGTCAAAATACAAGCAATAAACTGTCTGCTGTACACTTTACAGTTTCTTCATTTATGGATATTTCTATATTGCTCCTTATCAGAGGACTTGAACTTCACAATGATGATATTTAAGCAGGGTACAGTGCTCTTGGGACTAATTGGAAATATGTAGTTAGACTGTCTCAATTTAATCTGCCTTGTCTATGCATCTGATGTTCCCCCAAATATAATACACAAAAAGGAAGTGCTTCTACAGCCTCGGTTGTCAAGCCCAAATTCACATTTTTGGAAGAGGGGGAAAGGGGACACAGACTCTGCAATTTCACTTGCCAAAATTAGGACATTTAGACCAAATCCTCTTCATCCCTCTGTAAAATAGAAAAGAAAGTGCCAGTACATTTGGGACAGAGCAGTAAATGCCAGATGCCCTGTGTCACAGAAGTGCCAGTGGAGACACTTACAAAATAGGAAAGTGAAACAAGATCCTATTCTGCCTTAACAAAACTAGAGTGAGGAGCTCTGCCATTAAAGGAGCTAGGAGATTTCTTGCAGTACTTACAATAAAGAAATGACTTGAAGAAGGGAATTTAGCTGACAGTTTGAAATGTGTATCTATGCTAATTGATCTGTCATGTCAGTCCTGCTGTAGACATGCTCCCTGTATGTCTTATCCAATAATTTCCCACAATCACTGATATCAGGCCACATACTTTTAAGCAATATTCCCCACTCATTTTTTCGGTGAAAGTACTTCATTTGAATATCGAATAAATAGTAACCAGATATCTAAGTCTCTATCTGTCCTCTGTGTATACTGGTGCATGTACTTGAGGCATTCATTTTTCCATACCAGTGATTTCCCATGTATTTTGGAACTATTTCTCTAATTAAGAGGGATTTTTCCTTTTCAAGTGACAAGCTATCAATGGCCTGGCTGCTACTAACAGGGATTAATTCTTCATTTCTTTTATTGTGAGCATTTCCGCTAGGATGCCACACCAGGATTACTAATGGATCATTGGTAATGAATATCCAACAATCTGTAATAATTGGTTGTGAACTGCATTACAGTATTCATTAGTAATTGGACACATCTACGTTAAAATCACTTTCTTCTCCTCAGTTTCTTGCTGATTTAAGTACTTTTGAAACAATATCTCACTTGTTTTTATTGTACTACAGATTCATAGATGTCAAAGATTCATAGATATTAAGGCCAGAAGGAACCTTATGATCAAATAGTCTGACTTCCTGTATAGCATAGGCCAAACTTCACCTAATAATTTCTTATTTATCAAGCCCATAACTGCTGTTTGAGCTATAGCATAGCTTTTAGAATGACATCCAGACTTGTCTTTAAAACTGCAAGTGACAGAGAATGCCTCAGGTAAGTTTTTCCAATGGTTAATTTCCCTTACTGTTAAATATGTGCACTTTATTTCTAGTCTGACTTTCTCTAGTTTCAGCTTCCAACCATTTATTGTAATGATAATAATCCAAAATAATGAATAGTCTAGAAAGGTAGATCAGGAACTTCTGTTTTAGCTGTATCATAACATGAAATTAAAAAGTGGGAAATTAAAAGCTGATAAAAGGAAATACTTTCCTCTACAATATGTAATTAGATTCTGGTAGTCATTGTCACAGGAGTCACTGAAGCCAAGAACATAAAAAGGTTCAAAAAGGGATTGGACATTTACATCAAGACTATCCAAAATGATCATAATGAATAACAAAATTATTGGAAGGGCTATTAAACCTCATGCTTTTGGCCTTAAACCACTCTTTAACTATTGGAGACCAGGATGAGACCCAACGTGATGGGCAGTTTATCCCACATCTGCATACTACAGGGTTCTTACGCCTTCCTCTGCAGCACCTGATGCTGACCACACTCAAAGACAGGATACTGGAGTAGATGAACCAGTGGTCTGGTACAGTATGGCTATTCTTATGTTCCTATGTGTCAATGTGAGATTAAGACTGTGTGTACACCTATAGATATAAGAAGTGTATTAAAAAAGGCCCAAAGAACAAAAAATGTTACCAGTGCTTCATATAGTACTAATATGTTTCACCGTGACAATACCAAAATTTTACGTAGTCCAGACATATACTTGCTTGCATCCACGAATTGAAGAAAATAAAAAAAAAAAAGTAAAAAGAATATCTGTAATTTACAACCTTTCATTTTTTCCTTCACTCTTTTCTAGATATGTGGTATTTCCACCTAGCAAGATTTTTGCAAAGTACACAAAACACAGATGAGAGATTATTCGCTGACTGAACGGAGTGTGCTCAAAAGAGCCCATCGTAAAGTAAATGCAACATTTTCATTCCAAAGCTTTGCAAATCAGGAATAGGCTAAGCATTATTACAAGGCTGGCTAGAACTCCTCAGACCTTTAAAAGTGTGGCAAAGTTTAAAACAAAAGATATATAAGTTGTAACATTTTAAATAGGAGAAAGTTTGGGGTGAAATTGCTTGAAAAAAAAAATCACCTTGGTGGATTTGCAAAAGAACTTTAAAGGGCCTTAGCCACTGACTTTTCTAGCCCAGAGAATTCTTGCTCTAGGAAGAAACTCTGCTGCCATACAAGAAACTGAAGATCTGTTCCAACTCCTATTGAACCCAAAGGAAGACTTTCCATTGCCTTTGCTAGGTGTCGGACCAGGCCCTTAAACTTTATATCAGTGTCATAGAAATTATTTAGAAGCTGAAAGTTATTTTTGAAATCTCTTTCTGAGAACAAAGGGTTTTTTTTAAAAAAAACCAACAGTTTTAATTTCCCAGCTAATCTGAAGGCATTTTCTTCTCACCCTCCTCCTACCCTTTCCCCAAGCATCACCCCTGCCCCCCACCACCAAATTTGCACATGAAAATAGAAAATAATGTTCTAAAAAAATACATTTTGATACACATTTAAAACATTATGCAAACCCCGTTTAATTGGTTTTCTAGACTTTGTAGTGCAGGCGCGCCTTAGAGATTAATAGAAGTTATATAACGTTGGCCAGATCCTCAGCTAATGTACCCTATTGGAGCTCCATTGACATCAGTGGAAATGTGCCAGTTTACTGCAGTTGAGAATCTGGCACAAGTCTTTATGTACCAAACTAAAACTCTGCTTTGGTATGAATCAAATTTAGTATTCTCTTATCTCATCAGAAAATGTTGGCCCTGGAAAGATAACCCTCTTCAGGGTTAGCAAAATATTTCTGTCTTGACAATTACTCAGGACTTCTCTACATGAGAAAGTTGCACTGGTCTAACTTAAGATGTGATTTTTAAACTGATTTAGTGAAACTCATGCAAAAAGATGTGATGATACTCTTATTTTGGTTTAATAATTAGCATTATTTAATTTTAGGCTAACTTGATTGGGAACAGCTTTAAGCTAAACTGAAATAAACCACTCTGAAAATGAGAAGAGTGTCCACATCAGGGTTTGTATCAGTTTAAATAAATTGTATTAAAAACGCATTTAAGTTCAAACAGTGCAGCTCTGCTTGTAGACATGCCCTTCCTCCAGTATGAATCTCTACTGCCAGCCGAACACTCACCACCACAATCTACAAATGTATTTTATTCATGCTCAGCCATCAACTTTCCTTCAGGGATAGGCTTCACATCTAAGCAAACGTGTGTCAGGCAATTTAGAAATATGCCTGAAAGAAATATGATTTCCCTTCTGAATCAATCAGTCCTTTGCTTTTTATACTACCATTCTCATAAATGATGACCTCCCAATTCTGTTGGGAGGATAAGTAAGTGAAACATTAATATAGCTCTCAAAAGGGAGAAAGTATATGTTGGTTTCAACAGCTCTGGAATCATAAAGCTTCAAGTTTAACCTTGAAACATAGGCCTCCTACAAGAAATGTAATGTGTACATTTTTTAAAAAAGGAAAACTAGAAAAAAAATCTAAAAAAGGAAAAGTGGGATCGGATCAATATGTCATTGTGTGAGAACCCATTTAATTAATTCACTACCATCAGAGCCTTCCTTGCAAAGGATTGAAAAACAAAGGGGAGGGATTGCTATTAACATGTTTCATTGTCCCTGAGCAAGTCTTCCTTTGATCTTTTCAGATGACAGGAGATGTGTCTTAGGAATTAGAATGTAATGCAGAAGTCAGTTGTGATTGATAGAGGAGTATCAGAGCAGAGCCATAGGAAATACTTAACAGAGGCATGTGCTGGTGTTTTTTTGAACTGCCTCTCTTCCTTGTTCTACCCAGAAAGGAACCCCTCCACCTTGGCTTCAGTTTGTCCTTAGTGAGTGTTCCACAGACCAGTGTTCTCTTTTTTAGCTGTGGACTGCTGCTGCTATGTTCTGAATCAGGTAGCCCTGTCTTGTGACCTATATTGGATTCCAGCTTTGCTTTTAATAGGAATGCAGAGTTCTTTTCAGAAGTTGATAGTCATTAATGCAGACATAGCTTGAAAGCAGCTTTTTAGTGTCAGTACCTTTCTTCACAAAGCCTTTATTTTTCTCTGATTAAACTTGGTACAGAGACACAAAGACTGGTTCAGCAAACTTGTGCCAGGACACCACTTACTGATCCAGATCCACAGCTGATATAAAACGACATGGCTACATTGACTTCAAAGGAACTACATTAATTTACACCAGCTGAAAATATGATCCATCATTATTATTTAGTTTGAAAAGTGTCATAAAGTCTTTTAATTAAAAATACATTAAAAAGAGTAAATGAATGTCACGGTAATGTCTCTCACCCTGTGGCCATTCTGCTGACTGTATGGTATGGACATACTTACAGGATGGATAGGCCACACTTACAAGATGGGTTTCAGAGTAGCAGCTGTGTTAGTCTGTATTTGCAAAAAGAAAAGGAGTACTTGTGGAACCTTAGAGACTAACCAATTTATTTGAGCATAAGCTTTCGTGAGCTACAGCTCACTTCATCGGATGCATTCAGTGGAAAATACAGTGAGGAGATTTATATACACACAGAACATGAAAAAATTGGTGTTATACACACTGTAAGAGAGTGATCAATTAAGATGAGCTATTACCAGCAGGAGAGCCGGGGGAGGGGGGAAGAAAACCTTTTGTAGTGATAATCAAGGTGGGCCATTTCCAGCAGTTAACAGGAACGTCTGAGGAACAGTGGGGGGAAATAAACATGGGGAAATAGTTTTACTTTGTGTAATGACCCATCCACTCCCAGTCTCTATTCAAGCCTAAGTTAATTGTATCCAGTTTGCAAATTAATTCCAATTCAAGCAGTCTCTCGTTGGAGTCTGTTTTTGAAGTCTTTTTGTTGTAATATTGCGACTTTTAGGTCTGTAATAGATAGTGGTCACTCGATTACAGACCTAAAAGTCGCAATATTTATAACAAAAAGACTTCAAAAACAGACTCCAATGAGAGACTGCTGAATTGGAATTAATTTGCAAACTGGATACAATTAACTTAGGCTTGAATAGAGACTGGGAGTGGATGGGTCATTACACAAAGTAAAACTATTTTCCCATGTTTATTTCCCCCCCACTGTTCCTTAGACATTCCTGTTAATTGCTGGAAATGGCCCATCTTGATTATCACTACAAAAATCCCCCTCCCCGCTCTCCTGCTGGTAATAGCTCATCTTAATTGATCACTCTCCTTACAGTGTGTATAACACCAATTTTTTCATGTTCTGTGTGTATATAAATCTCCTCACTGTATTTTCCACTGAATGCATCCGATGAAGTGAGCTGTAGCTCACGAAAGCTTATGCTCTACTTACAAGATGGGGGACTCTAACTCTGCTCTAGGAATTAATTGGGGATGTTTTATGCTCTGTGTTAGACAGGAGGTCAGACTAGGTGATCACAGTGGTCCCTTCTGGCCTCAGAGTCTATGACAGACTAAATGACAGTTTATCAGACAGAGCTATCAGGTCCTTGAAGAAAGTGGCTGTTATAATTATGGTTCTACAAAACCCTCATTTGACTGGTGTATAAAATAGAAATATATGGAGAATTTGTGTGAAAATTACTGATGCTATTAGTTTCAGTACACTAGAGACCAATACCTACAGAACCCATGAGGACTTAACTGATTTGAGATTTGGATTGTCTATAAACTCAGATTTTCTGACTCCAGATCAGGTTGTGCATGTTGTTGACAATGGAATCTAACTAAAGGTCTACACTGTACACTCTTTTCAGCTACATGCCCCCCAACAAAAGTGCAAATAGCTGTGTAGATAATGAGGCACTTTTTAGGTAAATAAAGACCCTTCTGAACCTTGTATTGTACCCTACACGACTCTCTACTCACTCAGGCAGTGCCTCCCACAGCTACATTTCTATTTTAACAGTGTCCCACTGCCTCCCCCACACTGCAGAGCCTTTCCCTTGTACCTTCCTACCGACAGATTTGTTCTCTGCTGCATGTAGCCACACACCGCAGTGTGGATGCAGCCTGTTTTTCGCTGTGGGGTGTAGTTACACGTACCCTACATGATGCTGCAAGAGGAGTGCTGTGTAGTCATGGCCTCAGAAGATGAAATATGTGGCAATTAAATACTTGATCTGCATAAACCCAGCTCCAATGTAAATGTTACTTGTGAAAGGGGAATTCTAGAAGCAAAAATGGGAAGATTTTTGTGCTAATTTGCACACCACTTCCTAGAACAGGGGTGGGCAAACTTTTTGGCCAGAGGGCCACATCGGGGTATGGAAATTGTATGGCAGGCCATGAATGCTCACTGCGGGGTGGAGCTGCAGGAGTGGAGCCTGCGGACCGTGCGCAGAGCCACCTGGCCACACCTCTGTGTACTACATAGAAGCTGGAGGGGGGTCATGCCAGCTGCTTCCTGGGAGCTGCGCGGAACGGGGCAAGCCCTCGACCCCGCTCCTCAGCTGGAGTGCTGGAGCGGGGCAAACCCCTAACCCCGCTCCACGGCAGGATCTGAGGGCTGGATTAAATGGTCTGATGGGCTGGATGTGGCCTGCAGGCCATAGTTTTCCCACCCCTGTTCTAGAATGCTCTTCTTCCAGAAGTATTATTTCATAAGGATGGGACCATCCAAGTTTTTTCAACAGATCAATTAGTTTCACTATGCTTACTGAGGCCCTGATTCAGCAAAACACTCAAGTACATGCTTGATGTTCAGCACATGAGTAATCCTGTCCCTACTATACAAAGCACTTGAGCACATGCTTGTTTCCTATAGAAGTCAATGGGACCATTCAAGTGATTAAATTTTTGCACATGCTTTAAATGTTTTACTGAATGGGAGATGACATTCTTTTTGACAGTTTGAGCGTGGGAGAGAATCTACTCTTCTACAGTAAGACTTCTAATCAATCTACATACCTCTTATAAAGTTCTGGAAAAAACATAGGTAGCAATGGCTAAGAAACAGAGGCTGGAGAGTAAAAGTAGCAAAGTAAATAAGATTAAAGAGTTAATAGAGTTTTTAGGAGTGGCACATAGCTACATCATCACAGGAAGACTACTAATTTGAGTAAAGTTAATCAGATGTATGAGATTTTCCTTGTGTTATGCTGGCAGACCAGGTGCCAGGTCATGCCAAGTTCCCATGTCTCAACTGAACATTGACAAATATATCTGTCTGGCTCATCTATGTGTCATTATTGCTAAAATACGTATTAGAATTATAAGACTGTGTTTACTGTTTAGAATTTATTGAATGCTTGTGATTTGCTGCATGCATTAATCCCATTTATAATATTTCAGTCACCATACAGGAGAGAGACATTAATTAGTGTGAAAGGTTGATCTTCAAAGGGAGGTGTTATTCCCTTCCCAAAAGGAAAGATCCATCAATACCAGGTGGACTATTGTGGGACACTGCAACTGGAATTTCCTTACACATCATCAACAAGAGGACAAAAGCCTTCGGTGTTCTGCCCTCCTCCTCTTGAAAATGAGTCATGCAAGTGAATTTCTCCTATCAGTTGAGTTGGCAGCTCAGATGACATGTCAGGAGAAGGGTAAAACCCCTAATAAGAACTAACTAATTATCTTTATGCTGTCAGGGGCAAGATTTTTCTAGGGATAAGCAGAAGATCCTCAGCTGCTTAGCCTGAATAAACCTATTGGTGTAAGGGACAATCCATCACAAAGATAAGCTCACCTGGATGGTGAGATAGAGTGGAGTACCCAAGAGAACTGTCTATGACTCCATGTCAAGCCTGGTATAGGAGTTTATATTAGATTATTGGTTGATGAAATCTAAGTACAGAAGTCACAACCAATTTGGGGTTTGTGTCCTGCTTCCTTAAAGTCTGCCCTGAGGTTGGTACTAACACTCTTTGAGTCACTGCTTGAGTTGAGTGTTTCCTTGATGAGGACATCAGTAAGCAATTTGTATTAAACTCATGTCAAACTTCACCCAGTGGTACATTACAAATATGCACAGATGCCTTTTGCAAACAACATATAGTAGGTTTAGGGAAGTGCTAAAAATCTTTAGACAAAAGGCTGCAGGAACAAGATTTTACATCTCAAAGCTGTGCTTGAAACTATCTGCTCTACCCCCCAAGTACTCACCAAGGTTAGTGAACATATACTGTAGCTAGTTAATTAAGCCATCATGCAAAGAATGCTGTGGTAAGCAGTCATTAGAGAGCCTTTCTACAATGCCCTCTCCTTTTTTCTTCAATTTACCCTGCTAGCTTCCTTTTCACAGCAGAGAAAAAGCAGAAAGAATATTGTGTGAAAATGAGACCAGGGATGACAGTTGCCTCTGAGTGTAGCATAGCTCTGAATTTATCTCCTTTGGTAAAAAAATAAACAAATGGATACAGCCCACACAGCTCCTCTCTGGTAAGAAGTCAACATAATTTGCTTTTGCGGATTCTTTGGAGATTTTAGACAAAGTTTCATTCAAGTTGGACTCTTTTGGGGCATTAAATGTTTGACAGTCAGATAAAGATACCCTTGACTGCTTCCAACTCCGTAGTTTGTGGAATATATATACAATAATGCATAGGCACAGTAATGAATAGGAAATATATTGCAATATATAATATATATTATAACATAATAATATTATTTATTGATTTTTAAGACCTGACAATATGCTTGATGCTGTACAAGACTCAGGTATCAAGACAGTCCATTTCTGGACAAGATTAAACAGTAAGAGGATGTCTATAAGAGAGAGGGTACCTGATAGGAGAAGACAGCCAAGGTGTTGACTGTTGTGGATTCGCACAAGGGTTGAAAGATCCAGGCACCGCTCAACTTAAGACCTTTTGTTCTGAAGTCATAATTAGGATTTCAGCAGTGGATAGGCCTTGTTCCAGCAGCCATTTGCACAAGAGGAAATTTATCCAGGCTCAGGTCTACAGTGCACCTTTCCATCCCCATCATATTCAGGTACAGTACCTTCAAGATGCAAGCCAGCAGATACTGAATTGGATGGTTCAGAGACACGTAAGATACATCTACATAATTCCAGCTTGGGCACACATACACAGGCTAGCTTTAATCAAGCTAGCATGCTAAAAATAGCATTGTAGTCACAGCAGCATGAGTAGCAGTTCAGGCTAGCCACCCAAGTGCAATGCTTTCCAAGGCCCTAAATACCTCTTTTGGAGGCTAGACTACGTCACCAGCTGTGCCACTGCAGCTATGCTGCTTTTTTTAGAATGCAAACTCAACCAAACCTAGTGTGTGAACATCTACCCGAGCTGGCAATTACACCTTCAGCACCAGTGTACATATACCCTCAATCTACATTCAGTTTTAGGAAAAAAACTGTGAGTAGTAAAATAAAAGAAATTCATAGACTATCAGGGTTGGAAGGGACCTCAGGAGGCCATCTAGTCCAACCTCCTGCTCAAAGCAGGACCAATCCCCAATTTTTGACCCAAATGGCCACCTCAAGGATTGAACTCACAACCCTGGGTTTAGCAGGCCAATGCTCAAACCACTGAGCTATTCCTCCCCCCCCAGTACCTTCTTTTCAGTTGCCATTGTAGCATTTTAAATTGAGTGACCTAAATTTGCTTAGTTATATTCAGAATTTAGCAGTAAAATATATTGTTATTAAATATAATAGTCAAATATATCTACAATGTTTTGGCAGCTCAGTAAGAGTTGCTTTGCCTTTTGAACCATTACTGTTCTACTGTTTAGTTGCTATTACATTAATAGGAAGTTATCGTCCTCCGATCTTTAAAAATATATCTTGTTCTAAGCTGATCCTGTGTGCTGCAGATCACCTCTAGTCATGCAGTGAATACCCTCAGCTCCCATTGGGTTTAAAGGCAATTGAGGGTACTTACTGTTAAGCGCTTCATTTAATGAGCTAAACAAAGGAAGCCATTTGCAGCACACTATGACATTTGGTGATCCTACAAAATGCAGGAACTATGCTACACATTCTTGAATGCCACCTACTGGCAATTTATCTATTACATATTTCCTTATCTACAGACAGCAGTCATTTATAGAACACTCCTGTAACATTTGGTACCTCACAAGATGTGTTCAGTGCCTTACAAAGACTGGACCCATAATTACTGTGCTTAAAATAGGAGTTTATTATTAAAATATTCATATTTCCTTAACATCTAATAAATTATTTCCTTATTACTTGGTCTTTAAAGATCATTTTAAAAATACTTTAACATTGAATCACCAATTAAAAACATTATGTTCATTCTTAAAACTAATTTGAATCTTTTTTTTCACATTCTGCTCTCATTTACACCTGCTTGTTGCATGGATGCTGCTCTTTTTTAAACCTGGGATTTCACAGGTGTAACTGAGGACAGAATTTAGTGTATTATGCTCCAGGTATAATAATTTTCACTTTTTCTAATTTCTGCCATTAAGATGGACATTTGATTAATCACTGAGATAAAATGTAAAGGGAAATTTCAGGGACAGGAAAATGTGCAAAGTTAAATGACTGACAACAGACTAAGCTTCCATCTACTCTTATCTTACACAGCTTGTAATTATTTGCTCAGGTTCATATGCAGAACTGGCCCTTAAAATTTCTTCCCATCCTGTATGGGATTTCCTGCCCTGTGGGTTGAATTACATTGGACAACACTGAATTCTTGTAAAAAGACACTCTTACAGATCAGATAGAATATTAAAGGCTACACATCTGCACTCTGCCATGCTGAGGAGCTGTAGCAACAGTCCTTTTCCAGATGCAGCTGCCAATTGCAAATTACAAAGTGAAAAAATTAACATTTGTCCCAACCCAGCATGATACTGTCCTATTCTGTAGTCTTCACCCTTTTAACTCTGGATGGCTGGAGAAGAAAGCATACATTTTTTTGTAGCCAAGTCTTACTTGCCTCTTGAGAAACATCAGTCCTGGGCCCAAAACACAGCTATATACTAGAGATCTAGAAAAATATCATACAAACAGAAAATGTGTATTTTATTCAGTGTGTTGCGATTAGCACACATGAAAAACATATATGTCATATGTGATCACAGATTTATTACAACAAATCATAGAATAAGGTCCTGATTAGAGCTGGTCAAACAGTTTCAGTCAAAATGGTTTTTCAGCAGAAAATGGTTTTTTGATTAAATCTTTCACATAAAAATTGTTTTTCATCAAAAGTGTTCACAAGGGGGAAAAGAGCCAAAACATTTTCCAACCAACTATACCACGTGCTTAACTCTATACACGTGAGTACCCCAGAAAAATGCTGTACAAACAATAAACGATAAGACAAGGTTCCAAAGATCTCAAAATCTAATTTTAAGACAAGACACAACAAATAAGTTTAATACACAATGGAAGTTAGGAAACTGAAGGTAAAAATCAAAACATTTCTCTGTTATATATATATATCTATAGGATAACAAATGTGCAACTTGATTGTTTCAGTTGAATTATAATTTTTTGTGTTCTTTTTTAATGCACTTTTTTAAGTTCCAATTTTTATGTATCTATTCATTTTAACTCTTCCTTTTACAGGTTGTTACTGTAATTTTACCTTCACTTTTTCACAAGTTATGTTTTTTTAGATATCTGCCTATTTATCCTGTATGTTATTATTTATATCTGCTTTCTGTCTTTTTCAGTTCTATTTTAAAAACTGCTGCATTTGCTTATTTCCAGCTTTTTTTCTTTAGTAAACCCTCTACCTGAGATGAGGCTTGAAAAAAACAACTGGAAACTAGCAAAGCATTTGTATTAAACTACTGCTTTGCTAGCTTCCAGTTGTTTATTTTTAAGCCTCATCCTATTTCCAACATTATTTTTAGTTATTGTAACAAGCCTCAGCTATTGACTATTTCATGTCTTTTCAAAAAAATGTAAACCTCAAAATATTTTATATTTCAATTTTAAATCAAATCAGAATAACTCTTTCTCTCTCACACACACACAGACAAAATACTGTCAGTTCCCCAGCTAACCCTTCTTTCTTCCAACTCTTCCTTTTCTATTGTCCAACTGCTGTTCTTGCCCCACAAAAATAGCAGAGTGCCCTTAAAAAAAGCACCCAGAAAAATAAAATACCCACTTTCATTTGGTGATGTCCTTTGGGTTCCCGAGGTACTTCAGGAGCGCTCCCTTCTGATGCACTGCCTTTACTTCTTTCTAAGGGCCCTGGACCAAAGCCCCTTTCCTTCCGTGAATTTTGGATTAGGGCCAGAGGAAACTGGAACTTGTTACTGTCTGCTTCCTGAGACGGTCGGGGAAAACACAAGACTCCCTGACTCTGAATCCAGTACCAAATCCTCCAGGCCCTACAGTCACAGTGCAACAAAACGTGATGAAATATCATGATTTAGGGCATTATCTGAGGTCATCAGATGTTTTGCCATTGACTTTGATGGAAGCAGGTTCAGGCCTAGAATGAATGAATGAAAAATGTACGTGGGAGGGAATCTTCTTATAGCAATCCATAAACACAAGCTTGAATATTGTTTCTGCAAAATGGGGGAGTGTTATGAAGCATGGAATCATCTATGAGCTTTATAAATCATCCCCACTTTGGCCAACAATACTTTTAGAAACCTTGCCAGACCTCTAAATTTGAGTAACCATATTAAGGATGGATTGTGCTTATTATAATGGGAGCTGCAGTGATCTCTATAGTTAAGGTGCATAATGGTTTCCATTATAGCCTGTCATGAATATAAAGGGAAGGGTAAACCCCTTTGAAATCCCTCCTGGCCAGGGGAAAGCTCTTCTCACCTGTAAATGGTTAAGAAGCTAAAGGTAACCTCACTGGCACCTGACCAAAATGACCAATGAGGAGACAAGATACTTTCAAAAGCTGGGAGGAGGGAGAGAAACAAAGGGTCTGTGTGTCTGTCTATAGTCTGTCTTATACTGGTTTCTGCCGGGGATAGACCAGGAATGGAGTCTTAGAACTTTTAGTAAGTAATCTAGCTGGGTATGTGTTAGATTATGATTTCTTTAAATGGCTGAGAAAAGAATTGTGCTGAATAGAATAACTATTTCTGTCTGTGTATCTTTTTTGTAACTTAAGGTTTTGCCTAGAGGGGTTCTCTATGTTTTTTTAATCTAATTACCCTGTAAGATATCTACCATCCTGATTTTACAGGGGGGATTTCTTTATTTCTATTTACTTCTATTTTTATTAAAAGTCTTCTTGTAAGAAAACGGAATGCTTTTTCATTGTTCTCAGATCCAAGGGTTTGGGTCTGTGGTCACCTATGCAAATTGGTGAGGCTTTTTATCCAACATTTCCCAGGAAAGGGGGGGGGGGTTGCAAGTGTTGGGAGGATTGTTCATTGTTCTTAAGATCCAAGGGTCTGGGTCTGTAGTCACCTAGGCAAATTGGTGAGGCTTTTTACCAAACCTTGTCCAGGAAGTGGGGTGCAAGGTTTTGGGAAGTATTTTGGGGGGAAAGACGTGTCCAAACAGCTCTTCCCCAGTAACCAGTATTAGTTTGGTGGTGGTAGCGGCAAGGACAAAGGGTGGAATATTTTGTACCTTGGGGAAGTTTTGACCTAAGCTAGTAAAGATAAGCTTAGGAGGTTTTTCATGCAGGTCCCCACATCTGTACCCTAGAGTTTAGAGTGGGGGAGGAAACTTGACATAGCCTAATACAGTCACACCTGGCTTTTTGTAATTTGCCAGGTTGGCCTCTATCTGAACATGATTTGGAAGAGGGAATGGGACTTGTTTGTTTGCTTATTTATTTATTTATTTATTGCAGGAATATACAAATTGATATAGCCCTTTCTGAGGGCTAGGAAAGTGGGGGAGGAATATACTTTTCCTAAAATGAAAAAAAAAAGTTGTACTCTTTTTTTAAACTAATGGGCTTAAAAGCCTGACATTTGCCATTGAGATGTGTTCACCAAGAAGAAGTGTCTTTGAGTATTCCCATAAAAATTGGAGAGAAAATCCAAGAGCAAATGACATAATATTATTTGACATTATTTGTGAAACAGTATGTGATCATGCAATTAAAGCCCTTTCTGTAAATGCACATATACAGAGATAGAATCAAGGTAGCATGTTCAATACAGCAGGTTGAATACGTGATACAATTATTTGTAAATTACATTATCAAACATTAATAATTTATTTGACCAACTATAGAATACATCATTCATCTAATAGTATGAGACCAGCTGTGGTGTGCAACTTAACTTCTCTACTTAAGTGCTTAACCATCTCTGAACATTATTTTAAAAAGTAATATAAACAAAGGGGAACAGCTGTATATCTGGTCATCTTCTTGTTAATATGCTCTCAATGCATGGCTTTTTAAATATCACAGAATGAAAGGATCATTTTTCCAATTCAGTTCTTAGTTTATCTTTCAAGTTTCCCCTCTGCCTTTAATTACCTTTGATGGAGTGGTAAGATTCTTTCCAGAGAACAGTTTATATACTTAGACTGATATATCATAAATGTGAAATGTTCCGCTTGAAGCAGCATTTAAACTGTAAGGACACATCACATTGACATACACTCAATAATAACATTTCACAGCTTTTAACTAAACTGATAAGTGTTTTTTTTTTCCCCTGAGATAGCTGCCCCTTCCTGCTCATGCACTGTTTTTACTGACAGACTGATGTCTTTATTTAGGGAGTTATAAAGAATTGCTTGGAGTCATGAGCTGTTTCAAAAACTAGCCATTGAAGGAAGGCTAAAACCTATTCAGAAGATGGATGACGGCTTTTCTTTGGGGATCGTACAGCAGGATACTTCCGTCTATAAAAATAGATCCTGCAGTATAGTTTGCTACCCATATTTCACAGGGAACCGTCATTCTTTTTTGAAAAAATTACTATTGAAATTGAAAATTATGAGACCAATTCTGCAATCCTCCTTCATTCAAACTGGACTTTTCTACTGATTGATTTATTGATTTATTTTTATTGTTACTGAGTAAAGCATACGTGTAAAACTGGGCCCTAGAAGATACAGATTTTTCTTGCAAAAACTCCCCTAAGCTACAGTATAAGTATGTGTCAAATCAGATCACAAAATTTCTGTTAATAAAGAAACAATAGAGAGAATCACGTTTCCCTACAACGTCTTTTTGTAGCCGAATGCTAGAGTTTAGGGGGGGAAAACAGCAACAACAGTGTAATTGTTATTAAATAAGTTATTGTCCTAATCAGCTGAATGGAGTGATTTAAATAGCAGCCATAATGAGCTGTTTGCAGTTTATTCTTAAAATGCAATCTATTAATTGAGTAATGTGGGCCTTTAAGACAAAGACTACTGTAGGAGGTGGCGCAGAAGCGTTTTGCCCCAACAGGAGCTCCAGGTAGCCAGGGCGTCATAAAATCAACGCAATGAGACAGATCCTCATCTAGGGCAGATCCAGCTCAATCTTTCCTGGATCACAAAAGGCTTGTGATCACCACGGTGTCTTTCATCTGGGTGATACATGTACTGCCCTGCAGAGGGCCTGTTCTGGCCACTCAGTGGGGAAGTGATGCTGTAGTGGCTGCAAGCACTCAGGTTAGTGTTGTAAGGACTATATAACAAAAGGGAACAAGTCAGCCCTTAGGCTGACCTACTCATGTCCATCACACCAGGCCCTCAAAGGTTTTGGAACCCACGTTACTTATCAAAATAAGTGATCAATTCATAAATTATTTTTTCCTTATAAGCTAACTGTGTTCCACTTGTGGGAGGAGTATGGGGGCACATCCAGGGACCACCATTAAGTAGGGCACAGGATTCCTTCTTTTTACTCCTCAGCTTCAGAACCCTGATGTCTGGGGAGCAAACATCCAAACTACACAGGATTCCAATTGTAGATATTTTATTAATTGAACTAAATAATTAAGCAAAAACATAAAATACATATAAACAAATCAAATTGAAAGTGGATTAATATCAAGTCATCGTGTTAATGTAAATGCTCACTTGATTAAAGCATATCAAGCATAACAATTCCTTATAAGTTCAATGCAACAATTTGTGAAGGAACTAATCTTTTTTTTTTTAGCTATCAGTACCCCAAATAACAGGGCATTATCAATCTCAACGCCTGTCGATAGATTTAGTTTTCAGCCAACTGGCTAATAGAGAGATGGTCAAATCACTCCCAGATTGATGCTAACGTTGATGCTACGGTGCTGGTGCCAATTCACGTAGCCCACCCAAACAGTGGATGGGTGATACCAAATCACGTCTCCCTCCCAGAACATAGGGTTACAGTGAAACATTGCAATACAATTCAAGATGGCCCAGCTTCTTACAGTTAATGTTCAAATGACAAGTTTAGGGGGTAATAACATGATTGCTCAGGATTAAATATACAATCCCTACCCCATGAAATATTTGTGCATGTGAGCTTTAATAGAGCAAGGCTGTTTAACGTAAGGCTATTTTAAATGTTTGAGGAACTATTCTATATGATCCATTCTCATGTATATTCTGTTATTCTAGATACATACACACTACCTCTACTAGCCACCTCTTGGTGTTAAAATCTAGTGCAGGAATACTGTGGTAGAGGCATCCTTCCTCCAATAAACTTACACAGGATGTGATTGTTGTGATTACTTGGTGTTGGTCCTGCTTTGAGCAGGGGATTGGACTAGATGACCTCCTGAGGTCTCTTCCAACCCTAATATTCTATGATCCTTGCAGCTCCATTCAATTTCAGGAAGCTGGCAGACAATTGGTCTTGTTGGCTCTGATGTTTAATATTGACATATTTGCTGGCTGGCTGGAGGTTACTTGCTTATAGATGTCAAAGGTGGGATGTTGCATGTTGCTGGATTTCTAATCCTGGTGGCCAGTCAGGAGGGTGGCAGAAGCACAGATATCTTTGTCAGGCATGGTGGCATTTCATAGGCAGAGAACAGCAGCCAATGGCCACAGCAGCATCCATTGCAAGCAAACAAGGCAGAAGCAAGCAAGCTAACAGACAGTTTTTGAAGATGTTGACCTGGGTGGCTCCTCCCCCTCGAAACTCCTCTCAGGAGCTTCTGGGGGAATCAGAATGAGACACTCCTCTTCTGAGGTCATTGGCATCACCCATTGAGGTCCAATTAGGTCACCTTCAGGCAAATGAAGCAATTCCCTATTTTAGAAACTTTTGGCTCAGAAATTTTACAGATCCAAAAATAAACCCAGCCATTCAGCAGGTCTGTAGATATTTTGAGACATCAGAGGTCATGGATCAGTCTACAGGCATTATCTGAACCATCCTAAAAAGTCCCACCTCCCAAATAACTTAAAAAATGCACAGCTAATAAAAAGATGGAACTGAAATCATAGGAATACACTGATCATACATTCACTTTAGCCATGCCCAGAGAGGGACAGTTCCTGTTTTAAGAGAGATGCTTATAAGGTCCCCTTTATACTTTGGCTCAACTTTGAATAACATTATTTTTATACAAAATCTGGAAGAAAGGTTAGACTTCTAACTCACTCAGAGTAAAAATTATTTGTCTCCTAAAATCACAATTCTGGGATTCAGTTTTTATACCCTGGCCTATCTGCCTCACAGTGCAAAGACTTAATTTGAGCTTGACTTCTGCTTTGTGGCACAACCAGGTGAAGGCTTGTTGCGTCTTTTTTTTCTCTGCACATGTAAATAAGACTAGGGACAATATGGCCCTAAGAATTTAAGTCAAGATTTAGCAGTAGTAGATGACCCTGATCCTGTATTCTATATTCTCAAATCTTTTATTGACTGAACCCATATTTCTTCAACTTCTAGTCCAGTGGCAAAACTACAAAACCATCTTCCACTATGTTTGATTCTCACTAAAAGAGATATTTAAAATTTGAATAATTTACACCTACATCCAACCACTCAAGGTTGGAGGCCCATTGGAAGTTGGAGAGAGAGAAATGGAAGACAAGGGAAGGAAACTAGAGCTTACTGGGTTAACAGAAGGAGAATGGGAGATGGAAGGAATGAAAAAAGGGGGAAGAGAAGAGAAACTTCAGGATATTTGGATAACCTAAAAGATCCATCCAAATGTTTGAGAGGGCTGGAGCTGGACCTAACCTTTCTGAACCTGTGAAACATTTGATGTTTGTTCTTTAGTAGTCATGGCATAAGCAGGCTATAAAACTAGCTCTACTTTTTACCCGGTGCTCTCTCCATCTCTTATTTGAAGTTTAACATACATTTTTTTATAAAGGAATACAAAACATTAAATCAGGGATTGTAATTTACACATTTTTTTTTCTGATGAAAAGCATAGATAGCTCATATCAAAAAAGTTTTCTTAACCGGATACTACTGTGGTATGGCGAATTTGGTATGATTATTCCTAATGCTTTGCTTATCACAATACAGTCTTCAGATAAATAAAATAACCACTTGCCTCCCTTCATAACAAAGGATAAACACAGAGGCAACAATGAACTGGGGATTTAGAAATTGTGCTAAATTCATATGGTAATGAACAGCTGTGATGTTTTCGTGACTCACTTGCTAAAATAGATACAATCCCCAGGTTTGTGTGTTGTCTTTGAAAGCTTGCAAGAAGTCCTACACTGGTCACTGTAGACAGACAACCTAAGATGATTTTAAATAGTCTCCCAGTATGATACAGAGTACTTTTGGGCTATATTCCAGTATGGGACAATGGAGAACTTCTAATACGTGGTCAAGTTTTCAGTTTTTTCAGTCTTTATTGACAATCTTCAAACACCAGTTCAGACATAAACCAACAAACCACCTTACACAATGCTGTAGTTAGATTTTAATTTTATTTGTTTATTTATTAATTTTATTTTGCTGATTGATTGCTGAATTAGCACAAATTGAGCCATCTGCTAGGGAACTGTCTTCTGAATTGCTTAGTTTCCTCAAGTGAGCCCTGAGAATTTGGGAACACTCTTTTTAAATTCAAATTGGTTGAGACACTTAGCCACTGACTCTGGAGATTTTGCTTTTATAATATGGGAGCTCCGCCCTCCCAATCAACTTTGCCACTGGCTCCATCAGTGCTAATATGCTAGATAAATTCAATGCAGGGAAAGCACTGTTTAGAAACTTTGAATAGGAAGTAATTCAATGCTCCATATTTACAGGGTTATGGAGAATGAGAGAGGCTGAGGCAGGGTAGATAATATCAAAAAACCAGATGCTCCCCTCTACTTTATGGACTGGGTGAAAAAACATAAGGAAAGACTCTAAAACCAGTGGAAGGTATGGGATGAGTGCAGCTCTGGGGTATCTTCCTTCCCCAAAACTTGTAGAGGCCTCTTAGTATGCACATCCCAAAGCTGATGTCCCACGAGTTTGTAGAGCAAAAAGGAAGGGGCTTAAAGCTTGGGAACATCCACTCTGTGTAACATGTTCCCTTTCAAAACCAGATTCCCATGTGCCCGGGGGGTACTGCTGTATGTTACAACTCTAAAAGTCCCTCAAAGGCCTCTACTTTCCTCAGACAGGCCCCAGTCCAACTCCTATTAAAGTCCATTTGATGACATCCACCATCTTGACTTCAGTGGGAGTTGGTTTAGGCCAATAGGGAAGAAGCCACAGGGAAAGAGTCATTGAGTGTGAATCATGGGTCTGGGGAAAGAGGAGGTTAGATAGCAGGTAACATACTGCACACATGTCCAATATGCACGGCTTGTGTCTCCACAGGCTGTCATGACCATACTTCTCACCTTTTCCACACGACTGAATCCCTCATCCCTGATGAGGCAAATAAAGCACAAATGCTGTGAACTTAAACTTGCAGATTCCCATCCTCCCTTCTCCATGTTTTCCTGTGGGACAATGTGATTTGGCTCTTTGAGCTCTATATGAGAGAATAGTCCCATGTGGAAATCAATGTTTACTTCTTCTGAAGTGGTCTTCATTAAAACTATGAAGCAAAAACAATAATTTGGTTTATTTTATTTATTCTTTTCTTTTCTTTTTCACTAACCTACAGGAGAGTGTGATGATTCTCACATTATTTTTCTGGTTGTAATAATTTTGTCACAGGGCTCTAATAGTCGGTAACTGAGGGTGATTTATCACAACTGATGGTTAGTTCTCTCATTGTGAGATATGCAACACGTTTCCGTAATCTTTTTGATCATTTACCTGGCGATGTCCGTAAAATGGAGCTTTGATTATCGAGGAATCCATGTGGAAGGGGCAGATTTTGGACCGTTCAGTTTTTTGGGGCAGTGGTCCTAATTGTTATTTTTATTATAGTGAATGTATATGTGCTCAGAGCCTTGCATGGACACACTTTTATTAATGAGAAATAAATAGATTGGATTCTACAGAATAAGAAAACCAATGTGCCAGAAAAAGAACACATGCATTGGTATCTGTGGAGGCAATATGAAGGGGATGGTTAATAAAGGGAATAAGGAGGTACATAACATTAATGTCCAAATGACAGGTTACAATCCTGCTATGCTACCTTATTCTCTACTCAGATGTAACTCCCATTGAATCTAATATGAGTTTTGCATGCACAAGAGCTAATGATAATGCCCATTTTTAAACCAGCTCATATTATGCAAAAGGGAAGCTTAATTTGATTTTCAATACCTAGCATGATTTTTACCCCACCTCTTCCACTGTTTCCATCAATCCCTTTTTCCTTTTAATGCTAAAATTCACTGAGGCCAAGAATTTAACAAGATTCAAAAAGGGATTGGACATTTCTAAGGGTATTTAAAAAATACGAAGTTATAATTAATGACAACAAAATTTTGTGGAAGGGATATTGAAGCCTCATGCTTCAGGTTAAGTGAATTTCTAGCTACTAGACACTAGGATAAGACCTAATGACAGAAGAAGATTACTCCACATCTGCATCCTGCAAGGTTCTTACATCTTCCTCTGAAACATCTGGTGCTGGCCACTGCTGGAGACAAAATACTAGACAAGATAAACCTTTGGTCTGATCCAGTTTGGCAATTCCTATGTTCCTAACATCTTTAAGGAATGGTGTTTTTATTACCTGGCACCCTGGCCAACCCATTAGTTTCGTTTCTAATTGCCTAACTCCCTAAAACTGTGAGTAGTTTGAATTGTTCTAAACATCTTTTGGAGGATTATATTTATGTGATTATATAATGAATATTTGATGATCTATGGATATTGTCTAGCTATGGAAAAATTATAATCCTAAATAAGATGTTGAACAATAATTACAAAGGCCAAGGATTTGATTAACAGTGTTAGGGGATTAGAAATGAGAATTAAAGATGGCCAACGATTGGGGGTAAATTCAAGACATCAATACACCTTTAAAAAACACATTTTTTAAAAGATAAAGAAAATTATTGGACCAGATATTTCCCCCAGGAAACAATCTACTAAGAAGATGTAAATCTATCAGAATGCAGTCACTCAAAATGGCTACCTAGGTCGTTAAAAGGACAGGGCACATCTCAGGGACACAATCTCTGATACAACTTTGGAGTTAGTAGTAAACGTCTCCGAATTGCTAGTGAAAAGACTATGCATTTTTGTCATATTTAATAGAAAAGAGGAGAAAAAGAAAACTTATTTTTGCACAGTTTTTCAGGAGAAAGGGCCTACATATTGGAACACCATTTGGAATATATTCTGTAGCACAGCTGTTCCACTGTTTATTCAAGTTAGGTGCAAGGTATTTGCAGTCCATATCATGTTTTCAAAGAGCTTCATTCTATTGTATATCTAAAAAAAGCATTCAGTTTAGATTAGATGAAGAATAATTTGTGTAATATGTCCAATGTTTTTTTTTTTTAATGGAATGCCTTCTCTTTGGTATAAAAGTGGAACATGTACATGGATGGCTTACAAAGGGCCAAATTGTAACCCCCTTCTTCACACTGGTGAGCAATTTCTCACATGAGTAGGGCCACTGACCTCAATGGAACTGTTTATCTGAGTAGCTGCTGGTGAAAAAAGACTCATAATCTGCCCCAAATCTTATATTGGAATTTTTCTGTGATTATATATAATTTTGAAGCATAGAACACATGCTGGATCTTTGGTATGTAGTAAGCCTCTTTTTATTTACAGAGAATGAATGGAGAAGCCTTCTGTTTAATTAAAAAGAAGAACTTTAAGGAAAAATAGAAATCTTATGACGTAGTTGTTGTTGTTGTCCATGTGAGGATGTAGTGTTTATTTCCTAAACTGGAAGATATGTTTACTAAAAAGCATTCAGAACGCTTATGGATATGGAAAATATGTTTTAATTAAATTCTAGGACATGTCCTTGGCTGGTGTAAATGTGTGTATCTGTACTGCCTTCAATGGAGCTACACTGATTCATACCAAAAAAGGATCTTCCCCAAAACATTCAAGTTCTCTCTTTTGCATTTTACACACAGACACTAAAACGGCCAGTGACTGCTTCTCCCAACAGAAGCAACATTCCTCAGTGATCTCTGTGGTATTCTGGCCTCTAGTTAGAAAATATGACAGGCAGGTTTCTGTATGATTTCCTGTGTGTAATGTTTACTTGGGAGTCAGAACAAATAATGACAAACTGCTTTGAAATCAAACCCTGCTGCTTTCCCCTTTTTTACATTTTGTTCTGATTCCATATTTCCTCACAGAGTACACTAAAAGCTCTGTCAGACCCTCTGATATGGAGGTGCAGAATTGAATGAATAATCTGTAAAATCAACTACTGGGTCTTTGGTGAGGCATTAAAGTTGCATATGGACATTTGCAGCCACTTGATTTGACTGTATAAGATATTGTGCAAGTTTTTAATGTAATGTGAACAAATCTTTAGCAACGAATGTCTCCAAGAAGCATAAGCTAGTTGTAAAGGAAGGCAGGTGGTTAGCATTGATTGACATTTGCCTTGGCACATTATTCTGTGAAGGAATTAGCCTGTCAATCAATAAGAAATTAATTATGATTAATTTCAAGTGATCTCACCAATTGTCATTCTAAATTTTTGACAGAATTGAGAGTTACTGTACATGTGATCATTGTCCAAGTGCCACTTTGATTGGAAAGTCTACACCCAAAACAGAAAGACAATTCCTCCACTATGTTCCAGTCACTTGCGAAAGGAAAACTGTGAAGTATAAAATGGAACGGTGACAGAACATGGGATCCAGGTTACTAAGCACCACTAATTATGCCAAACATGTACAAAACAGAGTGACAGACTCATTATGAGTGGCAGCAAATACCAAAACTCCCCCTGGAAAGAAACAGTTTTAAATGATGTCCAGCAGGCAGAAGCAGAAGTGGGACAGAAGCTGTGATTTGAAATTAAAATTCAGCAGAATCCTCTCTATCACCTAAGAAGCCTGAAGTTGCCTGCAACTAAAGAGAGGATGTACCGGGCACCCTGGCAGTACCTTTAGGCAACGCCCGAGGCCTGCATTCTATATAAAACACTGTAACATACATGAATAACTTATTTATTATTTGTTATTATTCCATCTAGCACTACATTTTTTGTGTACATTAGTCTTGTAAATATGTGTCTTTCTACGCATCATACCCCAGGCATGGTTATTTCTGTAATGCCTAATATGCCAAAAAATAGATGCTTTTGGTGGAACCTTTAAAACAATTGACCATAGTTTCATAAAGTAATTATCTAAAATTATTATATGTGTGAATTTCTATCTGCGTCTCCTGTCAGAAGGCTTAATTTTGGCTGCACATATCCAGGGAACATACTGTATGCTGTATCCCTTGTGAAATCAGTGATTATGCATGTGTAGTGACAGGTGCTTGCGCATGGGAGATTGCAACTGAGCGCTAATTTGTTTCTGTGTATTCTTTGCTAATGAGTAAATTTGTAAATTTGCATTATCTATGAACTAATGAGAGTCACACAAGTCATTTTAACTGGGAACTGCATTCTTCACAGTTTTCAGACTTATAAACCAAAAACTGTTTCTTGCAAATTTTGGGTGGTGTAATTGAATCTGAAACAACCAGGCAAAAACTAAACAATCAGGCAACTTCATCTGAAAGTAACCTTTCTTTCAGGTGGTGAGTGGCAGCGAAAAAGGACAAGTTCAATGTATCTAGGGTCCCTCCTGACAAATAACTAAACTTCTTCAAGCCCCCACCCAGATATGTAAACTAAACACAATCTCCTTGGTTTCTCTTAACAAGCACTCTCTTAGTAAGCACTCTCAGACTGTGTACAAACAGGGGAATCTTTATTAGAAGAAAGGGAGCATGGTCACGGACTTGGGAAAACAAAGCAACAGAATGTATATTCCAATAAAAAGCAAAATACTCCTCCTCCCCCAGTAACTCTGGCACTTGTCCATCAATCTCCCTTCACACCTGCTAGTATTTCCTAACTTTTCAATGCTAGACTTTGCATCTTTAATGAATTTCTTTTTACCTAAGTTTCTTTTTTGCAAGTAATACATATTTATATTGTATCTAGGCACCTATACTGCTTTGTTTGACTCAGGGGAGGGATGAATATTAACATCACAATGCAGCTTTTATCCTGAAATGTTCAAATAGATAGTGATGCAGCAAATTAAATTGAAATTACACAGATTGCTGCTGCCATGTTATTTCTGAAAATACAATTTTCAGAGAAGGTAATTTTGGGAATGAGGATCTCTTTGATAGCAATACACACCACTTTGGATTAAACTGGGTAAGCAAAGTAACTGACCTATGGCCCCATGAAAATCAACAAGTTCAGAGGAAATTCAAAGCCTGCCAAACCAGCTTGACTTATCTACACCACCTTAAAAATGTTACAATGCGGGGGTAAAAAAGCCAAACATCAGTCAGAAAATGTCTACTCCAGATATTGGAAGTGTAAACAGCTATATTGAAAGTAACAGAAGGCTATTGCACCATGTAGAGCTTTATTAGATTGGATCTTTTTTAAAGCTAATTCCTTTGCAGTCCATGTGTGGAGAGTTATATTAGAACAAGTATAGACCGATATTAAATGGAAGTTTAGTGTCAAATTATTCTGGTTTTTGGAACACGAATATATGCGTAAGTGGGAAGAAAGAATTCAGGATTCTAAGCCTAACTTTTCAAAAGACACTAATGATTTTGGGTACCTTAAAGAGGCCTGATTTTCAGTAACCAGTTGCCCACAATCACTAATTATTTTTGAAATTATAGGCCTTAATGTTTTGGGTTTAAATAATATTTGTCAGTCAAAAAGCAATGCCTTTTTACTATTTCTATAGCAAAGGATCTATCAGAGAACAGGATACCAAAAGGAAAATAAGTGTTATTGTTCAAGGAGCATTCACTCTTCCAGTTACTTTCTAGAGAAAACCTGGACTACATCTGTGGAAGTATAGCTAACCAGACATATAGCATCTGATCACAACTTCTGACTAGCCACTGAGCCCTGGGTTTGACAGCTTTAAACTCTCAAAAAGGCCAAGACTTGGTTGTGGCTAAGTTTCTTGTAAGGAAATGAAAACACACCTTGAAACTGGAAAAACAAAAAGGACAATAAGGATATGTCTGCACAGCAAAGAAAAACCTGCAGCTGGCCCATACCAGCTGACTTGGGCTCACAGGGTTTGGGCTATGGGTCTGTTACATTATTGTGTAGACTTGCAGGCTCAGCCTGGAGCCAGAGCTCAGGGATTTCATACTGGAGTAGAGGGAGTGAGAAGTTGGGCATGGACTTGAACTTACTGAAGCTAGAAGGGGACGTGGTCTGGTGTACTGTTTCCAGACAAGAAAAGGAGAACTTGTGGCACCTTAGAGACTAACAAATTTATTTGAGCATAAGCTTTCGTGAGCTACAGCTCACTTCATCGGATGCATTCAGTGTATTTTCCACTGAATGCATCCGATGAAGTGAGCTGTAGCTCACGAAAGCTTATGCTCAAATAAATTGGTTAGTCTCTAAGGTGCCACAAGTACTCCTTTTCTTTTTGCAGATACAGACTAACACGGCTGCTACTCTGAAACCTGTTTCCAGACACAAATTGCAATAGTAAAGTCTCCACATGGTTTTTATTTATTTCACTTTTTAAACTGGCTAAAAAGGACTCCGACCCACATGCTGTAGGTACCCTTGACATAACTTAAAAATACAAGAGCTACAATTAAGAAAGTCCACTGTAAATTCTCCTTCTATAAATCCTTCTCCTTGCAGAACTCCACTTTTCCAGTTACAATCCCTGCCCATTTTTTAATGTCTGGTCGGGAAAAAAAAAGTTCTGAGGTGAACTCAAGAGAGCACAGAGTCTTCTCTGAAATAAACACCTGCATCTCTGCAGTCAGGCAGAGCCCTCAGACATAGGCACAAAAATTAGAGGTGCAGGGGCTCTGCTCCTGGTTCTGCACCTGGGGTCCCAGCTGCCTGCCCCATGCCTGGGGCTCTGCTCCTGACCCCCAACATGGGTCCCAGCGGCTGGTCCCATGCCCGTGGCTCCAGTTCCTGGCCCGACACCTGGGGTCCCGACTGCCAGCCCTGCGCCAGGGGCTCCATACCTTCCCTCAGCTGTGGCCACTGTCTTGGACCCCTTACCCTTGTCTTTGTCCCCCCGTCCCGGAGCCACAGCCCTGCTCCCAGCCCTAGTTCTGCAGGGTGGGGAGACAGACTAGGGTAAGCGGGGTGTGAGGTAAAAAGGGGTCTCTGCAGTTTCATTGGCTTGCAGCACCCCCACTATGAAAAGTGTTCCAGCGCCACTGCCCTCAGAAATGTAAAGTACACCCAAAATAAAGCAGCATAGTTACAGTATGGGACAATCTTTTCTTTATGGTTGTCCTAAACTATGTTGTGACAGTTAAGATCACTGGGCTTGTGCACTGTTGTTGGGAAGAGCAAAGGGTGGGGCCTTATCCTTCAAGGTGCCATAACGGGGACTCTGCAATGCTTTATCCTCAAGGCTCATCAAGATATTTCTAAGGCATCCCTCTTTCATGACAAGGCCAAAGAGCTTAGAGCAGAGTCTCAGCTGATGTAAATCTGCATAATTCCATTGAAGTCAATGGAGTGATACTGATTTACACAAACTCTGGCCTCTTAGCTTTTCCATTTTTTGTTTTCTCCTTACAAGTTGTCACAATATGATGCCCCCCCCCACAGGGGTCCCCTGGGTAAATACCAGCCTCATATGTTGCTAATGCTTTTGTATGTCTTGGAAAGGATGTCGGGAAAGGTTAAAGGTGTGAATGCAGAACAAAAGTTTTCTTTACAGGCGTCAAAAGGGTGAAGGGGGAGGAAAGAAGAAAAGAATGGGTTAACTTGATGTTCCAACTAAACCTGAAGATAAGCAGCTGACGCCAGCCCAAGGCCACTGCCCACACTCACTCTGCTACCTGCCAAGACAGAAGCAGGGGGGGATCCACCCCCGGCCAACCGTGAGAAAGGAGAGCTGTTGAATGAAATGCAGGGTCCATGAAAAGGAGAGAGACGGCGAAGACCAACAAGGGAAAAACATAACTGTCTCACGGCCCTGAAACCGGTGTGTTTTGGGAAAGCTGAAGAAGCCACGGAAGGCCGGTTTGGACTGGTACACAGAGCCTGGGGAACAAAGGTCTCTTAAGGAGATGCCTCCAAGAGACCCCAGGACTAAAAACCCTCCTGGGAGCTGAGGCAAACTGGAGATCAACAGTGGACCCTGGACGACCAGTGCACGGGACAAAAACTCCCATCTACCCTTCCCCCTCTTCTTCTTAGCAGCCTCGGGTAGTGCAGGTGTGAATATGAAAGTGGGTTAGGGCTTGGGGCACTAACGCTTTCTTCCTTCCTCCGAGTGACGTGGGAAACCCCCCCACCTCCAGCACTCTCCACTGTTATTTTATTATTTTTTCAATAAAGCTTTAAAAACTCAGTTACTTGTTGTGCTCCGTCATCTCCTCCCCAATCGATCCTGCGGCTTCAGCCTGATGCCTCAGGCAGATTGGTAACAGAAATCTGTCACAAAGTTTCTGTTGTTTGTTGGTTTAAAATGTACAGGGTGTTTGGATATTGGGGGGTTTTAAAAGAAAAAATCTGCTCCTACTCTTAGATTCAGTTGGTCAGCTGTGATTTTTTAGAAAAAAATCTAATAGTTTTGAAAGGCATAGTGTACTTTACACAAGAACCTAAAAATGAATTTTTCCTTAATATTTAAATATTAATGAAAAGAGACATAAAAATATAATTTAACCTCCCTCTGAAAAGGATTCTCTATCAGAATGGTCAGAGGATTGGGAGTAATTTGGTGGGGAGATATGCTGTCATGGATTTGACAGGATGTCATGTGTCAACACAAAACTGATCAAGTTGTTTGACATGATACATTCCTTCCCCAGAATTCTTCCAGTTATTTGTCAGAATGTATTTCCTCAGCAGAAGTCAAACTGCTAAACTTATTTTACCTTTTAACAAGAACTATCCACAATGCTGCAGAAAAACTAAAACTCCAACATGGAAACAACAGCAGGGGACAATAAACACAATTTTACACTCCGGTTTGCTGGACGTAGTTGTGATTAGTGGTGACCATCAGTGCAGATTACCTCGCTACCTGAAGTACTACTGTTTCATGCAGTCATGTACAGGAAAAAAAATCTCTGACTCCTTCTGGGGAAAAAGTGTTGCATCATGTTAAATCTGTGTCCCCGATCGAAGTGAGGAAAAATGCAGAGAAAAGGTACAGTCCCCATAGTGCTATTGAAGGGTTTTTATTAGCTTGAAATATCTACTTCTACCATGCTGTGAGTTTTGTTCTCAAGAATGATGAAGCTTAAGTGTCTAAGTAAAATTACACGTTCTCTTCTGCCCTCTTTCCACTCTTTGCATCACTGCATACTTGTGACACATACTCATAGTCACAAAGAGATTACTAGTTTGTCCTGCTTCAGATCAAGTGCCAAGATGTCAATGAAAATAAATGACATGTTGGACCCACCAGAGTTGCTTTTCTTTCATCCAGCTAAGACAGATACATTGTTATTTCCAGGGGGCGCAGGCCTCAGCTGGTTTGACCAAGAGGCTCCTATTTGGCTCATTTGGTGGGGCTATAAAGATGGTCCTGGTCTGACTCAGCAAGTCAGGGCCCCCACTAATTGGTTCAGTCCATTATATTTTATGGCAGGCATATGGCAGGCATCATCATGTTATCTTCAAAAATAGGAATTATATATTTTTTTTCATTTACTTTGACATGGGCCAGCCCAGATTTCAGGCCTCAATCTCTGCATACAGTGTACTGAATGAAAATATTTTTCTTGGCATTACAATGCATCAGTGAGCAGATCACTTCAACTCCTTATTTTCAAAAGATTAGTTAGTTATATTTATGTAATAATTTATCTGCTTCCCAATTGTGTTTCTCTGGACCACATAGAATAGTATCTTGTTATGTAAGTAAACTCATTACAATCAACATGAGCAGTGGCAGAAAGGAGGTGCCCCTTTGGTAAAGCTCTATGTTATTGTGAATGTTTTATATAAATAGATATATGAATAATTACATATTAATAAATATATATAAATTGTTGTTATTATTATTATTATTAATAGTAATAATAATTAATAAACCTGATCATTGGGGCTCTAAGGCACTACCAGAATGTATAGCTTTACTACTACTACTAAAATAGCATTACTTGAGCTAGACAAAGCTATCATGGTGCCAAATTCTACCTTCAGACAAGTGCACACATGCAATTCCCATTAACTTCATGGGGGATTCTGCACACACGGGAGAGCAGAATTTTGCCTATAATTATGGCACCTTAGAACATTCAGAGTATATCTTTCCTAACAAAACACTTCCCTTTCCACCTCCTTCAGTTTCTCTCTATCACTCACACCTTCACCACATAGAACTCGTATTTATAAAGTCATACCACCAAATTCAAGTGATGTACTGTACTATTAGTGATTCTAGTTCCATATTATTTATTGAATCATTACACCTCACTCTGAATACATGTAAATACATTTTCCGATGCTAGTTATAATTTCTCTTTTATGGGCTTACACTAATTAAAGATTTTCTAACTCCTGGGCCGTGATTTTTTTTTTTTAAATTGAAAGACCTTTGTTCCTCTAATACTATGAGACAAGTGGAAGCACCTAATGTTTATATTATTGATTAATCAGCAGTAAAGGGATTAGGTTTTAAGATTGTTTAGCACACAAAAATCCATACTTATTGTGTTAAAACAGATTTGCAGACCTTGTTTATCAGCTATATCCAAGGTCAGCCCTCTGGGATTTATGCAAGCTGAAATGTCTATATTATATGTGAACATAAACCAATCTGTTAAAAAGAATATCTAATGATGGTGACACAAAGGCAAATAGTTTTAGCAAATAACAGATCAGTAACTGAAAGAGACCACTTATACAAACACTTGTACATTTAGAAAAGTGCCTAAACATTAAATAAATAGAGTAAATAGAGATGAAAATTGGAATGGTATCCAATTTTTGGCCACTGTTTTCTTTACTTAGTGGATTTCTTATGATGTATTTATTTTGTAATTTTTGTGGATAAAGAATTTCATTGGCTTGGCCAGTAAATTCTACATACATGCACATACAGAGAAATATTCCTTGTGGCTGTTCAGTATGGAATGTCCTGGCTAGTGTATGAGTATTGCCAGGAGCTAGCTGAGCCATTTGCCAGCCGGGGTGGCAAATATTTTTAGCACCATACACATACACACACACACATACACACCTCAGCGGCCAATCAGCAGAGCAAAAATGACTGGCAAATTAGAATGGAGACAGAAAAAACCCCCAAAACATACAGCTGAGTGGCACAACAGTACAGTGCTCTCTGGAAGAAGGCTCTGAGGACAATGCCCTGCTCACCCACCCCAGAACCAGCCGTGAGTATTTCTGCCCTCTGATGGATAGAGTATGAGACCTGCTTGAGTGTGTGTGTGTATATATATGTTTGTGAAAGAGAGAGAGAAAGTGAGAGAGAATGAGGACTCATTCTGTATTACTGTTTTATTAAAGAAATAACCTCTAATATTCCATTAGAACTGGATGAATAATTTGTAATGAATAATGTATTTGGTGGATTTAGACCTTTTTTATATTTGTGAATTCTCTGTTAACAGGCTGATTTTTTATACATTTTTTCTCTATTTGCAATGATTTGATGTATAGCTTGGGCAAAGAAAGTGTCACCTTGCAGATTGCTAGCAAACTATTCATTATATATGCATTATAGCAATGTATTTGGTATTCATGATTCAGTGTATCTGCTTTGTGACTGGCCAGCTAAAATCTTGTGGTATTATTTCTGTCCCTTGATTGGATGTCCTAAGTTTTATAACTTGGAGGAATGTCTGAACAAATAATTGGGACTTTGGTTTACTGATGGAGAAAGGGAGTTGGGGAGAAAGAGTTAGCCGCAGATAAGTGGAGTAGGAAATTTAAATAGAATGGATTAAGTAACTTTCTTGTCCTGATTTCCATGAGAGAAACCATTATAGTTGGCTGTCTATATTTTAAAAGGCCTGGGTTCTTTGTTGACTGATGGAGAGAAAATGACATAGAGGGTAAATTTTTCAAAAGTTCTTTAGTGACTTCCCATTTTCAAAGTGAATTAGTCACTTAGGAGCCCAAAAGCTCCTAAGTCACTTTTTGAAAATGGGACTAAGTCTGTGTCTACACTGCTCTTCAGGTCTGACTACAGGGGTGCGAATAGTGGTACACATCAAACTTCTGTGCTGTAATTCCCCTATGTGGACCCTCAGGTGAGAACTAAAAGGTTCCTAGTTCATATTAATGTACTTCTCTTCAAATAGGACCTCAATAATATGAACTAGGAACTAGGAGTTACAGCACAGCACTTCGGTGCACATTGCTATTTCACACCCCTGTAGTCCAAACCTCGGGACAGTGTAGACAAGCCCTTAACTCCTGTCACTTAGGGTATGTCTAAATTGTGATAAAAAACCTGCGGCACTGAGTCTCAGAGCTGGACAGCTAACATAGGGGAGCTCAGGCATCGGAGCTATAAAATAGCATTGTAGACGTTCAGGTCTGGGCTGGATCCCTGGCTCTGAGACCCTTCCTCCTTGCAGCGTTTCAGACCCCAAGCTCTAGCACGAGTGCAAGCATCTGCACTGCAATCTTATAGCCCCACAGCCCAAGCTTCGCAAGCCCAAGTCAGCTGGCCTGGGCCAGCCACAGCCGTGCTGTGGGTCTTTTATCACAGTGTACATGTACCCTTAGATGCTTTTCAAAATTTTACCCGGGAGCCATGAAACACATTATTGGCTGTTTCATTTGTCACATAACACAATAATTTAATTTGCATGGAGGTACAGGATCCTATTTACAAAGGGTGTGCCACTCTCTTTGTTTCTCTCAGCTTATTAATTGCTTCCACACCAAGGCTCTGGCCAAGCTCTTTTGGAAACTGCTGTGTACTCCAAACCATACATAAATATAAATATAAGTGAAGTGAATGCCTTGAAATTGCTGGTCACCATTTTATATCATGCTTATATATTCCACTAGTGACTGTGTGTTACAGTAGCATCAACTATCCACCATGGTGATTAGTTGTGCATAGTGTGCAATCTTAGTTGTGAAGGATGTGGTTCTCGATTTCTCATTGCAAGGCCCCTGACATGATAGGGCTTGGGGATCTGCTGGGTATTATTAAGTGATCCCCTCCCTATCTCATGTAGTGTACAACACTATTTCACATGTCTAACAGGTTTCCCAAGTGGTACCAGAAGGCCTCTTTTTCCACATCAGTTATTCTCCCTGAATGGCCTCCATCCGTACACACAAACTGATGGCACAAAGAGGAATCCATGGATGTGAAGTTCTGCCACACTGGGGGCACCGCTGCTCTTGCCCCTGCTGGTAATATTTGCAAGCCACCAGCTGCTGCCACCTGCTGCTGTTCCTTACTTTGTCCATACTGCTTCGAGACCACAAAGACCTGTCAAAATGGCCTTGTGTGTGCACCTCTGGTGGAAATAGTTATGCAAATATGTTTGAATGAGTATTCATTCCACGTTTGCTTTCTGTGTCTTTCTTGTCACTATATTTTCATTTTCATGAATATTTGCACAAAAGAGTTAAAAATGGGGGACATGAATATTGTCATTATTTGCAAAAATATTGGAGGCTACTTTTTTCCCCTGTATTTTCCCAGCTCCAAATACTGCAGTTAACAGAGCTCATTCGTTACCACAACTATTTGTTTAGGAACTCTATATTCTGTTTATATCCCTGCTGATGAAGTCCATGTGACATGGTTAAAGTCATTATCTACATAGTAAAGTTTTACCAGTTATACCAATATAGTTATACGGACTACTCCTGAGGGCATTCTGTGCCAAAAAAAATAAAAATTCTGTGCACAGTATTTTAAAATTCTGCAAAATTCTACAAATTTTATTTGTCAAATAAATATGGAGAGTCCAGCAGGGCATTGGGGAGCACAGGCCACTGGCTGTACAGAGGTGGGAGATCACTGTGCAGCTCCCCACCCCGGGATATGGACTCATTGGTGAGGCTGCACCCAAACCTGACACAGTGCTGGGCATGCCCCAGAAACACCCCAGGGCCCTTCCCCTCCATGCCAGGTGCACCAGGTATGGGAAGACAAGCTCAGCAATGCAGGATTCAAGTGTGGAGGGGCTTAGCGTGCGGGATATAGGGGTGGGTTGAGAGGGTTCTGCATGGGGCAATCTGGGTGCAGGCAGCTCAGTGGGGGATCTGGGTGTTGTGGGGGATCTGGATGTATGCACATGGGCTTATTGGGGGGTTCTGGGTGCAACAGTAATGGAACTGCAGGGGGGTCCAGCTGAAGGTGGTTAAGGCTCAGCAGGGAGGAGTCTGGGTGTGGGGTGAATAGAGCTCGGCAGGAGGGTCTGGGTGTGAGGAGCTTAGTGGGGAGGTCCAGATGCTGGGGGAGTAGGGCTCAGTGTGGTGGGGATCCAGGTGCAGCTGGTTGGGTCTTGGTAGGGTGGGGATCCGGGTGCAGGTGGCTCAGTGGGGTGGTCCAGGTGCAGGGGCAGTGGTGCTTATTGGGGGGAAGGGTTCGGTGCAAGGGCAGTGAGGCTCAGAGTGAGGGTCTGAGTATGAGGGGGTCTGGATGCATGCAGGTTGGGAGGATGGGGGAGCAGCTCCCTGTACAGTGGTCTCTTCTCCTGCAGCTGAGGAGTGATGGGTGCAGGAAGCAGGGGGCAGAGAGTTTGCAGAGCTTCCTACAGACAGAGGATAAAGCTGGGGGTGGGTCTGACACAGCCCCGGATGCTGTGCAGGGGAAAAGGAAGTCCCATCCTCCCTAGCCCAGCCAGGACTAGCAGCTGAGCCTGGCACAGGATAGGAACCTCCAGGCAGTTTTCCCCAGTCCCATCCCCTACCCACACAGTGATTTACCTCTCTGCTGGCTTCCCTGGGCACCCAAAGCATACTGCTGGGGAGGGTTGCATGACCACTCCTGTGGCTTCCCTTTGCTTCCCTGTCATTTTTTGAGGGGAAGCAAAGAAATCTGCAGGAAATATAAATTCTGCACATGCGAAGTGGCACAGAATTCTCCCAGGAGTAAAGGGCATAGTTATATCAGTATATCTCCTCATGTAGACACTCTGTTTTGTATAAGAGAGTGCTTTTCTTTCAGTTTAGCTTAAACACCTTCTTAAGTGACTAAACAAACAAACAAAAAGGCACAGTTATATCAAAATAAGTGTGTCTCCATGGAGGGTTATTCCAGTACAAGTACATTGGTTTAAATTCACACTTGAGGTTACACAGAAAAAAACTTTCCTGTGTAGATAAGGACTAAGCTGTAAATATATATATCTGACAACTTTTGCATTTGTGATGCCACAGAATTGTTACAAATAGATCACACCTCTCTAAAGGACCAGATTAGAGAGCTGTCCTCTGAAGAAAACCTGTATTATTACTAGGGCCGTACCAAATTCACAGCCATGAAAAACGCAACATGGACCATGGAATCTGGTCTCCCCCAGTGAAATCTGGTCTTTTGTGTGCTTTTACCCTATACTATACAGATTTCATGGGGGAGACCAGCATTTCTCAAATTGGGGGTCCTGACACAAAAGTGAGTTGCAGAGAGGTCCCAAGGTTATTTTAGGGGGTCACAGTATTGCTACCCTTACTTCTGCACTACCTTCAGATCTGGGTGGCCAGACAGTGGTGGCTTCTAACTGGGGGCCCAGCTCTGCAGGCGGCCGCGCAGAAATAAGGGTGGCGATACCATACCATGCCCTCCTTACTTCTGCGGTGCTGCCTTCAGAGCTGGGCTGCCGGCCAGCAGCCGCCACTCCCCAACTGCTCAGCTCTGAAGGCAGTGCCGCCACTAGCAGCAGGGCAGAAGTAAGGGTGGCAGTACCACGACTCCCCCACAATAATCTTGTGACCCCCCCAACTCCTTTTTGGGTCAGGACCCCTACAATTACACCACCATGAAATTTCAGATTTAAATAGCTGCAATCATGAAATTTACAATTTTTAAAATCTGATGACCATGAAATTGATCAAAATGGACCATGAATTTGGTAGGGCCCCAATTATTACCTCTAAAAAATTTCCTGCTAGTAGCTAGGTAGGTGAACATAGGGAATACAGTGTGAAAGCCAGCAATTGCAAATGGTCTACTAATTGTGGTCTCTGAGAATGCATTTGAATTTGAGAAACTATACTAACCATCTTTAAGATGCACATGACATATAGAAAATAATTGTATGAGATCATAAGTACTTAAGTTGTAACTGTAATTATGTCCATTTATTAAGTTTTTTTAAAGATATTTGCTTCTAAATTACATTGGTCTCTAAATTATATTCTAAGAATACATTACTCCAGGGTCCTAACATGCACCATATTTTCCCTTTCTTATAACCTCTTTGTTTAATTCTAATAGAAATATTGCCAAAAGAGATTTTTTTTTGTAAGGTTTCACACGTGTAACTCCCTTTCAAATCCAAATTTTAAATACTATACCATGTCATTTTGTGAACAATTGTTTTCTCAATCCCATGTAACTCTGCATTTAATGTATAAAAACGTGGTGAAATATTGTAAAACCTATTATAAAAGACTCCATGAAATACCCATTAGTGGGAGCTAAAAAGCTAAAAACTTTTGCTTTGTGTAATCTAACAGTCATATAATCAGTAGGAATCAGGATCGTTTAAAAAGTTTAAAATGATTTTTTTTTCAGAATTCTGAATTATTTCTATTTATTTTCTCCGTTTGAACATTTCTTTGAACTCCTACTACAAAACTGCACAAAGTGATAACTTCTGACATTTTACACATTTTGATATTGTAATTATTGGGGCTGCTCATTACACCAAACCCCTAGGGTGCCAGTATCATTCCGGGAGTACTGCAACTCAGAGACAAGCATGTAAGTGATTCAACATCTAGCCCTTGTAGACGCTAGTGCTGGTGGATCCCCAGTAACCACTCAGTCACATGATTAAGGGAAGGGTTATTTTACTAGGGCTGGCAGGAAAGGGAAAGATGTCAAATAACCTAGGTACAGAGGCTTAAACAGTCATAATTCAAAGTGAGCAAAAGAGGTTTTTGTTTGGGACATTGGGACAGTCCAGGCGAGAGTCAGGGTTCTTCAGGACTTATTCCTAGATTGTCCTCTCCAGTTTGGTCTTTATTCCAAACAAATAGGTGCTTGTAGGTTTCCAGGTCAGGCTCAGTTAGCGTCTCTCTTTGGGGCCCCCTCCAATGGTTCCTTGCTTAGATGCCGCTATTCCCACACAGACCTGCACCCAGCTGTAATGCCCTACAGTGATAGCCTGTTCCACATGTGTCTCTGCATATGGTTTCTGGAGAATCTTTTCTGCCTCTAGCTTCCCTGCAACTTCTGGCTAGTGATGCAGCCTTGGCATCCAGCTTCCCTCCAGTTCTAGCTAATCACGTGGCTGCTGCTTCCCAAACAGAGTGCAGCCACTTCCTGGTCCAGGACCTTTCCACTTATCTGTCCAGGAGGAGGGGGATATGCAGTGGTAAGGGAGCTGATGAAAGTTATAATCCCCTGCTTATAGACTTGTAGACTTTAAGGTCAGAAGGGACCATTGTGATCATCTAGTCTAACCTCCTCCACATTGCAGGCCACAGAACTTCACCCACCCACCCACTCCTCTGATTGAGTTATTGAAGTCCTCAAATCATAGTTTAAAGATTTCATGTTACAGAGTATTCACCATACACACTAGTTTAAACCTGCAAGTGACTCATGCCCCATACTGCAGAGGAAGGCAAAACATGCCCAGGATATCTGCCAATCTGACCGGGATGGAAATTTCTTCCTGACCCCAAATTTGGCAATCAGTTAGACCCTGAGCATATGAGCAAGACCCACCAGGCAGATACCTGGGAAAGAATTATCTGTAGTAACTCAGAGCTCTCCTCATCTAGTGTCCTGTCTCTGGCCATTGGGGATTTTTGCTATAGGCAGCCGCTAATGGACTAAATGCTATTGTAAGCAATCCCCTCATACCATCCCCTCCATAAATTTATCAAGCTCAGTCTTGAAGCCAGTTAGGTTTTTTGCCCCCACTGCTCCCCTTGTAAGGCTGTTCCACAACTTCACTCTTCTGATGGTTAGAAACCTTTAAACTTGTTGATGGCCAGTATATATCCATTTATTTACATGTCTACATTGGCACTTAACTTAAATAACTCCTCTTCCTCACTAGTATTTATCCCTCAGATGTATTTATAGAGAGCAATCACTCCTACCCTAAGACTTCTTTTGGTTAGGCTAAACAAGCCAAGCTCTTTGAGTCTCCTCTCATAAGGTAGGTTTTCCATTCCAGACCAGAATTGCACACACTGTTCCAAATGTGGTCTCACCAGTGCTTGTGTAATGGTACTAACACTTCCCCATCTCTACTGGAAATACCTTGCCTGATGCATCCCAAGACTGCATTAGCCTTTTTTCATGGACGCATCACATTGACAGCTCATAGTCATCCTGTGATCAACCAATACACCCAGATCCAATATCTTCACATTTCAGGAATGTTATTACATTACATTGTCCTTAGCAATGGTCAGCTTCACCTACTGTGCAATCGTGACAATATTGGTGCCCTTGCTCAGTAAGACCTTCCTGGATCCTGGATAAGGTTTGCCACAGAGCACAGCTGCTGCTTTTTGGATGTAGCCCCCTCAGAAAAGTGGGCCGAGAGCCGGTAGAGCTGGGAGAGAAGTTGGTGGGCTGTGATTACGTTCCTCCCCTTATTTGTTGAGTGGAATTCTGGAATTGCTGTCCAGAGGCAAGAGCAAAAGTAAACAGCACCCTCCCAAAGGTTGCAGCAACTTACTTCCCACACAGACATACAGAAAGAGAGTATCAGGGGAGGAACTATGGCTTCTCTGAGTTACCAACTCAGGATCTGGCCCACTGTTCCTGTATCTTGCTCTGTGTGGGTCACACTGAACTTATGTCGAGCACTCAAAAGTCACCAAAGATAAATAGCTAGATGACAAACGACAACCGTTTTTTCTGATTCATATCAGAAAAAAAATCATTTGTTTCCTTTTGGGAGCTAACCGATTTGGGGGATGTCAAAACTGGGCACAATTGCCTTCTAACAGATGATGAATACCATGTGTGACAGAACAGAAGAAAACAGAAAATGTTTATATAAAGTGTCAGAGATGGCGAAACTACTTTGTGGCATATGGCATGCATGTTGTCGAACTGAAAAGTTCATCACACTCCTGCTGTTTGGTTGTGGCATACACCACCCGATAGCTCTCACTGGCATATCACAGCTGAAATTGAAACTTATGAAATGCTTTTTGCTTCAACAAAACACATGCCATGCCACATGCCAAAAAATAACACTACAGTCCCTGCTGCTTTCTTTTTGTATCAGTAAGTCTTTATTACAGTTATACAACTACGATATAACAAAGAAATTGGGCTGAGTGCTCCAAAATATGCATTTATGCTCTTCTAGGGAATCTTTCCATACCAATAAATTTCCCAAACCAGTAAGTCCAGCTTTCTCTCTATCAAGTTCAACTCTTTCCTCTAAATATAAAAGAGAAATGACAAAGGGAGAAAAAAATAGCATAAAAGTATAACTTGAAAGTAATCTTGTTCATGCCAAATTGCAAGTGGACTTCTGACCATATCACGCATGTGAGATGACATTCTGCAATTTATTCCAGTTAATCCCTTAGCTCTGTACATCAGCATTCCTGTGTATACAGGCCATAAATGGCCCCCAGATGTTATCAAATAAATCACCTTTGCCCTGCAGCCTGTATGTTGTTGGTTTTTTTTTTCTCCTTTCATATGGTGCCATTTGGGTCAGATTTGCTGCCCATCTGTTGTGCATTTCCTTCTACTTTCTCAGGCTAACTCACTTCTGCAGCCATTAAATTGATGATTTAGTCTTGTTTTTCAGTAAACAGATCCAAGAGCTAAAATATCGTTTACCTGAATTTAAGCTTAGCTCATATAATCTCTGTGGCATCCAGTATTACTTACGGACTATTTTAAAATGTTGTAACTTGTGCATATTCATTGATTTCTTATCATAATCTGTCCCATTCTATTTTTTAATATAGGCCCACAGTACTTTTTTTCTCTACAATATTGTCCCAGTAAAGTTTTAAGGATGATTAGGCATAAATATCTATTAGGATCCTAGAGTGTATAGGTGTCTGATGTTAAATGTGTGGTATTCTCTTTAAGAGTGAGTTCTGATCCTGATCTTCTGTAATGAATTCCCCAACAAATTAATCATGCACATTTAAAACTGAAGGCATTGTCCTAGTTCATATCTGACTAAAGCTGTTCATTTTCTAAACTACTAGCCACCCTCTTATAAATCAGTTATACTAAGGATGATTGTTTGCATGCAGGTTGGCCAAAGGAGTCTGACACCATCTAATTTAATACATAGATTGCTCGAAATATATGCCAGCTCGTAGCAGTCATCCTACTGGAAATCATTAACAAAACATATACAGAGTTTATGAAATGTATGGGTCAATCCCCCTGGAGTCTCTGTTCAGACAGATCCCATAGAGCTGTAAGAAACTTTGTGTTTTAATGTGCATAGTTCCATCAAAAGAAAGCTAACGAGCTGATGTCACTAGGATTTGGGGGGTTCATTAAAATTCAAAATTTCCAAACTAATTCTGACAAAATTCACCAATTTCCTAATGACATCAGCAAGTTCCCCCTCCCCACCAGGTCAACCTTCAAACTTCTGCCTCCTCACTTACTTTAGTGACCTCATCCCACAACTAAAAGGCTTCGGGGGGAATGGACCCTCCCTACCCTCTCCTGGGCTCTTGTGCAACGGCCAGTTGTCCTGCTCATCACATCTTGACTCTTGGAAGGACATGGGGTGGAGGTGGGAGTGTTTTCTGGCAAGTAGGCCATCAGTCATCCCCAAATCTGTAGGGATTTGGAAGTCTCTTTAGGGCTACAGGTTCCCCACTTGAGCCTCCATTCAGGAGTGAGATAGCAAAAAGTTCTGCTTTCATTGCTGCCAACACTCCATTGAACCTGGCCATAGTCCAGAGCCTGAGACTCTCCACACCAAATGCAGTAATGGATAGGGTTTTGCTCACACAAAACAGCATATTCTGCATAATCTCCAGGCCAGATATTTGCCCACAAAGGTAAGACAACTGACTAAGTACCCCTAGAATGCTTTGGGACAGCTGGGATAGAGGGTAAAGGACACAAGACTCTTCCCCCAGAAGATACTAATTATTAAATTAGAGTATCCAGGTGTTGACAGAAAATTGTGTTGTGGGAGGCACCCGGCACAGTTTGGTTTGGCCAAATAATCTTTATGCAGCATGTAAATGTTTCAGCCAGGTCCGCAAATGTAAGGACTTAGTGCAAACTTCCAATCTGTTTACTGTCACTTGACTTTGGTGTCTGGATATGAAATGTTTGCAGAGCTGTACCGTAAATTATAAGGAAACAACAAAAAGAGACGAAAGAGCTATCTGGAGTCTGAATAAAAATTTCACTAAAGGGGAGGATCAAAATGAAGTTTTCAAACCCTTGAAGTTGAATTAAAGATGTTTTGCTGAAAGTTAGCAACTTCCTTGTATGACACCAAAAGAGGAAAATAAGCAGAGCTGTGTGATTAATGGATGTTTTTGGTTCACTGGCAATTCTGAAAAATAAAAATGAATATTAAATATTAAAAAAAAAGTTTAGATTCAATCCAATTTTTTTTTCAATGAATCAGGTTGATAAAAAACTCATTTCAGGTCAAATTAAATGTTTTGTTCAACCCAATATAAAACACTTTGTTTAGATTTTGAACATTTTTAACTTTATGAAAAATGAAAGGAAATTTCAAAATGAAAAGTCATTTTGGATTGAAAAATGAAAATGTTTCCATTTTTCAGTATTTTTTCTTAAAATTCTCTGAAATTGACAAAAATGTGTGAAACATTGTGGTGTAACTAAATGTGCATTTTTTTTTTTTTTTACCAAAAGAGGTTTCCATTGAAAAAATTCTCCCAGATCTAAAGTAAATACCGATGGCTTAAAAATGTAATTAGTACAGAATTTAAAGGTTTAGAAAAGGAGACTGTCATTGGTTCCTTTGAATGCTGAGGAATTGAAGCTATAGATTTCATTGTTTTCTCTGCCAGCCAATGACCTCACAATGAAAATGAACATACAGCCCATTTGACTGTCCTCAGTGAATGCATGCACATTGTATGTGATATTTTTGAAGCAAAATCTTAAAATTTGGTTTGTGGAGTCATAAACATTGTAAACAATTGGAAATGATGTATAGTCCCTTATAGTACTTCATATTGTTGAGCTGGCACTGAGTGTAAAACTCTGAAGGCATGGAAGTGTAGTCTCTTACAGGTTTCAGAGTAGCATCCATGTTAGTCTCCTGAAAGCTTATGCTCAAATACATTTCTTAGTCTCTAAGATGCCACAAGTCCTCCTTTTCTTTTTGTAGTCTCTTACAGCAAATACTGTACGCTTTTCTCTTGTCTGAATATCTCCCATTTTATTAACTACATTTTGGAACAATTATGTCTTTGTTTCGTCTTTGGGATCTTACAGACCATTTTGCATACATCTTTGCAGTTCACCTTTACAGAGTCATCATAACATCATCTCAGAGCATTCTAAAAGGTTACTTCGAATTGTTATAAAGAGTTATCATGAAGGAGGTCAAGCTAAGAGCCAAGATAAAGAAAGAGAGCATAACCAGGGTGAAGTGTGCTATTAATTATTATTTATACTGCAAGAGCACTCAAAAGGTCCAAATCAACACTGGGCCCCATCGTGCTAGGTGGTGTACAGACACAGAAAGACAATCCTTGCCTTGCAATCTAAGTGATCAAAAGTGATAGTTCCATGCATTTTGTTAACCTTTTAAAAGCAAAACTGTCTAGGACGCTAGGAGACAAGTGGCTGCAGTGGTTGGAAAGGCTGGAATGAAGAGGACAAAACCCCAAGGGTGATGTTACAAATGGGGCAAAATAATCCAAAATCCAAATTTCACAGTTGAGTGAATAATGGTTGCAGTATCATGTGAAGTCTCAGTCAACTCTTGATGTTTTTCTCTCTATGGAAGGAGAAAGAGGGAGGTGCTGGGTGATCCCTCTATAGATATTGTGCATGGGGAAGGGAAAGATTGGAAGGTCCGAACTTGCCCCCTTCACCTTCATCTGTAGCTGATGGTGGCTGCTGGGGCGAAGAAGCCCAAGAGGCTGGTAAGTTCCATAGTCCACCCTTTTCAGCTGCTTTTATTAAAGAGAGAACATTGCTGGGCATAGTCTCCTTGTTGGGTCAGGTGTGGGAGAAGAGGGCGTTGGCTTGCCCCTGCTGGCTACTTTTGGGAAGGAGTAATAAAAGTCACTGCTTTAAACATATACAAAGAGTGTGTTTACTACTGTACCTTTAAACACAGGCTGTCAGTTTAGATGGCAGCACATAGGGACTTGACTGAAAGCAAACAAAATACATATTCATATATCCAAGAATAAAAAGCAATTTTTAAAAATCAGACCATTATAAATATGATGCCAAATGGTTTGGGAGGCAACAACAATGGGCTTGTTTGAGAAGCAATTAGATCTGTTCTGGCCAAAATGGTATATTAGGAGATTAATCTCCATGGGGTGCATAACCTTTTAAAAATTCGGTTTCTTCTGTTCTCATGTGTGAATTTACAATCTGCTAGTCTTAAAATATATCTGCAAACCCACAGGCCCACCTTCCTGACAGCTGCTCACACAACAGAGCGGAGGAGAAGAGAAAAAATCTCAGTATTGTCGCCCGCCCAGCAATTCTGAAGGCTTGATAAGTTACTCACACAATCCCGAAACGCCAGTCAAGGGAGGGGAGAGAGAGAGAGAGGCAGCTCTTAAAGTGCAACATTTGCAGCACACGCTCAAAAACTAAAGGGGCCAATTAGTATAATAGGTTTGAAATCATTTCAGCACAGTCCTAAAGACAAAAGAAAAATTGTCCTTCAGAAAAGGGGGCTTTATTGTTCTGATGAGTGTTAGAGATGAACAATGAATTCTATCACGTTTGGAGGCAACATTCCTTCTCCTTCACATCGGAACATACATTATTAATGAGCACTGTTTTTTGAGTGTGAAAGGACTGTTTGAAAAGCATGAACATAGTCTGTTGGATGTGATTGACACTGTCATCCCTTTCATTTTGCTGTTGGCAAGAGGCATCCCTGTAGATTTATGTGCATCTGGACATTACTAATATTCTCCTTTTTATGCACTCTGGGCAGCTGTGATATGGAAATTTTCAGCACTTTTTTTTAAGGTTAGGGGTTTTTTTGCAGAAAAAGGAGAAAATTTGTAGTTTCTTTGTGAATGTATCAATCAAATATTAATATAGGATGCATAATATGTCTAATCTGCTTTAGATAAATGCAGACATTTTAAAAATGTATTTCATTAAGACTGTCTGGATCCCCAGATATTTCTAGTGACTTTTTTACAGCCAGGTAGCTGAGTTTCTGAGACCCATCCTGCTTCTTTTTTAACCTCCGGTCCTCAGAGTTGATTGCCTTTTTAATTGGTTCGGTACATCAAGGACTGCAGCTACAGTATGCCTGCTGTTTAGCAGCACCAAGCTACTTCCTGACTTGCCCATATAATGGTTTCTAATAAGCACAATAAGCACTCAAGGATTATACATGATGCATCCAAAATATATATCAAAAATAAACCAAAATAAAGCAAAAAACCCCACAGAATTTAATATTTTATTCAAATGAATTTTATTTATTTTGTTTTTGATTGATAAGGTAGGTATGTTTGCTATTGCTGGACTCGTATAACAAGCATTTTCTTCACCATACCTATGGCTATTGCTAGCTCTAGCAAAGAAAGCAGGGGCAGCCTACACGACAAGGTGCATTGCAGGCTGATACTGATATAAGCGCCATAGTGCTAGATCTGTTTACTTATCTTACTCTGTTTATTTTGAGAAGAAGTATTGATGTGGGAAGTTGGTGTTCTGCTTTTTTGTGGGTTTGTGAGTTTTTGCAACTATCTTTTTTGTGGGTGGGCTTTAATTATCTTGTAGCTTATTAGTTTTAGAGCTGTTTTTACACGGTCTACTTTGTACACTTTCATTGTCTCAGGAGAGGCATGTTAAAATAAAATAAAATAAATAAGAAAGGAAAGATGTAAAAGGGCATGACCAGCAATTGGGTGTTGTGTGTGTGTGTGATGGTAAATAAAAGTTATTTTTGAGTGTGTGTGTGTGTGTGTGTGTGTGTGTGTAAAACCTGAAAACAATGTAATGGTCAGGTCATGAGTTTTAAAGAGTTTACGTATTAACAGCATTCCTTCTTGGACATGTTTCTGCACAGCAGTTTGCCAACCCAAGCTGTTCAAAATAGTTTATCTTTATATTCACAGAGTGTCTCCCATCCTCCCTTTCTGTTACATTTAGCATTTAGGCCTTATGTTAGTACCACTTTGCATCCAGCTATTAGAGGCACATGAGCAGCTGCTTTCTACCCATAGTCAGCAGGTCGGCACTTTGAGTGACATGTCCACCACCTTCCTCACAGGTCAAGCCCATCTTCTCCCTAGCAAGCCCATTGTTGACCAGCCCAGGCAGTGAGAGTTCAGAACTCAGGTCTCTCCTGCTTGGCAGCACAAGGAACTGCTGCCGCTCCACTAGACAGCCTAATTACACCAATCAATCATGCAAAATAATTCTCACGGCTAAAAGTGAAAAGGTTAGAGCTCATGGAGAGACTAGCCAACCAAAGAGATGGTGGGGGACAGAGAGTGGGGGAGCACCTATGAAGTCAATGTATAACTTTAAATAAATAAAAAGAAACTCACAAATGGCACCAAACAAAGTTTGCTTGAGCCTCTTTCATTTTTGGTCAGTGATACTTGTATGAGCAAAATGAGATTTAATGTACAAGTTTGTTAATCTTTACTATAACTTTATTTTCACATGTTTTTATCTTTAGCGTGTTTAGATTCACAATATCACTGTACTTTAGTGATTACTTCCCACTTATTACTGTAATGCTGTTATAATATGTACAAAATACAGGAGCTACACAAAATACTTACTATCATTTTTTTTATCAAAATACTGAAATTGTTATGTAGCTTCCTCCTTTTGAATAGTAAAATATTTGTTTAAAAGATAAATATCAATAGGTAATTAGGTATTATGGACCAGATAACACCCTCCTCTCGTAAATCCCATGGAAGAAGCCCAGGTAGAGGAAAATTCCTTCAGGTCCCCATCACAGAATTTCTTCCTAATTCTGTCATTAGGTGGGTAATGTTGTCCCACCCCCTTAGCAGAAGAATCAGTGGGGCCCAAAGCTCTGCAGACGACAGGCAATCCACCAGATGCCAGGGTCATTAGCATGGGCACTCTGTGCTGTATCCAGTGCTCCCAATGGCTATCCCCCATTCCTGGAACATGTGGGTCCCTTGGTCTTTAGTTGGTACTTCTCATAGCAGTATAGGTCATGATCATTATTTAACATATGACTACCAAAACTAGTGACTCTGCTTATTCCTGAGGGTAAAAATAATCACTTCTACAAATAATTCACCATCTAATTACCCACTTATGTTAATGATAGCCCTATAGAATCCAAATTAAATACCACCCTAAATCACAACTAGGAATGGGGAAACCTAAATGTATACAAGAATCGATCCAAATCTTCACCTTGAACACCTACTGTGGAAAGCTCTCATAGACATTCTGTCTAGAGGACCAATTGAGCAGCCTCCATCAGAAGAAAAAGTTTTAAGCAAAGATGTCAAAGTCTACATTGACCTTATTCTTGCAGCAATTCCAGCATCTGCCAGCCACTTCAGCAAATTAAAAATGAACAACTAAAAGATTAAACTTGCCAGAAACTGACTCAACTCTGTCACAGAGTCTAGGGTTGAAGGAATCTACTTCACCTTCCACAAACCTACTACCACATTGGCAGGACCAAAATGACCTTCACTTGGCTGATGGCCTACTTCTACATTACAACAGAGAGAGAAGGAGGACTTGTGGCACCTTAGAGACTAACAAATGTATTTAAGCATAAGCTTTCATGAGCTACAGCTCACTTCTTCGGATGCTCTCCAGAATCTATGTGGGACACCAAGGTATAAAAAAGTGCAGGGAACAACGGCAAATATCCATATGGTGGCCTAGCCTGAGCAGACAAATTCAGACCTTAATAGAAAGCTGTGAAATAAGTAACAAGAAAAAAATAATTGCCAGAACAATTACTTGATACAAAGCTACCTGACAGACCTTGGTAGCGGGTAGTCACATATTTGTTTTTCTAGAAAGGACACACATATGTTGTTGTCATCAATTACTTCTCCAGATACATCGACTCAGCTATACTTACACAGACTTCATTGGCTCAGGTCATCCAGAAACTAAAATCAAATATTTGCAAGACATGGAGTTCCTGAAGTTCTCATATCTGTTAATCAGCCTCAATTTTCCCCTGAAACAATCTTAGGATTTGCACAGGACTTTGATTTTGAACATTGTACTAGTAGTCCCCAACCCCCAGAGTAATGAGGAGGTGAAGAGAGCACACTTTAAAAATACTTCTTCAAAAATCAGTTGACGCATATAAAGCATTCCTGGAATATCAGCCAACGCCACTGAACCACTGAACAATCCCCAGCAGAATTTCTGATGTGAAGATGACTAAGGACACCTTTATCCAGAGTACCGATACAGCTTAAACCTGTATGTCCTGACCTATAGAAATTTTGAAAGTGGTTTGCTGAAATAAAAATTCAGCATCAACAAAACTTCAGTATTTGGTGCAGCAAAAAAGCAAAATCTAAATGGAGATCAGGGAACAAAGTTTGGCTCATAAGCTCCCAGACATTTGCAAATGTTTGGAATTTGGCAGAAACTTCCAGATCCTACCTAGTGAAGACTTCAAAAGGACGTCTCTGGAAGAACTGGCTTCATGTTCAGTACTTTCCAACACAACGGAAAGAGGTCTGGAACCTGCAGGTACTTTATCTGGAAGTAAGCCCCCTCGACAGGGAATGACACACAAAACTCAACGGAAGTCAGAATACATTCCAGAAGACCGACTGGACCCCCTCAAAGACTTGATTTTTAGAATACTGCTCAGGCCTATTCAAATGCAATTGATATATGGATGTAGCAGTGTAAATAGTTTTAAGGCATTTGAAGTTTATTTTGAAGTGTTGTGTGTATATACTTTGGTTTATAATTTAAGTTTTAATCTTTTATTATAAAACAGGGAGATGTGGAGGGCTATAGAGTTCCTGGTCTTCCACAGTACCAGAGAGGACCATGATGTGTTATAGCAGGGAGCTTAATAAACAAATGAACTTCCTGGTATGGGAGTGCTCTTGTTGTTCTTTAACACTACAGAACAGGTATTTGCTAGAAGCACTGGCTGTCATCTTGCTATTTAGAAGTTCCCTAACTGCATGTCCCATGAGGGATATATAGTGGTCACCGAATAACAGCAATTTCAATTGACAGCACATTCCTAGGCCTGTCCAGTTTGCTAGACTGGATCTGGGTGACCACACACAGAGACACAAACACACAGGGGTGCTGGAACAATTTGTATAGTGGGGGGGTGCTGAGAGCCTTTGCACCAAACTGTAAACCCGGTATATGATGGAAACCACTTCAAGCCAGCAGGGCGGCAGCACCACCAGCACCCCTAGTTCCAGCACCTATGCAGGAACACACATATCATAGTGTACACCAAGGAGCTGACTGGGGCTTGAAGGTTCATTGTGTCCTGCTGCTGAGAACTGGGGTATAAAAAGCTGTCCGGTACTCCAGCCACCACAATGAGAAGGAATTCATGACAGTGCCAGGAGGGAAGAGGAACTCAATGGAGCACTTGCTGCCAGGCAGGAAAAAGAGAATGTGGGATGAACTCACCAGGTCCTATTGAAATTATTCTAAACAACCTATAGAGTTGGATAGAGAATGATGTTGGGTGAGAATGCCATATACTCAGACCCGAGACATTCAGATTTATTAATTCAAAGCCTTATTTGAATTCAAAGCCTGACTTGTGATTACAATTATTATTAAAGTAAAAAAGAACAACAGACATACAGAAAAAGGAAATAGCCAGTTACCTTCTCGTAGAGCATAAACAAGTCATGATGGATTTCTTCTATGTAGCTCCAACTGCCTGTTACAATCTCCTACTTGTTATACACATCCAAATTACATATTCATTAGCTCTTCTAATCACCATTAAGTGTTACGAATGCTATGCATCCTACAATACACATGAGTTCTGAGATACCAAGGTTTGAGTCCACACTCTGGAACAGACCTGAAACTGACTTTTTTGATTCACCAAAAATTCCATATTCATTTAGTCCCAAACCAACTTTTTTTCAGAAATTTTCTGATTTTTCAGAAATACCACCTAACAAAAAAATTAGTTATTTGCCCATCTCTATTGCCCACATCTCATAACACAAGAACTAGGGGTCACCAAATGAAATTAAAAAGCAGCAGATTTAAAACAAACAAATGAAAGTATTTTTTCACACAACGCACAGTCAACATTTGGAACTCCTTGCCAGAGGATGTTGTAAAGGCCAAGACTATAATAGGGTGCTAAAAAGGACTAGATAAATTCATGGAAGAAAAGTCCATCAATGGCCATTAGCCAGGATGGACAGGGATGGTGTCCCTAGCCTCTGTTTGCCAGAAGCTGGGAATGGGAGACAGGGGATGGATCACTTGATGATTACCTGTTTTGTTCATTCCCTCTCAGGCACATGGCATTGGCCACTGTTGGAAGACAGGATACTGGGCTAGATGGACCTTTGGTCTCACCCAGTATGGCCATTCTTATTTCTTATGTTCTTATGTTGTCAAAAAAATTGCCCTGTGTATGGGCTGCAAAAAGTTAAAACAGTCTAAAAAATTAACTGTTTGAAAGAAAGTTTGTAAAGAAACCATCCACCCACTGTGAATACACTCAGTACAAATTTTAATAAGATAGGGCTAGAGTGTGGCCAGGTCTAACATGGTCAGATTGGGAAGCAGGCTGGGAGTTAGCTGCATCCACCGTGTGACTGTTTTAGATTGGCCCGAATCATGACCTGGACACAAAAGCAGGGGCTGCCTGCCTGCAACTTCCTTCCAGCAAGTGGATGGAATGAGGTGGAGCCATGAATCTGCTTCTCTTCCCCCATTGCATGAGCCAATGGACTGGCTGGACATGAGTTGGTGCTGTGCCTGTAAAGAATTGTAGCAGATTACTCCAATCCCAGTGCAAGGAGGGGTGAACCAGAGCAATTAAGGAACAATATTTCTGGGTCACAATGCCTCCTGGGGTTATTCATGGGGTGGGGCAGTTTATGTATTGCCTCAAGCTCAGGGCTCTGTGTGAAGACAAAATTTAGTTCTTAGAAACTGGTGTTCAAGTTGAAAACTACTCTTTACCATAAAAAACGTAGTGTGGGAAGGAACCTCAAGAGGTCATCAAGTCCAGCTCTCCGTACTGAGGCAGGACCGAATACATCAATACCATCCCTGACAGCTGTTTGTCTAAACTGTTTTTAAAAATCTCCAATTATAAGGTTTCCACAACTTTCAAGTTTCCAACTGGAAACTTACTTCAGAACTTAACTATCCTTATAGTTAGAAAGTTTTTCCTATCTAATCTAAATCTCCCTTGCTGCAGATAAATACCATTACTTCTTGCCCTACCTTCAGTGGATACGAGGAACAATTGATCACAGTCCTCTTTATAACAATCCTTAACATATTTGAAAACTATTCTCAGATCCCCCTCAGTCTTCCTTTCTCAAGATTAAACATGCCAGTTTTTTTAACTTTTCCTCATAGGTCTGGTTTTCTGTTATCATTTTTGTTGCTGTCCTCTGAACTCTAATTTGTCCTAAAGTATGGCACCTAGATATGGACACAATAATCCATCTGAAGCCTCTCCAGTACCAAATAGATCAGGACAATTACCTTCCATGTCTAGATACGACACTCTTGTTAATACATCACAGAATGATATTTATATAAAATCGTATATTTCTGAAGTTTAATTTTCAGCTAAAAGATATTGTTTGTTTACATTTTTTTAAAGTTTATTTCATATTTCCATTCTTCCTGCTCATCTGGTAGCTTTTTGGGAATGAACCTTTCTTGAGTTCTACTGCCTGGCAAAGCGGCGGATATTTGCAGCAGACTCCAGGGCTTTAGTGTGTGTCTCCTGAAAGCTCACACTGAAGCAGTAAATATGGCATGCCAGCAAGGTATCTCTGCACTACTCACCTTATTTTGCTGCATGGTTAGTCTTTCTGATGTCTTTAATCGATATGGCATGGCTGACAATTTGGATTGAAGTGGAATGAGAAAAGAATATTTCCCTCAAGAGCCTCCAGAGTAAGTAATGTGTGAAGGAGTAGAAGGTGTACAGAGTGATTGCCGTAGTATGCCTCAGGAAATTCAGGGATGGAAGATAGTAGCACAGTATTCCAATTACCATGAAATATTTTAAATTAAAAAAAAAGGTTAAAATAAAATATACAGGTTATATGATACAGTACAGTTTATATTATTCGTTGGGCTCTATGCCCATTGCTTCTTTTAATATTTCTATTTTGTAGCTGTGCGGTCTCTTTTCCCTTTGGTCTGTGAACTAGACAGAGAAGGAAAAAAAACAGGAATCCATCAGGTTGTCTTGTGTGATTAAAGCAATGCTTTGCAGGTCATGTGAGCAGAACACAAAAATTTGCTATATACATTCAGAGTTACTCCCTCCCTCCTGCTTCCGAACTGCCACAAACTTGAATGTGTGATCAGAGTTGTAATGTTTGGCAACAAACACTTTCAAGTCGGTTTAGATTCTTTCTCTTTTACAGTCAAAAACACCACAAGCTAAGAAGAAGCCAGTTTAGAGTGGCAACTCAGAAACAGAACAAGTTAATTATTCAAGAATATTTTATTCAACGTATTTAATGTTTTTCCCTCTTAAATAATTATCTGGAATGTCCTTTATTTTTTTTACAATTTTGTTCTTTACTTGAAATCAAATAATGATTATATTATGTCTTATGGGCTGTTCATGAACTATTTGCTCAGACAATTTCTTAGGTTATTTGTTATTGATTGTTTGTGGTTAGTTAAATTCCTTCTAGGAGACTCTGATTATTCTTGAATATTCTTGGGAATAAAAATCACTCATAGTTGTCCATGCAAAACACATAAAGAAGGTCACATCAGTGAAGCAAATGTTTGTGAATCCTTTCCTATTGTATTTGCCCAGTATCTGCTGTACTCAGAAACAAACCAAATTTTGCAATGAAATAACTAGCTATGAAGTAAAGAATTGCAAGTAAAAGTTGTTGTAACAACAAAGATTCAAAGAAAAAAATCAGTGTGTCACTGATTACTTTAATAAAATTTAGTTTCAAATGTTTCATAACACTTCCATCTCTCCTGCCAGTCAATCTACAAATCCGTCTGCTTGATGATGTACTCCATAGGCCCTATTTAGCTCCCATTGCAAATAATCAGAGTTTTGCCACTCACTTTAATGGAAACATGATCAGGATTAATTTATTATTTTCAAAAATTAAATCTTTCATGAAAAGAAAGTGAAAGAGTAAGTGTAGGTATGAGGAATCAATGGGGCCAAACATTGCTCAGAGGTCCCACAAAGAATGTATCAGTTCTATTTTATCTCATTTCACACAGCTGGCATTTTTCCTTTCATCTTTCTTTTCTACCTCATTTTTCCTATTTGTTTTCTTTTTTCTCCATAAGTTTCTTACTTTTTTGGGGGGAAAAAAACCTACTGAGATGCAAATCTCTAAAATTTGGGGGATTCTGATCACATGAAGATGGTAGTAATAAATATTTTGTACTTATATAACCTCATTCATCCAAAGATCTCCAAGTGCTGTACACGTTACTTAATTCTCAGCATCTCTGTGATGTAGTTATTATTACATTAGAATCTTTTAAATTGTGACACCACCTTGGACAAGTTAATGACTCGATTAAGCAGCTGTCCCAATTAACAGTAGAGCCTACCTCAGCAACCCAAAATTTAAATGACTTAGAAGAAAATGTTGTATAGAATAAATATAAAGGATTTTTTTTCAGTGTACTTCAGCTGTATTTCTTCCTCTTTTAATGTTCATGCGCTATCTTTGGAAATAAAATATCAGTATTTGCTGGCTTCAATGAGAGTAGGACTGGGCCCTGGTTAAGCACAATTTAATTCATTGACACCAGTCGAATGTGTTCCCCTTAAGCAGAATTCTTGCTAATACTGTCCTGATTATTGATTGGCTATTATTAAGTTAACTCAGTGCACTGGAACACTACATAGGGAAGCTGATATCATGGTTAATGCTCCAATTCATCAAGATATATAAGCATGTGCTTAGGTGCTTTGCTGAATCAAGGCCTAAGCCCAGATCCTCAAAGTTATTTAGGCATCTAACTCCTCTTGAAATCAATGAATGTTAGACCCCAAAGCTCTAAGGTATTTAGGTGCCTAGGTATTTATTGAACTCAAAGTCAAAACTTGCACTGACTTCATTAGAGCAAGATCAAGCCCTAAATCCCTCTCACCTTACTATTGCGTGTGTATATGTTATAGTGTGCCACTTGCCACCGGAGCACCCCCTCGTGCTCGGACATAGCACTACAGGAACTCTTCCTCTCTAGCACCCCTGTGTCCTGGCTCCACAATGGTCCGCTACTTTTAGTTTGTCCTCCACTGCTCCAGGTCAATGCTATAAACCTGACTGAGCCAGGTTTCTGGAGTAAGGGCAAGGACAGCTTTCCTTCTCTGTCTAGGCTTCACCCAAAACTGGCCTCTAGTAAAATCTACCTGCCCTTTTTTTTCTGATCTTCTGGGCTCTGATTGGCTTCTGCATGCCCCCGACCCTTCTAAATACTGGAGGACCAACTCTCACTGGTTCTGTCTTCAGCTAATCATGGGAGGCCTTTCTAGGCTGCCTCTGGAGTCTGAACTTGCTGTTCTCCTATTCTAGCAGGACACCTTCTTAGGGCAATGTGTGCCAAATCAGTGGGGACCTCCAGCAGGTCACAGTGAGTGCCTGGTACACCCCATCAAAGTATACCTGTTGTAATAACTGCGATGGGTAGACCTAGGCCCCCCAAAATTAAGGGCCTATCCCCTCAATCAAGAGGGAAGAGCCACTGACCCCTTTAGGAAAAAAGAAAAGGAGGACTTGTGGCACCTTAGAGACTAACCAATTTATTAGAGCATAAGCTTTCGTGAGCTACAGCTCACTTCCTCAGATGCATATCGTGGAAACTGCAGCAGGCTTTATATATACACAGAGAACAGTGGGGTGGGAATAGGTATTGTTTCATATTCTCTGTGTATATATAAAGCCTGCTGCAGTTTCCACGATATGCATCTGAGGAAGTGAGCTGTAGCTCACGAAAGCTTATGCTCTAATAAATTGGTTAGTCTCTAAGGTGCCACAAGTCCTCCTTTTCTTTTTGCAAATACAGACTAACACGGCTGCTACTCTGAAACCTGACCCCTTTAGGGAAATGATCACGGGGACAATAAATGAAAAAAACAGGGACAGGAGTGAGGGTCACAATGCCTCCATCACATTATAGTTAGCAGAATTTCACCTAGGGTGTTTCATCTCCTCTTCCATGTAGAGAACCTGAGACAGAGAGAAAATGAAGGACTTTCTCAGTCCCAGAAGCAGTGCGTGGAATAGAACCCTGAAGGAAGCTATGAGGTAGGTAAGTTCAGATACTTAACCAAACCTTAACCCACACTTGTTGAGTCTTCCCACTGGACAGGAAATATCCTAATACAGCCTTTCTTGGGAGATATATGATATTTCCTGTTTCTGGTTGGGATGAAACTACTAAGTACAACTTTTTTTGGACAATTTCATTCCTTTTATTTCTGGATCCACCAGATAAGGAAGTGCTTTGTCACACAAAAATTAAAAATAGCAGATGACAACGTCACCTGAATGTGTCCAAACTTCAGAAAAAGTTTGTGTTTGATTTAAGTTGAGAATGAAGGTTCAGGGTTGATTCTTATATTATCTAAACAGGTTTTCCCAGTCCTGTGTGCCATTTTCAGTTGTCAAGCATTACCTTTTTAATATTTGCATTTATTTTATTTCTGTTTCTTGTCATGTAATCTATTGACTATATTTTGCTATCCATTACATTAGAGTAAATGCAGAGTCATTTCTTTGATTTCATTGGTTTTACTCCAGATGCATATTGATGATGTAGCTGAGAGAAGATTTTGGCAGTAAGACATTTTCTCTTTCATATTTATTAATATTAACAACTTTCCAGCTTCTTCCATTAATCCTTCAGCGAAAGCCTCTTAAGCCTCAGGACAGCCCTGGAAACAAGCTAATGTGGTTTGGGTAAAAATTATGCTTGATCTATTCCATAATGGGAGCATGCTACTTGCAGATAAGGAAGCATGAGTTATAAATTTCCTGCCAACAATTCTTGATGAACTTGGGAGTTTATATTCACACTCTCTAGCCAAAAATGGGCCTCCTTTAGACTGCAAAATGAAAATAAATCTTGTGTCTTATTGAAGTGTATTTAATTGGGCTGCCATTGAGCACTACCAACAAAGAGTCTGAGTTCAAATCTTAGACATGATCTCTTATTATCTTCACTTAATGGAGACTCCTTGTGAGGATTAATTGGTCCAGACAAGTTTAAATTGAGGTATTATTAACAAGACTTTATAAGAATAAACCAGGGCTTTTTTGAATGGGATAATGAAGATTGTGGTGGAGAGATTCAGGATTTGCCCTGGGGAGGAGGAATTGGTTGCTGAACTGAGGAGAAGGAAAGCTTGTCCTAATATATAGCAAGAGTAGCGAAATAAAGGAAAGTATAAAGCCATCATAAGGGTCACCATGCACTTTCATCTTGTATCTTGCACAGATCACAACCGGTATATAAGTATTTGAATAGGTTTGCCCACCAGGGGCTCAGTTTGGACACTCAAAACTGAAATAGTATAGAAAGGGTTCGATTGAGATGTTGCACTTAGCTCAGATGTTCTCAAACTGGGGGTTGGGACCCCTCAGGGGGTTGCAAGGTTATCACATGGGGGAGAGGGTCACGATCTGTCAGCCTCCACCCCAAACCCCACTTTGCCTCCAGCATTTATAGTGGTGTTATATATATTAAAAAGTGTTTTTAATTTATAAGGGAGGTCACACTCAGAGGCTTGCTATATGATAGGGGTCACCAGTACAAAAGTTTGAGAACCACTGACCTAGCTGATAGCAAGGGGCACTATGTAACTCTAGTACCCCAGGAGCAGAAAAGGGAGGAAATGTGGGCTATGAGGACAACTCCAAGTTTACCCTTCCGCCAAGAAGGAAGTAATACGCTGTTGTTGCATGCCAGAATTAAGAGGGTTGGAAGGGACCTCAGGAAGTCATGTAGCCCAGCTTCCTGCATTGAGGCAGGACAAAGTATACCTAGAACCATCCCTAGCATATTTGAAAACTATCAGTTCTCCTCTCCCCGCCCCTCCATCTGTCTTCTTTTCTCAAGACTAACCATGCCCATTTATTTTAACTTTTCTCTATAGGTCAGTTTTCTAAACCTTTTATCGTTATTGCTTTCCTCTGGACTTTCTCCAGTTTGTCTACATCTTTCTTTAAGTGTGGTGCCCACAACTGGACAAATGGGACCTCACCAGTGCTGAGTAGAGTGGAACATTTACCTCCCATGTCTTACATATAACACTTGCGGGCATACACCCGAGAACGATATTAGCTTTTTTCACAACTGTTGACTCATACTCAGTTTGTGATCCACTGTAGCCCCCAGGCCCTTTTCAGCTCTACTACTACCTAGATGCCCAATTTTGTAGTTGTGCATTTGATTTTTTATTCCTAAGTGTAGTATTTTTTACTTGTCTTTATTTAATATCATCTTGTTGATTTCAGGCCAATTCTCTAATTTGTCAAGGTCATTTTAAATTCAAATTATGTCCTCCAAAGTGCTTGTAACCCATGGTAACCCAGTTTGGTGTTACAAGCACTTTGGAGGACATAGGACAGACCATCTGTAAAACCCTCACTAGATAACGGCCTTCCAGTTTGATAGGGAACCATTGGTAATTACTCTTTCAGTACTTTTTCAAAACCATATGTGCATTGTCTTTATAGGAATTTCATCTAGATCCCATTTCTCTATTTTGCTTATGAGACTATCGTGTTAGACAGTGTCAGAAGCTTTACTAAAATCAAATTATATATCATGTTCTATTCCCCCCTCCCCATCCACTAGGCCAGTAATACTGTCAAAGAAGGAAATTAGGTTGGTTTGAAATGATTAGTTCTTGACAAATCCTTGTTGACTATTATTCATCACCCAGTTATCTGTTTAGGTGTTTACAAATTGATTATTTAATAATTTGTTCCAGTGTCTTCCCAGGTATCAAAATTAAAGGCTGACTGTTGCAGGCTAGCCAGATGGACAGTTGAGGCTGAACCAGGGCGCAGGATGGGGCAGTCTGTCAGAACTACCAGGCTGCTGGAAATCTTCTGGGGAGGTAGTGACATTGAGAAGAGTGGAGTGGCTTCTTCCATTAGGAGCCCATATACCTGTCTTGGGGTTACCTGGTTAGGCAGTTGCTTGTGCATTGTCTGGGCCCTGGTTGACTGACATGGGCCTATTCTAGGACTCACAGGAAATTGCTTCCTATGACTCACCAGTTCAGTCTAAGGGATGATTCATCACAGACTGGTCTATAATTCACTGGGTCCTCTTTGTTCCCCTTTTTAAAGATAGAATACTATTTTGCCCTTATGTGGTTTTCTGGGACCTCTCCCATCTTCTGAGTTCTCAGAGACAGTTGCTAATAGTTCTTCGATTGCTTCAGCTAGTTTCTTAAGTATCTTTGTTTGAATTTCATCTGCCTCTGCCAATTTATATATATCTGACATCTAAATATTCTTTAACCTGTTCTTTTTTTAATTCTGTCTTGTGTTCTTTCTCTTTCCTTGTTAATATTGTGTTAAGCATCCAGTCTCAATTAACATTGTTAGAAAAGACTGAAGCAAACTTGGCATTAAATAACTCAGCCTTCTTGGTGTCATCCATTATTATCTCTCCTTCCCTGGTATGTAGTGGACCTATATGTTCTTTCATCTTTCTCTTGAACGTAATGCATTTATAGAACCTCTTCATATTGCCTTTTATGTCCCTTGCTATAAATAACTCATTTTGTGCCTTTGCCTTTCTGATTTTGTTCCTTCATGATTGTGCTATGCTTTTGTCCTCTTTAGAAATTTGTCCATGCTTCTACTTTTTGTAAGGTTCCTTTTTGAATTTCAAGTAATTAAAAACCTCCTGAAGCAGCCATATTGGCCTCTTAGTATTCTTCCTATCTTTCATTTGCACTGGGATAGTTTGCTGTTGTGTGTTTAACATTGTCTCTTTGAGAAAATGCCAGTTTTCCTGAACTTCTTTTTCTCTTAGCTTTTCTTCCCATAGGACCTTACCTACCAGTTCTCTGACTTTATTAATGTCTACTTTTTTGAAGTCCATTGTCTTTATTATGCTGCTCTCACACCTTTCTTTTCCTTAGAATGATGAAATCTGTCATTCAATTATACTTTCACCACGTTTCGTTTCATTTTCAGATTCACAACTAATTTCTCTCTGGTAGTCAGAATCAAGTGTAAACTAGTGGTCACCCAGCTTACTTCGCCCACCTTCTGAAACAAGAAGTTGTCCCCAACACACCCCAAGATGTCATTTATTCAAATATATGCTAAATAAATAAATAAATGAAAATGGCGTTTGTTCAAGCTTAGGCGCCAACAAAAACAAGAAACTGAAGAGCAGCAGATTACTTCCCCCTCCAGGCTGCCTTAGCTCTGCCTACCAGCATACTGGAGGGCTGTTAGAGTCTCCATCCTGAGAACCCAAGTGACTACGGCAGCAAAAGGGGAGTCTCTGATAGCATGGCTCCTGTGGAACTCTCTGGGATCTGTGAAGAAGCGAGGCTGTAGAGGACAGAGCAGGTGTAATGTATAATGAAGATGCGTACCAATTTACCAGGTGGAGATTAAACAATGGAATATATGGCCCCAAAGAAGCTAGTTTCGCAGGATATGCAACCAGCACAGAGAGTGGAACTCAAGGAACTACAGTAAGTGCTGCCACACACTTTGCTCCATCTCGCTGTGCAGTCCAAATTGTGCAGCAATTGTCTACTACAGCGTGAAGTACATTCAGGGAGTAGATGAAATTTTGCTATAGGGCTTTACTGGCTCTGATAAAATACAGCTCTTCAGGCTTTAGCAAAAGTCACTTAATATTATCTACTTCTTACAGGAAAATTTGCCAACTAGGTAGTTTCCTTAAATAACAGTAACAACAAAACTTGTTTCTTTTATTATTCTATCACTGGACTGGCCAGATAAAGGCAGACATATAATTAAGTTAATGATGCGTTTCTAAGACAGGTGAGAAAATTTACCAAGGTATGCATGTAGGTAAGAACATGGATCCAGATCTATAAGTCATCACTTTACCTTCTGTTCAGGTCTCATCCGTCATCATGTCTAATGTCTACTCATCCCTCAGTAGTATGTTTCAGGGAATTCAGTGGAATTAAAATACACATCACTGGAATGTCTTAAATTTTGTGCCAGATCAGAAATATTTGTTCATTCCCCCCATCTCCTTTGTTATAATAATCATTTTTAGACTTTGTTTGAAAAAGTAATATTTTAAATAGAAAAACTCCCTCTTTGAACAAAACTGCTAGTACTGAGCCATTATCTACATTCAAAAGAGGTTAAATCCTAACTATCTTCTGGAAAAAAATTATTCACATACTGTTAACTGAAGAGCAATTTAGTGCTGGGGTATGCAGGAATGAATGCAGGAAGGTGACATGGACTCCTTCCATCCTCAGATACTTCTATGTATTTGATCCAGTACAACTTACCCAGAATTTCTTTAGTCACATAAGCCTCAAGGCTGCCCAGATGATTCTGTGGCAGGCCAGCCTCTTACAGGAAAGGTCAGAATGCTGAGGAAGACATGCAAGGAAAACATAAAAACAAAAACTGGGTATTTGGGAGTTGCAGAGCTAAACAGAGGTAAAACTTCCAATTGCCCATAATCTATAACCACCTGCTACTGTGGCCACAGAGTCTGTGGAAGTTGTTTCAGCCTTGCATGGCCCCAAAGGCGTGGAGTGGACGGACATAATTAATGGGTCTAGGCGTAACCTATAACAACAGGCCATAGACTAATATTTTCCTTTCTCTATGTCATTTTGGGAACATGAAGAAGGTATCTCTATCACTGTTCTGGTCATATGAGACCTGATCCAAAGCTCATTGAAGTCCGTGGAAAGTTTCCCATGGACTACAGCTAGTTGGAAAATGTTCATCAAAGGTTTTCCATGGGAAACTATTTCTACTAAACTTTTTTTTAAAAAATCATATCAGTGTTGATAAAATGAAAATATTTTTTTCCAAAAAACAATCGTTTTGTTTTGGAGAAATAAATCATTTTTTGGTTTCAAAATGAAATTTTAATTTAAAATTTTTTATGTTTGTATTTTAATAAATTTTTCATTGTTATGAAACAATATGTCATATCATGCCATATTATATTATACTAAAATATGGCATGAGATAAATATTCTATCATTTTTATTGTATTATAAGCAGCTGCTGCTAAGTATTCTTTTCTAGATGAAATCATCTCCTCTTTATGTTGTAATGAAGAGTTCGACAATTTATCTTATTTTCTTCTTGAAAGTGTCAAAGTATCAAACTGTTTCATTACAACACAAACAGGAGTCACTAGAAAATAAGATGTGTCAATCTGTATAAGTAATAGCTGCCCTTATATTTTTTTACAAGAATTAAAATTAAAATCCACAGTGAAATAAATTTAAAAATAAAAATTTCCTTTTGAAAATATTTTTCAAAAATATTTCAAAATTATTTTGGGGGGAGTTTTTGTTTCACAAGACATGTTAAAAATATTTGTTTTCATTTCAATTCAAACAAAAAACAAATTTCAAAATGGCAAAATTTCCCAAGGAATGGAAATTCCAACTTTTGACCAGCTCTGCCATTGACTTCAGGGAGTTATGACCAGGCCTGGGCAGAGGAGACAAAGCAGTAAGTCCCCATGTCTTTCACGCTTTCCATTCTTGGCATTGTCAGGAAGCTGAAGTGAATCTGGAAGCTCGAATATCACCTGTTTTTTTGACCATGCAGGAAGTATACAGTCCAGTGTTTTGCCAGTTCTATCCAGTCCAAGACTTTCACAGCACTAGATTCTGGGTCTGCTGAAGTGGGGGCAGGCATTTGGGGTCCCTAGTGAGCATTTACCAGAGAAGTGTGCTCCAAGCAAGCATGAATGTGAAGGTCAAGCACATTCTCTAGACATTGCTGTACAGAATCCTGAATGTCTCTGTGACATTCAGGGGTTTAGCTTCAGCCTTGAATGTCACAAAACAAATGACATGCAACACTCAGGCTTCAGCATGCCTCTGACATCAATCCATCTTGAAATACTTCTGGGAATTATGTAGCGTTTTGAATAATTTGTACAGGATCATTTACGACTCCCATAGAATTTTTTGTGTGAAAGAAATGCTATTCCAAAGCATTGCCTGAATAAGGAATTAGGCTGATTTTAGTCATCCACTTTCTGCTGCTTAAAAGAATTAAAACCTTCTGCAAAAGTGCTTAAATCATGCTGGCTCCTGAATTGTTGCATGTAACTTGCCACATTTCAAAGCTAAATGTAAATGTGTGAAATCCAGATAGATGTAGCAGGACTAGGAATTGCTTAGTGTCTGTAAGCTCTGTCATGTATTTGTAACTTGAATACAAAAATCATCAGCCATGATTGTACTGATCACAGAAAGGAGTTAATTGAATTGGCTTCTGATGAAAAGGGAACCAAGATAAATTTGTGACACCAGTAGACAGAGAAGTTTCATTTTCCATGGCATCCAAGTTAAATAGTCAAAAGATCCTCTGCATGTATGTATAATCACTTCAGATATGTTTATTGTTCAATGCAAGACAGTACACTGTCTGTCTTTTCACCTCAACTGTATTCATCCTGTACATGGATGATTATAAAAAGTATTTTGATACACTGAAGCAATCTATTTGATGTTTTTTTCTGTAGTTTTGCAAAACGTGTGCATGGAATAGGAATACGACTCTTCTGAAGCCACTTCAATGTGATCAGCCTCAGTCGAGCACCTAAGTCATTAGCCATTATACAGTATGTTAGACAAAGGATGGGACCTTCAGGTTATTAGAATACAGTTGACAGCTGACAGTTGACAGCTGAACTTAATTGTGACATACCCATAATGAATTTCATCCCCTCTTCTAGAGAGAGGAAAAATGCTTTCCACTCTATTGGCCTCACGCATACGCACATGCTGGAATGGAGGGACATTTCAGCAGACAGGGTCAGATATCTTTTGATATAAATACCTGAAGGAAGCACATAGTAATATATGTGTGTCTGTTATTATTCAATCAATCCTTACTTGCTTTAGGGGAAGTTGAGTAAATGATTTATATGACAAGGTTAATAGTATAATACATATTCCCTATAGGAAAAAGGAAACAAGTCCTAACATGCAAAGAAAATTTAATTTTCACAGAGAATGTAAAAATGTACAAAACATACAGAACTCCATTCTTATTAATGTTAATGACAATAACACTAAATGCCAGAAATGGATGGTACTGTACTATATTTCATTGAAAAGAGTTTAGATTATTAAAGTTAGCATTATTAAAATGTTCTGAATGTAGCATTCCTGAAAGGTACTAGATTGCTAGAGATCTGGAGAATTAAGTCTCCTGTTTAAAAGGCAGCATCAGTGTAAATTGTTCCACCACTATGCAGCAAGTCAGATCTGTAGGGGGAGTCTCCAGGTATGAGAGTCTATATGTCTATTCAATCCTTGGCCTAGGCTGATGGATGGTCGATCAGCCCACACTGGGAGGTGGGTTAATGTGTGATGTACACAGAAGAGGTCAGCCTAGATGATCACAAGGTCTTTTCTGGCCTTGTAATTTCTGAGTCCATGGACTGTCTACTGGGACCGGACTGAAACTACAATCCCATTTCACACAGGATACCAAACACCCATGAGATGGCAATCTCTGGCAACCTCATCTTCATTTGAACCAAATGAACTGGTAACACAGAGGTGAAAGGCTCTGACATTATCAATCCTCATCTCACAGCATGCAGGAAGGAGAAGGGGTGCATACTTCACCAATAGATTGAAAGTCAGGGAGGCTAAAAAGTATTCAAGCAGCCCACAGAGAAAGCTGAGAGCTGACAGCTGTGAAAAGCTCTCAGTCTGGATGTTGTGACTCAGGCCCATCAAGCCAAAAATAACCCCTCTCGATACTCTGGCAATTGGGAGCAGTGCCCCATGGCCCACCAACCCTCAAAATTTTTGTGACTCTATTCTTGTTGCTTTCTTCCAGCTGTCCCAGCTGGGGGAGAGCTGGGTAGCTAATATAAAGGAAGTATTTCAGGACACAATGAGGCAGGAGGCCCAGTCAGAATATGCTTTGGGATCTCCTACTGAAAAGGGAAATCTGCTAAAGGGCCAGGAGAGACACTGAGAAACCACAGGAGTGGAACAAGCCCATGCAGTAAGCTTTGATAAATGGGCTGGAACCAGATCTCCAGGGAGAAAGCCCTGATAGGCTTTGCTCACTACCAGAACCAGAAGCACTCTGAGAAGCCAAGAAAGGGGCTGAGAAGAAGAGCCTAGAGATAGTCCAAGATAGGATGAAGTCCAGGGAAGCAGCAAAGGGTGTGAAGGAGCAGACCTTGGTTGCTCACTACAGGGTCCTTGGACTGGAACCCAGAGTAGAGGGAGAGCATGGGTTCCCCTACTGGCCACCAAGCAAAGTAGGGAAAATATCCTGATTCACAGTGTAAGACCTACTGAAAGTCCTTAGACAAGGGGTATAAAAACCACTGGGCCCATAGTCAGGGAGCTGACACAAGGGCATTGAATTATTTGCTGGTGAAACTTTCAGTTATCATGGGAGGGAATATAGGTGACCTGGCCAGAGGGCTGGGTCGCAAGAAGAAGCAGACCACCACAAGGCTGGAAAGACTGTCATCCATGAGTGCCAAAGGAGAGTCTACTATGCCATACCCACCCACGAGTTGATACACTGGTCAATGACTCACTCTTCAACAGCCTCATTCCAGCCAGTTTAGGTGATATTGCTTGCAGGTGAAAAAAGAATGTCATGATATTCTGGTACTCTGCACATTCATTATGTGTATTTATAGCTAAAAATGTGAGCTTCTTCATGCCCATATGGATTTTCCACAGATATCTGTGAATTTGCTAGAATCTGGCCAAATCCCAAATCCTGTGATTGAAGGTGGATAAATCAGAAAACGCGTTTTCTGGCCCTCTGCTGTGCATGGGGAAATCAGAGATTTCTATCATCACCTTGATGGCACATGAAGACAATGTTCACTGTCACTGATATTTGTTTTTGACACATATGTGGCTTACAAAAATGCAGTGTTTTATGCACTGGGAATAGAGAGGGGAAGACACTGCATGACCTTAAAGTGGAAAATGAAAATAAAACACAGCTCTAAAACAGGTGAAATCTGTTTTCTGTAGCTATAAGAGAAAAAGTCAAATTCTTTGGTGGTGCCTCTCAACCATTATATCTGTCCACCTCCTTCTATGGTCTCCACAGTAGTGTCCAATGTAAAGAGACAATGAGTGATGGTGATAGTGAAACTGTACAAGCAAAGACAAAAGAAATTTACATTAGGACTGACATGACATAGGACTGACTCCTGCAAGAGCTTATGTGTGTGAGCTAATAAAGTTACTCAAGTGTGTGTGCAAAAATGGGCTCTTAGATTGTAAGGACCTGGGAGTAGTAAGTATGTATGTTTGTTTGTTTTCATTTGTTTATCTGATTTATATGACACTTGTCTAATAAAGGAGGGAAAAATCCTACAAAAAAACCAAACAATAATTAATTCAAAAGTTTAAAATTCATTAACATGCTTATAGAAAGCACTGCCCATTGCAAACTAGCCAACTGATCACAGATGAGCCAGATTCTGCCAGACTGTTATGTGGGACCCCCAGACACAGAGGTGTAAGATCCTTCCCCTTGTTTTGCAGCCCATGTAGAGGCCAGGTAGTACTATTGCCCCTGCATTCTAGGGAGCACTGGTGCTGCTGTGTACCTAATTCAAGGTGGAGCACAGCATCTCAAAGGGGGAAAGGAGGGGAGCCAGGAGGTGTAGCATGGCCGGCCAATGGAGCTTATGAGCCACATTGAGCACCATGCATACTTTTGAGTGCTCAGTCAGTAAATAATCAGTAAAATACTAACAAATAATAATGACAAAATAATTTGATGTTAAGATATGTGTATCTATATCTTTTGCTTTTTTCCCAGAGCTCACAAAGAACTAACAATCTCCTTTCATGCTGTGGTATACAGTATATTCTTAAAACGATGCTAATAATCCTTTAGCTGGTTAATAATTGAAACATGGTTTTTGCTTAGATGAAAAATCCCCCCTTTAGTCTCAAATAATGTCACACTATTTATCCAGCAATCTTCTGAAGCCCAGTGTAGTGTTCCTAACAGGGGTTGATAATCGTTCAATTACAAATAGCAGACACAGGTTTTCATTAGAAATAGGACACGTTATATTAGTCTTTGAAGGCTTCTGAAACAGAATGTATTTTTAAACTTTCTCCCCCCACCCCCATTTCTTTAGCTATTCAGCCTTGATCGCTTGAACACATCTGGGAACTATCCAGCAATAACTTGTCCAGGGCAATAATATTATGTAACCCATTCAACCTGTCAGTCCCCCATCCCATTAACTACCACACTGCTCTCCCCTCATACAAGTGTTAAGGAGGTGGGGAAGAGGGATTTGTCTTCTCACTGTACCAGACAGTAGGCGCCCCAACCCCATCCCCCACCTTCTTTCCATGATGCCTTCTCCTAATCTGCTTCCATTTCCAGTTTCTCAGGGAATCAAACCCCCTACAGATAGATTACCTGCACTGGGCACCTGCCAAGTTGTGACAACATGCATTTTACCACCTACCGGCTCACTGAGAATTTGGGCTCCTGAGAGGAAGGTGGAAAAAACCCCCACAGTGTCCATGCCAATCTGACAGTGAAGGGAAAATTCCCTTACCAGTCCCAAAAGATAACTACCACAATGCCCCCAGCAAGGCCCCAGATCTGGTCCTACTTTAATCCCAAGAAGTGGGAGAGTTGAGTTTTTCTACCCAGAGCAGAATAGTGAGCCCTGGGGGGGAAGGTTTATCAGCCCTCCCCTTGAGTGCATGGGAGCCAATAGGGAGACACCCTTCTGTCCAAGCAATCAGCCAGAGTCCCACTCCTTCCCTCCTCAAAGCCAAGGGGGTGGAGGAGGGCTGCAATTCTTAAAAGGGCTGGGGTTTTTCTTTCCCCTGCTGGTTTCGACAAAGCCTCCCCACTTCTGAGGCTACTGGGGGAGAGGGAGAGGAAGGCAGAGACTTAGTGGTGCTGAGCAAAGTGTGAGTAACACACACATATCTAGTTTCAGAGTAACAGCCGTGTTAGTCTGTATTCGCAAAAAGAAAAGGAGTACTTGTGGCACCTTAGAGACTAACCAATTTATCTGAGCATAAGCTTTCGTGAGCTACAGCTCACTTCATCGGATGCATACTGTGGAAAGTGTAGAAGATCTTTATACACAAATAAAGAAAGATCTTCTACACTTTTCACAGTATGCATCCGATGAAGTGAGCTGTAGCTCACAAAAGCTTATGCTCAAATAAATTGGTTAGTCTCTAAGGTGCCACAAGTACTCCTTTTCTTTTCACACACATATCTATTTACTCCCACAGACAGTGAAGAAAATAAGACTATTTGTAAAGTACGAACTGGGGTGTGTGAGGGTGGCAGAATCTGACCCTGAGGAACTACTGCATGAATATTTTACCCCTATATACAAAGTAGAGAGGTAGCTCATGTTCCTTGGAATTGTCACAAATAAAATCATAAACCAGTCATCAAAGAGGAAAAATATTCTGGTCACAAGGGGTGTTTGGCTGTGCACAGACTCTGCTCAGTAATTCTTTTCTTATCCTTTCTGTTTTCCTTATATGGGGTAAAGTTACACTCTCTGAGAGAAATTAATCTCTACATATTTCCATATTCGTTTTATTCCTTTTATGTTATGGAAATGAATAAATCATATCTGCTTTCTCTCAAAGCACTGAAAGGACTGAGATGGCTCAGGGAGTCTCTTCCCTACCTCTAGTTCACCTCCAGCTACAGAGAGGTGCATGGTTGTGCTCATGGTATGCAAAGCCAGAGGATGGCCAGTGCCTTTGAGAACAATGACATGGGCAGGGGCATGTCTGTGTTCATGGGAAACTGTCTCCAGGCACTAGTTTGCAACTGTGAAACAATGCTGTGGGAGTACAGTCTACACTTGTTATATCGGTAGAATAACTGAAGCTGCTCAGCATACTGCATGCAGCCCCCTTTGAAGCATTATCTAGCCTGGAGCACTAAAGTGCCACAAAAATCTTCAAGTAAATTTTAGGTCCAGCTTGCCACTGAGTAGACATGGCCTTGGATATAATGCTTAATGCTTTGGTTAAGGCCACGTGGGTGGAGGGGTGTATGAGGTTTGACTATTGTGACGGGGCTGCAGTATTGCTCTGTGTATATGTTTTTCTATATATAAACTCCATTTTGCCTTGTCAAGTTATCATGATGAATTATCAGCCAAGGATGAAATCTGCTCTCGCAATCCTTTTCCATGATGAAGGCTGATAATGAAATAAACCTAATGATATTTTACTCACCTTTCAAAACAACTTCTCGTCCTCATCCCACTCCAACTCGTCCTCATCTCACTCCAACTCGTCCTCATCTCACTCCAGTGGGCAAGAAGACTTTTACAATACTCATAAATCTATAACGTTCTAGCTACTGTACTGCTACAGTGAAATCCTGACTCTGCTGAATTCAGTCATCAAGCTCCCATTGACTTCAATGGGGTCAGCATTTCGCCCTTAATCTTTAAATACTCCCTTTTATGTACTGCTTTTACAGTTGCTCTATTATAGATTTATATTCACTGTTTTCAATGTATGTAAAAGTATCTGAGACCTATGTTCATTATATTGTTTTAATATGTTAAGTCCTTCATTTTCTGACATATTTTCAACTTGTCTTTTTCATATACTTCAATATGCTTTGAATTAAGACCTTCATATGTTCTTGTTAGTTCACAGAATTTGCTTATCACTTTCCTCATTTAAGTAGTCCTAGATCTACAATTTCACTGTAGGGGAAAAGACTTGTTAATACCAAATTCGTCATGAAATATTTTTAGTAGCACCTCTTACTTGTAAGCTTATTTTAGTATGTTTACTGTAATTCTGAGCAGTGAAGAAAATAAAAAAAGATTCTGTCTTTAAAGTCATATTAGCCTGGAGAAAAATGTTTTTTTTTATCCAATATGGGATTATATTAAAAATACATGTTGACCATTTTATTATATCATTTTGGTTGTTTTAATACATATCATACTTTCATCATTTTGCCTATCTTGTCACCTACTGAAGTGCAAACTGTTTACCATAATGATAAATATAAATATTCTGGAGTTGCTTTTTGTTTTGATTTGTTTTTGTAATTTGAAATTTGAAAATTTGAAAGCTGTCAACAGAATGGAGTCAATATTATAATTTTATTTCTTTGTATATTGAATATTTTAAGGGTTTATTTTTTAAATGATAAGATCACACTTGGGATACTGAGGCAATATTTTAAATACATACAATACATATATATGTACAGATGATCTATCTATACATATTAAAATCATTTCACATCACTACCTTTTAATATGCATTTTGCTTCAAATATTGTCTCATAGAATCATAGCCTTTAAGGTCAGAAGGGACCATTATGATTGTCTAGTCTGACCTCCTGCACAACGCAGGCCATGGAATCTCACCCACCAACTCCTGTAACAAACCCCTAACTTATGTCTGAGCTACTGAAGTCCTCAGATTGTGGTTTAAAGATTTCAAGGTGCAGAGAATCTCCAGCAAGTGACCTGTGCCCCAGGCTGCAGAGGAAGGCGAAAAACCCCCAGGGCCTCTGCCAATCTGCTCTGGGGGGAAATTCCTTCCCAAATATGGCGATCAGCTAAACTCTGAGCATGTGGGCAAGACTCACCAGCCAGACACCCAGGAAAGAATTCTCTGTAGTAACTCAGATTCCACCCCATCTAAAATCCCACCACAGGCCATTGGGCACATCTACTGCTAGTAGTAGAAGATCAAATAATTGCCAAAATTAGGCTATCCCATCATATCATCTCTTCCATAAACTTATTAAGCTTTGTCTTGAAGCCAGGTATGTCTTTTGCCCCCACTGCTTCCCTTGGAAGGCTGTTCCAGAACTTCACTCTTCTGATGGTTAGAAACCTTCTAATTTCAAGTCCAAACTTCCTGATGGCCAGTTTATGTCCATTTGTTCTTATGTCCACATTGGTACTGAGCTTAAATAATTCTTCTCCCTCCATGGCATTTATCCCTCTGATATATTTATAGATAGCAATCATATCTCCTCTCAGCCTTCTTTTAGTTAGCAAAGGGCAACAAAAATGATTAGGGGTCTGGAACACACGAGTTATGAAGAGAGGCTGAGGGAACTGGGATTGTTTAGTCTGTAGAAGAGAAGAATGAGGGGAAATTTGATAGCTGCTTTCAACTACCTGAGAGGTAGTTCCAGAGAGGATGGTTCTAGACTATTCTCAGTGGTGGAAGAGGACAGGACAAGGAGTAATGGTCTCAAGTTGCAGTGGGGAAGGTTTAGGTTGGATATTAGGAAAAACTTTTTCACTAGGATGGTGGTGAAACACTGGAATGCGTTGCCTAGGGAGGTGGTGGAATCTCCTTCCTTAGAAGTTTTTAAGGTCAGGCTTGACAAAGCCCTGGCTGGGATGATTTAATTGGGTATGGGTCCTGTTTTTGAGCAGGGGGTTGGACTAGATGACCTCCTGAGGTCCCTTCCAACCCTGATATTCTATGATTCTATGATTCTAAACAAGCCAAGCTCATTCAGTCTCCTTTCATAAGACAGGTTTTCCATTCCTCAGATCATCCTAGTAGCCCTTCTCTGTACCTCTTCCAGTTTGAATTCATCCTTCTTATACATGGGAGACCAGAACTGCACACAGTAGTCCATGTGAGGTCTCACCAGTGCCTTGTATAACAGTACTAAAACCTCCTTATGTCTACTGGACATACCTCGCCTGATGCATTCCAAGACCGCATTAGCTTTTTTCACGGCGATATCACATTGGAGGCTCATAGTCATCCTGTGATCAAACAATACTCTGAGGTCCTTCTCCTCATCTGTTACTTCCAAGTAATGCATCGCCAGTTTATAACAGAAATTCTTGTTATTAATCCCTAAATGCATGACCTTGCACTTTTCACTATTAAATTTCATCCTATTACTATTACTTCAGTTTATAAGGTCATTCAGTTCTTCCTGTATGATATCCCAGTCCTTCTCTGTATTGGCAATACCTCCCAGCTTTGTGTCATCCGCAAACTTTATTAGCACATTCCCACTTTTTGTGCCAAGGTCAGTAATAAAAAAATTAAATAAGATTGGTCCCAAAACCAATTGCTGAGGAACTCCACTAGTAACCTCCTTCCAGTCTGACAATTCACCTTTCAGTGTGACCCACTGTAGTCTCCCCTTTAACCAGTTCCTTATCCAGCTTTCAATTTTCATATTGACCCCCATCTTTTCCAATTTAACTAAAAATTCTCCATGTGGAACAGTATCAAATGCCTTACTGAAATTGAGGTAAATTAGATCCACTGCCTTCCCTTTGTCTAAAAAAATCTGTTACCTTCTCAAAGAAGGAGATCAGGTTGATTTGACATGATCTACCTTTTGTAAAGCCATGTTGTATTTTGTCCCAGTTACCCTTGACCTCAATGTCCTTAACTACTTTCTCCTTCAAAATATTTTCCAAGACCTTGCATACTACATATGTCAAACTAACAAGCCTGTAGTTACCCGGATTGCTTTTTTTACCTTTCTTAAAAATAGGAACTATGTTAGCAATTCTCCAGTCATACAGTACACCCCCTGAGTTTACATATTCATTACAAATTCTTGCTAATAGGCTTGCAATTTCATATGTCAGTTCCTTTAATATTCTTGGATGAAGATTATCCGGGCCTCCCAATTAAGTCCCATTAAGCTGTTTGAGTTTGGCTTCTACCTAGGATGTGGTAATATCTACCTCCATATCCTCATTCCCATTTGTCGTCCTACCATTATCCCTAAGGTCCTCATTAGCCTTGTTAAAGACTGAGGCAAAGTATTTCTTTAGATATTGGGCCATACCTAGATTATCCTTAACCTCCACTCCATCCTCAGTGTTAAGCGGTCCCACTTCTTCTTTCTTTGTTTTCTTCTTATTGTAACCCTTCTGCCCATCAGAGTTGGCAGCAACAAGGGCCGGGTTCAGTATCTAGGGGTTCCATTCCAATAACACAATGCAAAACCGGCTCGAGCTGTTACCTGGGGTTCTTTCACTCCAAAGCTCTTGGTAACTTTTACTCTGTGTGAGGTGGTGTCAGGAAATAAATCAGGGAAGACACGGCCATCCAACCAATAGATGGCTGGCACAAACAGGACAACATAAGAGTGCTTTCACTTAAAGCTAAACTTTACTTAGTCTCAAGCACTTATACACATGTCTGCAACAGGTTAGTAAAACACCCCCAAACCCTTGATAATTACCAAAGCTGAGTGTGGCTCTCGAGTGGCACAGCGGCAGCCCGTCTGCTAGTGGGGAACACAAGATGCATCCAGAGGGAGAGCCCAGTCCTGAAGAGTCCCACTACCTCAAATTTTCCACCCTTATTTATACATTAGTAATAGAATGACATGTCCCTTAAAGCAAACTTCTTAAGTAAGCAGTTTCAATGGTCAAGCGAGAGGTTCCTTCTGATTATTGATTAACCAGGTGTGAGTTTTTTCCAGAGTTTGCAGCCTTGAGGCCCCAATAGACATTCCTGGGGCACATCCTGCTCTTCTAAGATGCATGTATCAGCAACTTCAACACAATTCTTATCAGGAAGGATGCAGGGTCAAGCTGCCCTCTTTGTGGCACCCAAAAACCCCCTCCCCTCCTGCCTTGGTTAAGCTAAGCCTGCTGACTTGGCTAATTTACAGCCTGCTGACTTGGCTGCTTGTAGCAATAAGCCATAGTGGTTTCAGGCACTTTACTGGTTTGCCAAAGTCTCCCTGTACAGATCCCCCACCCAGTGACCTGGGACAAATATATATCATCACCGCTGGGCGCCTCTAGGAGGCAATACTTCCCCTCTCGCAAGCACCGAGTCTGAGTGTAGCAAAAGTCTTTTAATAACAGAGAGAAACAATGTGGCATTATGTTGGGGGAACACCACCAACAGGATTCATAACACAATCCATGAGCAAAAACCCATCCCAAGCAAATTGAGCCGTGTCCTTTCCCTTTGATTCTTGAGTCCAGCAACCCAAAAGTCACCCAAAGTCCCAAAAGTCCAACAACCCAAAAGTCTCTGCCCCTGATTAGTGTAGCCCCAGAGTTTGAAAATTTATCTGCAGAGTTTTACCTCCCAACCTGGGTGGAGGTGGGAAGGTTAAGGGGCACCTTTTGTGGTCCAAAGCCAATTGCCCCACCTCTCCATGGGGCTCCACTCTGCTCCGCTCCACCATGCTCTACCAGCCGTCTAATGAATCACTCTGCTCTGCCAGCCCCCCGTGAGCTGCTCCAGCCATCCCTCAAACTACTCCGCTCCATCAGCCACTCCGCTCTGCCAGCTGTCCCATGAGCTGCTCCGCAATATGTCTTCAGGCTCCCCCACTACTTAACACAACACTCAGTGATTTCAGCTCTTAGTAACTTTAGCTCTTTTGTGATTTCAGCTTGTAGTAGGGGAGCACCCTACTGCTAATGCAGTAGGGTGCTCCTACTGATGCTGGTGTACCACTGGCCCAAAGTGAATTCAGCTCAGCAGCCTGTAACTAGACTCCTAATGGAATCAAAATTAGCCCTGACATTCAACACTGGAGGGAGAAGAAAGTGCAATTAGCATGTAGTGCCCTTCCCAGGGAGCCCATACCACCAAGTATTAATACCTGTCCCCATCCTCTCTCAATTAACTGCATTTTGGAACCCATGTCCCTTGCCTAGCAAGTGCTACTTAGTTGATGGCGAGTCCCTCCATCATAACAAAAGGCCAAGGACAGTTCCACTGTCCTTGATTCACATAATCAGGATAATAACAATTTATTCTTCCTGCCCCAATAACAGAGAAACTGGGGATCTCACAGCAGCCAAATTGACCATTTGGGCAGCTACGGGCTCATGCTAGGCGGGGTGGGTGTGCCTATGCAAATGAGATCAACCCCTGGAGTTGTTTTCCACAACTTGCCACAACTCACCACCAGATGCCAGGGTGGAGCTCTTCTGGACTCTGCTTACATTATTTATATGGCTATAGAACATTTTATTGTTGCTTTTAATTCGCTTTGCAAGGTCCAACTCTACGTTGCTTTTGGCCTTTCTCACTTTATCCCTACATGTTCTGACCTCAGTAAGGTAGCTTTCCTTGCTAATCCCTCCCATCTTCCACTCCTTGTAGGCTTTCTGCTTTTTCTTAATCACCTCTCTGAGATGCTTGCTCATCCAGATTGGTCTACAACTCCTACCTTTGAATTTTTTCCCCTTTCTTGGGATGCAGGCTTCTGATAGTTCTGCAACTTTGACTTGAAGTAATTCCAGGCCTCCTCCACCTTTAGATCCACAAGTTTTTCAGTCCAATCCACTTCCCTAAGTAATTTATTTAATTTTTTAAAGTTAGTCTTTTTGAAATCAAAAACCCTAGTCACAGATCTATTTTTGTTTATCCTTCCATTTAGTTTGAACTGAATTAGCTCATGATTGCTCGAACCAAGGTTGTCCCCTACAATAATTTCTTCTATGAGGTCCTCACTGCTCACCAAAACCAAATCTAAAATGGCATCCCCTCTTGTCGGTTCAGCAACTACTTGGTGAAGGAATCCATCAGCTATCGTATCCAGGAAAATCTGAGCCCTATTATTATTACTAGCACTCGTCCTCCAGTCTATATCTGGGAAGTTAAAGTCTACAATGATAACACAATTCCCATTAGTATTTACTTCTTTAAAAACATTAAAGAGGTCTCTATCCATATCCACATCAGATCCCGGCGGTCTATATCACACCCCAAGCACTATCCCAGGGCAGGCTCTAGTAGCTTTCTTCCCTAATGTGATTTTTGCCCAGACAGACTCTGTCTTATCCATTCCATCACTTCTTATTTCTTTACAGTCTACCTCATCATTGATATACAATGCTACTCCACCACCTTTGCCTTTATTTCTCTCTTTCCTAAACAGCACACACCCTTCAATACTCGTAATCCAGTCATGACTACTATTCCACAATGTTTCTGTTATCCCTATAATATCTGGTTTCACTTCCTACACCAGTAGCTCTAGTTCCTCCATTTTTTTACCTAGGCTCCTCGCATTAGTGTACAAACATCTTAATTTTTGCCATTTGGCTTCGCTCACATTCTTTACCCGATTGAGCACAGACATTCTACCCCCAATATTACCTATTAGATTGGTATGTACACTGCCCTCCTTCCTTATGTCCATTCTCCTACCCACAGCTGTATCCTTTCCTACTTCGTTTTCTTCCTTCTCAAAGAGAATAACTGGCGTGGAGATTACCTGGACATTTCCCAACCATCTCCCTCGAATTCTTAGTTAAAAGCTCTCTTGATCAGTTGTACCATCCTCCACCCTAGAAGTCTATTTCCCTCCTTACTCAGGTGAAGTCCATCCTGAGAGAACAGTCCTCTGTCCATGAATGCTTCCCAGGGGCCATACATCCCAAAGCCCTCCTTATATCACCACTGCCTGAGCCATCTGTTGAGCATCATAATCTTGTCACACCTTTGTTGCCCTTCTCTAGGAATAGGCAGAATCCCAATGAAGATCACCTGAACCTCAATTTCTGTTAGCGTCTTCCCCAGCCTGGCATAGTCTCCCTTGATACGTTCCAGTGAGAATCTAGTATTTGTTCCCACATGAAGGATAATCAATGGATTCTTTCCTGCTCCTGTTAGGATCCTCTTCAGCCTGTGGTCCACATCCCATATCTTAGCACCCAGCAGACAGCACAACCTTCTGTTATCTGGATCAGCTCTTGTTACAGGCCTGTCTATTCTTAGTAATAAGTCCCCAATCACGTAGACGTGCCTTTTCCTGGCAATGGTGCGATTCTCCAGTCTATCCCCTTTTCCATCTGGCTGCAAGTCCTCTCGATTCCTATTGTCCCTTGCAATCCTCTGCAACCTATCCCATATCCTCCTGGGTCTCATATTTGGTGTTATTATCTCCATTGACTCTTGCCCTCTTCCAATAGGACTATCTGCTCTTCTCTTCTTCCTTGCTCTCTCACCTTCAGTGACCACCTGCTGAGCCCCTTCTTCATTTTCCAATGCCACAAACCTGTTCCTGAGCTCTGTTTCTCCTTCACTGCCCCGTCTTTTCCTCTTCCTGATTCTCTTAGTCACATGCTTCCACTGTCCACTTTCCTCACACAGCAGTTTCCCCTCAGAATTCTTCAGTCCTGCTTCCATCTGCAAGTCTGAGCTTTTCCTTCAGCCTCCTCATGTCTTTGCTCCATCATCTGCTCGAACCCCCTTCTAAACTCAACCAGAGTCTCCACCTGTATCTCTAATCCTAGGATCTTCTCTTCCATCAGCTCTAATAGGCGGCACTTCATGCAGATGAAATTATTTTCAGGTACCCCCTCCAGGATCATGTACATGCCACAGCTTCTACATCTAGTCATCTTCATTGTGTCTTCCACTACTTGGGTCACTACCACTGCTGCCTCTGTATCTATCATAGCCTTCTCACCTAAGTCCTGTTAGTCTGCGAAACACAAACCAAACCAAAACACCAACCCACAGCAAAACAAACCCCCAACGAGCACAAAAACACTACCAGAATACCACACACTTGTTAGGATATAGATATTCAGGCCTGTCTGTAAAGGCCTATACTCTAAGAATTTAGGTGTATTCTTATCACTTGGCTAGTGATAGAGGTATAAAAGAAAGAATCAAAATCACTGTCTGCTGGTGTAAGGGCCTTCTCTTACTGTGACAGTCTGAGGCCCTGTTCTTAGGCTAAGGCCTTTGGCTAAGCAGCAGAGGCAGCCATAAGCTGGGAAGCAAACAGTCACATCCTCACATTCCAAACTAGTCACACTGAAATAAGGTGCTATTCGGCTGTTAGGAATACAATCCTGTCCTGATAGTTCCTATCACCTCCAGAGAAAGGGAAGTGCCTAGAAAATGTAAAAGGAAACTTAGTTTGATAGCATCCTGTCTGGCAAGAACTCACTTATCAATAGCTGGGATGTGAAATCCTCACTTCTGTATTGTCTTGTCATTATAGTTCCCACTTTGCTGTTGTTTGTCTGTATAATCTCTGTCTGGTTTTGTGATTGTTCCTGTCTGCTGTATAATTAATTTTGCTGGGTGTAAACTAATTAAGGTGGTGGGATATAATTGGTTACATAATCATGTTACAATATGTTAGGATTGGTTAGTTAAATTTCAGGAAAATGATTGGTTAAGGTATAGCTAAGCAGAACTCAAGTTTTACTATATAATCTGTAGTCAATGAGGAAGTGACTGGGTGTGGGTGGGGGTGGGCATGTGGGTGTGTGAGATGGGAACAGGGAATGGGGGTAAGAAAATTGGAATCATGTTTTGCTAAAGGGGGAGATGGGAACAGGGAATGGGGGTAAGAAAATTGGAATCATGTTTTGCTAAAGGGGGAAATGGGAACAGGGAATGGGAGTAAGGAAGTTGGAATCATGTTTGGCTAAGGGTAGGAATGGGAACAGGGACACAGGTGTAAGGCTCTGTGCTGTCAGAGCTGGGAAGGAGGATACTAAGGAAGGAAACTGGAATCAGGCCTGCTGGAAGTTCACCCCAATAAACATCGAATTGTTTGCACCTTTGGACTTCGGGTATTGTTGCTCTCTGTTCATGTGAGAAGGACCAGGGAAGTAAGCGGGTGAAGGAATAAGCCCTCTAACAACACTCCCTTCACTAGCCTGTCTGTTCCTTTGCCTGACTCTTAGTCTTCCCTGCAAACTTTTGCCGGCTCCTGTGCTGCTGCCTGACTGGCTGACTACCTTTATAGGACCCCTAGTCAGAGAAGCCCCGCCCCCTAATCAGGATTCAGCTTCTCTCCCAGAACACTGCCCCTACAAGCCTCTATAAATACCAATACAAATACACATACAAATACAAATACCTTCTCCTCTGTTACCATGCTATTTTTCATCTTCCTATATGGTGTCTTAAATTAAGTAACAAATAAATGACAAAGAACTTTGTAATTTCTTTTTTTTTAACACAATTAGGGAGCTTATTTTTCCTTGAACTGGGGAGGACACATTTTGAATCCTTGTCCAGAGCTTAAAAAAACCTTTGGATGGCATTTTGAATTTAGCACAGCTATGTGAGGTGAAAGGCAATGACTCTCCTTCAACCAAAATGTTGAGATTTCTTTCTTAACAACCTATGATGATCCTGAGCAATTTAATGTCAATAGACATTTCTGTTTTCACACATGGATGGATAACAATTGCTTCTGAGGTGCAAATGTGATGAACTGCTGCCCATATTAGGTAAAGCCAAAAGGAGTCCAACAAGTTGTAAGATATGCCACAAACATTGGGCTAAATTGTTATCTACTGTTAAAACAGTATTGAACTTTTAAAGGAATGTAAACTCTACAGGCACTGTGATCTTCTCTGTAGACTAGAGAACTAAAAGGAGACATAAAGGTAATTATTGGCAACCAACTGCACTGAACTGCAGAACAAAAGCCATTTCTTTTTATGATGATAATTGAACAGACAGCTAGGCTTAGTAGGATAAAATGATTTCAAGCCGCTTTACATTGTATTGTTAGGAGATTCAAGATGTGATGTCTTAATAAAAGAGAAATGTACAATCCTAAAAATATTGTGCTTCCCTTACATTTCTTCCACCCCCATACCATATGTCTGCACTTTATCGCTTTGTCTTTCTTATAAGCTTGTTTCTTCTGTGTATCAAAGCACCACCACTATAGGTTATTTTTTACTGGACATTCATAATTACTCAACATGACTTCAGCAATGTTCACTCACGCAGTGTTTGTGAATTAGATCACTTATGCATGCCTCACTCCCCCATCCCTGAGTGAATCACTGGAGAGTAGGTCTAGTGCTGGGTATCCAAACTGACATTATTTTCACTGGACTAGAAGTCAGAGCTCTTGGGCTGTATTCCCAGTTCTGCCATTGACTCACAAGACAGACTGTGACAAATTCTTTACCCTTTGTGACTCAGTCTCCTCAACTGTAAAAAGAGTCCAGGAATTAGGGAGCTAGCTCTGGGTTTGGGAGACCTGAGGTTCCATTCCTTGCTCTTTCACAGGCTTCCTGAGTGATTTAGTCACTTACCCTTTCTAAGTCTGAGGGCCACATCTGTAAAATGGAGTAGCACTGGGGTGTTATGAAGCTAAATGCCTTCAATATTGTGAGGAGCTCAAATACTATGGTAATGGAGACCAGATAGACACATAGCCATCAAAGGTGTTGTTTGTTAACTATTTAAGGTTTCTAAAATTTGTTGATGATGAAAAACATTGTATAAATACTGAAGGAGTGCGGGAATCCTGGCCCTATCAAAGACAATGGAAGTTTTGCTATTGACTTCACTGGGGCCAGAATTTCGTCCTAGGTATTATTATCCCATTCCCTCCTTCCTTGCCAATGGAAGGGTGCTTTTTCTGAACAGGAAATGGAAAACTTTACTGAAATAGTAGAATATATTTGCTGGTCATGTTACAATGTATATCACTGCCCCATATATATATATATATATATATATATATATATATATATATATATATATATATATATATATATATATATATATTTAAAAAGCTTATCTGACAGCTGCTGGTGTCTAACTGCCAATGTACAGAGCACATAATAACAGGGAGATCAGGTCAAACGTATTTTTTTAAAAAGATATATAGCCTTTTGTTTCTGCTGCTTTATTTTGGTTCTTATCTTTCTCTTTCGTACTGGGATGCCTGTAGGCAATGTTTTGGAGAATTGGCTGGAGAGACTCTTCCTCCTCAGGGGATTTCTGACCCAAATCCCATTTCATTCCTCTTTAAAGCTACTTGCATGTGAGATGTGGAACATCAGCGTCATGCAGGATCCAATTGCACAGATGTTGGTTGGTGATAATGATACACCACACAGCCTACAATAGTCACAGTTAAAATTAGTACATTTTCCTTCTCACAATAGAGATGGCCCTCTGCTTGTTCACATTGCTGGAAGCATGATTCTTTACAATCTTGTCATGAAAGCCTAAAATCCTTTATGAACTGGATACTAATTCAAGCTGTCATACTGAATAAGGGGCAAATCCCCTTCCCCACCTAAATGTAGTCATGCAAAGCACAAAATGCAACAGAACATATGGCAGACAGCAGAAAGGTGATGCACAGGGTCTCTCCATCCATCAGTATGAGTTGGTAGAAAGATCCTTTGCGGCTCTGGGACACCAGTGGGTTGCACCGTGTCAGAAACTTGGTGCTTTTCCCTCATGGCTGCCATCCTGTCCTTCAAATACAATTTTTCAACAAATGAAAACAAACAAAAACAAACAAACAAAGAAACAAACAAAGTCTCTAGCCCTAATGGTGGCAAAGATAATGTCCAAATGTGAATTAGATTTAACAGATGCAGTAATGTCTCATAAAGGCTTTGACTACACTTAAAATCCTGTAGCAGCATGCCTTCAGCTGTGCTGCTGTAGCACTTCAGTGTAGATAACTTACTACAGCAATGGGAAGGGGTCTCCCATTGCTGTAGCTAATCCACCTTCCCAAGAGGCAGCAGCTAGGTAGATGGAAGAATGTTCTATTGACCCAGGGCTACACCAGGGATTAGGTTGGCATAGTTACAACTCTCAAGGGTGAGGATTTTTCATCCCTTGAGAGATGTAGCTATATGCATATAAATTTTCAGTGTAGACCACCCTTAGTGTACTGTCTGAAACTACAGCTGGGAGAGATGTGAACTGTTCTATTTATCCCACTGAAATGCTAAAGCATAATTAAGGCAATTAAAATGTTAGCGGTGTTAGCTGTTGTGTTTTGAGGACTGTGTTAGAATTACAAGCTATCTCTTTAAGAGCGGAAAGGAGAGAGGTTCCCTAGTATGACTCTCAGGCTAGGGGGCTCTGCAGGGAAGCATGTGATCATCATCTAATTCAGGTTACAGACAGCCAGCCTACAGTAATGGTAGAATTTTGCCTCTTTGTTTTAGGGAGCAGTCTTGTTTTCTCTCTCTCTCTCTCTCTCTCTCTCTCTCTCTCTCTCTCTCTCTCTTTGTTTCTGGGTTCTTGTGTGTTATTGTTCTGAATTCAAAGAAATAAAGTAGTGTTACATTACAACCTTCCAGCAAATGCACTTATGGTTTATTCTGATTTTGCTGTGTGTATGCTGTAAGCATAATATTAACTACTTCAGTGCTGACTAAACATGCAGGAGAGACAAGGAAAGACCCCCTCCTGATGTGCTACACAATCTATTATGATGAGTGGATGGAACATGGGTTGTGGGCAACTTGGGACAGTACCACCACATATATCTTGATAATTTACCTTTATGTGACACAGGGATGAGGCAAAAATGGTGGAGGAAAAGGGGGCATAGAAGTGGCATACACAGAATGGATCCACTGGCCATAAACTCTGGAAGATAGAAAGTAGTGGGGTATATCTGCTACTCATCTTTTCCTAATAGTTGATGCTTTTGTCCAACCATGCAGACCCTAGTTTATTGGTGCAATTCCTACTGAATTTAATGGGAGCTACACCTACGTGTCTAAGGACAGAATTAGTCCAACACAGATTTATGACTTTTTTTCCCCTTTTTTTCAGTGAGTAATGTCATGGAAGTCTGATACCTATTTCTTTAGATCAGTCATTCACAGCCTCAAAGAGAGTCACCAGGAGAAATTTGCTCCCATTCCCCCCATCAGAATACTGCTGAAGCAAATTTATAACCAGTCTTAGATGCCAGAAAGTACCTAAAAACGCTGTGCTACTGGCAGTAGAATGTCAGCAAAGCACTGTAGAAATTCTTCTAGCTTCTGTTAAAAGAAGAGACGGATTTAGTTCAATGGAAGTAAGATTTGTCAGCCATTCCAACGAAATCTATTTATATGCCAGAAGCAATGGGAATAAAACACAGAGATTCTTGTGATCCTAGAAAAGAGGACAAGAGAGACTCCATGTCTAAATCTATAGCTTCATATACCCATTGTTGCAACACAAATGTTGAATTAGAGGAAATGTCCAAGAGGAGGATACAGTTTGGGATTAGTTCTTACATATCGGACTGGATTTCTGGAGCAATTTTATTGTACAGCTAGGAGAAATGAACCCCTGTGCACAGTACAGTACTTTGTTTGTATTGAACTATTGAAAATAGGTCCACTGCTGACAGTTCTTGGTTGGCATAAGCATCCTATTCCCCATCTCTGACCCAGCTCCTGACTTATGGAGCTCAGAAAAAATCTATCTTTCAGAATGATAACAGAAACAAAATCGTTTAATGGAAGAATGAGATAGGATCAGAGAGGAAGCTTCAAGTCAAATGTCATTTCTACTTAAAATAGAGAAATGGTTAACCAGAAGATGTTGGAACCAGTGAGCTAAAGTCTCACACCCAACTTTTCTTACTTTGTCCTGTTCAGGCAGTGTAAAAGGAATGGAAAGCATGGGGGTGTGCAGTGCAAAGGGAAATTCCCCCTCTATGGGGAGTCCCAGGTGTGTTTTAAAAAGGTCTGGTTCTTCTAAGCTTTTAGAGTGAGCTATGATGTGTCAAGTCTTGAGTTAACTAGTTTACTTTGAGCTAGGAATTCTTCAGTTCTCTGGATAATAAATACTTATTGACACTTTGGCGTAAATCCACACTTGGTATGAAAATCAGTGCAGCACCATTAACTTCAATGATTTACTCCAGCTGAGGATCTGACCCAAAGTATCCTGTAATAGGACACCAGGTTTTAGGACCACACATGAACTTGTAGAGCTATTCAGCACCCTGACTCAGCAAGGAGAAAAGGCTGAGTGCCTCTCTGATGTGAGGGTGGGACAGGAAAGTCTGCAGGGAAAAGCCCTTAGAGTAACCACTCAGGAGTGAGCTGGAGGCTGAGTTTTATGATGAACTATTTGTAAGTAAGGATATGAACCAATATTCAATAGTGGAATGATGCCAATACTTTCACAATTTGATGTGCTCACAAATCAACTTCCTTCTTAACCTGGGATAAAGCCAATGGCCACAGAAAAGTGCATCTGTATGCATATGCTTGTATACTTTCATAGCAAGTGGGGTGAAGTATTAAGACATCTCTAAATGTGTTCTCGCTCTCTCTCCCTCCCCTAATGCCTTTTCAAAACTGAAGGAGGCAAATCCTCATGGGAAACAACCATACACTGTGGCACTTTCCTGGAATGTTTATGTTTTGTTCCTGAAAGAAACATACTGATTATTATATTGATAGTACAGCACAGCACAGCATCCACAATGTGCCCTGGTGATTGTGTTGGTGACAACTGAACAGTGATGTTAGAGGGTATCCTTCTCTAGGAATTATTTCAAATTCCCTGACAATTAGGGCAATTCCAAAGGGAAACATATTTCTTTTCAGATGTCTTTTTATAAGTCTGTGTAATTCTGACAATAATCATTGGGGATATTAATTGATTGCAGTATGACTCTAATGCCTTTTAATTATCTTGTGTTTGCCACCCATCTCCTTTAACAGCTGGTAGGAAGACCAATGGGTAACAATTTTAGCCTTTAGTGAGGCAAGCTAGAGATCTCTCACATGCATCTCAACAGGCTGAAGAACATTTGCCTATGTAGTTTAGCATGCTTCTCCTGTAAAAAAATACTGATCTCCTCAAGATGAACTGTCTCATGGGTGAGAAAGTAATACATGTTTCTTATACTCCAGAAGCATATTTTAAAATGATATTGTCTCCATGGGTGAAATCCTAGTTTCATTGACTCCAAGGGGAGTTTTACCATTAGCTTCAATAAGCCTAGGATGTCACCCCATATTTCTCCAGTTAGTGACCACTATAATTCTGAAACATACTCTGACAGTGATGCAAAATGTGATAACTGCATAACTCTAACCAAGCTGTCAGTTGGAAGTCATGGGTCCCACAATATGAGCACAAACCTGCAAGTCCCACACACACGGTTTTCAGAAGTGTGCCTAACGTAGGTAATTTGCTTGAGAGTATCCTGTGAGTTTTCAATGAAACATTTTCCCTTTTTATAGAGCTACCCTTTAGAACTTTCTCAAGCACGTATGCCAATCATCCGAAGGCCAGTTTCCTTGCAAAGAAACCGGTAACCAATTCATTTATAATAATAATGATGGGTGAAAAGGGCTTCTCTATATGATTACATATGTTGCATTCACCTAAAAATGGCAAAAGACAAAGTTATCTTATTAATAAGTCTGACATTATCCTAAACATGATGGTTTCACAATCATCTGGCCCTCCCTTGCCTGTCTGTTTCTTGCATTAAACTATTCTCTCTCAGCATACGGTTACCTTGTCGGCACTTTGGGGTAGGGTCCATCTTCTCATTATATGTGTGTACAGTGCATGGAACAATAGGTCCCCAATTTCTGTTAGGAGCCTCCAGGAAGTACTGCAATATAAATAATAACAATAACCTGCTTGAACACAAATTGTTATCACAGACAAGACAATTAACATTTGGTGAAGCACATTTCTTATCTATACCTGGTATTCACAAATAGTAAAATACTTCCATTTACTGGTTGAAGGACTCCACCAAACTCTGTTTAAATTAATCAAGGATTTCATGGCTTTGTTGTTTGTACATTTTTATATTTTAGTGAGTCTGCTCCTTCTAGGCCACTAGATATTTGCAGAACAAGAACATCAGGTATAACAGCTGTGCAAGCTTCCAACCACAGCCCTACCAATATGCCTCAGCCCTCTTTCCATGGGGTATGCCTATACTGCAATAAAACACCCACAGCTGGCCTGTGTCAGTTGACTCAGGGTTCCGGGGCTCGGGTTGATGGCTTGAAAAATTGCATGTAGGCATATGGGCTTGGGTGGGATCCCAAGAAGACGGGGTCCCAGAGCTCAGATTCCAGCCCAAATAGATGTCTACCTTGTGAGCCCAAGACAGCTGTGGGCGTTATATTTCAGTGTGGACATACCTATGGATTCCTCTAGGGTAGTAAAGTGCAATTCTTCACCTATCTTTAGAAAGGATGTAAATTGTGACTTTGGGGAAGACACCTGTATATTAAGCATTGGACTGATAGTACAAGTTCATTTTACACAACTCACCAAACATCCATCCAAAGAAAGCAACTTCTCTTATTGAAGTCCATGGCAACTGTATAAGGACCTTCACACTATTGATATTGGATGGGTTTGTATTTGCAACCTACAGATGAAAGGCTTCGTAGCCTATTAACACTCCTTGAGGAGTCTCTGAAGGAATCAACATTTAGTGGACTTAACCAGCCTTTGTTGAAACAATATAATGTTCACAATATATATAACATTTGATAGAAAAAAAGTTTAATCCCTTTGAAAATCTTGAACGTACTCTGAATAAGGCCAGGGTGACCTGGATTTGCTTGGTGTGCAATTTCTGATAATTTTGCACAGCTTGTGTGTCCTCCCACTTAAGCAGTCTGGAAAATGAAGAATATGTTAATTTTCAGACCAGAACTGTGTTTGAAAGATGGCATTAAAATAGCATCCTGGGCTCAATGATACTCTGATCAAGTTTGCTCAGTTTCCAAAATAAAAATCTAAACTTCTAGTCTTGCAAATGTTAAGTGGGATCTGAAAGGTAATCTGGGATTGTTCCTTCACTCACATCATCCCCAGTAAATACAATTCTGCAGGTCAGTTTATGCTCTCCCTGACAGGCTGCAACTCCATTGTCATCAGTTTATACCCAGCTGTACCTGTGAAACATGATTGTCTTGAATGGGAGCTGTCTGCGTAGAGTGCTTGCATGATTGGGCCCTTGATCTCAGCTGTGGATGACACATGGGGCGGTGATTTTTCTTTTTTACTTTTACTTATGCTGACTACTGAATTTGACTAGCCCATGAGGACATTGCCATCATTTTGCTGACACAGGAATGCTTAAAATGTAAACACTTATCTTTAAAGACTTTTCAGTATTGACAAGGTGTGTAAGAATTAAAAGTATATGTATGTTTGTACAGTGCCTAGGCACTACCATGTTATCAAATTATTAATAATAATTAATACCTGTAAACATAATGAGCTGCTCAAAATCAAAAATATGCTATGGACTCTGATCTCTCCATTAATTCTTTTATAAAACAGTTCTGAAAGACTAGGGTTTGACTTTATTTTATTCCGCCACCCAAATTCTAGTCATGTAAGCATTCAAGACGGAAAAAGGAAGAGAATGCAATTTTATGGCACCTCTGATCTGATGATGAGAAAAGAAGGGGCTTCCCAAACTACCAAGCTCCTTTAATTTATGTACATTCCTTCCCCTTTTCTTTATTATAACAGTTCACCAATTTGGGAATCTGCAGAGTAATACTGCCCCTCTTGTCCCCCCACACGCCCCTCCGCATCCCACTTCAAGCAGGTAAAGGCACATGGGTGGATCAATGTCCAGAAGTAATCAAGCTTTTCCTGGTATAGCCGTGATATGTTTATTAAGCAATGAAAGCTCCTCTCGGTAGGCAGGGTAGGCTTTGCCTACCTTATTTTGAGTCAGTTGGAGAATGATCTTTACCTGCTGCAGTAAATTGGCTCTGAGGATTACAGTACCTTGATGTGTCCATTTTTGCTCACCCACTTTCAGAGGTCACCATATTCCACCACAGCTAAATACGTAGTGTCTGGATATTGAGAAACCCATCTATTGAGCTATATCTAAGTAACAGGCAATCTCTGCAAAGAGCTCCTACCTTATCTAGCGTACTGAGACAAGGAGAGGGGCTGCCATAAAGTTAAAATCCATGACACAACAAGTAATATCAGAAGCTAAATTGTAATAGTGAGTGCTCCAGACTTCTCGTGCTACCTTTTTGTGTCATTACATTAGCATATTTTACATTTATTTGATGGAAACCTTTGCATTTCTTTAACCAAGAGGACATTGCCATCATTTTGCTGACACAGGAATGCTTAAAATTCTGCTCATATATACTCATGGATGCAGATCATTTTTATCTTGAATAGGACTACGTTAAGCCCCCAAAATAGTAATTTTGGTAGTTAATTGCTATGCGTATCTGTTGTTCTCAATTGTTCATTCGGTTTTTGTTGAAAATTGTACTCTGATTTGAAATTCACAGTCTCAGAGAACCAATTGTTAGTCTTGCTGATTATAGCTGTTTTTTTCCTGCTTCCCCAAAACCTCCAGTCATTGCTGGCATTCAGAGTACATGAGGCATAAGACATGAGGTGCTGCAGTGTCAAGATATTAGAAATTACTGCAAGGTCTTCTCATTTGAGCCCACGTCAGCATGCCCACTCCTGGACCTCTTGATATTTATAAATAATAAAGAGGAAAATTACTAGTTTTGCTCTCAAATACTCAGCAAATTACTAAACTCTGCTCTCACTCATGTAAAATTAATTCACAAGTTTGGTGCCTGGCATTACTTTGCTATAAGAAATTGCATTGTATCTCACATGCATTGAATATGGGGCTTACGGACAAAAAAATCAATAAAAGAAATTAAATATAGCCAGCCTCCCTCAAACAATAAAAATCAATGCTCTGTTAGCAGGTACCTAAGCAGCAGGTTTATTTTCAACATTAATCTGGATACTAGTTTCATAGTAATTGATTTTTTTTATATTTAAGCTGTCATGAACTATAAAAAGCAATGATTACTTGTTATTTTCCAAATTCATAAAAGGACTGATTCTATGGGGATTGTTCTATTTCTTTCCTTTCTTTCTCTAGTACTGAGCTACCGTAATCACTGAAACAATTGTTCATAATTCATACAGCAATGACAACATATGGATGTGATGGAAAATAAATATTCACCAGATCTGCAATGGACCTACTTTACAAATGAAATGAATTTCTGCTTGCAACAACTAAAGCCTTGTTATTTTGATTAGTAAACAATTTTATATCCATCGCCTGTGGCTGAATATTAAATGTTAATGGTTTGTTGGATAGAAAGGGATAATATTCAAAATTATATGTTCCTGTGAAACAATTAATCCAAAAGTAGAGCATGTACAATTGACCAGCTTAAAAAGAAAACTGTTTGTGATGCAAATATTCACTGCACATTGTGTGACACAATGCAGAAAAAATCATATTCTTGTTGGAATTTTCTACTGGAGATAAAATTAAAATTCAAAATTCCCCAGAATGTTTTAATTCCAGAAGAAAAGATGAGCTCAAAAATAAATTTTACTCTCATTCAATTTCCAAAAGAAAGAAAGAGAAAAAAGAAAAGCGGAACCGTTGCCAATATATAAGTGTTCTGCAATAGTATTATCTTCTTGTTGATGTGGCTTTTTTTTTTTTTTTTGTTAAGAGGTTCAGCAGTAAATAATGTAGGAAATCCAAAAAATTCTGATAGGTATTCTCAGGCAGATGATACCAATATGCTCTTTATACAATCATACCAAATGCTTAGAGGACGAGGAATGATTTGGAGGATAGCTAAAAATATTCCCTTAATGTTATTTTGATTACTAAATCTAATTCTGAAAATCTGGATGGAAAATGTCTATCTGTCTTCCAAGACAAATCAGGGCAGTGACAACCATATGTATTCCAGACAAGTTTTAAATACACAAGAAGTATTTTTAACACAAAATTATTTCCCACAAATCATTGTGGCTGCCGGGAGTGGCAACCAAAATCAAGCTAGCTAAATTAACATAACAGAGAGACACACCTCCATTCAACACATCAGGGTTGGCAACCCTAGGCATGGTATCTACTCATATATCATGAAAGAGTCATGTCAGTATACTCCCTGGAAGATGTTGTGTCAGTAGTAAGATGATGTGCTGATCTGCTCAAAAAGCAAAATGGCACAGAAAGACCCTGGCAAATATCTGTTTGTTTGTTTTTATGCTCCATGATAAGCAGCGCTGCATCCTATTGTATATTATTAGCAAATAATAGCAGTGAGCTCTGTAAGAGATCTATTATCTCATTATTCCACCTCCCTCCTAGTGCAGTTTTATTCTCCATAGCCCATTTATGAAGGGTTTTGTCCAGTCTAGTTTTAAGTGACTCAAGCACTGGCATTTCCAACACTTTTTCTTGAGACATTATTCCAGAGCCTAATACATCTCATTGTCAGGTTTTTCCCCAGATCTTCTTCCTACATTTTCCCTTCCTTAATTTCAGCCTGAATGATGCCTAGTTACTCCCTCTTTTATGTTAGTAATACTTCATAGTAACAGAGCTTATCAAAACACAGCAAGCCATTTTCATGGAAATTTTTTGAAATCTTCTGTGAAGAAAATTTTGTCAATTTTTTGAAAATTTGGGGAAAAAAAGAGACCATATATATTTAAATGATCATTTTCCTCCTTAGCTATTGTATATTTAGCTTTTATTTTTTTTCTTAATAATAATACACTTTAATCCTTCACCCTTCACAGATCATTTTTGTTGCTTTTCAATGAACTCATGACAATTTGTCAATATTTGACTGGCAAAGAGGTGCCAAGAACTGAAATTGATATTCCAAGTGAAGTTAGAGAGGTGATATATTAATAAAACATAAGAATATTTTCATCTAAAATCACAGATTAAAAAGTTGTTTTAAGCCATATCAGAATTTAAATAACATGCGCACTTTATTAACACAGTTTGGAATGAGCTTCAGTCTTCATTAGCCATAAACTGTCCTGAATATGTTTGTTTGTGTATGTGTGTATCTTGATGTGCAGCTGATTATACTTTGATATTTTATTAGAAATTAATAGCAGCCATGATTGCTGTTTGGATTAATTTTGCATTGCTCTTTGGATTGTTAGTTACTGGAATAATTTGTTTTATTTTCTTTGAGAGGGTATCCTGCTATATATATTTCTGCATTAGGAATTTTTGTTACTACTCTATTGTCTATTGGGCTGTCTTATTAGTAATACTGTTACTATGATAGTTACAGAACAGATGTTGTATATTTTCATGATGTCATTTTACGTGGTGCAATATACTAAATCGTATGTGTAGAACAGAATGCCACTTATACAGAAGAATGATGCCTCTCAAAGAGTGAACATAAAATGGGGAATAATTCTTAAGAGGAAGGCATAAAATATCTGTTGTAGAAAACTGAGTTTTCTTTAACCATCTAACTGCTTGTAAACTATAGAAAATACATAGATTAAAGTACTGCAGAAGTGCAGATATTTATTAGTCAGCAACTATAGACATTCCAAAATTAATCTACCAATCAGCCATGGTATGGTAATGTTTGTGACCTATAAAAATGCCAGGCAAGCCGTGTTTCTAGAAGTGTATTATTAGTAGACATATTGTTAGTATTAGTATTATTACAATGGCATCTTGAGACTCCCCAACTAAATCAGAAACCCATTGTGCAAGGCACTGTACCAATACATAGTAAGAGACATCACTGCCCTGAAGAGCTCATAAGCTAAACATCATGCAGTGCTATCTTCTAATGTGTTGTATCTAGCAAAGATAACATAAACTATAAATTCCTTCCCTCTTTACCTTTGGCAGATAAGAATATAGAAATCAACATGATTATTCATGTTGGATGATAGGTATACAAACCTGTCCCTGCATCATCTTTTTCTCTAATGTAGATTTCCCATTGCTAAAGGACTGGAGTAAATTAGGTACAAACTAATAATCAATTCCCAATACAGAAAAAAAAATCTATCAAATATATTGAATACATTTTTACAATACTTTCAAGTCTGCACGGTTAAGTATCTAATTTTGAATCCTTTTTTTCTGGGTGAGCTCTATGACTTTCCTTAATGATAGGATTAAATATGGTTTCTAGGTACAAACAGTTGCTTTTCGTGCTCTGTTGTTTAGTCTCTATATTTTGTGCTTTTCACAAATAGAGAGGAAACAACTTTCTGGGTCTTTGTGGGTCTTTTAAAATGCACACACTTTGGGGAAATCATATTTTCTTGAAGGAAATGAGGCATGACCAATCACAAAAAACGTGAGAAAATCCCCTGATAGGTGACCTTTGCCATGTGTAAAAGAAGTTGTTCAGTGGCTGAGGTTTCATGGATTTCATGCATGAAAATCAGATTTTCTGGCCACCAGTGCTGTTCAGTAAACAAATAATCCATCATTGTGTCAAACAGTGGAAACATGGAGATACAGCAGAATAGAGGTTTCTAGTTAGCATCTTATGTAAACGCTTCCCATTGCTTCTTCAGCAATTTTGTGTGTCTTTTTTCAGTTTTCATTGTTTGAAATAAGTTACATGGGTTTAGTGTAGGTATGATTGAAAACTGTAATAAGGGCTACAGCACAGATTTTACTGGTCATAGTTGTACATCTTAGAATATGTATGTATTTATATGGGAGTTATAAAAAGTAACAGGTGATGCTACTCTATAAAACATTTCAGATGTGCTTTTTTAGATAATTGCAATGGAATTGCAAGAAAAAATATCTCCTCCATTGTAATGTATTTTTAGGAAGACACAACAATGCTACATGCTTTTCTAAGCTATCTTGTAAACACAAAGGATCACATATCCAGTTAACATAAATTGGTTTAGCTGCACGTTGTCATCAGTGGTGTCATGCTAATTTCCACCAACTGGGGATCTAGCAACATCTCTTTTTCATTGTATATTTTCTGTGGTTTCTTGATCAGGAATGATACTTCATGGACAAAAGTATTCTCACAGTTATTCAGGACTCCTTACCTGGCCAAACCTGCCAGTGACTTTAATAAGAGCTTTTGCTGAGTCAAGGAGTGAAAGCCTGGGTATTTGGTTTAAAATAAAGGCTCTTTACCATTTGAGTGCACAAAGGATTTTAAAATTCCCCGTGTAACTTCTTTTCCTGCACTGCAAGTTTTCAAACTCTTTTATTTTTCTTTGACTCGATCGACTTAATTTTGTTGTATATTTTAATTTTCAATTATTATTTTAGCATTTATGAAGTACAGCTGTTTCAGCTGAGCTGCCACCAGGAAAAAAAATGTCCATAAATACAAAAATAAACAAATCCACTTCGGCCTTCAGAACTCATCACTGCAATAAACTACTACAGTTTTTCCACTCACCTTCTGATTTCCTGAATTAAGACTGCCATGAATCATGGAGTTGCAAATGATTTGTTACAGACATTTATTGGTTGGTTTTCAGCTAGCCACCATTTCCACCACTGATATTTAAAACATGTTTTTGATATACCTTTTTCCCCCTCCGGCCACAACAAACAGCTCTGTTCCATCACGACTGATATCTCCTGGGTCTTGCAAACAGCAACTAATTTATCCAGTTTACATCCTCTTACTACTTACAGAATACACCCCCAGATGGATTACAGTAGGCCTCTATTCGTTTTAATATGCTGTAACATGCACTCCATGCATTTTGTCAAAAATCTCAAGCATGCCCTTTCATTCCAGGAGACTGCAGTAATAAAAAGATGCCACAGACTGGATATAAAATTAAAGCATGATTTTTTTTCATTACAGAAATACATAAAGAATGAAAATAAATAAGAAAGAGGGTGGGGTTCTTTTGTTCTGTTTTCCTCAAAATGCAGTAAAAGTAAAATGTTCGTATGATTAAAATATTTGTTTTAAGTTACCACCTGAACATGAAAAGTTTCAGTTAAATCAACCCTCTCTTTTAAATGCACTGTACTATGCAGGTTTTACTGTGACTGCCATATTTCTGGAGAAATACATTATAGATAACGTCTTTGGGAAACATCCTGAAAGAAGAATCCTTCTGGTTGATTCACCTTCTATAATGTCTTATAGCTAATAATCATTCCTCTGTACGGCAGTACATTACTTACAGGTTTATAGTTGGCAAATTACACCCAGCCTCTCAAATATTTTTTACTCTTTTGTGCAATATGGGCCTCATTGACTTTCATGGACATTGGATCAGGTCTATAAACAGTAAAGATGCTATTCCCAGCTAATATTACACACAAACACACATATATTATGCTTGTCATGTTCTTGTTAGTGGGGGAGTCAGAACAAAGGAGCTCCTGATGTTGCTAGTCTAATAAATCATATTATTAATTTACAGTTGAAGTGATTTCTACTTCATGAGATTGTGAGTAAAACCAAGAGCAGCTGAACTGATTACATAGTCCCAGTCATCCCTTTCTGTGGATATCTCCATGAGGAAACATCCCAAATTGTCTGGTTGTGGGGAAAAGGCAGCAAAAAAGTTATTCCCTCACTTGGGAAAGCCCTGTGAATCCATAGGATACCAAACTCATCTGTGGGAAGACCTTGTGTCTTCACATTGGCTGTTACCCCAATGATGCTCCCCCAGCTCTCTGGAAGTGTAGCTCCATTGGGGTTGTGCAAATGTGACCTTTCCCTAGTCATTCCTTGGACCACAGGGTGGGGGCTCCGGGGGTGGGGGGGAGGGAAAATACTATAGTCACAAGTTCTAATATTGTTTTCCATAAGTCAGAAAGGAAGATGATGTGCATCACCCTGCAAACCCACTTCTTCCGCTGCCCAACCAATCTACTCCTTCCTCCAGGGCAGGGCCTGGACAGCATAGTGAGGCCTCCAGAGGGCCTGAAGGTGAGTACCACAGTATCACAAAGGTGGCTGAATCCTTCTTAAGAACATGTGTAGATCTTGGAGGAATACTCAGGGCTATGCTGAGCTGTTTCTCCTTCTTCATGTAGCTGCTTTTTTTGTAATAAGAAGACGTGTTGCTGTGTGTGAAAGTGAAAACTAATTTTTCAAGGGGATACTACACAGCCAGATCTAATCATGTTTCATATGTGCAGTAGCTTTACAATAATAATGGTATTTTTTGCAATAAGGTGAATGTTTGGAAGGAATTTGGGATTTCCTGTTTGTGCATGGCTGGCTCATTTAGCTGCATGTTCAAAAATATTTAATCATCAGAAGTCCTTGTCTTATTCCCTGCAGATATTGTAAGATGGGTGTGTTGTGAAATGAAGCAAAACTCCACAAAATCATCTGGACATCTTATACATAAATGACTTTAATTGTCTCTGTCTGGCATTACCAGAATAACATTCAGCAATAAAAGGTATTGCACATGAGCATCTGAAAAATGATGCTGTAGAAAAATGTAAACACTGTATTGTATAAAACAAAGCATGTGCACATGGGGAAGAGTTACGGCTGTATATATAATGTTTACTCTGGCAGGTCTTGTTTAAAAGTACAGCCCTAACATTCCCTGAATGTAATTGTCTACAGAATAGGAAAAATAATATAGAATCAGGCAATTTACACTTTAGACAATGAGGCCACATTCTTTATATTCATGGATCAACTGATTATATGGGTAAGATTTATTTCACACCAAATAGCTTGTGCTTGTCTCATCTACAGTATAAACAGGGCTCACTTTCTCTTCGTAAATTGTTCATCTAATGCCTCATAAGAAATGCCGCCTAGAGGAATGGCTTTTACCCCATTCACTCCAGATGGCTTGGATATCAAATTTCAGGAGGTTTCTCAGACATTTTTTCTCTCTTCAGGGAAAGAATTTTGAACTCATCATGATAGCCTCTGTTTGCAAGGTCTAGTGGAGTCACTTAGGTTCAAACTGAGGATCAAAGAGCTGGATGTACACTGCAGACAAGACAAGCTTCATCACCTTCACTCCTGCTACAGTCAGCCAGTAGCACTATGGTGTACATTTATACCACTCATTTTACATTCACTGAGTAATACAGTGCAAGTGTGTGTGTCTATGTAGCAGTATACAAAATATTTCTCTTTGAACCCTATGCCTCCCCCTCAAATAAGGATCACCATGTGCCCCTACTTATACTACCCCAAGTTAGGACCCTGTGTTTCCATTTTGAAAACCGTATGCCAGAAGTCCTGTGCCTCCCATATACCCTCATGCCAGAAGCCTCTGATCCCTCTGACCTCATGTGTTCAGTGTCACCATCACTGCCAACACCAGGGGCTCACTTTGTCTCCTCAGTAAAGGTTGTGGACGTTTTTGTGTGTCTGTTCATCTCTTTCTCATTCACTCCCTCCAATATGCTGTGGGCATGTAGGGAGGTAGCATGTTGATAGTAATTTTTACCTCCTGAGGTCCCTTCCAACCCTGATATTCTATGATTCTATGATTCTATGAAGGAAGTTCTGGTTCACCCTCTGTCTCCTCCTGCTGACTCTTCACTCCTCAGTTGGTAGGAAGCTCTCAGTGCAGGAAGATGGAGTGCTGAAAGCTTGGTGCTGACAGCAGCACTTCTACCTTGGAGACTGACCTCTCCTCACTGCCTTCAAACCAGGCTGAGATTGGATGAGGGAGGGAGACAAGCACTATTATCTTCTCTCCTCTCCCCAGGAAAGGTTGTGAGTCATGTCTTCCCCTCCCCACCACACACATACCTTTTTTTACACCTGTGTTGTGAGCTTTCCTTACTCCACTCCCTGGTCCACCCATCTGACTCAATCAAAAACTCATCAGAACATTTTTGTGAAAAAAATATTTTCCGTGGGGGAAAAACAGCCCTTTCACTAATTTGAAATTTTTAATGGAAAGTTTTTGTTCTGGTCAACATTTTTTTTATTTTGAAACTAAACTTAACTTTTCATTTAGTTTCATTTGGAATTGAATATTTTCATTTCATCTTCGTTTTTGAACCTTAAAACATAAGACCAGAGTCGACCTTCTCTTATTCCTTCCTCTAAGGCTAGGGAGATATTGTGGACCTGATTCTACTCTCACTTAAACAAGTTTCCCACCAGTGTTGAAATGCTATTTTTACCATTCTAACATCTATCATGCAGCTGATGGTGAGGGATTTAACCTTTTCCAAATGTAAGTTCAAAACCTTAGCTTTCCTACTGTTGCTAATGGTTGCCTTAGTGGGAAGGAAAGAACATCTGTTAGTGACTACAGAGGGACTGCTTTCCTTGTTACTTGTGTTGTAAATCAGAAAGTAAATCCTGTTTACCCCTGCCAGCATCCAGTGGAGATAGGGTTATCTTGCCTTGGATGCAACAGGTGGGATTAGTTTTTACAAGTCTCTTAGGAACAAAATATTGCATCTTCTTGACTGCCTTCTGAGTGAGTAATGTAGTTCATTTCCAGTAAATTCTAATGGAAATCTAATCTATCTATCTATCTATCTATCTATCTATCATGGAAAACTACTATAGGGATGTTTTAGTTTTCAAAAATTGATTGGACTATTTCTTCACCTTTAAAGCCAAATGATTTAGCTACCATAGGTGAAATCCTAGCCCCACTGTAGTTGATGGGTATTTTGCCATTGACTTTGGTGGGGCCAGGATTTCACTTCATGACTCTAATTATATAGGAAAAGAGAAGAAGATAAATATAAAACACCTCCAAGAATCACCTAAACCAGAGGTTTTTTATCTAAAAATATAAAAAACCTAAAAGTCTGATCTCACAGCTAGAGATTAAACCTGGTCACCTTTGAAAAGCTGGGGATCCCCTTTCCAAAGCCACAATATAACACTCCTATTTCCAGCCCTCCTGAGATGTGTGATATTAGACTTTAAAGTCATGATATTTATAGTCCAAAAAAGTTGTGAGTTGTCCAAGACTGAATCTTGCCCATTCTGAACCTTGGGCTAGGGCAATTTTAAGAAGAAAATTACACATTTGGAGGGGAAAATAAACGATTCAGTGTCAGGTTAATTTATAGAGATGGCTGTTCGATGCTGCTGCAGGAATCCTAAAGTTAGTTCAAGAGAGAGACAGATTCCTTTGCAGATGATATGGTGATAGCCTCATACAAATACTGTACCTGTGCCCTTTATCTCAAGTCAATATTCAATTTACCACTTGGATATCACCAGTGCATACATTAATTATACACATTATAGACAGATTAAACTACCACTCTGGACATAGAATTGTTATTTTTTTGTAAACAGACTATTGATTAAAGCTGCAACTTTCATTGGATAATACTACACATGTTGGTTTAAAATTAAAATGGCATAAGTGTTAGCAGATGTAGTTGTCACAGCTACTTCACTGCAGCGGTACTACGTCTTTTTAAGAGAGGGGCAAGGGGGACTCAAGCTGTCAGTTTACCTCAGTGCCTAACAAAAAGTTCATTTTATATTCTAGGTGGCATCCAAAACCCAGAGATGTGTGGTGATTTAATGCCCCAAATAGGGGAGCAATCCCCAAATGAAAAGTCGCACATATCCCCCAGTACCCTTAAGAATTAGGGACAGTGGATTGATATGCGAGAAGAAAACACTATGAAATTAATCCAATTTCACATTATTGAAAACTTTAGCTGAAAAGATTAACTTCTTTTTTTTACTCTGCAATGGTTTACAAAGCTTCAGATGCCCACAAATACTAAGCCAGGCCACTTAAAGAACTAAATAAGCTTGCACGGTTTTAAGCTTTCCGACTTTGAATATTAGCTTTGAAGTTGTGTCAAAAACTCACCGCAGCAGAGCTGCTTTTAAACTGAATTCATGACACTGGAATTAGTGTTGGTTGTGTGGCATGCCTAATGATAATCTTGATCATGCTTACCATAGACAGCCATTGAATATGGTGCCTTTGAGTCAATAGTGCTCCAAAGATAAATGTGAAGCATCCCGGCTCTTTTAATTTTTCCACACTTGTGTTTTGGACAGTGTCCACTCTGCAAGACAGCTTACTTAATGACACATGGCATTTTTCCACAAGATAGAAAGATTGCCTGCGCATTCCCTTGGTTAGTCAGTCCCTCCAGGAAATGTACAGTAAGAGCCCAAGCAAAACACCACAGCTGAAAGTGTCCTTTCACTAACCCCAGATGAAGGCTACTACAACCATTAAGTCAGTTTTTAAGCTCCGAGATTTGCAAGTCTGGGCTGGCAGCAATGTTTTAATTAGAGAAATTCTTAATATTTATTTCAATACACATATGTAGCCATTACTTAAAATAGCTAGAAAAGCATTCACCAGCAGCTCTGTTTTCAACATCAGAGTCCTATATTTTCATACATACTCTCATCTCTGAATAAAGAGAACATGGGGCAAGGAATATACTATTTAGCTTTTGGAAGCTTTGTATCTGGCATGGTAATTTTAGAGATAAAAGAGAATTCACATGATGGTAGATCTCTCTCTCTCTCTCTCTCTCTGTCTGTCTTTCACACACACACAAACCTGTCTCTAGTGGTTTGATCCAGCACACATTGAAGTCAATGACAAAATTCTCATTCACTTCAATGGTGCAGAATCAGGCTGTAAGTTCCCAGGACAGAAATTTTGTATCACTCAAAAATTCATTGCTAAGAAAAAACAGATAATTCATCTGAAATATTGAACTTTAAAAATGCATTCCTTTTCCTGACTAGATGATTTCATTTTATGTTTTATTACATACTTAATCAGCCTATTGTGATGAAGCACAATGTAACCGAACACATCAGGCATTTGAGATAAGAGTTGTTTTGCAGTTACAGATGTCGATGATGGTTTTGAAAGTACATTTCTGACTTGAATGCATGAGTAGTGCATAAAAGTAATGCAAAATACCTGACTTTATACCATCGAACCTGGATTTCCACTTTTATGTAATTTAGTGAATCTGAAATGATAATTCAAGTCCCTGCTTCTAGAAATGAAGGAGTAAGAGGAGCAATGAAAATATTAAGCCTGTCAGAGTATTTAAAGTTTGCAAGATTTTTAGCAATTACGTTTTTAAGAATCACTGAATATGATGAACTGGTAAATTCTGGGCCTGATTGTCCACAACATTGCATCTTATGTGGATATTTATATCTGTGCAAAACAAATGTTAAACATTGAGTAAAAGCCTACCAAATCAGAATGTTCTACACTCATTTTGCACAGGAATAAATATCTACAAGGGGCAAGACAGTGAAGAATAAGGCCCTCTATTTGGAAGGTTTGATATATTGCATTGTACCATTATTTGGAGTTTTATTTGTACTGATTTGTATAATTTTCTGGGATTTCTGTGGTATTCAACTATTATTTCTTTCACATATCTATTTCAGGCAATAAAACAAAACAAACACAAAACATAATCCTACATTAATGTCAGGTTAAGGTTGCAAAGTGAAACACTCAAAACCAGGAAATAAAATAGTTCAGATTGCACAAGAAAGATTAACTCTGCTCCTTTTTTGTGTATCAATAGCAATACATGACTTAATTCCACTCTAAGTTATACTGCTGTAAATGCATAATATTTCTACTGACCAGTGGAGTTTAGACACAGATTTCTTGGGAAGCATACTTCATTTTCCATGTAGAATTAATGTCTTTATTTTTGTTAAGATTTCTAGAAAAATATATTTAAGGGGATGTAGAAAATTAAATAATTGTATTCCCTACTGAACTTATTTTCAAATTGTTCTGGGCAATGATTATAAAATTGTTACGCCTATTGTGTTTCTAAGTACTTTCTTTAAAATACTGCCTATTTCTTTAAATTTGCACAGTATTTTGTTGTTGCTATTAAGCTTAATAATAATAATAACTATTTATTTATTTCTTCATTTTATTAACCAGTTTAGGGACCTATTGTGCTAGGCACGCTGCAAACAACAGTAAATCACTGTCTCTGCCCAAGATAAAAGAGATTTTTTTGTAGATGAAAGGTATAATAAAATATATTCCTAACTTCACAAGTGAAATTCAGCCCACTTGTTTCATTGAGTGACAAATAAATCAATCTCACAATATATACTTTCTGAGAAACGAGAGGACTCATCTTTTTATGCCAGTTACACCAGTGTAACTCTATTGGTTTCTATTGAGTTACTCCTAGGGTGAAATTCTGGCTCCATTTAAATTAATGGCTAAACTTCCATTAGTATCATTAGGACCAGGATTTTACCCCTGACTATACCATGTGAGATGAGACTCAGAATTTGCTCTGAAAATTTGACAAAACAAAACTGAACAGCTTCACTCAGGCCTAACTACAAGCAGAACTTTTCATTTATCTGAGCCATAAATGTTATTCCAAATGTCAGTTCCCTAGAATGCTGCCATTTGAAGGAGCTGCCATGGCCTGTTTCAAAAAAATTGGCCTACTGAAAGCAGAACATGTGCATTGTGAGTGAACCCAGCATGTTCCTTGGTGAGAGATACAGTAATGAACTCCTGTTATCTTCCCACATGTGACATAAGGGAAAGCAAGAGGACAAATTAAAGGCATCAGTGATCAAATCTATGGGGGAAAGAGACAGATCCTCAGCTGGAATGAACAGACTTCACCAGTTCAGGATCTGGCCCAAACTTTCACCAGTATTAAAACTGATGGAAAAGATAATATTTTGATGGTTTGCGGAAAAGCAAAACATTTCTCATTTTCACCTCAGAATGTCTTGATAAGAAAAGTCAGTCTTTTCATTCAGAAAACTTGTATTTTGTTGCAAAAAAAGGTCCCACCTCCCCAGTGAAATGCTGAAATATTCTGTTAGAAATGTCATGTTTTTATCTTGGCTAAATGCAAGAAAATTCAGTTTTGCTGAGAAGATGGATTTTTACTATTTTCCACAAAAGCAGATGTATCTGCTAGCTGCAGAAATGGTGATGCTTTTCTCCAGATCAGATTTGTTTAGCTTATTTGGTAGAATCCCTAATGGTCTGTTACCCCACCAATCCCCCCTTCCTTCCCCCTTTGTCATGTTCATTACACTGTACAGAATTTCTGCTCCCATTTATAAAATGGCATTGCCATGCCATTTATTTGGAGGGCAAGACTTTAGTGCCCTAACCTTAAGGTTTGAAATGTTTAGAGTTCCTGGAACCATAGTTTTGAATTTCAGAATTCCTCTGCTTATCCTTCTTAGGTGGCTGTTTGGGGCAGAGACTGTCTCTTTGTTTTATGTTTGTACAGTGCTTAGAACAATGGGGCCCCGGTTTCTAGGCGATAACTGCCATACACGTAATAAATAGTAAATTATAGGAAGCTGAGCTCTAGTGTGTATGGGTCTTCCAGACAAAACTTTAAAAAAATTATGTTCCCACCGAGCACTTCGGACATTAAAAATCTAAGGACACTTTTTGAAAGGGTAGGTCTTTACATCATGTCCTTGCAAATAAATCCTCTCCACCTACCCTATTGTGCTGTGCCCTGGCTGCCTCTCTCACTCTCCAAAGCAGGCACAGTGGCATGTATAGCCTGATCCTGCAAACTCTAGTTACCAGGCATAGTACTGTATTACAGGCATAGCCCTTTGGATACAAGGGGACTGCTCATGATAGTGCTTGCAGGGCCCTTAGTTTGGAAAACGCTTTGGGATTCTTTCGGATTAAAATTGCTCTATAAATGTAAGATATTATTTTCTTGCTCTGTAGCCATGGCAATCTCTTACAATAATACTTTGGGGCTCTTATTTTTTCTTTACAATGAATTTCCATCTATTTGTCACTTTCCTAATGAGTGACAGTGTCAGAGACTTTTATGAGACTACATACTATATATAATTAATAATAATCTTCATTTAGAGCCGTGTCCTAAATACTTACGTTTAATAGTATTAAAAAAGGATTGAAAATTTAAAGTTTGGAAGCAACTTTCATTTGTAATTCTGACAAATAATTTTCCTATTAGCAGTATTGCCAACTCTTATAGTATTATTATGAATCTCACAATATTTGGGGTTAATCTTAAATCCCCAGCTACCATAGTCCTGTGATGAAATTAAAATCTCATCTTTAATTTTTTTTAAAGGAAGTGTCTAGCCGGTGAGTTTGCAAAGGAAAAAATAAAAAAAAATGTATGCTAATAGCCAACCCCCTCCTCCCCTATCCCCCCCCCCCAAAAAACCCCAAGGCTAATAAAACTCAACTCCATATTTATAATTTTTAAAAAAGTTTTGGATGTTTAAAGAAATCTCATGGTGGAGGGGGGCGGCTTACCTAATTTTTGAATGTCTGGAGTTGTCTATTCTGTATCAGGTTACCCCAGAGAAAGTAAAATGGGGGGAAAGAAACACTTTCTCTTTTGAACTTCTACTCAGAGAAATTACCTGAATCTCATACTTTTTAATGCTTTGAAGTGACAAGGTTAATCAGACTTCAAGTGCTAACCTTTACCTTCCCAGAGATACAAACCTATGAAAAACTCAGGTTTGTTTGGGGCCCAAGAGCCATCTGTACTAGGAATGACTCCCATCCCTTTATTATTAGCTGTGCAGACAGACAAAGGATTTCTATCAAAGCCCGCAAAAATTAGCTAATCTGCTTTCAAGTTTTGGACTAAATCCCCCTGAGAGTCTATATCGCTTGAAAGTTTTTTTTAATAGTATGTTTAAAACTAATATATATATATATAGTTTGAAAAGAACAAAGCACTTTTTAGTTATCTTTTAATGTGTTTGTTTAATTGATTTTTTTTTCAAATAGTGGTTTTTTTTTACTCAACAACAGCTGCTGTATTTTTAATAGAGTCTGCTAGGTATCTATGTTCCAGAAGAGTTTGAGTCTCAGGAGGTAGAGGAATGGAATCAGAAAGAGCATCGTGTCTCTTTTGTCACAATTCTGTTAGCAGACTCAAGTTAATGTATGCCTGCCTCTTGGGCAAAAAAGGCTCTGCAACTTGTCCTTGTTTGAAATGAGACTATGCCACTGGCTTAATTTCATTAAAATCAGTCTGCTCAGCTGTGACAACAGGCATGTTTTTCTGTTGTGCAATATATACAATGAGTTATCACCATACGGCCCATACTTGGATGATGGGTTTTTAAATGTCAGGAAATAAATGAAAATATCAACAGTTTGGCAACAGGAAGATTTCTTTTTAATGTGAACCTGACTTTCTGAGAGTCTTTTAGTAAGTTTCTATCCAATACCTAATCAGTATAGATTAATTTGAAATCTAATAATTAAAATACAACTCAGTATGCGTGTTTGTAGTGTGTATATTATGGAGATACGAGTAGCAGTGAACGCTTCTTTAAGGCTTTGGTGAGAGTTGCTCTTACAGCAGAATTAAATTCCCGCTCTTTCAAACTTTAACAACGTAATGTAGTCATTTGGCACTATACCTGTTTTTAGGACTGACTATAACGAATTTGTGACTATAATTCTCATAGGAAAATTACATTTTCTAAATAGTTTTTTGTACTGATATATTTACTAACATTTGCCAAAGAAACATTTTAAAATGCTTCCTTTTTAAAAATCTTGCCCTGTTTTCTTCTGGATTCCTCAAGGTGCCTAACCTCAGGTCCTACAAACTCCAACTACACACACATATATTATTACAATATGGCAGACTTTGGAAAACACATTATTCCCCTTGTTCATCCTAATTACACTGAGTTTAGCTAAGCCTATCTGATGCTGCTCAAATCCATCACTTCTGTTTTTTAACTTTGTCAATCTGACTCCCTGACTAGAGGCAAAATGTCGATGAAACCAAAAGTTTTTGCTTCCATTCTTCAAAATTATTTTTTAATTTAAATTCTATGACTACCTCTACCCCTGATCTCTACAGCTCTCTGCATGTAGCCCTTGTGTGTCAGGCAGGGCAGCTGAGGGGGTGTGTCTAGAGCAGAGGTAGCACTGTGGAATAATATGGGGGGTAAGCAGGTCCGGCCCACAACATTTGGCACCTGAGGTGGGGAGCTCAAATGACGCCCCTATGCCCCCTTGCTTGGGCCAAAACTTTGAAACTCTGGGTCCTAGTGGTCCCCCCACAGTTTGGTACCTGAGGCAGGTGCCTCAGTTCGTCTCATGGTAAGGCCAGCACTGGGGTTAAGCAAGGATTTGTGTTGGCGGGGGGAAGGTGAGCAAGGACCTGGAGAGGCACACAGAGAGCAGGGCTTGGTGGTGGTGTTGGGGAGACCATGACAGGCTAAGCAATGCTTTGGGAAAATAAAGGAATAGTAGCAATGTCTGTGGGAGAAGGAATGGATGGAGTGCAGGCTTAAGGTTAGAGGAGTAGATGTTCAGGGACCTTGATGTGGAAGGGGGCCCAGTGTGTTGGCATTGAGGCACTGGTCCTTTGGTCCTACTTCTGTTCCTGTTGAAGTCAATTCCAAAATTCCTATTGACTTCCATGAGAAGCCTTGAAGCATTACCATGACACTTTTGCCTCAGTGCCTCAGGATGACACTGGAGGCTGTGGGGGATGGAAGGGAGGTTGTTGAGACCGAGAATGAAAACTGAAAAGTGTAGTTCAGGTTACCTAACATCTTAGTTCCTGGCTTCTATGTTTTGTATTGATGTGGTACACAGTCTAGTAACTCTACCTCACACTTAAATATATGCGTGTGTCCCAGCATGTACATGCGTGTATATATATATATACACATATACACAAAGTCACACATACACAGGGCATCAGGACTATATTGGAATGTAATAAAACCAGAATTTTCCATATTAATTGTTCATTTTGAAATCCAAAATAAATCCTTTGTAATCTTCCCTTAAATCAGCATCATTCTCACTCCATTTTGGTGAAGGTTAAATTCTGATAGACTTTCAATGTGTTTTAAAAAAAGATTAAAGCCTGACAATGAACACCATATGAAAGGTTTTCCTTCAAACAATATATTAGGTTCACTGATTCAGCTTAAAACATAAGCCCACATCATAAAGGTCATCATTGAAGTTGCTTTGTGCTGCTGCATCTCTAAATTTTATGTAAGTTGAATTTCATCCCATTTTCACACACACACACACATAACACCAATTGAAGGTGAAACACCACCAAGGAAGGACATGACTCTATTCACTTCTGAGCCAGACACTGACAATACCAGTTTTTTATAGGCAAGGAGTAACAATCATGAGTGAAAGGTAATTAGTTGAAGATATGCCAATATTCAAAAGTCTGTGAAGAAGGGCTGCAGGGTTGAGCCTTTAGTACCATAGAAAAAAATTGTCCTCTGAGCCAGGATATGCACATAGACATAGGCCAGTGGACGAAAAGATGCAGTGTTTTCTCTACATGCTTCTCTCTCAAACACAGCTTCACTTGTTTGAACATCCTGTATAGATCCTGGATTCCTAGTTTCACTCATACCTACTGAGGGAAAGCCAAGTGGAGGACAGAGGGAAGTGATGAACCTTCGTGTGTGTGCGTGTGTGAGGGAAATCCATAGTGTAAATTGCTCTAGGTCTGGCTTCATGGGACATCCTGAGCTGGCAGGAATTCTGGAAATTGTGAGGAGAACCAAATAAATGTTAAAAATGGAATGGTTACAGAATTAGATTTAAAAACTAACAAACCAAATAACTCCAAAAAATACGAGCACAGTAACACCTGTTTATTTTATTTTATTTTATTTTATTTTAGAATAACAAATAGACTGTAGAATTGACTGCAAACTGAACAAATAATCTGCATTTGTTTTTGTTTTTTTCCTGGCTAATTCCCACCCCCTGAAGATGACTGCAACTCTCAACGCCTTCATAGCAAACTGTAAACTCAATTCTTTAATTTAGCCTTCTCACCGTAAGACAAAAACATCCATCCAAAATCTAGTCCTTGAAAGCTAAAAGGAAGAGGGACAAAGAACTATACATTAGTGCAGGGATCGGCAACCTTTGGCCCGCGGCCCACCAGGGTAAGCCCCCTGGTGGGCTGGGCCGGTTTGTTTACCTGCTGTGTCTGCAGGTTCTGCTGATCACAGCTCCCACTGGCCACGGTTCGCCGCTCCAGGCCAATGAGGGCTGCGGAAAGCAGCACGGGCCAAGGTATATGCTGGCTGCCGCTTCCCGCAGCCCCCATTGGCCTGGAACGGTGAACTGCGGCCAGTGGGAGCTGCGATCGGCCGAACCTGTGGACGTGGCAGGTAAACAAACCGGCCCGGCCCGCCAGAGGGCTTATCCTGGAGGTCGGTGGGCCAAAGGTTGCCGATCCCTGCATTAGTGCATATAAATTATAATTTTTGAAAGGGTATAGACAAGGGCATATACACTCCAGAGTAAGCTGAACTTAAATACTCTGTCAAAGTATCTGTATTCTGTGGCACTCTGGTAGAAATGCTGCAGTGGCTTCAGAAAAATTTTAATATTGTTTTATTGTGTTAATTGAAACAAATAAATAACAACAACAATACAGTAGCTTTTTATTATTTATTTTTGGAATTTGGGATAAGGAAGTTTTTTCCCAATGCTACTATATCTTTTTTTTAAGCTGGGACAAGCAGAATTGCACGCAATATTCAAGGTGTGTGCGTACCATGGATTTATATCTTGGCATTATGATATTCTCTGTTTTATTAGCTATCCCTTTTCTAATGGTCCCTAACATTCTATTAGCTTTTTAAACTGCTGCTGCAAACTGAGTGGATATTTTTAGAGAACTATCAACGATGACTACAAAATCTCTTTCTTGAGTGGTAACAGCTAATTTAGATGCCATCATTGTACAGAGAAATATAAGAAAGGCCATACTGGGTCAGACCAAAGGTCCATCTAGCCCAGGACCTGTCTTCCAACAGTGGCCAATGCCAGGTGCCCCAGAATGAACAAAACAGGTAATCATCAAGTGATCTATCCCCTGTTGCCCATTCCCAGCTTCTGGGAAATAGAGGCCAAGGACACCATCCCTGCCTATCTTGACTACTAGCCATTGATGGACCTATCCTCCATGAATCCATCTAGTTCTTTTTTTGAACCCTGTTATAGTCTTGGCCTTCACAACATCCTCTGGCAAGGGGTTCCACAGGCTGACTGTGTGTTGTGTGAAAAAATACTTCCTTCTGTTTGTTTTCAGTCTGCTACCTTTTAATTTCATTTGGTGACCCCTCGTTACTGTGTTATGAGGAGTAAATAACACTTCCTTATTTACTTTCTCCACACCAGTCATGATTTTATAAACTTCTACCTTAGTTGTCTCCTTTCCAAGCTGAAGAGTCCCAGTTTTATTAATCTCTCCTCATATGGAAGCCATTCCATACCCCTAATAATTTTTGTTGCCCTTGTCTGAACCTTTTCCAATTCCAATATATCTTTTTGAGATGGGGCGACCACATCTGCCTGCACTATTCAAGATGTGGGCGTACTATCCATTTATATAGAGGATGGCTCCCCTTTCTCATACAACCCACAATAATCCAGGAAAAGGAGCAAGATGAATCTGAGAATCAGCCACCAGTTACATCTCCCTCGTTCTCTGCCCATCTCAGCTCAAGTTAGAGAAACCAGTTGGCGGTCCCAACTTGTGCCAGCTGGTTATGGTAATGGGATTAATGCCATCTGGGGATACAGAAAAGCAACAACCACTCTGCTGCTCTGCTCCCCATACACACCTTTCATCAGGGGTTGTAAGGAGGGAGGCATAGGAACTTGCTAGACAAGCTCAACAGAATCTGTCTTGAAGTATTAACTGTGTCTCCTTGACCTTTTAGAAGTGTGTGAAAAGATTGGACACTACTGATCTAGAACATTGGGGTCACTACCATAAATAAAATAATTTGCAACAGAAAAAAATATAAACAACAAATTTATCATTCTATAAAAAGGTATTTATAATTTGTAATATGTAATGCATATTTCATGTATGACATTTTTATACTATAAATTTTTAGATCCCAAGTTCTTCAGGACATGGCTTGTGTCTATGTTTTGCACAGCACCCAGTATAACGAAGCTGCAATCCTAATTGGAGCAGGACTTCTGGGCTCTAGCACAATAAAAATAAGATTATATTCATATAAATTGTGCTTTAACTATGTATGTGGAAGAAAATAGACAAACACAACAAATACTATTTAAAGAAAACAAGTGCAAAGGTTATTTGGTCTGTTGTTTTTTAAAAAAAGCCCAGAAGTTTAAAAAATTCCAGGAAAACCCAATGATCACTTAGGAAATTTGATGTGTCTGAAGTCTGGACAAAGATTCAAATTTGTTTAGAAAGTGATGTAACGTTACAGGAACTATATTCAACAGTAATTTGATCTGTCAAAAGTAACAGTGCCCACAAATACGTAGGAGAAGTGCATAGTGAATCAATCACTCTCCTACATTTTTTACTTTGTTAGTGCAGAGCTTGAAAAGTTAATCAGGCATCTAAAGAACTATGAGACGAAAGCCTATGCTCAAATAAATTGGTTAGTCTCTAAGGTGCCACAAGTACTCCTTTTCTTTTTGCGAATACAGACTAACACGGCTGTTACCCTGAAACCTATGAGGCAAGCGTATCAGCGAGACAAACATAAGCGACAAGGGGCGGGGGAGACCCCAACTTTGAAACAGACAGACACACACACATGCATGTACGCACCATTAGTGGGGAATAGGACTGGGAGTTCTAGCCAGCTAGTGTCCATTGATCCTGTTAATTTGCAAGGCCTCTTCTTAGCAAGGGAATAGATTATTTCTGAAATTCCACAAACCTCCAGCACCACAGGCTGTAAGGAGCTCCCTCGGATACTGTCAGGGTGAAAGAATGATTATGTTAGTTTCAGCTCCCCAACCTCCATTCTTTGTTTTGGTTCTTATTTCCAAGAAAAGATCCAGTCCCAACCCCAAGGCCACTTCTAACTTTCCCAAGCTGCAGAAAAGTCAAGCTGAATAGATCCTTAAAGGGCTTGTTTACAATTGGAAATTTACTGAAATACCTATACCAGAATAGTTATTTTGATATAAGCTCTCATGTGAAGACTCTTGTTCCAGAGTAAGAGTACTTTTTCCTGATTTAGCTTAATGCACTTCTAGAATAAAGATCCGCACATGGGGTTTATACCAAAGTAACTATTCCAGAATAGCTGTTTTGGTAAATTTCCAAAAGTAGACAAAACCTTAGTTTCACTACTACACACAAAGTTTTGAATAATAGCAGTTTAACTGACAAGTATTACACTTCCCACATGAATTTACATGACTTTTTTTCTAGCCCACTGTTAATGGCTATTGTTGGCTCTCAGTTACACAGTTTAAATATACAAGTCCCCAAATGGTAAGCAATATTTTGGCAGGTAACTTATGAATACTGAAATCTGCAGTTTTAAAACTGAAATAGGCAGTTATGAAAAAACTAAGTATAAAACATGAAAAAAACTATATTAGTAATCTGATTTAATTTAAATGAGGGCTCAATGCTCTCATGATATGGGGAAAAAAATCTCATTCCACCACAGAAAGAGTGAATAGTTTCTTGGATGAACATTTTCTCTCCTGACACAGCCTTCATTACCTGATGCCTTATTAAAACAAACAAACCAAAAAACCCTCATTTGCCCCAAAAGAACCACGTTTACTGCATCTGGATTACGTTAAACCTCTTTCAGAGTATTAACCATTTACAGAGTTTAAGCAGTTTTCACAGGGCTGGGGATTGGTCATGCAGTTTGACAGGACCTACTTTTAAAGCACTTAATGTCATGTTCCTGTGAGTGTCATACCTAGTATAGTTACTTGTAACAGCCAAAATTACTGTCACTGAAAGAACTAAGCAAAAAAATTTGATTTTTTTTCAGTTCAGAGAATTGTTTTGTTTTTTTGTACATTTAACAGCACTAGGTACATATCAAATGTCACTGTTTTATGTCAAGAGTCAGTTTCTCTATAACAAAAAGGATGCTTAAAAAGATTATCAGAAAAAGATGTTTTAAAATATATTTTAAATTTCATGATCTACTATTTAAAGAGTACCATTAAAACCTGGAAATTTTTAAAATTAGTCAATTTGAGGTTGACAGCATCTCCATAAAATCTACTGTCCTTGATTAATAGATATGCACAGTTATTATATTTGGATAAATGCCAGGCTGATAACTTATACTTCTGAACATAAACTGACCATCAACTTGGGTGAGAATCCCCACATAGAAAAGTTGTGTTCAGGTGACCAAATACATTATGAAGATCGACAGTGGGGCAAGAAGCATATGCTATTCTTCCTTTAAAGAGACAGGGCATGGACATATGACCGAGAGGTTTATTTCAATATAGCAAACCTATTTTTTCAAAAGATGAATACATTCTTCTGTCTCGTCCTTCCAGAGATTCCAAATATTGAACTTCTCGTATGAAAACAGGCACAACAGAATAATGAGACTCATATGGTCACACTCTTTACATTCCGTCATTTGCTTTTATTTTTATAATTAACCCACATCATGCCATACTATGTCCTACTGCAGGCACAACACCTAACATATCTGTTGTTGATACTTAAAAACTCAGCATATTTGTGTAACTGACTCTGAACTTTACTCCCAAAATAATACAATCCCAATTAGATAATTCCTTTGACCACATGCTTACAGATGAAAACTGCAAAATACGGCTCATGTTTTTGCTCGTAGGTTATCTAAAAATACTCACTTTGTGCTTTGTTGTAACCCTAAAATATGTGCAATGTGGATTTTAGATTATTATATGTAACTCACAAATTGCACATTTTTTAAAATTTAAAAATGTTATAAGTGCTCCTTCTATGGCTACTATTTGAGTGATACCTTCTTATGAGATCAGGATTTATGTCATCTATAAACAGCAAAATCTCAGGATGGGTATCCAACACAAAGAAAGATGTGATTGAGAACAGAGAAGCATTAGCATAGTAAGGAATGGATTCACAGAATACAGCAGTACTTGAACTAAGAAACAGTACCCTGCAATAGGAAGAACTGAAATCTATATTCATGGAAGGAGAGACATCATAAAAAGGCATCATAAACAAGGCTCAGACTACAATTCCTCAGAAAGTATAACAAAGAACCAAAAGAAACAACACATTTTAACACAGGACGACTCAACAATCTGGAGGTTAAAAAAAAAATTCTTTCAAACAAAACAAAGAAAAGGCACTAAATATGGGCATATCGAATCAGCTGGCATTTGCAGAGGAAGCATGAACAATAATTTAAAAAGAATAAAGAAAAAGTGGAATGAGCTAATACTAGCCAGACTGATTACAGGGAATAAGAAGTGTTTAAAAATATACCTGAGAGAAGAGTTGTGTTAGCAACTAGACTACTAATAAGGTAGAGGAAATAAATCATAAATTAATTCTTTTAAACTAAGCCCTGGTCTACACTTTAGGGTTAGGTCGAATTTAGCTGCGTTAGGTCGATTTAAAAATGAGTGCGTCCACACAACCAACCCCGTTCTGTCGACCTAAAGGGCTCTTAAAATGGACTTCTGTACTTCTCTCCGGCGAGGGGATTAGTGCTAAAATCGACCTTGCTCGGGCGAATTTGTGGTAGTGCGGACACAAATCGATGGTATTGGCCTCTGGGAGCTATCCCAGAGTACTCCATTGTGACAGCTCTGGACAGCACTTTGTACTCCGATGCACTAGCCAGGTACACAGGAAAAGCCCCGGGAACTTTTGAATTTCATTTCCTGTTTGGACAGCGTGGCAAACTCAGCAGCACTCAGCAGCGCAGGTGACCATGCAGTCCCCCCAGAATCGTAGAGCGTAGAATGTTTCTACGCTCCCCCTATTATCTCTGTCCCTGAGGTTATCGCAGATTAGAAGGCGAAAAAAACGCACTTGCGATGACATGTTTTCTGAGCTCATGCAGTCATCCCGGAGTCATAGGGCACAGCTTAATGCATGGAGGCATTAAGTGAGCATGAAGAGTGGAGGCAGGATGCAATGCTGAGGCTAATGGGGGAGCAAACGGACATGATGAAGCATCTGTTGGAGCTGCAGGAAAGCCAACAAGAATACAGACCCCCGCTGCATCCACTGTATAACCGCCTGCCCTCCTTCCCAAGTTCCATATCCACCTCACCCAGACACCCAAGAACGTGTGGTGGGGCGGGGGGGTGGGGGAGGGAGGCTCCAGGCACCCAGCCACTCCACTCCAGAGGATGGCCCAAGCAACAGAAGGCTATCATTCAAACAGTTTGATTTTTAGTTTGGCTACAATAAGCAATGTGACCTTGTCCTTCCTTCCACCCCCACCCCACCCAGGCTGCGTTGTCCGTTATCTCTTTTTTTTTAATTAATAAAGAAAGAATGGATGGTTTCAAAACAATAGTTATTTATTTATTTCGAAGGGGGGAGTGTGGTTGGCTTACAGGGAATTAAAATCAACAAAGGGGGCGGGTTTGCATCAAAGAGAAACCACCGAAGCCTGGCTAGTCATGAAACTGGTTTTCAAAGTCTCTCTGATGTGCAGCGCGCCTTGCTGTGCTTTTCTAATCACCCTGGTGTCTGGCTGCTCAAAATCGGATGCCAGGCGATTTGCCTCAACCTCCCACCCTGCCATAAGCATCTCCCCTTTACTCTCACAGATATTATGGAGCACACAGCAAGCAGCAATAACAATGGGAATGTTGGTTGCGCTGAGGTCTGACCAACAGCACCAGCAAGCTTTTAAATGTCCAAAGGCACATTCTACCACCATTCTGCACTTGCTCAGCCTACAGTTGAACTGCTCCTTACTACTGTCCAGGCTTCATGAGCCATGGGAGCAAGGGGTAGGCTGGGGTAGGTGTGACCATGCGGTGCTGCAGTGTGGGAGAGCAGCCTGAGGCCTCCAGTTTGCAGAAGAGCATGACAGCAGAGTTGCAGCGGCAGCGGTGGATGAGGACGGTTAGCAGTCCTACTGCACCGTCTGCTGTGAAGGCACCCAGGAGCTGCTGTGGTGAAATAATGCCAGCTGCTGCAGGTGCTTCTGTGTCGAAAGCTTGGAGGTCCTCGTAGGGCAAGGTACCTTGGCCAAGGCAAAAGAGCAAGAGCCCTGCAGCTGTTACATGTGTCAACCACAGAAGTGCTATGAGATATTACAGCGCCGACCAGACTGGAATGTACGGCTGGAAGAAGTCTTCACCAGCAACAAAGGACAGGGATATGATGCACCTAAAATCTAAAAAGGCCCGCACATTTCCCAGAGTACTACCCTCGATAACAGAACGTCAATGATTGCATTGGCTACTTGGATCACAGTAGACTTGCCCACAACAGCAGCGGTGACGGTGAGCTGAGCAGGCTCCATGCTTGCCGTGGTATGGCGCCTGCATGGGTAACCCAGGAAAACAGGCGTGAAACAATTGTCTGCCATTGCTTTCATGGATGGAGGGGTGACTGAAGACATGTACCCAAAACCACCCACAACAATGTTTTTGCCCCATCAGGCACTGGGAGCTTAACCCAGAATTCTAATGGGCGGCGGAGACTGCGGGAACTGTGGGATAGCTACCCACAGAGCACTGCTCTGTAAGTCAATGCTAACCACAGTAGTGAGGATGCATTCCACTGACTTAATGCGCTTAAGGTGGATATACGCAATTGACTGTATAAAATCGAATTCTAAAAATCGACTTCTATAAAATCGACCTATTTCGTAAATAAAGAGATGGACTATAAGAAAATAGACCTCACAGAAATAATTGGTTACAAAAAGAGCTCAGGCAAGAGCTGCAAACCCTGCACTGCCTGGCACACAACTTCATTCCCGTGGAATGAAGCGTCAGATTTTAACTGAGATAAAGAGAATGGGGCAGAAAGGTGGGCTACTGCACAGGAAAGCTGATTGAATAAATACTAACAACCTCAATTGGGAAGCAGATATGTGTGAATTTGATAATAAAAAGGAGTATCTAATTTTTCAGACTGGCACACCCTTAAAAAATTGCTATTTTAAAAGTGCAGTTAAGTGAATTAAATGAAAATCATTTTAGAAGATATACACACTAGAATACCTGGACTTTGAAGACCACTCAGAAGCTTCAGCTAATGTTCAGTTTTGCCACTCACCTTCTGAATAGGGTAAGCTACCAAGAGTATATAAACACCTGTGCTTTATATGCTGTATTAGATTCCAATTCTTTTGTGGATTAAATTCAAGGTACTCATTCCTTGACAAAACCTTAAGCTGAATAAAATCCAGTTATCTTTGTAGCCAGCTATCTCCTATGCATGAGTATGCCATCTGTTTTTACCAGAATGCTTTGTCTGGTCCAAAGATGATGTGCACAGAAGGTAACATTGTCAACTGCAGGGTGTCACCTCTAAAAGTAGGTGCTATTGGATATGTAACCCTTCTGCCAGTCAGAGTTGGCAGCAAGAAGGGCCAGGTTCAATATCTAGGGGTTCCTTTTCAACAATACAACACAAAGCTAGCTTATGCCCCCACCAGCAACCTGGGTCAATTACACACCACCCCCTGGGTGCCTCTAGGAGGCAATACTTCCTCTCTCGCAAGCACAGTGTCTGAGTGTAGCAAAATCTTCTAATGAAAGGAGGCAAATAACTCAGCATTAATTTGGGAAAACACTGCAACTAGAGACCTGCTGTAGGGCGAGGTGTGGAGTCCCAGTGGTGCTTACCTGGGGCAGCTCCCAGGAAGCATCTGGCAGGTTCCTCTGAATCCTAGGGTAGGGTTGGGTCAGGTCAGGTCGGGTCGGGTGGGTGGGGTCGGGGGGCGGAAGGCTCTCTGCCCGCTGCCAGCACCTGCAAGCCCTGCCCCTGCAGCTCTGATTGAGCAGGAGAGAGCCAGTGCAGCATGCGGAGACCCCCTCCGCCTCTGTGCCCAGGGGCTGCCCACATTGCAGGCTCCTGCCAGCGGGCGGGCACATGCGCCGCTGGGAGCTGCCCCAGGAAGCACCACGATGCCAGCCCTGGGACTTTGGCGGTGATGGTGAATGGTCTGTCCCTGATACAGGACAAAGGGCGTCCCGACCGATGTGCAGTCGGGATGCGGGACAAATGGGTTAAGATCAGGACTGTCCTAATAATATTGGGATGTCTGGTCACCCTAGTGAAGGACCCTGTGTGTTTCTTTATTCCACCAGATATTCCCCAACCATCCTTTGCCTTTAGTCATAACTAGAAAGTCTTCTGGTATTTGTTTTCTCCTGTGTATTTCCTCTCTTGTAGATTTCACAATATTTTATTTTTCCTTTGACTCACTATGCAAATAGGCCTCCATTGTGAGGCAGACAATACACACATATAGGGAGATAAGTATCTACTGCTTCTTGCCTGAAAGGAACATGTCCAAAGCATGTCACCTACTGGTGACCTGCCTTAACACCAAGGCCTTAAGGGCATAATTTTTAGTATAGATACATAACTTCTTGAATATTATCCACATATACATTTTGCAATAATTGTGATGACCAGTGGGCTACTGGCTTTTCGTAGGGACCCCATATGACACCCTTTGGTGATCTATTATACAAATAAATGACCTAGGTGGTCCCTGTAAAACCTATGCACCCTGGTGCTCTCTTCCAGGTGTCACCAAAGGGCCCCTGGGTCACATTAATGTCTAGATCTCTTTTTGTAGATAGATGAAGCTTAAGGATGAAGTCAATGAGAGTTTTACTATTCACTTCAGTGGAGCCAGAATTTCATCTCACGTGTCTGTGTTGTTTCGTCAACTGCCTTTGACACCATTGTTCATAAGCTGTTGATGTGATGAAGGAACCTAGCAGAGGTAGATGAGGCTGCTCTTGAATAGCTCCATTATTTTGGTCCCAGAAGGTAGTTGTAGACAATTACTCATTTCTTCAAGGGATATCTCTATTATGTCACTCTGCATTTATGCTTTGAATGGGGCTGTGCTCTGTAGCAACCTTTTCATCATACTTTATGGTGCACAAAATTACTCAAGGACTCTACTTTACATTCACTTCTTGTCTCTCATGCATGCCACATCTTGAGCCAAATCCTCAGACTGTGTAAATAAGCATAGTGGCACTGATGTCAATGAAGCTATGCCCATTTACACCAGCTGAGGGCCTGGCCATTTGTATATAAATTACTTTATTTCACTCTGTTTATTTGGTATACACAGCAGAAGATGCTATGTATCTGTATCTAAGTTTGTATCTAAGTTTGTAAGGAAAAGTTGGATATTTTATTGTATTAATTGGAAAAAAAGTGCATAAATTTGTTATTAAAGATTGTATTCTAAAGTGCACAATGAATAAAGGGGCAGAGTTAAGGTTATGAGTACAACCTGATCTTTGCAATTTCCTAAAATTATGGTGTTTTGACACTTTATTTTATTGACAAAACTGAAAGCAGAAATTCACATAAAATTGATTACAGGAATACATATCACATACTGGAATTCAGGCCATGATTGTTTGTAATTAATTTAATCAGTTTAATAATATAATTAAATAATGTCTACATGTTAGGAAGATAAACTATATATTTCTTTCTACATAGTAGAAGAACTACCCCAAACGTCATCTGCCAGGAGAAAATCAATAAAAAGACCAGAGCCCAGATACTTGGCTATAACACTGAAAGCACAATAAGGAATCGATGAACGGTAATTGTTCTGTCAAAACACAGAATTTTGTGTGTGTGTGTACAATGGTGGAAACTGCGGAAAAGATCTGTTTAAAGTATGAACACATCTCTTAAAAGCTTTCCCACTTACCATTGCAGAAAACATAAATTATATACTTTGCAACCAGCTGTGATGGTAGTACAGGCAGCTGCTCCCAATTTGCTGGATAGTGCCATTGTACATATCGTTTGCTTCCCAAATGACTTGCAATTTCCAAATGTGCATCTTCGCACTTTGTGGCATTTCAAGAATTTGAAAAGTTGTAGCCATTTAGCACGACCAATTCTACAAGATCGTTACTGTTGTAGAGGTGATTTGCATTTTTTCTGTCTTACAGTAGTCTACTTAATACCAGTCCAGGAACACTAAAAAGGAGTTTAAAAAAATTAATGCTTTACAATGGTTTCTGGAAATAGTTTAGCTGTCACTTCCTTTAGGTAGGATCCATATGCCTTCATGTGAATATCCCCTCCATTTCAGGCAACTTTCCTGGCCCTGTGTGTATTTACTCAGTAGGTGCAGAAGCAGTGCCTTTTTTAATTGTAGTCACTAATAGGAAGAGCTACCTGAAACCGAATGGCTCCAGGGTGATTGGAAATGGTAACTTATAAGAGAAAGCTTGATCTTACAAAAGCATAAAATGCAAAAGGTGAGGATAAGAAATGAGAGAAGAGACAACAGAGATAAAGGGAGAAAACAAAAAGGAGAGAGATGAAAAAAGAGAAAATGTAGAAGAGAAAAGATGAGTACGTGTCTAGAAGGAAGTTGTTTAAGGGAAAGTAAAAAAAGAATTTCCTAAACTACACAAAGTTTCCAGCAAGTTAAATCATGGACTTTCTATGACTGTTCAGTGAGACAGAATCTTATGAGATTCTATCCTCTATTACAGCATCCTTTTGCAAATCGGTTCTTGACTAGAAAAATGAAAGAATGTGAGGGCCTGATATTACACAGCTTACAGCAGCTAGTAGCCCTGCAGCAGTGCTACAGAGATGTACGGCTGATGCTGTACAAAAGCATGTTTCTGATGAACATTCTTGATATGGACTGGAAAAGCAACTTGATATATATCCAGCTGATAAGTTACTTTAGCTCCAGACAACTAGGGGCCTGATGTCACAGTCAGGAATGAAGTCAAAGAGACAAATCCTACAGTCAAAATTACAGCTTGTAAGTAGAGCTGGGTGAAATTTTTCAGCTGCAGCTTTTTTCAGGGAAAAATACAGATTCAGTGACACCAAAACATTTTGTGAATTCATGTCCATTTAAATTAATTGTTTTGGCTAAAAAAATCCTTTAAAAAATCTGAAAAATTCAAAACACTTTGTTTTGACATTTTCAAAACCAAACACTTTATTTGTTCACACTGAGAGATCTTTTTGTTTCAAAATTTCCTTTGATTCTATTGAAAACTACAATAAAAAATATTTTAAAATCTCAAAATCTTGAAAAAACATTTGGATTTTATTGAAACAAAACATTTCATTTGAGTAGAAACTAGTTTTAATTTTTTATTCTTTGATTCACTGATTTTTTTTAAAATGTATTTTCTGTTTTTCCTGAAACAAAATATGTTTACAGACTGAAAAAGCCATTATTCACACAGCTGTATATGTAAGCATTACCTACAGCTAGGGTTGCCAACTTTCCAGTTTCTTAACATTGGACAGTATAGCCCTCCCCCACCCCCCCCCCCCCGGCTCACTTGCTTCCCCTCTTCCTCTCTCCCCCCAGCACTCACTTGTCACCTACAGAGCTGGGCTGGGAGCTGAAGCAGAGCCTGTCCATAAGATGCAGGTAGGAGTCGGCTCTGATTGAGAAGGGGCTGGCGCAGATTGATGACCTGGCATCCGCAGTCCCCAAGCACTGGGCTAGGCTGGTGGTGGCGTTTGCAGGCGGTGGTCATGGGGTGGGAGGGCAGGGGATGTTGTCAGTCAGTCTGGGTGAGCCGGGCCGGGCTGGAGGAAATGCCCTTCCTTCTCTGTGCTATGTGTGCAAACTGGAGGCCAGGCTCCACAAGGAGTCGCATGCCCTGGCTTTAAGGGCGCTGCTGGGCTGGGTTGGGCTGGGCTGAGCCCTTATCTGAGTGTGAAAGGGAGGGAGGCAAAGTAGAAGCTGGTGCTGCAGTCACCTCTGCCCCAGGCAGAAGTGGCCACCCCGCATGGGATCCCTGGTTAGGGTTCCGGCTCTGGTGCCAGTCACACATGTCTCATAGCCCCTGGACCCGCTTCCCATGGAGATGGGGTGTTTCTGCAGTGGATGGGGGGAAGGGAAGATCCAGAGAGCAGAGAAGAAGGTGGAAAATAGGAAGTAATCCAAACACAATCCCATGGTATTGACACTGACTTGGGTCACAACCATGCTGCCCCCAGCTCTCTGCAAGTGCCCAGGTGCGGTCACTCATGCTGCGATGGGCACTGCCTTGGCCCCCCTGTTCTGGTGCCCCTGTGGGCAGTAACCAAACTTTTGGTGTCCAGTCAGTACTTCTGACAGGACACTGTACAGGTCCTCTTTTGACCTAACTTTCCATTCAAAAACCAGACACCTGGCAACCATACTTACAGAAGGGGGTGAAGAAATGTAGCGGACACTCCTGGAAACATTGTATTCAGTCAATCTCAGAGGCAACAAAGAAAACAGAGTCAACATTGATGTCCCTGTCCTGAGTGAGTTCCACTGGTTATTGCTCCACCCTTATTCTCCCCTTCCCCATTCACCTTAGAAAGGCTGGGATTGAAATTAGTCCCTGTCCAGCATAGTGTGTGTGTGTGTGTGTGTGTGTGCTTGCCTTTTCTCTCTCTCTGGAACATCCATACAAGGCTACTCACAAGCTAGACCTCAACTACTAATGAATCCTTACTCGAACCAAACTCCCACTGATTTCATCAGGATTGAAGAACATTGCAGAGTATTACCTCACCAATGACCCATACTAGTCTGTAGACAGAGGATTTTAGGATGAGTTTTAATAAGATCCTAAGTGGCTTGAGAACATAAGTTGCTCAATGAGACTTGAGCTGCTAAGTCATTCATCATTTTTCAAAATTCCACTCTTGGGGTATTTCTGCACTGCAATCATAGAATGACTGAGCAGTGAAGCCATGCCGACATGGCAGTGCGGGCTCACCACCTGAGTAATTACTCAGAGTTCGGGGCAGACCTGGCATGAAAGTCCACATTGCAATGACTTCACTGCTGGCATGGAAGTGCACATTGCCATGGCTTCACTGCTTCAATGTTCAGGCTATCTACATTAAAGCTGGCTCAGGTATGTCTACATGAGCTGCAATCACGCCATACGCAGTATCGACATACGCTTAGTCTCCAGTATTTTCAGTGCAGCCTATTTCACAAACACTAAATGTATTTACAAAAAATGTAAACTCTACAACAGAAATAAGTGTTAAATGTTGCTGTTAGGACAGACAGAAGAATGAAAAAATGGCAACTTAAAAGAAAGTTTGCCCAGTTTTAGTCTGAGGGCCATATGCAGCCTTCCAGCCTTTCCAAGATGGGACAGTCCAGTATTCAGCATTTCTATAGATATTTTAAAATGTATGTGTTGTAGCAAAGGTATCTGTACAAATAATATGCCAGTGCTACATATTTGCTCCCTGTCAATGATTTGCATACCAGATTTGTTCAGTCCTCAAGTCAAACCAAGATTGTTCTAACTGCTGTACACTTAGGCTTTTTTTTTTTCAATTCTAGATATCTCCTCTCTGCTTCATGCATCATCCCCAACAATAAAAAAAATCTGAAAGAAATACTTAGGAATTTTGTTGATGATTCATGTGGTAGAATAGAATACTGTAGTTTTTTCTGCTAGGCTAGAAAGGCTGTTGATAAACACACAACCATAAAAATGATTTCCTACTTCTGCAAAGTGATGTACAAATGTCTACTAAAATGCCAGAAATATTGGCATCGAAGCAAAATTGGTGAAAACTAAAACAAATGTCAACTTCTCTGTGAGTACAAACATTGTAAAGAGTGTCGGTGATTAAAAATATGGGAGTGCTACCATTGCGATGACACAAAACTTACGTTCTTTCTTTTTGTGATCATTAAAGATTCTATGTATAATACTTTTCACAAGATTAGATAGTACAGAAGTTTTGGCTGTATTCTATTTTGGGTTATTGTATTCTATCTACCTAAATTCCACTTGTTGATGGAGATAGTCTTCTTCTTTTTTTCCCTATGTTAACCTGCTGTGTAGAGATAACTTGTATTATTAAACTGTCACCATGTTCCACCCATGAAGGGGCAACATTTAAATGGTTTGTTAGTGGCTCCTGTCTATATATCTGATTCTCCATTATCTTGCAGATTATTTAGTCATTTACATTAGTGCAAAGTGAAAACACAGTGTGTACAAAATACTACCATTCTGATTTGGTAGTATTCTAAACACAACCTCTTTGCACAGGTGGAAATTACTGTATAAGAGGCAAGTCAGTGGAAAATCAAGCCAATAGATTGTAAAGTACCTCACAGTGCCAGATGCTATACAAATTAAAGATATAATTAGTGCAGTGCATGATGATGTTATACCTTTGTTTTCTATGCACCTCTTCAGTTTCTAAGAGGCTGCCAACCGCTGAAAGCAGCTGCGATTTCGTGCTCAGTTTAGATGCAGACTGTTGGAGAGAAGACATTGTCAGTGCTGTCTCCTGGAGGTTTCACTGTTTTTATTTCTTATTGTGCTGAATGACATCTAATCTTAATCAAAAGTAAAAGTCATTCATTCTGAGTGTACCTGCCTTCTTTATGTGTATGGAAACCACAAAAAGTAATAGTGTTCTAAAGAAACTTCTTTCTTGCTGAATGCTAACAGTGAAGTTGATTAGTCCTTTAAATACCCAATTTATCAGCTGATGCTCCAAGATCGTTTGCATAATACTTTGAAGTGCTGCCTCCCATAAATGTCAAAAAGAATTAAGGAAAGAATAAAAAATACTAGATTCATAGATATATTTGAAAACTAATTGTGAAGAAAATGCCAATGTTCTTTTATGACTGACCTAATTATCAGGGGGTGAGACGAAAGATGACAAGACATAGAAAGGTATATCTGACAAGTCAGTGTCACAGACCATTGCTTCATTGCTTAGCTAAGCAAAAGCCCATTTTGATGGTGCAGTAAACATTAGCAGCTCTTTAAAAAATTCCAAAGTACAAGGAAGATTCTGGTAATTGATATCATACATTCATTTGTTCAGCTTCAGTCTTCAGATACTCTTTGTAAAAGGTAGATTATTCTGGCAATTAAAAGTACAAGTACTGTAGTTTGAATACAGAAACAAAAATGAACCTTCACATTGGTGTGCAAGGTGTTTGAGATGGGAGTTCTGTTGGAACTACATAACAGCTGTGTTAGATTGGTGAAGCTGAAAAATTATATTCAGTAGAAAATGTTTACAATTTAGAAATTATGGATAATTGCATTTTTGCAGCATTTTTATTTGTTTGTTTTGTGCCAACAACTAACATTCCTTATGCTCCATGCTCCTTCTTTCCTAAGTCCTAACTTAGACTTCTGGTCCATAAGCAAAGACACCCAAATACTTCCTACAAAGACTTCCACCTAAAACTGTGCCAGACATGTCCATCTTGAGTTGCCCATATGACTTCTACTGACTGCCCAACACTTGTGCCCTCTACCATTAGTAAAAATATATTTTTTTCTGTGGATAAACCATCTCGCCCTGTCCATGAATCTCTTAAGGTGTCCCCTAGCAGTTCTACATATTTACTGAGGGCAATTCCTTCTTGCACAAGAGAAGGAATTCTGGGTCACCTGGCATTGGCCACTGTTGGAAGACAGGGTACTGAACTAGATGGACCTTTGGTCTGACCCAGTATGACCATTCTTATGTTCTTATGTTCAAAAGCAGCGGCCACAATAGCATGCCAGCAAGGATCACTATGCATTGCTCTTTCCTACCTCTAATACCAAACTCTACCAACCCTAACTCTTCCAAGTCAGTGAGGGCTCACTGCCATAGCCATGTTTTTGTTTTGTGGCCTATAAATTATGTGGAATGAACTGTTTGCTCAGCCCTGCTATTAATGGTACTGTCACTTATAATATTCAGTTCACAGGAATCATTGGTAAATGGACTAGACAGACTTTACCCTTTGGACAGCACAAATATCTAATGGCATCACAAGATATCTTGGTCCCTAACTTGCAATGGATAGGAGCACTGTGGACGTACATAAATGTATGATACATATCCACATGTATATATGTCAGGCTGCACCTGATTCCTAAGATTATAATAGGGTGGGAGTTTTGGACATTGGAAATGAAATCCTGGCCCCACTGAAGTCAATATAAGTTTTGCCATTGGTATCAATCTGTGCAGGCCAACACTGAATGCTTTTGAAAAATCCCACCAATATTGTATGAGGAAAAAAAGAATTCTGCTGTCCCTAACTTTTAAAATAGAACAGCTAACAGCAGGCTAATTGCAAAAAGATTTAAGAGTAAGAAAAAAAAATACCAGTGGTTATTAGAATTTGTCACACAAAAAGAAAAAAAAATCTACCATATTTCTAGCAAGCAAACTACATTTCCATATTTCTTTAGGTTGATGTGTTATATTTAAATTAACTTCTCCAGCTAATGGTTGGTTCTCTAAGAAATGTACCAGCTGCTGAAGCTGGCAGAATTTTTACAATGTATGCCTGCAATTCAAAAATAATTTGTTTTTATGAATTATCTAGAGTATGACAGTTTGTCTACAAATATGTCACTCTTTGTTTACCTCACTGTGTGTTAATTGGATTAGCCCCTTATTCCAATGAAAGGAACTGAATCAGCCTTTATGGATGCCCTGCTGTTTGGCCTACCTCTGCAGTCTCCTCCCAAAAAATTCCTATTGCTACTAAGAACAGCAGGGAGTGCAAAGCCACCCACTGGGCAATAGTGTGGGCTTAGCAAGACTAGGCTAGCTAGCAAATTAAGAGAACTGGGTTTTTTATAGAGAAGCTGGTTAGCTGCATGCACAGAGCTAGATCTCTTCTGTACAACAGTATGATTAAGTCTAGGAGGAGCCTTAATAGACCACCAATTGCTAGAAGCCTTTTAGAGTCAAGTGTTGGGGTGAATGATTTTGGAGTTTTGCTTGTTGTTGGTTTGGTTTGGTTTAGTTTGAAGTCAGCTTCCTCCTCTCCAAACAGCTGATGCTTGCATTAAGCTAAGATCAAATAAAAAGCTTATTCAGCATTTCAGAGAGACCCAGGAGGGGGGAAAATAGTATCAGAGGCTAAGCTTTCTTATGCCTCCTTTGTATGTGTCAGTTTACATTATCCTGTGTCATGTATCATTTTTCCCAGTGCACTTAATATTATAATGAGAGGGGGATTATTATTATAGAAATATAGAAAGGCACAGGAATAGATTTGCATGAAACCACACCTTTGACCTGAACCTTTGAACCCTATAGCTGTGAAATAGGCTATTTATACAGTCCCTGGATTATTTGGATAGATTCTTATATTGCTCTTTTTTGGGGGGAGGGAGAAATGATACATGTTTCTTTTTATCAGCTGCAACAGCAGCACTAGTGTTATGATAACTGAATAACTACTGGTATATATGAAATGTTTCTTTCAGTATGTTGGTACAGTATGGAAGTGATAAAACCAAAATAAATAGTCTTCAGTATGATGAGAAGGGATACATTTTACTGGGAGAAAAGGGTCTTACTCTCTCTCATAGGCAGCATATCCTTTGACGTTTCCATTTATGACTACTATCTGACATCTGATGAGGAGCTTAAGGTAAGGAGCTGAGCTGATTCATCCCCAGAGTAGGTCCATCCTCTACACACTGATTGTGGCAGGTATCCTGTGGGGAAAAAACAGTATGTGATCATGTAGACTATATCATAATGCATAGCATCTCTTGTGATAAATTCTATACATTTCCAGAAGGCTTTAGACAGCATACACAGACCCAGTCTCAGAGAAATTACGGCATATTGTGAAATATCAGCAAAAAAATATTAGAATAATCAAGGATCTAAAAGGTAATGCTGAATGTACAGTCAGAGATAGTGATATCAGCCAATGGTTTGCAGTAACAACTGGAGTAAGACAAGGGTGTATTAAGTCTCCACTATGGTTTGCACGGATCTTTGACCATGTCATGAGGAAAGTAACCACAGAAGGCAACCAAGGAATTTTAGGGGCAAATGATAAAGTTGGATGACCTCATTTTTGCTGATGACATTGTTCTGCTGAGTTTGACACATCACTTAATGGAAGAAAAGACAGAACTTTTGGCAGACACAGCAAAACAAGTCAATTTGTTCATCAAAGGGAAGACAAAATATATGGCTATCCATGCCCCAAAAGCAACCATCACAGTGGACAGGGACACAACAAAAGAAGTATGTCATTTTTTCCAAGCTAGGGAGTCAGATGTGAAATTATGGTGACACCATGCTGGATGTCAAGCAACAAATACCAAAAGCAGCAAATAACTTTCATAAGCTTGAAAAGATTTGGAAAAGTACATAAGAATGGCCATACTGGGTCAGACCAAAAATCCATCCAGCCCAGTATCTTGTCTACCAACTGTGGGCAATGCCAGGTGCCCCAGAGAGAGTGAACCTAACAGGTAATGATCATGTGATCTCTCTCCTTCCATCCATCTCCACCCTCTGACAAACAGAGGCTAGGGACACCATTCCTTACCCATCCTGACTCATAGCCATTAATGGACTTAACCTCCATGAATTTATCTAGTTCTCTTTTAAACCCTGTTATAGTCCTAGCCTTCACAACCTTCTCAGGCAAGGAGTTCCACAAGTTGACTGTGCACTGTGTGAAGAAGAACTTCCTTTTATTTGTTTTAAACCTGCTGCCCATTAATTTCATTTGGTGGATCCTAGTTCTTATATTATGGGAACAAGTAAATAACTTTTCCTTATTCACTTTCTCCACACCACTCATGATTTTAAGTAGCATGATTGGCACTGTCACAAAAATACACTTTTTAACACAGAAATCTTGTCTGTTCTCTTTAATGGAGCAGTGTCATGGAAATCTGCAACAGAAATTAATAACTAGATCACCTAATTCCAAAGTAAATGCCTGTGGAAGATCTTCAGAGTCCATTGGAAAGAGTTTCTTGCAACATCAGCAATTCTAAGTAAAGCAAACAAACCTAAAACATCAAGCATGGTAAGAAGATGATGGCCATATTTAGGAAACACTTTATGTCACTGATGCAACTTCCACATCACGTGATAATATGGGCATGACCTGAGAAGAGAAAAAGAGGACAACCTAGAGAAACATTATGCAAAACAATAGAGAAAAAAAAGCCAAATCCAGCATGACACTTGAAAGCCTGAACAAACCAGCACAACTCCAACATAAATGGTGGAAAGTGGTGGACACACTATACATCTGAGGATACAGGAGAAAGCGAGCAAGCAAGCAAATGCACAAGGTGGCTGAATTTGCACCTTAATAATGCTCTTTTAACATAGCTTTTTGCATGTAACTGTAAAAGTATGAAATATAGATATAAGGTAAACATTTCAAATGCACCTAGTATAACTCGGCTTCCTAAGTGGCAACATCACTTCGATTGAAAATGAAATTTAGGCTCCAGTATCATTCATGTGCTTTTCAAAATGTTTCCCATGTACTCTCCTCCATGAACTTATTATTTATAGTTATATTTATAGTTATAATTCAGTTATAGTTTTGGCCTTTACAATGCTCCCTGGAAATGAGTTCCACGGTTTCACTTTGCATTGTGTGAAGAATGCTTCTTTCTCTTTTAAACCTGCCATCAATTAGTTTCATTGGGTGACCCCTGGTTCTTGAGTTATGGGAAGGGGTAAATAACACTTCATGATTCACTTTCTTCACACCATTCATGATTTTACGGATCTCTACCTATCCCCCCCCCCCTCCCTTATTTGTCTCTTTTCTAAGTTTAACAGTCCTGGTCTTTTTAATGTCTCCTCATATGGAAGTTGTTTCCTACCCTAATAATTTTTGTTACCCTTTCCTATTCTTTTCCAATTTCTAATATATTGGAAAGATATATTTAAAGATGGGGTGACCAGAACTGCACACAATATTCAAGGTATGGGTGTACTATGGATTTATATAGTGGCATTATGATATTTTTTGTTCTATTATCTATCCTCTTCCTAATGATTCCCAACATTCTGTTAGCTTTTTTGACTCTACTGCACATTGAGTGGATGTTTTCAGAGAACTATCCACAATGACTCCAAGATCTCTTTCTTGAGTGGTAAAAGCCAGTGAAGACCCCATCATTTTGTACATAGTTGGGATTATGTTTTCCAACATGCATTACTTTGCACTTATCAACATTGAATTTCACCTGACATTTTGTTGCCCAGTCACCCAGTTTAATGAGATACCTTTGTAACTCTTCACAGTCAGCTTTGGACTTGACTACCTTGAGTAATTTTGTATCATCTGAAAACTTTGCCACTTCATCTTTACCCCTTTTTCCAGATCATTTGTGAATATGTTGAATAGCACTGGTCTCGGTATAGATCCTTGGAAGACCATGCTATTTACCTCTCTCCATTGTGAAAACAGAGCATTTATTCCTACCCTTTGTTTCCTATATTTTAACCAGTTACTGATCCATGAGAGGACCTTCCCTCTTATCCCATGACTGCTTAGTTTGCTAAGAGCTTTTAGTATGGGACGCTGTCAAAGGCTTTCTGAAAGTCCAAATGTACTTTATCAACAGGCTCACCCTTGTCCACATACTTGTCGACCACTCAAAGAGTTCTATTAGATTGGTGAGTCATGATTTTCCTTTACAAAAGTCATGTTGACTTTCCTCCAACATATTGTGTTCACCTATGTGTTGGATAATGCCATTCTATATTATAGTTTCAACCAATTTGTCTGGTACTGAAGTTAGGTTTATCAGCCTGTAATTGCCAGGATCATCTCTGGAACCTTTTCTAAAAAAATCAGCGTTACATTGGCTACCCTCCAGTCACCTGGTACAGAGGGCAATTTAAGTGATACATTACATAGCAGTTAATAGTTCGAAAATTTCGTATGGGAGCTTCTTCAGAACTTTTGGGTAAATACCATCTGGTCCTTGTGACATAATACTGTTTAATTTATCAGTTTGTTCCAAAACCTCCTCTGTTGACACCTCAGTCTGGGACAGTTCCTCAAGTCTGTCACCTAAATAGAATCGCTCAGGTGTGGGAATCTCTCTCGTATTTGCTGTAGGGAAGACCAAGGGATAGAATTAATTGAGCTTCTCCGCAATAATCATTGGATTCCTTGAGTGCTGCTTTAGCACCTCAATTGATCAGGGGACCCACTGATTGTCTGGCAAACTTCCTGCTTCAGATCAAAATTTAGAAAAAAATTATGTTAGTTTTTGTGTCTTTTGCTAGTTGCTCTTCAAATTCTTTGTTTGTTTGTTTGTTTGTTTGTTTTGGCCTGCCTCATTATACTTTTACACTTGACTTGCCAGAGTTTATGCTCTTTTCTATTTTCCTGAGTAGGATTTGACTTCCAATTTTTAAGGAATGCCCCTTTCACCTCTAATTACCTCTTTTACTCTGTTATTGAGCCAAGGTAGCATCTTTTTTGTCTTATTACTGTTTTTTATTTGGATTTTGGTTTTGATTTTTATTTGGGGGTATACATGCAATTTGAATCTCTCTTATGGTGTTTTTTAAAAGTTTCCATGCAGCTTGCAGGCATTTCACTATTTTGACTCTTCCTTTTAACTTCTATTTAACTAGCATCCTCATTTATATGCCATTCCCCTTTTTGAAGTTAAATGCTACTGTGGTAAATTTCTTTGGTATTTCTCCCCTACAAAGAAGTTAAATTTAATTACACTATGGTCACTATTACTGAGCAATTCAGCTATATTCACCTGTTGGACCAAATCCTTATCTTCTTGTATCGTTCCATCAGTTTGCCACCACGCCTGCTGGGCAGATCCCCAGCCATCCATGTGACTACCCCTTGCATCCACCTCGGCTTTTTAGCAGTACAGCTACCATGGATGTGCCCTGGCCATGGCTGCTGCTAACCCTGCAGTTCACCTCAAAATATTCACTCCTGCTCCCCAGCCTACTCCCAGCACTCCTCCCAGGGCAGCCCTGGTCTCAGGGAGAACTATCAGTGGAATCCAGGAAAGGGGGCATAGTGCTGTAGAGGCAGGGTAGCTCCTCCTTCCAGTTGGGACAGGCAGAAGTCCTATATTAAAGATGTTCTGATCAACAGAGTCATAAACATGTGCTCATAGTAACAAAGACTAAACTCACCCTCACTGGCTCTCTTAATATTTCCAGTATGTGTAATATCTCATTTTGGGCCTAATGTTATGCAGCATAATTGCATCATTAGTTAAGTGGTAGCTATGCTCAATTTCAGCTTTCTATTGGCTTAGAGAAAGGGTTTCAAATTTGCATTTAAATGAAAATGAGGGAAGTATGTTAAAGGTTTCTGTTAAAAAGCTGCCTGGTTTTGTTAGTTATTTTTTAACAGGAACAGTAAATATTTTCAGTTGATACAGGTTTTTTTACTATAAGATTTGTATTTTCTTCTTTTCTTTATCTAGAATGTCAGACATCCCTCATTAGAGCAGTCTATCACTTTCTGTGGCTGAAGAAACCTTTCCCTTTTTCCTGTAAATGTTGGCACAAGCTAAAAGAAAACAAAATCAAATAGTTACTTTAAAAGTGTAAGTTCAAAATGCTCTAATATAAACAGACTAAACTGTATGCAGATATAAGCTAAAACATGCAGTAAAGCATATCTGTGCCCCCCACTCCCACTCCTACCAAAGAGCCTGATTCTGATCGCCCTTATGTGCATCAGAGTGAAACAGAAATAACTCCAGAGACAAATTGTAAATTATAAAATTGTGTGTAAGTGAAATCAGAATCAGCCCCAATGGGACTTTCTGGAGTATAAATCAGGGCTGAATTTCATCCATAAATTATACATTTCATCTGAGGAGTTTACTTAAGGTCTGCGGTATCAGCTTCAATTCAGCACCTGGAGACATGAGGTCTGTCTATGAAATCACCTTCTTTGACACTGAATCACTTGCTTTTAATTTTGCTTATAGCTTTACAGCTTAAGTGCCATCTAGTTTCCATTAGTAACATTGTAACTCATCTTGTTTTTCATGATACTTTTGAAATCATTCGTAGTAATAATTGCTTCTCTGCTTTCCATTGACTGTAAGCATTACAACTAATTTGCTAACAACAGCTACACTTCTGTTACAACCACAGCTTAAAAAATATGTCAGTTCTTTAAAAAAAAAACAATTTGCACTGGACATCCTCTTCTTTGGGGATGCAATGTAAGCATTTAAATAAAGAACTGAAGCATTTAATTAGTATGTGCTTGCTTCCTGCTAGCAGGACATCACACTAGAGAGTAAATGGATTAAGTTTCTTGTAACGCCAGCCAGGAGACATCTTGACAGTTGTGTTTTTCATTCTCAGGTGCCTAGTTAAGAGAAACACAGGGGTCCAATTCAACCTTTAAAAACTTTATCTTTGACTAGAAAGATTATTGCTTTGGAACACAATGTGATTTTCCACAGTAAACTTCACAAGGGATTATGCTTTTCAGTGCCAGTTGAATGAAGAAAGGGATGAATAGAAAATGTAAATAGAAGATATTCCATGGGAAACGGAAGGTTAGGGGATTTATCTCCCACTTATTACAAAAGAAAACAAACATTACAGAGTTATATATATATATATATATATATGATTGGTTTGCCTTTCAATTTTTTTTGTCTTGATATTTTTAGGGTGAAGGGACATACAATCATTTTTTAAAATATATGGATTTTAATTTTTTCTTCAAATATTTTAAATTATTAGTTGTGTTTCCCTCCAACTATGAAAAAGATAAATAAATATTTCTCTCTAGACCTGTGTGAGGCCTGTAAGCAAAGTTTGGACCAAAAGCTGAAACCATTTTATAAAAACATTAGCCTTTTCCTTTAAAAGTAGAAGGCCAAAGAAACTACAACAAAACATGTGAACTGCTGTTTTCAGTTGGGCTCAAAGTGTGAAAGTACCCTTGCTAGCAAGGTGTTTAAGGAGAAAAAGGCATTTACTTCCCCCACAACCCATCACAGAGGACCCATCCCAAACCCCTTTGCTCTCATGCTGTTGCTGGAGCTGTATGGAGATAAATGTTGCAGTAACTTCTGCATGCCCAGTTGAAATGGAAGGGGAAAAAGAGATGCTGAGGATCTATAAACAGCTATTAAGAGGAAGAAGGACCTGCCCACTCAGCACCCACTTATTGTTGTAGAACCTATAAGATACTAGGCAGCATCCTGAGTCACACTGAACACAAGAGGAGGTGAACCTTGCATGACTGGTCACCTAAGCCCAAAGCTCTCAAAAGATTTTAGCACCGTAATGCCTATTGATTTCCACAGGACTTAGGCACCTAAAATCCTTTGAGGATCTGGGCCCTCAGGCACATTATCTTCAATACATTCTGGACTCAACAATTCTCAAGATCAGTCAACCCAACATGGAGCCAGGTTGTATAGCCCTATTGAGCGGTTGCACACTCTGCTATGATGTAACACAGTGCCAAGTTTTGCCCATGAAACATTCATGCTCCCAAAGCAAACAACACTGTATCTCCCCAATATCTGATTATTGGCTTTAGTGTTTAGATGCGATGGTGATGGTATTATAGAAAATCCTAATCTGGGAAAGCTGGTCAGGGAATAATTTTTCTGTCCTCTGAGGACACCTAGATGGCTCAATTTAAAGCCAAGCAGTTTTGATCTTTGGTTGCAGAAAACTGAAAATGTTTCTGGTTTTGATTGCTGAAAATCTAACTGTTTGGGTTTGTTGGTTTGTTTGTTGTTCTTTTCAATAGAACCCTGAAATTTTTCAATGACATTTTAATATTTAGTGAATATTTACAACTACCTGCACTGCTTTCAACTACCTGAGAGGTGGTTCCAAAGAGGATGGTTCTAGACTATTCTCAGTGGTAGAAGAGGACAGGACAAGGAGTAATGGTCTCAAGTTGCAGTGGGGGAGATTTAGGTTGGATATTAGGAAAAACTTTTCACTAGGAGGGTGGTGAAACACTGGAATGCGTTACCTAGGGAGGTGGTAGAATCTCCTTCCTTAGAAGTTTTTAAGGTCAGGCTTGACAAAGCCCTGGCTGGGATGATTTAATTGGGGATTGGTCCTGCTTTGAGCAGGGGGTTGGACTGGATGACCTCCTGAGGTCCCTTCCAACCCTGATATTCTATGATTCTATGATTTCCACTTGGCCAAAAAGGCATTTTGGAGGGGGGAAACAGTTTTGATTAAAACAATTTGGCAAGCTCTCTCCAGTAGATTATATTACAAATGGCCAGGTCAGCCACTGCAAGTGAAGTAGCACTTATCTGATATACCTTAACGTTCTTTTCAGGGGAAGATAATGTCATGATTGCCAGTTCTAATTGTCAGGATTGGGATGATTTTGTTCTATTACTAGTATAGATAATGAAACACGTCTCAGCAAAAGTGCCTATGATGTCCTTGTCGTGTGCTGCACAGGTTTTACATGAATTGCTTCAATCTTATAATTAAAGTTGGGGGAGCTAAAAGAAAATCTGACCGGCAAACAAGTTCAAATTGTAAAGGAATTGAAATGTGCCCAGCTTGTGCTTGTGAACCTAGATTTCAACTTAATTTAAGCCAGTTGCAGAGGGAAAAATATCTTGTGGTTTCGAAAGTTTCTTGGTTGGAGGCACCTTTGTGATTGATTGGTGGATGGGCATTGGCCAATCCCCTTGGTCCCTCTGTCTCCTCATGCCATATCTCTTTTTTTTTCTGTCCACTTTCCGGCTTTTCTCTTTTTTATTATTATATTATTTACTATTTGGTCTGGGGTAGTGCCTAGAGCTCCTAAACAGGTTCAGAGTATTTTACAGACACATGCTAAAATACAGTCAATGAAGAGTTTACAAATGTGAATATTTTGTCTCTGTTCTTTTTCCTGCTCCCACCTTGGCTTTTCCCCCCGCACTTTGTTTTTTTGTGCTTTCAATCTTCATACATTTCCCCCTTTTTTTCTTGTCCCCTTCCTGCTCTCTCAATTTGGTGGGCATCCATTAGTGGCTCTGTGAGGATGGGCCCCATGCTGTTGTAGTTCAGCAATTTGTTGCAAAAGCAGCCACACAAAGCTTGACCGTGTGAGCAGATCCCATGGGCTAGATTCCGCCACTTTTACTCACCTTAAGTCATACTTTGCTCTTCAAGTAATCCTACTGAAAGTCCATAAGAGTGCAAGAACTGAGCCTAGAGCCTATAAGCATGAACTATTCTTGTGACCATATGTATTATGGAGTTCAATGGAAATATGGATTTCCAGAAGCTGCCCAGCACTTTACTCCCAGGAGCAAATGAAAACCAGAGTGGACCAAAGGCATACAGCTTCCCACCTCTCCCAACTGCTCCTCTCTTCTGCCTATGTTTAACAGGACTAAGGTAGGTTGGTCTTGAAGTTAAGGCACTAGAGTGGGACTCAGAAATTCAGGGCTCAGTTTTCACCTCTGCGAGAGACTTCCTGCTCAACTTTGGGTAAATCTGTCTGTGGCTCATCTCTGCATATGAAAAATGGGACTACCACCTCTCTAAATAACCAGGGGTGTTTTGAGAGTAAATTCATTCATAAGCCCCTCAACAAATTAGGTTAGGTGATAATACCACATTAGAGGGCTATTCTATCTTCTCTGTTTCCTCTCTTTATATATACAGATGATGAAGTATTATATATGTAGGCTTGGAAGGATTAGATTCATATAGGTAAATGTCAGTAAACATTGATATCCCTATACACGCACACAAGCTAATGTAAAATATGTCTATCAATAATAGAAATTTAGAGATAGGCAAAGTAAGAAAAATTCTGTTTGAGAACTTAGCGGAGTTTGATTTCAGGATATTGACATGTGACATTGACAATTTGTATTTTGACAGCTATAAAGCTTTAACTTTTTGCATCTTGGGGTCTACTGTCATTAAATAATTTTTGTGTAACCTCCCATTGTCTAAGCCCAACCCCAATAATTTCCTGCAACTGTGAAAATTTAAATTGGTAAAGAAAACCAACACACTTAAAACCCATCATTTTGTGCAACTGAAAATTTAAATCTATTAAAAACCAAACAGATACATAGGCATATATAGGGTTGGCACACTTTGATTTTTGTATATATATATAATTTCAACTGATAAAATTAATGTTTATTTTAAGCAGGTTTTTTTCCGATTGTTAAGTTTTATTTACACTCCAAAGATGTATCCAGATAGCAAAAGTACAGAAACAAGCATTCCTTACATTCTAAATGGAGAGCATCATCTATCAATACAACCAGGTTCACTGATTTTATATTAGTGTTTGACATACACAGAGTATATTGGTGAAACTGCAATTCATCAACCGTGTTCATAAAGGTCCAAAGGTCTGTGCTTGACAGATTCCACACACCTTTCAGGACCTGAGAGAAAGCATTCACCTGAAACAAGCTTCCCTCCCCTTTAGCAACAGTTCTTGTATATAGCAAGTTCAAGGCTGGTAACTATCTCAGAAGAGGCTTATTAAACCTCACTTTCAGTCTGGCTATAATTTTTTTTTTGTCATGTGGGTTTCTTTCAGTTTTCTAGACAAAGAGTGACACTCTTCAGAGTCCAGTTTAACAAGCTCAAAATATTTCATGCGTGCCTTGCTTCTCTTGTTTTCAATTTAATCTCACTAGGAGGAAAAATTTTTCCCTCCCTTTGCAGCTGAAGTGGCCTTGGATACATCAGAACCAGTGTAGTTCTATTGTGCAGTGGGGACAAATTTGTGGATGACTATAATGGTGTTTTGTGACTCTCATGTGCAGGCTGCAGATTGATGGAGGTTCATTGCACCCCTGTGTGCCGGTGGAGGTTGGACGCAGGTCAAAAGAAAGCTGGGATAAATCTAGTTGGTATGCCACTATGTGGCATCACCAGCCATTATCCTTACACAGAGAGTATGAGTGCAAATGCTGTATGTGGAAACATAAGGTGCCAGATTCACCAACACACTCCACCTGCTTTCCAATGCTCCAGAGAAGAAAAGCAGCTAGAAATCATGCTTAAACTTTAACCAGCTTTACAGCTGTTTTGCAACACTGAAGCAGAACGAAACAGACAAAATGTACTGATGATTCTAGTTCACCATCTTATATGTTCTTTGAGATATTTCCCTGCGGTTCAGGGTTTTAAAGCCGGTCAGGGGCTGCTCTAACTTACCCTGGTGGGGTTAGGGGAATTTTAGCCCCCTGATGTGTGGAGGATAAACATAACATCAGCTTCTGCTAAACATGTCCTGCTTTGTACTGGAATCCCCGCCCCCCCTTGTCTCTTTATGTTGCTACCAGTGTAGCTCAGCTCCACATAGGTGCCAATAAAATTACTTTGGAATGATGCAGAATCAATCTTGTGCAGTCTGCACCAATTCTGAAGTCCCTCACCTTTTACTCCTGCTGTATGCTTGTGAAATGTGCAAATACACCTGAGAACCTAGCCCTCTGAGTTATATTTCAGACGTGTAGAAGTTGACAGAAGAGAGTTTGTAAAGGAGTCTTTTGCTAAACTTTAATTAGGATTAACCAGTCAGAGGTCATTTTCTATTCTGGTTAACCCTAATCACACTATCTAAGAATAAATGGATTACAGGATTAGCTCCTAGTTTCTGAATACCTTTAAAAACATATTAGAACCTGAGGATCCCTTTAAACATGCATAAAAGATACCTCACTAAAAAGAAGTTTCATGCACTGTTTTTTTGTTGTTGTTGTTGTTTTTTCCCCTTTCAGGAAAAGCTGAGCTCCATTTCTTGAACAATCCATTTAAACTTGTATGCAAGTCCAAGAAGGTTATCTTCCATGCTTACAAACCTGATATACAGCATATTCACTGGACATCTTATGCATGCAGAGGAGACTGATCAAAGAATGTTCATGTCATTCTTCATCACTGTGTCACTTTCTCCAAAAGATAAAACTAGCTTCTCTGCTCATTTAGAAGCATGTGTGTTCGTTTCCATTAAGTTGGAAATTGGAAAGTGCATGAATTCTTAAAGATTTGATAAACCTTTAGAAAATATTCTGATGGTAATGAAGTTCAGCTTAACAAGCAGTTTAACATTCATAGGCAGTTAGTCGATGCAATGCATTTTTTTAAAGCCACTGAATTTACATCTGAAAATGACAGATAGGATAGAAACATAGGGAGAAGTAAATTGAAGACATACACTGAGTAACCATATAATAAAAAATGTAACCATCTAGAACAAGGATAAAAGAAGGCCAAGTGAGTTGAAATGGCGTGTGTGCATGAGAGAGTAAACACATACACCATATGTTAGAGCAGGGATCGACAACCTTTCGCATGCGACCCATCAGGGAAAGTCCCTGGCGGGCCAGGCCAGTTTGTTTACCTGCAGCATCCGCAGGTTCGGCCGATCACAGCTCCCACTGGCTGTGATTTGCCGTTCCAGGCAAATGGAGGCTGCTGGAAGCAGCGTGGGCTGAGGGATGTGCTGGCCGTCACTTCCCGCAGCCCCTATTGGCCTGGCACAGCAAACCGCGGCCAGTGGGAGCTGCAATCAGCCGAACCTGCAGACGCTGCAGGTAAACAAACCGGCCCGGCCCGCCAAGGGCTTTCCCTGATGGGCCACATGCCAAAGGTTGCCGATCCCTGTGCTAGAGTCACACTTTATGCTCTGTATATTGTCATAGTAGTGCACAACATTACCTGCTTATGAAGGAAATATGCAAAGATTGAAATTCACCTCTGTACAGAGATGTAGCACAAGGCCTATACAGCAATAAGTCCTCAAATATGGGCATAAGAAGAAGTTAATTTGCTCTTGTAGTAATTAGAAGCTCCACAGAAAAAAAGACTCCTTCCTACTGAATTCATCAGCTTGGCTATAGCATAAAGATTTTAGTGCAGACTCTTTCCACACTAAGCCGTCCTGAGCACAATACAAACATGTCATCATTTCCCATCTCCTTCTTCCATCTGTATAATGTTGACTAGTTATTGTATTAAGTTATCACTGCTACAGCATTAGTAATTAAATTCTCTTCTCTTCAGTGCTAAGTGGCATCCCTTTTTGAATGGAGATATTTCTGTTCACCTCTCACAGTGAGTTTCAATGCTTGCACCCACTTGAGATCCTGACATGGTGAATATAACTAAGGCTACTGACATGTCTACTGTGGCACTGTGTTCACTATATTTGTCCCACATAGAACAATTTCTGTGCCATCAGAGCCAGGCAGAACTAATTTCAAGGTTTCAGAGACAGGGTTCTCCAGTACTAAATACTGTAACTAGACCAAAGACTATTTGATGGGTAAAGAAGATGACCATTCTCTTCCTACATGGTAGGATGTGATCTGAAATAATGTGGTTTAAACCAGTGACTTAGGGTCTACTTTTAGATTTGTTTTCAGTCTATCAATTGGGCTGTTTTGAAAAATTATTTGAAATAATGCATATTCCTATGCTCACTCTAGATCTGTGGATTTACTCCAAAGTATAGTTCTTGTGCCTTTGTTTTCTCTTTACATGTCTTTTTTTGGCAAACTTCACTGCATGGTTTTTATTACTGTTATGTTCAGCTGGACCCCAATCCTGCAAAGACTTATGCATGTGCTTAACTTTACCTTAGTGAGTTTTCTACTGAAGGACTGGGTCCTTAATTTGTATTTTCTGCTTACACTAATCATATGTGTATCTACTGTTTCTTCCTAAAAGACTAATCAGTTAATATTAAATACATATAAAACTAGAATTTTGTATTTTCCTGCTATTTCATTTCCACTTCCTTCTCCCCTTCCTAGGCCCATTTCTATAATCAGTAGAATCAGGCTCATACTTCTACAGCTACATCTTGTGGTTTTCATTTATTTAACAGTGGGAAAAAAATTGTCCATTTCTTTCTCCCCTTCAATCATTTCTCTGAGCAGGTTTCTTGAAAAAAATTGTATGGTTCATGAATTTTTCAAGTAAATTGGGGCCCACTTTCAGGTGAATCATTTTCAAGAGAACCTTGGTCCATTTGTCATATAAAGTGCTGTGATTCTGATATGAAACTAAGCTGTTTCTACTCAGTGTCACGTTAATAATTTGAGTTTGGTCCTCCTAAAACTTCTTAAAACTCAAAATGAAACTGAGGGTTGGAGCATATGCATGGGAGCCCCTGAAAAATGAAACCATTTTCCCCATGGCTAGTAATACCTCATTATAAAGAACTATTGATTACCATTGAAAATGTATTGTGTATTTAAGATACATAAGCATTGTTCTTTAATACTTACTCAAGCATCTCTGGTATTTGACTTCATGAAACTACAGGACTTGGCCCTGGTGTTTAATTTTTTATGTGTGTCACAACTCTGTCTGTGTTGGCCCCCAAAGCTTATTTCACTCTCTATCTTTTTATTTGTTCACTAGTCAGGCTATGTATACAAGCTGAATGTTTTGTCTTTTTGTCTCAGTTTTAAGGAAGTAGTTACTATTTGATCTACACTCAGCTTGAGCTTAAACTAAACAGTCACCTACTTTCAGATTCACCATTGTAGTAATTGATCTTCACTGATTTTATCATTGTTTACCAATTTAAATTTTATATTCTCTTTGAAAACTAAATGGATTGAACAGAAAAGCAGAAGGGTACAATGCTGTTTTCTTTGTTAGAAGACTGGATAGCAGCTCTAGGACTGGAGGATCTGAAAGGGCACCTTTGCATCTCCCGTTCAGAGCTGCATAGAGCACGTTTTAGTTGCAGCTGAGAACCTATCCTGATGACAATAGCAAGATGAAAAGCTAGGACTACCCCGTCCTCCAGATCATACATTTATCTGAAATGATGCTGACTCGAGCAGTAGCATGGTTTCATATTATGGCATTTTGAATAGCTCCTGTGTAAGAGTGTGTTCTCAACATTCAATACTACAAATCATTTTATATTACGTTAGTTGTTATTAATTGTTGCTATTATTTATGAAGTTTTACCGATACAGTATTTCTGGGTAAAAGTAAGATTAGTCTGTCAATGGGAGATGCTCCCAGATATTTGGTATTACAAAAGATAAAAGTGTAACTAAGAACCTGCGTATAATATCTTTTGTAATCTGAGTTAACGTCCCTCTGGTACTGTGTGTGTAGGCAATCCCATGTAAGACAATATCAGCAGGAGACAAAGTGAAGTAAAGAGGATTGTATCTGACAGAGCCCCTTCAATAAGTTCGTTGGTTGGCTGGAGAAGTGGGAAGCTGGCCTAAGGTTTTTCCTTCAGAATGAGCCAAATCAGTTTGCTGTAGATTTGTACTTTTAAAAAAGTTTACACATATAGTTTCTTCCTGGGAAATCCTTCTTTTGGTATGGTGCATTATGGCAAGGTAAGTGGAAAAAACTCTGACATCTTTCTACTTTCCACTGACAGCCTATGGAAAAATCTCTCTCTCTAGAGCAAATTTTATGACTGAAGGATTCTTACTGGGGTGGCAAATGAGAAAATATATGTTGTTTCATGTAAGGATGAATTTCTGAGGTGCTACATCTAATCAAGCTTTTGGAACTCTGACAGTATGTAAGTATTTCTGTGAATGTGTCCAGAGGGATCAATGTAATGTCATCATTGTGGGCACTCTTCCACATATTGTTACACAAGGAACCACTGTTTCTGATGCCATAACAGCGACAGAAGATTAACAAAACCCATAATAAAATAATAATCATCTGGGTCTTTGAAAGAGCTTCCAAAGGGGTAGGATTTGGGAAGTGCTCTGGAGTACAGGTGAGGGTTTGATTTATATTCAGTTTGGTCTCTTTTATAATTTTTAAATAAATTGACTATGAAATATGGCTAAAATTCCTCCATTGGAGAATTCAGCGCAATGCTGAGGCACCAATTATTCCCACTTATGGCCTGAATGCAGAGCTTAAGTGGGACTCGGCCCACACCAGGGCTACACAATACCTTTCTCCTACCCAGGGGTGAATTTCATTCTGTGTAACTAATATACAGAATGGTTAAATTACAGTGTCATCCTTCTCTCCTAAAACTTGCCTTCAATAGGATTTGAAACTATATTTTCCTCCTACAAGCAACATGCATATTTATGATCAGATATATGAGATTCTTTATTTCTGAACTACTTGTACTTGTCTCGTCCTAAATTCACAATATCTACAAAACAAAGAAACCTATCTTCCTGCCTGAAGAAAAGGAGATGTACCTAACACAGCCATGGAGTATTAGTGCCTCCCCACTTTGTCCTTTTATTTAGTGACCTAGATATCTCACCTCCCCTTTACTCTTAAGTCAATACTCATCCTATGGCTCTAAATTCATCAGTGTTGTTCTGTGTTTTTTTAATTAATTTATCATATTCCACCACTTCCAGAAGACGAATGCTACCCACTGCAGTTTCTTGAATCATGAAGCTATTGGCTCTGATCTGCCCACACCTCCATAAACCACCTTCAATGGGTGCAGGCATGAAGCAGAAATGCATGTGGAGTGTGGCTGATTCCCCAGCCTAGCCATCACAGAGGTAGAGGAGGGTTCAGTTGATCATCCACAGGTCTGAATAAAACCAAAACTTACCCAAACAAACTAGACCTTTTCAGTAGGGAATGGAAGAACCCAGGGGTATAAAAGGGTGTATGAAAACTCCTAGAAAGGGTTTTTTTTTTTTTTCAATTTGAGATTTTGCAAACACTTGGGGGGTTTCACAAAACGTATTTTTCCTTCTTTAATTTAAACCATTGTTTTTCAAGGAAAAAAATTAAACATGTGTATGTCAAACTGAATGGAAGCCTGTGCTATGCAAACAATAAAGATTAATGATTGAAAGTACGATAATCCTTACTCTGTTTCTAGAACTACAAGGGGCATAAAGTGGAAAAAACATGAAGCAGCACACAATTTGCATTTTACAAGAGCAAAGAAGAACTCAAACATCAAAAGTACTGTGTTCTCTTCTAATACATTCCTAGTGAGTTTTAAGTTTGCAAGAATGCTTGTAACACATACAGAAAGAATTAAGTCACGTTACCAGGATAATCCTTCCTTTTCTGGGAAGCTGTAAGTCTGCAAAAGTTGGAGCACATGCTGGGAGTTGAAGGAATTCAGTAACTTGCAAGATTGGGCACTTAACTGCTGTCACTTGTACCACGAACTAGACCTTGCCCTATAGAAGTATTCACATCACATACTTAATTATATCAAGAGGCAGGAGCCCAATCTTGCTCCCATTAAAATCAGTGTGGCAAAAAAATCTCATTCCTGCAGGCCCCATAATGACCATTGGCATGAAATTCTAAGTTATTTCTCAGTTATTTCTTGAGCAAACACCCAAAAAACTCAGATGTTCAGAGCTGTGCATTAGTAAGCTGGAAAACTATAATAAAATAATCATATCCTTGATTTATTCTTGATTTCAGACTAATTGACAGTGATAGAGTAGCAACGTAGTCTCCAAAGAACATAGTGAAATATGAGCTTTTAATCTATTTAGGACAGCTTACAGAATACTTTGGAGATGGAGCAATATGGCCTCATATAAAAAAAAAAAAAACCTAATAGGGAGAAATAAATGATGATATAACATTTTCCAATTAAACTTAAATTAAGAAGAAAGAAAACCAGACCAAAACAGAAGTGTTCCCGACACAAAGCCACTTATAGCTTAATAAAACAAACAGTGAAATGCACATTCTACAAATCAGTAACTGGAAACCTCACTGGTTGCTTAGGCCCCATAGGAAGTCTCACCAAAAAAAGCCAACAAGGGGCCCGATGGTGATACTGCAATACAAATAATAATAAGGACACAATAATATATGGGACTTTTGATGAGAACAGAAATATATTTCCTACTTAAGAAATTTAATTTAATGGAAGCCACAGGGTAAAAAATTCAAAAGTGCCAAAATGGCTTAGCAACATGAGTTCCATTTTCAAAAGTGAACGAGACTTAGGCTCCCAAGTGTGAGTAAAAATGGAACTTGGTTGCTTTTGAAAATACTACCTACAATGTCATTTGATGAAAGTCAGTCAAACCTAATTGTCATATTGGTGGGTGAGTTTGGTGAACACAGTTAACCTTATGAGTGTAAAAACTATGTGTCTTTTGCAGAATTCCATTGAATAATGCCAACAGGGCACATTTCTCACTGAATGTATGCAGCAGAAACATTCAGATATTTAAAAAAAAATCAGGCCTCTTTGCCTTCCCCTCCAGTCTTGCTGCAAAAGGAGTGTATCATCCAAGAGCTGGAAGGAATTTTGGATTTTGCCACCTTCTCATCTTTCCCTCATACCATTTTGATTTCCTGCTTTGTTATTTTCCTGCTTTCTCTCTCTCTCTCCTCTTTTTACTACAACCCTTCCAATGCCGTCCATCTTTACTTCCTTCTTCCTTCTTTATGCCTTGATAGTGGTGTGGCTGCTCATTCTCTACTGGTACATTCTTCCTCCTTAGTCCCTGCGTTCTCCCATTTGCTCCATTCCTCCTGAAAGGCATGGACAGACTGAGGAACTAACCATTTGTATTCTGTTGTGTCCCTTTCTGCACAATCCTTCCTTTCCCAACGCTTCTAATGTCCTTTTGCCAACCTCCCCAGGTCTGCTTTTTTATAAGGCTCTTTGGGCTGATGGATTCTTCCTCCTTCCTCTATCTTCCTCTTTGTCGCCTTCTTCCTCTCCTCTTTACTAAACACTCAATGATAAGTTTCAGACTAGCAGCCGTGTTGTTTCCCCGCTCTGTGTTCCAGCAGAATCCTGTGTTGTGTCTATGCCACAGCAGACTTCAAAGTGGGACTTACCAGCTTTGGCAAATTTCATTTTCCTCTGACCTACATGAGCAGGAAAGTTAAACTTATCCAGTAGATTTCACTTTGAAGTATGCTGTCCTGTAAATGCAGTACTTGACCAACAGTGAGAGGGAAATCTAGAAAACAAGTTAAAAGGAGGGCTGGGATGTAAGAGGAAACATGCAAAGACCCATACGGAAGGTTTCCTGCAGAGATGTGGGACACTACAGCTTCAGACAGAGGATTTGGGCCCCAATTCAGGAAGGAATTTAGACATGTGTTAATCCCACTGGCTTTATTAGGACTACTCAAATGCTTATACACATGCTTAAATACCTTGCTGCATAGGGCTTAAGTAGGCATGAAGAGAAGAGACAGGATATGTAATTATTAAGACTAGTACACTTGAGTCTCTTATGGAAAATTTTTATAGAATTTAAATTCTGTTATATTTAAAAAATTTATAGAATTTAACATTTGAACCAGTCTCTAGAATTTAGCATTTTTTATTCCTGCTATAGCATTCTACCAATCAATTAATTCATATGTTTTTTTAATAATATCTAATGAGATCTATAAATTAAGTCCCTATTCAATTCTGTTTGGATTTTTTTTCCCAGGAGGAGAGTTGGGGCCCCCTAAAAATGTGATTTTTCTACTGGTGCTTAAGGCATTCACTGAACTTATGACTTGTTCTCTCTGTGAAGCTTTTTCTAATAATGTGTATTAAGACGGTTATATAAAAATAAATTGCATTACATAGTATTGCAATGTTTTCAAATATCACATTAGGTTAGTCTAACATTGTGAATTTTCTTCAGTGCTATAACAACATTCATAATACTTTGGTTGGTGGGTGTTTTGTACTTGCTATTTCTGATTTCACTTTTTTCCTGGAATAAATGCACAACATTTCCCAGCACACATAAATAAGATTTGTTTTTTGCATTGTACTGTGGGCACTGTGTCTAGGTTTACTTCAGCCAGCTAAATCTAATAAACATCTACTGGGATAGTAATTTTTAAGTTCAAGTTCAATATTAAACATGTCAGCTGTACACTTAGCAAGAAGCAGGGCAGCAGTTTGAAGAAAATGCAAATCCTGTTACCAGCAATTTTTATCAAATGGATCCTTGTTTGGGTGCTGGGATTTCATCAAAAAGCAATACTTAAATGAAACAAATCCTTCTGCAGGAGATTATTATTTTGCTTAGATACAGATAGATTAAACATCTATTCATCCATATACTTTTGACTAGTGCACTGCTACTTCACTTTTCATTATACACATTTGTGAAATGATTATTAGATTTTGCATCTTGTTTTCGGGAAGTTCTAGGCAGGAGCAGGAATGAACTGTCTGCATTCATACTTATTATCTGATACCTGCCAATGTTATTTAGTTAAAGCTATTTTTTCCTTTCCTTTTTGGAATGATCGTTAATGGCCAAAAGATATTAAATATCATATGTGTACACGTAAAACAAGAATTGGCAAGAATTCATAGAGCTATTTCACAAGTATTATCTGGAGCACAATTCTGACACAGGCCAGTGGTGGAGCTCAGGCTGTGAAGCCCACCCCCTCACTAGGGTTCAGAGCCTGAACTGCAACCAAAATGTGCTGTCTATTCAGGTTTTAGACTTCTAGTGCAAGATCCATCTACCTTGAATGTATTGACCCGGACTGACAGCCTTTCTCCAAAATGCTGTGTCGACATACCCTAAGTGAATTCGAGCCAACGTCCTATTTTCAAAAGTCATTTACACACTTAGAAGTGTTTCAGAGTAGCAGCCATGTTAGTCTGTATTCGCAAAAAGAAAAGGAGTACTTGTGGCACCTTAGAGACTACAGCTCACGAAAGCTTATGCTCAAATAAATTTGTTAGTACTCCTGTTCTTTTTACACTTAGAAGCATAAGTCTCACTGAAAGTTTATAGAATGTAGGATCCTAAGTCACTTAGGTGCTTTTGAAAAACATTACCCTTTGTTCATATCGAAAAAAATTACCATCTAGCTCTGTAGTTACATTAACTTTCTTCTTAAATAGAGTCTCTGAATTCTGAAGAGTATATTTGCAACTCACCAAAGAACTGGTGTGCATGCATTTTAATGGTACGTACCACCAGTGGATGTATTAGGTTGATTACAAAATCCATTGCTGCAGGGGAATAACTAATCCTACACTGGCACTCTATGTGGGTAAAACTCAGTTCTCTAACTACACATTTCTAGTTCTAAAGCTCCTGAAAATATTTCTCCTAAAGCACCTTAAACGACTGTGTAAATAATCACTCATTTGAGTGCATTCCGTGTAACATTTCTGCTCATGTTAAGAGAGACCCACAAAAGAGACCTTGTATTACTAAAAAGGTATGGCCCACTTGCTTGACTGCTGTGGTATGATATTTAAAATGTTCAAGAAACTCAACTAGCCTCAGCCAACTTATTGCCTGAAGACAAAACAGGATAGTACAGGATAGAAAGAGTCAATACCGTACCAATTCTTTCAGAAAATGGGTTCTCACAGTGTGTTCAGTTCCCCTTATGCTTCCAAAATACACCCCCCCAAAACCACCTCTATTCATATCAGACCTATTTACAAGTTAGAAGGTTTTCAATACATCATTTAAGACCCAATCCAACTGTTCATACCAGCTCCTTAACTGTTCTGTACCTTTCTGTAGCTTTTACCCAGCCAGAGCCTTTCACCTCTGCAGGCGAAGACTCTGGCGGGGGGGGGGGGGAGGCAGCAGGGAAAGGCTCTATCAGCTACCTGCAGTGGGGAAAGGGTCACTGCTGCCAGAGACTTTTCACTGACGTGTGTAGCTACACACCGCAGTGTAGACACATCTTGCTTTTCACTGCAGCACATGGCTACACATACCTGACACGCCACCACCAGTGATGTGAAGTGTAGATGTACCTAAAGTCACTGTGCATATGGCAAGTTATTTAGAAAAAAAAATCTACTAAATAAAAATATATAAAACAATACTCATAGCATAATTAGGCACTATCACTTCATTTACTGATATTACGTCACTCTTGGACAGAATGCAGGATGAGGTCTAGAAATAGATAGGTACTTGGTATGGGATAAACATGAGGACTGACATTCACCAGTCCAACTGTTGGATTTAGTATCATATTGCTATGGGACATACACAACTTTATTAAGGCAATCTTTCCAGTTTGATTCTGGTTCTTCTGGAAAGGTTCACAGGGGGCACAGTTCAGTTTGGCATTTCAACTTGCCCACTGGGACATGGGGTTGTGTGAGATGTTTCCATTTTTCAGCAACCCTGTAAGCTTCTTAATAAAATTATTTCCAAATGCTACACGCTGGTCATGGTGAATCCTTTTGCAAAAACACATTTTAAAACAAAGTGAATAAAGATTTTGTCCACCATAATCTTACCTGACTTGTTAGTGGTAGGGTAGGCCTGAACAAATTTAGTGAGGTTGTCTACTATGCCTAAAATATATTTATATCCTCCTTTGCTTCTTTCTAGATGCAGAAAGTCTATTAATACAAGCTCTAACGATTCTGTTGTAACGATGATAGTTATTTCAGCATAATTATCAAACCCTGAGCATTTACACCAGAACTTATTGCGTGGCAAGCTGCGTTCTGTGCACTAACTCTCCATGTACACCCTGCTGTTCCACATTAAAAATTCCCTAGTGAACTCTAAGGTACTGTTGTTTCAAACCGCAATATATCAAAGCACCCTAGGAGACCTTTAGTGGGTATTGGCAGGATCTATATGGACAGTTTATGAATATCATGCTGGAGCACTGTAGATTTACATCCCAGTTTGCCGTGCAGTAAAGTGCTCATGTAGACATGCCTTTATTTATTCTTGAGTTAATGAGTGCTTAAATACCATCATGATGAGCACATTAAGAATGAATAGTTTACAGAGAAATTGTGCTCCTCGTGATCTGTACGATGTCCTGAAATTTACTCCATGGGACCCAAAAATGCTAAGATTTTCAAGATGCTAGATGTGAAATTCAATCAAAAGGAAATATGAAGAAATTATTTTCCCTATAGATAACCTATTTGAGAATTAATTCAATGGATTCTTAGTAATGTATTACTACGTATAGTGTATGTAATAGGAATAAAATGTTTACATTAAAACAATTGCCTTTAGTTGATAATAAACATAGTGAAACAGAACTCCCTAAACATTTCATGCGGTTTAAGTACGGAGTAGTAGGGAACATTCTGGGCACATAGTTCTAATGTGGAATTTTGATCAAATGGAGTAAGTGGTTCAATACCAGAAAGGTATAAGGTCCTACAAAAGAAATATTCAAACACCTGTGTGTGGTACTAGGTAGAATTCAACTTGGTTTTAACCAAGAATATAAGATAAGATGTCCTGTGCCTGTTTCTGTTTCTTTTGTTTAGTAAAAATATTCCCTTATATTGTGTGGGTTAAGAATTGTGTTTAATCAAGAACTGTGACCCAGAACTGAGTGGTGTATGGAATGATCTGAAAAGAAAATTCCCACAGCACACTCATTGATGTCAAAGGGACTGCTCAATTGCTTAAAGTGAAGCAAGTGCTTAAGCACTGTGCTCAATCACTCCCACCAGAGAAGGCTGTACAAAATGTACCATAAAGCACCAAAGAGCTTTTTCATTTAGCTAGTGAATAATATACTTACATGCAACTTTTCAAATGCTGCACTATGGATCCCCCACTGGAGTGCAGCAAGGAGTAATGACCCTAGTGGCCAGAAAAGATGTTTTAAAGTAAGTAAGTAAATAAATAAATAAATAAACTCCCTCAGCCTCTCAGTCCAATTATGTTTTATATTTATTCATTTTACGGTTTGAAATTTGCTTTTGATGAATATTAGAGCATTCTGGCATAAAATTAGCTTTTTTGTGAATATTATTTACTGAAGTATTTTGTATCTTTTGAATAAATTAGCACCCATCCTATACCCCCCACACACATCCACCCCTCTGTTCTGGGCAATCAGATAGTTATTTAAAATGAAACTCTATGAGGGGAATAACCACTCAGCAACACAGTGTAACCTTTGCAGAAGAATCAGATAGTCAGTAATTGATATAAAATATATTTTTTGACAGAGCCATTATCCCTGCTATGCACACTAGCAAACAGATCAGTTTTGTAGCCTACTCTGAAGATCAGCAGATTTGGGATTTTTCAGACCAAGTGGGCTAATGAGTTCAAAAGTTGAAAGGCCCTCATCTAGAATAACTGATAGCAACTCTTTTAAACTGAGAGTGCTCCATCTTGAATGCTTCTGTTGACCGTCACTGTGGCTATATCATATTGGGGGGGTGTCTCAAGTAGGAAGTTACTAGACAATTTACAGCTTTATAGGTCAAAATCAACACCTTAATAAGCTCCACTCATTGACCAACTGGCAGCCAAAGCAGAGCATAGAGCCCTGATATCACATGTGCAGATGCAAGATGCACTGTTCAATAAGCAAGCAGCCGCATTCTGCACTAGCTTCAGTTTCAAAGTGGATTTGAATTGTAACCCCACACAGTAGTCTAATCTTGAGGTGACAAAGTCATGGATCACAGTAGAAAGTATTAGTGTCAGCAAAGCAGAAATACTTGCATGTTCTCAGAGACTGAACACAAATGGGTTGCTTACAGAGATGAGCAGAAATTCTTTTGAATATAACACAAGAATTTTTTAAAATTATTGTATACAAATAAAAATTAAAAGTCCTTTAGTCACATAAGCACAGAGGTGAAAGTAAGCCGGTACGCCCCGGTACGGTGTACCGGTAAGAGCTGGTGCGCTGTACCAGGACCGGCTTTCAGAGAGGGCAATTTAAAGCCCTGGGGTAGCGGCAGCGGGGCTGCGGTGGGGATTTAAATGGCCCCGGAGCTCCAGCCGCTGCTACCCCCACCCCAGCCCTTTAAATCCCAGCCTGAGCCTGCTGCCCGAGCCCTGGGGCCGCGGTGGAAGGGCTCTGGTGGGGATTTAAAGGGCCCAGGAGTTCCAGCTGCCGCTACTGCCCCAGGGCCCTTTAAATCCCCGCCGGAGTCCTGCTGCCAAAGCCCTGGGGTAGCGGCGGTGGGGCTCCGGTGGGCATTTAAAGGGCTGGGGTGGTAGCGGTGGCTGGAGCCCCAAGCCCTTTAAATCCCCACCTGAGCCCTCCTGCCTGAGCCCTGGGGTAGGGGTAGGGGGCTCTGGTGGGGATTTAAAGAGCCCCGGAGCTCCAGCCACCCCTACTGCCCTGGCCCTTTAAATCCCCGCCGGAGTCCTGCTGCCAAAGCCCTGGGGTAGCGTGGTGGGGCTCCAGTGGGCATTTAAAGGGTTGGGGCAGTAGCGGCAGCTGGAGCCCCGGGGCCCTTTAAATCCCCAATGGAACCCGGTCACCGCTACCCCAGGGCTCGGGCAGCAGGGCTCAGGTGGGGATTTAAAGGGCCCCAGGAGGGTAGTGGGGGTTGGAGCTCTGGGGCCCTTTAAATCCCCACCAAAGCCCCGCCACTGCCACTGCCACTACCCCAGGGCTTGGGCAGCAGGGCTCAGGCCGGGATTTAAAGGGCTCGGTGCTCCAGCAGTTGCTACCCAGAGCCCCGGGATAGCGGTGGCAGCCGGGAGCCCCCAGGGCTCCCCAGTGATTTAAAGGGCCCGGAGCTCCACTGCATTAATACTGCATAAAACACTGATAATAGTTCCTTTCGATCGCCACATGAATGAAACTGCACAATTCAGTGGTAGCAACTAAAGTGTCAGAATTTACCCTCCATTACCATCCAGTGGTATCTGAGATATATCATAAGTATTTTTTAACCTAAGTACAAGGAAACACTACAGTATCTCAGACCACTGGATGATAACCATAAAGTAAATGTTGACAGTGATCACTGTAGCCCTGGAAATTCCATTGTCTTTGGAAACTTTATTTACAGTAATTTCACCTTTAATTTGATGAACAAATCTTCTTTGTTTTATAACATGTATCTATTCATTTAACTATTCATCTTACAGTTTTTTTTTTTATATAGTGCCCTCTAAGCACATCCCAGATATTTGGGTCTTCATGTCAAGGTCCCACATGGAGTTCATGAAACAAATTCTTAGGTGGAGACATAGTTCCCCCAATCTGAGCATCAGGTCCCTTGAGTCTTCTGATCCTCTTTCTAGTCTGGGAGAAGAGTCTCCGCTTGGGATATAGATGAATTATTTCCTCTCTCCCCACTCCTTCTTCTTTCCTTTTGCCTTTTCCCATTACTTTAGCTATGGTGGAAAAGCTTTGTCAAAGAACACTTTGCAGCATGTGCTGGAAGTATGATTTTTTTCAAAATTAATGTAAGGGATTTATCAGTAACTTCACCACCACCACATTAAATGTCAAATCATACATATGCTGGCTGATGTTCTATGTCAACAAGAGATATAGGGGAATGTAAAGCACGTCCATCCATGAGTAATGGTATAGATCTGGCCATGAAGGGAACAAAAACAAATACTTATATGAAACTGTAAATAGGACATTCAACATTATATTACTGATGATTTTATACCAGAAACACTATGTGATTTTACAGAATTTGACTCTAATATAACACAAAACACAATACAAATTATTGTTTTCCTACTTAAGAAATATCAGGCTTGATGCTTATATCATGTAGCACAAAAATAGTAGCTTTGAGGAACAGAAGTTTAATTTACACTCCATGACATTACGGAAACACAAACGAATGTGGCTATAATCCCTCCATACAAAAACCCTGAATAGGTGTAGTAATGATCTAAATGTTAAACACATTACTTAATATTGTTCACTCACATTTACTGATTCTTGAAAAAAGACACACTATTAAAATCCCAATTCTGTACTGTCAAGTTTACCCTGAATTAATGTTTTAGTTTGATCATTTAAATGTTTCACAAGTAAATATTTCAATTTATTCTAGTAAGGTCCATGACAAAGCAACTAAGTCTTTAAGAGTTTGCTTGCCAGAATGATTTAGTCTTAATTTTTAATCGGATTGTGCAAATTGCTAGTCTTAAATAAAAGCCTTCTGGTAAGGAGTATGCAACTAGAATTTAGCACATAATCTGACATGATTACAAACATCACATACAATTGAGGCATGATTACACTAATGGGAAAACGGTATGTAAAATATACCAAGAAATAAGGGCCAGATCCTCAGTTGGTATAAATGGAGGAAGCTCCATTTAACTTAATAGATACATACCAATTTATACTAGCTGAATATCTGGCCCCTATATTTTCTTTTCAATATGCCTAAATATCACCATTGTTTTGTTTTTGTTATGAAGCTCTGTGTCATAATAAACTACTTAGGTATGTTTAACCAATCAATTTGCTGGGTAAATGGAATAGTCTAAATGCAGTAATTGAGCAATTACAGTAATTCATTCAATGTAGAACTACCCACTCAGATTAGCAGATTGATAAGGTTACACTAAGAAGGCAAAAACATTCTTTCAGACAAACTTTATTTCATTATCATGTAATTTTGTTAGGTTTTATTTTGTTATTTCATAGCTAAATGCTCATGATAAATACATGAGATGCCCTAAGGGTACCAGTGTTTGTGTTTTAGGAGGTCTCATTCAGAGATCATCTGGAATAGCACTATTGTCTAAACTTTGTTTTCACAGAACTGCAGCCTGAATATCTCATGAAAACATGCAATTAGAGTTACCATACTTAAAATGCCACATATACATTTTGGCCTTGATACTTCAGTTTCTTTTGTAGTGTTTGCAGGGAGCACAAGTTTGTTGCAATTCACTATTAGCAAGAGCAGAAGCTACATATGGGTGCAGGTAAGGTGAAGCAGCAGGTCTTGTCCTACTCACTGAGTGAAAGACTCAAGCCTTTGTTTGTTCGCTACCTTACACGCATCAGTGCAGGATACAAAAAAGGATCGAGATGTGGTGTCAAGGTTCCTCTCCCACTCTGAACTCTAGGGTACAGATGTGGGGACCTGCATGAAAAACCTCCTAAGCTTATCTTTACCAGCTTAGGTCAAAACTTCCCCAAGGTACAAAATATTCCACCCGTCATCCTTGGATTGGCTGCTACCACCACCAAACTAATACTGGTTACTGGGGAAGAGCTGTCTGGACGCGTCTTTCCCACCAAAATACTTTCCAAAACCTTGCACCCCACTTCCTGGACAAGGTTTGGTAAAAAGCCTCACCAATTTGCCTACGTGACCACAGACCCAGACCCTTGGATCTGAGAACAATGAAAAAGCATTCAGTTTCTTACAAGAAGACTTTTAATAAAAATAGAAGTAAATAGAAATAAAGAAATCCCCCCTGTAAAATCAGGATGGTAGATATCTTACAGGGTAATTAAATTAAAAAACATAGAGAACCCCTCTAGGCAAAACCTTAAGTTACAAAAAAGATACACAGACAGAAATAGTTATTCTATTCAGCACAATTCTTTTCTCAGCCATTTAAAGAAATCATAATCTAACACATACCTAGCTAGATGACTTACTAAAAGTTCTAAGACTCCATTCCTGGTCTATCCCCGGCAGAAAAACCAGCATATAGACAGACACACAGACCCTTTGTTTCTCTCCCTCCTCCCAGCTTTTGAAAGTATCTTGTCTCCTCATTGGTCATTTTGGTCAGGTGCCAGCGAGGTTACCTTTAGCTTCTTAACCCTTTACAGGTGAGAGGAGCTTTCCCCTGGCCAGGAGGGATTTCAAAGGGGTTTACCCTTCCCTTTATATTTATGACATGTGGGAATGGACACAGATGGACATGGGTGATCTTCATCTTAGCAGCCAAGAGGTACTTCTTATTTCTCTTACACAAAGCAGAAACAATTGGGCAACTGCCTAGAAGGGCTCAGTAGTGCCAAATGGAGTTCTACATTTCCCGTCCTGTTCATCATTTCTTACATTCTAGTCCTACACTTGTGTGGTATAGAGAGCGTATATATCCTAATTTGTTAATATAGTGACTTGTTTGGATAGTGCAGACTATTCATTCCTAACCATTCAGAGTACTGAACATTTATCCAGTATTTATTGATCTGCATATGGAGGAGAGTTTGCTTACAACCCCTTCCCTTTCAGCGGAGAAGGTAATTGTGAATCTTGAATAGCAATGAGGGCATCAAAACAAATAGTACCAGAGTCAATCTCAGATAATATTGTCATCTTTGCTAGAACATCAAAACACCTTGAAGCAATAATGAGAGGATTAAGTGTAAGGATAAGGAATAGAAAAGTACTACAGAATTTAAAAGAGATAAAACCCAATAGGGTCCTGAAGAAATTACTTTTAGAAAACTTCTATAATTTAATAGAAAATGATACCTTTTCTTTAGATGTTACAAACTACCCAATACAAATCTCTTCACGACAGGGCCTAAACCTTTTCCTATGTTTGGAAAGTGCTTAGCACATGATGGACTCAACCTCAATTTAAATAAGAAGTACAATAACAAGATGTTGTATTAAATTTACAGGAGGGTACAATAATCCTACAGAAAATGTATCATTGTCTATTACATTACTTAGGACTGGATAGAAGCTCAAATGCTTGTCTCTTTTTCACCAACAGAAGTTGGTACAGTAAAAGATATTACCCCACTCACCTTGTCTCTCATAGGACAATGAGGGTGGCTAACTATCCAGAAGGTCAAATGATGCTCAATACAAATAAGACAGAAGACACCACGGTGGATGCAAAGAACGGGAATGTCTGTCTGAGCCAACAAATACACAGTATTTCAAACCAGATGTAGTGAAAAGACAAGTTATGCAGGAGGAAGAATTGAACTATGTAAAGCAAAGCAAGGGTCCCTCCACTAACAAAAGTTATTGGACAGTTCTATGCCACACCATCTATTGAAAACCACCTTGCGACCCACTTGGAAGATGGTGCTATCCTTCTCTGTTTCATACACTCACATCCTCATGAAATTGCTTGCATGACATTGGGTTCTCTGAACTCAAAAAGACAAAAGAAATTAAAAAAAAAAAAAGAAGACAAGATAGTGACTGTACATCACACACTCTGTACTCCAGTGATACATAATGGGTGAGATCCCCACCACCCCATCTGGGCTCTTTATGCTGGGTAAAAAGACTGGAGAGGCTTAAATGGGTACTGAATTCCTCAGATCTGGGTAGGGTTCCCTGGCACAGGCACTGCAGAAGATAGGTATAAGACTCTCTCTTGAGCATCCCCTTGAAAGCCCTGGCATAGGGGATCCTTCAGGGATGAGAGGGGCACAGAATCATAGAATTGTAGGACTGCGAAGGACCTTGAGAGATCATCTAGTCCAGTCCTCTACACTCATGGCAGGACTGAGTGTTATCTAAACCGCTCCTGACAGTATAAGTGAGACCAGAGTACGTATCACTGCAGAGATTCCAAGTATAGTACAGAGAGAGCCTGGAGCACTAGGCCTGGTGCAAGACCTGAGGACTGACCCACAGTCAGCAAAGCCAGGCCATGCTTTAAGCCAAAGTGAGGCCCTGTCATAAAGCAGACACTTGCTTATAAGTTCACTGTCTGATACATGAACTTGGCAAATGTACAGCAAGCACTGCTAAAACACAGGCACTCCTAAGTACTAGGTACTGGATATTCACATAAATACATTGCTGGTAGTTGGTACAGGAACACACTGACACCGACAAAGATGGGAGGACAGAATAATAAATTGGGGTGTTTTCTTCAAGCCAACAGGTACAAAGTGCAGGGTTGGTAACTAACTACGCCAGGAGTGTAATACATAACTTGTTTGTATCAAAGTATAAAAGAGAAATCACAGGAGGAGCTCCTTTGTGCAGCTGAGGGAGCAACAGACTGAGCTGAGTCCTTTGTGATGGACATATATGTTAGTGTACCTGTAACCATGGAGGCAGGGTGCTAGTACCGTGCTTCATTGACAATAAATTTGGCTGAGCGCCTTTGCCACCAAACAGAGTCTGTGGTCTTTCTGGGTAGTCCTATCGAGGTCTGCTGAGCCAGCTATCTGCCCAAAACCGGGACAGCATAAGGAGAGAACACACAGGAATGCCAAGTGATGACTCCAGACATTGCTATGACCTGCAAGGGACCTGCAACCAGAAAGGCTTCCAGAACTTTACTTAGGACCCCACGGCTAAATTATGGTGGGAGCCTCTCCAGCCCCTGGAGCAGCCCATGATCAGGACAGCTCAACCATGGCTTAAAGTCACCATCTCACTCACTCCCACAGGTTCTGCACCTCTGAGAAGCACAGCTCAGCATCTCACCTCCAAATTGTGTTTGTGTATTATGGGTAGGAAGAGGTAAAAGACAGGAGAGTTGGGACATTTCATTTCTTATATAATGTAGTGATCTAAGTCAGTGGTTCTCAAAGCCAGTCCGCCGCTTGTTCAGGGAAAGCCCCTGGCGGGCCGGGTCGGTTTGTTTATCTGCTGCTTCCACAGGTTTGGCTGATCGCAGCCCCCACTGGCTGCAGTTTGTCACTCCAGGCCAATGGGGGCTGCGGGAAGCAGCACGGGCCAAGGGATGTACTGGCCACTGCTTCCTGCAGCCCCCATTGGCCTGGAATGGTGAACCGTGGCCAGTGGGAGCTGCAATTGGCGACCCTGTGGATGCGGCAGGTAAACAAACCGGCTCGGCCCGCCAGAGGGCTTACCCTGAACAAGCGGCAGACCAGCTTTGAGAACCACTGATCATTTTCTCAATATGAAAGCAAAGATATTTTTGTTTTCTTCTGCCACTGATGTCATTTTTACGGCACTGCACAAATAGCAAAGTCACACACTTTTAAGGTTAAAAAATGGAAGAACTATGTTGTTTGAATGCTCTAATATGCAGGCACATTGGGCAGCTTGGTATATTACACAAAGCAACTGACTTCATTATTATAATCCATTCCACTGGCAACAAAGTTGTATACCTTTCCCTTCATAAATAAGAAAGTAGCAAAAGAAAAAATGTTATATCTGAAAGTCTTATAGTATTCCATTGTACTTCTCTCTGGTGCAGGATATTTCTCAAGCATAGCAAGTTTAAAAATAGACATTTACACTATACATATTTGCTATTATCAACATTATTAGGGCAATTTGTTCTCATGTTTCAAGGCATAAAATGATTAACAGATGAGATGAGTAAGGATCTTTTCCATGGTATAGTACTACAAAGAGATGTGCAAGGTGCAGATGAAGCATCTGGCATGACAGCAATCCGAAACAGACCAATGGTCTGATTCAGTCAGGTAATTTGCATGTACTCTGGTGGGAACACCAGACAAGTGGACATATTGGGCACCGCCATCCATACCATTTTCATAGCGTGTATTTGATGTATTCTTTCTAGATTAGGAAGGTGCTTGGAAAATTGTGCATTCATATGTAGAATCATAGAAATGTCAGACTGGAAGGGACCTCGAGACGTTATCTAGTTCAGTCCCTGGCACGTATGGCAGGACTAAGTATTATCTAGACCATCCCTGACAAGTGTTCGTCTAACCTGCTCTTAAATAGCTCCAATGAGTGAGATTCCACAACCTCCCTAGGCAATTTATTCCAGTGCTTAACCACCCTGACATTTAGGAAGATTTTTCCAAATGTCCAACCTAAACCGCCCTTGCTGCAGTTTAAGGTCATTGATTCTTGTCCTACCTTCTGAGATTAATGAGAACAATTTACCTCCCTCCTCCTTGCAAAACCCTTTTTCTGTATCTGTGTAGGTAGTGTTGCTATGGTACATACTATGGGTAAGTCTACCCTGCAATTACAGGATGTGATACCTGAGCTGGCTTTAATCCAGTTAGTTTAGGTAGTGGAGCAGCAGAGCTGTAACAGCACAGTCTGCAGTATTGGGTGCCTGCCTGGAATACTGGATAATGCCTCAGGTGGCTAGTCCACACTGAAGTCAGTGCTGCCGCTTCTTCTCTGCTCCAGCACCCAAATTAGCTAGCTTAAAGCTAGTCTACAAGTGCTGTTATAATGCCCCCTGACTGCAATGTAGACATACCTGAACACACAGTTTTGCTGAGCTTTTCCAGCTGAGGACCACTGTGGGTTCATCAGTGTTGTTGCTTCCCCAATAGAGAATCACACCACCAGTTGTATCAGCAGCCACATATTTTCATTTATGTACAAAGACACAAGATTTGCCTTCCCCAAAAAGGCTTCAGAAGGAAAGTGGCTTCAGCTCAGTCTGGATAAGTGAGCCTTATCAAGTGATACTTGATGACAAGTTTAAGCACTTAGAGGAGTTGGCAGGGGTTATGACTGCATCATTAACTGTGACCATATGTCTATCAAGAGCCTGACTGTCAAGGAGGTTCTTAGCCTTTGGGACTTACTGGATTCTTCAGGGTTCCTGAATTCACAGGGAAACGGGCATATCTGATCATGGCCCTATCCTTTTCACCTTGGGTGGTGACATTATTGTTTCTTTGCAAATGTGGACATTATCTCTTCAGGCAAGAGAAGGCAAGATAAGAAATTAGATTTTGTTTAAAGATGATCCATACAAGGGAAAAAATGATTTTCAAACACAAAACAGCATTTTTTTTACTTTAGAAATCCAGGTCTGGTCTATCGTAAAAAGAACTCATCGACGACCGGAGAATAAAGCTAAGCAAAAAAAATGTGGATGAATAGTTTATTTGTAAAAAAAAAAAATGTGGTTTTGGACATCCTGAAGATGTTTGTGAATTTGACCCAATTAGTTTTGGCTGGGGAAGGATTTTTTCAGGGTCAGCAAAGTAAAAGTGAGTCTGAGTGTCCCTTTTATAATCTTTCTACCAGGTTTTAGGGCACTTCTCTGGGATGTGGGAAACCCAGGTTTGAATCCCCACTTTGCAGCAGGGACTTCAAGTCAGATCTCACCACACACACTAGCAGAATGCCCTAACCACCTAGCTAGAGGTTATTCTGCAGTGGGCTGTTCTTAATCTCTCCTGTTGAAGCTGTTCACTTTGTATAAATACTTAAATATTCTTTGGGCCAAAGAGAGAGAAGTTGAGAATGACTCTTTAGCCTGATGATTAAGGCATTCAGATAGGAGTTAGGAGAAGTGGATTCAAATCCCTCCTCTGAATCACAGACTTCTCCAATTTGCTGACAAAGTATTTTCAGAACCAAACTGCATGTTTCCCCTGACTTTTCAGTTTGGTGGCCAAACTGAAAAATATCAATTATTTGCCCTTCTCTAATGGAGAATTAGTGAAATATTTACATCACAGGAGTTATGATAGTGAACCCAAAAACAGGAAGGTATTTCTAATCAGACTATGGGAAAGTCTTCTTATTTGTTTCTTTATTTATGTTGCGTCTGGTTAATTCCAGTTACTTAAGCATATGCATAAAACTTAAAGAATTTCATTGGGACTACTCATGCTTAAATTTATGCGTTAAATTCTTTGCTTGATTGGGGCTTTTTAATATTTTGGGTAAATAAAATATTTATTTAAGGGATGGTTTTCACATAAAAGTTTTACTGGTATAACTATTTGGCTCAGGGGTATGATTTTTTTTTAATCAAGAGTTATACAGGTTAAAGCTCTCGTGTGGATGCAATTACATCAGTATAAAAGTAACAAAGTTATTCTTCTACCCATACAGGAATAGCTATACCAAAGCACACTTATACTGTTATGATTGTGTACACATTAGGAGGCTGTACCACTTTAACTATAGAAGTATAGTTAAAGTGGTACAATTTTCTCGTGTAGAAAAGCCCTTTTAAAGTGTCAACATTCTCTGTCCTCTTAATTAAAGTGTGTGAAATTTAGCAGGATCTCCTGCAAACCCAGAGAGAATGAGTTTTAACATTCCTGATAGTCTTAAAATAAAGTTTAAGACAAAATGACCATTGGAGTGGGAGGTGGAGGGGAAGGAGAGAAAAGGAAAAAAAACCCACATACTTTTCATTCCTTCTTTATATGTTAAAGAATTAAACAAGGACAAACCCCAATATTTTATACTTTGCAGTTCACCTCTAAAGAAACTGAAATAACATATAGCACAATGAAGGAGGGAAATGGAGGCCAAAAGGCACCATTGTGTGACACATTCTCAATCTGACTCTGAATATTTCAGCATAATTACACCAGCATCAGGGACGACCTCAGAATGAAACCCTGCCTAAGTCTTTCCCCATGGTGGGGTTTTTCTTGAGCCTGGGTGTGTTTACATAGGGACTAAGTGTAGTGTCTCCATCCATTTGTAATTAAAGGGTCAGCACAGCAGATCCAGAGATGTATATCCCTAGTCCTGCTGCTGCATATGGGCTGTTGCCAGGGGATTCTTCCTATGGAGGGGTGTGTGGCTGCAGTCCCTGAAATGCCAAGGACTGTACCAGGCTGACGGGTCTAGAAGACTTTGAAGGTAACCAAGCATGGAGGCCATAACTTCATGGATCACTGTGGCCAGATCTGTATCTGATAGGCTGAGACACAATGTTCTGGCTATGGCTAATTAAGCATCCAAAGAAGACTGAGACATTAATAAGGACTCCCAATGCTTGGGACCAATTTATTAATCTGACTTCAGGGGTCTTCAATAGTGGGCGGTATTATAGAGGAATAAAATTCCTTAAGGTGTTTCTCTGTCCATACCAGCATCAACTCAATCTTTCCTGGGTTCAACATTAGCCAGCCTCTGAGTTTGGCTAGCTATGAAGACAACTGCTTATATTGGATGTAAAGAGAGCTTGGATTTCCTTTCTGTACCGCTGGCATTTTACCCCATGTTGTCTTGCCAGCTCTCTCCATGACTTCATAAAAATGTTGAATGAAATATGGGAAGAAAATTGAGCCTTGTGGGACATTGTAGCTTTCGAGGTGGACGAATGGCTACTTATAGCAATCCTCTGGGCTTTATCCAAAAGGACGGCTCTGAGTCAGGGTGTTTCTGTTCACCGTTACAGACACTTAGAGACAGGACAAAAGTATCTGATGACCAACTATCAAATGCCACAGAGAGGTTCAACAGGATGAGTATGGATATATTTGGCATATCTATGGACTGAAGTAGGTTGTTTCTGACTATTTGAGCCTATGTGAGAGCAGTGTTCATCTCAAATTACGTAATATATTGTTTGTAGTGGCCAGTTTGAAATTTCAGAAGCTTTGTTCCTATCTCAACATTTTTTTGTTATGTCTGATGTGTGCACTATCTTCTGGAAATCACCAGCTGTGAGAGATTTTTCCAAGGTCGATGTTTAATCTCACAGTTTTAAATCTATATGTTACCACTCTGATCTGAGTAGTATTTAGACTTCTATGAAGACAATTTTCAATGGATGGTCTTGTTTCAATTGCTGTAAAAGGACTATAAGTTGGCTTTATTTTTATAACCCCAAATTGTCATATAAATAGAGGGAATGTCAAGAGAAATCCTAATATTGAATAAGGAAGTGATAGAGGCATTGGTGTTGTGTTTTTAATGTCAGCTCCAATGAACAAGGGTTACTGCCCTTCTGAAGCCACCAGGGCTGTCAAACTCTGGGATTAGTGTTTAGGAGTAGTTGTATAATGTATGACCCTGAATTATCTCTCAGGGCTCATGTTCAATTAGTCATGAAATGTTTTCTTTTCTCCACTAAAGTAATAGCTAAAATATTACTGGTGCCCGTGCCCTCCATGACTCCTGAGGCAGGTACGCTTTTGTATTTTGCCTCAATCCTCTAGAGTTAACTAGTGCATATACTTATAAATTGTATTAGGTCTAAACCCAAACACTGTGTCCAAACACCCAGGATGAGATTCTGGGTTGCACTTCTAAGCCCTATCCCAAGCGCATCTCCTACATCGGGGCTTATGGAGGCATCCTCAGAAGACAGTCTTGCACTTGCTTCCTGCAGTGCCTGCGTTGGGGGGAAACCCATCCTCCCCATGCCAGTTATGAGGCTTTTCTTTTCAGGTCCTTTACACCAATGCCTTTCAACCTTTCCACACTACTGAACTCCTTTCAAGAGACTGATTTGTCTTGCATACCCCCCAAGTTTCACCTCACTTTAAAACTACTTCCTTACAAAATCAGACATAAAAATACAGAAGTGTCACAGCACACTATTACTGAAAAATGTCTTACTTTATCATTGTTGCCATACAATTATCAAATAAATCAGTTGGAATATAAATATTGCACTTACATTTCAGTGTATATTATACAGAGCAGTATAAACAAGTCATTGTCTGTATGAAATTTTAATTTGTGCTGACTTCATGTAGCCTGTTGTGAAACTAGGCAAATATCTAGATGAGTTGATGTACCTCCGGTAAGACCTCTGCATACCCCCAGGGGTACGTGTACCCCTGGTTGAGAACCACGGCTTTACACTTCTCTGGTTCTTTTACCTGGTGACAAGGAACCAAAGCAGGGATGAGGATCTCACCCTCAGTCATTAAGGGAAGAGAGATGATTAGGGAGGTGCACCTAAAACCTCTGGGCCCAGGTACTCCTCTGAGGTGATGTCACTGATCTAACAGAGGAGGGACTAGGCTGATAAACTGAAGCTGGCAGGACTCCAACCCTGATTTATATAAGTAAGGCCTTTGAAAATTCTATTGTTCCTTCCAGTCCTCAGAGTACGTGCCTTATATCTACAATTAGGGAAAATTCCACCAAATATGAGCAGATTTACCTTAAGCACAGGGAGAAACCACCAACTGATCTATAAAAAGACAGGCCTTAAGCACAGGGCTCACCCTTCCATTCCACTTTCCCATTGAGTACCTTTTCTCTCATTCCCCTACACAGTGGCATCTTCCATATAATGTCCTCTCCCTTGTCTCTTTATGCTTTGTATACACCTTTCCTTTCCTGGGAGCCAGGGCTCAAGCTCAGATTGTTTTTCTATTCTTTGTCCACACAGTATGGATTGATCATGAACAAAAACAATGGAGAGTGTTTGACAAAGCCATTGGAGAACTGAATCTCTCAGGGAGTGGCAGTAATTTCGGATGAGCTAGAAGTTATGCAGCATGAGGAAACTACAGAAAATGTCAGATTGTTTCCTTTTGGGACCAAGAATCACTACTAGAAAAATTAGGCTACTGCAAGATTTATTGGTTGAAAGTGACCTGTTTGAAAGTCCCTTTTTAAAATCCTACCCAGAGGGAGAGTTTAAATATAATTTTCTCACCTCATGTTCATGAAAAATAACTGTGTTTGGATGTATGGTCAGATCCTTGTCTTGGTCATTTAATTCCTACTCTGTCAAAGTTCTAGAGAGGGATTTTCGGAACCCTGTTCCCCTACTGTCTAAAGCAGAGTCTTAACTCACTCATCCAGTGTGAATGTTCAAGTGTGCAACTTAAAATAGGCTTCTGCCAGCACATAAGAGAAAAACTCAATTACTTGAATGTTAATGGAAACTGAATATAAAAGGAGTGGAGCCACAGACAAAGGAAATTCACTTTTAAATTTGATTACTTATAGATATTTGATAAATTATGGACTTTTTTGTGGTAATCATAAAAACTCTTGAAGTTGAAATGTCAAGTTGAATAACTATTAATCCTGCCAAAGGAAAAAAAAATCTATGAAGAAATCTATTGTTTGTGTACAACTTCACATCTCCCCCAAAGCACATTATGGGTACTATCAGAAGAGTTCATAAATTAATAATTAATAATATCCCCACCACCACATGGAGGCAAGCTGTGTTACAATACCTAAGTTTACAATGTGAATAAATGAAGAAGAAGATACTTTAACTCGGTATCATGGCTTTAAAGTCAGCCTGTTAATGTTATTTGAACATAGTTTATTTGTGTTTAATTATTTAGTGCCACTGCAAAGTAGGATGCTATCAAGAATGCTACTCAAACATGAACAAAATAAGATACAAATGCTTTGACAGAAAGAATTTTCAGCGTAGGTTTGTGTAATATCCACAGAGAATGATGTCCTCCTGTATGGATTTTAATTTAGGTTGAATTAATAGATAAAAGGAAAGGCTGACAAAACCCAGAAGGATAGCACTAGGAAAGTGAACTGAATAATTCTGTCCAAGAAATGCAAATCTGAAAGTTCATTAGCACAGTTGGTAGAGAAGTAAAAGGAAAAGCATCAGCTGACTGAGAAAAGTAAATAGTGTCTAGCTCACCCATAAAGCATCATATTGTCAGGTCTCAGACTTAGTGCCCTTTGCCTGGAAGATGTTCAGAACTGTCAGAGAAGATTCTTTTATCAGATTTAAAACAAAACAAAGTGCCACACCTTTTTATAATTCAGTGAGAGATGGGAGACCTTGATGAGTAGTGAACCAAAACCTTGCTGAGGAAAATTAGATCTAATGACCAGATTCTAAAAGTACTAAAGAGTCATAGAATCAATCTTATTGTCATTCCAAGTGAAGTCACGCAATGCAGACTGCAAAGCTGACTGCTTTCTTTTTTTAGAGAAGCAAGGTGGGTGAGGTAGTATCTTTTATAAGACCAACTTCTGTTGGTGGAAGGTACAAGCTTTCAAACTACACAGAGCTCTTCTTCTAACGAAGGAAGCAGCGTCTGAGCTAAATACAAGTTGAGACAGATTGTTAAGCAGAAGGGATAACATGTTGGATGTGGTCAATGGGATTTAAGAATGTGCTTAACTTCAAACATGTTTTTACATGCTGTCATGAATAGAGAAGCACTTAAGCATGAGTACTTTGTATATCTTCCATGCAAAGAGGACTTTCTTGAATTGGGGCTTTAGTGCTCACTTATTTTACTGGCATAAACGTGGAGAAGTTAAAGCTCTGGATTTTTAATTGGCCTAAGTCCCCATATATGAATAACACAGAAGTTTGAAATTGGTATCTGGATCTTATTATAATTTCCAGTCCTGCTTTGCATTGCTGGAATAATCTGCCTACACAGAGCTAATTACAAGATCAAGGTTTAACACTTTAGCCATTTATGTAACAACATCATATGTTTTTGGAACACCCTGGCGTTGGATCCAAATATAAAGTTTCTAAATGGGCACTGGGTTGAATTAAAACCCCAGCTGTAAACAATCCTTGAACTTCAAAGGAGTTCAATTCCAAACTTTGCTACTTGGGTACATCTTCGTCTGGAACACTACAATTTTCATTATCAGTGTGCATGTGTACATTATTTTACTGCTATAGAAAAATGACTCATTGGTCAATGTGCCCCCTTGTGGCTTCACACCGCATTGCAGGAATTTCACCTTAGCCACCTCCTTCAGACAGCTGTTTAGGCCATGTGATAGTCTACATTTTCTTATAACTTTGCTCTCCAGCTAGGTCACATTCAGTCCCACCTCTTCTGGGATAAACCAAGAGTCCAAGAAACTGATAATCCATCACCATCACTCTTCAGCCCAACTCCAGACTCAATAGTCCTTATGTCTTGTACCAAGGGGTTTTGATAATCTTTATCCCTTGTGCCACAGGCTTTCCAGACCACCTTCTTCCACAGGCCCACTGGGGAAGCCAGCCTCTCCCTCTGCTTTGGTTTCCAATCCAGGGGCCCTGTAGCAAGCACCCACGGTTCATCTATTCAGACCCCTTGCTTCTTCCCTGGGCCATTTCCTATCTTAGTCTGTCTCCAGGCCTTTCCCAGAGCCTCTTCCTGGGCTCAGAGTGTCTGAGTATCTCTCTAGGCGTCTTCTCAAGACCCACTGCAGAGAGTTTCCTAGCACCTACTGCAACCCATCGTGCTCTACTGCAGGTGAGCTTTCCTACATCCCTTACAGGTCACTCCTTGACCCTGATCAAGTCTTCCTGCTCCCGTTAGGCCTCTCTACCATGGCAAAGAACCCTGGGGCATACTCACTTCCTCCAGCTTTTTTTTTCCCCTTCAGAATTCCACCCGGTCTCTAGTATAACTACCCAGCTCCTCCCCAGCTGAGCCCATTACTAAATTGGGCATGGTCTACCTGCCAGGTGCCACTGGGTTTGCTAATTGGGCCCTCTGGTGCCTTTAACCCTTTGTTTGCCAGTTTGTGGTTAATACACCACATATCACTTCTATATAATATTCATATATGAATACATACATGTAAATAATTATATCCCCTCATTTACTTCCTCTCATCTCCTTCTCTAGCTGTCTCTGTTTCTTCCTATCTCTGTTGAGAAGGAGAAAAAAAAAGACAATCACATTCACAAATGCGGTTGTTTCTCTGAACTATTGTTTGTATATGACTAGTTTAATCATGCACAACATTTAGCTTTCATTACATTGAACATTTTTAGAAGTAGATGCCTCTGAGCACAATAATGCATAATTTGCATTAATCTTGCTTTTTCATTATCTTTTATAGGGATAAAAGACATGCTAAAAAATTACTCCCTATTTTTAGACTACAATAAATTTACAAATTACACTCACATTAAAACACACTTAATTTACCAAACTCTTCCAAAATATCTAAAATTTACAATGCTTCCCTTTTTATAAGAAAAGAAAGAAACCAAAATTTCCTAAAACAGGTGCCTAAATATTGCCCCTATAGTGGTGCAAATATGTGACTGAGCATAAATAAGTTTTTCCAGGCAACAACATGGTACTCAGTCTAGGCATTTAAATGCGTGTTTTCACACTCTGTTACCTACCTAATTTGTTCGCAGCTTGTTCAGGGTAAGCTCCTGGCGGCCCATGAGACACTTTGTTTACCCGAGCGTCCGCAGGTACTGTTTCTCGCAGCTCCCAGTGGCCGTGGTTCACTGTTCCCAGACAATGGGAGCTGCAGGAAGTGGTGGCCCGGCCCACGCCACTTCCTACGGCTCCCATTGGCCAGGAATGGCGAACCGCGGCCACTGGGAGCTGTGAGAGGCCATACCTGTGGTAAACAAAGCATCTCATGGCCCGCCAGGGGCTTACCCTGAGCAAGCCATGAACCAAGTTTGGGAACCCCTGACCTACTTGTATGTGCAGTTTTTACAAGTGTAGCTTGGATGTTTTGGTTTTTTTTTTAAAACACTAAGGGCTATAGGATTTGTCCCTTAGCTAAATGTAGAAATGTCACATTGTATTTTAAGTAGAGCTGTTTGATAAGTTTGACTAAACACTTTAAATCAAAAATCCCAATTAATTGAAAGCCAAGCTGTGGGGAAATATTGGTTTCAACTATTTTTTTCTGCTTAAAAAAATTTTGAAAAGAAAAATTTCAGAATTGTTGAAATGTTTTATTTTGACATTTTTTAAATGAAGAATTCCAAATTTCTGTTTCAAAGACACATTTGTTTAGAAATTTGGTGTAATATTAAAAATACTTTTTTTAAAAAGGTTAAAATTGAAATGAAATATTTTGATTGACCCAAACTAACTATATATTCGGATATTTGGTTCGCAAAAATTTTCAAGATTAACTTTTTGTCCCAGTTTGGAATGGGACCATTTTTTGATATTTTGAAAATTTTTGCAGAATGGGAAAATATTTTCCTGCCCATCTAATGGAGTGCTATCCATTGTAAGTTTCCTTGCAAATTATAAAATGTATAATACTTTTACATCATTCATTTGAAACCCTCAAAACCCCCGATTCTACAAGATGTTCCACTCAGGAAAATGTCTCCACATGCACAGAGCCTAACTGACATCAACTGATCTGGTGCATCAACTGATCTCTGCCAACCACCTGGCCAGATAGGGGCCTAAGTCCCTCACAGCCCAGAACTGCGGTCATTATCCAGTTCAGTTACTGTCCTCAAGGTTCTGTAATCTTGATTTATGCATACCCTATTAGTAGTTTAAAAATAAGGAATAAAGCCAAACAGAATTCTTTAAGGTTTGAGCCTCCAGGGTGGTTACATATAATTTAACTTAGTAGAGGCCTCTGAATGACACAATAAGTGATCAAATTAAAGACCTTATTTAAAATAAAGCAGTTAATTGAGCAAACAGGCATTATAATATAACCATACACTGTGTTATATTCACATTATAAGATGAAATGATGCACCCAGGAGTGTTTGGTCCCTGGATGAGAAGAATGGAAACAACCGTTTCTCTAATGGCACCTTGATGGTGGATGAGTGTGCCTTTCTAAAATCAGTGTACTACCCTTTAAAAAACAACTCTTGAATTAATTAGTATTAATTCCACCTTTTGTACCATAATTAAATATTTTCTACTTTCTTATTGGGTATTTAACATTGAGCATCATCATAATTAGTATTTGCGTAAACACTACATCATTAACTATCAATATAGATAACATTTTTTGAAAAATTAACATTTTATCTAAAACAGTAGTAAAAACCAATTAGGATCAAAACAAGTTTACAACATGATCTGGAGTTATGTCCTAACTTATCTATAACTTTTGTTCACACTAACAAACCCAATTTCTCATACTTCTCTGTTTTTATCTTAACTTACATTAAGAAATCAGTAGAAATTAATCTTTGGCCTGACACATGCTATAGGCTACCATCTATTCCAATCAGCAAAGACTGTAGGATAGGATCCCTATCATGGGCTTGACCTTGCAAAGCACTGAGCACTCTGGCCCTGATACACCAAAGCATTTTAAGCACAGGCTTAACTTTTTAAACCTCAGTGGAACTACTCAGGTGATGAGAGTAAATAGAGGCAACAAATCATAGAACCACGTGGTTAGAAGGGACCCCCAGGGTCCTCTAAGCTAACCCCCTGCCAAGATGCAGGATTTGTTGTGTCTGAACCATTCAAGACAAATGGCTATCCAGCCTCCTTTTGAAAACCTCCAGTGAAGGAGCTTCCTTGACTTTCGTAGGCAGTTTGTTCCATTGCCCAACTGTTCTTACAGTTAGGAAGTATTTTTTTATTGAGATTTAATCTAAATCTGCTGTGCTGTAGTTTGAACCCACTGCCTTTTGTCCTATCCTCTGTGGCAAGAGAGAACCATTTTTCTTCTTCTTTTTTATGGCAGTCTTTCCAGTGTTTGAAGATTGCTACCATATCCCCCCTTAATCTCCTCTTTTTCAAACTAAACATGCCCGTTTCCTTCAGCCTTTGCTCATATAGCTTGCATTCCATCCCTTTGATCATGTTTGTTGCTGACCTCCAGATCCTTTCCAGGTTCTTTACATCCTTCCTACATGGTGGTGACCAAAATTAGGCAAAGTACTCCAGCTGAGGCCTAACCAATGCCTCATTGCTAACTAACTTGCATTCTTTGCCTCTGTTAATGCAACCCAAAACTGCATTTGCTGCTTTTTTTTTCTTTTTTTGCAACAGCATTGCATTGCTGATTCATGTTGAGGTTGTGATCCCCCACAACTCCCAGATTCTTCTCAGCAGTGCTGCTGCCAAGCCAGTTATCCCCCATTCTGTATTTGTGCATTTGATTCTTCTTCCCTAAATGTAGCAACTTACATTTGTCTTTGTTTAATTTCATTTTGTTGTCAATAGCCCAGTTCTCCAATTTATCAAGATCCCTTTGAATATTATCTCTATCCTCCAAGGGGTTTTCAACCCCCCTAGCTTTGTGTCATCAGCAAATTTGATCAGTATGTTCTCTATTCCTACATCCAGGTAATTAATAAAGATGTTAAATAATACTGTACACAAAACAGATACCTGTGGAATCCCACTTGAGACCTGCTTCCAATCTGACTTCATTCCATTAATACCCTTTGCTTGCGGTTGTTTAACCAATTATGTATCCACTTAATGGTATTTCAACTGAGCCCATGTTTTTCCAGCTTACTCATGAGAACGTCATGTAGGACTATGACAAAAGCCTTGCTAAAGCCCAGGTATACTGTGTTCACCACATTCCTCCTATCCTCCAAACCAGTTACCTTGGCAAAGAAGGAAATCAAGTTAGTATGGCATGATTCGTTCTTAGTAAATCCATGCAGGCTGCTAGTGATCACCCCTTCATCCACCAGGTATTTACAATTTAAATGTTTTATACATTACTCTAGTAGCTTCCCAGATATCAAGGTCAGACTGACTGGTCTATAGATCCCTGATTTCTTCTTTTTTCCCTTTTTAAAGATGGGCACTATGTTGTCCCAGAAGACTGGAGAAGGAGCCTCTTCATATGGCACACCTGACCAAGGAAAAACAGATTTGATCTGAGCAGTCATAGCACAGCAAAGAGATATCTAGAAGTGAGGTTCCCTCTCGTGAAGTAAGGTAGAGGGCAGAGTGGGACTCAGGAAGGATACCATAATGGTAGGGGACAGGAATTCTATACTCCTATCTCTGGAATACAAAGCATCTGGGTACAGAGGTTAGAATATTCACATACTTAGATGAAGCTAGACAGGAAAAGTCTTAATGACACTTTTAGAATGTCAGTGAGACTACTCATAGGCTTAACATTAAGGACATGCTTAAGTGCTTTTCTGAATTCACCTTCAGATCAAGTCCATATTCCGTACATTATTTTCCCCCTTCCTCCCCTCTATCCATTTCGTTCATTTCTCAAGGAGAAAGTTCTGAGGATTTTCTCCATGCAAGCTGATTGAATTTCAAACTGGAAACAACCTTAATAGAAAATCAGCTTATTGTACAGCAAAACAGTTTTCCCTCCTGAGAAAAGGGGTATTATTTTAGTCTAAAGAAGGTGTCTATTACTTTAGAGTTTAAGAACCCACACATTGCTTCTAGGAGAGAGAGGCAATTACTTTTAACTGCTGTGCTCAGCATGAAAACATTTTGGAAAAAAATGTTTCTCTTAATCATATTTTGATATCAGTATTTAAAAAATAAGTAATAGAGAACTAAAATCTATGTTAAAATTATAAATCTATTATCTATTGTGAAAATACTAGCTATAATGTGCATATTCAAACTATGCACATACCATTAACATTTTAAAATATGACCCTATTTTCAATAAATGATTCCACCTTAATCCTTTGAGGTTTTCCCCTTAATTACTGTGTTTATTTAAAACCTAACATTCAAAAAAAACCCAAAACACCCCATAGTTGGATTCATTGGTGTAAACCCTGATTTTCTGACTTTGATAACTTATTACTAACAGCTTTGACTTATTATTCAACAGCAGGTTTGGAATTAAAATTACAGAAATTTTGCAACAACAACAAGGCTTGCATGATTTATTCCAGTGCATATGGCACAGAGAACAGACTCCTAATATTATATTTGCAATGTTTTATTTGGTATGTGTGATGGTTTTGGTTACCATAAAACATTTTCTAAAATCAATTAAGATTGCTGAGTTCTTTTTCCTTCTGTTTCTCCTGCTATGGAGAGAAAGTACCTGCATATACTGATTTAGAGTAACAGCCATGTTAGTCTGTATTCGCAAAAAGAAAAGGAGTACTTGTGGCACCTTAGAGACTAACCAATTTATTTGAGCATAAGCTTTCATGAGCTACAGCTCACTTCATCGGATGCATACTGTGGAAAGTGTAGAAGATCTTTTTATACACATACAAAACATGAAAAAATACCTCCTCCCACCCCACTCTCCTGCTGGTAATAGCTTATCTAAAGTGATCACTCTCCTTACAATAAGAAAAGGAGTACTTGTGGCACCTTAGAGACTAATCAATTTATTTGAGCATAAGCTTTCGTGAGCTACAGCTCACTTCATCGGATGCATACTGTGGAAAGTGTAGAAGATCTTTTTATATACACACAAAAAAAGATCTTCTACACTTTCCACAGTATGCATCCGATGAAGTGAGCTGTAGCTCACGAAAGCTTATGCTCAAATAAATTGGTTAGTCTCTAAGGTGCCACAAGTACTCCTTTTCTTTTTGCGAATACAGACTAACACGGCTGTTACTCTGAAACCTCTCCTTACAAGAAAACCTGGATTTGTGCTGGAAATGGCCCAACTTGATTATCATACACATTGTAAGGAGAGTGATCACTTTAGATAAGCTATTACCAGCAGAAGAGTGGGGTGGGAGGAGGTATTTTTTCCTGCCTTGTGTGTATATAAAAAGATCTTCTACACTTTCCACAGTATGCATCCGATGAAGTGAGCTGTAGCTCACGAAAGCTTATGCTCAAAAAAATTGGTTAGTCTCTAAGGTGCCACAAGTCCTCCTTTTCTTTTTGCATATACTGATATTCAGCAATTGAAAGCCCCTAATGAAGTAAAGCAAAAGAAAACAAAGCGGAACAGTCACAAGCAACCCATTCAAAATATTTACACTATGAGAGTATCTAAAATGGGCCCAAAGGAGCATTCCAGTAGTGGCTGGTGTAAAAAATAAGTGCTTTTGGTAGACTATCCCTCGGCCACCCCAACACAGACACACTCTTGCTGAAACTGGAAAAGTAGGAGAAGAGGCTTCAGGGAGCGAGTGAAGACAACATTACATTCTGGAGCTAGCAATGCAAGTGTAACAGTAGTCTAGTATATTAGCATCTCTCAATATCTGGTGTGGCATCAGGTTGGAAATGACAGCATCTGACCTGGGGAAACAAACAGGATGCATTTTTAAAATGAATGTGTGGACAGTGAAAATCCCCAAACCCAGAGGTGCTTTCATATCACAACCAAAAACCCCTTTCCTCCTTGGTAGCCATTTGCATACTAGTGGTTTGAATTAGAATATTATTTCTGCAACCTGAACGTGCAGCAGATGTCTAATCTACAAAGAGCAGTTTTGTTGCTGAATTTGCAGCACACATCTCAGAATGACACTTTATGGAAAGACAAGCTGGCTTTGTGTGTTTTATGTGGCATAAAAGAGAGCACTTTCAGATGAGATATTATCGTGTTTGAACAGTAAATATTCAGAATAAACAGAGGGACTGACGCCCGCCATGCATGGCACTCCAACTGTGTGCTGGGCGCAGAGGGTACATCTGCACGGCCGATGAAAGAGAGCGGTCCAGTTTAGATCAAGGGACTCAGGCTAGCAGGGCGTGCACTAGTCCTCTAAAAATCCCTGCGTAGGCACAGTGCTTTGAAGTTGTGGCTCTATTTTTGGAGCCCTAGCCCAAGCCACACTAGGTAGGGTCTGTTGACCCAGATGGGATGGCTCTATTTTGTGGGCAGTGTAGACGTACCCAAGATGCTATAGGATTGGGCCCATGCTGTCCTGATTATAAGTAGGATATGTTCATTAGGGACCCAATTCAACAGCCCATTCATATGCAGCAAAGCACATAAACATGAGCTGAATTTTAGGCACTTGCTTAAATCCCATGTAATTCAATGGGATTAAAGAATATGATCTGCTGAATAGTAATAGACCTAAGCACTTATTTAAACACTTTTCTGAACTGTGATATAGGAAAGGTCAAAAAACAGTTCCCTGGATCTTAGCTTGTGGTTTGAATGAATAAGCACATGCTGGGGATTCAGGAGATCCGGAGTTTTAATCCTGCTTCTACCACTAACTAACTGTGTAAACTAGGGAGACAAGGTGGGTGAAATAATGTATTTTATTGGGCCAACTTCTTCTGGTGAGAGAGACAAGCTTTTGAAATTCCACAGAGCTCTTCTTCAGGTCTTCATACCAACATGGCTATACAACATAACCTTAACCATAACTCGATAAGTTTATAGAGGAGATGGTATGATGGGATAACATGGTTTTGGTAAGTAAATATTCATGGTAAATAGGCCCAATGGCCTGTGATGGGATATTAGATGGGGTGGGATCTGAGTTACCCAGGAAAGAATTTTCTGTAGTATCTGGCTGATGAATCTTGCCCATATGCTCAGGGTTTAGCTGATCACTATATTTGGGATCGGGAAGAAATTTTCCTCCAGGGCAGATTGGAAGAGGTCCTGGAGGTTTTTCGCCTTCCTCTGTAGCCTGGGGCATGGGTCAGTTGCTGGAGGATTCTCTGCTCCTTGAAGTCTTTAAACCACGATTTGAGACCTTCAATAGCACAGACATAGGTGAGAGGTTTTTTGCAAGAGTGGTGGGTGAAATTCTGTGGCCTGCATTGTGCAGGAGGTCAGACTAGATGATCATAATGGTCCCTTCTGATCTAAATATCTATGAATCTATAACACAACACCGTATAACCTTGAGCAAGTCACTTTACCTTGCTGTCTTAGATTTCCGATCTATTACATGGGGATAACATTTATCCGTCAACCCCACAGGGTGTTGTGAGGGTTAGTTATTTAACATCTGTATAGTGCTTTGAAAATACTAGGCATTATACAAATGCTAAGTATTATTATTACTATTATGGTCTGCATGAGTGGTTGGGTTCCCCTAAAGAATGATAATGAAAACTTTATCTGTTAGACAGGTGCCATCAATATTGTCTTTTAAAATGCCAGATTGTCTCTTTGGATTTATTTTTATTGCACCCTTAGTTGGCTGTGGGTTTACAAAAGAATGCTTAATCTATCAATCAGATGGAATGCCATTATTCTAGGATTTCATCTAGACCAAAAAAAAAAAAAGGTGTATTTTTGTCTAGCTAATCAGAATAGAGGAATTCTGAATTATGCTATTTATTGAAGATAAATATCAAAATCTTACGGAGGTAGTGATTTAATCTTTTTCAGGGAACAAAATCTCTGACACCACTTAGCCTAGTTTGCTTCACTACCTTTGTGTTTAGCTGCTTAAAAGAAATGACTGTCATATTGACAGAGATATTAGAAGTAGTCTATTCAGATAAATGCAGGGTATAGAACAATAGCTCTAAGAAACATGATTGTCAGCTAAAATATTAATGAAATAGATTCAGAATTTCACATTAAGTAGATGGCAGTCACTTTATCAGAAATTCAGCTGTTGGCTGGGTTCAGAAGTGATCTTAATCGTCCCAAGGCTCTCTCTCTCCAGGTTGAGAAGGCTGCAATATGTGCTTAAATTTATGAACATGCTTAGGTGATTTGCTGAGTTGGGGCCTCCATGATGAAACCCACTGGAGGAGAGTAGGTGGTAGGTCACATATGGCTCAGGTGCCCCATAGTATCACTTCCCTGCAGTATATTCATAATACCATGAAACCATACAAATTAGACATAGAAAAGACCTATTAAAATGATCATCCAGTCCATCTCCCTGACAACGCAGGACTGATCACTACAGGAAATTCACAGCGCACTATCCTTTTTGGTTCCCGATATTCCAAGTGCTGGGTCTTCCACCACTTCCCTTGAAATACTGTTTAGCACACTAACATATTGCATTGTCAGCATTCTTTTCCCCAGGTGTTCAGCCTACGTTTCCTTTTCGTAATTTGTGTCCACATTACCCCCTTTTATAAACCTACATACCCACTCAACTCAAATGGGTCTTGCTAGCAGTTAAATATTTGTAGACATATGTGCCATGTACTCATAATTTAGCCAGAATAGCCTTCATTTTGAATGTATTTTTATATTGCAATAAATGTTTGATGAATCTAACAGAAGTTTATTTTCACCTTTCAGGAAATGATTACATCATTACACACACACACACACACAAAGAGAGGATTATTTTAGAATGGTACTTTTGCTGTATTGCTTTCCTGGATATAAAATCTTTAAAAAATATATATTATAATTTAATACTAGATTTTCAGTTTGTAAATGTATGTCAGACATGTACATTATAATATGGGTGTCTTTTTGCATATACTTAATATGTATATACATACATGGAACTAAAATACATCAATAATATAATTCAAATATTTTACTATACGTAAAATTATTATCCTTTCAGCCACTTAATTTTTGTATCTCTTTTCTGAACAACATCCAGTTTGTGGATATTGGTTTCCTCACAATTAAATGTTCCACAAACAGCCATACCGCAGCCATATACACAGGAACTTTTAGCTTCCTGATGCATGACCCGCCAGCTGTCTTTTGCCTATGCAGCTCAAACCTGCACTGGTATCTTTGCTGACGATTGGCATTCCAAAGTCATGGGTAAATTGCTCTCCATTTTCACACCTACGGTATTTTTGTTTTCTTTTTTTCAGAACTACTGCTGTCTAGTTTCTTGCTCCCATTGAATATCTGCTTTTTTCCTCACTTTAAAATTTGTGTTTTTCAAAGTTGAATTTCATATTGAAGTTTACTTTTATTATAATTTAGTCTTTATATTGCAGTAGTGCCCAGAGGCCTCAATCAAGATCAGTGTCCCATGGTGTTACAAGGCAGTGTACACACACAGGTATTTACTGGCCCTGTTTCTAAGATAATTAGGTTTCTTTTTATTACTTCCCTGTCCTCACATCTCTTTGGTATCATCTGTGAATGTAATTAATACTATTTACCTCTCTTCTAGATTAGTGAAGATATTAAGCCCTGATTTAAAGCAGATCCCTGCGGCAGTCTACCAGACACCTTTCTGCATTGAGACATTGCTGATATTGTCTTTTGTTTATGCCCTTGAATCCAGCTTTCAATCCATGCAACAGTGTAAATACCCAAACCAATTTTAATTAATGTAGACAAAGATTTTTAAGACACTATCAATATATTAAAATCCAAATATATTACAGCTACAGTTTTCCATTCACCCACTCATTTTGTAATTCTAGCACCAAAAAAAGTAATCAAATATATCTGCTCACATTTATTCCTTCTAACTCATGATGTTTATTGATAATGGCTGCATTATCTTCTAGCTATTTAGTAATTTTTCTCTTAATATGAGAATATTAGTTCTATTATTTCACTAGGAATAGGAGTGAGACATGCAGGACAATAAGAGGCAGGACTCAGCAAGATGTTGAGCAGTATAGTATTTATTGCTTTGGGCTAACAGAGCCAATCTTTTGAGTGCATGAATAATCCTATTGAAGTCAATGGAACTATTCACACGTTTAAAGTTAAGCATGTATGCCGATGCTTTGCTAGATCATAGTGATCAGCATCTAGTAAGATCAAGCCCTAAAAACGGCTGTCATAATTCTTTCCTTTTTCTGCAAAGAGTTCCCAAATTTGGTTCTCACTAATCTTTTAGTACCTCCCGCGAGTTCTTCATGACATTTCAAAAATATATTTGAAGCGGTGGTACAGTTCATTCATTAGCTAACAAGCGTTAATAATTTAGGATGCATATAATTGAAACTGCCTGATTAGTATATTTTCAAATCTCCCCAAGTATTCCCTAGTCTAATCTTCATCAACACAATAGCTACTTTACCATGATTTTTATTATCCTAATTGTTAAAAATTACTTTTATTTTTCTTATTCAAGGTTTTTTGTTTAGAGAGACTTCAGTAAATCAGCTATTATGGAAACATCATTAATTTCATTCCCTCCTCAGGACATACTTGAGTCCTTCAGTGGCAAATACAATTTTGCTCCGCACCTGGCAGCATAATGGTTCTTGTTGACAAATGCTAATTATTTGTGTGGGTTTTTCTTTCCCCAACATTTTTGGCTCTGAACTTATAATCAAAGTAAAAAGGGGGGAGGGAGGTTCCCCCCCCAAATAGTGGAACAGCTTTATTTGTGAGTGTCATGGGAAGATAGAAGGAGAGAAAAGCAAGCAAGAAAGTAAATGCATTAGCCTGAGGGGAGAGGATTTCTAAAGATGTACTCTTATATCCAGCTGGGACCGGTCTCTTCTTTAGCCCAACAGATTAAAAAGAAAAAAACCTCCAGAAAGGTACAATGGGATTTTAGCACTGAGAGGGAATACTGCCTTGCAACAATTGAAACACAGCTTAACTAGCCTTAAATCAGACTACTTAATCAACTGAAATCCAATGAAAAATAGCGGCTGTTATGCTTTAGCAGAGTGTGGATGAGGAGATTAACTGGGGTGAGAGTAAGCACTTCAGAAAGAGAACTTTAACTACTTTTTAATAATACATTTCCATATGGTTGAGAACATAAAGGCTGCTAGAAAGTAAGAATCATCAAAGCCATGTGGAAATGCTTTGTTGCTCACATACAGTATGGGACAGAACTCATTTTCATGTATGCTTTCTTAAGGTTATTCCTTATTATCATCTTCTAAGGTTCATGATAAGCAGAAAGAGAAAGCAACATTCAATAGGCTTTTTGCCATTAATGGTTGTCATTTTGATTTTAAAAAGACCCACTATAATTTAATGGGTAGATGCAAATAACCTCAGCACTGCAGTTTTGTACTTCAAAGGGGGGGAGAATTTGTTTTGAAGTTTATTTGGCAGATGAATTGCAGCCAAAGACAAGCAAAAAGTTTTGAACTCCCAAGAGCTGTGAAAGTGGAAAATAGAGGTAATGCCATGCTTGTGATCACGTATAATAGAAATTAAGGTTAATAAACAGGTTTCCTAATATTCCATCTACAAGGTGAGTTGAAGTGTTGCTCTGGAGCATATAGCTTCATCACTTCTGAATTCTTGAGGACTGTTATATTTACAAGTTTTCCCCTCCCTTCCCTTTTCTGAATGAATGCTACCTTCACTCATAAAGAAAAAATGGTGTCTTTTGTAAGTAACCTGTCCAGATTTGTTTTTACAGTTGATGCCTCTTATATAGCATATGCAGGCAAAATTAATAGTTTCTTCTACCCAGCTCCTTTAGCAGACAGGTGCTGGGGAGTAACTCACAACAGAGAATTAAAATGACAGTTGAATCATTGTACAGGAATGTCGTTTCATATAAACTGCTTCATTGTCACACTACATACTCCTACACACTATAGAACAAAAATATAAGACAAAACTGACTTTTCTCATGCCATTTAAAAAAAATCACATATAATGTCTACGGCATTAAAAATATGTGTTTGTGTTTCTACTAGAAAAATTTCTGTTCAGTATTAAACACAGAGATTTGCACACTTTCTCTACACTACATTACCATCAATGGTGTGTCAATATTAGAGGTACTGAAGCTTCAATAGAGCTATGCTGACTGAGACCAGCTGAGAATCTGTCCTGTAGCAAAGCACTTTATGCATTTATTCTTTGGTTGATATGCAGTGTCCTACAAAACTTTTCGCACAGGGAAACTTGTCAGGGCTTGCTAGTAGCTCAGCAGTCAATGTCCATTCAAAGAGGTACACTTTGTCTGGCTCCGCTTTTTAACATCAGACATATATAACAAGTCACAGCTCATTGTGTGTTTGCTTCAAAGAGAGCTCCATGCTGTCAACATGACAAAACCAAGTATAAGACAAGCCAGGACACTGTAAAAATCGTTTACCCTTTAGTGCATATAAAGATAGCTTAAAGCAAGGAATATAAGTTTTGACAAGGCATTTAAATGCTCACAGCTGACTGCCTTCTGAAACAACCAAGCCAAAAGAAGCATTGCACTATGGAACTGGAAATCACTGGGCCAGATTCTGGTTCCTGCTGCAGTCCCTTTACACCACTAGAGTAGCGACAAAGTGACCCAGAGGAATTCCCCCAGTGTAGGCTCAGTGCAAAGCTCATGTAGGCATCTCTACACTGGCTTTCTGTCCAGCCCCTAGTAGAGGGGTGCACAGGAATAGGAGGGGGGGTGGGTGCAGTGCAAAGGACACCTGCTTTTCTGGGAGACATTCGAGGCTGCTTTGGGACCCAGCCTGGGGTTCCTTTAACTTATACTGGAAACCTCACTGACCTCTTGAGTAGCCAGAGTTACAATGGTGTATCACTTAAGTCCCACTCAAACCTTATTTTGGGGACTTACGTGATGCATAGGGTGTTTGGGGTCCTCTACACAGAGGGAGGGAGCATGGTCATGTAATTAAAGCCCTGAACTAGAGAGAGATCTCAGTCCTATTCAAGATCACTGCCTCATTTTCTATCTGTGATGATTACTTTTCCATACCTAACTGCTTGTAGAGTCTCTATGTAATACTGCAAGTTCTAAACAGATGTGCTTTTAAAATAAATTCATTAATGTTTGTGCAGGGATCTGACACTATGGCAATTGTGACAGGGTCGGGCCAGATGGCTAGAGGGGCGGGAAGTGTTCAAGCTTGCCTGGGCCCAGAGTGGGGGGTTTCCTCAACTCTCGTGGTCTTCCACCCTTCCGAGTTACCTGGTGGCCCAGAGCGAGGGGGCTTCATCGACTGTAGTGGTCTTCCACCCCTTTGAGTTACCTGGCGCCACGCCCGAGTGTCACCAACAATTCCCTCCTCTGAAAGCACCCAACAAGGGGGGGGGCTGTTGTGTGGACAATCTGGGGAGGGGGGCACATGCACCCACATGTGAAACGACCCCTCTAAGGTGGTGGTGTCCGCAGCAGCAATGGCTGGGGCCGGGGTCCCTTATTCTCTCCCCCAATCAAAGGGTCAGACAAAGAGACCCGGATGGGGACACTGAGCAGAGAATCTCAGACAGCGCCCACCGCTCCTCAAAAGCATCAAGGGAGTCAGTGGACGCCGCCCAGAGGAACTCTGCCCGGATACGTGAACGGACCAAGGATCGGAAAACGGCCCCACAGTCACAGGAAACTCCATTGGCCAACCTCCTCTCTCTGGTTTTATAGATGGCCGTTTTAGCCAGGGCCAGGAGGAGGTTAACTAGGAGATCCCGCGACTTTGTGAGGCCACGGATGGGGAGTGCATAAATAAAAAGGTGAGGGGAAAAATGCAACCAAAAACATAATAGGAGATTTGTGAGGAGCTGGAACAGGGGCTGCAGCCTGGCGCACTCCTAATATACGTGTGCCAGGGTTTCCCTCACATCACAAAAGGGACAAGTATCTGGGACGGGGGTGAACCGCGCCAAGTACGGGCCCGTGCTCACAGCTCCGTGAAGAAGCTGCCAACTAATGTCCCCGATGGGCCTCGGAACCAAGATGGAATATAGGCTGGCCCACCAGGGCTGCTCACCCTCCAAAGGTGGCAGAAGGTCTCGCCACTTTGTGTCGGGGCAGGACACTAGGGTGAGGGCATAAAAGGTGTGGAGCACAAGCGTGTATAGATGTTTCCTTGGCGCGGTTTGGAAGCATACTGGCTGCAGTTCATGCAGCTGGCTCGCAGTGAAGGGGTGAGGGGGTCGATTGGGTCTGCGGGGCAGGGGTCCAATTAAAAGGTCCGGCGGGCCTGGGGTAGAGGGTGGGCGGGGCATGCCCTTGAGCAGGACCTGGTGGAGGTAAGCTCGAGCAATAGGCGGCAAAACGGCCTTCACCTCCTGAAGTACGCACCGGGGGGTGCGAGGTCTGGAGAGCCCCATGCGCCGGGCGAGCATCAGGGGATCCAGCCACTCTCCCCGGTCATAGTCCAGGAGGTCTCCGACTCTTGTGACTTCTGCCAGGATCAAGCTCTGGCACACCGAGTGGGACTCCGCCACCTGCACACGGAGGGGCTCCACAAGAAGATCTACCCCCTCGGTGGCCGCCACGGACCTGGTCATTAAAAACAGTTTCCAAGTCCGGGGGAGGTCCTGGTAGAAGATCGGCAGCCCCGAGAGGTCTTATGGAAGACCTCCAGGACAGAGATAAAAGAGCTGTCAGTCATATCGGAGCCCTTGGATGTGGCGCAGGATGGCATGCACCAGTGTGCTCCACGCCAAACTGCCTGCACCATAGAGGAGCCTCTGTAGGGCCTGGAGGCGGAAGACATGGACCTGAGTGCGTAGACACTTCAGGCCCTGTCCTTCTTCCTTCAGGGGTAGATGAAGAATCCCTACAGGGGCCCAGTGCATTCCTGACCAAAAGAACCCCAGAATCGATGTCCGGAGGTTGGTCAGGAAATCTGGGGCCAGGACCAGGGTGTTGAGATGGTACCAGAGCATGGACAGGACTAGTTGATTAAGCACCAGCGCTCTCTCTTGGAGGGAGAGACATCGGAGTAATCCCGTCCATTTCCAGAGCCGCTCCATCACCCCGCCCTCTAAATTTCCCCAGTTTTCCTGTGGAGAGGGATGGGTGGCAGAAAGGTAAATGCCGAGGTAGAGCAGCAGACCTGCGCTCCACCGGATGGTCTGAAGCGCGGGTGGGAGGGAGCTCGCCTGCCGCCAGTCTCCTACCGCCAAGCTAGAGCTCTTGACCCAGTTGACCCAGGCAGAGGAGGCTGCCGAATAGATGGCCTGGCAAGCCTCCACCTGTGCCAAGTTGCCAGGGTCCTGGATCATGAGGAGCACGTCATCAGTGTACGCCAACAGGACCAGCTGCAGCTCCGGTTCCCGCAGCACCAACCCTCTCAACCTCCTGCGGAGGAGACAGAGGAAGGGTTCGATCGCCAGAGCGTACAGTTGGCCTGAGAGGGGGCACCCCTGCCGTACTCCTCGCCCAAAGCTGACCGGTTCGGTCAGGGTCCAGTTGAGCTTAACCAGACACTCTGCGGAAGTGTACAGCATCCGGAGAAAACCCACAAACTGGGGTCCAAAGCCAAACGCCTGCAGAGTGCTCAGGAGGTACCTGTGGTCCACCCTATCGAATGCCTTCTACTGATCTAGGGACAGAAGGGCGAACGACAGACCGTCTCTACACCCAAGTTCCAAAAAGGTCCCGAACCAGAAATAGGTTATCAAAGATACTGCGGTCTGGGATGGTGTAGGTCTGGTCTGGGTGGATCATGTCTGCCAGCATAGACCCTAGCCGCAGCGAGATTGCTTTTGCTACGATTTTGTAGTCCGTGCTGAGGAGCGAGACAGGATGCCAATTTCGTAAATCGCGGAGGTCCCCCTTCTTTGGCAATAAGGCGAGCACAGCTCGTCTGCACAAAAGAGGGAGGACCCTGCTCTGCAGAGACTCGGCCCAGACGGTGAACGCGGTAGAACTCCACGGCCAGCCCGTCCATGCCTGGAGACTTATTAGTGGGCATACGACAGAGGGCTTCCGAGAACTCGGCCAGAGTGAGAGACAATTCTAGCTGGTCTCGGTCGCTCGCGCTGACTGTAGTGAGCTCCTCCCAAAGCACTCCGCAAGTGCTAGGGTCGGTCGGATCTGGGGAGAAAAGACTTGTGTAGAAGGCTCAGGCCTTCCCGCACATCTCCGCTGTTTCCTTGAGGGGGGTGCCGTCTTCTGCCAGGAGGCAGGTGACGTGTTTCTTAGCCCCCCTCGTTTTCTCCAGGGCATAGAAGAAGCAGGAGCCGCGATCCATCTCCCGAAGGAGGTGGATGCGGGATCGAACAAAGGCACCCCGGGCCCAATGGTCCTCGAGGGCCAGGAGCTCTTCCCGCTTCTCCTGGCACGCTCCGCAGAGGAGCGGATCTTCGGGGCTGGTGGCCAAATGCCTCTCCAGCTCTAAGACCTCCCATTCCAACTGCTCTATTGCTGCATTTCTCCGTCGGCTGGTGCCCTGGGTGTAGTCGCGGCAGAAAAGCCGGGCGCCCACCTTCCTCAGTCCCACCATCGCCGCGCTGAGGGAATGGTACGCCCCTGCTCTCGCCAGGCCAGCCAGAATTCCTGGAAGGATGTCACGAAGCCTTCATCCTCCAACAGGCTGTTGTTAAAATGCCAATAGGCTGGCCCTGGCCACTCCGCACAGAGGGAGGCTGTCACGGTGGCTAGGTGATGGTCAGAAAATGGGGCCAGCCAAATGCTGGAGGAGTGGACTCGTGAGAGATGGAAGCATGATAAATAAATGCGGTCCAACTGGGAGTGACTCGACTGATGGGTTTCCACCCGGACAAAGGTGAACGTGGAAGCATCATCCGGGTGGTGGTCACGCCAGATGTCCACTAGGGAGTGATGTTCAACTATCTCCTGGAGGGGTTCCGCGGCAGCTGGGCTCTGCTCAGTCCCCGAGCGGTCCTGTTCCTTGAGGGTGGTATTAAAATCCCCTCCCAGGACCAGGCACTCATGAGAATCTAAGGTGCCGAAGATGGTGGATGCCTGCTGATAAAATTGCAGCCGCTCCGGGCCTGATGTCCGGGCATAGACGTTCACGAGGTTAACCGCGAGCCCCTCTATATGGACCCGGAGATTCAGCAGGCAACCCGGCATGGTCTCGGCGACCCCTAGCACCTTGGGCCATAAGTCGGGGGAGAACAGGGTTGCCACTCCAGCCTGTCAAACCGTGGAATGGCTAAAGTAGACCCTGTCCCCCAACTCCAGCCACCAACTGTCTTCGATGGTCGGATCCGTATGGGTCTCCTGCAGGAAAATCACAGAGTACCCTCCCTCCCGAAGGAAGGAGAGCACCTGGGACCTGCGAAGAGCCATCCTACAACCCCGGGTGTTCAATGTTGCGATGGTGAGAGGTGTCATGGAGGGGACTGGGGGGGATCCTCACTGGCAGGGACGCTCTCATCCCCCAGCGGGCCACGCAACAGTCCTTGACCCATCCCGTAGGTGAGTAATTGGTCACGGAAGACGCAGACCCGCCAGTAGGCCACGGCATCCTGCTTCCCCATCCCTTTACCTTCCCCCATGAGGGCCCTTGTGGCCCGGAGGATTTGAAAAAATTCCCCCCATTCCTGGAGAGCAAGCTGTACCTTGTTGCGGGAGGCACGGACATCCTCTAAAAACTTCCGTAGCTCTCCTCACAGCTCATGGGGGGGTGGGGTTACGGTTTCTCGGTTGTTCCCCAGCAGGGCCCTTGGTGCAGCCCCGTGGTCCACTAAAGCAGACAAGCAGGGTGCGGACCCCCGACAGGGTGCCTGACGGGCTAGAGCTTCTAGGCCTGCCTCAAGCTCTGGGGTGATAGGGGGTGGTGGAGGGAAGATAGCAGCTCCTAATGGGTCAGGGCAGGAGAACACAAAGGCCGCTCCCTGGGGGTCATCAGTTGGGAAAGGGAAGGAGAAAGCCCAGTGGCGGCAATAGCATTGCAGGAGGTAAATTGGATAGGGGTAGGGGCAGGGGCAGGGGCAGGGGCAGGGGTGAGGTTCTGCGTTTCGGGAGGCAAGCAGCTGGATGGTGGCGCCTCCCGATCAGACTCAAGGGTTAAGGTGGTGGGGAGGGAGTCTCAGTGATACCGGGCACGGGTTCTATGGTGGATTTAGCGGCTACAGCATCAGGAGGTGGATTATCTTCTGTTGGGCCCCAGCCCCGGAAGGAAATAGATTGTTCCGCACCAACGGGGGGTGCCCCTGGCGACTCATGTCCCATTCGTGTGGTGCCGGCTGTCACCTGAGCAGGCTCGGTGATCATCAGCGGGGTGCCATCAGCGGTCGAGTCGATGGAGGAGTCCAGGGGATCCTCGGAGGTGGGAGCAGAAACAGCAGTTAGGGGGAGGGGGCATGGGGTGGAGTGAGGTTGCCCAAATCGAGGTTTGCTGGCAAAAGGTCATCCTCCCCCTGGGCGACCAGGGTCAGATCTAGGGCCTCGGTCTCCTCGAACATGGAGGAGAAGAACTTTCCAAACTTTCCGTCACCCCGGGGTTCTCCCCGCTAGCACCCGCCATGACGGTTTCCTCGGGGTTCATGGGGGCTTCGGGTAGTGTCAGGACAGAAGGGGCTTCCTGAGGGTCTCGGAGGGGAGGGTCTCCCGTGGAGGGGAGACACTACCTTCCGATGCTACCACGTCTTTCCCGGCTGACACCGGTGGGTGGGACACATTCGTGGGCAAAGGGGAAGGTTTGGCATCGCTGCCCCCCTTCCTGGTCTTCCGAGGGGCCTCCACCTCGGGTAGATGAGGCGGAGCTTGAGCCTTCCGCTTGCCTCACTTCCCCTGGACTAGGGCCCAGCCCTCCATGGCATCATCTGGGGGATGGTTAGCAGGGGTCGTGTCAGGGGGTAAAGGCAATGGCTCAGGGACTTGGGGGAGGGGGACAGTGGGGCGGCATAAGGGAGGGAGGATTCTCCCTGGGGCAGGCTCTCTGCCACACCTGGTGGTATCTCTGCCACACCCTCCTCCATAGGCCCCTCCAGATTGTCAGCAGTGAGGGCGGGGCTCTCCCACTCGTCTGGGCATTGTAGGGGAGATGCCCCTTGGGCCGGAGTGGGAGAAGTGGTAGTCCGAAGCGGAGGGGGGGTGAGTTCGGGCATCGGGTGGCCAGGGGCATTGGCAATGATGGAGCCAATGTTCTGCCGGGTCTCAGGGATCCCAGATGCCCCTCCTAGCCAGGCTAAGGGGCAGTCCCTCCGGACATGCCCTGACACCTGGCAGAGGTAGCACTGGGCTTCTCCTGTGGAGAAATACACCCAGTAACGGGCCCCCTGGTGGGGGACTAGGAAGGACCCCTCAAGCGCCTCTCTGTCACGCACCGCCGACGGCAGGAGAAGCTGCAGTTGCCGGTGAAAGGAAAAGATGTGACAGAGGGTGGGGTCCTTGCAGCCCAACGGGAGAGGGCCGATAACAGAAACAGGTTTCCCCAGGGTGGAAAGGGCAGGTAGCAGGGCAGCATTGGGGAGAAAAGGAGGGACAGAGGTCAGGACCAGGCAGATGCCCAGGTCCTCTGGCGGCTCTAGGGGGACAAACACCCCCCCCACCGCCAAGCCCCTCTCCACCGCCTCCTGGGCAGCAGCCTTTGATGCTAAGAAGAAGACGACCTTCCCGTACATTTGGTAGCTGCCACAATGGCCGAGGGCCCCACCACCCTCGCAAATGCCCACATGTAGGGCTCCACATGGGGCGAGGCGGGCACCAGGACGCATCGGACACCGTGCTTCCTTGTCATGGTGGGGAAGGAGCCCCGGCCGCTGTTGATGGTGTCGGAGGCAGTGGGCGGTAGACATGACGAGGCGGCAGGCGGGGGGGCTGCCGCCGCCTGGGCATATGTCCTGGGGGCTGAGGGAGGGACACCCGCAGAGCTGATGAAGGGGGCAGCGGGGAGGGATGCTGTGGTCGGTGGCGGCGGCGCAGCAGTGGGGGTGGCCCCTGCCACGGAGGGCCTGGTGGTTTTAGTGGGGCCCTTCCCCTTCTTCTTGCCCTGGCCTTTCCCGCTGGCTGTGGTGGCTTCCCTAGAGTCTGGAGAGGCGATGGGCATGGCAGTGGCGGAGGTCATCCCGGTGCCCTCCATTGCTGATGCCCCAGCGGGGACGGTGGCAGGTAGTTAACAAGAGTTGGGATCAGGTAAAAAGGGACAGGCTGTGGGATGGGCAGTTCGGGGCGGGGGGGGGGGCACATGAACCACCGTAAGCTTGTCCAGAGAGTCCTGTTTGGTTGGCTGGTGCTTCTGGCCCACACGGTGGAATCAGGGCGAGCAGCTAAGTTCAGAGGCAGATGTTAGACAGCCAGCAAAGATGGTGGAGTAGGGGGGTGAAGATCATAGTGTGGGGTTTGGGAGGACACAGATGGATCGGGGGTCAGCTCCATGCCACACCCCCTGTGTCCCTACAAACACAGTCATGACACAGTCAAGGCCTCCCCCCACATGAGAGCACAGTTCGAAAGTTACTCAGTCTTGGGCCTCCTCCATGGCGATTTGGAAATTCCCCGGGCGGTGTTCCTCTGGTAGACGGCCGTTTGTCTGTTCCGGATTTTCCTTTTTGCATTCCAGAAATGCCGGAGCAAGTGATAAGATTCCTCTCAACCGGAGATGGGTCTGCAGACAAACAGCAAGCGGCGGGGTCTGGGGTCTGGGCCCTTCCACTCCCCCACTCCGGGGAAGCGGGCCAGTAGGTCCGCCCCCTCTTGGGGGGGGGGGGTGTTTCAGCTGGAGCAGCAGCAGCGTCCGAGGGCTGGGGAGGAGGCCATGGGGAAGTAGCCCAGGGAGTTGTAGCTGTCGCACAGATGTTCCAGGAGGCACTCTAGACAGCTGCATTCCTCAGGGCCCTGGGCTGGAACCCGGAGTAGAGGGCGGGCCCAAGCTGCCCCCCCCAAATCCTCCCAACTCCTGGTCAGACACAGGAGGAGTCAACCTGGACTGTGAATTCAGAAAAACCGCCAAGCTGAGTGCTGCCGTGAAGCTCCAAGGTGAGCAAATCCGCCAATAAGCACAAGACCCACCAAGGTAGAGCAGGAACTTTGTCACACAATGAATACTTCATAAAATAAATAAATCTGGCAGGGGCAGAGGAATCAAGGAATATCATTATTATCTGCTTGTTTATCTCATCTGCCCTTCAGAGGAAGGTGCTTTTTAGTTTACATTGCAAAAATTGTCCTGTTTTCCTTACAATCTCCTTATTCACAGTTCTTTCCAGTGGGTTATATTTCTGTACAGTGCAGAATATATTTTCAGCTTAATGTATATGCAGTAAATGTACAACTCACTGCAGTCATTGGGAGTGTTGGGACTAAAGCCACCTCCACACGTCTGTGGATATTTGCCTCTTCAGCATTGCAGTTTTCCCTCAAGAAAGTCTGAGCCTGAGCCAGTTTACAGGAATAAAGATGGTTGCCTCCCAGGATCTTACTGAAGTGGGACACACACGCACTGCACCCAAATACTGCAATGCCAAGCTCCAGAATGGCTTTTAACACTTAAAGAGACATGGCAGCAAGAGACAGCAGAGAATGGTTTGGGTTCTACTGCTCCAGAATGAAGAAGTGGGATTGCCCGTGGCCCCCAGATATGTCCACGGGCCGGCCTTAGAGAAAATAGGACCTTGGGCAAACTTGTATTTTGACACCCTTTCTTTGAGAACAGCAGTGTGGAGTGCATGGTGCAAGCCCCCGTCCCCAAAGTTCGACCAGGCTGAATAGGGAGGAGTTTCTGAGCCTGGGAGATCCCATGGCCATACACCCCCTGACCACCTAGCAGGAAGAGAGTGGGTATGCGGCCATAACTCATGCCCATGGGAAGTGGGGACCCAGGGGCTGGCTCACTGGCTCTACAGGGATGAGCCCTGATGCCTGTGTCTCCCTGTCAGGCTGGCAGCTCCAGGAGGGATCACCTGCCTCCCACCTAGCTGGCCAGGAGCTCCAGCCCTGGGCTTGCCCGCACTCACCCTTACCAGCTTGTGGAATTCAGATGGCAGCCCCGTGACCATAGCACTCTGGACCCGTAAGGGCAGTTCTGAATACCCACATCAAAGAGAGCAGGCTCATGTCAGACTTACTAACTGTACCTTGAAAATATTGGCATGTATTAAGAGGCAGCCAAGTCAATCTGCTCTAGATAGACTTGGCTGCCTATCTGCCTAATCCAACCAGCTCTATCTGCCTAATCCTGCTCCAGGGGAGTCTTTCAGTGGGACATTGAGCAGACCCCATGTTGATTAAGAGTTGCAGGGACCTTTATAATTTTGGAAAGAAAAATCTGATCTTCTGAAGGATTATCCAAACTGAACCTGTCTCCAAACCTGTTGAGGTTCACATATGACTAATTGCTAATGGCTTCATTAATGAAATGATAACTAGTTTGGCAGTAGCAAGAACAATAGTTTGGAAGAGATGACACTAGGTTTTGAGTAAGCATTCTTTTGAAAATCTCCACTTTACAGTCTAGGGCCCTAGACCTATTTTTTATATTAAATAATAAATTCCCATTGCAGCCTATGAGTGATTGTCATTGATTTCCAGGGAAGTTACTTTATCCTGTGAGAGGAAAGGACACCAGTAAATGCTAACCATTGTGAAACAAAGTGAGAAAGTGAGTAGCTGTACAAAGATGTAATTGCTAAACATTCAAAAAAACAAAACAGCTACAAAAACAAATACTCAAAACTCCCACACCACAGAGAACTGTGGTGTAATTTTTCCTCAGTTTCTTATTGGTTCTTTCAATCCTTATAAAAATTTTAGCTGTTAATTAAAAACTATAGTTAGTTTCTAAACAAGATTAAGGAATTTACAGTTGCAAACATAACTAGATTGTCATTTTTTTCTGTGTTATTTTTTCCCCTTAGAGAAATGCACACAGAAAGTGCAGTACCTTATAAGCACTGAGAAGGTGTGTGAGATAATTTTATTTATATATATATATATATATATATATATATATATATATATTTATCTGTCATTTATTTGTTCGCACTGAAGTTCGTATGGTACTCTTCAGGGGACAATAATGTTAACTCCAGATTTCAACTCAGATAATTACATTCTGCTTTATTTACATTCTGCTTTCAGTGTTTGTTTGGATATGACAGTTTTCACTTTTGTCTTACCCTTTTATGTATTACTGTGCACTCTGAAACAGCTTCTGTGTTTCAGTTTAGAGGTGGCTGAACTGTTGTATGAAAGTAGCTTCCAATTCAACCACTTTTGACATGTGATTTTTGATCAATTTTTTATTTGTGTCAAGTCAGCACTTCATATAGGTCATTTCCCCACAGCTAACAGTGTTTAGTGTCTCTGCAGGGTACTGCAATGTCTAAACACTTACTCAGTTCATCACAGAGATTTCAAAATTGTCTGTCTAAACTATACCTTTTGGCTTTGAAATACTTGTTCCTGTGAGTCTAGAAATGAGAGTTGGAGCCCTGTCAATGCAGGTAGCTAGATAGACATGGTTTCTGAATGTTCAGAGACAGAGGATCAATAGCACAAGCACACTCCAGCCAAGCAATCTCTTGAAGAAAGTGTCCAAGTACTGAAAAATTTAAAATGGAGAAAGCTCTCCATGAGGCACCCCGATGAAGTGACAGTGTACTTTCACACATTGTGAATTGAAAATATATCCATTTTGTATTTCTACATGTGGTTTTCCCCAGTTTTTACATTGTTTGCCAGCATGAGTAACTGTAAAAAAAAAAAAAAAAAAAACCCACAAACCCATGGATTAGCCAATGTTTGCATAATGTTTTCGTACAGCACTGAGAATGAAAATAACCTGCATCTGCTAAAAATTCACTTTTTTATTTCTTCCACAAGACATCAAGGATTTCTGCAGTAAAGAAATACTAAATGACTACATCCCCAAACTCACTGCCAATTTAGGGGGAAAGACTTATGACTCCAGGAAAAGGAAGAAAAGCCCAAAGTTCAGAAGCATTGGTGATGGTTTAGGGTAAACAACACTCAGATAACAGATCATAAACTGCAGTAGTAGTAGGAGACCAGCTATACACATGTCTCTGAGGGAGAATATCATTTCCCTTAGCCCCATGGTGAGCCAAGAAAGCTTTGGAGATGCAAGGAATTATGCCCTTGTGTAACAGGTAACTAATTTAACATGTAACTCACTCAAAGGTTAGCACCAATATCTTTCAAAGAACTAGGGCCCTGATTCAGCAAGGTATATGAGCACTTGGGTAAATTTAAATATGTGAGAACTCCCATTAGCTTTAATGAGTCAGGGCCTAGGAGCCTTGTTGCACCCTGTGCTTTTCTACTTATCCTGCATTGCAAATGTACTGGAAGGTCCAATTCAATGCGGGGGGGAAAAGTCTAGCTTCTGCAATGTGGATCTTATAAAAGACTTTCACATGTACTTTTATGTGTTAAGTATTTTTAGCATCACCAACAGCAGTGTGTGCATTGATGCAATATCCACAAAAGGACAAAGCTATGGGGGATCTCAAAAGGCCTCCAAACCTGAAATGCATATAGATTTTAATATTCAGATTAAATCTTTTTTTGAGAAATTTACATTCAGCTATTTAATCTTCTGGATTTGTTATTAGAAAAGTCTAGGGAGTAATTTGCACATGTCACATTCAACCAATTCCCATTCAGCATCCAAATTTAAATACAATTTAACTGTGACCTCTCTGTAACACAGCTGCATGGTTGTACAATTCCTCTTGTTTTCATTTAGAAATGATCACTCTACAGTAGCATTGATTCTTAGAGCTCAAGCCCACCAGAGTGACCAGTTCTGGAAACTGGAGTTTTTTATTTATTCCACAGCAAAGTGTAAAAAGGCAGCAGGAGCTTCTCCACTCCTGACCTGCCAATGATCCACAAACCCTAACCCACAGGGATCATCTAAAGGAGCAATTGAGTAGTTTGTGTTCCATGTCCAGAACAAAAAGCTTTAAGTTACAAAGAGTTAGACCAAAATAAAAATATTGTCTGAATTGTAGACAAAAAAAGGAGGAAGAGACACTTGTAAAAAAATATCTGAAAGTAGTTTAGATATAATCTACCAGTTTACAATTAATTAATAACATTTTTTAGTAATGTCTTGCTCTTGACTCTAGCAGAATGAGGTCACTTTAATGTGCTTTCAGACTTTGAGCTTTATATACACATTACTAATTTTACAGCACGTCTGGAGAAAATTGGGAAAATCCTATTTCTGTTACACCTGTGCAACTCCCACTGACTTATTTGGGACAAGTACTGGAGTAACTAGGCAAAATTGGTTCACTGGATACAGAAAAACCAATAAGAGTCAGGATGGCTGATGAAAGATGAAAACCTTATGCTTTCTAAAAGGTGAAAGGAACCAATTTTACACAATGCTTCAGAGAGAAGAGCAAATGGACTAAATCAGCAGTACCCCCACACTCTGGGTCAACCCTCTAAATCCCCCTTGCCTCAGTGGCTATTGCCAGTCATCATCTAACCCCCGCTCACTGGGGAAGACTGCAGTGTATTGGCCACTCATTATTGGCAAGGGGTTAGGACCAGCTGCCTCGGCTTATTCCCAGGCTGCATCTCTGTAGCTCCAGTACCTTTGTAGGCCTTCACCAAGGCCTGCAGCCTAGGGGTTTACCAGGCTGGAGCTCCCCAGCTCCCTTTCCCCTTCCCCAGCATTGCTCTGCTTAAGGTATCTTGCTCTCAGGCAGCTATCCCTTCCCACTCCAGGGCTAGATTGAGACTCTTTCTAAGTCCTCTCCAAGGACTGGCTTTTAACCCCTTCTGAGCCGGAGCGGGGTGACCGCCACGCTACAGTAGCGAACATTATAGTTGACTTTAAGGATAAAATCTACCTTTATACTCTAGTTGCTTTCTGCCACTGTGGGATTGCAAAGAAGTCATTTTAAGCAGACATTGTTGCACTATTATTGGGGCAGCTTAGTAGTTAAGGACTTAAAGATGAAGGCCACTCAGCCATTAAGGATACCTTTAGAATGAAGCTGTGGGTAAAATTATACATTGAGTTCCATCTGTGCACATCACTGAAGTCAGTTTATCGCACAGATGTATATGGTGGCAAATTTGGGATCCTTAATTCTAAAGAAGGCATGTTAACTATTTAAGGATACATTTTCTGATCTAAAAGTACCTTTGAGAGTGCCTTTTAATTTCTTCTCCACTTTTCTCTTTTTTAGCATTCCTTCTCTTTTTTTTTCTTAAAAAATGCAAGCACTAAGATTCTCAACATCTAAGATTCTTAACCTTATAGTTGCATTAAAGTTAAGGTATTTCAAAGTCTGTTTTTCTAGGCCTCATCCAATTGCCACTGAAGTCAACGGAAAGATTCCCATTGACTTCACTGGTCAAGCTCTCTGACTCAATGGCAGCTTGGCCACCTTGCCAAGGGTAAAAACATGACCACTTTGTAGTCAATGGGGCCAGGTTTTCACCCATAGTGAATTTTAAATTGATGGTCTCTTTGACAAATCAGACATTAAGATAAAATACAGACATTAAGAGAGCACTTTATATAGGCCTAATCCTGCATGCCTTTACACACAGAGCAGTCAACAATTTCAATGGGAGTGTAAGAAGCAGAAGGCTAGAAGGATAGAGATCATAGAGCTATTGTATTATGATAGCTAAGAATGAAAATAATTGGCACACAGAGTAAATGTGTAAAGTAATGCACGTAGGCTCCAATCAGGAAAAAAATCCCTATTTAAGGCAGCATTTAATCATGTGTCTTGCCGTACTCAAGTCAATGGAAAACAAGCACATGCTTAACTGCTTTAAATTAACCATGTGTTTAAGGACTTTCCTAAATCAGGGCCCTAATCAGCATACAGTTAATGTGCTTTGGCCAATAAATCAGATTATGTGAGCACTCAAATAGCCATCTAAGAGCTCACTATATCAGTCAGCACTATATCAGTCCCATGTAAGCCCTTTTTTGAGGGGTAAATTTTACCCTTAGATGAATAATGGCTATTTACAAGCAAACACCTGATTTGTGCTTGCAATTACAGTAATTATGTACACACAGTAGGTTCGCAATTAACCACATTTTTGCATGTGCACATTCAGGAGCATCAGGCCTAAACTCTACACTAGAAGATATAAAGGATGTGCAATATAGCTGAATTAATGTTAAATTAAACATATTAATTTGGAGAATTTCCCACCCTGGATGCTTAATGTTGTACTAATGTTTTGAATTTAATAGCTAACAAGACATGGTGAGTCCCATATTCAAAGGGTTGTAAATTGTAAATAAAACAGATCTTCTTGGTCTGTCACAAAATTGTTCAACACAGGCAAAATGCTAGATTGCTGGCTGATCTTTATACTCTGGACTCTACAAACCTGCAAACAAAATTTACCACTGGATTAGGCAGCCAGAACTCCATTTACATAAGAATAGCCATACTGGGTCAGACCAGTGGTCCACTTAGCCCAGTACCTTGTCTTCTGACAGTGATCAGTGCCAGATGCTTCAGAAAGAATGAACAGAACAGGGCAATTATTGAGTGATCCATCCCATCATCCAGACCTAACTTCTGGCATCAGAGGTTTAGGAACATCCAGAGCATGAGGTGAAACCCCAGACCATCTTGGCTTAGACTTCCATCCTGGGGCTGGAGCCCAGGCTCTAGGAATCTGTAGGGTGGGACGGTCACAGAGCTGAGGCTCCAGTCCAAGCCCATAAGTCTACACAGCAATGAAATAGCCCTGCAGTCCAAGCCCCACGAGCCCGAGTCGGCTGACACAGGACAACCACAGGTTTTTCCTTGCTGTGTAGACATACCCTAAATCAAATGGATCACCCTATTATACATGCTTGTTGACACCCTCTAATTTGTGAGGCATGATTTCCCTTTACAAAAGCAATGTTGACTCTTCCCCAACGTATACTGATCCTCTATGTATCTGATAATTCTGTTCTATACTATAGTTTCAACCAATTTGCCTAGTACTGAAGTTAGACTTCTTGGCCTGTAATTGCCAGGATCACCTCTGAAGCCTTTTATAAAAAAATGGATGATACATTAGTTATCCTCCATCTGGATACAGTCATCTGGTACAGAGGCTGATTTAATGGAGTTGTGCCCTCTTATACCAGCTGTCACTTTGGACACTTGTTTAATTATTCATTGCATCTGCATACTACACATAAACACCATATAATCTATCTGAAACAAAATATTAGCATTCTTTCTACAGAAATCAGCTTCAAATGGTATAAATACAATCTCTTATCCTAGGGCATCCTTCTAGCAGCAATTGTTGGGGTGATATAAATAAATCACAACAACATAGTGAAATGAAATCAACAGAAACAAGTTCTTATGCCTTTCTCTTGCTCTCTCTCTTTTTAAAGGTGACTTTGAGCAGAAAAATTCTATGTTGTTTTGAACAAGGCCCCTGTTTATCCACTGAGCCAAGTAGGGTGTGGAAATATTCAGGAACTACTATTGATTTTAAGCATCATTTGAACCAAAGAACAGATTTCAAGTGACCTTCCACTGTGATAACAATATCTGTAATCTGAAAAAGAGCTTTGTGTGGAGGAAGTTAAGGTCCCTGAGTACAAAGTAAGATAAATAACAATTTAGGAAGGTCAGCTGTCAAATTTCAGTTAAAAACCAGTAGCTAGCAATAGCATTCCAGTTAATATACCAACAACAGCTCGGTAGAACCATTTTAGGATTGTTTTGGCATTTTGTTAAATTCTGCACTAATTACTAATGGCCAAGGCAAGCAACATGCGTCTCTGCCTAGTCAGTTTTGGACTCAAGCAGCAGTTACTTCTACATTTATTTTAATACTTTGCCAGTTCTGGCATTCAACTCTGAGAAATGCATATTGTATTTTTGTTTCAATGTCAACATTTAAAAAAAATAAAAAAGAAGGTCAGTCCCAGGCTCTAGATACCATTAACAGATAACTGAAAATACAATTCAGCTAAAATAAAAGTAGGAGTAAAAAAACCAACGAACTTTGTTCGCACAAAAGTCAGCCTATAAAACGGACTACTCCCTCTTACAGGCCCAAGCTGTCCCTTAAGCTGGGGGTTGAGCACAGGGCTGGTGTACAGACCTTTTATGAGCTCTGGAAGAATCCTGTGCAAGCAGCTTATTCTCTGGGGCCATTCACACGCACTCAAAGACACTTTTGTGCTGCCAGAACAATATAAAGTGGCCTTAGCATTGACTGAAACAGGAGCTAGAATTAACAATGGCCAGGAGTCTCATTCTCAGGTTCGCCTCCCTTCCCGTATCTATCACCGGGGGTTTGTGTTCCCAGATATGACTCAGACAGGATAAAGGTACAACAAGATTTATTAATGGGGTGGCAAGGGCTGCCCAGGTAACAAGGTGAAACAGATAATAAAACAAGGCAGGCTATATCAATAGGGATCTATACACAAATGATTGAAATGACAATGACAATACCAACTCTCTGGCAACTTGATTCAATGGTGTCTTCTCCTCTTCGGGATGGATGTAACATGACAGGACAGCTTGATCCCTCAGATGGGGATAGGATCTCAAGGCAGGAACAGTTGTGCGTCTTCTCAGGTAAGATGAAAGTATTCGGGTAGTTAAATCCCTCCCCCACCTTTACCTGCATCGTTGTGCATGGAGCAAGCGATCACTATAGGAGATAGATTAGGTGCGTGTAGGTAAGTATATTCTCCGCTTAAGATGACCCTTGTGGGGTGCATGGCCTACCCTCAGTCACTTGCTCTGCCTCAAACAGACAGCAACAAGACTCTGCCACTCAGGCGGGCAGCCCTGATCTAATCTGAGCACCGCCTTAAAGAAACATAGGGTTGCTAGGCAGATTAGCTGATTGACAGTAACTATCTTTTCCCGCCTAAACGTAAAAAGGCACCAAACTGAGTGAAGAGGGGACAAGAAGGGCTTACAAAATGGATGCTTAGTTGTCCTTTAGAGGATTCAAGATGGCCTTAGGATTTTTACCTCTACATTAGTGTAACTTAGAATTGAGGCCCAGGACCTTCAGACGTTCAGATAAGTATCAGAGCTTTGTCGCGTTTATCTGAACCAGTCTCCTGTTGGCATGGGAGGAGGAGGGGATGGCCCACCATTAACACTTGGAATACTTTTAGGGAAATTAGCAGTATAACTTTTTCATAAAATGATACAGTTTAATTTTATTGGTTTCAGAGTAACAGCCGTGTTAGTCTGTATTCGCAAAAAGAAAAGGAGTACTTGTGGCACCTTAGAGTCTAACCAATTTATTTGAGCATGTTATTCAAGTTGCTGCTGGAGCATTATCAGAGGGGCCATTGGATGGCCCTTTTTAAGAAGGGCAATTCAAAATGCTATATTTTTGGTTTTGAGGAATGCAGTTTCTTTTATTGTGCAATGTCCACCTACAAATGTCTACTACCTACAAAATATTTTAGTGAAGCATATTCATCAGTAAAATACATGGCCTAGGAATGTTGATACTCAAAGCTACCTTCAAGTATTTGCAATTTAAGTGCAGTCTTGTCAACTCTTGCATTTTTATCACAAATCTCATGATATTGGTGTTTATGCTTCCAGATGCTGGAATCACGTTATTACCTAAGAATCCCAGCTTCCATTGTTTTTTTAATTAAGACCTTGTCTACACTACAGAGAAAAGTCAATCTAAGCTATGCAATTTGAGTTATGTGAATAGCGTAACTCAAGTCAACATAGCTTAGATCTACTTACAATGGGGTCCACAGTATCCAATGTTGATGGGACGCTCTCCCATCAACTCTCTTTACTCTTCTTGATCTGGTGGAGTACAGGAGTAGACAGGATAGAGATCTGCGGTTGATTTAGTGGGTCTAGTGAAGACTCGCTAAATTGACCGCTGGTGCATCGATCACTGCCTGATGGTCACGCGGTAAGTGTAGACAAGCCCTCAGTTTCTAACCCTAAGAAAAGCAGAAAAGCTTGAAAATGTGAACCCTAGATGCTCCAGCCACAGAATGCAAATAAAAAGAACCCAGCATTTATTATTTTTAAATATTATGAGTTTTAAGCCAACATCTTGATTTTTGGAGGGCCTGGCTCATGATTTTTGAGTAATGCTGTCTAGTACCCGGCTATTGGTGTTAAGGTTGCAACTTAAGGACAGCCGCAAGTTCCATGTATTTTATCACCTCATAGCAGGAGAATAATGTAAAGAACTCTGTATTTCTTACAATAAAAGAGTTTTAGTAGATTACTAATTAATCATTTTGACCTTCTTTCCACTGAAGTCAGTGACAAAATTCCAGTTGATTTCAATGGGCACAAGATCAGAACCAAAGCTTTTCTGGGAATAATGGTTTCATCTTTGTTTCAGCTATTTTTTCCACGCTAAAAAAGTTGATTTCATAATTTATTACATTCTTGTTTGAAGTAGAATTTGACCCTATTTGAAAAGGCTGTCCCCTCCTTTCACATAGCTTTTGAAGAAAAGGTACATTTTCATAATTGTGTCCAGGTACACACACACACAAATCCCATTAACCATAATAGGTTTTGGCTACATATTTTCTGTTCAGTCTTTCGGAAATGTACATGTCCATCAGCATGGGTGAATTTTTCCCCTTGTTTTCATTTACATCTGTACACAGATCAATACACTCTATACCACATTAGTTTTAGTTGAAGGAAAAAGATGAATGGACTTTTTTTTGGGAGGATGGGGGACAAATCTCCTCAAAATAGAAGTGAATTCAGGAAGCTCACACAAATTTCAGTAGCAATGGCTATTTAAAGAAAAAGATTGGAAGATTTGCACAGTCCCATAGTAAACATGAGCTGTAAAGATAACAAAATGAATTGGGATAGTCCAAGTAGAGCATCAAGAGGTTAAACCTAGGAATGGACTATGTGTAGCCTCAAATGCAGCCCAGATAATTTTACAATATGTTACATGATTGGTGCCATCTTTAATAATGAGGCATGGCTCATAGAGACTACAGGTCTCAGTATGTTAAGTCTGGAGCTTGCAGAAGGTTTGCATCAGTTCTTATTTTCTCTAAACTAGTACACACATCTCTACTTGTGAGGCAGTGAAGAAATTAAGTAGAACTGTGTTTTATCTCTCCTGGTTATCTCCCCCACTCTTCTATCCCCAACCACTGACAATGCACATCTGTGCCTAGCTTACATGCTAATAGGAATCAAACCTGAAATTTAAGATTTTCCTTATGATAGATTTCTTCTGCATTATGAACAAAGAGTAAATTCTGAAAAAGCCTAAGATTGAAGTCTGGACAAAACACTACAATAAACGTTACATAGTCAGTAATCCTGCATGGGCAAGAAGATGAATTAGATAGTCGATTAGCTCTTTGCGATCTCTAAACTCTGTGAAAACCTACAGGAAAGTCAAATGTCTAAAATGCTCCATATTCAGGCTATTAAGTAAAGTTGTACCCTCTGCTTCTTGAGCTTCATGTACACCAATTTCTGCTGCTTTATTTTCAGTTTCCTGTCTGAACACAACTACATCCACATAAAGAAGATTTCCCAATGGGCAGTTATAATTAATTTCTTTTTCCCCCCTAAGTGCATCTTCTAAAATAGTCTACCTAGGGTTCCTGTATCTTGCCTATTCAAAAGCATTACTAAATAATGAGGGCATTTTTTACACTATGCACCTGATGCCGAAGGCTAATTTCCCCCCTTTTTGTCCCTAAATATAGGCCAGCATCCTAAGTCTTGTTGCTATGCAGCTTAACCATAGCAACGAACACAAAAGCTGATATATTATTTCTATTTTCCCTTCCAGACAGGTTTTCTTGGTAAAAAACACATGCTAGATATAGCATTGTCAAAATAGCTGCTGTATTTCACCTTTCAAAAGATTATATTGTGTGAAGAATGCTAGGGAGGAAGATGGGGAGGTCGTACTCATCCTTTTGTTGCACAGTTAGGGAAGTTAGAAATGCAAAAGAGAAGGTCAAGTCACTTAGTTAGGTCTTTGCTGAATGAAAAATATCATGGCACATTTTCTTCCTGCACAATGAAGGGCCACTCCATTTGTACATACCAAGGTAAGTAGAGTAATAAGTGTTCAGAGTACAGTATGCAACACCATTTTATTGTTCGTGCTCACTCTTTTATCATTTCAAAATCTGTATTATACTGAACATAAACAAACCTGAGCAGAAACTGAACAGTGCTCTAGGTGGCTCAAACCAGGGATTAAGGATTTTATTGTGGTTAAAGCACAAGACTAGGAGGCAGGAGACAGTCCTACTCCGAGGCGTCTCATAGACTTCCAATCAGATCTTAGGCAATTCACTTAAGGGAAGATTTTCCTAAGGCACAAATGACAGTTAAGTGCCCAACTTCCACTGACTTTCAATGAGAGCTAATTGCCTAATTTTCAAGCGTACCTTTGTAAAGCTGCCTCCTTAACAGCCTCATGCCTCAGTTTCCCCTATTTGTAAAATGAGGAAGATAATACTTTCCCTTCTCACAGGTTTATTGTGCAGTTAAATTCATTAATGCCTGTAAAGGCTTTGAGTTCCTCAGTGCCAACTGCTTTACACAGTAGAGGGCAGGAAACTCAGCTGGCATAAATTACTGTAGCTTCATTAATTTATATGCTATGCTGATTTACACCATCTGGGAATCTGGCCCATTGTGGGAAATATCACTAATATAAATACGAAGCTATTTACAAAACTTGACTGATTGTTTTATTAGTCTTCATTCCCCCCAGTGATTTTAGAAATACATTTAAAAATGGTTTTAGAGTAACAGCCGTGTTAGTCTGTATTCGCAAAAAGAAACTCACATGACTGGAGTACTGTCATGGATAGTTATAAACTGTTCAGGAAGGACAGGCAGGGCAGAAAAGGTGGGGGAGTAGCACTGTATGTAAGGGAGCAGTATGACTGCTCAGAGCTCTGGTACGAAACTGCAGAAAAACCTGAGTGTCTCTGGATTAAGTTTAGAAGTGTGAGCAACAAGAGTGATGTAGTGGTGGGAGTCTGCTATAGACCACCGGACCAGGGGGATGAGGCAAGTGCTAGAAGAGCCAGCTGGGGTGGGGGGGGTGCTTTTCTTGACCTGCTGCTCACAAACTGCTAAGAATTTGTAGGGGAAGCAAAAGTGGATGGGAATCTGGGAGGCAGTGACCATGACTTGGTTGAGTTCAGGATCCTGACACAGGGAAGAAAGGTAAGCAGCAGGATATAAACCCTGGACTTCAGGAAAGCAGACTTCGACTCCCTCAGGGAACGGATGGGTAGGATCCCCTGGGGGACTAACATGAAGGGGAAAGGAGTCCAGGAGAGCTGGCTGTATTTCAAGGAATCCCTGTTGAGGTTACAGGGACAAACCATCCCGATGTGTCGAAAGACTAGTAAATATGGCAGGCGACCAGCTTGGCTTAACGGTGAAATCCTAGCAGATTTTAAACATAAAAAGAAGCTTACAAGAAGTGGAAGGTTGGACATATGACCAGGGAAGAGTATAAAAATATTGCTTGGGCATGGAGGAATGAAATCAGGAGGGCCAAATCGCACCTGGAGCTGCAGCTAGCAAGAGATGTTAAGAGTAACAAGAAGGGTTTCTTCAGGTATGTTGGCAACAAGAAGAAAGCCAAGGAAAGTGTGGGCCCCTTAATGAATGAGGGAGGCAACCTAGTGACAGAGGATGTGGAAAAAGCTAATGTACTCAATGCTTTTTTTGCCTCTGTCTTCACTAACAAGGTCAGCTCCCAGACTGCTGTGCTGGGCATCACAACATGGGGAATAGATGGCCAGCCCTCTGTGGAGAAAGAGGTGGTTAGGGACTATTTAGAAAAGCTGGACGTGCACAAGTCTATGGGGCCGGACGAGTTGCACCTGAGAGTGCTAAAGGAATTGGCGGCTGTGATTGCAGAGCCATTGGCCATTATCTTTGAAAACTCGTGGCGAATGGTTGAAGTCCCGGATGACTGGAAAAAGTCTAATGTAGTGCCAATCTTTAAAAAAGGGAAGAAGGAGGATCCTGGGAACTACAGGCCAGTCAGCCTCACCTCAGTCCCTGGAAAAATCATGGAGCAGGTCCTCAAAGAATCAATCCTGAAGCACTTACATGAGAGGAAAGTGATCAGGAACAGTCAGCATGGATTCACCAAGGGAAGGTCATGCCTGACTAATCTAATCGCCTTCTATGATGAGATTACTGGTTCTGTGGATGAAGGGAAAGCAGTGGATGTATTGTTTCTTGACTTTAGCAAAGCTTTTGACACGGTCTCCCACAGTATTCTTGTCAGCAAGTTAAAGAAGTATGGGCTGGATGAATGCACTATAAAGGTGGGTAGAAAGTTGGCTAGATTGTTGGGCTCAACAGGTAGTGATCAATGTCTCCATGTCTAGTTGGCAGCCGGTGTCAAGTGGCGTGCCCCAGGGGTTGGTCCTGGGGCTGGTTTTGTTCAATATCTTCATAAATGATCTGGAGGACGGTGTGGATTGCACTCTCAGCAAATTTGCGGATGATACTAAACTGGGAGGAGTGGTAGATACGCTGGAGGGCAGGGATAGGATACAGAGGGACCTAGACAAATTGGAAGATTGGGCCAAAAGAAATCTGATGATGTTCAATAAGGATAAGTGCAGAGTCCTGCACTTAGGACGGAAGAACCCAATGCACAGCTACAGACTAGGAACCGAATGGCTAGGCAGCAGTTCTGCGGAAAAGGACCTAGGGGTGACAGTGGATGAGAAGCTGGATATGAGTCAGCAGTGTGCCCTTGTTGCCAAGAAGGCCAATGGCATTTTGGGATGTATAAGTAGGGGCATAGCGAGCAGATCGAGGGACGTGATCGTCCCCCTCTATTCGACATTGGTGAGGCCTCATCTGGAGTACTGTGTCCAGTTTTGGGCCCCACACTACAAGAAGGATGTGGATAAATTGGAGAGAGTCCAGCGAAGGGCAACAAAAATGATTAGGGGTCTGGAACACATGACTTATGAGGAGAGACTGAGGGAACTGAGATTGTTTAGTCTGCAGAAGAGAAGAATGAGGGGGGATTTGATAGCTGCTTTCAACTACCTGAGAGGTGGTTCCAGAGAGGATGGTTCTAGACTATTCTCAGTGGTAGAAGAGGACAGGACAAGGAGTAATGGTCTCAAGTTGCAGTGGGGGAGGTTTAGGTTGGATATTAGGAAAAACTTTTCACTAGGAGGGTGGTGAAACACTGGAATGTATTACCTAGGGAGGTGGTAGAATCTTCTTCCTTAGAAGTTTAAGGTCAGGCTTGACAAAGCCCTGGCTGGGATGATTTAATTGGGGATTGGTCCTGCTTTTGAGCAGGGGGTTGGACTAGATGACCTCCTGAGGTCCCTTCCAACCCTGATATTCTATGATTCTATGGAAAGGAGTACTTGTGGCACCTTAGAGATTAACCAATTTATTTGAGCATAAGCTTTCGTGAGCTACATCCGATGAAGTGAGCTGTAGCTCACGAAAGCTTATCTTCAAATAAATTGGTTAGTCTCTAAGGTGCCACAAGTACTCCTTTTATTTTTACATTTAAAAATAAATCCTTGGGGAAAGAAATATTTACAGTGTGTTTTAGACCTGGTGACTTTCAGCCTTGAAGTTTCAATCAGCTGTTACAACAACTTCATAGAAAACTAGTGGAATTTGCCTTTTTATCATTTTCATGAACAGGTGACAAAGTTCCCTTTTCATCTGGGTCTATGTTTCATCAGAAGTTTGCAGCAAAAGGAAGACAAAATGGAACCTGAAGATCAGCCTCCTTCTGCAAAGTGCTGTGTACCTCTCCACCCATAAACTTCTATGGGTATTACAAGTGAGACAGACTTTGTAGTTGAGTGGTTAGAGCATTGATGTGGGTTATGGGAAACCAAGGTGCATGTCCCTATTCTGCCTGATGTAGTCAGATCTGGGGTAAATAATACTCTACTCTGAATCAGGCAGAGTCGGGACATGAACTGTGGTCGCCAACACCCTAACTTCCACCGGACTCTAGATTGTGACACATGTGAAAACATATGTTGACACAATTACATTTTTGGAAAAAGATTCAGAAGGTTTTTCTTTTGTTCCAATGAGGAACTAAACAAATGCTGAAGCCTCCAATGTGGCTGTGAAATGAAATTGTCATCCTCCAGTTAGTTCTATTCAACACCTTGAAGACTTCGGACCTTAGTCACAGTCCATCCACCAGTTCCACAGAACACCCAAGGAAGATGCTGAGTATCATCACCGCTTGACATGGAATGGGAAATAACTAAGTTAGTAATCAAACAAGAAGCTTAAACTAAAAAAGTTAATGCAAAACAAAACATTTTTGAAACTTGTGGCAAATTACACAAGCTGTCTTTTATCACATCTTTTTCCTAACTAGAATCCATACATTACTGTTCTCTGATTGCAAACATAGGAAATAGCAAACTTCCTTACTGAGTTATATAGTGTGACAAAGCTCTGTCCTTGTCTCCATGGGTCCTGCATTTCCTGGCAGATTTCGCTAGCCTCAGAGGCTCACTGTGACCCTTCACGTAACCATTCTCTCTCTAGAGACAAGGGTCACAGCCTACTATTTTCATCATAAGTCAGCGAGGGAGGTGCAGAGAAGCTATCCTCCCTTACACAGTCTCTGTTGTCTCCCAGTCTCAGTGATTACTCACGGGGGGGGGGGGGGGCAAAGAGGGGAGCCCAGGCCCGCCCTCTACTCCAGGCCAGGGACCCTAATAGCATCAGCTATGGTAGCTGACCTTTTAGAAACATGACACGTACAATTCCCTGGGCTACTTCCCCACAGCAGCCCCCACTTCCTCAGGCTCCACTTCATCCTTACCTCAGGGCCTCCTTCCTTGTGCCTGATATGGTGTGTACTGCTCAGTCTCTCCAACAGCACAACTTCCTCCCACAGTTCCTGACATGCACACCCACCTGACTAACTGGGAGGCTTTTAACTAGTTTCAGCCAGCCCCTGATTGGCTTCAGGTGTCCCAATCAACCTAGCATTCTCCCTGCCTTCTGGAAAGTTCTTAATTGGCCCCAGGTGTCTTAATTGACCTGGAGCCACTGCTGTTTCACTTATCCTGGTACCAGGGATTTGTTTAGCCTGGAGCTAATGTATCTATCTCCCACTACTTTTCTATAGCCAGCTGGCCTTGCCCCGTCACAATAGTTAATAGATTGTTATATTGTTAGAATTCTCTTAATAGCCTAGATGGAATACCCAAGAAATAATATTAATATCAACATCAGAAAAGTGGAAAAAATAAACAGACTAAACCATTTGAGAACCTACAGATTCAGTGAAAAATTGGCTACAATAGATTTACAGTTCTTTTCATGTGTGTAGCCAATATCTTCCCCTTCATGGGTATGCAGTTCCAAATTGGCAATTATGGGCCAAAATCTACTGCTAGTTACAGTGATATAAATTGGTATAATAACCTGAGTTGCTCCCAATTTACACTGGCTAATCTGAAAAGAGTATATGTTATTCCATGAGGGATTGGTCCTGCTTTGAGCAGGGAGTTGGACTAGATGACCTCCTGAGGTCCCTTCCAACCCTGATATTCTATGAGGGGTACTGTAGGCTGTACCAAACTCTCCCATTAGCTGAGACTGAAACTTTGAAAGCGACTAAAGGAAAACAAAACAACTTGCCCTCTGATTTATGAGCTGTGGGCAGAGCCCTAACTACAGTACCTGTGTATAACTGCTCACTGGGTGTCTATTTTCATCCACTTCAGCATGACACCATCCGACTTTTCTTTTCTCTTCCAACTGTTAGTTCTTTTTGTGTAAATGACACACTATACTGTATGTAGCCTTGACAATTCCTGAACTGTCTTATATTTTGCCATCTCTCTTGCTGGAGTTACTCACATCTGGGAAGTGAATATATCTTGTGTGTGTTATTAAGGATAGGAATTAATTCATATGCTAGTGAATGTTTTGCACACTGCCTTAATTTAATACCTCTGGTGTTTCATGGATGTGGAAAAATGTAGGGCTTTCTGTAACAATTTGGGGATCTCAATTAAAGTTAATACTGAGTGCCACCCATGTTCAAAACATGTTGAAAATTAGAACTGTGTGCCTTCATGTCATTACATTATGTCCAAAAGACATTATGCCTCATTATGCAATGCCACAATATAAAGATGCAACATCACATTGTGACTGTGCCATGTCATGGAACTGCAACACTCAGAATAAGTGCTAACCCTATCTTAATACATTACACTTCTCCCCAAACTGAAAGATATGATAGAAACAGATAATACGGGCCAGATTCTCTCCTGTGCCAAGATATGTTTTGCTACAGGAGGGAAAGTGGGTGGCATCACAGAACAACCTGATTCTCAAGATGCCTTGTCCCTATGTTAGAGCAACCTAGAAAGCCTAGAAACTGTTCTAGGTTACAGCAGTTGGCTAAGGACCCTAAGGGTAGCAGAAAATTGCCATAGGCTAATTCACATTTGGTCAGGTTACATCCACTTTTTTCCCCCCCCAAGCAGTTAAAAGAGGATGGAACTGGGGCTGATAATCTGTCTCAATAATAATAAAAATGTTCTTACTGTGAAGTATTGCGTAGCCCTCATTCTTATTTCTTTATTCCCTTTTCTCTCTCCTATATTTCATTCTTTTATTTTAACTCTGCTCCATCTGTAATTTTCCTCACCTTCTTCCTTTGTTCCTTCTTCTCAGCTCCTCTTCTCTTTCTCATCATACCACCAGCTTTTTCTGGCCCTCAAACTACTTTCCATTCTTTCTTTTTACTGCTGATTTCCCATTTCTTTCCTCATCTGAGTCCTCTCACTGGCTCTGTATCTTTTTCCCCTGCCCCATTCTTCTATTGGCTACCCTGTTTCTTACTGCTCTCTGCCCCCACTGTGCTGACTCCACTTCTTCTAGCCTGATGGAAGTGGGTTCATCCTGGTCAGCACTGGCCTCTTGCTACAGCACTGTGTAAAACATCTCCATCTTCTATCTTTTGTATGTGGTCCATATGCGCTGAATTATTGAATTTAAAACTCCCTGCACTTTTTTCCGTCTCAGTAATTTCTTATATCATCCAATTTATAAATATCATGCCTATTTTTCCCTCGTACAAAGGGGGCTAAGTGAGATACACACAGGCAAAGTGAAAAAAATCTCTAGTGTCTTTTATGGAAGAAGTGTAAACGAAAGATCCTGACCACTGTTATTAAAAATCCCATGACAATTTTTCTTAGAGTAGTTGCATTAACCTCTGTCTTGGAAATTTTCCAATATGGGTAACTGTGATTGCCTACTTTAACTCCACTTGCAATTTTGACTGAATACAGTCTTAAGGCACCTTTTCAATTTTGCTGTACATTAAATAATTGCTATGTTTCATTCTAGAAGTGGCTGTATTTGGGTGAAAGCGTCAATATTACCTAGCAGGAAGACCTGAGGTAGGTGACTAGAAGAGTTTTCTTTTTCTTTGCTGGTGATGAAATGGGAAAATATTACTTTAGTGGGCATTGGTCCTGCTAGCTACTAAATAGTTTTTACACTTATATATGCTTCCAGAACACTGTGTGTGTGTGTGGGGGTGCTTTTATTTGACTGTTCTTTGGTATTTTAAAGGTGTTAATAATTAAGGCCTCAATTCAGCAACCTTTAATCATCTTGAGAAGCATTTAATTTCAAGTTTCAGAGTAACAGCCATGTTAGTCTGTATTCACAAAAAAGAAGAGTACTTGTGGCACCTTAGAGACTAACCAATTTATTTGAGCATAAGCTTTCGTGAGCTACAGCTCACTTCATCGGATGCATACTGTGGAAAGTGTAAAAGATCTTTTTATACACACAAAGCATGAAAAAATACCACCTCCCACCCCACTCTCCTGCTGGTAATAGCTTATCTAAAGTGACCACTCTCATTACAATGTGTATGATAATCAAGGTGGGCCATTTCCAGCACAAATCCAGGGTTTAACAAGAACGTCTGAGGAAGGAGGCGGGGGGTTGGAAAACAAGGGGAAATAGGTTTGAATAGAGACTGGGAGTGGTTAAGTCATTATCCAAGGTAACCTAAGTTAATTGTATCCAATTTGCAAATGAATTCCAATTCAGCAGTCTCTCGCTGGAGTCTGGATTTGAAGTTTTTCTGTTGTAATATCGCAACTTTCATGTCTGTAATCGCGTGAGCAGAGAGATTGAAGTGTTCTACAACTGGTTTATGAATGTTATAATAATTCTTGACATCTGATTTGTGTCCATTTATTCTTTTACATAGAGACTGTCCAGTTTGACCAATGTACATGGCAGAGGAGCATTGTTGGCACATGATGGCATATATCACATTGGTGGATGTGCAGGTGAACGAGCCTCTGATAGTGTGGCTGATGTTATTAGGCCCTGTGATGGTGTCCCCTGAAAAGATGTGGGCACAGTTGGCAACAGGCTTTGTTGCAAGGTTAGGTTCCTGGGTTAGTGGTTCTGTTGTGTGGTTGCTGGTGAGTATTTGCTTCAGGTTGGGGGGCTGTCTGTAGGCAAGGACTGGCCTGTCTCCCAAGATTTGTGAGAGTGTTGGGTCCTTCAGGATAGGTTGTAGATCCTTAATAATGCGTTGGAGGGGTTTTAGCTGGGGGCTGAAGGTGACGGCTAGTGGCGTTCTGTTATTTTCTTTGTTAGCCCTGTCCTGTAGTAGGTGACTTCTGGGAACTCTTCTGGCTCTATCAATCTGTTTCTTCACTTCTGCAGGTGGGTATTGTAGTTGTAAGAATGCTTGATAGAGATCTTGTAGGTGTTTGTCTCTGTCTGAGGGGTTGGAGCAAATGCGGTTGTATCACAGAGCTTGGCTGTAGACAATGGATCGTGTGGTGTGGTCAGGGTGAAAGCTGGAGGCATGTAGGTAGGAATAGTGGTCAGTAGGTTTCCGGTATAAGGTGGTGTTTATGTGACCATCGTTTATTAGCACTGTAGTGTCCAGGAAGTGGATCTCTTGTGTGGACTGGACCAGGCTGAGGTTGATGGTGGGATGGAAATTGTTGAAATCATGGTGGAATTCCTCAAGGGCTTCTTTTCCATGGGTCCAGATGATGAAGATGTCATCAATATAGCGCAAGTAGAATAGGGGTGTTAGGGGACGAGAGCTGAGGAAGCGTTGTTCTAAGTCAGCCATAAAAATGTTGGCATACTGTGGGGCCATGTGGGTACCCATAGCAGTGCCGCTGATTTGAAGGTATACATTGTCCCTAAATGTAAAATAGTTATGGGTAAGGACAAAGTCAAAGTTCAGCCACCAGGTTTGCCGTGACATTATCGGGGATACTGTTCCTGATGGCTTGTAGTCCATCTGGTGAGGCCTCATCTGGAGTACTGTGTCCAGTTTTGGGCCCCACACTTCAAGAAGGATGTGGATAAATTGGAGAGAGTCCAGCAAAGGGCAACAAAAATGATTAGGGGTCTGGAACACATGAGTTATGAGGAGAGGCTGAGGGAGCTGGGATTGTTTAGCCTGCAGAAGAGAAGAATGAGGGGGGATTTGATAGCTGCTTTCAACTACCTGAAAGGGGGTTCCAAAGAGGATGGCTCTAGACTGTTCTCAATGGTAGCAGATGACAGAACGAGGAGTAATGGTCTCAAGTTGCAGTGGGGGAGGTTTAGATTGGATATTAGGAAAAACTTTTTCACTAAGAGGGTGGTGAAACACTGGAATGTGTTACCTAGGGAGGTGGTAGAATCTCCTTCCTTAGAGGTTTTTAAGGTCAGGCTTGACAAAGCCCTGGCTGGGATGATTTAACTGGGAATTGGTCCTGCTTTGAGCAGGGGGTTGGACTAGATGACCTTCTGGGGTCCCTTCCAACCCTGATATTCTATGATTCTATGATCTTTGTGTGGAATGTTGGTGTAGAGGGCTTCTACATCCATAGTGGCCAGGATGGTGTTATCAGGAAGATCACCGATGGATTGTAGTTTCCTCAGGACCAACTTCCTGAGCTGTAGCTCATGAAAGCTTATGCTCAAATAAATTGGTTAGTCTAAGGTGCCACAAGTACTCCTTTTCTTTTTATTTAATTTCAATTAAGTCAACAGGTATTTTTATGGGCCAGATTCTAATACCTTTACTCTGCAGGGAATAATTTGAAATTAGTAGGACTATTCAGACTAAAGTACTATCTCAACTTATGTAAGGGTTAATAGGTCAGATAATAAGTAAGAACTGTTCAATATAGATAAGGGTTGCAAAATCAGAAACAGACAAAAGAAAATAAATAAAGCAAATACTAAATTTAAAGACCAGAGTTCCACCCATGTTAACATCTCATTCCTAGGTTGCTTGCTGCTCCCATATTTGGGCCATGTGCTCTCCCAACTCAGCTCACCTTTATAATCTCCGTATCCTCCCACCTCTGCAGCAACCCTGCCACTCCTGAACCTTTATGCCATGCAAGATCCCTGTTGCCTTCCCATCAAGTCCTTCCTCAAAAATTACTTCTTCCAATAGTTAGTCATACATTGCAAATCTACAGGCTGGCTTTCAGTCTAGTTTGAATATATTAGAAACAAAACTACAAAACAGAAAGGACCGTCATGATACATACGGAACAATTGTGAAGTCTTGCTTCTCTAACTCACTCATCCTTGTATCCCCCCTCCACTCACCTTTTTGTTGTAATCCCTTACTGTGCAATATCTATTACAATTTGTAAGCTCCTCAGGGCAGGAATTTGTCAATGTTAGTTATCAGTAAAGTGCCAAAGACTCCTGTGGTGCTCTATAGAATATAAATCATCACTTCTATCTCAGGGTAATAGTGAAAAAAAGGGGAGTGAATAGATAGAGAAGTGCCATTTTCTCTCCCTCAGGCATACATTTTGCCTGTGAAACGGGATGCCAGTTTGAACATTTGTCATCACTATAATGATGAACAAATAACACGAGGAACAAAATGTCCCTTAAATACACCTCACAGATATTTTCTGCAACAAGGGTTTTGATGTGTTTTTGACATTATCAAAAAAGGAAAATAAAAACCCACTGCTTGGTCTTTGCAAGAATTGTGTTTGATACCAACTAGCCTTTGAAAGAGCCTCAGCAGCTTCTGCCTGACAAAACCTGGAGGCAACAATACCTGCTATTTGTGGGAACAACCCCCCACCACTCCCCGAACAATCCTAACTGATTTTTTTCAAGCTGAATTGCCTATTATCCTCAAAAAATGGGTCTGGGGTTTGTCCCAGAATTGTTCACCTAAAAATGATTACTTAGAGGACAAGAATTTTCTTGTCTGTATTTTGTTCTTGGAAGAATGAAACCAGGAACAAAACCAGGGAAATAAAAAGGAGAATAATGAAGACAAAAAACCTTGAGGATTATTCTATGGACTGTCTCACTAATGAAAGATCCCTATACCATAACTGTTAAAATAAAGGTGGGCTAAATTCTGGAGTACTTATGTTTAAGACTTGGCTCCTGCAAAGAGAACTATGAAGGTAGAAACTATGTCCAGATGGAGATCCAGTAATCTGCATGGTTTCCTTTGCAGGCCAGGACCTTAATACTTACACAGGCAAAAATCCCACTGGAGCCAAGCACTGGTGAGCAAGGACTTCATGGAATGGCCGAATAATATTAAATTGTGATTTACAAATAGTATTTTCAAATGTGTGTGTTAATAACTCAACTCGAAGTTTTGTTGTACCTGTTCATGATATATTAAGTGGAGATAATTTTTAATAATGTATTAAGATTTTACAAGATGTGTTTTATGTATATGTGAAGACCATTCTTGAAAGGTTGATTAATTGTAAAGAATGAGGCCCTGATCCTGCAAAGACTTACAAATGTGCTGAACTTTAGGCACCATAAGTACTTCCACTGATTGAAGGGGACTATTCACATTGTGTAAAATTAAGCGCATCAAAAGGCTTTTGCAGGATGGTAGCCTAAATGTATACTTATGACATAAATTAAGAATACACACTAGGGCAGATCCTAGCCTATTGTAAATTGGCATACTCTGATTTCAATGGAGCTATGCTGATTTACACCTGGCCCACTCTGTGTGTGTGTTGGGGGGGGGGGTGGTAGATTGTTTCCCCTGGTTTCTTTTTATGTTATTTGACTCGTATATTGTGTGTCTTAGACTTGATCTCTTTTAAAAAAAGATGTGCAAGTTTTATAACAAGTACAAATGCAAACTAATAGTGTTGTGAGCAGGTTTTTTTATTTGTTATTTAGAAAACACACGTGTGCAGTGGAAAATTGCTGTGTTTCTGTATGTATGTTTGTAAGTGCAAAGAATCATTAGTGACAACATAATAATTCACAACTCGGTTTCTCCTTTCATCCCCACAGATCCCAAAGCACTATACGAGCTACAGTGGAACCTGCTTATACTGAAAGTATTTTTCACACAGACCTCCTTCTGGGCCTGATCCAAAGCCCTTTGGAGTCAGCTGGAGTGTCTCCATTGACTACAACAAACTTTGAATCAGGCCCTGTGAGCAGAGTTTCATTATAGAAGAGCCTCTTTACTGTCTCCTTTTAATTTGGACTGGAGGATCACCAAGGCTGACACTTCCTGACCTCCTAGCCAAAAGCTCAAAGAAGCAAGCAACAGAGACAGCTGACTTCAGCTGTTGCTCTTTCTCCCTAATGTTGTGCTGTTTGGAATAAGGCAGAAAGGGAGGAGCGAAACACGCTGCCTTGAAATGCTGCACATTATGTCTGGCTGGTAGATGATGGTGCTTCACTCCAAGGGATTAATGCACTAGAATTCAAATTGGGGTCAGCATTCTGTCTCCTAATTCGACTTGTTATAGCTCAGTTCAAACCCCTTTGAATGTTATGGTTTAGACCAGCACTTGTCAGGGCATGAAACTTCACACTAATACATGTGAAAGTCCACTCTCCTGAATTACCTCATTCCATTACTTTTATTACTCTCCAGAATAGGAAGATTTTCACTACCTGTCCTGTCTACATTAGGGAAATTTTCTAAAAAATTCCCAGCATACCTGACATTGGCATCCGTGTTAGCAACACCGGGAGTCCTAGTATAGAAAGGCCACTGGCTGCCCCGGTACATCATATTATGTAGACATGCTATGAACTAGGTTGTATACTAACCCAGAACAGCTCTACACTACAGGCAGCCACAGTCCATATGCAAGTAGAGTGAGACAGCTACAGGGGCAAGTGCCTATCTATTTTAGGTACTCCTTTGCCCCCTCCACCCCCATCCTCACAACACTCCTGTGAGAGAGGGGAAAGCTATTATCCCCATTTTACAGATGGGGAACAGAAACAGAGAGATTGGGCCCCAAATCCTCAAGAGCATTTAGGTGTCTAAATACTTTTGAGAATCTGGTCCCAGGTGACTTGCCCAAGATCACACAGGAAGTGTATCATAGAGCAGAGAATCATACTGGAATCTGCCAAGTCCCAGGCTAGCACTAGACCATCCTTCCTTCCATTTATTCAAGATGTGTCATGTGCTGAACATGAGATGAAGCTGGAGGAGTAAAGCTGGTTCCCTGTGGACATCCCTGAAGAACTCTGCTTGAAAAGTCCTGCTCTAGAATGGTGCACCCTCAAACAGAAGGAAGAAGGATGAGGCCAGCTTCAGAGATGAGTTTACTGAACTTTGTGGCCAACAACAAAACCTGAACTTCTCTGGGTTCATCCTTGTTATTCAAGTTTTCAGAGCACTGTTATGCACAGCTCAAATACTGTGTCTGATCATTTGTTTTTGTAGGGCTTCTTTTTTTCCATTTTCATCATTTAATTAACTTTTTTCTTTCCATTTAATTTCTTCCTTCAGAATGAAAATATGTCCCCTTTATTGGGAATAAATTGTGGTGGATAAGAGACCAGTCTCCCTCACCTCTATATATACTCACCCATACAAACATGAACATGGATATGTAGATATACACATATGTATTATAAACACACATGTGCACATATATAGAAACATATACCAAAAAGTTATAGAACAGCAAGGTGAAAATAGATGTGAAGATACTGTTTTAAATAGCTTCATAAACTGCAGATCAGCTTCCTGAATAAAATATGAGGACTTTTAGCTCCACGACAATCTCTCTCAGCTAGTTTATAAAAAAAAAATCTGAAGAAAATTTCTAAATAGGCCATATACTCCCTGCAAAGGAATAACCAAAATAGCCAGCAGTGACAGTGTTTGCTTTTCATGTGGTGGAACTGTGTGCAAATACAAGGCATAACAAATGTCAGCTCCTCATTTGCAAATTAAGATGTAAAGGAAATATCTGTGACAGTACATGCAACAGTTCATATTTGAAGTTTGGCACAGTGAACTGACAGTCACAGAGGAACTGCAGTTGCCTAATCCTTTCTTTATGCCTTCCAGCAACTAGGAGGAGGGTGGAATTTAATAAATATGTGATGAGGAAAGACTGTGAAAGGCTGGCATATCTTCTCCTCTGCAAGAACTCATCTTCAGAGATAATTAACTAGGTGACAATACACAATGTGCCATTAACAAGAGCATTCAAGTCATTTCTGGACTTAAGTACAATTTTAAGCCGCTTATCAGATTTTCATTTCGGAATCCATTCAGCTGTCAGGCTTACATCCTGGCTCTTTATTGAAGCTCACATGAGAATCCAAACCTTCTAATTTTCTATACAGATTCATTTCAGAATCAATTAGAGTTGGTGGCAGCCTTGTCGCTGTGTGCTAAGGGGATTAGCTGGGCACTTGCTCAGATGACGCTAACTTTGAATGCACATTCCACCCTCCATTCAGAATGAGCTATTTTTTTCCAGAGGACTCAGAGTCAGTTGAGAGCACTGAAACCAACAGATGGCAGATAATTACTGGAACGGTCTCCAATTTTGTCAGGAAAGAAAAAGTGATATTTCAAACTCTCTCCCTGGTAAAAGATCATAGGCTGTCTTGGCCTGCCCTACTTAAAAACAACATGAAAATCAACACACATCCCATCAGGATTCTCTCCCAAACTCAGAACAATATATTGGGAGTAAATAATCTCTTTAGCTACCACCAGAACTTCCAAGTGCTCCTCTTCTATTTTCCCTGTGCTAAGTCCCTTTTGACTGAGTCTCTGTATCTGACCTTTGGCCATCCTTCCACCCATGGATTATTCACCTCTCCGTTACTTATTTTAGCAGGTCGAGCTTGTCTTCCCTAAACACATGGCTTTTGGCTTTGAGCAAACACTTCAGAGCTAGAAACCATTTGGAGCTGTTGTCCACTCTGTTCAGTTTCCAGCCAACTGAGTCTTTATTCAGTGACTCAGATCACTGAGAAAATGTTTCAATAAAATTTGCTGTGCTGAGTGTTTCAGCTCAAGGAGCATTTGTAGATGAATACTAGGATCCACAAACTCAGAAAGGAAAAGTTCTTCATATTCCTCTTTTATGGCCTAGTTTTATAAGGCTCTGACCACCCAAGTAAGAGATGGAGGTGCTCAGCTCCTTTGAAATTCATTCCATTACTTACCTATTAAGACTTTCATTCAGGTTTCTATGTTTCATCCGTAGGAGCTGACAACATCAAAAATACCGATTACAGCATAAGAAATATTTGCATTGTTTGTGATGTCATCAACTTTGACATGAGAAACAAAGAACACTGAACTCAGATTGTAGTGGATAAATATATCTTACATTTATATTTAAAATGTATTTAATTGTAATTTTAAAGCTAAAGACCCCAACTCTGCAGAGTACTTAAACACTTGCTGAACTTTAAACATGTGAATGACCCCAATGACCTGAACAGGACAACAATTATTTTTAGGGATATTCCATTGACAATGTGTAATGGGCTTAATTTTCTGAAACCTCTTTGGTTCACCTATAAGGCCTAGACTATACTAGAAAATTAGGTTGACATGATCACATTGGTCAGGGTGTGAAAAATTCACACCCCTGAGAGTGTTGTTAAACCAATCTAAGTTCCTGTGTAGACAGCACTGGGCTGACAGAAGAACTCTTCCCTTGACCTAGCTACTACCTCTCGGGGAGTTGGGTTACCTATGGAAAAGGGAGAATCCCTCCTGTCAGTGTAGATAGTATCTACCTTGAAGCACTACCTGTGCTGCTGTAGCGTTTTAAGTGTCGACAAGCTCTAAGATACTTTTGACCTCAGAGCTACGGTATAGGCAACACAACATGGCATTGATCCTACTTCTACTGACTTCTGGGAAAGTAGGATTGGACACACACTGTCTTATGTGAGAAATACATTTCTAGCTAGCTAAGGAATAGGAAAAATTGAGTGAATTTTCAAAGTAGTTGTCAGACTTTCCTTTTTGAGGATGTTCTGAACTCTATTCCTGAATATACATCCTCTCTTTTTTTACTTTCCTGACAGTCTTTTTGACTAGCATGCATTTCAACTGAGTAATGGAGAGGTCATTATTTGCAGGCATATAGACAGGGATTTTCCTGAATCAAAAAGCATGCGCTACGTAAGTCCACATACTTAAGGAAAACATTTTGTGAAAAATCAGCTTACATGATATGGATTAGCAATGGCCTAAATGTTCAAGGAAAACACCACCTGGTGAACTGTATTTTTATGATCTTTTGCAGGCTCAAAAGCCCCCTTCAATTCTCGGCTGGAATCCATGTGGCTCAGCATGTTTGCATGACTGTCATATTGCTAAAGTAATAATATTTAATGTGCACAGTCCAAATGTGAATAGATTTAGTGGTGAGTTTTTGTGAAATCACTTTTAGAATGAGGAAAGCTAAAGAAAATAATGCTCACATTTTATTATTTATAATAAACCATGAACATTATTAATAGAATTGATATTGATGGCTCTATTATTTTACACATACATGCATGTGAGCGTGCACACACAGCCTTACTAAGACTACTGAAAATTTATGCTGATTTGCAAAAGATTGTACCCCACATAAACTAATTATAAATATGTGTGTGATATTCATATAATTTAGTTGTGCTAGACTTAGATTAAGTATTAGATTACTATTAGATCACTGTTTGCATAATATTTTAAATATATAATGTATAATAATGTTGAAGTCTTCTAGCATGAGAGGAATGTCTTATTCTTATGCTCATTTGCATATGGCAGTCAATTTAAAGTGAAAGCGCAATATTCTTAGTACAATATGGTACAGAGTGATGACATCAGGATAGGAGTTGTGGGTCTCAGATCACACTGAAATGGGAAGCCGAACATACAAGTTGATATCATTTTTTCACTATCATACATATCTATGGGTTAGAGCCTCAGTTGGTGTAAACAGCCATTGCTCTAATGGCTTCAGTGAAGCTACACTGGTTTACACAAGCTGAGAAACTGTTCCATAATGATCACTAAAGATGACAGCCCTTGAGGCTGAAGCCACCCATGAATCAAGAACAGCCAAGCAAGCAGACTCATGCCACCCCACCAATGTACAGCAAACCTGACCTGAAGACCATTGGGGTCAGATTCTTTGCTGCACCTTAAGGCTACATCTACACAACAAGTGGCAGTCTGGGTCTACAGACTTGGGCTCGTGATAAGAGGCTAAATTTAGCTATGTAGATGTTCAGGCTCAGGCTGGAGGTCAGACCTTGGAGCCTAAGGAAGGGGGGAGGGCTTCAGAGCCCAAGCCACAGTGTCTACACAGCTGCTTTTAGCACTGCAGCGCAAGCCCCACAAGCCTGTATTTGTTGACCTGGACTCTGAGACTCGCTGCTGCAGGCTGTGTAGATGCACTCTAAGAGCCCAAGAATTCCCAGCCCAGGGGGAAGACAGCTAAGGTGGCGTTAAGCCTCCTTTGTATCATGACGACTCTGGGCTTTTCCAAGGGCTGGAGCAGCCTTTGGCATAACTCAGACAGCCTCTCAGGGCTAACCCAGACAGCTTCCTCTGGGCAGCCGCAGCAGTGCGACCCAGAAGCTAAACAGCAGTATGTGCTGTGGCCCCACCCCTGCCACATCCTTCTCACCCCAGCCACACTCTTGACTTGCACCCTTCATCAGGCTTACAAGGGGGGGCACTGGAGAAGAGCCTGCAGCTATTTTCCTCAGTTCCTGTACTGGGGGAAATCTGGCTGGATCTGGGGCTTTAGATCTCTTTTTGTCACTCCAGCCTCTTTACTCAGCATAAATGGTTTTGGGGGTGGGAGGTTGAAGATCTCACCCCTGGTATTTTGTGAGTCTAACTTTTCTCCCCAATATATGAATTGAACAAATAAAGTAAGCCGGGTATGGATGAGCTCTCCCCTGACATCTAGAGATGAACTGGGGAAAAAGGACATCAGGTTCAGACTGTATTTGCATAGACACACCTACTCTGGCTAGGTGATCACCAGGCAGACCTGTTTAGACTGAGGCTATGTCTACACTACAGATGTCACAGTGGCAAAGCTGCGCTGTCAGTTCTCCCATGTAGCTGCTCTGTGCTGAAAGGAGATAGCTCTCCCATCAACATAATTAAAAAATCCCCAAAGAGTAGTGGGAACTATGTTAGCAGAAGAGCTTCTCCCACCATCACAGCACTGTCCATGCCGGCACTTTGGTCAGTGAAACTTATTTCAGTGTTTTTTTCATCCCCTTGGCCGACAAAAATTTTACCAACAAAAGTGCTAGTATAGACAGCCAAGTAATCAGTTTGGACTGTTCTGGGTTAAAATTCACAGCAGTATTGATTGCAGCGGTAAGGAAATGTTGTTATCCTTATTGTGTGAATAAAGGGCAGCAGAACTCTACTTAGCATGCCCTCATTGGGTGAGTCATTGTGACGGGGTGTACTCAACACCACACTGGACAGGAAAGAGTTAACTCTTCCTTGATGGTTGGGGAAGGACGTAGCATTCAGGATCTCGCCAGGGAGCAGCTATCAACCTACCCCATGGAAGCCCAAAGCACTGAGGCCCCAGCCGACACCCAGGAGGGGGTGGAGACGTTGGGAACAGACCCAGATGAGCAACCCAAAGGTGCCCCAACTACTGCCACCAGAACTATGGTAGGAAGTAGCCCAGGAGGGCACTAGCCATAGTCCTGGACATAGGCAGCGTGTTGCAGTTGGATCCCCACTGATCTCAGTGGCAGAACCCTCTGCCACTACTAGGGCCCCTGGGCTGGGACCTGGTGGAATAGGGAAGGCCCGGGTACCCCTACCCTAGGCCACCACCCGCCCCAGGGGACAGCCCACTACCCTGTGAACCAGGGACATCTCATTGACTCTGGCTGCTAGGCCTGCCTACCCTGCAGCCCAGGGATGCCTCATTGACTCTGGCCGCTAGACCTGCTTACCCTGTGACCAGGGTCTTTTCAGAGACTCTGGCCACTAGGCCTGGATACCCTGCAAACCAGGGAACCACTATTGACTCCAGCCACTAGGCCTCAAGACCCTGCAAATCAGGGACCCCCTATAGACTCAGGCTGCTATGCCTTGACCCCGCAAACCAGAGATTTGCCATTGACTCTGACCCTTAGGCTTTATTGCCCTGGGACAGAAAAAGCAGCATGTTTTTAAAAATGTGGGTATATCTCACTTAATTAGTTCCCTGTCATTATAGGGGACTTGGAGGTTAGCACATGTCGGTCCTTCCTTTTCTCTGTCTGTGACACACAATAATTTAGACACCTGTGAGCTGTAATTCATTGGTCTAGTTTTGGTTGCTGAGTTTAGTGTGTGGGTGCTGAGTGGTGCTGGTGACCTGTGATATATGGGAGGTCAGACCAGATGATCTGGTGGTCCCTTCTGGCCTTAAATTTTATGATTTAGATAGCGTGTCACTTCAAATTAGTTCGCTAGGCCAAATATATTGAAAACCGTTGAAAGAACAATTTGTAAATGTTAATTATAACTGGCCACATATCAAATTGGGGAAAGGTGTCTGGTAAGGACAGGAACTACAGGGGCCAGCATTAGCTTGTTCCTTATTTGATATCTCTATTAGTGTTCAGGAAGAAGCAGTACACCTGGCTAAGGAAATTTGCAGATAATAGGGGGCTTGTCTACACAAACATTTATTTTGCCGCAAGCTAGGCTGTGCATCTACCCCACACTAACCTGTCATGGACTAGTGGACCTTACTGGAGTGCATTAACACTTCATTAATGTGCTTAGATCTAGTCCTCTTTGAAAGATCAAAAAGAGGACTGACAAATAAAACAAAGGGAAGTAGGAAATTAGCAACATGGGCAGAAAAAAAACAGTGAGATTCAGCATGGAAAAATGCAAGCTAGTACATCTGTGAAAAGATAAGCCAAAAAACCCAAATACTCAAAGGGATGGAGAAACCTAGAAAGCAGAAATGCTAGTAACACAAGCCAATTAGACAGCAATTTCCCATATTATATACTGTGGGCAGGAAAATAAAAAGGGCAATGCAATTCTGCACTGAATATGCAGAGGTACCATATTACAGAGCTGGGAAGTAATAGTTCCTCCCTCTCTGTGGCTCTGGTGTGATCTCACCTGGAATATTACTTTCTGCTCTGGGCATCTCATTTCCATAAAGATATTGACAGATTGGAGGGAGTTCAGTGAGCAGCCACAAAAATGATCAGGTGCTAATGTGAATGATTTATGATGAAAGATTAAGGAAAACCAATGAACTCCTTGGCCACTGACAAGTCTAGCTTCCCTGCCATGGGAAAATGTCGATGAATGACATTCACTTCACATACATATATATAGCTTCCCGTAAAAGTGACCAGGTCTATAGATGTAAAAGCACATCTAAGTGGCAGTTATGGAGGAAGATGGTAACAGTCCACAGGGAGGGTATAAGCACCAAGGATGTGGAGGATTTATTTAGGTTAGTACAGGAGTAATTGCATGAAACTCAGAAAAGAAAAATTCAGATTTAATATATGGAAAAGTTTTCCAGAGAGGGATTTCACCCTTAGACACCCTTCACCCTTAGACTGTACCACCTGAGGAGTAACTGTTCCTCAGAGACAGCTCTGTGAGGCACAATCCTCTGGAGGTGGGTGGGAGAAAAGCTGTATTTACCCTTTACATGATGCAACACACTGTACCCTTCCCCCACCCCATTTTGTCAAATCAGTTCCACTGGACAGCACATGCAGGGGAGGAGTCATGCAGCACAATATCTTTCCCTCTGCACTCTCCCCATCCACTAATCTGTTGCAGTTAACAGCAGCTTTCCATATATCACCAATTATATGTTAAACACTTTCATCAGCCTAGACTTTGGGGGCTCTTTTACCCATGATGCTTCCACAGGTTTAGCTAGAAAAATATATATCATACACAAAAATACACGAAAAGAATATTATTAAAGTTGCAAAGTCAAGCATTCAGAACTTAGGAAATGCCAGAATTAAGGCTGCCTGGATACATGCATCATGATAGTCTTTAGTTACATGGTCACAAACTATTTTTTTCCATCCCACAAAGCTCCAGTCCCAATTTCTCTGTGCCACCCACTCACAGTCCCCACTTGGGTTCTTCCAGTCTCATTCTCCTTGCCCAGCCAATGCCAGTATTTCTTCCCCTCCTCCAGGATTCCCAGCTTCAAGTTCCAGTGCCCCCTTTCAGGTTTCTTGTTCCAATCCATTCCCTTCATATCCCAGGTCCAGCTCTAGTCCCCTGTGTTTTTGAATCAGGCAGCTCCTCATCCTCACTGCCTAGGTACCAGCAAGGGACGGATTGATATCACATGAGACAAGTCCCCTACTTTCAGTTTCAGCACCTGGTGCCACATCAGCCCCTAGCCACTGGTAGGAGCAAATACAGGGAAAGTCCTGCTCAGCCTCTGAAGGATTGGGATGAAACATGCACAGTACAGATGCAATCTTTGGAGAATTCAGCTGTTAAATTCTCCCAAGTTTCTACTGTGCGTGTGTGAAATAAGTTAGAAACCTCTGAAAATCTCAACACAATTTGGGACCCTTTCCATGGGGGAGCAGGGAGGAGGGGGAAGGATGCAAAAGGCACACTCTTGACACCAGGGTTACCCCCTTGAAAATTCAAGTCCCTGCTTCAAAGCCTGGAGCAATTAGAATAGCTAATGAAACAGTTACAAGATTTTGTTAACATGGGGAAAAAACATTCTCCCATTTTTGCTGAAGTTTTCCAGAAAATATCAGCCTAAACCAGACACCAGGTATGGAAAATTGCAACCCAAATGGTCAAAGTTCAGCAAAATTTTGAGCAACTGTAAATAGGATCTTACAATGAGAAGCAGTGCTATAAGTTTCTCCTATAATATTTAAAAATGAAGTCCTCTCTAACAGAAAACATGGAGTTAAATTATGTCTAAAACCCTTTTTAATTGATGTGAACTAGAGCTAAATTGGAATTTTTTATTGATCTTTGTAAATTGAAAAATATCAATTTGTCAAAACAGATACCGATAATGACAAAGGGTCAGGCTTAATGAATTTCCAAAGTTGGGGGGAAAAAAAAACAAATCAACCCTGAGAAAAAGCTTCAAAATTGTTCAGATGTTTCATTTTGACATTTTCTAAACAAAAAATTCCAGTTCCAGTTTAAAATGACATTTTGTTTCAAAATTTAGACTAATTAGACTTAAAAAAATTATAAGCAAAAAAGATCAAAATTGAAACGAAACATTTGGAAATATTAAACAAAATGTTTCAGCTGACCCTACATTTGTTTGGTTTTTCAAGATCAAAAATATTTTTTGAGATCCCAACTTTTTGTCCCAATTCAATGCAGGAAAAAATTTCTCACTCTACTCTAAATCCCTAAAATAATCTCTGAGGTTCAAAACTCTCCAGCTTCCATCACCACTCTCAAATCATATAAAAAAAGGAAATGGAATGTGCAAATAGATTTTATTTTAAGCCAAACTAACTTACCTTTTAAAATACCAAGTTAGCTATTCAGTATCCTGACGCTGATTTATGCTTCAAACAGTTCACATTTTAAACAGGCAGTGATGTAAAAGAAAATATCCCAATTTGTTAAAAAAAGGACCAGTGAGAAGAGAAATATGTATCCATGCCATTGTTGCAAGCAAAATTCAATTTTGGGAAAAAATTGCAATTATTTGAACTGCAGTTTGTTCATTTCTTGTCTGCATCTGAACTAACCATGCTTATGTGGATAGGGATTAAAACCATCTTCTGCTGGCAATTGATTGAAATTGGCACATTGGGTGACCACAGCTAGAAGATTTTTTTCCTCATACTGTAAAGATTAATTTAAAAATGACAGATACATCACCCTTGTACAACTCTGTATGTATTTTGTATGGAAAATACAGAAATAAAATGCAGTGTTTTCTTGTTTTAGCTATGTGGAACTCAGTGATTTTGTTTTGCTAGGGTTCAGGTGAAAGTTTTCCTTGGTTCAGTTACATGTGGCTTCACACTTGGTATTTCACTTTAACTGAGGGTTTGAACATAGTTATCTGTCAGAGAACTAAAACATAAATACCAACCCCCCAATTCTGAGCAGTGCTCTCAGAAAGTGAATCCCAGAGGAGGAGAAGGGGGCAAAGATGACCTTAACTACCAGCACCCAGTGCAAATTTGAGCAGTCCCTGTGACTGTTACAATTAGCAATGATTTCCCATACACCTGAACCTCTCTCCCCAAATAGCTACAGCTTAGACAGCTCTGAGGATATCCCCTCCTGCACCTGATATGTCCCCTCCTCAGTGTAAGTGAGCCTCTGGCACAGTAATCTTGCCCTTTGCTATCTGGGGCACTCCCAGCCAGGGTGTTGGGCTACTTTTCATCCCCATTTATGCTTCAGGAACAGCATAAAGAGTTAAGAAGTAACCCAAAATTTGGCCTCAAATGCTATCAGACTTGTGAAATTCTTCCTCTCTTTTATATGCCAGTACCTGAAGAGCTGCCAAGGCATTTAATCCATTGTCCCTGTTTTCTAATTTCCACTGCTGTAGATTCACTACCGCTGAGGCTCATAGGAACCACAGTACTTGTGAATCAGCAAGGGACTGCTTTGCGTGGTGAACATCAGTGTAAACAATTCTGTCTGGAACCAAACACAATTCCCTAATATTAAGTGAATTCTTAAGAGTACCTCTTCCCCAAGCCTCCTAATTTTTGGACAGCTCCATGACACATGTTGAAAACAAACAAGGGATCCCACTGTTTCAACACAATACCAACATACTGCTGTTTGATTGAAATTATCACATATCTTAGCAAAGAATGGCTAAACTTCAAATTTGTAGCAAGGCCAAGTAAGAACTGGGTTTTGCTGCAAACAGTCAGATCCTGCACCACTGAAGTCAATGACAAAGCTACCATTAACTTCAGTGGTGGAGGGAGAAGTTCATTGCGCACAGCTGAGAAACCAGCCTTTAGTCCTAACCATATCAGAATCTATAGAGGTTGCTACTGATGGCCTGACCCATGGAACTATTATACACCTACATTATCCTTTAACACATTTCTCACTTGTATATTACAGTTATAAATAATTCACTTTTCCCCAAAAAGAAAAAAAAACAAAAACAAATACATTTGATTCCTGGATTGTAAAGCCAGAAGACCCCATTATGATCATTTAGTCAGACCTGTGTAAAACAGGTCATAGGTTTGTTTCTCACAGCAATTTCCAATCCAACAATTTGTGATTGAAGAAGGGTATACTACAAAAACATTCAGTCCTGATGTGAACACTCCAAGTGACAGTTAATTTACCACATCCATTGGTAATCTGTTCCAATTGGTAATTATGATCACTGTTAAAAACTTGCATCTTCTTTACAGTTTGATCTTTGCCAGCTTCAACTTCCAGCTATTGGATACTTTTGATATTTCCACGCATTTGAACTTTCTTTCAGGTGAGGTGTTTCAGCATAAAGAAACAAAAGTGTTAATAAAATTAGTCAATATTTCAATATTTAATAAGTTACGTTTTTTCATGTTACTTTTTTCATTTGGGAAGAATAATTTTACACTAACCACAAGTGACACTGAGTACAGAACACTGAGATAATCCAAAAATGTTTCTATTCCGTTTACATAATAAATTGCAGCTACTTGCTAGGCAGAAGAGTACAAAGAACTGTTGACTGGATTGGCTCAAGAAGACAGTGTTAGAAACCATGAGAACTTAACATATAATAATTGACAAAATTCCATACAGGGAATTACAGAATGCTTACAGAGATTCAGTCCACTGTAGATTTTGTTACAGATCTAGATTAGCTCCCCCTGCTGGACACTCACCAGACTGCTGTGAGAGCATCCCAGCTGCTGGATTCAGTGTGTTTTAAGCTTTGGGAGTCTGAAGCTAGTCCAGGCTTGGGGTCTCTAGGTACATTCTCAGGGTGAAAATATTTTGCCCCTGCCCCCCTAAGAACTGCAATTGCACCTTTAAGTTGTCCAGAACCAATGCTGGCTCCCCAGACTTCCCTGTAGTTTACATACACCCTGTCCCAGAGCTCCAGACATGTGGGTACTCTGGGGTTACAGTATACCTCTTCAGGGCCATGTGATAGATGTAGCACATACCACACACAGAGAGTCCTTGCAGAGGATTCTAAAACACTACCGGTTTTTACTTAAGAGATAAAGCACAAGAAAGTACAGCTCATTTAACATCTACCAACAATATCAAACAACAACCACCCTGAACACCATGCCGCTTCCTTCTGCTCACCCATCCCTTGGGAGTCCTTCAGAGGGTCAACTGTGTTCAGAAAGGTAGGGTTCCCCATAGCCTCAATAGGTTCCTGCAAAAACTTCCCTTTGTCTGAGCTGGTGAAAGCTACAGAAGAACCAGCGCAGTTCCTGCTCTTTTATAACTCCAGTCCCTCTATCATTTGACCTGCTAATCAGCCTCTTCAGATGATCAGTCCTCTACCAGGTGACCTCTCCCCTGACAAACCAGTTTTCTTGGGTGGGAGCCAGCCTGTTGTCAGGATGTTTGCATTTGAATAGAGGACCATTCAAGTTAAGTTTCAGAGTAGCAGCCGTATTAGTCTGTATTCGCAAAGAAAAAAAAGGAGTACTTGTGGCACCTTAGAGACTAACAAATTTATTTGAGCATAAGCTTTCGTGAGCGACAGCTCACTTCATCAGATGCATTCAAGTTAAATGACCCTATGTTGTCAGCCCTGTATCACTGTCTCTTGGAAATTCAGTCCAGCATGGAAGTAAAATGGCAAAAGACAAGGTAAATGGCTTCATGTTCAAAATCGAGTTTGCAGCTTGATAGAGATATATGCATAATTTAAACTCACACAATCTCACAGTGAATTAATAAATTGTATAGACAAATTCCCCAAATCATCACAAACAGTTAACTGAGATCTCCTTATCTGAAGGATTTCTTGATTTGTTGCTTGTTTTTTGTTACATGGATTTTGACCTATTTGCAATTTTTATATCTGGAGCGAATGTGAACTTCAACCTTAATTCACATAATTCTACAGAACATGTAGTTGAGTAAATACATTTTGTACCAGGCATTTGAGTCTGCATTTCTGATTGGTTAAATTACCGAATGTGGGTTTTGTAAAATGAATCAGTTGAATTTGTTATTGTAAACAGTAGTGAGGCTTCATAATCTGCTTCCTTCAAGCGCAAATTAAATGGAGTTATTTTTGTGAGTGAGAGGAATGAAGTCTTTTCCTCCTATAAGGACTGTGATGTTATACTGTAAGAAGTTCCTCTTTTAGTAATCTTAGTTATTGCTAGAGGTAATAGGCTAAAATCAGGTTCTAAGAGAAGTTATAGGGGAGAAGTGTTGATCGTCATTTGGGTTGAACACTAATATCTAACTCATTAGCTCTGATTGTAGGTTATTTTTCTATCTTGTCATTTCATATTTATTATTTAACCTTTTTGAATAGAGAATAGATATTCTTTTCCTTTTTCTTCAGGAAGACATTCCAAGCTTTCACAGTTCATGTGAGTGCAATATATTGCTGAAGTGTCATTAGTTTCCATATTCTGCCCACGAAACCAGGATTCTGGAGAAAATCTGACCGAATTTTGACACCTGAGAAGGGTGGGATTGTTCTATACCAAACCCATACAGTAGGGTGACCAGACGCCCGATAAAGCTTCACTGTCCCGATATTTAACTCTTTGTTCCGCGTCCTGACCGATGTATGATCAGGATGCCATTTGTCCCGATATTGTAGGGTTCCTTGCCGGGCATCTGGTTGGCGTGGGGCTGGCAGGTTCCCTACCTGGCTGTGTGCAGCTCCCTGGAAGTGGCGACAGCTTCCTCTGGGTCCTAGGCACAGGGATGGCCGGGAAGCTCTGTGTGCTGCTCCTGCCATTAGCACCTGCTCTGCATCTCCCATTGGCCAGGAACCATAGACAATGGGGTCTGTGGGGGCGGCACCTGTGAGCAAGGCAGCGCACACAGCCGCCTGGCTGCACCTCCACCTAGGATCCAGAGGGAGCTGTTGCCACTTCCGAGGAGCCGCCTAAGGTAAGCACTGCCTGGAGCACACACCCCCTCCAGCACCCCAAGCCCCTGCCCCAGCCCTGAGTCCCCTCCTGCACCCAAACTCCCCACCCAGAGTCGGGACTCCAAAGCTCCTCCCATGCCCCAACCACCTGCCCCAGCCCTGAGACCCGCCCTGCAGTGGGGGCTGGAGCTGGAGCAGTGCTAGAGCAGGGGCCGTGCACCCCAAATGACCTGAGGCTTGCGGTGGGGGCCAGAGCGGTCCATGCACCCCCAACTGACCCACAGCGAGTGGCTTGCAATGTGACTGCTGCTGGGTGCTGCAGCCGGGGCTGTGCATCCCTGCCCCACGGCTTGTGGCTGGGGCCGGAGTCATGCGTCCCCGACCCACTGCTTCCTAGAACTGTGCGCCCCCCCCCCATGGCTCTGGTGGGGGCTGTGAACCTGTGGCTGCCTCCCCCATGTGTCCCAATATTTTGTTCTTGCAATCTGTCACCCTACCATACACTGAACTTCTTGAGGGTGCTTATCTTTAGTTTTATATTCCCAGGCAAAAACTATGTTCACATAGATTGTAACCTTCCCTTTTCTTCCCTTGGTTATTCAGGAACAGGCAACACTCACCTGTGTGCCCAGGCACCTTATGTTGTTCACAGAAAAGGGGATCCTGAGTATCCCAGTGGTGATACTGGGTAGGGGGGAATCCTCTATCCACCCCTCTGCTGCAGTCCCTTTACTGGTAAACAAAATTACAATTAACAATGCCTCCACCTGGCTGAGCCCTGTTCGCACTAAATGGCTTGCCTTGGGAACATCCAGGAATGAAACTGAGCTAATCTATGTAAGGAGTCCAATTCCAAAGTACCAAACATAAACAATATATACCCAAATTACAATTAACACACCTTTACTTAACAATTTTTAAAAATCCATGGTGTAACAGATTGAGATTCATTAAATGTCACAACCAATTTAAATCAGCAGGGGGCACTTCAATAAATCAATTTTAAAATGTTGAGACCAAATGAATGGATGACATTATCCATGGATAAATTATAGAAGGAGAGGTAAGAGGAACAAAAAGGTTCTGAGAGAGAGTGTGTCTTTCCATAGAATAATTACATGCATCATTTCCCCTTTTGTTGCTCTCTTTAATAGTCTTCAACGTTTGTAGACTATTTTGAAAATCTAAAGTTTTCTAAAATTGTTATTGTAAGTATTGGTATCCTAGAATCATAGAATCATAGAATATCAGGGTTGGAAGGGACCCCAGAAGGTCATCTAGTCCAACCCCCTGCTCAAAGCAGGACCAATTCCCAGTTAAATCATCCCAGCCAGGGCTTTGTCAAGCCTGACCTTAAAAACCTCTAAGGAAGGAGATTCTACCACCTCCCTAGGTAACGCATTCCAGTGTTTCACCACCCTCTTAGTGAAAAAGTTTTTCCTAATATCCAATCTAAACCTCCCCCACTGCAACTTGAGACCATTACTCCTCGTTCTGTCATCTGCTACCATTGAGAACAGCCTAGAGCCATCCTCTTTGGAACCCCCTTTCAGGTAGTTGAAAGCAGCTATCAAATCCCCCCTCATTCTTCTCTTCTGCAGGCTAAACAATCCCAGCTCCCTCAGCCTCTCCTCATAACTCATGTGTTCCAGTCCCCTAATCATTTTTGTTGCCCTTCGCTGGACTCTCTCCAATTTCTCCACATCCTTCTTGAAGTGTGGGGCCCAAAACTGGACACAGTACTCCAGATGAGGCCTCACCAATGTCGAATAGAGGGGAATGATCACGTCCCTCGATCTGCTCGCTATGCCCCTACTTATACATCCCAAAATGCCATTGGCCTTCTTGGCAACAAGGGCACACTGCTGACTCATATCCAGCTTCTCGTCCACTGTCACCCCGAGGTCCTTTTCCGCAGAACTGCTGCCTAGCCATTTGGTCCCTAGTCTGTAGCTGTGCATTGGGTTCTTCCGTCCTAAGTGCAGGACCCTGCACTTATCCTTATTGAACCTCATCAGATTTCTTTTGGCCCAATCCTCCAATTTGTCTAGGTCCCTCTGTGTCCTATCCCTCCCCTCCAGCGTATCTACCACTCCTCCCAGTTTAGTATCATCCGCAAATTTGCTGAGAGTGCAATCCACACCATCCTCCAGATCATTTATGAAGATATTGAACAAAACCGGCCCCAGGACCGACCCTTGGGGTACTCCACTTGATACCGGCTGCCAACTAGATATGGAGCCATTGATCACTACCCATTGAGCCCGACAATCTAGCCAGCTTTCTACCCACCTTGTAGTGCATTCATCCAGCCCATACTTCCTTAACTTGCTGACAAGAATACTGTGGGAGACCGTGTCAAAAGCTTTGCTAAAGTCAAGAAACAATACATCCACTGCTTTCCCTTCATCCACAGAACCAGTAATCTCATCCTATTTGCTTATAGTCCACGCAGTGATGCTGAATGCTTATATTCTAATATTTTTTCCATCTCTAAGAGCCATTTTTCAGGTAATTTCTTCATGTGCCAAACATCCAGACCTCTGCTGGTCCCAGACAGGATGAGTTTCCTATCTATTTCTGGTTTTTCTGGTATGGAAAAGCTAGTTCAAGTCAGGCATATGTCTAGTTTCAGTTCAAACACTGACAGCTTTTGAATGGTCCAGTAAGACCTAAGCCACATAGGCTTAAAATTTTTATAATGCTTTAATTGACACCAATGTGATTACTCTGAGTTTGTGACCCTTTTTCTCCAGCAGCAATTTATCCAGCTGTGGTCTAAAATGAGTTAATAAATGGAGTCTGTAACACTCACTGATTTCATTTTGGCAGGTTGAAAGCAGAATCCTCTTGGAGATGATAGTCCTATAAATTAGTCATTCTGACTGACATAATGCTTTGCATGAAAGTTCTATTTAATTCACACTGTTGAATTCACCCTGACGTTTGCAAATATCAATAGATCTCACACTCTTCTTCTCAGAGACAGAAATATTCATGTACTGCAAAGCTTATTCAATTATTTTCCATAAGTCTTTTTTTTATGTCTGACTTTAACGTCATATCTCAGACTATTTATAGCGGATGTTGAATAAGGGCTCTGCTATTTAAATAAAAACATTACCCACTGCTTTAGTAGAATCACTTTTCATCTGAAATTAACAATTGCACCACTTATCACAGCAAGGAATCCATTTTGCTAAAAATAATAGAAAGGGACATGCTGTATGTCAACATATTGTATATTGGTTCATTTGAAGCAAACAAATTCAAAATGTCTGCAATGGAGACTTACACTAATTATACTCTCTGCTTTAGTCATAGTTCTTTTTTTTTAAAGCTAGAAAATAAATCTCAGCATTAAGTGGCATTTCTGACAATTTCCCACTGGGTTCCCATATAGTTTAAAAAAAGAAAGAAAAACAATGGAAATTATATAAAATATTTAGACTTAAATCAAATATTTAAAAAAATAGACAAAATCACAACAGATATTAATTTAAGATTTTTTTTTTAATTTTAGAGGTCATTTGTATTTGCTACAATATGCATATTTCATCCCAACTCAAGAAAGTAGAGCTCTGATCCAGCAAAGCCCTTTAGCACGTGCTTAACAAGTGAGTAGTCCCAATGAAGACAATGATCTCAGTAAGATTGCACACTCAGTCACCTCTAAATTTTTTCTGACTTTTCTTGTACATGCTTAGCTAATGAAAAATTGGTGGAAAGTTCAGATGTTTTATTTTTCAATGTCATGTTAAGTTTTTCATGAGAAATGAGAACTTTCATGTTTTCTGTGAAATCCATGAAAACCATGAAAGTAAGTACGCTCACATATCATAATGACCAGAGCAGGGTCAATTCTGGGAAAATGTGTCTTTGTCTATATTTACAGATTCCATCTAGCAATTTGATTCCACCATGTTCATGCCCCTTTTTGTTTGCTGTTCATGAAAATGGTATATATTACTTTTTTTTGTTCAAACATATTTGGGGAATGTCTGCTCTTCATATAGTGCCTGATTATAAAACACATCTGAGTTTGCACAAAGATAGTGCTGGATGAACAAAACTTTTTGTAATTTGGTCAAAAGGGGGTTTAAACCTGAGTCCTCTCATTCTAAAAAGCACTAACTTTTACCATATGAGCTATTATTACATCTATTAGCTAGCTGCTACGGTGTCCTCATAAACCTCTTCTGTAGATCAGCCACAACAGGAGAGGAAAGACCCACATTCTCTTAGAGTTGGTTACATACTCCTCATTTGTTATTTACTATGTTGTTGTTTTAAAAATTGCAATAATTCAATCAGGGAGCAAAACTAACATATTGGTTGCCTAATTCATTACACAACATGAATAGCATAGAATCAAATTCCCCAGGGTAACCTTCATCGATTTCAGAGCCAGAAGTGACCATTGACATCTAGTCTGTCCTCCTCTATAACACAGGCCATAAGAACTTCACCAAAATAATTCCTAGATCATATCTTTTAGAAAGATATTCAATCCTGATGTAAAAAGTGTCTGTCATGGAGAATCTACCATGACTCTTGTTTGTTCCAATGGTTAATAACTCTCACTGTTACACATTTATACTTCATTACCAATCTGAAATTGTCTAACTTTAGCTTCCGTCCATTGAATCGTGTTATACCTTTCTCTGCTAGACTGAAGAGTCCATGATCAAATATTTGTTTTCCATGTAGGTGTTTATAGGCTGTAACCAAGTCACTCCTTAACCTTCTCTATGTGAAGCTAAATAGATTGAGCTCCTTGAGTCTATCACTATGAGACATTTTTTCTAATCCTTTAATAATTCATGGGGGCTCTTCTCTGAATCATCTCCAATTTTCAACATTCTTCTTGAATTGTGGACACCAGAACTGGGCACAGCAGAGGTAGTACTGGTGCCAAATACAGAGGCAAAATAACCTCTCTACTTCTCCTTGAGATTCCCCCATTTATGCATCCAAGCATTGCATTAACTCTTTTGGCCACAGAATCATATTGGGAGCTCATGTTCAGATATTTATCCCCTCCTCCCCAATCTTTTTCAGAGTCCCTGCTTCCCAAGGTAGAGTCCCCATTCCTGTAAGCATGGCTACATTCTTTATTCCTAGATGTATATATTTAAATTTAGCCATATTAAAATTCATATTGTTTGCTTACACTCAGCTCACCAAAAGGTCCAGATCACTCTCTATTAGTGACCTGTCTTCTTCATTATTTACCACTCCACTAATTTTCATGTCATCTGCAAATTTTATCAGTGATGATTTTATGTTTTATTTCAAGGCATTGATAAAAATATTAAATACTGTAGGGACAAGAACTGATTTCTGTGGGACCCCAATAGAAACACACATGCTCAAGAATTCCCAGTTTACCATTACATTTTGAGACCTATCAGTTAGCCCCCTTTAATCTATTTAATGTAAGCTATGTTAATTTTTTACCATTTCAGTTTTTTAATCGAAATGTCATGAGGTACAAGTCAATAGAAGTCTAAGTATATTACATCAACGCTATAATCTTCATTAACCTAACTTGGAATCTCATAAAAAAGATATTAAGCTAGTTAGATAACATCTGCTTTCCATAAATCCATGTTGGGTGGCATTAATTATATTAGTATCCTTCAATTCTTTATTAATCAAGTCCCATATTAGCCGCTCCATTATCTTGCCTGGGATTGATGCCAAGCTGACATTGATAGGCCATCCCATTTACCCTTTTCAAATATTGGCATAACATTACCATTTTTCAGTGTTCTGGAACTTTCCCAGTGCTTGAAGACTTATTGAAAATCAACATTAAGGGTCCAGCAAGTTCCTCAGCCTGCTCTTCTAAAACTCTTGGGTGCAAGTTATCTGGACCTACTGATTTTAAAATGTCTAACTCTAGTAGATGCTGTTTAACATCCTCCTGAGATACTAGTGGAATGAAAATACTGTTCACATCATCATATTATGAGTCTACATAATCTGTTATTCAACCTTCAGCTGCCTAAATCATTCTTTCTCTTCCTGAACCCACCTGCCTCATTCATTACACACTTTCCAACTTCTGCAATATGTGAGGCAGGGGTCCTTCAGACAACAGCCCCATTCTCTACAGAACTATGATTAATTCCCAGACTATGGTCCATCAAGTGCACTGAATGCAGAATCCTGTGGAAAAAACAGTATGTGATCATGTAATTAAAGACTTTCTCATAATACAGACATACATGGGGACTGTATTAAGGTTGTAAGGGCAACCTTAATTCTGGCATTTCCTAACTTTTGAGTGCTTGATTTTGGAACCTTAACGTTTTTTTAACATATTTGTATGTGTATACTATATATTATAAATTTAGGTTCATAATCAGAATAGGACATCTGTATTAGTCCTTTATCCATCAGATAGACATCAGCTGTTTGCCAGTGCCCTTCATTTCACCTCAGGCCTTCAAATACCCCATCAGGCTCTGTCTGTCTGATAAAGGACAGCTATAAGGGACCTTCTTGCTTAATTAGCACTTTTATTACTATGTTCAGGAGAATAGGTTTAATGTAAACACATTTAAGGTTTACTTAGGAAAAACGTATTAGTAGATAATTTGCACATATTGTGGATTTTGTCTTGTTTCACTTCTAACACCAACCCCACTTGATGTGTTCTACGAAATGCTGGGATAAGTATTACCCTAAGATTGAACTCTCTGACTAGTTAACATTGCTATTCCAGTCAACAGACTGTTGCTGAATAGTTGATTAATTCTGTTTAAAGTCATAATTATGCTTTTTTTTATATTACTTGTGGTGATGTTTTTTGTTTGACATTCATGTTACTTTGTTATATCTCATAAATACACTTAATGAAGAGCTCCTAATTATAGAATACAAGCATGTTATTCTTGACATTCCTGCTGCATAGGAGTTTCCAAGTATTTGAAAGCCAATTAAATGGCTAAGTGAGTTGTTCGCAGTTCTGAGTTATTGAGTTTTTTGACTTAGCTAAAGAAAGTAGATACGGCATGGGATAATGCACCAGAATACTTCTCCAACTCCTCTAACATTGTTTAATTAAGAGCAAAAATTCTTCTCAATATTATGATACACATCTTATAAAGAAAATATGGGATTTTCTTCCTCTTTCACAATTCTCTTTAAAGATTAGGCTAAAATTTAAATCTTTACTAATCTCTGACTTTTATTAGGTGATTATGACACTAGTACAAAGCAGATCCAAATGTACTTACTGAAGTTTCATAGTATGCTAATTTGATCTGAAATATTTGTATTAGTTTATAAAATTATTTTAAGGAAAGAAGGCACCTTTCTTTACCCTTTATTTTCCTGTTCTGTGGCTACTAATGCCATATATTCCTACAGGTCAGTTCCATTCCTTCTTCCTCCAAATTGAGCCATATTAATTTAAAGACAAAGCAGGAGAGAGAGAGGATGGTCTTGACTGTATCTGGAGTCCTTCAGATGACAGCAGTGATGATGAGCTGGTATGTTGGAGGCAGAGGTTATCATTGAAAAACTAAGGTCAAAAACCAGAAGATGGAACACGCAAAGAAGGAAACTGAGCGTATGAAGCAAGAATATCTGCATGCGCTGACAGTATAGAACAACTGCTAAGAACTAACTGGTTACTCTGAGTTCAGTTTCTTTGTAGAATTGAAGTTCCTACCAGCTTGTTGCACTCCATTCAAATGTTCTGGAGAGCTGAGATTAAGTCATAGATTGATCAGGTCTAGGAAACATCTGCCTCTCTGGAACAGTAGAGAGAGAAGGTAGGTGAGGTAATATCTTTTATTGGACCAACTTCGGTTGATAGGAGAGACAAGCTGACAGCAATGTGGAACACTGGCAGTAGCAGAGAATGAAAGCATTCCCAAATATACCACAGCTCATTAGGCTGAACCACCATAATCAATGTTGTGGCATTTTCTTCCTCCTTGAATATTAATAGGGCAGCAGCAGTTATAAATAATCACTGTTTTTATATAAATATATCAGCGAGGAAAGAAAGGCCCGTAGGGGGGAAAAGCTTCCAAAAAAGCACTGGGAAAACCAGTCATTAGTATTATTTATGTAAAACGCAGGTGCCAGATTCTTCCTGACCCTCATATTGTGTAAGAAATTAACCCTGCCCTTACACAGCCCATGTAAAGGGATAGTCAGAGTTCAAGTCCCTGTGCTAGGGGTGGTATAGGGACTGTGCCTTCCTAGTGTTCTTGTAGTTTCAAATCACATGAAAAGGCTGAGGGAAGGGAGAAGGGAGGCTATGACAAGAAAGATGTGTGGAGGCCTGGCCTCAATCCCATTGGGCACTGGAGTTTAGGGAGGCAGTCTTTCTGGAGGAGCCCTGATTTCTCCCCTAATAGTACTGTAGCTCAGCACCACCGCTTACCAAGGACTGTGCCTCACAGCTATGATCTAGCCCATAATGTCCAAACTGTATTCTAAATGCAACACAGACAAATAAAGAGACAATGTAGCTGCCCCGCAGAGCTGACAATTAGATCTGTTCGAACATTTTCGATCAAAACTGTTTTCTATGGAAAACTGGGTTTTCTACTAAATGATGGTTTTCATGAAAAGTGTCTGCTTTCCACATGAGAGTTCTATTTTTATCAAAATATTTCAGCCAAAACCCAAAAGATTTGGCTGAAAATGGAAATTGTAGTACTTCATGGGAGATGTAGTTTGCTCCTTATGTTCCCGTTCTCCACTATGGACCCACATCCCCGGCTAGGCTACAGCTCTCAGAATGCACCACAGCCAGGGACGCTATGCAGAGCAGAAGGGAGATCATGATGATGATGGCAGAAGTAGTACAGCTGGGGATCCTGGCCCACAGAAGAGAATGGGGGCAAGAGGAGAAAACGAAAACTCCAATTTTTGGTTGAAATATGTTGGTTTTCCTGTTTTAATTAAAAAAAAATCTCAAAAGGTTTCCTTTTATTGTTTGTTTCTGTCAAAAAATAGAAAGTGTGTGTGGGGGGGGCGGGGGTGGAGGAGAGAAAGAGAGAATGACCAGCTTTATTGGCAATCTATATAAACACACTTGGCAGCATTACTGGTGCCAGGTCTGAGAGAAGGCAGCTTCTACTGTCCCTGTCTCAGCCCCCATCTCTGCTGCCATAGCCTCTGTGGGTGTTGCAACAGCAAGGAATAGGGTAATGGGAACCCCTGGCATCATCACCGCCTGTCCCTGATGAATGCACCTGAAACACCTGCTGCCACACAGGTGTGCAGAGGCCCTCGTGGTGGCAGTATTCACTAACCTGTCCTTCCTCTAATTTGCACTGGTGTAGCTCACTAAAAGGAGCCACAGGCCAACATGAATTGGGTTCATATTTTCCAGAAGGATAAGAGACAACAGCAGGGAACACCAGTGACACCAAAACAACAGTGACACCAGTGTTGGACACTGTCTCAGAAAGGAATATTTTGATCTCTCCCACAGCTTGTTTTTTGTTTTATGGGACTTTCCTATCTCCTCATTCATTCCATACCATAGTTTATTAATTTCGGGCCACTACACGGTTGTTGGGGAGTGGGGAAGATGTAAAGGTCCTCCACGCTCCATACTGAAAAATGGCCCCTCAGATAGAAAGCTCAATTCCATGTAGATGAAGCATCTCCAAATGATAGAAAACATGAAATGGCATGAATTCAAGTCAACTTAAGAGATCTTCTTCCTAACCAAACAAGTCCTTCTCTCTCAAATGATTGCTCCATGCTCTCTAAGGTAATATGGTCATCTGCTCCAAATGGCTACCACCTTGCAAGAATCAGCTTTAATTTTGCCCCAATGAAAGCAGTATAGAAAAGACCTCTGGAAGACCTAAAATACAATGTATGGACAATGTCAACAGACAACCGTCCCTCACAGGCATCCTTCCCCTGGAATGTGTCAGATTTGGCTCAGGGCAGAATATCATGGAGGCATATTACACATTCAGTGGTCTCTACACTGTCCACATGACAGCATAAGAAGTAATCTAACCTAATCAGTATACCCACCACCAGCACTGCATGTCAGGGCCAAACACAATCTGCAGTAAGAAAGACTGAAAGAATAACTGGTTTTTCACCTATTGATTATAATTTTATGCCTGCTTTTCCTTTTGTTGTTGATTTTCCTCAAATTCCCCCACTGACTCCCTATTTAATTTCCAAAGTCTTCTTGGAGTGACAGTAAACACTGGTGGACTCTATGTGTGGAAGAGTGTGGGCTCAACAAATGCCACAAGCTTTATTTTGGCATTCAATATCCACCTTTAAACATTTCAGTATGAGAAGTGAATTTTGCAAAAAATACTGCTCTCCACTTCTTTCTGAGACTGGTAACAGCCACCGGGGGCAAAAAGCAAATTTTTCCTAATGGTGCTCCCAACTGCAGACAGGCCAAGTAATTTTTCTGGTTTTACTTTATGTGTGCAATTTTTCAGACAACTTTATTATTAAGGTTCCTTCATTTACACTGGGAGTTATAACCATTTAAAACATCTCTGCTTTCTAATCCTGTAACACTTGAGTGGCCTGTTCCTAAAGCAAGCAATCTCTTCAGGATGTCACTGGAACATGAGAAAATATTAACTGCTTGAGTGCTGCCCAACAATCCAGATAGAAGACATTTGTCTTGCCGCTGAGCATAACAGTAATTTCCAAATGTGTTCCTTATTATGTATTCCTTGACCCCCAGTTCTATCAAACATACCAGACTCACTACATAATGTATTTATTTATTTCCTTTCCATTTCCATATATTCTTCTCTGCTCCCACAATGTATGAAATGACTGTCACCTCACACCTGGTGCACTAGGCCCATCCTCGCCTCATTCAAATCCCTTCTAGAGGGAATGTCTACACAGGGAAAAAAAACCTGTGGCTGTGATTCTCAGAGCCTGGCTCAACTGATTTGCGCTAGCAGGGCTCATGCTGTGGGGGTGAAAACAGTAGTGTAGATGCTCAGGCTTGAGCTGGAGTGTGGGCTCGAGACCCTTCCCCTCACCAGGTTTCAGAGCCCAGGCTCCACCTGAGCCCGCCCATCTATATAGGATGGGCAGGGATGCAACACCATGCTCTGCGTATTTCTAGCCTGTTTGCCAAAAGCGGGTGACAGGGCATGGATCGCTCGATAATTGCCCTGTTGTATTCATTCCCTCTGAAGCACCTGGCAGTGGCCACTGTCACAAGACAGGATACTGGTTAGATGGACCATTGCTCTGACCCAGTATGGCTGTTCTTATGTGAATGCACTGCTACTTTTACCCTTGCAAGGATACTTTTTACCTAAGTTGACCCTGGCTCTGAGACTTGCTGCTTTTTTTGCTGTGTAGATGTAACCCACACACCTCCTGGGTGTGGTTTTCTGTCCCATCTAGCGGCACCGAGACCACTTAAAGAGAGATTAATGACTCTGCTCTACAGCCTTAGCTTACAGCCATGTGGCTTTTAGCTCATGCAATAGAGGCTCATGCATTTAGCTCCAGAGGTCCCATGTTCAATCCTGCCTGCCAATGACTGGGGACTGTCAGTGTTGCATAGACATACCCTAAGACTCACTTCTTCTATGACATTCAGAAGCACTCATCCACTCTAGATCACTTTTCCACCTCAACATTACATAAGAGAAGAAGAGTGTGAGATTATCTATCTAACAATCTAATCTAAATCTCCCAGTACTTCTGCTTGTCTCTATCACTATCTTTTAGAGCCTGATCCATCCAAACACAGAAGGACATACCTAACTTTAAACACATAAGTATACTCACTGAAGTCAGTGAGGAAAACTCACATGCTTAATGCTAAATTCATGCTCAAATACTCTGTTGGACTGGGACCACGAACTATAAACTTCTTGGGCCAGGAAGTGTAATTATTTGTTTTGTACACTGTCCAAAAGATTGTTGAGGCTTGAATGATAAAATATTAATTAAGTAATTGCAGGCAATTTTCATAAGCACAAAGAGTCCACCTTTAAAAAATTGCTTCTCAATATCCAGCTATAGACCAGGTTAAAAAAAAAATAATTCTGAAATTTTGAACAACAAAAACCGGGGAGAGGGGATTTTTTGCGAGAATGGTCCCGAAACGGATTTAAAATCTCGGCATCGCTTTCAGCTATGCAATTTGCATGCAAACCCATGTGTTGGGCCTAGTACAGAGGTGTTTCAGATGATATATTACTGACCTTGTAATCTCACATGATTGTGGCTAGAGCTCATTGGAAAACATTGATGGAAAATATGGTGGCAAAATTTTGGGGGAAAGTATGGACATTTTTTTCTTCCATTTTTTTGGACCAGCTCCAGTTGTGACCAAAAGATGTAGTCATTGTACTATTATACTTAGGGATTGACTCTGCAAAATTCCAAGAGCTTCCAAGAAACTGTTGAGCACCTCTCACTCCTATTCAAGTGAATGGGAATTGAGGGCACCTGGTTGCAGCACTCAGTACCTTCCTGGATAAAGCACTTGGTTAACAAAGTCTCCAGCATTACTTCTCTGACATTTATAGCTTGCTCAAAGTTCAGCACCATGGTTTTCCATTTCTTTATGCAGGCGGCCTCTGAAAGCTTGAATTTAAGATGCACTGTTGATTTTTAAAGTCTCTCTCTCTATATTTCCTAAGAGCATCATAAATCTTTTTTGCCCTTTTAATGGTATTTTTCTTATGATCACTAATGACCTGATAGTTACTATAGTATTCAGGAATCACTCGGGGCTGTAAAAGCTTCAAAGAGATACTCTTTAGTCAGTGACCAGTTCCAACTGCCTCTTGCATAGTAGACCACGTTGGGGCAGAGAATGGGAGGTCCAGAGTGCACCTCCCCAGACTTCTGAAAGTCTCTGAAACTAAACCACTGAAAACATACAATGCCCAATACCACTGGTATTACCATCTGCTTGTCACTTTACACACCTCACCCAATTTTTATTTTAGGCCTCTAGGACTTGTTAAGAGGGTGGGTTTTTACTGTTATATTATAATCAGAGCACTAGTGATTTGAAAGATTTTTCATATGTGTCAATTCTAAGCTCTCACAATCAGTTGATCAAAACTTCCGAATTTGGGGCTGGAATTTTCAAGGCATGGTCTCCAGTGCATTGTTTTAGCAGAGGGAAATTTGAGAACAAAAATAGTTGTCATTTGAGATTAGGAGGGGAGTGAAAAACAATATACTTTTCCCCATTATCTATAGGTTTCAGAGTAACAGCCGTGTTAGTCTGTATTCGCAAAAAGAAAAGGAGTACTTGTGGCACCTTAGAGACTAACCAATTTATTTGAGCGTGAGCTTTCGTGAGCTACAGCTCACTTCATCAGATGCATGCCGTGGAAACTGCAGCAGACTTTATATATACACAGAGAATATGAAAAAATACCTCCTCCCACCCCATTGTCCAGCTGGTAATAGCTTATCTAAAGTGATCATCAGGTGGGCCATTTCCAGCACAAATCCAGGTTTTCTCACCCTCCACCCCCCCCCCCACACAAATTCACTCTCCTGCTGGTGATAGCCCATCCAAAGTGACAACTCTTTACACAATGGGCATGATAATAAAGTTGGGCCATTTCCTGCACAAATCCAGGTTCTCTCACCCCCTCACCCCCCTCCCAAAAACCACACACACAAACTCACTATCCTGCTGGTAATAGCTCATCCAAAGTGACCATTCTCCCTACAATGTGCATAATTAAGGTGGGCCATTTCCAGCACAAATCCAGGTTTTCTCACATCTCCCCCACCCCCATACACACACAAACTCACTCTCCTGCTGGTAATAGCTCATCCAAACTGACAAACAAATTGGAATTCATTTGCAAATTGGATACTATTAATTTAGGCTTAAATAGAGACTGGGAGTGGCTAAGTCATTATGCAAGGTAGCCTATTTCCTCTTGTTTTTTCCTACCCCCCCCCCCCTATGTTCTGGTTTAACTTGGATTTAAACTTGGAGAGTGGTCAGTTTGGATGAGCTATTACCAGCAGAAGAGTGAGTTTGTGTGTGTATGGGGGTGGGGGGGATGTGAGAAAACCTGGATTTGTGCTGGAAATGGCCCACCTTAATTATGCACATTGTAGGGAGAATGGTCACTTTGGATGAGCTATTACCAGCAGGATAGTGAGTTTGTGCGTGTGGTTTTTGGGAGGGGGGTGAGGGGGTGAGAGAACCTGGATTTGTGCAGGAAATGGCCCAACTTTATTATCATGCCCATTGTGTAAAGAGTTGTCACTTTGGATGGGCTATCACCAGCAGGAGAGTGAATTTGTGTGGGGGGGTGGAGGGTGAGAAAACCTGGATTTGTGCTGGAAATGGCCCACCTGATGATCACTTTAGATAAGCTATTACCAGCTGGACAATGGGGTGGGAGGAGGTATTTTTTTCATATTCTCTGTGTATATATAAAGTCTGCTGCAGTTTCCACGGCATGCATCTGATGAAGTGAGCTGTAGCTCACGAAAGCTCATGCTCAAATAAATTGGTTAGTCTCTAAGGTGCCACAAGTACTCCTTTTCTTTTTGCCCATTATCTATATATTTTTAAAAAAGTTCTTGGAGCATCTCTAGTATTGAAGGGGATAGACAGGTTAAATTTAGTATGGAAACAACTTTCTTTGAGGAAAGTCAGTCAGTTTTCTGGAGAAACTGATTTGGACCTGATGAGTTATGAGCCTGCGAAAACTGCACTTTGAACATATACGTTGTTAAGATTTGTTTTAGCACACATTAGCAATGCTCAGAGTGTATTGGGTGTAACATGTATATGTGTGCAGCAAATCAATTCTTTGTTCATCTTTTGTGTAACAGGGATATATGTGTTATAAAATGGGCACCAGGCCACGTACATTTTACAAGGTCTACACATCACTGAATTAGCTGTGTCACAGGAGCTCTGCCTCATTCATGGCACATTTTTTTCATCCTGCCTCATTCATTGTGGAAAGATTTTACAGGCTCTGTATTTCTGGCATCTAGAGAGTAGCACACATTACTATAAGATATCTAATCTCTAAAATTGCAGAAAGAAGTGTCTAATACTATATTTTGTGTCATTTCAGAAATAGTACATAATCATGCAGTCATGAATATGCACCAGAGGAAAGAGTTAAGCTTATGCATACAGTTTACACTTTGGCACTTTTTGTGTTATTAGCGTTTAACCAGCTAACCTTCATGTTCTTTTAATGTGGTCTTTTTGGTTTTTCTCCTGTTGCACCTCCCTGAACAATCAAAGATGGGACAGGGAGGCATCTCCATTAGCATACAGAATGGAGAACAGAGATTCCAAGGCAAGAACTGCACTGAACTCTGAGACCACAACAGCAGAGAAGCACTGCATGATGGGGAATCTCTGCTCCAGATGTTAATGAACCCATGCCTGCACACACCCAGCTCTTTAGTTATCAGACCAATTCTAGTAATAAATCCTTTATTGGTATCCAAAATACTGAAGCTCCCTCGAAGGAACACCGCCCAGAGCCAGGAATAATCAGTTCCTACTGTCTAGCCTGAACAAAACAACTTTGGTATACTGCTTTGAGCCATCAGTTTACCCACAAACAAATCTAGTGTTCTCCCTTGAACCATTGTTCTTTCCCTACAAAAACCCCTATCCATGCTCAAGTAAGTGCTCTGATTCCTGGATCCAAAAGCTGTATCAGTTTCATTGGGACTTCACCTTCTCCTGAGTGGGCTGGGGGCTCTGCCTGTCTCCAGCACTCCAGACTCTCAGCCACCACCACCACCTGGGAACCCCGATCAATTCAAGCTTCACGGAGTGGTGAGAACCCAGCTCTCATTCTCTCTCTCTCTCTCTAGGTATAGCCTTCTGACCCTGACTTGTGTGATCAGTTATAGTTTCTAAAGCTGACTTTTATCATCAAATTTAAGTTAGATTTAATATTATAACTGTTTTGTATGTTTGGCTCCCCTTCTGTGGTTATTACTTGGCAATAAATAAATTTCATGGTTAAGCTGGTTGCCTCTCTCTCTCTTCCCCCTGTCCCCCCGGGGGTGTTTTTTGATTTCCCCATTTGCTTTGCAGCCACACTCCTCGTACGTAAGCTAAAGACCCCTGCAGCGGCCAAAAATCCTGTGGGGTTTGCTCATCAAGTGGGTTACTACCAGAACAATTGTAATGTGAAAGTGGGGATAGGGACGTGCTGAACCTGGGGCATATGAGGGTGGCAGCTTGGAAATGCTGCTCGACCCAGCCTGCTCAGGCATGCTCTATTCTGGTGCAGTGCCCATGGCATAGGAGGGTGACAGCTTGGAGGTGCTTTTGACCCAGTCTGCTGAGTCCAAGGGCCAATGAGGGTGACAGCTTGGAAGTGCTGCTCGACCCAGCCTGCTGAGTCCAGGAACATATAAGGGGTCAGCTTTGGAGTGCTGATTAACCTGGTCCTCTCAGACGCGCTCTGTTAATGTATATGTGGGGTGTGTGTGTGTGTGTTCATCTGATTCTGGGGCTGGAAGAACCTAGCCCTGGGGAACCTAGCTCCTGCAGGATAGCTCCATTGGGCGGGAACTTGCAGCCGGGAGAAATAGAGCTTCGTATGAGAACACAAGTGACACAAGCCGTACATTGATAGAATTAAAGAACTCCCGAAGAAGAGTAACCCTAATAAATGAGCATGTCCCAAAGTAATGGGCAAATCTGGTAACACAGATTCAGCAGATGATGGCACTCAGTACTGTAGCAGGACATTCAGAACAATTAGCACGTATGAATCTATAAGACTGCACCAAAACCCTTTCCCACAATTTGGGATAAAAGCAGCTAGATGGTATCATTTTTTCAGAGTTTTATACTAAATAGATAGAGCTTGAAATCAGAGAAACATACCACATACATTCTGTATCAGAGATAAGGAAACACACAAAACTTGAATGCACAGCATGTCAATCCCAATTGTAAGAAAGCTTCTCTGAAACATACATTACTGTGCACCCATAAAGCTATATATTGAATTAAACACAGACAGCATTTAGAAGATTAATAAAATGTCAGATCTTATCTTCTTTATTTCTAAAGCCTGCAGAGAAAACAATATGATTAACTTCCTGGATTCTGTCTCTCATCAGTGAGTATTTGTATCTACCTGCCTTGATAAATTTGTATAGTTGCTCTGAGGAGCTGGACTGGTATTCAGATATCAGAAAGACTGACACTCAATTAACACATCTGGAAATTGTGTGCTGGATTAGAAGTAAGTGTGTATGAAAGGTTTGAAAGTAATAAAGAACAGAATTAGACAAAAATAAGGCCCCATACAGTGAGATGCTGAATACCTTCAACTTCTAACGAAGTAAATGAGAGTTGAGTGCACTCAGCACAGCACCTTGCAGGTCCAAGCCTGCCAATTTGTGAGTGGATTACCCTGGCAAGTAGGAAGCACATTTAAAATGTCAATGCACAGCCCTCAGGATGCAGAAACTCTTGCAATAAACTGCTAAACTCCCAATGAGGGACAACATAGGGACAAAAATCCAAAATGAAAGATCTAAAAATAATAATTCATGAAGGTCCAAGCCTGCCAATTTGTGAGTGGATTACCTTGGCAAGTAGGAAACACATTTAAAATGTCAATGCACAGCCCTCAGGATGCAGAAACTCTTGCAATAAACTGCTAAACTCCCAATGAGGGACAACATAGGGACAAAAACCCCAAACGAAAGATCTAAAAATAATAATTCATGAAGTTTTAAAAGATAGGGTACAGGAGTACATACATTGCAATGATAACATTTCCTAGAACTTCAGTGTGATTTACAAATTCTTAGCTAAACAATGTAATATAATAAAAGTCAAACCAGGTTTGTGTGGAACAGAAGTGAATATGAATATGAAACACTGAGGAGAATCCATAGTAACAATGGGCAGAAAAATATGGGATTATCTCTCCAGTATTTACAAAAATTGTTCCTTTTTATATTTTCTGCATTTTGAGGCCTCAGTTCAACAAGATACCAAACTTTAAGCATATGAGATGCCCATTTATTTCAACTGAGACTTTAAGCCCTGATCCAAAGCCCATTGAAGTCAATAGAAAGAGCTCCACTGATTTCCATAGGCACTGGATCAGGTACTAAATCAACACAAGTTAGGTACATCTCATATACACCTCAAAAACATACGCTCTGGAAATTATTAGAATTCATTTTACAAAAGCAAGGTGAGTGCTTGGGACTAGCTAGACAACAGGCCCTGCCAAAACTATGGTTATAGTCCTTTTACTGTCCCCAGCTCTACTATCTGGATGACTCCGAACGTCAGGGCTAATCTTGACTTTCACATTAAGAAAGATTGACTTCAGTGAGGCTCTATGTAGATCCAATGTTTGTATTGCCTGTATTTATTTCACTGCAGGATCAGGCCCTTAGTGTCCTCTGTGACACTGGCAGGCCAGGTGCCAGCTCATGTTAAGACCCCTAGGCCTCAGCTGAACACTGACCAATGCACAGCTGGAAACCAGTCTGGCATCTGGTCTGACAATGTCATGTTTGCATCAATAAAATGGGAATAATAATTATTCATCTCATAGGGGATTATGCAAGTAATTAATAATTATTTGTATAATGCTATCTAAATGCTAAAATTCAACATAATATATGCACAGAACCGTCTCATAACTTTGGGGCTGAATGATCTGCAGACAATGCCTTATTTGGACAGTTGCAATATTTTTAAGATGTTGGCAATTATATACAGGCCTTACTTCTCCTGCAGCCGGACACACACTACAAAATTAAATCAACCTAATTTACATCAGTATACAACTGCCTCGGTAATTAAGTTGGTTGTGCATGTCCACACTACGCTCCTTGTGTTGGAGGTGCGTGTTTTCACTAGTGACACTTTCATTGATTCAGATAACGGTGCACCTAGCCACCATCTAGTGCAGGGTGTTTTGCAAAGGGTTCGCAATGCCGTATGGGGGTGAAATCACGCGGGGTGACTGAGAACGTGGTGTGAAGGTTCCATGATGCAGTTTTCTCCATCCCATAATTGTATCTACATCCAATACTGTTTCATGCCCTTTTCAAAAACCCAGCAAACCCACACGTCTGCCAGCTCTGTGAGAAGAATGGATCCTGCATAGCTCTGAACTGTTTTGATGTGCCTTGCAAACAGAACACACCTGATCCTGCAGTATTTCCAGAGCCATCAGAGGAGCCACCATGCGGAATATGACAATTCCTTTTCAGTAACCTTGATGGAAGGCATGGAAAGAAACAATTCCCAGTTGGTGTTGGCAGTCAGAGAGCAGCTGAACATGGTGGAGTCCAAGAAGCAAGCATTCACAGGTGTGATCGCATCATTATGTAGGTTTGGGATGACAAGCAGTGGCTGCAGAACCAAAAGGCCACCTTCCTGGAACAGTGTGCAGAACTCGCCTCATCCCTCTGGCATAGTGACACAAAATTGAGAGCTGCTGTGATGGTAGAGAAGTGAGTAGTGATCTCTGTGTGGAAGCTTGCAATGCCAGACTACTACTGATCAGTTGGGAATCATTCTGGAGTTGGAGGTTGTTGTGACCCAAGTATGCAGGGGTAATAATTGCCTGCTAAAAAGGACCAACTCTGGGCAATGTACAGAATAGTGGCTGGTTTTGCTGCAACGGGGTTCCAGAACTGCGGTGGGACGATAGATAGCATGCATATCCCTTTCTTAGCACTAGATCACCTTGCCAAAGACTATATGAATAAAAAGGGCTAATTTTCTATAGTGCTGCAAGCACTGGTGGATCACTGAGGACGTTTACCGACATCAATGCGGGATGATCCAGGAAGATGCATGATGCACATACTTTTAAGAACACAGGTCTGTTCAGAAAGCTGCAAACAGGGACTTTCTTTCTGGACCACAAAGTTGCTATTGGAGATGTTGAAATGCCCATAGTGATCCCGGGAGACCCAGCTACCCCTTACTTCCGTAGCTGATGAAGCCATACACTGTCACCTCAGCAGCAGCAAGGAACACTTCAACAGCATGTTCAGCAGGTGCAGAATTACTGTTGAATGTGCCTTTGACTGTTTAAGAGGTTGCTGGTACTGTCTACTCACATGATTAGAGTTTAGGGCATGGCTACACTGGAAACTTCAAAGAGCTCCCGTGGCAGCTCTTTGAAGTGCGAGTGTGGTCACGCGCCAGCGCTGAAAGAGAGCTCTCCCAGCACTCCTGATAATCCACCTCCATGAGAGGATTAGCTTAGAGCACTGGGAGCCCACCTGGGGCACTGTTTACACGAGCACTTTACAGTGCTGTAACTTGCTGCGCTCAGGGGGGTGTTTTTCACACCCCTGAGTGAGAAAGTTGCAGCGCTGTAAATAGCCAGTGTAGCCATAGCCTTAGTGAAAAAAATAGCCCCATGGTTATAGCTTCATGCACTTCATAATATCCAGGCGGCAAAGGGGGAGAAGTTTCTGCCAGGGTAGAGGTGAATTGGCTGGCTGCTTATTCTGAGCAGTCTGATACCAGGGCTACAGGAAGAACTCAAAGGGGAACTCTTTGGCTCAGGGATCCTCCATGCCCTCTGCTCAGTGTCTGCTGCTCCAGAAGCTTGCATGATCTCTGCAAATCTCACATCCCACATCCTCTTCTTTCTCCTCCTTACCTGGCTCAGCCACTCCACTGGTGTGGGGGACATAGTTGCAGCTGCAAAAGATACAATGCCCAGAGGTACTATTGTGAGTGCCTACTCAAGGTATACGGAAACTTGCTATATTGAAATCACTCCCCTTAATCCATGCAAGTTACAAGCAGTACATTTTCATTTCGGCCAGTTATTCATAGACCGTGGTGGAAGTCTCAGCCATGGTGAGTATGCCCTGGAGGATTGGGAAAGGGGTGAGCTGGCACAAGACCAGGGGCAGGGTCTCACAGGCATTAGTGTTTTCATTGGGTAACTAAACTGACTACTGGCACCATTTCCCCCAGACTGTGTGACTTTAGATAATATCTCACTCCTGAGGGTAAGGGAGGTGGAAAGGGAACAGTTCTTGCATGCATCCATATGCTGCTAGCCTGTGTGCTGCGACAATGCTTGCCAAATTAATTGCTGAGTGGCATGGGAAAGTGTCCTACTATAGTGGAAGAAATAAGACAGCCCTCCCCAGAAACCTTCAGCAACGGATTGCAGGGTACCTCCAGGAAACTTTCCTGAAGATCTCTATGGAGGATTCACTGGACATCCTGGTGTGCATAAACAAACTGTTCTGCAGGGTCCCCTCTGCCTAACTGTGCCAGGCAATGTAAAGCAGATAGAAACTCTACTTCCACTGGTTATTTCACTACCTCTTGTAACACGAGTAAAAGTAGTAAATGAGATGATGTGTCCCTGCAATATTAATGCAAACTACATATATACCAGAGGTTCCTTTCCCAGCATCACACTTGCCCATGCTGGAGCGTTGCAACTGGCAGGACTACTCCGGGGTTACAAACAGCTCCTAGCTCTCAGTGACAATGGATCTCCCAGTTGGCTGTCCCCGATTCTCATCCTCCTCATCCAACACTTCATCCTCATGGTTGCCTGTGGTGGCCCATGGCTCCAACTCCTCCGATGTATCCACAAGGCCCTTGCAGGGGGCAGGGCGCGGGTCACTGAAGCTCCTTGTAAAAGCGACATGTCAGCGGTGCCACACCAGAGCGACTGTTTGCCTCTGGTATATCTGCCACGGCTCCTTCACTTTCATGCAGCACTGCTGCGGGTCCCTCTTTTAGCCCTTCTCCCTCATGCCCTGAGCGATCTGCTTGAAGGTGTCTACATTTCTACAACTGGATAAGAGCTGTGCCTGCACAGTGTCTTCTCCCCCACAGACCCAGGAGATGCATCACCTCTCCTGTACTCCAGGCAGGAGAACATTTGGAGCATGGAGCTGGCATGCTCTGCTGGGCAATTGCTAGGTGAGCTCTCCACACTGAGCAAACAGGAAATGAAAGTTCAAAAAGGGGAGGGCCATTTTCCTGTGTACCTGGTACTGGTCAATGAAGTTCAAAACACTGACCAGAGTGGTCATGGTGGGGCATTGTGGGACACCTCCTGGAGGCCACCAAAGTTAACATGAGTAATTTAGTGTCTATACTGACTTTGCCTCACCTTAACTACATCGACCTAAGTGCTCATGGAGGTGGAATTATTATGTCAGCATAGCAGGAGACTTACTTCGGTGGGAGCAACACTGTAGTGTAGCTGCTGATATAATTAGGTTGATGTGAGTCACCATGCCTGAATGTGAGCTATATCCGCTTTCATTTTTAGCCTGTTATGTTTTAAGTATTATCATAGCCCTCCTCAAAGTGATCAACACTGGCTGTAAGCACAGTGGGTGTGATCACAGTGGTCAAGAACCTGCTGTTTTTGGTGGGGCAGAAGAGCAATGAAAAGGATTTTTTTCAGTCCTCTTAAAATGTTAAAAGCTGATCAGAAAAAAAAACACCCCATAATAACAATAAAACTCCCAAACAAAACACCTCTTCCACAGATATACACACAAGCATATTTTTAAATTTTCCACTCTTGCTTATGGAATTCTGAAAATTTTCAAATAGTCTAAAAGTTAGTCAAATTTTGGAAAAATATCATTGAAATTTTCCTGTCTCTCCTACCCTTTTTCCCTCTCTCCTAATTTTGATGAATATTGGAACTGAAGCTATTTCAGTCATCCCTACTAAGGATGATCAAGCTGGCTCTGTTTAAGGGCACCTTTATTTTTAATCTAACTTGTTAAAGGGGAAGGATGCTCTTATGGGTAAGAGCAATGAGGAGTGCAGTGGCACCTTAAAGACTAACAGATTTATTTGGGCATAAGCTTTCATGGGTAAAAAAAAAACACTTCTTGAGATGCATCCACAAAAGCTTTTTACCCATGAAAGCTTATGCCCAAATAAATCTGTTAGTCTTTAAGGTGCCACCGGACTCCTCGTTGTTTTTGTGGATACAGACTAACATAGCTACCCCTCTGATACTTATGGGTAAGACATGTTAGTGGGTTTCAGGAAATTTGGCTTCAATTCCTGCCTCTGATTCAAACTTCCTGTGTGACTTTGGGCAAGTCACCTTCTTTCTGCATTTCAGTTCCTTATATGTAAACTGGGGATAATATTTCTTTTGCCTACGTAGACTGTAAGCTCTTGAGAGCCAAATGGCTCTTGCTATGTGTACTAAGCAAGAAGAGGCCCTGATATCTAGATGTTACTGTAATAACATATAGATACTGTTAACTATAATAATAAATGTGCCAGTGAAATGAAATGACAGGGAACTGAGAACAGGGGAACTGCTTAGCTCTTGCTAAAATAAAACAGGTTTACCTACATAATGTAGGTTTACCTATCTATGCATATATGTATTTTTTGTGCTCCAATCTCAGTGGTGTCAAGGCTTCCAGAAAGAAAAGAGAAGGAAAAACTTAGTTAATGAATTCTGAAATATATTTATTTCTTCTGCATGTTTCTTGTGGTCCATTTTCAGTCTCAGACCTGCCAGCTCATACATGCTAATTTTATATCGCACATTAGAATTAAAATGCCTGCCAGTTTGAAATCTTAACAACCATGAGTGACCATATGGGACAGTATTTAATGGCATTTTCAGCATCTTGTGTAGTGGATTAGGAACACCACTCCCAATATTATTAACAAGTGCTGCATATTTAATCCACCATGCACTTCACTGAAAGTTTACTCCCTCTGTGTATTTCAAATGACAAGTTTGTTTTCCAGTTGTTGTTAGGGGGCTTATTCCTTCACCCACTTACTTCCCTGGTCCTTCTCGCATGAACAGAGAGCAACAATACCCGAAGTCCAAAGGTGCAAATAATTCGATGTTTATTGGGGTGAACTTCCAGCAAGCATGATTCCAGTTTCCTTCCTTAGTATCCTCCTTCCCAGCTCTGACACCACAGAGCCTTACACCTGTGTCCCTGTTCCCATTCCTACCCTTAGCCAAACATGATTCCAACTTCCTTACTCCCATTCCCTGTTCCCATTTCCCCCTTTAGCAAAACATGATTCCAATTTTCTTACCCCCATTCCCTGCTCCCATTTCCCACACCCACATGCCCAAGCCCATGCCCACCCCCACCCACACCCACACCCCGTCACTTCCTCATTGACTACAGATTATATAGTAAAACTTGAGTTCTGCTTAGCTATACCTTAACCAATCATTTTCCTGAAATTTAACTAACCAATCCTAACATATTGTAACATGATTATGTAACCAATTATATCCCACCACCTTAATTAGTTTACACCCAGCAAAATTAATTATACAGCAGACAGGAACAATCACAGAACCAGACAGAGATTATACAGACAAACAATAGCAAAGTGGGAACTACAATGACAAGACAACACAGAAGTGAGGATTTCACATCCCAGCTATTGATAAGTGAGTTCTTGCCAGACAGGATGCTATCAAACTAAGTTTCCTTTTACATTTTCTAGGCACTTCCCTTTCTCTGGAGGTGATAGGAATACAATCCTGTCCTGATAGTGCCTAACAGCCCAATAGCACCTTATTTCAATGTGACTAGTTTGGAATGTGAGGATGTGACTGTTCGCTTCCCAGCTTGTGGCTGCCGCTGCTACTTAGCCAAAGGCCTGAGCCTAAGAACAGGGCCTCAGACTGTCACAGTAAGAGAAGGCCCTTACACTGGCAGACAGTGGTTTTGATTCTTTCTTTTATACCTCTGGAACTAGCCAAGTGATAAGAATACACCTAAATTCTTAAAGTACAGGCCTTTGCAGACATGCCTGAATATCTATATCCTAACAGTTGTGAATCCAGGTTTGGCGCTCCTGTTCTCCTTAAATGCTGCCCAGTATTAATAAAGTGTATATGAACTTTGAACTGTATATGATACTGTTCAAATTGAAACATATCTGGTAGTTTAGCATCTGAGCCCATGTGAGATTTTCCACTGATTTCAAAAAAGGCTTTAGCTCAAGCCCTTAAAGAACACTGCTTGCAGGTTTACCGTACTTTGACCCTTTTAAAAAAACTAATATAATAAAGTCACTGAGGACAACACATACTAATAAAAAGAGAGTCAGATGATAGACTGTATAATAACAACTAGTTAATTGTTCTGAAAATCTATAGTACTTTGGGAAATAAGTATAAGTTAAAGTGATTGCATCACTTGTAGTTTTAAAATACATTTCATTTGTGGCATCGTGTCAGTGTCTGAAATTAACACTTTTGGCCAAAATACAAAATTGACTTTTGTCTATTTTAAGTTGATACGTTTAAGAAAAAAGTTTTGAGAAGGAATGCATCAAACTGAATCCTAATTTCCTGGCATTTTGGGGGATTAATATACATAAAAATAGTTACTTGCTTTGCTAATGGCTTTCAAAAGTATCCAATGTTTGAGCCTAACAACTAATTTAAAATCACTTTTATCTGGTTAATGTAAAAATCCTTTCAGTGAATATTCTATCTGGAACATCAGCAATTAAAGATTTAGTTCCTTTTATCTGATTCTCCTGATTGAAGAAGATAAAAATCACAGAGAGGCTGTGACTCTATTTTTAAATGCTCTAGATCATAGGTATCAACTTCAATGCACTGCTCTTACTAATTTAAAAAAAAATCTTGAAACAGGATAATGGCTAAACTCAGAGGGACTGCAATTTCACAGTTCTGATTTATTAATAATTTAGGGCCAGAGTGTAAATGGCCCACTGGACAACAAATAAGGAAGTAAATGGGATTCAGTACCTCTCCATCCCCGTGTGGCCTACTTGGATCAATAGTCCGTGTACAGTGAGAGAGTACAGGGCCTTCACTTCCTCCCTGGACAGATGGATAGGGAGTAGGTGGAGCCTTTTGTGACCAGGTGCCTGGGATGGGCCACACTGAGAATGCCGCACTCAGGGCAGACTGCAAGTAACAAGGCAGACAATCCCCCAAACTGGTGGTTTATTCTGTAATTACATTTACCAAGCCAGTAACAAAAGAGATTCTGGAGTACCACACTGGTTAACCAGAAGCCAAACACAATCCCCCTTAGGCATTCCAGCACTTGGTTCCTATCCAGATAAACAGGTCTAATATGGTGAGGGGCTAGTTCAATATATGTGAAGTTCTTACTCATCCCAGAAGATGAGACACATATCCTCAGATCAATATGAATCTCAGATTTTACCAAAATATCATGTTGTCAGCCAATCCTTAGGAAACTAACTAAGTATTTAGTAACTAAAGAAAAAGAAGAGAGTTATAAATGGTTAATAGATCATATACATACAAATGATTGCCAAGTCCTTATGGCAGGTTTCTAGCAGTGATGGACTAGACTGCTGGTTTGCAAAAGTTTCTCTGGAATCACCCAAACAGATCTGGGATCATCAGTCCTTGTTTAAAGCTTCCTTGTTAGAAATCTAGCCCAGAGAAACAAAGCAGTAACTGAAGACAAAATGGAGATATTTCAGGTGTATTTTTATATCCTCTAGAATCATAGAATCATAGAATATCAGGGTTGGAAGGGACCTTAGGAGGTCATCTAGTCCAACCCCCTGCTCAAAAGCAGGACCCATACCCAATTAAATCATCCCAGCCAGGGCTTTGTCAAGCCTGACCTTAAAAACTTCTAAGGAAGGAGATTCCACCACCTCCCTAGGCAACGCATTCCAGTGCTTCACCACCCTCCTAGTGAAAAAGTTTTTCCCAATATCCAACCTAAACCTCCCCCACTGCAACTTGAGACCATTACTCCTTGTCCTGTCCTCTTCCACCACTGAGAATAGTCTAGAACCATCCTCTCTGGAACTACCTCTTAGGTAGTTGAAAGCTGCTATCAAATCCCCCCTCATTCTTCTCTTCTGCAGATTAAACAATCCCAGTTCCCTCAGCCTCTCCTCATAACTCATGTGTTCCAGACCCCTAATCATTTTTGTTGCCCTTCGCTGGACTCTCTCCAATTTATCCACATCCTTCTTGTAGTGTGGGGCCCAAAACTGGACACATTACTCCAGATGAGGCCTCACCAATGTCGAATAGAGGGGGACGATTATGTCCCTCGATCTGCTCGCTATGCCCCTACTTACACACCCCAAAATGCCATTGGCCTTCTTGGCAACAAGGGCACACTGCTGGCTCATATCCAGCTTCTCGTCCACTGTCACCCCTAGGTCCTTTTCCGCAGAACTGCTGCCTAGCCATTCGGTCCCTAGTCTGTAGCTGTGCGTTGGGTTCTTCCGTCCTAAGTGCAGGGCCCTGCACTTATCCTTATTGAACCTCATCAGATTTCTTTTGGCCCAATCCTCCAATTTGTCTAGGTCCCTCTGTATCCTATCCCTGCCCTCCAGCGTATCTACCACTCCTCCCAGTTTAGTATCATCCGCAAATTTGCTGAGAGTGCAATCCACACCATCCTCCAGATCATTTATGAAGATATTGAACAAAACCGGCCCCAGGACCGACCCCTGGGGCACTCCACTTGACACCGGCTGCCAACTAGACATGGAGCCATTGATCACTACCTGTTGAGCCCGACAATCTAGCCAACTTTCTACCCACCTTATAGTGCATTCATCCAGCCCATACTTCCTTAACTTGCTGACAAGAATACTGTGGGAGACCGTGTCAAAAGCTTTGCTAAAGTCAAGATACAATACATCCACTGCTTTCCCTTCATCCACAGAACCAGTAATCTCATCATAGAAGGCGATTAGATTAGTCAGGCATGACCTTCCCTTGGTGAATCCATGCTGACTGTTCCTGATCACTTTCCTCTCATGTAAGTGCTTCAGGATTGATTCTTTGAGGACCTGGTCCATGATTTTTCCGGGGACTGAAGTGAGGCTTACTGGCCTGTAGTTCCCAGGATCCTCCTTCTTCCCTTTTTTAAAGATTGGCACTACACTAGCCTTTTTCCAGTCATCCGGAACTTCCCCCGTTCGCCACGAGTTTTCAAAGATAACCATGTGTATGGAATTTTACTGTCCCAAACAAAGCCCACAGCCCCTGCTTGTGGAAAGTTACTGCACCAAGATGGAGTCCAGGGTGACAGGAGCATATCATGTACCCTTACATGGTTTGCTGACTCACAGGGGGTGGCCATTGGCCCCTCACTGTCTGACGCATTCTCAGGAATGGGATGGGATGAGTTTCCTCAATGGCCCATTATGACAGCTGAGTGTCCTTGACGGGCCATCAGCACAAACAGCTGTCTAGCCTTGATGTAAATTCTATCTGAGGAGTGTTTCCCAGGAATACAACACATGTAAAATACAGGTACATCACCAATATTCATAATTTCAGGTACAAAGATGATACATGCATATAAACAAGCTAATCATACTTAGCAATTCATCACTTTTCCATTGACACCTTACAGGACACACTTTGTATAAGATTTATGGAAATTGTGTAACAGTGATATTTATAAATGGTCACCTTCCTTATACACAGCATCACACCTGTAATCTCCCCTCCCCCCACAATGCTCCAGCCATAGCAGCTGAGTTAATACAATGGGAGAAGTAATCTGAATCCAGTAAAAGGATGGTTCAGATTGGTTCACAGATATTAAAACCTGGAGGGTCCATTAGATTGTGTAGTCTTTTCTCCTGTACAAGACAGGTCATAGTATTTCACCCAGTAGCCTCACCCTTGAGCCCACTAACTTGTGTTTGACTAAAGCATATCTTCCAGTCTAGATCTGAAGTCAAGAAGAAGTAGAGAATGCACCATTTGTTAGGTTGTTTGTTCCAATGGTTAATCCCCATCACTGTTAAAAATGTGTACCTTATTTCTGATTTGAATTTGTCTGGCTTTGACTTTCAGGCATTGGTTCTCGGTGTGCCTTTCTCCACCAGACTGAAGACCCCTTTGGTACCCAGCACCTCCCCCTCCCTTCCTGTGCCTCCTGCCTGCTGCAATCAGCTGTTTCGTGGCATGCAGGGAGTCTGGGAGGGAGGAGGGAGGCATGAGGATGCAGCATGCTCGGGGGAGGGGGTGGAACTGGGCAGGAAGAGGCAGGAGGGGTGGGGCCTAGGGTAGAGCCAAGGATCAAGCAGCTCCCGGTATTTTGAAAAGTCAGCACCTGTTCCTCTCAATATGCAACCTGGTGCACAGAGGGACGCAAGGAAAGAACTGTTACACAGAGTCTGAGCCCTCAAGTTGAAACATATTGATCTACAGTATTCAAAAAAGAACACTAAAAAGGGAAACATTATTCAAAGCTGACAAGAAAGTCAAGTACCTCTCAGAGGTCTTCAATTTCACTTTCTGTAACTGTCTTTTCTTCAGTCAATGGAACAATACATAAAAACAAAACCCCAGCAACCCTGCACTTCCTCATGCTCTCAGAGGGATACTCAGGCTTGATGAGCTGCTGTAAATAAATCAAAAAATCAATGTCAAAGTGATTTTGTTTTTACACCAGTTGATCATTTTAATCTATAAAACAAATTGTTATTAATGCCTGTGCAGGCAGCATATGACAGTTTTACTAAATATGATGGAATTGATTATACATACGATAGAACTGATTGTACAATATACCAGAAACAATATTAATTCAATGCTCCTAGCCTGCTTCATTTCATAAGTGTTCATGACCCATTTTTTCTTTATTAAACTAGTGTCTGCTTAGCCCAGCCTATGATGCAGTTTTTGCCTTCTCCGTCACCTCTCTCATGGCTGCATCTTTTCTTTGTGCTGCAGCATGGAAGGAAGAGAGAGCGGGCCTACTCAGTTATGCCCCAAAAGACAGGTGAGGTGACATGGAGGAAAACTTGACCTATGCAATAGTATTTGATTGTCAACTAACTCACTGTTGATGAAATCATGCATGAAGTAAGATAGACAATCATATTATAAAGATTTGTATTATCTACTGTAGAGGAATCTCATCTTGTTGTACAAGTAGGTGAATTTCCGTTTCCTGACAGAGCTTAGGGGAAAGCCTATTCTGTCTCTCCCTGCTCCCCCTTTCGAAACCTGATTATTCCTAAATCTCTCTGGTTAGGAATTATTATGAAGTGGAGCTGATGCCTATAGGTTATACCCATGTGAACAAACAAAGCATTACAAGGCTCTTTAGAATAAACACTAAATTGACTACCACCACTGATATCTGTTCTGTATCCCTTTGAGGAGATCTCCTCTAGGTGAATTGAGAGGTACAGCTCCACTGCCACTACCTCTTTGTAGATAAATAGACTTCAGTTTCCAGGCTGTGAAAGAAAGAAAAGAAAAGAAAAGAAAAGAAAAGAAAAGAAATTGTAGGCCATATGAGCTTTAGGATCCCAGAGCCTTCAGTGTCTACTGAAATTTACAAGTTTTGTTTCAATTTTAGCCCAAACATTGGCATTTGCTGTGTGAAGACTTTCTTAAAACTTTAGCTGTGTGCTGAAGTTGCCGTGATCAACTCAGGGGAAACACTGAGGTCTTCCAGGGCGTGGCGGGGGGGGAGGGGGGGGGAAGAGAGTCCTCTCTATTCTGGTCACAACTAAATATAAGTCAAAACTTGCCTGTGAGTAGAATGGGAAGTTTTATTTTCAAACTACCATTTCTCCCTCGAGTTGTTCAGATCGGCTTCGGCCTGAGCAGCGGCTTCTTCAAAGCTTCCACCCAGAAGAGATGCAGCGGTTCACCCTGAGGCTAAAAGTGAAAGTGAAGCTGCTGGTTTCAGCTGGCACTGGAGGTTTGGGGATCCTAACACTTGCAGTGATTACTGGTTCAGTTTAAACTGATTAAAATACATTAAAATGGTGGGTTTTAAAAAATCATTAAAAGGTATACTCAGTGGGTTTTTATTAGCCAGTATTTAAACCCATTCCCTGTACCCATCTCCCCACACACATATATAGGAGCCAGCCATCTCGGCCATTGTTTAAAGGTGTAGGTAAATTTATTCAGAGTACAGAGCAGTAGTTGTGAGATGTACCCACGCTTCCCTGTGCTGTGAACACTTAACAGAACTTGAACTTCAAATAAAGTGCATAAAACACGAATTTTTTTTCATTTTTCCATAGTTTGCCCATCCCTAACACTTGTGTTCCTTGTTTATAAAGCAATCAAAGGTGAGCCCAGAACGACAGTCCATGTTCACACACATCTACACTTGGCACGTTATTCAGACCTTATTGTCTGGAACTAATCTTCTAGGTTTTCTAATGACCTGGATTCGAAAACCCTGTGGTTTAGAAGCTGCCCTGACCACAACCACCACAGCTCCCACCCAGGTTCCATTCCCTACAGAGCCTTCTCACACCTCCCCCTTTGACAGGAGTTCTTCACAGGCATAATCTTCCCTTGCCACTTACTATTTGCCCTCTGGTCTCCATTACTATCTCCCATCTCTCCAAATGTCAGGCTGGTTGCATTTTTTAATGAATTTTGTCCCTTTATCTAAAATGGATATTTTCATGAAAACTAAGGGATTTTAAAATTCAAACGATAGAAAAAAGTATAATACTTTGGACCATTTCTAGGGCTTAGAGATCCAAGGAGATCTTTCAAAGTGCTGATCACTTCTGCAGTGTGATGATCACCTTCCCACCTTAATGAAGTCTAAAAGATTTGGGGACAGTCAACACTATTCAGGTTAAGGAGTACTAGTGGCACCTTAGAGACTAACCAATTTATTTGAGCATGAGCTTTCGAAAGCTTATGCTCAAATAAATTGGTTAGTCTCTAAGGTGCCGCTAGTACTCCTTTTCTTTTTGCGAATACAGACTAACACGGCTGCTACTCTGAAAACTATTCAGGTTGTGCTCACCTGAATCAGACTTTATATTTTGTACCCACCTGTTTATATATAAATGTATGTGGACTAACTATGGAATGCTTATAATGTATGATATGATGATGATTTCATGGCTTGCAAGTACTTATCTCCAGTGGTTACCTGATTACCGATCATTAATATCTGAAGAGTACCTATAATGCGTTACAGGGCTTCCAGACATATACAAAGACTGCTCCTCCCTCAAGAAGCTTGCTGAGCAGGACTGTCCAACACTTCAGTCCCAGGTGAGATTGTAACTTGCTCAGATTTTTTATACTTTTGCAAAATATTTTGTTGTATTTCTTAAGTTTTGTGTTGGTTTGATTTATGGGGAGCAAGAATGAGAATCCTTTAGCTCTTGCAGTCAGATGTGGGGCACAAATCATAGCCTCAGACATGAGGGTACATTATAGTTATTGAGAGAACATGGTAATTATAAATAGTTTATAAAAAGTTAATAAATATTATAAGAATGTTACAGATATGGATACTGTGAAAAGCACATTAGGAGAAGTTTGTATATATGATTACAAGTAACCTATTTACATGTTGGATTGTATAACAATTTATAATAATTGACTGATGATCTACTAATTTATTAACACTATATAAACAATTTATAAAATTTACCTTTAACATAAAGCATGAAGCATAAAGAATGAATGACCATTCTACCTGGTCATTGCCATTTCAAATTTCTATGATTCACATATTGCAATGCTATGGGTTTAATATAAGGGCAAGAACAAGCTATTTAACATCATCACGTTGTACCGAGCTACACTGCATGGCTGGCCTCATTCAGTATGTTATACTATGTTAATTTTACCCTTGAGTTCCTATCATCCTTCATTTATGAAAACCTCAATAGAAAGTTATTCTTATAAAAGTTACCAAGAACCTTTATTCTTTTCTTACATTCACGTCCAAAAAAAAGTTCTGTGTCAGGGGCCATGCCTGTTTACAAAAAAAAGCACAGAATTTTTCCCTACAAACCATTTTGCTGGCAACAGTTAGAATTTAATACACTGAATTTTAATCAAAGCATCTGGAGAGAATCCATATTTTCAAAAGTTTTTTGTCCTTTGATGCCATTGGTGGCACAAATGGGGCTCTTAGCAATATGTTTTTAGAAACCACAAAGAAAGTCTTGAAGAAAGTGTCCTTTATTGTACTTAAGATATAACAGTTATAGCATGAGAACAAATGCAATTGGTTGATTGTGTAAACAGAAAATTTACCATTATTATTTTGTATTGCAGCATAGAACTACACACTGGTACAAAATGTGGAAGCAGGTTTTCAGTCCCTAACAGCATTGTAACTGCTCATCCATAATTTCTAATGATGTCTGTTGGACTTTACACTAGGGATCATAGATCTGTTTAAAATGAATTTCAGAGCTTCAAGGGTTTTTTGATCTAAAGAAATTGCAGATTCACATTCATTATGCATATTTGACCTCTGCCCCTCTGTTCTCAATGAAAAAGGACATAAAGGCTGGGGGGTTTTCTGTCCAAGTGAGTAAAACTGTCATTCCCTGCATTAATGAGAGTTTCAGCTATTGATTTGATCTTTGCCCCGTTGTCATTAATTGCTGCTCCTTTTTTATCATTTAGACATAGATCTGTCAATAACATATTGACTGCAGAATGGAAAATCAATCATTTGTCTTCTCCTTAGACCTCATGAAAATTAAATTTATTTTCATATTTGCTTACACCTTACAATATAATTCTGAGCCAGTAGGTGAGACTATTTTCAGTAATTCTGGGCCTGAAACGTTTATGGTTATGAAAGATGTTTTGTATTATTACAGATTAATGGTTCCAAAATGACAATAGAGAAAGATTTGATATTAAACATCTATAACTCTGATTAGGAAAGGTTTCTCCATGAAGTTGATAGATTTCCTTGACCTGGATTAAAATAATAGCCCCATTGAAAGCTCATGATATGACACTTTACACCACTGCATCAATATCTAAATTGTTATTAAATTGTACTATTCTAAGTTCCTTTAATATGGGGAAGGACTAACCCATGCTGACACCAAAACAAGAGGAGACTATAGAAAGCACGTGTAGGAAGCTGTGTCAGCCTCCGATTTCAGTGAGCTATAGGAAAAATGCTTGAAGTGGGAGGGCCTTTTTATATTTATAGATTTAAAAAAAAAAATCACTGTTCTGATTTAATCTTCTATGTGGATCAGTAGTTACATGTCCAGTTTGAGGCCTGTATTCTATGCTGGATGCTTTCAGATTTAGAGGCATTCCTAGGTCATTAGTTTTTCAAATATCATTTCTCAGGTCACTAGATACTCAGAGGATGTTTATATTATATATTTTGCTCGATACTTCAGTATATGGTCTCTTTATAGAGTCCCCTGGGTAAACTAACAAAAGAGAGTAAAGGCCAGAATATGTAGGCAGCTGCATGTTATCAAAGAACATTAAATACCCTTTCATTTGACCAGATACACTGAATGTGTCAAATTTAGACTTTATTGGAAGATAATCTGCTCAGGATAGATAGATAGATAGATAGATAGATAGATAGATAGATAGATAGATAGATAGATAAAGGGAAGTAGTCCCTTCCTCTAACATTCTAAGCAGCTGCTTTCTTGGGAGCTTGGGGTACAAGGAGGAAGAAAAAGAGCAAAAACTGAAAATATAAGAATAAAATGGTTCTGTCCTTGTCTAAGAACATACATGCTAAGAATCATTACAGAGCAAATTTTTATTGGCAATTATAAACCCTTTGGAATTGGGATTTAGAATAGAAAAGTTAATGGAACAATTAGGTTCAGCTTTAATATAATATTATGCGAGGCACAAAGTGACCATTGTTTAAGCCTGATCCAAAACCCACTGAAGTCAACAAAGACTCCCATTGATTTCAATGGATTTTGGACAAGACCCTTTGTTAACAATGTAAAATCATTTCCATTCTAGTTCTATTTTCAGCAAATATTGTCTTTTCTCCAAACTTTCACTTTTCAGTTGTTTTTTATCAGAGTTAGTCTCAGCTTGAAGTGTTTGTCGTTGTTGGTGGTGTTTTTTTAATTGAACAAAATGGTTCAGAGTTTTTGAGTACAGAAGAGTGAAAAATATACTTCTCCCTTTACTTAGGTCTAGCATTAAAATGGGTGGGTTAAGAAAGTTGTAATTTGACATGGATACAGCCATCATTGTGAAGAACTGCCTTTGAGTGTTCCCTTGAACACTGTTATTGATTTGACTAAGATATGCTCAACTGAAAATCTCACTCGCTCTGTGCATGGATATTACATTAAAGGTTTGTCACTAATGCCCTGATTCTGAAAAGTAAACAATATGGATGGACCCCTGAACTCTACAGCTCTGATCCTACAAACACACAGGTGAGTAACTTTGTGCCTGAGTAGTCCAATGGAATTCACTGTATTTGCATGATCAGGGCTTAAGATTGTTAAGTGTGTAGCTAGAGAAGACCATGTACATGAAGACAAAGCTAATTTACACACTCTCACACTCATTTACTGTGCACCTTCACTAATGTCTTCATTTCACAGCAAAATTAGTTTTGCCTTCATGTACAACAATGTGTGTGTGTAGATAGATAGATAGATAGATAGATAGGCAAGAGGTTGTAGCCATCCAATTAGTTCATTTATCATCCATTTATCATTGTATTATGTGATGTTATGATCAATTTATATGCGATTTCATATATGATCAATATATGCTAAATAGATTTAAATTGTAGGATTATAGAAGTATAGAATTGGTAAGTATTTAGGAGTGATGAGTTATATTAGGTATATAAGTAAACCATGGCTGGAATGCAAAGCCTACAGGGTGAGACCTGTAAGATTTTAGCTTAGCCATACCAGGCCATAGGCATAAGAACCCTTGACATGAGTGGGTGACCTCGGAATAACCCTGTGCCAGCAAGGTCACAAGGTTACTGCATAAGATATGTCAATAGGTGATTTTACGGAAAAATGGATTGCAACAGATCACAATGTATTGTCCAAGACAGGAGACACCTGATTGTAATAGCTTTGAATGTCTGTTTAGACCACAGGTTACATATTGTGCATAGATGCCAATGAAAATAAGAGGAACTATGAACAGCCTATGAAAAATGGAGTACCCCAATATTCAATATTGGGTGTGGAAGTACAGATAAGGAAAAGAGGGTTCCCTCGTTGGGTAAAAGTGTGAATACCCAAGGAATGACTCCACAAGAAACTCCAGCAGGAACCATCCCTCTAATGATGATCATCTATTGAAAGATCCATCGTACCCTAGAATATCTTTGAGGAAGGGAGTATGACTACAGTTATTATTGCATAGGTTTTTTCTAAGATTTCTATATGCATGGGTAATCGTAACTTTACTTATTGCTTTAATAAAACTTGTAGTGCAGATAAGACTTTGTACTTGTGATTTGTACCTGTGATCACTAGCCATAGGCTTTGTGTGTTCCTAGAGTCTCCAAATTTGAGAAAAGCACCAGAGGCAATTTCAGTCTGTTGGGCTTGGAACTGTAGCAACTGCAGCCAAACCCACAATTGTGTATTGCAAACTCCCTAAATCCACTCTAAACAAAATAAAAAGCTACAAAGTACATTTTTTCTAAGGTTCATGGGTGAGAGGTTCTACATATACCTTCACAAATTGTACAACATATAGGTATTCTTCATAGCCTTCAATCGTTTGATATACAACTCATAAATCATACTGTACTTGCTTCCACACATTTTTTTTAAAAAAGAGACTACTCAGCCTTCTTATGCATGCAAGAGGAGATGCAATAGAATATTGAAATAATATATTGAATAACATTTCCACTTATTTTACATGCACATGCATACAAAGTGCTATTATGACATTGATATCTGACAGCCCAGGACTGAATGTTGTCCATGCTTAGCCTCAGGCAGGTGAAAATGTTTGGGAGCGGGGAAATTTCATGTTTCGGTGTAGGAGAAAACACGTATCTGATTTTTTTTTTTAATTGCATCTCTTTGTAGCTGCTCAGAGGAGCAAAATAATAGATTACATCTTGGGAAGGTAGATTAATGGGCAGAAGGCAGGCGATGAGTTCAAAGACGAGCATTAAATACATTTATCACATGTCACATCACATTATCACATATATTTATTTACTTTCAGGAGGAGAATTGATCTCCATGAGATAAGTTGCACAGAGTATGTGTGCATGTGTGTTTATAAACATTTATTTCTCCCTATGTGTGGATATGGCTTTATTCCCACAGACACACACACAAGTTCCATCTCAGTAACTAAACATGACCTATAATGGAATTTAAATAAATGGTATTTTTATATCCAAATAGCATTAGTAAAAGCAACTATTATGATTTTCCCAGTTCATTTCACCTTTTTGCCCTGCAGACCGCATGCATATAAAAGGAAAATGAGATCCAAAATGAAGTCTACAATGTCACTGACTCTGAAGGACTTGGAGATCCATTGGTGTTTCATTATCCTCATTGGCCTGTATGATAGGAACTAAAGTAGACATGCAGTCCCTTAGAAATATATCCTTTTAAATTATTTTCTGTATTATTGTGTTAGCCATGTATTCTAATGTACAAGGTACTCTTAAACTGTCACATTTTTAGAGAGGCAAAAAAGTCTCCTTGTAGCAAAAAATCACTAAGATTTACATATCGAACCTTGAACATTTATTTTAATTTTTTAAATTTTATTACAGTTTACTCAATCTCCTTCTCTACAAAACTTAGGTGCATAAACAATTCAATTATATAAAAAAGTTTTTACAAAAGCAACATTGCATCCGATGAAGTGAGCTGAAGCTCACGAAAGCTTATGCTCAAATAAATTGGTTAGTCTCTAAGGTGCCACAAGTACTCCTTTTCTTTTTGTGAATACAGACTAACACGGCTGTTACTCTGAAACCATTGATACAATATCAGAACTAAAGGAGTCTCTGGTCTGCACAAGCTAAATCCTTCCCCATTTGCCCCACACCCCGCAATTCCATGCTAAAAACCTGGGTAAATAAATCAGAATTTGCAACATGGTTGGAAGGTCAACAAATAGGGGGTCTGATGGACCACTCGGAAATAACTGCTGTTTTCTGGCTGATTTCAGCTGCTTGCATAAAGCAAGACGAGAAAAACCGTCTCTAATGGTAGGTCGACATGGGAAAAAATAAACATGGCACTGAGTGTCAGAGCTTGGGTCAACAGACTGGGGCTCATGCTACAGTGCTAAAAATAGCTATTTAGCCTTCAGTCTCAGGCTGCAGCTCGGGCTCCGAAGCACAGGGAGGAGGGCAGGGTTCAAAGCCTGAACTCCAGCCCGAACCCAAGTGTCTACATAGCTATTTTTTAGTTCCATAGACCCAGAATCTGAGGCTAACTGTTGTGGATCACTTTTAGCTATGCACACTACCCATGGACACAGAGGGCCCAAATCACGAAGGGCTTTTTCTCTCTCTCTTAGTCAATGATATTATTTCAGGCCCTCTGGATGCCAAGAGGGTTGTAACCAATTAGTTATTGTGGAAGATTGGCCACTAAAAAGGGGTGGGACATATAGATTCATATGTGGCATTTATTGCTGGAAACAAACTCCTTAAGATGAAACAAGGACTAACAACAAATTTTTACCTAAAGCTAGAACCAAATCCCTCTAGAGATTAATCAAGTTTGGATATTACTTTTCACCATTGTTTTGTATTTTTTTTCATAATTCTAAAATTTCTGCATTCTGTCTTTGAGTGGAAGCCACTACAAGTACTATGAAATTGTTATAGTATTTCTGAACTAACTGGAAGCCTTGTGAACACTACCAGAGATTTAGCAAGACCACTCTTCTTTTGAGAGTTATAGCTTTGTTTTTCAGATCCAAGACTTTTGGAGGAGTTTGGCTATGAATCCAATCTGTGTCCACTACTTGGACATTTGCATTGAACTTATCTGCCTTTCTCCATTGAACAATTTAAAAATCAGTAATCCCCAAAATAGCACTAAGCACAGGAAATATTACATTAAATGCAGATCTTTGTGGACTTTTTATGCATTCAAGACCTTTTCACCTTGTTTCCAACTCTGCTATTTTGGGGGGGATCCTAGAAGCTGAGATGGCAAAATTGACTTCCTTGTTGTAAAATGGAACTATGAAATCCTTTATCAAATGTAAAGATTATCCTAACACAAAAGTATAAGTGAAGTTTAATCAATTTCATTGTCTAAATATTATGCATAGCTGTCAAAGAATAACGAGAAAAAGCTATCAGCTTTTTGTCGCTTTCTGCATTGACGGATAGTCACAAAACACTTTGTGTATGATGGCTTTATTTTTCACACTCCAATGTTTATTCAGTTGTGAAGGGATCATCAAGCTTTAAACCCCTTCAGTTTCATAAGCAAAAAAAATGCATGCATGTCCAGCCATTTTATATCAAATTCAAGGAATGCTGTAAGAATCTAGGGGAGTGTCTTGATGAGCAAAACAGGTGTGTTTCTCAAACATGTTAGCTTAATATGATGGAAGGTCTTTGGTTTCATCCTGGACAGCGAACATCTTCAAATGTGTTAGTATGTATCTTAATGGGGATTTCAATCATGTCACACCCTTTTTACCCCTTCCTCCCCAAGATAGGGCCTAGGAGTCATCAAACAAGTCATTTTGATCATGTTTAGTCAGTTTTGTTTTGAAACATAACACCTGCTTTCAAACTGCTTGTAAATTCTTCCCAGTACTCATTAAATCCTGGAAAACTCAAAACAAAATGTTGTGGTTTTTAAAGTCATTTTAACTAGATATTATTTCTGATCAATAACCTACCATTTGTTGTTATACCCATGTGCCCTGTTACAGACATGGATATTTTCTCCTATCCACTCACCTTGTTTTCAGTATGATGTGTGGAACAGGTAACGTGGGATGAGATCATCCTTTGTTTGCTGTTTGTGACTTCATGAAATTGTATTTCAGTTAAACAGATTTTGCATTATTTCTTAGGACAACGATTAGTCATTTTATGCCTGGAAAAAACAGAAACAAACAAACAAAATATTTCTGACAGAAATTTTTCTTAAGTGAGGTCAGTGGGAGTTGCTGCTATCAAAAATTTGTCAGCAGTTTTTCAACAATTATGATTTTACATATCAATTCTTAGAACAAAAAATGCCATAATGAAAGCTAGCTTGTTGTTTTGAGGTGATAATACACACTATTATCATCTACCTATGGTTTTTGTGAATGAAAGAAGTTAATTTGATTTATTTATATGATTATATATTTTAAGGTTTCTCAAAAAAGATTAGAAATCTTCCATATTTATTATTTTATCCATTGTCTACATATAATAACAGTTAATATTTCTATAGCATCATTAATCCCAAATTATCCAAAAGTACTTCACAAAATACTGTGTACAGAAATCACTTCCACAAACCACTAAAATACAACCACCTCAGGAGGCAAAAATGGCAGCAGTGCACCATAAAAGTGAACAATAATCTCAGGCAAAGATTGAATACCTTATCCAAATTTAACCACTTAGAGATTTTCTTAGCTAGCAAGAACAACTAACTACCCAAATTAGAATTCGGCCACGTCACTGAAATTACCACTTTTCTACTGTTAAGAAAAATGTCAAGGAAACTTTCAAAAAAGGAGAAGTCTGGACCTGGGTTTTACACCTTATATGAAGGCTGTCACTATTAGCAGCAAGATGCCATGCCCAACACCATGCTGGGACATTAGTTCAGCATAGTCTTTGACAGAGCGGGATCACCTGTCAAATCATCAAAGCTATAGTAATTCATCTGCTTTGCAGCCTCTGCCCAAATTCAAATTCTGAAGATTTGGTAAAGTAAGTCTTTGGGTATGTCTACACAACAATTAAGCACCCATGACTAGTCTGGGTCATCTGACTCAGGCTTAGAGGGCTCGAGCTGTGGGGCTGTAAAATTGCAGTGTGGAACCTCATGAGGGAGCAGGGTCCCAGAGCTCCACAATTTTACAGCCCAAGTCCTGCAAGCCCGAGTGAACTGACATGGGCCAGCTGCGGATGTTTAATTGCTGTATAGACATACCCTTTGTTCATCTTCAAGACCTAATATATTGTTACATTTTTTCAATTAAATTTTTAGCGTCTCTGTGTGAAATGGGATATGGGCATTTTGAAATAGATCAGGATATTAGGTATGCCAATTTGTAGGCTCATATACAGAATGCTTTCTCCCTCTCCCTATATTATAATACAAACAACAATATGCCATTAAAAGAACATTATTATGGTAGCAAAGTCAATCACTCAAAAGTTAGAAAATGCCATAATTAAGGTTGCTATCCATCATGTGAATGGAATGAGGCAGAAGTCCTATGGAAAAAAAATAGTATATATGACGAGGTAATTAAAGACTTTATCCTAATTCATACACACAAGATGGGGACGGTGAAGAATTAAGATTCACAGGCAATGTTACTTCTGACATTTCCTCATTTTTGAGTGTGTGATTTGGCAACCTTAATAATGTTCTTTTAACATAAGTTTGCATGTGTATAATTTCCTATGCGTTTGGGTTTTTTTAAGTAAACTGAAAAAGACAGAAAGTCTATAATGTGATAGTATAACAACATTTACATGGGGCATCAGCAGGACTGGAGCATTTAAATCCACCACACAGATCTCTGCTACTTGAACTAATTGAGTAACTGATACCAATAGTAGGTTGTCATCCTCTATATCAGTTGGTGGGCAACCTGCGGCCCGCACAATGTCAATGTAAACAAACTGTCTCACGGCCCACTAGCAGATTACTCTGATGGGCCGCATGCGGCCCACGGGCCGCAGGTTGCCCACCACTGCTCTATGTGGTCCAAAACTAGAGGGGAATGAGTAGAACACTTTGACCATGAGTTTCACAGATATTTGCTGACCTGGATGAATTGTTAGATTCAGGAATCTTGAATTCCATTCTAGGCTCTGGAGGGAAGTGTGCCTTAGTGAGCACAAACTTCTCTCCATTCACCCCAAGCTCAAACCTTTCTGCCCTGTCCCTTGCAACCCGTTTCTGTCCCAGTTCTGTCTCTTCCGCACACCTGGTTCCTTGTTCAAATTTCATTCACCTCATCTAGCCAGTCCCAGTCTCTGTCTTTCACCTCATTCACCTTCCATTCACCTCATCCCATCCCTCAGTCTTCTTGCCTAGCATATCCTAGTTACACCATCCAGATTCCCAGTCCATGTGTCTCCACACTCTCAGTCCCACTCTCCTTGCCTCACTCCACTCTCCTTGCCCAGCCATTCCCATTCTGCCGCAACCCATTAGATCCTTGCCCACTTATCTTTGTCCAGCCAGTGACAGTTCTACCGCATAATTGTATTCCTCATCTGATCTCAGTCTTCCTTCCCACTGGTTCCCAGTCCCCATCATTGCCTCATCCACTTACAGTCCCAGTCTCCTTAACCATCCAGTCCCATACTTCCCTCCTTGGTTCCCAGTCCCAGGATCCTTGTCCATCCAATCCCAGTCTCTCCCAACTCCTAGGAGATTTCTATGTCCATGCTGCCTGAGCCCAGCAAGGGATCCCTGAGACCAAAGGAGATACAGGCTCCCTGCTCTCATCTGCAGTGTCTGGCCCTGGCCTGGCCTGCAGTAGCCCAGAGCTGTAATAGTCTGCTCAGCCCTGGACTTCAGGATGCCTGGTAAGGACAAAATCTTCAGAGTATTTAGCTGAGAAACAATACCGAGTCGCTACCGGTCATGAACTGCAATTTGTGAAAGATTTAACTTGGCCAAATTTGGATGGATTTTCACAGGGATGACAAAAGGCAGATCTCTGACATAAAGACCACCCCAAATTTGCCAAATTTCAAGTCTATGCTCCAAAGCAAGGGGTCACTAGAGCTTGTCAAAGGAGAAGGTTCCAATTTTCTTTTCTAAATAATAAAACAGCATATTGTTATGAGCTATGTGAAACCTTGTTGTAGGATTGAGGTTGACCCATGTGAACTCACCCTTCAGTTAACATAAATGTAAGCATAAGCCCCAGCTAAGATAAAAAAGAGTATGTGACCCTGCCCAGTAGCTTTTGGCTGAGTATTATTTTGGGTAGGTGTGTGAATGTGTGGAAGGCAGAACATAAAGAAACTGAGAACAGACAAGAAAGACAGAGAGAGATAGCATGAAGGAGCAGCTGAAAGTGTGGAAGAAACTTGAGTAGAGTGTTTGGATCGGTGTTGTCAAGGTTCCTTCCCCACTCTGAACGCTAGGGTACAGATGTGGGGACCTGCATGAAAACCTCCTAAGCTTATCTTTACCAGCTTAGGTCAAAACTTCCCCAAGGTACAAAATATTCCACCCTTTGTCCTTGGATTGGCCTCTACCACCACCAAACAAATACTGGTTACTGGGGAAGAGCTGTTTGGAAACATCTTTTCCCCAAAAAACTTCCCAAAACCTTGCACCCCACTTCCTGGACAAGGTTTGGTAAAAAGCCTCACCAATTTGCATAGGTGATCACAGACCCAAACCCTTGGATCTGAGAACAATGAAAAAGCATTCAGTTTTCTTACAAGAAGACTTTTAATAGAAATAGGAGTAAATAGAAGTAAAGAAATCCCCTCTGTAAAATCAGGATGGTAGATACCTTACAGGGTAATTAGATTCAAAACATAGAGAATCCCTCTAGGCAAAACCTTAAGTTACAAAAAAGATACACAGACAGAAATAGTTATTCTATTCAGCACAATTCTTTTCTCAGCCATTTAAAGAAATCATAATCTAACGCATACCTAGCTAGACTACTTACTAAAAGTTCTAAGACTCCATTCCTGTTCTATCCCCGACAAAAGCAGCATATAGACAGACAGAGACCCTTTGTTTTTCTCCCTCCTCCCAGCTTTTGAAAGTATCTTGTCTCCCCATTGGTCATTTTGGTCAGGTGCCAGCGAGGTTACCTTTCACTTCTTAACCCTTTACAGGTGAGAGGAGTTTTCCTCTGGCCAAGAGGGATTTTAAAGGGGTTTACCCTTCCCTTTATATTTATGACAGGTGTGCAGCTGAAAAGAGTGTTCTTAATGCTGTGAACAAAAGAAGCTGTTTCCTGGTATTTGATTCCTTCTGTATTCAGAAACACAGGGCTTTGTAACTAAACAAAACTATATAGAAGAAATAGGTGACTATCACTAATTTCTTACTCTCAACTACAACATCCACAGGGCCCCAAACTTTGACTAGCTATTCATGTCAAAAGGGACAACAATAGTTTACACTAGCCTTAGGGCAGATGCCCCAACGTGGACAATTTCAGCCAAAACACTTGAAGTTTTGTAAAATTATAAGCAACTGAAACCAGAGTCTTATAATGGGAAGTATTTAGCAACGTTAATAATACATGGTGCAACCAGCCCTGCTCTATATATACATACATAGAACCAACTAGTAAGCGTACATTACAGATCTGTGCCCAATCTGCAAATGATTCATTGTTATAGTCTGTTGTGATAAGTGGACATGCAAATGTACCCTAATTGTGAACTCAACTGTAAAAAAATTATGAAAGATCTCAATAACCTATAATAAAAATGTTGATGGGAAAAGGTATGAAAAGGAGACAATTAATCCAAACAAAAAAGTCTAATGATGTAATTCAAGGGTTGTGTTAAGATCATGCTTGGTAAACAAATGTGGAACCAGAAATTAATGAACCAAAATTAGTGTGTTGGAAACAAGGCCTAACTGATGGACAAAATAATGAGGGGACTGGATATTTCACCCAGCATTCCCTTTGTGGGTCCTTAAAGAAAGAGACTTAGTGTGAGAGGGGAGAAATTGGGTATTGGAGTGAGCTTCACCATCATGGCTGCTACCCCCACCATCTCCTGGGACCCCAGAACTTCTTCATTGAAATCCTGAAAGATGTCCCAACCAGACCAGAGAGAGGGACTCAGAAGACATAATCACCTCTGCTGGTTCCATCTGCATCCCAAACCACCTGGGATGAAATGAGGTCAAACTTTAACAACAGCAACAACAATCGCTCCAGCCCATCTCAGCTATCTTCACTTTTACCAAAAAGGGCAGTTATTGCCATCTGGAATAACATCTAAGAGACTGTCAACACAAGAGAGTTTTTCCTTCAGAAAACTGTCTTCCTGTAAACAGAAAGAGAACAAGTGATGTTGTGAAAATGAGAGTCTTATACAGTACTTTACATTTCAAATGCTTTAACTGTTTCTCCTTCTTTTCTATATCTTTAATAAACAGTTAAAAGGACATTTAATAGTGTTTGCCATGGTGCTAAGCAGGGTGAGATCTCTGTATACCAAATTCTTGTTTAACACTGTTTAATGTTGGACAGTGACACTTTTAGCTCTGGACGTTCCCAGTTCTAGATGGTGGCCATCATATATACACAGACACACACTTTCTGTATAAATCATCAACAACATTTAATATTATTAAACCCACCTTCATTTATTGAGTTTCATAGGTGTCTGTCCCAGTTATGGAAATCCATTCCATGAGATTACAATTATCAGAAGCCTGTAGGTAAAAAAAATGCAATCCTGCTGTGGCTGCCCGGTCATGCACATGTCCCTCCATGCCTGCTCCCAGATAATAAGCAGCAGGGGTGATCCCAGCCACTGAGCCATGGGGGATCCTAGCTGGGAAGCCCAAGCCACTAGACAAATTTCTGACCTTCACCAACTCTCCCCCCAGAGATAGGACTTACAGGGAAGCTTCCTGCACTGGCTGTGAGCTCCAGGTCCAGACATGGTGTCAAGGTTCCTCCCCCACTCTGAACTCTAGGGTACAGATGTGGGGACCTGCATGAAAAAACCTCCTAAGCTTATCTTTACCAGCTTAGGTCAAAACTTCCCCAAGGTACAAAATATTACCCCCGTTATCCTTGGAATGGCCGCTACCACCACCAAACTAATACTGGTTACTGGGGAAGAGCTGTTTGGACGCGTCCTTCCCCCCAAAATACTTCCCAAAACCTTGCACCCCACTTCCTGGACAAGGTTTGGTAAAAAGCCTCACCAATTTGCCTAGGTGACTACAGACCCAGACCCTTGGATCTTAAGAACAATGAACAATCCTCCCAACACTTGCACTCCCCCTTTCCTGGGAAATGTTGGATAAAAAGCCTCACCAATTTGCATAGGTGACCACAGACCCAAACCCTTGGATCTGAGAACAATGAAAAAGCATTCAGTGTTTTACAAGAAGACTTTTAATAAAAAATAGAAGTAAATAGAAATAAAGAAATCCCCCCTGTAAAATCAGGATGGTATATATCTTACAGGGTAATTAGATTCAAAACATAGAGAACCCCTCTAGGCAAAACCTTAAGTTACAAAAAAGATACACAGACAGAAATAGTTATTCTATTCAGCACAATTCTTTTCTCAGCCATTTAAAGAAATCATAATCTAACACATACCTAGCTAGATTACTTACTAAAAGTTCTAAGACTCCATTCCTGTTCTGTCCCTGGCCAAGACGACTACAGACAGACACACAAAAACTTTGTTTCTCTCCCTCCTCCCAGCTTTTGAAAGTATCTTGTCTCCTCATTGGTCATTTTGGTCAGGTGCCAGCGAGGTTACCTTTAGCTTCTTAACCCTTTACAGGTGAGAGGAGCTTTCCCCTGGCCAGGAGGGATTTCAAAGGGGTTTACCCTTCCCTTTATATTTATGACACGCCCCCCAAATCTCAGCTAGGGTGAAACACTGGCTGGGATTTCTTCCTGGAGCTCTAGGAAAACAGAGTTAATAAGACACATGCATCTCTAAATATACTACCAAGTACATAAAGACTAACAATATTTTCCACATCTCAAGGACGATTTTAACCAGTTGATTCTGGGAAACTTTCACGGGAGAGTGCATCAGCCACTTTGTTAGAAGCTCCTGAGATGTGTTGGATGTCGAAATCAAAATCTTGGAGAGCTAAACTCCACCGAAGAAGTTTTCTGTTAGTTTCTTTGACGGTGTGAAGCCACTTTAGTGCAGCATGGTCGGTTTGCAGGTGGAAACGCCGTCCCCAAACATATGGGCGTAGCTTTTCCAGAGCGTAGACAATGACATAACATTCTTTTTCGGTGACTGACCAGTTGCTTTCCCTCTCAGACAGTTTTTTGCTGAGAAACACTACAGGGTGGAATTCTTGATCAGGTCCTTTCTGCATTAAAACTGCTCCCACACCACGCTCGGATGCATCTGTGGTTACTAGGAACGGTTTGTCAAAGTCTGGGGCCCTTAGTACAGGGTCAGACATGAGTGTCGCTTTAAGCTTGTTAAAGGCCTTCTGACACTTTCCGGTCCACTGAACAGCATTTGGCTGTTTCTTTTTGGTTAGGTCTGTCAGTGGGGCAGCGATTTGGCTGTAGTGCGGTACAAATCGTCTGTAATAACCGGCCAAGCCTAAGAAGGATTGAACCTGTTTCTTTGACTTTGGGACAGGCCACTTTTGGATAGCATCCACTTTGGCCTGTAGGGGGCTGATAGTTCCTTGACCCACCTGGTGTCCAAGGTAAGTCACTCTGTTTAGGCCTATTTGACACTTCTTAGCCTTAACAGTTAGTCCTGCCTCCCTTATGCGCTCAAGGACTTTTTGTAGATGTTCCAGGTGGTCTGCCCAGGAATCCGAAAATATGGCCACATCGTCAAGGTAGGCGACTGCATATTCTCCTAATCCCGCTAGGAGACCATCTACAAGTCTTTGGAAAGTGGCGGGTGCATTTCGCAGCCCGAAAGGGAGTACATTAAATTCATACAGCCCGAGATGTGTGATGAAGGCTGACCTTTCCTTGGCAGATTCATCTAGCGGTACCTGCCAGTACCCCTTGGTTAAGTCCAAGGTAGAGATGAACTGGGCCCTTCCCAGTTTCTCTAATAGTTCATCTGTGCGTGGCATGGGATAGTTGTCTGGGCGAGTTACAGCATTTAGCTTACGGTAGTCCACGCAAAAACGTATTTCCCCATCTGGTTTGGGAACTAGAACCACTGGAGATGCCCATGCACTTTCAGAGGGGCGGATTACACCCATCTGTAACATATCCTGGATCTCCCGTTCTATAGCAGTTTTAGCTTGAGGAGACACCCGGTAAGGTTGGACCCTAATTGGGTGAGCATTACCTGTGTCAATGGAGTGGTATGCCCGTTCAGTCAGTCCTGGGGTGGCTGAGAACGTTGGCGCGTAGCTAGTGCACAGCTCCTGGATCTGCTGTCGCTGCATACGCCCAAGGGTCATGGAGAGGTTCACCTCTTCCACACCACCAGCACATTTCCCTTCGTAGTAGACACCTTCAGGCCACTCAGCGTCGTCTCCTCCCTGGGCTGTAAACTGACAAACCTTTAATTCTCTGGAATAAAAGGGCTTTAGAGAATTAATATGATACACCTTAGGCTTTCGGTTGGAGGTGGGGAATGCTATGAGATAATTAACAGCTCCCAGGCGCTCCTGGACCACGAATGGCCCTTCCCACGATGCTTCCATTTTATGGGCCTGGAGCGCCTTTAAGACCATGACCTGGTCTCCTACTTTGAAGGAACGCTCTCTGGCATGTTTATCATACCAGGCTTTTTGCTCTTTTTGAGCATCCTGTAAGTTTTCTCTAGCAAGGGCTAAAGAGGTTCGGAGGGTGTTTTGTAGGTTGGTTACAAAGTCCAGAATGTTAGTTCCTGGAGAAGGTGTAAATCCCTCCCATTGCTGCTTCACCAACTGCAATGGCCCCTTAACCTCACGGCCATATACAAGTTCAAATGGGGAAAACCCTAAACTGGGATGTGGTACAGCTCTGTAGGCAAAGAGCAACTGCTGCAATACTAGGTCCCAATCATTGGAGTGCTCATTTACGAATTTACGTATCATGGCCCCCAAAGTTCCATTAAACTTCTCCACCATGCCATTTGTTTGATGATGGTAAGGAGTGGCAACCAAGTGATTTACCCCATGAGCTTCCCAAAGGTTTTTCATAGTTCCTGCCAGGAAATTAGTCCCTGCATCTGTGAGGATGTTGGAGGGCCAACCTACCCTGGCAAAAATGTCTGCTAGTGCCTGGCACACACTTTTAGCCCTGGTGTTGCTTAGAGCTACTGCTTCCGGCCATCGGGTGGCAAAATCCATGAAAGTCAGTATGTACTGCTTTCCTCTGGGTGTCTTTTTCGGAAAAGGACCCAGAATATCCACAGCTACTCGCTGAAATGGAACTTCAATGATGGGGAGTGGCTGGAGAGGAGCTTTGACCTGGTCTTGGGGTTTTCCCACTCTTTGGCACACCTCACAAGACTGGACATAGGTAGAAACATCCTTGCCCATTCCCTCCCAGTGGAATGACCCCCCCAAACGGTCTTTGGTCCTGTTCACCCCAGCATGGCCACTAGGGTGATCATGGGCTAAGCTCAAGAGCTTGGCCCGGTATTTAGTTGGAACTACCAACTGTCTCTGAGGATGCCAGTCTTCCTGGTGTCCCCCAGAAAGAGTTTCCTTGTATAAAAGTCCTCTTTCTACAACAAACCTGGATCGATTAGAAGAGCTGAGAGGCGGTGGGTTGCTCCGTGCCGCCGTCCAAGCTCTCTGGAGGCTGTCATCTGCTTCCTGTTCGGTCTGGAACTGTTCCCTTGATGCTGGAGACATCAGTTCCTCATGGGATTGTGGACCTAGGCTTGGTCCCTCTGGAAGCGATATAGGGGGTGGAGCTGTTTCTGTTGACTGTGAACCGCTCTCCGCTGGTGTACTATGTTGGGATTCAGGCTCCGGCTGAGCCTCTTGTGTAGGGTTATCGGCTGCTGCCAGTTCAGGTTCGGTGGGGCCCTCTGGTGTTGAGGTTGCAAGTACTGGATTCAGTGCTGACACGGGGTCTGGTGTTGGTTGTTCGGCTGGTTCCGGTTCTGGGACTGGTTCCGTCTGGGTCTCTGGGACTGGACCCACTACTGCTGTTGCAGACATTGGCCTGGGGTCCAGGTCCATCACCTCTGACTGGGTCCTGATAGAAGTTTCCGGAACAGAGCTAGGCCTCACGGCTTGTTTAGCCTGGTTGCGGGTGACCATTCCCACCCTCTTGGCCTGCTTCACATGATTGGCCAAGTCTTCCCCCAACAGCATGGGGATGGGATAATCATCATAGACTGCAAAAGTCCACATTCCTGACCAGCCCTTGTACTGGACAGGCAACTTGGCTGTAGGCAAATTGAAAGAGTTGGACTTGAAGGGTTGAATCGTCACTTGGATCTCTGGGTTGATTAAATTGGGGTCCACTAAGGAAGCATGGATAGCTGACACTTGTGCTCCGGTGTCCCTCCATGCGGTGACCTTCTTCCCACCCACACTCACAGTTTCCCTCCGCTCCAAGGGTATCTGGGAGGTATCTGGGCCTGTGGACCTCTGGTGTGATTCCGGTGCAATGAACTGTAATCTGTTGGGGTTCTTGGGGCAGTTGGCCTTTACATGCCCCAGCTCGTTACACTTAAAACATCATCCAGCTGACGGGTCACTGGGGCGAGGAGGGTTGCTGGAGAACGGGGTGGTGGGACGATAAGGGGTCTGGAGGGTTCTTTGGGAGGTAGGTGGGGCTTTGGGCGGCCCCCGGTAATAGGGTGTGGTCTGGGGTGGTCCCTTCTGGTCTCCGCTCCAACTGCGACCAGTTTTCTTCTTCTCTGCCACCTCCACCCATCTGGCTCCAATCTCTCCTGCCTCAATTACAGTTTTGGGTTTCCCATCTAGGATGTATCTTTCTATTTCCTCAGGAACACCCTCTAAGAATTGTTCCATTTGCATTAGGAAGGGCAAATTTACTGGAGATTCAACACTTGCTCCTGATATCCAGGCATCCCAATGTTTTACAATGTGGTAGGCATGTCGGGTAAATGACATGTCTGGTTTCCACCTTAGGGCTCTGAACCTCCGACGAGACTGCTCGGGTGTTATCCCCATTCTGACTCTCGCCTTGGATTTAAACAGTTCATACTTGTTCATGTGTTCTTTAGGCATTTCAGCTGCCACCTCAGCTAAGGGTCCACTGAGCTGCGGCCTCAGCTCTACCATGTATTGGTCAGTAGAGATGTTGTACCCAAGGCAGGCCCTTTCGAAGTTTTCTAAGAAGGCCTCAGTATCATCACCTGCCTTGTAGGTGGGGAACTTTCTGGGATGGGAAGTGGTACCTGGAGAAGGATTGCTAGGGTTTGTTGGTATATTCTGCTGGGCCTTTATCCTCTCCATCTCCTCCACATGCTTCCTCTCTTTTTCCTTCTCCTCCTCCACATGCTTCCTTGCCTCCATTTCCCTCTTGTGGGCAGCCTCTTGGTGTTGTTCTGCCTCCCTTTCTTGTTCCTTCTTCAGCTGCATGAGTTCTATCTGTCTTTCATGTTCCCTTTGTTTTTCCTCAGCCTGAAATTTGGCTAATTCCAGCTGTAGTCGAGCTGAGGACTTGGCCATTCTAACCTCTCTGTTTTTAACTAACTTTACACCCGAGGTTTAGAAATAAACAAACAAAACTTGGCTGTAAAATTTTGCTGTGCTGGAATAGAATACCTATTCTCTGATAGTGATTGTCAGCCTACAGAAAAAGACAATTCCCTTGTCTCTGCTCTGGGCCCAAATTAAAGCAAAAAACCTCCAACTACTCGGAAAACTGCTTACCCAGCCCAAAGAAAAAAAATTTCTTTTCAAACCTGTGCTCCTTGTAAAACAAAAAAAAATCAAAATCCTAAAAAAAACCCTGCCACTTTTGTCTCCAGGCAAATGGGTAGAGCACACACCCCCTATTTACTTTTAGGAAGAAAAGAAAAAAAAAACCCTCTGGGTTGGAAGACTGTGAATTTCCCTGCAGGATTTAAGTACCCTGCCTCCAGGCAAAGAAAACCTGCAATTCACAAGATAATCCCCTTTTGTCTCTGCTTGGCCACAAAGCAGAGAGAAACCAAGCTGCTTTCAGTTTCAAAGCTGCCTTCTGGACTTCCTAAAAATTCCTTTTTAAAATCTGTATTTCTAGTTCAAAAAATCTCAACTGGATCTCAAAATGATTTCAGGTTAATCCCACCACTGTGCCACCATGTCAAGGTTCCTCCCCCACTCTGAACTCTAGGGTACAGATGTGGGGACCTGCATGAAAAAACCTCCTAAGCTTATCTTTATCAGCTTAGGTCAAAACTTCCCCAAGGTACAAAATATTACCCCCGTTATCCTTGGAATGGCCGCTACCACCACCAAACTAATACTGGTTACTGGGGAAGAGCTGTTTGGACGCGTCCTTCCCCCCCAAATACTTCCCAAAACCTTGCACCCCACTTCCTGGACAAGGTTTGGTAAAAAGCCTCACCAATTTGCCTAGGTGACTACAGACCCAGACCCTTGGATCTTAAGAACAATGAACAATCCTCCCAACACTTGCACTCCCCCTTTCCTGGGAAATGTTGGATAAAAAGCCTCACCAATTTGCATAGGTGACCACAGACCCAAACCCTTGGATCTGAGAACAATGAAAAAGCATTCAGTGTTTTACAAGAAGACTTTTAATAAAAAATAGAAGTAAATAGAAATAAAGAAATCCCCCCTGTAAAATCAGGATGGTATATATCTTACAGGGTAATTAGATTAAAAACACAGAGAACCCCTCTAGGCAAAACCTTAAGTTACAAAAAAGATACACAGACAGAAATAGTTATTCTATTCAGCACAATTCTTTTCTCAGCCATTTAAAGAAATCATAATCTAACACATACCTAGCTAGATTACTTACTAAAAGTTCTAAGACTCCATTCCTGTTCTGTCCCCGGCCAAGACGACTACAGACAGACACACAAAAACTTTGTTTCTCTCCCTCCTCCCAGCTTTTGAAAGTATCTTGTCTCCTCATTGGTCATTTTGGTCAGGTGCCAGCGAGGTTACCTTTAGCTTCTTAACCCTTTACAGGTGAGAGGAGCTTTCCCCTGGCCAGGAGGGATTTCAAAGGGGTTTACCCTTCCCTTTATATTTATGACACATGGCCAGCAGGGGATGGGTAGGTAGGCACTGTCTGCTGCAAGCAGTCCAGGGCTGGGTGGATACAGGGAGCGCTGCACCCCGGAGCATGCTCATCCCCACAGACAGGGTGGGAAATGCTCCAGCAGGGCTCCATAGTGCTATTTCTGCCTCATTCGGCCCTGTCCCTGCCCCTGCCAGGACCCAGGAGTGAGGTAATCCACGCAGCAGTCTTTACATTTTTTTAGCCAGATGGCACATGGGCCACACCTGTGTGCTGACTAGGCTGCAAGTAGCCCACAGGCCGTGCGATGGGAACTACTAATATAGATAGACTGTACTTTTATTCAACTAAACTTTTAACTGTTTTGAAAACAGAATACTAAGTGTCATATTTTCAGCAGCAACATTCTCTTTAATTCTGGTGTGTGCAATTAGCTGCATGCACATTTTGTTACCCCATTTAATTCCAGGCACATCTTAACAATTAGATCTCTACACTTGAAAATTATTTTGCATTAAGATAGAGTGAGAATGTACAGTGTTATGACTATTCTGGAATACTTCCCCATATGAGCATTCTTATTCCAGAATACCTTTTTTTAATCAATTTTCAATGGATTAGGCTAAATCAGAAAAAGGCTGTCTGGGTGGGGATCTATTCTGACATAACTATTCTGGTGAATTTCCCTGTGTAGACAATCCCTGAAAGTGCCTTATATACAGGCACACTTGGATACTTAGATACCTAAATAATATGACTGGTGCTTGTCACCAAAAAATAAATAAATAAATAAAAAGGTTGCATCAAGGCCTCTTTAAAAATCAAGCTTTGAGCATCAATGAAAGGAAGTATACACATTTTTTACTTCCTCAACATAGTACCAATCCTACTTGCAGATTTTGTCTGCCACAGTATTGTTCCAACAATGTTTGCTCTGGATATGGGCTGATCCCTTCAACAACAATTAGAAACCTCTTTTTGAGACTGTCACCTTCTTTACAAAATGTATTGTCAGAATGTTCAATTAGCTACTGGAAGCCTGAACAATATCCTTTGTCTGACCAGCTGCTAAAGCATCCAGTTGCTGGGTATATTTCATTCCTAAAGTACAGGACACATGCCAATAGCATCACAGTTTGTCTGTTGCTGATGTGTTTCTATCACTGGCCAGCTGTTGCAACTATAGTTAGCTGTTTGCCAAAGCAAAGACGATAGCAAACAATAAATCAGAGTCTCAGCTGGTGCAAACTGGGTGATTGACGTCAGTGAAGTTATCCTGGTTTACGCCACCTGAGGATCTGGTCTGATGGCTTGTCATTTTTGAAACACTTTCATCTTGTCCATACTTTATCACTCATGTCACATGTCTCTGAACTATAACCAGTCTACTTCAGAGCTCCAGCAAATTCTTCAGAGAATTTTCATTTTACACACACATACATGCACACACACAATGGATCCCCTAATAATCACATAACTGAAGCAATATGTGTGCTTTTAGAGCTCATCCATCAACTGTGATATTAGGTGAAAGGTAACTGATGCTTTTTTGTTATGAATTTGGTTTCTGGGTGTTCAGATACAGTCTGAAAAGTATTACCTCTTTAAGATAGGTGTAGGCCCTTTCTCTCCACTACAGACACATTTCACTTTACTTTTACAGTGTTAGACACTTGGACTTAATCTTTGTATTTCATTCTGAAACTCACTTACAGTTATCATCTCAGCAGAAAAGCAACTGAGATTGCTCTTTCTTATGCCAATATTTGAAATCACACTAATCCCTTGCTCTTTTTGGTTATTGAAGCTTCTATCTAATTGAATTATATATGAGTCCAAGTCAACATTTCTTCACACAATGCACAGTCAACCTGTGGAACTCTTTGTCACAGGATGTTGTGAAGGCCAAGACTATAACAGGATTCAAAAAAGAAATAGATAAATTCATGGAGGATAGGTCCATCAATGGCTGTTATCCAAGATGGGCAGGGATGGTGTCCTTGGCCTCTGTTTGCCAGAAGCTGGGAATGGGCGACAGGGGATAGATCACTTGATGATTACCTGTTCTGTTCATTCCCCCTGGGGCACCTGGCACTGGCCACTGTCGGAAGACAGGACACTGGGCTAGATGGACCTTTGGTCTAACCCAGTATGACAATTCTTATGTTCTTAATTTCAAGAAGAAAACCTATAATATAGTAATATTGGTGGACCCCAGAATATCAGGCAGTTCAATTTAATTCAAATAAGCACTGAATATCTCTGATGTTTATGTGAAATATATGCATACAATCCAACCTCTTGAGGATTACGCTGTCTGGCAATCTTTTATTATGAGGTATATATGACGTACAAGATTTAGTTTCATTGTCATTAATTGGAAAATTAAAATTTGTTCCATTGTCATGATTGTGAACATTTCATACTAAAACAGGACCATTTTCAGTGAAAATGAGTCCAGTTCTAAGCAGAATTATTTTCACTGCAAATACATGTAAAATATTTTGCTCTTACATAGTCTTGCAGCTAAATTGTCATTATTGTAAAATTTTAATGAAACGTTAAATTTTGAGACTGAAGACAGCCAAAAGTTTCCTACGCACACACAAAACATGTTACAGTTTTGCACAGCTGTCATATTATCCCTTTATAAAGACTAGAAGTTCATTATTATTCATAAGAAGTCTGGAACATTTCTTTTTTCTTCTAATATGTTTGTTCTGCAATCAGCTTTTTCACCTGTTTGTTTTGGGTGTAAACAGAATGGCACTCAGTGAATTTTATCAGAATGTAGTACTGTGTTCTTTTGCATTCACCTTAGCTCTCCAAAGCTCCCTTGCTCTCCATATTTCCTGTTCATTCCCTTTTTGCCTCTGGTACCCGCCACCCATACACACACACCAGATTATTTAAGACATTAATTTCATTTTCATGAAGCCAGAAGGGTTTATTTTCAAATTAATGTTTCTTTTTTTATCTTACATCACAGCACAAATCTATATCTACAAAATTTCTCAAATCTTTGTCTGAATTGGATTACCTTGCCATATTCATTGTCTACCATATTGCAAATGTCTGCTGTGATGTTGGGGGATATGACTGTATCAGACTGTGAAGTCTGTTTTGTACCCATGTGGTGGCCACATTTCTTCAAACTTGCCCAGGGACAGCCTATTATGCTGCATTCCAGACACTGCCCACCCCAGGAAATTAAAGAGACAAAGTGGATGAGGTAATATCTTTTATTGGACCAACCTCTGTTGGTGAGAGAGACAAGCTTCTGAGCTTACATAAGATTGAAAACTTGTCTCTCTTACCAACGGAAGTTGGTCCAATAAAAGATATTATCTCACCCACCTTGTCTCTCTAATATCCTAAGATTGACACAGCTGGGACAATTCTGCCCAGGGAAAGTGTTTGACACCTTGTTGAAAGTCATTACCAAGAGCTACTAAGGCTGTAGTCTGGGGCTGTCACCTATGATTGACTCTCAACTATTGGCCCACTCCAATGAAGCAATGTTTTTCTTTTGGGGGTGGGAGAGACAGGCAAGTATAACAGATGAGTCTGCTACTGCAATTTAAGTCCATGGCACAGAGACAGAGGTCCTTTTTAAGTATGAGGTTCTGCTCTAGGCCTGGGAATGTGCCTGGGGTCCTGGAACTAGAAATAGTGACTACACTTTACCCAGTCCCAGCTGGGTTGGAAGCACATGGGATCCAGTAACTTCATTCAACCACAGTAGATTGGTGACCATATAGTGTGTTACTGGAACAATGTGTAACATCTGCCATTTTATCTCCTATGACAGTTATTCAATAACACAACTCCCTTTTTTTGTGAGATGGGAGGGTTTGAGTGGACCAGTAGTGTAAAGACATATCTGAGGTCCTGTTTGGCAGCAAGAGGAGTATCAGAGACCCCTCCTGCCACTTTGCATTCTAATGCATGGATTGGGGCTTGGTTTCAATTTGCAGTTTGATAGGCCCATTCTGGGCTGCAAGAGTACATCACGGGCCCAATGACACTCAAGAGGAGAGGGAGGCAGTTTATATTGCTCGCACTTGGGCAAGCCACTATTCACACTCATTTCCTTTGTCCTACCTGCCTTTTCCTTGTGTGTTTCTTCCTGTTTAAAAATGCTAGATTTTCCATTGGCTCTGGGTTTTGGCCAGTCCCTTTTAAGGGACTAGGAAAGATTTTTGCCACATCACAAACTGTCAGCTACTGGTGTGGGTGCCTTCCTTAGAGCATATGGGAAATTTGGCTACTGAGGAGGTATTTTAGTTCTGATAGTTACTTTTTGCAGCTGTATGGCAGGGCAGCAGGAGGATTCTTTGCCTCATGGAGAAAGAAGCACCCCACCTTTGAATCAACATTCTTCACATGGTGAAAGGGTAAAGAGTGAACAGTGAATCTTTGGGGGCATAATCTCTGTTTGGACTTCACAGGAGGGGGCTAGAGAGAAACCTCCTCTTCAGGATTGCTATGTGTTTGTAATTATTTGTTTGAGAACTTCAGAGGACTTACCGGCCAGATAGTTTGTGGGGGAGCAGTGTAGCCAGCTATTTTGTTACAGCTTTGGGGGCATAACATACAGATATGGATTAAGGCAGCAATGTGAAAGCCTACAGGCCTCAAGCCTATAAAACAATAGCTTAGCCAAACTAACTAAGGCATAAAAGATTTGACATAAGCAGCTAACCAGTAAATGACCTTGTACCACAAGATGTCACAAAGAAGACTGCTGTTATAAGCAAGTGCTCCTAAATTGCTGGTAGGTAAACACAAGATGTCAGTTTATACCAGCTTTAGATATTTTAAGTTCAAAACGTCAACAGATGTCCAACCGCAGAAATGCCATGAGGATTAACTAATGTATATGTTAATAAGCTTGAAGTAAAAGGCCTAGCAACCTTTGGGAGAAGGGTACCCCAACATTTGTAGGGTGAGAAAAGGGCCAAGGAGTAATCTTGGGCCATCTTGTCTACTACAGGGCTCCCCAGCATAGGCTGGTGTGATTATGCAAATTTTTAACATTCTGCATTATCTCTAGCTACTTTGTTTTATTATAGTGTTTGTGATATAACCAATTTTGCTAATAAAACTATTAACATTCAGAAGGTCTTTCCTAAGTGTGAGTGTCTCTGCAGGGGCCCTCACTCACAATAGCTGCAATACAGTGGCTGATCTAGAGGCAGCTGAACCATGCCAAACCACAGAATGTAAAATTGGGAAATCTAACTAATACTTAACCAATAGCTCAGGCATCAGCAACGGCCTGGCTCTTCCTCCCATCACTGTATTACGTCATAGTTAATAAAAGTTGTGGACTTCACTTTAACCAAACCTGATTGTGGTATCACGGTCACTTTGGTATCTGGACCAACTGCTGTCCAGTTTGCTCCCTCACTATGGTTTTAATTCTATTTTTCTGGAACATGCACAACCACTTCACTACTTCCAACAACCCCAATCTCCCTCTCTGTTGTGTAATTTTCTCTCCTTCTGCCAAAATCTGTTCTCTAGCCTCTAGCCCCACCCTCATAGAATCATAGAATCATAGAATATCAGGGTTGGAAGGGACCCCAGAAGGTCATCTAGTCCAACCCCCTGTTCGAAGCAGGACCAATTCCCAGTTAAATCATCCCAGCCAGGGCTTTGTCAAGCCTGACCTTAAAAACCTCTAAGGAAGGAGATTCTACCACCTCCCTAGGTAACGCATTCCAGTGTTTCACCACCCTCTTAGTGAAAAAGTTTTTCCTAATATCCAATCTAAACCTCCCCCACTGCAACTTGAGACCATTACTCCTCGTTCTGTCATCTGCTACCATTGAGAACAGTCTAGAGCCATCCTCTTTGGAACCCCCTTTCAGGTAGTTGAAAGCAGCTATCAAATCCCCCCTCATTCTTCTCTTCTGCAGGCTAAACAATCCCAGCTCCCTCAGCCTCTCCTCATAACTCAAGTGTTCCAGTCCCCTAATCATTTTTGTTGCCCTTCGCTGGACTCTCTCCAATTTATCCACATCCTTCTTGAAGTGTGGGGCCCAAAACTGGACACAGTACTCCAGATGAGGCCTCACCAATGTCGAATAGAGGGGAACGAGCACGTCCCTCGATCTGCTCGCTATGCCCCTACTTATACATCCCAAAATGCCATTGGCCTTCTTGGCAACAAGGGCACACTGCTGACTCATATCCAGCTTCTCGTCCACTGTCACCCCTAGGTCCTTTTCCGCAGAACTGCTGCCTAGCCATTCGGTCCCTAGTCTGTAGCTGTGCATTGGGTTCTTCCATCCTAAGTGCAGTGACTCCTCATGACTCCTACCCCTACAAAACTTCTTCTCACATGCACTTCGTCCTCTGTCTCCTCTCATGCGGAGTTGGCCCTGACTTACTGTTCCTGTCTTGTCATGAACTTTAGACAGGAAACACCACCACAGATGTTACCTATTTTTTTCAGTGTTTATTTTAGGTTCACTATTTAGAATGAAATATTGGTGTTTACTCGTTATAGGGTTCACTCTTCAATGACCAAAAGCTTCGTTTTTATTAGTTATAATTTTTAGGCCATGGATTAATACTACTGGATATGAATTTTTCATCTAAAGGGAGACTTGATATGATAACTTTCTGAAGAAAACAAAATGACCTAAACTAGAAAATGAATTGTAGGGAACAATCCTGTCCTGGCAAATGGATGGAGCAGATCGTAGAACAGGTTTTTCTTGGGTCTACACAGATTTTTGTTTTGTCAAATTTCACACACCACCTATTACTCAATTTAAAAATAAATATATAAAAATCCATGATACAGTTTACATTTCTCTTTTCTTACCTGCTGCCCACTACTGGCTTCACCCAAGTCGCTCCTGGTTTACACCTGTGTACATAACTTGAAAATACATCATTTTTTATGAAAATGACACAATTCCTAAAGATGGATAAATGGGATTTTAAACTTTTTTATTCAATTTCTGCTAATGGTTATATTAGTGATTTCTTTTTGATCACAAGAATGTTCACAGAAATCAGAACTCTCCCAAATACTCACAGGTCTGTGGTTGTGCTGGAAATGTTTATGAAACCCTTATGCAATCTTTGTTTTCCTTCCTGTTTAGAAAAGTTTTGGTCATCCAAGCAGGAAGCAAAAATAATACCATTGGACTATCACACACAACAAATAATGAATAGTCAAAATGAACAGCTTGCAAGTAATCCAAAGGCTGAACTATGTTAAAGTGTACCTTAAGCAAGTGAACAGGGAATAGATTAGTAAAGATCAAAATCTCTTTATAGATAGTTAAAAAAACAACAACAGTTGTTGAATAATTTAATGTGTTTCAAATAGTTCAGGAATCGGCAACCTTTGGCACACGGCCTTCCAGGGTAAGTTCCCTGACAGGCCAGGCTGGTTTGTTTACCTGCCGTGTCCACAGGTTTGGCCAATCGTGGCTCCCACTGGCCACGGTTCGCCGCTCCAGGCCAATGGGGGCTGCGGGAAGTGGCAAGGGCTGAGGGATATGCTGGCCGCCACTTCTCGCATCCCCCATTGGCCTGGAGCGGCAAACCATAGCTAGTGGGAGCTGCGATCGGCCAAACCTGTGGATGCAGCAGGCAAACAAACTGGCCCAACCTGCCAGGGAGCTTACCCTGGCGGGCCGCATGCCAAAGGTTGCCAATCCCTAAAATAGTTTGTCCAGCTTTAATCCTCATTATCAGCCAAATATGTGGCTCAAGGCTGGCTGCCAATTGCATAAGTGGTCGGAGCAATAACTTGTACAGTATTGGTTGTGTCTGATTTGCATGGTAATTGTAATGCGCCTCAAAGTATAAAAGTACCAAGTTTATGCTGACAGTAGATGCATTCCAAACAAGTTTACTCAAAAATTCTTTAAATGCATTTTTAGACATTATGTTCCTCCCAATTGTCCTGCAGTTTGAATGGGAGGTATTGACCAATAGAATTGGGAATGCACAAATTAATACTGCAACATTTGTGAATTCCTGTGGTTTTTAGTGTTTGTTTTGTAAACAGTTCCCTAACAATTTCTCTGCTGGTAAATTGCTTGTTTTTTTTTAAATAATACATTTTTATAAAAATTCAAATAGCTTAATATTCCTAAAAGAGGCTCCCAGTATACCTCAACTGTAGTTCTTCCATACAAACCACGCCAGTGGAGAAAGCCTGAAAACAATACCGCATGCTGTAGAGGTCAACAAAGTCAGGCCCTGGAGAAGGTGTAATAAGTTTCAGAACAGCCCACTCTTCACTGAAAGCAACCTGCCTCTTGTTTAAATGAGAAGGCTGTTTTCTTTAGCACCCATCCAGCTGCCACTGGATCATACGAAGAGGGAGCACAGTTAAGGCCATGAATCCTGCTTCTCATACTATTCTTCCCAATGACTTCTGCTATTTTCAGTTCTCTGTGTAGGTTTTTCTTCATTCCTGTCATTTCACTGCAAGAAGAGAGATTTTTAACAATGGGGAGAACAGCAGCTTGCCAATTCCAGTACTCTAATATCTACGCTTTCTCAGTAGATTACAGTAGTGTATTTACCTTTCATATTCAGCCACTCCCTCTTTGTTTCCCCCAAGGTTCATCTTCATTTTATCAGGTTTTTTATCTTCTCCTACGTTTATCTGTGACCTGTCACTTTTACATTGTTTCTTTATCCCAGCCCTATCACTTCAATATTTATTATTTTCAGACACTATCAGTGACTGCACAGTAGACCCTCATTAGATTTTGTTTTTAATCTGAACAAGCTAATTACAATTCAGAATGCTTGTTAACTTTTTAAATAGTTTTTACTGATTCTTATCAGAGTCAATTTTCATATGCGGATTTTGTCTTCTGCTTGATATTTCACAGTCAGAGACAACAACAAAAATGACCATTAGAAGCTGATATTTCCTACTGAAATTTGCCCCTGGTTAAATGTTTGATTACTGTAGATGAAGATTGGAATGATTAGAATATTTTGAAGAATAAAATCTACCTTAAAGAGTTATGTTTTATAGCTTCTCTTATCTTTAAACTTGCACACCCTGCACATTTTAAAGAGAATTGGCAGTTTTGATGCAGATAAAAAATAATCAGACCTCTCCTTGCTGCTCTGTTTTTTTCAAAGTGAATATTAATTACCAGCTTCAAGCCAAAACAGTTTTCACATTTCTATGCCTTGTGTGTTTTGAATCAGAAAACTTTGGGGGGGGTTACAAATAGAACTCTTGGCTCCAGGAACACATAAAAGAGTTGTGTATTTCCTAACAGAAAAGATCAGGAGCAACCTAAAACTAAAGCATCCAACCTTCAATCTCAGCTCTGCTTTCTAGTCTGCTGTATCTTTGTGACATTTGCAATTTCACTGCTCAGAGAGAATGCTTTATTCTTAATATTTAGTGATAATGATCATTGTGTTTTTCCAGATGTCTGTTAGGAAGGCAAAGTTAACAATAGGATTTTTGTATAATACGTAAGAAAGCTATTTGGCTATTTTGATTCTGAAGGGGGGAGAAGAAAAGATTTTTTAGTATTTTTAAAATATTTTTTACAAGCAAGTAAAAACAGAAACAATCAGGCTCAAGACTATGGCTCTTTGATTATAATCTTCTGATTTTTTTTTCAGTGCAGTACTTTATTCTCTGGCCTCTTTCCCACTCATGTTCACTAATACAGTATACTAAAATTAACAGCATTAGAAGGAAAATAGCTAAGAGAGGCAATTTGATCCACTGATCTTAGTATTGTAATTTACGTTCCAGTAAGAACCATATTAACCTTCTTTTAATTTAATCCCCAGCCAGAGGTCCTTTTGAGACAGGGACAATGACAGACAGAACTCAATGTTCTAAGAACAAAACAGATTTCTCACATAGATAGATTATAAAGAGATAATGTTTTGAAAGTTTTTAATTGTTTATCCAGGATTATTATACATTGCAACAAGCTGTTGGGAAGAGAATATCTACTGAAAAATATGCCTATCTATTTAAGTAAGCAGCAGCAGATTATGATGGTTCACGTAGCTGTAATGTAGCTGTGGTGTCACATAGCATGGTCTTGCATCTTGAACAGTCCTTTGCAAGTCTTCTTCCTTCGTCAACAGTTGGTAGGGGAGGATTTAGTATTTAAATCTCTCAAAATTGCAATGTTCAAAATCATTTGTGGATGACCTCATTCTCTCCTTCCTTCAACCTCAGCTCTGTAAACCTTCCATATATATGTTCCAAAAGCTGAGTAGATATCAGGGTGGATCGATTTAAACAAGCAAACAGCAATCCTTGGGTCAAATAATTTATTTTAATCATGTTTTGTAATTGTACTTTTTAGTTATTTTCCTATAGAAAACATTTTCATAAGCTGGTAGCCATTAAAACATGTTGATTTGCAATTAAATAAAGCCTTTGCATTACATTTTGTGATTCTTTTTGCTAACAATGAGACTAAACTATATCTATATGCTTATTTAGGAAAATATAAAGTTTATATTAATTTAGATTCTTATTTTTTACAGTTTTATGTATTAGAAAATGGTGAGTGATGCATTCTTTATTTACTAAATGATGATTAATTTACTTGAGATTGGTGTCAAGATGTATTTGGATAGAAATTCAAATATAATTAAAATGCATAAACCCAGCATTTTTAAAAATTACCGATAAATAAAACTACCTTCAAAGGATTAGATTCATCTGGAAAAAAATATCAAAACATGTTTTGCATTTAAAACTAACTGATTTATTAAACAACAGGAAGTATTATCTGTAATTAGTGAACTGAACTTATTGTTTCTGGTCACCTTGTCATTCGAGACTTTAGAACTACTAGGTTTCATCCTCTCATAGCTAATTTTCAATTCATAGACTGGTAGAGAAAAACAAGATTTCCTGCTTTTTCTGCTCCCAGTTGGTTTCTTAACTTTGAATCATAGAATCATAGAATATCAGGGTTGGAAGGGACCCCAGGAGGTCATCTAGTCCAACCCCCTGCTCAAAGCAGGACCAATCCCCAACTAAATCATCCCAGCCAGGGTTTTGTCAAGCCTGACCTTAAAAACTTCAAAGGAAGAAGATTCCAGCACCTCCCTAGGTAACGCGTTCCAGTGTTTCACAACCCTCCTAGTGAAAAAGTTTTTCCTAATATCCAACCTAAATCTCCCCCACTGCAACTTGAGACCATTACTCCTCGTCCTGTCCTCTTCTACCACTGAGAACAGTCTAGATCCATCCTCTTTGGAACCGCCTTTCAGATAGTTGAAAGCAGCTATCAAATCCCCCCTCATTCTTCTCTTCCGCAGACTAAACAATCCCAGTTCCCTCAGCCTCTCCTCCTAAGTCATGTGTTCCAGTCCCCTAATCATTTTTGTTGCCCTCAGCTATTCACTGAACAAACTACTCATTGAAATGAAGAAGGTGAATACACTGAAAAGAAAAAAAAATTTGCTCTGCACCTGCAGAAGAGTTTCCCCCCCTCAAAAGCTGATTTAGCACTTCAACAAACTCTGTTTTCAGGTGCTTAGCCAGTGACTTCCACCACCTCAGTGGTTTGATTCTCTTTAAAATTTGGCAGCAAACATGTACTACTTAATGGGTTTTGTTGTTGTTGTTTTGCATTTAATTCAAATAATTTAAATATATTATAATATATTTTGGCCTTAGCATAGGTTGCCAATTTTAAATTTAATTTTAAATAGTTTTATCATTTTTTTAAAAAAATAATAATTTGTATTGAATTTAAATAAAAATATGATTTACATAAAATCTTTTTATTTAAAAAAACAAGTCATTTTTATCCACCCTGGTAGATATTAAATGGAAAAACAGAGGGGCTATTCCTACTCCCAATGAAATCAGTGAGTTTTGCTACTAATTTCAGTAACAGCAGCCTCAGGTCCTAAATATTAATAGAATTAGAGATGGGATGACTGGACATGTTTTGCTTTGATTTTTGCAAGACCAAAACAAGAGGATGATTTGGCTCCAGATACAAATTTTTCCTAGACCTCTGAAGTTTCAAGCTCAGATAAATGGTTCTAGTCATGAAGCATCTCTAAATAGAAGAGGTAAATAGGAAAGATGGAGAAAGTGGCATAACAACACTTTTATCAACACTATTTTAATTAGTTTAGAATACTTAAAAATCAGATGATAAAAACATGAATAAGGAGATAAGCATAAGAAAACAGATAATGAAAAAGGATCGAGAAATGACCAGCAGAAGGAACACAAGAAGTAAAAAGTAGAGAGGAAAATAAAGGGGTAAGTAATGAGTATAGAAGAACCTGTATATTTTGAACAAAGGAGAAAGTGAAAGCAGTGATGATAACATTGATTTTTTTTTCCCATAGCTGATCAAATAATATTAATCAAATAGTTTATTTTAAGAATTTTGTTTTGTCACTCAAAATATTGGAGTAATTCCTCCACAATGATTAAGCACCCCTAGAATTGGTTGAACAGTATTCAATAAGTAAATTTAATTATTCATTTGCATCATTTGTCAAATGAATTATGATTTTTTTTCCTTTTATATTATTCAACCCACTGTAATTTTTACCAGAGACCTGGAAGCATATTCTACTTTCTTCCTAGTGCAATCTAGTTTTTCACATCCCTCTTTGTTGCTTGAATCTGGCATCTAGTAGTTTCTCTTTTGTCTCTGTCAAAAATTGATGGGGGGCAAACAATATAGGAATTCTACTATTTTTGACTTATCAGCAATTTTGTCATACTAATGTTCTATTTTATCATAGGCCTTTCTTTTTCCTTGTATCATTTTATTAAAAGAATGTCATTTGTTTTCTTGCTTACTCTATCTGAAATGCTATTGTGTGTCCTGCTTTTGGCAATTCTTCCTTTTGAATTTCATTAGACAAATACTTATTGTGTTTGAATTCTTTTTAAAATTTTATTGTATATCTGCTTGTCTTTTTTACTATTCAATTTTCTTTCTAATTTTAATTATTAAGAACCATCAGTGTGCAAGGAACTGCAAAATGTATAGGGTTTATAGGGCCTGATCTTGCATTAAGATCCACTGGGGTGTACCCCTGCATGCAGCTCCATTATCTCTAATGGGGATCCGCTTCAACACACTCCTACCCCTAAAGGGGTTCTCAGTGCAACATCAAGGCCTACCTTTAGAAACAAAACCAACTATTGTCTACATAAAATCATGAGAATAACCTTACTGGGTCAGACCATATAGCCCAGTATCCTGTCTTCCAACAGCAGCTGGTGCCACATGCTTCAGAGGTAATTAAGAGAACATGGTAAGTATTGAGTGATCCACCCCTTGTGGTCTAGAACCAGCTTCTGGCTGTCAGAGGTTTAGGGACACCCAGAGCAGGGGGTTGCGTCCCTGACCTTCTTGGCTAATAGACACTGAGGGACATATGTTTGTGGAAGATATCAAATTCTTTTTCGAACCCACTTATACTTTAGAACTTCACAACATTCCAGAGAAAAAAGCTACAGGTTGACAGTGTGTTGTGTGAAGAAGTACTTCCTTACGTTTATTTTAAACTTGCTGACTATTAATTTCATTGGGTGATCCCTGGGTCTGATATTATGTGAAGGGGTAAATAACACTTCTTTATTCATTTTCTTCACACCACACAAGATTTTAAAGACCTCTATCCGCTCTTAGTCATCTCTTTTGTAAACTGAACAGTCCCAGTTTTTTAAATCTCTCCTCAAAGGGAAGTTGTTCCATACCCCTAATCATTTTTGTTGCTCTTTTCTGTACCTTTTCCAATTCTAATATATCTTTTTTGAGATGTGGTGACCAGAATGTCACACAGTGTTTAAGGCATGGATGTACTATGAATTGACATAGAGGCATTATGCTATTTGCTGTCTTATTATCTATCCCTTTCCTAATGGTTCGTAACATTCTTAGTTTTTCTGACTGCCACTACATATTGGGAGGATGTTTTCAGAAACTATCCACAATGACTCCAAGATCTTTCTTAAATGGTTGTTATTGTATTTAGTGACTGAAGATGATGCTGACAATGTCATGACATCTTGTGAGTATGGTTATGGCTAAAAAGACCAATATGCAAGTGGCAGTCCTTTTTGTAGGAAGTGCGTCAGTAGCTTGTTGCTGGGGAAGAGATTACAATCTGGGCCTTCTGAGTCTTCCTCAGTTTTCTACTCAGCCTCTGTGCCTCAAGATTCATATGGCAGTTAATCTCGAACTGGGTAGCTCCATCATTGACTACTACTCACCAGTGTGATCTGTCTGGTGCTGATGACTCCCAACTGTCAATTTGGCATTTGACTCCCAAATGGCAAACTGTCATTTGACTCCCAAATGGCAATGTTGCACTGATTCAAGCTATGCTTCAGTATGTTCTTGAAGCAATGCGTCTGTCCACCTTGTACGTAGTTGCCCATTTTCAGTTTGCCATACAGAAACTGCTTTGACATTCTGGTGTCATCCATCCTCAACACGTGACCAGTCCAGCATAACTGTTATACAATAAGCATGATTTCAATCCCTGTGCAGTGACTACATTCCAGAACCTCATTATCGGTACCTTTACCCTGTCATTTGATGCAACATATGAGACACAGATGTCGTAAATGGAACTTACCTTGAAGACTTAATATGATGCCTGTAGCAGGTCTAGGCCTCACACCCATACAACAAGTTGGACAGCACAACGACTTTATAGGCTTTTAACTTGGTTTAAAGCTTAATGCCATGTTTCTGCCAGACTCTGCCTGATAGCCTGATAAATGATGAACTGGCTTTGTTGATATGACTTGTTAGCTCCTTGTCTATAGTAGCATCATTTGACAATATACTACCAAGATAGCAGAAGTCTGCAACAGTATTCAGCTGGGTGTTGCTAATGGTGACATCAGCTGTGTGAATTTCTTGAGCTGCAACAGCTAATTTAGAACCCATCATTTTGTATGTATCGTTGGGATTATTTTTTCCAGTGTTCACTACTTTGCACTTATCAACATTGAATTTCATCTGCTATATTGTTCCCCAGTAATCCAGTTTTGTGAGATCGCGGTGATGAGACAGGGGTGATGGACAGCCTGATGGAGGCCCTGCAGTCAGGAGCAGCATTCTGGAGGAATAGAAGACCTCGCCAGGCAAAGAGAAAAGCCAGCTGTGCTGTCACCTCACTCCTACCCTCAGAGTTGATGAAAAACGATGTGCTGAGTGCATTGGATGGAGGGGCCCATGATGATAGCATGGAGATGATCAGCTGTTCAAGCTAGGCCTGGGCTTCAAAGAGTTTTACAAAGGAAGCAAAATACACTGGGTCATTTTGCACGCATCTGAGGGGCAGTCTGATTTGCTTCTTGCTTTTAGGGCTGCTTGTGCCAGCTTTGGCCTTATGGTTATTGTTCCATATCTGGTCTCCAGGCTTCAATCTTTCTGCCTCTCAAATTACAAAGCAAAAAGCTTTGTGGAACTCTGAACCTTAAAAATGTTTGTTAAGGCGGCCCAGCTCTTCGCCATCCCCATAGATGTAAGTGCTCATCTAAGCAGTTTGTTGCTGTTTTTATGTCTAAAATAACATTGCAAATAAAAAATTGTCATTAAAGCTGAAAGTTTGTCATGATTGCTTTTCCTAAACACCATCAGTTTTTCATGGTCCTCCCCCAAGGCAAGAAATGTCTAATTGATGTAAAATATACCTAACGTTAACTACTGCACCAGAGGGTATCCTTGCTGGGAAAAAAATGTTGATGTAAAATTCAGAGGTGGAGGTTGTGGGCCTTAAGAGTCAATGATTTGCAAATTGTCAAAGCTGTTGCAAAACCTGTATATCCCATTAATATATTTCTGACCTGAAGAGTGCTGTTATTGAGGGGTGCTCAGCAGCAGTACTCTAAGTGATACAGGTTTATAGCTATGGTTTTTAATGTAAATTTAACTCCAATATTCTTGGCTTTTAAACACTTGTGGTGTTTTTTTAAATAATCTTGTAATAATGCTTTAAAGAAATGTAGGCTTTAACAATGTTCTTATCATGAAAATGTAACCATAAAGTGATGTTTCTCTCTTAATTCCTATTTTTATTCCCTTCAGTAGAATATATACCCATCCATATTAGCATTCTGGTTGTGTGATTCATCCCACCATGTTGCAGTAATTGCTATTTTTGCATACTTTTCCTCCAGCAGTATTAATTCAAATTCATCCTGTTTATTACTCATGCTTTTGGACAATAGCAAACTATAAGGGAAGAAAATCTGGTAAATCGGAGGATTTAGAGCCAACCAATTGATTTCCTGCAGATTTTGCTGTATTCACCAGACTCTAAGCTTTCATTTAAAAAAAAAGTCCCAAAACTTCATGTTTTAGAAAAAGCCTTCACAATACACACTGTCGTACTGTCATCTTTCATAGTGTGCAGAGTGAAACTAAGACTAAACTATTAGATTATTAATGTTGAAGCCAAAATATAACAGCTTAATTGCTTATATTCTTAACCATTTCATTGCTGACTGTCACACTGGGACCAATGAGGTAAGGCATGTATCCACAGTGACTAATTATATCAGCTCCTTCTAATGTCCCATTCATTTGAAAATATATTTCATAGTAACAGAGCTGAAGTTTTGAATATGCAAAGAATCTAATATTGTACTTTTGATTTGGAAAATAAGATGTTTGCTATTTTCTTTACACAATTACAGCAAGAGGGGAGTTCAGAGTGGAGTCTGATAAAAACTGTTAGACTTCGATAGTGCACCTTGTTGTTGGTCTTGGTCCAACAGCAGAGACAGTAGTTCAAGTTAGTCAGCTAATATACAGTTTGAATGAACCACCTTGTATCTCAATATAATCTGGTCTGGTAATGAAATACAAGAATAAACTAAGGAAAATGAAGTGAAAAAATTTCTACAGAAATTCTAACTATTTTGGAGGAAAATCTCTGCTAATTTTCCCAAAATTCACCCACCCAAGCACCTGGCACTTGTATGGAGGCACCAGAGGACTTTTACCCACTCCCACATTTGTTCTCTGTGCTCCAGACTTTTCTCTACTTGCTCCTCTTTTGCATGGTCAGAAGTTGCAAGTAAAACTTAAAGCTCAGTTTACAGCTGGCAGGCAGGGGGTTTAGTGAAAAAGACAATAAAAGGGAAGGAAAGAAGTGAGGATTCTGAAGACTCCCTGAAATGACAAAGGCTCAACCTGCAGAGAGATTAAAGGAAGAAAGAGCTGCAGCAAATTACTCTTCTTCCTGGGAAAATCTGTGAGCAGAATCTATTTATTGCCAGCCACAACCCTCCCACTTCATCCTTTCCTCACCTCCATGCCCACCACCACCAAAATCTAGTAGAGCATGATTTCAGCAGCTCCTCGGTGGACATAATGCACAAACCCAATCTCCCCTGACTATACCTAACACATTGTTGTAAAAGGATTTATCTAGAAAGAGTGTCTTGTAAGTTATTAAATGAAAATTGGTAAAACACTGGTCATTAATATCATTGTGAAATGTTTGTATTAACACTATATGAGAAATTATAGATACTTATTGATACGATGCTTTAAAGTGTGTAATGAAACAAAGGCAGAAACAGGTTTTCTTCTAGACAGGAGGGAAGGTAATCATCTCCCTGCCTTTAATGTAAATTAAGCATTGTGAAATCAACACAAAAGGAAGGGAAGTTAACAGGAAAAGCCAGGTTGAGTGGGATAAGTGAAATCAGCAACACTTACTCAGAGACTGAAGCCTCAAGAGGTAGTTTGTGCCTCTGGGGTCAAACCAGTGAGTTTTGGGGCAATACAAGGTGAGGCAAAAAGACATTTTGTTATGTATTTATCCCAGGCAGGGTATGGGGGAAAATCATAAAAATCTGTTTTGTCTGAAAAATCAGCAGGCTCTATAGAAAATCTTTGAGGATACAAAATTGCTTTAGCCTAGGAACTGTAGCTTGCTAAAGTTGTGTTTAGTCTCTTAGAAGTGTGTTATAGTTTTGTTTCATTTGTAGCCATATCTGTTTCTGAAACCCTTACTCAGTATCACTTGAATCTTTATCTTTGTTAATAAACTTCTCTTTGTTTTATCAAAAGTAGATCTGGGTGCTGTAATATTGAGCAAAATATGAATTTTTAGTTGAATCAAGCAAGCTGGTGTGTACACTGTCTGTCTGGAGGCAGTGAACTTAGTAATTACTGTGAGAGTGTCCAGTGATAGGAGATGGATACCAAATGGGAATGCTCCTCAAGTGGGCTTAGGGACTGGGGTGTACTAAGTGTTACCTGAAAGGCAAAAAAAAATGGACTGTTAGGGTATGTCTTGAGACAAGAATGGCTGAACTAGAGGAGCTTAGGGAGACAGAGAGGTACATAGATGAGACTTTCCAGGACACAGTGGAGTGGTCCCACTGCCAGTCTAAAGCCTCTAACCTGTTGAGGAGAATGAAAGTCTCAGGGAAGGAGAGAACTGGAGTGGAGAGAAACAATCCCACAGTTGAAACCCTCCTTACAGATGATGTCATGGTATCCTCTCATACTGAGGATACCTTCCTGGGGAGGGAATCCCTGTCATTAGGGAGAGACAGATAATAGTAATGGGGGAGTCAATCATTAGAAATATAGATAGTTGGGTTTCTGATGACTGGGAGAACCACTTGGTGAATTGCTTATTGGGTGTGAAGGTTGTGGATCTCTTAAGACATCCAGACAGCACTATGAGCAGTGCTGGGGAAGAGCTGGTGGTCGTGGTACATGTAGGTACTAATAACAAAGGAAAAAGTAGGAGAGAGGTCCTGGAGGACAAATTTAGGCTGGCAGATAAGAGATTAAAGTCCAGGACATCCAAAGTAGCATTTTCTGAAGTGCTTCCACTTCCATGTGCAGGGCCAGTTAGACAGGCAGAACTGCAGGGTCTCAAAGTGCCAATGAGATAATGGTGTTTGGAAGAGGGATTTAGGTTTATTGGGAACTGGGGGACCTCTTGGGAAAGGAGAATGGGCTGCATCTAAGCAAAATGGAACCAGATTGCTGGCATGTAAAATTAAAAAGGTCGTAGAGGAGTTTTTAAACTAAGGGCTGGGAGAAAGTTGGCAGGTGTGGAGTAGCACATGGTTTGAACAGACACATCCCTCAGGGAAGGATCTATTCATGGAGATTCTCTATGTCCTAGTAGGGAGGAGAGCATGGAAGATGATGAAATACAGGTAGGAACTGAAGAGAAACTGTCAAATGAGAAAGAATCCCTTTTTAATTACATCATATGAAGGTAGACAACTAAAAAGTGACAAATTTTATAAGGAAATTTATGGAAATCTAAATACTAAGATGGATGAACTTGAGTGCCTGGTATTAAATAAGGATATTGATATAATAGGCATCACAGAAACTTGGTGACAAGGTGACAATCAATGTGACAGGTTAATACCAAGGTACAAAATATATAGGAATGACAGGGTAGGTCATGCTTGCGCAGGGAGGGGCACTATACATGGAAGAAAGCGTACAGTCAAAATATAGTAAAAATCTTAAATGAATCAAACTATACCACAGAATCTCTATAGATAAAAATTCAGTGCTTCAATAATAAGAGTATAGTAGTAAGAATATACTGCCGACCACCTGACCAGGATGGTGGTGATGACTGTGAAATGCTCAGGGAGATGAGAGAGGCTATAAAAGCTGAAAATGCAGTAATAATGGGGGATTTCAACTATCCCTATATTGATGGGGTACATGTCACCTCAGGATGGGCTGTAGATATAAGAAGTGTCTAGACATGGTTAATGACTGCTTCTTGGAGCAGCTAGTCCTGGAGCCCACAAGGGGGAAAGGCAATTCTCGATTTAGTCCTAAATGGAACACAGTCAAGAGGTGAATATAGCTGAACCATCTAGTAACAGCAACTATAATATAAATAAATTTAACATCCTTGTGTGTGTTGGCGGGGGCGAGGGGGGGAGAGAATACCAATGAAGCCCGTTGCATTATGTATTTTTTCAGAAAGAGGAACTAAAGAAAAATAAGTAACCTAGTTAAGCAGAAATGAAAAGGAATGGTCAGAAAAGCAAAATACCTGCAAGTTGCATGGGAACTTTAAAAACACCATAATAGAGGCTCAAAGTAAATGTATACCCCCAATTAAAAAAAATTAATAGTAAGAGAACCAAAAAAATGCCACCATCGCTAACCAGCAAAGTAGAAGCAAAACCACATCCTTTAAAAATTGGAAGTCAAATCCCAGTGAGGAGCGGAGAAAGGAGCATAAACTCTGACAAGTCAAGTGTAAAAGTATAATACGGAGGGCAGCCCAAGAGAATTTGAAAAGCAACAAGCAAAAGACATAAAAAGTAAATAGCAAAAAAAATTTAAGTACATCAGAATCAGGTACCCTGCCAAACAGTCAGTGTGGCCACTGGATGATGGAGGTGCTAAATGAGCACACAAGGAAGATATGGCTATTGTGGAGAAGGTAAATGCATTATTTGCATCAGTCTTCTCTGTAGAGGATATGAGGAAGATTCCCACACCTGAACCATTTTTTTTAGGTGACAAATCTGAGGAACTATCCCAGATTGAGGTGTCAATTGAGGAGGTTTTGGAACAAATTGGTAAATTAAAGAGTCATAAGTCACTAGGACCAGATGGTATCAGCCAGTAGTTCTGAAGGAACTCAAATATGAAATTGCAGAATTACTAACTGTGGTAAGTAGTCTATCACTTAAATTAGCTTCTGTGCCAGATAACTGGAGAATAGCTAATGTGACAACAGTTTTTCAAAAGGTTCCTGAGGTAACGCTGGCAATTACAGGCCAGTAAGCCAAACTTCAGTGGTGGGCAAATTAGTTGAAAGTATAGTAAAAAAAACCAGAATTATCAGACACATGGATAAACACAATTTGTTGGGGATGAGTCAAGACAGCTTTCATAAAGGGACATCATGCCTCACCAATCTATTAGAATTCATTGAGGGGGTCAACAAACACGTGGACCAGGGTGATCCAGTGTATGCAGTGTAACTGGACTTTCAGGCCCCCCTTAGCTTGTGGTCTTCTGAGAATACCTGTCTTCATACAATTCATGGGGAATCTGGGTGTCTAACTTGGGGCTGTGAATTCCACTGGAATTCCCATTTGGGCTGAAGCCCGGGCTCAGAGATGCATCCATGTGCAGGATTTCAGAGCCCAGGCTCCAGCCCAACTGGGAACATCTACACTGCTATTTTAGCCACATAGTATGAGCCTGAGTCAGTTGACACAGGCTCTGAGTCAGACTGGAGCAGACAAATGGTCCATCTAGCCCAGTGTCCTCTCCTTCGAGAGTGGACAGTTCCAGATGCTTCAAAGGAAATGAACAGAACAGCCTGATTATCAAGTGATCCATCTTCTGTCATCCAATCCCAGCATCTGCCAGTCAGAGGTTATGGACACCCAGAGCATAGGTTTCAGAGTAACAGCCGTGTTAGTCTGTATTCGCAAAAAGAAAAAGGAGTACTTGTGGCACCTTAGAGACTAACCAATTTATTTGAGCATAAGCTTTCGTGAGCTACAGCTCACTTCATCGGATGCATACTGTGGAAAGTATAGAAGATCTTTTTATACACACAAAGCATGTAAAAATGGGTGTTTACCAGTACAAAAGGTTTTCTCTCTCCCCACCCCACTCTCCTGCTGGTAATAGCTTATCTAAAGTGATCACTCTCCTTACAATGAAATGGCCCAACTTGATTAGGAGAGTGATCACTTTAGATAAGCTATTACCAGCAGGAGGGTGAGGTGGGGGGAGAGAAAACCTTTTGTACTGGTAAACACCCATTTTTACATGCTTTGTGTGTATAAAAAGATCTTCTATACTTTCCACAGTATGCATCCGATTAAGTGAGCTGTAGCTCACGAAAGCTTATGCTCAAATAAATTGGTTAGTCTCTAAGGTGCCACTAGTACCCAGAGCATAGGATTACATTCCTGATCATCTTGACTAATAACCATTTTTGGACTTATCCTCCATTAATTTATCTACTTCTTTTTTTAACCCACTTATACTTTCAGACTTCACAGCATCCCCTGGAAACAAATTCAACAGTTGACTGTGTGTTGTGTGAAAAGTACTTCCTTTTGATCGTTTTAAACCTTCTGACTATTAATTTCATTGTGTGACCCCTGGTGCTTGTGTTATGTGGAGGGGTAAATAACACTTCCTTCTTCACTTTTTTCACACCAGTCATAATTTTATAGACTTCTATCATATCCCCTCTTTGTTGTCTCTTCTCTAAGATGAACTGTCCCAGTCTTTTAAATCTCTCCTCATATGGAAGCTATTCTATACCTTTAATCACTTTTATTGCCCTTTTCTGAAGCTTATCTATTTCTAATATATCTTTTTTGAGATGGGGTGACCAGAACTGCATGAAGTATTCAAGGTGTGGGCGTACCATAGATTTATATAATAACATCATGATATTTGTTGTCTTATTATCTATCCCTTCCCAATGATTCCTAACATTGTTCGCTTTTTTGACTACTGCTGCACATTCAGCTGATGTTTTCAGAGAACTATCCACAATGACCTCAAGATCCCTTCCTTGTGTGGTAACAGCTAATTCAGACCTGATCATTTTGTATGGATAGTTGTGGTTATGTTTTCCAATATCCATTACTAATTATCAACATTGAATTCCATTGGCCATTTTGTTGCCCAGACACCCAGGTTTTGTAAGATCCCTTTGTAACTCTTAGCAGTCATTTTTGTATTTAACTATCGTCAGTAATTTTGTATCATCTGCAAACTTTGCCACCTCACTGTTTACTTCCTTTTTCCAGATCATTTATAAATATATTGAATAGCATTGGTCTCAGTACAGATCCCTGGGGCACCCTACTATTTATTCCTACCCTTTGTTTCCTGTCTTTTATGAGAGATTTAGGATGAGATTTTCAGAAAGCCTTTGACAAGGTCCCTCACCAACAGCTCTTAAGCCAGGTGAGCAGTCATGGGATAAGAGGGAAGGTCCTCTCATGGATCAGAGTAGGTCACCCAGTTTATCACCATCAAAGCTTTCTCTTGTTGAGATGGGGGGGGCTACAAGGTAACCCACAGTCCTGTGCACTCCTAGAAAATGTCATAGTGACCTTTATAATCAGAGATTAGGCAGCTTCCTTCTGTTTGAATTCTCATTGGTTTCACCAGCAGTGGAAAGTCACTCTTAGCAATTATCTACTGTATGGTCCTTCTCCTGTTCCAAAAAAGTTAATGGGGGGGTTTCCATTGAGTTTGATAGTAGGAGCAATCTTTATAGGCTAGATTCACAAGTGTTGCAATCAGGGCTGGCTCCAGGCACCAGCAAAGGAAGCAGGTGCCTGGGGCGGCAAATAGAAAGGGGCGGCACTCCATGTGTTGTTGGGGCTGCCTGTCCAGGTCTTCGGCAGCAATTCAGTGGCACGTCCTTCATTCCCTCTCTTCCTCTTCAGCGGCAATTTGGCAGCAGCTCAATTGGGTTTTTCTTTTCTTTTTTTTTTCTTCACCGCTTGGTGCGGCAAAAAAGCTGGATCCGTCCCTTGCTGCAATGTCTAACTTCTAGGCACCCTGCCATCCAGAGGAATTCACAGCCCCAAATTAGACCTGGGCTCCCCATGAACCATATGGGGAGAGTTAGGGATTCTCAGAAGATCACAAGCTAAAGGAGGGCTATGGTAACCAGGAGTGAAATGCAAAGAAAAGAGGTGGGACTTAAGGTCCAGATCACCAGAGGTATTGAGGCACCAAATTGATGGGCCAGAGGGAGGCATCTAGCTCCACTTGGGGATCTCTCTCCTGGAGTTAGGCACCAAAGCCAGGTCCAGCCTGAGGGAGACAGAAATAGAAAGACACTATAGCCCAGGGATTAGGGAACTCATGTGGGAGAGTCAGGTTCAAATCCCTGCTCCAATAATTATTCATACAAAGTGGAATAGCTCCAACAGGATGGATTGGAAGAGACATCTCTCCCTCCCCTCCCCGAATACCGAATAGCCTGGTGATTAGGGCACTCATGGGAGACTTGCATCCAAGTCCCTGCTCCAAGTCAGGCAGAACAGGAACTAGAAAACAGGTCTCCCACATTCAAGGTGAGTGCCCTGGCTATTGCACATTGTGGACACATACACAAGTCAGGCAGCCCCCAGAATTTCTGATCTGCTCATGCCTGGGTATCTTTGGTGCGGGGATATAGAAACCTACAGGGCTAGGCATTAGCACAGTAGTACTATTGTGAGTGGCAATGTTGCCTAAATGTTGGACTTGACTTCAGCACCTAAAGAGGTAAGTGAGTGTCTAAGTCCCTTTGTGAATCTAGTCCTGTAAGTTTAGTTATTTCATCTGGTTAAGCCACCTTAAAATCTGGAGATCTTAAACTGACATGCATAGAACTTTCAGTTGTTACCTACAAGCCATCACTCCATCATTTATGTATTATTAATTGCTGTTATTCAGCATAACAGTGTGGGCAGCTAAGTGGCAAACTACAGGCTTCCTGCTGAAACACACTGAAATGGTATAAGTCTACTTTCAGCTGACTACATACAGTTCATACAGGGCCTCGTTTACCTGAAGTAATGTAGCAATACATTAGGTGGAAAATGGCATAAATTTGAAAATGTATCTAGTTCACTAGTCTATAAATTATCAGCCCAGCAGTAAAATGTCCTCTGGCTACAAATTAAGAAAAGGAGACTCCAAAATTGAAATATTATTTCAAAACATGAGTATAAAAATTCATATTTATATTTTCAGTTTAATATTTATATGCAAATTATTTAAAATAAATCAGAGACGTTAATTATTTATATGTGATTGCCCCAAGAGCAGTGGTCACCAACCAGTCAATCGTGATCGACTGCTCGATCCTAGAGGATCTCCCAGTCAACCGCGACCTCCAGGGATGCAGTGTGGCTGCCACTAAGGCAGACTCCCTGCCTACCCTGGCCCCATGCCACTCCCAGAAGTGGCCAGTGTAGCCCCCTGGCCAGGGGGGCAGGGGTTCCCCTCCATGCACTGCTCCTGCCTGCAAGCACTGTCCCCACAGCTACCATTGTCTGGGAGCGTTGCAGGGGCAGTGCTTGCCACGTGCCCCCACCCATTCTCCCCCATGGACCGCAGGGGCATGTTGGCCCCTTCCGGGAGCAGTGTCGGGCCAGGGTATGCAGGGACCCTGCCTTCGCCTCACTGTGCCACTGACTGAGCTCCACCAGAGGTAAGTGCTGCCTGACAGTAGGCCGCACCCCAACAACCCCATACCCCCTCCTGAACCCCACCCTGAGCCCCCTCCCAGATCCAGCACCCCAAACCTCCTCCAGCACCCCAACCCCCAGCCCTGAGCCCCCTCCCAGAGCCAGCACCTCATACCCCTTCCTGCACCCTGAACCGCCTCCTGCACCATGAACCCCACCCTGAGCCACCTCCCAGAGCCAGCAACCCAAACCCCCTCTGCTCCCCAACCCCCTGCCCCAGGCTCAGCCTAGAGCCTCCTCCCACACTGCAAACCACCTGGCCCCAGCCCAGAGCCCGCCCACCCTCCTGAACCCCAACCCCTGCCCCAGCCCTGACTGCCTCCCAGAGCCACCACACTGCAGCCCCTCCTGCACCCCAGCACTCTACCCCAGTCTGGAGTCCCCTCCTGCCCCCCAACCACCTGCCCCAGCCCAGTGAAAGTGAGTGAGGGTGCAGGACAGCGAGTGATGGAGGGAGTGGGGAGGGAGGGGGTGAGGCTTTGGGGAAGGGGCAGGGCCTCAGTGAAGGGGCAAGGTAGATTCTGGGTTACCCTTAAATTCAAAAAGTGATCTTGGGCATAAAAAGGTTGGAGACCACTGCCATAGAGACTTCAGCCATGGTTCAGGGTCCCATTGTGCTAGGTGCTGTACAAACGCATAAAAAGATGATCCCTTCCCAAAGAGTTTTACAATCTGAGCATAAAATGAGATGAAGTAATCACTGACAGACAAGGTGCTGACAGAGTTCTATCGTACCCAATTCCTATATCTTTCATTAAAATTTCACTTTGCAGTCATAATAATGTGCTTACTGGGTCAGACCAATGGTCCACCTAGCTTAGTAGCATATATCTGACAGTGGCCAGTACCAGATGCTTAAGAGGGAATGAACAGAACAGGGCAATTTCGCATGAACCATCCCTAGTCATCCAGTCCCAGCTTCTGGCAGTTGGAGGGTTGGGGACACCCAGAACACATGGGTGCATCCCTGACCATGTTTGCTAATAGCCATTGAGGGACCTACCCTCCATGAACTTAACAAATTCTCTTCTTTAATATAGATTTAACTAATTTGCCCAATACTGAAGTTAGGCTTATCAGGATTGCCTGTGGAGTCTTTTTTTAAAACATGGTGTCAGATTAGCTACCCTCCAGTCATCTGGTACAGAGGCTGATTTAAGTGATAGGTTACTTACCACAGTTAGCAGTTCTACAATTTCATAACTGAATTCCTTCAGAACTCTTGGGTGAATACCATCTGATCCTGGTGACTTATTACTCTTTAATTTATCCATTTGTTCCAATACCTCCTCTACCAACAGCTCAGTCTGGGACTGTTCACAATGACATGACAATTAGAATCATAGAATATCAGGGTTGGAAGGGACCCCAGAAGGTCATCTAGTCCAACCCCCTGCTCGAAGCAGGACCAATTCCCAGTTAAATCATCCCAGCCAGGGCTTTGTCAAGCCTGACCTTAAAAACCTCTAAGGAAGGAGATTCTACCACCTCCCTAGGTAACGCATTCCAGTGTTTCACCACCCTCTTAGTGAAAAAGTTTTTCCTAATATCCAATCTAAACCTCCCCCACTGCAACTTGAACACAAAACCCAGTGTCTTAGAATTTTATGCAGAATGTCATGTAGTGTTTCACATATTGCTACACTGTAGGATGTCTGATAAAAGCATTTTAAGAGACAACCGCTCTTGGGAGGCCAGGGTGGTGGTGCTGGTGAACGTTTGTAGAAGCTCCATTGCTTGAAAAGAATGAAAAGTTGGCATTTAGATAATCAGAAAACTTTATTTAAGTGAGGCTTATTTCTCCAAGCATCATATACTTACAGGAGTCTGCTTCATACATATGTCCCAATTTTATAGTGATCAGTACTGACAAATGTTTATTCTCTTATGAAGTACCATGTGAACTCTATTATGTTATAATAGCGCTAAAACATGCATTCAGTCCTGATCAATAATATAAGGTTTTACAGAGTACCCACGTTCCCTTCAGGGAAGCACACTCAGATCTGTTTGGTCAAAAAGCAATTGAATGTTAAAACTGTATTTGTAACTAAGGGCAGACACAGAAGAGTAGAAGGGCAGACCAGGAATTCAGTCTTTGTGTTCCTGTTTTGCTTACAAAATTGCAAGCTTTTCATTTTGGACAATAGCAGAGGAGGTACTGTTCTAACATTCAGGAGACAGTCAGTGGCACTCCTCACATGCTTAACGTTAAGCACATATTTTATTACTTGGCTGGATCCGAGCCTTACCCCAGTGTATCTGAGATCAGAGTGCTGCTCAGTCTCTTTTTGCTTCTCCTCTCCTTTGCTAGAGAAATCGAAATACTCTTAATTGTGACATAGTATTAAATTCCACCCAGGGGTGCAAAAGTTGACCAGTTCACACTGGGAACTTCACAGACATGTGTCAACTTTATCTTTGGTTCACTACACACCAGCTTGTCACCATTTTTCAATAGCTACTTTACATTGTAATGACGTGGTGAGCAAGGGCCTAAATCACTGTCTTCCTGCTGATGAAGTAATCAGCACACACCTGTTTTCTGCTGGGAAAGCTGCAGCAGTTGATAGGGTGGCTTTTTAACCAGCAAGATGGTGATAAACTAGCATGCTGGAAACATTTGAATTTGACAAACTTCCTCTTACTGTTTGCAAATTGAACATGAACAGCAGGCATATGTATCTCTTTGTGTGATGACTGATTATAATGTCACTGACAACAAATTATAATCATGCATGGTAAAGGTCCTCAAGGAATCAATTCTGAAGCACTTAGAGGAGAGGAAAGTGATCAGGAACAGTCAGCATGGATTCGCCAAGGGCAAGTCATGCCTGACTAATCTATTTGCCTTCTATGATGAGATAACTGGCTCTGTGGATGAGGGGAAAGCAGTGGACGTGTTGTTCCTTGACTTTAGCAAAGCTTTTGACACGGTCTCCCACAGTATTCTTGCCAGCAAATTAAAGTATGGGCTGAATGAATGGACTATATAAGGTGGATAGAAAGTTGACTAGATTGTCAGGCTCAACGGGTAGTGATCAATGGCTCCATATCTAGTTGGCAGCCGGTATCAAGTGGAGTGCCCCAAGGGTCGGGGCTGGTTTTGTTCAATATCTTCATAAATGATCTGGAGGATGGTGTAGATTGCACCATCAGCAAGTTTGCAGATGACACTAAACTGGGAGGAGAGGTAGATACGCTGGAGGGTAGGGATAGGATACAGAGGGCCCTAGACAAATTAGAGGATTGGGCCAAAAGAAATCTGATGAGGTTCAACAAGGACAAGTGCAGAGTCCTGCACTTAGGACGGAGGAATCCCATGCACTGCTACAGACTAGGGACCAAATGGCTAGGCAGTAGTTCTGCAGAAAATGACCTAGGGGTTACAGTGGATGAGAAGCTGGATATGAGTCAACAGTGTGTCCTTGTTGCCATGAAGGCCAATGACATTTTGGGCTGTATAAGTAGGGGCATTGCCAGCAGATCAAGGGATGTGATCATTCCCCTCTGTTTGACATTGGTGAGGCCTCATCTGGAGTACTGTGTCCAGTTTTGGGCCCCACACTACAAGAAGGATGTGGAAAAATTGGAAAGAGTCCAGCGGAGGGCAACAAAAATGATTAGGGGACTGGAACACATGACTTATGAGGAGAGGCTGAGGGAACTAGGATTGTTTAGTCTGTGGAAGAGAAGAATGAGGGGGGATTTGATAGCTGCTTTCAAAGGGGGTTCCAAAGAGGATGGATCTAGACTGTTCTCAGTGGTAGCAGATGACAGAATGAGGAGTAATGGTCTCAAGTTGCAGTGGGGGAGGTTTAGGTTGGATATTAGGAAAATCTTTTTCACTAGGAGTGTGGTGAAGCACTGGAATGCATTACCTAGGGAGGTGGTGGAATCTTCTTTCTTTCAAGTTTTTAAGGTCAGGCTTGACAAAGCCCTGGCTGGGATGATTTAGTTGGGGATTGGTCCTGCTTTGAGCAGGGGGTTGGACTAGATGACCTCCTGAGGTCCTTTCCAACCCTGATATTCTATGATTCTATGGTAAAGACAGAGAAACTTAACTGTGAGCAAAGATTTCATTTAACTACAGATAGCTTCAAAAATGATCCCAAATGTTAAAGGAAATAATCAAAATATATATTTAGCATTATGTTTTCCATTTTAGGAAGAATGAAATGAGGAAGGTAGAATGGACTTGGCAAGAATTTTATATACAGGATCCCTCTGTTTGCTCCTGCTTTTTCAACCAGAATTATTTTTAAATTTGAAACTTAAATTCTCTGGGGTGGGGACCATCTTTGTGTTCTGTGTTTGTACAGCACCTAGCACAGTGGAGTCAATGTGCTATGGGACTTTAGGTTCTATTGCAATATTAATATTATAATATTAATTGAAGATATGGATGTAAGATAAAGTTCAGGTTCTGATTTCGATTCCTCCAAACTCTTGGTGTGTTTGGGACCATTCCGACTGTATTTTGATAACTGTAAAGTGTTCTGTGAACTGATCCTTACAGATTTCTATCTGGGCTTGTTGCTGCCCTACTGAAGAGTATCTAGATACTCTTGCCCTTGGCCCAAGCAATTAGTCAACAGCCAGAACCCTGCTGGCCTGTGTCTCTTAGAAGGCAAAACAGAAGATAGAGTCAGCTATATTTTGTGGTGCAATCCTGTTTATTTACAAAGTCCTGTTTTCCCTGAACACCGTAGGAACAAACAACAGCAGGCAGTTTCCTTGCTTGCAATTTCCAAACCTGAGCCTCCAGCCAGTTCTGTTCCCCAAGGAGCTGTATGCCTCTGCTCCCTCTCATGGCCATGCTCATGACAGCTTCTCTGCCTTTCTGCTGGCTTTCTCTAGACTTTCATGTTGCTTTTTGCCTCTGACTCACACACAAACAAACACAAGTGCAGCCAATCAATGCCCCACCCCCTAATTAGTCCCCAGGGAAACCCCTAGACCCACATGGTCTAGCCTATGCTCAGGACCTGCACTGTTGGTCAGTGCCTTGGGCAATGGCTTCTGTTGTTTCGGCTATCACTAAAGGAAGGGCAGAGCCACCGACTTCCTAAGTTCCCAGCGGGGGGCTTGACCCCTGCTCTGCCCCAGGCCCCGCCCCCACTCCACTCCTTCCCCCAAGCCTCCACGCACCCCACCACTTCCCACCTCCTTCCGCCCCCTCCCCTGCCTCTTCCTGCCCCCACTCCTTCCCCACCCTCCAGTGCCTCCTGCACCCTGCTGAACAGCTGATCACTTTTTTTTCCTGTGGGTGCCCCAGGGTTGCAGCACCCATGGAGCTGGCGCCTAAGACAAAAGGTCATTTAATAGCTCCCTCATTTAGCCTGAATGAAAGGTGTTTAGTACATCCCTGGACTATACCCAAGTCTTTGATGGCTGCCATTAACACCTTCCAGTATAACAAGACTAAATAATTAAATGTTGTATTGCTCACTTGCAGCCTGATGTAGACTCCCTCCTGTAAATTCTTACACATGTGAGTAACTTGATGTACAAGAGTGGAGTTGCATTTAGTACAATTAAACTATTTTCATGTTTAAAGTTACTCAGGGTACAAATGTTTCTAGATTGGAGCTGCGGAGACAGGCTTTCTCCCTGGTATAGCCTTCATGGACCAAAGAAGCAAATAAAGAAGTCACTCACTGTCATAGGGCTTGTTTTCATGTACAGCACTATAGAAGTTCAGCTGAACAGGTGCAGCTATGCCGCTGTAGCACTTTAGTGAAGATGCTCTTACGTGGATGGTAGAGCTTCTCCTATTATTGTAGTTAATCCACAAGAGGCAGCAGCTTTGTTGGCAGCAGAAGTTCTCCTCTCAACATAGCACTGTCTATGTGGGGGGTTAGGTCAGTATAACTGTGTCACCCAGAGGTGTGGATTTTTCACACCTGTGAGCGACATAGTTACTGATATAGGTCTGTAACGTAGACCCGGTCTGCGTGTGTCCAGTCATTCCTGAGTTATGAAATAATATTACAGTAAAAAAATCCTATATTAAAATGACAATATTAAGACTGAAAAGTGAAGCAATCAAAGGTTAGGAAATGCCGAAATTCAGGTTTCCTGTGCAGCTTTACTTTTGCTCCCCGTGTGAATGCATTATGAGATATTCCTTAATTACATGATCACATACTATTTTTTCCACAGGACCCTTGCCTCATTCAGTGCACAGGATGGTGCTCATTTAAATGAGCAACTATTCAATAATTTGTTTCATCCTTGCTGTTCAGTGTGTGGCCCCAGGTGTTCTCTACTCTACACTCTTCAAACCCTGCTCTGAAGGCAGTATTATTATTTTTCCCATGTGCTTTTCTAGGGTGATCATCTCTATAGTATCTGATTGATTCACAATTATTAATTACTTTATCTCCATGACACCCTTGTGAGATGGGGGTGTTTATCTTTCCCACCTTACAGATGGGGAACTGAAGCACACATAGATCAAATGTCAGAAAATTCCCCTGATTCTGAGTGCCTGATATGAGATACCTTGGACCTGATTTTTCAAAGTACTTAGCATTATATAGCATTTTTTATGGTCAAAACACAGCTCCCACTGACTTCGGTTGCAACTGTGAGTGCTCAGCACTTCTGAAAATCAAACCCCAGCATCTCACATCAGGCACCTGGAAAAAGAGACACACACAATTGCTGACCACCTTGAAAAGTTTGGTTTAGTATCCCCATGGCAAAGGCAAGGATATAATTCAATTCTCTGGGAAAACCATTCACCTGCTTTAACCATGAGACCATCCTTTTTCTTCCTCTGATCCCTTGCCTCATTCACTACATGCCTTCCAAGACTCCTTAGACACCTTTGAGGAGCAGTAGGCACTGTCAGGGGATCACAGCTCAGTGTCCCCCTCTGGATCCCTGATTTTTAACCTTTAAACTTCACTCCCATTCCTGTATTTTCATTTGTTGTCTTCAGTACTTGCTTATGATCTGGGTTCAGTAGCGCTTCGCCCTCGGTTGAGGGAAGTGGGAATTTATCTTTGGCTGGGTGGAGACATGCCTGTCTCAATACCCACATATAATACATACCTTCCAACTTCTACAACAAATGTGTGTCAGGATCCTACAGACAACAGGCTCCTTTACTGCACAATGGTAATTCACCCCAGATCAGGTCCATCTAGACTCTGAAGAGGAGTGTGATTTAATAAGACTCTTCATTCTCCCTAGCATGGCCCTTTCTGCCCCATCATCTCCAACTCTCCTTGTCCCAGTCATATCTCTTCCCCATCCCAGAACCTCATACTAGTCCCATTTTCCTTAGTCCCATTTCCCTCACCCAGACAGTCCCAGTCTCCACTACTCAGGTTTCTTATCCCAGTGTCCTTGCCCAGTAGTCCGAGTCTCCTCCCTCTGGACTACCCATCCCAGTCTTCACCACCACTCTAAGTCTCATTTTCTTTGTCCACCCAGGTTTTCTTCCCCACCTCAACTCTGAGACCTAGTTTCCCTTTCCTTCCCCTTCCCCTGCCCCCAGCTTCCAGGCCAGATCCTCCCCTTACAGCTCTTGGACCCAATCGATTCCCTCACCACTGCCCTGCTGCAGGTCCAGCTCCTGCCCCTCTGCACTGAAATCAGCCAGCGTCCTAATCATGCTGCTTGGGTCTAGCAGGCGTTCATTGGGAACACAGGCCCTCTCGTTTACAACTCACCTCTTCAGAGATGTGCTGGCTGAAGCAAACAGACTCAGGCTTTCTAAAGGATTTCTAAGCACAATTACTCTTAAGACAGCACAAGAAATATACGGGCCTATGCAAAATAGGATACACCTAAATGTCATTCCCTGCCTCAATTTTCTCACCGTTCTTGAGCTTTCTTTGGGATTTGGGACAGTGTCTTTTCAGGAGTCCTGGATCCTTCCTCTCCTGAACATGGCTTCTTCTCTTAATCAAGCAGCCTTACTGACCTCTGCAGTCAACTTTGTCCCCCTCTTGCTAGACCATTAGTCATCAGATCCATTCTACTATGAAGGTATGCCCTTTTGTTCCTCTCTCCTGCCACAAGCTTCCTTTGCCAGTCCAACCTACCGAGTCTCTGGTTTCATAGGTATGTTCCCACACCTCATCTCTTTATTCCCACTCACATGGATATTCCACTCTTTTGAACCCTAGCCCTATGCAGAGAAAGTGGAGACAACTGGATTTATCTAGGATGCAGTAACTCTAGGGTTGCCACCTTTCTAATTGCTGGTTACCAGAACCTTGAAGCCCCTCCCCTGATCTGCTTCTTCCCCAAGGCCCACACCCTTCTCCGCCTCTTCACCAAAGGCCTCGACCCAGCTGATCCCTCCTTTCCCTCCCTCCCTACACTGCTCACTCAGTCATCTCAAGGAGCCTAGTTGCAGGTAGGAGGCAGCTCCATCTGATCAGGGCCTGGTGCAGATTAATGACCTGGCACTTCCCCCTGCCCTGTGGTAACTGGACTTTTGGTTCAGGTGCCATTTAGGGTTGCCAGATCCCCAAAAAACAGGCAATCCTAAATGGTACCCGGACACAAAAGCCAAAAATTGGACTGTCCGGTAAAACCTTTGTTCCGTTCAGGCCAGATCTTCACAGACTTCTGGACACCACTCCTTGCTCTTAGCACAAGGAGTATGGCATAAGAATACAGTGAAAGACAGCCACAAGACAAAAGAATACCGGCAGTTCATTAGAATCAAACTGGAACTCATAAATCATCAGAGTAGTTATACTAATTTACAGTGGTTTTTGACTCCCTTGGTCTTTCCATCATCCTAAATCCCAAAGCAGTGAAGGTACTGTTCAGCATTCTTGTACCACAATGGAATCATTGTCAGTTTTGGTGCCAAACATTGTCAAAGACAGGACACTGGGTATGATCCAGTATGACAATTCCTATATTCCTGACAGTGGCTAGTATCAAGATGCTTTATAGGAAGGTGTAAGAAACCTACAGTAAGAAACTGCATGTGTGAATCAGCTCACAGGATCAGCATCCAAATTTAAGTGTAACTCTAAAAGAGATAGCAGAAATTGAGGGTTAGAGGGATGGGAGAACAAGAGTTGAGATCATGAAATTATGGAGCGAATACCAGAATCAAGGTCTCCTAGCAGAAAACATTCTGCCATGATTTCTTTCCCATTAAAAGCAGAAGGCTTTAATTAGTTTGACCGTTCCTGCCAACTGTTGTTATAACAGTATTATTCAGGCAGAGAAAGTGGTATTTCAGTTAGCCAAGCTTTCATAACTTGAAACCAACACTTTAAATTTCACCCAGAAACTACATGGAATCCCACACAAAATTCTGAACTACCTTAAGTTTCTGAGTGTCACTAAGGTGTAGAAGTGACAACAGTATAACTGAGATGATAAAGGCATAGATATGTAGCAAGTCCTGCAGCTGAAACTGCTACCCACGTAGCCAGTAACTGGCAAGGATCTAGCACAAACTCCAAATAGTGAACTTGAGTAAAGAATGATGGGTCCCCCCCCCCATGTCAAAAAAGCTAATAACACGTATCTAATTTCCTCTGGTTGCTTCCCCCAACCTAAAAGCATTAACACTGTCTTATCCAAATCAATCATTAACCTCAATAATCCTACCAGCAACCGCACCCTGAACAGGAGGTTAAGATCTTATAGAACCTTATACGTGCAAGAAATGCTTTACAGCTGGCTGGTTAGGGTACTAGCCTGTACTGTAGGAGACCCAGGTCCAAGTCTCTAGTCTGCCTGAGCTAACTCTGCTCTGAACAAGACAAAGGAGGAACTTGAATCTGGGTCTCCCTAATTGTAAGCCAGTGTCCTAACCAGACAGACATTCTCTCCTCTGTATTCCTTACAAATGTTTTTTTCCTACCTACTTTTCCCCCACCCACCATGAAAGACAATTCGGCAAATACACGTGCATTTAACTTGACTTCAGGGGAACTATTCATGTGGTTAAGCATATGATTGGGGTCTTAATCAGTTATTTCCCATTTGCTCATCTTTTCTTTTAAATGTCAGTATTATAACACACATTCTGGAAATTATTTAGCAATGGCTGCTGCAAAAGATACATAATAAATGTTTCTGGGAAATTACTCAGTACAGATAAACTACCTAATGTAAGTAATCAAAATAATATTAAGTCTAGAGATATTCAAGGCCAAATGCTCCCCTCCACTATGTGATGCATAAGGAGGCAAAAAAAAATGCTAAAAACAACAGACTAATTAAAAAAAGAGCTTATAAAGTTCAATTACAACGTATCTGGAGCTCTTCTGGGAGACTGTTCCATCACCTGAAGACTAAGACAAAGGATATACCAGAAGGTTATACCACTACTTACCAGCGGGCAAAGAATGCAGCCTGCAGTTAGATGCAAAATGGCCACCTAAAACCTGCAGCTGGTTTTCTCTCCCAGATTTAAAGGGCCAGCTACAAATAGTTCAGTTCATTTGAGAAAGGCTCCTGTAAGAGTAAGTGCACACTGAGGAATTCAGAGTTGACCAATCAATTGCAAAGGGTTTGATTTCACCACTCTTACTCCAGTCCCAGTCCTACTTTCTCTAACCTACTCCAGTCCCGGTCTCACCAGGCTCCTTGTTCCAATCTATTCCTTTCCCTCCCTTCTGGTCTGCCTTTTCTCCCCTCAGCATTTGAATCAGATGACTTTTTCCTTCAGGCTGCCTGGGTGCAAGACAGGAGATCACTGAGTGCATAGAAGAAACAAGCTCTCTGCTCTCAGTTTCAGTATCTGGCCCAGAGCAGCCACTACAAACTAACTACAGCTTTGTGCGTGTAGACTAGGTTGGAGAGAGCATGCTCAGTTGCTCTTTGGGTATGGTGCATGAGCAGTGTGGTCATCACTAGCTGCTGTGAATTGATGGAGCATATTCATAAAGGATGTAATCTTTGAAGATTTTACTTGCTAAAATGAATTCTCTACCGAGTATGTGTGGAAAAGGATTTTTAACACATGTAAAACTTGACCATCTTTCAGCATATTTTCATGGGGATGGCAAATGGCTCATTCCTGACAGAAGGCCACACTCTGCCAAACTTCAAGTCCCTGCTCAAAAGCATGGGGGCTCTAGAAGTGTGGTGGATATATTTTCCTCATTTAAAAAAAACCCACTAAAACAAACAATGTATCTGATGTTGATTTTCCCCCAAATGATATGGAGAAACCCAGGTGTGAAACAACTGAAGGGGAATGTTCAGTCTTTCCAATTTCTCTCTTTAGGCAGAGATGGGCTGAAGTTTCCCCTTCTCCCCGCACCAAACCCATGGAGAACCTACTCTGAAGACGTAGACACACAGCAGCACTCAGGGGCGAGGGCTAGGAGTTAAGGACATGTTCTACACACTTGTTCACTTGTGCCTCTTAACCAGCAATGACAACAGTACACCTTACACAAACATCGTGATCCTGCTCCTAGCAGGAATTATCTGTCCTAGAGATCATTGCCAGACTGAACAAAAAGAAAAGGAGTACTTGTGGCACCTTAGAGACTAACCAATTTATTTGAGCATGAGCTTTCGTGAGCTACAGCTCACTTCATCAGATGCACGTGTAGCTCATGAAAGCTCATGCTCAAATAAATTGGTTAGTCTCTAAGGTGCCACAAGTACTCCTTTTCTTTTTGCGAATACAGACTAACACGGCTGTTACTCTGAGACTGAACAAAGGCATTCAATAACAATCATTTTAATATATATCTGTGTCACAGTTACCCAATGAACTGCATCTCTGACCCCTCCTAGTCTTGTTGACTGCCCTTCTCTCAGATCTCAAGCTCCTAACTGCCACCTAGTTTGGGGTGGAATCTCATGATGCTCCCCTCTCACTTAGTCCAGGCCTTGGACTGCAGTTCCTTGGTACTAATCATGATCGTGTTAGCAGGTCTGACTTAGGCTCAGATCCTGCAATTCTGTTCCCTCTAGAGCAATGAGAGTGATAATCAGTGAACAAATAGCCTTCTTAAAGCAAAGTATAATTTATTTAGAACAAAACATTTCAAGGAAACAGATCTTAAAAACACCACACCAGACTCTACACATGCCTGCTTATCAGGTGTCTAACCATCTGCCACATGGGGACCCTGGAGGGCTTACCCAGAGCCTCTCACCTAAGCTCACTGGCAACACTCTGGTATCCCCACCCCCTTTCTTTTTTTCAGGAGGCTTTTTAACTGTTTAGTATTCTTTTGATTGCTAGCCTCCCAGCCTGCCAAAACAGCAGTGTCGCTTGAGATGAGAGCCTTGTAATTGTACCCAATATTTGCTGGGAGGTTGCTTATCTGGGACCACTGTGATGCCTTCCTATTTATTATTTCCACAGCCCCCTATTAAGTTAGATCATTGCATTCATACAGAAAAGTCTCCTAATCCCAATAACTTCCCCTTGAATATCAGGTCACATAGTGTATTCATAAAATAGTTACATCCCAGTATTCATAAAATTGCTACAGATCAGCTCCATGTCAGCCACAAGGGACATACCTTTATTTGTGGGAGGGTAAGGAAGGAATGGAATTTGGCTCTAATGCCTACTGGAGTTTGTGGGGTTTCCACATTTTCTTTATCTGTATTTGTACCAATTCCTCTTCCTTGTTAATTTATTTGTGGCTGATCTAACCATTTATCCCTAGCCGCCATAATTTTTCTTTGATTTAATGTGACCAAAAAAGCCCTTAATATTAGTATATAAAAATAATAAATCCCCCAAATTCTCAGTCAGAGGTATCAAATAAAGGATTAGCTCTAGGGTAGATGGATAATCAATTGCTGTTTAATTAGATTTATAATTGCTGGTGACTGTCTCATTATAAATAGCAGCTGGTATCAATGTGCCACTTGAATTTATCTCTGTAGCATGAGTATGCAATAGTACATCAGTGTGAATGCTGTTTGCTTAGACCCAGAAAGTGACTCAAAAAGGTATTATTGAAGTAACTGAGTTGAATAAACTTTGGAATATCCAAGGCAGCACAATGTGCTATTAACCTGGTAACTAGAGCTAGTTTAAAAAAAAATTCACCCACTCTACAGCTGATAAATACACACACACACACAAATGAAATTCAAATCTGTTTCACAAAAGAAGGGACTGTTCATTCATGAAAATTGCTTTGAAAATGTTATCCCATTTTTTGACCAGACTTTTCTGGTAACTCTTCTGTGTCACAACAGAAAGGTCCCACGTGGTGGATCGGCTCCTCAAAACTGTCCAAACGGCACTCACCACAGTTCAGAGGATGCAAAGTTGACTGTAAGCAACCTTAACACACAACCCCAATCCTCAGAATGCCATGTGTAGTTTCAGACCTTAGATGCAATTTAGAGCATCGTCAGGATGGGCAACATAGGAGGTGCTATGCTTGCTCAAATACACCTAGGGACTCCCCAGACAAGGGAGTACCTGATACCCAGTTATACCAGATTTGTGCCAATGAAAAGCTTCCACAGTGGAGTCCAGGATCTGACCAGACAGACATTTTTTTAAAATTCTAAATAGATGATTGCAATCGCTTTATGTGCACTTAGGCAGAAAGATGTCATATGAAATCATGCAGAGACTTTCTTAGAGCTGTATACTGCCCACTGGGGTTTACAATGCTATCACTCAAAATGTGCTTTATTTTAAAAGTTAACCTAATTAAATTGAGAATGTAGATCAATTTCTACTTTCTCAGTAAAAAATATTTTTTAAAATAGGGGAACATATATGAAAACGTTTTGAAAGCTAAATTGTTTTAAATCTAAGGGTAGGTTCTGGGATCCTTTTGATACATTTTATTTGCATTATCTGCAGACAAGATAACATGATCATAACAGGCCATATAAATCATAACATAATAGCTTTAGTGGCTTTTTCAAAGCCATTACAATTTAGCATGCTAAAGTCCACTTAAGGAGTCTTTAATTTATATTAATCATTAAGGAGGAAATTCACTCTTGTACAAAGTCAGAGCCATGTGGAACACTAAGTGGGTGACTTGATGGGAACAGAATTGACTCAGTGGTGGATTCTCCATCTATTAATGTGTTCAGATAAAGACCAGATGCCTTTCCGAAAAATATGCTTTTTCTGTACACAACTTTTGATTTAGTAAAACCCAAGTTATTTTCAAGGGTGACTAGTTGAAATCAAATAGTCTTTGATATTCAGGTCAGACTAGACAATTTAACATCTAAGAGTTTGAGGTTAGCTCCCTGAATGGTAGTATAATCCACATGCCTAATAAGGAGATATATCTTTAAGAAATTTAGAAAGAAAGATGGCGGGATGAGTAGTGTCTGAGTGACTGTTGCTAGACAAATGCACAATTAGCATTCCATGTCCAGAAGTTTCTGGAACTGGGTGTGGTAGTTTTGGGCATGCTCAATAAGCTCCCTGTAGCTGAACTCAGACTCCATTGAGGTCATGTAGTCAGGACAGCTGCTTTACGAAAGGACATGTGACCTGCATCATCACGGCGTGGGAAAAGCTCAGACACAGGCGCAGAAAGCAGGCTGGATTCCACAAATTCTGAAGCATTTTGCAATAGGCTAGTGATATTAACTTTCCTATAGGGAAGCCCTGGCAGTATTAGTTACAGAAAGGGGAAACGTGGAGGAAAAACTAATTTATTTCATTTTAATTGTATCCTTGAATGTTATTTGATGTTAGCCAAACTGTTTTAAATTGTCTTAATCAGTATGGCTTACCAAGTTTCTTTCCAATCCTCACATTTAAATAAGTCATCTATATTTTGCTATTCTCCGGTTTATATTTTTCTTGTAACGTGGTTATTCATTTATATACTTAATACTGATTGGTTGCTTTATTAGTTAGCCACAGTACAGCAGAGGAGAATAGAAATTTCTGCAAGCAAGAGGAGAGAAGATATTATTTCAGTCCTTTTTAACTCAGCAGACTGTATAGCGCTGACAAACAAAGACTATAACTGAGACTCAGGTGAATTGAAACTAAGCTACTTTTGGAATACTTCTTACTGTTTGTGAGGACTAAATTTTTAGATTTAATTTGTTTCTTTTGTTTATATTGTTGTATAACTGACTATAATGTATGTGGATTATGAAGTAGCCTTATTATGTGTTTAGAAATTAAGCTATTATTATTTATTATTATAAAATTCTATAAAGTTGGTACTTAAGAATTAAGTTTGTTCCTCTTCTTCTTTTTGGACTTGATTGTGGGGATGTTGATCCCAGGCAACCTTTGCTGAAAGGCCTCAGTGACTGAATTCTGGGTTTCTATGTATTCTATAGGAATTGGGATGAAGCACTAGAAGAAGGATGGTAAAGCCGACCCAAAGTTTATTGTGTGAGCTCTGACATCTGGCTCATTCCTGAAGCAAGCCCATTTATTATTGCTCAGGTTCTTATCCTATCTAGTACATGCAGAATCGTGAACTCATCTTGGTCATGGCAATGATACTGGAGTCATATGAGGCGGACATGCTTCAGGGGTCAATCTGGCAACAGAAATGTGAGGAGCTGTTAAGAAGAAACCAGCTTATATCAGACAAGAAATTGGCATATTTGATTGTTCTTGGAGCTGATAAGTCTTTGGCACTAGTGATATACCCAATGAAGTAGCTGGGAACCAAATACAAAAAAAGGATTTATCCCTATACTGACAATCTTTCTACTAAGTAAAATAATTCAGTGCTGCTTAGTGACTTTTCAAAACAAATGTTTGCTATTGCTAGTACATGGATTTGTCTTTTTAATTTTTTTTTTGAATGATAGTATCCTTTAAAACTTGCAAAGCATTTTAAATAAAAAGCATTTGTAAATACTAACTAGCAGCTAAAAAACCCAGAAGAGTGTGAATAAACATTTATCACATTTAAACAAGAACATTTCCCCCTCTAAATAGGCCTTTTAAAATATTAAATTGCACAAAATCCTTCCATTAGCTTGTAGACACAGATGTGTTGGTGATTTAGATGAGTGGTATGTTCTATTTTTGTTCATTCTCAAACATTTTTAAAGAAATTGCTGGTTTCTGAGGTAGTGATAGAGAGAATTTAGCAAATGTCAATTGTATTTAAAATTTCTTCTAGTTTCCTTAAGTATCTTTTTGAAGTTTTGTGTTACCAGCTGTGCAAATCTATAGCACAGTGGATCCCAACCACTGGTTTATGTACCAGTAATAGTAGTATTTGCAGCTTGTATCACTGGGTTCCTGGTGGTCCCAATCATAGACTCTTGCAAACTTTGAAATGACAAAGGCTGTGGCATGGTATCGTACTATCTCTATTGATGTTCTTAAATGACATGAAGCACAGAAATCAATGGGAGTTAGGCACCTAAACTCCTTTGAAGATTGTACACATAGAGAAAGAGAGGAAAGCCTTTATCTTTTTCTGGTTAACAGGGCCTGAACATCATTTATACATTTAAATGTATCATATTTATTTAGTGGTTTTACTGAAGGAAAGCTAAATTGAATTTGCATTTTGTTCTGTGAACCTGCAACTTCATGGTCATTCTGACTTCTTCAGGGAGTGAGATCAAACTTTTCATAAGATACTGTTGCCCCTTCTTTTGACACCAGGATCCTATTTCTCACTTGTGTGGCCCCTCAGCTGAATTCTAGGGCCTTGCAGGTCAATGTCCTGTTGGAAGAGGATACAGTTTGGGTATGTTCTAAGCATAACTTCCTTTATTTACACACACATACACAAGTCCTGAAACCAGAGGCAATCACAAACAGCAATAAGTAATTCTCTCTTCCAGAAGTCTCAGCCCACACACTAGTGCCTGGTTCCCAAGAAGCAGCTGTGCACCAGGAACTGACGCTAGCAGGAAGCAAATCTACTTGCCCTTTGCAACATAGCACCTTGAAGTCAAACCAGTAACAATACAAGCATATCTTCTAAGACTAAAAACTAGTTTGCTTGCTAAGAAAAAAAACTTGTGAATAAAGAGAGGGAATTTTTTTCCATGTGCCTAGTTCATCCACTGCAACAATGGGGAGAGGCTTGGAGGAATTAACTCCAGAGCAACTAAAAACTTCCCAACAAGAGGGTCCTCATATCCGAATAGAGTGGCAAACTTGACCACCCTGGAATACAGTGTGTCTCTCAACACCACAATTAACAGCTTTCTGGTCGCAGTGGGAAAACTTGGAGTTTAAAAATGAAATATTGCATAAAAGATGGGAGAAACCAGCTTGTTGTACTGGGTACATTGAAAAGGGAGGTTCTGAGGCTATGCCATGATCTTAAAACTGCTGGACACTTTGGGGTTACAAAACCTTAGACAAGATATGGAAGAATTTCCACCGGTATAATTCAGACAGGATGTAAGAAATTGATGCAGGAAATGTGATACTTGTGTGGCAAAGAAGGCCCCTCACCTTAAATTTTGGAGACTCCCTCCTCCTTTTCAGCAATATCTCATGGGTAAGGCTAAGATTTTGTCACAGATATTGTCAGAGGGCTTTTCCTTCATCCCCTCCACTGGTTCTTGTCACGCAGAAAGAAAGGAGAAGGTCCGAAGTGCAGTTAATGCAATGTTTATTGGGGTTAGTTTCAAGCAACCATATCCATAGCTCTACACACTGGCAGAGTCTGTGTCCCATTCCCAGGTCTGATGCCACAGAGCCTTTGCCTGTGTCCCCATTCCCACCTCCTCCTTCTTAGCAGACCCAAATATACCTGCAGTGCACGCCCTTAGTCCCGCCCCTTACAACTTATGGTCATGTTCCATTTTGGGGGGCCATCAGTCTTCATCCCACCTCTTTTCTATCTCATGAGAGGGTAGGGAGTGAGGTTGTGTACTGGCAACTGCCATGCTTTTCTTTGACTTTTAGTGTTTCTCATGCCTTCCTCCCCATCCTCTCTTGCCCCTCCCAACTAGTTGCTTCACCAACCTTGCCTTGAGAGAAGAGCCAGGCAGCCTTCCAGTTTGTGCTCATATATTACACTCCCACCATACCCTCTAACACTTTTAACTCATCTCTTATCTTTTTTCCTTGTACTAAAAGCCCCATCTGGTTGTGGGAAATGCATCACAGAGCTTCTTTGTTCATTGTTCTTCACTCATAATAATAAGGATATAAGAGTATCAAAAGTCAAACCCAAAATTCTATCCCAGTCTAACAAAAAGGCCTATATACTAACAGATATTGTTAGTAAAAGTCATGGACAAGTCATGGCCAATAAAGAAAAATTCACAGAAGCCTGTGACCTGTCCATGACTTTTACTAAAAATATACACGATGAAATGGCGATGCAGGGTTCCCATACTGCCCACAGGGGCCTGCTCTGAGCTCTGGGGACCCCTGCTGCCCATGGGGGCTCAAAGCATCAGGGTCCCATGGTGGCTGGGAGCTCTGGAGTCCCCCTGCTGTGGCCATGGTGGCCAGGAGTTCTGGGGGGCCCACACCACTCGCAGAGGCTGGGAACTCTGGGGTACCCTTCACCGGGCGGCGGGGACCCTGTAGCTCCTGGCCGCTGGGAGTGAAGTCATGAAGGTCACTGGAAATCACAGATTCCGTGACTTCCAGACCCTCATGAATAAATCGTAGCCCTACTCATGGGGCACCAATGAAATGCATTGACACTGATGTTCTTGGGCCCTTGCCTGATGTAGAGGCTTGCCATAAATACTTGCTGGTAGCTACGAACTACTTCACAAAATAGCCTGAGGTTTATCCAATAAGAGAGCAAGAGGCTGTGACTGTAGCAGGGGTCCGAGTGAATGAATTCTTCACCAGATATGTGGTCCCGGATGAGATAGGCACAGCTCAAGGGAGAAACTTTGAATCCAAAGTGTTTCAACAAGTTTATGATATTACAGGGATCCACAAACTTGTATCACCATATCACACCCACCACAGCAATCTGATGGGACAGTGGAAAGATTCAATGGGACTTTGGTGATTCAGTACACTACCTTTGTAGAACAGCATCAAAGGGCCTGGGACCAGCATCTCCCATTCCTTTTGATGGCTTATAGAACAGCAGTTAATGAGAGCACAGAGTGTACCCCAGCACTCCTCATATTTGGGCATGAGCTAAGCCCCCCGCCCCAAAACTCTTGGGTGGAGTTCCTGAAGAGGAACAAAGGGATATGAATCTTCTGGCCTATGTAGAAAGTCTATAATCCAAAACTGAAAACAGTCACACTTTTGCTAGGGAAAATTTGAGGATAGCCTCTGATCAAATGAAAAAGGGTCTATGATGTAATGCCATATGGGGAAACTTAAAAGAGGGGACCTGATCTGATTCCACAGTCCTAGAAGAAAGAAGGGCAGGAGCTCTAAACTGGATAAACCTTGGGAGAGACCCTATATAGTGCAGGCCCGTATAAACGAAGTAGTGAACAGGTCCTAGAACTAACCTCAAAATTATTCATAAGGACCATTTGAGAAGATACCGGGAAACAGAATTTCAGCTTGGTTACCCCGAGTCTGAAAATGTAGTTGTGGAAGTTGAGAGTGGAAAAGTTGTTACAGAGGTGAATTCCCAATTAAGACAAAATGGGCACGGTATGCCTCAGCCAGCAAATTTCACAGAACAACAGGCATGTCTCAGGGACTGATGGAAAGGAAACCCAGGGAGATAATAGCCCCAAAGAGATTTGGATAGGAATGAAATGTTGGGGTTGATGATGTGAATACATCTTGACAGAAGGATACTATATATATGTGAATAATTAACCTTGTATCATTTTAAATCTGCTACATATTTTTTTCTTTTCTTTGGGGTTTGTTGTTGCGTATCTGTTTTTGTCCTTATCAGAGCAATAGGTGAAGCTGAGGTGGAGAGTGTTATGAGCTGGGTGAAACCTTGTTATAAGATTGAGACTGACAGGTATGAATTCACCGTTTAATTAACATAACTGGAAGCATAAGCCCCACCTAAGACAAAAGGAGTATGTGAACGCACCCAAGAGGTTTTGGCCGAGTTGTTTATGAAGGGGGGAAGGAGAGAGTGACAGAGAGAGACAGCATGAAGGAGCAGTTGAATGCATGATGGCTGACCCCGGGAGAGATCTGGGGAGATCTTTTTGGGTCAGGGGGCAGGCTAAAAAGAGTGTTCTTGGTGCTGTGAGAAAAAGAAACGGTTTTCTGCTATTTGATTCCTCCTGCGTTCAGAAACACAGGACTTTTAAAATAAACATCACAGACATACCTAACTACCACCAATTTCCACTCCCAGCTGGAACACCCATGGAGTCCCAAACTTTGACTAGCCGCTCAGATCAAAAGAGGCAATAGTGTAGCTTTTAAAATAGAAGAATATGTTCCCTTACTCTGGAACAAGTCTGCTTCATCAAACTGTATATAATTTTAAACTATTAAACCCTTTTACTTGCTCTTCCATTTAAAGGTGCAATTTGAATACCTGGGAAATCAATATCTGCTTTGCTATGTGATTATGCCCAAATAATTGAAATATCAGAAGGGCAGCGAGCCACAAAGCCTTTGTATTGAGGCAATAAGGCATAACGACAGTGCTTTCAGCACAAAAGTAGTTCTAAATGTAATTGAATGAAACTTTTAAATGTAACTGTTTTTAGCAAATCCATAGAGGTCTTTAAAGTGCAAAAAAAAAAAATTGCAAAATACCAAGACTATTTTGTGTCATCAGTTTTTAAGAAGAGATCCCCATTGAGGTCCGTGGGGAGCTTTGATTAAAAAAAAAAAGAGATGGCTTTTCATAGCCCTAACTTTGTGATGCTGCACTAACATGGTAAATAGAATCCACAGCAACACCACACAGAGAAAGAACTTTATGCAAATACTTCATACTTAAGGGTAAAGTGACCAGACAGATTTTGGACAGGTCTGAATGATGGAAACAAGCTATTTCGTCTCACATGGTCATACTAGAATACATACTTTATGGAAATCCTAACTTATCTGAAAAAGAAAAAAAAAGAAAAATGTCTGGACAAGGGATATGCTAAATTCAAATTACATTTCCACAGGAAAAAAAAGATTTTCCTTTAAAATGTAAAATCAGGAGAATTTGTGGGTGAAGAGCAAGTCAAGGTGAATATAAATTAGGTGCAAAGCAGAGCAAAGAGAAAGACAACCCCTTGTCAAAGAATGACTGCAATATTATTTCAAAGGTATTCAGCATGATTGTGGGCTAATAGCTTTAGAACAGAAGTAAGCATGAAAGTTGGGTAGCTCACTAAATGAAGAGCTAGCCTTTCAGCTCTAGGACTCTAATTTAAATCCTTTTTTCACACCTAAGTGAAATGAGTGGCTTCATTTTAGTCCCTGGTGAACAGTAAATAACTACCACATGTAATTTGACAAAGTTTAGCACAACCAACAACCCTTTCGTCGGTAGAACACCAGACCTCCGCTAGTACAAAGACTGAATTATCTCTTTCTTCCTTTGAGAGGACTACTTTTCAGAAGCTGTTTGTTGTAAGCAAGACTTTTTTGTAGCAGTTCATGCTATTGCTAACTGCTCTGTACTATTCATTTAAACTCAAAACTTTAAATTTTCAGAATTCCAGAAATCTATATCAAATGTGAGGGAAGAGGGGACTCAAATGTGTCTGGGTTTTTAAAGATGTGATTCTGCACTCTATATCCTTTCACTTTCTCTGTTTTGTTCCTGTACAAATTCCAAAGAGCCATCTCTTCTTCTCAGTGCTTCCATCTCTGTTTGTTTTTTATTTGGTTCCAGAGTCATACTGATTCATAGGGCTCTTTTTCTTTTCTCTCAATGTTTCTAGAAAGACTTCTGTCTCTCTTGTTTCCAAAGGTCCATCTTTTTAACCATGTACTCCTACACTCCTTCCTCTGCTCCCAGAACATTATTTTTCTTTCAGCTTCCACAGCATCTCACTCAGGTCCAATACCATTAAATCCAACCAGTGTTCTGCTCAGAAGGGATGCAAAGTTATCTTATCAGATGCCAAGTTCTATCCCTCAGTTACCAACTATAGCTTATCCCACTCTTTACTTCACCCCCATGATCACCTATAGCTTAATATAATCAGTTTGAAATTATAGACTAGACAGTAAGCACTACTTGGATATGACCATTTTATAGTAATGTACAGGAGTTTTCAGGGGCATATACTATAATAAATATTACAGCACAATTAATTTCCATCACTTATTAACTTTTTTAACGTTCTCTTAGACTGAAATTTCCATTCTGGTTTACAGCCCTAAAGTGTGGAGATTATTGCTTTAAATCTGAAAGTTTGGTAAAGTTCTCTCAGCTGCTTTTTCAATTACCTCAGCAGAAAAAATACATACCATACTTCTTGCCATTTAAAAATGTAAGAAGTAAGACATTTTTGTGTAGTAACAATTTAAGTTGCTGGACTTTAAAATCTCAGGTTTTACATGTTGCTAGAGATCAGTGTGATAATAAGAAATATGTTTTCCATATTGTTGTTATATTTTAAATGTGGCTCTACTCTAAAAAGCAACACTATAAAATTGGATTTTAGGATACCATGACCAAATCTGCTAAGTTTACATGTACAAACATGTATTTTATTTACCTTAACAGTCAGCTCTGCAAACTCAGTCTGAACCCTAAAAGTCAACCTGGGTCCTTTTGTCTTGTGCATTATTACCAGTAATGAGGGTTCAGAAGACCAAAGCAGGTTCTCAGTTACACCTGTGAAACCAGATTATTTTCCTTGGAACTGAACAAACATTGTGAATACATATTTAGCAAACAATTCTATTAGCAGTATGTCAAATGGAACAAACTCCTGCTTGTTCAGTTGAGCCAATTGGTTCTCCAGTGCTAAGATGCAAAACTAGTTTGAGGATAACATTTTCAGTCACCCCTAAGGCTTTGTCTACACAGACTATGGAAGGGAGCCTCCCAGCCTAGGTCAACGGACTCGGGCTAGCATGGGTTGGCTGAAATTAGCTATGTAGACAGCGCTTCGAAGTTGTGGCTTGGGGTGGAGCTCAGACTCTGAGGCCCATTCTCTCCTTAAGCTTCAGAGCCCAAGTTCAAACTTCAACACAGCTATTTATAGAATGCCAACACGAGCCCTGCAAACCCAAGCCTGTCGACCCAGGCTGGGAGGCTGCGTAGAATAGCTCCTAAATCACTTAGGGTATAAGTCTCATTTTCAAAAGAAATTTAGACACCTATCTGGACCTAACTGCCTCTTTGGACGCTTAAGTCCCACATTAGGATCCACTGATATCCACAAAACCACTGCTCAGTTGTCACCTAACCCTGTAGGCAGCAGCTGCCTAAAATCTCCAGGTTGCCAAAGTTTCTGCCAGAAGGCACATGCAAAGCCAGCTACATCTTGAGGCTGCCCCACAGATAACAAGTTACTCAGGGCCCTAGTGCAAGCCAAAGTCCTTGTGGGATTTCCAAACTGAACATTCCCCGTTCTATCTTGCCTGCAGAGCCAAGTCCTCTAGGTGAGCTCAGAGCATGCCTACAGAAGAGGCCCTGCACAAAAGACCACCATTAAATTGTGGGGCTGATTGGCTTGTGTGCATTCCCCCAAAATACCAATAGCTAAGTGATTAGAGCACTCACCTGGGACAAGGCCGATCCAAATCTCTGCCTCGCTTGACTTGAACCTGGCTCACCAGGGGACACTGGTGCAGTCCTGAATAGGCAACTATCGGAACACCCCTGCCAGCCTGACCTCGCATGCATGCTCTGCAGAGGATGTCATTTAGCTCCATGTGATAGGACTGTAACGCCATGCAGAGGATGCAATTTTGTTCTCAGAGTGGTTAATTTTAGAACATATGGGAGTTGCCCAAAAGCAGTGCCATAGGGCTCCAACTAATGTTTGTTTGTTTGTTTTTTACTTTTATTCTTCTTTTCCCCTTTTGTTTGTTTTTTTTTAATTAGAAAATAAAATGAAATGCAAAAGAGAATGAATTGCTAAAGTTACTAATTTAGGCCCTGCTCCCATGTGGAATTATGGAATAAATACAAAAAAAGACAGGAAATGACAAAGTTAGTGTTCTCATAGAAACACTAATTGACCCTTATTGTTGAATACTTAACATAGTATTTTAAATTACTAGTTACTGGATACTCTTAAACATATACCTTATTACACCCACAGTGCACCCTGAATCATTCCACCTGCAACCCCATTGACTTGGATAAGGATGTGCAATATACATCATATTGCATATGAGAATCTTAACTTCTTAATTTCCAGACTTCTTTTGTGTGGAAGAGCACATCCTGATCCCATTAAGTTAATGGTTCAACTCCCATTGACTTCAATTGGCTCAAGATGGTGGGGTCCCTCAGGGCTTGGTGCTTGGCCCTATATAACATTTTTACCAATGACCTGGAAGAAAACATAAAATCATCACTGATACAATTTGCACATGACACAAAAATTGGGGGAGCAGTACATAATGAAGAGGATAGGTCACTGATTCAGAGAAATCTGGAACATTTGGTAAACTTTCACAAGCACACAAGATTCATTTTAATATGACTAAATGTATACATCTAGTAACAAAGAATGTAGGCCATACTTACAGAATGAGAGGCTCTATCCTAGGAAGCAGTGATTCTGAAAAATATTTGCGGGTGAATAATCAGCTGAACATGAGCTCTCAGTGTGACATTATGGCCAAAAGAGCTAAAGCTATCCTGGGATGCAAAAACACAGGAATCCTAAGTAGGAGTAGAGGGATTATTTTACTTTTGTATTTGGTACTGGTGCGATCACTGCTGGAATACTGTGTCCCGTTCTGATGCTCACAATTCAAAAAGGATGTTGATGAATTGGAGAGGGTTCAGAGAAGAGCCATGTGAATGATTAAAGGTTAGAAAACATGCCTTATGGCAATTGAGCTCTTTGAGTCTATCTATTTAGTTTACCAAAGATAAGGTTAAGGGGAGACTTGATTATAGTCTCTAAGAATCTGTATGGGGAACAAATATTTGATAATGGCCTCTTCAATCTAGCAGAAAAAGAGATAACATGATCCAATGGCTGGAAGTTGAAACTAGACATATTCAGACTGGAACTAAGGCATATATTTTTTAATGGTGAGAGTAATTAACCATTGGAATAATTTACCAATGGTCATGGTAGAGTCTCCATCACTGGCAATTTTTAAATCAAGATTGGAGGGTTTTCTAAAAGTTCTGCCCTAGGAATTATTTGCGGGAAGTTCTATGGCCCGTGTTGTACAGCAGGTTGGATGATCACAGCGGTCCCTTCTGGACTTGGAATCTATGAACCTATAAGAGTCAACTTTACATTTGCAACCATACAACTGACCACATCTGTACAGCTCTTTGCATGAAATACAGTCTGCGCCGCACTTTCAGATGTGCTGAACACTTACAGATCTTGACCGTTGACTTCAGTGGGGATAGTGAATGTGCTCAGCACTTGTGAAAAATCAGACTTTATATATGCTGCAAGGGCCAGATCATGCAGCCCTTACTCACAAAGCAGAGCAGTCCAACTAGGCTTTATCTATCCTAATAAAAATGGCTGTAACACCGCTGAAATAAGGACTGCAGGGTTGTGCCCTTATGTTAGTAACAACTCTATTTATAATTTTTTTCTCCACACATAGCAATACGTAACATTAACCAGATTAGCCAGATCTGATTGTATTGAATAAAGCCTTTAACTTCTTTAAAGATTTCCATTTATTTTAATTTAAAGAAGAATATTCAGATTTTTGGTTTCATACAAAGTTCTTTGCAATACTGTCATTTTGCTGACTCGTGGATAGGTCACACTTTCTTTGCTATGAAAGCACGACAGAAAGGTAATTTAACCATCTTTGTGAAAATGATAGGTAGTGGCACAGTACTGAAAACAAGAAAGTGCTTTTATCTCCCGTTCATGCACAGTACAGTGCATTTATTTGATTTATAATTGAAAAATATCAATACAAATAAATCAGTAAACTTCAAAAGGAGAATATTCTTCTTCTCCTCTCTCAGAATTATAGTCTATCCTTCTCTTGTGCTCATAAACTGAAGATTTTCCATTAACCAATAGGATTTAAGTATTTTTGTCTCATGTCAATCTACTTTAGCTGCTGTTATTTTCAAATATCCAATGAGTTTTGAAGGAAAATAAACAAACAAATAATAAGAGTTGAAACATTATTGCCTGTTCATGGCACGAATGTTTCATAACCCAGATCATCAAAGTAAGGCTTCAAAATTTATCCTTTCCAACTTGATATATATATAGTGGTTTAAATGGAGAGTCACCACTTCTAGCACACAACCCACATCTTATATTTGAAATATTTTTTAAGAACTTGGAAATGATTACTTCCATTAAAATTATTCACATTCATTTAAGCCAACATTTTTTATTCACATCTTTAAACAGAAGTTCTCCATTTAATATAAATAAATAAATAATACCACACAACTACTGTGATCTGCTTACAGCAAAACTGCAAGGAGAGAATTATATTGTGACTTGACGTGGCACTTAAATTCACCCTTCTAAAAAACCCTAAAATATCACATCAAGGAGAATTTCAAAGACATCCCCTTTACCATGTCTGTACAGAAGACTCTTTTCCTCATTTTCAGAAGCTATTCAAGGCCACAATATGAACAATATGTTGTCTGCAGAATTCCTTTAAAACCCCATGCTTAAGAACTCAAGTTTTCTCTTCCATGTTTCATGAGTGAGATTCAGAAATTTACTGTTTTAGGTCACATTTAATGATTAAACATCTTATTTGATACTGACTATCATGGAAGATTTTTGACAGAGAAAAACCTATTATATCCACTGATTAGCAGTTTCAATATGTGTCTCGTATGATAAATGGCCGAACTTCACTGTTTATTACCATGGAATCAGGATTTTTTTCTAAAAAGGCACATTGCTCAGTAAACCTTGAGGAAAATATTCTAGTGCTGCCACTACTTCTTATCTATTTGGCTGGAGTATACTGATCTGTAAAGGTATTACCAAAGGAAAATCAATATGATGGTACCAAATTAAAAATGGCACCTACCTCATCATCATCATGAAGGAAAAACAGAAGAGGCCAAGGAAGCAAGTATCTCATTATCATGTGTGACAAAGCTTTAATTAGGGTAATTTTTCAAGTCTGTATGCCTGTTGGACTGCTGCTATCATATATCAGTGCTTCCTCAAATATTTAAGATCAATTTAGCTCCTTTCCTATTGACAAGGCATCTCTATTCAAATGAGTAATAGATTCAGCAAAGTTCTTACTGAACCCTTCAGGGATGCACAGCAAAAATGTGGTAAGGAAATAGTGCAAGCTCTTTGAGGGAAAGGGCGGTATTTTGTTCTATATTTGTACACTGCCTAGCACAATGGGGCCCTGGACCACAACTGGAGCTTCTGGGCACTACCACAAAACAAAAAAGATCATAGAATCATAGAATATCAGGGTTGGAAGGGACCCCAGAAGGTCATCTAGTCCAACCCACTGCTCAAAGCAGGACCAATTCCCAGTTAAATCATCCCAGCCAGGGCTTTGTCAAGCCTGACCTTAAAAACCTCTAAGGAAGGAGATTCTACCACCTCCCTAGGTAACGCATTCCAGTGTTTCACCACCCTCTTAGTGAAAAAGTTTTTCCTAATATCCAATCTAAACCTCCCCCACTGCAACTTGAGACCATTACTCCTCGTTCTGTCATCTGCTACCATTGAGAACAGTCTAAAGCCATCCTCTTTGGAACCCCCTTTCAGGTAGTTGAAAGCAGCTATCAAATCCCCCCTCATTCTTCTCTTCTGCAGGCTAAACAATCCCAGCTCCCTCAGCCTCTCCTCATAACTCATGTGTTCCAGTCCCCTAATCATTTTTGTTGCCCTTCGCTGGACTCTCTCCGATTTATCCTCATCCTTCTTGAAGTGTGGGGCCCAAAACTGGACACAGTACTCCAGATGAGGCCTCACCAATGTCGAATAGAGGGGAATGATCACGTCCCTCGATCTGCTCGCTATGCCCCTACTTATACATCCCAAAATGCCATTGGCCTTCTTGGCAACAAGGGCACACTGCTGACTCATATCCAGCTTCTCGTCCACTGTCACCCCTAGGTCCTTTTCCGCAGAACTGCTGCCTAGCCATTTGGTCCCTAGTCTGTAGCTGTGCATTGGGTTCTTCCGTCCTAAGTGCAGGACCCTGCACTTATCCTTATTGAACCTCATCAGATTTCTTTTGGCCCAATCCTCCAATTTGTCTAGGTCCCTCTGTGTCCTATCCCTCCCCTCCAGCGTATCTACCACTCCTCCCAGTTTAGTATCATCCGCAAATTTTCTGAGAGTGCAATCCACACCATCCTCCAGATAATTTATGAAGATATTGAATAAAACTGGCCCCAGGACCAACCCTTGGGGCACTCCACTTGATACCGGCTGCCAACTAGACATGGAGCCATTGATCACTACCCGTTGAGCCCGACAATCCCGACAATCTAGCCAGCTTTCTACCCACCTTATAGATGAACAACAGTAAGAAAGAGAAGTGGTTTTGGAACCTCTACCTGAATGTTCTCTTTGGCACATTCCTGGTCATTAGATTTTCAACAATTGCACAAATTTCTTGTTTTTTATTAAATGCCATTTAAGAGAAACCTGACATTCGTACAGGAAGTATGACAAATTGATAACACTCTTCAGCTGAAGTTGCCCATTTGTAGTACTTGACTGGTTCAGGAGCCACGTGCATACATATTTTATCAAGCTGCACATTGGCAAACAAAATCTCCAACACCCCAACCCCAGCAAACCACTTTACTGATACGAGTATACAAGGAGTATCAGAGATTCATGTCACATCCACCAGGACTAATGCTATGAACAGGCCCAAACCTGCATGGAAATCCAGAAGCAAGCATCTCCTCACCCATGCAGAATTCCACAGACTGCAGGGAGAGTCTTCATGAGGCCCATGCCATGCTTTTCACTAGCTGGCCCCCTTTCAAGAATGGAAGTACAATGAAAGGGAATTCTTGACTAGATACAATGCCCCCAATTCAAAATATTTTTTAAAGTTTTGTTGTTTCTCAGTCTATAAATAAGGACAAGATTAGTTTCCTGACTTCTGGAAAATAAGCAGGGCCTCTGACACCTGTCACACAAATTTTACACAACTGAATCTGCTTTAAGGTAACTTTATTCATCTATTTCTTACCATACTATTTCCAGAGAAGCAAAATTCTGTTGTCTTGACTTAATATCTGTGCTAGAACATTCCATTTTGTCACTTGTGGAGAGATTTCTAAATCCGTGGTGTCCTTCTTATGTCTAGGGATTTATGAACTAGTGCAGATAAAATAAGAAACAACTTGAGCTTTTATTGACATCTCAAAGACCTTTGCTGACCATTGAAGTGTGATCAAACCACAGTTAATTTTAATTTAATTTTGTATTCCTCTGCAGTTCCAGGTTTGGATCAGATGCAGATATCACAGGCCAGGCCCAAAACATCCTAAGTGAACTGGTTCCATGGAATTTCCATCTGATTGGCAGGTCCATGCAAACAGTTTAAACAGTTCCAGAGGAACTGGGACTGGGCACATAAAGGGCCCTGTTTAGTTGTTTTTTTTTAATTGCTTGCTCTTTCTTCCATTGTGGGGCCCTAGCCTTCTCTGTTTAGCATCCTGAATGCTATATTTGGGGTCCCGTTTAGTGCCCCAAATGGTGTATTCAGGGTCTGTTTAGTGCCCCAGATGCCCTCTCAGGCCATAATCTCCATGTTTCAATTGAATACTGTCTAATACATAGCTGAAATCAGTCTGGCACACCTGTGTGTTAGTATTGTTAAAATAAGTTATATAATTATAAGAAAGTGTTTAGTCTTTATTGAATGCAGGTAAGTTTCTGTATGCATTAATCACATTTATAAGATCTGTATCCCGTATGATAAGGTAAAATATTTGAGCATCTGCACTGTAAACCTTTGTAACTGTGTAACCCATCAGACAGGAGAGGGACATTAATTACTGTGACATGCTGGTCTCCAATAGAAGGTATTATGTCCTTCCCAACAAGGAAATCCTATCAGTACCAGAAGAACTAGAGTGGCACACCAAAGTAGACAAAATACTTTGTTGTTTATGCCACCCCACCTAAGGTGACTAGATACAAAGTGTGAAAAATCAGGATGGCGGTGGGGGGTAATAGGTGCCTAGATAAGAAAAGACCCCAATATCAGGACTGTCCCTATAAAAGCAGAACACCTGGTCACCCTAACCACACCCCATATGAAGATGAATCTTGCAAGCAAATGAATTCTTTCAATCGCCTGAGTTTGCAGCTCAAAGCAGAATGGGGGGAAGGATATAAAAAACCCAAATAAGAAGGAACTGTGTCTTCATGCTGCTTGGACTCTGGGAGGCAAGGTTGACTAGGCATAAGCAAAAAATCACCCATGATTAGCCTGGGTTAGCCTTAAGGGACACAGAGAGCATGCTTATTATAGAAAGTTCTATTACTTTTTGAAACTTAAGATTTTGACTCATTTGTGTGTACATATGTTTACCTGTTTTAACTTTGCAAATAACTTTCTTGTTTCCCTTTCCTATACAATAAATCTTTAGATAGTTTATTATAGTATTGAATACAAGCGTGTTCTTTGGTGTGAGATCTAAGGTGCGTGCAATTGACCTGGGGTAAGTGACTGGTCCTTTGGGAGTGAGAGTAGCCTGGATATTGCTCTGATATTAGATGTAAAGGGTCATTTATCAAAAAGGTAAGCTGTCAGAAATATAAAGGGAAGGGTAAATACCTTTAAATTCCTCCTGGCCAGAAGAAAAACCTTTTCACCTGAAAAGGGTTAAGAAGCTAGGATAACCTCCCTGGCACCTGGCCAAAATGATCAATGAGGAGACAAGATACTTTCAAAGCTGGAGGGGGGGAGAAATAAAGGTTCTTTCAGTCTGTGAGTTGCTTTTGCCGGGACCAGAGCAGGAATGCAGGTCAGAACTCCTGTAAAGGGCTAATAAGCAATCTAGTTAGATATGCATTAGATTCTATTTTGTTTAAATGGCTGATAAAATAAGTTGTGCTGAATGGAATGTATATTCCTGTTTTTGTGTCTTTTTGTAACTTAAGGTTTTGCCTAGAGGGATTCTCTATGTTTTGAATCTGATTACCCTGTAAGGTATTTACCATCCTGATTTTACAGTGGTGATTCTTTTACTTTTTCTTCAATTAAAATTCTTCTTTTAAGAACCTGATTGCTTTTTCATTGTTCTTAAGATCCAAGGGTTTGGGTCTGTGTTCACTTATGCAAATTGGTGAGGATTTTTATCAAGCCTTCCCCAGGAAAGGGGGTACAGGGTTTGGGAGGATTTTGGGGGGAAAGACGTTTCCAAACGGGCTCTTTCCCTGTTTTATATTTGTTAGACACTTGGTGGTGGCAACAATAAAGTCCAGGGGCAAAAGGTAAAATAGTTTGTAACTTGGGGAAGTTTTAACCTAAGCTGGTAAAAATAAGCTTAGGGGGTTTTTCATGCAGGTTCCCACATCTGAACCCTAGAGTTCAGAGTGGGGAAGGAACCTTGACAGGTAACCCCCCTAAGCTTATTTTTACCAGCTTAGGTTAAAACTTCCCCAAGGTACAAACTATTTTACCTTTTGCCCCTGGACTTCATTGCTGCCACCACCAAGAGTCTAACAAAGGTTATTTTAGAGAAACTGACAAAAGACAATTTGGATCTGGCTGATTGGAGGGGATAAAGCTATGACAATGAAGCTAACATGGCTGCAGCATACAAAGGTGTTCAAAATCAAACTGAGCAAGTAAATCAGTACGGGTCTTTCATCCCATGTGTTACCCACTCACTGAATCTTGTTGAAGAAACTATTGCAATGGTTGTTCCCCAAGTTGTTCTATATTTTGGAAGTGTTTGAAGATTGTATACCCTGTTTTCCACTTCTACTTCTTGTTGGGATGCATTGAAAAAGCATATTAGCATTACATTAAAATGCCAAAGAACAACAAGATGGTCAATCTATCTGCTACAAAATCAGGTTGAGTGTGTACCTGACATTTTCAGGGAGATCAAGGCTTCACACAATCTTACTCCAGAACTTAGGTTGGCAGATGATAGCTTACAAAGATTTCAGAGTTTTCATTTCTTGTTTTGGTCAAAAAAAATTAAACCTTGTGAGCAAAAAATTGCAGAGTCCAGATCTGGATTTTCAAATGGCTCAGTTGATTTGGTACTCTTTGAGATGCCTTATTGGAATTAAAGCCTTCAGGGTTCATTATATATAAGGAAGCAGCTGCTTCACAGGCTGAAACATTAAAAAAAAGCAGTGCCAGAAAATACAGGAAATCTTGGAGACAAGGAAACTATTCTTTTGAGATGAGATTTCTAGCCTAGGAGGCCAAAAAAGCCACAGTTGCACAATCAAGAAAGTACATTTGGCTCAGAGCCCATCCTGTTCAGTGGCAAAGGGAAGTCACAAATTAGAAATAAAAAAAGCAACATATAACAAACAGAAAAAGGGGAAATAGCAATCAATATAAATTAGAAGTTATAAAGTGTAGAAAATTGCAAAGGGCTGCTAAATTACTCAAGACTATAACAGGGTTCTAGTTATAAAAGAACTAGATAAATTCATGGAAGATAGGTCCACCAATGGCTATTAGCCAGGATGGGCAGAGATGGTGTCCCTAGCCTCTGTTTGCCAGAAGCTGGGAATGGGCCACAGGGAATGGATCAATTGATGATTACCTGTTCTGTTCATTCCCTCTGGGGCCCCTGGTATTGGCCACTGTCAGAAGACAGGATACTGGGCTAGATGGACCTTTTGGTCTGACCTAGTATGGCCATTCTCATATGCTTAAAGACATAAGGGAAAAATCCATGGCTGAGAAGGCTACAGATAAGAAGAATGAGGGTTTTTAAAAGTATACTAGGAACAAAAGAAACCATAGCAATGGTATAGTTCCATTATTAGATGGAGATGGTAAAATTGTTAGTAATTATGCAGAAAAGACTGACGGGGTCAATAAATATTTCTGTTCTGTATTTGGAAAGAAGTACGATGAACTCTTCATAGTATATGAGTGCTGAAGTTTTTGTAGTTCATTAGTAAATTAGGAGGATGTTAGACAACATCTGTTAGGTATAAACATTTTTAAAACCTGGATAACCTGCAACCAAGATTCCTAAAAGAGTTGGCGGAAGAGATCTTTGGCGAACTGATGTTAATGGTCCCTTCTCATATTAAACTCTATTAATCTAATATCTAAATCAAAGAATTTAGAAAATTTCAGTCAAGCACATGGATGTCTGGGTGCTTCTCTGAACTGATCTTTTGAGGTTTGTCCATCACTGTTACAATGTCATAAGCAATTACTTCCATACAGTAATGTTTGATATTCAAACACACACAAAAAACACTTATAAGAGTGATTTTATTCCTGAATTTTTGCTTCATCACTCATTATGGATGCACTGAATGACTTAAAAAGGAGACTAAAACCATGCAGCCCTTGGACATACGCTTGCATGCATAATGTCTACCTTAAAACTAAACCTATTGAAAATGGTTTCCTCCTATTGGGAAGAAATACAAAGCTGTTTACCACAATTACAGTTTTCAATACACCACAATTTCTATCTGTGCTATCTGAGTGAGGAGACATGGTATTGAGCACAGCAAGGGTGCATAAAACATTAAGTCTCTCTCCTTCACACCAGGATCTTTCTCCACAATAATATCCAGAGTGGAAAGCCACTTACCAGAATGCTTGAATGACACATTGTTAAATGGGCCTGCAATCACATCCAGTATTTGCTGTATTCAACATCTTCTTAGAAATGCTGGGTCATCATTCAAGCTGTAAAGGTTGGACCCTAGGAACCTCCCTCTCCCCCATACTCACACCTTACATAGCTGCAATATTTGTACAAACTATGCTTTGTGAGGTATCATATAAAAACGAATAACATGCTGATCATTAATATCATTGTAAAATGCATGTGTTATCCTTCTATGTGAAGTTATGAATTCCCTTGTTATAATGTTACTAAGATATGTTTAAGACAAAGACAGCCTAGCCTAAGTAAAGGTGATAAAGAGGTCTGTTCTAGATAAAGGAATGTGGGTTTATCCTGGGACCGACATGGCTACAACAACTCTGCATACACATTTTTTTCCTTCTCATTTTTACCCAGTAAGGCGCCAGTTCTGGAATGATCATTGTCTGTGGGAAAGATTCTACCTGTAGAGCTCATTGAATGATTGGGACCTAAATCTATCCTGTGTTTAGAAGCACATTAGACTAAAACAAATCTTATTTTTTCTCTAAACAGCAGAGCAGATGCTGGCTTTGAATTGGCTTCATTTTTGATCTGTGCAAGCATCAAGATCATTAGTTCATTTGCTATGTGTCTTCAGTTGCTTATTCAATTATAAGCAGATTAAAATCATGTTTTGAAAAAGGTGATAATCAAATGTATTACAATAAATACTCAATATTAAACTCTCCATAGACAGGACTACACACAGAAGGCCTAGTTGAAGGAATCCGATGTGGTCTGGCTATAGCAGTCTTACTTGAGTGGTCAGTAAGGGATGGGATCTAGCAGAGGACCTGGCTCTAGTGGACACTGTCTGAGTTTACTTTGTGTTGCAAAGCAGCTGCATAAAAGGAGAGTTAACCCCAGGTCTGCCTTGATTAAGTTTTGTAACACAAGCTCTATGTGGTCAAAGGCTAGTGGGGAAACTTAAGGCAGTTCCCAGGTGAAAAGTAAAGGACACAGTCAATGTGCTAATAAAGCAAAAAGAGAGCCTTCAAGGGTGACAGGGAAGGCAGCTATTTATTGGCAGCAATGCTTGACCCAATGGCATCCAGTGTGGGATTTCTGCAAATGGAGTTACCCAGGAGTTGTTTTGGCCATCTTTGTTCAAGATAAACAGGACTTGTGAATGTTTTATGAACAAGTTACTCTAGAAAGGACCCTGTGATAAACAGTTGCTGTCACCATTTCTTTTTTTGTTCCCACACAATGGGAAATTGAAGTAAAGCCCTCCTCCCCCCCATTGCAAAGCCCCCATATCTACTACAGCTCAGCAAAGTGGCAACAATAACAACAACATGGAGACTGATAGTCCCAAAGCTATGACCTTTAGTATAAATATCAACCATTCTTAATGTGTGAGGAAGAAATTGCCTAGTTATGTGTCAAAAGAATACTGCTCTGTGTCAGTATAATAAATACAAAATAAGATGCAAACTCCATATGATGTAAATTCACTTTAATAAACGATGCAAATTGATTATTAAAGTATCTCTTTCAATGTGGGATTTGGAAAGTTTAAAGATCAATAGGTTAATACTATATACTATATTCCAGCAGTTAGCTGTGCCAATTGCTTCAAATAAATGACATTGCTTAACCTTACGATTAGTAAATTATGTAACCTTATCAGCCAGTTATGCACAAAATCAACTAAAATATATTCAGAACTAAATACCTGAAATATATTTTTCAAAACAGCACAAATCAAATCAATGACCAACTAGCTGGATCAGTAACAGAGAGGGATGGGCTCCATTGCTTCAGACTGATTAAGTTAAGTTCAAACTGTATCCAAGCTTTATGATTCAAGGCTACTGTTAATAACACTATTATTTAAAAACTACCTCCCCTTTCTGCCAAGCTTCTCTGGGCACTGCATCAGCACATTCAGAATAAATTACATCAGACCAAAAGAGAAGGAAAACTTTCTCAGCAGTCCAAAGTTCACAATTTTATAAGATGCAATAAGACCAGCCTCACCTTTCTTGGTATTGTCCATTGTCAGTGATCAACTGAGATAGTTACAACAGGGTGAAACAGTCTGAGTAAATCACACTGTACACCATCTGATGGTCACTACCATCTGACAGGCTATGGCCAAGGACCATACTATGGCCAAGGAACAGTATAACCTTTTTGCTTCAGGTCATAAGAACAGTCATACTGGGTCAGACCAGTGGCCCATCTAGCCCAGTATCCTGTCTTTCGACAGGTTTCAAAATAGCAGCCATGGTTAATCTGTATCCGCAAAAAGAACAGAAGCACTTGTGGCACCTTAGAGACTAACAAATTTATTAGAGCATAAGCTTTCGTGAGCTACAGCCCACTTCTGGCAGTGGCCAATGCCAGATACTTCAGAGGGAATGAACAGAACAGGGCAATTATCAAGTGACTCAAACCCTTTCAAGTCCCAGCTTCTGGCAGTCAGAGGTTTAGGGACCTCCAGAGCATGGGGTTGCATCCCTGACCATCTTGGCTAATAGCTATTGAGGGACCTATCCTCCAGAAACGCATCTAATTCTTTTATGGACCTAGTTATACTTTTGGCCTTCAGAACATCACCTGGCAATGAGTTCCACAGGTTGACTATGTGCTGTGTGAAGAAGTACATCTTTACATTTATTTTAAACCAGCTGCCTATTATTTGCATTGTGTGACTCCAGGTTCTTGTGGCATAGCTCTTCAGTGTGCCAACATATAATCCTGGTTCAAATTATTGGACTCCAGGCAGCTCATCTGGCAAAATATCTTCTAGATAGTCTAGAGTCCAGTTGCTTTGTTAAAGTATGGTACAGTGTATGCAAATGAATGGCTAAAACTCCAGAATGAAAAGTCTTGCAGGTTGATCCATGTGAGTTAAATAGGATCAGAAAAGTATTGTAGGTTGATTGATACATATACAGTACAGACCAAGGCTATTTGTGTGTCCATTTGAGTGTAATATAACCAGTACTGTCCACAGATTGCTTGGAAAATGAAAAATTCAAGGCCCAATTCACCAATATGCTCCAGATGCTTTGTGCTGCTCTGGCAATGCAGAGCATCCATAAAAATCGTTTCACTGTCCAAATGAATCTGGCTTGGGTCACCAGAAAGATTTTTGTTAAGTACTGTAGGTGGCAAATGCTTGTTCATTGTACAAGTCATGAGACATAAAACTGTTATATAAGTTCAAGTCCTGTCTGTGTCTTCAGTTGCACCACCTCAGCGACAACACGCTCTCCCACAATTCCGAAAGCCATATCAATGAAACTTCCACTGGTATATGCTATATTATTGGTGTGTTCCCTTTTGCACAGCAAGCAACAACAACAGGTCTTAGTAGGAATGTCCCCAAAGTACTATGGTGAAATTCTGGCCCTAATAAAGTCTACAGCAGGCCTCCCATTGACTTCAACAGAGCCTGATTTTACCCTGTGTGTGTAACCTAACGTGGGAAAGAAGCCACAGATGTCAGTCAGGTGTTGAATGTCATGCATGCACAGGTCTATGATGCACTAAGTCCGTGGTAGGCAACAGACCAGTAGGATTTGCTGCCCTGGTTCCCAGTGGGTCCTAGTGAGTACATCATAGCATCACAAATATATCTTTGTAGAGCTGTTTAAAAAATACGAATCCCCCCACCCCCAAAATCATTTCATTTAATTTTTTTTCATTCTAAAAAAACATGACTTTTTTTTACTAAAAATGTTTGGTTTCTCAAATATTTTATGGAAATAATTGCCATTTTTATATCAGTTTTCTGTTTTCCCCTCCCTTTTCATCCTTTCTTTGTTTTTCTCATGTTAAGCTGTTTTGTTGTAGCAGGGTGAATACCCCAGTTATCAGATATTGGAATACAGTATATTCCATCTTGCTGCCATGGGGATAGATACGTTCAACACGCTACAGTTAATGGGAAGTACATGTGTAAATCTTCTATGTGTAGAGCAGAGACTCATGTGTAAACACACTCTGGGTGACTAATTCAATCCAATTCTTTACAACACAGCACCCAGAAATCGACAACAAGGTTAATTTTGCCACTGAAAAGGGGGAGGGAGCAGAAAGAGGAAAAGTTTAAAATTAAAAAATTCATTTAATTAAAAAAAATGTACAATGTACTTTAAAAAATTCTCCCAAAAATGTATCAAATAAAAAATGCTGATCAGCTTAATTTTCCCCTTACCCCAGTGTATGGGGTGTGATCTACAACAAGTTTACACTCAATACATTCTTAAGTCCTGGTCTATACAAGTCCTAGCCATTCACATAAATATAGTTACCTAGGTAACTGCATTGATCAATCTAACATTGATCTCATACAAAATAATGGAACAACTGATAAAGGACTCAATAAGAATTAAAGGAGGGTAATATAATTAATGGCAATCAGCATTGTTTATGGAAAATAGATCTTGTCTAACAATTTGTGGGGGGGGGGATGGTGATGATGATGACGACGACATTACAAGTTTTGTTGGCTGATAAAGGTAATAGTGCTGATGGAATACACTTAGACTTCTATAAATCGGTTGACTTGTTTGCATGATACTTTGATTAAGAAACTAGAACAAAACAAAATCATCACAGCACTTGTTAAATGATTTAAAAACTAGTCAATGGTTAGGATTCAAAATGTGTCATTAATTAATTAAACTAAATAAAGTAATTAAATAGGACTCATCACAAGTGGGTGTATTTTTTAGTCAACTCCCATATAGAACTCTCTGAATAATCAATTTTTTTGGTTCACTGGCTGATCAAAAACAATATTTTTTTTTGGATTGACTTAATTTCTTTTCCTGTTTTCTGAATGAAACAAAGAAAAAAGTTCATTTGGGGTCAAATTATTATTATTAGTAGTAGTAGTAGCAGTAGTAAAGCAAAGGAAGTTTGGAATTGCTATTCACAAAATTAAGGAGGAGGAGCAGGTGCCCCTCCTTCTATCAAAACCCCCAGGATACAGGAAATACAGAGTCAAACCTTCACTCCAACTTATGCATGGGAGGGACTTGAATCCAGGTCTCTTACATCTCAGGTGTGTTCCCAAAATACTGATTAGACTAGAGAGTATTCTGGGCTGGACTTCTTTAAATCTGTCCTCTTGAAGCTGTTCCATTGTGTATAACTAATTAAATATTTATTGGAGCAGGAGGACTGGACCTGGGTATCTCTCCTCCCAGTTGGGCGTCCTAACCACCAGGCTAGAGATTCTATTTCTGGGCCAATAAATATTTATTTAGATATATGAAGTGGAACAGCTTCAACACAAGAGACTGAGCGAGACTCACCCCAAAATATCCCATAGTCCAGTTGTTAGGCATTCACCTGTTCTGTGGGAGAATCAACTTCCAAACCCTGCTCATATTCAGGCAGAGTGAGGACTTGAACCCACGTGAGTGCTTTATGCCCCAAAACAAGAATATATAAGGGGCATGGTAGCATAACCATCTGCTTCACTCTTCTATTTTGAGAAAGGTGCCTAATCCTCATGGTGAAACAAGCCTGAAAAAATTAGGGGAGGGGATTGTGAAACTATATGGGAGTTCATGTCAAATTTTTGAATAGGTTCCATTGGCCCAAAACTGCATTTTTCAGCAAATATTTACCTGAAAACTTTTCCCCAACTTTAGTCCTGTAGGGATCAATTCTTGGCCCTGAACTATTTGACTTTTTCATCAATGACATGGAAGAAAACAAAATTGTTGATTAAGTTTGCAGCTGACACAAACATTGGGGAAGTGATAAATAATGTTACCTAGGTAACTACAAAGCCCTGGCTGGGATGATTTAGTTTTTGTTGGTCCTGCTTTGAGCAGGGGATTGGACTAGATGACTTCCTGAGGTCTTTTCCAACCCTAATATTCTATGATTCTAATGAAAAAGACAGGTTACTGATATGGAGAGATCTGGATAGCTTGGTAAGATGGGTGCAAGCAGACAATATAAATTTCAATATGGCCAAATGTAAAATCATATATTTAGGAACAAAGAATATCAGCCATAATTCAGGACTGGGAACCAATCCTGGGAAGTCACACTTGGGAGTCATAGCAGAGAAGCTGTTGAACATGAACTCCCAGAGCAACACTGTGGTCAAAATGGCTTAGACTATCTTTGGATACCCATCTTTAAAAAAGGGAAGAAGGAGAACCCAGGGAACTACAGACTAGTCAGCCTCACCCCAGTCCCTGGAAAAATCATGGGGCAGGTACTCAAGGAAACAATTTTGAAGCACTTGGAGGAGAGGAAGGTAATCAGGAACAGTCAGCATGGATTCACCAAGGGCAAGTCATGTCTGATTAACCTGATTGCCTACTATGGTGAGATAACTGGCTTTGTGGATATGGGGAAAGCAGTTGACATGATATATCTTGACATTAGCAAAACTTTTGATACAGTCTCCCACAGTATTCTTGCCAGCAAGTCAAAAAAGTATGGATTGGATGAATGGACTATAAGGTGGATAGAAAGCTGGCTAGATTGTTGGGCTCAACGAGTAGTGATCAATGGCTCGATGTCTAGTTAGCCGCCGGTATCAAGCGGAGTGCCCCAGGGGTTGGTCCTAGGGCCAGTTTTGTTGAACATCTTTATTAATGATCTGGATGATGGGATAGCTGTCACCCACAATGACACTAACCTTGGGGAGGAGGTAGATACGCAGGAGGGGAGGGCTAGGGTCCGGAGTGACCTAGACAAATTGGAGTATTGGGCCAAAAGAAATCTGATGAGGTTCAACAAAGACAAGTGCAGAGTCCTGCACTTAGGATGGAAGAATCCCATGCACCGCTATAGGCTGGGGACCGACTGGCTGAGCAGCAGTTCTGCAGAAAAGGACCTGGGGTTTACAGTGGATGAAAAGCTGGATATGAGTCAGCAGTCTGCCCTTGTTGTCAAAAAGGCTAACGGCATATTGGGCTGCATTAGTAGGACATTGCCAGCAGATTGAGGGAAGTGATTATTCCCCTCGATTCGGCACTGATGAGGCCACATCTGGAGTACTGCATCCAGTTTTGGGCCCTCCAATACAGAAAGGATGTGGACAAATTGGAGAGACTCCAGCAGAGGGCAATGAAAATTATTAGGGGGCTGGGGCACATGACTTATGAGGAGAAGCTGAGGGAACTGGCTTGTTTAGTCTGCAGAAGAGAAGAGTGAGGGGGGATTTGATAGCAACCTTCAGCTACCTGAAGGGGGGAATTCCAAAGAGGATGGAACTCGGCTGTTCTTAGTGGTGGCAGATGACAGAACAAGGAGCAATGGTCTCAAGTTGCAGTGCGGGGAGGTCTAGGTTGGATAATAGGAAACACTATATCATGAGGAGGTGGTGAAGCACTGGAATGGGTTACCTAGGGAGGTGGTGGAATCTCCATCCTTACAGGTGTTTAAGACCTGGCTTGACAAAGCCCTGGCTGGGATGGTTTAGTTGGTGTTGGTCCTGCTTTGAGCAGGGGATTAGACTAGATGACCTCCTGAGGTCTTTTCCAACCCTAATCTTCTATGATTCTATGATAGAAAGGAGAATCTCAAGTAGGAATAGGGAGGTTATATTATCTCTGATTTTGACATTGGTGCAACCACTGTTGTGTTCTGCGTCCAGTTCCGGTGTTCACATATCAAGAAAGATGTTGATAAATTTGAGCGGGTTCAGAGAAGAGCCACGAGAATGATTAAAGGCTTGGAAAACATGCCTTACAGTGAAAAATTAAAAGAGCTTATCCTATTTAGTTAATCAAAAAGAAGGTTAGAGGGTAATATGATTTGAGTCTACATATAGCTACATGGACAACATAATTTAATAATGCAGGGGTCTTCAGTCTAGGAGAGTATAGGTATAAAAGAACCAATGGCTAGAAGTTGAAGCTAGGCAAACTCAAATTCAATATAAAGCATACATTTTCACCAGTAACAGTAATTAGTCATTGGAATGACTTTTTCAACTTTTCCAATCAAGATCAGACATTTTTGTAAAAGATATGATCTTGTTTAAACTGGAATTAATTCAGAAAGGTATATGGCCCATGTTATGCATGCATTAGACCAGGGGTGGGGAACCTATGGCCCGTGGGCTGGATCCAGCTCCTTGGTCATTTTCATCCAGCCCGTGGGCCACACATGTTCATTTCACCCGCTGGGCGGGCGGCGGACACTGAGATTTGCGGCTTCTCCCCCATGGTGGGGTGAGCCAGTGTATGTGACTCCAGACCCACAGGGATGTGTGTGTGGGGGGGTGCGCACACAGAGGCTTGAGGCTTTTCGCCCACCGGGCTGTAATTGTGAGCACCAGCTCGCCCTGCCGTGGGGGAAAGCTCCGAGCCTTCGTGCCCCGGCCAGTTGAGTTGAATGCGTGTGGCCCGCCATTGATTTTTTCGGTGGTCAATGGCCTCTGACACAAAAAAAGGTTCCCCACCCCTGGATTAGACAATCACAGTGGTCCTCTTTGGCCTTAAATCTCTGAATCTTTGAAACATCAAATGAAGCACCAGCATTCTGAAGTGATGCACACAGAGTAATACAGAATTTCCATTTGGAAGCTTAGTTTGTAAATGACACTTATTTTTTTTTTCTTTTTCAAAAGATCTAATTGAAAACCATCTAGCTGTGTTGTTTTTAAATGTCATGCCCCGGACTGTAAACAGCTTGCGCTATGCAAAATGTTTTACATTTCACATTCAAACCAGCACAGTTTGGCCTTGTGCCAGTAACACAATGAGGAAAAGTTCCCCTCCCCTCCTCAGAAATTTTGCAGCATTTGACTGGTTACAAATAAAACATTTACATCCATTAATGCACAGAAGGCATTTTTTTCTTCAAATCTGGTGCCTAAAGTTAGGTACCTTGACCAACATTTTCAAAAGAAATAAGAGTCTAAAGTTCGACTCCTAAATCCATATTTTGGCACCTAAATAAGAATCTAGGTTGTAATCATGGCCCCACTAAAATCAATGGGGAAATGTATATGGACTTCATTGGGCCAACAATTTCATTGTTGGTTTCTGAGAGATGATCACCTGGCAATGACCTAAGTGGGAGCTAACTTGAGGCATGCTCCTCCAATCTTTGAAAATCTTGATCCTAATCCAACAATTTTAGGCACCTACATTTGAAACATTAGCAAACATGTAGAATGTGGGACAAGGGGCATTCCACAGTATATTAATGATGCTTCTATTTTTGAAAGCTTTCAGAATGATGCATTCAGATTAAAGTGGAATGAAAAGGAATTTAAATTTCCTTCAAGGCAAAGGTACCTTTCTTTTTCTAGCAACAGCATTTCTCTCGAATCACCTTTTTTTTTTGTGAACTACTTTCTTCGTAGATTCTGGATGCTGTGGTGTAAGGAATTGGATTGGATTGAATTACCCATCTAGAATGTGTTATACATAAAATAGTTTTTGCTTTACACACAGTGGATTTTACATATGTACTTCCCATTAACCCTAGGGTGGTAAACATATACATCCCCATTGCAGCAAATTGATAATATACTGTATCCCAGTATCTGACAATTTACCCTGGAACATCCCGAATCAACAGAACAGTGTGGCATGAGAAAAAAAATGAATAATAAATTGTTCTCTAAGATTTTGGCATCTTGTTTTGATACTAGACTTCTAGGGGAGGTTACTTATTAGAATGAAGGAAAAAATATTGCTACAGGACCTGTGAGCAGGCTGATGGTACTTTATGTTCAGAAATGCCACAGACAAAATTATTTTCTAACAAAGCACTTACCATATTTTCAGATTAAATCTAAAGCTTGAATAAGGATTTATCGGTTTGAAAGTGCTCTGTTTGTGTGGCCTTGTAACACTGATTACATTTTTCCTGTAAGGCTGAAAATGAAAAAGGAGAAAAATAACCTCTCTGTGTGAAAAGACAGAAGGAGGAATCTGTTCTCTGGGTGAGAGCGATCCACTTTCTACACACCCAACAGTGTTGCTGCTATATTGCCCAACATTTTCAAACCTGCCTTTTTAGATTGGAATCAGGAAATAAATAAATATCTTGGTGGAGTCAAATCCTAGACGAGAGTGCTGAGAAAAAGATGTCAGAGAACATTTTAGATATTACTTTAATCTGGAAAAAGATATTTGCTTGATTGAAAATCTCTCTTTAGGAAAAATTACATCTCAGTTGCCTATATGCTGTTTGCAAGTCTAAGCTGTAAGCATATAGAGCAGTGGTGTCACGGTAATCTGCTGGTGGGCCGCGAGACAGTTTCTTTACATTGATTGTCCGCAGGCACGGCCACCTGCAGCTCCCAGTGGCCATGTATTGTTCCCCCTTTCCCCCATTGCACTGTTACAAACACACTTGCAAGGACAGTGGTAACATAAACCTGCACATGTCAATCTAGATGAGAAAAAACAGTGGAGAAATTTGTTTAATAACACCCTACCTACCTTATTAGTTTACAACTTTATCAGAAATTACAAATCTGAGGCCCCAACCCTGCAAATACTTAGGAGTGTGAATAACTTTACACACAAGTAAAGTTATATATATATAAAACACCTTATATGTGTGCAGGATTTGGGACTAGGATTGCAATCCAAAACCCATTAAAGTCAGTATCTCCAGTGAGATTTGGATCATGTGCTAAATTTATGGCAACACCAATAGTTATTTTATAGCATATTCTGACATGAGAATATATAAAGCTCTCAAACCTTTTATTTTTGCTGGGCCCCCCTTTGAAAATATTTCAGGCTGTCATGACCCCCTCAAAAGTGATAGCAAATTACTGTACATACTCATAGGAGCACTAAATGAAGAAAGTAATCAATATCCCTGCAGTCAAAGGCACTGAAGCCTTTCAAAAGTGTAAAGTAGGGTGACCATATTTCAAATTCCCAAATTGAGGACATGCTTGGGGGAGGGGGAATTGAATGCGGGGTACAGTAATACCATACCACTCACTCTTACTTCTGCACTGCTGTGGTGGTGGTGCTGCCTTCAGAGCTGGGCACCCAGCCAGCAGCCACCACTCTCCGGCTGCCCAACTCTGAAGGCCCTCACCAGCAGCAGCTCAGAAGTACTCATAGTAACACCATACATCTCTCATCCCCTCTACAATAGCCTCGGGACCCCTTTTTGGATCAGGACTCCCAATCTGAGAAACACTGATACAGAATATATAGAATATTTATAATATATTCAGATGTGAAATCCCAAAGCAGAAAAATGATAACATGTTTCAAAATGAGTCTGACCTGTGACCCTTATGAAGCACTTACTTTCATTTTATAATTTCTCTGATATGTTTTCTGACACAGCAACAATCCAGTATCTTTTTGCTTTTCATTGTCTCTCTTTCTCTATCCCTCCCCTGTCCCCACCCATCACTTATAGAGCCATGGAAATTCAGCATCACATCTAGAATCACCACATTTAGAACTGCAGGAATATGACATTAGCAGTTAAAATATATAGGAGAATTAAAAAAACCAAAACCCCAGTGTGTGAGGTGAAGTGTGTTGTAACAGTTACAGTGTAACTGAAATTGCACTCCCATCTCCCATAGGTAGTGGGATGTGAAGCAATCGCGATAAAGAGCAGAAATGTACTTCACTCCCACAAAGTCAGCATAAAGACCAGCAAAGAAGACTCAAGAGAAAATCAATCCCTTTTTTGAAATACAGGGAGGGTTGCAAGAGCTATAAATCTTCACTCTTTTTTTTTTTTATGGTCAGGGCTTTGGAGCAGCGTGGAAACCAGCAAGATATTCTCTCCTTTACACACAGAAGACGGTGTTGAAGGGAATGGTGAGAGTCCCTACATAGGAAGAACACTAAGTAGAGGGAGAGGATGGGGCTACTAGGGGAAGACAGCAGTTAATGAGAGAGGGAGGGAGAGAAAAAGAGAGAGATTTGGGATGGGACTGACTAGAGGCATGGGCAGCGAGTGGAGCCCCTCTTTGGGGAAGCTAGCCCCTGGCTAGCCTGTTCCGCCCGCGCCCTCCCCACGGCGAGAGCCACAAGCCCCACCCTACCTGGAGGCCCCCTCCCCCCTGGCTGCAGGAGCCCCAGGCCAGCCAAAGCCCCGAGCCTGAGCCCTCCCTCCACTTGAGGAGCCCTGGGCTGGCTGAAGCCCTGAGCCTCCCTCACCCAGCCCGGAGGAGCCCGGGGCTGGGCGCAGCCACACCATGCCTCCCCTCCCCAGACCCAACCTGCCCAGGGAAGCATCTGTAAAAGCAAAGGTGGGCACATCCGGCCTGCAGGACTGTCCAGCCAAGCCTCTGAGCTCCTGGCAGGGGAGGCTAGCCCCCAGCCCCTCCCCTGCTGTCCCCCCACAGCCTCAGCACAGGCGGCAGGGCTGCGAGCTCCTGCTATTCTGAGCAGCATGGTAAAGGGGGCGGGGGGAGCGGGTGTGTGGATAAGGGGCAGAGGGTCCCTGGCAGCAGGCGGGGTTGGATAGGGGGTGAGGTTCAAGGGGGGCTGTCAAGGGGCGGGGGTGTGGATAGGAGGCAGGGAAGTCAGGGGACAGGGGAAAGGGAGCAGTTGGATGGGGCAGAGGTTCTGAGGAGGGTTTAAGGGGACGGGGGGGGGGGTTGGATAGGCGTGGGTGTTCCAGGGGCCCTGTCAGGGGGCGGGGGTGTGGATAGGAGTCGGGGCAGATAGGGGGCAGGGGCCAGGCTGTTTGGGGAGGCACAGCCTTCCCTACCCGGCCCTCCATACAGTTTTGCAACCCCGATGTGGCCCTCGGGCCAAAAAGTGTGCCCACCCCTGTGTTAGAGGATGCTTTTGATATGCCCCATGCAGATTCCAGGGTGGCAGAAGAGGCAGTATGTGCCTCCGCCACTGCTCTGGAACCTGCACGGGGCATAATAAAGCAAAAACTTCCCTGCCAACCCCCACAACTAGGGGTCCGGCGGCCGCAGCAGCACTGGGGAAGGCAGAGCCTCCCCTGGCCTATTTTACCCGATGCCCATGACTAGAGGACTGGGATGTTGTAGCCAAGTCAGTCCTAGGATATAAGAGAGACAAGGAGGGTGAGATAATATATTTTATTTGACCAACTTTTGTTGGTGAGAGAGAGAGAGAAGCTTCCAAGCTTACATAAAGCTCTTCATCATGTCTGGGAACCTTACTCAGACTGTCACAGCTAATTACAAGGTGGACCAGATTATTTAGAACAAGTAAACACATATTTCAAGGAACCATTCAAGGTGAAGTGACCTGTTAACACCCCTCCAGTCACAGAGAGGAAAGGAAGGTGAGGGGGACATAGATGCTGGAACAAGGGCTGCAGGCAGTGCTGCTGTACCCGCTGGCTTGAAGTCCTTTCCATTATATCTAGGGTTTACAGTTTGGTCAATGGCTCTCCGCACCCCCACTCACAAATTCTTCCAGTACCCTTGGAGGGGGAAGCAACTGGGGTGGGGGGGTTGTTAGTGGCTTACAGATGGTTGTAATAAGCCATAAATCCTGTGTCTATATTCAGTCCATGATTTTTTAGTGTCCAGAAACATTATGAATTTAGTTTCCTAGGCACACCTTCTGAAAATGTTGTGCAGGTTTCCTTTGAGGATGAGTTCTGATAGGTGAGATATAGATTGATCGCTTTGCGAAAAGTGTTCACCCACAGAAGAAATGGGCTTTTTTTGCCTTTTACCATTTATCATTTCCCTGTGTGAGTTCATTCAAAAACATAGTGATTATCTGGTTTCACCCACGTAGTTGCTATTGGGGCATTAGTGCACTGGATGAGGTACACCACATGTTGTGATAGGCATGTGTAGGACGCATATACCTTGCAAGGTATGTTGTGTGTGTTTTTGGGGGGTGGTGTGAATCTTTGTAGCAGTGGAGATATGTCTGTAGGTTTTGCACCTGTTGTTCTTGTAGGGTCTGGTGCCACTTTAGTTGGTGTGTCCACACCAGCATCAACATCCTAGACACCATGATCAACTTCAAGAATAGAACCCCACAAATAACTATATACAAGAAACCTACAGATCACCACACCTACCTTCACAAATCTAGTAACCACCCCAAGCACACCAAGAAATCTGTTATCTACAGCCAGGCCCTTAGATACCACAGAATGTGCTCCAAGAAGAAAGTCTGAGCTATACAGCTTAACACACTCAAAACTGTCTTCACCAAATAAGGAAACTCCACCAGAAAAGTAGATTTAATCATGGAACAGACCGCCCAAATACCCTGAGAGAACCTGCTTCCATACAAAACTAAGATCCTCTTTGGGCTGTACACGCCTAGTTGTCACTTACCATCCCACACTGGAACCCAGATGTGGTATCATCAAACAACTACAACCATTCAGGATGGGGTACCCTTCAAGTAAGAAATCTTTGTGAATACCCTCTTCTGCCCTTCAAACAACCCCCCACCTCTCCAAGCTCATAATCAGAAGCAAGCTCCCCACAGACCATGAGACACACCATCTTTCCTCCCTCTGACTGGAGGGTTAGCTACTTATGCTAAACAACCTGTTTACCTTATACAGTAAAAACTGTTTTGTCTGGCATGTTGAAAGACTGGAGGTACTGGGTAGTGAAAAATGCTGGTTAACTGAGGGAGGGAGTTTGGGTACGGGGCTGGGGACACAAGCAGGGGTGCGAAGCACAGACTCTGCGAGGGAGTTTGGGTGGGGGAGGAAGCTTGAGCAGGAGATGGTGCAGGGTGCTATATCCGGGGACCGCTCACCTTGGGCGGCTCCCCACAAGTGGTGACCTGTCCTGGCTGCTCCTAGGTGGAAGTGCAGTAGGCGGCTCTGCGCACTGCCCCCACCCCAGCCTTAGCGCTGGCTCTTCAGCTCCCATTGGCCAATAGGAGCTGAGGGGGCAGCGTCTGCAGACAGAGGCAGCATGCAGAGCTGCCTAGTCGCACCTCTGCCTAGGAGCAACTGGGACAGGTCACCGCTTGCGGGGAGCTGCCCGAGGTGAGTAGTCCCTGGATCTGGCACTCTGCACCCGCTCTGGCACCCCAAGCTCCCCCCAGCATGCAAACTCCCTCCCGCGCCCCAACTCCCTGCTTGCCCCATGCCAACCGGACTATAAACCAGCATTTACCAGTAAATACTAATGGAAACTGTGTGATCATGGGAGACTTTAACTTCCCAGATATAGACTGGAGGACGAGTTCTAGTAATAATAATAGGGCTCAGATTTTCCTAGATGCGATAGCTGATGGATTCCTTCAGCAAGTAGTTGCTGAACCGACTAGAGGGGATGCCATTTTAGATTTGGTTTTGGTGAGTAGTGAGGACCTCATAGAAGAAATGGTTGTAGGGGATAATCTTGGCTCAAGTGATCATGAGCTAATTCAGTTCAAACTGAATGGAAGGATTAATAAAAATAAATCTGCAGCTAGGGTTTTTGACTTCAAAAGGGCTGACTTTCAAAAATTAAGGAAATTAGTTAGGGAAGTGGATTGGACTGAAGAATTTATGGATCTAAAGGTAGAGGAGGCCTGGGATTATTTTAAATCAAAGCTGCAGAAGCTATTGGAAGCCTGCATCCCAAGTAAGGGGAAAAAAATCATAGGCAGGAGTTGTAGACCAAGCTGGATGAACAAGCATCTCAGAGAGGTGATTAAGAAAAAGCAGAAAGCATATAGGGAGTGGAAGAAGGGAGGGATCAGCAAGGAAAGCTACCTTATTGAGGTCAGAACATGTAGGGATAAAGTGAGACAGGCTAAAAGTCAAGTAGAGTTGGACCTTGCAAAGGGAATTAAAACCAAGAGTAAAAGGTTTATAGTCATATAAATAAGAAGAAAACAAAGAAAGGAGAAGTGGGACCGCTAAACACTGGGGAAGGAGTGGAGGTCAAGGATAATCTAGGCATGGCCCAATATCTAAACAAATACTTTGCCTCAGTCTTTAATAAGACTAAAGAGGATCTTAGGGATAATGGTAGCATGACAAATAGGAATGAGGATATGGAGGTAGACATTACCATATTTGAGATAGAAGCGAAACTCAAACAGCTTAATGGGACTAAATCGGGGGGCCCAGATAATCTTCATCCAAGAATATTAAAGGAATTGGCACAAGAAATTGCAAGCCCATTAGCAAGAATTTTTAATGAATCTGTAATCTCAGGGGTTGTACCGTATGATTGGAGAATTGCTAACATAGTTCCTATTTTTAAGAAAGGAAAAAAAAGTGATCCGGGTAATTATAGGCCTGTTAGTTTGACATCTGTAGTATGCAAGGTCTTGGAAAAAAATTTTGAAGGAGAAGGTAGTTAAGGACATTGAAGTCAATGGTAAATGGGACAAAATACAACATGGTTTTACAAAAGGTAGATCATGCCAAACCAACCTGATCTCCTTTTTTGAGAAAGTAACAGATTTTTTAGACAAAGGAAACGCAGTGGATCTAATTTACCTAAATTTTAGTAAGGCATTTGATACCGTGCCACATGGGGAATTATTAGTTAAATTGGATAAGATGGGGATCAATAGGAAAATTGAAAGGTGGATAAGGAATTGGTTAAAGGGGAGACTACAACGGGTCCTAATGAAAGGTGAACTGTCAGGCTGGAGGGAGGTTACCAGTGGAGTTCCTCAGGGATCGGGTTTGGGACCAATCTTATTTAATCTTTTTATTACTGACCTTGGCATAAAAAGTGGGAGTGTGCTAATAAAGTTTGCGGATAATACAAAGCTGGGAGGTATTGTCAATTCAGAGAAGGACAGGGATACCCTACAGGAGGATCTGGATGACCTTGTAAACTGGAGTAATAGTAATAGGATGACATTTAATAGTGAGAAGTGTAAGGTCATGCATTTAGGGATTAATAACAAGAATTTTTGTTATAAGCGAGGGACGCATCAATTAGAAGCAACGGAGGAGGAAAAGGACCTTGGAGTATTGATTGACCATAGGATGACTATGAGCTGCCAATGTGATATGGCTGTGAAAAAAGCTAATGTGGTCTTGGGATGCATCAGGAGAGGTATTTCCAGTAGGTATAAGGAGGTTTTAGTACCGTTATACAAGGCACTGGTGAAACCTCACCTGGAATACTGTGTGCAGTTCTGGTCTCCCATGTTTAAGAAGGATGAATTCAAACTGGAACAGGTACAGAGAAGGGCTACTAGGATGATCCGAGGAATGGAAAACTTGTCTTATGAAAGAAGACTCAGGGAGCTTGGCTTGTTTAGCCTAACTAAAAGAAGGTTGAGGGGCGATATGATTGCTCTCTATAAATATATCAGAGGGATAAATACCGGAGAGGGAGAGGAATTATTTAAGCTCAGTACCAATGTGGACACAAGAACAAATGGATATAAACTGGCCACTAGGAAATTTAGACTAGAAATTAGACGAAGGTTTTTAACCATCAGAGGAGTGAAGTTTTGGAACAGCCTTCCAAGGGAAGTAGTGGGGGCAAAAGATCTATCTGGCTTTAAGATTAAACTCGATAAGTTTATGGAGGAGATGGTATGATGGGATAACATGGTTTTGGTAATTAAATATTTATGGTAAATAGGCCCAATGGCCTGTGATGGGCTATTAGATGGGGTGTGATCCGAGTTACTCAGGAAAGAATTTTCTGTAGTATCTGGCTGATGAATCTTGCCCATATGCTCAGGGTTTAGCTGATCACCATATTTGGGATCGGGAAGGAATTTTCCTCCAGGGCAGATTGGAAGAGGCCCTGGAGGTTTTTTGCCTTCCTCTATAGCATGGGGCACGGGTCACTTGCTGGAGGATTCTCTGCTCCTTGAAGTCTTTAAACTACGATTTGAGGACTTCAATAGCACAGATATAGGTGGGAGGTTTTTTGTTTTTTTTTTGTAGGAGTGGTGGGTGAAATTCTATGGCCTGTGTTGTGCAGGAGGTCAGACTAGATGATCATAATGGTCCCTTCTGACCTAAATATCTATGTATCTATGTATCTATTTCTATGAAGATCAGAAATGCCAGTTTATAGAGCTTTCCGGCTGGCGAAGTGCCAGATAAAACAACTTTTACTGTATTTAGCAGTGACACTAAGTTTCCCAGAACCAAGAATTGTTCTATGAAAACTCAAAAAGTTTGTCTTTCTCACCAACAGAATTTGGTCCAATAAGAGATATTATCTCACCCACCTTGTGTCTCAGAGGACTGGGAGGAAGGCAACAGAAAGTGGTGGATAAAGAGGACCAGAGTAGTGAGGCGAGATAGCAGTGGGTAGATGGAGAACTGAGAAAGAGCCCAAGCAGGGGAAATCAGAGTGGGGATAGGAAGAATAGTACATATGTATGGGGTGGGGTGGGAGAAGAGAAAAGAGACTAGGAGAAAAGTTGCCATCGGGGGATAGTACTGATCAGGAGAGACTGAGAGAAGCAGCACTGGGGTGCGTCTGGGAGATGGTAGCCAGGGATGTAAAGGAAAGCGGCACCGCATAAAATAGAAGACAGAAAACAATAGTGAGCCCCTGCAACACACTCAAACATATGACATTAGCAGCCAAACCTCTATCACTGGATAAATCCAGTAGCACAGTACAGCTATGCAAACACAGACAGATGCAACACAAAAGACAATGCACACATTTTGTAGCACAGTACGTATATTATGGTCTTTCACAATGAACAATGCACATGGTAAAATCATCAGCACTTTTTACTTAATCCAATTATACTACACGCAAACCCAAACTATAGACAGTCTCTCATTCTCTTAGCTGGGCCCTGACATAGCTTACACATTGTTTCCTTTCACCAGACCAATGGCTTAGTGGAATTTATTACTCAGTAAATGACAGTGACTCCAGTTCTATGTAAAACTGTATCCTCCAGTAATCCAATCATTCCATTGATCTTTTTTTAGAATATTCTCTTTTTTTTTTAAAAGAAGAAAAAGTGCATGCTTTGTGGGAAGGTCCCAATCCTGTAAACATTTCTGTATATGCCAAAGTTAAGGGCATACATAACTGTTTGCAAGATCAGGTCCATACATTACTCCTAGAATTTTTTTTTCAGATTGATACGTATAATATTCACAAGGGAAATATGCTTTTCTGCAACTCTTTGATAGTAAAACTACCCCGACACACATTTTTAATAATAAAAAACCCTGTAATCCATTACACACTAATAAAATATTGATTTTACAAATGCAACAGATTTTAAAAGTATGCAACAGATTTTTTAAAACAATTTTTGCCATGCTGAATTGCTATTAAAATAAAATGTTCTGCTATGCCTCATCATTTTTCAGGAAACAGACAGATATTCAAACAATTATGATTAATGAACAAATCTGTAAAAATCAAAGTCTGTCCATGAACAACTGGAAAACAGAAAAGGGGAAATTCATTAAGTAGATGGTTTGCAATAAATAGTTCAACCAGCTCTGTTCACAAGCATGATAGTCTATGCATAAAGGCCTAAGTAATTTTTTATCATCTTACCAAAGCAAATAATATAATGCTACAAACACATGTCTAATACTTCTAATGTTTAGACAATGGTTGCGTTACCTGTTTTGAGTTACTAAGCTGTTAAAGAAATCACATATGGTGCAAAACTGACATGAAGAGGGAGAAGAGCAGAAGAAGCAAGTCACCTGCAAACAAACAAACAAACAAACAAACAAAAACAAAATAAGCAGTTCTAGTCCATAACTGTGCTTCAGGGACTGAAGCCAGCTAAGATAAGACCAGTATTGTGAAAAATAGACATACAAATTACACATGGCAGGCACATTTTGATCAGTTTTTATCAAGAGCTATGACACCTTCTTTGGATGAATCAGCTGAAAGCTCACGAGTATTAAATCCAGCTCCCGTGGGTCAGAATTGTTCCACTCTGGAGAAATTTTCCTTATGTCAGCTAATGATACCATGACAGTTTCTGTAACTAATTATTACATTTTCATTTATACATTAGAACTCCTTCAGTGCTAAAGCAGACTGAAAATTGGTTAACAGTCTCTTTGGGCTCAATCAGGCAATCTTCAGAGCATGTTCGTAGTCTCACAGCAGGAGTTCAACTCCCACAGAAGTCAGGAGCAGGCCCTAACATTAGGTTTGCTTATAGCAGAGCAGTATCTGTGCTGTAGCTAAGCTTGAGCATTGCTTATTATTGCTTATAACGCTCTAAAATCCACAGGCTTGCTCTTGATGACAGAACCATTCCTAGGCAGTCTTTCCCTACCAAGCAGCTTCTCTCTCTCCTTCCCAAGTCTTGGGACACCCCTTCTTACCTCAGATATCTTTTGGGGGTCCCAAAACTTGTTTGTCAGGTAAGGGGTGGCAACTGAGTTAGAAGGCAGGAGTCCTGGTTTAAGAACCAATATTTTAAAAGGTGCTCTAAGCTGAAATTGGCGAGTGCATGTTGTATTGTTAAAGAATTTAGCAATAATTCAATAGAGGAAAGATGAAGTGGTCAGGATAATGTTTCTCAGCCTTCAGTTAAGAGTACCTTAAAACTGTAGTTCCTGGTTTTCAGAAGTGTAAAAGTTTGTGCTAACTTAACTCTTCATTTTCTGATTTTCAGAAGTTTTAGTATAGCTGATCTCTACATTCCAGAGGAGCACAAGGCATCCTGGCAACCTTAGCTCTGCATTAATGAAGTTTTGGGGCAATTAATAGTATTAACCAGTAGCTAATGCTGCAGTGATACTATTTCCATAATCTATACTGAAAGTTCTAGTTGAAATACCAAGAATCCAGATGTCATTTAGTAAATGTTAGAAGACCTCTCTTTGCCTGGTTTTATAGTTATGACTGGCAATGCCCATGCTTTTGGAAGAAATAATCCCTGTTCTAAATTAGAATTTGATGGAGTTGACTAATTTGGTGTTCAACAGTCATGTTAACAGACCATTCCGAAAGAGAAGAGGAGAAATATGTTATGTGTTTGTGTAGTTTTGCATAGAATAAATAGTCCACTTAAACAGTTGAGTTGAAAATACATGGGATGATATCCGCTAACAAAAATGGTTTGTTATTGATCTGTAACTGGTAAATTTTATTTATTTAAAAGTCTGGTTTTAAGTTTTAGAAAGATGCAGTTCTGCTAAAGAAATAAATAAGTTATGGTACCAAATTAGTGTTGTGAGTGTCTTTCTTTCCTCTGAAGTAAATGGAAGTTACTTACCAGTAACTAGAGGTTCTTTGAGATGTATTCCATTCTGCATTCCACACATGGGATACTCATACACACCATGTGACTGAGTCTAGAATTTCTTGTAAGCAGTGTTCGTTGGCCCACAGTACATCATTGCTCTCTTCATGCTCCCAAAGAAGGGCATAAAAGGCAATGCAGGCTGACACCTCTCCCATTTTCCTTTCTTACCACAGTGTAACCAATATGCAACAGAGGGGTTTGAGGGAGGGTAGTGGAATCTAAATAGGACAACACACCTCAGAGAACCTCCAGATAAAGATAAGTAAACTCCATTTCTTCTTTGAGTAATGTATTCCACACATGGGAGATTAACAAGCAGTAGTCAAAGAGGTGGTGGGTGCGAGGACTTAGAACTGATAGCTGATTGTATTACTGCTCTCCCCACAGCTGTCTTCAGAGCTGACAAATGCACCAGGGCATAATGCCTCATGAAGGTATACAAAAAGCTCCAAGTAGATGCCCTACATATCTCTGGTATGGGTATGTCTCTCAGAGATGCAAATGAAGTAGCTGGCCAACTGGTGAAATGAGCCTTTACCCCTTCTCTGGGGGGGGGGAAGGGGTGGAGTCAAGGGCGGTGCCAGTTAGTTGGTTACAAAGGGTAACCTGAGATCTATTTTGAAAGTCTCTGCACCAATATAAATTGATGTCGTGATTCCTCTGCTATGAAAACAAATAGCTTAGGTCTCTTTCTAACTTCCTTTGTTCTTTGCAGATAAAAGGTCAAAGCCCTCTGGATGTCCAGAGAATGCAATCTTCTCTCCTCTTCCAAGGCATGTGGTTTAGGAAAAAATACAGGTAAGTGGATGACCTGACTCAAATGAAACTCAGAAACTCCCTTGGGTATGAATCTGAGGGGGGGGGGGGCATGGCAAGAATTTTTCTTTACAGAAGGTAGCACATGGTGGGCCCACCATAACCGCTACCAGTTCACCAACTCTTCTGGCTGACACTATAGCTATCAGCTATCACCTTCATGGACAGATGGATCACAGAGCATGTGCCAAGCAGCTCAAAGGGAGTCTTAGTGAGAAACAAATGAACAAAATTGAGGTCCCACTGAGGTGTGAGCTCGACTGCCAGTGGAAAGGGTCTGAGAATCCCCTTCAAAAACCTAGTTGTGACACGGTGTGTGAAGATTGGATGGTTATCCACTAGAGGATGGAAAGTGCAGATTGCTGCTAAATGCATCCACAAGCAACTGAACACAAGAACCGAAGACTTAAGGGTAAGTCGATACTCTAAGATAGCAGGGATTCCAGCAGAGTCCAGGGACAAATTGCTTTGATGAGCCCAAGTTGAAAAATGCTTTCATTTAGCTGAGTAACAGCTTCTTGTAGAATCTTTTGTACTTTGGTTAACAATAGTTTGCATTCTTTTGGACCAAGAGCATTCTATAACTGATGCCCATCCAAATACCAAGCTCTGAGTTGCAGTGGCCCCCAACTGGGGTGTGCTCTTGCCCCTGTGTTTCATGAGAAGGTCTGGCAAAGTGGGAATGTCCCTAGGTGGTCTCACTCAGAGCTTCAGTAGCTCCATGAACCAGAACTGTCTCGGCCAATTGCGCATGATGAGGATGACTCAAACTCTGTCTCAGGATCTTCTGTAGAACCTGTGGTATCAAAGGAATTGGACTGAAAGCACACCCCTAGCGATCCTTCCATGACATCAGGAGGGCATCTCCCAACGAATCTTTGCCCAAAGCTGCTGTTGTCTAGTATTGAAGAAGCTTCCTGTTCGCTTGTGAGGAGAATAGGTCCCAGCCCAGAACTCCACATTAGGCAAAAACACAGTTGAGAACAGAATCATGAATCTCCCATTCATGATTCATGGAAAAGTGTCTGCTCAGGCAATCTGCTAGGGAATTTTGCAATTCTGGTAAGTATGCTGCTGATAGAGTTATGTGATGTTTAAAGAGGGTGACTGGCACTATGCACAAAGAGAGAGATCTTGTTTCCCTCTTGTTGGTTATATAACATACCGTTGCCATATTATTCGACATTATCTGAACATGTTTGGATTAACTGAGTGTGAGGAAGGCATTGCAGGCCTTATGGACCATCCAGAGTGCATTCCAGACTCCTGTGGGGTCCAGTCACACTGTCCTATATGATTGCACATGTGTGCACCCCAACCCAAGAGGGAGGCATCAGTAATGATGGTTGCCTTGGGTCGGTGTGAGGAAAGGGATCCTTACCTGAACCTTCTCTGCTTTTGTCCACAAGACAGGAGAGCTTAATACCTTGTGTGTAATTGTTATCTGGTCATTTATGGTGCCTTTCTCTGGTGAGAACACAGAGAGAAGCCAGGATTGTAGGCATTGTAGATGTAGCCTGGTGAATGGTGTCACATGTGTGCATGAAGCCATGTGCCCAAGGAGGGAAAGGCAACATCTGACTGATGTCCTGATCTGATAGTGACCTGATTTATGAGAGTGCTTATGGCCTGAAACCTTTCAAGAGGTAGATATATGCTTTTTCTGGAGTCAAGTCTAACATCACCTTTATGAAGTCTATGCACCTCAATACCCATGGTTGACACAGACACCTAAGGAACATAAAAGGCTGAGCAGAACACAAATTGCCCTCTGGATCTCCTTGAGAGGAGCCAGTTGTAGAGGTATGGGAAGACTGTAAATCCTTCTCTTCTCAGCCACGTAGCCACCATTGAAAAGACCTTTCTAAACACGTTGGGTGCTATGGCCAGACCAAAAGGGAGGACTCTGAATTGGTAATGGTCTTGGTGAAAAAGGAACCCAAGAAACCTTCTGTGGGCTGGATGGATAACTATATGAAAATATGCATCTTTCATGTTGAGAGCCATGAATCATACAATCTCTTATAATGAGATAATTATTGATGCCAAGGATACCAGGTGGGATTTTAGTTTTCAGATAAGTTTAACTAATGTAGACTGAGAATTGGCCTCAATCCTCCATTCTTCTTAGGGATAAGGAGACTAGAATCCCTTCCTGTGGCTTTGAGGTGGAACCTTTTTTATGGCTTCCCTGAGGAGCAGGGAGTTCACCTCCTGTCATAAAATCTCCTCATAAGAATGATCCCTGAAGAGGATCTGGAAAGGGGGTTAATGGGAAGCAGTTATCAGAAACTTGATTAGATAGCCACCATGGATAACCTCTAATACCCATTTGTCTGTAGTTAGGGCCCTCCAGTCTTTGACAAATTGTGTAAGGCAGCCTCCAAACATCTGATTAGGGGAATGAAGAGGCATGAGTAAGGGACATGGATTTCAACAGTCCCATCAAAAGAAAGTCTTCACCTGGGGATTAGAGTACAAAGTGATGGTGGATATTGCAGAGGCTGGTACACACATTCTCTGTCTCCTGCATGGTGGCTCCTGAGGACATTGATGGTGAAAGGGCAGAGGAGGTGTTCTTGCCCTTTATCCTTGTCTATGATGCTATCTCTTGGGGGCAGGGGTTTAAATGCCTAGGAAGCAAAGCATTGTTTTCAAATCTTTGAGGGAATGGAGAGACTCATCTGTTTTCTTGCAGAATAGTTTTCTAGAATCAAAGGGCAGATCTTGGACTGTACTATCCCTAGAGAGGGATCTCTCTAGGAAACCTGAACATTGCAACCACAAGTCTCTCCTCGTGATAATAGCTAGAGCCATTCCCTTTGATGTGGTATCTGATGCACCTACCATGGCTTCAACTGAAGTTTTGGTGACCAATTTGCCCTCATCCACTTGGAAGAGAGGAGCTTGTCCTTAAACTCTAGAAATCTAGAATAATTGGCAAAATCATATTTGGCCAAAAGGACCTGATAATTAGAGAGCATGAACTAGAGGGAAATGGAAGAGAAAACCATTCTTCTCAGAAGGACAAGGCTCTTGTGTCCATTATCAGAGGGAGTTGCCTTTCGGTTTTGTTGCTTGGACTTCTGTAGCCACCTATACCACCAGAGAGGGTGAGAGAACAAGAATTCTGCCCCCTTTGCTGGGACAAAGTAGTGCTTCTTGGCCCTCTGAGGGAACAGAGCACAAGAAGCAGGGATGCATAAAACAGTCCTTGCTGGGTTCATTATGGCCTCATTGATGGGAAGGGCCTCTCTACTGGGACCAAAGGGCTGCAGAATGTACTGAGGCTCCTGAATTTCCTCCAGCTGGATTTGTAACTCTGCTGCTATCCTGTGCGTGAGCCCTGGGCATTGTTTAAAGTCATCTGGCAGAGACAGGGAAGATGGAGTAACTGCCTTGCCTAGTAACAATGACGAGATTACTCCCAGAACCATCAGTACTGTCAGATCCAGCTCACCTTCCCCTTCTAAAGGGGCCAGGTGCATATGGCTGGGTGATGGAGTGTAGGATTTGTGCACCGATACTAGGTGTCTCGGGTATGGCTCCCATATGCCTAATGTTGCCAATGAGATGGATCTTCCAGTGGAGGGGGATTCCATGGCATAGGGTATGACCTGTCCCTTGGCCACTCATGTCTGATTAGATGACAGAACCCTAAACTTCTAGGGCTTCTATCCAGAGCTGCCTCTCCTCATTTCCACAGAGATTCTTGCAGAACTTCCAATTCATCAGAAGAGAAGTTTAGATCCCTGATCGCTGGCAGGACTAACAATATTGATGGCTGCACTTCAGGGTTGGCAGGTGAATGGGGTTACCATTCCATCTCCTTGTGATAGACTTCTCCTCCAGTGTAACAATGTTTCAGAATGTGACAGATTTCTGTTACCAATCTGCCTGAGGTGTCAGGTGATCAGGCTGACACCACAGGATTGTTAATGGAGGAGATGATGGAGCACACCAAGTGTCTCAGTTTTAATGTTTTATTGATAAAATAATAAAATAACAGCAGAGAGTGATGGGTGCTCCCCACATCACTCAGAGGAAGGAAGAAAGCGTTAGTGCCCCAAGTCCTAACCCACTTTCATACGCACACCCGCACTACAGAGGCTGGCCAGGCCTGGGTGTAATGTCAGAAGAAGAGGGGGAGGGGTGGACAGGAGTTCTGTCCTGTGCGCACAGGTCATCCATGGTTCGCTGCCAATCTCCAGATTGCTCCAGCTCTCAGGAGGGTTTTAAGTCCTGGACTCCTTTGGGGTGTTCCATTCCATGACCTCTGTTCCTGGTGCTCTTTGTGCCAGTCCAAACTAGCTTTCTGTGGTCTTCTTCGCTTTCACAAAATACAACGGCTCCAGGGATACAAAGCTCTGCTCCCCCACTCTTCATCTCGCCAGTGTTTTCCATCTCTGCAGCCCTGGTTCAGTGTACTTTTTCTTTTCTTATGGCTGGCTGTGGCTGGGTGAGATAATTTTTCATCTAGCACCGTAACTTTGGACTGGGACCCATTCTCTGCTCTCTTTCTCCTTCCCCCTTTGGCCTTTTGCAGGCTGCAAAAGAATCTTCCATTCCCCACTCACACCTTTGATCCTTCCCAAATTGCCCTGAGATGCTTGCAACAGCATTAGCAATATACAGTGCTGATCTGCCTCCCCTAGGGGACCTCCTGAGGGGGGGGGGGGCCTGGGGTATGACAGGAATATAGACAGAGGAGATAATAGTGGAGAATGTAGATAGAGAAAGCCAAGATGTCCTCTGAGGAGATTTATGTCTCAGATTGTCCCGGAGTACAAGGATAGTCTATTGGCAGAGCCAGAACTTCTTTGGTCACTGTGTGGTCAGCTCCCTCCAGGGTTACATTGCTATCGGTGCCACCTCGGCTCCTGAAGTAGATGGAAGTAACCAGGAACTATCTATCCTGTGTTTTTACCACCAGAGCTGGTGTCATAACCATCAAATCCATATCCTTGTACATCTCCTTTTCTTTTTAGAAGAGTTAGTCAGGCCTAAGATCTGAACACCTACGCATGCTGGCTCTTCTGATTTTGATGGGGTCGGGGAGGGATCCCTTATTTACAGGACAGTCTTAGACATAGATGACTTATCCTTATGTCTATGACAGTGCCCCTTACTCTCCTGTGGAGTCTTCTCTTTAGGAAGCATCTGATCTGGAGCATGTGCTCAGATGGGTGCTGCCTGCTTGTTGAGACTGATGTACGAGGGGGACCCTGGACCAGATTTAGTTGGGACTACATTGCCTTCTCCATGAGGTGTTTTCTGAGACTGAGTTCCCAACCACTGAGAGTTCTGGGGGGTAAAGAGTGGCAGATGTTGCACTTGGCAAAAATGTGAGCCTCTACCAGGCAATAGAGGCAGTGTTGGTGTTTGTCACTCATAGAAAACAAGGAGCAAAGACAGGAAACAAACATTTTGAACCCTGGGCATAATCCCAGATTTATCAGGGGAAAAGTCCCTGGGCAGGGAATACAAATACTATCTATGCTGTACTATACTATAAAAACTACTAAAACCAAACTATATACAATTCTTACAGAAATGAGTAAAAAGGAGCTGAGAACATCAAACATTTTGACTCAGACCATGCAGCGGTAAGAAGGAACTGGAAAGGTGTTGGCCCACACCACCTTTTATGTTCTCAGTTGGGAGCCTGAGGAGCTGTACAGTGCATGTTTGGGCAAAGAGACACAGCTTGCAAGAAATTCCAGACTTAGGTGCATGGTGCACATATATAGCCGATGTGTGGAATACACATAGGAACCCTCACTCTCAGAAGAATCTACTGCACAGTAAAAAAGTAATCTTTTGCTTCCTTTCATCCATTATCCTCCTTTCTACTATTCATTTTGTAGACTGTTTTGCTGCAATGGATCATTAGTTCATTTCTAAGACACTTAATTTGTATACTTTTTTCATATGTCTGATACAGGAAATAGTTGTGTTTCCCTTACCCTCACCAGGAAATGTTAAACTGGCATTATCCTACTTACTCTTATAGCATAAGCTGAAAGAAACATTACAAGATAAACTTAAATGAGGCTTATTCCCAGTCACTGCATTTAATTGCTGTGGAGATGTCTATGCACCTTTCATCTTTTAAGAAATAAATAATGCTTGAAGTTTGGAGTACATCATTGTGTTACATCTAATACAGTCAATGAGAATATTTAGCATGTTAATATTCCCTAATGCAAAGCTGTCAATTATTCAGGATCAAACTAGTAGTTGTCAAGTGACATAGGCAATATGTTTTGACGAGCACACAGAATATTAAGTAATTTGCATAGGGGAAAGTTAGACCTTTAGGGGAGTTCAGAGGTACCTTGAAAACTGAAATTCAAATCGATGTTAATTGGTGCAATTTGTTGCATTCAGAAAACAAACAACCTCTCTGCTCTTCAAAAGTATGTCTGTTACCCAGGGATAATAGTCATTCCTCACAGGGAAGATGAGCTACTTACAAAAGAGGACAAACTCTATCGACACAAAGAAATTAAATTATTCGTATCTGGTCCTCCACTGCATTAGCCATTCACTTTCCAAAACACTCATCACCTGAATATGGGAAGGTGAGTATGCACTAGTGCTTATCCTAAGAAACCATGGGATGGAGAACTATTGAGTGAGAGAGGAAATTTGTGAAGAGGGGGTGGAAAAGAAATATGAGAGAGCAAGCTTGGAATATGAAGGGAGAGAAAAACCACAGAGGATAAAACTGATAGGGGACTGAGACCAAAGCTAAAAACAATTTTGCAAGGCTTGGATAGAAAATGGATAGGTAGTAAACATCTGTTGTCAATGGGTGGTTCCATGTTCAGCAGCACCTGAACTTTTCAGATTGGTTCATCTTCTAGCTAACATAGATTATCACACAGTGAAACAAAAGCATCAATCAAGACTGAAAAAATAACTTTTTTTTCCATAAATTGATTGAAATTTAATTGCTGATAAAAGGTTTTATGACTTTTAATAGTGGTTCCCCATTGCCTCTGAGACAGCCCAATGATAAGCTTATGAAGTATTATTCAGGTGTATTAAAGGAATTGACAAAAGATAGACTTTTCACTTACAACTACAGATTCATCTACAGCACTTTATATATATATATATATATATATATATATATATATATATATATATATATATATATATATATATATATATATATATATATATATATGTTGCCCCCACAGAGAGAGGATCATCACTATTTAATAAAGGTTGAACTGTAATTTAAATTACTTTCTTCGAAAATACCCTAGGCATAATCAAACAATAAAATCGTGCTGCCAAGTAGTAACAGTTGACATATACCACCTTGGGATATACAGTACGGAACAGAATTTACAGGAGGACAGCCAGCCAAGTAAATAAATACTAAATAATACATTAAATAGACATTTATTCTCTGCTTAACAGCTATACTCTTTTCAATCAATTGCAAAATGTTCACTCCCACACAAACTGTGAAGCATTTTTAAGCATGACATTTGTGCATTTGCACGGCATAACAGTTTGTGAATTTTAATGAAATGACATTTTAAAATATCAAATATAGGTTGTTTTTTTTCTCCCACTTTGTGTATCACTTGATGATAAACACAACAAAACAAAGCTAGGCACTGAGGATCATGTTCTTTACTGACTCAACCAAAAGTGACTCCTCCATAAAACTCACGAAGGTCTCTCTCTTACTAAAAATCCCACTATATTTAGTAGAGTTGATTGGTACATGTAGTGGTTTCCCATATACAACACACGAATATATTTATGATTAATGGGAAAAAAAACAACCACCAAGTATCTATGGGAGTGAAAATACAGTGACTCACTCTAACATTCTGCATTGAACTGATCAACAAAATGGCAAGGGACATCTTGATATTTAAAGGAGCAGTGCACAGAAAACACAATTTATCTTCATGAAGCACACTAAGCACAAAAATGCTCTTCCCCTATGGAAGAAATGCTGTAGGAGTGGAGAGTTGTACCAAAGCTGACTGAATTGTTCAGGTAGGAATTCAAACACACCTGAGCTGTCCTTTAAAATTAAACCCAAACTTTTGTGTGTTTGTCTGACAGACATCTATTATAAATGGCACAAGTCCCACTCTTCCATCATAACATCCAGAATGACAGCATTCCTTTTTTATTTTATTTTTCTGTAATACTAATAATCTCTGGTAAATGTAGATAATGTCACAAAGGTGTCATACACAGTAAACTAGTTGAATATTGGAAAGCATAATCCTAACTATACATATAAAATGATGGGGTCTAAATTAGCTGTTACCATTCAAGAAAGAGATCTTGGAGTCATTGTGGATAGCTCTCTGAAAACATCCACTCAATGTGCAGTGGCAGTCAAAAAAGTGAAAAGAATTCTGGGAATAATTAAGAAAGGGATAGATAATAAGACAGAAAATATCATGTTGCCTCTATATAAATCCATGGTATGCCCACATCTTGAATACTATGTGCAGATGTGGTTGCCCCATCTCAAAAAAGATATATGGGAATTGGAAAAGGTTCAGAAAATGGCAATAAAAATTATTAGGGGTATGGAACGGCTTCCGTATGAGGAGAGATTAATAAGACTGGGACTTTACAGCTTGGAAAAGAGACAGCTAAGGGGAGATATGATTGAGGTCTATAAAATCATGACAGGTGTACAGAAAGTAGATAAGGAAGTGTTGTTTACTACTTCTCATAACACAAGAACTAGGGGTCACCAAATGAAACGAATAGACAGCAGGTTTAAAACAAATAAAAGGAAGTATTTCTTCGCACAACAAACAGTCTACCTGTGGAACTCCTTGCCAGAGGATGTTATGAAGGCCAAGACCATAACAGGGTTCAAAAAAGAACTAGATACATTCATGGAGAATAGGTCCATCAATGGCTATTAGCCAGGATGGGAAGCAATGGTGTCCCTAGCTTCTGTTTGCCAGAAGCTGGGAATGAGTGACAGGGGATATCTCACTTGATGATTACCCGTTCTGTTCATCCTCTCTGGGGTACCTGGCACTGGCCACTGTTGGTAGACAGGATCCTGGGCTAGATGGACCTTTGGTCTGACCCAGCATGGCCATTCTTATGTTCTTATATTGTCCACACTAGACATTTGGGTACCAAAACCTGTAACTTTTGTCCAGCCCCTAAGTAAATCTGTTACCAGACAGTATTGAATGTTTTGACAGCATGTGGTGCTAAACTTAATCAGAGGGGAATGGAAAAGGCTTTCAATTGTATTGCAAGTGTTTACTCAGAGACTGGGTTTTAGGGTGTAAAGCTACGATGAATAAAATTTTATATATGCTCCATAAATGTTTTGATGGTGTTCAGGACTCATTAATCTCAACTGGCAATGTTGAGGCAATTTCCAATAAAACCTAGTACTTGGATATTGTTAGGCCCTGAGAATCTCTATGCAGTACTCTTCCCAAGGGACTTTTCAACTTTTTTTAAAAATAACTTTTTTGTTTCTCAATAATAAACTGAGAGAATAATTTGCAGCAAATAATTTAGTAAATTTCAGCTTGTGGGGTTTATATGAATAACCAGAGATTAGAAGTGGGTACAGCTGCTGCAGAAAGCAGTTCAAGTAGGTGCTTCTGCACTGGGGGACAGGGAAGGAAGTATAATGGGGTCCATCTGGAACAAACCTTCTCCCCTAGACCCAAAGCTGTGCAGAGTGCAACCTTATCTGGGGACACTAGGACTTATCTAACATTCTTCTTCACAGCAACCATGTGGCTTTTGAGAAAGAAACTGCAGTGAGGAGTGAGCCAGACACTGAAGCCAGCACAGCAGCTGCAGAAAGCAATTCAAGCAGGGAGCCAATGACACTGATAATGTCAGATTGCTTTTTGCACTTTTCACTCTGTACATTCCCCCATCTCCTGTGTGAATTAGCTGTTTGTTCCACCTCCCCCCCCCCCACCTCCCACTCTCACAGTTTCCAAATCTCCTCCCACCATGTTTTCTTTGTCTTTCTGTTTTACTAATCCCCTTTTAACAAAACCCCACGCAAAGAATTTAAATAAGATGAAGCCAAAAAAGTGGTAGAACTAATATGATGTTTGCCACCACCACACTGTTCACTCTGCTTGTATGCACTATCCCATTTTCCTACCCAACATCAGTCTTGTCTGTTTAAATTGTAATCTCTTTGTAGCAAGGACTGTCTCTTATTTTAAGTATGTGCTTTACCTAGCACAACAAGGCCCTGTTCTCAGTTGGCTCCTAGGCACTACCATAAAAACCATGATAAATAAAAAAGTGAGTAAATCAGAATTTCCTAGAATGTGTTCATTATTCTAATTTACTGGAGAATTATATTTGGTGGGTTTTCTTCATTTTATCTCTGTAAATTGAGGGCACATGGCTTACTGTGAGCAGGGCCGTCCCTAGGTGGGTGCGGGGCCCGGGGTGGAAGTGATGAATCCGTCACTTCTGGGACCGACCCGTCCATTTCCAGGACTGACCACTGCAGCCAAACACACCGACCCACAGGGCCCCCCAAAGCATGGGGCCCACAGTGGTTGTCCCAATTCGCCATATGCTAGGGACGGCTCTTACTGTGAGTCTGTGATGGTTGTGATTCAACATTCAAACTGTATTGGTGGCTAAGATTAGTTCACATGGTATTTTTTCTTCTTCCTTGAATGGATGAATGTGTTTTCCATAACCAGGAGGAGAGATAGAAGAAGGAAAACATTGAGGACATGATTTAGCAACTGCTTAATTATATTCTTAACTTTAAGTATATACTTAAATTTCACTGAGGTCAGCTAAAAGTAAACACATACTTAAGTGCTTTGCTTAATAAGGGCCTACATTTCTCATGGAGAAGTAGCTGTTTAGAAAGTTAGGAGAAATGGAGTGTTAAGACGTTTTAGAACATTTTAAATTTTTTCCTTCATGGGCTCCCCATGACTTGCCACTTGCATCTTTCCTAAAGAAGTCATGTTACTGAAATATTTATTATCTAGATGCAGGGTTTACAGATAAAATTTCCTCTGTCACTTTCACATAAAGCAATGTCACATGCTGTCATAATTATGGTCTTCCTGGTTCTTTTAATGGCTCTGTAGCAGGACTCTGGTTAGGGGTTCAGAGCCTCCTGTTCCTATGCTGGGTTATGATATCTCCTACGACATGTAACTGGGCACTTGTGATAATAAATCTCAGTAGCTTGAAAATTCACAGAAAGTGAAGCCAAAAGCAGCACAAGCACAGCTACAATGAATTCAGTTATAAATTGAGCAAATACTTGGGAAATGTGTGCACATTATTCACCCTGATATAATTATACACCCTCGAAGATTTGAATTTAAAACATATTTCCATTTTTGATTTTTGTCTCTAGTGCACGCACACATTTGATTTCTTATTGTAGGGTTGCTCATTAAGTGCTAGCTTTATGGCTGGTAAACCAGACTGCTGACTTGGCTTCGATTTTATTGGTTGTGAAGATGATACCTCAGATAAAAATTGCATGCACTTTTAAACTGAGATTAAAAAAATGAAGCAGGTCAAATTTTAGTCTTCTGGTCCAGCTGAGGACATCTTGAGTCAAAACCAGGGGTGTGGGCAAAGGGAAATGAGAAAAAATTTGGCTTTGCCTTCCTCTTAGTTTGAAATTAGGACTGCTTAAATATACATCTGTCCGCTAAAGATCTAAAATGCCCATCATGTGAGATGGGGATTGCATCCCCTTTTTCCTACCAACACTCTACAACAATTGTACGGCACTGAAGGATTCCTCTCCTCCATGAAGAATTCTGATGGGATCAGTGCTGATGGATTTCTAGCTGCTTTGCATCATCAGAATGGAGTAAGCCTTGGAATCAGGCTATCTTCAGAAGTACCATTTTTGCAAAGGAGAACAAAAATCTGACTATATGTAAAGTTAAAAATGCAAGCTCTGTCCCTTCTCAGAGACAAAGAAAACTTCAAACACTGCTTCCCTTTCTACAAGATATATAGAAATCCCTGATGCTATTTTCAAACCATGCTCTTACTGCAGTCAGAAGATTAACCTTTTGAGCCCCAATCCTGCCAAGACTTTACATGTGAGCAATGCCATTGACTAAAATGGGGCTACTCACAGGATGCAAAATTAAGTGGATGTGTCAATCTTTGCAGGATCAGGGCCTTAGTGCTTAATCCAGCAAAACACTGAGCCTTGCCTATGAATCCCTTCAGCTCCCATTGACTGATACTCATCACTTTCACACACCGAAGCTGTACAGTTTTACCTCAGCATTGACTGAGGACTATGGGGCTTAAGCTGCTAGTCACTGGCAAAATTCCCATTGATTTTAAGGCCAGGATTTTCAGGCCCTGGGTAAGTAATACTTGTCAAGTATTACCTGTGAGGGACAAAATTGTCAGTGGGATCAGGAGATGGAAAAATTGAAATTTGAAAAAGTTAAAATTGAAATTTGTATCTAGATTCCACATAACCTTATTACAGTGAAAAACACTGTGGATATTAAAATCATCTATATATGTTGGCTTTGACATTGATGGTCTATATAACTTGCAGTATTATAAATAAACACATTCAAATCTCTTGAGCATGCAAATGTATCTGTGTCTAAAAAAACTGAAGAATGGCATGAATGGCTTTTTAAATAATTACTTGCTTTCTTTTTAATAACTATATAAAACAGTACACATCCCTGAGCTGAAGTATTGTGTTCAATTTTAGTTGCCACATCTCAAAAAATATCTAGTGGTGAGTGACCTGAGAAATGCTAGAGGAGGGCAATGAAAACAGTTGGTTAGCAATATGGCAGGGCTTATGTACGATGAGAAATTGCAAAGCCTAACAATATTTACTGTAAAATGGAATTGAGTTATGGAAGTATTGAAAATTCAGAACAGAGAAGTCTTTTTTTTTTATCCTGTGACATAGTACAAATGACATGATACCTAATGACCTCATTTTACATGGAATCATTTAGTGTAGTTAAAAGGCAATAGAATGGAGCACAATTAAAAGGGATACATATTTTAGGGAGTGTATAGTCAGCCACAGGAGTTCACTGCCACAAAAAATCATTGAGACAAATACTGTGACTGAAGTTTTAAAAGACCTAGGTAATTTTATGACCAGTTATATTTATAGCTACCAAGCCTAAACGAGAGAGAAAAGGTGCATCTATGCTTCTATGTGTAACATGACTGCCCCCCTACATACAGAGATACAGATCTGGTTAGGACCCCAATTCAACAAAACACTTAAGGACGTGTTTAAGTGCATTTGTATTCAGCAAAAAAACGTAAGCAAATTCTTAACTCCTGTCAAAATCAAGGACTCTGAAGAACAGAGATATTTTATGGAACTGGGGTGTAGATGAACTGGGTAGGAGGAGTTGATTCATCTTTCTCTCACCCCCTGTAGTAATTGACTACTGGCCGATGCAGAATACCAGACTAGATGGAAAACTGGGCAATATAACCTGACAAGTCCTATGTTCATAATCAAACTTGCCCATATTGAATTCTCCACTCCTTCCCCTCACCCAGTTATCTGGTGAAGTGAAGCTTTACTTTGGGAATATTTTCTGAGCTCACCAAAGGGGCATTACTCTCTTTAGCATTAATCCGAGGTACATGCACATATCAAAGGGAGAACAGACTCTGCTATGAGAATAATATGCAGTTTTTATTTGTTTTTCCTTGCTTGGTGAAGGAGTGCAAAGAATACTGATGATATCTGCTGTTCACAATACTGCATATCAGCCTGTGATGTCTCACTTTGATAAGAATGTCCTAGTTTTAGGTATAATAAAAATGTGTTAAACATATTTTAAATACCAATAAAATGCCAGTCAACAAAAACTGAAAATAAAAACATAAGTCAATTATTTGTGAATAGGCCCCACAGATTGCAAAACGGAAATCTGAATCTCTCTAAGTTCTCATAGCATCCAAAAACACAGATGGACATAAAAAGACAATGACATTGTTTGAGGAATTTCTGGAGCTCGTACAAAAAAGCTATCACAGAAATCTTCATTGAAATGTTACAGTAAACTAGATCTAATCAACTTGAATTAACAAGGATGAATACACTGATCAATTACCTAAAATATTATCATGGTCCTAAGCAGAGAAGTGTTTCCTTTAGATATGCAAATTTCCAAAAAAATAAATGAAACAAGCTCGCACAAAGTGAATCAATAAAAACACAACAGGGTGAAATTATCACAATCACTGATACACACATGCCACAATGCAATGTCCCGAGACTTAAGGTGCAGTCATGATTGTTATGTTATGATAATCACACGGCCTTGAATTGCATTTTAGGTTGTATAAAAATAATGTTTGGTGAATGGGTAGGGGCAGAATGTAGCTTTCTTGTTGAAAGAAGATAAAGCTAGCAGTTCTAGAATATTAAAGAAACTTCCAGAAAAAGGTCAGCAACAGTAAGTAGTATCAACTAGATTAGTTTCCACCTTTCAGAATGATTAACAAACAGAATGCCACATCAGCCCCAACCATATCAGACTGATGTGAGACTCTCTGAAAGAATACATTTCATAGACCAATATTCCTTAAAAATCCTACAGCAGCCTATTCATTATACTTACAGATAAAATGTAGTGGGTACTTCACACCTGGTCAGTGAAGTGAAGGTCTGGAGCAAGCGTGGATAGTAGAAGCTGGCTACCCCATCCTGACTCTTCCAAAACATTGCTGAGAGGCTGTCCGCAGCAGAAGCTACAGGGAGCGCATGTCCAAAAGGATAAGACTGTCGTTCACATGTACATGTGTCTGTGCATGAGTGGACAGTAATGTCCACAATGCACATCCCCCTACTCTTTACTCCTACTGTCCAGAAGGATCTTCTGGCGTTGATCCAGCGAAAAGCCTTTTTGACTTAACTGAGTTACACCTGTTCAAAAAATATGTCATGAAGTATAATTTATACAATTGTAAGTGGCCGTGTCATTGCATATGCCTGTGTAAGTGCTTTTTAAATTATTTGGATTCTTTCGCCTTCCTCTGTAGCATGAGGCACGGGTCACTTGCTGGAGGATTCTCTGCTCCTTGAAGTCTTTAAACCACGATTTGAGGACTTCAATAGCTCAGACATAGGTGAGAGGTTTTTCGCAGGAGTGGGTGGGTGAGATTCTGTGGCCTGCGTTGTGCAGGAGGTCAGACTAGATGATCATAATGGTTCCTTCTGACCTTAATATCTATGAATCTTAACCATGGTATTGGTACCCATTAAGACTGCGTTTGTAGTGTAAGTGTGTATCCATAAGGAACGGGTGGCAGGGCATCATACTCAGGTTCCTGCCAGAATTTATCTTAGTATTTGCATAGCACTTCACATCCACAGAATTCAAAGTGCTTTAGAAAGGTATTATTATCCTCTTTGTACAGATGGAGAAACTGAGGTGCAGAAAGGTAACCTTGAGTAAATCACTTAACTTAAAAAGTCAGCTGCAGATTTGGGACTAGAAACCGTGTCTCCTGCATACAGCCCCCATATCAGATCAAGCTACCTAAAGCAAAACCAGAGCATTTGAATAAACAGTGTCAATTCAGGTACTGAATACCCCAAAAGTTTGAGAAGTCATGTAAGCAATTCAGATGATCAGCAGGGCAGGGTTTTTTTCCCCAGTATGTGACATGTATGAACCAGATATTTCTCAGCAAAGCCCCAGAATGCCCTGGCTCCCTCTAAACTCAGCAGTCCCATTGATAAAACTAAAAGGCAACAACCAGCCAACCAAAGCTTATTATACACTATTAGGGCACTAAGATGGATTTCAGCAAGGGCAGGAAAATTTGGGGACAACTCAAATACTTTCTAATCTAAGAACAAGTAGTTTGAGATTTGGCCTAAAATTTGAATTTGATTCCTTACCAATTCCTCGGCTACCAACTAAGAAAATAGCGTGATCACTACCAGCTCTAATTAGGAAATAGGTGTTATCTGGATGTTACAAACGTGTATTAAATGAAATACACCAATAACGTAGCTTCTCTTTTTTAAAGATGTATTAAGGTTTTCATTTGTTTTCAAGGTATGTTTTTGTGCCATATGTAAGAAATGTTGGAAATACAGGGGAGAATATTGAGACATGCACAGCTTAATCCCTTTTCCTGAGGGACAAACTGCTTCTGAATCAGAGTTTATAGTGAACATGCTACAGATGTGCAATAATTGGATTTCAGCATATAATGTCTTCCCCAAATTTTTATTCTTTCGCACAAACATCTCTAAAAAGGTACATTATTCAAATAGCATGTTACTCAGAAGCTATCATGATGAAGGAGGAGTCTATTTATAGTATCAGGAAAGGTCACTGTGACACTGCTGAGTGGAAAATATGGATGTAGAAACTTGAAGATGGGTTGATTCATTTCACAAAGGTAAATAGTCAGTGCTGCATAACAGTCTTCTTTTAATTAGCTTGTCAAAAGATTTTGACAAAGACCTCCAGTGGATTACTGAGTAAACCTGAACTACAGATTACCTGTATTGAATCATTTATTGTCTTTCAGAGCTTTTAATAGAATTGATCTAATCAACCCAGTTCTATTTTCTTATCAATTTTATGCTTCTCTTTTGTTTGCATTTGTTACTACAAGGTTTTCCAGAAACAATTTTGTTGCTTTCCTGTTTGATATAATAGAACTGTAGTAAACACATACTTTAGATCCTTCCTGATATCTTTATTTGGGCTTCTGTACCTATCAATTTATCCATGAGCATAATGATTCCAGGTCTGTTATCTCTCTTTTCTTTTCTGGTTATAAATTGATGTTTCCTAGAGCAGATATCTTGAATTTAAGGTAGCAATGCAAACCCAAGTTACTTTTGGAAAAGGGGTCATGTATTCAAAGAGGCCTAAGTATTACTAACTGCTTTTCCCACTTCCCCTTAACTGTTTTGCTTTTTATTATAATTTCCCTAAACCCGGTTTAAGATTATTAAAGTAAACTGCAAGAATTATACTAATGATATACAGATGGAAGTTTCTGGCTAAAATTCAGAAAAATAGGGATTATTAAATTTATTACTTTAAAAGAAAAATTAGGATAGGAAAAAGATAAAACGATATCACAAACAAAATATTTCTTCCCCATCACTTAATAATCTGACAATTAATATCTATCTATCTATCTATATATGGTGAAAGATTCAGTTACAAAGGCTCGATCTTTGGTGGTTAGGAGACACCACAGGGCTATTCTTAACACAGCTGGAACTTCCAGTAGTGACCTATTATGAGCCAATGCCTTACTAATCCTAGGTCTGGTGAGGAGAGAAAAGGAAGTCTTTGCCCTTTTTTGACATCCACACACATAAGCAGGGTTTAAATTCATCAGCAGAGGCATCCAGAGCAGAGCTCCAGTAAATATTTTCAAACCCATGGGAGCCCCGGTGCCTCCCCGCAGTGCTAAAGCCCCGAGCCTGAAGCCCCAAGCCATGGCACACACCCTCCACCCCCATACAGCGTTGAAGCCCCAAGCAACGGTGCTCCCGCAGTTAAAGCCCTGAGACACCCTCTGCCCGACAGCTGAAGCCCAGAGCTGTAAATCATGGTGGACGCGGGTGGCTCGGGGAAATAGTCTCTGAGAATTGAAGCCCTGTTCATAAATTCAAGAGTGAGAAAAGCATTCTGGCATTTGCTGGTTCTCTAAGAATCTCAAGGCAGAATAGTGCAGTAACTAGGAAAATGACTGCGGATTCCCCTAGTAATTACATGCTAAGGATTATCTGTTTTGGGCCCTGTTACTGCCCTGAGCATTATGGGCCTTTACTGCCTTGGATCTACATAGAACACACACCGGGAATGGGGGGTGGGAATTCTTTTCTCTGCTCCTATTGATCTCTTCGGAGAAGAATTGGAGGTGGTGGATTTTGCCCTCAGGAGATATTTGGTTTTGAGAAAGCAGCCTCTCTTATTGGGAGACCTCCTGAAGAATCTGCTGCAGTCTGCCCCCTCAACGAACCAGCAGAATGGCCTGCTCAAGCCGAACAGGAAGGAGTAGGACAGGTCATCAATTACTACCTTACTTAATATATATAATTAAGAGGTGGAAGGTCCTTGACCTCTGTGTTCAGGGATGATGTTCTTTGCCTTTTGTGCTGTGCAAACAACCTCAGCCTATGTTTGCTTGGTGCGGGGCTCAAATAGACATGGCAACATAAACCCCAGGCTTTGAGTTCAGTGGGTTGGAAATGTGATATAACATTATCAGGCAACTTTAGTATTTTCCAGATCAGAACAGTCAGACTTAGAAGACAGGATTCATAGATTCCGAGGCCAGAAGGGATCATTGTGAATATTCCAGTCTGACCTGCAATACATTGATACAAGTTATAGAACTTCCCAAGAATAATTCCAGGAGCAGATCTTTTAGAAAAAAACATCCAAGCTTATTTAAAAGTTACGAACGATGGAGAATATACCACAAAACTTGGTAAATTATTCCAGTGGTTAATTATCCTCAATGTTAAAAATGTACTCCTTATTTCCAGTCAAAATCTGTCTAACTTCAACTTCCAGCCATCAGATCATGTTATACGTTCTCTGATGGACTGAAGAGCCCATCAATACCTATTTGTTCCCCATGTAAATAGAAATAGGCTATAATAAAGTCACCCCTTAACCTTCTCTTTGGTAAGCAAAAAAGATTGTGCACCTTGAATTTATCACTATAAGGCATGTTTTCTAATCCTTTATTGATTCTCGTGGGTCTTCTATGAACCCTCTCCAATTTATCTGCATCTTTCTTCATCTGTGGGCATCAGAACTAGACACAGTATTCCACCAGTGGTTGCACCAGTAGCAAATACAGAAGTAACATAACCTCTCTTTTCCTACAGGAGGTTCAGCTGTTTATGTATCCAAGGATCACATTACCCCTTTTGACCACAGCATTGCACTGGGAGCACTCATGTTCAACTGCTTATCTACCTCCTCCTCCCCAAATCTTTTTCAGAGGCACTGATTCCCAGGATAGAGATGCCATCCTGTAAGTATGGCCTACTCATTTTTTGTACTAAGATGTATACATTTACATTTAGCCATATTAAAACACATACGGTTTCCTTGCGCCCAACTTACAAAGCAATCCACATTGCTCTATTCAGTGACCTGTCCTCTTAATTATTTGCCACTCTCCTAATTTTTGTGTCATCTGCAAACCTGCTACGTCCAAAATATTCTACCTGAGTGGAGTAGGGGCAGAGGAGAGAGAGCACCAAGCCAGATCAAGTGGCAAGAGCCTCTGCTGTTGAAGTAGAAGGCTTAGAGTACTCTCTGCTGTTGCTGTGAAGTCTCGAGTGACCACAATGTGTAGCATAGTGACAATCTTGAAATATCTAGATGGCTAAAGATGTGTTGCATTTGTTATAAAATGATCAGTAATGTAGCAGAATTGTATTTGATATGTGTGTTAAAGAAAGTGTCCACCCCACCATCCCACAAGATTAAATAAATTGAGAAATTATATATCATTAAAAATAGTTCAAGTAAAATAATTTCCATCATAACTTTAGCATAACAACAGGGAACCTCTTGAGGAAATAACTGCTAAAAGGATATTTTCCCAAATATATTCATTGTAATTCATAAAGAGAGTCATTTTAAATGCCTAATTCTGCACTACAAGCCAAAATATATACTGTATCTGTAGTACATAAAAATATTAAATTGTCAATAGTTTCTTAGTGCCAAATTATCTGACAAAGTTTTAAAAGAAGTACAGCAGTGTCTGAGTGGTATGTTGGCAAGTTGCCTTTACTTGTTTCACCATTTCAGTACCGTTTTACTTACTTAATAAGGTTATAAACATAATTACTCTTCCAGTTCTTGTTCATTTTGTCCTTCTCAAAAATGTATACATTCCCTTTATCAGCAGGGGAAATGTTGGGATATATCACCCAACCCACAATCAGAACAAAGCAATTAGTTTGATGGGTTGACACTTAAAAAAGGTAGTGTCTGACAGACATCCAATGTGATGTTAGCCAAAATGATGTGCTGTATAACACCTTCCTTAAAAAGGAAAGCAAATCCAGCATCCCAAAGGTAAGTTCTTTGTATTCTTCCAAAGCATTTAGTATTAGAGCCTCTTTGTTGTGTATTTCTGGCAGGGTATACTGAGTTTAAAATATGTTTGAGAGGAATTCACAAAGGGCCATATGCAAATACCACAAAAGATAGTTGAGGAACCACGCAGAGGGTAAAGTCAGCTACACTGTTCATTTCCCAGCTGCAATGTAGCTGCTGCTGAGACCTCTGCAGCAATGACATCACTTACCAATTCAAGAACTATGAAAGCAAGGCAATGAATAGCTAAGGACATCATCCATCTGACATTGCTCACATAATACACCAACACATTATTCTTATCAAGTATAAAGAAACAATTATCTAATTATACAGCAACTGCTGCCCACATATGGTTGCTTTTTAAATTATCAGTTAATATATGAATCAATTTAGTATATTTTTGGGAAACATTATTATTGCAGTTTATGGGAATGCTGCAGTTTAATAAGAAAAGTGTATAATGTTGTTGATTTAGGGTAAAATTCTGTATATGTAGAAATTACATTTAAAGCTGAAAAATATGTTAAATTAATATTGTACATAAATATATATACATTTTATGTTTATTATATAGAAGAATTTTGTTTGGTGCTTTTATTTTTATATTACTGTTGAAAATAGCTTTTATTTTGGGTCAGATTCAAGGCTGTTGTATTGTGATTAAAAAACATTTCCTTATGGCTGGTCTACATTATATTGTAAGTCGATCTAAGTTACGCTACTTCAGTTACATAGGTTACGTACTGAAGTTGACGTAAGTTAGGTCAATTTACAGCTGTGTCTACACTGCACTATGTTGACAGGAGACACTCTCCCTTCAACATAGCGTCTGCCTCTTGGAGAGATGGAGTACAGATGTCAATGGGAGAGGTCTTTCCCATCAGTTTAGTGTGTTTTAAAGGTCTGCTAAATCGAAACTGCAGTGCCGATTTAGCCAGTAGTGTAGACATGGCCTTACTCTTGATAACAATAATATATATTTTTATTAGAGAGGTAGTTAAGATTGCAATTATCTTTCACTATTCAGTTTGATGCTGTAAATGCCTGGAGTTTGTAGATGATGTGATAAATACACAACTGTTGGGCTACATGTAGGCATTACTGGGTGAAATCTGTGGCCTGCGTTGTGTAGGAGGAGGTTAGACTAGATCATAGAATCATAGAATATCAGGGTTGGAAGGGACCCTAGAAGGTCATCTAGTCCAACCCCCTGCTCAAAGCAGGACCAATTCCCAGTTAAATCATCCCAGCCAGGGCTTTGTCAAGCCTGACCTTAAAAACCTCTAAGGAAGGAGATTCTACCACCTCCCTAGGTAACGCATTCCAGTGTTTCACCACCCTCTTAGTGAAAAAGTTTTTCCTTATATCCAATCTAAACCTCCCCCACTGCAACTTGAGACCATTACTCCTCGTTCTGTCATCTGCTACCATTGAGAACAGTCTAGAGCCATCCTCTTTGGAACCCCCTTTCAGGTAGTTGAAAGCAGCTATCAAATCCCCCCTCATTCTTCTCTTCTGCAGACTAAACAATCCCAGCTCCCTCAGCCTCTCCTCATAACTCATGTGTTCCAGTCCCCTAATCATTTTTGTTGCCCTTCGCTGGACTCTCTCCGATTTATCCACATCCTTCTTGAAGTGTGGGGCCCAAAACTGGACACAGTACTCCAGATGAGGCCTCACCAATGTCGAATAGAGGGGAACGATCACGTCCCTCGATCTGCTTGCTATGCCCCTACTTATACATCCCAAAATGCCATTGGCCTTCTTGGCAACAAGGGCACACTGCTGACTCATATCCAGCTTCTCGTCCACTGTCACCCCTAGGTCCTTTTCCGCAGAACTGCTGCCTAGCCATTCGGTCCCTAGTCTGTAGCTGTGCATTGGGTTCTTCCGTCCTAAGTGCAGGACCCTGCACTTATCCTTATTGAACCTCATCAGATTCCTTTTGGCCCAATCTTCCAATTGGTCTAGGTCCTTCTGTATCCTATCCCTCCCCTCCAGCGTATCTACCACTCCTTCCAGTTTAGTATCATCCGCAAATTTGCTGAGAGTGCAATCCACACCATCCTCCAGATCATTTATGAAGATATTGAATAAAACCGGCCCCAGGACCGACCCTTGGGGCACTCCACTTGATACCGGCTGCCAACTAGACATGGAGCCATTGATCACTACCCGTTGAGCCCGACAATCTAGCCAGCTTTCTACCCACCTTATAGTGCATTCATCCAGACCATACTTCCTTAACTTGGTGACAAGAATACTATGGGAGACCGTGTCAAAAGCTTTGCTAAAGTCAAGAAACAATACATCCACTGCTTTCCCTTCATCCACAGAACCAGTAATCTCATCGTAAAAGGCGATTAGATTATTAGATTATTAGATTATCATAATGGCCCTAAAATATATGACTCTATATTGTTGTCACCTAGTATTTGAGTAGGACTTTATGTGCAGCTTTGAGCAAGGGATTGTGCATAAGCTCCATTACCCTAGGAGTAGCCCTGGCAGACTTTGTATCTCAGGGTTTGTCTACACTATGAAATTAGGTCAATTTTACAGAAGTTGATCTTTAGAAAGCGATTTTATACAGTTGATTGTGTATGTCCCCACTAAGCACATTATGTTGATGGAGTGCATCCTCAATACCATGGCTAGCATCGACTCATGGAGCAGTGCACTGTGGGTAGCTATCCCACATTCTCTGCAGTCTCCTCTGCCCATTGGAATTCTGGGTTAAGCTCCCAATGCCTGATGGGGAAAAAACTTTGCCACGGGTGGTTTTGGGTACATGTCGTCAATCTCCCCTCTCTCCCTCCCTCCATGAAAGCAATGGCAGACAATTGTTTTGCACCTTTTTTCCTGGGTTACCTGTGCAGACACCATAGCACAGCAGGCATGGAGCCCGCTCAGCTCACCGCTGCTGCTGTGAACATTGTAAACACCTCATGCATTATCCTGCAGTATGTGCAGAACCTGGCTAGCAGCTGCCAGCACGAGGACGATTGTGAGGAGTACAGGGACACAGACGTTCCTGAAAGCATAGGATGTGGCAACTGGGACATCATGGTTGCAGTGGGGCAGGTTGATACAGTGGAATTCTGATTCTGGGTGCAGCAAACAAGCACAGACTGGTGGAACTGCATAGTGTTGCGGGTATGGGATGATTCCCAGCAGCTGCAAAACTTTTGCATGTGTAAAGGCCACTTTTCTGGAACTTTATGAGTTGCTTTCCCCAGCTCCAAAGTGCAGGAATACCAAGATGAAAGCTGTCCTGACAGTTGAGAAGTGAGTGGCGATAGCCTTGTGGAAGCTTGTAATGCCTGACTGCTACCGGTCAGTTGGGAATTGATTTGGAGTGGGCAAATCTACTGTGGGGGGTTGCTGTGATCCAAGTAGCCCATGCAATCACTGAACTTCTGCTAACAAGGGTAGTGACTCTGGGAAATGTGCAGGTCATAGTAGATGGCTTTGCTGCAATGGGATTCCCTAAGTGTGGTGGGGCGATAGACAGAACGCATATCCGTATCTTGGCACTGGACCACCTTGCCAACCAGTACGTAAACTGCAAGGAGTACTTCTCAATGGTGCTGCAAACACTGCTGGATCACAAAGGATGTTTCACCAACATCAGCGTGGGATGGCTGGGAAAGGTGCATGATGCTCGCATCTTTAGGAACTCTGAGCTGTTCGAGCAGCTGCAAGAAGGGACTTAGTTCCCAGAGCAGAAAATTACTGTTAGGAATGTTGAAATGCCAATAGTTATCCTTGAGGACCCAGCCTACCCCTTGCTGCCATGGCTCATGAAGCTGTACACAGGCAGCCTGGACAGTAGTAAGGAGCAGTTCAACTATAGGCTGAGCAAGTGCAGAATGGTGGTAGAATGTGCCTTTGGACGTTTAAAAGCTCGCTGGTGCTGTTTGCTGACTAGGTTAGACCTCAGCACAACCAACATTCCCATTGTTATTGCTGCTTGCTGTGTGCTCCATAATATCTGTGAGAGTAAGGGGAAAGATGTGTATGGGGGGGGTGGGAGGTTGAGGCAAATCACCTGGTGTCCTATTTTGAGCAGCCAGACACCAGGGCGATTAGAAGAGCACAGCAAGGCATGCTGTGCATCAGAGAGGCTTTGAAAACCAGTTTCATGACTTCCCAGGTTTCAGAGTAACAGCCGTGTTAGTCTGTATTCGCAAAAAGAAAAGGAGTACTTGTGGCACCTTAGAGACTAACCAATTCATTTGAGCATGAGCTTTCGTGAGCTCCAGCTCACTTCATCGGATGCATACCGTGGAAACTGTTTCCTGGCCTCTGTCACTGTATGCCTCCATGCATTCAGCTGTACCCTATCAGTGCGGAAAGACTGGGAGCTCAGAAAGCATGTCACCGCAAGTGCATTTTTTCACCTTCTAATCTATGATAACCTCTGGGACGGAGACGATAGGGGGAGCATAGAAACATTTGCACCTGAGGGGGGATAAAAAGGGAGAGTAGAATTTAAGAAGATACATTTCTGAGAACAAAAGAGAGACTCTTTCACAGTGAATCAAGCAATTCACAGCAGATAGCACATGTGCTTTAGGTACAAGGTCACATTTTGTCTTTTATATTGAGTGCCTGCTAGTATGGTGACATATCACACATGGCTGGGCAACAGAATTCAGTTTCCAGGCAGCAATGGTAAGCTAAAGGGTACGTGGGGTTGGCTTCTTCCGCCTTCATAACATCTGGGAATGGTTTCAAACTGCAGTGCCCTCCTTTCCCATAGCAAGCAATGCCAGTTGGGTTTGCCATTTAAAAGGAGGGGCTGCAGTTTTAGGGTGGATGTGCAGCACACCCCTCCCCTCACCCCACCGCGTGTCTGTTCTCTGGGATGATCCCTTTTAGCCAAGCGCAAACAGCCCCGCATGAATGGGGTCCTTTTACTGTTCCCTTACAAAAATTCCCTTATTTCAACCAGGTGACCATGAATGATATCACTCTCCTGAGGCTAACAAAGAAAGATAAAGACCAAATGTTGTTTGAATGCGACCAAAATCCAGGACCATTCGCTGCCATGCTTTATGCTGCAATGATTCCAGACTACTGGCTTGGCGTGGTAAAGTGTCCTACTATGGAGGACGAAATAAGGCAGCCCTCCCCAGAAACCTTCTGCAAAGGCTTTCAGAGTACCTCCAGGAAAGCTTCATGGAGATGTCCCTGGAGGATTCCTGCTCCATCCCCAAAGATGTTAACAGACTTTTCCAGTAGCTGTACTGGCTGTGAATGCATCCCAATTCTTCAGGGCAAATCAAACATTAAAACACAATTACTTTTAAGCCCTGTAGTGTAGTTACAAATGTGTACTCACCAGAGGTGCACTCACCAGAGGTGCCTTCTCCGGCTTCAGGGTCTGGGAGGGTATTGGTTCCAGGGTGATGAAAAGGTCCTGGCTGCTAGGGAGAATGGATTCTTCACTTGCCTGCTGCACATTCTCCTCCTCCTCTTCCTCATCCACAAAATACTCCTCCCTATTGTTTCAGACTCCCCCCTTGCAGGTGTCCACAGACAGTGGTGGGGTAGTGGTAGGGTCCCCTCCTAGAATGCCAAGAAGCTGATCATAGAAGTGGCATGCATGGGGCTCTGACCCGGAGCGACTGTTTGCCTCCTTTGTCTTTTAGTAGGCTTGCCTGAGCTCCTTCACTTTCACTGCTGTGTGTCCCTGTTGTAGCCTCTCTTCATAGATATTAAGGTCAGAAGGGACCATTATGATCACCTAGTCCAACCTCCTGCACAACGCAGGCCACAGAATCTCACCCACCCACTCCTGCAATAAACCTCTCACCTATGTCTGAGCTATTGAAGTCCTCAAATCGTGTTCTAAAGACTCCAAGGAGCAGAGAATCATCCAGCAAGTGACCCATGCCCCATGCTACAGAGGAAGGCGAAAAAACTCCAGGGCCTCTTCCAATCTGCCCGGAAGGAATTTTCCTTCCCGACCCCAAATATGGTGATCAGCTAAACCCTGAGCATATGGGCAAGATTCACCAGCCAGATACCCAGGAAAGAATTTTCTGTAGTAACTCAGATCCCACCCCATCTAACATCCCATAACAAGCCATTGGGTCTATTTACCATGAATATTTAAAGATCAATTAATTGCCAAAGTCATGTTATCCCATCATACCATCTCCTCCATAAACTTATCAAGTCTAATCTTAAAGCCAGATAGGTCTTTTGCCCCTACTGCTTCCCTTGGAAGGCTATTCCAAAACTTCACTCCTCTGATGGTTAGATACCTTCGTCTAATTTCAAGTCTAAACTTCCTGATGGCCAGTTTATATCCATTTGTTCTTGTGTCCACATTGGTACTGAGCTTAAATAATTCTTCTCCCTCTCTGGTATTTATCCCTCTGATATATTTATAGAGAGCAATCATATCTCCCCTCTGCCTTCTTTTGGTTGACTAAACAAGCCAAGCTCCTTGAGTCTCCTTTCATAAGACAAGTTTTCCATTCCTCGGATCATCCTAGTATCCCTTCTCTGTACTTGTTCCAGTGTGAATTCATCCTTCTTAAACATGGGAGACCAGAACTGCACACAGTATTCCAGGTGAGGTCTCACCAGTGCCTTGTATAGCGGTACTAATCCCTACTGGAAATGCCTCGCCTGATGCATCTCAAGACCGCATTAGCTTTTTTCACGGCCATATCACATTGGCAGCTCATAGTCATCCTATGATCAACCAATACTCCAAGGTCCTTCTCCTCCTCCGCTACTTCTAATTGTTGCATCCCCAGCTTATAACAAAAATTCTTGTTATTAATCCCTAAATGCATAACCTTACACTTCTCACTATTAAATTTCATCCTATTACTATTACTTCAGTTTACAAGGACGTCCACCATGCCCTGTGAGATATTGACATATATATTAGCATTTCTTCTTTTTGATCCGCGTTCTGCCTGCACAGATTCTTTTCCCCATACAGCAATCAGATCCAGTATCTCCCATTCAGTCCATGCTGGAGCTCGTTTGTGATTCTGGGACTGCATGGTTACTTGTTCTGCTGAGCTCACTACGCAGACCAAACAGGAAATGAAATTCAAAATTTCCTAGGGCTTTTCTTGTGTACCTGGCTAGTGCATTGGAGTTGAATGTGCTGTCCAGAGCATCAAATTGCATCTGCACTACCCCAAATGCGACCCAGCAAGGTCAATTTTAGCGCTTCTCCCCTCAACAGGGAGGAGTACAGCAGTCGGTTTTATTGCCCTGTAGGTTCACAGAACAGGGTTGGTTGTGTAGATGCATAGCTTATAAAATCGATCGAATGTGGCTAAATTCGACCTAACCTCATAGTGTAGACCAGGGCTCAGAAACAACCCCTCTACAGCACAATACCTTCCCCTTTTGTTCCTTGGTCTGTGGCAGGGGTTAAGTTGTCACTGGTGTACAGTAGCACTAATTTATGACCCATCTGTACTGGCAGAGCTGACCAGTGAGTAAGGAACATAACCAAGGCTCCACGCATCTCCTGCCCCTCCCAACTTGCTCTCAAACCACCTGCTCTAAAAAGGGAATTAATAAGAACATGGACCTCCTTACTTATGTATCCCCCAACACAGAGGTGTCAGGATGTTCTCACTCCTCCTTGATTGCATGGGTGCATAGTCCAAACCACTTTCACTCCAGACATGTTACTTCTGAGAACAATGTCATTCAGTGTAGAGACAAAGTTTGGGCAGGCAAATGAACCTTGCCTAATCGCAGACCTCTGAATAAATATTTAAACAATATTTATTATACTATAGGATTAATTTTTTACACAAATTGAAGACTGGTGTTAATAGACATTGGGGTGCACCATGATGATTTTGTTTGTGTTAAAAGCCGATGGAACATTTTGGATGGATGAGTACATTCTTATCCAGTCATGTAACCAGAAGATTATATATTCTGTGGGAAAGAGGCACCTTCACATCTTATGTGTATTTAATCCTAATGGCAGCCATTTGCAGACTCGGCCTCACCATAAATAATTGTTTCCATAGGGTCGAGACCCTGCAAGTTCAGCTGGTTCCCAGTGTTCCAGCTGAATGGCATCTTTGCTTACATCCTGCTTCAGGGGAAATTGCAAACTGCTTCATAAACAACATCTCAATATTTATGCTTAAATAGTTTTTGATCAAGAGCCAGTTACACTGAAGATGCCTCAGTTCTCTCATGTTTTTTCTTTCAGCAATACAAATCAAAGTGCTGGGTCTAATGATACTTTTTTTTTGTTCCTATGCACGCCATAAAACTGTTTATATCTTTGAAATTATTTCTCCTCTATAACCCTAATCAGCCACAATGGGATACCTGAGTATTTCAGTACAATGCAAGAAGATGGTGGTATTTAACCACCTTTCACACAAACACGCTCCAATATGATGCTCTCCAACAACTTCATGGATTCTGGTTTGTCCGGTATTCCACAATTTTTTATGTTGTGTCCAGTTTGCATATAAACTGTAACCACAAATTCACAAATGATTTACTTTCATGGGAACGCACAGTTCTATGTTCCCAGGAGTGCAAAATCCTTTGTCTGTAGTTGCAGTTCATTGCAAACAAGGAAGCACTGATACGAGTTCACAAAAGTTTCTTTCACTCAGAGGTAGGTCAGTTCTGTGGAGCTACACTCTAGCTAGCCTCTGCATCTGTAACATAACAGACCACGTCACTCATTTATCGTGGACAGAACATGTAAATTAAAGATATATTTTGAGACTACATCTCTCTGAGGTTTGCAGGTGGAGCTGTATGGCAGAAATATGGCTAAAGCACAGGAAGTTATATGGCCACTATTGATGGTCCCCTGAATCCAGCTATGAGTTAATAATGTTTCATTGTGTTCTTTTGAACATGGGACAACCCTGTTGCTGCTGCTCTGATTGCTTCTAAGTCTGACCATATTTATACGGTGGGGAATGTCTTTTAATGAAACCCACATTAAATGAGATGAAGCCAATATACAAAATAAAGCAATACCCAGGCAATAACTGAGGGAATTCATTACTTATCAATCACAGCAAACTGTCCTATTTAGCAAACACATAAGCCGATGATTAAGTCCCTTTAAACAAATCAAGCCCATGCTTAAGTGCCTATTAGTGATAGCCATGCATTTGATTCTGGACTAAAGGCTGTGCATCCTAGAAGGCCAGGGAAACGCATGTTTCTTTGTCCCAGAATAAACACAGTATATGCACAGTAAAGTGCAAAAAGAGATGTCCTGTATGGGGGAAAGTTTCTCTTGTAAAATAATTTTCCCAAAATATAAAATAAATGCAAGACAGCAAACTAGAGAAATACAAAATAAACAAACTACAAGGCTATTGCCTGCCTGAGTCCGACAGTCACATGGGCTATTCTATTCCATTTAAGCTCTTATGCTGTGACACTAATCAAGTTACCAAAATGCTTATCATAACACTTCTTTTTTCCTAGGTCTTTCAAGTTAGATCAGAAAGTGCAATTGAAGCATAGACCTACTCTAGAAACCTAAGTGAAATTCCCAGCTGGGCCAGCCCTCCTTGTCACAAGAGAAAGGTTCAGACTATTAAGTACAGAAGAAAAATACCTAATATGACTTGCTTTATATGATATATTCCAGTCAACTAGGTTTGAACTCCTAATCCATTGCATTCAGTGAAAAAGCTTATTCATTGCCAAACAGAACAAACAAACACACACAAACAACCAACCAACCGAAAAAAGAAAATCACAAACACTTTTCTCTAGATAGTTTACAAGTACACAATACATTCCTAATGAACCACTCCTAGTTTGTAGAGGCAAATAAAACTTGGAGCAAGGGTGAATTTAAGTACTATTTTTACTGTCTGAGCCGAACATGCTGCCTGTCTGTTATCTTCAAAGGTCGCCTCCTAGTTTATGAATAATAAGTCCTTAAAGCAATGTTGTCAAAATAAGAAGGAAGGGAAACCTTGCTACCCACAATTATGACTTTTAAAGAAGACACTAAGGAAGAGCAAGGTTTTTAAAAGGAAATCACAAGATGTAATTGACAAGCCCTGGTTCCAAAAACAATTAGAAGCGGAAAATTTTTAGCCCAATTATGGAAACCATATAAATCCATCCCAATTAGAGGTGAGCATATACTGGAACACTGAATTCAGACACTCTCAAGTTTCAGGGGTGTTCAAAGCATCGACCGCACGTCAAATGTGTGGCTCAGGAACTTCTGTAACAGTAATATGAGGATTTCAAACCCTGTAGCTAAACCAGCTCTTGTTAGCTTTCTATTTCTTTTTTTTTCCTGGTGTTTCATTTGAAGTCTGTATTACTTGTTAACACATGCAATATTTGCATTGCCTATTAATGCATAGCTCTGGGCAATAATCATAATCTGTAATTATTTTTTCACCTGTAAAAACTGTTAAAGAAAATGAAGGCTTGAAGTCAATAAATCTACCCTTTTATTTTCTAGTCTACATGGTAGTAAAGAAGATTACAATATTAAAAAATGTATATGTCATTAGAATTCAGAGCCAATAGTTGTTAAAAAATATTTTACATTTCTTCGTGCTGTCCTGAAATCCATGGCTTCTAAAGAACATATATAGTTTGGGAAAAAAAAAAAAAAGGTTCTGGGGGTTTTTCACACAATTTCTGAAATAAACGTTTAAACTCTAATTCACATCAGTAGGTGTTTACTCTTAGTTAGCTTAGATACTCTGTTTTCTATAACCCCTAGGAAGCCACCTTTTCTAGTAATTAATATTGCTTTACACAACATTATCCAACTTTAAATTTCTGGTACTATTTCTTCAGTGGCATCATTCCTGGCACAGAATGATGAAGTCCTTCTCTCCAGAAAGAGTTTCAGAGGAGACATGCCCATAAAGAATGAAAAGGAATCATTCAAACAGATTTAATATTTAAGTTTTAATAATGTGAAAACTTGAACATAATGTGCAGTGTTTTACATTTCATACCATTAAAAACAAGGAATTAAAATTTTAAAGTAAAACTTCGGACTCATGAAAGCTGCTGCTAGGGCAGCAGTAGAAAAGTCTTTATCCAGAAAATACGTAGAACATAAGCTACAGTAGTTCCCGATTCTTCATTCTTCCTTTCCTCTAACCTGGAGAGATGCTTAGGGTTAGGGTGTGAGAGGATAGTTTAATATCTATGACTGTCCAGTCTTTGACCATACTGATCTCTAAATCCATGTATCACTGGCCAACAGATTAGTGAAGAGCCGATCACCTGCACATCCACCAATGTGATATATGCCATCATGTGCCAGCAATGCCCCTCTGCCATGTACATTGGTCAAACTGGACAGTCTCTACGTAAAAGAATAAATGGACACAAATCAGATGTCAAGAATTATAACATTCATAAACCAGTCGGAGAACACTTCAATCTCTCTGGTCACGCAATCACAGACATGAAGGTCGCTATCTTAAAACAAAAAAACTTCAAATCCAGACTCCAGCGAGAAACTGCTGAATTGGAATTCATTTGCAAATTGGATACTATTAATTTAGGCTTAAATAGAGACTGGGAGTGGCTAAGTCATTATGCAAGGTAGCCTATTTCCTCTTGTTTTTTCCTACCCCCACCCCCCCAGATGTTCTGGTTTAACTTAGATTTAAACTTGGAGAGTGGTCAGTTTGGATGAGGTATTACCAGCAGGAGAGTGAGTTTGTGTGTGTATGGGGGTGGGGGGGGATGTGAGAAAACCTGGATTTGTGCTGGAAATGGCCCACCTGATGATCACTTTAGATAAGCTATTACCAGCAGGACAGTGGGGTGGGAGGAGGTATTTTTTCATATTCTCTGTGTATAAATAAAGCCTGCTGCAGTTTCCACGGCATGCATCCGATGAAGTGAGCTGTAGCTCACGAAAGCTCATGCTCAAATAAATTGGTTAGTCTCTAAGGTGCCACAAGTACTCCTTTTCTTTTATTAGAATGAGTGTGTCTTTAAAGAGAACAGAGTAGCAGGTAGCCTATCTTCCTTTTCTTTGAATGGCTGATGTAGATGTAGAGCAACAATTTTACAGTTAAATTGTTAAGCCAATTAATTATAGGAGAAGTGGAGTGTATCTCTGTGTAGCCTATTAACATTAAGTTCAACATTTTACAAGGGGCGTTTTACAAAGGGAGTTACAAGCCTAACTCTAGTAGGCTTCTCCTCAAAGCCTAGCCATAATTACTATATCTGTAGATACAGATTAATCTGTTAAGCATGTTTTGTTCTTCGCTTTTTTCTTTCTTGGAACTGGAATGGATGAACCACCTTCCTCCGTCATTTTGATTTGAAGACATGTTGGTCCAACAATAAAATATATACCGTACTTACCTGTGATACCTTCCCAAGATGCTGATGATCACATAATGGTTTGAGTGGTTCCAGAAGAGGTCCCTCTTGTCCTGCTTATTGACTGCTACCATGAGTTTTGCTGGCACCAGAAGATGGCATAGGTAGTCCAAACCGGAGGCTTCCTTTGGAATGGTGTCAGTCAGATTCCACACTTCTTTGCCAATATGTGGGGGTTTTCTTTTAGATACTCCTCCAGGCTCTACCCAATGCATAGGTGTGGGGGGAAAAACACAAAAGAAAAATGAATGAGCAACATCTCATGGCTCTTGTTGCTTTTATTCTCATCAAATAGCCTGTTCACACTGATTTCTATTGCATGGCCCAACAACTTGTGGCAGACCTTAAATTAACCTTGAGACTGGGATGATAGAGGGAAGAGTTAATCTTGCATGGGCAGCTAAAACAGGGCAGGCAAGGAGGTTGCATAAACCAGACAGAATCAGAAACAATTGACTTATTAAACAAAGCAATTTCACTACTGTCTAGCTTGTAAAATATATTTGTACTATACAAGCATATTTAATAACACTTCACTCAGCTCTTCTACAGTACATTAGACAAATAATAGCCAAGTCAGACTGTCCGGGAGGCCCTGGAAGGTGCTAATTGACAGATAACCGCACAGAGTCTGGAGCAGTAAATCTTGTGGTCAAAAAGGGTAACGTGTAGCCTATCACTACAATGAAGTTAAGTTTAAAATTACATTAAGTGCTTTTGTTAGGTCCATCAGGTGAATCCCCAATGGCTTGTCAAGTACTGAATAAAGCATTATGAAACCATACCATAACCTCTTTGTTAGCCTTAAATTACAGTAGGTATAGGTATGAATGTTGGCAATGCTAAAAGTTTGCTACTGTTTGCTGCCCTCATCACTTAAACACAATGGAGATACAAAAAAAAAAAGACAATATTTTCAGTTCTGTCTTCATTGCCCCAGTTCCTGAATTTAAGCTGTTAATATCTTATATGTTTATTCTGTTGGCTGTTATGTGATTATGAAGGAGCCATTTAATAAGGTTTATTTATAAATAAAAATTTATTTCTTTTTGCGAATACAGACTAACACGGCTGTTACTCTGAAACCTGTCATTAATAAGGTCTGTCATTTTATGTTTGAAACATTAAGCTATACAAATTGGAAGCAAAATGCCTTTACTTTTTTTTTTCTTCTTTTATTAGTAATTGCTCAATTTGGTTTAATGTCAGCCACTTCTTAAAGCCAGAGTATAAATACACGGAAACTCCCTTCTAAATACTGACATTTATTTTGTTATAAACATAACAGATAACCATATCCACATTCATTATTCTTTAGATAATGGTAAAACTTTCCACTTGAATACTGTCCCAAAGGTAGAGAGGACAGTGGGTATTATTGGCCTTTTGGGTAGAAAAGCTTTATTATTGCTTTAAAAAAGGCAGTAGAGAAATAATGAACTCTTGCCTTTTTCTATATTATTATCCATTTAGGACTTTATGAGAACAAACAGGTTTCAAAGTAGCAGCCGTGTTAGTCTGTATTCGCAAAAAGAAAGGGAGTACTTGTGGCACCTTAGAGACTAACAAATTTATTTGAGAATAAGCTTTCGTGAGCTACAGCTCACTTCATCAGATACATTCAGTGGAAAATACAGTGGGGAGATTTATATACACAGAGAACATGAAACAATGGGTGTTACCATACACACTGTAAGGAGAGCGATCACTTAAGATGAGCTAATACCAGCAGGAGAGCTGGGGGCGGGGGGAGGGGAGAAAACTTTTTGTAGTGATAATCAAGGTGGGCCATTTCCAGCAGTTGACAAGAATGTCTGAGGAACAGCGGGGGGGGGGGGGGGGAGGGGAAATAAACATGGGGAAATAGTTTTACTTTGTGTAATGACCCATCCACTCCCAGTCTCTATTCAAGCCTAAGTTAATTGTATTCAGTTTGCAAATTAATTCCAATTCAGCAGTCTCTCGTTGGAGTCCGTTTTTGAAGTTTTTTTGTTGAAGAATTGCCACTTTTAGGTCTGTAATCGAGTGACCAGAGAGATTGAAGTGTTCTCTGACTGGTTTTTGAATGTTATAATTCATCTGATTTGTGTCCATTTATTCTTTTACATAGAGACTGTCCAGTTTGACCAATGTACATGGCAGAGGGGCATTGCTGGCGCATGATGGCATATATCATATTGGTAGATGTGCAGGTGAATGAGCCTCTGATATTGTGGCTGATGTGATTAGGTCCTATGATGGTGTCCCCTGAATAGGTATGTGGATATAGTTGGCAACGAGCTTTGTTGCAAGGATAGGTTCCTGGGTTAGTGTTTTTGTTGTGTGGTGTGTGGTTGCTGGTGAGGACTTGCTTCAGGTTGGGGGGCTGTCTGTAAGCAAGGACTGGCCTGTCTCCCAAGATCTGGGAGAGTGATGGGTCGTCCTTCAGGATAGGTTGTAGATCCTTGATGATGCGTTGGAGAGGTTTTAGTTGGGGACTGAAGGTGATGGCTAGTTGCGTTCTGTTATTTTCTTTGTTGGGCCTGTCCTGTAGTTGGTGACTTCTTGGTACTCTTCTGGCTCTGTCAATCTGTTTCTTCACTTCAGCAGGTGGGTACTGTAGTTGTAAGAATGTTTGATAGAGATCTTGTAGGTGTTTGTCTCTGTCTTTATATATTTGTATATAAATCTCCCCACTGTATTTTCCACTGAATGCATCCGATGAAGTGAGCTGTAGCGCACGAAAGGTTATGCTCAAATAAATTTGTTAGTCTCTAAGGTGCCACAAGTACTCCTTTTCTTTTTGAGAATAAACAGATTTGCAACATGGAAGAAGCAAAACAAAAACACCCCTGCAATTTGCAAAAAGAAAGTGTTCCTAAAAGCAGGTTAAATATGTTTTTTACTGGTAAAAACATTTTCAAGTAAATGTAGTGTTTGTAAACCACACCACATTAACAGCACTGGCTGGAGATATCCACTGTTTATCATGGGGCATGTATAAAATGAATAGTAAGTAGCAATAGGAGTTTCTCCAGCTAATCTCTGCAAATCTACCTTCCTCAGCCCTGGCCAGAAGGGACCATCTGTGGCAGTGGGCAGACTGTCTCCTTGAGCGTCCTCCTACACAGAATGTTGTAAGTGTTGTAAGGGAAATTTTAGCTCATAGTCCAAATGTTAAAGATTATGAGCAAATTTTCTACATAGTGTGAGAACACGTAGAAGCACATTTAAATCACGGCAGTTCCACCATCTTACACCAGGACTAATTTCAGCCCTTTTAATTTTAAGAATTACAGGCCTGATTCTATAGCTGCTGTGCATACAGAACTCCCATTGAATCCAAATTGTAGAGCACATGCAGAATCAAGTCCAAAATCTGCTTTCATACTTTTGTAATTTGACATAGAACCACAGTGGCTATAATTTTCAGAGCTACTAATATACCTAGGACCTAACTGGCCTCAAAAGTGCCCAATCCAGAGCCTAACCTTCAGTTGGAATGTGCCTACCTAGATATAGTAGACTTGGCCAATGGCTTAGGGGCCCAACTAATATTTTCAAATTAGACATGGGGACATCTGGAAGTGAAGCTGTAGGTGACTGAAAAGGTATCTTCTCCCATAGGTGCTGCCACACTTGGAGTGTACTTGAGTTGGGGAGAAATTGAGTGTATCCACAGTGAAAAATCCAAGGAATTTGGGGAATGGCAAATGGATAAAATTATCTTCAAGCACATACCAACTTGGCAAGTTTTTAGCAGCAGATGAGAAAAAGAATACATTAATTTAACAGCTGACTGTCTCTTCCCACCAGCCCACTTTCATTTGCTGTAAAGGACATGAGGACACAAAAGTTAAGCCAGAGATTTCTACAATATAGTTGTCTACTTTTTCTATAAATAAAGGCTAGAAAAAGCTGGGAGCCAAAGGGCTAGACACATATCTAAGAAAATACACAACCACTGGGATGGAATTTTGAAAACTACTTTGTTATTATTTTAATAGCTGCCATACAGAATCCACATGTTTTATGAGAAACCATATATACAGATTTTTCTGTATATACACAGATCTACAAATTTTTCATAATTCAAAACATATAGACTATTCCTATTATAGCAGAGTTTATTTGTTATTACTATACTGTAGAGCTAACATCTCGTCAGGCACTTTAAATATGAGGTAACATTTTCAAAACCACCTAAGTGACTTAAGAATCTAAGGCTTGGTCTAAACTACCAACTTATGTTGGTATAACTGCATTGCTCAGGAGTGTGGAAAATCCACGTCCCTTAGTGATGTAGTTATACAGACCTAACCCATCCACACCACGATAAAAGAGACAAATGAAATGTTCCTGGCCATCGGCCTGCTCCCATTTGAAATCCATAAGGAGTTTTGCTATGGGTTTCAATGAGAATTGGGTGAGAGCATTGTGTTCAAAATTATTTTTATGTACTTCAAGATAAGATGTGAAGATTATTCAAGATGTCCTCTTTCGAAAATTAGTCTCTTTCATAATGCAGGAGCAACTGCATTATACCTGTTTCCTGGTCTAAACCTATATTTTATGCAAGACAATATTTTTTACGTAGAGTACAGGTTGTTAAAATACTTATTATAGACAGCATATTCAATACGGCACAGAAATATTTGTCTACTAAAGTCATTTTTGTAATGGGCTATGTTGACTTTGTTGTTTTAAAACTAAATACCAACCATAAGGTAGTAGTGGGCTGGAACAGATGGAGAGTTCATTTCTCAACATGCATTGGAATCAAAATGCATTCTTTAAAATTCATATCCAAATGTGGATTGGGTAAATTATAAATGATAATTTTGCACAGTTATAGAGATACATCTGATATAACAAAAACTGATTGTGTAACACAGAAAACAAAGGAATAACTCCTGTACAACAGTGTTAGAATTAATTATTGTTTATAGATGCCACCTTAAAAAATGAAAGGTAATTTGTTTTAAAAAAGGAAGTTCACAGTGGATCACTTTTATAGCCAGCAATAATGGTGAATTCTAGTTAGTGTAATCCAGTGTGAGCATCTCTACTATGTACTGTTACCATTATTTCTAGTACAGGTATGGAACGATTATGGATAATCACTTTGTTTTGTGCATTGAACTTGTCAGAACTTCATATCAATTTACTTTATTGGTGCAGCTAGCATATTAAATGTATCCAGTGTCTGAATATCAAGCTACCGATAAGATAGAGGAGGCTTGCATGAGTCCCTTGTTAACAAAGCCAGCTTTGGGGGCCATGAAGGAGAACCTCAGCTTTCACATAAATGGCTTTTTTCTTGTGAAGCCAACTTTGGGAACATTTACCTGATAGTAACTCATTTAAACAGATGGGTAGAATTGAAAGGCACAAATATTTAGACTTAGTTTCTGAAGCAGGAGGCTGGGAGGGGGGTGAAGATGGGGATCCTAAAGATCTCAAACTCACATACAACAATTGCATTTACAATGAATCTCTTAAATTTGGGTATTTCACCAAAAAAATATCTAACAAACTTTCTCCAAATTCCATAGACCAGTCCAGTGCATTGTGTTGCCATTGCCAAATAGTGTAGGAATTTCTTACTTGGGTCAAGAAATGGATGGGATGGAATTGTTTTGAAGGCCCATGCAAAATGCTGTGGTGCTCTCTGCTTGCGAACATTTTTAACATGCTATAAAGCTGGGCCTGAGCTATCTGTGGCTCACCCTGGCAGCTACTAAGCTATGGGCACTCCCACTATTGCCACAGCAGTTGGCATGTGCCATATGTTCTTTGCAACTGCCAGCCTTACCCCGCTGGCCCTTACCCACCAGGACTCAAGGATGAGGAGCAGAGGAGCAAAGGCTAAGCTGCTACAGCTTGGAGTGTGGGTCCTGCACACTCAACACCTCTCTCCCTGCCAGGTCAGCTCTAAAGCCAGTATTGGCACATCTGAGGAGCCAGAGGGGATCCAGACTACCATCAGAGGCACCCCACTCCAACTGAGCAACCATTCTATACCTGAAGCCACAGCATGACCCATTTATACCTATTGCTGCTGCTGCGAGACACAGCTGTCAGGTAAGAAGCCAAATAAAGAAGCCTCTATGAGGGCAGTGGAGTGGAGTAAAGGACTGAAGGAGGAGAAAGAGAATGTAATTGATGAATATTTTATTAGGGATAGACAGAAGAGTATGGAATTGATTTTGAGGGGTTAGTTTGTGTGTAAATTATGGATTGGCCTCCTCTGAGGTTGAGGTGAGGAGGCAGAGAAGCATTTAACCCAAGGAGCAGCATATTTATCACAGACTGAGGAGTTTTTGGCATCATGCCTCTGCACTGAATGCCATTCGTTGATTTTCTATTAAATCTAAGAGGAGAATGAATAAAGTGTACAGTTGTTAGTAAGGTTAAAGAAAGAGCACTTTACATGCTTATCCAACCATTGGAAACAACAGTTTGCATCTGCCATCCCATTAGCAAGTTACTGGTCACAAATTTATAATTATTTATTCACTCAGCATCAAGCTGTCCTCTACAATCCAAAATATTCTGTATTTAATGAAAATATGTAAGCTCATTTTTGGTCAAGTAGCAAAATTATATATAGCATTAAGTCTAATTTCCATGACTATTTGCATGCATGTATGGAGGTTTGTGTATGAACTATGGACCAGGATTTCTTTGAACTCTGAAGTACTAATCTGGTAAATTAATTTTTCACTTTTAATTTTCAGTATGTTTTTATTGTATCCATGGAAGAAAAGAGGAACCCTACCCTAGTTAATTTGGCACCTGTACATTCCCAGAGAAGGTAATGAAACAGAGAGTAATTCAAACTTTATAAAGGGAGTGAATTCTAATCATGTTAAGGTTATTCTTAATTAAAATATCTATTAACTTTTTATAGTCAGTACAATTATAGATGTATTCCTCCTTGACAAATTGATAAAAAAATTATGATTCAATACTATTTATTTTTTAAAAAATTCCCACCTTAGAACAAGAATAGCTCATCTGTATAAAATAGCTCCAAACTAAGTGATCAATTTTAGGAAAAGTATAAGCTATTTAAAATGTTCCAGTTAAGCAACATATATTTAAGCTAACTTGATCCCTACTTCTTGGGCTCATAAACACACTCATGGAGCTATAAACACACTCATGGAGTAGGATATAAGTCATCATCTTTTTGTCTCATTTAGCTTAACCAGTCCATGTAAATAGTTAACCCTTTTAGATTTTTTTTTTTTTGCTTACACAGGATATATTTTTGATCAGATTCTTTTTAATTATTCAGGCTATCCAGTCATAGAATATACTGTAAGTGATTTATCAAACACATAAGTTGACCAGCACTTTTAGCAAGTGCTTTGTGGCTCCCAGGAACAGCTATGACAGCCTGACTGATTTTAGTGCAATCAGTATTTATCTGAACAAAACACCCACCTCTGAAATTTTAGCAGTTGAAGAATGGGTAAAAACTCCTAGGACAACAATGACTGACCTTTTAAAATGTGTTTTGCACTGACTAACGTTCACCTGAGTTTCTCATAGGAAACCCCGTTTACTACACGTGTGAGGTAACTTCAAACAATCCAGCATTCTTAGAGGAGGCCCCATTGGCATAAGTGACCTTCAACCTCATCGCCCAGGCTCATAACAAAGTCTACTCATTCGTTTCATTTATTGCTTTACATTTCAGAATAATGTTCCTGCTCATCAGGAACTGAGCAACTGTCTTTTCTGAGTTTTAATATTGAGACATTCCTAACCAACCATCAAATCCTAAGCTCATGGTGATCTAATATGTGGATTATACAGAAAAATGACAGGAGTTTAAAGGCAGAGCTTGTTGGAGACCCTTGGTATTAAGGTCCAGTGTTGCTTGTTTCAATTAGTATCCTACCCAATCTAAATATTTCTGAGACAGCTTGCTCTGGTGTCGTAGAACTTTATACGACTACTGCTTTCTGACTTCAGGGAGCAACTTATTTGTAGCTCTTTCCTTTTCCTGTTTTCAACAGGAGGTGAAATGACCAAATGAGTGTTCTCTTCAATTAGAGCAGAAGAAGCAGAGCTGGTGTGAGGGAATCAGATCTGGGGCTTTTAACAAGGCAGAAGGACAGAATTTTGTTCCTGCTCACGAGGAGCAATAAAAGCTTCATTGCAATGCTGGACATGGAATGAAATGTCCTGGAGTCCTGTAAATATCAGGGGACTGGAAACTGATAACTAAAGTGTGTTTTTGCACAAAAATTTGACCTTCCATGAGCCAAAGAAACATCCTATTGTCAGACACTGGACTAGGACTCTTCCCTTAATGGATGAGTCACATACTACCATTTTCCCAAATTTCATTGGTTTGTATTATTAAAGTCAGTAAGAGTAGATCATGTGTAATGGAAAATGTGTGCTTCATCTCTCAATCAAGTCAATAATTAAACAAGATCAGACACCATTTGTAAGCTCTGGCACCTGATGCCTAGTGGGTAAGGAGCTCTTTGTTCCCATCTGTTGGTGAACATGGGGAAGAACAATGACAGAGCTGCTTCATTGGCTTAAGCTATTTAACTATTATTTGTATGTGTAGAGGCTTGTAGGAGCTTTGTGCTGGGAGAGAAGCTGAGCCCTGATTAGGGGGTGGGGCTTCTCTGACTTGGGGTCCTATAAAGGTAGCAGCCAGTTGTCCAGCGGCACAGACAGCTGCAGCGGTACAGGAGCCAGCAAACAGAGCTGGAAACGGGAGTTTGAGTGGGAGTTCTGTTGGAGGAGAAGGTATTTATACAGAGGCAGCAGTGGTAGTGAAGACACAATGAAGATGACTGGATGTGGAAGCTGCGGTATGTACATGATCCTGGAGGATCATGTAAAAAGAAAAAGGAAAAGAGTTTTGTCTGCATGAAGTGCCGTCTGATAGAGCTGATGGAAGAAAAGATCAGAGGATTGGAGATGCAGGAGGAAAGTCTGCTTGAGTTTAGATGGGGGTCAAGCAGATTATGGAGCAAAGACATGAGGCAGCTGAAGGGAAAAGCTCAGACTTGTAGATGGAAGCAGGACTGAAGAATTCTAAGGGAAGACTGCTGGGTGAAGAAAATGGACAGTGGAAGCATGTGACTAGGAGAACCAGGCAGAGGAAAAGATGGGCTAGTGAACAGGTTTGCAGAGTTGCACAATGAAGAAGGGGCTCAGCAGGTGGTCACTGAAGGTGGAAGGACAAGGAAGAAGAGAAGAGCGGCTAGTCCTATAGGAAAAGGGGAAGAGTCAATGGAGACTACACCAAATAGGAGCCCCAGGAGGGTACAGGATGGATTGAAGAGGATTATAAGGGAGAATAGGAACGGAAAGAACTTGCAGCCAGAGGGAACAGGGGATAGACTGGAGAATTGCACCGTCACCAGGAAAAGGCAGGTCTACGTGATCGGGGACTCCATACTGAGAAGAATAAACAGGCCTGCAACCAGAGTTGATCCAGAGAATAGAAGGGTGTGCTGTCTTCCAGGTGCTAAGATATGGAATGTGGGCCTGAGGTTGAAAAGGATCCTACAGAGAGCGGGAAAGAATCCACTGATTGTCCTTCATGTGGGAACAAATGATACCGGTAGATTCTCGCTGCAACATATCAAGAGAGATTATGCCAGGCTGGGGAAGACACTTAAGGAAATCGAGGCTCGGGTGATCTTCAGTGGTATTCTGTTGTTCCTAGAGAAGGGCAACAAAAGTGTGACAAGATTAGGACTATCAACAGATGGCTCAGGCAGTGGTGCTATAAGGAGGGTTTGGGGATGTACGGCCACTGGGAGGCATTCATGGACAGAGCACCGTTCTCTTGGGTTGGACTTCACCTGAGTAAGGAGGGAAGTAGACTTCTAGGATGGAGGCTGGCACAATTGATTAAGAGAGCTTTAAACTCAGAATTTGGAGGAGATGGTTGGGAGATGTCCAGTGTGACAAAGTTCCTGCTCTACCTTGGGGGGAACCTGGGCCCGCCCTCTACTCCGGGTTCCACCCCAGGGCACTGTGGAATGCAGCTGTCTAGAGTGCCTCCTGGAACAGCTGTGCGACATCTACAACTCCCTGGGCTACTTCCCCATGGCCTCCTCCCAACACCTTCTTTATCCTCACCATAGGACCTTCCTCCTGGTGTCTGATAATGCTTGTACACCTCAGTCCTCCAACAGTCTGCATTCTTACTCTCACTTCCTTGTGCCTCTTGCTCCCAGCTCCTCACAAGCACACCACAAACTGAAGTGAGCTCCTTTTCAAAACCCAGGTGCCCTGATTAGCCTGCCTTAATTGATTCTAGCAGCTTCTTGATTGGCTGCAGGTGTTCTAATCAGCTTGTCTTAATTGTCTCCAGAAGGTTCCTGATTGTTCTGGACCCTTCCCTGTTAAGGAGCCGGAATCGTTCTTCACTCGCTCCTGAGCTATTTGCTTTCCTTTCTTTCCTAAAGCCCCCCGGCCCGGATTTTTCACACTTTTCCTTTTGCTTAGTTTCCCCCCCCCGCGTTTGGGCCGGACGCTTTGTTTTTTTGGTTTCGTTTTTTCCCGTTTTTTTGAGCTGCGTCAGTGTGCTGGCCGGTCGCCAGCACCCCCCCCCCCCCCCGATGCCTGCTTTTGGACTTTGCTCCTTGCTTACTTGAAACCCCCGGAGGAGGGGGGGAGGACTGCCAACCTGCTGTCCGGGGAGGGGAGTGGACCCCCCCAGACCCAGCTGTTTTGTTTTTTGCCTGGACCTTTTCCGAGAGCCTTGGGACAGAGCCAACAGCTGTAGCAGACGCCAGAGGCCGGAGTACTCCCGGGCAGCTATGAATCATCGTGGAGAGAGGCCGTAAGACTGAGGGATTTCTTTTGAATTTCTACCCTCGGGGGGGGGAGTTGACTGCATTTCAGCTGCGCCTGCGGCGGCACAGGGGTGTAGCAGGGAGCTACCCCCAGATCCATCGGTGCCCCCAACCCCCCCACCACTATTACAACTATCACGGCCCCCGCTGCTTCGTCCCTGCTGGCAATCTGCCATCTGCCTTCGGATCCAGCTGTTTGCTTTGGACTTCGCCTTTTGGCCCAGGCATAATAACCAACCAAGCGAGACTCTTTGGACACTTGTGGTGGGTTGTCCTCCCCCCACCCCCCCCCCCGGATTGTTTACCCCATAGCCTACCCCTATTACCGGACCCCGATTTTTGCCCCCCCCCCCCCAGTGTCTCCCTGTCTCTCCCTGCTCACAATGGCAGAGAAGGAGGGACGCAAGGCCCCTCCACCGAAATTGGTTGCCCCTTCCCCATCTACCCTCCTGCCCACCCCTCAAGATTTCCCCACCGCCTCCATTGTTAGAACCCCTGCCACCGCCCCCGCTGGGGCATCGGCAGTGGGAGGCACCGGGGCGATTACTACTGCTGCTCTGGTTCCTGCCCCATTAGATTCTAGGAACCCCCCCCCAGTTAGACGGAAAAATCGAAGCGGGCCAAAAGGGAAGGGCCCTGCTAATGCCGCTGGACCCTCCGTGGCAGAGGCCGCCCCCACCACAGTGGCCTCGTCATCGATCGCGGCACCCCTCCCAGCTGTTCCCTCCACCAGCTCTGCGACCATCCCTCCCCCGGCCCCCAGGACGTATGCCCGGGTGGCGACAGGCCCCCCCCTCACCTGCCGCCTCCTCATCTCGCCCTCCCACTGCCTCCGCTGCCATTACTAGTGGTCGGGGCCCTCTTCCCGCCCTGACCAGGAAGCACGGTGTCCGTTGCCTCCTAGTACCCGCCTCGCCCCACGTGGAGGCATACGTGCAGGCGTTGGCGAAAGTGGTAGGACCCATGGCCATTGTGGCGGCCTCCAAGATGTATGGGAAGGTCGTTCTCTTTCTGGCCTCGGAGACTGCCGCCCAGGAGGCGGTGGAGAAGGGCCTAGTGGTGGGGGGGGTGTTTCTCCCCCTAGAACCGCTAGAAGATCTGGGCGTTCGCTTCGTCCTCACCTCCGTTCCTCCCTTTTTACCTAATGTTGCCCTGTTACCTGCTCTTTCTGCCCTGGGGAAGCTTGTTTCTGTTATTAGCCCTCTCCCGTTAGGCTGCAAGGACCCCGCCCTCCGTCACGTCCTATCGTTCCGCCGGCAAGTGCAGATTTTACTGCCGGCGGGGGTGCGTGACGGAGAGGCGCTCGAGGGGTCCTTCCTAGTTCCCTACCAGGGAGCCCGCTATAGGGTCTTTTATTCCACCGGAGAGGCCCGGTGCTACCTCTGCCGCTCGGCAGGGCATGTCCGCAGGGACTGCCCTTTGGCCCGGGGGAGAGGGGCACCTGAGACCCCCGAGACCCGGCGGGATATCGGCCCTGTTGTTGCCGACACCCCTGGCCACCCGGCACCCGACACCACCCCCCCTCCCACCCGATCCACCGCTGCCCCCGTCCGGGCCCAAGAGGCACCCCTCCAACAACGCCCGGGCGACCACGGGAGTCCCACTCTTGCCGTAACCACCTCGGCAGAGCCTATGGAGGGGGGTGTGGCAAAGCTTTTACCGGGTGCAGGAGAGGGCTCGCCCCAAGGAGAACCCCCCGCCCCTAATGCTGCCTTACCGCTACCCCCCCAAACCCCTGAACCTCTGCCTCCGCGCCCCGCTCCGTCCCCTGCTACTCAACCCCCGGACGACGCCATGGAGGGCTGGACTGTAGTCCAGGGGAAGCGAGGCAAGCGGAGGGCTCGAGCTCCGCTGCATTCATCTGACGCGGAAGCCCCCCGGAAGACCAGGAAGGGAGGTACCGACCCTGAGCCTCCCGCCTCGGCCACGAGTGAGATCCATTCGCTGGTGTCGGGAGGTGAAGATAGACCAGCATTGGAGGGTGGAATCCCCCCTACGCGGGGGACCCTCCCCTCCGAAGCCCCGGGGGAAGCCCCTTCTAACCAGATACCACCTGAACTCCCAACGAACCCCGACGTGACCGCCGAGGCGGGCCCTAGCGGAGAGGCCCCTGGGGTGGTGGGAGTTGGCCTCTCCTCTGTGTACGCAGAGATTGAAGCCCTGGATTTGACCCCGGTCACCCAGGGAGGGGATGATTTATTGCCGGCCGGCCTCGATTTGGGCAATCTCACCCCAGGCCCCCTCTCCCCATGCCCTTTCCCCCTGACTGCCTTTCCGGGTGAGCACCCCACGGAAAGTGGTTTACCGCCTGGGGCCATGGCTGCCACGACCACCCCGGAGCCAGTACCTAGCATTCCTCGGAGCCCCCTCCCTTGCCCCTTCACCCCCGACCCTGCTCGGGAGGCGCCTTCTTTTCGCTGTGCGCCTCCTGAAGCCCAGGGCCTTACCTCTGCCCCTGCCCCCACCCCTATTCCGGTTCAGTTTCCCTCCTCCTGCAAGGCTACCGCCGCCCCTGGGGTTATTTCTTTTCCGCCTTTTGCAGATTCCCCCCAGGGAGCAGTCTTTATGTTTTCTAGTTGCGACTCCCCAGGAGTTGCACCTTTCCCCCTGCCATCCCCGTCCGCCCCAAGGCACGAGATGGAGTTAATAACCCCAGCCTGTCAGACACCCCGTCGGCGGTCCGCACCCTGCCTACCCGCCTTAGCGGACCACGAAGCTGCATCAAAAGCCCCACCAGGGACTGCTCTGGGAGTTGTAACCCTACCCCCCCATGAGCTGCAGCATGCATTACGGGAGTTCTTGAAACAATGCCGTGGTGCCCGCGATAGGGCACAGCTGGCTCTCCAGCAATGGGGGGACTTTGATCGACTCCTTCGGGCCGCGAGAGCCCTTATGAGGGAGGGTAGAGGGCAAGGGAAGGGCGGTGCCGCGGCCTACGAGCGGGCCCGCAGCTTCCGGAAAGAGTTACTTACTCACGGGATGGGACACGGGTTGCTACGCGACCCGCCGGGGGCCATGAGTACCCCCACCCCTGAGAACTCCCCACCCCCCCAGCCCTCCGCATGACACCTCTCATCATTGTAACCCTGAACACCAGGGGCTGTAGAATGGCTCTCCGCAGGTCCCAGGTGCTCTCCTACCTTCGGGAGGGGAGGTACTCTGTGGTTTTCCTGCAGGAGACCCACACGGACCCAACCGCCGAGGATAGGTGGCGGCTGGAATGGGGGGACGGGGTATACTTTAGCCACTGCACGGCTTGGCAAGCTGGAGTGGCGACCCTGTTCTCCCCCACCCTGCGACCCGAGGTGCTCGGAGTCACTGAGGCCGTGCCGGGCCACTTGTTGCACCTCCGAGTTCGTTTGGAGGGGCTCGTGGTCAATTTTGTTAATATCTATGCCCCGCAAGTGAGCTCACAGCGGCCGCAATTTTACCAGCAGGTGTCCGAATTTCTCGACACCCTGGATTCACACGAGTGCCTGATCCTGGGAGGGGACTTTAACACCACCCTCGAGGAACGGGACCGCTCGGGGGCCGAGCCGAGCCCGGCCGCCGCGACCATTCTTCGAGACATAGTCGACTATCACTCCCTAGTGGACGTCTGGCGTGACCATCACCCAGATGATACTTCCACGTTTACCTTCGTTCGGGTGGAGGCCCGTCGGTCGCACCGCTCTCGGTTAGACCGTATTTATCTATCCCGTCTCCATCTTTCACAGGCCCACTCCTCCACCATTCGGCCGGCCCCTTTTTCCGACCATCATTTGGTTGCCGTCACGGTCTCCCTCCGTGCAGAGGGACCGGGGCCGGCTTACTGGCACTTTAATAACAGCCTGTTGGAGGACGAGAGCTTTGTGATGTCCTTCCGGGAGTTTTGGCTGGCCTGGCGGGAGCAGTGGCGTGCCTTTCCCTCGGTGCGGCGATGGTGGGATTTAGGGAAGGTGCGCGCCAAGCTCTTCTGCCGCAACTACACTCGGGGCACCAGCCGACGGAGAAATGCGGCGATAGAGCAGCTGGAACGGGAGGTCTTAGAGCTGGAGAGGCGCCTGGCCGCCAGCCCCGGGGACCCGTCCCTCTGCGGAGCGTGCCGGGAGAAGCCGGAGGAACTTCGAGCCCTCGAGGACCACCGGGCCCGAGGTGCCTTTGTCCGGTCCCGCATCCGCCTCCTTCAGGAGATGGATCGCGGCTCCCGCTTCTTCTACGCCCTGGAGAAAACGAGGGGGGCCAAAAAACACGTCACCTGCCTTCTAGCGGAAGACGGCACCCCCCTCACGGATCCGGAGGAGATGTGTGGGAGGGCCCGTGACTTCTACGCAAACCTTTTCTCCCCGGATCCGACCGATCCTGGCGCTTGCGGGGTGCTCTGGGAGGAACTCCCCACGGTCAGCGTGGGCGACCGAGACCGGCTAGAGCTGCCTCTCACCCTGGCCGAGTTCTCGGAAGCCCTCCGTCGCATGCCCACCAATAAATCTCCGGGCATGGACGGGCTGACCGTGGAGTTTTACCGCGCGTTCTGGGACATCCTTGGCCCAGACCTAGTCACTGTCTGGGCTGAGTCCTTGCAGGGCGGGGTCCTCCCTCTCTCGTGCAGACGAGCGGTGCTCGCCTTGCTGCCGAAGAAGGGGGACCTCCACGACTTACGAAACTGGCGTCCCCTCTCACTCCTTAGCACGGATTATAAAATCGTAGCGAAAGCAATCTCGCTGCGGCTAGGGTCCGTGATGGCGGACGTGATTCACCCAGACCAGACCTATACTGTCCCGGGTCGCAGCATTTTTGACAACCTCTTTTTAGTCCGAGACCTTTTGGAACTCGGGCGGAGAGACGGTCTGTCGTTCGCCCTCCTGTCTCTCGATCAGGAGAAGGCGTTCGATCGGGTAGATCATGGGTACCTCCTGAGCACCCTGCGAGCGTTTGGATTCGGACCTCAGTTTGTGAGTTTTCTCCGGGTGCTGTACGCCTCCGCGGAGTGTCTGGTTAGGCTCAACTGGACCCTGACCGAACCGGTCAGCTTCGGGCGAGGGGTGCGGCAGGGGTGTCCCCTCTCAGGCCAGCTGTACGCTCTGGCGATCGAGCCTTTCCTCTGTCTCCTCCGCAGGAGGTTGACGGGGTTGGTGCTGCGGGAGCCAGAGCTGCGGCTGGTCCTGTCGGCGTACGCCGATGACGTCCTCCTCGTGGTCCAGGACCCGGGCGACTTGGCGCGAGTGGAGGCATGCCAAGCCATCTTTTCGGCAGCCTCCTCCGCCCGAGTCAACTGGGTCAAGAGCTCTGGCTTGGCGGTGGGGGGCTGGCGGCAGGTAAGCCCCCTCCCACCCGCGCTTCAGACCATCCGGTGGAGTGCCGGCCCTCTGCTCTATCTCGGCGTTTACCTTTCTGCCACGCACCCTTCTCCGCCGGAGAACTGGCAAAATTTGGAAGGCGGCGTGATTGAGCGGATCAGGAAATGGACGAGGCTACTCCGATGTCTCTCCCTTCGGGGGAGAGCACTGGTGCTTAACCAACTAGTCCTGTCCACGCTCTGGTACCGGCTCAACACCCTAGCCCCGGCCCCGGGTTTCCTGTCCCACCTCCGGAGATTGATTCTGGAGTTCTTTTGGTCAGGATTGCACTGGGCCCCTGTCGGGGTTCTCCACTTGCCCCTGAAGGAAGGAGGGCAGGGCCTGAAGTGTCTGTACACTCAGGTCCGCGTTTTCCGCCTCCAGGCCCTGCAGAGGCTCCTTTATAGTGCAGGTAGTTCGCCGTGGAGCATATTGGCGCATGCCTTTTTACGCCGCTTCCATGGGCTCCGCTATGACCGACAGCTCTTTTATCTTTGTCCGAGAGGTTTTCCGCGAGACCTCTCCGGGCTGCCGGATTTCTACCAGGACCTCCTCCGGGCCTGGAAACTGTTTTCAACGACCAGGTCCGTGGCGGCCATCGTGGGGGCAGATCTCCTCACGGAGCCCCTGCTACACAACCCCCAACTTTGTGTGCAGGCGGCGGAGTCCCGCACGGTGCGCCAGAGGTTGGTCCTGGCGGGAGTTACGAGGGTCGGGGACCTCCTGGACTACGACCGGGGGGACTGGCTGGATCCCCTGACGCTCGCTCGACGCATGGGGCTCTCCAGCCTTCGCACCCCCCGGCGCGTGCTTCGGGAGGTGGAGGCCGCTCTGACCCCCGCCGCTCGGGCTTATGTTAGCCGAGCCTTGTGCGAGGGCGCGCCCCGCCCATCCCTTACCCCAGGCCCGCCGGACCTTTCCATCGGGCCCCTACTCTGTCGATCCCAACACACCCCTCATCCTTTCACTGCGAGCCGGCTGCATGAACTGCAACCGGTCGGTTTTCAAGTTGCATCACGGAAATATCTATATACACTCACGCTCCATACCCTTCATGCCCGCACCCTGGTGTCCCGCCCCGATACAAAGTGGCGAGATCTCTTACCACCTTTGGAGGGTGAGCAACCTCGGTGGGCCAGCCTGTACTCCACCTTGGTCCCGAGGCCCGTCGGGGACATCAGTTGGCGGCTCCTTCACGGGGCTGTGAGCACGGGCGTGTTTTTGACACGTTTTACCTCCCTTCCGGAGACTTGCCCTTTTTGCAACGTGAGGGAAACCCTGGCGCACGTCTATTTAGAGTGTGCCAGATTGCAGCCTCTTTTTCGGCTCCTCACAAATATTCTTTTGCGCTTTTGGCTTCATTTTTCTCCCCACCTCTTTATCTATACACTCCCCATCCGTGGCCCCACCAAGTCGCGGGATCTCCTGGTTAGCCTCCTCCTAGCCTTGGCTAAAACAGCCATTTATAAGACCAGAGAGCGGAGGTTGGCTCATGAGGCGTCCTGCGATTGTGAGGCCGTTTTCCGACTCTCAGTACATTCACGTATCCGGGCGGAGTTCCTCTGGGCAGCGTCCACCGACTCCCTTGACACCTTCGAGGAGCGGTGGGCGCTGTCCGGGGTTCTCTGCTCGGTGACCCCGTCCGGTTCCCTCCGTCTGACCCTCTGATTGAGGGAAAGAGCGAGAGCCGCCAGTCACAGCCGTTAGTTGCTGTGAATACCATCATTACTGTTTTCTAGGAGGGGTCCTATAATACATGGGTGTACCCGCCTCCCTCCCAACCACCCACCCCGCAGCCGTGCCCATCTTGTCGGGCACTCTCAGGAGAGGGAGGGTCGGTGACCCTGGGCGCGGCACTAGGTAACTCGAGAGGGTGGAAGACCACGAGTGTCGAGGAAGCCCCCCCGCTCTGGGCCTGGGCTAACCTGAACACCTCTCCCTCCTGAAAGCTGTTGTGTTATACCTTTTGATTGCGTTGTTTTGTTGCTAAGTTTTTTTTTTTATCCCTTTGTATTCTTTGTAACTGTTACAAATAAATTTCCTTTCTGTTTCAAAAAAAAAAAAAACCTTCCCTGTTACCTTTCCCAGGGAAAAGGGACCTACTTAGCCTGGGGCTAATATATCTGCCTTCTATTACTCTCCTATAGCCATCTGGCCTGACCCTGTCACACCATGTAATCAGCACGCCGGATTTTAACATTGAGAGGGAAGAAAACAAAGTAAGAAAGGATACAGCCGTGGGTAGGAGAATGAACATAAGGAGGAAGGGCAGTGTGGATACCAGTCTAATAGGTTATTCTGGCTGTAGAATGACTGTGTCTAATCGGGTAAAGAATGTGAGTGAGGCCAAACAGCAAAAATTAAGATGTTTGTACATCAATTTGAGGAGTCTAGGTAGCAAAACGGAGGAACTAGAGCTACTGGTGCAGGAGGTGAAACCAGATACTATAGGGATAACAGAAATAACAGGGTGGAATAGTAGTCATGACTGGACTACAGGTATTGAAGGGTATGTGCTGTTTGGGAAAGACAGAAATAAAGGTAAAGGTGGTGGAGTAGCATTGTATATCAATGATGAGGTAAAATGTAAAGAAATAAGAAGCGATGTAATGGATAAGACAGAGTCCGTCTGGGCAAAAAATTATTTTGGGGAATAAACTACTAGAGCCTCCCCTGTGATAGTACTTAGGGTGCGCAATAGACTGCTGGGATCCGATCTGGATATGGATAGAGCCCTCTTAAATGTTTTTCATGAAGTAAATACTAATGGGAATTGTGTGATCATGAGAGACTTTAACTTCCCAGATATAGACTGGAGGACAGGTGCTAGTAATAATAATAAGGCTCAGATTTTCCTAGATGCGATAGCTGATGGATTCCTTCATTAAGTAGTTGCTGAACCGACTGAACGGTATGTCATTTTAGATTTGGTTTTGGTGAGTAGTGAGGACCTCATAGAAGAAATTGTTGTAGGGGACAACCTGGGTTCAAGTGTTCATGAGCTAATTAAGTTCAAACTGAATGGAAGGCTAAATGAAAATAAATCTGCGACTAGGGTTTTTTTAATTTCAAAAGGCTGACTTTGAAAAATTAAGGAAATTAGGTAGGGAAGTGGATTGGACTGAAGAACTTGTGGATCTAAAGACAGAGGAGGCCTGGGATTACTTCAAGACAAAGATGCAGAAGCTATCAGAAGTCTGCATCCCAAGAAAGGGGAAAAAATTATAGGCAGGAGTTGTAGACCAAGCTCGATGAGCAAGCATCTCAGAGAGGTGATTAAGAAAAAGCAGAAAGCATAAGGGAGTGGACGATGGAAGGGATCAGCAAGGAAAGCTACCTTATTGAGGTCAGAACATGTATGGATAAAGTGAGACAGGCTAAAAGTCAAGTAGAGTTGGACCTTGCAAAGGGAATTAAAACCAATAGTAAAAGGTTCTATAGCCATATAAATAAGAAAACAAAGAAAGAAGAAGTGGGACCGCTAAACACTGAGGATGGAGTGGAGGTTAAGGATAATCAATGCATGGCTCAATATCTAAACAAATAATTTGCCTCAGTCTTTTATAAGGCTTATGGAGGATCTTAGGGATAATGGTAGGATGACAAATGGGAATGAGGATATGGAGGTAGATATTACCATATCTGAGGTAGAAGTGAAACTCAAACAGCTTAATGGGACTAAATCGGGGGGCCCAGATAATCTTCATCCAGGGATATTAAAGGAATTGGCACACCCATTGAAATGAAATTGCAAGCCCATTATCAAGAATTTTTAATGACTCTGTAAACTCAGGGGTTGTACCGTATGACTGGAGAATTGCTAACATAGTTCCTATTTTTAAGAAAGGGAAAAAAAGTGATCTGGGTAACTACCGGGCTGTTACTTTGACATCTGTAGTATGCAAGGACTTGGAAAAAAATTGAAGGAGAAAGTAGTTAAGGACATTGAGGTCAGTGGTAAATGGGACAAAATACAACATGGTACTACAAAAGGTAGATCATGCCAAACGAATCTGATCTCCTTCTTTGAGAAGGTAACAGATTTTTTTAGACAAAGGAAACACAGTGGATCTAATTTACCTAGATTTCAGTAAGGTGTTTGATACGGTGCCACATGGAGAATTATTAGTTAAATTGGAAAAGAGGGTGATCAATATGAAAATTGAAAGGTGGATAAGGAATTGGTTAAAAGGGAGACTACAGCGGGTCATACTGAAAGGTGAAATGTCAGACTGCAGGGAGGTTACCAGTGGAGTTCCTCAGGGACCGGTTTTGGGACCAATCTTATTTAACCTTTTTATTACTGACCTCGGCACAAAAAGTGGGAGTGTGCTAATAAAGTTTGCAGATGAGACAAACCTGGGAGGTATTGCCAATTTAGAGAAGGACTGGGATATCATACAGGAGGATCTGGATGACCTTGTAAACTGGAGTAATAGTATGAAATTTTATATTGAGAAGTGCAAGGTCATGCATTTAGGGATTAATAACAAGAATTTTTGTTATAAGCAGGGGACACATCAATTAAAAGTAACGGAGGAGGAGAAAGACCTTGGAGTATTGGTTGACCCCAGGATGACTATGAGCCGCCAATGTGATATGGCCGTGAAAAAAGCTAATGTGGTCTTGGGATGCATCAGAAGAGGTATTTCCAGTAGAGATAAGGAAATGTTAGTACTGTTATACAAGGCACTGGTGAGACCTCATCTGGAATATTGTGTGCAGTTCTGGTCTCCCACGTTTAAGAAGGATTAATTCAAACTGGAACAAGTACAGAGAAGGGCTACTAGGATGATCCGAGGAATAGAAAACCTGTCGGATGACAGGAGACTCAAGGAGCTTGGCTTGTTTAGTCTAGCCAAAAGAAGGTTGAGGGGAGATGTGATTGCTACCTATAAATATATCAGAGGGATAAATACCAGAGAGGGAGAGGAATTATTTAAGCTCAGTACCAATGTGGATACAAGAACAAATGGATATAAACTGGCCATCGGGAAGTTTAGACTTGAAATTAGACAAAGGTTTCTAACCATTAGAGGAGTGAAGTTCTGGAATAGCCTTCCAAAGGAAGCAGTGTGGGCAAAATGCCTATCTGGCTTCAAGATTAAACTTGATAAGTTTATGGAGGAGATGGTATGATGGGATAACATGATTTTGGCAATTAATTGAACTTTAAATATTCATGGTAAATAGACCCAATGGCCTGTGATGGGATGTTAGATAGGGTGGGATCTGAGTTACTACAGAGAATTCTTTCCTGGGTATCTGGCTGGTGAATCTTGCCCATATGCTCAGGGTTCAGCTGATCGCCATATTTGAGGTTGGGAAGGAATTTTCCTTCAGGGAAGATTGGAAGAGGCCCTAGGGTTTTTTTCCTTCCTCTGTAGCATGGGGTAAGGGTCACTTGCTGGAGGATTCTCTGCACCTTGAAGTCTTTAAACCATGATTTGAGGACTTCAGTAGCTCAGACATAGGTGAGAAGTTTATTGCAGGAGTGGGTGGGTGAGATTCTGTGGCCTGCGTTGTGTAGGAAGTCAGACTAGATGATCATAAGGGTCCCTTCTGCCCTTAATATCTATGACTCTATGACCTAGAGCTGGCCAGAAATTTTCCAGCTGAATGTTTTTTTCATAGGAAAATGCCAACTCTACATCTCAATTTAGATGAAATTTCAATAGAAGCCAGACAGGGTTCTGCCAACTTGCCTTCCTGGCTCCTCAGCACTTCACTTGGCAGGCTGCTTGGGATGCCAGGCTCCCAACCTTACCCCTCCTGGGACACATGGGCTCTCACGGTTTCCAGAGTGTCTGTCCCTGGGGCATCCTAAAAGCCCCTCCAGCCCCAGCTCCCCGTCTTCCAGACAGCTCAGAGAAATGTTTAGAAAAGACAAAATGACATTTCATTTAGACTTATTCCAAAACAATTTTGGTGGGATTTGCATTGCTGAGAACATTTCAAAATGTCCTTTTTCATTTTGAAATGGAACGAAACACGTTTTGAAATTCTGGAATTTCTCATGGAATGGGAATTCTATTATCCATCTATTTGTACAGTTTACCCAGAATTCCAGATGGACAGAAGCTCTATAGAGAAATTAGTTCTATGCTCCCATATATTGATGGATAGGGAAGTACAGCCAGTGGTGCTGGAACTAGGAGTGCTGGGGGTGCTGGCTTGAAGTAGTTGCAACAACACCAAATACATGATTTCCATTATCAACACCCCTGCTATAAAATATTGTTCCAGAACTACTGAGTATGGCTATGGAGAGAGGTTCATTTGCACAAGCTTTCTACTCAGAATTCCTCCTATGGCACTTTAAGAATATTTATAGCTGTACACAAATTCAGAATTGGTTGGGTAGTGGAACTGAACTGAAAGAGGAGAGAGCTACTTTGTGTCTAGGAGTGCATGCCCAGTGGCTAGAATTCTGTTCAAGGATCTGTGCAAAGTGACTCACCAGGTAGTGCACTGCCTTGTGTCTAGATGAAACATTGCAATTTTTTTCTGTAGTCCTGCCAACCAGGTCCACACAGTCTTTGTGCCTTAAGACTCTGCCCTTTTGCTGGGTCACCTTTGATCTGACCCCTTTTAGGGCACACCAGGGTTTGGTGTAGGGTAGTCCCAGGACCTCAGACAAGGTCAACAGCCCTGGATCAGGCTAAGTAACCTTTCTGGCCCCTTATGTTTGGTGTCTTCCCACTAGACTTCCTGGGGAGGCTGTAGGGGAATCCAGTTTTCTTGTCCCAGTTCTCAAGGCAACAAAGGAAAGGAAATTAAATTTACAGAAATAAAGAGAAGCACCAGTTTCTTTCCAATATCCTCCAGTCACCTGTTCTACTGCTCTGTGCTCACAGGCAACTGAAGAAAGTTTGCTGTCTGCTGTGCTGCTTTCTGGAAGCTACAGTTAAGAGGTGTGTCCACCTCTCCAGGCTGGGGCCTTTTGAACTGAACTTCTCCCTTTTTAAGGCTCCTCCTCAAAAACTGACAGGACTTGCAAGTGTGACAGAGCAAGACTGCCTGAGCCCAAAGCTTCTCTTTGAACCCTTCTTCCCTGATGTGGGGTTTGAACACTCTGCCAGAGGGTTCTATCTGCTATAAGCTTTCTTCACCAGAGGATCCTGTGCCACTGGAATGACTCTTTGAAAGAAGACAAGGAAAGGAAGCTCCTTAACAAGACTCAACACAGAGAAGGCTCTTCACTGAAGCCTATTGGACAGTCATACCAACAGGAGGTGAACTGAATTAACAGACTACTACCAAAGTTACAGTGGGGGTGGGTTATTTATCATTCAAATAGTTAGATGGTTGCTGTGCTCCCTTTTCTCCGAGTGAAATTCTCCTTGTTTCATATGCAGATTCAGGGCTTGTGAGTGCAGAAGTATTGCCTGTCAAGGGCACCCATGTAAGGTGTTTAATTATCCCAGAGATTCTGGGTGAGGGCTTGAGTCAGTGATGTTTGTTAGTTTTAAGAGGTGACTTCTAGTTATTTGAATGTGTGGCTTTTTGCTGCCATTAAGCACCTCACAAAAGGGTTATACTGTTGATGTTTTTCTAGCATATAATGTAACTATTTTGTAACTCATTTTGAGTTGAAGGGGTGCTGCAATACAGGTCCATTAACTGTCAACATAGCCTATGAGAAACTGGACTATTGTCATTAAAAGACTCTTAAAAGACAGACATTTTTAATACTTGAAATTATTAAACAATTTGAATGGTGTATTTAACAATAGATGGACTATTTTAATCACACAGGAATAAATCTGAGTTCATAGTGATTCTACATAGTGATTCTTAAACCTCTAGGATTCAGAGATTCAAAGCTATTTTTCCAGCTTCTAGACTTATTTAGAGCTTTATTTAGAGCTTTTTTCCTACCATTACCCCAAGTAGTAGAACCCTAGGTCCAGTCACAGAATGTAGATTCCCCGGCTTCACTTCACAGCATGCACTCAAGGTAGATACAAGAGGCAAAGCAGATTAAAGCCAATGCTGACACCATGGCACTCAGGATTTTAGTAAAAGTAAAGGGTCTGAGAACCTAAATATTGGGAGAGAAGTGAAAAGTATTAGGTATAGAAAGAATTGTCTCTTTGGGAAGAAAAGCGGTCAGTTTAGTCTATAGAGATGGGGAAATAACTGCATGTGTATATGCCGTATGTATGCACATGCAGATATTTATTCAGTGAAGGCATTTGAATATTTCATGTTTTGTCTGAAACATTTAAAGTTTTGTTTCTGGTTCAGATCAGTAAGGGAGCTCTTATGCATTTTACCTGAAGCAGTTTTCCCCATCTTACAGGTGACATGAGTTTCAGCCTGCAAGTACAAGAGCCAACACTTGATGAGTGTTCTAATACATTGTACATCAGATTACCTTGATTTTTTGTAAAACAAGGCTGTTCAGTACCTTTCATTTAATATACTGTATACTGACCTTTTAAGACAACTACATTTTACAAATGAAATCTTAGATGCTAATAAAGGAAATTATGGCTTCAAAACCAAATGCCTAATCTGGCTAGGTCTACTCTAAAAATACTAATGTTTCAAATTAAAAGAATTTGGTTAATTCCATTTGCCACAGCCTACTATCACTTACACTGAACCAGATTCTTACATTACATTACTATATAAAATGTCTGTGTTTACACTGCAAATCTCTCCCCAAAAGTAGATGCAGCCTATTAGCCTACACTGCAATGGTTCATTGTCTTGAGGTTAAACACAATCCATAAATATCCAGGTGATTGAATATTAAAGCTTGATTAAACTGTGGAAAACATGTAATCTGAAGATGAATGGGCTGTAATGTGCCACCACAATGATCCCATTACTCTGTTTATCTTTATTTGAAGCTAGCTCTAAATCAAGGTAACAAGCAGACAATATAAAGGAAAATTAAACAAAAAGAAAGAAAAGGGACATTTAATCACTATATTAGCTTCATATGAATATTGATTCCTAGTGTGCGCTGTCAGATAAATGGAAGTTGGAAGAGCAAACTTCTTTCTGTGAAATGTGCTAGATCAACATGTGGAATTCTGTTGGAAGAAGAAATCTGTAGAAAGGGAAGCAATGAAACCGAGTTGGAACTGTGCAGGGCCTTCCCTTTTCATGATACTATATGGTAAAGTGGCTGAATATGGATTTGGAATCTCAATATACCAGAATATGCAAGAGAAACAAAAAGTCCCTACCTTAGTTCAATCCCTCTGATGCAATATTCTTCCCATAGGCTTCTACAGTTGAATGAACTGCATGTTCTTCTCTAGTATACAAGTTATGAAGCTATCATAGGCATGGATGGAGACCATAAAACATTTAAACCAAAACATTCCAAGAATATTAAAAATAAAATATAGACTAAGAATCTTGGGCCTCTACAAGTAGAATAATACAGATTTACTGAGACAAGGTGGGTGAGGTAATACCTATTATTCTGTTGGTGACATAAGAACAGCAATACTGGGTCAGACCAAAGGTCCATCTAGTCCAGTAACCTGTCTTCCAACAGTGGTCAAGGCCAGGTGCCTCAGAGGGAATTAACAGAACAGGTAATCATCAAGTGATTCATCCCCTGTTGCCCATTCCCAGCTTCTGGCAAACAGAGGCTAGGGACACCATTCCTGCCCATCCTGGCTAATAGCCATTGAAGGACCTATTCTCCATGAATTTATCTAGTTTTTTTTGAACAAGCTTTACTGACAGAGACAAGCTTTACTGATTTACTCGTAATAATAAAACCAGATGGATTACTTTGAATAAAATTATCTAATTCAAAATGAAAATAGAGGATTTATACATCATACTGCTTTCAGTGACAAGATAGAAGCTTGCACAACCCTGGTATTTGCTTGGGATGGAAGAACTTCAGATAAAAATAGTAACCTGAATCCAAACTACACTACTTTTGATGCTCAAAACTCTCTCAAAACCAGATCCGTAACATCCAGATCTAAAGTAGCAAACAAGAAGAAGAGAATTTGTAACAAGATCCCTCCTCAGATTTTCTTGTGAGAAGGATTTTTCATTATGTGCATATAATTCATATGCAATTATTCTAGACAGAATAAAGAAAGCAGCAGATTCAAGGTTGCAACAAGAACAGGCAGGGTTTAGATAACAAAATCATGCATTGATCAAATAGTAACCTTACACATCATCATAAAATTGTCGATTGAATGGCAGTCACTGCTTTATATGAAGTTTATAAATTTCCCAAAAGCCTTTGATAGAACAGTTTTATGGAAGTTGTTATACCACTATGTAATCCCCCAGCTTCTATGAAAATATGACATGCCAAATAATACATACCAAAAAACCTAGTAAGCTATTCAAGGCTACTCCAGGCATCAGACAAGGATGTCTTATGTAACCATGATCTTTTGTACTGGTAGTGGATTGAGTAATGAGAAAGACTACAAAACCAAGGGGCATACAATGGACTTTCACACAGAATTTAGAGGACCTTGACTTTGCATCTGACATCAACTAGCTATCACATAGCATAGAGTCATGCAAATGAAAACAAATTATCTGCAGCCCGTGTGCATAGATCAATGGGGTTGAAAATAATCCCTGAGAAAACTAAAGACATGAGGCTCAACACACAAGAAGAAATGCCAATAACGCTTTCTGGGCCTGACATAGAAGAGGTCTTCCATTGTTGTATGCTGTTGTTGTAGCCATGTCAGTTCTGGGATATTAGAGAGACAAGGAGGGTAAGGTAATATCTTTTTACTGGATCAACTTCTGTTGGTGAAAGAGACAAACTTTTGATCTTACACAGAGAGCTCTTCAGAATTTGGTTAATTCTTCTTTAGAAGAAGAAATCTGTGACAGATCGAGGTCTCTCTCACCAACAGAAGTTGGTCCGGTAAAAGATATTACCTCACCGTGCTTGCGTCTCTAAAAAAAAAAAAAAAAAAAAAAAGGCCTGATATTTCACATATCTTGACAGCATAAGTACAACAGGTGGACCAGAGGAAGATATTAAAGTCAGAATGGCAAAAGCCAGACATGCTTTTGTAACTCTAAAGCCAATCCAGAGAAACAGAAATCTTGCTCTCTAAACTAAATTTTGAATATTTAACACCATTGTAAAGTTAGTCTTACTATATGGTGCTGAAACTGGAAGACTTATGAAGACCCTCTTGTCTAAACTCCAAGTTTTCATAAACAGCTGCCTTAAACAGTATCAGATGGCCAGAAAAATAGAGCTGGCTAGGATATACATGGAGAAAGACCTGAATAACATAAGACAAGTGTTGAACTGGAACCCCTAAGATCAAGAGGTGACAAGGTTAGACTAAGGAAAACATGGAAATGCACAATGGAACCAGAATTGAAAGCTATCAAAATGATATGGGAAAAAGCTAAGACTGCATCAGGAGATGGGCAAAGATGGAAGGCAGTGGTATAGGCCCTATGTTCCACATAGAATAGAGAGGCATATGAGAGAGAGAGCACATAACTCAAATTAACATTAATGGGACCTGCACTGAGAAGAAAATAGATTTTACAGTACCTGGCTAGCACATTTAGCCCATAAACTTCTCTGCTTTTCACGTGATGTACAAAAAAATAGTAGACCAAAAAGGTTAAGGAGGTTATCTGTGGGATGTTATTTTTTTCTTTTATTTCAATTTTACAAGTAATTGAAGAAAAGACAAAAGTAATTCTATTGTGCTGTTAGGAAACACTACTTGAAAAATACCCCATAAAAATGTAATGCTTTCTTCGGTGCACTTTATTTGCAAGTATACTGCACTCAGTATTTGCTTATTATTACGGCACATAAATACTCCATGTACCTGTGAGGGGTAAAAGTTCCTTGTGTCCATTTCTCAGACTACATTACTCAGTTGTACTGATTTCTTGCATTATGAACCAACACTTCCCTGGTAGAAAAGATGACTTAGTCAGTCTTTTCCATCCCTAATTTCTATGGTACAGTCAGGGGACAGGGAGCAGGGGGGTTTGGATAGAGGGTGGGGTCCCGGGGAGACATTCAGGGAACAAGGAAGTAGTTGGATGGGTCAGGGGTTCTGAGCGGGGCAGTCAGGGGGCAGGAAGTGGGAGGGGCAGAGACCAGGCTGTTTGGGGAGGCATAGCCTTCCCTACCCAGCCCTCCATACAGTTTTGGAACCCCTCAGGCCAAAAAAGTTTACCCACCCCTGTGCTACATCCTCAGTTATTAAGGACCAGATCATTTCCTGTGTGAGAAAACCCAGGTGTGTACACAGTTTTTATGATTATATATATATTATATATTTTATTTTCTTAATTTCTTACTGTCATAACTAAAGTTGGTCAAAACATTTTCCTATGATAAATTTCAAACAAAAAAAACTTCATTCAAAATGTTTCAAATAAAAAAATTCCAGTTTTCCCACAAGACATTTCTAACTGATTCACACACAAAAAAAATTTTTTTGCATCAACATCTCAGTTAAATTTCATTTAAAAACAAACAAACTAAAAAAGAATGAAAACAAAATGACAAAGACTTTGCTATTTCTATAGTGGACAAGAAATAAGCTCCTCTAGTCTCCAATACAGTAGTGGCATAAGTCCAAAAAGAGGTACCCTTAGAAGATCAGTATCTTATGAAATAAGTAAATAATTTCTTTTATTTTTCTACAGCATTTCAAGTTCTTTCTGACGAAAATATTACACTCTCTCTGAATGTATGGCCTAGTTTTGGTATTGGGCACAGAGCATTGTGTCCTCTCAGCAATTACTTCAACTGGGATTTAAGAATTCCTTTACTAAATTCTGCAACAGAGCAATGCAGTTACTTTTCCCAAGGTCTTCTGGAAAGTCTTTAACTCTCAGGTTTATTACAGCTCTGTTTTCTTAATCACCACTTTTATTTTGCATTTAGTTTTCATTTTGCTGAAGCTATCTAGTTTTGTTCTGCAGATAGTTGACTGCAGACATTCCTCCAAAACCTATTTCCATAATTTCAGTTTCAATTCCTAATACTATTGTATGTGCACGCACACACACACACGCACACACACGGTGGTGGACTGAAAACTATTGAACTTGTAAGCTGTCACTTTAAAGAGTCAGGGGGTTTTCCTGATTCTGCTTGCAGGCTTGGGGGCTCTGTAAGGAAATGTGTGATCTGAGTTTTGCAGCAGTAAAATGGTAGCCTATAGTAACGTAGGGTGAGCTTTGCCACACTGGATTTAGGATACAGCCTACTTTCTCTCTCTCTGGATCTGGGTTCTTCTGTGTTGTCATTCTGAAGTCTAAGAAATAAAAATAAAACTTCTTTGTGGGTACACCATGAATATAACATATATATCTGATCATATATTTCCGAAAGGAGTTCCTGGACATCCAATTTGCTGGCCAGTAATGTATTTTTTCCCTGTCATTTCTGCTGGGCCATTTTTGCCTTCTTTGGTGTAGGGGGGCTATACAGGGAATCATCCCCAATCTCAATTTCACCTTATTTTGTGCATGTGTTGAAATGATTTAAATGCCTGGGATTCTTTTAGGGGTTGCCTTTAAGAGTGTAATTCAAATTTTATTTTTTTAAAAAATGCAGCTTTGGGGGTTTGATGGGAAGATGATTTAATTGCTAAACGGTGAGCATAAGTACTCCTATTGGGTCAGTAATGGAACTTCCCCCACTTCATCACCCACTGTGGGATGTTTTTAAAACACCACCGAATAGTGAATTGCAAAAGGATTATGATAAAAAATGTTCAGGCTATTAAAATGTGCCTATTTGTCAAAATACTAAAAGTTTGAGGCAGAACTGATCAAATACAGAAAGATTTTTATTAAGTGCTGAAACAGTTGGAAAAACTGTTTTTTACTCCCAAGTCCTACTTTTAACTTCCTTTGATTCAAGGTGGCACAAAGTCAAGAGAGAACTTAAAACAAGCTTCACATTAATATTTGAAAAAGGGCACCCAAACCGTTTGATGTGGCGCCCTTCATGCAAATCATGTAGTCTGAGAGAAATCCCAGTAGGAAATATGCTTCTTTCTTCTTAGCACTCATTCTTTTTTTCCTGGCTGATAATAATGGACTTTTCACACTCTCTTTGAAACCCCCCTGAGCTATACAGAAATAAAGTTATTACTCACTAGGTGCTGCCTATTTGGGGAGGGTTTACTTTTTGTTTTGGTTCGTTTTGTTGGTTGCTTGCTTTTTTATTGATTTTTTGTGTTAAAAGTGAAGGAAGTATAATCTTAGTTTAGCACAGATTTTGTACCTATTTTTTTCCCCACACATCAGCAAGATAGAAACTTGAGGAAAAAAAGCAAAATACGTGTTTTATTCTAGGATTTTTAAACATAATGATAGCCAGAGTATCAACACGATATAACCAGGGGCATTGATTTAGTGGGTGTGAGTGTAGTAGGGGATAGAAGGAGACAATTTACTGCTGTAACTGCAGTACTGTTGTTCTAATATTCAGTTGTCTTACTGATAAATGCAAGCTATCCCTTCAATAATTTTCCACGCTTTATTATTTAAACTGAACTGGTCGAACTACTAGCAAGCCCCTGAAAAACCAGTCTACAGTGAGCAGCAGTATCATATTACACATCCTCCTGTTTTTCTTGTAGTACATGCAGCATTGCTATATATAGCCACTAATGAATCTCCCACATGACACCATCTACTCTCTTACCAACAAACATTCTGAAAACGGAGGAATGTTTCTCCATCATTAATTTTCATATTACATTTTGCAAAAGGACATAAAATGGCTTCAGAAGTTGCTGAAAGTAGGTTTAGACAAACTGTTTGGCAATAGAGTCTCAGTTCCCCCACTAAAATGTAATGAGGTAAAATTCAGAAATTTTGCCCAGTGAAATAAAACTAAGCAAGAAAGAAACAAGCGTTAAAAATAATAACAATAGTATAATACCGAGGTTTTGGCATTTGAAGCATACAGGACATTTGGTCCTGGATGTGGTGCCAATGCATCAGCAAGGAGTTTCCTTTTGGCAGGACAATTCTCTGCTGGATGTTTCTGAAAGGACTATGACTACTTTGTACCAATAGTTTTGAAGGCACTTGATTACCTTCATGATCTTTGCTTGACTCTGAACAATGAATTCCACATGCTGGTCTATAAAGTGCTTCTGAGTCTCCCTCCCACAAGCAAGAGCAGGCAGACACCCAGTTGCCTCCACTGAGTAGACCTCTGTTGCCACCTGTGTTTGGCTTGCACCTTACTAAGACATGACTACAGCAGAATTTCATCCTTCCCTGTTTCCCTAAACAATGGTCTGCATTGTGGGAAGGCCTTAGCCTAGTGTGGACAAAGCCCCATCTCCCTGTGTCTAGGCAGGAGAAGGATCAAAAGCTCAGAGGATTGCTTAGAAAAGAGAAGTAACAGTCTGAGACAGGAGCAAGAGGTTAAGATACTTAGAAAGGAGGGAAAGCTGGTGAGGAAGAGAAAAGAGAGGGAGACTGAAAAAGGAAAAGATTTAAATTAATGCAAAGATAACACAAGGAAAGGAAGGGGATAAAGGGAGGAACTGACAGAAAAGGAAATGGTAGATAATGGAAAGAAAAAATGGAATAAAGGGAGGGGGAAGATCAAAAGCAAGTAGAACGTAGTAAATTACATAAATTAATAGAAAATGCCATGCTCAGCCGAAGAAGTTGAGCAGATACTATGGTGTTTAGGGTGGCATAAGAACCTATATAGAACAGAAAATAGGCCCAAATATGACAATTTAAGGGCAAATATGGAAAGAATGAGTGACCTTAGTTTACATATGTTTCTGTGAAGAGGTAAATTATATCTGAAAAGTGGTCTGGCCGGAGGTTTAAATTAAGATTTAGTATGACCTAGTTCAACCCAGAAGTCTCACTCCACAGGACACCTACTCACCTCAACCCATCACTTCAATTTCTGGCTTTAGTGCATACATTAGTTTGCTAATAGTTAACTATTTTAAATAATTTTTGAAAAACAAGCATTTGTAAGACAACTTAAACACTAAGATTGTTTAAATATTACATGAAATGGTGATATTATCTGGGGTGTTGGCAATAGCTTGTCTGCAAAGTTATAATAGTAATTGGAGTAGAGCTAGTTAGTAGATTTTTTTTAAAAAAACCCTTTTTTTACATCTTCCAAATACATTATTTTGGGTGAAAAAACAATTTTTTTTTTACAAAAATGAAAAAAAAATTCCATTCTTCCTCCCCTCTTTCTTGTTTCTGTCTCTTGCTTTAGAAAAAACATGTGGCGGGTGGGGGGGAAGCAGAGAAAAAAGTGAAGAGGGAAAAAAAAGAAGGGGATAGGAAGGGAGCAAAAGGGAAAACCCACAAAATGTAAGTCTTTAAGAAATACCTGCACTGTACACGTATATCTGCTGGATAGTCCCTGACATCTAATAATAAAGTTGTGGCCTGATTAAATCCATATCACGTGTCTCCTTCCCTTTTTTGGTATAGCTGGGCAATTGTTACATGGGGAAAGAGTGTTTATTTTATTTGGTATTGATATAAAACATATTGAAAGTGCCCACAATGAATATTATGAAGCTAACCAAAAGCTAATTTTCTGCATTTTGTTGCTTCAAATAGTACATATGGAATTCAAATTTCATTCTGTCTGATGATGGGTCTATGAGAAAAAAAAATCATGAAAGGTGTCTTGGTTTTTTTTAGAAACCAAGGGCATAGCTCCTTTGACTTCAATGGAGCCATGATTTTACCCCAAGAGCACTTTTATTTTTAGTTTCTGATAGGCTGCATACCTGAAGTGTTTCTGAATGACCCAATTCAATAACTTTTGGCTTTTTCTGCTAAAGCGTGGACACCTGAGTTGATATCAGTTTAACTGATATCAACTGAAAGGCCTGAACATTATGGACTGAATCCTTCCCTCAGGTAGATTTATAGACTTGCTGGAGTGAAACACAGCACAGGATTTGACCCAAGAGGATTGTTTGATGTTGAGACATTTTAGTTCTTTCTCTGTCTATATTTTTCTAAATATCTGATCTTGGTACTTTGGACAGAGGGCTGGACTGTTGGATGGCAAGAGCTTGCCTCAAGGTGAAACAACACACCTGCTGTGCAAATTTGTAACTGTAACTTAACTGAAACTTCTTTAAAGTACAGAAAACTAACCATTTAATTTTTGAAACCTGGTGATGTCAGCTCTCCCTGGGAAGCCACTAGTGGATTGAGAGTGAGTAAAAAGAATACTTTGGTCTGAAAGGGAAAGTCTACAACTGAAGGGAGGCTTTTTTTGTTTTGCTTTTCTTCTTAAAAAACAATTATATCAAATTTATTACATTTTGTGCTAGATCAGCCTTTTTAGAAAGGTTTAAAAAAAAAAAAGAAAAGGGCTTTGCTGTTGCAAAATCATGTCGAGTAAATAGTCACAGTTCTTAACGTGCACTGCGGTGGTTAGCTACAAGATTTCTCTGGTATTGTTTCTCTTCCCTTATTGGATGACTCATCTAACAAAGCAGCATAGCATGAAGTGAGTGTATTACAATCAAATGGACAATTTGACATTTGCTTTTGGCACATTTTTAAGCTTAAAATTAGCTTCCCCGCTTCTTTGAATTAGTGAAGATTGTGTTCACTTTCTGTCAACATCCAAGTGTTTAAAGAGGTCCCAATTATGACCAAATAGAAATTCTTTCATATTTTAATAAGTATTTGTGGAGAAATGTTTCCATTATTTACTCAGCTCTAGTAAAAAATAAAATCTGTGACAAAACCACCAAGATAGTTTAAAGAATGTAGGGGAAACTAGTTTTGTATGAAAGTATGAAAGGGTTCTGCCCAAACAGTAATAGGGATGAAGGTTTGACCAGGGTCCCAAGCAGCTTGTTCTTTACATTAATTTTACACAATTACCAAGGCAAGTTCCTGTTATAGGTTTTTTTCAGATTTTCTTGCAAGTGATAAAAACGTGTGTTGCCAGTTTTTCTTAGTTGTCCCTTGGACATTGGATGCATATGTTAGAGTGGGATGTAGGCATGAGTATGTGTGTTTTCAGATTTCAGAGTAGCAGCCGTGTTAGTCTGTTTTCTCAAAAAGAAAAGGAGTACTTGTGGCACCTTAGAGACTAACCAATTTATTTGAGCATAAGCCTTCATGAGCTACAGCTCACTTCATCAGAGCTGTAGCTCACAAAAGCTTATGCTCAAATAAATTTGTTAGTCTCTATGGTGCCACAAGTACTCCTTTTCTTTTTGTGTTTTCAGAGAAAGACAAATCAGAGACCTCAGCAGAAGACATTTCTTGACCAATAGCACCATTTAAAAATAAAATTGAAAAAAGAAATCCTGCTTAGAATTAAAAATGCACAAAGTGCATAAAAAAAAGCAATGCTGTTGCTTACGGAACAAGGATAAAACATCAGAATAGATAAAATTAATTTTAGATTACTGGAAATATGAAAGGGGATCTTTAATTGGTAGAGCCAGGCAAATGCTCAGTTTGGAATTGCCAGCTTAAGTCATCTGCCTCAGTTAAAATGTTCTTTTATCTTTCACATATTTGCAGCTGAGTTGCATGACTCCAGTGGCACAGATTAGGCTCCATTTCAGCAAAGGATTTAAGTGTGTGCTTAAGTTGTTTGCTGAATAGGGAGGAATTGCTAATTCAGGGACTTAAAGAATAGTCAGCACTGAAATACTTTAAGTTAACCACCATGTCTGTAGCATTGTATGTTTGGCTGGCTTTCTCCACTCCATGTTACTTCATCTGCTGTGAAATTAAAAACCCTTTAAAAACACAAGGTACCTGCCCTGCCAACTCATTGCCAGTAAGTTATCAGTGAATTTTAAGTAAAAAATGAATTTGTTTTCCATTCAAATCCTGTGCCCTTGCCTTTTCAGTATCCCAATTGCCGCTTCTGCTGTCATCTTATTGATGATCCCCTCTCATAACTCTAAACAAAGGAACGTTTCCCTATGAAAATGTTTAACAATATATATTTTAAAGTAACCGTGTCTCTGGAACTGTGGAAAATGGGGGAAAAAAAATGCAGTTTGATCTGGTTTTAACACTGGGCAATTGAAATGAAGTTTCAAAAAGTTGAGCTTATTAACACTTGCTAAGTGCCACATCCTTTCCTCCTACAGTAACTCTCCAGGAGAGAAAAGACTACTTCTCTGAAATATCTCTGTAGGACTATTGACTTGCTGCTCTATTTTCTCCTTAAGTGAAGGAGTTTGCAGAGGAAGAGCAGCCAGGCTTTGTACTGAGACAATGCCTGAGGAGGTCAGGGGAAATTTTGTTCTGTCCCTGCACATCTCAGAGAAACGCTCTAGTTCCTACCTTCCCTTTACTCTTGACAGCACTACTCAGTCAGGTGACATGCTGCTCCTATTGGCTACTCTACCAAGATCACACAATTAACTGCAGGTTAAGCTACTACAACAAAGAGCACAATGGAAATCCACTAAGGTACTACAGAAATAGTCTTTGTAGAGTAGCTGCTACCCAACTCTACCCCATCTTAGTCAGCCATTTTCCCAATGCCCATTGAGCCTCAACCACATTGTTTTCATGTAAAGGAGTTTCCATGGGACTGGGAAAAGCATGCTACAGAGATGACACTCTGCTCCCCAGCTGGAAGAGTGGGTTCTTTGGTGCTTTTTCCCCTCACTCATTTGTTCACCTTCATAGAGGGAAGCATCTGGCTCAGTATGGTATGCTGGGGAGTTTTGCCAACCTTGGCAGAAGGAAATGCACAATTCCAGCTGGTTGCAATGCTTTTTTGTCTGATAGACTTTGATTAAACAAAATAAAAAGGGTTCAACTGTAAACCCCATTAAATTTAAATAACAGTAAAGAAATGACTGACAATGAAACTGGCAGTGGATGTCTTTCTAAAAGACAAACTGTAGCTCAGCCTGGTCTTATGAGCTTGATGCAGGAATCAGTTAGTGAAATTCTATGGCCTGTATTAATTAGCAGGTCAGACTAAATCATAATCATTCATTTTGACTTTAAAATCTCTCGGCAGATCCTCAGCTGCTATAAATTGTCCTGAGGCTGAGGATATGTACCTATAGAACAGGTGCCACATTATTGCATAACGTCAGTCATCGTAATTAGCGATACGCAAAATTCAGAAGCTCAGTTCAAATAACAAATTATTAAAGCCTTAAAAATTCTGCTTTATCAAGCCTCTTGAGTCTGCAAATTGGGATATACATATGGGGGAGAACAGACATTTCCATAAGAGCTCCACTACCTTTTAAAAAAATTATATGTTCAGAGCGGGTAATATATCTTCATATATGTTTGGATGGTGCCAAGAACATTGTGTGCTACGTGAATATAAATAGTGGTAATGATTTGACCTGGGCTAGAACAGTTTCTTCTTACTGTATTTGGTTTTCCCACTCCTAGACAGAACCAGGAAAGTACTGAAATGGAAAAAAAAAAACCATAAAAATCAGTGGGAAGCACTGAACAGTTCTAAAACAGAAAAAGTGTCTGGCTCAGCTTCATTTTTAATATTAGGGGAAAGGTTCAGGTCAGTTCTTATTTTACCCACACTAGTTTGGTCAACCCTAATTATAATCAGCCTCATTACATTAGTAATATGTTGTTAGGGCATTGAGTGCTTATCTGGAGATGATACAATTCAGAAGAATAATTTTTAAGTCCTCAAAATCACTCATCATAGTGTTATTCAACATGTGAGCAACGTGCGAATTGGGCCTCATCGGGGCAGGTGCTGCTGAGCATCATCTGAGTTGTCAGTGGGTGAAACTGATGGAAGGTAAAGGTGCTCAGTATCTCCCTGGAATCATTCAGCACCATGTAGGACTGTACTTATTACACTCAGGCTTTTGGGGCCGGGAACCTGTTATTTGTTTGGCACAGATCTCTCATTGTACAGCACTGAGCACACTTACAGCAAACTATACAATCAATCAATAATAATGTAATCATGTTACTTAGAGAACGATTTTTGTGCCTGAGCTTTTCCTTAACAAATGGCAATAAATACAGTTGTGTGAGGGATCACAGAAACAATTACGTTAGTCAGAAAAAATCACCAAGCTATAACACTGCATTACCATGGCAAATGCAAGGCTCGGATACAGCAAAACATACTAAAGTGATGAGAATAAAAATATTGTAAAATATCCTAGCTACATGGGAGTGGGTTAAATTGACATAATACTAGGTTGAATAACCAATTTGTTACTTTGCTTTTTAATTTAACTGAACTGTATTTTAGTGGCCTTTTCTGCCTTTACTCCATTTATAGCTTCAAAAGCCCACAATTTCAAAAGCAGATGCCTGCAAATTATGCATATGTATAGAAACAGTAACCTTTAGTGCAAAATATGCAGCTGCATGCACAAGCCAGCTGACTGCACGAACAAACAAAACATCAGTTTTGCTCATTCACTATAACTGTCATGCAAGCAATTTCCTATTTGTGGCCTGTATTTTACATGTACAGCTTTACAAAAATGTGACACTATATATGCCCTGGACGGTATTTTTATTTGTGATATTTCAACCACATGAATGGATGTTTCCAGTGACAAACCACCAGTAACTTAGCCAATTAGCTGACTAGTAAAAGGTTCTTTCTTTCTCTCTCTCTCTCACACACACACACTCACACCTGTGTTTCTGCAACAATTGATTTCAGGGAGGGGAAAAAGTCTTTCAGAGGAAACCTAATAGTTAAAATACCAGCAGGCTTCTAAATTCTTTCAGGTACCTGCAGCAAATGATGTATTGATTTTGCTGTTAAACTGCACAGCTGTAACCAACACATTAGACATGGAAGATAAAAGCAATGACTAAGAGCAACTTATTTCATCTGTCACACCTGAGGCTCTGCCTTCTTCAGACCTTTAGTGTATTAGCACAGAAAATCAATTGGGTAAAGAACTAAACAAATGAAGGGAAAATAAAAAAGGCCTCATTCACAAAGTGTCAGGGATGTCAGCAAGCCCTGGAGATTTAGGCAAAGTGTGAGATATCTCCAAATAAACCATGACAACTTTTTCTGAACTTTTTAAAAATTGTGATTATGTATCATATATATATATACACACACACACCAGTAAGCCTCTGCTTGTGTGACCTCAGCTATTAGCTGTCAGGGTAATGACAAATTGCATTAGGTGTTGCAACATGTAGAAGTTCTTGCTACCTGAACTTCAGGTGGTTGTATTGGTGGTGGTGAGACATGCTTTGTCAATTGGTCAAGAAGGATAGTCTCTACGGGTGCACTGGAGAAAACAAAGATCTGCCATAACAGGTCAGACCAATGGTCCATCTAGCCCAGTATCCTGTCTTAGACAGTGGCCCATACCAGAGCTTCAGGAGGAGAGTACAGAACAGGGAAATTTTGGAGAGATCCATCCCTGTCTTCACCTCGTGTCTTCTGGCTGTCAGAGGTTTAGGGTTACCCCAAGCATGGGTTACATCCTTTCCCATCTTGGCTAATAGTCATTGATAGACCTATCCTCTATGAATTTATCTAGTTCCCTTTTTAATCCAGAGATAGGGTGGTCTTGAGGTTAAGGTACTGGACTGGAACTCAAAAGACCCGAATTTAATTTCTGGCTCTGTCATAAACTTTCTGTGGGAAAGCCATTACATCACTCTGTGATAGAGTAAAAGGGGGGTAGTAATGCTTCCATTCTCCCACCCTTCGTCTGTCCTGTCTATTTAGACTGTAAGTTCTTTGAGGCCAGGGCTGTTTTTTGACATGTCTTTGTTCAGTGCCAGCACAACAGGGTTGTGATCTCAGTTGAGGATCAACAGGTGCTACGGTAATGCTGTTATTGTTATTTACATTCTCATCTTGACATTTAGAGCTACCTGTCCTTCAAAATGAGAATCTCTCTTTTCATTTTTACTTTCACTCCCTGAAATGCTTCCCTGACAAACAGCTGCTCTGTCCTCAACGTTAATCTTGTATAGGTGTCAGAGTAGCAGCCATGTTAGTCTGTATCCGCAAAAGGAACAGGAGTACTTGTGGCACCTTAGAGACTAACAAATTTATCTAGGCATAAGCTTTCGTGGGCTACAGCCCACTTCATCGGATGCATAGAATGGAACACATAGTAAGAAGATTAGACACACACACACACACATGCACAAAATGGAGTAAGAGGCTAATTAATTAAGATGAGCTATTATCAGCAGGAGAAAAAAAAAACTTTTGTAGATAATCAAGATGGCCCATTTAGACAGTTGACAAGAAGGTGTGAGGATACTTAACTTAGGGAAATAGATTCAATATGTGTAATGACCCAGCCACTCCCAGTCTCTATTCAAACCCAAGTTAATGGTATCTAGTTTGCATATTAATTCAAGCCCAGCAGTTTCTCCTTGGAGTCTGTTTTTGAAGATTTTCTGTTGCAAAATTGCCATCTTAATTAATTAGCCTCTTACTCCACTTTTTCATATTCTCTGTGTGTGTGAGATCGTGATGACTGGGAGAATGGGTTGACAGCAATGGTGTGTACCTTGCACCTGGAAAAGAATGTGAACCAGTCACTCCTTGACCTGCAAAGCTGGCAACTGACAAGAATGACACTCATTTGTGTGACTTCATTGAAACTAGATATCTTCTTACTATATGTTCCATTCTATGCATCCAATGAAGTGGGCTGTAGCCCACAAAAGCTTATTCCCAGATAAATTTGTTAGTCTCTAAGATGTCACAAATACTCCTGTTCTTCTTGTATAGGTGTGTGTGTAGCTAAAATGAGCTCAAATTTGCAAAAATATTTTACTTCTCCTTTCATGAAGATTCTTAAAAAAAAAAATCAGTACTACCACCTAGTGGAGCACCATCACCCTCACAAAAGGGATATGGGGTCCTTGTAGCTGCCTCTACTAATACCAGAAAATATTCAGCTCCTTCCCTTCTTGTGGTTTTGTAATGTGGCTTTCAACACTGGAGCTGCTTGTATTAAATTCCTCCAGATGGTTGCCAGGTTCTGTACAGCAAAAAGTAGAATGCAGTCCTCTCTGCCTGGAGTCTAAAGGACCCTGCTTTCTAGAAAGATGAAAAGGAACCTATTTGTCATGCTTTGTCAAGGATTTTCAAAAGGACAAGATTGATATTTCTCAAGCCTGAAACACATGTGGGATGAGTCAACAAGTACTACAGATTCCAAATCCTAGGAAGTCTTGGAGACACATTGCCACTGAAGACTTGTGATTTTTTTTTTTTTTTTGTATATCATTAGTGGGGCACATAGAAGAAAGAGAAAACATTTCCATACTCTTAAAAAAAAGAGTCATGATTTTGAAAATAAGCATGATACAAGGAAACAGCATCAGTTTAAAAATGGTATTGCACATGCCATAGGTTTCTCTTAAGCTCTAACTCAATTTGTTATAAACAGACTCTCTGAAAAAAAAAAACAGATTAAGAGGGTACAGTGTAATTTTCAAACAGGAAATTTAGGAACAAAGCAGCTCAAGTGTCATTGTTGAAAAACACTATTGTGTGACAGAAGAGGTAGCAAGTAGTACTTAGAAGCGGAAGTATCTTAGTTTGATGCTGCTGAGTATTTTTAAAAGTGTCTCAACAAAGCATGAGCCTGGGCAGGTCAGATAATATGTTGTAATGTGCAGCAACTGGTGGGAGACTTCTGTCAGTTAAGAACATGATTACCCTTATAGAGATAGCTCCCTATTATCATTCCATTCTGAATACAAAACTAATGATACAAGTAGCTTGCATTACCTGTTTCAGAAGAAAATCATGTAGTTCTTTGATTAAAAGTAGATGATCTTTTATCTATGTGATTTATGGAATTAAAGTACCTGGTCAGCAATCCTGGTCCCATTAAAGTCAATGAAAGTTTCACCACTAAAGCCAGAATTTCACCCCTGGAACTCATGGAAAGATTTTCCTGATGCTCCAGTGCTAACTATAATTGTTAATAGTTGCCAGTAAGATGCTGCTCAAAAACACGTTCAAATAGCAAAGAAGAAATTCTCTGAACAATTGCATGAATAAAACAACGAAGTTAAGTAGTCTGAAGGAGTAAGGACATCTCTCTTTTACACAGGCACCTTGGCTTTTATTGTTAGCAGCAGGTGGCTTTAGTTCTGAAGTAATTTTCTCTACCCTTGCACCACCTAGGGTGTTCATGGTGTGCTTGCCTGTATTACTAAAGAACTTAGCTCTGTTGGAGGGTAAAATGAAATACCTGAAGGAAATCAGGATCCAGATGAGAATCACCTAAGCTGTACTCTTTCCTGTAGCGCACAGTGGTACAAGGCAATGAGGCTGCTGTTATGTAGATTTCATATCATTCACTGACCAGAACACCCAGCTGTGATAATAGCTGAGGGATGGTGGGTGGACAGCCATTACTAATTTCCCCTTAGTCCAACCTTGCTATTTGAATTATTAGCTAAATTGCAATCTTCAGGCCTCAGTAGTTCTGGCCTGCAGTCAATGATTTTATTTTATAGTTCTCTTTCCCCTGTTTGATTTTAAGTTTAATTACCTGAGGTTATCAACCAATTTGGCTTTCATCAGAAAATGAGGGGTATTTTTACTTTTCTTTAGATGTCTGAATATAATGTGCACGGATGATCTTTACTTCTGCATTTTCATGGAATAAGTGTTATTTCAAAAATGTTGCATAAGGGCTTCTCCTGTATTGTGAACTGAGTTCTATTTTTTATCTCCTCAAAAAGCATTGTGACAAAGCTATTAACTCAAGAGATGAAGAGGGCCACCCACAAAGGGCTAGTTACTTAATATATAAGAATGGGTTTTTCTTAAACAAATCATTGAGAGGTATATTTCCTTTTTTACTTTGAAATAGGAGTTTTCTATTTTGTTGTTGTTATTCCTCTTCATTATTTAAAGAGGTCATTACAATCACTAGTGACAGTGTCCAAAGGTCTACAGTTAGCTATCACTCAGACATACACCATAGCACTTGGCATATATATATATATATATATATATATATATATATATATATATATATATATAGTAATAACACAACCTGATTTTTATAGCAGGGTAACAAAGAGAAAGATAAAATCAATATCACAAAGCTTCCATGGTATTGTATTCTAGTTATAAGCCTTATTTTTGGCTGATCACACACTATTATGTCTAGTGGTTGAAACCATGCCTGCAAATTCACATATTCACTGCAGGATCCACTACCTGTAACTCTAAAGAAAAGACATAATTAATACCTGAAGGCACCAGCCATCCCCATTAGTTTATCCCTCTGAACTTGAGGTATGCCTACATAAAGCAAGTAGGATGTCAATAGCCATCTGTTAACAGGGTCATTTTTGTCCATGAAAAATGGATCAGGAACTGCTGGATGAAAAGTCTCAGGATCAAAACTGAGCAATTTACCCTGTTATCACTTTCACGGAGTGTGATTAATTTTTGAGGGGGGCCAGTGAGGTCTACTCAGCCATCCCATAGAGATCACAAGGGGGCAGAGAACATCTGCATAAGTCTGATCAAACACTGTAGTAGTAGCTTGCAGAGCTGAATACCCTTAAGGTTATTGTGAATACCACTCTAAACAGTGAACATTTCCATTGTTTCAGAGTAACAGCCGTGTTAGTCTGTAAGATGGATTGCCATAGTGAGATGGCATAGACTAGAACACTGTGAGGCTGTTTAAATCTATATTGGGGTGAGCAGAGAGATGGCATAAAGGGGCTGTGTCCCAGCTAGAGATTGCCAAGGCCCAGTGCTCTGCAGCCATCTCCTCTTCCTACCTACTCCCATGCTGAAGGAATACTAACCAGGGGAGAGCTGGCAGTTATGTGGCCCCATTGTGCTGCCTAAGCACTGTCATGTGGCCAAGCTGGGGTAAAGAAATTTGAACCCAGACCTTTATCTTTCATCAGGTTTGAAATCTCATGATATCAGAACTTAGTCAAAGATGTCCACTTTTACATGGTTTAGGCATGGGATTATGACAACACAACATATCTTGTGTTAATTTGGTGCTTCAGTTTATGACCCAAACCAAAACAATAGAGACATCAGTTCCACACCCAGGTCCAGATAGATAGGCAGAACTGCAGGGTCTCAATGTGTGGATAAAACAATGGTTTAGGGTTAAGAAGGAACAAAAGTAAAGTCTCCATGAGTCTGGGTTGTAGCTGGCAATTGAACTGAGGGACCTCCATAGCTAAAACTTAGACCCACTACAGTTTGAGCAAAAAGACCATGCCTTCTAGGTTGGGCCCATAAGAATTAGAGAAGTTCATGGAGGATAGGTCCATCAATGGTTATTAGCCAGGATGGTGAGGGATACAACCCCATGCTCTGGGTTTACTTAGCCTCTGACCACCGGATGCTGGAACTGGATGACAGGGAATGGATCACTCAATAATTGTCGTATTCTGTTTCATTCCTTCTGAAGCATCTGGTATTAGCCACAGTTGGAAGACAGGATGCTGGGCTGGATGGACCATTGGTCTGACCCAGTATGGCTGTTCTCATGAGAGGATGTGGTCCTTGGTAAACAAAAAGGAGCCCAGACCTGGAATTCAAGCAATATGGAAGTCTTTGGTTGTAATTGTTCCCTTTAGTAATGGCCTCTTGTTTAAGATGCACCATGGGTCCATATACCATGACAGTGGGAGTTTTTTTTTCTTTTAGTATATTAAGAGTTTTAATTAACTTCTAGTTCATGATTCATTTTCTCATGTTAAAAACATATAGGAGTAAATTTAAACAATTGTAAATTTTAGCCTAAAATGGATGATCCAGCCTTATGCAGATATAAGAATATGGATGCCCAATATCTTTTTAAAAAATGTTACCCAGACATTTTAGAATTCAAACCAGACAGAAGTTTTGATTGAGTTCTGGGTGATGCTTCAGGTCACTTCTGACATTTTATTCATATATATAGATATAGATATGAAGTGGTTTTCATTTCTGTGATTTAAAGTTCAATTACTCCACTCAGAAAGCTATCCTGTAATGGTGATTTAGAAATGATAAGAAAATCTATAACAAAGCACATGGGGAAAAAAATCTCATGTCCAATATTACCAGTTCCGTTTGGCTGAATACAGCAACAACATACTTGAAATAAATGCATAAAGTTTGCTCAAATCATGGAAAAACAACTTATTGAATAATGACAATTTAAAAACCATTATAAATTGCTCCTTCCGATTGGAATCCATCTCTGGTATGTACCCAGGCGGCCTTTTCTTTTAAAAGGGGGGTTCCTCATAGAAGAAGTATGCTGCATCAGTACTACTGTTAATATAAAAAAAAATATTCCAGTGAGTCACTTGGAGCACTGACCTACACAGAAACACATTACCATAAAATTAAGGTAAAATAAATATGTCATCATTTATCTTTGGTTAATCTGTAACTACATGTGATCAAAATAATTTGAACTACCAACATCCATTCACACCTGTCTCTGTCACCTTATCCTTCCATTCCTCTCCTTTAAATTTAATCTTTGTCCACCTTTTGTGTATTGCTTAAATAGATTATGAGCTCTCTGGAGCAGAGACTGTCCTGTTTGTTTATATACTGCCTACTATAATGGGATCCTAATCCATGTTATCACTAAAGAAATCATTCTAAATAATAACCCACTTATTTCTACTTTGCATATGCAGCCATTAAAACTGGTGTGTGTTCTAGACTTGTTCTATCCACATCATCATGGCTGGAAGATGAAGCTAGTCAAATTCCGACTAGAAATAAGGCATATTGCTTTTTTAAACAGTGCGGGTAATTAACCATTGGAATAAAAAAAACTAGGGGTTGTAGTGAATTCTCTATCACTGGCATTTTTAAACCAATATGGATTTTTTTTTAAAAATATTTACTCTAGGAATAATTCTGGGGAAGTTCTATGGCCTGTGTTACACAGCAGGTCACACCACATGATCACAATGGCCTTCTGGCCTTGCAGTCTATGAATCTATAAATCATGTTTTCATTCAAGGCTGACACTGGCCAATATTTGTGAAAAAAAAAAATTCCCTCAATCTTTTTGACAGTTTCACACATTTGACTCCTAAGAATTATATTTTCCATGTATTTCTAAGACCAAACCATTCCAATATTTTTACTTTATATGTACATATTTATTTGTGAAGCAGTTTGCAAAATTCATTTCTGTTTTGAATTTTGTCCATTTTGTAATTTAGCTCACTCAGAATTTCGTATACAGAAACCATCTTGGCAATGTTAGTGAACATGAGAGTGCACAATATATTTTCTCTTGTTTTCATTTATGTTATTAACATTCACAAATTAGATAGGTGTCAGATGGAGATAGGGGTGTTCCAGAGACATTTTCTTTCTCTTATAACCTCCCCATGTAGCACAGCGGATCCATATCACTACTTGCATAAACCACTCACAGAGGACTAGAACTGGGAGCAATAGACACAAGCCGGATGCACAGGGCATGTTGGTCATTGTTTTTGGTTTCTTATATCACGGCCGGCCAAAGTATCACTGATCTTATGACATGTACATATGTAAATAATATATTTTAAAAAACCTTCCATTCAAATCCTAACACAGCAAAAGTATATGTAACAGCACACTGTAATCCAGCCTAACCACATGGGAAAAGCCCATTGTAAGATTGAGATTCCAGGGGAAATGTGTATCAAGAGACATAAAAAAGATACAGGTTTTGGATGTTTGTCCAAATGATCTGATTCTGTGGAGGCAGGCAGTATGGGGGTTGGACTAGATGACCTTCTGGGGTCCCTTCCAACCCTGATATTCTATGATTCTATGACCCCTGACTCCACACAATAATTAATTATTATTTACACAGTATTTGTGTCCACTAATTCATGCAATGTATGAGGTACTGTAAGCATGAAGGTAGACTAATAGATTTTAAGCAAAAGATCATCTACTCTGACCTCTTGTACATCATAGACATTATATTCCACTCAGTAACCTCACTACTGAGCCCAATAACTCGGTAGAGGCACCCAGTCTAGCTTTGAAGGCATCAAGAGATGAAAATTCACCACTTCCTTTGGTACTGCAGTCCAATGGTTAATAATTTTCCAAACTCATAGCCTTGGCCATGTCGCCCTTTATTTTGTAACCCTCCACTGGCTCCCCCTTTTGGTCGCAATAGCTGATAGCCTGATGTTCTAGCACTCATGTAGGATTTGGAAAACCCAGGTTCAAGCCCCTGCTCTGATTCAGAAGAGAAATGTGATGATACTTATATATGGTAATCAAGTCACCCCTCAACCTTCTTTCTGATCCACTAAAACAGACTGATCTCTCTACGTCTTTTTCTGTAAGGCGTTTTCTCCAGCCCTCAAATAATTTTTGTGGCTCTTTTCTGTACCCTCTCCGATTATTCAACATCTTTTTTTTAAATGTAGACAACAGAACTGGACATAGTATTTTAGCATCAGTGTCGCCAATGCCATACACAGAGGAAAAATTCCCTCCCTACTTCTCTCGTTTCTTCTCCAGTACTTTATAGAAGGAGCCTTGTAGAATGCAGATAAAGAACAACATTCCCAGAAAGCTGCCAAAGGCAGGACTTGAACTCACCGTACAAGGGTAATGCTTAGGTTCTATAGATCCAAGATGTCACCTTGAGGCACCGGTGATTCAGGCAGCTATGTTCCCTTCCCCAGATGATAACAAAATAAAAGGCAGGACAGACAAACTAGCGGAATGGAGAGAAGGATAAAGCAAACAGATAAAATGGTAAAGATGGTGATAGACATTATCTTGATATTTTTTTAAATATTTTAAAACTATTAATTAAAAATATAAAAATATACCCAGTTGCCTCTTTATCTTGCTATTGTTGGTCAGTTACCTCATGTGGGGGAAGGAACAGTAGCTTATTATCTCCATCTTGTCTTTGGTGGGTTGACTGCTCTTGTCTTCAGTATCTTCAAGGCCAGCCAAGGCCACTTCTCTCTAAATGTTCTTGTTTATCTTCTCTAAGAAAGCGATAAGAAGTGAACACCCCCCCACACCCTCTAGAGACAAAGCCGACTCTCAGCTGCTGCTTCACCTTTTGCGAAAATGAATCAAATTAGATTCTGCTCATCCTCTTGTCCATGTAGCATCAGCTTTTCCATTAAGGGAAACAGAACCAATAGCATGTGGACAAACTCAGCCAGCCAACCCACCACTAAATGCAAAAAAGAAAAAATTAAACATGGAAAAGTTTTTTTTGTTTCTTTTGTTTTGTATGTTTGTAGCCATCCTCATTTTTTTTTACTTTTTTGCATTTTTAAAAACAAGTATTTTGTATTTTATTTTTACTATTTTGACCAGTTCTAAGAGTCATATTAACCGAACCATCTCTGTGTGGGCTACTTCTCCAATGCTCAAGTTTTTGAGTTACACATTCGGGTATGGCATCCAGTCAGCAGAGCATCTCTGAACACTTCAACAACCAGAGGGACATACTTAAAAGGCAGTATATTAGTGTATGAGCAGGTAAAATTAATAAAAGGGGCCCTAATTCCCTACTTGATTTTTTTTTTACCTCAAGACACCACTGATTTAAGTGTTATTCTTCACTCTCTTTTCTACTCAAGAGTATTACCTCACATATCCTTAGAGTGTCAGAACAGTTTTAGACCAGTACCCTTACAGTTCATAGCTCATTTGTCTTATCTGCTGCTGTGCTCATAAAGTATCAAACAAATGACCTTTACCCTAGATGTGCAATATCTGGTCTAAATCAGTCTGGCATTTGGATTGCAGCTGATATGAAGCAGATCTCTGAAAGCAGATTTAAGAGACAAAAAATCATCTGTATCATATATACATATTAATTCTGCAACATTTTAGTTTGTACTCTACTTTTCCTGTAAAAAATCTTGTAGAAAAAGCTGTGTGTGTTTGTGCACGCACCAACCAAAAGATAATATAAACAGGGACTAGTCAGAAATAAGTGTTTTGAACTGAATTGTTTGGAACTGATCCATGGAAAAAATATATTTTTACATAAAAAAGAAAGAAAAATAGTTTTTGCATACAGTACACAAACCAGAAAGTATCAATTTTTCTCAGTAGGAGCACAAAATGTAATTTGCTCTTTCTTTGATATATCGACTGAATTAGGATTGCCCTCCATAGTTGGCAAAGTCAGTTATTTAGCAGTGTGTGGCCACTGAAATCAGAACAATACTTTCAAGAATAGTTGAAAGAGCCTTCATGCTACCAGAAGTCTACTTTTACAGCAACATGCCATTATCAAAGTCATTGTCTATAAATTCAAACAATGACATCATTTTCAGATTCTATTTATCCAAATCTTCAGTGAAACTCTCAAAAATCTCTTTTCCCAGCATAAACGGATATTTGCAGAGATCAGCCAACAGCATAGGGTTACCTTCTATTATGAGCTTCATGCCTCACATTAAAATATCTACCAGTTTCTTTCTTTTCAGGCAGTTAGTCTTTGACTCATTATCTTCCCATCATAACTTCTTAAACAAATGCCCATGGAGGACAAGGAAGTTGTGTATGTAAGTAAAATGAAAAATTATCTGCAACAGATTCAGGTATCACTAATTGTACCAAAAGCTAATTAAATGATTTGCAGTGAATAACTAATCCAACAGATTTAACACTTTTTTTTTTTTGGTTCAAAAATTATCCATGATCAGATCTTGATATTTACAAATTTGTTTATCTGTAACTTGACCAAAAAAGTATTAAAATGTCAGCATATGATTACTCACCATGAGTATTACTTCAAAGTATTTGATATTTATAGTTTGCTACCCATTCTCTTACTGATCACGTAAAGTCACATTGCATTGTTTCTATTCATTGGTTTGACATGTCCTTTAACAACTGCAGGTGTGCCTGCAACATCATTGTGGCTTTGGTTATCTCAGGGAGTAGACAGGGAGCATTTTGGGGAAAGAAAAGAAAAAGGAGAGAAGCCCACCTCAGGAAATAATGGACATTTTAAAGCTTTACTTTTACTTTTCTCCCCAAAAAGTATTGTCAGAGAATTGTTTTTACATGTGCATATCCTGTTTGCATCTAACTCATCTGATTGACTGCCTCATTATTGGAGGTCTGCTCAGGGTAGGGAGGAGTTTGTGAACTGCAGTGTATTGTGTGCGAGCCTCACTCGATATAAGAAGTTGTATCTCATATATCTATCCCGTACACTGATTGCCAGTAATATTTTTTTCTGCAATCTCGAGTCACATGTATGCATGAAAGGCCTACTTGCAGTGGCCTTTCATTTCTCAAAGAAAGCCCTCTCTTTGTATCTCTCAGTTGATTAATTATTTCAATGTCAGAGTTTTGGCCAGAGGTGTTTGAGGAACTTCTGTGTGTTGCCACCCCACATACATCAGTAATTTATTTATCTGCCAAAGACAATGATTGAGTTCACTGATCTCTGTTTCATGTTCCACTATAACCAGGCATTCACCCCAATCAAAAGCTGAATGTGCATGTACACTACAATTTGCATAAGGCACACTCATTGATTGTCCCTCTCCTTTGATTGCCAGGTTTCTACCTGGGGGCAGTGGGGTACAGCTGTTTATTGGGAAGACTCACTTTCTCATTCCATGCCAAGTCTTCTTGACCAATAACAGGATGATACAGAGCAGGTCAGTTTATCTGAAGAAGAAGATTCATCTGAAGATGAATCACAGCTGGGATTTTCTCCTTTTTAGAAAGAAGATAATCATAGTGCCAGATATTCCTGAAGAGCATGAGAGTCCTTTTTGTGGAATCCCTTAGAAGGTGGTACTATCATCTCAAACCATGTCCATACATTTATTTTGTATATTGTATTAACATCTTGCTGGATAATGAAATTCTACCTAAACCCCTTAAGGCCCTGTCCTTTCTTTAACTTATATTTGTGCCCACTTGCTCTTCTAATTGAAGCTTAGTTTAAATAACCTTATAACATTTATCCTCTCTCATTCCCTCAAATTTTTGTATCCACCTTTTCTTTTCCCTTGAAGAGAGACCTGGCTTTGTTTAACCTTTTTAAATAAAAAAGCTCTTTGGCTCCATGTATTCTGCTTGCCCTCTCTTCTACCCTTTACCCTTTTGTCATGTCTTTATTACAATGAAATGACTAGAACTATCCATACAGTATTCCAGATATAGATTAATTAGACAGAAACAGAGACGTGTACTTTAAAGGGAAGGCTCAAAACATGATACTGAGGGTCAGAATACATGAAAAATGGTGTATTTTGTTTCAGGTAATAATTCATGTACTTTACAATATTTGTAAGTTCGGTAGATCTTTTCATTTTCAAGTTCATCTAATAATTGCACTTTCATATCAAATGGCACCTGCAATGCTTTATTCTGTTATTGGCAATACTGTAGTTTAAATGAAGGCAAGAAGAATGTATTTTTCCATACATATTTTTGATATTAAGGGGACATGTCCTGTCAGGACCCATAACAGGGCAGTCTGACCTAGTGGTCAGAGCCAGGTTGGCGTTGGGGTCATGGTTGGATGTCATAGCAAAGCTCAGAGTCCAAAGCCATCCAAAGGTCAAATATGGAGTCAGTAGCAGATGTCAGGAGCCAGGAACAAGATGTGGTAGCAGGAGTGGGGGCAAACCACGGTAGCAGGAACAGGAGGCAAAGGAAAGCAGCAGGAATCAGGGACAAGTAGTAAGAGCCAAGAGAGGAAGCAGACACTTAGACTCAGGGGTCTGGACAGCAACAGGCCTAGAAATTAGTTGCTCGGACAAGGACTAAGGACAGAAACACAAAGGTTTTATACCCGGTGGTGTCCAATCTGCTTCTGGTCACCTGAACCTGCTGAGTCAGAGGGTGTAGCCTATGGTAGTGGGGCATTAGGTTCAGTTCCCACATTGCACCCTGCAGTGTGGTGGCATAGATGGTAAGGCTCTTGCTCTGTAGGCCTAGGTTTGAAACCCATGGTACTTGACTGCCCTAGGGTTGCCAACTTTCTACTCGCACAAAACCAAACACTCTTGCACCATCACCACCACTTCTCCAAGGCCTGGACCCACTCACTCCACCCCCCTCCATCACTCTCTCTTCCCCCTGTCATTCACTCACTCATTTTCACTGAGCTGGTGTAACGCCAACAAACCCCGGTCGTCGGCAGGTGGGATTGAACCTAGGACCTCTGGAGCTTAGTGCATGAGCATCTACCACATGAGCTAAAAGACAACTGCCTCTTAGTTAAGGCTGTAGAGCAGACTCATTTAACTCTCTCTAAGTGGTCTCAGTACCACTACATGGGACAGAGCACCACACCCAGAAGGTGTGTGCGTTACACTGGCTCAGGAGGTTCAGATTTGGGGGGGAGGGCTCCGGCTGGGGGTGTGGGCTCCAGGGTGGGGCCAGAAATGAGGAGTTTAGAGTGCGGGAGGAGGCTCCGGGGTTTGGCGTGTGGGAGGGGGCTCTGGGAAGGGGCAGGCAGTTGGGGGGGTTGATGGCTCCACCTGGGGGTGCAGACTCTGGGGTGGGGCTGGGGATAGGGGTTTGGAGTGTAGGAAGGCACCCCTGGCTGGGGGGTAGAGCTGAGGGGTTTGGAGTATAGGAGGGGGCTCTGGGCTCAGGCAGGAGGGGGTATGGTCTCTGGGATGAGGGTGCTCGTTCCAGGGGTGGGGCCAGAAATGAGGGGTTCAGAGTGCAGGAGGGGGCTCTGGGCTGGTGAAAGGGGTTGGAGTAGGGGGTGGGGAGGGCTCTGAATCGGGGTGTGGGCTTTGGTGTGGGGCATGGGATGAGGGATTTGGGATGCAGGAGTGAGCTGGGGTGGGTGAGGGCTCCGGCTGAGGGTGTAAGCTCTGGAGTGGAGTTGGGGATAAGGGGCTTGTGGTGCAGGAGGGTGCTCTAGGCTGGGACCGAAGGGTTCAGAGGGTAGGAGGGGGATCAGGGCTGGGGTAAGGGGTTGGGGCATGGGGAGAGGCTCGGGGTGCAGGCTCCGGGAGGCACTTACCTCAGGCAGCTCCCAGAAGCAGCGGCATGTACCCCTCCGGCTCCTACTTGGAAGCATGGCCAGATGGCTCTGTGTGCTGCCCTGTCCGCAGGTACCACCCCCACAGCTCTCACTGGCCGTGGTTCCCGGCGAGTGGGAGATGTGGAACCGGCGCTTGGGGCGGGGGCAGGGTGCGGAGCCTCCTGGCTGCTCCTACACCTAGGAGCTGGAGGGGGGACATGCCGCTGCTTCTGGGTGCTGCGCGGAGCCACAGAAGGCAGGGAGCCTGCCTTAGCCTCACTGCGCCGCCAACCCAACTTTTACAGCCCAATCAGCAGTGCTGACCAGAGCTGCCAGGGTCCCTTTTCAACCAGGCATTTCAGTCGAAAACTGGACTCCTGACAACCCCAGACAGTCCATAGGTGGCAACAGGCTTATTTGGGAAAGGGAAGTGAGGAAATAGAGCACCCAATATGGGTATTTGTGGGAGAATATTACCTGGAAAGAAAGGGAATGGTGGGGCAACACACAGAGAGAAAGAGGCCAGAGGATCAATGTGGGGGAGAGGAACAAGGTTATAACAAAGAACCTGAGGGAACAGGAGAATTGTTGTGTGATGGTGGTGGGAGGGTCAGAGGACAAATTGAAAAAAACAGAGCACCCAGAAAGGAGTGTGGGGGATGGGGGTAACAATAATGGACCATGACAGGGGGACAGCAGACAAAGGAGCGGAGCATCCAGAAGAGAATGAAATGGTAATTATGCACAGCAACTAGGGAGTAAGGGCTCAGAGGAATAAGAATGGAAGAAGAGAGAAAATAGCTTAAGATACCTTTTGTTCCTTATTTCTAGACTGAAATGCTTTACATTGTATTACAACTTTTTAAGAACTGAAGAACTTGGTTAAATTGATACTATCACTTAGCCAAAGAAAGAAAGAAAGCCAGCTTCAGCGTCCTCCAATTCCACTTCAATTCTGGAACCCAAGGACATGTAGGGCCAGATCCTCAGCTGTGTAAGCCAAAGTCCATGGAACTACATTGACTTGCATTTGATAAGTATCTGCCCAATGGTGGTTGTTGTTTTTTTATTCTGATTTTATTTTCTTATTCACCAGTATGATTCTGCATGTCTCAGTAAATACTCCTTGATCTGGATAACAGACTCTTTAGACCCGTAGCTAATACTTTAGAATGTGTACTTCTCTGGATAAGTTTGCCATTTCCCTGTCCGTAGGATGTAAGCATTTCTACAAAAAGCCTTTCATATATCAATTCCTGACTCTTTCCTCTTGCCAAAAGCATTGGTTTTGTTCCCAGAAACCAGTCAGAAGTAGGGGTCACTACCTTTAATTTCAGAAGCCAGTTTTTGTTTTTGTTTTTTGTTATTTTGCTTTTTAGCTCCAGGGAGCAAAACCTATCCCCTCCACTTTCTTCATCCTTTTCTTGTTTGAGCACCAAACCAGCTAAAAATTTTTGATGGAAACTGAACAGACATGTCTATTCCACAGTTCACACATTTCCCTATCCTTTCCCCACACAAGGGTATGTGTGAGTGAGAATCAGAGTCACATACCTCACCAACACACTTTCCCCTTGCTCTTAGCATTGTATGCAATTACTACTGCCCGTTGAAAATCACCTATAGTTTGAGATGAGGCTGCCATGTTGAAATTCTCAATGAGTCTTGGAAAACTTATTTGCCTCTTAATTGCTAATGTGCTGCCTAAAAGCATATACAAAAAGAACCACTATTCAAAAAAATCCCACATTCATGATCTCAAGTTAGTATCCAAAGCAGAAATTTGAGAATCTGGAGGAAAACAAAAACAAAACACCTCCCCCCAAAATCCCAAAATTTAGGCTCAGATTGAGACCACCTTTCTCACATTACACAGTACCTTACATCACAAGTAGTCCCCCTGAAAGTCAGTGAGATATCCTGTGCTGCTCATTACAAGAATGGATATCACAGTCTGGCCTTCAGTAAGCACCTTTGCTTTCCTTTTTAAAATAATTCTTTAATACAAAATTTGAAAGAGAATAGAGACAAATCAGGCCACGGGATAACATAATATTTTGCTATTTTTGCCATGAACTTGCTTTTGTGGCTCTTTTTTTCAACTTTCATAGTGTAATCAATTGGCTTGGGGGTATTTTGCAGATGGATCACAGCAATGGTCTACATACCATACAAATGGGAAGGGAGAACAGCTCCAGCTGGGGAGCACCAGAAGAAATCTGAGCCATCACAGTAACTCTAGTAATCTTCAGGTTTACTTCAATTCTTTGTACATGTGAACCTTGCTACGAGACAAGTGAAAAATATGCACAGGCCCTATAAAGTCCTATAAGTTATTTTGCTGACTATCCAGTAACTATGAGTCTTGATATTTAGAATTTCCTTCAGCAAAGAAAGAGGGCAGAGGGAACACCTGCAGGTATTAGGCAATACTGTTGCTGCCATGCCATTGTTATCAGCTTTGGCATGCTTTAGAGCAGGGGTCGCCAACCTTTCAGAAGTGGGGTGCCGAGACTTCATTTATTCACTCTCATTTAAGGTTTGGCGTGCCAGTAACACATTTTAACATTTTTAGAAGGTCTCTTTCTATAAGTCTATAATAGATAACTAAACTACTGTTGTATGTAAAGTAAATAAGGTTTTAAAAATGTTTAAGAAACTTCATCTAAAATTACATTCAAATGCAGATCTTATCAGTTTAGTGTGATCCTTGCCCCTGCTTTGCCTTGCTGAGTTTTCCAATGTCTGGCACGTATTTGGATACTTTAAGCTGCACACAGGCTTCTGAGTGATCAGTTGTTAACTGGCTCTGAGAAGGATAGAGGACAGATTTCATATCTGAAAATACCTGTTCACACAGGTATGTGGATCCAAATGCTGAAAGCATTGCAAACACAATTTTCTTCAGACGGTTAAATTTCACTGGCAGGGATGTCCAGCAGGTCAGAATAGAGGCCCCATGATCTCTCATGAGTAGTTTCAAGTGCATTCCACAGATCTCCAAACTTTGATGCCCACAGTTCTGAGCTTTTTAACTGAATGAGCTGCATTTTGAAATCTTCAACACCCATCCACTGAAATACAGACAAATCCAAGCCACTTTTGTTGAACTTTTCAGGTTTAATTAGAAAAGAAAGCCTGGGGCCAAATCGCTGGAAATCTTGAAATCTGTCAGAAAATTCTGATTCCAGTTCTTGCACATACATTCTAATCTCAACGTCAAATGCAGTGTGCTGTTCCACATGGCGTGATAGTGATGTAAGCAGAAAATCAGGACTTAATATCCCAGCACGGTGGTGCTGGAACAATTTTTAAGGTGGCGGTGCTGAGCTGCGCCCCCTCTTGTCCCTGTCTGCACCCATCAGTGCCCCAGGGTGGGGCCAGTGGGCCGCAGCTGTGGGTGGGGGGAGAGTGCAGAGCCCCAGGCCAGCACCCCAGGACGGCAGTAGAGTTCCCTGGACCGGTGGCTTTCTAGAGTCTCATAAACTTATGAAATGTAGTAATCAGAGCTGATCGGAAAAGGGGGATGGGGAGAAGTTCCAGAAATTTGTGTGAAAATATTGTTTGGGCTTTTTTGGTAGAAAAACAAGAAAACAAACACAAAAAAAAAACCTGAATAATTTCAAAGAAAATACTTACGAAAAAAACAAAATGAAGTTTATAAAGATTTTTCATGGGGAAAAATAGAATTTCCTGATCTATTTTAACTGGGTCAAAGACTGAAAAGAAGATGAGTAGGGAAATACTTGGATTATGATCTTCTTCTGTCGAGGGATTATATATAGGAATACAAAAGTGGTACTACTGAGGCCAAGACATTATTACGAAGATGTGGTAAGGAATCATCTAGCTAAACTTTTTTCAGGTAGTACAGTCTGATTAATCCAGATTGCTTTGTCTCATCAGTAGTTCATCCATCTGATTGTAATAAAAGGTTTTCTTACATTCTTGATTATTAAAATTGACCCTTCCTGGAACCAGTATCTCAGCACTTTTTGACCACAAGAGTCACTCTCACTTCCCCAGGTTGGGTTCCAGCACTGTCTGTGTTTTTCTGAAAAAAGAAAAGGAGGGCTTGTGGCACCTTAGAGACTAACAAATTTGTTTGAGCATGAGCTTTCATGAGCTACAGCTCACTTCATCAGATACGTTCAGTGGAAAATACAGTGGGGAGATTTATATACATAGAGAACATGAAGCAATGGGTGTTCCATACACACTGTAAGGAGAGTGATCACTTAAGGTGAGTTATTACCAGCAGGAAGGCGGGGGGTGGGAAATCTTTTGTAGTGATAATCAAGGTGGGCCATTTCCAGCAGTTGACAAGAACATCTGAGGAACGGGGGGGAGGGGGAGATAAACATGGTGAAATCGTTTTACTTTGTGTAAAGACCCATCCACTCCCAGTCTTCATTCAAGCCTAAATTAATTGTATCCAGTTTGCAAATTAATTCCAAGTGATCACTCTCCTTAAGTGTGTATGGTAACACCCATTGTTTCATGTTCTCTATGTATATAAATCTCCCCACTGTATTTTCCACTGAATGCATCCGATGAAGTGAGCTGTAGCTCACGAAAGCTTATGCTCAAATAAATTTGTTAGTCTCTAAGGTGCCACAAGTACTCCTTTTCTTTTTGCGAATACAGACTAACACGGCTGCTACTCTGAAACCTGTGTTTTTCTGGTTTTCCTGGTACCTACCAATTGTGGTTCTTCTAACCCTTGCCCTTCTTCATGTCTTAAAAGCAAGCAGTATGGCTCTGATACTGTTATTCATGGCATTATCAGTGCTTTTGGTGAAGGCACTGTGCTGACCATCCTTAAACATGCAGAAGTTTGCTCCAGAGGCGAATTAAGATTTCCTTGAGCCCTAGGCCACAGCAAGTCGAGGGCCCCTCCTCACCCCTTCCACCTGTGGTCCCATCCCCATTCTACCCCGTCCACATGTGATCCTGCCCATGGCCCCACCCCTTTCTGCTCCTTCCTCAGAGCCCCGCCCCTGTTCCACCCAGGATCCCTCCATTCTGTCTTCCCCTCCCACCCCAAGACTGGAGAAGCTGTTCCCCTGCCACTGCCCCTGGCTACAGCAGGGAGTGAGAGCTCCTCAGCCCTGAGGCTGTGGCAGGTACCAAGCTCCTGCAGTCCTGGGGCCACAGCAGGGGTCCTGGTGCTGGGGCTTCCCCTGCTGCCCCCAGCTTCTTCTGGGGTCAAGCTCTGGGGGTGCTGAGGGCTTTCCCCACCTGGATGCCACTGAGCAGGGTTGGAGGGGTGCAGAGATTTCCCCTGCCTGGCCACCGGGGAGCGGGGTGGGGGGCTGCGGACGCAGGGGTTTCCTCTACCAGGGAGCAGGGTCAGGTGGCGCAAGGTGTTTCTCCTGCAGCTGTGCCACCCTGCCCACCCAGAATTGCTGCCCGGGAGTGAGGTTAGAGGCGCTGGGGGCTTCCCCCATTATCTGGCCACCAGGGACTTGGTCAGGGGTGCGAGGGTTTCCCCCGCCTGGCTGCCAGGGAGCAGGGTTGGGAGGTGTGGAGGTTTCCACCACCCCCATTCCTGGCACGGCCTCAGGGGAATAGCATAGGCCCCGTAGACCCAGTCACTAATACACCACTGGTCTGCTTCACCATTACAAAACTATCCCTTAATAATGGCATGTTAACTAAAAACTGCCTAATTTCTAATATTTCCTTTGGGGGACAGTGATTAAGAACATGGTGGGAACAGGGTTCCACTTTGGTTTCCAGCCTTCCTTTGTAGTTATGACTGTATTTGTCAGTGTCATGACTACTGATATCCTTACTCATATTTTTATTTGAGCAGACTCCAGTTTAAAAAAAACAAAAGAAAAAACACACACACACAGGGACCTTGCAGTTTGGCCCATTCTGTATATCCAGTGTTTCTGGTAGCAGTGAGAGGCAGAACTTTGTATGGAGCCATCTGTTGTGAATATCTTCCTTTCTTAGAATGGAATCTGGAACATTTCCTAAGTTGTACACCTGCCTTTCTCACCTGAGCCTCACTGGGTCAGCCAAACAGATGGAAGTCAGGAGGATTAATGAACTTCTTTGGTCTGTCTCACTATTTTCTGCCACAATAGTAAAGATATTTCCCACCCCCAAGAACAGCTCTGTCTGATGCCTTTGTTAGTACAAGGTTCAATATCTGTGTGTCAGACACATGATATACAGGTGCAGTGGTCCTCCTCAGGGCACTGTGTTAAACTTAATTTACTTTTTTGACAGAGACATGTATTTCTTTGAAATGACAGATAAGACCAAACTATTGTTAACCTAGCCTTTCCCCCTCTGTCTGATCACCATTGTTTCAAAATGTACCAACTCTATTATACACACACACACTATATTATATTATTGCATACATATATATAATCACACACACACAGGTACATTAATAACACCATTGCTAAAGCCGCACCAGGTGTTTCCCTTGAATGGGACTTTGAAATCCACTGCTCTGAGTTTAATATTTTTGTAGATAAAGAACGGAAATTATAAGTATGTAATAGCATGTATGAATTTTCTAACAGTTGTTGTGGCCGTGTTGTTCCCAGAATATTAGAGAGACAAGGTGGGTGAGGTAATATCGTTCACTGGACCAGCTTCTGTTGGTGGAAGGTACAAGCATTCAAGATACCCAGAGCTCTTCTTCAAAGTAATTTGTGTTCAGCAGAATGTAGTTTTAAGGTTGCAGGGACCAGTCCTGGACTTTAGTTCTAGCTTCTTTGCCAGAAACTTTCCTAAAAGAGGAGCCAGGAAAAGTCTCAGATGTTATAAAATTGGCACAGCTGGCTCTACACCACCTACTCCTCAGCATAAAATCATCTAGGGGGCAGAAATGGGGCCATTGGAAGAGGTATGGCAGAGAGCATGGCATTCTTTCAGATCCTTGGATGCCTCAGCCAGTGGGTAGAGCTGGCACAACTGTAGAGCAGCCTTGGCTCTGCACTAAAATATATGCCAGCCCAGGATTGGGGTATTAGATGTAGAGATATCTTCCCTTCCCATCTCTGTAGCTGAGAATTGAGCTCTTTAGAATGTTTTAAGTTACTTTTCCCAGATTCAGACAGGATGTCTCTTGTTTTGGGAGAAACAGTTTTTGTGAAAAGCTTCAGTACATTGACTCTTGAAAATTCATACACTAAAAACGACACCCATTCTTTAATTAATAGGACCATTCTCTAGGAAAAAAATCATAAAGACAAACTGAAATATGAAGAGTTTACTATCTTGAGCACCGTCACACCTGTCAATGGGCAAACAGATAAGATAACAGAAGGTTTTGAGCATAACACTAATATGACAAAATGTTTTAAAGACTCTTCCTAACAGGACATTGAAGACGATAGGAAAACATATGATGATTAAGCCAGCCAATACACCCAGAGAAAGAAACAGTATTTATAATCTTTCAGCGAAACCAGGGCCTAAGAGGTGAGAGAAATGACAAGAACGGAAAGTCAAGAAGAGCCACAGAGATTGATGTGACAACAATCACAAAGTGAGAATTTGAAAGCTGTGCAAAGAGCCATAGAGACTGACCACAAACAAAATTATCAACAATGTCCAAACTTTGGGAGGAAAAAAGAAAACAAAAGAATGAACAAACAAACCCAGAGGTGTACAGTTACAAATTTTATAAAGTGTGCTTTTATCATACTTCACCAGTTGTAACTGCTGTCAAAGGAGCAGAGCTCAGAGCTGCCTTTATCATAACCCCTCAGGTACCAGCTTTCCAAACAGCATCTGCACAGTCTCCTCCATGATCCCTGTGAAGTTTGAATGGGGTAGGACGAGGATGTATGTTGGTTCTTGACATTTCTTCCGAGAACATCTGCAGCCAATGAACTGTCTGGGGGCTGCTTGTTAAGAGTCACAGGCTAAGGAACAATGGATGGTGCATAAGGTTCAGACCTGCAGCTGCGCTAGGGAGGTGTGTGGTGATGGGGATACCTGGAGGAGATGGATTGAAGACATGAGGGGGACCATGAATATTCCCCTCATCCCTGCCAACTCATGGAGGGGGAGCTGGGCTAGGAAGAGAGAGATCAGAGTTGAGGAGCAGCACGAAGCAGTGAGGTTACTGAGGTTGAACGGGAGGAAGAGAGACATGACTATGCTCTGAATGGTGTCCCAGTAAATGCTCCCTGTGTTGAGCGAGGAAGGGATTTATTGATTATCCATTGGGTTACTGCTAATTGTATAATTAAATATTTGTTGACTTATCCACCACTAATTGAGTGCCAATTTTACCCCTAATTTAACATCCAATTAATAGCTTACTCTAGTGGAACTGTGCAAACTTCTGTTAATATTTGATATCATTCCAATCCATTCTATAGCAGAGAGACTATACAGGTATGATTGTCTTCCAAATAATTTAAAGCTAGTTACTGGTGACTTCAGCCTGAGAATGAAGTCCTTTTTCTGTACCCATTCTGTAATGTGAGGGTCAGCAGGAGAGCCAGAGCTCCTGACACAAAATACAGCCACTCAAGATATGCAATATTTTAAAAAATAGCTTTAGTTCTCTAACCATAAGAAATACAAACAATGTAAATCTTACAGAGCTGTTTGCACCTTTTCTTCTTGCTCCCCTGTGCAGTACCACTGAAGAAGGGGCAATGTAATAGAACTGGGGCCAATATCTTAAAAACTCATACTCACAAGTTCTAAGTGAACTATAGATCGCTCGTGAAAAAGACCTAGGGAAAAAGGTGGACAGCTCAACTAAAGCATCTGCTTCATGTGTACTGCATGGTCAAAAAAGCAAACTAAAAAAGAGGTGGTATTAAGAAAAGTGTGATCGGTTGATTTAAAAAGGATTTCTTTGTATCCCTTCTGCCCACATTTAAGCTTTTAGTCCAAACCCCATTGATGTCAATGGAAAGACTCTTGTTGGCTCTAGTGGGTTTTCGGTCAGGCCCTATAGGAAGGAATTGTTTTAGGGGCTTGGCTTGGACTCAGTTTTGCCTACACTTGTAGGCCGTTTCCTTATAATAAATAAATAAATATCCAGCTCTTATTAAGCCCTTTTCATCAGTAGATCTCATAGAACTTTACAGTATCATTATCCCTATATTATAGATAGTTTAAACTGTTTTGGCTAGTTGTTTATTGGGGAATGCAATAACCAATGATTCTTCTCTATTCTTGTCTGGTCTGCAATTCTTTTAAGTATAAATGAATTCATTGTTCAACTACTATTTATGGACCATTTTCACACCCAGATATGGAATGGAACGGAACATTACAGTCCCAGCATCATTTAGTTTATTGTTCTGTTTATGCCAACAGTCTTCGTAAGCACATTAGAAAATAGGTCTTAACAGCAGGGGAGAAAGATCATTGCTTAAACTATTAATATGAACTGAGACTTTATGTGCTCACCATTGGCACAAATATCTGAACTTATTTTAAATAGTTTAATATAATAAGAACAGAAAGATTACCTGTATCTAATAATGGCTGATATATCCCTAACGTTTTGGTCACCATATTAGAAACTCAGCTCTGATCAATGAACTGTCTAAACTCTATTAAAGTTTTAAATACAGTAATAGCATGAGCAGCACAGAAGGAAAGATGATCAGGCAGTAAAATAATAACCACAAGGTACTAAAATGATGGGCTTGAATGCAGAGCTCTAAGACAGACATAGTGGACCAGGTCTTTAGCTGGTGTACACAGGAATAGCTCCCATCACCATTAGTGGAGCTATGCCAATTTTACACCAGCTGAAGATCTGGTTGAAAAACTCATTAATCATATTTTTTTCCATATTGTTGTCAAGATATTTGCCTCTATATTTTGAACATAAATTGATTGATGTTTGTTCCATTAAAACCATGTACTGCAGTCTTGGCTAGCATCTGTGACAGTGACACATTAAGCCCATTAAGCTAAAATTCTGATTTCTTCTCATGGCGGCATAAGTGCAGGAAGTAGGGAGGATGCTAGAAACTTAAGATGATCAGATCTCACCAAGGTGGTTTGAGGATACTTAATTAGCTAAGTGTTAAAATTCTGTTAGCCAAGCTATGGTTTTCCACTGGGAGTCAATGCAAGTCCACGTAAATAAGCAAAAAGTGAAATAAAAGGAGAGCGTTGATGACTATAGTAAGGAAACTTCTTAAGTGTATCATTGTTACCTTAAAATTGGCTCAATTGACTTTTATGTCTGTGCTATTCATTTATCTATCTATACAATGACTTTTTTAAACCACAACAAACTAAATCAGAAATAATATACTTTCTGTAGAGAATATACTTCACAAAACATTTTGGAGCTGAAGAAACCATGGTCTCTTGTGTTGCTCTTCAGTGGTCATCATTTGCCAACATATATCCTGAATAGTATTTAGAAGAGGAAATACCAGGCCCAGATATCTCTCTCCTAAGGAAATACGCATGGGAGGAGACTAAGATCAAGGAAATCTACAAGGAGACTTTTCTTCTGGTCATTGTTGTAACTTTACCTTAATAAAACATTTCAATAATAAATAATAAGAATCCTATCTGGTGGAAGAGAGGCAAGGAAATTTAAGATACATAAAATACTAGTAAAAAATAAATAAAGGGCTTGATCATCACTAGCTGTACAGAGCCACGCAACAGAATAAGGGGGTGTAAGCACCTCCTTACTCTCCTGCAGAGGCTATCCACACCATGGGCTGTGGCACAGGAACTGCTATCTCTTCACCCAGTGCAAGAGGGGCAGGGGACTAAGTGGAACCTTGGCTCAGCCCCCACCAGTGCATAAGTCCATTTTGCATCACCAGCACATCACATGGTGAATGTTGACTTCCACAGTTAATTTCCTCGTTGGAGCAGGGAGAAGGTGTCACAATTTGCTCCTCTTGGGGCACAGCAAATAAAGCTTCACCTTTGCTCAGGGCACATCATAAAGTAAAGATCTAGCCCCTCACTTGTAAGACACTCAAAAACCATGGTGACAAGCATGGTATAAATAAAGAGGCAGGCAGAAGGATTATCTGACTATCTTGATTTTTCTCCCATATAATTCATTCCAAAAATATAAAACTATTAATGAAAGTACGAATATATTTCAGAAGCATAGTGTGACAAGGAACAACCTCTGGAGTGCCTCTGAGCAGCAGGGTACAGTATCACATTCCTTTTCTTGCAACCGCTGCCCCCTGTAGGCTGCCTGCCAAACTTGTTGGGTTTTCGGTGGCTTGGCCCTTAAGCCAGGCCACGAAGCCCAAATGAATCCCTTCTGGTGTATTTAAAAGTCCAATAATCAAAAAGACTATTTGTCCTCACTAGCATCTTCAACCCCAGCTCTGTGCCCTTTAAATTCAGCCCTTTATTCAGGCTCCCAAATAAGCTCCATCCCTTTTGGGGGGTTTATGCCACTTTACCTGTGGCCACTAGGGGAACCCAGGCCCATCCACTATTCTGGTACCAACCCAGGGACCCTAACAATAACAGCCATGTTCCACATTGATTGATTCAATTAGTTACTGCTTCTTCCCTGGACCTCTTCTTTCCTGGCACCTTTAGCTTTACTCCTCTCTCAGGGATAAGCTAAAGTCCTTGCTCTCCCTACAAACCCAGCTGTGCAAAGGACAGTCAGAAAACAAACTCTGGTTACCCCTCAAGTTCTTTTGGCCAAAGAGGCATTCCCTTCCTTGCCCCTCTTGTTCTAGCCAGGAACTGAACTGCTAAGGCCCTGCAGCTCCTTTTATCTGAGACTGCTGGACTCTGATTGGCTGCAACTAGCCCTTCCAGCACTTTCAGAACCAGGTCTTTCTAGCCTGTGGCAGGGTGTAGTAGGCCCACAGTGCCTCCTGTCAGGGCCGGATTTCCAATTCAGTGCAGTAGGTATGTGCCATGGCACACTGGCATTCTAGGGGCAGCTTACCTCTCTAAAACTGTGTGCAACAAGAAGGTCAACTGTAGGTTGGGGGTGGGGGTAGAGAGGAGGGTGCTGAAAATGCTGTGCCTAGAGGCGTGTAAGTTGGAAATCCGGCCTTGCCTCCTGCAGGGTACATGCCGTCACACATGGTTTCTGTAATTATTTTATTTTAAAAAAAATTGGCTTGTTTTCAAGGTAGTTCCCCCCAAAAAGATATATTTTGCAGTCTATAGATAAAAGGAGGGTAGCAGGATGATGCAACTTCCCGTAAGCAATAGGACAAACACATACGCTGGCACCAGTTTACTCTCCTCCTAGAGCAGCCTGTCCCCTGTGTGTTACAGTCGGTAGGAGATCAGGAGATTTTTAAGGTCAGAAGGGACCATTAACATCTAATCTGAACCTCCTGTATAACATAGGCCTGACCACATGTGTAACATAGTTAGTTTAGCCCAGTTTAGAAATGTCTTTACAAACATAATCATAGTACTGATAGTTTGTTACTCAGATGGATCTTGATTCACATGGTAAAGCTATATCTATATTAGTGCTATCATGGCTTTCTAAAGAAGAACCGTGATACATTCTACAATTGAGCCTGTTTTGTAAGATTTGAACATTTTGCAGAAAAGCAGTTATAAGCCATATGAAAAAAATCAACAGGCTACTGTAAGTTTTCTAGGTGCAATATTTCTAGATCTGTATGTACTTGGTAATAAGGAGCAAAATAAAAAGTTCAATATGCTCTTGTCCCAGTTGATATTTATCTATCATGTATTGCAATGATCCCAATGGAGTATATATAATAGTTAGACTTACAGTGAAACACACTTTTCTAACTCTCTACCCTGACTCTGTTGTAGGTTAAAGGGCAGAGTCTGAATCTCTGTTCTGATAAAAACATATTAAATATGATATTAGTGGTCTAAAGCTGTACACTTCCCTGGAGACTCCCACTTTTAATAACCTCCCGTATAATAGATAAAGCAGAGGGCAGTAATCATTATTGAAATGGATTTTCTGGCAGAATTAGACATCACCTCCAGGAATCAATAATCATTTTAAGCTAACGGGGTGATTAAATGACCTTCTTTTTATTTTCCTTCATGTTGAGTTGCTTTTTATCTTTGTTCTAGCTGTGTGGCTGTAAATCAAGATAAACAGAGGACTCACAACATTATGGAGGCACACTGAGGCCTATCCATTATGAGAGTAAAAGCATTCCACAATTTAATCAAGGATTTTGCTGTCCAATCAGTGGTTTCTAAAGGCTGAAACCAAAAATTCTAGACACAGAATATATTAATGGATTATACCTCAGGCTACTTCTTCTTTTTAAAAAAAATTGTACCATTAGCTTTGCTGAGCAGGTTTTATATTTTTATATTTAATAATTTATTCCTGGAGTTTGCTCTGGGATATCTCTGCACTGAATGATAACATTTTCATAAATCGTTTCTGACTGTGTGTTTCCCTTCCCCATCTCCCGGCCCATCCTCTTGCTTTCTGTGAAGGAGTGCTGACAACTACAATCTTGGGGTTTTTTTGTTTCCACAGGAGAACATGAAGCAGCTGATTTCAGTGTGCCACATAGTGTCCAAGAGCAACAGCCCAGATAAGATTTTTAAAAGTCTCACTTTAAAATCTTGCAACTTGTGTCTCACTTCTTGACATCTGAAGATTTGTGCTCTTCATACCTTCCGAAAAGCACATCTTTTTTCTAAATCTACCTGGAAGATTAAGAGGCAGTAAGATCGATATATACATAATAATGAATGGAATAGAGAAGGCTAACTGAACACTTACTGAAAGGCTCTGAAGAAAAAATGAGTTTTCAGTGTGGATTTGAATAATGAAAGAGAGAGAGTGTATACATACATATAAATATGCATCACAGAGACAGCTAGTAGTGACCCCCATATTCATAGGTTGCCTAACACTTTCCCTTATAAAAGATTCTTGTGGTTTAATTTTGAGATGCTCTGACACCTTCATTTTGACAACAGGATTCTGATATTATGCAGGGTGGTAGCCCAGCGGCTATAGAAGTGCCTTTTCTCTGTCCTATTAAATTCAGTTAAGGTCAACTGTTAAATAACTGTTATTTCCCTTCTCTGGTTTGTTCTCCTCAGGAAAATGCTGTCAGCATGCCAAAATAATAACTGAGCACCATGAACGTTCTAAGGCTGGGCTGATACCACTTCTGAAGCAGCAGCTGCACACAGTGTATCAGGAATGCCTAGATGGAGGTGGAACACAAAGGAGGGGTAGATCAGTCTGAGCCCCAGTTTCCCACGTAGGAACTTCTCCCCTCCTGATGTTGTCCTGCGGAAATAGAGAGAGAGCCAGTCCAGGTTCCCACTACCCTTCAGGAGCCTCTACACCACCTGATACCAGTGACCATTGTCCCCTCCTGTGATAGCACCACATGAGAGTGGACGAAAGCTTCCTGTGGAGGTGGTAGAGTGTCAAGGTTCCTCCCCCACTCTGAACTCTAGGGTACAGATGTGGGGACCTGCATGAAAAACCTCCTAAGCTTATCTTTACCAGCTTAGGTCAAAACTTCCCCAAGGTACAAAGTATTCCACCCTTTGTCCTTGCCGCTACCACCACCAAACTAATACTGGTTACTGGGGAAGAGCTGTTTGGACGCGTCTTTCCCCCCAAAATACTTCCCAAAACCTTGCACCCCACTTCCTGGACAAGGTTTGGTAAAAAGCCTCACCAATTTGCCTAGGTGACTACAGACCCAGACCCTTGGATCTTAAGAACAATGAACAATCCTCCCAACACTTACACCCCCCCTTTTCTGGGAAATGTTGGATAAAAAGCCTCACCAATTTGCATAGGTGACCACAGACCCAAACCCTTGGATCTGAGAACAATGAAAAAGCATTCAGTTTTCTTACAAGAAGACTTTTAATAAAAATAGAAGTAAATAGAAATGAAGAAATCCCCCCTGTAAAATCAGGATGGTAGATATCTTACAGGGTAATTAGATTCAAAAACATAGAGAACCCCTCTAGGCAAAACCTTAAGTTACAAAAAAGATACACAGACAGAAATAGTTATTCTATTCAGCACAATTCTTTTCTCAGCCATTTAAAGAAGTCATAATCTAACACATACCTAGCTAGATTACTTACTAAAAGTTCTCAGACTCCATTCCTGGTCTATCCCCGGCAGAAACCAGCATATAGACAGACACACCGACCCTCTGTTTCTCTCCCTCCTCCCAGCTTTTGAAAGTATCTTGTCTCCTCATTGGTCATTTTGGTCAGGTGCCAGCGAGGTTACCTTTAGCTTCTTAACCCTTTACAGGTGAGAGGAGCTATCCCCTGGCCAGGAGGGATTTCAAAGGAGTTTACCCTTCCCTTTATATTTATGACATAGAGGAAGAGAGTTAAGCCAAGCTGAGCTCTTCCCTAATCATCCTGTGCACCAGGTTGTCCATGGCCCCAGGCAAAAGCCTTCCCCTGCTGCCAATGAATGGAGTTATTCCTCTTGCTCAGGTGGTAGCAGTCTCTGCTTCAGTGCTGAAGGTTCAGGTGTCAAATCCCACTGCTCATACACAGTGGTGGTGGGGTCATTCTATACTATTTGGGTTTTTTTCCCCTTATAAAAGTCAGGAAATTATATTACAAAAGCAATGTTAAAATAGTGTTGCTTAGGCTGCAAAGTCAAGCTGCCAAAAGTTAGAAAATATGAAAATTTCAGTTGCCCCAGCACTTTAATTCTGTTCCCTTGTCTGTGTGCATTTTGATACAGTCTTTCAGTTCTCACTGTGCCCAAGATGATTCCTCACTGAGTGCAAGGGAAGCTATGAAACATGAATAATACTGCCACTTCTGGCAAGAAGTACAGAACTCATCACCAATAAAAAGTACAACACAAACCCCAGCAAAGCAATGACTCACCCAAAAATAACAATATAACAAAGGAGGACTTCACTGGGAGCAGAAAAACAGGATATTGGGAAGGAAAGGGTTAGCATTAACTAATAGGTACTAGCACATCAACAAATCCCCCACCTGCCTATACACAACTCTTCCCAACCCCCAGATCTTTCCCTGGCAGGTGGTACATTGAAGATGAGTATAGAGATGAGCACTACAGCACTGTGTGGCTCCCTGGTCTGGAGTCCTGTGGAGGTCTTGGCTGACTCTCAGTAGCTGGCAGCACATTGGTTCTTTGCCAGTCTGGCTGCTGGCCTCTGCAGGGCTGGAATGGCCACCCATCTGAACAGTGTGTAGTTTAGACACCACTGGAATCAGGACTACACCTGGGACAAATTCATCTGGCTCAAAAGCAGCACGTCTACCAAGTAAGCTACATGTACATCTTAAATTATTGGTCCAGTAGGACCCAGAGTAAATAATACTCAGATGGAAATTACTTTAAAAGAGCTGGATGAATAATGGAACATTTGTTGAATATTTTGAAAAAAATAACAAATGTTGTCAAAAATCAAAATAATGAAAAGACCAGCTAATTATTACATTCAAGCCATGAACAGGGGCTCATGTTATGTTTTAGAATTTACCTCATCAAAGCTTCAAGACCTTTCAGTAGCTCCACATGTGGTGATGTGATTTGCCCTAGGAGTTGGCAAAATTGCATTGAAGTGTGCTCATGTATTCCTATGCTAGTCCAAGAGCTTGGATTACAAGTTTCTTGCCAGCTACCTCCAGTATATCGAACAAAGTCATGCTTCTCTTGTGGATCTAGAATGCACACAGGTGGCTACACAGCATGCCCAGCAAAACATGCCAGTGTCAGTAATGTGGAAAGATAAGATATTGATAGAAAAAAAAAACAACAACGGATGTATTCAGATAAATGCCTTAATGTTAAGTATCCAGAATTTTTGTGTGGCTCTTTTGTAAAAGTTGTGAGTTCTCCAAAGATTGCTATTAAAAAAACCCCAAACTAAACCAAACAAAACAAACGCTGAGACACAAAGTAGGACTAAAGAACAGTCCTACATTTGGGGTAGTGTTGAGTTACAAAGATATCACTCTCCCCATTGTCTCTGGGAGGATAGACCTGTCTGCAATTCACAGGGAAACAGATTCCAATCACAGCAGAAAAACTTTATACCAACTGAATTACCTATTCCATGCACAGGGACTTCCCACCACTCAATGCTGCTCATTCCTGCTTATTAAAGTACTTATCCACAATAGAACTGTCTTGGGGCAAGTGGTCCAGTGGCTAGGCACTGAGATGGGAGATCCATGGTCCACTCCCCCTAGTCTAGTCACACTTTATCATTTATCCACAGTGAATCCACTTAAATAGGAGAGACTGAGGAAGACCCACATCAGAATATGCCATAGTCCAGTGGTTAGAATGCTTCTGAGGAGTGTGAAACCCTTTTCAAATCCTTCTCACCCATCAGTCAGAGGGAAAATAGAACCTGGGTCTCCCACTTCCTAAGTGAGTGTTCTAACCACCAGGCTAAATGTTAAGGTAACCACCACCCTTATTACTACCTCCTACTCTGGTTGTTTTATGCCAAGCAAGGCAGGCACCTCAGTGTATTCCTGCAAAAAACTGATTAGATGCTTAAGCCACCTGACTTCAGGATTTGATTTCCTGTTTGTGGATTACTAACAGATATAAGTACATATCTCCAAGAGAAGTAGGGTTTGGAGGACATCCCTCTGATTGGCATCTCCCATTTGCTATCTTAGGCTGCTCCCCACCTATCATGCTGGGTTGCTGGCTTTTGTGGATTACATTCTAAGGTACCTCTTTCCCTGCATTCATTGTACAGGGTGGCTAGACACCTAACTGAGGCTTTGTGGGTTGCAGTGGTGTTCCTATGATTTATCTAGTCTCTTAAAGATTAGTCCCCACAATACTTAGTTTCACAATACTTAAATCTCTTTGCAGATGCAGGTCCAAAACATTAGCTCCTACATAGCTTAGATAAGCTATTACCAGCAGGACAGTGGGGTGGGAATAGGTATTGTTTCATATTCTCTGTGTATATATAAAGCCTGCTGCAGTTTCCACGATATGCATCTGAGGAAGTGAGCTGTAGCTCACGAAAGCTTATGCTCTAATAAATTGGTTAGTCTCTAAGGTGCCACAAGTCCTCCTTTTCTTTTTACATACATCAGGATAGCTTCCACAGTGCTAAAACAGGTGTGCAAACTGTGAATCAAGAACACTACTCAATGCCACTGCATGACTCAAAGACTTTCCCACATGACAAAAAAATGATGCTTAACTTGGAGCACAGTTTTCTTTGATTCTTGATAGCTGTTAGTTTGGTCTGCTCAATAAGAGGCTGAGTCCCATGAAATACACTGGCAAAATACAGCTACAAGAGCAGGAACATTTGGAGACTGGTAAATCTGACTGGCTAGAAGGAAGTCTGTATCACACTGGTCCTCATAAGCTTTGTGAAATATATATGCAGAAAATATATAAGGAGATATATATCTATACTGGAAATTATGTTCTTAAAGCCTTAACATTAAAGGCAGAGCACCCACAGGTAAAATACCTTAAGACAGGTTCCACCAGGCAGGAGGTGGCAGACACTAACCTCCCTGGCTGACCATTGTGAATGGAGTATCTTACAATGGAAGTCTATTTGTATACTGAGTCAAATGCTAATGACGAGATTGTGAGGACTTCAGGAAAATACATTAATGGGAAGAGGAGAACAGCATGGCGAGAGAACCCTGGTTACAGGTGAAGAACAAAAAGGACAGGTCTAATATATTCTAGAGCCATCTTGTCATCCTTTATCTGGGGAAACAAGCTGTCAGTGGGCTTGGCGTTCATCCTAGTTGAAAAAAGCTGCTTGATGGACTTTGGATGAGCAGTACTTTATTTAACAAGAAGGTGTCTTGTTAGCTATGTTTAGGCTCTAGAAAGCATGTTGTTATATGTAACCCTTTGTTTCCTTTAATCCTATTTGCTCCTTTTCAAATCTCTATTCTTTACTAAATAAACTTAGATATGTTTACAGTAAAAACAGTAAGTGCTGAGTGTTAAGTGGAGCCGTGATCTTGAGGTGCAGCTGATAAACTGGTGTATGAAATTACTTTGGGAGCAGTAGATCTGTGAATTCTGAGTGTCGAGCAGAAAAGGAGCTTGACACTACTGGGAGAGGCTCGGAAGACTTGGGGGTTGATGTGTATCTATCACTAACCTGCAAAGGGACGGCAGAGCCTGCTAGGCTGAGAAGAGAATGTTTGCTTTGCCTGTGGCTGGGAGAATCAAGGACCTGACCCCTGGTAGGCATAGACAAGGCTTCCCTCACAATAAAGGCAGGTGGTAGCAAGGTGCCTCACAAACGTGGGTACCCTGGGAAGCAGCACATCTTTCTGGCAATCTGCTTTTGAAAACTTGAGGTGCACCTTCACAAGCTGACCAGTGATATAGAAGTCACCATGCAATGGCATTTAGGCTCCAGTCCTATGTGCCTGAATCTTTTTTGAAAATGAAATTTTAACTCCTAAATCATATAGGCACTTTTTGAAGTTCCTATTAGGTGACATTTTTTTAATTTAATTAGGGTAACTGAAAATAATAGTAAAGCAATTCAGTAGAAAGTAAGACACTTGTGATTTTATGTGTTAAGGCTCTAACTACTTGAAACTCAGAAGAGTTACAGGTCATGGGAACACTCAGATAAGATTAGTTAAGCAATAGACCCAATCACTATGAGCCACACCATCCAATATCTGACTGCAAAGAGAGCCATGTGTTTCAAGCTGGAAGAAGGCTAAATAACAATCAAGGTCAATTTACGTGAGATAGAACACAGGGCTAGGTCCTCAGTGTCAGTTAGAATTGTGCCACTGACTTCAGCTGTCTCTGTTGTACCACACTTTATGAACTGCTGAGGAATAAATTTTGGTAGAGCCTGGCAAAAACACAGTAGATGTATGCTTGTATCATTGATGTATGCTATGTGACAAATGAATATTTTTATTAAGTGATTAATTGTTGCAAAATTAATGCTCCAGTTGAGTTAATGCTTGATGGAAATGGAACTAGATAGCTGGAATAGGTGTAGGTGTTTCAGTGGAAATAGAACCTAAATTATGCAAATTTTCCTTGAGTTTTAATTTCTTTCCTGGGTTCTCATTTTTTAAAATGTTTTTACATTATGTATTTTAGAACAAACACGGGATGGAAATTATATAGACACAAATTTTATATGTGATGTACATTGTGTACTTTGATTAATTCCATCCATTGGATCCTAATGGCTAGTGCTATTGGTTTGAAGTTGGACTAACTTTGGTAGACATATTGGATTGGCCCTTCCATCTGGAGTCGGCTACATTTATAGAAATATATATGTAGGTGTCATTTATGAATTGCTTTCTCTCTAATGCAGTGTCAAAATTGATATTTCCAGTAATATTTTTGGGCAGAATGTCACTATAAGTTATTTTCATGATAACTGTGTGAGCAAGGTGCATATTCTATTATGATTATTATGATATTAACAGTATGTGGTATGGCAATTCAGAGGCTTAAAATAGTATCACTCTGCATTAAAGAACTAAGTACCCTAGAGACCCCATGACAAGTGTATTCATGCTCAAAAGAAGGACTGTTATGTAGCCTGAATCCATAAGATCCATTTGAGAACCAAGAAAGAATGGAGAATGAAAGTAGTTTAGGCAGATCAGGTTACTACAGACTTAAGAAAAAGAGACACAGAGGGAGTGACCATTGTGATTAGCAAGATTGTGGATGTTCAGACTGCAAATGCTTTGAAAGATCAAAGAAGACTGATTAAAGGACAAGACACACAATTATTATGATTTTTTTAAACAAAGATGATGACGTTTCTTTGCACCCACCTTTAACATATTTTCTGCTAAATCCTTAAAATATGCCAACGATTTAGTTGTAACAGAGGGGATTTTAACTTTATATTGTTAAACAAAAGTGATAAAAGTCAGATTTCATAAAGCTGAATCCATTACTGATAGGAAAAACATGATTGTTGCATTGAGAGAATTTTTCCAACTGTGCAGAATGACATGAGTTTTATCCCAAAGTGAGAAGAACATGCATTGTAGATATATATTTGTATAAGCAAAAATACAAATAATGTGATGATTTAAAAACCACAGAATAAGTTGTACCATTGGGGACAAAAAGGGACATTCTATTTGGTTAGTGTGTGTTGGTCTCTCCTTGCCTGAGGCTGTTAAAGTGAAGCTATTGCTGCCCCAATCAGGGGAGAACTAAGACAGATATATTTAGGGTAGAGTTTTTTGCTATAGTTTTCAATGCATCACATTGCTTGTATTTTTGCTTGCACAAATGCTTTTGCATTTTTCTCCTCTGGTTAAGAAAAATAACTATCTTTGCATTTTCTATGCTTGAAAGGGGTAGGAAGCCCCTGCCCTCCCCCTTGTGGGATGTGGCACTGCAAGTGTGCCTCGCCTTAATTTCCCCCAGCTGGAGCAGCAATAGCTTCCCTTTAACAGCCTGGGGCAGGGAGAGACCAACACACAATAACCAAATGCCATGTTCCCTTTTTAATGAGGTTTCAGGACAGGAGTAATTACAATACACAGTTCATGAGGACCCAGGTTCAGTTTCCAGACTTAAAGTCCATAAAACAAACCTTCTGTTTCTGGCAGGCTGGTCTCCTATGTCTGAGAAGAAGAGGAGATGATGGCCACCACTCATTGAAACCTACCTGGCTTCTACTCCCTCTCTTTGTTCGGCTTCCTGTGTAGCCCATCTCCAGGGCAGGGCCTCCTGGATTACACTCCAAGCTGTCCCAGCCGGAGCCTCCAGCCTCAACCTAGAAAGGGAAATACACTCCTTCACAATGCTTCTTTACTGCTCAGAGCCTAATTCCTTTATAGTTGCCTAGAAATCTCATGGTAACTATTGTAATGCTAATTGATTCTGATAGTGCTTTCAGGTAGAAAGTGAGTTTTTCAGGAATATAGGCAGTCAAGGTGGTGTAAGTGCAGGAGGTACAAAAAGTTGTATGAGTAAAATGTCATGTGTGATTTTGATAATATGTGGGTGATTTGTAATCTGAATTACAATGTAGACACCAGCTTTCGGACAGTGGTGTAAGTGAGTGATGGGTGAGGCTTGAAAAGCCTGAGTGGGGGAAATAAGAAACGTCTCCCTTGGACAAGTTATTTGTAATTGTCCACTGGATTTTCTTGGAGCTTCTTCTGAAGCATCTGGTACAGGCCACTGTCTGAGAAAATGACAGGTTTCAGAGTAACAGCCGTGTTAGTCTGGATTCGCAAAAAGAAAAGGAGGACTTGTGGCACCTTAGAGACTAACCAATTTATTAGAGCATAAGCTTTCGTGAGCTACAGCTCACTTCCTCAGATGCATATCGTGGAAACTGCAGCAGGCTTTATATATACACAGAGAATATGAAACAACACCTATTCCCACCCCACTGTCCTGCTGGCAATAGCTCATCTAAAGTGATTTCCAGCACAAATCCAGGTTTTCTCACCCTTCACCCCCCCACACAAATTCACTCTCCTGCTGGTGATAGCCCATCCAAAGTGACAACTCTTTACACAATGTGCATGACAATCAAGCTGGGCTATTTCCTGCATAAATCCAGGTTCTCACATCCCCCCCACCCGTGTGTATGGGGGTGGGGGGGATGTGAGAACCTGGATTTATGCAGGAAATAGCCCAGCTTGATTGTCATGCACATTGTGTAAAGAGTTGTCACTTTGGATGGGCTATCACCAGCAGGAGAGTGAATTTGTGTGGGGGGGTGGAGGGTGAGAAAACCTGGATTTGTGCTGGAAATCACTTTAGATGAGCTATTGCCAGCAGGACAGTGGGGTGGGAATAGGTGTTGTTTCATATTCTCTGTGTATATATAAAGCCTGCTGCAGTTTCCACGATATGCATCTGAGGAAGTGAGCTGTAGCTCACGAAAGCTTATGCTCTAATAAATTGGTTAGTCTCTAAGGTGCCACAAGTCCTCCTTTTCTTTTTGTCTGAGAAAAGACAGTGGACTTATTAGATGAATCCAATGATCTCATCCAGTAGGCTTATTCCTACATTTCTTTGGATAAACAGCCAATATGTCTTATGCTGAGCCCTTTGGGTCTGCAAATGAGGTACGAAGTCATACAGTCTTGCAAGAATAGCTTTTGGTTGTGACACTTCTTACCTGAACTGCTTCCAACTTGAATATTATATTACAAAGACAGTTTTCCTCTACCACTCTCACTTCCATTCCCAGCCTTGTTACAGAACTGCAGGTGTCTATTAAAATGGGACACAACAGGGAGAAGTGAGAGTTAAATTAACTTCTGAAACGTTCAAGAGGCTTTGGGGCTTACATCTGAGAGTGTAAAATTATCATATTACATGAACTGGTTTTCCTCTCCCTAGTATAAATGGGGTTAAAATTAAAGTTGGGATAGAAACCTGGGAATAACCTACCCACAAATATGGGAAAGGTTGAATCTGAACTTCATGACTAGCCATATGGGCTTACTCCAGGTTTAGCAAAACCCACTCTTATTTTCTTATATTCTTATTTAGGACACACATCACAGTCTGGTGAGTACAGGGTTGCACTGTGTGAATAGAAAGGTATTGGCAGACATCTGGGTACTTTCTGGAGCACCCAGGTGTTCAGAAGCTGTTCATTGGCTACTGTACCCTCAGGTGGCCTGGACATAGCAGGCTGGCACAACCATAATTCCACCTCCTTTCCTTCCCTTTTGGAGTGCCCTAGACCCTCCTTCCCCACTTGATACCTTCATAACAGGTGGGAAGTATCTGTCCCTATAAGCTCTGATTAGGGAAAATGAAATTCTGGGCCATTTGGCAGAGATGACTCTACAATAACTTGAGATTTGAAAAGGCTGCTTATAACAAGTGATGATGCCTAGTAAAACCACAAAATATCACCTAGGGGTGACAGTGGACGAGAAGCTGGATATGAGCCAGCAGTGTGCCCTTGTTGCCAAGAAGGCCAATGGCATTTTGGGATGTATAAGTAGGGGCATAGCGAGCAGATCGAGGGACGTGATCGTCCCTCTCTATTCGACATTGGTGAGGCCTCATCTGGAGTACTGTGTCCAGTTTTGGGCCCCACACTACAAGAAGGATGTGGATACATTGGAGAGAGTCCAGCGAAGGGCAACAAAAATTATTAGGGGTCTGGAACACATGACTTATGAGGAGAGGCTGAGGGAACTGGGATTGTTTAGTCTGCAGAAGAGAAGAATGAGGGGGGATTTGATAGCTGCTTTCAACTACCTGAGAGGTAGTTCCAGAGAGGATGGTTCTAGACTATTCTCAGTGGTAGAAGAGGACAGGACAAGGAGTAATGGTCTCAAGTTGCAGTGGGAGAGGTTTAGGTTGGATATTAGGAAAAACTTTTTCACTGAGAGGGTGGTGAAACACTGGAATGCGTTGCCTAGGGAGGTGGTGGAATCTCCTTCCTTAGAAGTTTTTAAGGTCAGGCTTCATAAAGCCCTGGCTGGGATGATTTAATTGGGTATGGGTCCTGCTTTTGAGCAGGGGGTTGGACTAGATGACCTCCTGAGGTCCCTTCCAACCCTGATATTCTATGATTCTATGATTCTATGATCATACTTTTAAAATATCAGTAGGATAAAAACATAGATCTGCACATTCAATGCTTAAACATGTAGGGTGGAATTTTCCAAAGTGCTCAGCACTGGCCAAACTCTACTTCTATTGACATCAGTAGCATAATTCCCATTGACTTCAGTGGAAACTGAGGTGAGCCAAAGCCTGAGCACTTTTGAAAATCCTCTTGATAATACACCCACTTCTGCAACAGATCCATGCTCAAAGCTTCCATTGACATTAGTGTGAATTCTGCATGGAAACCTCTTTCTCGTCTTCTTTTACAACGATTAGCAGTTGGTACACTTTGTTGAGTGACCCTTTTATTTGCCAGTAACTGGAAGAATGTATGGAGAATTCTAAATACCCAAAGTGTAAAAAAATGCAAAAAACACATCAGTGGCTTAGTGCACAAAGTCTGCCAACAAATTGCTATAGGCAGTAAGTAAAGCAAGCATGAACTCAAAGAATAGTCTGTATTTATATATGCATCCCAGCTGAGCAAAAGTAGGGGTAACTGACACTGATTCACAGAAAAAGGAAATATAACATATTAGTTTCTTAAAACGGTGAACAGAGAGCAAGATGAGTGGCCTGCCACTGCCAGTGGAATTTCTCTCCATTCCCTGAGGAGACTGCCTGCTTTCCCTGGTTGCATTCTTATTTTTGATATCCTTGATATTTTTATAAGGTTAGCAGGTTGCAGTTAGCAAACTGTTGAATTCAATTTATTTTTATTTTTAAAATAAAACTTTATCCTATGAGAATTCTTTCCACAAGACTTTCTCTTCATCTTTTCCAGTGACTGGCAGTGGGTACAGACTTCGTTGCATGACCCTTTCTATTTCCATGGTTTCAAAGAATGCTTAGTTTTTACTTGGGGTCTTTGTTTTGGTTTGTTTTCCAACTATGTTTCTATTCAAAAGTTAAAGATCCACTGTTTTTACTAACCATCAAATTGTGCTTTGTTCCAGGTTTCAAAGTATGTTTGCTCTAGTAATCTGATCCCTCATCTTAATAGACCTAGCCTACTTACAGAGTCTGCCACTCCTTACACAGCTAAACACTTATTGAAATCAATGAATGTTTTGCCTGAATGAACAAAATCTTAAGAAAAATCACTTGACAATGACTTTGGATATAAGCAACACATTCTAAATATTTGAGATATGATACTTCGTTCAAAATTGGTATATTTTCTATCATTTGTAATAAAGGTTTCAGTTCAAATCACAGCAGTTTCATGTGATTTATTGTTTATTTGTATTGCAGTAGTGCCTAGGAGCCCCAGACATGGACCAGGACCCACTGTGCTAGGTGCTGTACAAACACAGAACAAAAGACCAACTTGGCCCAAAGAGTTTAGAATCTAAGTATAAGACAAGAATCAATAGGTGGATGCACACAGACGAGCATCACGAAACAATATTGGTCAGCATGATAGGTAGTGTTCTCAGCACACCAGCCAGCTAACCGTTGTCAAGTTTAGTATGTTAGCACAGTAATTCTCCCTGTTCTTCGCATTTAGCCCCCTGTAGCAGCAGCACTGTGGCTACCAGCAGGTCTGGGTACCCTCTCTGTCAGCTGGGACTCCTGACCTGTGAGTCTTGTGTGTAAGGGTTAGGATGATAGCTTGTAAGGCACAGATGGGTAGTTCTTGTGGTGTTTTAGATGCTGCTTGTAATTATTAGAACTGGGAGCACTGGCTGTTGGGAGTCTGAAAGGACAGGAAACAGGAAGGGGGCGGGGAGTTGAGGAGGAGGAGTGAGAGCTACCAAGGGTGCAGCAGCAGCTTGGTAAAGAGGTTTCCACTTCAAAAATAAAGTCCTGTTGAAGTTTTTTAGTATATTGCCTGGTTGTTACAACAGTCAGAGACCTTTTTCTATGTAGTGACACCAAGTGAGATTTCACTCCTATCCTTTGTTGTGTAGCATTTTGTGGGGTGACTGAAATTATGAACTCTCCCCACATCCCTACATATTACCAATAAATAAAAAATAATCACATAGGGGTGAAATATTACTTAAGCAAGAACCAGACCACCTGTTTGTCATTCCTTACAAGGTGGTTACTCTCAGGTACCTTAGCTTTCACTACCCAGGCCTTGCTGGTAAGCTTTACACACCAGCAAATCTCATAGCTTGATGCAGTTTAGGAACAGACGTAATCCCACGAATCCTGCTAGCATCTGCGGTGCTGCTGTCCCAAAGCAATGCATTGAACTTCTGTGATCATAGTCACTTTAGCTACTAGCCTGGAACTCCTTTGATTAAAGTCACTATCTTTTTAGAAAAGGTAGAAGATTTTTTTTTCAAAGCTGATCAAAGATTAAAAAAAAAACAAATAACATGTTGGTTCATATCAGGTTCTAACATAATCTTTTACAACTAAGTTGAAGGAAAAATGTGTATTAAATGTGGAATTAAGAACTCAGATAGAATTTATGTATCATTAACCTCTGATAAGATTTTATTAGCACGAAAATAAAGCTTCCAGGGGCCTAGGTAGATTTTTAAAGGGGAAATAGAGGACAAATAATATTTCCATAATTAAAGTCCTAAATCAAAGTTAGAGAGAAAATGCAAATAAAATTAACTATACATTCCAATATGAATCAGAAGTTGTAGAAAACACAATTCAATTTAGCTAATAACTGCAAGTGATTATTGCCCGAGAATGATGGATATGTGCTAAATCCTGAAGTTAGATTAGAGGTAGTATTTCAGGTAGAATTTTATGGCTGGCTGACAGCCTCTCTCTCTCTCTTTCTGTCGCTGGACAGCACCACAGATGTGATCAGTGGAGGTGCTTAAACTTATCAGTCCTCTAATTTAAAAGGGATTGGGGTGGGAGGGTAGGAAGTAGGGCATTTTTTAGGAGGAGTCCTTGACACTAGAATTCACTTACTCCCTATGACTGGGCACGGGTGGATTTGTTAGCCTCGTTTAGAGCATGTTGCAAAGCTCATCTTATTTATCTGTTTTCTGGGGAAAGGGGTGGGGGGTAAAGTCCAATGGTCAGATGCAGGAGGTTATTAATTAGTTATTATTAACATTAATACAATGTTACATTAGGCTAAATTGCTTTGTATGGGCAGATTGTGTTTTTGGTTTTCATCCTTCATTTTCATATATTTCAAATGTGGGAAAAGCACCTATACCCACTGGGATACGAATGTCAAAGAAATCTAAGTAAATAAAATATACTAGTAGAAGTTTGCTAATTCATACTAATAACTGGCAGATCCATTGCAAATTAGTACCTTTTAGCAAGTAAAGGTGAAATTCAGAGACCTGGTTAGCTTCATGGGTGGATGGACACATTAGCATTTCCTCTGAAGCTGCACAATTGCCACAGTTCAATTCCCTTGGAAGCCTTTTGCAGTATGAGAGAGGTATTCCACCCAGTGTAAAATTACACACACCAATGACAGTGCATCAAAAAACATACTCACTTTTGGCAATGCTCACAATTTTATCATGAATTTTGTGATATTTGGTGTTTCTCCTTAAAGCCCTAGATCCTGAGCCTCTACTAATACATCAGAATCTCAACTTCCTCTTTTTTAAATAAGGAAGTGTCTAGCCCTCACGGTTGCAGCTTTAAAACATGGACACCGAATGTGCAAAACCCACCAGGCAGATAAAAGAAATTCAGAATGTAGTATTTTTAAAATATCATGCTTATTACCCCATTTTCATGATTTCTTTGAGACTTGACTCATGATATCTGAACCTTTGGGACTGGTAACACTGCCTATTTTATCAATTTATTTTCACATGTACAATTGTCATTATTAGTAATACTCAATGTACTAACAAATGCACTGCATTATATTCTATATACATAATAAAGTCCTAGTGAACCCTCATTACTGCTATTAAATCTTTGCTGAGAAGTTGTATGAGCCCACCAATTTTTGCATGGATTAGAAGGGTTTTATTTCTCTTTTTCTGAGGCTACTGGTGATTCAGAGATTTTAAGGCCAGAAGGCACCACTATGATCATCTAGATATGACTTTCTGCGTAACACAGGCCATAAACCTCACACAATAATTTCTGCTACATAACAGAGCCATCTATCCCAGAAATCGTCTCCCCACATAAATACTTGTAGACTGTGTAACCTTCATTTAAAAAAACTAAATAGATTGATCTTCTTTAATATCTCACTATAAGGCATTTTTTCACTCAAATCATTCTTGTAGCTCTTTTCTGAAGCCTTTCTATTTGTTCAGTACAGAGGTATTAGCTCCCTATTCCTACTTTATATTCCCTAGTGTATGCATCTAAGGATTGGTTTCAGAGTAACAGCCGTGTTAGTCTGTATTCGCAAAAAGAAAAGGAGTACTTGTGGCACCTTAGAGACTAACCAATTTATTTGAGCATGAGCTTTCGTGAGCTACAGCTCACTTCATCGGATGCGTACCGTGGAAACTGCAGCAGACTTTATATACACACAGAGAATATGAAACAATACCTCCTCCCACCCCACTGTCCTGCTGGTAATAGCTTATCTAAAGTGATCATCAGGTGGGCCATTTCCAGCACAAATCCAGGTTTTCTCACCCTCCACCCCCCACACACAAATTCACTCTCCTGCTGGTGATAGCCCATCCAAAGTGACAACTCTTTACACAATGTGCATGATAATCAAGTTGGGCCATTTCCTGCACAAATCCAGGTTCTCTCACCCCCTCACCCCCCTCCCAAAAACCACACACACAAAAACTCACTATGCTGCTGAGGATTGCAGTCTCCCTCTTAGCTACAGCCTCAGACTGCAGCTCATGGTTCTGGACCCATAGGTTATACACAATGACAAACAAAGTATTTGGATGTTATTGTTTTTCTTACACTGCTATAACTCCATTGACTTCAAGGGAGTTACTCTACTGTGTAAAGAATAATTAATGAGAATACAGGACTTATTTAAATTTAAATTTTTACATTTTAAATGGGTTTCATCTTGATAGTTTCAATAGAATAGTTACTTAAAAACCTAACTATTTAAAGTAACTATGAAGATCTCAGAAGAGTCCAATTCTAAAACACAAAGATTACTGTATAATGCCTCATTTCTAAGAAGGAACTGTAGGTGATTAAACTGATTATAAGTTTGAACATATTTTTAATTTTGCTGGTGAATAAATGGTAAGTGACTGATTTTGTTACTAGGGATTTTTCCAATTAATTTTTATAGGTTTTTTATATTTGAACTTTCAGTAAACTGGTGACATGTCATCTCAAGGTCTTTTCACTCAAGTAAGACCATGACAACTTACTCAAAGGTAGTCTCGTGTGTCCAGATTTTTTATATTTTTTGGATGAAACACAGACTTGAAAAACACCAAATATTTTTTATAATTCTTGATTTAATGGGACTTTTCCAAGTTGATGGTCATTAGCAATGACCTACTTCAAATCTGATTGGACAAAACTGCATGACTCCAAGGTAAGCCTTGCACCTGATTTATCTGAAGATATTGGAAGGAGGCACAAGGAAAATGCCCTCAGGAAGGTTGTACTGATCCTACAACATGAGAGCAGTCTCTAGCATACCAGCTGGGCAGGATGGATCAGCAAGCCCCAAGACGAGCTGCCAAGCACTCAGTACTGCTATCCTTAACCCCTCTGAGGACTGGAGAATCAGTTAACTATACTGAAAAGACTAAGGCCTGGTCTACACTGGTGGGTGGGGAGGGGATCAATCTAAGATACAAAACAACTTCAGCTATGAGAATAGCGTAGCTGAAGTCAACGTATCTTAGATCGACTTAGAATCATTTATTTTGCATCTTCGCAGCGTGGGATCAACGGCCGCCGCTCCCCCGTCAACTCCGCTTCCGCCTCTCGCCCTGGTGGAGTTCCTGAGTCGACAGCAGAGCGATGGGGGATCGATTTATCATGTCTACACTAGACGCGATAAATTGATCCCCGATAGATCGATCACTACCCGCCAATCCGGCGGGTAATGTAGATGTGGCCTTTAAGTAGAGGTGAAAGTAAGCCTGTGCACCCTGGTATGGCATACCGGTAAGAGCCGGTGCGCCGCACCAGGACCGGCTTTCTGAAAGGGCAATTTAAAGCCCTGGGGTAGTGGCGGCGGGGCTGCAGCAGGGATTTAAAGGGCCCCGGAGCTCCAGCTGCTGCTACCCCCCCCGGGGCCCTTTAAATCCCCACCTGAGCCCTGCTGCCTGAGCCCCGGGGTAGTGGTGGCAGGGCTCTGGCGGCGATTTAAAGGGCCCCAGAGCTCTCGCCCCCGCTACCCTCCCAGGGCCCTTTAAGTCCCTGCCTGAGCCCTGCTGCCGAAGCCCTGGGGTAGCGGCGGTGGGACTCCGGAGGGGATTTAAAGGGCCGGGGTGGTAGCAGCGGCTGGAGCCCCGGGGCCCTTTAAATCCCCGATGGAGCCCAGCCACCGCTACCCCAGGGCTTGGCAGCAGGGCTCAGGAGGGGATTTAAAGGGCTTGGGGCTCCGGCAGCTGCTACCACAGTGGAGCCCCAGGCCCTTTAAAGCTCTGCCAGAGCCCCGGGGTAGCAGTGGCAACCGGGAGCCCCTAGGGCTCCTCAGTGATTTAAAGGGCCCAGGGCTCCTCTCCAGTAATGGTAGCTGGAGCCCTGGGCCCTTTAAATCGCCCCCAAGCCCCAGGGCTCCCAGCCGCCTCTGCATCCTCTGTAGCTCGGGGGTGATTTAAAGGTCCCCGGGCTCCCAGCCACCACTACCGCAGCTGGAGCCCTGGCCCTTTAAATCAAGATTTAAAGGGCCTGGGGATTTAAGACCACGCCTCTTCCGGTTGAGGCCACGTCCCCTGCTCAGGACTCCGGCATACCGGTAAGTCCTCTAACTTACTTTCGCCCCTGCTTTTAAGAGAGTGGGAGCCAGGAGCTCAGCTTCAAACAAACAGTTCAGTTCTGAGACTCCTGTTTATACAGACAGGGCACCCTACAGGTTTTGTAGCACCCAAGCAGTAGGAAGCACTCATAAGAACTGTGGCAAATGGTTGAGAATGCAGGCAAGAGATCACCCCTGAAGTAAGGGGAAGCATTAATTTTTTTTAAAAAGTTACTATGATGGGGTGTTCATCATTCTAGCCGAGAAAGGGTTAGTATAGCTTAGAAAAGGTTAAGTAATCTGACAGCCCACACCTGAGGCAGAGTTAGGCTTCATAAGCAAGCAATGATTCAGGATGAAGCCCAGATGGGGGGGAGCAAGTGCAGCTGGTATAAGATCAGGAAGTGAGGGTAGAAGGAGGCTGCATTGTGGATGCCTGCTATCACTCTCTGAGCTCAGAGAGAGGAAAGAGGAAACCCAGGAAGAGAGTAGAAGCCCTGGGATCCTGGCCCTGAAGGAAGCGTTTACCCAAAGGGTTGGTGGAGTGGCTAAGCCTGATAGAGGTTTAATAGGTAAAAACCCAGGGAAATGGTGGAAGAGTTTTGGGATAGAGCAGACCCTGTCTGCTGATTTCAGGGTCCATAGGATGGAACCCTGAGTAATAATCAGGCCCAAGGTTCCCTTACCAGCCACTGGGGAAGGGTTACAGTCTGGGCAGTGGAGCAGAAGACTGCCTGAGACAGGGAGACTTTGACTCCCCTCTGGAAGGAGAAAACTAGAGTGACCTGGCCAGAGGGCCAAACTATGAAGAGGGAGCACTTCAAGTTTTGGAATGTGAGAGGGGACACAGCATCAACAAGACACAAAAGAGGGCATCGGAATGAGTGGAGCTCTTCACCAGATGCAGCCACAACGAGGCTCCCCAGCAGTGAGTACAAAACCTGTTACAGTTACTGACACCTGTGGACAACCTAAGCAACCTGTGGACTTGGACAGGCTACAGAAGTGGCTGACAGCCATGCAACAGCAGGTACAGTGACAGCAGTTACTAAAACAATTAGCTGCAGTGCGGCAACAACAACAACAGCTTCTAAGGAAAATAACAACATGGCATCAGGAGCAATAGCAACAGTTGGTCCAATAAATGTTACCTTTTTTCAAGCTGACCAGGACAGCCACAGGGATGCCAATTATCCTGATGAATCCCATGACGGAAGCCCAACCCAAACCAGTAAAGTTGGTGAAAATAGGCCTGAATGATGACCTTGAGTCCTTCCTCACAACATTCAAGCAAATTGCTCATGCAGTCAGGTGGCCACAGGAACATTGGGCCATCCTTCTGGCCCCTTTCCTCACTGGACCAGTCCCGGTGACATAACAAGCACTGAATGTGACAGCCATGCAAGACTACCTGAAAGTCAAGATGGCTATCCTCAACTATTTAAATATTACTGAGGAAACCCAATGTCAGTGCTTCCAAGAGGAGAAATGTCCCTCAGGACCATGACCCCAAGTGGTGGCGTAGTACTTGAGAAATCATGGCTGGTGCTCACTGAAGCCAGGATAGGGGTACAAGTAGCTGAACTTGTGGTGGTGAAACCGTTCACGCACATCCTGTCTTCTGGGGGAGGGTCTGAATGTTAAATCATTGCCCAGAGAGGTTAAAGGTGGTTCACCTCTTGGAAAATTATATGCCTGCTGATAGTCTACCAGTGACACCAGGGAGCAGTATATGGGGAACCACAGGGACTGACCAAACAGAGCCTGGGACCAGACAGGAGACAAACCACCTTAGTGTGGTCCCCTAGAAACAGACTTGGAGGTGGAAAGAAACATGAGCAAAGGAGCTGGGGCATGGTCCAAGGTTCCTGGGAAACTCTGGTCATCTAGAGAGGGGATCTCTTATGCAGAACTGGAGGTCCATCAGACACATTGCAAAGACCAACCAGGGACTCTAAAGAACTTCTTCAGCAAGAATTACAAACCTGTAAAACAGAAACCAGTGTTTCTTCAGTGTCAGAGTATGCTTTTCATGTGGGCAGTCAGGACACTTCCACCAAGACTGTCCCTATGTGGAATGTAGTTGTGGCTAAGTATGGACAGTTTAGACGCAAGGTCAGAAGAAGAGGCCAAGCAAAGTGGTGGTGCCCATACAAGTTAATGGGGAAAAGCTCAGCAGTCTAGTAGGCTCTGGCTGTTGGTAGGCCTTGGTATGGGAGCAATTTGTCAGACAAGAAGGTGATGCTGGGGAGACTATCATGCTCCAGTATATACATGGAAACAAGATGCCCTATCTGAAACAAAGTGTACATCTAACAGTGAGAAACCCTACAGAAAATCTTGTTGCGTTAGTCCTGGTCTTGGAATACCTGGTTATTCTAGGAAGAGATTATCAATATTTTCAAGAAACCTTAGCCGAGTGGGGGAGACAGCCCTATGAGAAGGTTGGATCCTCCCGGCAGTTGGAGACAAAGACTGGCCGCAGGGAATTGGTTGAGCTAGGCAAACAATCTGATTTCTCAGGCTACTACCCTCATGGGCCACAATGACCTTATAGAAACCGATGACCATGGCACTGACATCCTCACCCAGAACACTGACTTTGTACAGGAACAACAAGCCAACCCCGTGCTTAGACGGGCCTTTGATCAGGTCACTTCAGTGAATGGTGAACCACTGGAACCCCAACTACTGAATTAGTGGCCTTGTTTTGAACTCAAGAGTGACCTCAAGAGAGACGAACAGATGTGAGAAGTCAGGCCCCAGCTCCTGGTACCTACCACATACAGAAAGGTGGTGATGAGACTTGTCCATGAAATACCACTTACAAGACACTTGTGGAGGGAGTAAATCAGTGACCAAATCATGGCCTGTTTTTATTGACTGAGCATCCATAAAGATGTGAGCAATTACTGTGAATCCTGCCCACAGTGTCAGTTGACAGGAACCAGGGACGTCCCCAAGGCACCCTTCATCCCCCTTCTCCTTGCGGATATACCTGTTGAAAGGACAGGAATAGATTTAGAGGGGACCCTGGAAAAGAGTGCTGCCAGCTTTCTGCACATCTTGTTCTTCCTAGAGTATACCACTTGATATACCAAGGCCACTCCACTATGATTGACCAGTGCAACCTCCTTGCAACTGATCTTATGAAATTATTTTCTCACATAGGACTTCCTAGATCTGTTGTGAGATTCCTGGGAAGAATAGGGCCCTTGGGGATTCAACATGATCCTGTATGTCCTCTAGCTATGGAGATGACTTAAAGAAATGGGGGAGTTTGCCAAAGAAAACCTCCTGCAGGCTCACACAAACAAGGAATGTCCTATAACCAAAGAAAGAAAAGGAGTACTTGTGGCACCTTAGAGACTAACAAATTTATTTGAGCGTAAGCTTTCGTGAGCTACAGCTCACTTCATCGGATAACCACAGCACTCACTTGCATAAATGTAAGTCAGGTGATCAAGTACTATTACTACAAAGCAGCTTGGAGTCTACACTGTTAGCCCTGTGGCAAGTGCCCTTCAAAGTGCTTAGAAAGATGGAGCCCATTGATTACAAAATCTGAGACCCAGGAAAATGGAAAGAAACCCATGTTTATCATGTAAATCTTCTAAAGGCCTGAAAAGCCAGGGAAGGGCTTTTCATTGATTCCTGTCCTCCACCCAGTCCCCTCCATGAACCTGAATTAGGGTCTGAGACCATGACAGGAAAAACCTGCGAGCCTGTAATGATGGGGTAACCTTACAAGCTGATCAAAGGGCACAAGTACAACAAATACTCAATTTGTTCTCTGGAGTATTCTTGTCCACCCCAGGAAAGACCCACTTGATCTCCTGTCATATTGAAACTGCTCCTGGACAGAAGGTGAGAGGAAACCCTCAGACCCTTTCATAGAAAATGTGGCAAGTGTCAATCAAGAACTTCAATAAATATTAGACCGGGGAATGATATAGGTGTCCTACAGTGACTGGAAGAGACCCATTGTCCTGGTACCTAAGATAGGATGATGCATGTCTATTAATTTCTGCTAAGTCAACATGGTATGTGAATTCAACGCCTACCCCATGCCAAGGGTGGACAAATTACTGGAATGGCAGCAGTAGCTGAGCATATATCTACCGTAGACCTTACCAAAGAGTACTGGCAAAGCCCTATTAGACCAGACTCCAGAGAAAAAAACAGCTTTTTCCACATCCTTCAGATTGTACCAGTTTTGTAACATGCCATTCAGGCTCCATGAAGCAGGTGCAAACTTCGAAAGACTTATGGATAAAATCTTACAACCCCATTTGCAATAAGCTGCAGCCTATCTGGAAGACATTATCATATATAGCTGGAATTGGGAAGACCACCTGAAACAGATAGTGACGGTACTTTAATCACTCATGGACATAGAGTTGACTGCCACTCTGGCAAAATGCAAAATCAGGAATAGTCGAGCTACATACCTAGGATACACAGTAGAAGGTGGCCATCTCTGAATCTTAGTGGACAAGGTCCATGCTTTGATGTGCTAACTGACCCCTTCGATGGAAATACAAATGCAATAATTCCTGAGATTAGCCAGGTACTACCAACATTTTTATACTGAGTTTCGCCATTCAACAGACATCATAAAAGAGGGACACCCCAGAAAGATATGATGGACAGGAACCTGTGACAAGGCATTTAAGATGCTTAAAGAGTGCCAATTTGGTTAGTCCTTTTCAACCCTGATTTCTCAAAAGAGTTTGTATTAGATACTGATGTCTCATATGTGGGTCTACGGTCAGCCATAGAAAAAGAGGCACTAGCTGTGAGATGGAATGTTTGGTCAATCCCTTTTCGTTAATTACAAACCACGCACCAATCCAATGGTTGAATGTAATGAAGGAGACCAACCCTTGACTAAAGCATTGGTATTTGTCACAACAACCATATAGGTTTCAGGTCCACCACTGAGATGGAAAAGCTCACCAGAATGCTCACATGTTTTCATATGATGGGGTTCCTCCTCACCCCCCCCCCCCACGACTCTAACATCCTTACCCTGATCCTAAAGGTGTGTGAGAAGGTTGTATAACCCCACACTGATGACAAATGGGTTAAAGAACTGCTCTGGCCAAGGTTGGCCCTGTCCGTCCAGCACTGTCAATCATGTTGAAGGTGGAATGAGAGTTTTAAAAGCAGGGTGTTACAATCAGTTGTTGTAGAGAAGAGAGAGCAGACAGCTCCCAAGAGAGACTCCTGAAAGGCTTCAGGGAAATTGCCCTCAAGATGGTTATATCGATCATACAAGGAGAGAGTAGACTCTGGCATACTGTTCTGGGCAGGATAGGTCAGCAAGCTCCAAGACAAGCCACCAAGTAGTCAGTACTGCTATCCACAGCCCCTCCTGGTATTAGGGAACTCAGGGAACTATACTGAAAACACACAGGGAGTGGAATCCAGGAGTCCCATCCCCCTCAAACAGTTAAACTAATCAACTCTGAGACTCCTGTTTATATAGATATGAGCACCTTTTAGGTTTTGCAGTGCCCAAGCATCAGGAGGTGCCCATCAGTAACCTGAGAATTGTGACAGCCAGCAGAACATCAACACCTGGCTGCTTGAATGCAGTTTCAGTTCCTATTATGTAAGGGTCCAGTTGACTGTGAGAGCTGAAGACTTTGCAAACTCTTTGTAATTGTAGGTATCTTATTTTTCCTTTTTCTATTTTCATTATTTGTGAGAAGTTATCCTTTTTAGTTATAGGGTATGAAAGTATGCACGCATGTGTGTGTACATGAGCACCTATAAAGTCCATAAGGCACCAGAAAGAAATGTTCCCCACATTTTAAACAGCCCTAAATATTATCTCATAAAATTACTCATTAGAGTGTGTCCTATGTTCTATTTTGAAAAGTCCTCCAAGACTTGAGATTGCCAGCTTCAATTTCTGATAAATAAGAGTTGTTAAACTTCTTCTCTAGCATATTCTGTCAAAGTCTGTATTATAATATCTTTGCTGTGGGGGGCAGGGTTAGCCACTACATAAGAATGGAATTCTAAGAAAGAAGCTTTATAATTAGCTTTGGTGTTGTGGTTTAGATATTAGATAATTTAGTTTTAATATTAAGCTACTTAAATGTTCGAATTTAACATTGAGTGGATTGCACTCTCAGCAAATTTGCGGATGATACTATACTGGGAGGAGTGGTAGATACGCTGGAGGGCAGGGAAAGGGTACAGAGGGACCTAGACAAATTGGAGGATTGGGCCAAAAGAAATCTGATGAGGTTCCATAAGGATAAGTGCAGGGTCCTGCACTTAGGACAGAAGAACCCAATGCACAGCTACAGACTAGGGACCGAATGGCTAGGCAGCAGTTCTGCGGAAAAGGACCTAGGGGTGACAGTGGACGAGAAGCTGGATATGAGTCAGCAGTGTGCTCTTGTTGCCAAGAAGGCCAATGGCATTTTGGGATGTATAAGTAGGGGCATAGCGAGCAGATCGAGGGACGTGATCGTCCCCCTCTATTGACATTGGTGAGGCCTCATCTGGAGTACTGTGTCCAGTTTTGGGCCCCACTCTACAAGAAGGATGTGGATACATTGGAGAGAGTCCGGCGAAGGGCAACAAAAATGATTAGGGGTCTGGAACACATGACTTATGAGGAGAGGCTGAGGGAACTGAGATTGTTTAGTCTGCAGAAGAGAAGAATGAGGGGGGATTTGATAGCTGCTTTCAACTACCTGAGAGGTGGTTCCAGAGAGGATGGTTCTAGACTATTCTCAGTGGTGGAAGAGGACAGGACAAGGAGTAATGGTCTCAAGTTGCAGTGGGGGAGGTTTAGGTTGGATATTAGGAAAATCTTTTTCACTAGGAGGGTGGTGAAACACTGGAATGCGTTACCTAGGGAGGTGGTGGAATCTCCTTCCTTAGAAGTTTTTAAGGTCAGGCTTGACAAGCCCTGGCTGGGATGATTTAATTGGGGATTGGTCCTGCTTTGACAAGGGGGTTGGACTGGATGACCTCCTGAGGTCCCTTCCAACCCTGATATTCTATGATTCTATGATTCTAAATTATAGATCTGGTTGATTTAGGTCATATTCTTTAGTAGGAATTTATAACTAAATGGATAGTCACCTTATAAGCATTGGTTAGTTTTGGCATTAATTGGAGGATTTAACTAATACGATGATTTAACTCCAATCCAATACGCAGTCTGACTTTTTTTATTTGTTGTCAATTAAGAGTTTGATTTGATCGTGGTAATGCTTTATTGTTAGTTTAGTTTAATATTATTAAAAGTTTAGCTTTGGTGATATGTTCTCTTGATTTTATTTTTGTTTCAGTTTTGTAATAACATTTATAAAAAGATATTAAGTAACATTTCTGAAAATAAACAACATGAGTCTGGAACCCAAAACCCTGACCAGCTCCCTCCAAATAGTCTTTGATTCTGACACTAAATTTACATAGCGTAATGCCATTAACTTTAGAATCGACACAAACACAAGTGAGAGCAGAATCAGGATCTACCTCTTACTTTTCTTAATTGTGTTAACAATTCACCACTCGTTTACATGCAGGTTTTACTTCTCATCGGAATGCTGATGTTGGCTGCTCAACTTCTTTCTGAAGTTCTGTGTTTGAAAGCAACCCTCCCACAGGCTTATTTTACCTAAGTGAAGTCCCTGACAAGAATGCACACTGCTGAAGCAACAGGATAATGAACACCCTTGATACTATTGACAGGCCAATCATCATATTCCATAGATATAAATTCCCCATCCAACCAAACCCAAGGAATTTCTTGTAATTCTAGAGACTTAGTAAAGTAATATTCAGATCTGACTTAAGCAATAGATTTCCTTTATAAACTGTCACTCCTAAATCTTTAAGGCATCTATCCTGAAATGTTTTGACCTTAGACATATTAAGTTTAGATTTAATACACACTACAAACCACTGGAGGATGTGGGGACTGCGGGAAGCTAAATCATCTCCTTGATAGATCTGCAATAGGAACAATTTCCAGGGCACCTGTCTCTGGCACTTCCCAAACTTCAGCATTTGGATTATTCATGAGCTCTTGATCCATTTTTAACTCCTTGGTTGTTGAACTCTGAAGAGATTTTTTTAATCAGACACATTGCTTTCAACTTTCTGCAATCCACAGTTTAACTGAATGTGCGGGATTTAACTGACTCCAAGTTTCATTTAAACCCAGATCCTCCCTTGATGTCTAAAATCAGTGACAGACAAACATATATTTAATAGGCCAGATTCTTAACTGGTGTAAACTGGCATAGCCCCACAGACTTCAGTGGAACTATGTTAATTGATATTAACTGACTATCTGTCTCAATATTTGTTTCAGAAGAGTTAAGTCAAAACAGGTTATTAACAAATTCAAACCTGGTTTTCTTCAACTAAGTTTTAGCAAATCATGAAATAGGAGTAAATCATCTTTTCTTCAATTGGTACTGGCCTTTGCAATTTTAGGTGACCCTGCAAAACGTTCTTCAGCCTGTATGAAAGGAATGAAGACAGATTTGCACCCCAAAAAGCCTGTGGCGGCAGGCTTTTTTACACAGAGGAGATAGACATGAAATGGGAGATTTTCAAAGGCAACAAGGGCAGCTAGGTCCCCATCTCTCATGGAAAGTCAATGGGAGTTGGGCATTTAATTCCCACTTGTGCCTTGGGAAATCTCTTCTGTAAAGGAAAAGAGTACTAGTGGCACCTTAGAGACTATCTCTAAGGTGCCACTAGTCCTCCTTTTCTTTTTGCGAATACAGACTAACACGGCTGCTACTCTGAATTCTGTAAAGGAGTATAGAAAAGGAAAAAAAATGTGTGTTTCTAGCACTTTACCTTGACCAATGAAATTGGTGTTGTCTTCAGAAAGTATACAGGCCTAGAACAGATTTAATAGGTGTTACTGAAAGGGTTTATTTGATACCAGCTTCTCTAGCTTTCCCAAAAAAGGAAGGTTAGAAATCTGGTCATTATTAGTGAAAATATTCCAAAAGAAGCTCACACTCTGCCGTTTAAGTTACCGTAATCATACTTTAGTTCCCTCCAAGCCTACAAGTTGATCTCTGTGTTTGACATCAATTGGATGCTTCAGATCATATTGGGTATGGAAATTTTTGCCTTTTTCATTGCTTGTCCATTTACATTTTATGTTCCCAGGGTATGGAATATCTGGTCCTTGTGGGTAAGATCTTAGTTCTTTTGGACTGAATTGAAACCCTCTTCCTTCCTTTTCTCTTGAAAGCACTTTTAATTGGCTTTGCTTGATGAATCTGTTTGATGTGTTATTTGGCATTGAGTGCTATATATTTGATGAATGACTGACAGCTGATTAAACAAAGGTGAATTCTCCTAGTGGGGATGGAATTTTATGTACATTTTGATGAATTTCAGGCACCCATGGCATTAAAAATCTATCAGAAATTTTGGATTCATGGTTACGTGACAAAAGTGATGTTGGAGGTGCTAATTATGGTAATTCCCAAGATTAGGAAATATAATTAGAATGTACCAGTCACCATCCCATATCACTTATTAGCCCTGACATGAAGGATTTAAATAAATCTTTTGAGGAAGGCTGAAAAATTGGACATTGTAATTATGAAAATCTTTTATATCAGACCTGGTGGGTTTCATCAAAAGTAGAGTGATTAACCTAAACATGAACAAAAACCTTCCGTTCCAAGATTCATCTGGCAGAATTCAAAAGTATAGGTGGCAGTTCTTTCCAAGCATGCTGAAAAAGTGTGGCTAGGGCACAGTCAGAACCTCTGCATTTTGCAAATAATTATGGTGCAGTGTTTGTCCAGTAGATTACAAAGGCTAGGAATGCTAAGCACACAATGTGTTGTGATAATGTTGAATGGAATCTTTTCACCCTTCTCTTTGATTTGACCTGTATAATCCATGGTAATCAGGCGCACAGATACTACAGTGATGAGTGTGATATAAGAGCCTTTATAGAATAGGACCTTCTAGTCTGTCAGCATTGCATTTTACAGCCAACAGCTGATTTGTTACATGAATGATCTTACTGGTGTGCCATTCCCATTGCCCCGGCCATCTCAATACGGGGAATATGATGGAAATGTGTGGTAGAACTGGGTGAAATTTTTTGGCCAAAACATTTATTTTTGGTGAAAAATTCAGATTCAGCAACACCAAAAAGTTTTGTAAATTCATGTCAGTTTCTCCAAATTTTTTCAGTTAAAAAAACCAAACAAAAAATTGAAAATTGAAACTTTTTTTGATATTTTTGTAGTGAAATATTTTGATTTTTTAAATGACCGTTTTTAAATGTGCTTTATTTTTACTTAAAAACAAATAATTTTAAAATGTTAAAAATGAAACCAAAACATTTTGTTTGACCCAAAATGATTTTTACATTCAAGTCACTGAAAAAAAAATTTTTTTTAAATTAAGTTAAACCCAAAACAAGGTTTTTTTTTCCAATTTTTCAGAATTGCCAATGAACGGAAATATCCATTATTCACCCAGCTCTAGTGTGTGAGCAGTGGATGCGGTAGATCTCCACAGTGCTACAACTGGCTGCAACTGGGGTAAGGTTCAGAGTCAGTGGTACAAATCAGAGCTGACCAGAAGGAGTTCTAAGTCTCCTCAGGGATGAGTCTGATACTCAGAATCAGGCCAGTAGAACCAGGTCCCTGATGCCTCACTCTCTCTCCTTTGCTGAGCTGAGCTCTGGAGTAGGAGAGAATCTAGGGTGATCAGATGTCCCAATTTTATAGGGACAGTCCAGATATTTGGCGTTTTTTCTTACATAGGTGCTGTCATAAATATAAAGGGAAGGGTAAACCCCTTTGAAATCCCTCCTGGCCAGGGGAAAGCTCCTCTCACCTGTAAAGGGTTAAGAAGCTAAAGGTAACCTCGCTGGCACCTGACCAAAATGACCAATGAGGAGACAAGATACTTTCAAAAGCTGGGAGGAGGGAGAGAAACAAAGGGTCTGTGTGTCTGTCTATATTCTGTCTTTGCTGGGGATAGACCAGGAATGGAGTCTGAGAACTTTTAGTAAGTCATCTAGCTAGGTACGTGTTAGATTATGATTTCTTTAAATGGCTGAGAAAAGAATTGTGCTGAATAGAATAACTATTTCTGTCTGTGTATCTTTTTTGTAACTTAAGGTTTTGCCTAGAGGGGTTCTCTATGTTTTTGAAGCTAATTACCCTGTAAGATATCTACCATCCTGATTTTACAGGGGGGATTTCTTCATTTCTATTTACTTCTATTTTTATTAAAAGTCTTCTTGTAAGAAACTGAATGCTTTTTCATTGTTCTTAGATCCAAGGGTTTGGGTCTGTGGTCACCTATGCAAATTGGTGAGGCTTTTTATCCAACATTTCCCAGGAAAGGAGGGGTGCAAGTGTTGGGAGGATTGTTCATTGTTTTTAAGATCCAAGGGTCTGGGTCTGTAGTCACCTAGGCAAATTGGTGAGGCTTTTTACCAAACCTTGTCCAGGAAGTGGGGTGCAAGGTTTTGGGAAGTATTTTGGGGGGAAGGACGCGTCCAAACAGCTCTTCCCCAGTAACCAGTATTAGTTTGGTGGTGGTAGCGGCCAGTCCAAGGACAACGGGTGGAATATTTTGTACCTTGGGGAAGTTTTGACCTAAGCTGGTAAAGATAAGCTTAGGAGGTTTTTCATGCAGGTCCCCACATCTGTACCCTAGAGTTCAGAGTGGGGGAGGAACCTTGACAGGTGCCTATTACCCCCCACCCTCTGTCCCGATTTTTCACACTTGCTATCTGGTCACCCTAAGCGAATCAAGCCCTCTGATTAAGTACTTTCTGAAATAATGCTGGCATTCAAGGTTTTAACTCTTTTTTCCTCCCCAAAAGCAGACATTCCTTATGTAGGACTATAAATCTGGCTCATGATCTCTTTTCAATTAACATCAGTCTCTTTTGTGTGATCTTTAGTAAATAACTAAGTCCTTAGTTGTGTAAGTTATACTTTGGAGAATTGGTGTGAGTGTAAGAATGGAGGAGACCTACTTTCTTATACCTTCTTATATGCTTTTGTTGGGTGTTTTCTACCCCCTTCCCCCACAAGTATGTAAAGCTGCACTTACTTACTGAAGTGTAATTCCAGCAACATTTATATCACCTCTGTCTTCTTTGGCTTTTCACGTTTATTTTGGTGTGATATGTAGAACTATAAAATAATAAATACCACTGAGATTCAAACCCCATTTTACAGACTACAGTTTAAGAACATTAAGGCTGTATCAGGAACAGCAAAAGGAAGGTGTGAGTCAGACACCTTTTGCTATCAACTGGCAGAGGATAGAGGAAGTACATAGGTTTTTCAGGGATTCTCTGGGTCAGAAATATATGCATAATAATTCACGAAAGGGTAGCATGCAACATCTGCACAGAGAGCCAGTAGCCAACTGGTTGTTGTGAAATGTAAGTATGGAACACATTTAAGGAGTTATGCATCTATACTGAAAAATTATGTCCTTAAAGTCTTGGAGCTAACGCACGTTACTTTCAGGCAGAAGAAACAGATGCTTATCTCCCATTCTGGTCATCTCTATATCTTCTGTATTGCCTTTCACAATGGAAGCCTATTTGTATACCGAGCCACAGGCAAAAGAAGAGACTGCAAAATGTACAAGAGGAAATTCACAGGCTGAGACAAACAGCAATGGGGTTTCTTGTTTGTGACTAAAGACAATGGATTTTTAGGGTATATCTGTGGGTGCAAAGGAAAACACAGGGTCCTTCACCTATCAGACAAGCTGACCGCATGCCTTTCTCATGAATGAAGGAGCACAGCCAAATCTGGCTATAAAGCACTGCAAGCACTTTTGGCGAGTATTACTGTACAAAACATCAGAATATCTAGTTAAGTCTAGGTTCTGGAATGTGTGTTATGATTTTATTTCATAGCTAACCTTTTGTTTCCAACACTTCTATTTGCTATTGCTTGAATCTCTGTGATTTGTTAAATAAACTTATATTTTATTTCACTGTAAACATATCTAAATGCTGTGCTTTAAGTGGAGACATAGAACTGATAAGCTGGGGTGTAGTGATTCTTTGGAAGAAGACAATCTGTGTATACCACAAGTGTCCAGTGGAACAGAGGCTGGACATTCCAGGGAGATACTTGGAAAGCTCTAGCAGCTCTTTACATCACCTCTGGTTTTAACAACATGGTATCAGATGTTGGCTTTATCTTGTATCATTTTGCAGTAATCCTTAATGTCAAAGGTAGAGTCATTGTCAATTTGAGATTTAAATGTCTAAGGTGGGTTCCTTGGTGATGCTTAAAGTTTTAGTTGGGTAAACCACTTCCTTTCTTTGCTCTTCTTCACAGCCCCAACACAGTGAAGGTAGAGATAAATTCCTCTCAGGAGGGGTCATTGCCACTCCCAATTTGATGTACAATGTAAGACTGTTTCTGGTGCCGTAAAGAAATGTCTCCAAATGACTTTTTTTTTTTTTTGGAGTAAGCGTATGTTAGCAACGTATATTGGACATTTGCCTTCTTCATATTTTCACTCACAATACATACATGGCTTGCTCTTCTTTGCAGACCCTGCTCAGCTCCTTATTTTAGTCTGTTTGCCTCTGTTTTGTTTCTGTCATATATCTTCTGCTACTTCAAATGCTTGTAATTTTTGTAGCAGTTTCTTTGCTTCACTGCTGCAGTAGATATCAACAGCATGAGTAAGTTCCAACTCCAACTGTGACAGCATATGAGCACTAGCTTCATTATCTCTGCTGCCCAAAATGATATGATTTCTAATAGATTTGTCATATTTGTATGATGTAGCCAGTACAAGCTGGTTGCATATTGGTCTGTTTCAGTTTCATTTTGATCAGATGTATTGAACAATACACCTCTTAAACATTATGTTTCTCTGAGACACAAATGATCATTTAAAACTATTAGTTACTCGTGCCTTTCTTCTTCTGCTGTCTGGGAGTGCTAACACATTAGGAAACATTTATTAGCACTCACATTGTTCTGAACATCATTACTTCATGGGGGACAAAGTCTAAGCTCCATCCATTCCCTACCTATTTCCTCAGAGAAGGAGCAGTGGGCCCTTCTTACCCATTTGTGCCCAGTCAAGTCATCTCAGATCGTAACAGGGAAATACTACTCCCCTATGTGACTTTGTGCAATGTAGCATAGGCCATAATCTGGCTCCAATTTTTTAAGAACACCGCTGTCAAGGTTCCTCCCCCACTCTGAACTCTAGGGTACAGATGTGGGGACCTGCATGAAAAACCTCCTAAGCTTATCTTTACCAGCTTAGGTCAAAACTTCCCCAAGGTACAAAATATTACCCCCGTTATCCTTGGAATGGCCGCTACCACCACCAAACTAATACTGGTTACTGGGGAAGAGCTGTTTGGACGCATCCTTCCCCCCAAAATACTTCCCAAAACCTTGCACCCCACTTCCTGGACAAGGTTTGGTAAAAAGCCTCACCAATTTGCCTAGGTGACTACAGACCCAGACCCTTGGATCTTAAGAACAATGAACAATCCTCCCAACACTTGCACCCCCCCTTTCCTGGGAAATGTTGGATAAAAAGCCTCACCAATTTGCATAGGTGACCACAAACCCAAACCCTTGGATCTGAGAACAATGAAAAAGCATTCAGTGTTTTACAAGAAGACTTTTAATAAAAAATAGAAGTAAATAGAAATAAAGAAATCCCCCCTGTAAAATCAGGATGGTATATATCTTACAGGGTAATTAGATTCAAAAACATAGAGAACCCCTCTAGGCAAAACCTTAAGTTACAAAAAAGATACACAGACAGAAATAGTTATTCTATTCAGCACAATTCTTTTCTCAGCCATTTAAAGAAATCATAATCTAACGCATACCTAGCTAGACTACTTACTAAAAGTTCTAAGACTCCATTCCTGTTCTGTCCCTGGCAAGCGCAGCATACAGACAGACACAGACCCTTTGTTTCTCTCCCTCCTCCCAGCTTTTGAAAGTATCTTGTCTCCTCATTGGTCATTTTGGTCAGGTGCCAGCGAGGTTACCTTTAGCTTCTTAACCCTTTACAGGTGAGAGGAGCTTTCCCCTGGCCAGGAGGGATTTCAAAGGGGTTTACCCTTCCCTTTATATTTATGACAACCGCTATCTGACATCCCTTACTTCCCTCTTCAGATGTAACAATCTAAACTATTTCGTACTCAGTACACTACAGTCCTAAAAAATGCAAACTTGCCTCTGGAAAATGTGACAATGGTTGAAGATTATTCTGATTTATTTTATTACAGACAAGCTTTGGTCCTGGTAGGGAGAACAGAGCAAAAAATGGTTTGAACATGCACACTTTTATAGTCAGGGGTAAATAACTGAATTAGGGTTAGATAAACAAAGGGACATAGGCCCAGATTTTTACAGCTATTTAGGCATTGCTGTACTCAGCATCATAATGCCTAACTGATTTAGGAGCCTTAATCTCATTTTCAAAAGGGATTTTAGGTATTTAGGAGCATTCATTCCATCAACAGCCAATGGGATTTGGGCTTCTTTTGAAAATGGGATTTAGGCTCCTAAATTAGTTAAGCATTGTGACACTGAGCACAGCTACACCTAAATAGCTTTAAAAATCTGGGCCTTCGGCATCGTGATGCTCAGCTTTACAATGCCTAACTCTTAGGTGCCTAGAAAATCATTGGGATTCACAATGCCTGATTTAGGTGCCTGGGTTCCCTATACAGTGCATGAGGTGCCTTAGAATGGGATCCACGAAAGCCAGCATGCTGAGTGGGGAACAGCCAATGCCATCCAGTAGGAGAAGCCAATAAAAGGATTGTGTCCTGAGCACCGCCCCCTCATGGTGTTAGTCATCTCCCTGCAGCCCAGAGTTAGGTGCTTATCTCTGCTTGTGATCCACAGCCAGGAGCCCCTCTCTCGGAGTCAGGTTCCTTAACCACTTTTTCAAGTAGTAGTGGTGTCACCTTCACCCCATATACTTTATAACTTTCAGTTAGAGCACTCACCTAGGGTGTGGCAGACCCAGATTCAATTCCCCCCTCTCTGCCTTAGGAGAAGAAAGGATTTGAACATTGGTCTTCCACCTCCCAGGTGAGTGCCCTAATGATCTGTGGGTTATAGGGATATTTTGATGTGGGGCTCTCTCTGTCTTTCCTGTTAATACTCTTCCACTGTGGATAAATATTTTTTTTAAAAAAATCATTGCAGCAGGGGCACTAAACTTCAGTCTCCCACATGAGGGCCTTACCCACCAGGCTGTAGAGTCATTCTCTGGCCCCCTGATTATAACCACTGGGTTACAAGTTATAAAGTGGGCCCTTTATAAAAACCTTTATGGGTTTTGAATGGAGCAAGCTCTGGTAGGCATGCTCTGAGCCCACCTACTGGATCAAGCCCCACAGACAAGTTAGGAAGAGGAATTCCTATCTTCCCTTGCTTTGTCATTAGGCACCACGGTGCATAGAGTGAGGCTGCAGTGCTCATGCTCAGAAGCAGAAACTTAGGAATGTGGGAACTTTTACTGTAAAAATGTAAACACCGAGTGAGTTAGGCACTTAAAGGGTGTTAGGCAGCAGCTGAATGGGTGGTGGAGGGGCAAGCAATGCAGTGGCACCTGAATGTTGGATGCAGGTGCCTAAAGTGGCAGTTAGGTACCTCAATCTCTTTGTGAATCTGGCCTTTATTGTGTTATCCTCTTCCTCTCTTCTGTTCTATTTGTATGCAAACCTCTCTGAATAGTCAAATTGTCATTTCTTTTTTTAATTTCTAGTGTAAGACTCTGCTCTGCAGTTCTGCTAATGTACTCAGTCCTAACACTTTTACACATGAGAAGTTTTACTCAAGGAAGTAGCCCAACTGATTTCAAAGTGCGATGTTGTCACTTTCACTTTGGGCCCAGTCCTGCACTATTGAAGTCAATGGGCATTTTCCAGTTGAATGTAATAGCCACAGCACTGAGCTTTAAATACCAGCTGAGGCTCAGATCTACTGATAGGACTTGCTGCTGTTAACAGTTATGCAGATGCATAATTTTGCTCATGGGAGTAGCTCCAAGCAGGATCAAGAACTATAAGTAGAATCAGACCCCAGCGGTCTCTAGGTAAAAGTGCAGAAATGACTGCTGCTTTCATGTTGGCGTTTTCTGAAACACTGAGCTTTGGCCTAATTCCGCTCCTGTTAACAGCAGTGGTAAAACTCCCACTGGCTTCTGTGAGAGCGGCGTGAAGGTGATGCACAGTGCTTTTGAAAATACCATCCTAAAAGTCTAACATTCACATTACCCACATCTCTAATGTACAAGTTAGCAGGAAGTCAATTGTGGAGATTGGATTGTTTTACTGTTTTATATTGTTTTATTTTGTTTGGCCCTTGAAAATCTGGATATTTACAAAACCCTCCATATTTCAAGACATGGATTTTATTTATTTATTTGTTTGTTTGTTTGCTATTTGCAGTTTCAGGGACATGTAATCTCTCATTTACCCCACTGTAAATCTTAAATGACTCAATTTACTTCAGCTACTCTGGATTTAAATTGGAGTAACTGAGATCAGAATCTGGCCCACAGAATGTATAGACACCTGAAAGTCACCAATAATGGGAATAGATTTTGATCACAATTTGCTCTGTGTAGAATAAACCCTTAGCTTTGTCTCTGTCTTTTACCTTTCACAGAGTGCTCCATTTTTGCAGTTGATATACGTATATATCTCTAAACACAGAACAATTTTCAGTCACTTTCATTTCTCAATTATAACCATTTGACTTTTCATAAGTACATTTTTAAAAGAAAAATGTACAAAAAATGTTTGGGGAAATTAGAAGCCCTATCAATTATACTTCTTTAAAACTGGCAAAAACCAGCGTGCAGTTTCAGATAATTACATGTAATCCCTGGTAATCCTCCACAGGCAGCATGAGCGGATAGTCCTTAGTATGCTTTTCAGTCTCTTATTTTGCATACACACCAGATTATACAGGGTGTTAGTCCCCTGGCTGACTCTCCTATTAAAGCTTAGGAAATGTTGTTTTAGTGGAAATTTAAAAAAATAAAATAAAGTACATGTTAATGTTCCAACTTTCGGAGAAAGGCAGGGGAAGCAGAACACTCAGTGCCAAGAAGTAATATATTGTTTTCTGGAAAAGCTGAATAAAAATGAAAAGCAGAGAGCTGGGTTTTTTTGGGCACTCTCCTTTCTACATCGATGAGGTTCACTGGTGTGTTAGAGCCAACTTGCATGGTTCAGATTGCAGGATAGAAGCCCAGGAGAGTTGCCATTGACTTAACTGGAGCCAGTATTTCACCTCAAGACTCTAACCCTGCAAATAGTTATTACTACATATCATATTCTGATCTTCTTTACTTGAGGCAATTGACTTCAATGGGCTTTGGATCATGCTTAAAGAGCAATGAGGAAGAAAGCAAGGAGATGGTTGTGGGATGAACAATGTGTTCAGGCTGACATCACTGGAGCAGAGGGGGAATTGGGCAATGTGAAATGAAACAAATGCAGACAAAAAGATATCAATGTCTCATCATGCCAGCCTTCAAAATAACTCACTATGGCATTAAAACAGCCAGTGAAAAACAAAAACAAACATTAGAACCTGTACATACCCCTCCTTAAGAAAGAAGGGAAAAGGACTAGATTAAATACAATATAGTGGAGATTTAAAAATATCTTCAATATTACAAATCAATCAGTTAAAATACAAGATAGTATGCATGAAGGAAACTGTTCATATACAGTAAAGAAGGGTAACTATTTATTTGGATATGAGTATTTATTACTATGTTACTTAAAACCATTTACTGTATATGAAAATGCTGCTTATTATGTATTTTAAAAAACTATAGGTAAAATGTGTCATTATAGATATAGGCCATCCAGGATCATTCAACAGTACTACAGTCATAAGCAGAGCTGTGTACTTCAATACATTTTAGACTTATCCTTACAACAATTTAATTCTTCAAAATGGGCTGCTTAGAAGCTCTTTAAACCTGTGTTAAACCAATTTGAAAATGAGATACTATTAATGGGATTTGCCTATTAGTCTAAATTACTTCAATGTCCATTTATATATCACTTGCATCATTAAAAATGTCTAATTAGGACATTTATATGAAGTTCATAATGTTAATTTGTCTATTGAAACAAATAGTTTTAACATGTCATTCAAAATTATTGGATAAATATTACCAAAATTAAAATCAGACAAGCACTTTATATTAAAGTCTTGTTTTTTTATTTCAAATCTTGCAGACTTCATTGTGTACATCACATCCTGTCAACTATTTTTTGTAATATTGCATGTTCTAGCAAAAGCAACAGAATACTATTGATAGCACTTAGGGCTGCTAAGAAACTTATTTGTAATTGTACAACTGCTATAGAAGCTTGTACGTAACGTTCAATAACAGGAAAATATTAACGTCTGAAGCAAATTTAACATTTATACAAAGATCATTTTTCCCTTTACACATTTATTTCAAGTTCAGCAAAATGATACAACTGATAGTGAAATAGTGAAATGGAAAAACTGCTATTTATTAGGTCAAATGAGAAAAACCTCCAGTAGTATGTAAGTTTTATGAGCAATAGTAACTGTTTAAGCAGAGGTGAAGGTGACAGACTGAAAAGAAAGATGGAAAGTGTTTATGCCATCTGTAAAGAAGACAGAAAAATTCATTAAAAAAGAGTGCGTAGGCTTGAAAAAAAACGTCATAGTGCTTATGGCACACAGACCTTTCAGAGAGTTACAATAATCATCATAACAACATCTAAGAGTATAATAATATGCATCTATTTCTGCTTCTTTTCCCCTATGATTTTTATAATATATTTGTAGCACTGGAAAGATATTTGAAATAGGCTGCAAAAATAGATAATGTATGGTTTAAGTTTAGTTAGGGAATCGTTAGTGTGTTCATAAAATTGAGCTTTTGTTTCAAATCAAAGTGTCATTACGGCAGTTAAGTAACAACCATTGCTATTTAAGGGGAATGGTGCAGTCAGATAGTTTACTTTTAAAATGCTGGCTCAGATTGTAAGTAAAAACTAATCAGATGGTCTTATCCTACTCTTCATTAGCCCACTTCAGAAAAAAAGATCTTCACAATTTGCTACAGTTGGCATTCTCTGGTGACAAGGAGCATTGTAGGTCAGGTTTTAAGCATATTCTTAGAATGATGTAAGACAGTTAGCATAACATTTGTCCATTCTTTACCTAGCTCAAGCCTGTGCTTTCAGAACCTCATTTTATGAGCCCAAATGTACTGTACAAATATTTCAGTTAAAAAATCATACCAATGAACTACAGCTTTGTGCTTACATAAGAAGTAATCCTTGATTGGGCTGTATCTATCCAGACCTGTTTTGTTTCGTTGCATTTCAGTTTGAGGGTTTGATTTAAAGTGGTTTTTTCCCAGACTTTCTTTTGTAACTTTCATTCACAAATAAAAGTTCTACATACTTCTGAGCATGTTTCAGTTGCAGGTAAAATGTTTAACATCTTTTGCAGTTGCAAATTAGAGATCATTATACTTTCACTTGACTTGGTTTACTGGGTCCTGGCAAGGGGGATATGGCTTGCATCCACATGTCTGATTTAGAAGCTTAGAATTTAATGGATCTACCAGTAGTGATCAATTGGATCTAATGGTCAAGAGGCAGGTGAAGCTAATTCATCAATATTAGTCTGCATTTGTGCTACACACGCATGGGATCTTTTTGTTCATTCAATTACTTATTTAGATTTAAAAGATGAACTTTGTATATTCATTCTCTATTTCGCCATAACATACTTGTTTTACTTAATCTGTAAATAAATTGCCTGATTTATTAAAGTGGAAGTTTAAGGCTGCAGTCCTCCATCAACTCTGAAACTCAGAAAATGCATTTCTATATGACCCCAATTCAGTCTCACATTGTAAAGACTAAGAGTTAACAAACAGCACTTCTTAGGTTTTTAGGGGTTTCTGGAAGGCTAAAAAGAAAAAGGCCCCCAGAGAAGCTACATTTAATGTGTTTAATCAATCTTTGAGGAAGTTCTCATCTGCCATGGCTATCGGGATGTACAGTATAGAATAAGGTTGTCTACCCCCATCTAGTGGCCAAAATATTAAATGAAATGGTGAAATACAGTAGTGTGCTACATTGTGAAAAGCAATGCAAATCCATTTTTCCCCTGTTAGGAGTAAATAATTAATACAGTTAACATCTTCATAGATTAAATAACAGAGGTTTCTTTGGGTTTCTTGACAGCAAGATTTTAAGGGCATCTCTCAATGATTCTTTGCTTTATGGAGCATTTTACATATTGTCTGAGCACTCTAGAACTCACTGATTGAAAAATGTCAAGCTTTCTCAGGAGAATTATCATAGATCTATAGTCAGTAAACGTCTATAAATATTTTACTCAAGTTGTTACACAAAAAGGAGGGTGGTTGAGGTAATGAAGGAACTCTGTATGACTGCAATAGCTTTAGATAATAAATAACAATACTACTACTAATAATTCATTATCTGTATCTAACAGTAAAATTACTACTAGAATCTCAGATTACAAAATCCTGACCTGATCTGAGTGATACTATTTAATCTGAAATAAACATATTTATTTTTCCCCACAGCAGCATCACATTATGCTAATTATTTAGCTGTTTTGAACTGGGAGGTGAAGTGTTAAGGAAATTTCAGTTGGTTCATTGGAAAGAGCTGCACTAACATGGAGTTAGGCCTCAATTCTGTAATGCATTTCACTGAGCCACAGAAATCTCTACTGACTTCCACGGGCTCAGCCCCCATTAAGCTTACTACAGACTGGAGGCCTTAGCTTTCCGTGAAGTAATTTTGTCACTTCAGCTACCACTTCCAGCTGGCACCTGAAAATGCAGAAGGCACTATACAAAAAAAAAAAAAAAAATGCTAAAAAAGATGAATGTTTCCCAACTTAACAAAAGGTTTGGTATAATGGTGAAGTGATTTCATGTCTCAGTTTTAGTGGGACAGTCCCAGTTTCTCATAGGATTTTCCAGTGTAGCAGAACTTTATTTCAGGACACTTGATATATCCTAGGTTGTTTTTTTTTACTGTTTGTTTGTTTTTCATTTAATCAATCAAAACATTTTTTAAATAACTACTACATATTTGCTCAAGAAATTTCTATACCAAACAGAATTTTCTGTGTGTAATAGGAACAAGCAGTCCAGTGGAATGAGAGTTCTGCATGATGAATAGTGTTGGTGTGTTTCAGAGTAGCAGCCGTGTTAGTCTGTATTCGCAAAAAGAAAAGGAGTACTAGTGGCACCTTAGAGACCAATATAGATGCTCAAATAAATTGGTTAGTCTCTAAGGTGCCACTAGTACTCCTTTTCTTTTAGTGTTGATGTGGACACAGTGCCAAACTTAGGACAGGCCCATGCATGGAATTAAGTGGCAGGCTGCAACTTTTATTAAATTTTAGCACAGGGGAAGTGTGCTACCTGCCTATCAACTCTCCTATAGCAAGATTTTGCTGGTCCCAGTGCAGCGATTACAGGGGTTCTTACCATACAATCCATAGCTTGGGGAAGGATCTTCTCAGCCTGCCCCCCCAGGATGCAATCCTAGTATCTTCCCCACCCCGAGGGGGGACAGAGAGTGCAGAAGGGTGGGAACCTTGTCCTGAGAAGGCCACAAGGTCTGACTGTGGACCACAAAGTTCACAAAGTCTCACCCTATCTCATGAGCCCAATGTCCATCTCCAAATCCCAGGTCTTTTATCTCTAGGAACTGTTCATTTTATCCTTTTAGCCACACTTGACACTGACTGCAAATTGTGATGAATTAACCACTCAACCCAAGTACCTCAGTTAGAAACTAAGTGTGTTCTTACTTACCCCACTGTTGCTTGAAAGTGCTGCAAGAAAGGCAAAACACTCCCTAGCCATCCCTACCTGACCACCAAATGGGTAATCACCTACACCCACAGCATCTGTCAGGCTGGTTTCCCATGTCTAGTTTGGGGAGGGGAGGGTGGGAATGCTGGAATGGAGCTGAAAGAGGCTTCAAATGGCCCCCACTCCAGTTTAAATCCTGGGTGCTGGGGAATGCTGCCTAATGAACACCTGTGTTCCCTAGGTGCCCAATGGATACCAGAGACTCATGGGGGCAGGGGGGAAGGGAGAGGGAAGAACTACCTGGTGCCCCTCATTGAGTGTCCCCTCCTTTGCTGGTGGGACTGTGTCCTTTCAGTACCATACCACATCATTTTCTTCCCCCCCACACACACTGAGACCAGTAGGGGTTGTTTGGGAGTGAAGAGAATTTTCAGATGAGTGTACATGCTCAAAGCTTCTCATTTTGCTCAGATATGATTTGCACTTATTCGGTATGTCACAATAAACTCATTCACAGCACAAAGTTAACAGAAAAAATGCTACAATGAGTAATATGCATGCTACTGTTAAGTCAGAAGTTGGCTGTAGGAACATTAGGATATATTTATATTTTCAGTTTACTTTGTCTTATACATGTGTATTTTTGACCCCAAAAATGTCACTACAAAAGTGTTCCAGTTTCTGATTTTGAAAACATAGCCATCATATGTGAAGGATGATTGAATTTCCAGGGTTGGTTCTTATCTGGAGTGGTTTATGTATCTTTGGTACAAAGTGTGGAGATTTTGAGACTTTCCATCTAACATCCAAAGGGAAATAATGACTCTTCAGTTGTAAAAATGGGAGGTATCTTCACTCAGTTGACAACATGTATATCCTGACAAATATGAACTTTTGTATTATTTTGTTTAAGCCAATGGCTAATTATGCTATAAACAGGGGGTATGACCTCTTTTACATATAATTTAGCAGTTAGGGTTTAATATACAATATACAATAATATCAGTAAAAACATGTTATAAATAGCACATTAAATGTAGTGGTGACTACTATAAAAATAGTAAAGGTTTTGGATTTTCAAACAGAAGTGTAACAAATGTAACAAACATGTAAAATAAAAGTTGTGTCTGAAAAAATAGCAGCATGTTCAAAAACTCCTTAGGATCACATTGGAACAAAACAAAATACCCTATAATATTGTATCAAAGTCATTCGAATCAGTAGAAATGTGGTGAGTTAAATGTACTTGTCTTAAAATATGGTGTTTTTAAAAATGATGAGTCATTCACAAGTTGCTCTGGCCCTATCTTTTTGTTTCTTTTTTAATTCAAGTCTATGTATTCAAACAATTCAGTAGCACAGCAATGCAGTCTTTAAGATATCTGCAATTAAGGAAGGGAGCTTTTGTTTAAAAAACAATAATATAGACAGTGAAAACCTTTGACCACTCTAATTGCTTGTTGACCTAACAGTCATTCTTGGAGAGAGTAGGAAATAATTACAAAAGCGCACTTAATACAAAGATATAATGTCATGAAGCCAAAGGCAATGGGAGTCTGCTTGAGTGGGGCTAATTACTAAGTAACAATAATAAGGACTTCAGGATTTGACACAAAGTAGGTAACCAAAGCATTATTGAATTTGACTTGCTGAATGTTCTATTTCATTATTACTATAAACTGTTTCAGGTTTGTTAATTGCTATATGAAACAACAGAAATAATATAAATTGTGATGCTTACAATTTATCTAACACTTTACAAGTTCAAGGTGCTGTACAAAACAAACAAAAGAAAACAACCTATTAATCCCACCACATTACTAGAGATAAGTGAGTATTTTACAGATGTATAAAGTGAAGCAGAGATGACAAGTGATTCCCCAGAGCCACACAGCAACTCAGTGACAAAACTGGGATTAAAAAATACAGATGGTCTTGACTTCCAATTCATAGTTTTTTTCTTCTAGGCGACCATGCCTATAAAATGATGTCAGACAACTTGCAGTTGGGCCAATATATTTGGAAAAGATTCTTTCCACTTCCCTCCTCCCTAGTAGATGGAAAGGGTGAGCAATTACCCTTCAAATGTGGAAAGAAAAGTAAGTATATCATGAAAGACAATGAGGTCACACATTTAGAAATTGTTACTCTTTTTGCTTCAACTGTATTAGCATGCTCGTCTGGCTACTCTGTACAATTAAACAATATATTGAGGCAAAACATGGTCTATATACACATGAAGTGGAAACACAGCTTGTCAGGTTATCCAGAATAGTACAGCATTGCCACTGGTAACATCATTCCCATTAATGTTACCATGCAGGGTAGCTACAGTGTAGCTATTATGAAATCCTATGACGTGTTTCCCTGTTACTCAGTAAATAGCTAAGTAACTGAATACATAGCCATCACACTGTGTGTGCACAAGACCTTCTCATAGCTGGAAGCATGCACTGCTTTTCTGCATGGCAAATTTCCACTTTATGCAACGGAAGAAACAAAGAAAATGTGGTGTGTCAGTGGTGTTGTTGGGGCTAACAGGAGGTGAGGTGATATCCAGCAGCTATATCTTTGACGTAGAGAGGAAAATTGAGTCCGCAAAGCCAGGATTTTGATTTGGACATATAAGGCCCTGTCAAAAGCAATGGCTATAAATAGGCACTCTGATACCAAGGTGATGACAATAGTATAGATACACGGATAGACAGGTAGAAAGGTAAAAACAAAGAGGAGTCCAGTGGCACCTTAAAGACTAACTGATTTATTTGGGCATAAGCTTTCGTGGGTAAGAAACCCCTCTTCTTCAGATGCATGGAGTAAAAATTACAGATACAGGCATAGATATACTGGCACATGAAGAGAAGGGAGTTACCTTACAAGTGGAGAACCAGCGTTGACAAGGGTGGATGTGGTCCACTCCCAATAACTGAGGAAGGAGGAGGTGTCAATACCAACAGAGGGAAAATTGCTTTTATAGTGAGCCAGCCACTCCCAGTCCCTATTCAAGCCCAAATTAATGGTGTTAAGTTTGCAAATGAATTGTAGTTCTGCAGTTTCTCTTTAAAGTCTGTTTTTGAAGTTTGTTTGTTGAAGGATGGCTACATTTAAATCCGTTATTGAATGTCCAGGACTGGCTTTTATATGTTACTATTCTTGATGTCTGATTTGTGTCCATTTATTCTTTTTCATAGAGACTGTCCAATTTGGCCAATGTACATGGCAGAGGGGCACTGCTGGCACATGATGGCATATATCACATTAGTAGACGTGCAGGTGAATGAGCCCCTGATGGTGTGACTGATGTGGTTGAGCCCTCTGATGGTGTCGCTAGAGTAGATATGGGGACAGAGTAGGCAATGGGGATTGTTACAGGGATTGGTTTCTGGGTTAGTGTCAAGCTCTGCGATACAACCGCATTTGCTCCAACCCCTCAGACAGAGACAAACACCTACAAGATCTCTGTCAAGCTTTCTTACAACTACAATACCCACCTGCTGAAGTAAAGAAACAGATTGATAGAGCCAGAAGAGTTCCCAGAAGTTACCTACTGCAAGACAGGCCTAACAAAGAAAATAATAGAACGCCACTAGCCGTCACCTTCAGCCCCCAACTAAAACCCCTCCAACGCATTATTAAGGATCTACAACCTATCCTAAAGGATGACCCAACACTCTCACAAATCTTGGGAGACAGGCCAGTCCTTGCCTACAGACAGCCCCGCAACCTGAAGCAAATACTCACCAACAACCACATACCACACAACAGAACCACTAACCCAGGAACTTATCCTTGCAACAAAGCCCGTTGCCAATTGTGCCCACATATCTATTCAGGGGACACCATCACAGGGCCTAATAACATCAGCCACACTATCAGAGGCTCGTATACCTGCACATCCACCAATGTGATATATGCCATCATGTGCCAGCAATGCCCCTCTGCCATGTACATTGGTCAAACTGGACAGTCTCTACGTAAAAGAATAAATGGACACAAATCAGATGTCAAGAATTATAACATTCATAAACCAGTCGGAGAACACTTCAATGTCTCTGGTCACGCAATCACAGACATGAAGGTCGCTATCTTAAAACAAAAAAACTTCAAATCCAGACTCCAGTGAGAAACTGGTGAATTGGAATTCATTTGCAAATTGGATACTATTAATTTAGGCTTAAATAGAGACTGGGAGTGGCTAAGTCATTATGCAAGGTAGCCTATTTCCTCTTGTTTTTTCCTACCCCCCCCCCCCAGATGTTCTGGTTTAACTTGGATTTAAACTTGGAGAGTGGTCAGTTTGGATGAGGCATGCATCCGATGAAGTGAGCTGTAGCTCACGAAAGCTCATGCCCAAATAAATTGGTTAGTCTCTAAGGTGCCACAAGTACTCCTTTTCTTTTTGCGAATACAGACTAACACGGCTGTTACTCTGAAACCTGTGGTGTGGTGTGTAATTGCTGGTGAGTATTTGCTTCAGGTTGGAGGCATGTCTGTAAGCAAGGACTGGCCTGCCTCCCAAGGTCTGTGAGAGTGAGGGGTCGTTTTCCAGGATAGGTTGTAGATCATTGGTGATGTGTTGGAGAGGTTTTAGCTGGGGTCTGTATGTCATGGGCAGTGGTTTTCTGTTATTTTCCTTGTTGGGCCTGTCCTGTAGTAGGTGACTTCTGGGTACCCATCTCGCTCTGTCAGTCTGTTTCCTCACTTCCCCAGGTGGGTATTGTAGTTTTAAGAATGCATGAAAAAAAAGGAGATTTTTATCTGATTACTGCTGTCTGTAACACAGATTACTGGGCTCGCAAGGATACCAAGACAACTATCCATCAAGAAGCTCTTGCCCTAAATGTGTCATATATTTCAGCTTTGTTGTGTGTGCAGCCTCCCACTTGTGTCTGCCCTACTTTTTCATCTAGATCTTTGTCTAACTTATTAATTTTTAGCTCTTGGCAATGACCAGTGTGCCATGAACTCCCTGAAATTGTCTATTATTTGAGCAGCCCGCCAAATCCACTTGTAGTCAATACAAATAAAGTATTGAAGAGCTGTTTTTTAACTTGAAGTGTTGCTGCTGCTGTTTCTCAGAAAGTTACATACAGAGACATCGAAGCATTTTAGCTTTTCTATAGCCTCAACAACTTCTCAACATACTATGTGTATCGTGATGAATGGAAATATAGGTGGAGGAATATATTACTTTTGGCCTACATTCAAGCTAAGAAGTACATCAGGATAAGCACAGTGATTAGCATTTTGCTTCCACATTGCTGCTTGCAAGCAGGTCTCCAAATCTGTGTACCACAAAAGCATTCATTAAGTTATGCACATTTTGAAACTTATTCCTCAAATAATACCCAACATATAACAAGAGTTCATTAATCTGGCTCAAGAAAGGTTATTGCATGTCTGTGTGGTTATTCCTTTATAATTAACTGAGAACAGTGAAAATATTGAAATCATCAGGAATGTAATGCAATTTGGATCATTAAAGTCAGAGTCAAAGCAACATGCCATGTGTGTAATTTAGGGAATATTTTGAAAATGTATGCTAAGGCTGTGTTCCTCCCTACCATCTTATTTTATACCCTTCAACTGGTTTCTTTTCCTGTTACATGTCATAGAATCATAGAATATCAGGGTTGGAAGGGACCCCAGAAGGTCATCTAGTCCAACCCCCTGCTCGAACCAGGACCAATTCCCAGTTAAATCATCCCAGCCAGGGCTTTGTCAAGCCTGACCTTAAAAACCTCTAAGGAAGGAGATTCTACCACCTCCCTAGGTAACGCATTCCAGTGTTTCACCACCCTCTTAGTGAAAAAGTTTTTCCTAATATCCAATCTAAACCTCCCCCACTGCAACTTGAGACCATTACTCCTCGTTCTGTCATCTGCTACCATTGAGAACAGTCTAGAGCCATCCTCTTTGGAACCCCCTTTCAGGTAGTTGAAAGCAGCTATCAAATCCCCCCTCATTCTTCTCTTCTGCAGGCTAAACAATCCCAGCTCCCTCAGCCTCTCCTCATAACTCATGTGTTCCAGTCCCCTAATAATTTTTGTTGCCCTTCACTGGACTCTCTCCAATTTATCCACATCCTTCTTGAAGTGTGGGGCCCAAAACTGGACACAGTACTCCAGATGAGGCCTCACCAATGTTGAATAGAGGGGAACGATCACGTCCCTCGATCTGCTCGCTATGCCCCTACTTATACATCCCAAAATGCCATTGGCCTTCTTGGCAACAAGGGCACACTGCTGACTCATATCCAGCTTCTCGTCCACTGTCACCCGTAGGTCCTTTTCCGCAGAACTGCTGCCTAGCCATTCGGTCCCTAGTCTGTAGCTGTGCATTGGGTTCTTCCGTCCTAAGTGCAGGACCCTGCACTTATCCTTATTGAACCTCATCAGATTTCTTTTGGCCCAGTCCTCCAATTTGTCTAGGTCCTTCTGTATCCTATCCCTCCCCTCCAGCGTATCTACCACTCCTCCCAGTTTAGTATCATCCGCAAATTTGCTGAGAGTGCAATCCACACCATCCTCCAGATCATTTATGAAGATATTGAACAAAACTGGCCCCAGGACGGACCCTTGGGGCACTCCACTTGATACCGGCTGCCAACTAGACATGGAGCCATTGATCACTACCCGTTGAGCCCGACAATCTAGCCAACTTTCTACCCACCTTATAGTGCATTCATCCAGCCCATACTTCCTTAACTTGCTGACAAGAATACTGTGGGAGACCGTGTCAAAAGCTTTGCTAAAGTCAAGAAACAATACATCCACTGCATTCCCTTCATCCACAGAACCAGTAATCTCATCATAAAAGGCGATTAGATTAGTCAGGCATGACCTTCCCTTGGTGAATCCATGCTGGCTGTTCCTGATCACTTTCCTCAGCCCTCTTCTACCTTGCCATGTAATTTGCATCCATTTATACTAATTTACCAACATGTAATTTATATAACCTGTGAACTGGGACCAATTTGATTACTCAAGTTGTTTGCAGGATTGGTTCTTATACTTTACATTCTGTTTCTTAGAGATAAACTTAACAAATCTGGTTCACAAAGGATATTTTTCAACATGGGATTATGTAAAGTCATAGATTTAGTATAGAACTTTAAGAAAAGTTTTGTAGTATGAAACTTACTAATTTTGTCTAGTTTGCGCCATGGCCAGTATTTCATTTTTCACTGAGTTTTGTTCAGTTTCCTGCCTGTATCCATGCACAGGTGCTTTCACCAGCACAACTGTTGATGGGTGACAACAACACCTGTGCATCACAGTGGGGAAACAGGCAGAGGAGCACTGAAAGAGTAAGGTTAAATTATTCTGCAGACTTTGTTTTACCCATTCAGTATTAAGATTTAAAACAATGTGACTTTTGCGAGGACATGCACTCATGTAGTTTTGCTGGGAAGAAACACAGATTTTAAAATCATTTAAAAAGCCTAATATTCTCCTTTTGTTTTCCTTTGACATTATTTATGAAGAGTTTTAAAGAAATCAGTGCTAATTTTAGTGTTCATGGAAAGCTGCTGAAGACTGGCAGTCCTCACAACAGAAGTCCTCTGTTTATCCACAGAGCAGGCAGAAGTTCTAACTTCCTCATATCATTGTCCCAACCACAGGAAACTCTCTTGTGGAAGGACCACCTCTCAGAATGGGGCTGTGGTCTCCATAGCTCATACAATCCATAATTTCTCTCTTCTGAGCCTTCCAGCATGGGTGCCAACTTAATTCTGTAGTAGCTACAGTGGTGTCTTTTGCGTTGTGGACTCTGTCTGCTGGAAAGTGCACTGAGTTCACCCAATATCCCAGGAACCACTGGACAGGTTAATTTTTAAAGATGCTGTCTCTTGTTTGGCAGGGAGGAAGCACTAATAAGAAAGATGCTGAAGGAGGGAATGGAATGTGGAAACAAAGAGTGCTGTTTTATATCATTTTTATTTATGTATTCATGCACAGAAATGAATGGAAAAGGACAACAATTATGAGCCAGACCTAGGGGGTATGGAGGGAGAGGAGATACAAGTAGCATATAAAACATTGCACTGTAAGTTTCTTAGCTCCTTCTTCCAACAAGCAAAGAGCTGTAAGAGGCAACACAGAAAGCAGCATGTAAGCCTAAAGGCACTGGTTCTGGCCGTAGCATGACCTGAAATAATGACAGGAGGTATAAATGGAGTTTTAGGCATAGACACAGCAACATCCCTAAGGCTCTAATGTGAGGTGCTCAGACACTATGAGAATAAGCACCAAAGAGAGCATATACAAATAAGTAAATAAGGCTTCGGTGTCTGTAACAACTATGCAGGACTGTGTCCAGTAAGTTCAGATAGCCAACCTTTTGGAAAGCAAGACTTGCAGTTTCTGGCCTTGAACTCTGAAGGGCTCCTCTGAACAGACAACAGAGAAAGTACATATACAATCTTTATCACTGTCAAAAGACAACAGCAGCAGTCTTGCCCAGATTCGTTGTACCGATGAAAGAGCAGCAGATAACATTCTCTCTTTCACACACACACACACACACAGACAGCTGTAGCAGCACAGGAGCCAGCAAACAGAGCTGGAAACAGGGGAGTTTGAGTGGGAGTTCGTTGGAGGAGAAGGTATTTATACAGAGGCAGCAGTGGGAGTGACCCAAGTAGTGGAAGACACAGAGAAGATGACTAGATGTACATGATCCTGGAGATGGTACCTGAAAAGAGTTTCGTCTGCATGAAGTGCTGCCTGATAGAGCTGATGGAAGAAAAGATCCGAGGATTGCAGATGCAGGTGGAAACTCTGGTCGAGTTTAGAAGGGGGTTTGAGTGGATGATGGAGCAAAGACATGAGGAGGCTGAAGAGAAAAGTTCAGACCTGCAGATGGAAGCAGGACCAAAGAACTCTGAGGGGATACTGCTGGGTGAGGAAAGTGGACAGTGGAAGCATGTGACGAAGAGAACCAGGCAAAGGAAAAGATGGGCTAGTGAAGGAGAAACAGAGCTCAGGAACAGGTTTGCGGAGTTGGAAAATGAAGAAGGTGCACAGCAGGAGGGCACTGAAGGTGAGATGGCAAGGAAGAAGAAATGAGCAGGTAGTCCTATAGGAAGAGGGGAAGAGTCAATGGAGATAACACCAAATATGAGCCCCAGGAGGATACGGGATGGGTTGCGGAGGATTGCAAGGGACAATAGGAATCGAGAGGATTTGCAACCAGAGGGAACAGGGGATAGACTGGAGAATCGCACTGTCACCAGGAAAAGGCAGGTCTATGTGATTGGGGACTCCTTACTGAGAAGAATAGACAGGCCTGTAACAAGAGCTGATCCAGAGAATAGAAGGGTGTGGTGTCTGCCGGGTGCTAAGATATGGGATGTGGACCTCAGGCTGAAGAGGATCCTAACGGGAGCAGGAAAGAATCCACTGATTGTCCTTAACATGGGAACAAATGATATGGCTAGATTCTCGCTAGAACATATCAAGTAGACTACGCCAGGCTGGGGAAGATGCTTAAGGAAATCGAGGCTCAGGTGATCTTCAGTGGGATTCTGCCTGTTCCCAGAGAAGGGCAACAAAGGTGTGACAAGATTATGATGCTCAACAGATGGCTCAGGCACTGGTGCTATAAGGAGGGCTTTGGGATGTATGGCCACTGGGAAGCATTCATGGACAGAGGACTGTTCTCTTGGGATGGAATTCACCTGAGTAAGGAGGGAAATAGACTTCTAGGATGGAGGATGGCACAACTGATCAAGAGAGCTTTAAACTAGGAATCTCGGGGAGAGGGTTGGGAGATGTCCAGGTAATCTCCACGCCAGATTTTAACATTGAGAGGGAAGAAAATGAAGAAAGAAAGGATACAGCTGTGGATAGGAGAATGGACATAAGGAGGAAGGGCAGTGTGGATACCAGTCTAATAGGTTATACTGGCTGTAGAATGACCATGCCTAATAGGGTAAAGAATCTGAGCGAGGCCAAACAGAAAAAATTAAGATGTTTGTACATTAATGCGAGGAGCCTAGGTAACAAAATGGAGGAACTAGAGCTATTGGTGCATGAAGTGAAACCAGATATTATAGGGATAACAGAAACATGGTGGAATAGTAGTCATGACTGGACTACAGGTATTGAAGGGTATGTGCTGTTTAGGAAAGGCAGAAATAAAGGCAAAGATGATGAAGTAGCATTGTATATCAATGATGAGGTAGACTGCAAAGAAATAAGAAGTGATGGAATGGATAAGACAGAGTCTGTCTGGGCAAAAATCACATTGGGGAAGAAAGTTACTAGAGCCTCCCCCGGATAGTGCTTGTGGTGTGCTGTAGACTAATGGGATCCGATCTGGATATGGATGGAGCCCTCTTGAATGTTTTTCATGAAGTAAATACTAATGGGAATTGTGTGATCATGGGAGACTTTAACTTCCCAGATATATACTTGAGGACAAGTGTTAGTAATAATAATAGGGCTCAGATTTTCCTGGATGCGATAGCTGATGGATTCCTTCACCAAGTAGTTGCTGAACCAACAAGAGGAGATGCCATTTTAGATTTGGTTTTGGTGAGTAGTGAGGACCTCATAGAAGAAATGGTTGTAGGGGACAACCTTGGTTCGAGCGATCATGAGCTAATTCAGTTCAAACTAAATGGAAGGATAAACAAAAATAGATCTGTGACTAGGGTCTTTGATTTCAAAAGAACTAACTTTCAAAAATTAAGGAAATTAGTTAGGGAAGTGGATTGGACTGAAGAACTTGTGGATCTAAAGGCAGAGGAGGCCTGGAATTACTTCAAGTCAAAGTTGCAGAAACTATCAGAAGTCTGAATCCCAAGAAAGGGGAAAAAATTCATAGGCAGGAGCTGTAGACCAAGCTGGATGAGCAAGCATCTCAGAGAGGTGATTAAGAAAAAGCAGAAAGCCTACAAGGAGTGGAAGATGGGAGGGATTAGCAAGGAAAGCTACCTTATTGAGTTCAGAACATGTAGGGATAAAGTGAGAAAGTCCAAAAGCCATGTAGAGTTGGACCTTTCAAATGGAATTAAAACCAATAGTAAAAGGTTCTATAGCCATACAAATAAGAAGAAAACAAAGAAAGAAGAAGTGGGACAGCTAAACACTGAGGATGGAGTGGAGGTTAAGGATAAACTAAGCATGGCCCAATATCTAAACAAATACTTTGCCTCAGTTTTTAATGAGGCTAATGAGCTTAGGGATAATGGTAGGATGACAAATGGGAAGGAGGATATGGAAGTAGATATTACCACATCCGAGGTAGAAGCCAAACTTGAACAGTTTAATGGGACTAAATCGGCGGGCCCAGATAATCTTCATCCAAGAATACTAAAGGAACTGGAACATGAAATTGCAAGACCATTAGCAAAAAGTTTTAATGAATCTATAAACTCAGGGGTTATACCATAAGATGGGAGAATTGCTAACATAGTTCCTATTTTTAAGAAAGGGAAAAAAGGTGATCCAGATAACTACAGGCCTGTTAGTTTCACATCTGTAGTATGCAAGGTCTTGGAAAAAAAATTGAAGGAGAAAGTAGTTAAGGACATTGAGGTCAATGGTAACTGGGACAAAATATAACATGGTTTTACAAAAGGTAGATCGTGTCAAACCAACCTGATCTCCTTCTTTGAGAAGGTAACAGATTTTTTAGACAAAGGAAACACAGTGGATCTAATTTACCTCGATTTCAGTAAGGCATTTGATATGGTTCCACATGGGGAATTATTAGCTAAATTGGAAAAGATGGGGATCAATATGAAAATTGAAAGGTGGATAAGGAATTGGTTAAAAGGGAGACTATAATGGGTCACACTGAAAGGTGAACTGTCAGGCTGGAAGGAGGTTACTAGTGGAGTTCCTCAGCGATTGGTTTTGGGTCCAATCTTATTTAATCTTTATATTATTGGCCTTGGCACAAAAAGCGGGAATGTGCTAATAAAATTTGTAGATGACACAAAGCTGGGAGGTATTGCCAATACAGAGAAGGACCAGGCTGTCATACAGGAAGATCTGGATGACCTTGTAAACAGGAGTAATAGTAATAGGATAAAATTTAATAGTGAAAAGTGCAAGATCATGCATTTAGGGATTAATAACAAGAATTTTTGTTATAAACTGGGGATGCATCACTTGGAAGTAACAGAGGAGGAGAAGGACCTTGGAGTATTGGTTGATCACAGGTTGACTATGAGCCACCAATGGGATATGGCTGTGAAAAAAGCTAATGCAGTCTTGGGATGCATCAGGCGAGGTATTTCGAGTAGAGATAAGGAGGTGTTAGTACCATTATACAAGACACTGGTGAGATCTCATCTGGAATATTGTGTGCAGTTCTGGTCTCCCATGTTTAAGAAGGATGAATTCAAACTGGAACAGGTACAGAGAAAGGCTACTAGGATGATCCGAGGAACGGAAAACCTGTCTTATGAAAGAATCAAAGGGCTTGGCTTGTTTAGCCTAACCAAAAGAAGGCTGAGGGGAGATATGATTGCTCTCTCTAAATATATCAGAGGGATAAATACTATGGAAGGAGAAGAATTATTTAAGCTCAGTACCAATGTAGACACAAGAACAAATGGATATAAATTGGCCATCAGTAAGTTTAGACTTGAAATTAGACGAAGATTTCTAACCATCAGAGAAGTGAAGTTCTGGAACAGCCTTCCAAGGGAAGCAGTGGGGGCAAAAGACATATCTGGCTTCAAGACTAAGCTTGATATGTTTATGGAAGGGATGATATGATGGGATAGCCTAATTTTGGCAATTAATTGATCTTCAACTATTAGCGGTAGATATGCCCAATGGCCTGTGATGGGATGTTAGATGAGGTGGGATCTGAGTTACTACAGAGAATTCTTTCCTGGGTGTCTGGCTGGTGACTCTTTCCCACAAGCTCAGGGTTTAGCTGATTGCCATATCTGAGGTCGGGAAGGAATTTTCCTCCAGGGCAGATTGGCAGAGGCCCTGGGGGTTTTTCGCCCTCCTCTGCAGTGTGGGGCATGGATCACTTGCTGGAGGATTCTCTGCACCTCGAAGTCTTTAAACCACGATTTGAGGACTTCAATAGCTCAGACATAGGCTAGAGGTTTTTTTACAGGAGTGGGTGGGTGAGATTCTGTGGCCTGTGTTGTGCAGGAGGTCAGACTAGACGATCATAATGGTGCCTTCTGACCTTAAAGTCTATGATTCTATGTTTCTATACATGACTGACCCAACAGAAAATGTCAGATTATTGTATTTAGAATGGCAGTGTGGTGTCCTGGACAGATTGCATGACTAGGAGATAGGACCACTTGAATTCTTATTACTATACTTCCTTTGTAGCCTTGGGCAAGTCACTCTGGTTAGCAATTTCTAAAATGGACTATGAGTTTGAGTGTCCCCCTTTTTTCAGGATGGGGTGACACAGTATGGTTCCTTTATACTACACAGGATGTCTAAGGACACTACGTCTGATTTTAATGGCTCCTACAGAATGCACCTATAATGTCGGGGGAGGGTCTTCAGCCAGCCTAAAGATACTGTAATGACAGGGGTATGTGGGGTGGCCATGGCCATAATACACTGTTTAACTGCACTGGAGTTACAACAAGCCCTGCTGTAACACAGAATTTGGAGGAATAAATGTGGTTTAAAACCAGTTTCCTTCCGCCTCACCCCTTTCCCTTATCTGTCAAGTGTGGGATTGGAGCAACACATTATCTGAGCCAGCGCGTTAAATGGAACTACTCAAGTGTGTAGGGTTACTCGTGTCTGTTTGCAGGATCAGGGCTTTACAATGTATTGTATATCTTCCTAGGTGATGAACAGAGCCTTTGCCATGTTAAAAAAAACAACTGAGTTTGAAATAACAAATTGGGGGCATTTAAAAATAGCACGCTGAGCCTGAACAGTATGCTTGTTTCCTAAGCTTCTACAGCAGGGTGTGTTTTGAACATTTTCAGGTGTGAATAATTAAACCCCACATTTGTGTCTCTGATTATATGATCACTCTCATAGCTACAAGTGATTCTAATTAGCTGCAGTGAGAGGTGAAGGGACCTTTATAAATAGCATATGCCTTTGTGTTTTTATATAACCTCTGTGTAGTCTGGAACTTTCTTTTCATCATGCACATTGCTGAAGAAGAATAATCCTACAACAATAATCCTCACACATTTTCTAAAGCTACTTTCCCTTCCCCAGCCCTGCCCCCATTATGTTGCAACTTTAAAAATAACTATCAGTTACATATTAATAACTATGTGACTTAAAATTCGTTCTTTCAAACTGGTCCAGAAACACTGATGTTAAATGTCTTAATAAAAATAAAATTGCAACAAGCTAAGAAATATTTGTTATTTTTATGGATATAAACATGCTGTACAAATTTCCCCCTTTCTTCCTTTTCTTTCCCATTCCTACAGGGAAAAAAATACCACTCCATATTTCCTTATTCCTCCTGAACCCCAGAACCATTCCCTGAACCAAAATCAAAACGTTCCTTTGGGTGTAGTAATATCCACAATGAAATGCAAAAGTACTAATATACTATATGCTTTTAGGCACTTCCTTGAAATGTGGTGCTCTCTTAGCTTTCATTAATCCATCGTTCCTTGGTTCTCTTCCTATTTCTGACATGGTTCCTTCAACAAGTTGGACCGTGGGCCCTCTCTAATTTTAATGGAGCCCCACATGACACCATCCTTGGCCAGTTCAATTCATGGATTTCAGGCCAGAAGGGACCACTGTGATCATCTAGTCTGACCTCCTGCATAACACAAGTCAGACATCCAATCCTGACTTAATTTTTTCCTTTATACCTATTGGGCTGAGTGACTCTATCCACCCAGGCAGTTCAGCTATGATTATTTATGTTCCAGTAGTGCCTAGATGTAGAGCGCTGCACGGAGACAAAATTTATATCCACAGATGTGGCTATCCAAAGATATAAATTGGATATCTGCAAAGCTGCAGGACCATACCAGAAACCTCAGCAGCATAAGCAGCAACATGTTGGGCCACCACTTGCAGGAACCAGCACCCCACACAGGCAGCATCTCTGGCATGGCTGTACCACCCCCTGCCCCACCCAAACCCTGACCACTGGGGTGGGCACCAAGCTCACGGGCAGCTGTCCCTAGTCATGCTAGTGTCCCTGGTCATGCTAGTCAAGCAGCTTGCATGCCCATTGACAGGAGTCCCTTCCACCCAGTGGTCTGCGTCTCCTGTCTGGGGGCATACGAGTTGCTTGTACACACTAACATGACCAGAGACAGCTGCCAGAGATCCTGGTGCCTGGCCCAGTGGGCGGGGCTAGGAGCGGGGCTGGGAGCAGTACAGCCACACTGAAGGAGCTGCCCACACAGAGCGCTGGCTCCTTGGGAGTGGTGGCCCAACATGCTGCTGTTTTCACCACTGTGGTTCCTGGTAGAGCCCTGCAGCTCTGTGGATATCTGTTTTATATCTGTGGATATCTGTATCCGTGGATATAAATTTTTAATCTGCGCAGGGCTCTACCTAAAGTGTCTAAAGACCCCATTGTGCTGTGCACTGTATAAACACACATTAAGAAACAATCTATGCCTCAAAGAGCTGACAGGCTAAATGGTTGGGCTGGTTGGGAACTTTTATGCAAAATGTCTTTTTTGTTGAGAAGGTTTCTCAGGTCTAGGATGAAATTGCTGGTCAAAACTAGATACACCTACCCAGTGTTTAGGACACTTATCTGGGATGTTGGAGACTCAAGTTCAAGTCCCTGGGCTGAATCAGACAGAGCAGGATCTTGAACCTGGGTCTTCCATATCCCAGATGAATGACCTAGTCCCTGAGATGATCTTCTGGGTGTGCCTGAAAAATTTCAAAAGGTCTGGGTTTGATTGTGCATCAGAATGGAAACAAATGTTGAAAGCGTGGTATTTTTCATAAAACAGAATTCTTGTTTTGGAGATAAAAGCAGTGTTGTCTGATCACAAAAAGAAATTCACTCGGGTACAGGGAACCAGTCCGAATCCCTTCTCACCACTTGAGGACTTCCAACAGAGTGACCATCTTCCAGAGTTCATCTCCATGCTAGAGAGGTGATGGTGGTGGCACAGAGTAGACCAGGAGAAGGGCCAAGAATTTGCATCTGCAGCTCCAGTGACACAAAGGCATTGTAACCAGTATTCCAGCCAATAGGAGAAAGTTGCTATACAAGAAAGCTATACTGCAGCTCAGAACCCTGGCATTGGGTTGTGGTGGGGCATAGTTTTTGGCTCCTTGATCCTCAGCCATATATAGAGACTTATTACTCAGTCGTTGTGAGCAAAGCAAATTCCATAGAAAGGTTTTCAAGGTGCAGGTCTAGCATGCATATACCTACCAAAAAGTTAAGCATTATATACTTGCCAGCTCTATAGGTGGGGGTGAAATTAAGTGGTTAATGAATCTGGCTGTAATTCAGTTTTATTCTTAATAGCAAAACTATTTTAAAAATTAATGATCATATTATTCATTTGATAACATATTACAGATCTGTGCTACATTACTGATGTTGCTAATAAGCACAGTGAGGCAGCTACTTCCCTAATTTCTCAATACTATATAAGAATTATAAATAAATGAATATAGCATCTGAAGTTGGAAAAATGATAACGTAGCCTTCATTTGCACATGATACAGTGAGCAAAGCCTGAGCAAAATGGCTAAGATAAGGAATCTGTAGGCCTAACAGGGGCTTTATTATCAGCTGCATGAAGCAAATTTTGAAACCCCACAACTGCATGGGTGGGGTTTTGGGTTGTGGATTCATGCTGTATATAGTCAACTAGCTACACCTTTATTTATGAATGAATATAACCCCCATTCACGCCGCACCATCTTCCCTCTCTTTCTTATTCCTCTGAGGAAACCTACCATGAAAATCACTACTTTATCTCACAGATTATATGAACTCCCTGTTCAGTTTCTCCCCTGACCTGACCACGCAAGCCATAAAATGATGGCACTGGGTCCTTACACACTTATGGAACCAGCTTCAAGATTCGACTCTTAGGACTAAGGCCACAACGAGTCTTAGACATTGCAACATTCAGTGTCACAGCACTGAACATTGACGCACCTTGAAAAATCACAGGAACAACACTCCAATCTACAAAGCCTGAATTAGGTGACTAGGATCCCTATACAGTGCATAGGCAAAGATAGGTGTCTACGAATGGGATCAACAAAAGCCAGCGTGGCAGGCAGGGAGCTGTCTAAGCTAGTCAATGATATATGCTATCATTGACGATTTTTAAGAACAGGTTGGACAAACACCTGCCAGGGATGGTCCAGGTTTTCCTTGGTCCTGCCTCAGTCCATGGGGCTAGAGTTGATAACCTGTCAATGTCACTTCCAGCCCTGATTGTATGCCAACAAGAGGGGTGAGTCTTGAGCCCCTCTCTCTCATGGAGATAGGCAACTAAATCCAGGCTGCAGTGAGGCACCTATGTCTGCTAGTGACCCACCGCTGGAAACACCTTTCTTGGAGTTAGACAGCATAGGCGCCTATGTCATTTTTTGTGAGAATGAATTAGGCACCTGCTGCTGCCCTTATATCTTTTAGTCCAGTAATTAGAGCACTCAGGTGGTATGTGAGAGAGCCAGGTTCAAGTCTCCTCTCTACCTGAGTGAGAGGAAGGATTTTTAACAGGGGTCTCCCACACTCTTGAGGCAAGAACTCTAACCACCATGCTACAAGATACTCTGATGTGAGGCTCACTCAGTCTCTCCTTTTGAAGCTGTTCTTCTGTGGCTAAATACTTAAATCGTCATTGGAGCAGAGAGACCATGAGAACAACTGATTCTGTAGCCTGGTGGTTTGGTACCCAACTGTGGGGTGGGAGACTCAGCATTTAATCTGCCTACTCTTTGATTATTTAGCCAAAGTGGAACAAATTCAACAGCAAAGATTGAGCCCCCCCCCCATAGCTTAGAGCACTCTCCTGTTCAAATCCTCTCCCTCAGACAAAGGGGATCGTAACCTGGATCTCCCACATTTCACCTGAGTGCTCTAATCACTGGGCTAAAATTTAGAAGGTGGGCACTGGCACCACCCCTTCCCTTAAACAGAATTTTGTGTAGAGTTTCAAATTTAAAGGAAAATTGTCTTTAGTCTTCTTACCCAGTGAGACAAATTCTGACTCCTTATTAAGGGCCAATTTCAGAACTCAGTTCTTAATGACACAGGTGTAAATCTTGAGTAACTACTGTGACAGGGTCGGGCCAGATGCCTACAGGAGAGTAATAGAAGGCAGATATATTAGCCCCAGGTTAAGTAGGTCCCTTTTCCCTGGGTAAGGTAACAGGGAAGGTTTTTTTTTTTTTTTTTTTTTTTTTTGACATTTGTGCTATTAATTTGTAGAGCAAAGTAGCGGATTGCAAAACTCAAAGTTAACTTAAATAAATGCTGAATTACTAACTAATAATATTATTCCACTAGTCACATGAAAAAAGTTTTTCCTTTTATTCAACAATTCTGGCAGAGGGATGCAATAAATCTGGAGAAAGATGTATTAATTTCAATAGAACTATGCCATTTACACCTATTTAGGCCCAAGATAGTGTGACAGGGTCGGGCTAGATGGTTACAGGAGAGAAACAGAAGGCAGATATATAAGCCCCAGGCTAAGTAGGTCCCTTTTCCCTGGGTAAGGTAACAGGGAAGGTTCCAGAACAATCAGAAACCTTCTGGAGATAATTAAGACAGACAGGCTGATTGGCTGCAGGTGTTCTAATCAAGAAGCTGCTAGAATAAATTAAGGCAGACTAATCAGGGCACCTAGGTTTAAAAAGGAGCTTGTTTCAGTTTGTGGTGCACCTGTAAGGAGCTGGGAGCAAGAGGCACTAGGAGCTGAGAGTGAGAACGCAGACTGTTGGAGGACTGAGGAGTACAAGCATTATCAGACACTAGGAGGAAGGTCTTATGGTGAGGATAAAGAAGGTGTTGGGAGGATGCCATGGGGAAGTAGCCCAGGGAGTTGTAGGTGTCGCACAGCTGTTCCAGGGGGCATTCTAGACAGCTGCATTCCACAGGGCCCTGGGCTGGAACCCGGAGTAGAAGGCGGGCCCAGTTTCCCCCCAAACCTCCCAACTCCTGGTCAGACACAGGAGGAGTTGGCCTGGACTGTGGGTTCACGAAAACGGCCAAACTGAGGGCTGCCGTGAAGCTCCAAGGCGAGCAAATCTGCCAATAAGTGCAAGACCCACCAAGGTAGAGGAGGAACTTTGTCACACTTCTTAGAGTAAATGTAATTACTCTATAGAGTTAAACCAGTTTAAATGAGAGCTAAATTTGGAACTCATTTTTCATTTGGGGCAGATTTTTTAAGGTATTTAGTGACCTGACAACTATGCATTTCAATGGGAGTTAGGCACCTAAATACCTTTTAAAAATCTGGCCCTTCATTCTTATTTGGAAAAAAAATTGCATTTAAATTTGACTAAGAAAGGACTGACTAAAAAAGGAACAACTGGATATTGGCTGAAAGCTTTGTGAAAGTTCTATAGAAAAAACTAAAGCCATTTTCTACCTACTTTAAGAGTAGTTTACCAGTGATAAAAAATACACTTACTTATCCCTGAATGCTAGATGGTACAGTGACAATATGGGAAATGGAGAAATTCAGCTGAAGCAGGCTTCCCTGCTTCATAACTTACAAGGGCTGTGGTGGATTCTCCATCACTGGCAATTTTTAGATCAAGATTGGATGTTTTTATAAAAGATATATTCTAGTTCAAAAAGGAATTAATTCAGGGAAGTTTCATGGCCTCTGCTATATAGAAGGTACAGACTAGATGCTCACAGTAGTCCCGTCTGACCTTATGAATCTCACCATCCTCTCTATTTTACTAATTGATGTAGTAGAAAGAGAGAGTCTAAGACAAGAGGCCTGGTATGATACCTGAGGTCTGAACTAAAGTAGTGATCAAGCCTTGCTAATATAAAGCAAAGTTAGCAAGAGACAGGCTGTGATCAGAAGTCAGGCTTTGCCTGCGTGCAAGCTCACAGAACCTAGCAAGAACAGGACTGGTATTGCACACACATTCCTGAGAAGTGGTAGGCACAGGATACTCGTGCAAACACATTCCAGAAGGGTGGTACTAGAATACCTCAATACCAACACATTCCCCAAAGATAACAGGGACATGTTGACCTCCCCTAAAGATAAGGTCAGGATGACAGTGTGATGGATAATGTTTTGATCAAACCAACATGTTCAAGGCAGAGGGTGGTAGCTAACCACGTCAAAGGGCAATACATAACTTGCTTGTATTGGTGTATAAAATGAGATCTTAGGGGAATGTCTTTGGCCAGCCTAGAGGGAATGGAAAGTCCTGACATTCACTGAGCTGTGTCCATGGTCACGGGCATACATGTATTAAGTGTACTTTAGCAAGTATAAGGCACTAATACAATGCTTCATCGACAATAAACCTGACCAAGTTCCTTTGCTACTAATGGGTCTGTGGTTACAGGGCAATTCAATTGGAGCCTGCTGTACGGGTGATGTGGCCAGAGCCCATGCAGTATGCAGAGAGAACATACACACACTCACCCAACATCTGATTACAATTGAAGCATCTTTAATAACGCTAGAAAGGAGCATTTACTTAGAGCCAGGTGGAAATTTTCAATCACAAACATTTTTTGAGATGAAAATTTTTTTTCCCTCCTTCTGAAAAATTTCATTTTTTCAGTGAAAAACTGGTAAAAAAAAAACCACAAAAATTGCAAGTGGATAAGTGAAAGAAGGAGGAGGGGGAAAAGGCTTTTGAAATCTGGAATGGGGTTCTAAGGGAGGACGTGAAATCCCCATCATTAGAGATTTTTTTTCACTTTTTAGTTTAGGTTTTTGTTGTTGGAAAAATTTTGTTGTTGCAGAAATTTTGGGGGAGGGATCAAATTTTTAATTTGCAAGATTTTTCTTTCTGTTTTTGAGCCAACTCTAGTTTTATTGTATGTGCTGTGCATAAACATCTATTGTGCTAGCTACTATAGAATGGGGACAATATTATTGTCTTGAAGACACTGAACTACACAGGGCCACATTGTGACTGGCCTTGTAGATACACAAGGGTCTTCATCCTGCGCTCAATGAAGTTAATGGCAAAATTCCCATTGAATTCAGTGGTGCAGTATCATGTCCAAGAAGAGTGGGAGAGGACACATAGGCTTAGATCCTCAAAGGTATTTAGGCTTCTAACTCCCATTGAGATCAATGGGTGTTAGGCACCTAAATATCTTTGAGAATGTGAGCCATGGGGCCTAACTCATTTTGCTCTTTTCCCCACTAAGGGGCCATCCACAACTGCACTGCCTGTACTCTCAGGAGCAGTTCTCATATAACAGCATACACTTGTTGCTCACACTTATTGACTGATGTATCAAAATCCAATTAATATTAGATAAAGATGTGGATATAAAATGTAGGGCTGGAAGGGACCTCAAGAAGTCATCAAGTCCAGCCCCCAGAGGCATGGCCGAAGAAAACTAGACCATCTCTGGCAGGTGTTTTGTCCAATCTGTTCTTAAAAATCTCTAATGATGGGGATTTCACGTCCTCCCTTAGAACCCCATTCCAGAGTTTAACTACCTTTATAGTTTGAACTTTTTTCCTACTATCTAACCAAAATCTCCCTTGCTGCAGATTAAGCCCATTACTTCTTGCCCTACCTGTAGTGGACATGGAGAACAATTTATTCTGTTTATAACAGCCCTTAACATATTTGAAGACTGTTATCAGTCTTCTTTTCTCGAGACTAAACATGCCCATTTTTTTTAACCTTTCCTCACAAGTCAGGTTTTCTAAACCTTTTATCATTTTTGTTGCTCTCCTCTGGACTCTCTCCAATTTGTCCAATCCTTCCTAAGGAGCCCTCTAGTCTAAGCTAAATACATGCACACAAAGATGAAAGAAAAGTTTAATGCTTTTCCAGCATCTGTCAACACTATTTTCCTTTACATTTGATCAACTTGAAAGTAAATGCAAACACCTGATATCATTTACAGTTATGAAAGTGGATTCCATACATCAGCTATTTTACTTTTATCTATTCCTGGTGTCACTCGTCACAGGCAATCATTGTGTAAGTGAGACAGTGTTTTATGGCTCATCCTTGGCAGGGAAACGTGCTGCTTAACTACATGCTGGCAGCACAGTAAATTTTCCCTGCTTATTGCTACTTGGTAATGAACCAACAAGCGTGCTGTACGTTGTGGAGAAAGCAAACTGCAGTGCTTGTTACTCCTTTTATCTACCGGGGGGGGGGGCATACAGCTGCAAGAATAGCACAATAAATAAAATGTGAGCCATGTTGAATATTATTGTTCTTAAAGGAATAAGAAACTAAATGACTTTTTTCAAAGACAAAAAGATCCTCTGTGTGGAGAAAATCCACCCTAAGGATTTCAATACTTTCTAATGGGAGTACAGTATATATCTTGGGCCAAATTCAAGTCAATGGTGCTGTGCCTGTTTATACTAGAAGAGAATTTGGCGCATTTTGTTTGGTACACAGATTGAACTAATTGATAGTAATGTGCCTTTGTACTTTTTCCCCTGCCAAGAGCCAGGTGTGAGACCCAATATGTGATGAAGGCCCACAGTGAGCGACACAAAACTTTATGTATGGCATTTCTGTCTATTGTCTTCACCGGAAACTGGAGGTTAAAATGTAGCCTTCAATCAATATACCCAGATTCCTTCAGGACCAGGCTGTCCATGGCCCTTACATGGGGGCGTGAAGGCTAGGAGAAAGGCATCAAGAGCCCCATACAACTTGAGCAAGGTCCCACAAGGATAATAATATTCAAGATGATGCAGGGATTGCCCCCAAAGTACAAACAAACTAGGAGTGTGTGGACAGGCAGGGCCAAGATCTCAGCTATCTCTGTGCTGACCTTTGGAGCTGGCTTGGCCTAGAGATGAGTTTCTAGAGGGACTGAAGTCCATTATATGAGATGGACCTAATTTGGTTACACACATCTGTTTGCTCCTCATTAGAATATACTGCTATTGTTTCCCTTCTCTATTAGTTTTTACTTTGTTAATTCTGACCTTATCTAAACTGGTTCACCCTCCTGTAATTTGTATGTTCCTATTGCTGGAAAAAGGCAGAACTTTACTGTACCAATAGTCTCCCCATTCAGCTAATAGTGGTATATTGCACTACTTTCATATGGAGATGTCTTCTGGTGTACCTACTGCAGAGTTCTTTAACACCACTACAGTTACACTGTTTTGGATAAAGCATCTAGTAATTTCCATCATACAGTTATTCTCAACTGCAATAAAATACTTTCCTTCCAATGCCTGGCTCTCCAGCAGCATGAGCAGATCAGGGCTACAGATACAAATATAAACTATACAAATTACATGGTCACCTTTCAATGGAAGAAGTTGAACACATGAATTTTTATGGTACTAGGGAGTAGGAGGGAATTATTACAATTCACTGGGCTTCATGCCACCCACCTGTCCCCCCCCAAAAAAAACTATGTGTGCTTTATCACACTTTATATTTATTTAAGAGTGTAGCAGAGCATCTCTCAGAGTGTGGATGTTTATTTCAATCAGTGCTGTAAGTTTGAAGGTACATCTTACATCTTTCTCTCTGTAGATTAGAAGTGAACTAGTGTGAATATTTCCATAATGTAAGGGCAGAGGCTGAGCTTTTCTGTTTATCAAGGAATTGGAGCAAATGTATCCATCTAAAAAGAAAGATATATAAACATAACAAAACCAGGCAAGTACAGTTGTAATTTGATAATATTCCCCTCTGCCACACACACATGGCTTCTTTGCACATTTCTTTTCATTTCAGTTGGTGCTGTTCCAAATAAGATTTTGAAGATATTTACCCTCTTTTCAGAGGCAAAGTGCTCAGCTGTCTAAACTTGCAGGTATTGGACATCTCATAGCATTTGACACTGAATCTTGCCCATATGCTCAGGGTTTAGCTGATCGCCATATTTGAGGTCAGGAAGGAATTTTCCTCCAGGGCAGGTTGGAAGAGGCCCTGGAGGTTTTTTGCCTTCCTCTGTAGTATGGGGCACGGGTCACTTGCTGGAGGATTCTCTGCTCCTTGAAGTCCTTAAACCATGATTTGAGGACTTCAATAGCTCAGACATAGGTGAGAGGTTTATCGCAGGAGTGGGTGGGTGAGATTCTGTGACCTGCATTGTGTAGGTCAGACTAGATGATCATAATGGTCCCTTCTGACCTTAATATCTATGAATCCATGAATCTATGAAAATACCATTTCCTTTGCACATCTTTTACCTTTGAAATCCTTGATCATGGTGCTTTTTCTCCAGCTAAGGATACGATAATTTGCTTCATGATGAATTTGCTGACCCAAGCACATAATCACCATGGAATAACTAAACTCCCCTTCTTTGACAGGAGTGAAAGCCTGTCTGAAGCGATTCCCATTTTTGTGTGTCTCGAGCTGCTTTGTTAGATAGCTCCATGCTGTAATGCTGGACTGGAAGTTTTACTTAATTCTATATTAATTTATAATAATACAGTATTAAACAATAGTAATGAAACTAGTAACAATCCTTTCTCTAATTACTTTATCCCAAAACTTGTCCATTTATTGCTACCATCTTGCACAAATACACACAGCTGCTCTGTACTTTTTAAGAAGTTCTCAGTTTAACAGTTTATTTTGGCACAGGGAAGCAGGTGACATAACACTCTAGTTCTTTCTGTTTGAGGTCTCATAAACAACTGTCTGGTTAAAATAATCACTTTAAAATAAATAAAACTCTAACAATGTTGGGAAAATAATGGGCTATATTCTCATTTGTACCGTAAGCACCAGACATACCTAAAACTGAGGAAAAGGAAGAACTCACCACAAAATCCCAAGCAAGAAATTCTGGGCCACTGGCGCATCGAGCAAGGGACAAAATTTTGATTTATCCCCCAGTAACAGACATCAATGACCATGAAACGCAACAGGTTCTTTCTTCTAGGCAGACACAAAGCCACAATAAATGTTTGCATTTTTTGTTTCTGTTGTAATGCTTACTGATTAGAGTTTATCACTTGTTTGTTTTGTTTTTGTTGTAGGGTTCTTTGTCCATTTTAAGGCCCTGAGCCTGCACAGTCTTATATACATGTTCCACTTTAAACACGAGTAGTCCCACTGTGTTCAACTGAACTTCTCAGATGCTTAAAGTTAAGCACGTGTTCAAGCTTTTGTAGAGTAACATCCTGAATGTTAGTGGTTTATATGAAACTTCAGAACAAATGTGTTTTGTAATTTCCCACTTCATCTTTTGTCTACTGTTTATAACTATAAACAAACAAAACTTAAGGAAGGAGGGAAGCAGTTTAACGTAATTGAAACACATTTCTGTGGCATCATGGTCAAGGAAACTGCCCTTGCCCTCCATGCTGTATGCAGATGAAGAGGGTTATTTGGTGGCAGTGCAATGAATTTTTTCCCTCTGCAAATGAAACTCTAAACTTTCTTGATACTGTCTGCTTCTGAGCATCAAAGAGACACATGTTCTATTAATGCTCCTGCTTCAAGTCACTTGTATTGACCTACAAAAGACCAGATCATTTTCTAGTTATCTCCCCAAATGTGGCTGAGATAGGAAGGATATTTCTGTGGTTAAGGCACTGCACTGAAACCCAGGATTCAACTCCCAACTCTGCCACAAACTTCCTTTATGACCACAAGCAAATCACTTAACTTCTCTGTGACTCAGTACCACATCAGTGAAATGAGGATATTTCCTTTCCCCCACGTTTTGTCTCGCTTGTATATTTTGCTTCAAGCCTCTAGGCACTACTGTAATGGAGATAGATAATAATAATCTGGTACCTAGTCAAAGCTACAAAAGTGAATGGGAAGTATACAGAATGTGTGAGGAGAGCAGGTTGAACTAATTTGACTTAAATAAAGGTGGTTTTAAAATATAATTTTACAATAAAATAATAGTTTACTGTCTACATTTGAGTTTTCTTCTTGTAAATATAGCATAATGTATCAAAGGATCCTTATTAATAAAGAATTATTTAACAAACTTCTGACAATCCACCAATCCCCAGCAATTCATGTCTGACCAACAGAATCATACCACCTCCTTCTTATCCCACGACATTCAAAATTCTAGTGAAGGAAGAGATGCAATAATTATTTCAGATATTACTTTGAAGTTTTCCTGCAAAAGAGCCTTACAAATCTTTCACACATCAGTGGAGTGATAATGAAATATATGAAAACTAATGTCTGATCCTTTGATGAAGCAGGCTGAAGCAGGTGCAGAACCCCACTAATCTAAGATATATAAAGCTTATGGCCTCCTTGAAACATGCAAATTAATATATTTTAAATTGTGTTGAACCCAATATTCATGCTCTGTTGAGGGCACTTTACTTTAATTGAATACCTCCCATCCTTAGCATCTAGGAAGTTATGAAGCATAATAAGTGGCACGTGTCTTAAATATATGCCAGAGGTATCACTGGTTTACACTTATAAAATGGTATTCATGGGGGGGAAGGGGAAGTGTAAGCAGCAGTAGACACAATGTATCAATGGACCCACAGCTAATAGTATATATTCCAAATAGCTATAGTTGAACTCACTATTCAAAAACATGCATATAGCAGCATGTACTTCACAATCAGTTAGAGTCAGTCAGGTTACATCATGGGAAACATAACATAATGAAATGTGTCATTTCTAGAACTTCAAAGCAATGAACTTTTAAAAAATTCAGGTAAGAAAAGGCAGAAGTAAGCAGGTAATTGCTAATGTAAAATACAGATTTTTCTGCTTCCCACAAGTGGAGGAGAATAGTTATTATCCCATTGACAGCATTAAATAAATATTTTCAAAGTTCAATTATCTATCTCACATCACTGGAGATTTTTAAGAGCAGGTCAGACAAACACCTGTCAGGGATAGTCTAGATCAGTAGTTTTCAAATTTTTGTACTGGTGACCCCTTTCACATAGCAAGCCTCTGACTGCAACTCCCCCTTATAAATTAAAAACACATTTTTATATATTTAACACCATTATAAATGCTGGAGGAAAAGCGGGGTTTGGGGTGGAGGCTGACAGCTAGTGACCCCCCATGTAATAACCTCACAACCCGCTGAGGTGTCCCGACCCCCAGTTTGAGAATCTCTGAGCTAGATAATACTTAGTCCTGCCATGAGTGCAGGGGACTGGACTAGATGACCTCTCAAGATCCCTGCCAGTCCTATGATTCTGTGATCCTATGTGGATGATTATCATAACATATATTGTCTTGCATTCTTGTGCTGTAGCAGATATTTTAAGATATCAGGTAAGGGCATCATCTGAGATTGGGTTCTGTCAAGACAATTTTATACATCAACACATATGCCATAAGCATATGCTAGTGGTATATTATCAACTGAATGAACAAGGTCTCTTTGGACTGAGCAAGTAAGGAGGTGATGGACCACATATTATCTCCATGTGGATACTCAGTTTATTCTAGGTGAAAAGCACTGCAGCACAGCAATATGGAAGTAGCAAAATAGGACTCATGGAATTATGTCTGAGAGTGAAGAGAAAGTTCCCCAAGTTAGATTCACCAAGTTAGCGGAAGATGAAAGCTGGGATTTCTGAGCAAAATTACTCTCTGGCTATCCAGAAACACAGATGTATCCAGCCTGACACCAAGTCTGCAAACCACCTTGACTACAAGAGAGCAGATGCCCTCAACAGAAGAGCATGGCTGAATGTTTTCCTCATCCTATTACTGTCCATCACCTCCATTTTACCTGAGTTCAGCTTACTGTTGTTTTCTGTCCTCCAGGTCCTAATTTCCTTCAGGCTCTAAAATAGCTGGGAAATAGCATAGTCTGCACTGGATGAGAGACAGAGTTTGGTGTCATTAGCGTTTGGTGTCGTTTCTAGCATTACAGCCCATTCTATATCACAGTTTCCCTCAATGATTTTACATAAAAGTCACATGAGAGAACTGAGATCTGTGGGATTCCATAAATGAAACTTCTCAATGACGAGGAGCTCAATCCAAGAAATTGTGGCCTCTTGGAAGTCGATGATTTCAGTGGGATCAGGATTTCACATCATAACTCTAGAATCCTTCAGAAAAAAACAGTCTATGTCACACAGATAATGGACTACAAGGACTGCTATAGTTTTTATATCTACTTCAGGGGCTGGAGAGTAAAGAAAACCTCCCATTTCTCATCACACACCGTTTCTTTCATCAGCTTCTTTCATCAACTTCTCTTTCTCAAATAAAATAACCCAAGACTTTTGTTATTCCAGAGAATCCCCATATCTCTTTGCCATACGTATTCCCCAGAAGGCTAGTCCAAAGCTGGATACCTCATTATGCTTTCCTGGATGGTGTGCCTGCATCCCAGCCTTATCTATGATGGGATCTAGTGCCTCCCTTTTCTATATGAACCCTATTTTTCCACAGATGTACCTTCTGCCCTTATGGTGTTGACCTCTTCAGAATATACCTCACTTTCTATCCATAATTTCTGTCAACTAGACTTCACCATGTTGCTTCTGCTTTAGTGAGCTGACAGTCAGAAAGAGAACATCATAAAAGTTTCCCTTTTGTATTCCAGTTAAGTATGACCTTTGGATGCTTCTATAGGCTCCTACGTGCAGATTTTATATATATGATCTGCAGGTAGGGGCATATAGAAGCATCCAAAGGTTTTCTTTACTCTCCAACCCCCGAAGTAGATCTATTTGAGCTAATGCTCCCTTCTGGCCTTAAAATTTGTGAATACATGTTCAGAATCTTTTGATGGATTTATGGAGAAGAGCAATAGGATTCCTGTTAGAGGAAGCTTTGTTTATACTTTGTCATAAACATCTTTAGTCTTTGTATCCTCTGAATTTACATTTCAATAATGAACCTCTGCCTCCAGTTTTTAATATCTCCTTTAATAGAAATACTTACGAGACCTCTGAATGGAAGTAGTGACTATGCCTTCATTTTTATTTGCATAGAACCTAGCACATTGTAGACAATTGCAGAAAAAAAAACAACCCTAAAATATATGCAAGTAAAATTGCATTCTCAAATGATACAGACAATTAGGTCCTTCAAGTTATGTCACAAATAGATACTGAAAAAACTATTCATGAACATTCGTTCAAATAACCTCCTTCCAAATTTACTTCAGTAGTAATCCTGACTTTCCATTTGTTTACTGAAAATATCGGTATGACTGTTCCCCATCCTGCCACCCAATATTCACAGAAATTGAAAGCATCACCAATATACTCTTTTAAATATTTAATATACTTTCTTATATTTTTTTCTTATACTTCTTGAGTTTGAAAAACTGCAGATCGTTCCCCTCTATTTGACATTGGTGAGGCCTCATCTGGAGTACTGTGTCCAGTTTTGGGCCCCACACTACAAGAAGGATGTGAAAAAATTGGAAAATGTCCAGGGGAGGGCAACACAAATGATTAGGAGACTGGAACACATGACTTATGAGGAGAGGCTGAGGGAACTGGGATTGTTTAGTCTGTGGAAGAGAAGAATGAGGGGGGATTTGATAGCTGCTTTCAACTAGCTGAAAGGGGGTTCCAAAGAGGATGGATCTAGACAGTTCTCAGTGGTAGCAGATGACAGGACAAGGAGTAATGGTCTCAAGTTGCAGTGGGGGAGGTTTAGGTTGGATATTAGGAAAAACTTTTTCACTAGGAGGGTGGTGAAGCACTGGAATGCATTACCTAGGGAGGTGGTGGAATCTTCTTCCTTTCAAGTTTTTAAGGTCAGGCTTGACAAAGCCCTGGCTGGGATGATTTAGCTGGGGATTGGTCCTGCTTTGAGCAGGGGATTGGACTAGATGAACTGCTGAGGTCCCTTCCAAACCTGATATTCTATGATTTGAAACTAAAAGAGAAAGAGAGAGACTTTTATGGATCAAAGCTCAGCACATTACATTACATGCAAAGTCATTTCAAATCACATGGGTCGTGATGTGAAAGGATTTTAGGTTATTCCTGAGCTGGCTGTTACACATGAAAGAAGTGTGAAATTTCTGAATAAATGCATCTATTCATATGGCATCTTATGCTTTATTGGCAAGAAGCTATAGTGGAGCGACATACCAGTCTTGAACTAACTGTTTAACTATGAGGAAGAACTATGCATAACTTGAACCTGCAACTTGATCTAAATGTAGAAACCATATAGGGAGAAGTTCTGTTGTTCATTCTAACACAATGAACAATGGAGTTCAGAAAGGCCTTGTATAAAATGGTAATTTGATTTGTTGCTGACAGCAGTTGTCCCCACTGTGGTGTTCAGTGACCACTCAGTGCTTAGGGCGCTTTAAAGAGATCTGCATTATTCTGTGTCTGTTTTCAACTCAATGACCATAACAACAAGAGCTCCATAGCACCCTCCCTTGACTCTGTCTGGGAAGCTAAGCCCTTAAAGGCACAGTACTGTTTAATAACTGAGGCCTAGCAGGCTTACTTTAGTTGTAAGCATTACCAGTGTATAGTGGGTAAAGTTTCATGAATTGCGAGAAAGATTTGTTATATACAATTATTAAGAATAAATTTAAGCAGAAAGGGTTTAGCAATACCGTTCAAGGACTATGTTAAGATTATGACTGGTAAACAAGAGTATAAAGGTCTGGCATCACTGCAAAAATTCTTCTGCCACAGTGATGGTAAAAGTGCCTTTTTCTCCCTCAAGCCTCTTTTTGAGAGCCCCCAAAAGGGTGATGGGCAGAATGGTCCATCCTCTTATCATTTTGCCTATCAATTAGACCTAATTTCCAAAGCACCAATTTTTAACATTGATTTCTGCTCTCCTACATCACTGTGGCAGAAGAATTTTTGCGGTGATGCCAGACCTTTATACTCCATTGGGGATCCTTGACCATCATCACAGCACCAACAAAGGCTCCAGCATGATACATGTGAGATCCTGCTCTGTCTTCCCCTTCCTCATGTGTCCCTTTCCATCCCCCCCCAACTATCTTCCCTCTGTCCTATCTCTCTTTTTCTCTGCTTTCCACCTGATCCTTAGATCAACTGCATTGCATGGCACCAGCATAGTGAGATGAGGCAGCCCATCCACCCCTGCTCAGCCTCAGAAGGATCTAAGAGGGACTTGACCAGACCAGCTAACTGACCAGGGAAGCAAGCCAGGGTCCTGAGCAACAGCAGTTGTGGCTGACCTGCCAGCCTAAAGTATCTCCCTGTGACTGACCAGCCACCCTGTATCCTGAGAATTTTAACATAAGCAGTATTTCCCCCACCTTTACTATGCTATCTCTCCCTCCCTTTGAGTCTGCTTTCTAAAAAGCAGGAAAGTGACTATCATTCCTGACTCAGAACTGAACAACAGAACTAACCGTTTCTTCCCCACTCAGGAGGACTGTTTGACAGAATAAGAGACGCTAACCAATATTCACCTGGCAGGTCTGAAGCTTATCACTCAATTTCAGTTTCAATACTTTTGCCTTGTTTTGATTCTTCTCCTTTTGTGTGTTTTAATCAGTAAACTTCTAACTTTTGTCATGAATTTTCCAGTGTATTTGCCATGGTACTAGGCAGGCTGAGTTCTCTGTATATTAAACCCAACACCTTGTTTAAGACCATATAATATTGGACAGTGTCAGGTTTCTGTTAACACCTTTGACTCATTGAGTTCATATATTCCTTCTAAATTAATTCAACAGTCCCCAATATCACATCTTCCCTTCCAAGCCAAAACTAACACTAAAAAGAAAACATTAATTAAACACACAACTACAAATGCTTATGTCCAGCCTCATAACTAAACTTGTTAACATGTTCAGTTAGTCTATGAAGTGCCCTGTGCTATCATTTGGACCTGTCAGGCTCCCCTGGAATATCAGCTCGACATAGCCACTTGTTCTGGTTGTTCCATATCTTAGGGCTCCATTGTCTCAACCAGTTGTGATTGTTGCCCTCTTGGGCAAAACAGTAGACTCATGCCCCTTATCTTCATCCCTTTGGGGATTTGGAGATGGTGGGGCCTATTCCTCTGAAGTATGTGTCTGGCTGAGGTTCCAACCTCATTTGATCATGGGGCAACTTCTTGTGACACCATTGCTGTTTGTGACAGCTGTTTCCCATCACAGAGATGCACAGTGTCATTTTTATGAAGTGGTGGTGGTTCCCTGGCTCTCAAATCATATTGATTTGTTTATTTTACTTAATCTTTCTCATGTCTCTCTTTCGTAGTTGTCAAGGTTCCTCCTCCACTCTGAACTCTAGGGTACAGATGTGGGGACCTGCATGAAAACCTCCTAAGCTTACTTTTACCAGCTTAGGTTAAAACTTCCCCAAGATACAAATTAATTTTATCCTTTGTCCTTGGAATATCCACTGCCACCACCAAACTCTAACTGGGTTTACTGGGAAACATAGTTTGGACACGTCTTTCCCCCAAAATCCTTCCAACCCTTGCACCCCACTTCCTGGGAAAGGTTTGGTAAAAATCCTCACCAATTTGCATAGGTGACCACAGACCCAAACCCTTGGATCTGAGAACAATGAAAAAGCATTCAGTTTTCTACAAGAAGACTTTTAATAGAAATAGAAGTAAATAGAAGTAAAGGAATCACCCCTGTAAAATTAGGATGGTAGATACCTTACAGGGTAATTAGATTCAAAACATAGAGAATCCCTCTAGGCAAAACCTTAAGTTACAAAAAAGATACACAGACAGAAATAGTCATTCTATTCAGCACAGTTCTTTTCTCAGCCATTTAAAGAAATCATAATCTAACGCATACCTAGCTAGATTATTTACTAATCTAAATTCTAAGACTCCATTCCTGTTCTATCCCTGGCAAAAGCAGCATACCGACAGACACAGACCCTTTGTTTCTCTCCCTCCTCCAAGCTTTTGAAAGTATCTTGTCTCCTCATTGGTCATTTTGGTCAGGTGCCAGCGAGGTTACTTTTAGCTTCTTAACCCTTTACAGGTGAGGGTTTTTTTCCTCTGGCCAGGAGGGATTTTAAGGGGGTTAACCCTTCCCTTTATATTTATGACGGTAGTATTCTGGATTCTTTGTCTCTATGTCTATAGTTGCCAGAGCACTGTTCACTCTCCATAAGCTTCATTCTGTACTGGGTGACTTCAGTTGCTTGGTAAATTCTAAATACTTGGGAATGGTTAATTCTAGATCTTCCAGAAGTCTCTCTCTGAGTTTTTTGTTCCAGCTTCTAATGATGAGTTGGTCTTTTGTCAGGGAATCAGGCTCTTCAGCCTTAGATCAGTCACATTCCTTCTGTACCCTCTGAAAAAAAACGTATCTTCCATATGTTTCATTCTTACAAGGAATAAAATATACATGCACTTTCTGTACTACAGTTTCATAGTACATTTAACTGCCCGAGTTAACTAAAAACAATTTAAAACATCAAGTGCTTCAGAACCAGCCACTGTCAGAAATAAGGCTACCTTCTGATTGTCTGATCAGGGAATAACTCCTCAAGAGGATTTTTATGGGAATTTCCTCCCTGATAGCTAGCTTGTAATGGTTATTCTGGGGAAGGGGATAGTCCATCCTATTGCCAGCAACGGTTCTTCTTCCTAATGCAGATGAGGCCAAAGAGATGGGGGGCGGGATGTTAGTGCCTTCATGTTAAATTAGGTTACCCCAGCAGAAATATGGGCGGAACTGAGACAGGGAGTCCAATGGTTTAATGGAAGAGAAGTGCAATCATCCAGTACCTGGAAGGAAGATGCAGCATTCAAGTGGAACAAAAAGCAACCCTGGCTTGACCTGTATTGCTCTCTCAGGATCCAAATAGCACGAAGTGCTAAAGAAAATTGTTTGTAAGTCTTTTATTCTCTCTTTATCTATTTGCTGTAACTAAACATTCTGCTGTTCTACCAAAGGGTATTGACCAGGTTTCAGTAATACGCTTCTTGTAAAAATCCACATGTATTTCACATTTTCTCTATTGTGTTTAGCGTTGTACATTGTCTAAAATAATTGCCATGATACTTGCAGGCCTCAGTAGCTGCTCTGTTAAAGAGAGCTCACCCAGGTGGGCCACTACAGACAGTGAAGTTTGCTTCGCATTAACAGAACAGGAGAGTGTTTGGATTATAGCCCCTGCACCTTAAGGATACCTCTGTTTTATGCATATGGCAAGCCGAAGGGATTTATGAGAAGTCTTGGACTTCTGTTGAAGGCTTCTGGCAGCCTAAGGGAGAGCAAGGGCTCTATCTGCAACTAGGGTGATTGGATGAGAAGTCAGTTATATTTTATTTTACATTATTTGACCACAGAAACAATATATTCTGTTTTAAGTACAGATTCCCCCGGCTGGATGGCCTTTTCTTGTTTATAAACTGTATCAAGTTCTTACAACGATTAAAAATGTTGAAGATATGGGGAGAGGTGCCTAAAAAATAAGTGTCCTATCTGGCACTTAATCACCTGAGTAGTGGGCTGTAATTCTCTTTCAGGAGATGGAGCGTTTTGAAATGGTACTGCTAATTTGAGTGGAATATCAGGACGTCAGTCACACATCCATAGTGCCACTTCGCTGGGTCGGCATCATGCGTCTGTAAGGAATTGAACTGGCAATGAAAATGACTAAAACAGCTGGAAATACAGTGGGTTGTTATAAGTCTATATCAGCTAAGGTGTGGGAGCCATCATATTTATGTATATTTTAAACATGAGAGAGTTAAGGAATAAGAAAGCAGTTTTGTTTGTAGTTACTAACCAAAAGCAATATGCTTGAAGCTATAATGTCTGCATGGTATTTAATTCCACTGTCTATGCAGACCAGCCCTCAGAGATTATATAAAATAGCTCATTGAAAAGGTCATTTTTGAATGTATTTTCATACTGTGGATAATCAAAACAGAGCAGAACAGATTTTTTATAAGAAAACAGATACTAAAAAGTGTTGATGGGGATGTGAGTGGTTCTAATGAAATGCCACTAATGCTATTTGGACTGGAAAATAGACTTGTGCAGGATCTAATGCTTCACTCTAGGTAACACTGGATTTTGTGGCTCACCAGCTGCTAGCCACATCAGTAGTGTGTCTCAGGCACAGTACAGTAATTAAAACACACTGGTTTTGCTCTCTGGTGATCCATATATAATCCTTCTGAATTTTCAAAGTTCTAAAGAAGTCTGTTTCATTGCTGCATAACTTTCAATGCTTGCTTTTCTCTAAAAGTAACCCTAACTTTAAACTTCAAGACTAGCATCTGTGTGTTTTTGAGACTACAACAATGTTCTCATGCGTGTTTTCCCCTATATATATTTACAGCCTTAATTTCGGGTTAATCACTTTTTTTATTTGAATGAAAATGCTCTGTACAAATGGCCTCCTGCCTCACTGAAATCAACAAGGCCCTGTGAAGTTGCAGGACTCTGAATGCTCAGAGCAGTTTCCAGAATTGGTTGCCTCAGTGTGTGTGTTTCAGTTTCTGGAATAATATGGAAGAGAGGAAAAGGAGGAGAAGGAAAAAATCACACAACTTTTAAGTTTACCAAACTTTTCCTTACTTTTTTATGCTTATACCAGTCAGTATTTTAGGTGCACTTGAATGACTAATGAGAGTGGTATTTGGCCTCTTTGAATTATGGAGAGATGAATTTATTCAAATATAACCACAATAAATCTGAACTTTTAACTCAAGTCTTCATGGAGCTTTGGAAATATCAGTTTAATTGTTTATTCTGTCCATCTCCACCTCTATGCACTTCCCTGGTTTAATCAGGACTGGAAACAAAAATATCAAAATAAGAAAAAAAATAGCAAGATGTACCAGAAATCTAACTAGAATTCTGGCTCTCCTAAGATTTCCAGTTAGATTTCCTGACCAAAACAGGCCAGAAAAGCTTCATATACACATCCCAATTTTTGAATGTTAATTTGAGTTGAAACTTCCAAGATTTCAAGGTTTGCTCATCACTAATTTAGATCATTAAAAAAATTTCTGCCGTCAGCACTTTGTGGATAAATAGCAAAATTTCTCCTCTTTTTAGACTGAAAGTTAATTTAGTTTAACTGTATTTTCTGAAGAGTTAGCAAGAAGAGCTTGCAACAGCTTTCAAATTTAGCTCCATTATTCTAGCAATATCACACTAAAGCCAAAAAATAGAAGTTATGGCCAATGAACTGGTCATAGTGGATAGATTTGTGTTTAGTTCAGGAAAAGGTCAAAGACAGATGTTTTCTTGAATAAAGAATGACATTAGGTGCCTAAGTATATGATAATAGTGGCATTAAAAATGCAGATAGATAAGTCTTGAACACAAGTAAGTTGCCAAGTGGGGTGATTTTACAGACTAGCAAGAAGCAGGACACCACACCAAAAATAAATAAATAAATTTCAGATAAAAAGTATTTACTTCAATGAACATTTGATCTGTTTCCCCTTTCTTAAGAAGAAAGAGTCATTTTCCAAACTCTGGCTTTTAAGCTTCCCATTTGCAGTTCGCTGAAACGGGCCAGCATGAATCACAAAGAGCCAATTTCTGGAAAGTGTTGCCATGCCAGCAGTGGCAGTCACGTTTCTTTAATATTTTCACTAACCTTATTTCCCCTGTGAGAAAAATAACTGCTGCTGTTTGTTCAAACTTGGCAGCCATGATAGGACTAGCTGTCAGACAGCCTCAGCTCCCCTTGCTAATTTCAAGCTCTGTTGAGCAGTACTGCTGTGGAAAGGCTATCACTCAACATTTAGTAACAGCTCCAGCAGGGGGTGAAAAAACCTTAAGGAAATCTATAGATACTGCTGATCAGAGGGAAAAATACTGGTGCTTTTAATGGAAGAATTCACTGTTATTCACTTCATTACTTTAAACAAAACAACTAACTAGAATCTATGCTAAAATACTGCAAGCACCAGCTGCCCAACACTTGTTAACATACTGTCCAGAGTCAGATTAGATAGCACAACGTAATTAGAAGTTTGAAAGAGAATTCTGAATGGCAACTGTTCTGGCTGGTGCAACTATTAACTCTATAATTTCCTGGCCAGTGTAAAATGATCTGGATAGCGCTGTTTCAGAAGGACACAGGTGGATTAAAGATTAGGTTTACAAATTAGGAAGAACTTAATAATAAATCTACACAGCAACAGATGAAATTAGTTACCGTCGCTTCCAAGTTCTTTTCTAATTCATTAGATGGCCTAGATTAAATGTGATATTATTTCTGGTGTCCATGTGGAGCACTCCAGAGAGGAACTCAATCAGCAATACTGTGTATGGTGAACATACATCAGTATGATATGGAATTGGAAAGGTTACAATGTTTATTCCATTCTAGGGATTCTAGATTGAGGACTAAAATATGTAAATAGTGGTCACTCATATGCACACAAAAAGTGGGAGTGTGCTAATAAAGTTTGTGGATGATACAAAGCTGGGAGGTATTGCCAGTTTAGAGAAGGACCGGATATCATACAGGAGGATCTGAATGACCTTGTAAACTGGAGTAATAGTAATAGGATGACATTTAATAGGAGAAGTGTAAGGTTATGCATTTAGGGATTAATAACAAGAATTTTAGTTATAAGCTGGGGACACATCAATTAGAAGTAACGGAGGAGGAGAAGGACCTTGGAGTATTGGTTGATCATAGAATGACTATGAGCTGCCAATGTGATATGGCTGTGAAAAAAGCTAATGTGGTCTTGGGATGCATCAGGAGAGGTATTTCCAGTAGGTATAAGGAGGTTTTAGTACCGTTATACAAGGCACTGCTGAGACCTCACCTGGAATACTGTGTGCGGTTCTGGTCTCCCATGTTTAAGAAGGATGAATTCAAACTGGAACAGGTACAGAGAAGGGCTACTAGGATGATCTGAGGAATGGAAAACTTGTCTTATGAAATGAGACTCAAGGAGCTTGGCTTGTTCAGCCTAACTAAAAGAAGGTTGAGGGGAAATATGATTGCTCTCTATAAATATTATCAGAGGGATAAATACCGGAGAGGGAGAGGAATTATTTAATCTCAGTACCAATGTGGACACAAGAACTCATGGATATAAACTGGCCACCAGGAAGTTTAGACTTGAAATTAGACAAAGGTTTCTAACCATCAGAGGAGTGAAGTTTTGGAATATCCTTCCAAGGGAAGCAGTGGGGGCAAAAGATCTATCTGGCTTTAAGATTAAACTCAATAAGTTTATGGAGGAGATAGTATGATGGGATAGAAAAGGTGGGGGAGTAGCACTGTATGTAAGGGAGCAGTATGACTGCTCAGAGCTCCGGTACGAAACTGCAGAAAAACCTGAGTGTCTCTGGATTAAGTTTAGAAGTGTGTGCAACAAGAGTGATGTAGTGGTGGGAGTCTGCTATAGACCCCCGGACCAGGGGGATGAGGTGGATGAGGCTTTCTTCCGGCAGCTCACGGAAGCTACTAGATCGCATGCCCTGATTCTCATGGGTGACTTTAATTTTCCTGATATCTGCTGGGAGAGCAATACAGCGGTGCATAGACAATCCAGGAAGTTATTGGAAAGCGTAGGGGACAATTTCCTGGCGCAAGTGCTAGAGGAGCCAACTAGGGGGGGCGCTTTTCTTGACCTGCTGCTCACAAACCGGGTAGAATTAGTGGGGGAAGCAAAAGTGGATGGGAATCTGGGAGGCAGTGACCATGAGTTGGTTGATTTCAGGATCCTGACACAGGGAAGAAAGGTAAGCAGCAGGATACGGACCCTGGACTTCAGGAAAGCAGACTTCGACTCCCTCAGGGAACGGATGGCCAGGATCGCCTGGGGGACTAACTTGAAGGGGAAAGGAGGCCAGGAGAGCTGGCTGTATTTCAAGGAATCCCTGTTGAGGTTACAGGGACAAACCATCCCAATGAGTCGAAAGAATAGTAAATATGGCAGGCGACCAGCTTGGCTTAATGGTGAAATCCTAGCGGATCTTAAACATAAAAAAGAAGCTTACAAGAAGTGGAAGGTTGGACATATGACCAGGGAAGAGTATAAAAATATTGCTCGGGCATGTAGGAATGTTATCCGGAGGGCCAAATCGCACCTGGAGCTGCAGCTAGCCAGAGATGTCAAGAGTAACAAGAAGGGTTTCTTCAGGTATGTTGGCAACAAGAAGAAAGCCAAGGAATGTGTGGGCCCCTTACTGAATGAGGGAGGCAACCTAGTGACAGAGGATGTGGAAAAAGCTAATGTACTCAATGCTTTTTTTGCCTCTGTTTTCACTAACAAGGTCAGCTCTCAGACTGCTGCGCTGGGCATCACAACATGGGGAAGAGATGGCCAGCCCTCTGTGGAGATAGAGGTGGTTAGGGACTATTTAGAAAAGCTGGACGTGCACAAGTCCATGGGGCCGGACGAGTTGCATCCGAGAGTGCTGAAGGAATTGGCGGCTGTGATTGCAGAGCCATTGGCCATTATCTTTGAAAACTCGTGGCGAACCGGGGAAGTCCTGGAGGACTGGAAAAAGGCTAATGTAGTGCCAATCTTTAAAAAAGGGAAGAAGGAGGATCCTGGGAACTACAGGCCAGTCAGCCTCACCTCAGTCCCTGGAAAAATCATGGAGCAGGTCCTCAAAGAATCAATCCTGAAGCACTTGCATGAGAGGAAAGTGATCAGGAACAGCCAGCATGGATTCACCAAGGGAAGGTCATGCCTGACTAATCTAATCGCCTTTTATGATGAGATTACTGGTTCTGTGGATGAAGGGAAAGCAGTGGATGTATTGTTTCTTGACTTTAGCAAAGCTTTTGACACGGTCTCCCACAGTATTCTTGTCAGCAAGTTAAGGAAGTATGGGCTGGATGAATGCACTATAAGGTGGATAGAAAGCTGGCTAGATTGTCGGGCTCAACGGGTAGTGATCAATGGCTCCATGTCTAGTTGGCAGCCGGTATCAAGTGGAGTGCCCCAAGGGTCGGTCCTGGGGCCGGTTTTGTTCAATATCTTCATAAATGATCTGGAGGATGGTGTGGATTGCACTCTCAGCAAATTTGCGGATGATACTAAACTGGGAGGAGTGGTAGATACGCTGGAGGGGAGGGATAGGATACAGAAGGACCTAGACAAATTGGAGGATTGGGCCAAAAGAAATCTGATGAGGTTCAATAAGGATAAGTGCAGGGTCCTGCACTTAGGACGGAAGAACCCAATGCACAGCTACAGACTAGGGACCGAATGGCTAGGCAGCAGTTCTGCGGAAAAGGACCTAGGGGTGACAGTGGACGAGAAGCTGGATATGAGTCAGCAGTGTGCCCTTGTTGCCAAGAAAGCCAATGGCATTTTGGGATGTATAAGTAGGGTCATAGCGAGCAGATCGAGGGACGTGATCATTCCCCTCTATTCGACATTGGTGAGGCCTCATCTGGAGTACTGTGTTCAGTTTTGGGCCCCACACTTCAAGAAGGATGTGAATAAATTGGAGAGAGTCCAGCGAAGGGCAACAAAAATGATTAGGGGACTGGAACACATGAGTTATGAGGAGAGGCTGAGGGAGCTGGGATTGTTTAGCCTGCAGAAGAGAAGAATGAGGGGGGATTTGATAGCTGCTTTCAACTACCTGAAAGGGGGTTCCAAAGAGGATGGCTCTAGACTGTTCTCAATGGTAGCAGATGACAGAACGAGGAGTAATGGTCTCAAGTTGCAGTGGGGGAGGTTTAGATTGGATATTAGGAAAAACTTTTTCACTAAGAGGGTGGTGAAACACTGGAATGCGTTACCTAGGGAGGTGGTAGAATCTCCTTCCTTAGAGGTTTTTAAGGTCAGGCTTGACAAAGCCCTGGCTGGGATGATTTAACTGGGAATTGGTCCTGCTTTGAGCAGGGGGTTGGACTAGATGAACTTCTGGGGTCCCTTCCAACCCTGATATTCTATGATTCTATGATTCTATGATAACATGATTTTGGTAATTAATTGATCTTTAAATATTCACGGTAAATGGGATTTTAGATGGGGTGGGATCTGAGTTACCCAGAAAAGAATTTTATGTAGTATCTGGCTGATGAATCTTGCCCATATGCTCAGGGTTTAGCTGATCGGCATATTTGGGGTTGGGAAGGAATTTTCCTCCAGGGCAGATTGTAAGAGGCCCTGGAGGTTTTTCGCTTTCCTTTGTAGCATGGGGCACGGGTCACTTGCTGGAGGATTCTCTGTTCCTTGAAGTCTTTAAAGCATGATTTGAGGACTTCAATAGCTCAGACATAGGAGAGGTTTTTCACAGGAGTGGGTGGGTGAGATTCTGTGGCCTGCGTTGTGCAGGAGGTCAGACTAGATGATCATAATGGTCCCTTCTGACCTTAATATCTATGAATCTATGATTGGTGAATCACTGCACAGTATAATATTCCCAGTGGATTTTTTGCCAGGTGTCCAGGGAATTATGAGGTTGTGGATGGACATGCCAAGCAGATTCAGAGATATGAATCATAGAATCATAGAATATCAGGGTTGGAAGGGACCCCTGAAGGTCATCTAGTCCAACCCCCTGCTCGAAGCAGGAAAATTAATTGAATTAATGAATTAATACATATCTGCAAAAACTGAGCATTGAGGTCACAAAAGAAAGCATATTACTTCTAGGATAAATAATGGCATAGAGTGTACAAATAGCACATCTGAAAAAAAAATACAGAGGCCACATCTACATATGGCTCTCCCTGGAAAGGGCATAATGTGACAGTAAGATTAATAACCTGGATTACCACCTCTGGAAAAAATCTCCTTGTACAGAAAAATAAACCACCTATATCCAGCAGCAAGGCTTCTTTTCCTCAGGGCTGAGGAGAAGGTAGTTCCAGTCATAAATACCATTTGACAATTGTTCCAGGGTAGAGATCGAAACTTGTATGATTTCTGCCACGTAAGACTTTATATCATTAGCCTACAATCCACTGTCTCAAATTGAGTATGTACTAATGTTAATCTGCAAAGTCTTTAGAAAAGTTCATGCCAAGAACAGAGCTGGATGAATAATGGATTTTTCAGTTTGTTGGAGTTTCGGGGAAAAAAATTGTTTGAGTTAAATTCATTGTCATTCATAGTCATTCATGATGGCGATGGACAGTAATTTTGTAAACCCTTTGCTTGATAGTTGTAAAAATGCTGGAAGTCGAAACTAAATGTTTGGGTTAAAAGAAAATGTTTTGACTTTTTTGGTTCAGTTGAAAATATTTGTTGAGTTCAACATGAATTTGCAAACAATTTTGGTTGACCAGAAACTGCCTCTTTTGGTAAGTAAGCTATTCATTTTTAAAAAATCACCCACTTTTAGCCAAGAGGCTATATGTTATATGAAACATAGAAGGCAGGGTAGACAGTTATGAAGCACAAGATTTCAGATTTCTTGGTGTTGACACACAGTTGTTCATTGTTGTAGATTGACTCCTAGATTTTACATATGTATAGAATGATTGGAAGGCAATTCTTGAATACTCGGAGCGTCTCTGCCATCTAAGTAACCTCTCATAGTCAATAATATTACAAGCTGCTGGGAAGTTCAGCACAATCAATGTGTCCAGCTGATCCTGTACTGAAACAAGCAGGAGACAATTTGACATTAGAAAGATCTCCACTTCAAAGGATGACTGTAGATCAGATTGGAACATAGTAATATGCCACTGTTATTCAAATGCATCTGGAATTGATTAGTCACCACTTTTTCAATCTCCTTCCTCATAATCGAGAGGTTCGAGTCTGGAAAGTATTTTGCAAGCACTCTAGTATCAAGAGATGGTTTCTGGAGGACGGCTGAAATCAAATGGTTGACATCCTACACACAGTAAGTGAATAACTCATAATACCCATCAATAATAGCAGTGTAATATCTATGGCTGAGAACATGTAACATCGCTTGAATTTTAGTCATAGCTGCTTCAGTATGTCTGTATAAGATCCCTGTAAGAGGATGGTCAGATTCCAGACTCAGGGAAAATGGGAGAAATCAAACTCACAAAGCAATTACTCCTCATTGAGCACTAGCCGTAAGTGAAGTCAAAAGTTTTCAAGTTCAGCTGCTTTTCAATTATTAGTATGTAAAAATAGAAGAGGCTTACATTTATGGTTTTCAGGGAGGAAAGTATATTTTATTCTAATTAATATCTCAAAAAAGATTGAGAGATTGTGTTCATACTTTTAAAAATAAAATCAATTTGTCCTGAGTCTAAGTGACCAAAGTGTCAGCTCAAAATAACAATTTTCCAGGAAGTTAACTTCAAGTGGAAACAGGAGATTATAATTAAAAGTAATCTTGTAACCTTAACTATAGAGTTGTCTAGAATACAACATGGCTAAAACATGTAAAAGGAAATTATGTTTTGTTTTACAAAAGTAAAGCAAACAGAAACAATTCATGGCTCTGTTGGACAGCCACAGAAATATTAATGTACAGGAAAAGCCACATTTGTTTAACAAGAGAAAAAACTCTGGCTATCAAAGCTCTTCTTTTATTTCAAGATAAGTGGCATTAAATGATAGTAATGCAAGCCATATTTCAGATAGCCCAAAAGGAGATCTTTCCCCATCATTCATGATGGAAACAGGAGGGGTTTGTATTTCAATCCAAGGAATTCTCAAAAATGTGTCCATCCCATACTATTACTTGGGACATAAATGCTTATTTTTTTCCTCTTTGGTATTCCTTTCCCTTTATTCTTGTTTCTTCCTTGCAAATTGATATTGCTTTCAAAGTACCTAAAGTATCTAACAAGGGCAGTGTGATCCAAAAGTGTTATTGCACAACAACTGCAGGAATGACAAAATAGCCTACAAGCCTAGGACATAATATAAATAGACCAAAGCTCCCCTCTGGTGGAAAAGATTAGACACACATTAATAACGAATGGCTAAATTTTGCCCTCTGATATGACAGCACAACTGCTATTGAAATCAGAAAGAGTTGTCTTCCAGGAGTTGTCAGAAGGCTCAATTTGTCTTCCAATACATTTCATAGCCCCAACCATTTTTGAATAGTATTATAATTCTCTAAAAATTGCTGTAAAATTCAAAGGGAACAGGGATGACAATTGAAATCACTTTAGTCAGTAGTGACAATTGTCTTAGCATTGGAAATTTTGACCTTGAACAATCACACATGGATCCTCAGGCACTACCCAAGTTTAAATGTGACTGAATTTATTATGCAAAATAACACTCATTTTGCCATTTTCTTCCTAAAATCCAGCATCTCAAAGGTAAGAAACATAGCAGAGAAATACTATTGAGACTCCCCATTCTCTTTAGAATTATACAGCATGCTTGCTTTATGATGTGCAAAGAAATAGGAGCAGAGGGAACAAATGGAAAACTAATATATGATAATGGTTTTGGTAGGTATCTTGGATAATTATGGGTTGTTGTTTTCTCCATATCTGATGCTATCGTATTATTTCACTGCCAGTTTGTAAGTGGCACAACTAAGCAAATATTAAGATGATGTCTGCAGTTCACTTATACAAATGCTGAGCATAAGATCACCTGAACTAAATCTGTTTAAACCTCAGAAGTAATGAGATAGCAAACATAGTATTATGGAAAATTCAAATGCTATTTCCATCCCACGGAGTTCAGAATTACATTATGCAGAGAATATAATTAACTCCACTGTATTTTATCTTAGAGCAGTAGGTTAAAAGTGTAGGATTCATTCATTAGTATAAACAGAACTAAAGTACTGACGTATTAAGTTAACTAAAACATCAGCAGAAACTGAGTTATAGGGTAGCCATGTAGAGGAAATTCACGCAGTCATATATCCAGGGAGTTGTGTGAACTATAATTAAAACAACAAACTAGAAATTAATAGAGGAATCTGGAAGGTGACAAAGATGTTTAACTCACTGGTTTAAGAAAGAAACGGCAGGTAAAACTGAGATGAAGAGGAGGCTTTTTATAAGAAATAATCTGTCAGTGAGGTTGTGCAAATTCAAGGCCTTAAAAAGTTCAAAAAGGAGAATAAGAATCTGATGTCCTCATGATAAACTGACAAGACCCGTGCTGAAAAGAACAATATTTTCAGAACATTCCAGTATATTCTTGTGAAGAAAATGCAGTCAAGAAATTCAATAGCTTAGACATTTCTAGTAAAACCTAGTGGCTCTAAAACCAAGATCAGCACTGGATCCCTCAAGGAAACAAAAAGACAGGACATCCTTGAAATATTTCTGAAGGAATTATACAAACCCTTTTAAGAATCTTTCCCCCAAAGCAGGCAACGTAATGAAAGGGGTGTGGGAGAAGAATATCTAAAACATAGTTTTCAACAAAGATGACAACATGTACCCAACCAATAAACAAAGCTTGAAAACCTGTACATTGAAACTTCTTTTTCCACTGGTTCTGACCAATAGAGAATGATAGAGATGCTATATTTACTATATTAACTATTTCATGTGGTGAGAGGGAAGTGAAAATATTTTCAGAAAACATTCTCTACTAACTATACAGTTTGGAAACCCTAGCATTACCCATATGGTTCAGGCCTAGTAACCTACAGAGGATGAAGCAAGATTTCACCTTTATTAAGTTTCCTAACACAGAAACAACAGAATCTGAATGTACCTTCTGTGTTGTTTTTTGCATTAAAGCAAAATCTTGAACTTCATATATTTTTATTCAAGTATTTTACGCAACACAGAAACCAGAGCCTACTGTAAACTGCAGTGTGTCACTATTTGATTTGTCCCTCTCGGTAAGTCCAGACTCTTGTCTTGAAAAATGTAGGATGATCGTTGGTCTTTATAGACTCACCCCATCTCCTTACACAATACAGTCATGTGCTCCACACATCATCCAGATATTCATAATAGGCTTAAGTAATGGGGCCCTTTTTCAGGGCCCAAACCTCTTTCATGAATAATCAATTTCTCAAATAATGGTAAGCCAAATACAATCAATATAACCTGAGATATTACTCATTTTCATTCATTCACAACCACATCTTGCTACTGTAAAGAAAGTACAAAGAAAGTTATGCAGTAGGACCTGGAGATTATTTTTATTTTCTAGCAATATAAAAAGATAAAGTGTTTTTTCTTAGAAATTCATCTCTTGAAATATTTAAGGCTTCCATAGCTTGATGTATCCATCCTGCCAATCTGTGTGTAGTAGTGTATTGAATTCAGCACCAGTTCTAAGGGTCATTGCCAAAGCTGACAAAATACTACATTTCATTGTCAATCAGAAGATTTCTCCATTAGTCTATTTGGGATTTGAATTCACAGGACATCTGTGCTGTATCTCATTCTTCATTCTATCCTATTCCCAGATGTAGGACTAGCTCCAAAGCTCTTTAAAGTCAATGGGAGTCTTTCATGTGACTTCAATGGGTTTTGAATCAGGCCCTTTTGGTTTGTCCCTTTGTGGACCCATTCCCATACTTTTAAAGCAGACAAGATGGAAACAGGACATGCTCGTCCCTGTTATACCCTCAGGAGAGTGATGAGAAATAGCTTCCCAGTCACAAGAGGAAGCTGCAGCTAGAGCCTCCAAGGGCCTGAACTTTGCAATAGCTTGTATAACAGGATGTAGAATAGTCAGCATCAGGTCAGAGGGCAGATCACAGTGACAAAAGATAAGGAAGCTGTCAGTCCTGCAGCCTTGTTTGTAATGCTTCAGATATATGGAATAAAGGTCTGTTACTGTAAAGCCTCAGGGATTTCTGTGTCTTATTGATAGAACCAGAACAAGGACCAATCCTGTGTTGTTCACTCAGATAAGTTCCCACTGACTTCAGTGAGATTTTTATCTTTGTCACAAAAATGGGATCAGATCAACGGAGGAGGCCAGCAAAATGCTGTAAATCTCTAGGAAGTTTATCAGAAACAATGAAAGTTTTGCCTGAGTAAGGGCTGGTGTGTCCCCTTAGTGAAATTCCCTAGCACTAATGAGATTATATCATTCTGGGCTTTTCCATCGTTACGTTCCATACGTGCCACATAGTTGCTGACCAATGGTGTAAATTCACTTCAACAGTGTGGGCCAGATCCTCAGTTATTGTAAACTGGTGTAAATACACTGACTTTGACAGAGCTGTCCCAGTTTACACCAGCTGAGGATCTGTCCCTTTATCTCCATAGGTCTCTCCCATCCCCTCAATCCCCAAACTTGTCTAATAAGCAATAACTTTGTAACAAGAATGTAAAATCCATTAGTCCTTTGCCATTTCTCTTGTACCTTGTTATCTAAAAGCTGTATCAGGAAGGAAAATCAGTCCGGTGTTGATTTTTTTTCTATGAATGAACTGTAAAATAAGCAAAGGGCAGAGACAAAGTAATCATATGCCCTTTCTCCAAGGAGTGTGCCTCATCAAGAGATCAGATGTCAACTTAAATGTGAACTACAGAAAAAATTGACAGTTACTAGTTTCTGCATAGGTGTTTTTTTAGCTTTACCTTACCTGAAATGGAGAAAATAAAAAGCTTAAAAAGAATAATTTATCTAAACTGAGCAAGACAATGCATTTACAAGCATCTAGTTAAATATCACCGTATGAAAGGATAACTTTGAAACTGTTTCTTCATTTTCAAAACATCTTCATTATATTCACTTTAGATTATATAATTGAATACAAAATTGAATCACAGCAGGGAACTGAAGCCAACTTTAAAAAATGAACCTTATTGTTTATTTTATTACACTCTTCACAGAACTTAAGTTGATTTGGAATCTGGCTTCCAACCATCATTTTACTTAATGCCCAATTTATTTCTAAATAACAAATATACTTTACCAAATATATGGATAAATGAAGTGGCTTTTTTGTTTGTTTGCTTTTTTCTGAGCTACAGAGGTCTTATTAATGTGCTTTCAGCATCTTCAATTAGTTTCTCTGACACACCAGAAATACTGGAGAGATTCAATGGTAGTTAAAATAATACTTTTAAATACCATGCATGTTAGCCAAACCCTGTGTGGATTACTGTTTTAAGAATCTATCTTAAAATGAAATGCTACTTTATTCAAATTTAGAATTGATTTTTACAAAAAGAGTTCTTATATTTCCTCCGAACCACACATACACATACTCATTATCAATCTGAGCATAAGAATACAGGGTCTGCTTTTGAGCTTATTTACACTGCTAAGATCAGAAGTCACTTCCCTGAAGTTTTTGGAAATAGACTGGTGTAAAAACCTGTGTGAGAATTAGAATCAGGTCTATAAACTGCACATAAGTAATCCATCAAATCTGGTATCCTCTCTCTGGCAGTGCTCAATAGCTAATGCTTCAGAGGAAGACAAATCTGTTCTTAGGCTCAAATACAGAGCCCAGCATCCAGCCCAAGTAGCTACTGTGCAGCTGCATGTAAGGGGACTAGGGGAAAGAAATCCTCCACTTACTGGAGACTACTCAGCATAATGGCTCCACAGATCCTTCTCTGGTCCCCACAGGAGGGCAAAGAGGAGGGCAGTGGCAGATCTTTGACTCTGTTCTCAGGCCTCCCCAACTCATGCTCCATAATGCTATGGCATGTGAAATTTCAGAAGGTTGGTTTCTTTCTGAGGAAGTCCTGTTCTATATAGGTTCTTATACTGTACTCATCTCTATAGTAGCTGAGTGCCTTGAAGATGGCCTTGAAAATTGGTCCGATAACAGGAAGCTAGCTTTCATTATTTTGCATCTAACTGTATACTTTAGCTTTACAGAGATCAGAATATATTCCTGTCTTATAGACTTCTTCTGAGGATCTAAGGGTAAGTCTATACTACCATTAGACACCCAGGGCTAGCCATGCCAGCTGACTTGGGCTCACAGGTCTCAGGCTAAGGAGCTTGTCATAAATATAAAGGGAAGGGTAAACCCCTTTGAAATCCCTCCTGGCCAGGGGAAAGCTCCTCTCACCTGTAAAGGGTTAAGAAGCTAAAGGTAACCTCACTGGCACCTGACCAAAATGACCAATGAGGAGACAAGATACTTTCAAAAGCTGGGAGGAGGGAGAGAAACAAAGGGTCTGTGTCTGTCTGTAGTCGTCTTGGCCAGGGATAGACCAGGAATGGAGCCTTAGAACTTTTAGTAAGTAATCTAGCTAGGTATGTGTTAGATTATGATTTCTTTAAATGGCTGAGAAAAGAATTGTGCTGAATAGAATAACTATTTCTGTCTGTGTATCTTTTTTGTAACTTAAGGTTTTGCCTAGAGGGGTTCTCTATGTTTTGGAATCTAATTACCCTGTAAGATATCTACCATCCTGATTTTACAGGGGGGGATTTCTTTATTTCTATTTACTTCTATTTTTTATTAAAAGTCTTCTTGTAAAAAACTGAATGCTTTTTCATTGTTCTCAGATCCAAGGGTTTGGGTCTGTGGTCACCTATGCAAATTGGTGAGGCTTTTTATCCAACATTTCCCAAGAAAGGGGGGGTGCAAGTGTTGGGAGGATTGTTCATTGTTCTTAAGATCCAAGGGTCTGGGTCTGTAGTCACCTAGGCAAATTGGTGAGGATTTTTACCAAACCTTGTCCAGGAAGTGGGGTGCAGGGTTTTGGGAAGTATTTTGGGGGGAAAGACGCGTCCAAACAGCTCTTCCCCAGTAACCAGTATTAGTTTGGTGGTGGTAGCGGCCAGTCCAAGGACAACGGGGGGAATATTTTGTACCTTGGGGAAGTTTTGACCTAAGCTGGTAAAGATAAGCTTAGGAGGTTTTTTTTCATGCAGGTCCCCACATCTGTACCCTAGAGTTCAGAGTGGGGGAGGAACCTTGACAGAGCTCTTTAATTGTGGTGTAGACATTTGGGCTTGGGCTGCAACCCAAGCTCTGGGACCCTCCTATCTTGCAGGGCACTAGAGCCTAGGTTCTAGCTTAAGCCCAAATGGCTACACTGCAATTAAGCAGCCCCTTAGCCTAAGCCCCATGAGCCCAAGTTGTCTAGCATGGGGCAGCTGCAGGTTTTTAATTGAAGTAGAGACATACCCTAAATGTATTTTCAATCTACTGCGCAGGTATCATGCTGGTAAAATCTGTCTGCTGCTGCACTTATAACAGAAGAAAAGACAGGTTATGACAAATCCCAGCTTTGGAAAGAGCTATGCATTCTGTTGCCTGTATTTTGCTATACAGCTCAGCTACGCAATCTCCGAATCTCAGCTCCCTGCAAAAGTTTGGGAGCTTGAATGTTTGCTGTGAGACTCGATTACTTTCCATGCCACTAGATAACATAAAAGCTACATCCTGTATGTTTTATGCAGTGTTTAGAAGCTCATTCCTTATACAAAATAATGGAACTATTTCCTTCTAATCTCTTTAAAAGACTCTGTTTTTCAGAAGCTGTGCAGATGCTAGTACTCTGCTGCTGTAGAATCAATACCATAGAAGAGTGGAGAGATAAAACAAGAAATTGAAGGAAAATTTCAGTTGCTTGGAGAAGATCTGATTTTATTTTATTCAGAAAGAAGGCTTTTCTGCTTTTACGTTTTCTTTAAATTTGGGGGAAAAACATCTGTCACACCACGTTAGCGTCTATAGTAAGTTGTAGTTAGGCACTGACTGCTGAGCTGGCTTTAATCTGGATAATGTGAATACTTTTTCACGTTTGCTCATCTGTGTGTGGCCACAAAAAATTAGAGTGCTCCAAATTAAATCTTGACATCTCAAAATCATCATCACTTTTCTCCTATGGTAAATACTGGTAATGACAGAGACCAGGTCTTGTCCCCATTTAAGTCAGTTGGGATTTTGGCTTTTAATTGTATGACTCCAGTCAGCAATTGCAGTTTGGTAGGGTAGACCCATTTTGGACTTAAGTGAGATTCCACACAGCTACAGAGATCTGCACAAGTCAGTTGTAAATCTTTAGTAAAAGGCGAAAGATTTATACGATCTGAAAAGAAACCAGTTGTTTGCAGGATCAGGGTTTATGGCATGAGGATCAGACTTTTACCTCATATGTTCTACTAGAACTTCTGAATAACCTCACTACAAACTGTTGTAGTTTGCAGAGTGATAATAGACATCCTAACATATAACACCCATCCCAGAAAGTATGTACAAAGACTATTTAATCTCTAGATGGTGGGGAAATAGTGAATAATTTCCATGTTGTTTCAAATTCTAATTCACAATTTTGTGCTAATCCACTGTGCAAATCCATATGTATTTTAACAGAATTATGAAATTTGCAAAACTAATCATTAGCAAAAAATGTGAAATCTTGCTTCAACTATTTCACTCAAAATGGTTTTATTTAGGAATTAAAACCTGCACAATGGTACAGATGCTTCACAATATGTGATGACTTTTTCAACATTGAAATTATATTAAAAATGCCTCTGATTTTATGATTTTAGAATGTTCTTGTAAATATTTCCTAAAGCTTAGATGTTTTACTCAGTGGAGCAAATCTTCTCCATAGCACCTGGCCAAAGTAGCTAAACTGGGCACCAGTGTGATGGCTAACATCATTGTACCTCAAGGTTCCATACTAGGTCCCATACTGGGTTTTTTTATATATGTATATTGTGACAGGGCAAGGCCAGATGGCTATAGAAAAGTAGTGGGAGATAGATATATTAGCTCCGGGCAAATCCCTGGTACCAGGATAAGTGAAATGGCAGCTGCTCCAGGTCAATTGAGACACCTGGGGCCAATTAAGAACTTTCCAGAAGGCAGGGATAATGCTAGGTTGATTGGAACACCTGAAGCCAATCAGGGGCTGGCTGAAACTAGTTAAAAGCCTCCCAGTTAGTCAGGTGGGTGTGTATGTCAGGAGCTGTGGGAGGAAGTTGTGCTGTTGGAGAGACTGAGTAGTACACACCATATCAGGCACAAGGAAGGAGGCCCTGAGGTAATGGTGAAGTGGAGCTTGAGGAAGTGAGGGCTGCTGTGGGGGAAGTAGCCCAGGGAATTGTACATGTCATGTTTCTAAAAGGTCAGCTACCATAGCTGATACTATTAGGGTCCCTGGGCTGGAGCCCGGAGTAGAGGGTGGGCCCAGACTCCCCTGCCCCTTTGCTCCCTGATTAATCTCTGAGACTGGGAGACAACAGAGACTGTGCAAGGAAGGATAACTTCTCCTCACCTCCTTCGCTGGCTTATGATAAAAATGGCTCAGTAGACTGTGACCCTTGTCTCTAGAGAGAGAAGGGTTACGTGGAGGGTCACAGTGAACCTCTGAGGCTAGCGAAATCCTCCAGGAAACGCGGGACCCACGGAGGCAAGGAGAAAGCTTTGTCACAGTATAAAATAATTAAATTATATATATTAATTTTAATGATCTGGAAAGGGAGGCAAGTAGTGAGGTAACAAAATTTGCAGCTGACAGAATTATTTAGGTTAGTCAGGATAAGAAAGGACTAGAAGAGGAACTTCAGAGCGATCTAGAATGGCCAGGTGAATTGGCAACACAATGACAAATGATATTCAGTATAGATAAATGTAAAGTGATGCACATTGGAGGGAAAATTTTGAACTACTTATGCACCATATAGGATTTGAGTCAACTTTATTGACTCAAAAAATGGGCTCGGGCATTGCTGTTGGTAACTCAGTGAAACTCAGACCTCCGCTCAATGTGCAGCTGCAGATATATAACTAAACACGATGGCATAATCCGTGGGATGATGAATAATACAAATAATTTTATAATTCCTTAATGTAAATCAATGGTGTGGCACACTGTGTACAGTGCTGTTCACCCTATGTCCAAGAGGATATAGAAGAACTAGAGGGAATTCAGAGAAAGACAATGAGAATGATCAAGGGCATGGGAAAACACTCATATGAAAAGAGATTGAAAAGAATGGGATTGTTATAGAAAGGAGATGAAAAAGAGGGGATATGATAAATGTACATAAGATAACGAATGGTCCCTTCGCCCGTGTCTCTTCCCGCAGCCCCCTTTGGCCTGGAGCGGCAAACCGCGGCCAGTGGGAGCCGCGATCGGCCAAATCTGCAAACACGGCAGGTAAACAAACCAGTCTGGCCCACCAGGAGCTTTCCCTGAACAAGCAGCGGACCGGCTTTGAGAACCACTGGTCTAGAGAAGTTATATCGGGAACTTCTGTTCTCCCTCCCTCCTAACACAAGAATAAGGGGGCACTCAATGAAATTAAAAAGATGGGAAATTCAAAACCAATAAAAGAAAATACTTTTCACATACTATGTAATTAGACTGTGGAACTCACTGCCACAGGATGTCACTAAAGCCAAGAACTTAAGAAGATTCAAAAATGGATTTATGTTATATAGATATCAAGATTATTCATAATACAAACCAACAAAGGGGTTCCATTAGGGTCTCCAAAAAGGCAAGGGGTTGTGGTAAGAATTCTTTACCAGCCCACAAAGAAAAACTGAGGTATTCCAAGATTCCTGCTCCACCTTAATGATTCAAGTAACCTCCATGATCCTAGCTCAAACTTTTCCCAATGGGTACGTCTACACTACGAAATTAGGTCAATATTATAGAGGTCAATTTTTAGAAATTTATTTTATACAGTCAATTGCATATGTCCACACTAAGCGCATTACGTTAGCAGAGTACGTCCTCACTACCATGCCTAGCATCAACTTATGGAGTGGTGCACTGTGGGTAGCTATCATAGAATCACAGAATAGAATCATAAAATATCAGGGTTGGAAGGGACCTCAGGAGGTCATCTAGTCCAACCCCCAGCTCAAAGCAGGACCAATCCCTAACTAAATTATCCCAACCAGGACTTTGTCAAGACTGACCTTAAAAACTTCAAAGGAATGAGAGTCCACCACCTCCCTAGGTAACGCATTCCAGTGCTTCACCACCCTCCTAGTGAAAAAGTTTTTCCTAGTATCCAACCTAAACCTCCCCCACTGCAACTTGAGACCATTACTCCTTGTTCTGTCATCTGCTACCACTGAGAACAGCCTAGATCCATCCTCTTTGTTACCGCCTTTCAGGTAGTTGAAAGCAGCTATCAAATCCCCCCTCATTCTTCTCTTCTGCAGACTAAACAATCCCAGTTCCCTCAGCATCTCCTCATAAGTCATGTGTTCCAATCCCCCAATCGTTTTTTGTTGCCCTCCGCTGGACGCTTTCAATTTTTTCACATCCTTCTTGTAGTGTGGGGCCCAAAACTGGACACAGTACTCCAGATGAGGCCTCACCAATGTCGAATAGAGGGGAATGATCACATCCCTCGATTTGCTGGCAATGCCCCTACTTATACATCCCAAAATGCCATTGGCCTTCTTGGCAACAAGGGCACACTGTTGACTCATATCCAGCTTCTCATCCACTGTAACCCCTAGGTCCTTTTCTGCAGAACTGCTGCCTAGCCATTTGGTCCCTAGTCTGTAGTGGTGCATGGGATTTTTCTGTCCTAAGTGGAGGACTCTGCACTTGTCCTTGTTGAACCTCATTAGAACTATCTCACAGTTCCCCCAGTCTCTGCCGCCCATTGGAATTCTGGGTTAACCTCCCAATGCCTCATGGGGCAAACACATTGTCGCGGGTGGTTTTAGGTACATGCCATCAGTCGCCCCTCCCTCCGTGAAAGCAACGGCAGACAATCGTTTCACGCCTTTTTTCCATGCGGACACCATACTGCTTTCAGCAGTAGGACTGCTAATTGTCGTCATCCACCGCTTCTGCTGCAACTCTGCTCTGCTGCTATTGTCTCAATAGCGAATTTCTCCATGTTGTCTGTCTTGGTACATGTGTTCTTCCTCAGGAAATGTGCACGGTGCTAACTGTCATCCTCCACCGCTTCCGCTGCAACTCTACTCTCCTGCTCGCATGAATCCGCCTCGCAGGTCCTCTCGTCATTCTCTATAAATATCTATTCTCATGGCATCCTTAGTCAGCTACCGCTTCTGTTGCAACTCTGCTCTCCTGCAGACACCATACCACGGCAAGCATGGAGTCCACTCAGCTCACCGCGGCAGTTATGAGCATTGTAAACACCTCGCGCATTATCCTGCAGTATGTGCAGAATCAGAACCTGTAAAAGCAGGTGAGGAGGCAACGGCAGCGCGGTGACGAGAGTGTTGAGGACATGGACACAGACTTCTCTCAAAGTATGGGACATTTGGACATCCTGGTGGCAATGGGGCAGGCTCATGCCATGGAACGCCGATTCTGGGCCTGGGAAACAAGCACAGACTGGTGGGACCACATAGTGTTGCAGGTCTGGGATGATTCCCAGTGGCTGCAAAACTTTTGCATGCACAAGGGCACTTTCATGGAACTTTGTGACTTGCTTTCCCCTGCCCTGAAGCTCAAGAATACCAAGATGAGAGCAGCCCCCACAGTTCACAAGCAAGTGGCAATAGTCCTCTGGAAACTTGCAATGCCAGACAGCTACCAGTCAGTCGGGAATCAATTTGGAGTGGGCAAATCTACTGTGGGGGCTGCTGTGATCCAAATAACCAACACAATCACTGAGCTGCTGCTATCAAGGGTAGTGACTCTGGGAAATGTGCAGGTCATAGTGGATGGCTTTGCTGCAATGGGATTCCCTAACTGTGGTGGGGCGATAGATGGAATGCATATCCCTATCTTGAGACTGGGAAGGCAGACGTATATAAACCGCAAGGGGTACTTTTCAGTGGTGCTGCAAGCACTGGTGGATCACAAAGGACGTTTCACCGACATCAACATGGGATGGCCGGGAAAGGTACATGACACTTGCATCTTCAGGAACTCTGGTCTGTTTGAACAGCTGTAGGAAGGGACTTTCTTCCCAGACCAGAAAATAACTGTTGGGTATGTTGAAATGCCTATAGTTATCCTTGGGGACCCAGCCTACCCCTATCTCCCAATGCTCATGAAGCCATACACAGGCAGCCTGGACAGTAGTAAGGAGCTGTTCAACTATAGGCTGAGCAAGGGCAGAATGGTGGTAGAATGTGCCTTTGGACGTTTAAAAATGTGCTGGCACAGTTTACTGACTGGATTAGACCTCAGCTAAACCAATATTCCCACTGTTATTACTGCTTGCTGTGTGCTCCACAATATCTGTGAAAGTAAGGGGGGAGACGTTTATGGCGGGGTGGGAGGTTGAAGCAAATCGCCTGGCCGCTGATTACGCACAGCCCGACACCAGGGTGATTAGAAGAGCACAGCAGGGCACGCTGCGCATCAGAGAAGCTTTGAAAACCAGTTTCATGACTGGCCAAGCTATGGTGTGACAGTTCTGTTTGTTTCTTCCTGCCCCCTTGGTTCACTCTACTTCCCTGTAAGCCAACCCCACTCCCACCTTTGATCACCACTTGCAGAGGCAATAAAGTCATTGTTGTTTCAAAATCATGCATTCTGTATTAATTCATCATACAAATAGGGTGATAACTGCCAAGGTTGCCTGGGAGTTGTGGGGGAGGAGGGAAGCAATGGGTAGGGTGGTGGATGAGGGCAGGAGGTAAGAGCAAGGCCACACTGCACTTCTAAAGTTATTGAATGCCAGCCTTCTGTTGCTTGGGCAGTCCCCTAGGGTGGAGTGGTTGGGTGCCAGGAGCCCCCTGCCCCACATTCTTGGGCATCTGGGTGAGGAGGCTATGGAACTTGGGGAGGAGGGTGGGCGGCTACACAAGGGCTGCAGCTGCGGTCTGTGCTCCTGCTGCCTTTCCTGCAGCTCCACCAGATGCCAGAGCATATCAGTTTGATCCCCCAGTAGCCTCAGCATTGCATCCTGCCTCCTTTCATCACGCTGCCGCCACCTCTCCTCTTGCTCCTGCAAGCTCTCATCTTGCTTATCCCTCCTGTCCTCACATTCATTTTCTGCTTTCCTGGACTCTGCTATTGTTTGCCTCCATGCATTCTGCTGAGCTCTTTTAGTGCGGGAGGACTGCATGAGCTCAGAGAACATTTCATGGCGAATGCATTTTTTTCACCTTCTTCTCTGCGCTAGCCTCTAGGATGGAGATGATAGGGGGAGCATTGAAACATTTGCAGCTGCGGGAGGAAAAAAAGGGAAACTAGTATTTAAAAAGATACATTTTAGATAACAATGGGTAGACTCTTTCACGGAGAACCAAGCTGTTAACATTACATAGCACATGTGCTTTCGGCACAAGGTAGCATTTTGCCTCTTATATTGATGGCCTCCCAGTTTGGTGTGAGAGATCACACACGCAGGGCCGGGCAACAGAATTCGGCTTGCAGGCAGCCTGGTAAGCCAGTCTTTTGGCTTCTTCAGCCTTCATAACATGTGGGAATGGTTTCAAACAGCAGCGACCTCCTTTCCCATACCAAGCACCCGTTGGGTTGGCCATTTAAAAGGAGGGGCTGTGGTTTTCGGGTTAATGTGCAGCACAAACCCAACTAACCCCCCCCCAAAATTCTCTGGGATGATCGCTTCACCCCTCCCCGCACCGTGTGACTAGTATCAGGGATCCTGCCAGCCAAACACGAACAGCTCAGCATGAACAGGCCCCACCCCCCCCGCACCGCGTGGCTAACAACGGGGATGATTTCTTTTCAGCCACAGGCAAAACAGCCCAGCAGGAACAGCCACCTCTTAATGTCCCCTTAATAATGTCCCTGGAGGATTTCCGCTCCATCCCCAGACACATTAACAGACTTTTCCAGTAGCTGTACTGGCCGCAAATGCATCCCAAGTCTTCAGGGCAAATTAATCATTAAACACTCTTGCTTTTAAACCATGTATTATATTTACAAAGGTACACTCACCAGAGGTGCCTTCTCTGGCTTCATGGTCCGGGAGCCCACCTTGGGAGGGCTGGGAGGGTATTGGCTCCAGAGTGATAAACAGTTCCTGGCTGTCGGGGAGACTGGTTTCTCTACTTGCCTGTTGTGCACTATCCTCATCCTCCTCTTCATCATCATCTTCCTCGTCCCCAAAATCCTCATCCCTGTTGCGTGAGACTCCCCCCTTGTAGGTGTCCACGGACAGGGGTGGGGTAGTTGTAGGGGCACCCCCTAGAATTGCATGCAGCTCATCATAGAAGCGGCATGTCTGGGGCTCTGACTCGGAGCAGCCATTTGCCTCTTTGGTTTTTTGGTAAGCTTGCCTGAGCTCCTTAAGTTTCACAAGGCACTGCTGCGGGTCCCTGTTATAGCCTCTGTACATCACGTCCTTGCAGATTTTTTCAAATATTTTGGCATTTCGTCTTTTGGAAAGGAGTTCTGATAGCATGGATTCGTCTCCCAGTACAGCGATCAGATCCAGTACCTACCGTTCGTCCATGCTGGAGCTCTTTTGTGATTCTGGGACTACATGGTCACCTCTGCTGACGAGCTCTGCGTGGTCACCTCTGCTGATGAACTCGCCACGGTGGCCAAACAGGAAATTAAATTCAAAAGTTCCCGGTGCTTTTCCTGTGTACCTGGCTAGTGCATCTGAATTGAAAGTGCTGTCCAGAGTGGCCACAATGGAGCACTCTGGGATAGCTCCCGGAGGCTAATACCGTCAAATTGCATCCACACTAACCCAAATTCGACCCGGCGATGTCGATTTCAGCACTACTCCCCTCGTTGGGGAGGAGTACAGAAATTGATTTTAAGATCCCTTTAATACGACAAAAATGGCTTCGTTGTGTGAACGGGTGCAGGGTTAAATCAATCTAACACAGCTAAATTCAACCTAAACTCGTAGTGTAGACCAGGGCTAAGTGTGGATTTTCCCTGATCCATCCCAATCCAAATTCCTTTCTGCTAATGCTCATGCAGGAAAGTCTCCATGGATCTATGTTATATATCAGGGATGAACAAGTACACTTGGGGTCAACTCCCCAGATACTTACTTACCACCTTTGTGCAGCATAACTGCACTGGTTCCATAGAGGAGGGGTCAGGGCTTACCCTCATAAAAAGATTAAGGGCATACAGTTAGATTACTGAATATTAGAATAATCAACTGCAGAAGATGTCTTTATTGCTTTAAAGGAGGCCTTTATACTTAAGCAAATGTGATAAAAAGAATATTTCTGTGAAGTGACGTATCTAATGTCTTTCTGTGTTCCCTTTTGCAGTTATTGAAGATTAATTTTAATACAGGTTCTCTCTAGCACAGCAGTGTTGTCCTCCTACCCACATCTCTTGAAGTCATAGAGTATATATTACAACATAATTTACCGACACAGAAAAAATTGGTATCACAACTTCCAAGGTTTATCCATTAAAAAAAATTCATGTTCAATAACCAAATCACTTAAATGAACAAAGAAAACATGTGGCATTGTAGGAAATTATCATGCTAAATTCTAGAACAACATTGACTGCAATATTGATTATAACAAAGGAAGAGAATGCAAGATAAGTACATGGCCTGCATTTAATATTTGTACTGTCCTTTCCTTCACACTATCCAAGACCATTTCACTACGATAAATAGAGTGGAACAAGGAGGTTAATGTTTACAATAATATGTCATACAAGAGATGTTTAAAGTGTAATGTTATGTAGGTAACAATTTTCCTGGTCATAAAGCTGAGTTAACTTAAGAGAAACCAGTTTAAATTAGACAGCATATATCAAATCATACTGGTGAAATGACATACTTGAAACCAACTGCAGTGGCATTTCCTACTGGATTTATATTCATTCACTTTCGAATAAATCTGTGATGTGCTGAGCAACTTCTACTGAAGCTAACGGGTTGTTCAGCCTGTGTGAGAAATGAAAAAAATTGAATAAAGATTTCAGGATTTGCCCTCTTGATTTTCAGTAAAGTATTAAATATCATTGTCATATCATTACCCAATTCAGCAAAGCACTTGAGAAAATCTTCATTGACTTCAATGGGATTTATACTCCTACCTAAGTGCTTTGCTGAACTGGGGCCTCAAACATTTATAATGATTGTTAAATGATCAGTTTAAAATATACAGGGATCGATTTTCAGAGATGGGCCTCCATGTGAAACTAATTGCAGGTGCTGTATTGCACCCACAATTTATTGTGTGGGCAATTTAGAACCCTGGCAGACAATTTACACTCTGTCTTTACTCAGACATTGTGAGTGGTGCTTCCCTTGCTGCTAAGACTCAACTCTATGTGCCTCTCTCCCATGATTTATCTTTTTAATAAAGCAAAAAGTGACCATACAATGTGTGAAAAGCCATTGAAAACTTAAGGCTTGTACCGGTGGTGGAGACAGCAGTCTGGAGTTAACAGATTAAAGACTTTACAGTTTATTTAGTTCTCATTAAAGGTGCAAGATTGACAGGACTGGAAACTGAATACATCTATTTATGTTTTGACACAAGTGATGGACGGATACTGATGGTACAACCTTTCCCACCATTATGTCTTAATCCTGACCCAGGACTGTATATAAGCTATGACTACACTTGGAGCTGGGGAATGTGATTCCCAGCTCAACTAGACAGACTCACAAGATCTCATGAAGGTAGCACACTAAAAATAGCAGGGTAGGCTTGGTGGCACAGGGAGCAGTAGCATAGGCCAGTCGCTCCGAGGATGTACCCGCAGTGGATGGGCAGGTTTGTGCTTGGGGCGGCTAGCACATGCCGCTGTTGCCACTGCCTGTGCTACTGCAGCGACACCCCCATGTTTAGTGCCTGGCTTTAGTGAGAGCCGGTGTGAGCACCCCTAGCTCCAGGTGCAGGCATCTCTTTGAGTCATTTTCAATCAGGGCACATTCAGTCTTTGATCTCCCTGCTGAGGATGCTTAAATAGTGCTATTTGTTGGTGGGGGGTTATTTCTTAATGGAGCCACAGAACTAGATTAACATGACTAATTCATTTCTCAGAGTCCGTGCAATAGCTGTTAGACTGTCCCAGCCTTCATTCAAGAATAATCTGAGCCACATTCAAACCAATGTGTCAGATGTGAAATGCTCTGTGTTACATTACTGAACCCAGCAGCCATTACTAGTCCTCTGATATCTTGTGCTTTTGAGGGACTAACTACAGCTCCTAAACATTATCCATTCATCTTCTGTCAGCTTCCAAAAAATAAAACAAGATTTTCCAAACAGGGCATAGAGTTTCACCCAAAGCAGTTACATAACATTTAGCAAAACCTGTACATTTATATGATTCTGTCTGAAATATTAATCCCTAGTGCCTGAAACACCTCAAAGAGGCCTGGTTTTCAGCAGCTGAGTACTCAGTGCTTTTTAAAACTGGCCTCTTCAAAGTGTCTGATATTAATAAATTAATATTAATATTAAATGATAATAAATAAATAATCTCCAGCTCTTATACAGGACTTTTTATCAGTTGACCTTGAACACTTCACAAAGGAAGTAAATATTTTTATCCCTGTTTTACAGAAGGAGAAAATGAGGCACAGAGAGGTGAACTTGCCCTTCAGGCCAGTGACAAAGTCAGGAACAGAACCTAGATGTCCTGAGTCACAGTCCAGTGCTCTAACTGCTATGCTTACTGCTGTGAACACTAGTCTCTTTTAAAATATTAGGCCTAAAGTTTTATTTTTGTGATGCACCTAGAACACTGTTAGGTGCTCAAAAGTAAACAAAATAATAACAGCAATATTTTTGGGGGGAAATAGATTTTTTTCTTATTTAAAATGAATTGCACTGCTCAGTAAAATATCTATAATAGGATTTTCTACTTAAATGTCATAAATGATCTACAATTTCAATTACAGATTAGGAGGCAAAGGTCATTTTGAAAGTTAACAAACTTTGTTAGCAGTTCTTTTCATGGGAAAAAAGAAATTTGCAAAATAATACGGAATCTGCTATATTATAGGCAGTACAGGTAATGAAACCTCTAATTAATGTTGTCTCAAATTTTCAGTTGCTTCTAATGTTGCCAGACTTGGAACCATTTGGGTTGAAATATTCCATGCCAAGGTGTCTGGGAAATGCTGAATTGTTTTGGACATTTCCGTTAAAATGTTTCAGCCATTGCTAAGAACAAAGCTACAGAAAAACAGATTGGTTTGTCCCTGTGAGAAAATGTTTTACAGTCATTTCATTAGATGCTGTAGCATGTCCATGCTTTGGAGAAGGGATTTCAAATTTGTCAAGGGATCACTTTTGTGTTAGAGAGGGGACTTTTCCATCCTTATAAAAATTTACCCACATTTGGCCAAATTAGAATGCCCTGAAAAATATACATTTGCACATATTCAGTAGAGATTTGTAAGAGTTTGGCAGCTGAATTCTCTGAAGAGTCCATCTGTACTGCATGTGCTCCAGTCCTCCACAGATTCTATGTGCAACCAGACTGTGCATGTGTCATCCCACAAAGCGATTGAGCGTGCTCTGTCAAGGGACTGCAAGGACTAAGCAGGACTTTCCTTGAAATTGCTCTTCTTGGCTGCTGGGGGGTCACAGTAGGGGCAAAATCTGGAATTAAGAGCAGGGAAGCTCTCACCTGTGCTCTCACCCCCCACAGACACACACTTTTGAGCTCAGGAGAGTGAGGGCATAAGGTCTATGGGGGGAAGGAGATAGGAATAGGAGCAGAGGGAAGGGTATGGGGCAGAAGAGGGGGTCATTTCCTGCGTACCCAATTTTAGGGACTTGGTGCCTGAGCACTTACAACAGCAATTGAGGTCAATGGGAATTGTGCTTTTAATATCTAAAGTATTATAAAATACTAAGTAGTCTGAACAATCCAGCCCCAATGCTCCTCAAATTGGGCATCCAAAATTAGTTGACACCTGACAATTTTGTCCTTAATCTTTGTACAGCAGTTCCCAATGTGTAAAACTGGGATAACAACACTTCACCTCACACTAGTGAGAGAGATAAATTCATTAATATTTGTAAAGCACTAAGTGTGATGAATTGGGACTCTGTCAGTACAATTTATGAATTCTGTGTGACATTGTCAACTCTGTACATGTATGCTGCGAACTCCATTTTGAATGTGCTTGTCCTTTGCCTCCATGGTGGGCTGTAGTCCCAACACATACAGATACAGAGCTAACTATAGAGGGTAGCTGACTTTAAATGCCCAACCTAAAAAAATGGTTTAGCCTAGGAAGAGGTCTCCTTGGCAACAAAGCCACTTGGTCAGGCCACTTGTGACCTGGCAGGAGGCTGAACCAGGAGACATCTGACAGGGGCCTTAAGGTTTTAACAGCTCTTCTGCTCAGGGGCCATTTTCTCCATAAGAGAGAAAGACCACTCGGGGTGTAAATGTATGCATGTTAAATGAATCACAATTACTATGTTCCCCTTGAGAGAGTTAAAATATAATCCAGAAGCTTCACCCCTTTGGGATGGAGTTCTGGGTGAGGATGTGTTTAAATACAAAGGCATCTGAAGAGTCACCATTTTGCCCAGGAATTAGGCAGCTGGACAGCAGGTTGCAGATCTCAGAAGGGGGTCCCAGATAGAAGGTCTGTGGTCTGAGTTTGTACCTAGGGACCCTGAGATTGGTACTCCAGTGACTTAAAACTCTCAGGGATCCTGGGAAACAGAGACTTGGATTTCCTGATAGTAGTCCAGTGGGTGACTAGAAAGATCCGCCCAGACAGTGAGATCCTGCGGTGAGAGCACCACAGAAAAGGCCATGAGAGAATTAATAATTATGTATACAGTGCAGTCTTTGATTAATGTGCAGTAGTCAGGCATGAGACCACACACTGAATGACAAGGATAAAAAAATGAATAGCTTCCCATTCAATTATCACTATATATTCTGTGCACTGAATGAGGCAGGGGTCCCATGGGAAAAATAGTGTGTGATTATGTAATTAAAGACTGTATCAGAATGCATACACACACAACGGAGCTTAATAAAGTTGCATGGATAGCCTTAGTTAGGGCATTTCCTAATTTTTGAGTGCTTGACTTCGAAACCATACGATTTTTAATGTCAAGTGTTTCTGTATGTGTGTGTATGTGTATTATATGACCAGCTCTGTACATTTGTCCTGAATGACTAGCGCAGTATTTTTCAGCCTCTGGATTGCAACCCTGCAGGGGGACACATGGAGATGGAGGGGATCATGTCACCAAAGACAATCAGGGGTTGGCCCAAGACATCAAAAATGTTATTACAACTGTCAAGGTTCCTCCCCCACTCTGAACTCTAGGGTACAGATGTGGGGACCTGCATGAAAACCCTCCTAAGCTTATCTTTACCAGCTTAGGTCAAGACTTCCCCAAGGTACAAAATATTACACCTTGGACTGGCCGCTACCACCACCAAACTAATACTGGTTACTGGGGAAGAGCTGTTTGGACGCGTCCTTCCCCCCAAAGTACTTCCCAAAACGTTGCACCCCACTTCCTGGACAAGGTTTGGTAAAAAGCCTCACCAATTTGCCTAGGTGACTACAGACCCAGACCCTTGGATCTTAAGAACAATGAACAATCCTCCCAACACTTGCACCCCCCCTTTCCTGGGAAATGTTGGATAAAAAGCCTCACCAATTTGCATAGGTGACCACAGACCCAAACCCTTGGATCTGAGAACAATGAAAAAGCATTCAGTGTTTTACAAGAAGACTTTTAATAAAAAATAGAAGTAAATAGAAATAAAGAAATCCCCCCCTGTAAAATCAGGATGGTAGATATCTTACAGGGTAATTAGATTCAAAAACATAGAGAACCCCTCTAGGCAAAACCTTAAGTTACAAAAAAGATACACAGACAGAAATAGTTATTCTATTCAGCACAATTCTTTTCTCAGCCATTTAAAGAAATCATAATCTAACGCATACCTAGCTAGATTACTTACTAAAAGTTCTAAGGCTCCATTCCTGTTCTGTCCCTGGCCAAGACGACTACAGACAGACACAGACCCTTTGTTTCTCTCCCTCCTCCCAGCTTTTGAAAGTATCTTGTCTCCTCATTGGTCATTTTGGTCAGGTGCCAGCGAGGTTACCTTTAGCTTCTTAACCCTTTACAGGTGAGAGGAGCTTTCCCCTGGCCAGGAGGGATTTCAAAGGGGTTTACCCTTCCCTTTATATTTATGACACGCCCCCCAAATCTCAGCTAAGGTGAAACACTGGCTGGGATTTCTTCCTGGAGCTCTAGGAAAACAGAGTTAATAAGACACATGCATCTCTAAATATACTACCAAGTACATAAAGACTAACAATATTTTCCACATCTCAAGGACGATTTTAACCAGTTAATTCTGGGAAACTTTCACGGGAGAGTGCATCAGCCACTTTGTTAGAAGCTCCTGAGATGTGTTGGATGTCGAAATCAAAATCTTGGAGAGCTAAACTCCACCGAAGAAGTTTTTTGTTAGTTTCTTTGACGGTGTGAAGCCACTTTAGTGCAGCATGGTCGGTTTGCAGGTGGAAACGCCGTCCCCAAACATATGGGCGTAGCTTTTCCAGAGCGTAGACAATGGCATAACATTCTTTTTCAGTGACTGACCAGTTGCTTTCCCTCTCAGACAGTTTTTTGCTGAGAAACACTACAGGGTGGAATTCTTGATCAGGTCCTTTCTGCATTAAAACTGCTCCCACACCACGCTCGGATGCATCTGTGGTTACTAGGAACGGTTTGTCAAAGTCTGGGGCCCTTAGTACAGGGTCAGACATGAGTGTCGCTTTAAGCTTGTTAAAGGCCTTCTGACACTTTCCGGTCCACTGAACAGCATTTGGCTGTTTCTTTTTGGTTAGGTCTGTCAGTGGGGCAGCGATTTGGCTGTAGTGCGGTACAAATCGTCTGTAATAACCGGCCAAGCCTAAGAAGGATTGAACCTGTTTCTTTGACTTTGGGACAGGCCACTTTTGGATAGCATCCACTTTGGCCTGTAGGGGGCTGATAGTTCCTTGACCCACCTGGTGTCCAAGGTAAGTCACTCTGTTTAGGCCTATTTGACACTTCTTAGCCTTAACAGTTAGTCCTGCCTCCCTTATGCGCTCAAGGACTTTTTGTAGATGTTCCAGGTGGTCTGCCCAGGAATCCGAAAATATGGCCACATCGTCAAGGTAGGCGACTGCATATTCTCCTAATCCCGCTAGGAGACCATCTACAAGTCTTTGGAAAGTGGCGGGTGCATTTCGCAGCCCGAAAGGGAGTACATTAAATTCATACAGCCCGAGATGTGTGATGAAGGCTGACCTTTCCTTGGCAGATTCATCTAGCGGTACCTGCCAGTACCCCTTGGTTAAGTCCAAGGTAGAGATGAACTGGGCCCGTCCCAGTTTCTCTAATAGTTCATCAGTGCGTGGCATTGGATAGTTGTCTGGGCGAGTTACAGCATTTAGCTTACGGTAGTCCACGCAAAAACGTATTTCCCCATCTGGTTTGGGAACTAGAACCACTGGAGATGCCCATGCACTTTCAGAGGGGCGGATTACACCCATCTGTAACATATCCTGGATCTCCCGTTCTATAGCAGTTTTAGCTTGAGGAGACACCCGGTAAGGGTGGACCCTAATTGGGTGAGCATTACCTGTGTCAATGGAGTGGTATGCCCGTTCAGTCAGTCCTGGGGTGGCTGAGAACGTTGGCGCGTAGCTAGTGCACAGCTCTTGGATTTGCTGTCGCTGCATACGCCTAAGGGTCATGGAGAGGTTCACCTCTTCCACACCACCAGCACATTTCCCTTCGTAATAGACACCTTCAGGCCACTCAGCGTCGTCTCCTCCCTGGGCTGTAAACTGACAAACCTTTAATTCTCTGGAATAAAAGGGCTTTAGAGAATTAATATGATACACCTTAGGCTTTCGGTTGGAGGTGGGGAATGCTATGAGATAATTAACAGCTCCCAGGCGCTCCTGGACCACGAATGGCCCTTCCCACGATGCTTCCATTTTATGGGCCTGGAGCGCCTTTAAGACCATGACCTGGTCTCCTACTTTGAAGGAACGCTCTCTGGCATGTTTATCATACCAGGCTTTTTGCTCTTTTTGAGCATCCTGTAAGTTTTCTCTAGCAAGGGCTAAAGAGGTTCGGAGGGTGTTTTGTAGGTTGGTTACCAAGTCCAGAATGTTAGTTCCTGGAGAAGGTGTAAATCCCTCCCATTGCTGCTTCACCAACTGCAATGGCCCCTTAACCTCACGGCCATATACAAGTTCAAATGGGGAAAACTCTAAACTGGGATGTGGTACAGCTCTGTAGGCAAAGAGCAACTGCTGCAATACTAGGTCCCAATCATTGGAGTGCTCATTTACGAATTTACGTATCATGGCCCCCAAAGTTCCATTAAACTTCTCCACCATGCCATTTGTTTGATGATGGTAAGGAGTGGCAACCAAGTGATTTACCCCATGAGCTTCCCAAAGGTTTTTCATAGCTCCTGCCAGGAAATTAGTCCCTGCATCTGTGAGGATGTCGGAGGGCCAACCTACCCTGGCAAAAATGTCTGCTAGTGCCTGACACCCACTTTTAGCCCTGGTGTTGCTTAGAGCTACTGCTTCCGGCCATCGGGTGGCAAAATCCATGAAAGTCAGTATGTACTGCTTTCCTCTGGGTGTCTTTTTCGGAAAAGGACCCAGAATATCCACAGCTACTCGCTGAAATGGAACTTCAATGATGGGGAGTGGCTGGAGAGGAGCTTTGACCTGGTCTTGGGGTTTTCCCACTCTTTGGCACACCTCACAAGACTGGACATAGGTAGAAACATCCTTGCCCATTCCCTCCCAGTGGAATGACCCCCCCAAACGGTCTTTGGTCCTGTTCACCCCAGCATGGCCACTAGGGTGATCATGGGCTAAGCTCAAGAGCTTGGCCCGGTATTTAGTTGGAACTACCAACTGTCTCTGAGGATGCCAGTCTTCCTGGTGTCCCCCAGAAAGAGTTTCCTTGTATAAAAGTCCTCTTTCTACAACAAACCTGGATCGATTAGAAGAGCTGAGAGGCGGTGGGTTGCTCTGTGCCGCCGTCCACGCTCTCTGGAGGCTTTCATCTGCTTCCTGTTCGGTCTGGAACTGTTCCCTTGATGCTGGAGACATCAGTTCCTCATTGGATTGGGGACATAGGCTTGGTCCCTCTGGAAGCGATATAGGGGATGGAGCTGTTTCTGTTGACTGTGAACCGCTCTCCGCTGGTGCACTATGTTGGGATTCAGGCTCTGGCTGAGCCTCTTGTGTAGGGTTATCGGCTGCTGCCAGTTCAGGTTCGGTGGGGCCCTCTGGTGTTGAGGTTGCAAGTACTGGATTCAGTGCTGGCACGGGGTCTGGTGTTGGTTGGTTGGCTGGTTCCGGTTCTGGGACTGGTTCCGTCTGGGTCTCTGGGACTGGATCTACTACTGCTGTTGCAGACATTGGCCTGGGGTCCGGGTCCATCACCTCTGACTGGGTCCTGATAGAAGTTTCCGGAACAGAGCTAGTCCTCACGGCTTGTTTAGCCTGGCTGCGGGTGACCATTCCCACCCTCTTGGCCTGCTTCACATGATTGGCCAAGTCTTCCCCCAACAGCATGGGGATGGGATAATCATCATAGACTGCAAAAGTCCACATTCCTGACCAGCCCTTGTATTGGACAGGCAACTTGGCTGTAGGCAAATTGAAAGAATTGGACTTGAAGGGTTGAATCGTCACTTGGATCTCTGGGTTGATTAAATTGGGGTCCACTAAGGAAGCATGGATAGCTGACACTTGTGCTCCGGTGTCCCTCCACGCGATGACCTTCTTCTCGCCCACACTCACAGTTTCCCTCCGCTCCAAGGGTATCTGGGCCGGTGGACCTCTGGTGTGATTCCGGTGCAATGAACTGTAATCTGTTGGGGTTCTTGGGGCAGTTGGCCTTTACATGCCCCAGCTCGTTACATTTAAAACATCGTCCAGCTGACGGGTCACCGGGGCGAGGTGGGTTGCTGGAGAACGGGGTGGTGGGACGATAAGGGGTCTGGAGGGTTCTTTGGGAGGTAGGTGGGGCTTTGGGCGGCCCCCGGTAATAGGGTGTGGTCTGGGGTGGTCCCTTCTGGTCTCCGCTCCAACTGCGACCAGTTTTCTTCTTCTCTGCCACCTCCACCCATCTGGCTCCAATCTCTCCTGCCTCGATTACAGTTTTGGGTTTCCCATCTAGGATGTATCTTTCTATTTCCTCAGGAACACCCTCTAAGAATTGTTCCATTTGCATTAGGAAGGGCAAATTTACTGGAGATTCAACACTTGCTCCTGATATCCAGGCATCCCAATGTTTCACAATGTGGTAGGCATGTCGGGTAAATGACATGTCTGGTTTCCACCTTAGGGCTCGGAACCTCCGACGAGACTGCTCGGGTGTTATCCCCATTCTAACTCTCGCCTTGGATTTAAACAGTTCATACTTGTTCATATGTTCTTTAGGCATTTCAGCTGCCACCTCAGCTAAGGGTCCACTGAGCTGCGGCCTCAGCTCTACCATGTATTGGTCAGTAGAAATGTTGTACCCAAGGCAGGCCCTTTCGAAGTTTTCTAAGAAGGCCTCAGTATCATCACCTGCCTTGTAGGTGGGGAACTTTCTGGGATGGGAAGTGGTACCTGGAGAAGGATTGCTAGGGTTTGTTGGTATATTCTGCTGGGCCTTTATCCTCTCCATCTCCTCCACATGCTTCCTTGCCTCCATTTCCCTCTTGTGGGCAGCCTCCTGTACCTCCTTCTCCAGCCGCATGAGTTCTATCTGTCTTTCATGTTCCCTTTGTTTTTCCTCAGCCTGAAATTTGGCTAATTCCAGCTGTAGTCGAGCCGAGGATTTGGCCATTCTAACCTCTCTGTTTTTAACTAACTTTACACCCGAGGTTTAGAAATAAACAAACAAAACTTGGCTGTAAAATTTTGCTGTGCTGGAATAGAATACCTATTCTCTGATAGTGATTGTCAGCCTACAGAAAAAGACAATTCCCTTGTCTCTGCTCTGGGCCCAAATTAAAGCAAAAAACCTCCAACTACTTGGAAACCTGCTTACCCAGCCCAAAGGAAAAAAAAAATTCTTTTCAAACCTGTGCTCCTTGTAAAACAAAAAAAAAAATCAAAATCCTAAAAAAAACCCTGCCAGTTTTGTCTCCAGGCAAATGGGTAGAGCACACACCCCCTATTTACTTTTAGGAAGAAAAGAAAAAAAAAACCTCTGGGTTGGAAGACTGTGAATTTCCCTGCAGGAGTTAAGTACCCTGCCTCCAGGCAAAGAAAACCTGCAATTCACAAGATAATCCCCTTTTGTCTCTGCTTGGCCACAAAGCAGAGAGAAACCAAGCTGCTTTCAGTTTCAAAGCTGCTTCCTGGACTTCCTAAAAATTCCTTTTTAAAATCTGTATTTCTAGTTCAAAAAATCTCAACTGGATCTCAAAATGATTTCAGGTTAATCCCACCACTGTGCCACCATGTCAAGGTTCCTCCCCCACTCTGAACTCTAGGGTACAGATGTGGGGACCTGCATGAAAACCCTCCTAAGCTTATCTTTACCAGCTTAGGTCAAGACTTCCCCAAGGTACAAAATATTACACCTTGGACTGGCCGCTACCACCACCAAACTAATACTGGTTACTGGGGAAGAGCTGTTTGGACGCGTCCTTCCCCCCAAAGTACTTCCCAAAACCTTACACCCCACTTCCTGGATAAGGTTTGGTAAAAAGCCTCACCAATTTGCCTAGGTGACTACAGACCCAGACCCTTGGATCTTAAGAACAATGAACAATCCTCCCAACACTTGCACCCCCCCTTTCCTGGGAAATGTTGGATAAAAAGCCTCACCAATTTGCATAGGTGACCACAGACCCAAACCCTTGGATCTGAGAACAATGAAAAAGCATTCAGTGTTTTACAAGAAGACTTTTAATAAAAAATAGAAGTAAATAGAAATAAAGAAATCCCCCCTGTAAAATCAGGATGGTAGATATCTTACAGGGTAATTAGATTCAAAAACATAGAGAACCCCTCTAGGCAAAACCTTAAGTTACAAAAAAGATACACAGACAGAAATAGTTATTCTATTCAGCACAATTCTTTTCTCAGCCATTTAAAGAAATCATAATCTAACGCATACCTAGCTAGATTACTTACTAAAAGTTCTAAGGCTCCATTCCTGTTCTGTCCCTGGCCAAGACGACTACAGACAGACACAGACCCTTTGTTTCTCTCCCTCCTCCCAGCTTTTGAAAGTATCTTGTCTCCTCATTGGTCATTTTGGTCAGGTGCCAGCGAGGTTACCTTTAGCTTCTTAACCCTTTACAGGTGAGAGGAGCTTTCCCCTGGCCAGGAGGGATTTCAAAGGGGTTTACCCTTCCCTTTATATTTATGACAACAACCGAAGCAAAGAAACTCTTGCTGTCCCATTCCCTGCACATCCTTGCTCTTCAAAGTCAAGTATTTTCTGTCAACCTCTGAAAATACACACAAATAAATTATACATAAGCTTAGCATTGTTATCATTGATACCACTTACTCTTAATTTTGTAGTAAATGTAAAGGGGCCATGAAAATTTTTGACTTTCATTACAAGGTTGCCAAAGTTTAAGAAACACTGAAGTAGAAAAGTCCATTCACAGAATAGTTATAGGACTTATGATGTCCATTGTCTTCTTTTCTTCTTCTGTTTCCATTTTGTATTTCAATGCATGGTTTTTGTGTGGAATTGTTTGTATATATTAAATTAAGAGAACAATTTTGATGAAACTATAATGGTGGAACATTTCAATTGGAAGATAACAGAGATCATTTACTCTCAAGTTCAAATATCCAACAACTCAAGAGCTGCACCAGAGGACACATTCAGCAAAATATGAGGGCTGCAGAATATTAGAATGACTGGGTATTTTGCAGGAGATGGGAATATAATACTTCAGTGTATAATCCAATGAGCCAGATTTTAGTTCTTTATTAATTAGTAATTACTTTAAAACTTCAAACATTGGGTTTAATCTGTTTATAGTCAAGCTTTTGAAAGCCTTTTAATTTAGAATGAGCTGTATTGCTCACTCTCCTTTTCAAAAAGGACAAAGTCACAAAGCAAGGATGTTTTCTTTGTATAATTTTTATTGCTATTTACCCAAATTTTATATAGCTAAAGATGTTTTTTCAGGACCTAGTTCCAGGAAAAAAATCTCAGTTACAAGGTACTAAACTACACATACTGATTGAACAGTCAGAATACTGAGTGGAAGCTTTAAAAAGCTACAAGTGCAAGTAATTGTAGAGGTTAATGCTACAAGCAAAAATGAATTATTACAATCAGCCATCATTTGTGAATCTTCACATTCAAAATCAGAAGCATCTACATTTCTAGATTAAATATATATTTGCAATAATCATCTCCCTAACAGTAATATGCAGGTATATGTAAATTACTCTGCCAAAAACTAAAGCTAATCTGAACCTGAACATTTCTGAAGTTCAGGACAGCTTGACTATTATTTTTCCCCAAAAGTGTATTTAACTTTTTAGGCATCTCCACTCTCTTTTCTCCAGAAATGTAAAGTATTGTACAAAATGGATATAGTAGGAAGGCTTCTCTTACTAAATAAAACCTGAAAGAAGGAAGTGCCACAAAAACCATTTAATGAGATTACTGATCTCAAACTACTCCACACAGATTGACTATATTTTTTTAAAAATGAAAAGGTGAGACATTGGTCGGGGAGTCAAAGGAATGTTTTGTTGGGAGATAAGGGAGACTGGTGGAAAAGTCAGAAGAAAAATGTGTCCTCTTTCCTCATCTCCCCTTTTCAGAGTCAAAAGCTGGAACACTTTATAATAAGAGGCCAGGTATGAGATAACCCTATTTAGCGCTTTGTGATTACCATTTTCTCACAGTCCTCTCCTCCTCCTAATCTTTCTTCCATTCTAGCTATTCCCCTGACATCTCTCACTTTTTCACATCCCCTGCCAGTCCCTACACATCACTAATTCAGCCACATCTTCATTCACCAGTTGATTCCAATCTTGCCTACCCTTAACATTGTCAAATGCCACCCACGTGCATCAATAGGTGGGGGAAATTGATGGGGCCAGAAGTTAAAGGGGGACTCTTGCCAAGGGACCAGTGCTTCATTGTGGTATATGTATTGCCACCCTTACTTGTGCTGCTGCTGGCCCAGCTCTGAAGGCAGCACCGCTGCCAGCAGCAGCTGCATTCCAGCCATCCAGCTTGAGCCCCGACACCTCTTTCATTACAAATTAAGCACTGCAAGGGACAGTGGGTAGCTCCTTTCTCTGGATTCTTTGGAGAGTGATGAGAAAAGATGTGGCCAGAAAGCCAGGTGGCTCAGGGTATTACAAGGACATCACCTTCATTGCGTTTTTTTTCCTATACTGGTGACAGTCCACTATTTAGGGAGCAAACTTTCAGAACAAAAAAGTCTGTTTCCGGTGTGACAAACAACCTATGATCCATATTGTAAATAGACTGTTGGCTAAGACTGCTCAGGTAATGAGGCTGGTGAGGGCCTTCATTTTACGCTGCCTATAGTTTAACATCCATTTTCATGTAGTCCTTATCCTGGTAGTGGATAACAGTGTTGCTGATGCTCTCCCAATTCAGGACAACAGATTCTGGGAACTTGTTCCCTGGCCAGCAAGAATCAGTAGGCAATGCCCCAACAACTCTGGAACCTTGGCTCAAGACAGCTGTGGGACTAGTTGAAGATTTGGTTACCCACAAACTCTGAGTGCCTATAAAGCCAGCCTTTCAGAGTTCATGGAATTTAGGGCACAGGAAGGGCTTCACCGTGGGTGGCTCAGATTCACATAGCAGGTGGTGCAATATGTCGTGTCTTTGACCCACCACTGTTTGGTTCTCTCCATTACCTCTGGTTGGCTAGTGGACCTGTCCTACTGGAGTAGGTTGCTGGGTTTTCCAGACCCATGAAGGCATTTCATAGTGTGGAAACTCTTAGAAGGGTAGTACAGGAGGGGCAGACACAGGAGGCATGAGAGATTACCAGTAACGTTGGAAACCCTGACAGGATTAGTACAGGCTCTGCCATGGGTCTGCAGCTCTGGGAGGGAGGCCATTTTATTTAAGGCGGCATTTGTTGTTGCTTTCTTTGACAATTTTAGAGTGAGTGATTGGGTGCCTATGGCAACTGCAGAGAGGTCACAACGTGTGTTAAACATTACCGACTATCTGAAGGAGTGGTGTGCCTGCACTTAAGGTACTCAAAAACAGACCAGAAAGGAAAGGGGCCTTATGTGGCATGAAGGAATGTGTAGACCGACATTTGTGCCCCATAAAGGGAGGCAATAAGAGCCTTGATAAAGCCATATCAAGGCAGTAAGAGCCTTGATAAAAATCCAGGGCTGAAGCTGGGACTGCTGATCAAACACGCTGCTGTCAGCTGCCTGACAAAGTACTGGTGTGGCACAGTATTGATAAAAACTTTGCACTACTGCTGTCTTGACCCCCCCTCCCGCAAATTAGTATTCATTCTTTCAGGACTGGGGCAGAGACATCAGTGTCTGTAGGGGTTTTTGGCCCACAGCAGGTGCAGGCAACAGAGCGTTGGATTTTGGTCTGCACCAAGGGAAAGATGGCATGGAATGGCAAAATATAACTAACCCAATGCACTTGTTTGTTTCTGAAGTTGCACAGAGCATATGCAATATCTGGATTTGTGGGTATTCTACAGTGCATTGGGCCCACAAAAAGGCAGCCAGGATGGCAGCAGGATCTCAACTAGCCTTCAGGGCTGAAGCAGTTCGCATCCAGTGCTTTGGCAGAAGAGGCATGCTTTGGGATCAGCTCATGACACTTCTACACTCACTAACAAGCAATATGCACCCACTCACATCCTGGTTATTCACCTCCGGCAGAATGATCTTGGGAGCTGTACAGGAGTCAACTTAAGGGACAGAATCTAGAGGGATGTTAATTTAATTAGGCAATCATGCCGGAGATGAGGTTAGTATGGTTTGAAATGCTCATAAGGTGGGTAACCACAGACCCACCCCGCATGGACAAGGCTAGAAAGCAAGTGAATAGAGAGGTCACTAAGATATTCCTGGACACAGAGGATTCTGTTACAATTGGCCAGAAGTTTTCAGGGATGATGGAATACATTTGTCAGATGGAGATGTTGACATATGGCTACAGGATGTGAGGGAATGGGCTGGGCAGAACTTGTGATAGCAGGTAGTGCTGTTCGGTAGGGGGAGTGACTAAGCTAGTTGCTAGTACCCTCTGATGCCAGTTTTCAGTGCGGTTAAGAGAATAAAATGAACAGTTCTCAGAGATAGAAGAGCTGGGATTTTGGTGATGGGCCTTGGGCTTCTGTGATACCTCTGTTCCTTTTGCAGGGGGGAAAGTGCTAGGACTCAGAAAGAGCTGAGAGTAGCAGGAGAGGTAAATTAGTGGGAGGAATATCGTAGTGTACACACCTCCACTGTACTGTCGATGAAAGCAGACTAAATCATCAATGATTTAGACAATGGCATAGAGAGTATGCTTATAAAGTTTGCAGATGATACCAAGCTGGAAGGGGTTGCAAGTGCTTTGGAAAATAGGATTAAAATTCAAAATGATCTGGACAGACTGGAGAAATGGCCTGAAGTAAATAGGATGAAATTAAATAAGGACAAATGCAAAGTACTTCATTTAGGAAGGAACAATCAGTTGCACACATACAAAATGGGAAATGACTGCCTAGAAAAGAGTACTGCGGAAAGGGATCTGGGAGTCATAGTGGATCACAAGCTTAATATGAGTAATATGTGTAACACTGTTGCAAAAAAAGGAAAAACAACATTCTGGGATGTATTAGCAGGAGTGTTGTAAACAAGACATGAGAAGTAATTCTTCTGCTCTACTCTGCAATGATTAGGCCTCAACTGGACAACTCAACAGTTCTGGACGCCACAGTTCAGGAAAGATGTGGAGAAACAGGAGAAAGTCCAGAGAAGAGCAAGAAAAATGATTAAGGGTTTAGAAAACATGACCTATGAGGGAAGATTGAAAATTGGGTTTGTTTAGTCTGGAAAAGAGAAGACTGAGAGCAGCGATGATAACAGTTTTCAAGTACATAAAAGGTTGTTGCAAGGAGGAGGGAGAAAAATTGTTCTTTTTAACTTCTGAGGATAGGACAAGAAGCAATGTGCTTAAATTGCAGCAAAGGATGTTTAGGTTAGGAAAAACTTCCTATCTGTCAGGGTGGTTAAGCACTGGAATAAATTGCCTAGGGAGGTTGTGGAATCTCCATCACTGGAGATTTTTAAGAGAAGGTTAGACAAACACCTGTCAGGAATGGTCTGGCAATAACACTTAGTCCTGCCATAAGTGCAGGTGTCTAGACTACATGACCTCTCGAGGTCTCTTCCAGTCCTATGATTCTATGAAAACTGTATAGTGTAGACATTACAGACCTGTGTTCCCTGCTCTATGCCAGTTGCCTCTGCTGACTGCAGACCATGATCCTAGTGGGACAGTCTACTGGAGTCTTCAAGGAGGCTCATGGTGGCAGGAAATGGTACAATAACAAGCAATATGTCAGTCTGGAGTGTGGCTGTCTATAGAGATGTTATGGCTGTTAGTCCTACCACCCCTTAATAATAAGCTGCCTTCGAAATATGGGGTTCATACTATAAAAAGGGTTATAGTTCAGACTCCAGAGATGGCAGCAAGTCCTACATAAAGACATATTGGTCCCCCATAAACAAGAACAGAAGGCATTTTAAAAAAAGAGAAAAGCCTAACAACTTACCTCGCTGACAGATCCATCCTATGGTACAAGCTAAGCATGTGCTTAAGTACCTTGCTGAATCAGAGTCTTAGAGAGGTAATTTACTTAAAGCATAGAGCTAATTACACGTTTTCTTATTCTTTTGGAACCTCAGAAAAAGAGAATTTCAGCTTTGGAGGTTATACAAATAGCTATAACCACGTTCACCATTCCAGAAATGTGTTACACGCTATAGATTGAAAAAGCAACTCCAAACCTTGTTGGATAAGGTTTTCGGCAAATGGAGTCCATAAAGAAAACTGCATTCAATAGATTGAGACAGATCAATTTTTATGACTATCAAATTGCTTTACTATTTTATGCCTCACAAGCAGTGAAGAAGAATCTCTGATTGATGATGTTTCATGATATTCAATTAATTATATACAAAGATAAAGAGACAATGCTATTGCCTAGGGAACAGTAATAGATTACATGTTAAAGATTTATCAGTGATCCCAGCTAAGGAGTAAAATCAACACAAAAGCTGTAAGATACTGTTTATGATGATCTTTTCCACAACATTATGTTTATAATGGAGGGCAAAATATTTGAGGCTAATGCCTGGCTCACCTCATGCAGCAAGCACGAGTCTCAGCTACCTTCTGCATGGTATCTGTATCATGTTCAACCGAACTGAAGTCAGAGGGTCAGTGTTCCCTGGTGGGACTGTTATTGATAGGACACCTGTACAACAGGGAACGTGGGGGTTAGGCTTGAGGCACCTCTACCACATGGACAGAGCAATTCACGGGGTTTAATAAAGTTCCACTTGTTCAGCTTAAACTGCATTCAGATTCACTCTTTGCAAATGAAACATGATGGTGCATCTGAGCTCTGAGTTCTCTGCAGTGCAACAGCAGCAGGAACTCCCTCTGAGGTGTGCTCCCTGTCCCCCCAGAGTCCTGGATTTTACATATGCAAATCTAGTCCAGTGATTGAACCTGTGGAAGGATGAGTTGGAGCTGTACACAGACCTGGCCATGTCGGAGGACAACAACAGCAGGAAAGTCAAACTGTTACTTTCCCTTAGATCAGATATTGTCCAGGATGATTACTTGTGTTAGCTGACACCCTCAGCAGGGCATTCATTGCAGCATCAACAAGTTTGGGGAAGGGGATCAGGATACTGAATCTATTAACATGTTGCTCTATTTCCTGTTTCAACAGCAAAGCAAATGAAAATCAAAGAGGCTACAGAAAATGACATTCAACTACAGACAGTCAAGAGAACAATACTAGAACGGTGGCCAGAAGACAAAAGCCAAATACCAGTTGGAGCAGAATATATAGCTCTGCTCCCTGATAAAAGGGGGGTATACCTGCCGGTCGTGTGATAACAGCTAGCAGAAAGAGACTCTGTTACCACATGAGCTGCCCACCTGAACATGGGAAAAGGTGGCAGCGGACTTATTTGCATTCAAGAAAAAGAAGTACTTGATTACAGTCGACTACTATTCAATTTTCTGCGAGGCTGAGGCCTGCCTGATACAGGAAGCAAGTCAGTGATTGGCAAACTGAAGGCCCACTTTTAAGAGATATGTCATTCCAGACACTATTCACTGACAAGAAACTCCAATTTACCTCAGAAGAACTCAAGGAATTTGCATGCAAATATGAGTTTGATCACCACTCCTCTCGTCCCTCCCCAGCATACTCACAGAGTAATGGTAAATTGAAATCAGCTGTGAAAAAAGCCAAGAGACTGTAACACAAGGTTATTTCTTCTGTTTCAGACCCCTTCTTAGGCATTTTTGGCACAAAGGAATATCTCATCAGAGGGGTGCCAAAACAGGCCTGCTCAGGCACTGATGGCACAAAGGACCAAAACCCAAAGGATGGGGACATCACTGAAAAGAGATGGCCAACAATCAGAGAATGCAAGCACTAGAGTACCACAGATCAGCTCAGGACTTACCAGCCCTGGAGACAGGCACTACAGTGAAGCTCTAGCCATTGGAGAGACCCCAGAAGGAGTGAACTAAAGGAACCATGTGGAGAGCAGTGCCACCCAGGTTCTATGACATGACTATTCAGGAGGGACAAGTGATCTGAAGGAACAGGAGGCACTTATGAGCCAACAGACAACACCCAGAGAGATGCTACTGAGGTACAGAGATCACAGAACAGAGATACATAGAACCATCTGGAAGCCAACCCCACAGGAATGGAGGAGACTGGACAGATAGTTTGCTAGATTCGGAGACAGGTGACAGGGAGACAGACATAGGTCACTCCCAAGTTGGTCGCCTGTTGAGACCAGATTATCTCAAAAACTATGTAACCAACTGAGTCTGTGGTAAAGACGAGACTTCAACTTGGCTATGTGCTAACAACCTCTGTCTGAAGGGACACAGGATCAGGCTCTATACATCAGTTATTGTTTTTATTGTTTATATTAAAATATTTATAAAATAGGGAAGATTTGTATCCTGATCAGTGAAACTGAAGTCAGCGAGCCAACGTTCCCTGGAGGGACTGTTATTGAGGGGTCACCCATGGGGGGTTGGCTGGAAACAACTGAGCCTCATGGGCAGAGCTGTCCTCGGGGTTTAATAAAGTTTCACTTGTTGAACTTAACACTCAGCTTCACTCTTTGCAAATGAAACGGACTCTGCATTCATGGAACAATAAGCAGGCCTGCCCCATTTGACAACGGATACGGAATTGCTTCACAACATGCACAACCCCACGCATCCCTGGAGTGGCGTCACTGGGGACTGACATCACTGGGAAGCAGTGCATCCCCCTACGTTCCTTCATAGGAAGCAAAGCCTGTCCAGATCCTTACTATGTGACCTTGTGTACATCACTTAACATAGGCTCAGTTTCCCCATCTGTAAAATGGGAGGAATGATACATTCAATTTCATATGGATGTTGTTAAGTATGACTACATAATGTGTTAGAAACCTGTTACAGGAAAAGAACCTCTTGGATTCCCAGTCCTTTGCTGGTTATTTCAGTGGCCTTTCCTCCTCCATATTTTTTTCAAAATCCGTAAATGTGATTTTTTTGAAATCATGTATCTAGTGAATAGACTTGTTTAAAACATAACATGTAGAAACTAATATTATATTATATATATTCTATTTTTTCCCCCATTGATTGTGCTTTTGTTACATTTTATATGTGTCATAAATATAAAGGGAAGGGTAAACCCCTTTGAAATCCCTCCTGGCCAGGGGAAAGCTCCTCTCACCTGTAAAGGGTTAAGAAGCTAAAGGTAACCTCGCTGGCACCTGACCAAAATGACCAATGAGAAGACAAGATACTTTCAAAAGCTGGGAGGAGGGAGAGAAACAAAGGGTCTGTGTGTCTGTCGATATGCTGGTCTTTACCGGGGATAGACCAGGAATGGAGTCTTAGAACTTTTAGTAAGTAATCTAGCTAGGTATGTGTTAGATTATGATTTCTTTAAATGGCTGAGAAAAGAATTGTGCTGAATAGAATGACTATTTCTGTCTGTGTATCTTTTTTGTAACTTAAGGTTTTGCCTAGAGGGGTTCTCTATGTTTTTGAATCTAATTACCCTGTAAGATATCTACCATCCTGATTTTACAGGGGGGATTTCTTCATTTCTATTTACTTCTATTTTTATTAAAAGTCTTCTTGTAAGAAACTGAATGCTTTTTCATTGTTCTCAGATCCAAGGGTTTGGGTCTGTGGTCACCTATGCAAATTGGTGAGGCTTTTTATCCAACATTTCCCAGGAAAGGGGGGTGCAAGTGTTGGGAGGATTGTTCATTGTTCTTAAGATCCAAGGGTCTGGGTCTGTAGTCACCTAGGCAAATTGGTGAGGCTTTTTACCAAACCTTGTCCAGGAAGTGGGGTGCAAGGTTTTGGGAAGTATTTTGGGGGGAAGGACGCGTCCAAACAGCTCTTCCCCAGTAACCAGTATTAGTTTGGTGGTGGTAGCGGCCAGTCCAAGGACAACGGGTGGAATATTTTGTACCTTGGGGAAGTTTTGACTAAGCTGGTAAAGATAAGCTTAGGAGGTTTTTCATGCAGGTCCCCACATCTGTACCCTAGCGTTCAGAGTGGGGGAGGAACCTTGACAATATGTTTTGAAAATTTTCCAAATTTCTAGCCAGCTATTAAATTGGTAAAAAAAAAAACAGGCATATGAGCAGAGGTGCTGCAACAATTTGTAGAGTGGGGGGTGCTGAGAGCCATTGAACCAAACTGTAAACCCTGTACCTGATGGGAGTGTGGCAGCACCCTGGTTTCTATAGATATGGGGATAACTATTTTCTGATTTCTCTTCAAATATTTCTGACCAGCTCTAAGAACCAACTTTGCATGTATCTCTGTCCAAACAGATAAAATGGAATAAAATTGCTCCCATTTGATGGAAGTTTTGAAAACTTGAAAAATTTCATTGCAATGCTTTGATGAATCTGTAAGCAGCATTCTAACAAAAGTACTAGATGATATTCAGTGTCTTGAAAGATTTCAGAGAATACAAAGACTGCAGAGGGTACCATTACTACATAATTTGCATCCAGTTTTCTCTTACTTTATGAAAGGCAATAACATCAAACTTTTCCTAGCAAAATGGACGAGAACTTCATAGAGCAGGAATGCAAGGGAAGGACTTTGCCTCATCAAAATTCCAGTACTTACAGACCTAATGACTGCGGTGTGTTTTCATACTATGAGTTGGACTGTAGATATGAATACATATGAAAATATCCTGTAGAGCTAAATTGGCACTTTTACATGACTTTAATATTACTAATCTCCATTCTGCTTAAAAGCGCTCTATAGAAATTTACTGAAGATTCTACAAGCTCATTTAACACACAGCAGTCTCTCTCCCCGTCCTTCCTGGCAGCATGGTTCCCCTTGGGGCCAGGAAGCCATTAGCTCCTTGCCCCCACCTGCACTCTGCTAACCCTTCGATGAGTTCCTGGAGTGCGAAGGGTGAGTTATTGTTAATTTAACATCATTCATTTGTGATGGTTTCACAGCAGAAAATTCACCAGGTTCATCTGAGGATAAGGGGCAGTGTTGTGCACCTGCTCCCTATTGTTCAATATCTTCATAAATGATCTGGAGGATGGTGTGGATTGCACTCTCAGCAAATTTGCGGATGATACTAAACTGGGAGGAGTGGTAGATACGCTGGAGGGGAGGGATAGGATACAGAAGGACCTAGACAAATTGGAGGATTGGGCCAAAAGAAATCTGATGAGGTTCAATAAGGATAAGTGCAGGGTCCTGCACTTAGGATGGAAGAATCCAATGCACCGCTACAGACTAGGGACCGAATGGCTAGGCAGCAGTTCTGCGGAAAAGGACCTACGGGTGACAGTGGACGAGAAGCTGGATATGAGTCAGCAGTGTGCCCTTGTTGCCAAGAAGGCCAATGGCATTTTGGGATGTATAAGTAGGGGCATAGCGAGCAGATCGAGGGACGTGATCGTTCCCCTCTATTCGACATTGGTGAGGCCTCATCTGGAGTACTGTGTCCAGTTTTGGGCCCCACACTACAAGAAGGATGTGGATAAATTGCAGAGAGTCCAGCGAAGGGCAACAAAAATGATTAGGGGTCTGGAACACATGACTTATGAGGAGAGGCTGAGGGAGCTGGGATTGTTTAGCCTGCAGAAGAGAAGAATCAGGGGGGATTTGATAGCTGCTTTCAACTACCTGAAAGGGGGTTCCAAAGAGGATGGCTCTAGACTGTTCTCAATGGTAGCAGATGACAGAACGAGGAGTAATGGTCTCAAGTTGCAGTGGGGGAGGTTTAGATTGGATATTAGGAAAAACTTTTTCACTAAGAGGGTGGTGAAACACTGGAATGCGTTACCTAGGGAGGTGGTAGAATCTCCTTCCTTAGAGGTTTTTAAGGTCAGGCTTGACAAAGCCCTGGCTGGGATGATTTAACTGGGAATTGGTCCTGCTTCGAGCAGGGGGTTGGACTAGATGACCTTCAGGGGTCCCTTCCAACCCTGATATTCTATGATTCTATGATTCTATGATTTACCTAGGCGTTTCCAACAAGCTCATGACTGTGGTAGTTTAGTGCACAACAGATTTATTAAAATGAAATACAGGGAGACCTCTATACTCTTCCTCTCCTTCTCCCATTCTACTGAGAAAGCCTTATTTTTTTTTGCACTCTTTTTTTTTTTATTGGTAGGTTATTTTTACATTATGTGATTTTGCTCCGTGAAGTCTGGATTAAAGGAGGGATTTTACATTTCATTTAGAAGGCAGGTTTTACTTTTCCTTGTCCCAAGCTCCACCCACCCCTCCAAATCACCTGATTCCCATTGCCACATGAAGGGAGAGGGCTCAGAGAAATGGGGAGCATGCAACATTGGCTTTGCTTCCCCTTCTGTGGGTTAAAACATTTAGTGCCCTTTTTCTCCTTTCTACACAGAAGATAAGGGGGAAATGTAGAGCCCAAGGTTATTCTGAAAGGAAACCTTTTGATTCTTCATAGTAGGGATTAATTTGAAATTCTTTCCCCAAAAGTGATGATTATCCAGGTAATTTATATATGAATATGTTAATATATTTATATAGACATTTAACCGGTAAACAACCACTAAACAATAGCACAAAAATAAATGTTAGTCAATAATTCTAAGATTCAGTTTTCCTCAATACTTTTGATTGATGTTCTTCTTATGCCTTATTCATTCATTAAGAAGAATGAAAAACAAATTACCAAAAAAATATCCTGGCTAACACGTGTAACACTTACTGCATGAAGAAACTTCTTTTAATACATCTACGTGTCTGAGTTCTATGCTTACTGGAAAAAAATTACATGGTTTAGCAAAGCTGGTTTTGATCTCAATGTAAAAAGAATTTCAACTGTTCCATCTCCTTAATTGGATTTGTTATGCATCATAAATGGAGCAGTGCCTTTTACTCAGCTGCATGAATAAACCAAGCTTTAAAAATAGCATATATATAAATAACTGAATATATTTACACTGTGCACTGAAAGTTGCTACTGAGCATATACATCTTTCCTTTCCTACTATGTGAAAGGCTAACAATGTCTTGTTCTACCTATGTTGTTTGGAGGGCATAGGGCTTGATGCTGCAAGGTGCTGAGCACTCAAGCGCTGATCAACCAAAGCACTTAACATGTGTCTAACTTTAAGCACGTTAGTATTCCAAATTGGCTCCCATTGGATTACTTACATGCTTAAAGTTAAACACATGGTTAAGTGCACTCAGGGCCAGAGTGCTCCACACTTTGCTGGACTGAACCCTCAGAGAGAAACGGACATTTACCCTGTTTTCTTTCTAATTTATTTTTGGGCAAACATCAAGAATGTAAATTTGTGAAGACAGGAATAATGTTTCCATCATGCATCAGAAAGATGTGTCTTATTTGGATGATTGTTTATTAATGTGGCTTTTTTCTTGGAATTCAGACCTTTTTGAGTCCACCTTGTCCGGCGAGACACATTATAGTAGCAAGCCTCCAGAGGTGCTGTAATACCTAAAAAAGGATATAGGTGTATAGACACATCTGTCCTCATTATTAAAATGTTTACTTTAGCAAACACTGCTCTATTACATTTCAAAGTGGTACACTTTGAATTTTAAATTGTAGAGAAAACCTGGTATAATTTCTTGAAAGCTTTGATTTAAACACAAAAAGGATACAATTGCTTTGAAGTCTTGCATGAACTCTTAGACTTTCTCTAGATTTGGGGAATATATAGGACATGTGTGCCATTATTATTCTAACTTATGACTCAAGTGATATTCTGGTTTCCTTCACTTTTGACGGATACTACTTTTACTGAATGGGGAAAAATAAAACATTCCTTTTCCTTCTTCATGCCCATGATACTTTTACTGATGCCCAGTAAGACTTTTTACACTGTACTTTATAATTAAATGCAAACACTTTGCATCTCATAGTAATGAACATTTGCCTTCCCAAACCATTTTTAAATTTCACAATGGTTTTTGATCCCTCTTTTTCCTGAGATTTCTTCAGAGTCTACTATATTCTGTAATAGTGAGAATAAGGCAAATTTCTATTTCTGGCATAGCTCTTCACCTTAATGAGTATTTATTTGAATGAGCGAGTGCCTGCATAATTGAACAATTCATGGGCCAAAGATAATGGAGCATTACAATAAGTTATGTCAGCTGTTTACAAAAGGAAGCCATTAGCACCATATTTTCCTTTCTTGAAGCAACCCTTTAAAATCAAATGTACAGTCGGCATTTTAAGGTTCTGTTCATTTTTATTTACTATCTTGAATAATATTTTTACCAAGAGAGCAAAGTGCCTGTCTTCAATACGGGAGGGGAGAGGGTGGGGAGAAGGGGAAGAGAGAGATTCCTCAACTCCAGTCCTGTAACCGACTCTATATAAAGGGGACTTTAGTCTCTTAGGGCTTGTCTTCACTACTGTAGCTTAGGTCAATTTACCCTGGTGTCTTCATAGTGCTGTGTTGATGGAAAACACTCTCCGGTTGACTTTCCTTCCTCTTCTCAGAGAGATGGAGTACGGGGTTGACAATTAAGCGCTCTGCCATCGATTCCGCAGGTCTTCAATTGCAGCAGCATCGATCTCCCCATAGTGAAGACCAGCCCTTAGGGTGGAGCCCATGAAGGAACTTAGGCATTGCTATGCTGAGCATCACAGTGCCTAACTTTTAGGGACCTAGAAAAATCACAGGAACACCACTGTGATCCACAAAGCCTGATTTAAGCCCCTAGACTCCTATACAATGAATGGGGAAAGATAGGGGCCTAAAAATGTGATCCACAAAAAACAGCACTCTAGGTGGGGAGAGTCTAAGCTAGCCAATGAGACTGATTAGAGGCATGTGTGCTTAGCCCTTTCCCTATCTTAGAGTTAGGCACCTAACTCCAGGCTGCAGAAGATGCATATCTCCAATTAGCGATCCACATTCGGGAGCCTGCCACATGGAGTCAAGCAGCTTAGGTGCCTACGCTGCTTCTTGAGGGAATGAGCTAAGCTCCTACCTCACTCCTTGCAAAATGGCCAGAGAAAGAGGTGGGGCCACCGCACACTGTGTAACCTTTTTTTGGCTCACTCAGTCTCGCCTGTAGAAGTTGTTCCACTATGGATAAGTGTTTAAATAGTCATTGGGCCAAAGAGCCAGAATGGGAATGACTCTGCCACCGAGTGGTTAGGGCACTGACCTGGGAGGTGGGAGACCCTAGGACCAGTCTCCCTGCTCCAATCACTCTTTTATTATGTATCCACAGTGGAACAGCTTCAACAAGAGAGTCTGAGGGAGCCCCACATCAGAATATCCCCTTGTTCAGTGGTTAGAGTTCTCTCCTGAGATGTGGGATAACGCTGTTCAAATATTTTTCCCCCTCTGGCAGAAAGTGGGGAATTGTACCTGGGTTTCCAACATCCCAGGCAAGTGTACTAACCACTGGGATTAAAAGGGGGCACTACTGCCTCCTCTGTTTGGATTCTGAATGGGACCCAGTCCAGTATGCGACCTTTGAGCATGCATGCAACTTACGTGGCCAAATGCCTGTCTCTCCCTGGTTTGTGAATCACTCTGGGGCTTAGGAGGGAGATAGGCATCTGGATTCCTGAAGTGGAAAAGCAGTGCATGTGCCCCAGAGGGAGAAATATTGGCACCAAGGAGCTTTTACTCTGAAAACATAGGCACCAATTGAATTGAGGTGCCTACAGGGTTCTGCAAGAGTTCTGCGGCTGCCAGAGGAGCCAAAACTGGGAGTTAGGCATCTAAACATGAGCAATTGTACTTAAGCCTAAGGTTTAAGTGCCAAATCTCTTTGTGGAGCCCACCGTGATACACTAACTTCACAGTACAATTAAATGTTCATCGATAATCACTGCTTTGTGCAAAGTGTTATCTGTAATACGTAACCCACCTGTAACACTTTATAAGGACAAAAGATGGTCTCTAGTGGTTAAGACACTAGCCTGGGGCTTATGAAATGTGGGTTCAGTCCCTGGCTCTGTTGCAGACTCATTGTGTGACCTTGAGTCAGTTATTTTTTCTATGCTGTTCTCAGTTCCCCTTCTGTAAAATGGGATAAAGCTTCCTTGCCTCACAGAGGTGTTGTGAGGACCAAATCCATCCACGATTATATGGTGTTTGGATATTACAGTGATGAGGGCCCTATAAGTTCTTAGCTATAAGATCATTTTTCAAACATTCATTTTACTTATCTCAGAGTTTAAAAATGTACTATATTACAATCCATTGAACACGTATGGGCAGATCACATTGGTTAATGTGTGGATTTACCATTAATATGGAGCCTAAACAAGCTATAAAGGGTGAAAATCAATTACAATGTGACAGTTATTAAACTACAGAAAAATAGCATATAAATATGGATTTCTGTCAATCAAGTATGAATTGCTGTTTTAATTGCTGTTCTAATGAAAGTAGCAGTAAATCTAAAATTGTAATACTTAGATTTTTGGAAACGGGGGATGTTTTGTAGCTATGAATATTTAGTAAATATCTATCTTCCTGTTTGCACTAAAAAAAAATAATCTACTGACCTTACATGATTTAGTGCATCATAAAGATATAAGGCCAAATCCTGCTCATTGTAACAGCATGAATAGCCCCATTGACTTCAATGTCATTCTTATGAATTGAATTATTAATGATTTCTAACCCTCATTATTTAAAAGGTGGGCCACTTATATTATATTAATCTTAACTTCACTAGCTTTTCCATCTGTAAAATAGGCTACATTTTGTGGATGAAAAGTGCTATTAATGCTCAATGTGTTGTAATGAGTATAATAATAAATTGCAAAACAGATAAACTGAAATCTATGGACATGATCCAATGTCCATTGAAATCCATGGAAAGACTCCCATTAACTTCAATTGGATTTGGATCAGGCCCTGAGATACTAATAGTAAGTTCAGTAATGGTGGTGATGAAGGAAATATCTGTACCTTGAGGATACAAGGTAAAGTATATATGGTGCATAATGTAACAATGCAACTGAAAAAAATCAATTAAAGGAGAAATTATGAACTCCATGGTCAATCAGATTCCTTCAGCGACCTGCTTCCTGGTGACCTTCCATTAGGTGATAAGTATAATTGGATAACATGATGCATTATGCATTGTTGTGCATAGTCCATCAGGGTCATTTTCCCATGTGCCTATCAGACATTAATTCATACGGGGGGAATGGGGTGCAGTGCATCACACCTAACCTGATAATACAAGAATTCACACTCTGATATCTATTTTTTTAAAATGTTTACTTAAAATATGTGTTTGTGGCCCACATCCTGACCTCTGGATTTTTCAAAACTACCATTCCCACTTTCTCTCCTTGCTTTAGAATGTGTATAACACTCAGTAGACATTTGAATTGTGTTTGGGTCCTGATAAAGACAAAATCTTTTCCATTACTTCAATCCCTTCCCCTAGGACGAAGGCACTGTCAGATTTATGTTTTATCTAGGCATCTTTGTCATCTGGAGACAACTTCATCCATACTTGTAAGATTTTTTCCCCCACATCCCCATTTCTACATTTTGCTGCACTTACTACATTTTATATCTAAGGTTTTATAGTACTACTGTACTTGTTTCTCATTTGAGCATAACTGCTTCCTTTTTACTAGACTTCCAACCCCTTGCCTTGATAGCAATTTAACTAGTCCTTAATGAATCTAACCAGTATTTAATGAATCTGACTTTAAATCCTTCATATAGAAGTAGGGATTTGGACTTATTAACTTTAGCATTGAAACCCCGACTCTCATATGTTTGGATATGTTGACCTCTTATTAAATAAGCCATTTTCATTATTGACTAATATAAAAGAGAGTCCAAAAGTATGTCTACACAGCAAAGAAACCCGTGGCTGGCCTGTACTAGCCAATTCAGGCTGCGAGCTGTTTCACTGTTGTGTAGGCTTCCAAGCTTAAGCTGAAGCCCGGGCTCTGGGACACTTCCAGTCTACACAGCAATGAATCAGCCTCCCAGCCCAAGCTCCACAAGCCTAAATCAGCTGGCATATGCAAGCCGTGGGTTTTTCTTTGCTGTGTAGACATATCCTCACATACAAGTTACTGCACTTGACAGATATTTCCATTTAGATAACCTACACAAAAAGACATAAATAAAGGCACATTAGGAAAATGGGCTCGACTAGATAAAGACAAGCAACTTCTAGGTGATATAACTTCCCTGTCAGCTCAGGACTTTGGGGGATTTAAACCATTTATTAATCTAGACCTAAATCAAGAGGTTAGTCTATATCAAGCAACATCAAAAAACAGACTGGAACTATCTCTGCCATACAGACCAGCCAAAAAATATTTATAGTCTCTCTTTAAAAATAACCCTCTGTCTGGATACACCTTGGTTATTATGTTGAAACCTTCTACACAGTACTAGCTAATAATGCTACTGTCCCAATTGATTCTTTCCTGGGTAAAGTCAATATCTAAATTAGTTCAACAAGATAATAATTAGATAAACAACTATTAGAGTTGGAAAATATCATTGATGCAGTCAAAGGTAGTAGGAGGTCTGTTAGATCACAAGGTTTAACTAAAATGTATTTTTAGTAAAGCTGTGGTAGGCAGCTGCATTCCTCATCATAATTGTGTAGTATTAGAATCCCCTGACTCGGATTTAGAAACCCAACAAAACCTGTGGTTTATGAGGATTAATGATTTAAATAGTCACTAATTAAACAGCTTACTGTAGTTACAGATCTGGCATGTGGTACACATTTTTTTCCTCTTAACTGATTATTGTGGAAGCAATTTTGTTATCTATTTAGCCAGGTTTGGGACCTTTCTGTGGTTTTAAGATAAATTTGCAATATACAGCTAATTCTTTAACACCGAGGTTAGTTTACAAAAGAATTAAGTACAAAGGTGGATTTATATACAGCTCATGATAGTCTATAAGAATGAAGGTAAACAGAACCTACTGAATGCATTACAAGTAGTCATGCTAAATATAAGGTTAGGTAGTGTATTAGAGAATCACAGTAATGCTATTATAAAGTGACCATTGATGAGAAAGTGCTTTCATGATAAGCTCTGATTGTCATCCTGTTATAATTATTTGTGCAAATGTACCCTTTGATCTTAAAATTTCTGTTACTTCTCAGCCAGAAATAAATTTGGAAACTGTTCTTGAACTCAGTGTGGTCATTTGTGAGTCATCTCAGGGTGAAGAAATGGTGTTCCTTTGAGTAATGTTTCAGATGCTTTTGTTGTCCTAAGAAAACTCAACATTCTTATTTTTAAAAACTCCAAACCAATTATAGACTTAAGCTGCACAATAAAAATTTAAGGGTTGGATTCACAAAGGGGACGTAGGCTGAGCATTGCAGTGCCTAACCTTTATGCCCCCGCAACTCCAAGTTAGGCACCCAGGCTCCCTAGACAATGCATGGGGAGAGTTTAAGTGCCTAAAAAAAGGGATTTACAGAACTCAGCAAGTTGAGCAGGGAGTTGTCTCAGCTAGCCAGTAGGAAATTCTTAGGAAAGTGGTGTGGTTTAAGCCATGCCCTTCACAGGGAGATAGGCTTTTAATATTGGGCCAGAGGGAGATGCCTTCCTCAACTCAGGATTCACCACTGTGAACCCTCTTTTAGAGTTAGGCACCTAAGCCAGGTCATCCCTTTTTCAAGAAAAAATAAGGAGACTGCACTGGCTGTGTCCCCCACCCTTACAATACCCCAACTGTTATAGCACTTTCCTAGGATGGAGAAAACCCATATTCAAATCCTTATTCTGTTTGATTTGGAGAAGGGACTTAAAACTAAGTCTTCCACATCCCAGGTGACCACTAGGATAAAGGACTGAGAGGGATCCATCCCAGTCTCTCTCTCCTATTTATATAAAATACTTAGATATTCATTGTGCTAGAGAGTACTATTTACACATTTTATATGAAGTGGAACAGCTTCAACAGGAGAGATTTAGAGACATACTCTAGTGTAATACATACCACTGTGGTTAGTGCTCTCAGCTAGGAGACTTGGATTTAAGTCCTTGCTCCACTTCCGACTTCACAGGGATTTGAACCTGCATCTCCTCCTCCTTTTGTGTTTTGTGTGGAGCGCAATCCACTAGACATGCTCTAAGGGGGCCTCTGAGCACATCCACTGAACTGGGCCCTGCAGGTGAGCAAGGTGAGGCAATGCCTAGTCTATGAATCCTGTTGTGGCTTAGATGTGAGTTAGGTATCAAGAACTAGAGTCACAAAAGGACTTAGGCCTCTAACTGCCACTTTTGGTGCCTAAATCCCAGAAACAGGGCTTTGTGGGATTCACAAAACCTCCATTCAGCTGCTGCTGAATCCTGTAGGTGCTTAAACTCACTCAGCACCCAAATTTTTGCAGTAAAAGTTCCTTACATGCTTCCAGGCATACTGCTAGGCATGTGCACTGCAGTTCAGGTGTCCAGACACCTAAGCAATGCACAAACCAGGAGAAGATAGGCTTTCCCCCACCCAACTCACCTGTGGGGTCTGTGCTGGTAAGTACACTCAGAGCTCACCTACTAGATCAGGCAAGCTTACACAAAGTGGGTGGGAAGAAGACCACCAATGGTTAGAGTACTCCCATGGGATTTGGGAACCCACCAGTCTAAGTTTCCCCTCTACCTAAGGGGGAGAAGGGATTTGAACATGGCTCAACTAGTTCTCAGGTGAGTACTCTAACCAGTGGGCTATGGGATACTCTGATGTAAGGCTCCCTCCATCTCTCCTGTTGAAGCTGTTCCACTGTAGATTAAGTATTTTTTTTAAAAAGTCATTGGGGCAGAGGGACTGCATTGTGGGTCTCCCCACCTTTCGGGGAGTACTCTCTCTATTCATCAGGCTACAGAGTCATTCTCATGGTTGCTTGATCTCTCTCTGGCCCAATGACTTTCATTATTTATTCAGGGGCACAGCTTCAATAGGAGAAATTGAGGGAGCCTCACATCAGAAAATCCTATAGCCCCATAGTTAGGGCACTCAACTGAGAGGTAACATATTCCTATTCAAACCCATTTTTTCCCCGTGCAGGTGGAGGGGGGATTTGACCAAGGGGTCTCCCATCTAAACACTGGGCTAAAAATTATCAGGAAGAGGGAGCTGCTCCCTCTCCCCCAGGTTCTTGCACAAATGGCATAAGCACCTAACTCCAAGAGAGGGTTTGTTGCTTAGAATCCCAAGCATAATGAATGCCTCCCTGCAGCATGGACTAAGTTTCTTTTGTGAATCTAGCCATAAGCCACTAATGATGTCAGTGTGCACATCTCCACAGGCAGAAATGTAGGTGTCTTGGGAACTTAACCCATGGAAACATAGGCACTTAGGGAATTTAGAGGTATAGGCAGCAGATGAGTAAGTAGGTATTTTGGGGACCTAAATTTTGGACGTAGGTGGCTAAAGTGGCAGTTATGCACCTTGTGAAGTGATATGCAGACCTCAGTGGTTCAGGAGCCAAATTAACGATCAATATTACCCAAAAGAGCCAAATTAGTGTGAATTTATTGTTTCACTTATTATAGTGCTATATATTCATATTTAAACAGCATGACAGGAGAAATATTTAGTTTATATATTATTCTCACAGCAGAATTACTGATCAAGTATTATTTTATCAACTACAATTGGTTAATAACACAGTAAACGCATTCTGATTGTTTAATAACTCAGATTGGTTAATAATTAAATCACACAGGGTTTTACTAGCATGTGCTGCAAAGAGCTGCAAAAGACACTTTAAAGAGCCACTTACAGCTCACGAGCCTTAGTCTGAGTATCACTGCCCTCGTGAATCCCACCCAAACCTATTATATCTGAAGAAATCTGGTTCAGCATCTCTGAGAAATCAGGCTACTTATTTTAGATGACTAATAAGTATTTAAGTGGCTAAGTTCAGGGATCCAGTTTTGAGATATTTACTTCAATCTTTGAAAAAAGTGTACTGCTTATTTATGGCATTATTTTACATTTATTATTTTTCAGTAATGCACTAAAGTACAGAATACTATCATTATGCTTTCCTTAAACTAAATCAGATTTTTTTAAATTAACCCTGTGTTTCAATATTTTTAAAGAGCTACATTTTGATTAGTCAAAAGGATTAAAAAAAACCACCTAATACTCAAAAACAAGAAGTACTTTTGCTGTGTTTGTACAGCTCCTCGCACAATGGTGTCCTGGTCCACAACTAGGTCTCCTAGGAACAACACTAATACAAATAATACATCACAATAATAAACCAAAAAATAATTTGGCCAAAGTTTGGATGGTCAGTAAAGCCTCACCTGAGCTGCCTCTCAACATGCAATATAACAATATAACATAATCTATTGATCCTGTTACACAACTAACATACTGTTCACGATGTGCTCCTTTAATCCCAATGGATACTGAAGAGGAAACTCAATCTGATAACTTGGCCTACTTGCAGAGGTGTCTGAGAATACATATTTGTCTGATTATTGTCAATAGTATGAGCGATTCACTTTGAAATTATTGTGAAAATTAAGGCCCCGATCCTGAAAAGATGTAAGTGTGTGTGTTACTTTTTCTTGTAGCCTTTTACAAAATAAAGAAATTCAAAAATCTAGGGGCCATATTGCTGTGTGTTCTTCACTAATGGCCTGACTCTGCAAAGTGCTGAGTGTCTCCTGTTATGCACAGAGAAGTGCAACTCCCATCACAGTTGAGAGCATTCAGCACCTTGAAGGAAGTGCACCTTGGAGGGTGGGATGCTAAGTGCACCCTTGTAGAATCACATCTGCAGTCACAGAGTGAGAGAATGGCAGAGTCAATAGAGACCACTGGAGTCCTCATTCATGGTACGCTGTGCAACAGTGTGTGCACGCATGCACTTAAGAAATGTTTATTATTTAAAATGTATCAATATTTTGCAATGGATGTGAAGGAAACATTATACATAGGTAGGTCATGGAATCTAAATATCACAGATCTTAAAGGGTGAATTTTAATTGACATTTATTAAACAAAAAAGCACTTGAGTGTAAATACAGTGAAATGCTGAGATATTTTTAACTCATGTACAGTTATGAAAAAATCCTTCTTCCAGACATACCAGTACATTTTGTTCTCCAATTAATGCAGGTGATTGTATTTTCTGCCTTCTTAAAAAAATCTTATGAGACAGGCCCTATAGCAAAATACTAAAACCCAGCATTATATACATGGTTGCTTTAATGCTGCATGTTCAAATTGTATACATATATCTTATTTGCGTAACAATTAAACAGCACAGGAACAGACATATATTGGTACAGAATTTGGCTTCTTACTAACATTGCACTCCATGAAATTTGTATCCTTATTACTGCTTTTTGCTAGCCTTGGTATCAGCATTTATTTTCTGTTATAAAAAGAAACAGCACCACCTTGTATCCTGAAGTAAAGCTACAGCTGTTCAGGCATATTAGTGCTCATGCTATTTTTAAAAAATCATAAATTAAAAAAAAAGGTACTAAATCCTAGATCTGCATCTATGTTTGTAGAGAAATTCTTAAAATTGTGTAGAGCTGATTGAATAGATAATCAGTTATATAGTCAGGTTTCAGAGTAGCAGCTGTGTTAGTCTGTGTTTGCAAAAAGAAAAGGAAGACTTGTGGCACCTTAGAGACTAACCAATTTATTTGAGCATAAGCTTCCGTGAGCTACAGCTCACTTCATCGGATGCATTATATAGTAACTTTTATACAGCCAAACTGAGTATAAATGTACTAGATTCAGTTTGACATGATTTGTTGGGTCATATTTTTCAGTATTAATATTGAGACAACAGCTGGTGAAAATGTTTGAGAAAACTGAAAACTTCTAAAGTGCTTACATACATGATTATTTCTCAAAATAATTCACTCTGGAAATATTAAATTCATTATTTGATATTTGTTATTCTCAGCTTTAAAATGTTTGCCATTCAAAGAAGAGGCAATACCCTGTGATTTAAGTGGCTAACCACACACAATGAATAGCGAAAGCAAATTTGTTCTCGTACAACCCATAGCTTTACAATTATTTGGCCAAACTATTCAGTGACAGCTTACAAATACTGAATACACCAAAAATAGATTAGTAAATCATTTATTAGTGGATCCCAATGAAAAATCTTCTAAATTTGTAATGAAATGAATATTTGTAACTAGGAGGAGAGATTAATAAGACTGGGACTTTTCAGCTTGAAAAAAAGGCAACTAAGGGGGGATATGATAGAGGTCTATAAAATCATGAGTAGTATAGAGAAAGTAAAGAAGGAAGTGTTATTTACTCTTTCTCATAATACAAGAACAACAGGCCACCAAATGAAATTAATAGGTAGCAGGTTTAAAACAAACACAAGAAAGTATTTTTTCACTCCACGTACTGTCAGCCTCTGAAACTCCTTGCCAGAGGGTGTTCTGAAGGCCAATACTATAACGGGGTTCAAAAGGGAGCTAGATACATTCATGGAAGATAGGTCCATCAATGGCTATTAGCCAGGATGGGCAGGAATGGTGTCCCTAGCCTCTGTTTGCCAGAAGCTGGGATTGGGTGACAGGGCATGTCTGTTCATTCCCCTTGGGGCACCTGCCATTGGTCACTGTCAGAGGACAGAATACTGGGCTTGATGGACCTTTGGTCTGACCCAGTATGGCCGTTCTTATGTTCTTATGTAATATTTCAATGAGCTCCAATACTGGGGCAGTAACAAAATATTACTAATGTATTCACAGTCCCTAAGAAGACAAGGATACTTGTAAAGCTCCCTCTCAACTAGATCTCCTTTCTAAAGTATTATGATAGCCATAACAAAATAAGAGATCCCTTATGGAACTGGAAGTCATTAAGAAGATATTGTGAAGTACTAAGTGGCAAGAAGCCTGGAAACCCTGGGGTTCCTGGCTCCAAGGCAGTTCTTGGTGCTATAAGGAGGGCTTTGTGGTGTTTGACAACTTGGAGACATTCACAGACAGAGGACTGTTCTGTTGGGATGGACTCCATGTGAGTAGGAAGAGAAATAGACTTCTGGGATGGAGGATGGCATGATTGCTTAAAAGAACTTTAAAACTAGGAATTCTGGGAAGACGGCTGGGAGGTGAACAAGCAATTCAAACATGTTATTAAGACAATGCATAAAACCTACAAGGATTAAAAGCTGGGAGGGATCAGCAAGGAAAGCTACCTCTTGGAGGTCAGAAAATGTAGGGAAAAAGTGAGAACTGCCAGAAGCCAAGCAGAGTTGGACCTTGCAAAGGAAATTAAAACCAATAATAAAAGATTCTTTAGCCATATAAATAAAACGAAAACAAGGTAAGAAGTAGGACTGTTAAATACTGAGGATGGGGTGGAGATTAAAGATAATCTAGGCCTGGTCCAGTACCTAAATGAATATTTTGCCTCTGTTTTTTAATAAAGGTAAGTAGGATTTTAGGAGTAGTGGCAGATTGTCTAATGGAAACAAGGATATGGAAGTAGACATTACAACATCCAATATGGATGGGTACAAATCGGTGGCCTCAGATAATCTCCATCCAAGAATATTAAAGGAACTGGCACTTGACATTGCAAGTCCAATAACAAGGATTTGTAATTAATCTGTGAATTTGGGCTGTCCTACCCTATGATTGGAGCATTGCTAATACACTACCTGTTTTTAAGAAAGGGGGTGGGGAAGAGTTCTGGGAAACTACAGGCCAGTTAGTTTGACTTCAGTTGTCTGCAACGTCTTGAGACAAATTTTGAAAAAAGAAAGTAGTTAAGGACATAGAGGAAAACGGTAATTGTTATAAAATACAACATGGTTTTATGAAAGGTAGGTCATGCCAGAGCAATCTGATCTCTTTCTTTGAGATAATGGATTTGTTTTTAGACAAAGGAAAAGCAGTAGATCTAATCTACCTGGATTTCAGTAGGGCATTTGATGCAGTTCCACATTGGATGTTATGAGTTAAATTGGAGAAAATGGGGATTAATATGAGAATTGCAGGGGAAAGTGTTGGCTTTAAATTATGTTCTCCCTTTCACTGATGCAATGGCAGCCTCTCTGTGGGTATTCTGGGAGCTTGAGTCTCCACAGGAAAGTCAGGAAAAAACACTGCACTTCAATATGTTCTCTGACAGTCCCCTACCCATCAAACCCATAGGACAAACTTGCCCAAGTTAATGCTGACTGAGGCAGGGGTACTGAACACCGGGACTCCCTGTTCCACGGGTGGTGCATGGAACCTCAAAAGAGGTCAGTGAGAACCTGTAATTATGTCTCTGTCTATCCTCTTAAAAAGCATATGGCTAGGCACTAACATGGAGGGAGCTGGGGGACATTCTGCATCCCTGAAGCAGGTAAACTCCCATCCCAGTGCTCCCTCTGGCCCAACACAGCACTGCATGACTTTTATTATGGACTTAGTCTCTTAAAAGAATGATCTAGTCCTGCGCTGCCAGTTCCGTGTGATTTGTTCCTGCATGTGGAGCATGGGACACATAGCATAAGGTGACCCATTTTCTGTGTAACAGATTTTCTTCACAATGCTTGTACCATCAAATAAAAGAAAATGGGGTATAGCAAGAATTATGGAAAACATGAAATTAAAATAGTACAGTTAATTACTACTTATCCTTGTCAGTGATGTCCCTCCTTTTCTATTTCTTGTGAAGGGCTTGTATTATACCACGATTGTAATTACTGTATGAAACCTAGTAACAGTCTGACTAAAAAGAACACATTTAAAATGGAAATAAGCAGCTAAACAGTTTTCAGAGATGCTTCTGCAAGCTTTTGGTATTTCTTTCAGAAACAAGCACTGGCAAGAAGCCTTGGTTCTGAATGAATTTATTTGTTACCTTTTATTTATTAAAATACTCTGGGTACAGATTAACTGTCTTTGTGCATTATTTAGTATTATTTCACCTGCCAAGGAAGACGAAATGCATGCACATTGATGAATAGACTGAATGGTTGCCAAGTTTCACTGCAGCTACTATAAGTATCTCTACTGCCCTTCTGCAGTGCTACATAAGTAGACTGTGGTAGGGAAGTGGGTGTGTATGGGGACTGAGGAAAAGGGGCCTTTCTTCCCTCGTCCCCTACAGTGGAAGAACACTATTTTCATAGAAAATGTGTGTGCTAACTTCATATCAAACTAGTTCCTTCAGCTGTTGCTTAGCTAAACACCACATTTTATTTGGCTCTTTCAAAATCTTTTCTTAGAAGTCAGTCCCTGGAGCCCTGAATCATTTTATTGTTTCTTTGAACTGCCTCCCTTTTTTCCATATATTTCAAGTATTGTGATGCTTGGAATGAACTCTATTTCAGATGCAGTCTCACAAGTGCTGTAGAGAGACTAACTCCCTTGTACAAGATGTGATTCCTTCGTGCACTCAGCCAAAAATCACAATTGCCTTTTCCCCCCTGTGATACATGTTACAAGCTCATATGCCATTTGTTGTCCACAGTCATCCCAAGGTTGCTGTGGGAATTGATCCTTTGCTAGTCTCTCACTTCTATTGACTATCTGTGTTTCTGAGTATTCTCCCTCAGATGTAAGAGCCTGAATTTCCCAAGACACATATTTATTTTCTCTCTCCTTACTGCACCTCTCCATTTGTCAACATCAATAACATGTTCTTTGCTCCCACTTTTATGATGTTCAATGAGACCAGACCCAACAGGGAACTCTACAGTACTCCAGAGGTACTGCGGCATTTGGTAAGTGAAATAGTCTCAAGGTTATACCCATACTGGGTTGAAATGTTTGTCTCACACATAAAAAAAGTACAGCAGTTAATCTTCAAAAAAATCATAAATAACAAAAATTTAAAACACAAGAGGTTTCAAAAATAAATAAGTTCCTTCCATAGGGAAAACAGCCTCCGGGGAATAGCTTTCTAGACAAAAGAAATACTTTTAAGGACCGTCTCTCTTGATAAAACCCAACAACTCTGTCTCCTCCTGAGCTCCCAAAATTAGGCTTTTATAATTGCAGGCAAAGCACAAAACAGCACACAGGTGAATCCAGCCATCCTTTTACTCCACCCTAATTGGGCCCAGCAAGAATCCTTATACGAATAAGCCCACTTCCCCTGAGTCATGCACATCAGTTCCCTATCTGTTAAATAGGGATGATAATCCTTTTCTCCTACCTTTTTTTTCTTGTTTAGTTTGTGTGCTCTTCATGGCTGGGATTGTCTCTTGTGTGTGTGTGTGTGTGTGTGTGTGTGTGTACAGTTCTTAGCACAATGGGCCCCTGATCTCAGCTGAGACCATTATATAGTACTGTAATATAAACAGCAATTCATCCATCAGTTAAAGTGATCTCTATCAAGTTTGAAACTTCAGTACACTTTGCTGTTAAAAAAGCATAGATCCATTTTTAAAATTGTTAATATTTATTTGTTTCACCTAACTCAGAAATGGCTGAAATGATTTATATTAAGCTTTCCATAATTATTATTAATCATGTTTATTATGGTAGTTCCTAAGGACCAACTAAAAATGGGGCCCTAGGGCTGGTCTACACTAGAAGTGCTACATTGGCACACCTGCACTGCTGTAGCTGCACTGCAGTAGCATGTCTGGTGAAGTTGCTCTATGCTGACAGGAGAGAGCTCTCCCACTGGCATAATTACTCCACCTCTGTGAGAGGCGGAAGCTATGTTGACAGGAGAGTGTCTCTCACCAACATAGTGCTGGTGTGGACAGGGTTTAGGTCACTGTAACTTGAGTTGCTCAGGGGAGAGTATTTCTCACACCCCTGCGTGATGTAAATTAGATCTACTTAAGTGGTAGTGTAGATCTGCCCCGTTGTACTAGCCACTCTACAAACATAGCACAATCAAGAGTCCCTTCCTCAAAAATCTAAACAGGTAAGACGGACAAAAGGGCTATAGAACAACAGTGAACAGTGTTGGCAAATAGTGTGTTAGGTCCACGACTTTTTCTTTTCTTTTCTTGATTTTTGGGATGTGGTTTGGTTATTAGGGGATCAGATGAAGGCAGAGCAGGGAAAAAGAAGGAAGAGAAGGACTAAAGCTGAGGTGAAGACATGGGGGAGGGGAACAGAAGGGTGTTGCAGCAAAATAGTACAGGACAGAGAGTGACATTCACCTTTATACAGGTACCAAGTACAGAAGACTTAATTCTCCAAGTGTGAATTTTTCAGAACATAGGTGAAAACAAGGGACAGTAAAAAAAAAAAAAGCAAAACCAAAAAAACCCAACAACTTTTGCATCCATAGCTAGAGCAACATTGACTAAATGCCTGCTATAATAGATAGAATAAATAGCCCCCATTACAGAAACATGTTTTCCCAGCTGCTGTCCATCACAACTGATGGTTGCTCCCCTCAGGTTCTCAAGTCTTTTCAGCCTTCATATAAAAATAGGCACTTTATTATAATTCACCTGTTTAGTCCCTTTTAAAGATGGACGGAAATGTACTTTGCTAACATCACTCATATTGGTACGTACATGTGTTCATGCATCATGCATACAAATAAGGTGAATGCATCTTTAGGATGTTTTTCAGCCGTATTCTCCCTCCTCTATGATTATCATCTACACCTGCCATCCCCCATTAGTTAGCAGACGTTTTAATAATACTGTACATAAATAGCCTTTTCTTTTTAACCTGGGGAATCTCACAAAGTTTGGGGGGGGAAACGGATAATCATATTACTCCATATTACATCCAATGAAGTGAGCTGTAGCTCACGAAAGCTTATGCTCAAATAAATTGGTTAGTCTCTATGGTGTCACAAGTACTCCTTTTCCTTTTCTACAGTTGGTGGAACTGAGGTGCAGAGAGGGGAGATGATTTGTCCAAAGTCACAAACTGAATGAGAGGTACAGTCAATATAAAAGAAAGCAGGTCTCCTGATTCCTCTTATTCACATTCTCTAACCAGTTACTTTTATTCCCTAAAATTATCGAATAATATTTATGTTCCTGATTAATATTATTTTTAATGTTCAGAGTAATAGTGATTAAAAATCAAAGTTATAGTGGGTGAGTAGCCACTGGCTCTTCATCTTGGTATTAATACAATGTTGTTTACCCACTCATTTTTACAGAGTATTGTGCTGTAAAACAAATAGTGTAGACATCTTGAAATATGCACTTGTGTTTCTAAAGTACAGTGAGAAAGAAGGTCACTGAATAATGTAATTGGTGGCAATAGCTAACTTTTTCTAACCTGCAGCACTGCTAGCCTATGTTGATCACAAATGCCAAATCAGATCAAAGTACAGAACTGCAAGGTAGCACCCTGTATTGTGTACATTGATTGTACCAAAGGAAATAAAATGTAAATTAGAAAAGCTTTGATGAATTGATGGGCAGCCAAAAGAAGTACAAAAAATGTTGTGTCCCAGCCTACTAGCAGTAGACCACACAGCATTACTGAGCTGATCAAAATGCACAGTGCATATTTCAGCAGATTGAAATCAATTGTAACTTGAGATAGCCTTTTATTTTATTCAGCTTGACTTTACTGAGTGATTACTTTACCTTCTGCTGTTCAGCAACTTCCAGAATAATGCACAACTCCGTGGACTTACTTAATGCTTGTGTGCCAAATCTTTATTTTATTACATTTATTACATTTATTTATCAGAGCCTGATGTTGCAGCGGGCTGCGGCCTCGTATGCTACCCTGGAGGATAACTGGGTCACAATGTCACATGAGAAAACCCCTGCAATACTGCCTGATATAAATTGGCACATGGGAGACTGCCATTCATTATCTCCATAGCGGAGAGCGATGGCTACAGCATTCTTTTCAGCCAGGCAATTAAGGGAACATCACTGATAATATAGTCTCTGAAAATGCAAAGGGGCCTCCCACACTGTAAACCAAAACAACATTTTGTAAAATTTATGGTCAAATTACTGGCAGCTGAGGTGCACAGTCAAATGTAGTCAATTAACATGATCATTGTAAATCAAGTTTATAGCTTGCTGTGTAAATAGCAGTTTATAACAAACATAAATAACATCACAAGTGACTCAATTTAGCGGCAGAACAGACTGGTGTTGACGGTCAATGTACTGGAGTGCTGAAATGAAAACAAGCCAATTTAGAAATGGAAAAAAAATCATTTGACTGCTAAAGTAGTGTTTAAACTGACATGCCAACTGAATGTAAGACAAAGTGGAAATCTGACAGAAGGCAATACACAAATCAAAGAAAGAGAATAAAGGTAGTCAAAAATGTACAGATGTTAATGCACCAAAAATGTATGTACAAATGGAGGCCCCATTGTAAATCCAATCCCACATGTGTAATCCACTCTACCACCATCCCCAGATACGCACTGGTAAATCACTTAACCTCTCTGTCTGAGGAATGGGGATAATAATTACATACTGTCACATATTCCTTGTGCATGGTAGACTGTAGGGCTGCTACTAACGGGTCAGACTTCTGCGTATATTTGGACTGGCTACAGAGGTTCCATTTAGATAGAGATACAAGAGATGTATTCTCTATGACAGTGGTTCCCAGACTTGTTCCTCCGCTTGTGCAGGGAAAGCCCCTGGTGGGCCGGGCCGATTTGTTTACCTGCCGCGTCTGCAGGTTTGGCCGATCGCGGCTCCCAGTGGCCGTAGTTCGCTGCTCCAGGCCAATGGGAGCTGATGGAAGTGGTGGCCAGTACGTCCCTCAGCCCGCACCACTTCAGCTCCTCTCTAACCAGTTAATAATGAGCAGCTCCTCTCTAACCAGTTAATAATGTTAACTCCAATGTCCTCCCAATGTGCATAAATATGCAGGTAGTGTCTTCCAAGATCTGTCTAATAGAGATGAATGTACACTTATGCTTCTTTGCCATTTCTAAAGGTTATTGATACTGGAACTCCTTTCAAAAAATCCAGTAAATACTCCAATGAGTTCTTCCACCTTTCTTACTAGGCCCATCATGGCTGCCACACTGGGGCTGAGAAGGTTATTGGTCTTTGATCCTTTAAACTCATGCACTCTGAATGCAAAGCTTTAGTCTTTGTATGTTGTTTCTGTAGAGAACTGGCCCATGCACTTCAGAATGTTTCCAGAGCTACTCAGGGCTGTGTCAGGTGATTTCAGCTCTGGGAGAGGATGAAGGCGATTATACATTCCTTCTGACATGACTGTCATGTCATGTCTGTTCCTGAGTCCCTCCACCGGCCACAGGCCACAGGCAGAGTGGACAAAGCCTGAGAAGGGGACAAGTTTTGTTTGGAGTCCAATAAAAGGGCTAGTGCTTAAGCAGGCCCAGAGCTGGAAATGAAGACCCCCAGAAAAGATCAAAGATTTGATGGACTGTGTTACCTCTGAAGGGCTTTGTTTGCTTCACAGATAGATGGTGTGTGACCCACAGCAATTAGAGAGAGAGAGTGCAGTCACATGCACTTGGCCAGGAGGCACTCGCAAGAGGTGAGTGCCACTCCATTACACTTCATCTTCAGAGTGGTTGTGCACAGCGCCCCTCTCCAGATCCAGCCAAAGTTAGCATGGCTCTTCAGGGCAAGGGTGGGGGGAAACACGGAGGGAATTGTTTGGTTACCGGAAATGATTAGTACAGAGAAATAGCACTGAATATTGACACTATTTGTCACAGGTGGTGGTGGTGGTGATTTTAGATCATATTTCACTCCTGAAGTTAACAAAGGCACAGAGAGCACAGCTGCTACTGGCATCCCCAGGCTGCCCAGGCCCATATGCTGCTACCCTGTCTACTGCAATAATGCCTGCCAAAATTGTCATGGAGCAGCATGGGAAAGTGTCCTAACGTGGAGGGGAAAATAAGGGTTCTTCCCTAAAACCTGCACTAGAGGATTGCAGAGCACCTCCATGAAAGTTTCATCAAGATCTCTCAGGAGGATTCAAGGGACATCCCTGGGCATATAAACAAACCGCTCCACATGCCTCCCCCTTAGCCCCCCACCTAACTCTACAGGGGAATGACAAACAGATAGCTCTACCTCTCTTTGTTGTATTGCTATGTCTTCTAATATGAGGAAATGAACAAAAAGTCAATAGCTGTGTCCTGTTACACTGGGGTCAGGAACCATCAGTACATTTAAACATGGTAATGGGAAATCCATTCACACACTTACCTGAGGTTCCTTCCCCAGCATTGCACTCGCCCATGCTCAAATGCTGGGACTGTGGTAGATTGTGGTAGAGTTTCAAACAAGTTCTGGCTTGTGACACAGCTGGATCCCTTGGGCACATGTCCTCCACCCTTGTCCTCTTCCTCCTCCTCCTCACTGTTAATGAGCGCTGTGGTTTGCTGGTAAGTCTCTACCAAGCATGCAGCTTGTTGCAAAAGTCACAGGTCTGTGGCTCGGCACCAGATTGACTGTTGGCCTCAGTGATCTTCTGACATGCCTGGTGCAGTTCCTTTGCTTTCCCATGGCACTTCTGCTGATCCCCACCATACCCCTTCAGCTACATCCCCTGTGCAATCTGTCTGAAGATGTCAACACTTCAATGACTGCTTTGTAGCTGTGCCTGCATGCTCTCTTCTGCCCACACAGCCAGGACATCCAAATATCTCCTGTCTATGTCGGAAAAGAGTGTGTTTGGAGCATGTAGCCATTATGGTTGGCTGGACAGTTGTACACAGCAAGGGAAAGTTGCCAAGTTTACTGAGCCACACTGCCCAAGGCACTTTTGGTGCACCATAAGAGAATCCACTCAGCAAGTTAGTGCAGAGTAGCTAGTGCACTGTGTATTCACACTCTACCTTGCTGTGCAGTAACTTCCCTGTTTCCACAGGATCTTACTCTCTAGGGCACAACTTTACTTGTACCTATGTGTAGCCTTTACTCACACTTTTGCTGAATGGGAAAAGATCTGTCCTATACCACACAAGGTATTTCAGAATCAAATTTTGTCCAGGCAAGGAGCTTACAATCCTGGTCCTTTCAATTTCCTCCTCTCCTATAGGAATTTCACGCTCTGCACAGTAGAAAAACATTCATTTATAGTAAAATAAATTCCTATGCTTCTTCAGGACAAGAGAACTTTAAAAAGGGTCATGACACTAATTCCAGTTACAAACTATGAGTAAGAAGAAAGCAGTGAACAACAATTTAAGAAACAGATTAACACAGTACAACAGCTTAATCTCTCCCACCTTTTAGATAATAGAGTCCAAATAGGTATGTACTGCATAAAAAGTATTCTCCTTTACAATAAGCTTTTTGGCTATTCAAAATGTCTGATGCTGCTGTACACTGAATAGAAGATTGGCAAAACAAATTCCAAAGAGTATCCAAAGACAAATTCTGAAGACATTCCAGAGAAAAAAAAATTTCCTACATTAAAACAAAACAAAACAAAAAACCCACAACCCGGTAACATTTCTAGGTTGAGCTTAATAGACTCCAGAGTCTTTACTGGATTGAATTTATTCCAGTATTGTCATGCCAATTAAGATTACTATATGATGAGATTTTTTTTCCAAAGAAAAATCTCTTTACCTTTTTGCTACAACCTTTGCCAAATCTCGCCATGTTCAGGATGTAGGTTAAAGGGAAATCATTCATTTCAGTTTTGGCAACATAGCCCATTTTGAACAACCATACAACTCATTTGTGAGTCATATTTACACACGTATAACATTCATCTGTTTTTATGAGTAATATATGAAAAGAAACAGACAGACCTTGTTTCCCCAAGAAAATGCCAAAGTGTATTCTGTATTAACAATGTTTATTGATACACAACCTGAGCAGTGCCTGAAACATGTAAATGAATCAATCAGTATTTTATGTGGAAGCTTACAGCACAGGTCATCAGCCAGAGCTTGTGGTTATTTTACACCAAAAAGTCAGATCCATATTTAAAAAATGGGAAATTTATTTTCTTTTCTTAATACATTTTCTAGTACATGACTTGTTTCAATCAAAGATTATAGCCTGGAACTGTTGTAGTTTGATTATTCATGACAGAGATTTAAGAAAAACAGATAGAGGTGTAATGGAGCCCGAACTGAAGGGTTAATTGATCAAGACCACTCATTCAGTGTTCATTTGAAGTCAAGGGGTTTTATCCCATAACAATTATAAAGAGGAGGAGGAAATTCAAGGGGGTGTGAATCTCTAGTATGTCAGTTCAGTGGAAAGTGGTTACTGCATTTATAGCAATATACAATAGCTCACAAGAGTTTGATATGGCAGTGTGATCAAGGACAATGTGTATAGATAACAAAAGACAACCAATGTATTAATAGCAAATAATCAAGCAAGCAATTTGCAAACATCTAGAAGATAAGGTGATAAGTAACAATCAACATGGATATGTCAAGAACAAATAGTGTCAAACCAATCTAATAGCTTTCTTTGACAAGGTAACATGCCTTGTGGATGGGGAAAAGAGGTAGATCTGGTATATCTTGACGTAAGTAAGACTTTTGATAACTGTCTCGCATGACCTTCTGTCATAAATATAAAGGGAAGGGTAAACCCCTTTGAAATCCCTCCTGGCCAGGGGAAAGCTCCTCTCACCTGTAAAGGGTTAAGAAGCTAAAGGTAACCTCGCTGGCACCTGACCAAAATGACCAATGAGGAGACAAGATACTTTCAAAAGCTGGGAGGAGGGAGAGAAACAAAGGGTCTGTGTCTGTCTATATGCTGGTCTTTACCGGGGATAGACCAGGAATGGAGTCTTAGAACTTTTAGTAAGTAATCTAGCTAGGTATGTGTTAGATTATGATTTCTTTAAATGGCTGAGAAAAGAATTGTGCTGAATAGAATAACTATTTCTGTCTGTGTATCTTTTTTATAACTTAAGGTTTTGCCTAGAGGGGTTCTCTATGTTTTTGAATCTAATTACCCTGTAAGATATCTACCATCCTGATTTTACAGGGGGGATTTCTTTATTTCTATTTACTTCTATTTTTATTAAAAGTCTTCTTGTAAGAAACTGAATGCTTTTTCATTGTTCTCAGATCCAAGGGTTTGGGTCTGTGGTCACCTATGCAAATTGGTGAGGCTTTTTATCCAACATTTCCCAGGAAAGGGGGGGTGCAAGTGTTGGGAGGATTGTTCATTGTTCTTAAGATCCAAGGGTCTGGGTCTGTAGTCACCTAGGCAAATTGGTGAGGCTTTTTACCAAACCTTGTCCAGGAAGTGGGGTGCAAGGTTTTGGGAAGTATTTTGGGGGGAAGGACGCGTCCAAACAGCTCTTCCCCAGTAACCAGTATTAGTTTGGTGGTGGTAGCGGCCAGTCCAAGGACAACGGGTGGAATATTTTGTACCTTGGGGAAGTTTTGACCTAAGCTGGTAAAGATAAGCTTAGGAGGTTTTTCATGCAGGTCCCCACATCTGTACCCTAGAGTTCAGAGTGGGGGAGGAACCTTGACACCTTCTTATTAACAAACTAGGGAAATACAACCTAGATAGGGTATGTGTACCCCTGGGGGTACTCAGAGGTCATCAACTCAGCTAGATATTTGCTTAGCTTTACAACAGGCTATATAAAAAGCACTAGCGAATCAGTACAAACTAAAATTCCATACAGACAATGACTTGTTTATATTGTTCTATATATTGAAATGTAAACACAATATTTATATTCCATTTTATTTATTTTATAATTATATGATAAAAATGAGAAAGTAAACAATTTTTCAGTAATCGTGTACTGTGACACTTTTAACTGCTTTGGAGGATAGGATTAAAATTCAAAATGATCTGGACAAACTTGAGAAATGGTCTGAAGTAAATAGGATGAAATTCAATAAGGACAAATGCAAAGTACTCCACTTAGGAAGGAACAACCAATTGCACACTTACAAAATGAGAAATGACTGCCTAGGAAGGAGTACTACAGAAGCGCTGTTGCAAAACTAGCAAACATCATTCTGGGATGTATTAGCAGGACTGTTGTAAGCAAGACATGAGAAGTAATTCTTCCACTCTACTCCACGCCGATTAGGCCTCAGCTGGAGTGTTGTGTCCAGTTCTGAGAGCCACATTTCAGGAAAGATGTGGACAAACTGGAGAAAATCCAGAAGAGTAACAAAAATGATTAAAGGTCTAGAAAACATGACCTATGAGGAAAGATTGAAAAAATTGGGTTTGTTTACTCTGGAGAAGAGAAGACTGAGGAGGGACATGCTAACACTTTTTAAGTACATAAAAGGCTGTTACAAGGAGGGTGAAAAATTGTTCTCTTTAACCTCTGAGGACAGGACAAGAAGCAATGTGCTTAAATTGCAGCAAGGGAAGTTTAGGTTGGACATTAGGAAAAAATTCCTGTCAGGGTAGCTTAGCACTGGAACAAATTGTGTAAGGAGGTTTTGGAATCTTCATCACTGGAGGTTTTTAAGAGCAAGTGAGACGAACACCTGTCAGAAATGGTCTAGTTATTACTGAGTCCTGCCTTGAATGCAGGGGACTGGACTAGATGACCTGTTGGGGTGACTTCCAGGCCTAGACCCTATGATTCTATAGGCAGATTCATCAATGATTTGGACAGTTGGATATGGAATATGAACTGAAGAGGACCAATTATGTCAACTCTAGGGTTTGCTATTATCAAATCTTGCCTATATGAGTAATTCAACATCCAGTCATTAAGGGCATGTACTACTATGACCGTAATGAAGGAGGACAGCAAGAGATGAGCACGCCATGAGAAGATGCCCCAAATTCTCACAACACTGTCTCATGATACAAATGGTAGCCATACTTCACTAATCTTGTGTTTCTGATATAGAAACATTCCCTGAAGAGTTGTAAAGGGTACTCTGAAAAAAAACATAATCCAGATACAAATGGCTGTATGTATCATTTTCTATAAAGGTGAATCAATATTAAAATGAATAATGAGAAATAAGAGGATTTCTTAATAATTCATGTTTAGTGATTTTAAAACTCAGCAAATAAACAAATAAGAAAGCCAATTACCATTGAAAATCCTGCTTAGAAGGAGTGTTCCTCACAGAGTAACTCTCCCAGGCAGGTGGACTGCAGAACAAGTAGCAAGTTGGGATTTGATTATCTTGCCCCAAAATAGAAGTATCTACTGTTAGCTTAAATGAGATTTGCTTTTATAGAGTGAAAGGGATCCATAGTTGCTAGTAGATTTTATTTTATTCCAAGTAGAGTACAATGGGCCAGATCTTCAGCTGCTGTCAATCAGCATAGCTCCCTTGAAGGTAATAGAGTTGTGCCAATGTACCACCTGAAGATCTGGCTCAATGAGTTTAGGAGCTATGGCTGTTTGATTCACACCTTGTGGTGCCATATATATATATATTTACTCCACCACATTCTTTCATGCACATTCTTTCATGCACATTTTTTTCATGGTTATGGATTTAGATAAGGGTAGTGTGCAAGAAAATGAATTGTAATTAGCTAACATTTTCTCTTCCTTTATGGGTAACTGCAGTGCTGTCTGACTGGGCTGTTTTCCTGAAGGGTATTATAATATAATACTGCTCAAATACCACTTGTAATTTTGCTGCATTTCCCACATACTCCCATGAAGAAGGATCAAAGTTTGTTGGAGAAGACACATTCAGAGCCTTCATTGCTAAATGATTCAGGGAATACGGTCTTGCCTAATCTTATCCAACACTTCCTTGTGACTCCCTTATATTGTGCTGTAAGGATTTCATAATTGGGTTAATCCAGATTTGCAGCTAAATTCCAGCCTAGGAGAATCGTGTATGTGCTTAGCTTCAAGTGACCCGTATGTGTATTCAGCTTTTGCGTCTAATTATTTGCTCAAATTGGAGGTTGCAGATGTTCCAATGCACATACCTATTTACCTATTGCTGTGTTTAATTTTTCAAAAGGACTGAGTAGTTTTTATTCCAATGACAATCGGGACTTTCTGTCCTCAGTGAATCATGGGTATCTTTCAAGGAAAGCCAGCCTAGTGCAGTGTAACATTTACAGCTCATGTAGAGCTGCCTTGGGGCAATTTTCACTTATGCTGTTTCTTCTGCTTGCTGCATGGCCCACCTGTTCCTGTTCAAGAATGAGCAGTATTCTCCTGAAGTCATGCCCACTTTGGGTCAGTCCTCTCTTTTTGGAGATATTCCTCTATTGGAGCTATAACTGTAGCTTTGCTCCTTTGTTCAAAGCAGAACCAATTCTTCATAAACTGATGTATTAAGCCTGACAAACATAGCTTCAGCCATTCTTCCCCTTAAGTGTCATACAAGGTGGCCCACACAGTAGTATACAGAATCTGGCCTTCTGTGTATAAAGTAATTTTGAGTCACTGAAAAGCAGACAGATCATAACAATAAAACTATGTTTCCAGGGCCAGAATTCTCAGTGTGCCAGTGAACAATCTCTGAATAACTCAGACTCATATATATTATTGTCCATATTCAGTTTTTGAAGTGTTACAAGAAAAGGTGAACATCAGATAACATACTGGACTAGGACACTGGTGATCTGGGATAAATTTCCTGACTCTGCCACTGATTTCTTGTGCAACCTCAGGCAAATAACTTAATCTCTCTGTGGCTCAGTTCCCAATGTGTAAAATGGGTGTAACAAAAAAAAAATCATGGAGCAGGTCCTCAAGGAATCAATTCTGAAGAACTTAGAGGAGAGGAAAGTGATCAGGAACAGTCAGCATGGATTCACCAAAGGCAAGTCATGCCTGACTAATCTATTTGCCTTCTATGACAAGATAACTGGCTCTGTGGATGAGGGGAAAGCAGTGGACGTGTTATTCCTTGACTTTAGCAAAGCTTTTGACACAGTCTCCCAGAGTATTCTTGCCAGCAAGTTAAAGAAGTATGGGCTGGATGAATGGACTATAAGGAGGATAGAAAGCTGGCGAGATTGTCGGGCTCAACAGGTAGTGATCAATGGCTCCATGTCTAGTTGGCAGCTGGTATCAAGTGGAGTGCCCCAAGGATCGGTCCTCGGGCCAGTTTTGTTCAATATCTTCATTAATGATCTGGAGGATGGCATGGATTGCACCCTCAGCAAGTTTGCAGATGACACTAAACTGGGAGAAGAGGTAGATACCCTGGAGGGTAGGGATAGGATACAGAGGGACCTAGACAAATTAGAGGATTGGGCCAAAAGTAATCTGATGAGGTTCAACAAGGACAAGTGCAGAGTCCCGTACTTAGGATGGAAGAATCCCATGCACCGCTACAAACTAGGGACCAAATGGCTCGGCAGCAGTTCTGCGGAAAAGGACCTAGGGGTTACAGTGGACGAGAAGCTGGATATGAGTCAACAGTGTGCCCTTGTTGCCAAGAAGGCCAATGGCATTTTGGGCTGTATAAGTAGGGGCATTGCCTGCAGATCGAGGGACTTGATCATTCCCCTCTATTTGACATTGGTGAGGCCTCATCTGGAGTACTGTGTCCAGTTTTGGGCCCCACACTACAAGAAGGTTGTGGAAAAATTGGAAAGCATCTAGCAGAGGGCAACAAAAATGATTAGGGGACTGGAACACATGACTTATGAGGAGAGGCTGAGGGAACTGTGGAAGAGAAGAATGAGGGGAGATTTGATAGCTGCTTTCAACTACCTGAAAGGGGGTTCCAAAAAGGATGGATGTAGACTGTTCTCAGTGGTAGCAGATAACAGAACAAAGAATAATGGTCTCAAGTTGCAGTGGGGGAGGTTTAGGTTGGATATTAGGAAAAACTTTTTCACTAGGAGGGTGGTGAAGCACTGGAATGTGTTACCTAGGGAGGTGGTGGAATCTTCTTCCTTAGAAGTTTTTAAGGTCAGGCTTGACAAAACTCTGGCTGGGATGATTTAGTTGGGGATTGGTCCTGCTTTGAGCAGGGGGTTGGACTAGATGACCTCCTGAGGTCCCTTCCAACCTTGATATTCTATGATTCTATGAAAACTTTCACATCCAGAGACTGTTGAAAGAGTTACTTGATACTATGCTATTAAGTACCATAGATGCATGTGTTTATATATAGTTTATAAACTAATTATACACTTTAAAAGTCTTGTTTGCAGCTCTGATTTCTGTCTATTTTTCCTTCATCTTTTTTCTTGATGTTTTGTCTCTTCCACATATAAATTCACTAGATAAATTAGATGAACAATTGTCACCTGGAGAAGCCTGACACTAAAGAAATTAAAAGTATCCCAAAGCAGCAGATTTCATCTCTTTTATAGGCCAGGTATAAAGATGTATCATAATGGGAAAAAGAAGGTTTCTCAAGTACTATAAAAAATGTCAAAAATGGTAAAATCCATTCAGATCCCCTTTTCTCCTCAGTCCAACAGGGATAGGCATATGCTTTTTAATCTGCCTCTCTGAATTCCCTTGCAAGTCTAAAATGGTTGTATAAAGAAAACTCTGCATTTGAATTGGAATTATTTTTGCATGAAAAAACAATAATCACATATGAGCAAACTTATACATATAAGTAGTAGTACAGTATGGTAAACTTGTGGGCTTCATACTTCTTAAAATACAATTACACGCCAAATGTGGCTCCAATGTCCTAACAACAATAACCAACCACCCTTTTCACTTTGCATTGCTAACTTTTTCCATTTCATCTTCTGCTGGCAACAACTACAAAAATGTAATTTGCAAAAATGACCTCAGTTCAGTAGCTTCACAAGCTGTACCACTTGGATATTGATCCTCCTAGAAATATTTCAGAATTCTGATACTGAGGGCTGACAAAATTAGAGTGTTAGCTGAAAATTTCCTGTTAAAATGACAAAAACCTTTTTCAAATTTTTGATCACCCCACTCTCCCTGAAGCAGCAAAAAAAGTGAGGATAAACACTTTGAAATACCCCGAGAATGAAAACTGCAACAAGAAAACCTAAGGTAAAGCAGCAACAACAGCATTACTAATGAGAGTTGTACCATATATTACTAAATACAAATGAGAAGGAGTTCTGAATATTATAAAGATTAAAATGAAACACTAATCTCCCTGGTATTTCAAACTTCTAGTAAGATTTAGTTTTCTAACTGCTCACTAGAATACTGCTAATCGCAACATGTTGGGAGTAAGAAATATCAGTAGGTTTGTATCATGGACTTTAAGCAGGCATCTGACTCAACCAGTGAGCAAACATACTGCTAACTGAGAATAGCTGGAAAGTCTAATTGGATTCATAAAAGAGCAAACAAAAGATCTAGGATACTATGCTTCAGCTGTTATTTATACCAAATAGCACTTACTGAGGGATGTAGGGGCACTGAACTCAGTGGTAGTAGCAACTGTATAATCAGCTCTTACTAAAAAGGACCCAGTCAATACTTTGACGTTCAAGCTCACTACCTTGTGGATTTTTATGTCCATATTTATGGACTCTATCATACAGAAGGTCAGACTGGGTGACTGAATGGTTGCATCCGTCCTTAAAATCTGTTAATTAAAATTTATTAAATGACTGTGACAGATATGGCAATTTCCTGGACAAACATTATTGAATTTAGCTAAATCTTACTGTATTAAGTTTATGTATCATGGTTGGCCGGGGATTGTATGTAATTCCATGGGGGGCAGTGGTCTACATCCCTCCACGAACTAAGAACAATGTAAGATGATTAGGCAAATTCACTCAGGTTCCGACTCCTCCAGATAGGCATTACCACCTGGAAAGACTTGCATATACTGATGCAGGCAATATACTCTGGAGACCAGCAGACAAAGAATGTACTTTTGGATAAATAACCTGAGTTTAAACTGACTCAGGGCCTTCATTCTGATTCAGCAAATCAGACAGGACCTTCTGTCCCAGGGGAGGGCCACAATCCTTAGGGAAGGTTGGAAGGACTTACACGGACCACAACCCTTGTGGAGATTGGTTGGGGGGGGGTAATCTCTGGTAAGGTTATTCACATCTGTGAAGGGTTTTTTATTATTATTTTAACAGGTTTTCTCTGTTAGGCTTTTACCTTAGGAATAAATGTGCATGCTTTAAAAAGAGCCGTGTGGAAACTTAACTGTGGGTAATTACTCTGTGTATAGACTCTGAGGAGAAAAATCAGAGCAGGCCTGCTTAGCCAGTCTGACTTTGTTGGGGAACCTGGAAAATTCCTAGTTAGGAGGGAGTGAGATGTATATCTCCACCCCAAGAGAGATAATGGGTGGGGAGCCGGAAGTTTGAGAATGGGTATCCTTCAAATACAGGTGCAGTTGTCTTGAATTGGAACAATGACTAGACAGGATGCAGGATAACAATTAATCAGGCCCATTGGGATTTTCCCTTCTTCTCTTACATGATATTGGAATGATTTTCTGCACCATCTGGAGTCAGTAAGAAGATGACTTCCATGTCTTTGTTTCTAGCAAATGGCTGGAAAATTCTGAGTACAGGCTGGTCAGATCAAGAATAGCCAGAATAGAAAGATTTGCGTATTCACAGTACAAAAAGAGGGAAATATAATTGTACAGTGATTATGCACAAAGAATGGTGGGAAATTTGGTTGTAAGGAAGAAAATTGTGCTAGCTGGTATTCTTAGTATAGTATTGAGCAACATGAAGAAACTTAATCAGAAAGTCTAACTGGAAATTGTTTTGATGGTAAATGATGATGCTGATTTTCACCAGCTATTTTTTAATAGGGACTCAGGAAAAAAACAACAATGTTTAGTATTCTTCTGCTGGGTTTACAACAGTCATTAAGTAGCAAAAACTATTCCCAGAGCTGAGCTGACATCGACTGATGACTCTGAGACACAAATAAAGAGATGTTGGCATATCAAGGTATGTGTGATGGATTAGAAAGTACATGTTGTACATGAACGTACATACGCAGGTTGACATGATTTAGACTTTGCATATCCGAAAAATGTAGCAACATATTTCAACTAAAAAAAGCCCACTGTCATCAGAAGCAGAGGGTGCGGAGGAATGGTTCAATCCTATCATATTACACATTTGGCTCTACTGCTTATCCTGTATTCCTCTGTCCTAATCCCCATCTGTTTTCTCCTTCACTTTACCACCTTCCCTTCACACGCCCTACTACATTGTTGCCATCTCATGATTTTATTGAGATTCTCACAATATTTGAAGCTTTACTTAATCACATAACTCCAGGAACTGGGGCTTTGCTTGAGAATTTCAGGTTTCAGAGGAAAACGTGAAAATGTGACCTACATGCACCCTAAAGGCACAAAAGCCAGAATGCAAATAAAAATAACCCAACCTTTCAAAACAAACAAACAAGAACAAAATTATTTTAAGCTGACCATGGGGTTTTTTTGAGAGACTGATTCACAGTTTTTGATCATTTGTAGTTGGTGATACTGCCACTCCCACACCTGCAGCTATAGATTCCCTGAACGCGTCCTTCTATCTGGAAGTACTTCTTGTACATTTTGAACCATTGCTGTGACATTTGTGAGTTACAGATAATACGATGATGGATGCCTCTGTATTGACCCAGAGAGAAATTCCTTCAATGTTGGCCCAAACACTTTAGGGAGGTGAGCTCTGGAAAGAATGTGAGCAGTTAGACTCTTCATTAACGGAACAAGCATAATCCACTCCAAAAACACTAAAGCAAAGATAATGAAATATAAATTCAAGAGGTTTCAGTCACCACTTCAGAAATGGCTTACAAGAGATACAATTTAATCCAGTAGTAATTTATCCAAGATCTACTGCTCCTGAAAACAAAACCTCTTGCTGTTAGAAAAATAAATGGCTAGTTACATATAGTTAATCTGTTCCTGAGTATTAACTCGGTAGAGTTTCATGTATTACATTTTTTTAACTAGATGTCTGTATCCGTACAATTCCAGTACATTGGTCTATGTAATAATACTCTATGTCAGGATAAGCCTTAGAGAGTCGCTTTACCCTCTGGAAAATAAAATTAAGTATACAGTACTGAGGCTGATCATCTGAACCCCTGCATTAGAAACTGAACTCATCCCAACAGTTTTCCTTTTAAAAATTCCCATTTTTATCAATTCTTATTACATTTTATTTTGTGGTTGTTGTGGGTTGCTTTGCAACAGAAAATGTAATCAAGTTAAATTCCCATGACACGAAGCATGCATTCCCCTAAGAGAAGAAAAATATGCTGTATTACCTATAGTTATATTGCATTGGATGCCCAGGGCAGAAAGATATTAAAAATATAAATTCTTTTCATCATGTAACTTTCATGTAGCAGGTAGAAAAAGTCATTTAACTGAGCTATGCTAATTCTGTCTGCATTTGATCTGAATTGTCTCGATGAAAAGTTTCAATCGTATTTTGAAGTGTCTATTTCAGAAAAATCAAATGGCTTTTTCAATCCTTACCTCCAGCAAGTGAAAATACATCTTAACTTTCTATTGACAAATGAAACACGTTAGAGGTCTGTATGTCGTATTGACTGAGGTATAGAAAATAAAACAGGCATGGACCTGCATTTTCAAAGAGGTAAACATGTATTTAATTGAAATGCATATTCACGCAAATCCTGCATAAGTGGTAAGTTTGCAAGAACAAAAACAAACAAAAGCATGAATACCCTACAAGAGCTACAATACCATACTAAAATATTCATACATTTGGAGCATTATCTCATTGTATCCCAAGGTTCATCTTAATAAAAATCAATATTTGCAGTAAAATGCAAAATCTGCTCAGCTGTAGGATTTTATTTTTTCAGTGTTTCACTTAGAATGTGAAAATATGTTGTCTAAAAAAAGGGTCATAATTCAAAGTCCTTAAGTCAATAGGAATCTTTCCATTTATTTCAGTGAACTTTGGATCAGGTCATGGATCAGAAATAGCCCTGCGCTTACCTTTGTGCACATTCTTATGCAATGCACGTCACCTCACTGCCTCAGTTTCCCTCCATATAAAATGGGGAAGATGTACATATCTCATAATGGTGTTGCAAGAATTAATGTTTGTACAGTAATTTCAAAAATGTAAAATATCATGCGTATTGTGGAAGAAAACAGAGTCTTCACTCTTAGGTTGGTGGCAGCAAGTCAGAGACAGTCTTTATTCTCTAGCAATTGCAAGGAGGGAGAGAGTGCACATGGACAGTGATTCCCCCTTCCTCGGCAGGTCTCTCAAAAGATAAACAATTAGGGCAAACATTTGTACCTTTTGTTATGTACAATAATAATCAACAGCTGCATTTTGTTTATACATATTCCTTCCTAATATCTTATTTTTCTCAGCAATTTCTGCTATAGTCTGCATTCCATTCTTATCTTACACATGGTCAAAACAAAAAGAAAAGGAGTACTTGTGGCACCTGAGAGACTAACAAATTTATTTGAGCATAAGCTTTCTTGAGCTGCAGCTCACTTCATCGGATGCTCATGAAAGCTTATGCTCAAATAAATTTGTTAGTCTCTCAGGTGCCACAAGTACTCCTTTTCTTTTTGCGAATACAGACTAACACGGCTGCTACTCTGAAAAAAGATCAAAACAACCTCTTACAATTTTTCCCACTCACTTCCCACTCTCCCAGGCCCTGCCTTAAAGTCTTGTGTTAGTAAGGTTAGAGTTAGCTTGACTCCTGCTCATTCTGAAAAGAAGAGGTCTGCATCCAAATTCCCTTTATCACTTTTTCCACTTCCACGATGTTAATATGTCCTTTGAAGCAACAAAGGCTTTAACCACAACAGCCCCATATTTCTTACTGACCACATTAAACATTTATTATCTGCATGGCTCATATGGTTTAAAATTGTTAAATTGTAAGTTTTGGTGGATCTTCATACTCTATAAGAGGAAGCAGAGATCTGATGGGATATTTCTTGCATAGCCATATACATCTTTTTTAAAAGATTTGAATGAAGAGAGGATGCTAAAGTTGGTTAACGGGGTTGGGGGGGAATTTCATGCATGGGGACATCATGGGAAAAGGCATAAATGAAGACGGGTGGGATAAGAAAATAAAACTGGCATCATAGATGAAATTACTGGCAGAGCAGAAGAGGTGGAGTGAATATGGAATGAATGTGGTAGCAGATGAAGTAGAACCTTAAACAAATATTTTGAATTTGTTGTGTAAGACAATGGAGAGCGACCAGGGGGAGACAGAGTGTGGGTGGCATAGTCTAAAAACGATGGCATTAGAATTTTGGATAGGCTGAGAGGCAATCTGGGTATTTGATCTTACTCAGATGAGACTCCAGCCAAGTTTTCTGAAGTCGGTGCAGTTATGTGACATAAATTAAATCAGACTCAGATTCATAGTGCTCTGTCAATACATCAGCTATTCCTACATCTGGAAAACTAGATGTAAGCAAATCATTTTATTGAAGGTCCCCGAGGACCACTGCAGAATCAATGTTTCAGCATTCCCTACCCAAATACTCTGTGGATCATGTCCCTTATTTTATTATACGCTTTCCTTAAGCCAATATTAAGCACCTATTTGGGAATATTCAGCTAAGCACATATTTATCCCCAAGCTTATTTACCAAAGACACAAGTGTCAAGCACTGTACTCACAAAAAATTAAAAGCGGTCAGATCAGAAATGATCTCACTGCTATTTGAAAAGGTCTTTTTATTCTATGCACACTAGACGTGAACAATTATGAATGTTCATGGATAAATTGCAAACAGAGGAACAGTACTGCTGTAGTTGGTCAGGAACCTGTCACAACCGTGACACTGTCATTTCCGGACCCAGTTTATCCAGACCTACTTCTGTGATGGAATATAAATCAATCCAGTTGTGCACTAGAACAAAACTGAAAAGGAATCATACACTCATTCTTTAGGAATGAACCAATGACTTGATACAAAGCCCATTAAAACAAATGGATAAAATCTCTCTTGGACTTTGGTGGTCTTTAGATCAGACTCCAAATAAAATAATCATTGCTGAAGCTAAAGAATTTACCGTATGCACATTGAAATCCAAACCAAATGAGAACAGCTGATGATGGAAGCATAATGATTAGAATCTAATTCAGAGGGCTGAAAATCCTGTCTACCTCAGAAACTTATTCCTGTTTGTCCCTTCTCCGAGCTTCGTCCAGCATTTCATTGTTACACATGACCACACATACAGCTATCATTATGGTTTTGTTCAGAATAGAGTACATTATGAGGACATTTTTACAAATGTATAATGATCCTTCATGAAGTGGGAGTAAGCATGGTTACGTGTGAAGAATCACATTCCAGGGAGCAGTTAGTGTATCAGTGATTACTTTTTCTTTAGAAATGTGCGTTTCATGCCACTTAAAATGACGGATAATAGGTACAGGACATACACCATCAAAACAAAATATATTCTGAGGTGCTATTTAAAAATTATTAAAAGGTTTATGCCCAGAAAGGTGAGCAATTGATTAGCAGTTATTACACCATTAAGAGCCTGCATATCTTACTTCCCATTCAACAGTATATCAAATAGGAATATACATTTCTGTATTCAAACTCAACTTTCTTTCTTCATGTAAAGTCTTTTTACTATACTATTTGTCTACATTTGAATTCTCAAATCATTTTGTTACAAATGTTTCACAGGGGTTTACCTTAACTTTTTATACTTTTGTGTGTATGTCTTAGTTCATTTTTTTTTACATATCCACCTCAAGACATCAGTCTACAAATGAAAACCCCAGGAGACCAAAACTCTTGCTGCCATAGCTCCTGTCTCTCTCTCTCTCTTCTGTGGCTTTAATGTTGCTGCTACAACCTGTACTGCTGATCCAACCACACCTTTTTGGAACTGCTGCTGTCCCGTCCATAATGGAGAGGAAAATTTAGGGCTAGATCCTCACCCAGCATGTATCAGCATAGCTCCACTGAAGTCAAAATGAGGTACACTGATATACACCAGTGGAAGATCTAGCCCTACATTTCTTTCCCAGCAAGCAGGATTGTTTATGCTCCTTGTTCACCAAGGAGTAAAATCAGCTATCTTTAGGCCAGTGAGCGTTACCTTCTTTAAGCAAATCTTGCCATCTTCCTGATTAATTTCAAAAATTGATGGCAGTCAGAATCTCAACTTTAAGCCGAAACTGTGACTATAATCTTCTAAAGCAACCTATTTTACATCATCCTGTGTCTCTTGTGTTGCTATCAGGAATCTTCCACAGTTATTTATATAGGCAGAAGACACCCTTTTTGCTACATCATCAAGTGAGCTACTGCAAGGGACAAATTTAGAAGGGAACAAAGGAGAACAAAGCATATGCTGTATAGTTCTTTAGCATCCTTATTGATTGATTTGGGGGATTACATTCCTGAAGGCTCTGGAGCCGATTGAAGATTTTGTTTGGTCACATTTCTATCAAGCCAGACAACAATGGCAGAGGCAGCTACAAATGATGTCAAGAGCCAATGTCCGCTATCTTACTCAAACAGAGAAGGAACAAAAAGAAAAGGAGTACTTGTGGCACCTTAGAGACTAACCAATTTATTAGAGCATAAGCTTTCGTGAGCTACAGCTCACTTCATCAGATGCATATCGTGGAAACTGCAGCAGACTTTATATATACACAGAGAATATGAACCAATACCTCCTCCCACCCCACTGTCCTGCTGTTAATAGCTTATCTAAAGTGATCATCAGGTGGGCCATTTCCAGCACAAATCCAGGTTTTCTCACCCTCCACCCCCCCACACAAATTCACTCTCCTGCTGGTGATAGCCCATCCAAAGTGACAACTCTTTACACAATGTGCATGACAATCAAGTTGGGCTATTTCCTGCACAAATCCAGGTTTTCTCACATCCCCCCCACCCCCATACACACACAAACTCACTCTCCTGCTGGTAATAGCTCATCCAAACTGACCACTCTTCAAGTTTAAATCCAAGTTAAACCAGAACATCTGGGGGAGGGGGGAAAAAACAAGAGGGAACAGGCTACCTTGCATAATGACTTAGCCACTCCCAGTCTCTATTTAAGCCTAAATTAATAGTATCCAATTTGCAAATGAATTCCAATTCAGCAGTTTCTCGCTGGAGTCTGGATTTGAAGTTTTTTTGTTTTAAGATAGCGACCTTCATGTCTGTGATTGCGTGACCAGAGAGATTGAAGTGTTCTCCGACTGGTTTATGAATGTTATAATTCTTGACATCTGATTTGTGTCCATTTATTCTTTTACGTAGAGACTGTCCAGTTTGACCAATGTACATGGCAGAGGGGCATTGCTGGCACATGATGGCATATATCACATTGGTGGATGTGCAGGTGAACGAGCCTCTGATAGTGTGGCTGATGTTATTAGGCCCTGTGATGGTGTCCCCTGAATAGATATGTGGGCACAACTGGCAACGGGCTTTGTTGCAAGGATAAGTTCCTGGGTTAGTGGTTCTGTTGTGTGGTATGTGGTTGTTGGTGAGTGTTTGCTTCAGGTTGCGGGGCTGTCTGTAGGCAAGGACTGGCCTGTCTCCCAAGATTTGTGAGAGTGTTGGGTCATCCTTTAGGATAGGTTGTAGATCCTTAATAATGCATTGGAGGGGTTTTAGTTGGGGGCTGAAGGTGACGGCTAGTGGCGTTCTGTTATTTTCTTTGTTAGGCCTGTCCTGTAGTAGGTAACTTCTGGGAACTCTTCTGGCTCTATCAATCTGTTTCTTTACTTCTGCAGGTGGGTATTGTAGTTGTAAGAAAGCTTGACAGAGATCTTGTAGGTGTTTGTCTCTGTCTGAGGGGTTGGAGCAAATGCGGTTGTATCGCAGAGCTTGGCTGTAGATGATGGATCGTGTGGTGTGGTCAGGGTGAAAGCTGGAGGCATGCAGGTAGGAATAGCGGTCAGTAGGTTTCCGGTATAGGGTGGTGTTTATGTGACCATTGTTTATTAGCACTGTAGTGTCCAGGAAGTGGATCTCTTGTGTGGACTGGACCAGGCTGAGGTTGGTGGTGAGATGGAAATTGTTGAAAGGAACAGGATGTGAAAAAGTTTCCTGATGTTTAGGGCTAGGGAGCACCTGCTGCCATGATGGACAACTGAGCAATAAAACATGTTAATCCTTATTCCGAAAGCATTAAGTAAAGAAGAGCCAGTGGCATATTGGAAGAGAAAGCATATCAGTCTTATGAGTCAAAAAGTGCACTCTGGCTACTGAGGAACCAGTTTAAAGTTACTTAAATAACCCAATTAGAAACCTTTAAGAGGAAAAAAAAAGATTCAGCACATGACTAATTAAAATGACAGAGGCATTCATCTGACTCAGGGGTGAGTCAAGGTACTCTAAGCAGTAAAAATAGTGTCTCATTAGTCTTTTAAACATTTATTCCTCATCCTACATGAAATTGATACTTAATCACTTTCCCAGTGTACAGCAGGCACTTATTACACAGGGAAAACTTGGAGAATGGAAAGTTTATAAAATCTCTGTCAATCTCTGCTCCATTTGAGCAATGATTCATTATAATGGGCCACTAGTGGCAGGATGACTCTGAATGAAAGCCTGTAATTAACTTTGCTTCATGTTTTATTGATAGCATTTGCTGTTTTCTGAGATCTGATCATACATCTTGAGGAATGTGGTACCCTATGGCTCATGCTGTGTTTAGATACTGGGGTGGGATGGGGTGAAGGGGCATATAAATACCTAGATTCAATGGAAAATGTACCATATCACCCCTATAATCAATGTAGATAATTTAGATCTCTCCTCTTTTACCACCTGTCTGTTGAAATTATTTTAGTCTCAAATCATGCTTGAGACTAAATGTGGAATGTGGAATACAAATCAATAGATAGATATTTGTCAAATTCATATTCTGTAGAGAAAGTGATTTTTCTTCAAAATTTCACTTTTAAAAAGTATGTTGATTGTTAAACAAGTGTTTCTTTCTGAAAATCTTTTTTTGGTTTAAACTGAGTTTTATGCTTCCCTCTTGCAAGGTTTTGAGAATTTTATGATTTTCATAGCACTACTTGTGTTCATGCCACTTAACCAAGAAATTATTCCTGTTTTCCGTGTTTGTGAACCCTAACTGCAACACTGAATCAGAATTCTCCCACTTCCAAAAGAACCTGGTTTGTTATAAGAGAGGAAGTATTACTGTATAATAATGTAACCCACACAATATTATACTCCAGCAATTTATTTTTCACATCCAATGAAAGGAAGAGCAGGAGAGGGGAGGAAGAAGGGAGTTGTCTGAATCATCTGTTTTTCTCCACATGTGCATAGAGCAGAGCAGGGGAAGGTACCTCAAATGCAAGTACAAAGAATCATCCAGAAGAAGAGAGTGGTAATTACTGAGAATGCTCAGTACGTTTCTTGAAGCTATATGGAAATCCTCAATTATGGGCAAGCTGTATTGCATGTCATATACACCCTCAGTCAAAGAGTTAAGCCAATCGGAGCTCAGAGGGAAAATATTATTGACAAGACTGACAGTGCCACCTATTAAGCTTGCATAACACTTCCTGTTATAAGACCCTCTTTCAACATTTCATGGTTTGAGATGAAATTTTCCATGTTGAGTGTCTGCCTCAGTCTGAATTGTTTTGGAAAATTTCAGCCAAAATGATTCAGCCACTCTGAGAACAAGCATAGGGGAAAATACATTATTAAAATATGTTAAAAAATTCTGATGACCTTTTCTTTGAAATACTCTAGCTCCCTATTACTTTGGAAAAGGGACTAGAAATTTGTCAGGAGATGGTCTTGATGGCAGGGATGTGTGGTCTCTAGAGAACAGGGCTCTGGTTCTTTGATGCTCTGGGGCTGCGACTTGACCAAGTCAAAAAACACCAATGATTTTCCACACAAAATTTTCAAAGCAAACCATTATGACCAAAAATGGATTTTTTTAGCTGAACACTGTAAATGTTTACTAAAAACATTTTTTAGTTTTTAAATTAAAAAAAAACAGAAAACAGCTAAATTTAAATTTTCATTTTCTTCAAAAAGCCATTTTTCATCAAAAATATTTCAACCAGCTCTAGTTCCAATCTTCACTAGAGGTGGATCATTAATGCATGTACTCTGTGTGGCTCTGCTCAGTGCAAGAACTGAACAGACCAAGGAGATGTGTCTGAGTGGATTTCTCACATAAGTAGTCTACTCAGTGGTCCTGCAGCAGTATTAAGGGGTATGGAAGGCAAATCTACTTTAAAGGAGCAATGCACAGCTTTCCCCCCTCTGGCAGCAAGCCATCAGTTCAGCCAGTCATAGGAATACAGTGGTGGGCTGGCATCAAATGATGGTGGTTTACAACTTTTCCTACACCTCTGATATCCCCACAGCTTTTCTCCTCATTCTGTTTGGAAGAGGTGCTATAGTCCACTCGATCCCTACCTACCATGTGCCTACACTAATTAGCATACAAATAGTCTTTAGAGAATAATATGTAATTAGTATAAATGCTTACTTGACAAGGTTAGGTTAAAATCAAATAAATCTAAAAAGAGCTCTAAAATTACCTGGTTGACAACATTTTAAATTACCATCCTTCCTCTGAATGGCAGTTCCTATAAATAAATCTGGAAGAGGAGATGTTGTTTTGGCTACAATCAACAAAAGATTTACCCTTCAGAGAGTTGTGTCAAATGCAAGCCTCAGTAGTCCACTAATGGCTGTGACCCGTAGCAGTCTTGTTGCACAGTGTAACTGAATTATTTCGTTCTCTAAATCTCCAGGCCAGCCGCTAAAAGTGCTAGGTCAGCATAAACAGCAGGCAAAGCACCAATCACCAGCCAGCAACTCTACCTTCTGCATCAGAAAGAAAACATCTCTGTACTAACCTGCACTTTTGGGCCTTGAGCCTGACCCTGTCTGTATTTCTGTGTGTTAACAAATTGATGTCAATAATAAAGGCACCAAGCTAAGTATGGGATTAGTGGGGAAACATATCAATAAGGAATTGCTAAGCAAGACCTGCTGTTTGACCCAGCATCCCTCTTCTCTATAAATTTCTCTCATTTCATTCTACTGCACTGCTACTGCAGCTTTAATTTCCCTCTTCTCCCCCCAAAACCCATTTATACAGTTTGCATAGCAGACTTGGCAAATTTATTTCATGTTTCTAGTGTTCTTTTCATGAACTAGCTCTGCTGAAATTCCTGTTTACTCCTAATTTCAGTTTGTTTCCACTGGTTTTTGAAGTGGCAGGCTCCAGTTAATTAAAATAAATCTAAAGATAGATACATTTAGTATAGGAAATGTTAATAAATTGATGCAATTTTTTTTCCAGCAACAGTGTTCTGAAGCTGTGTCTTATTAGTATAGTTGCACAAATAATCACCCGAAATCTCATATTCAGATAATTACAAAAAATAATATGAGCATCTGTTTTTACAAATACATAATGCCAAGTCATAATGTGCAGGGTAGGGGTTAACAGAGGAAAATTGGACATGGTGCATAAACACAAAATACATTATTGTATGGCAGTGTAATTACATTCCAATCAATATGTTAATTATAATTTATATCAATTCAATAATTAAAGAAAACAAACCCTTGCTTTGGTTTCCTATTCATATTATTGTGAGTAGTAAATTATTGTATCTGCTAGAAAGGCACTGGACCATAAATCTGACAAGTATGTGCAATGACATAATTCTTAATATGTTCAAAAATGCTTAGTGTGTGTGCTAGATTTGAAAGAAATATTTTGTTAATTAAATCGGGTCAAAAACAAGATAGAGCTAAATATGGCATAGAAAATCCAGTTGTGGACTGGCCAGAGAATTAAATTAAATATATTTGCTAGTGGATGCTGCCCTTATTGTGTTACTTTTAAATTGTGGTCTTTATTACAGAGAGTTACATTACTGTAGGCTACATTCTCTGTTTAACCCAGTATATGGGCACAGCTGGGTTAAGGAGACCAGAGGGGGCCAACTGCTGCTTTCTGATTCTAGGGTTGGTGGAGGTATATTTGAGAGAAACTTAGGAGCTACTTTCACATATGCCTGCTGGCCAGAGTCGTCAAGGACCATCCAAAAGCTGAGAATAGTAAGAATACAACAGCACTCTGGCCGCACTTGCTGCCATCCCCAACACACCCTTTATACTGTGGGGATGGAGGTTACATAGGAATCAGATCTACACCAGTGGATTTCCAGCTGCTTTGTGCTACACAGAGCAGTGCAAAGATATCAGATCAAAAAAAGAGAACCTAGTTTAACAAAAAGAATGTTAATGTAAATATAGTTAACCTAGGACAATAAGTCCAACATACTAATATAGTCGCATTAAGAAAACTTTGACAGACTAAATAGGGAATAATGTATAAAATGGAACTATAATTTAGCAGCCACCTGTTTATGGGAGGTGCGTATAAGAGGCTTGAGAAGGCTAAGCCTCCCCAAAATGAAAAAGGCTGGCCGTGCAGGGGACAAATGCTGGAGGCAGGTCACCTCTGTTTGGTGGTGCACTGCACCAGCTCACTGCTGCCACCTTTGTGCCCTGGGAGCAGGAGCACTGGAAGCTCCCTAGAGTAAAAACTACATTCAACAGCTCTTATTTTATTGTTTTTGAGCCCCTCCAAAGAAAAAACTGTCTACACTCCTGACATTGGTACAGGTGCCTACCTGAAGAACTGGGGCTCAACACCAGAACCTAAGTTAGCACAGCAATATTCTCATCCCCCTTTCATCACATTCTATTTCAGCATTCTAAGAACACACAACATAAGAACAGCCATACTGGGTCAGACCAATGGTCCATCTAGCCCAGTATCCTGTCTCTGACAGTGGCTGATGCCAGATGCTTCAAAGGAAATGAAGAGGACAGGGCAATTTCGAGTGAAACATCACCCATCATCCAGTCCCAGCATATGGCAAGCAGAGGATTAGGGACACCCAGAGCATCAGTTGCATCCCTGACCATCTTGTCTAATAACCATTGATGGACCTATCCTCCATGAAATTATCTAATTCTTTTTTGAATCCAGTTATAGTTTTGGCCTTCACAACGTCCCCTGGCAATGAGTTCCACAGGTTGACTGTGCATTGTGTGAAGTACTTCCCTTTGTTTGTTTTAAACCTGCTGCCTATTAAATTCATTGGGTGACCCTTGGTTCTTGTGTTACATGAAGGAGTAAATAACACTTCTTTATTCACTTTCTCAACACCAGGCATGATTCTGTAGACCTCTGTCATATCCCTCTCAGTCATCTCTTTTCCAAGATGACTAATCCCAGTCTTTTTAATCTCTTCATATGGAAGCTCTTCCGTATCCCTAATCAGTTTTGTTGCCCCTCTCTGTATCTTTTCCAATTCTAATATATCTTTTTTGAGATGGGGTACTAGAACTGCACACAGTACTCAATGTGAGGGCCATGGGTTTATATAGTGGCATTATATTTACTGTCTTATTATTTATCCCTGTCCAATGGTCCCTAACATTGTTAGCTTTTTGATTGCAGTTGAACGTTGAGCAGATGTTTTCAGAGCACTATCCACAATGACTCCAAGATCCCTTTCTTGAGTGGTGGTAACAACTAATTTAGACCCCATCATTTTGTATGTATAGTTGGGATTATGGCTTACAATATGCATTACTTTGTATTTATCAACATTGAATTTTGTCTGCCTTTTTGTTGCCCAGTCAACAAGTTTAATGATATGCCTTTGTAACTCTTCACAATCAGCTTTCAACTTGAGCAATTTTGTATCATCTAGAAACTTTGCCCCCTCACTCTTTACCCCTTTTTTAGGATCAGTTATGAATATGTTGAACAGCACTGGTCCCAGTACAGATCCTTGGGAGACACAGTTATTTACCTCTCTCCATTGGCAAAACTGACCATTTATCCTACCCTTTGTTTCCTGTCTTTTAACCAATTACTGATCCGTGAGAGAACATTTCCACTTATCTCATGGCTGTTTGTTTGCTCAAGAGCCTTTGGTGAGGGACCTTGTAAAGGCTTTCTGAGAGTCAGGGACACTATATCTACTGGATCACCCTTGTCAATATGTTTGTCAACACCTCCCCCATCAAAGAATTCTAACATATTGGTGAGACATGATTTCCCTTTAAAAAAGCAGTGTTGACTCTTCCCCAACAAATAATGTTCATCTATGTGTCTCATAATTCTGTTCTTCACTATAGTTTCAACTAATCTGTACTGAAGTTTGTTTTACCAGCCTGTAATTGCCAGGATTGCCTCTAAAGTCTTTTTTAAAAAGTTGACATTACATTAGCTATCCTCCAGTCATCTGGTACAGAGGCTGATTTAAGCTATAGTTTACATAGCACAGTTAAAAGTTCTGAAATTTCATATTTGAGTTCCTTCAGAACTCTTGGGTGAATACCATCTGGTCTGGGTGTCAATTTGTTCCAAAATCTCCTCTATGGACACCTCAGTCTGGAACAGTTTCTCAGATTTGTCACCTAAAAATAATGACTCAGGTGTGGAAATCTCCCTCACATACTCTGTGATGAAGATGATGCAGAGAATTCATTTAGCTTCTTCACAATGGCCTGGTCTTCCTTGAGTGTTCCTTAAGCACAGTGAGACCACTGGATGACCACTCATTGTTTGGCTGGCTTCCGGCTTTGGATGTACTTTAAAAAATGACAGGTTTCAGAGTAACAGCCGTGTTAGTCTGTATTCGCAAAAAGAAAAGGAGTACTTGTGGCACCTTAGAGACTAACTCACGAAAGCTTATGCTCAAATAAATTGGTTAGTCTCTAAGGTGCCACAAGTACTCCTTTTCTTTTTACTTAAAAAAATGTTGCTGTTAGTTTTTGTGCCGTTTGCTAGTTACTCTTCAAATTCTTTTATAATTATAATAATTATACTTTTACATTTGACTTTCCACAGTTTATGCTCTTTTCTATTTTCCTCAGTAGGATTTGACTTTCAGTTTTTAAAGGCTGCCTTTTTGCCTCTAGCAGCTAGCAGCACAAAAGGGGGCAATAGCTAGCCTTCTTGGACCTCCAGGAGTTGTTCTACTTCTTAGAGGCATTGTCTACTGGATCGCCCATCGAAACAGAATGTCCCCAGTTCCAGGGTTGTGCCTCAAACACAATAGACCCTCTAGAGTCTTAATAGACTCAGTAGAGTTCCTTTAGAGTCTTCTATAAGTGGACACCATTAGACAACTCCATCAGATACAATTACAGTCTGTATACTTTGATGTTGTCCACTAAGTGTCCATTCAATTTAAATTCCAATGTTTTTGTTCAGATATGAGTATTGCTACTGTATTTAAATTACTACTGCAGAATATTTTGAATAGGTTACTCCTTCAAGAAAAGACTACCAGATGAAGAGAAATAGATATTTTTAATGCTATGAGTGGATTTATAAATAACTTTATGTAGTAAGCATCCTAGGAAGAGTGTGTGAGACATAACCAGAACATTATGTTATAAGGAATCAGTGGTGCTTTCCCGCTACCAACAATCAAGTGAGAAATGAGGAAACTACCATTCTTATGAAAGAAGCAGCATTCCCGTATTATATACATAATGAACTTAAGACAGCACATTTTCCTTGTTGTATGATTTGACTAGAGATAGGGTTTGTTAAGATAATATTGTCAGTCCACCAACTATAGGAGATGATGAAACAGGAAATCCTCATGGGAATCAATATGCAAGTCAGATCAGGTAAGGAACAGAACTTCTTGAATGATTTGTACACCAGGATGGAGTGACAAAAGGAGTACTTTTTATTAAAATGTACCTAAATTCCTCACTGTGGGAGTCCAATAGTTAAGATCCTGCACATTAAATTGAGAATATATTCACTGACATGTGTTTGCACTTGCTCTTTATGTGTATAATTCCCATTAATATTAATGGAGTTCATTCATATCCTTTGAGGGTGTAATATACTGTCTTGCTTGGCATGAAATGATTGACACCCAGTACTAATTATTCTTTTATTGCATGCTCTTTTCCTATTGGTCATTTACTAATGTTTTTTTGCTAATTTTGAGATGTTGGAGAAGTTGCCCCATCACTGAAGTAAACATTCACTGCTCGTGTTTTTACCTACTGGCCTGAAAATATTACTGCTATCATTCTTTTACCTGTGGGCTTGTTAACCCTTTACAGGTAAAGCAAGCAGAGAACAGACACCAAGAGGGATTTTACAGTTAACTGGCTGGCTGGGTGTCCATAAGGGAGCTACCCCTGCCCCTTCAGTTATCACACCATTAAAAAATCATACATGATGGTAACTGCATCATTAAGGCCTTTAGTGGAATAATTAAAGGGATTTCATTATTGATCTTGGTTTGAAGTACACCAAAAGGCAGTACTAGAGCTGCAGTGATCAAACAAACACTCATATGAAGTGTATCATTCTAAGGTCTCAAGGTTTAGCACTCATACCCAATTCAACTCACCCTGCAGGCTGCAGTAAAATTGCAAATCTAGCCTAACTGGCCGAGAAGAAATAGGACATCTGGCAAATAACCTTTCCATTGGCCGTACTTTGGACTATTTCTCCCTTCCCCACTCCTATTTTCTGAGCTCACAGTGCCTCCTACTATTTCAGTGTTTCAGATTATCAGAAATATGCAGAGAGTATATCACTTTATTTTTATGTGAAGGAGCTCCAGTCAGTTCTGCTTGTGCCTTGACTGCATGTTGGGGCCTTAAGGATAGTTCACCTCCCATATGGGTTCTACAGCACCTGCTGAGAAATAGTAACCCTCTCCCTTTTTAGGGAAGCTGCTATTGGTCAAAGCATTGGGGCTGGGATTGGCTGGCAGATGATCAGCCACTACCACTAAAAAGGCATCACTGGGTGAAAGCAGGCCTTCTGTAACTTTGGCAGTATAAAAAACCCATTCTCCTTCTCTTACAGGTTACAGTGGAACACAACATACATTTTGTTTGTATGCAGTTAGGTTTTTTCCTGGGTAATCATAGGGGACTGTAGTTCAGATTGTATGAGTGCCTCTTGGTCTTTAAAGCAATTATGAGAGCTGTATTGTAAAGAGACATACTACACAAGCATGGATATCACTGTTGAATTTAGCTGTGGTTTACTTTGTCTATCAGATGGCAATTTAAAGTGGCTTCTCCTGACAGCAGGGATTATCTCTCTGTTGGTGCGGTTTGACCACAGCACTCCAATAGTTCAATCAGGATTTGAAAACTAAAATATAAAGTGAAATTAAACAGGACAGGTGCAATGGGGTAGATTGGCCAACCCACTATCCTGATGCCAGAATAGCTGACTCTAGGAATTTTGTGTTGTTACACTGTAAAGTTGCACATGTTGCCAAGATCTAATGGTTGTGTCTATCCTCATGGGTTCCTGCCAATCATAAGTGGGTGACCATTTTTTGGTATCATTGAATGCCAATTTGTACCATTGGAAAAATATTGAAATGGCTTAAATTACATGAATCAACAACAGTTACCACAAGCAGCATGGTAGAAATTAATCTGTTAAGAAGACAAAATGTGGACAGAGTAGGAACTTTACATGAGATCAGAGAGATACAGGGAAGAGGGGAAAGAGAGAGGTGATTGTTTTACAGTGTCTCACACAAACAGAATGGAGAAGTATTAGAAGAGAAAAAAAAGGTAAAGAAAAAGCAAAGACAGACAGAGAGCTATTCTGGGACTCATTTTTCTACCCATATTTGATCTTGTGGCATCAAGTCTCCTTTGAAAACTCATGGCGATGAGGGGAGGTCCTGGATGACTGGAAAAAGGCTAATGTAGTGCCCATCTTTTAAAAAGGGTAGAAGGAGGATCAGGGGAACCACAGGCCAGTCAGCCTCACCTCAGTCCCTGGAAAAATCATGAAGCAGGTCCTCAAGGAATCAATTCTGAAGCACTTAGAGGAGAGGAAAGTGATCACAAACAGTCAGCATGGATTCACCAAGGGCAAGTCATGCCTGACTAATCTAATTGCCTTCTATGACGAGATAACTGGCTCTGTGGATGAGGGGAAAGCAGTGGACATGTTGTTCCTTGACTTTAGCAAAGCTTTTGATACGGTATTCTTGCCAGCAAGTTAAAGAAGTATGGGCTGGATGAATGGACTATAAGGAGGATAGAAAGCTGGCTAGATCGTCGGGCTCAGCAGGTAGTGATCAATGGCTCCATGTCTTGTTGACAGCTGGTATCAAGCTGAATGCTTCAAGGATCGGTCCTCGGGCTGGTTTTGTTCAATATCTTCATTAATGATCTGGAGGATGGCGTGGACTGCACCCTCAGCAAGTTTGCAGATGACACCAAACTGGGAGGAGTGGTAGGTATGCTGGAGGGTAGGGATAGAATACAGGGGGACCTAGACAAATTAGAGGATTGGGCCAAAATAAATCTGATGAGGTTCAACAAGGACAAGTGCAGTCCTGCACTCAGGACAGAAAAATCCCATGCACCAGTATAGACTAGGGACCAAATGGCTAGGCAGCAGTTCTGCAGAAAAGAACCTAGGGGTTACAGTGGACAAGAAGCTGGATATGAGTCAGCAGTGTGCCCTTGTTGCCAGGAAGGCCAATGGCATTTTGGGCTGTATAAGTAGGGACATTGCCTGCAGATTGACGGACATGATCATTCCCCTCTATTCAACATTGGCAAGGCCTCATCTGGAGTATTGTGTCCAGTTTTGGGCCCCACATACAAGAAGGATGTGGAAAAATTGGAAAGTGTCCAGCAGAGGGCAACAAAAATGATTAGGGGACTGGAACACATGACTTATGAGGAGAGGCTGAGGGAGCTGGGATTGTTTAGCCTGCAGAAGAGAAGAATCAGGGGGGATTTGATAGCTGCTTTCAACTACCTGAAAGGGAGTTCCAAAGAGGATAGATTTAGACTGTTCCCAGTGGTAGCAGATGACAGAACAAGGAGTAATGGTCTCAAGTTGCAGTGGGGGAAGTTTAATTTGGATATTAGGAAAAACTTTTTCACTAGGAGGGTGGTAAAGCACTGGAATGCGTTACCTAGGGAAATGGTGGAATCTCCTTCTTTAGAGGTTTTTAAGGTCAGGCTTGACAAAGCTCTGGCTGGGATGATTTAGTTGGGGATTGGTCCTGCTTTGAACAGGGGGTTGGACTAGATGACCTCCTGAAGTCCCTTCCAACCCTGATATTCTATAATTCTATGATTCAACACATTTAGCAGAAGCATAAAGGTAGTATAGATTTGTGACCAGAAAATCCTGATTCTTTCCCAGAAAATAGTAGGTAGGAGCAAATGGGAAAAGGCTTTTCAAAATGTTTATTTTTACAATCTCAGTTCTATGAAATAACTGGACTATTTTTGAAATTATAGTAGTAACCCTTAATTTTAAAAATTAGCCCTAACATTGACCTTAGTGGGAGCTCAGTACCCTTGAGTGCTTAACTATGGATGTAAGAGCCCCACTTCAACAACAATTATTAATAATAATGCTTTGTTCTTATAGTCTATTTTTTAAAAAAAGATCTATAACATAAGAATTTGAAAGAAACCCTCCACTGCCACCTAACTATTTAAAAATTGAGCCTCCACCTATTTTGGAATCAATTACAGAAAAATACGGTAGATGAACTTGCATTCCATGGTTTCTTTATGTTTGTGCAGTGAGTATCACACAAGTTTGTATGGTTCTCCATGATAAAGAGGAGAGAAAGACACAGTTTTAAAAGAAACTTTTGGAATAGACTTTAAGACTTCCCCTTCCACCCAACCCTCCAAAATAATTTAAAATTAAACTAATGCTTTTGGCCCTCCTGTGCAGTATTTTGTAGTTTCCAGATCCACTGTCAAATTATTTCATTTTCATGATTTAATTCAACAAAGCATTGTAAAGCAAAATGTTTAATGTGTAACTAAAATTTAATTTACAACATACACATTCCCTCACAAATGTTATTGTTTCTTGTCACTGTCAAATGTCTTTCCATCCTACTACAGAAGCCTTCTTAGTTAGATTTTGAATTCTGGAACCATAGTGGCCTCTATCGTTATTATACTAGCATCACACCTTATTTCGTACCTGCTAAATAAATTATCAAAGGATCCAATAAAATATCAAAAGTTAATGTGGCAATTATTTTTACAAATCTACCTATCACCCCAGAGCTGATCTATAGCTGACCTTTCAAAGTGAAGACATATATTATTCTTTAGCAATTATATTTAGCTGTTTGTCATCCTGCATCCACAGAATCTGGTATCAGATATCAAATCAGAAAGCTCTGAATAAGCCAATCAAGCTTTGGTTTGCAAATTGAGGTAAGCCAACCCCTGAAAGTTTTTTTTCAGCCTCCAGGGAGAACTGTTGAAGATTCACAGTAATGAGAAGCAACCTTTTTCCAAACATTCCACAGAAAAATGTAACAACCTCTCCATTACACCATTCCAGATTTTATCTACCTTTTAAAAAAATGAATACTGTATAAAACAGATACTGCCTTTCAAGGGAAACTCTGCGCTTTTAGAAGGTGGTCAGATAACATTAACATCAACATACTCTTTTACCAGAAACTCTGGTCGATAGAAACCAGACCAGAAGACACAGAAACGCTGTACATTTTCAAACCATTGTATAGTATGTCAGACTCCTAAGAAAGCCAACAGGACTCATGAAGCTCTTAATGAATCCCTTTTCAGATTCTGTGTAATCCATTAGGAAATATACTATTAAAACAATTCTCCTGTTCCCTCTCTTCCACAGGGAACATTGCCTTCTCTAATTCTCATTCCTACAAAGTGTTTTTAACATTTTTATGATGAACAACAACATGGTGTGTTATTTGTTGGTATTACCACTCTACAAATGGGTATGATATGTACGAGTCAGATTCTCAGCTGCTATTATCGGTGTAGCTCCAGGCCTGGCCTTTAAATACAAGGTTTGAAAGAAATAAAACACCCCATATTTCCTTATATCTGAAAAGTCAGCTCTGTTCTGTGTAAAGCTGCCAACTTCCATATTTTTTTTAAAAAGTTGCCTTTCTCTTCCTTGATTTTTTTCAGCCCCAAACCAATCCTAATTATCCTATGGCTAAATCCACAAAGACAGAATGATACAAATATCCGATACTCTAATTTAATCCTGATCTAGCTTTTAAAAGTGTTGCTATTATAATGGAATATTATAAATTATTCTATCCCCAGTGTCATAGGACATGCAAAGAACAAATACATTGAATTTTTAGTACCACACCAAATTATTGGGTCTGATCCTAAACCTGTGGAAGTCAGTGGACAGACTCATTGATGCCCAAGGGCTTTATGAATGAGTTGAGCATAATGTTGTACTATTTGTGTTACCGTATAGGGACATGTGTCATGAATTCTCCCACTGTAAATGTGTGGATTAGTTAACAGTCATGATCCCAACTATACCTTTGTGTCAAGATCACATCAGCATGGGCTAGTATTGTCCATTTCTGCAGAGGATACAAATATTACAGCCACACATTCCTTTTCTTGAATTATACCCAGATTATAAACCCTTCCATCTCTCCATTCGTCATCCCTCTCCATCAACAGGAATTGCTTAAGGGGAAAAAAGGCAGAGACATACATCCAACTTCTGACCACGGAAAGAGAAGACGAGAGAATATGTAAGTTTGGGATAGGTGGGAAAGAAGAAGGGTGAGTGAAAGGGGTGTTTGTCTCAGAACAAATGTCTGTTCTTTTTTAAGAGATGAATGGGGAGAAATAAGAATTATAATGAGTAAAAAAAGATGCACATTCCAAAATAGATGAGACCAGATATTTATTTACATGTGACCATATGTACCTCAGTCATGTCTCACTATATCCCTCCTGCTCCAGTTCCCAAGTATCCTTGAGCTGTGAATTGCTAAAATATCCCAAGGGAAAGAGCCAAAATGGTAAAAAGGTAAGACCAATAACTTTCTTAAAATAAATGCATAATGGCCTCCCCAAGAGATTTTTCTCCCCTTGTCATAAATATAAAGGGAAGGGTAAACCCCTTTGAAATCCCTCCTGGCCAGGGGAAAGCTCCTCTCACCTGTAAAGGGTTAAGAAGCTAAAGGTAACCTCGCTGGCACCTGACCAAAATGACTAATGAGGAGACAAGATACTTTCAAAAGCTGGGAGGAGGGAGAGAAACAAAGGGTCTGTGTCTGTCTATATGCTGGTCTTTGTCGGGGATAGACCAGGAATGGAGTCTTAGAACTTTTAGTAAGTAATCTAGCTAGGTATGTGTTAGATTATGATTTCTTTAAATGGCTGAGAAAAGAATTGTGCTGAATAGAATGACTATTTCTGTCTGTGTATCTTTTTTGTAACTTAAGGTTTTGCCTAGAGGGGTTCTCTATGTTTTTGAATCTAATTACCCTGTAAGATATCTACCATCCTGATTTTACAGGGGGGATTTCTTTATTTCTATTTACTTCTATTTTTATTAAAAGTCTTCTTGTAAGAAACTGAATGCTTTTTCATTGTTCTCAGATCCAAGGGTTTGGGTCTGTGGTCACCTATGCAAATTGGTGAAGCTTTTTATCCAACATTTCCCAGGAAAGGGGGGGTGCAAGTGTTGGGAGGATTGTACCCTAGAGTTCAGAGTGGGGGAGGAACCTTGACACCCCTTCAAAGAGAAGCTGTCCTGGATTTATCTTTTTATTTTTGGTGCGAGGGGAGTCTCAATTGCTAAAAGCTCAAGATAGATGGTTACCTGAAAAGGGTGGGATGGGGGTGAGAAATATTAATCTGTACAATGGATTGTACCTAGGAAAAAAGATTAATTTGTAAGAGCCAGCATCTCTAAAAAAGCTGATAGGAAAGATTCATGCCCTCAGGGTATGATCAGCCAACAGGACTTTGTTCTAAGATGTACTGCTTGTCACTCTACAACCTGCTTCCAGGCAAAAGTCTGTTCTTCAAAATGTGCAGACAGCTCCTGTTGAATTCAATAGAAATTATGTACACGTCTGAGGACAGAATTTAGTGGGTGGAGTTTCTCTGGAACTGGTCAGATTCACAAGCTCACTGGTGTAATTTTCATTTAAGATCAGTTAAAGTTAACTAATTTTCTAATTCACCTCCAGGCTCCTTAAAGTTCTATTTTGTCAAAACTCAATTCTCAGTTCCTCCATTTCCATGCTTGGGGTTGGGAAGGAAGGGCAGAGAGTAAGGGCAAAGGTATTGTTATTAGTTGTAGTATTACTGAAGTCCTTGAGGGTCATAAACCAGGACCACATTATGCTAGGTGCTGTACAAACACAGTGGCTTGCAGTCTAAGACAAGAGACAGATGGGGGAGTACAAGTAGACAATATTGATCAGCCTGGTAGACAGTGGTCCCTGAACACTAGCAGCTTAACTTTTTTTTTTTTGTAGGCATCACAACAAAGGACAGTTTTGAGGTGGGATTTGAAGGTGGATAGTGCAGTAGCTTTGCAGATGTTTACAGGGAGGAGCTGAGTGGTGGGAAGCCCCTGTTCAAAACTCTCCTCATCAGGTAGGGGGACCAGACGTCCCGTTTTTAAAGGGACAGTCCCATATTTAAGCCTTCCTGCAGGTGTCCTGACTTCTTCTTAAAAATGGGCAAATTGTCCCGTATTTTCTGTCTCACCCGCATCAGTGCTGGTGGGTCTTGCTGCTGGCCAGATCCGTGCTCGCCAGCTGCCCACCCACCAGCAGTAAGTGTGGGGTCCAGTGGCCGACGATGGCGGTAGGTGTGCAAGGCTATTGGCGGGGCAAAGCTGCAGCATGCAGGGCTGGCTGTTCCCTCTGCTGGTCCATCAGCACAACCCCCGTTGCATGCCGTCTCTCAGCCAGCAGGGTCCCACCCTCGGTCCCTGTTTCCAGCCAGCACAGGCTGCGAGCTGCGGTGGCTAGTGAGTGTGGGCAGACACCAGTTGATGGCCGGTTACGTGTCACCTCTGCTGCCCACCCATTGGCCCTTTATGTGCTCCCCCTCTCGCTGTCCTCTCCCTGCTTTGCCCTTTCACCCCCCCCGAGCCCCACTGCTCCTCCATATCCTCCCCTCCCTGGTGGGGCATGTCCCGCTCCCAGTGCTGTACAGAGAACCAGCCCCTGATGGGAGCACTCAGCTCATCAATAGCCTGGCTGGCAGGCTCCTTCCTTCCCCCACTGCCTCTGGCTGAGCTGACGCCCTGGGAAAGCCCAAGACCTTCTGGTCTGGGGCACTGGCCAGGAAGAGCCAAGCCCTGCATGTGCCAAAGCCCCACGCAGTGCTGGCATGGGGAAGCCTCTCCGCCCCTCAGCTAAGCTCTGGAGTGGTGGAGGGGAAGTGATTTCCAGCATGTTTGTGCCCCAACCCTGCAGGCTCCATAGCAGACCCCAGGCTCACCCTGCCCTGGATCCTCCGTCCTCTAGGCCAGGGGTCAACAACTATGGCATGTGTGCCAAACACAGCCCGCGAACCAATTTTTAATGGCATGCTGCTGTCCTGCCTGGCCCAGTCTCTTCCCCCCCCCCCCGCCCACCACTCTCTCCTTGCAGGGCAGGCAAGCTTTCCCCCCCCCGCCTCTCCCCCCAGCGACCTGGGTTCCTGCCCCTCCTCCTCTCCCTCCCTGCGGCCGATCAGCTGACGGCCCTTGCTATGGAGTGGGAGAGGTAAAAGCGGAGCCGCAGCGGGCTCTTTGCTCCGGGGACCTTGGGGAAGGGGGGTGGAATCAGGGCATATCCCCTCCAGCCCCCTGCCGTGAGCCACTCAGGGCAGGAGGCTGGGAGCACCCCCACACCCCAGCCCACACCCCCAGCCCTCTGCCCTGACCCCTGCACCCCCCACACACCCCAGCCCCATGCCCTGACCCCTGCACTCTCCCCCACAATCCCAGCCCTAAATCTGGCACCCCCTACACATACCCAGCTCCCTGCTGTGACTCCTGCACCCTCCTCACACACCCTCAGCCCCCTGCCCTGACTCCTACACCCCCCACACATACCCAGCCCCCCCCCACCCCATGCCCTGACTCTTGTACCCCCCACTCCCACCCTGAGCACCAAATGGGAGCTCCTGCACACACACACACACACCCCACATTCCCACCTGCACCCCTCGCACCAGATGGGAGCTGCCCAGGTAAGCACTCCACACCCAAACCTCCTGCCCCAACCCTGAGCCCCCTCCCTCATTCTAGCTCCTGGCCAGACTCTGCACCCCCAGCCTGCTCCTTCACCCCCAGCCCTGTTCTCAGCACATTCCCACCCTCATCTCAGTGCAGAGAGAGGAAGAGAATGGCTAAGACCAGGGAGAAGGTAGGTACCTACTATATGTGGACAGGGCCAGGACTCCAGACCAGCAGCAGGCTGAGCGGGGCCGACAGCCGGGACCCTAGCTGGCAGGAGCCGGTGGACAGAACCTCAGACCGACAGCGGGCTGAGCCTCTCAGCACACTGCCAGTCTGGGATCCCGGCTGCCGGCCCCGCTCAGCCTGCTGCCGGCGTAGGTGAACGGAACCCCAGGCTGGCAGCGGGCTGAGCGGGCCGGCAGCGTAAGATCAGCATTTTAATTTAATTTTAAATGAAGCTTCTTAAACATTTTGAAAACCTTGTTTACATACGACAATGGTTTAGTTATATAATATATAAACTTACAGAGAGAGACTTTCTAAAAACGTTAAAATGTATTATTGGCACGCGAAACCTTAAATTAAAGTGAATAAATGAAGACTCGGCACACCACTTCTAAAAGGTTGCCGACCCCTGCTCTAGGAACTCTCCCCTGCAGAGCCATCTCTCTGGCCAGGTTAGCTGAAGCCTCTGCAGTCATGCATCCTTAGGGCTTAACCCCTTCCTGCCTCCACTGTAGCTGGGGGAAAGGAAGCATTATGTCGGTGGTCAGCAGCAGCCTGGAGGTGTTAACTGCCTTTCAACACTGTGAGGATGTCACGGTTCCTCCCCCACTCTGAACTCTAGGGTACAGATGTGGGGACCTGCATGAAAAACCTCCTAAGCTTATCTTTACCAGCTTAGGTCAAAACTTCCCCAAGGTACAAAATATTACCCCCGTTATCCTTGGACTGGCCGCTACCACCACCAAACTAATACTGGTTACTGGGGAAGAGCTGTTTGGACGCGTCCTTCCCCCGAAAATACTTCCCAAAACCTTGCACCCCACTTCCTGGACAAGGTTTGGTAAAAAGCCTCACCAATTTGCCTAGGTGACTACAGACCCAGACCCTTGGATCTTAAGAACAATGAACAATCCTCCCAACACTTGCAACCCCCTTTCCTGGGAAATGTTGGATAAAAAGCCTCACCAATTTGCATAGGTGACCACAGACCCAAACCCTTGGATCTGAGAACAATGAAGAAGCATTCAGTGTTTTACAAGAAGACTTTTAATAAAAAATAGAAGTAAATAGAAATAAAGAAATCCCCCCTGTAAAATCAGGATGGTAGATATCTTACAGGGTAATTAGATTCAAAAACATAGAGAACCCCTCTAGGCAAAACCTTAAGTTACAAAAAAGATACACAGACAGAAATAGTTATTCTATTCAGCACAATTCTTTTCTCAGCCATTTAAAGAAATCATAATCTAACACATACCTAGCTAGATTACTTACTAAAAGTTTTAAGACTCCATTCCTGTTCTGTCCCTGGCAAGCGCAGCATACAGACAGACACAGACCCTTTGTTTCTCTCCCTCCTCCCAGCTTTTGAAAGTATCTTGTCTCCTCATTGGTCATTTTGGTCAGGTGCCAGCGAGGTTACCTTTAGCTTCTTAACCCTTTACAGGTGAGAGGAGCTTTCCCCTGGCCAGGAGGGATTTCAAAGGGGTTTACCCTTCCCTTTATATTTATGACACGCCCCCCAAATCTCAGCTAGGGTGAAACACTGGCTGGGATTTCTTCCTGGAGCTCTAGGAAAACAGAGTTAATAAGACACATGCATCTCTAAATATACTACCAAGTACATAAAGACTAACAATATTTTCCACATCTCAAGGACGATTTTAACCAGTTGATTCTGGGAAACTTTCACGGGAGAGTGCATCAGCCACTTTGTTAGAAGCTCCTGAGATGTGTTGGATGTCGAAATCAAAATCTTGGAGAGCTAAACTCCACCGAAGAAGTTTTTTGTTAGTTTCTTTGACGGTGTGAAGCCACTTTAGTGCAGCATGGTCGGTTTGCAGGTGGAAACGCCGTCCCCAAACATATGGGCGTAGCTTTTCCAGAGCGTAGACAATGGCATAACATTCTTTTTCAGTGACTGACCAGTTGCTTTCCCTCTCAGACAGTTTTTTGCTGAGAAACACTACAGGGTGGAATTCTTGATCAGGTCCTTTCTGCATTAAAACTGCTCCCACACCACGCTCGGATGCATCTGTGGTTACTAGGAACGGTTTGTCAAAGTCTGGGGCCCTTAGTACAGGGTCAGACATGAGTGTCGCTTTAAGCTTGTTAAAGGCCTTCTGACACTTTCCGGTCCACTGAACAGCATTTGGCTGTTTCTTTTTGGTTAGGTCTGTCAGTGGGGCAGCGATTTGACTGTAGTGTGGTACAAATCGTCTGTAATAACCGGCCAAGCCTAAGAAGGATTGAACCTGTTTCTTTGACTTTGGGACAGGCCACTTTTGGATAGCATCCACTTTGGCCTGTAGGGGGCTGATAGTTCCTTGACCCACCTGGTGTCCAAGGTAAGTCACTCTGTTTAGGCCTATTTGACACTTCTTAGCCTTAACAGTTAGTCCTGCCTCCCTTATGTGCTCAAGGACTTTTTGTAGATGTTCCAGGTGGTCTGCCCAGGAATCCGAAAATATGGCCACATCGTCAAGGTAGGCGACTGCATATTCTCCTAATCCCGCTAGGAGACCATCTACAAGTCTTTGGAAAGTGGCGGGTGCATTTCGCAGCCCGAAAGGGAGTACATTAAATTCATACAGCCCGAGATGTGTGATGAAGGCTGACCTTTCCTTGGCAGATTCATCTAGCGGTACCTGCCAGTACCCCTTGGTTAAGTCCAAGGTAGAGATGAACTGGGCCCGTCCCAGTTTCTCTAATAGTTCATCAGTGCGTGGCATTGGATAGTTGTCTGGGTGAGTTACAGCATTTAGCTTACGGTAGTCCACGCAAAAACGTATTTCCCCATCTGGTTTGGGAACTAGAACCACTGGAGATGCCCATGCACTTTCAGAGGGGCGGATTACACCCATCTGTAACATATCCTGGATCTCCCGTTCTATAGCAGTTTTAGCTTGAGGAGACACCCGGTAAGGGTGGACCCTAATTGGGTGAGCATTACCTGTGTCAATGGAGTGGTATGCCCGTTCAGTCAGTCCTGGGGTGGCTGAGAACGTTGGCGCGTAGCTAGTGCACAGCTCCTGGATCTGCTGTCGCTGCATACGCCCAAGGGTCATGGAGAGGTTCACCTCTTCCACACCACCAGCACATTTCCCTTCGTAATAGACACCTTCAGGCCACTCAGCGTCGTCTCCTCCCTGGGCTGTAAACTGACAAACCTTTAATTCTCTGGAATAAAAGGGCTTTAGAGAATTAATATGATACACCTTAGGCTTTCGGTTGGAGGTGGGGAATGTTATGAGATAATTAACAGCTCCCAGGCGCTCCTGGACCACGAATGGCCCTTCCCACGATGCTTCCATTTTATGGGCCTGGAGCGCCTTTAAGACCATGACCTGGTCTCCTACTTTGAAGGAACGCTCTCTGGCATGTTTATCATACCAGGCTTTTTGCTCTTTTTGAGCATCCTGTAAGTTTTCTCTAGCAAGGGCTAAAGAGGTTCGGAGGGTGTTTTGTAGGTTGGTTACAAAGTCCAGAATGTTAGTTCCTGGAGAAGGTGTAAATCCCTCCTTCACCAACTGCAATGGCCCCTTAACCTCACGGCCATATACAAGTTCAAATGGGGAAAACCCTAAACTGGGATGTGGTACAGCTCTGTAGGCAAAGATCAACTGCTGCAATACTAGGTCCCAATCATTGGAGTGCTCATTTACGAATTTACGTATCATGGCCCCCAAAGTTCCATTAAACTTCTCCACCATGCCATTTGTTTGATGATGGTAAGGAGTGGCAACCAAGTGATTTACCCCATGAGCTTCCCAAAGGTTTTTCATAGTTCCTGCCAGGAAATTAGTCCCTGCATCTGTGAGGATGTCGGAGGGCCAACCTACCCTGGCAAAAATGTCTGCTAGTGCCTGGCACACACTCTTAGCCCTGGTGTTGCTTAGAGCTACTGCTTCCGGCCATCGGGTGGCAAAATCCATGAAAGTCAGTATGTACTGCTTTCCTCTGGGTGTCTTTTTTGGAAAAGGACCCAGAATATCCACAGCTACTCGCTGAAATGGAACTTCAATGATTGGGGAGTGGCTGGAGAGGAGCTTTGACCTGGTCTTGGGGTTTTCCCACTCTTTGGCACACCTCACAAGACTGGACATAGGTAGAAACATCCTTGCCCATTCCCTCCCAGTGGAATGACCCCCCCAAACGGTCTTTGGTCCTGTTCACCCCAGCATGGCCACTAGGGTGATCATGGGCTAAGCTCAAGAGCTTGGCCCGGTATTTAGTTGGAACTACCAACTGTCTCTGAGGATGCCAGTCTTCCTGGTGTCCCCCAGAAAGAGTTTCCTTGTATAAAAGTCCTCTTTCTACAACAAACCTGGATCGATTAGAAGAGCTGAGAGGCGGTGGGTTGCTCCGTGCCGCCGTCCACGCTCTCTGGAGGCTTTCATCTGCTTCCTGTTCGGTCTGGAACTGTTCCCTTGATGCTGGAGACATCAGTTCCTCATTGGATTGGGGACATAGGCGTGGTCCCTCTGGAAGCGATATAGGGGATGGAGCTGTTTCTGTTGACTGTGAACCGCTCTCCGCTGGTGCACTATGTTGGGATTCAGGCTCCGGCTGAGCCTCTTGTGTAGGGTTATCGGCTGCTGCCAGTTCAGGTTCGGTGGGGCCCTTTGGTGTTGAGGTTGCAAGTACTGGATTCAGTGCTGACACGGGGTTTGGTGTTGGTTGTTTGGCTGGTTCCGGTTCTGGGACTGGTTCCGTCTGGGTCTCTGGGACTGGATCCACTACTGCTGTTGCAGACATTGGCCTGGGGTCCGGGTCCATCACCTCTGACTGGGTCCTGATAGAAGTTTCCGGAACAGAGCTAGTCCTCACGGCTTGTTTAGCCTGGCTGCGGGTGACCATTCCCACCCTCTTGGCCTGCTTCACATGATTGGCCAAGTCTTCCCCCAACAGCATGGGGATGGGATAATCATCATAGACTGCAAAAGTCCACATTCCTGACCAGCCCTTGTACTGGACAGGCAACTTGGCTGTAGGCAAATTGAAAGAGTTGGACTTGAAGGGTTGAATCGTCACTTGGATCTGTGGGTTGATTAAATTGGGGTCCACTAAGGAAGCATGGATAGCTGACACTTGTGCTCCGGTGTCCCTCCACGCGGTGACCTTCTTCCCGCCCACACTCACAGTTTCCCTCCGCTCCAAGGGTATCTGGGAGGTATCTGGGCCTGTGGACCTCTGGTGTGATTCCGGTGCAATGAACTGTAATCTGTTGGGGTTCTTGGGGCAGTTGGCCTTTACATGCCCCAGCTCGTTACATTTAAAACATCGTCCAGCTGACGGGTCACTGGGGCGAGGTGGGTTGCTGGAGAACAGGGTGGTGGGACGATAAGGGGTCTGGAGGGTTCTTTGGGAGGTAGGTGGGGCTTTGGGCGGCCCCCGGTAATAGGGTGTGGTCTGGGGTGGTCCCTTCTGGTCTCCGCTCCAACTGCGACCAGTTTTCTTCTTCTCTGCCACCTCCACCCATCTGGCTCCAATCTCTCCTGCCTCGATTACAGTTTTGGGTTTCCCATCTCGGATGTATCTTTCTATTTCCTCAGGAACACCCTCTAAGAATTGTTCCATTTGCATTAGGAAGGGCAAATTTACTGGAGATTCACCACTTGCTCCTGATATCCAGGCATCCCAATGTTTCACAATGTGGTAGGCATGTCGGGTAAATGACATGTCTGGTTTCCACCTTAGGGCTCGGAACCTCCGACGAGACTGCTCGGGTGTTATCCCCATTCTGACTCTCGCCTTGGATTTAAACAGTTCATACTTGTTCATATGTTCTTTAGGCATTTCAGCTGCCACCTCAGCTAAGGGTCCACTGAGCTGCGGCCTCAGCTCTACCATGTATTGGTCAGTAGAGATGTTGTACCCAAGGCAGGCCCTTTCGAAGTTTTCTAAGAAGGCCTCAGTATCATCACCTGCCTTGTAGGTGGGGAACTTTCTGGGATGGGAAGTGGTACCTGGAGAAGGATTGCTAGGGTTTGTTGGTATATTCTGCTGGGCCTTTATCCTCTCCATCTCCTCCACATGCTTCCTTGCCTCCATTTCCCTCTTGTGGGCAGCCTCCTGTACCTCCTTCTCCAGCCGCATGAGTTCTATCTGTCTTTCATGTTCCCTTTGTTTTTCCTCAGCCTGAAATTTGGCTAATTCCAGCTGTAGTCGAGCCGAGGATTTGGCCATTCTAACCTCTCTGTTTTTAACTAACTTTACACCCGAGGTTTAGAAATAAACAAACAAAAATTGGCTGTAAAATTTTGCTGTGCTGGAATAGAATACCTATTCTCTGATAGTGATTGTCAGCCTACAGAAAAAGACAATTCCCTTGTCTCTGCTCTGGGCCCAAATTAAAGTAAAAAACCTCCAACAACTTGGAAAGCTGCTTACCCAGCCCAAAGAAAAAAAAAATTCCTTTTCAAACCTGTGCTCCTTGTAAAACAAAAAAAAAAAATCAAAATCCTAAAAAAAAAAACCCCTGCCACTTTTGTCTCCAGGCAAATGGGTAGAGCACACACCCCCTATTTACTTTTAGGAAGAAAAGAAAAAAAACTCTGGGTTGGAAGACTGAATTTCCCTGCAGGAGTTAAGTACCCTGCCTCCAGGCAAGAAAACCTGCAATTCACAAGATAATCCCCTTTTGTCTCTGCTTGGCCACAAAGCAGAGAGAAACCAATCTGCTTTCAGTTTCAAAGCTGCTTTCTGGACTTTCTTTCCAAAGAAAAAAAAATTTCCTTTTTAAAATCTGTATTTCTAGTTCAAAAAATCTCAACTGGATCTCAAATGATTTCAGGTTAATCCCACCACTGTGCCACCATGTCACGGTTCCTCCCCCACTCTGAACTCTAGGGTACAGATGTGGGGACCTGCATGAAAAACCTCCTAAGCTTATCTTTACCAGCTTAGGTCAAAACTTCCCCAAGGTACAAAATATTACCCCCGTTATCCTTGGACTGGCCGCTACCACCACCAAACTAATACTGGTTACTGGGGAAGAGCTGTTTGGACGCGTCCTTCCCCCGAAAATACTTCCCAAAACCTTGCACCCCACTTCCTGGACAAGGTTTGGTAAAAAGCCTCACCAATTTGCCTAGGTGACTACAGACCCAGACCCTTGGATCTTAAGAACAATGAACAATCCTCCCAACACTTGCACCCCCCCTTTCCTGGGAAATGTTGGATAAAAAGCCTCACCAATTTGCATAGGTGACCACAGACCCAAACCCTTGGATCTGAGAACAATGAAGAAGCATTCAGTGTTTTACAAGAAGACTTTTAATAAAAAAATAGAAGTAAATAGAAATAAAGAAATCCCCCCTGTAAAATCAGGATGGTAGATATCTTACAGGGTAATTAGATTCAAAAACATAGAGAACCCCTCTAGGCAAAACCTTAAGTTACAAAAAAGATACACAGACAGAAATAGTTATTCTATTCAGCACAATTCTTTTCTCAGCCATTTAAAGAAATCATAATCTAACACATACCTAGCTAGATTACTTACTAAAAGTTTTAAGACTCCATTCCTGTTCTGTCCCTGGCAAGCGCAGCATACAGACAGACACAGACCCTTTGTTTCTCTCCCTCCTCCCAGCTTTTGAAAGTATCTTGTCTCCTCATTGGTCATTTTGGTCAGGTGCCAGCGAGGTTACCTTTAGCTTCTTAACCCTTTACAGGTGAGAGGAGCTTTCCCCTGGCCAGGAGGGATTTCAAAGGGGTTTACCCTTCCCTTTATATTTATGACAGAGGACAAGAAGGGACAAGCTGCTTCCAGCCACAGGGGAGTGAGGGAGGGAGGAAAGAGATGAGCTCTGAAAAGGCAGGGGTCAACTCATCCCTTTCTCCATCCTCCTCCCCTGCAACTGGAAGCATCTCTCATCCCTTCCCTCCCACACATTGCCAAAGGCAAAGGTTTTCAGAGATCTATCCGTGAGGACTTCAAGATCTCTTTCTTGAGTGGTAAAAGCTAATTGAGACCTCATAATTTTATATGTATTCTTGAGATTATGTTTTTCAATGTGCTTTACTTTGCATTTATCAACACTGAATTTCATCTCCCATTTTGTTGCCCAGTCACCCAGTTTTGTAACTCTTTGCATTCTGCTTTCACCTGGAATGATTCTGTATCATCTGCAAACTCTGCCACCTCACTGTTTACTCCTTTTTCCAGATACTTTATTAATATGTTGAACAGCCCTGGACCCAGTATAGATTCTTGGGAGATCCCACTGTTTACCTCTCTCCACTGTGAGATATTTATTCTGACTGTTTATTTATTGAATAAGGTTTATCCATCATTTATTCCTACCTTTGTTTCCTATCTTTTAACCAGTTACTAATGCATGAGAGGACCTTCCCATGACAGCTTACTTTGCTTAAGAGCATTTGGTGAGGGACCTTGCCAAAGGCTTTCTGAAAGTCTCAGTATATGATATCACCTGGGTCACGCTTATTGATACAATGAAAGAATTCTAACAGATTGGTGAGGCATCATTTCCTTTTATAAAAATCATGTTGACTCTTCCCCAACATAGTGTTCATTTAGGTTTCTGATAATTCTGTTCTTTACTACAGTTTCCATCAACTTGCTTGGTACTGAAGTCAGGCTTAATGGCCTGTAATTGCCAGGATTGCCTCTGGAGCCTTTTGTTAAAATAGGCATTACATTAGCTATCCTCCAATCATCTGGCACACAGGCATATTTAAGTGATAGGTTACATAGCACAGCTAGTAGTTCTGCAATTTCATGTCTGAGTTCCTTCAGAATACTTGGGTGAATACAATCTGTCCTGGTGACTTATTACTGTTTAATATATCAATTTGTTCCAAAATCTCCTTTATTGACCTCAATCTGGGACAGCTCTTCAGATTTGTCACCTAAAAAGAATGGCTCAGGTTTGGGAATCTCTTTCATATCCTTTGCAGTGAAGACTGATGCAAAGAATTCATTTAGCTTCTCCACAATGGCCTTGCCTCCTTTAGCACTTCAATTATCCAGTTACCCAACTGATTGTTTGGCAGGAAGCCTGCTTCTGATGCTAATAAATAATTTTTTGCTCTTAGTTTTCTTTTGCTAGTTGCTCATCAAATTCTTTTTTGGCCTTACTAATTATACTTTTACACTTGATTTGCCACAGTTTATGCTCCTTTCTATTTTCCTTAGTAGATTTTACTTCCAATATTTAAAGGATGTATTTTGGTCTGTAACCACTGCTTCTACTCTGTCGTCTAGCCATGGTGGCATTCTTGGTCCTCTTGCTGTTATTTTAACATTTAGTTTGAGTTTCTATTATGGTGGTGGTATGTGGGTAAGTTTCCATGCAGCTTGCAGGCATTTCACTGTTCTGACTGTTCTTTTTAATTTCCACTTAACTGGCCTTCTCATTTTTGTTTAGCTCCCCTTTTTGAAGTTAAATGTCACTGTAGTGGGTTTCTTTGGTATTCTACCCCTACAAGGATGTTACATTTAATTATATTATGGTAACTATTATTAAGCATTTCAGAAAATGCTACCATGGAGGTCCTGGACTTTAATCTCTTACTTAGCAGCCTAAATTTGTCCTCCAGATCAATCTCCTACCTTTCCCTATATCATTTGTACCTACATGTTCCATAAGCTCTTCCCCAGCACTGCTCCTAAGTCTGTCTAGGTATCTCAAGAGATCTGCAACCTTCACACCTGCTAGTCAATTCACCAGGTGGTTCTCCCAGTCATCACAAACACAGCTATCTATATTTCTAATAATCTAATCCCCCATTACTAGGATCCGTCTCTTCCTTATAACAGAGGTATCCTCCGTTTAAAAGGATACCAGGACATCATCTGGAAGGAGGGTCCCAACTATAGGATCATTTCCCTCCATTCCAATTTGATGTTCTTATTCCTCCTCAACAGCACAGAGGTTGTCAGACTGGGTGTGGGACAGCTCTACTGTGTCCCAGAAAGTCTTGTCTATGTACCTATCTGTCTCCCTTAGCTCCTCCAGTTCAGCCACTCTCATTTTGAGAGACCATACTCAGTCTCTAAGGGTCATGAGTTGCTTGCATATAATACATATGTCATCTTCCCACAAGGAAGATAATTGTACACACTGCATTCAGTACAATTGACTGGATAGCCCCCACCCTGCCGCTGCATTCTGCCTGCTCTGTTTTTACTCTTTACTCTGTCTTTACTCCTTGTTTGTCCTGTGTGTGTGGTTTTAGAGTTACCCCGTGGGCTGGGGAGGATAGTGAATGTTTATTAGGTGTATCTGGCTCTCATTCTCTCAACTCCCTCGCAAAACTCCCTTGTTCACTGTTTCTGTTTGCTATTGTTTTCAGGCTATTTATCACTGATTTTTCCCCCTCTATGTCCGTAATAAGTGCTTAAATAAAGTTAAAACATATTCTCAATCTTCTCTAATCTACAGTAAAGGGTTCCCAGGGAATACTCTAATATCCTAGCATAATTTAATAAAGAAAGGTAAGCTAAAATAAAGTCAAGTTTAATTTGTCCTTCTATTCACTTAAGTTGCATTTGAGGGGATAATTTAATTACTTTTTAAACTGCAGTTTAAAGGGCCACAAAGTTATAATTTTCAATATTCAGTACATGATTTAGACTTAATTATTTGCAGTAGAATGCTCAGCATTCTAAGATAGATTAATCAGCCTATTTAACTGTCACCAACTGCTGAATTTACAATATATGGCTACCATTCATTGTAGTTAGTGTCAAAATTTATTGAGCTACTCATAAAAAACTGGATGTAGAATTTTCATTTTTGATTTAATGCTTTGTTTGTTACTGAACATAAAGCAGAAAAAAAATTCTTCAATCAGTCTCTGTTTCTTAAATATTCAGATAGAAAGCAATAAACTGTATAATGGTAAGAATATGAATATGAACTAGGGGTAGAGAAAATAATTTTGGAAAAAACCCAACACCAAAAAAACACTTCATTCCACACACCTTTTTGAAATTTGGATTCTTTCAGATAAACACACTACTTCCTCAGTCTGAGGTGCCTTTTCTCCCAACAAGCTTCTTCTACCAGAGCTGACAGCTCACAAAAGAGCCTGGTGAAACCCTATAAAGATTTCCGATCATGTGGTCCATGGGTCTTCTTTAGGATGAAAGTGTGCACGCCAGTGAACTACATTCTTAACCATAGTGCATGAGGTTTTGGAACAGTTGGCCCCATCTGACTATCAGATCTGTAGAAGCCTTCATCATGGAACTTGTGAAGGGGGCTGTTGGGAATAGAATAGGCCCTTGACCAGATCAGGAAGGATGAGGAGAATTAACGAGAGAGTGAATTGTAGTCATAGGGAAATGTAAGACTAAATTCAGGGAAAAGTATAATAGGAGATTTCATCACTAATACTGACCCACCCTCTCTTCATTCTGGACACTATTCCAGGCTTTTAAAAAAAAAACTGGTACTAAGATATTTTTAACAAGCATATACTGGTCTCCTTATTGTAACACTTATTTTCCCATATCTCAACATCTTCTATGCCACAACCCTCCACCACTTCCCTCATAGCTAGGATCTAACTGGGACCCTGCTCCCATTTAGTAATACAGGAAGGGCAGGGTGGTTGCAAATCCTTGAAACCTATTTGTGATCCTTTAGTGGGTCAAAACCCCTGAGACAGAGAATCCATGCTTTTTAAGGGTGTCTAATTCAGGGCCTGATTGGTGGAGTACAGCACCTTGCACAATTTACATTTTCTTCAGTGGGAACTGCCAAGGCTCAGCATCTCAGAAGATTTGACCTTTATCATCTGACTTTCAGGAAGCTGAGCATCTGCATCTCTGAAGGAAGTCAATGGAAGCTGCAGGTGATTAAGGGCTGAAGTATTCAGTTTATAAGCTCTGGGGTAGGACTTGTCAGCTGTATTTGTCTGTCAAGCAAAATGCATACACATATAGCACTACACAAATAAAGAAAAGATGCAGATAACTGTGGGAGGAAAAAAGAAGAAACTTCAAAAAAAATTCAGAATACCCAGATTTTATGGAACTTAGCCAAACTGAACCTGTAGCTGTTTATCCATTGCTAACTTAAATACACAAAAACAAAGGGAGAAACAATCCTAAGTTTTTTATAAGGGTCTCAGATCAGAGGGGATAAATTCTGTTAGCAGTCTTTCTTTTATGCCTCTTAGTACAGATAGCCCGTTATCCTGTGGACCACCTAACCAACCTATATTTTAACCCAGTCATTGTCAAACGATGATCTGCTGTACACCAGCAGTCCATAGAGCTATTCCTCTTGGTCAGCCAAACTAAACATTTTAGGAACCATGCTGCAGAGGATTGGAAGGAATATGGTCCATTAGGCCCTCTTTTCTTACAAACCAGTCCACAGAATAAGAGATGATGCTCTATAATCTACAAAAGCTAAGAAATTTAGTGTCCAATTTGATCCATTATAACATTTCCTTAATGGTTTATTTTTAACATTAACATCTTGTGCAGAATGCTCCCTTGAACAGCACACACATCTCATCTCTCTAGATGCAGCACCAAGCATGCTAATTATGACTGTGCCTTATCTTTCAAAAGAATACTACACATTTTATGCAACATTATTCCTCCTCTGCAGAGTCCCAAAGAAATTAATGGTGCAAAGATGTCACTCATTTCAGCAGAACCACATATAAGAAAGAATATTGTAATAGAAAGTTGGTAAGCAGGGTCTGTGGGGAATTAAAATTAACATTACCACTTCATCCTCACAATCCCACAACTCCAAAGAAATCATTGAGATTCATGGGATGATCCCTCTCATACCCTACACCCCTCAAAAAAAGTGTAATCAGATTTTTTATTCTCAAATCTAATGTCTATGTTGCAGCAGGAGTGCACATGTTGCCCACCAAGAAATTATTTTTATACAAAGTATATCTTCAGTGTGTTTGTAGAGGGCTTTATAATGTCAATGCACTAAACAAAAACTAACAGTATTATTTTTACTGTCCATAAAGTGTCACTGTTTTCCAGTAAGACTTGTTTTAGGGAGTGTGCCAATAACACTATTTAAAATTCAAATGCAAAACCTCTGTTCACTCCTTTTATCCAATACAGCTTACAAAATTTACACTTTTTAAAGAAAAAAGGCATGTAATAATATTTCACTGCATATGATTTTTGCAATGGGTAAAATGTATTCTAAGTTTGAGGCTGATACAATTTAAAACTGATTAATTACCACCTAAAACTGGACCAAAGCACCACCCCATAATTGTCAAAGGAAGCTGTAGGGATTTAGTTGTGCAGCTCCCCAACAAAGAGATGTGTACAGCCCTGAAAATTTAGGGTTCCATGTCAAAATACATCAGCTACAGTGAACTACTGAAGTCCAGAAAAGGATTCTGTTAAGTCATGTTGCATATGAAAAGGAACCACTAGAGGGCAAAGTTTTCATTGTAAAGATGCATAAATGAAGCTATGAAATGCTTTCTTTATAAAAATAAGTAACACTTAGAATGTCATTACGTTTAAAAAAAATACTGACCAAAATATAGGAGTAAAACTAATCTTACTGTTGACTTTACAGTTCAGAGAAATCGATTAGATGACATTTCCATGTGGCCAAAATACATAATTTTTCAGCTTACTCATTTATACAGTAGTAATTTCCTATATATCTGTTTGATGTCCTCAGTGTCTACTGCCTTCTTAGCTAGGATACATGGAAAACAAGAGATAGTAAAACTATCCTTCAATCTTGTCATGGAGCAGGATCAATCTACACACCCTTCTGTCACCCAAATGATGTGTTAGGACCTCACAAAGACAAAATGACAGATTTCTGCACCTTAGTGCATATCATCTAAATTCAGCATCACTCAGCTTAGGATCATAAACAGACAAGAAATGGAGGAAGAGGTAGAGAAGTACCATTATCTCCATTTTACAGAGAGGGAACTAAGGCCCAGATTTGTAGACTGTATATGGTTGTTGCTCGGCTCAGTGTTGCAACACGTAATTGCCTTAGGAGCCTAAGTCACTTTTGAAAAATATTTGTTGAGTAATGAACACTTATGGGATTAATTTTTAAAATAAGTGTAAAATACAAATTGAAATTATTTTAATTATATTTTTCCATGGGGGGAGAGTTGGTTTTATAGGCTTCCTTGAAATGCATTTTGAGAAGGTATTTGGAGGAGGTTACAGAGGATATACCACAAACAGTAAAGAAGAGGGTTCCGGGGTTAGTATGCTGCATGATAGGAAGCTCAGTGAAAAGAGATGGAAAAGAAGAAGATAAGGATTTGGTTATGCATATGTCTCTGATCAAGCAAAGGATTCTTATCCTGCACCCATCACCATGGAATTTAGGTTGAAAAAGGACAGAGAAAATAGATGAAAGAGGAGACAAGGATCTTGGATCTGATGTGGAAAGAAAGGGGAAGCCAATGAAGGGATTTGAGAGGATCTAAACCCTGTCAGTGCTGCAGATAATCTTTGCAGCAGAGCTTTGAGCAGGTTGGAGGCAGACATGCCAAACATGCGAAAAAACTCAGAAATTGGGCTTGTTTTTGGCTTAATTGGCTTGAGAGTTGCTTGTTGGCTAGTTTTTGGCTTGTAACTTGTTTCGCTTGTAGCTTGTTTCTTGTTGTAGCGTGTTGCTTCTTTTTTCTTTTTTTTCTTTTTTTTTTTTTTTTGATTGGCTCCCGGCAAGCAGGGGCAAGGGGCAAGGAGGGGAGAGAGTCAGGGGTGCGCAGCAGCCAAAAAGGAGAAGATGGTTCTGAAAGCATTCAAGTATTGAACAAGAGTGTTAGTAAAGGGAACGGAGAGGAATGAATACATTTAGGAAATATTCTGGAGAAAGAACTGGGAAGATGCTGTGACAGCATCAATGTGGAAGTAGAAATTAATTGGAGAAACAAGTGGGCTCAAGGGAATGTTCTTGAATAGGACAGGGTACCCCAGAGCATATTTGAAAACAAATGGGATAGAAGTCATGAGAGTGAATGTGATGGAGAATCAGTAAAAGGCAGAGCATAAGAGAGGAGTAAGAAAATGGAGGGGCATAGTTGGGCCTCAAGGGGTTGCATGCTGATAGCAGGACAGGCACAAGAGTCAGACAAAAAAAAAGATTTTGAAGTTGAGTTGTTTTAATAAATATTAAATAGTCATTTAATGCACTTGCATTTAAACTCAGTCATTGATTTAATTTGTAACATGAGTGGCTCTAAGTTACAAGCAGGTCTTTTCAATTATTCTGTACTTTGGACTTGTATTCCTTTCAGTCTATTGACATGGTGAAGAAGGTGGTCTCCTGCTGAATGCTAACTAACATTTATCAAGTTGTCATTTTGAAACAGGATAAAGCCATGATAAAAGAACAAAGAGAAGAAAGGATTATTAGAAGAATTGAAGGGGGAAAAAGTCTTGTGATTGAAATTTGTAATTTTGTTAGGAGAACCTGGGAAACGGTCTAAACTGGAGTGACAGATGCAAACACCTCCCAAAAATCTGGGGTATCTTCATCTATCTGAACTGATTGACTAAAGACCATTTTCTGCTTCTGTAGTTTGGAAATGGAAATCAAGCCTGATCAACATCTCCCATGCCCTTCCTTCTGGGCTCTTCAACAATTGCTAGATGACTCTCAGCCCTAGTCTACACTATGAGTTTAGGTCGGATTTAGCAGCGTTAGATCAGTTTAGCCCTGCACCTGTCCACACTACGAAGCCATTTTTTTCCGACTTTAAGGGCTCTTAAAACCGGTTTCTGTACTTCTCCCCGACGAGTAGATTAGCGCTGAAATCGACCTTGCTGGATCCAATTTGGGGTAGTGTGGATGCAATTTGATGGTATTGGCCTCCGGGAGATATCCCAGAGTGCTCCATTGTGACTGCTTTGGACAGCACTCTCAACTCAGATGCACTGGCCAGGTAGACAGGAAAAGCCCCACAAACTTTTGAATTTCATTTCCTGTTTGGCCAGCGTGGCAAGCTCATCAGCACAGGTGAGCATGCAGAGCTCATCAGCAGAGGTGACCATGCAGTCCCCGAATCGCAAAAGAGCTCCAGCATGGACTGAACGGGAGGTACTGGATCTGATCGCTGTATGGGGAGATGAATCCATGCTATCAGAACTCCATTCAAAAAGACGAAATGCCAAAATATTTGAAAAAAAATCTCCAAGGGCATGAAGGACAGAGGCTATAGCAGGGCCCTGCAGCAGTGCCGCATGAAACTTAAGGAGCTCAGCCAAGCCTACAGAAGGACCAGAGAGGCAAACGACTGCTCTGGGTCAGAGCCCCAGACATGCCGCTTCTATGATGAGCTGCATGCCACTCTAGGGGGTGCCTCTACAACTACCCCAGCCCTGTGCATGGACTCTGTCAATGGACTCTCATACAACAGGGATGCTGATTTGGGGGACAAGGAAGATGAGGAGGAGGAGGAAGTTGAAGCACAGCAAGCAAGCGGAGAAACCGTTTCCCCTGACAGCCAGGAACTTGTTTTTCACCCTGGATCTAGTACCCTACCAACCCACGAAGGCGGGTTTCCGGACCTAGAAGGTGGAGAAGGGACCTCTGGTAAGTGTACCTTTGTACATATAATACACAGTTTAAAAGCAAGCGTGTTTAATGATTAATTTGCCCTGAAGACTTGGGATGCATTCGCGGCCCGTACAGCTATTGGAAAAGTCTTTTAACGTGTATGGGGATGGAGCGGAAATCCTCCAGGGACATCTCAGTGAAGCTCTCCTGGAGGTACTCCGAAAGCTTTTGCAAAAGGTTTCTGGGGAGGGTAGCCTTATTCCTCCTCCGTGGTAGAACACTTTACCATGGCAGGCCAGCAGCACGTAGTCTGGAATCATTGTATAACAAAGCACGGCAGCGTATGGTCCCAGTGTTTGCTGGCATTCAAGCAACATCCATTCTTTATCTCTCTGTGTTGTCCTCAGAAGAGTGATATCATTCATGGTCATCTGGTTGAAATAGGGGAATTTTATTAAGGGGACATTCAGAGGTGGCCGTTCCTTCTGGGCTGTTTGCCTGTGGCTGAACAGAAATCATCCCTGCTGTTAGCCACACGGTGGGGGGATGGGTGTAGCGATCATCCCAGAGAATTGGGTGGGTGGGTGTGTGGGGAGTGGTTAGTTGGGTTTGTGCTCCACATTAACCCGAAAACCACAGCCCCTCCTTTTAAACGGCCAACCCATTTTAAAGAACCAACCCAACGGGTGCTTGGTATGGGAAATGAGGGCACTGCTGTTTGAAACCATTCCCACATGTTAGGAAGGTTAAAGAAGCCAAAAGACTGTGGCTTACCATGGCTGCCTGCTAGCCGAAGTCTGTTGCCCGCCAGCCCTACATGTGTGATCTCTCACACCATACTGGCAGCCCTCGACATAAGAGGCAAAATGCGACCTTGTAAGAAAGCACACGTGCTATGTAATGTTAACAGCGTGGTTCACAATGAAAGAGTCTACCCATTGTTCTCTAAAATGTGTCTTTTTAAAGATTAATCTCCCTTTTTTCCCTCCAGCAGCTCCAAATGTTTCATCGCCCAATGTATCATCTCTGTCCCAGAGGCTATCAAAGATTAGAAGCCAAAAAAAATGCATTTGCAATGAAATGTTCTCTGAACTCATGCAGTCCTCCCATGCTGAAAGAGCCCAGCACAATGTGTGGAGGGAGACAATGTCAGAGTCCAGGAAAGCACAAAATGAACACGAGGACAGGAGGGACAGGTAAGAGGACAGGAAGGACGAGCAAGAGGAGAGGTGGTATCAGTGTGATGAGAGGAGGCAGGATGCAATGCTGAGGCTACTGGAGGATCAAAGTGATATGCTCCAGCGTATGGTGGAGCTGCAGGAAAGGCAGCAGGATCATAGACCACTGCTGCAGCCCCTATGTAATCAACCACCCTCCTCCCCAAGTTCCAGAGCCTCCTCACCCAGACGCCCAAGAACATAGTGGGGGGGCCCTCCAGGCACAGAGCCAGACCAGACAGACCAGAGTTCCTAAAGATGCGAGCATAATGTACCTTTCCCAGCCATCCCACATTGATATTGGTGAAACGTCCCTTGTGATCCACCAGTGCTTGCAGCACCATTGAAAAGTATCCCTTTCGGTTTATGTACTGTCTGCCTTGGTGGTCCGGTCCCAAGATAGGGATATGCGTTCTGTCTATTGCCCCACCACAGTTAGGGAATCCCATTGCAGCAAAGCCATCCACTATGACCTGCACATTTTCCAGAGTCACTACCCTTGATAGCAGCAGATCAGTGATCACGTTGGCTACTTGGATCACAGCAGCCCCCACAGTAGATTTGCCCACTCCAAATTGATTCCCAACTGACTGGTAGCTGTCTGGCATTGCAAGCTTCCAGAGGGCTATCGCCACTCGCTTGTGAACTGTGAGGGCTGCTCTCATCTTGGTATTCTGGTGCTTCATGGCAGGGGAAAGCAAGTCACAAAGTTCCATGAAAGTGGCCCTACGCATACGAAAGTTTCGCAGCCATTGGGAATCATCCCAGACCTGCAACACTATGTGGTCCCACCAGTCTGTGCTTGTTTCCCGGGCCCAGAATTGGCGTTCCATGGCATAAGCCTGCCCCACTGCCACCAGAATGGCCAAATTGCCGGGGCCCATACTTTGAGAGAAGTCTGTGTCCATGTCCCCATCACTCTTCTCACCACGCTGCCGTCGCCTACTCACCTGCTTTTGCAGGTTCTGGTTCTACATATACTGCTGGATAATGCGCGTAGTGTTTAGAATGGTCACAACTGCTGTGGTGATCTGAGCGGGCTCCATGCTTGCCATGGTATGACGTGAGCAGGAGAGCAGAGTGGCAGGGGAAGCGGCGGGTGCATGATGATGCTGACAGCAATTTGGCACCCGCTTCGGAAAAGGTACAAAATGATTGTAGGCCGTTGCTTTCATGGAGGGAGGAGCAAGGGGTAGACTGGCAGCAGATGGTGCTGCTGACTGGGAGAGCAATGTGAGGCAGAATGGCCCCCTCAGGGATTGAACTCACAACCCTGGCTTTAGCAGGGCAATGCTCAAACCACTGAGCATTATTATAATATCTGCCAATATTCCAGGCAGCACTGAATCTCCATTAGACAAAACTTAAAGAAGAGAATGACCCGAGTCACTCCCATTTATGTGCAGATGCCCCTGACAGATGTTACCGAGGTCTGCCAGGAGCACCCATGTCTGCCCAGGCACCCCGACCGACCTCACCGAGGCCAGCCAAGAGCACCCAAGAGACAATGAGTATGGCTACTAGTTGTACTGCATTATCCGCTGCCACAAGGCAATGAACTGCTGCTGTGTAGCAATGCAGTCCCATGTCTGCTAGCACCCAGGAGACGTACGGTGATGGTGAGCTGAGCGGGCTCCATGCTTACCATTGTGTGGCATCTACATGGGTAACCCAGGAAAAAAGGCGTGAAACGATTGTCTGCCATTGCTTTCATGGAGGGAGGGAAGGGGGGCCTGACGATATGTACCCAGACCCACCCGCGACAATGTTTTTTGCCTCATCAGGCATTGGGATCTCAATCCAGAATTCCAATGGGCAGCGGAGACTGCGGGAACTGTGGGATAGCTACCCACAGTGCAACACTCCGGAAGTTGACGCTAGCCTCGGTACTGTGGACGAACTCCGCCGACTTAGTGGTCTTAATGGTTGTAAGTGGGGACACACACAATCGACTGTAAAAAATCGACTTCTATAAATTCGACCTAATTTCGTAGTTTAGACATACTCTCAGACCCACACAAATTCCCCCTTCAAAGGGGCTGGGAGATGGCTTCCCCTGGAGTGTGAATGGCTTTGTAAACTGAGATTGCCCCCTCTCAACCCAGCACTCAGAACATTTCATTGCAGGAAAAGTTCATTGGCATTCCTTGCAAGAATGTCATATGCACAAACAAGTGGCAGCCATGAAAGGACTGACAGCAATCAGGGTCCCACTACATGTACTTCAATAAGAGTACAGTGTGCCGAGTACATCTCAGGAAACTCCTTGACTTATCACAGGGTCAAAGCCACAACCAACTGCCATCTGAGTTTCCCTTCACTCAATCAAAAACATCCTAGAGACATGAGTTGTTTTCACATGTTTTGAATCACCATATTTTCACCTTTTGATCTCTCCAAGAGTCTCACAGCTTTCTGCCTGGTAGGTCCTTACATACCATTCAACCCACAGCAATTTATGAACAAGTCATAAACACCAGAAAATTGGAATTTATACTAGAACTGCTGACAGACCCTTAACTAGAGCGCTCGGAATGATTCTGCCATCATACAGTATAGGAGATTTACTCCTAAGAATTTATTGCTGTTGATGGGTTCATAAATTTCTGAATTAAGCTTGCAATTCTCTTGGTCTACATTATAAATTCAATTCCTTACTTAAAGTTCTCCTTGGAGGATCAGCAGCTAGAATATCCAACAGAAATTGCTTTAAAAAAAAAAAGAAGAATTTGCTTAAAGAAAAAAGATCAGCTTTATACTCATTTTCACATGGCATGTAAATACACTAAACAAGTTACTTGACACATAATAAAAAATACTAATCACAATAACTAAATAGAATAGATTGCATGAATCTTTTCATAGTCTGCTTTCCCAAACAAGTTCCATATGTTTTATTTTTCAAGTCTCTCACCCCACCCAAACTCATGAAGATCATGATCATAATAAGTAACATATCAAGTACTGCACACTACAAACAGGTGAGGTCCTTGTATAGAGTATTACATCTTAGCAGCATCATGTTATTGTCCACCTCCATAAAATATCTAACAAATTTAACAGTACAGTTTCTTTTCTTCAGATAGGAGCACACTCAGGAAGATAAAACAAGGCTGTTTTCACCCCCCAGCAGTATGACCCACTTCAAATGTGTACAAATATTAAGCAGCTGAAACAATTTTACTAATGAAATGTCATCTGCACCGGAAGTGGGGAAGACACTGATTAACTTGGACAATATTAAGAAAATTTTATTTCCTATTATTATTTGCAGTGGCAACATCTCATTAAAGACATTATGAAGTACCCCTGTCATGGATTTACAGTGTGTTTTATGCCCTTCGATTGTCTCTCTGGGAGTGTTCCCTTTATTGTGCTTAGCCTTATACCACCACTTTATGCAAGGGCAAGCCCTGTGGCTCCACTACTTTGAGACAAGACCCTCTGGCTTTAGCACCCTCTGTTTCTCACCATAGCTCTCCAGCAGGTCCCCATGAGTTAAGATCCTTGGTAAAGGTTTTACCCCTTTTTGGGAACAATGCAACCAAGAGGTATTTGCAATGATGCAGGAGAGAACAAGCCAGCATTTATTAGTCAACTGGAACATACTATTTAAGGGTCCTGATGTTAGTGTGGAAAATGAAACCTTAATGGAGAGCTCACGCTGACAGTATCACCAGCGCCTCTTTTCGAAAGCCTGCGGAATCTCATCTTTTTGTCCTTTGCCCTGGGCAGCAGCAAGACACATCACGGTCTGCCCACTCATTGGGGCTAGATCCACAAAGCGGGCTTAGATGCAGCATTGCAACACCTATCTTTAGGCACCCTGCCACCCACTGGAATCGTCAGGCTCGAGTGAGGTGCCCCAACCATTCAATGTATGGGAAGAGTTAGGTGCTTAAGAATGAGATTCACAGAAACTAGTGGGGAGCCACCTAAGACAGCCAAAAGGTAATGCCAAGGAAAGGGATGGGACCTAAGCCATGCCCCTCAAAGAAAGTTAAGTTCCCAACTCTGGAGAGGAGGGAGGTGTCTTCCTCTACTTGGAATTCACACCTCTGGACCCTCTTCTGCAGCTAGCGCATAAGCCAGGTTACTTATGTCTCAAAAAACGGAGGAGTTGCCCTGCCCACTTTTTACCCGATAATCCAGTGACTATAGTAGTCACATAGGATGTCAGAGACCCCTATTCAAATCCCTCATCTACCTGCTGTGGAGCAGGAGGAGGGACCTGAATCCAGGTTTTCCATATTCCAGGAGAGTGCCTTAAACTCAGGGCTCTAGGATATTCTGGCATGGGCCTCCCTCAGTCTCCCATTGGATCTGTTCCACTTTGTATGGGATACAGCATTCCAATTATATAGAGACAGCTAACAGCTAAATATCTGTAGAGGAAATACAAACTATCATCTTTGATCAGTGAGCTGACGATAATCACGGTCTGATACTGGGGTTAATTAATTTAATAAATTAAGATGTAAGGTTGCAATGGCAAATTGTTAGAAATTATATGTTCATGGATACTCTACCATTTGTTTTGCATTGCCTATTCTATTCTATTCTGCCAATACTACCTAAAAGGGGGTTCCAAAGAGGATGGCTCTAGACTGTTCTCAATGGTAGCAGATGACAGAACGAGGAGTAATGGTCTCAAGTTGCAGTGGGGGAGGTTTAGATTGGATATTAGGAAAAACTTTTTCACTAAGAGGGTGGTGAAACACTGGAATGCGTTACCTAGGGAGGTGGTAGAATCTCCTTCCTTAGAGGTTTTTAAGGTCAGGCTTGACAAAGCCCTGGCTGGGATTATTTAACTGGGAATTGGTCCTGCTTTGAGCAGGGGGTTGGACTAGATGACCTTCTGGGGTCCCTTCCAACCCTGATATTCTATGATTCTATGATTCTATGAATACTGTTGATTTATCAGACCTTTGGTACTTTTAAATCCTTGTGGTTGTAAAAATTACAAATGCTATTTTTTTTAATTAAAAGAAATCTCCTCAAATACCTGGGTCTCCAGTTTCAGCATCCCGGCTGAAAAAAATGCCTTGTCCAATTATTAAGCATGCCCAATGAGTGCTTTTTAATTTAAAAAATGAAATAAAAAATGTCAGTTGACTGATGAACACTGAACATACGTGCATAGTCTAAACAATAGTAACAGTTTTGGGTCATGCATGTCCAAATTATTTTTCAGTTAAGAAAGAACAGTATAAGATGCACAGACCCTCAGCTGTTCAAGCTCCCAGGTATTCACTTACTAGGCAAGACCTGATTACTAGACTAAATACATCTAAGCACATCACTAAAGGCAAATCAGCTCTTCCACAGAGGCACACTGAAGCAATTATATAACCAGAAATATTTTGCTTGTACCTAATTTAAAACATGTCATCGAACTCACAGGAATCAAGTTATTACGAGTTTAGCATCACCTCATTATACAATAAGAAATTGTTCTGAAGTGATCTTGGAATTATTGTTAGATCTGTTTTATATTCAACTAGAAAAAGATGGAAAATCTCTCTGGAAAGATCAGGTAGGTGGGTAAGTTTGTGAGCAAAATAATATCACATAAAATCACCAGGTCATCAAGACTTATGATAAGTCATTCATTATGACTTTATTTATCATTGTCTATAAATTTTATAAGCATCTTCTATATATGAAATATAGGTCCCTGGAAGTGAATGTCAAACGATACTGGTTTAACTGATAGACAATTGAGGATAACTATCCAATAGTGCCCCAGCTTAGTAAACAGTGACTTTGAAAAACTTTTTAAATTTACTAGGCAATTTATACTAAATTATGCTGAGATTTTACTTTGAGTCACATTTATTCTAAAAAGAAAAGGTAACCAATGTTTTGACACTTACCCTTTCTGACACTGAACTATTCAAGGGAGTGATTTGCAAAGCTGTCAAATATTTTCTGTTTCTTCTTATTCTAAGTGACCATATGCAGTTTTTGCTTTTAAAGCACAGTCTTATCTGACTACTTTGGTTTTCTGATGTCAGAAAAATCAAGGCATTTCAGAAAGAAGTAAATTCACTTACAGTGGCTTCTGTAGTGTTTTATTTATGGTCTAAAACTGGTAATCTATGGTGTTAACCAAAATGCAAGACAGCTCTTCACAGTCTTCCTCTAAATTATGAAGAATTTAATACTGTCCTGAAGAAAGTAATTTCGTAGGGCTCAATGTATGAGATGACAGGATATCATACCGAAACTGACATTGAGGCAGTAGTTACCGATGTCTCACTACCTTATTTTTTCCAGGGGTGGGGTGGATTTTGTTTACTTTGAACAGTTAGGCATGGTAAAAGAGACAGATTTAGAAATGGGAAAGACCTGTTAGGTCATCTATTCTATCCCCCTAGGGACAAAAGATGCTTCCCTGTTTATAATTTACTGAGATAGGAAACTTCACTTCAGAGTATCCTCAATTATTTGTAATTCATTGTTCTTGTACTCAAGAAAGGTAAACTCTTTAGTCAGATATACACAATTTCAAAGGGTACCATTCATCAGCCCATGACCTCCCCCATCTCAGAATCACTGTCTCAAATTATCAATGCCTTTTCCTTACTTTTGATGCACTATTTATATTTCCCCTGCACCAACCCTATGAACTTTGTGTCAACAGTGGAAGGAACTTTATAATCTATAATCTCTCTTCAACTGACTATCTCATCACCTGCACAGCTCTCCTCTCCATATCTGACTGGCTGTCACACAATGGCATCTCCAATGATCATCCACTAGTGACTGGGGAAACATTTCTATTCCAATATTATTTGTATCTACCCATTTCTATGTTATTCTTTAAAATATATGTTTTTGTTGTAATAATGTAGCAACGCCAATGGAGGATAGACTCATCTCATAATTAAATGGAATTGAGACAAAATAGCTTTTCTAATAAAACCCACTCTCCCACTCTGACCTTTATGTATGGGACAGGCTCCTTGTAGTGCTTTGCAGATTTTTAATATTAACCTTCTTTGAATCTCTCCTTACAAACAAACCTTACTTTTGCCCTGGTTCCCGCACAACATTTGACAATGGTTAAGCAGCTAGTGGCTCTGATTTGTGTGACACCAATCATAATAATAGAAAAATATATTCATGCTTACATGAAAGTTTCCTTTCTTCAAGTAATAAGGTCCACAGCTCCATCACAATGGATACTACAGCTTCTTGTAGCATGGCACCACAGCCAGAGGTCACTCAGTGGCACCTCGTGGAGTTCCCTCCTGTTTTATCTGCCTTCTTGTCAGCTCAACTGAGCCATTCTGCTGCAGAGCTTTTCTGAGGGAAGTTCCACACTTTAGTTCCCATTTTTAGTAGGGCTGTCAAGCGATTAAAAAATTAATTGTGATTAATCACACTGTTATTAATAGAATACCATTTATTTAAATATTTTGGATGTTTTCTACATTTTCAAATATATTAATTTAAATTACAACACAGAATTTAAAGTGTACAGTGCCCACTTTATATTTATTTTTATTACAAATATTTGTGCTGTAAAAAACAAAAGAAATCGTATTTTTCAATTCACCTAATACAAATACTGTAGCACAATCGCTTTATCCCATGTACCAAAAATAACTGCATTCAAAAATAAAACAATGTAAAACTTTAGAGCCTACAAGTCCACTCAGTCCTACTTCTTGTTCAGCCAACCGTTCACACAAGCAAGTTTGTTTACATTTGCAGGAGATAATGCTGTCTTCCTCTTATTTACAATGTCACCTGAAAGTGGGAACAGGTGTTCGCAGGGCACTATTGTAGCCGGTGTCACAAGATATTTACGTGCCAGATGTGCTAAAGATTTAGGTGTCCCTTCATGCTTCAACCACCATTTCAGAGACCATGCATCCATGCTGATGATGGTTTCTGCTTGATAACGATCCAAGGCAGTGCAGACCAACACATGTTCATTTTGATTTGAGTTAGGTGCCACCAGCAGAAGGTTGATTTTCTTTTTTGGTGGTGGTCTTAAAATGAACAATATGTGCTGGGTCATCATCTGAGACTGCTATAGCATGAAATATATGTCAGAATACAGGTAAAACTGACCAGGGGACATGCAGTTCTCCCGAAGGAGTTCAGCCACAAATTTAATTAACACATTTTTTTTTTATTGAGTGTCATGAGCATGGAAGTATGTGCTCTGGAATGGTGACCGAAGCATGAAGGGGCTTATGAATGTTTAGCATATCTGGCATGTAAATACCTTGCAACGCCAGCTACAAAAGTGCCATGCAAACACTTTTCTCACTTTCAGGTGACATTGTAAATAAGAAATGGGCAGCATTATCTCCCGTAAATGTAAACAAACTTGTTTGTCTTAGAGACTGGCTGAACAAGAAGTAGGACTTGTAGGCTATAAAGTTTTACATTGTTTTGTTTTTGAGTGCAGTTATGTAACAAAAAAATCTACATTTGTAAATTGCACTTTCATGATAAAGAGACTGGACTACAGCAGGGGTTCTCAACCAGGAGTACGTGTACCCCTGGCATTACTCAACAGTCTTCCAGGGGATACATCAACTCATCTAGATATTTGCCCAGTTTAACAACAAGCTACATAAAAACACTAGCAAAGTCAGTACAAACTAAAATTTCATAGACAATTTGTTTGTACTGCTCTGTATGCTATCCCCTGAAATGGAAGTACAATATTTATATTTCAGTTGATTTATTTTATAATTATATGGTAAACATGAGAAAGTACTCAATTTTTCAGTAGTACTGTGCTGTGACACTTTTGTATTTTTATGTCTGATTTTGTATGTTTTTAAGTGAGGTAAAACTTAGGGGTACACAAGACAAATCAGACTCTTGAAAGGGATATGGTAGTCTGGAAAGGTTGAGAGCCACTGCACTACAGTACTTGTATTAGGTGAATTAAAAAATACTATTTTGTTTATCATTTTTACAGTACAAATATTTGTAATAAAAGTAATACTATCAAGTAAGCACCTTACACTTTGTGTTCTGTGTTGTAATTGAAATGAATATATTTGAAAATGTAGAAAAACATCCAAAAATATTTAATACATTTCAGCTGGTATTCTATTGTTTAACAGTGCGATTAAACCTATGATTAATCATGATTAATTTTTTTTATCACAACAAAAAAATTTGAATTAATCGCATGAGTTAACTGCAATTAATTGAGAGCCCTAATTTTTAGGCTAGATTCAGGTCTGTCAAATACCCAGCCCTCTCCCGGGACTGCATTTGATTTTGGGGGAGAAGATTCTCACAGCTCTGCTTCTCTTTCTAGGGTATTTGCATACAGGCTTCACAGAGACAGCCAGGCCATGCAAAGCCAGAGGAAGGGTGTAAGTTCACAGCCTTCCTCACCATCCTGGGGAATGGTCAGCCACATCCAACTCAGTCTGTAGCCCTTGCCTCCGAGCTTCATTTATTGTCCAAATCACCAACAAAAACACTAAAGGAAAACAAGCCATCCAGCTGGGTCTTTCTATCCAGCTATAACTCCCAGGGCTTTCCACCTGGAGTCCCCCTTCTCCAGAGACTACTGCTAGCGAGAGTACAGCTTCCTGCAGCTCTTCAAAGGAAATATTTGTTCTGCCTCTTCCCCAGCTGGGTCTGATTAATAAACAAGGCTAGCTGGCCCCAGACCTCTACCTCTTTAAGGGGCAGATTATTATGTCACACAGAGCATGTGTCCCCTGCTTCACCCTTTATCCAATAGGAATAGCGGGGGCAAACCTAGCTAGTTTTAAGATGACACTTTATAAGTTTATGCATGGGCTTGCCTGTGATAGCAGGGGACTGGACTTGATGACCCAGGAGATCCCTTTCAGCCTATGTTCCTTGAGTGTCCCCCTATTCATGAACCTTAGCATGAAGAAGAATATCCTGATTCTTAGCCTGCGTCCCCGTCTTTGTTGTATCCACTAGTTGTGCCTCATCCTATACTTCAATTGTAAGTTTTTTGGTGCGGGAACTATTTTTTCATTATATACAATTGCACAGTGGGGCCCAGACAGAGCTGGCGTTAGGCATAAGCAGACTAAACAATTGCTTACACCTCTGAGCAGCTCAAAGGGTCCCATGTTAACTATTAGTATGTGTTGTGCGGGGGCAAAAATATTCTTGCTTACAGCCCCCAATCAGCTAGCAACGGCATTGGCCCATATTCCTGATGAAGGCCTTTTTGCTCTTCTGCAAACAAACAAAACACAGCCCCTCACAGTATGTCACTCCATGCATGCTCATAATTTTATTTTTATAAGCTAACATTGTAACAAATTCATTTAAGATTAGTGACATGACTATGCTAATTCCTATCTGTGAATTATTACCCTAAGTATTAGTGTCATTTCTAATGAAGGAATTTTCTCTCTTAAATAATTCTCAATTTCAGGTGACATTTAAATGTTAACTCTTGCAGGCTGGTGTTTTTGGAGCTATTGCTCCAATTGACATGCTAACATAAATAGTCAATTGACTATGGGACTAGGAGTTTGGAAAACCTGGTTTCTAATCACTGCTTGCTAGAAAGTGCCATAGAATATAATAGGAATCTATGGAAATAAATTCCATAAGGTTTTAAAGTAAATAGAGAATGATATAAAATACTTTGGGCTGGTTTAAAAAATATACTCCTTGCTTGCAGTGTTTATTTCTTTATTTGCTCAAATAAATATTGATAAACAATATAGAAAGCTGTTAGAGAAAAATAGTCACAAAATGGCTATCATGCAGCTTAAATAATTCAGTTACATAAGAAATCTGAGGTAGGGAAGTGCTTTCTTTGCAGAACGTTAGGATTGTTCCACAGAAGGTATTGTATGAATATTTTTTATGCTTTAACATGCTCTTCTTTCTAGGAGTCTGTATTCAATATTTCTATCCTCAGTGGAGCTACCTTCTAACTCAGGCTGCATATATGTGTTGCCTAATGAGATAGACCTTAAATTTCCTTTGGCTTATTAATCTCTCTCTCTTCTACTGTATGTATGTTGCATCACTAATGGCAATGTTGTATAATATGCAATTTACCTGGCATACCTGGGAAAGGTATAAGGGCTGCAGCATTACTGCTATACCACCAGATTTATCAAGGCATCAACATTGTATATGATTACCCAATTTTCAGTGTGAACGCCTGAAAAAATTAAGCAAACTATTCCAACATAATTGTATAGGAGACATGAGCAAGCTCTAAAGGAAAGTACTACTACCTGTGTTGTGCAACACAGATTTAAATTGCAGCCTTCCAAATGCCATTCACTGTGTTAGGTGTCACTGTATTGACTGGTGGTGGGATTAGTTGGAGCAGTTTGGCAGAGCTGTGACAGTGATATGAGGCAGAATACATGTGTATCTTGAGAGATCAAGTATGCCTCATTTCAGCACTGGATTCTGTAAGTTGTGACAGTGAACATGGTGTCTTCTTGCCATGAGCACTGTCAGCAGTCCGGTGGCATCATTGGCAGTGGTCTCCAGGTTTTAATGAGGGATACATGAAGGCAATGCCTTAGAAAGAATCCTCAGAGCACATGCAAAGGTGTGGTAACATTTAGCAAGACTGGAGTGATTTGTGTGGAGTAGACTTAGTGTGTCAGCAAAGGCAGGTGCAGGGAACTCCTGTTCGCTATAGCTGAATTTTGCCTTAGCAAAGAGAAGGGATTAGACTTTGCCCTATAGCTTTCATGTGCCCTGTTGCCAAAGTAAAAAGAAAAGGAGTACTAGTGGCACCTTAGAGACCAACCAATTTATCTGAGCATAAGCTGTAGCTCACGAAAGCTTATGCTCAAATAAATTGGTTAGTCTCTAAGGTGCCACAAGTGCTCCTTTTCTTTTTGCGAATACAGACTAACACGGCTGCTACTCTGAAACCTGAATGTTGCCAGAGTGTTCTCCAACATCTATAAGGGTAGAATGCTGATATGTGTATGACTGGGGCATTGCTCAAAGGGGGCGGAGTTAAGTTATTATGCAGATATGGTGTATACTTTAACTCAGTTGTTTCAAAACTTGTTCTGCCGCTTGTGCAGGGAAAGCCCCTGGCGGGCCGGGCCGGTTTGTTTACCTGCTGCATCCGCAGGTTCGGCCGATCGTGGCTCCCAGTGGCCGCGATTCGCTGCTCCAGGCCAATGGGAGCTGCTGGAAGCTGCGCGGGCCGAGGGACGTACTGGCCACAGCTTCCAGCAGCTCCCATTTGCCTGGAGCAGTGAACTGCAGCCAGTGGGAGCCGCGATCGGCCGAACCTGCGGACACAGCAGGTAAACAAACCGGCCCGGCCTGCCAGGGGCTTTCCCTGCACAAGCGATGGAACAAGTTTGGAAACCACTGCTTTAACTCTTCATTTCCTGGTGTTCAGATATTTAAATGTAGCCACTTTCCACACTCTGGAAGGGCATGAGGCACCACTAGACAACTGTAGCTCTGAGTTAAGAAAGTTTTGGGGCATTTAATTTCCTTATTAATTTTTTTAAGTAATTTCTCAGTGTCCCCATGTATCATAGACCAGCTCTAGCCATCCACTGTCTCTGGCTCCTTGGCAATGATTACCCAAGCCACCAAACACATTGGCTGTTAGTCCCTTTAATGTCCCTGGATCCTCTCTTCATCTCCCATCTCTGTCTAGAACAGGGATCTCAAACTCAAATCACCATGAGGGCCACATGAGGACTATTACATTGGCCCAAGGGCTGCATCACTGACACCTTTTAATATAAAGGTAGAAAAGGTCCCTGCCCCCAGCCCTGCCCCTACTCCACCCTTTCCATGAGGCCCCACCCCTGCCACACCTCTTCCCACCCATTCCCCATCCCCATCCCAACCCCTTCCCCAAAGTCCCCACCCCAACTCCGCCCCCTCCCTTCCCCTATTCCAACCCCTCCCCAAATTGCTGTCCTGGCCCCACCCCCGCCTCTTCTCCACCTCCTCCCCTCAGTGTGTGGCTCCTCCCTCCTCGAAAGCGCTAAGTGCTGCCAAACAGCTGTTTGGTGGAGGGAAGCACCTGGAGGTAGGAAGAGGAGCAGGGATGCAGTGCACTGTGGGGGAGGGGAGCTTGACGACTGCAGGAAATAACTCCGGGGCGGGTGGGAGGGGGCGCGGGGAGCTTGGTGGGCCACAGGAAATAACCCTGCAAGCCAAGTGTTTGAGACCTCTGGTCTAGAACAGCCCAGTTCTTGCTCCTCAGCCCTCCTCTGCACAGATAGGCAGGCATTGGCATGTCATGAACCAGAGTGCAAATGGTCAGGCCTAGAGGTGGGAGACAGAGCCAGAACAAGCATGCGGTCAGTCATGACTGAAGGGTTAAAATCCATTGCTGATGTAATAACCTGGTATATGAATTTGTGTACAGGCCAAAAGTCCAGAGTTTGGTCAAGAGGTCAGAGGCCTAGCAATAGCTAAGAGAAAGCAGAATAAACAAAGATAACCTTGCTTTTGCTAAGATATGCCTGGTCAGCAAAACTCCAGATGTTGCGGGCAATAATTGTGCCTTATTCAAAGTTGTAAATAGAACAAAGAAGCTCTGTTTCTGTTGTGTTAGTTTCTTATGTAGGGAGATGTTCTTCCCACATATCCAACCTTGAGTTTATGAAAAGTTCAAGCATGTCAGTATAAGATATGGCCTCCTCCCACCTCCCTTTCCCAAGAACCAATGCCTGCCTTAAAATGCCATATACTTTCACTGTTTCTTTGTTTTTACCCCTAGATATGTATCTGTTGGACAATCAAAGGAGCTACTTTATTCCTATGGACCCCAATTTGAATCCAACATATATTCTATACTAATATATTTATGAAAGTACTAATTAAATGCTAAATGTTAATTTGTTAACTTGAGACCATGGGCGGAGACATTATGTAACCTTTTGACCAGTGGTTACTGTGCTATCATGTCTTGCAGCTAAACCTATCTGGGGGTGTGGGACTGCCTACCCCGTCACTTTCCCTGCCCCTGGAAAATCCATATATTTCATTGTCATCAATTGATTGACAGTGTCTCTGAGCCTAATAAGCAAGGTGACACTCCATCAGCGCTGTACGTAATAAACTCCTATGCTTGACCTCTACACGGTCTAAATGTATCTCCTTCAATGATCACTAACCAGAGCCAGAGTCAGGGCTGGCCCAAGATCAAATGGCACTCCCTCCCTCCATTTGTTAAACTTTTGAATACCTTACAGCACCCCAAGCCCAGCACCCCAGGTGGTCACCTGGGTCATCTGCCCCTAAATCTGGCCCTGGGCAGAGTTATGCCCAGTGAGCAGAACCAAGGATCAGAGCTAGAATCAGAAATAAGAGCCAGGTTACCTGGAATGAGGGAAGGCAAAAGCAAGGCTAGGTCTAAGGCTGTGAACAAGAGGGCACTATCACAGCTGTGGGCAAATGCTTTGAGCAACCACCAAACTGCTTCTGCCAGGCTTAAAGAGCTTGTTTGCTGACTCTTCTCACCATCAGGCTATGTAGCCAATCAGGCAGTCTACTACAGGACAGCTGCAGTCATTAAGTTGCCCAGGGAGTGGTACTGCTGTAGGCCCTGATTTCATCCTGACACCAGCCAGTAGAGGAGCTGGGGATAGGATAAAGGAAAGAGTGCAGGGACTAGCATGGAGTGAGTGTGGACATTTTTGAAAGAGGGGGGACAAACATTGGGGGAGTGGATGTGGTGGGAAAGAGAAACAGTCTTCAACATTCCCTACTGCATAGCTGACCCCCTTCTTTTCGGCCCTCTTCAATACACTATTCCAACACCCCCTACGCTCCCTCCAAGTGCTCAAAGACCCCACACTGCTCCAACATTGGTCCCGTCACACCCTTTACTCTAACCACTTACATATACTCTGTTGCTCCTTCACAGATTTCTGTCCTCAGAGCGTGTGGATCAAGTGCAGATTCAGTGACCACAGCATGTTGCCTTGAACTATCCAGTTACTTTAAGAGACTGTATGGAAACCTTCATGCCCTAGTCTTGCTGCACATATGGATTTCAGTCTCTTTGGCTTGTGAGTTTTGACACATGCCTTCTACAGATCTAACTCTAAGGTCAATAACTTTTCCCTGTATGGCTTTCCCAAAGGAACAATGGATGCCAGGCACTCTCTGAGCTGCATGGCAAGTGGTTGAGATTATTTGGGAGATTATTGAGCTATAGTTTTAGCTCCAGTTGCTTTTGTATAATGCTGAAATGCTGGTGGAGGTGGGGAATTGTTTTGGACTGGCCTGTATCTCTGAATCTCCTAGTTCAAATGACTCCAGATTTAGACCACTAACCCCATCCATGAGACAGTAAAACTTCAACACAATCCAAGTGACCATGCAGATTTTAGAGCACTTAGACAAGAGTTGCCCTTTAAACAGAAAGTGCTGTTCAACCTTTACTACAGCAAAGCTGGCTCTACTAGAATTAGCAATATACATATACTTATTACCAGCCTTCATCTTATATGAAACAGGGATAACATTTACCTTCTTTTCCTTGATGTCTACATATATAAAGTGTTATACAAGATGTTACCATTTACTGTATCCTGTAATGGGGTGGGGAGGTTGTGGTGTACCATCTTAATAAAAATAAAATTTTAAAATGCTACTTAAATCTGATACTATGGGAAATAAAACTTGCCTGGACTATCTAAAAAATAAAACTGAAATATGAAGGATGAAAATGAAACGGGTTACTTGCTTCAGAAAACAGGACATAATATTTCAAATACGCGTTCCTTGTACATCTCCTCAATGAGGAATAGTCTATGCTCCTTGTGATTTGTGCTGACACTGGCGTGGCAATTTTCTCTATAGCTATGGGCAAGGTTTTCTTTAATGTATCCAGCAGCCCTTTTTACATCAGGTTCTATCGCCTTGCTTTATAGCTGTCCTCTGTGTAACCTAGTGGCTACATCATTGCACCACATATTATGCTCTCATGTTTAACAGAGGAGGGCCATGTATTTAACAGTGTATTTTGCAGCAAGGTAGTTCTTGAAAAATAAGTCAGACCTCTTCTTACTGAGAAAGGTAAAATGCTACAGAAATCTCTGGGAAGTGATTTGGTTAGAATGTAGTCTTTTAATCCAAGTGGTGTGTATTCCTCAGACATTAGCAGCTGCAAGAGATCAGTGAGCTCTGAAGGAAGATTCCCCTTTTAAAAAAGCTATAAAAGTGATAGGGGTAATACACAATGCCTACAGATTTAAAGATTTGGGGTGCACTACACACCAGCCCTGGTAGGGTCAGTGAGCACCTGAGAGGCCAATTAGGTTAACTGATGTCACCTGTGAGAGGAAGGGCCTTTGTTAATTAACAATGAAGCCAGCTGGGAAAGGCTGGGACAGCACTATAAATCCAGGAGGCTGAACTCAGGAAAGCAATAGAAACTTGGGACTGGGCTAGATCAGATTGAACTAAACTCATTGGAACATGGTTCAAAGATAACACTAGTGTGATTGCGCTGCAAATAACCAGTAGAGAAGAACCTATAAATCTAAGACTGAAACTATTTGATATAACCTCTTGGGCAAAGTTAAAAGGAAATTATGAAAATAGAAGTACACAGAATTATGAGGCTTCCTGAGAGCTTAGGAGACAATGGTATGTCTTGCCATAGTTGTCTTCTTACAGAGTTAAAAAAATGGGGTAAAAGATATCTTTTAAAAAATGAGAGAAGCAAAAATATTTAGTCAGGGGAAATCAAATTACAGCCGGGCAGCTACTGCCCCATTTGTGGATTTAGAATTTACAAAAATGTAATGGGAGGCAAAAAACACCAATAATATTTCTGAATGTATGTATAAAAAAGAGGACAGCTGTGCCAAATCTATACAGCTGGATCAAATATGACAGCATAGATAGAGTGGGAACCGCCTTCTGTGTTCTTAGTCTTGGAATCCAGAAATCTAAAAGGCTATCAAATTATGTGACTGTTCTTACAGCTGAACAACTAATAGAGATAATGTTGGTACTAACCTGGGTAAGAGATATGTGACTGGCTGCAGCTGCAATTGATCTGATTATTTGTCAGGCATTATGATAATCAGAACAGGGACTCTGGAAAACAAAAATGACATAAGTGAAATAATGTTCCTAACTACAGAAATAATACAAGCAGGTATCTGTGTAACAATAGCATGGATTCTGGCACATATTGGAATATCTAGAAATGAGATGGTTGACAAAGCACCAAAAACATGCTTTAAAAAAAATTAAATGGATATTAAGATATACCCTGGAGTAGACAAGGATTTAAGGGTGGTCATGAAGGAGCTTGAGAAGGAATGGCAAAAACTGTAGACTAAGGAAACAAAAGTGACAAAGGTTCTCTGATATATGCTCAAAAATTGAAACTAGTACTCTATGCCCCAGTTGTGACAGAAAAAAGTGAAGTGGTCATTTTTAAAGTGTTAATTGTCATCAACTCTTACATAATAAACTAAACTTTTTTTATAACAACAAAGCTGAGCTGTGTAATGTGTACCGAGAACAGAAGGAGGCAGCTGATGCTGCGTGAGCTACTTTCCCAGACCTAGACACGAGGAGGTACGCTAGTGGTGAATGGGAACCACATTACTGGTGAAATGGGAGTCCTGTCATTGACTTCAATGGGGCTAAGATTTCACTTCAGGCATTTGGATCTGGGGTTCTCAGATCCCTCAATCACATGACATGCCCACTCCATTCATGATTGCATACAGCTCATTACACAGAAAAATAAAAGTATTTATGAATTTTTGCTGTCCGTGTGTTGTGTGTCCTTCTGAAAAATGTTAAGCACACATTCTACTTTTTCCTCTATATTTAGGGCCTCATACAAAGCCATTTGAAGCCAATGAAAAGATCAGGCATATTATCTCTATTTCTCCTGTTCTGTTTCACTCTCTTCCTGCTCCCTGCACATCTCGCTGCTGTTTTGTCCCTTTCTCCTCATCACGCTGCACGTGCCTCCTGCAGCTTGGTTTTCTTGTCTCCTGAACATCTCCTTCTCTACCCGGCACTCTTATTCTCTTCTTCCCTTGCCCTACTTGATATAGAGTTCAGCTACTTTGCAGTCTTCTCCCTGGGACTTTCCTTTCCTCTGGGGTAGGCATCTCTAATCCAACTGACATCACTAGTTCACAAAGGCAGCTTTTATTTCTCCTCTTCTTCCTATGTGGCATCAGGTCCCTGTAAAAGCAGAAAGGTCTCTGTTGATGTGATGCCTACAATGAATTTAGGCTGCTGGTGCACTATTAACACAGCCTATTATGTAGAACACTGTTATCTCCTTGTACTCACCTGTATCTGTCATTTCTTGTCTTATACTTAGATTGTAAGTTCTTCAAGGCAGGGACCCTTTTTGTTCAGTGTATGTACAGCACCTAGCACAATGGGGTCCAGTCTGTTGACTAGAGCTCCTAGGTGCTATGGTAATACAAATAATAAATACAACTTTCCTCTTGTTTCCACTCTGCTTTCCAGGGTCACCTTTGCCATGAAGACCCAGAAAGCTGTGGAAGAAAATGGAAAAGAGGTCACCAGTGCCATGTTTCTAGCCAACTCCTTGAACCACCAGCAACAGCTCCATTGATCACCAGTGGTCCATGTACCACATTCTGGAAACTGGCTGTTCTACATGGTAAAGAAAAGAAGCTACACTGATAAAAGGAGGCTTATCTTGATCATTTAAAACTTAATGTAGCAGTATAACATGCAGTTATGGACCATATAGAAAGGAATCATTTGCACATGTTACAGGCATAACAAGTGAACCAATATATTCTTAATGTATTGGATACACACCCACTCAGAACTCATTTTACTCAGCACAAGAACATCTATGTCCATAATTACACACATATATGTGCCTTTCCTGAGTTTTGCAGGTCATCCCAAACTCTTGCTGATAAAGCCTTTACACCACACTTTCATGTATTCCAAATGATATAAGTATGATTATTATATTTGGAGAGGGAGATCTGAAAACTATTTCAACCAGCAAGACTGTGATAGTGAAGAGTATTATCAAGTCAATTGAAATAGGATCAAAGAAAACATGGCAGTGACTGAAATGAAATTAAATCTAAAAGTACATCTAAGGAATTCCTCTTCTTTCCCAGTTATCAATTTTTGATGGCTGGATATTGACCCTTGTTTACTGTGGCCTCAGATCCTTAGGCTACCCAGACCATAAACAATGCAAAATCGTACAATATGAAGAGAATAGAATAGAGCTATTTAAGTAGCATAAATCCCACTTGACACTTCCTCAAGTGGCAACTATGAAAAGTAAAGACATGCCAATTCACCTTTCAGTTCAAATTGAAATGTACATTCTTCACTGCTCAAATGTGGACTTAAAGTATATTATTTTTTCCTATGGTTTCAAGAAAAGCTTTCATTAACTTCATAGCTGCATTTGGTTCAGGTACATTACTATCTCATTTTAGGTGCTTTTCAAGGAACATTATTCCCCTGTTCATAATGTGGCAAACAAGAATGATGTCTAAGCTCAAGAAAGCTGAGAAGTATTTATACAAATGTAGATATTACCATAAAAAATGTTGTATCTGTATATTGAACTGGATTTTTTTTCTTCCATCTCCTACACAAAAGAAACCAAACATGAAAATTCTCCACAATTATATTGTCTGCAAAGAATAACATTTTTCTACAAAAAACAATGAGGAGTTTGGCACCTTAAAGACTAACAGATTTATTTGGGCATAAGCTCTTATGGGTAAAAAACCTCCATGCATCTGAAGTAGTGTGTTTTTTATCCACGAAAGCTTATGCCCAAATAAATCTGTTAGCCTTTAAGGTGCCACCGGACTCCTCGTTGTTTTTGTGGATACAGACTAACACGGCTACCCCTCTGATACTTGATTTTTTCTACAGTTATTGTTGGAATTTATTATAAAAGAAGCTAGTGGCACCATCAACTATTAATGTTGCCCCACACTTCCCATAAGACCCTCTTTTCAGTTGCTTATAATATTGCCAAGTATTTTACTTTGGGGGTTGAAATTTTCCTTGCTGGATGTGTATATCAGGCTGAATTCTTCTGGAAAATTTCAGCAAAAGTGGGTCAGCCATTTCTGTGAACAAGACTAGGAAAAAATACCTCGTTTTGCCTGTGGTAAAAAAATTCTGGTAATCTTTTCTTTGAAAAAGCTCCAGTACTTCCGTTTTGCGAAGCAGGGACTTGAAATTTGTCAGGGGGTGATCTTTGTGTCAGGGATATGCCTTTTGCCCTCCCTCTGAAAATCCATTCCAAAGCTGGCCAAATTCTAAGCCTTTGGGGGGAAAAATGCAGCTCGAACATCCTCAGGATAGGCTTGTTAGATTTGAGCAGCTAAATTCCCCACAGATTCCATCTGCACTGAGCATGCAGCCCAGGTCTGGGCAGGACTTTCCCTGTAATTGCAGTAGTTTCAGAGGAGGTTACCCAGCTGCCATGAGGTTGTCATCCCAGTTGGACGCATACTGCAGAGAAATAGGTGAAACCTCCAAATACCGGAAGTGAAGGAGAAAGGGGGCACTGAGTCCGCTATTTTGCCCAAGACAGTCTCAGAGGGGCAGCAACTACAGCAGATTGAGACAACAGATGCCAAGGACATAGAATAACCAGAACAAATAGATTTTCCACTCCTGACAGCAGTAGAGCTGATGTTTCACCTCCAGGGCACTCTGCAGGTTCAAATGACAGTGCAGGGCACTTCAAAGACTAACTGAACATTGTTAGCAAGTTTAGTTATTATGCAGGTTTTAAGAATTTATAACTGTTATATTAATATTAGTTTTAAATCTTAAATTTTGGCGTGGAAAGGATGATGTGGTATTGGGGACTGTGCCTTTAAGGGCTAAGCTTCCCAGACAGAGATCTGCACAGGGTGCTGTGATTCTCTTTTTATACACAGCCAGTTGAAACCAGACCTCTTGGAAGCTACTTAAGCACTAAATGATCACTGAACACCACATCTGCCATCTTAACATGAAATTCCTAAAAGCCACCTTTTCAGAGGTGAAGACTGTAGTGCACTTAATAACAGGAGTGCTACAGTGAACAGGAGTGCTCTCTACAACAACTCACCAAGCAAGAGGGAAGATACTACCATACAGCACCAAGTCAGAGGCTTGTATGCCACAGCACCCATGAATGGAACAATGTCTGATAACACCCACCACACCCTGGCATAATTTAGCATAGCACTCAAGACTCCAGACTAAATTGCTTGGTCTGGAGAACCAATGTGGATTGAGACCAAGTTTCAGGCTCAGGGAGGGAAAATAGCAAGTTAGTGAGCTATTGTCAGCAACAATTAAATAAAACAAAAGCCATTACCTAAAAGGATACATGTATGGCAAAATGTGAAGCTGCTAGCAGTCCCAAAAACCTGGAGGATAAGGATGCAGTCATATTTTTTTAAATTAACTAATACCTATGGCTCTCACAATGAACACAGAAGACCACCCAGTTTGTGTGGAGGGAATCATAGAATCATAGAATATCAGGGTTGGAAGGGACCCCAGAAGGTCATCTAGTCCAACCCCCTGCTCGAAGCAGGACCAATTCCCAGTTAAATCATCCCAGCCAGGGCTTTGTCAAGCCTGACCTTAAAAACCTCTAAGGAAGGAGATTCTACCACCTCCCTAGGTAATGCATTCCAGTGTTTCACCACCCTCTTAGTGAAAAAGTTTTTTCCTAATATCCAATCTAAACCTCCCCCACTGCAACTTGAGACCATTACTCCTCGTTCTGTCATCTGCTACCATTGAGAACAGTCTAGAGCCATCCTCTTTGGAACCCCCTTTCAGGTAGTTGAAAGCAGCTATCAAATCCCCCCTGATTCTTCTCTTCTGCAGGCTAAACAATCCCAGCTCCCTCAGCCTCTCCTCATAAGTCATGTGTTCCAGACCCCTAATCATTTTTGTTGCCCTTCGCTGGACTCTTTCCAATTTATCCACATCCTTCTTGAAGTGTGGGGCCCAAAACTGGACACAGTACTCCAGATGAGGCCTCACCAATGTCGAATAAAGGGGAATGATCACGTCCCTCGATCTGCTCGCTATGCCCCTACTTATACATCCCAAAATGCCATTGACCTTCTTGGCAACAAGGGCACACTGCTGACTCATATCCAGCTTCTCGTCCACTGTCACCCCTAGGTCCTTTTCCGCAGAACTGCTGCCTAGCCATTCGGTCCCTAGTCTGTAGCTGTGCATTGGGTTCTTCCGTCCTAAGTGCAGGACCCTGCACTTATCCTTATTGAACCTCATCAGATTTCTTTTGGCCCAATCCTCCAATTTGTCTAGGTCCTTCTGTATCCTATCCCTCCCCTCCAGCGTATCTACCACTCCTCCCAGTTTAGTATCATCCGCAAATTTGCTGAGAGTGCAATCCACACCATCCTCCAGTCTATAGTCTATAGACTTCCAAAGAGAGCTCCAGTTGGCAATGAGATACTAAACAAAGCTATCTTATTCATGGTGTCTGACTTGAGGGATAAAATGCATGTTGCAACTAGAAAACGAAAAGATAAAGTTTATACAGGAACACAGATATGTTTCTTTCCAGACTCTGATCCCCATCTCATATCTGGCTGCACTAAGAATAAAATATAGGGACAAAAGCTACCGATTTTGGAATATGAACTAAGCTGAGACTTTACTAGTGCAATAAATATTTAGCATTTTGGAGTTGTAACAGGAAGCAGCAAAGAATTTCTGTATACTTTCATTTTGTTTCTACTAGAATGATTTGTATCATTAAGTTGCTCTGAGTTGTTCCTGGTAATATTGGTTTTCATAGTCATCATAATTAAATTTTCAGGTTCTGTACTCTGGAAGTTAACAAAAAAGAAAGTTCTAGAAATAGTCATAATTTCAGAGTGAACATTGTAGTAACCAGTGTTGCCTGATCTCAGAGGGCTGTAGGCCATAAGAGATTTTGCTATACCTGTTAAATATACATAAACCGTTATTACAGTGACTGGACAATTGTCCTCTTCCCAGCAAGGACCAAGAAATTAAGAAACCATCTTCAACATGAAATAAATCCTGGTTAGTAATTTTTGTTTATCCCTGTCGATAGATTTTCTTGTTTATAGAAAAGTGGTAATATACAGGAGTTGGTAATGCTACAGATCTAAGCAATTGTAGTGTTTACGTATTGATCTAAAGAAAGTTTTGTAATGTTGAGATTATTTTGATAACATTATTGTTAAAATGCAGTGAAAATAAAGTTTTTATTCTCCCAGTTAGGGCAGGAAAAAGTCTCACTATCCCCTGCTGGAATACTATTCATTTAGATTAAAATTTTCCAAAATGACCACTACTTTTTGGCGCCTCTATTTGAGTCCTCAGTATAAGACACCTTGGCCCTAATTTTCAGAGGCTCTGAATACGCACAACTACCCCTGAAATAGCTGCAGTGGCTCAACACATACGAAATTCAAATTCAAGGTGTCTTAAACTGTGCACCCAAAAAATCAGAGTGATTTCTGAAAATGTTAGCATTAGATTCAGAGATCTTTGGTTCAGGGATTATGTTTTATAATCATATGCATGTAGTGTTCCATAAGTTATTATTGTTCCCAGTTCTTTTTATTGCCCTCCAACTATTTGAAAATTGACCTAAGAGGCCAGTATTTATTATTCAAACTTAATCTAGGTGCAATACATCTCATCTACCATACAATGTGTGCAGTCTGTATATTATGTCTGAGGAAATAAAAGTACAAACTCAAAACAAATTACTGCATTAACTCCAACAAGAGACTTATCAGTAGGTTATATGCTGCCTTCAGCATGCAGACTCTAAGAGAGTGAAATATTTAAAAGGAGAGAGGAGAGGATGTACGGGCAACATTATTTAATCCATATCTCAAGGTTCCAGTTGAAACCACATTTGCCTCTAAAACCATCAAACTGCTGGAAGGATGGCCTCATAGATGTCCCTTCCCAGCCTGCTGTTAAAGCAATTTCAGTTGCCAGAAATGGAAAGTACATGTATACTGTGTCATTACAAAATATGAGGAATGCCAGCAGCAGCAGCATTTGTTCTGTTCCTGCACTCTTCTGACTAAGTACAAGTGAATATTGTATATTTGTAGGCTGGAGGATTTATCAGCCCACAGTAGTGCAGCAACAACCTGGCAAGACCTCTCCATGACTTGAAGCATCTCCCTGTAAGAAGAATAGTTTCTGCTGATGATTTTTTCCTCCATTTAGAAGTGAAATCAGGCCAGCTCTTCTAAAAACTATTACTGAAGCAGCCCACTATCCAGCAGCTTCATTGTTTTCTAATGCGATTGGGACAGTCCAGAATCAAGAGACGAACGAGAGGGCAGGAATCAAGAGTCAGCTACCAAGAGTCAGGTCAAGTCAGGATACCAGATGATCAGGTGTTGTAGCAACCAGGCAAGGTACTAACAAACTTCAACAGGACTTTATTTTTAAAGTGGAAACCTCTCTACCAAGCCGCTGCACCCTCGGTAGCTCTCACTCTGCCTCCTCAACTTCCCCCCTCCCTCTTTCCTGTTTCCTGTCCTTTCAGATTCCCAACAGCCAGTGCTCCCAGTTCTAATAATTACAAGCAGCATCTGAACACCACATCAGGTTCAGGCAACAGAGGGCAGGAACCAGGAGGTGGTTACCAAGAGTCAGGATACCAGGTCAAGATCAGAAGGCAGGAACAGGTAAACACCAGACCAGCAATCCATGGCAGGGTGAAATCCAGATATACAGATAATTTTTTGTTTCCTCCTCTGGCTTAAATAGGGGCTGCAGTTCAATCAGGACACTTGGAGTTCTCCCAACCAGAATGTACAGGAAGGGGCTTGTGCCCTACCAGTTCCAGCTACTGTCTGCGAGCTGCTGGGTGGAGGATTGGAATGTGATGACTCCTAGGAATCACCCACCCCTCCAAGACCCAGATTTCAGACCTGCAGGGCCTACCACTATGTCTAGACTGGAGGAAGTCCCTCTCCTGGAATCAGGTGGCTTAAGTACCAAAGCTGTTTCTTGTGCGAATGGTTTAAACACCTGCCTAGCTCCACTCAAAATGGCTACGTAAGAGGTAGCCTCCCTTATATGGCTCAGTGGTTAGGGACTCACCCAGGATGTGGAGACTCCAGTTCACTTTTCCCCTCTGCTTGATGAGGAGAGGGATTTGAAGAAGGACTCAGATGAATGCCCTAACCACTGGATGATACAGTGGCTCTTACTCTGGACCAATTCACATTTAAAGTAGAACAGTTTCAATAAGATATTGAAGGCACCCAACTTCAGACTATCACATATTCCAGTGGCTAGTGCACTCACCTGAAAGGTGGGGAACCCCTGTTTAAATCCCTTCTCTGCTTCAGAGGTGGAAATTGAAGCAGGGACTGCCACATCCTGGGTGACTACTCTAACCACTGAGCTAAAGGTTATGCAGGAGTATACTTCCTCTCCCTGACCATTTTGTGTGGAGTTAGGCAGCCTCTGAGCACACCTACCAGATGGGGCCCTACAGGCAAGAGAATACCTATCTTCCCTTGGTCTGAGGATTGCACGGGGGCTTAGGCAGGAGAGAGGCAGCAGTGCTCATGCCCAGAGGCAGAAACTTAGGTGCCAAGAGAATTTTTCCAGCCAAATTTAGGTGCCGAGGCAGTTTAGTTTCTTGCAGGGCTAGGGAGCAGACAACGAGGGGTTTTATGGATCACAGTATTCCTAAAACTGGGATTCAGACACCTAAATCTGGTGTTTTGGCACCAAAGTTCCCTTGTGGACCTGGGCCACGGAACTCAAGAAATCTGCCAGAAACCAGAGCCATTTGAATGAGGCTCTGAAGATCCCTATGCCTCTCCACTGCCTCCAGCCCTCTCACCGCTCTCTCATAAGCATAGTTCCACCAACGCAACCAAGGGAGAGAGCTCTACAATGAAGAAAAGTGAAGAGCAAACATTAATATAGCCTAAACCTATATTCAGTTTTGAGCAGCTTGGTTTCAGGGGGCTAGGTGGACCGGGCTTATAATTTGCCCAGCCTATGAAGCACTGTAATCCTATTTCTGACACTGACTTGCTATGTTACCTTAGGCAAATCACTGCATCTCTCTGCCTTAGTAAAATAGGGCTACTATCTATCTACTTACCTATCTCAGAAGCATTGTGAGTCATAACTGAATCTCCTCTCCCTCTCATAATTCAGATCTTTCTTCCTTTTAAAGAGTGCTACCTGTTAGTACGGGACATTACTTCAGTTGATCCAGTCTCGGACAGTCATAATTTTTTAGACATTAATTTGATTTACCCACACTTTTTCAGGGTGCTAATTAGAAGAGTTTGTAAATAATATTTTAAGTACAATTATTTAAAGTACAGAAGATAGCAAGATATTGCAGCAGATAGGATGATTTACATATTCAATAATAATTCCAGCAGTGATTCATTTGTATAGCTTAGGAGTTGAAATAAAAAGTATCCGACATCACTGCAATTTTCAATTTTTCCTTTTCGAGTCTCTCCTTTCAATTATTGGTCGTCAAAATAGTGATTAAGCCACTTTCAAAACTAATTATTTCTAAATCATCAGTTGGCAGTTCTTGCTGCATTAATTAAAGAAAGTAAACATATCGGCAGCTTTTTTGCCACTGTCAGTACCTGCTTCATGCCACTCTGCTGTCCCTTTTCTTCAGATCTGGAAGGAAATTGAAATACTTCCATTAAGCAAGCTACCTTGCTAATTCTGGGCCCATAAAGTCCCTCAACTCCCATTACCTTCAAATGCAGATTCATAGATTCTACGGCCAGAAAGGACAGCTGTGACCATCTATTCTGACCTCCTGTAAATCACAGGCCATTGGACTTCCCCAAAATAATTCCTAGAGCATAGCTTTTACAAAACATCCAATCTTGATTTTAAAATTGTGTGTGATAGAGAATTTACCACGAACCTTGATAAATTGTTCCAACAGTTGATTACTCTGACCATTAAAAATGTACACCTTATTTCCAGTCTGAATATGTCTAGCTTCAACTTCAGCCATTGGATCCTGTTATACCTTTCTCTGCTAGACTGAAGAGCCCATTATTAAATATTTTCCCCATGTTGATACTTATAGTGTGTAATCAAGCCACCCCTTAACCTTCTCTTTGTTAAGCTAAATAGGTTGTGCCCCTTGAGTCTAACACTATAAAGCACGTTTTCTAATGCTTTACTCAGTCTCGTGGCTCTTCTCTGAACCCTCTCAAATTTATCAACACCCTTCTTGAATTGTGAACAGCAGAACTGGGTATAGTATTCCAGCAGCAAGTCACACCAGTGCCAAATACAGAGATAAAATAACTCTACACCTACTTGAGATTCCCTTGTTTATGCATACCAAGATCGTATTATCTCTTTTGGCCACAGCGTCACACTAGGAGCGCATGTTTAGCTGATTATCCAGCATGATGCCCAAATCTTTTTCAGAATCACTGCTTCCCAGGATAGAGTCCCCCATCTTGTAAGGATGACCTACATTTTTTGTTTCCAGATGTATACATTCACATTTAGATATTTTAAAATGAATATTGTTCGCTTGCTCCCAGTTCTCCAAGTGATCTAGATTGCTCTGAATCAGTGATCTGTTCTCTTCATTATTTACTCCTTCCACAATTTTTGTGTCATCTGCAAACTTTGTCAATGATGATTTTATGTCTTCTTCTAAGTCATTGATCAAGATGTTAAATAGCATAGAGCCAGAACCGATCCCTGGGGAACCTCACTGGAAACAGACCTGCTAGATGACAATTCCCTGTTTACAGTTACATTTTGAGACCTATCAGTTTGCCAGTTTTTAATCCATTTAATGTTTGCCTTGTTCACTTTATATAGTTCTAGTTTTTTTAATCTAAAGGTGATGCAGTACCAAATCCAATATCTTACAGAAGTCTAAGTATAGTATGTCAACACTATTATCTTTATCAACCAAACTAGTAGTCTCCCCCAAAAAAGATGTCACGTTAGTTTGACAGGATCTATTTTCCATAAGCCCATATTGATTTGCATTAATTACATTACCATCCTCTAGTTCTTTATTAATTGAGTCCCATATCAGTTGCCCCATTATCTTGCCTGGGATCGATGTCAAGCTTACAAGCCTATAATTACCTGGGTCCTCCCATTTACCCTTTTTAAAAATTGGCACAACATTAGCTTTCTTTCAGTCTTCTGGAACTTCCCCAGTGCTCTCAGTCTTAATGAAAATCAACATTAATGGTCCAGCAAGCTCCTCAGCCAGCTTTTATAAATCTCTTGTATGCAAGTTATCTGGACATGCTGATTTTAAAATGTCCAACTTTAGTAGATGCTGTTTAATATCCTCCGGAGATACCATTGGAATGGAAAGAGATGATGAGGCTGCATTATCTGTTTTTTCCCCAAATACAGAACAGAGGTATTTATTGAAGACTTCTGTCTTTTCCGCATTATTACTGATAATTCTACCAGTTCCATCTGGTAATGGACCAATATCATTGTCAGGATTATTTTTGTTCCTAATATATTTTTAAAAAACTCCTTCCTGTTGTCCTTAACTCTGCAGACCTCAGATATTCTGAATCTTGCAGGGAAAGACTTTGTGTTATAGAGCAAAACAAGAGTTTGCTACAGTGTATATGTGAAACATATTGTATCTCCATACAATTATATGCAAAATAAAGGTTTTATTCATTAAATGTAGCTAGATATAGTTTAAAATCTTCCATTAATGAGTAAATTAGATACAGCAATCAACTGCATAAAACCAGTCAGTGGAAAAGGCAGATGGAGTCTATGAGCCATGAAGTGTATATAATGAGAGAAAGACAAATCTTCTATTTAGCAAAAGATTAATCAAGTCACTCTGTTGTCTTGCCTATCAAACCATGCCTCCATTCCTCCTTCCTTAGGGATTGCAGCAGGAGAGAGGAAGAAGATTCTCAGAGCCCCAAGACAGTTTCAGAGAATCCCCTATATGAAGAAGCCTTTTTTAATGATCATTGTATATTTTAATGATAGGTATTTAAAATAATTTACATTTATTTCAATGAATAAAAATAACTGGCAATCCCCCGCACCCACCACTCCGCCCATCCTATGCTCCAGCATGTGGTCTGAAACAAAGTTTTCAGCCTCAGAATGACCTACTTCAATCTGCTAATCTTGCAGTCATTCAAATTGCTGTGGCTTGAAGAGCTACAAAGGAGCTCTTTTCCCTTTTTTTCAGAAATTTTTGTTATATTTTACATTACAGCAGTGTAAACACTTCTCCATCCAGAGTTGCTGCTTTCTTTAGAAAAACAAATTAAGACTAATTCCCAATCCGGCAGAATAATTTAAAATTTAGAGTTCAAAGGTTGCAGTTGATATTTTGGACATGTCCATCACACATCCTTGCTTCTTAAGAAACTATATCCTGTCAGAAGTTGGGCAGTAAAGTTTATCAACAATACTATAGACAAGGCTTCCTCTGTAATGACAAATTTTCCCTGAAAACCCACATCATGGGGAAAAAATAAACTTGTCCCCTGGGAGTACTTTTGCTAGTGACATCAGAATGAGCCTACATGTGTGCAGGGTTTGCTGTCCAAGAAGAGCGCTTTTATGTCAGGAAGTATTTACGGAAGAAATATGCTGTCCAGGAGACAGAAATGCGTGCACTCTATAGCAATACTATATATGGCATAAAACCTAGTAGTAATTCTTCCTCCCACTAGTAGACACTTCAACATCAATATGCATATATATAATTGAAGAAAACATTGATGGCTACACAAATATTTGTATTACATGTTAAATACTTATTTGCTTAAAAGGACAATAGCTTGGGTGGGATTGTAATCCCCTCTGCCACAATTATTGTGCATCCTCATTATCAGCACTAAATAAATATTTTCGTACGAAAACAAAGTTATGGTTACAAAGGACACTCAGTCAGACAATGTCCAAATGTTCTATGTTTCCATGAAAAATGACCTTTGTTGCCTGATGCACATGCATTTTGATACAGTTCTTAATCACATGCTATTTTCCCCCCCACAGGACCCCTGAGCTATTCAGGACCTACTCCAAAGCCTTTCTTTTGCCTTCAGTGGGCTTTGGGTCAGGCCCTCAGTGAGTAAGACAGCTGTTGTATTGCTACCAGTTAGTTACTTACATTGCAACAACACTCAGAGGCTCTATTCCAGATCAGGATACCATAGTGTTAGGTACTGTATGAACATATGAGACAACACAATCCCTATCCTTTATATTTATCCTTAGTGTTTAGCGAGTGGACCTCTGCTCTCTCAATGCTCAGTGAATGAGGCAGGGCTCCAGAATTAATCTCTGTTAACTACACACCATCCTGTCCAATTAGGATACAAAAGTGTCCTACCGTGAATACAGATTTACACCATAGTAAGAGAGTAAATAACATTTAGGCAAAAACAAGTCCCCAAGCCAAGCCACAGAACCACAGACAATTATATAGCTAATATTATATAGTATATATAGCAATATTATGTCTTAAGATGTTTCCCCTTGTCCTACTGTTGATTATTGCATTCTCACAGTGATGAGAAAGTTTATGCAATTCCGTTTGCATACTGGGTTCCCTACCTCCAAAGTTTTTTCCACCGAAAACTTTAGGAATAATTTGCTCTGTGTTAGAGTTAGTGAGCAGTCATCATTCAGACAAAATTTCATGTTAAATTGATGAGTTAGGACTAAAGATCTGGCCCACTAACAGTTACAAAGACAAAAATAATACAACCCAAACTGATGAATTACAATAATTTAAAATATAGAAAAAATATGGCTCAAATCGTAAGTGGGTAGTTTGATCTAAAAAGCTATTGCTGTTACAGAGAAGAAGTGTCATTTGGTCAGTCATACGTGATGGGGGAATCTGAAAAATTATATCTAGGGGTGACCTGGGACAGGATGGGGGCAGCACCCCAGGGTTGGGGAACAAAGGAGGCTGAGAAGGGGGGCCAGCCAGTGAGCCTGGCCACCGGCCCCACTCCTCAAATGCAACGCGCTTCAGGATCCCTCCCCGCAAGTGCCAGCCGCTGATAACTCCCTCTGCCAGAGCTGGACAGTTCCTGAGTGCTCCTCCAGTTCCAGCAGCAGCTGCTTATCCCACCCTCCCAGTGGCAGATCAGAAGCCAATTGCGGACAGTTACTCAGGTAATTGGACTTTTGGTGTCCAATTTGGTGTTCAACCCTAGTAGAATGCAGCTGTAAGAAAAATGATATCACTACAGTATCTGTGAGTTTTCTAACATCAAGATTGTTTAATCTCTGCAACATTTGGTTTTCGCAAAAAGAAAAGGAGGACTAGTGGCATCTTAGAGACTCACCAATTTATTTGAGCATAAGCTGTAGCTCACTTAGCTGTAGCTCACGAAAGCTCATGCTCAAATAAATTGGTGAGTCTCTAAGGTGCCACAAGTCCTCCTTTTCTTTTTGCGAATACAGACTAACACGGCTGCTACTCTGAAACCTAACATTTGGTTTTGTGTTCTATTGCAGATCTTGGGGAAAGGCTTAGGAGACTTACTATAAACACAAAGTTCAGGCACCATCACATACTTGTAATTTCTAATACTATGAATTCCCCCTTCCCGAAATGACTCCAGTGCTTGTTGTTGTTTTGTGAATATGACAGGGCTTTATTTTTTAAAAAACATAATATTTGTTGCACAACCTGAGAAGCAAGTCATAATATATAAGCCTTCATCTCTGCCAGAAATCCTTCCAGGCCAGTGCCTTCAGAAAGCCTGAACATTTGTCAGTTGTCAAGTTTACAAGCAACATTAGTTAGATGTTAAGCTTTAGTGTAAGTGATGGATCCTAAATTCTGGTTTTGCTTTAAACCTTGGCATGTAAAGAAAGATGTTTGTATGATTTACTGTAAGTCATGCCATTAACTCATTGGCAGTACATAACACCTTTGTATGTCAAGCAAAAATTCACTGTCTCCCTGCTCCCAGCATCATCTGACTTATCAAACAAAATGCAGGCATGTCAGAAAACACCACTGAATACTACCACCTCCAAGGTTCAAGCAATAAAAGGCTTCAGTGAAAAATACAATAAAAAAAACCCTTTTAATGTATGTAAATAACTTCCCATATATATTTAAGGGTGGGAGGCAGTGCAGTCCAATGAGTAGTACACTAGACTAGGAATCAGGAGTCCTCAGTTCTCTGCCTGGCTGTACTACTAGTCTGCTTTGTAATCTTGGGTAAGTCACTTTAGCTCTTTGTGCCTCTGTTTTCCCACATTTGCAATTGGAGCAACGATACTTAGCCTCCTTTGTAAACTGCTTTCATATTTGTGGACGAAAACTGGTGAATAAGATACAAGGGCAACATTTCCAAACCTAATTACCTAAAATTAAGTTCCATATTTCGATAACTTTAAAAAGGGTCCAGAATTTTGAAGGCTCTGAGTAGCTTCTATTAACTTTTATGAGATTTGAAATGTTGAGCACTCCTGAAAAGCAAGTCACTTTTATTTAGCTGCCTCAGTATAACTTTTGGAACTTAGCTTTAGGCAGCCAAGTATGAGGATTTTAGCTTAAATATATTAGTCACAGTGATTTTATTCAAAACATGAAGAATATTTTGGGCTTAGAGCTGTTTTTCCATTTTTCCTCATCTGTCAAACCACACCATTATGATGAGGGACAATGTGTTAAAATCATGGCACTGAACCAAGTCAGACAGGCTAAAGGTTATGTTAATGCTTTGCTTTCAACATATATCAGTGAAGTGAGATCAAGCAATTGGGACTCTAGCAGTGATTTATCAGACTTATGACATTCACTATTATCTTTATGACAGTTATTGCAAAGAGTAAATTCATGCTTTGATATTTTATATGCTCATTACAACTTTTAAAGGAGAGTTTAGAAAGTTAAAGCCACCTTCCCAGCACCAATGCATGCTGTATATAGTTTATTATTTTTCCAGTTATATTTAAAATACTAGATCAAACCCCAGCAAATTATTCAACATTTTTATAAAGGTTTTCTGTGGTATTCTCCATGTGCACATTATCACGTGCTTTGAAGGGAATGCGAGTTAGGGGAAAGGAGAGATGAGGCTTTAATGCCGCAATCTCATCATGGCTTTAATAGAGTGGCTCTACATGGTTTCTTTGTGTTGTTCTATATATTTGCTCAGTTAAATACAAAATACTGTATATAACTGAGCTTTAATTGTACAAATTAAATCCTTGTATTTTTTCTATTTCGTGTAAAAAAATCAAACTTGCTACAGTGCATTTATGATCACCATGTTGTGCTCATCTGCAATGGTAATTTGCGTTTAGAAAGCCTTTTTGTGCCCTGTAAACATAGTCTTATGTTTTGCATTTATAGTAGGATTATTTTAGTCTGCATTAACAACTGACATGTTACCCTTGAAAAGCTTTAAAGTCATGATACTCACTGCTTTAAGAGCCTTTAATATTCAACACTTGTTAATACAGCACAATCCCCAATAAATGCTTGTCCACCACTACTACGGGGTATGGCAGCAATCTGTTCCGAAAGGAAATCTGCAAGTTATTTCATTTATATTTCATGCTAAAACGCTTATGCAGAAACACTTCCAACTTTTGAAAAATATGTAGAAGACAGCCAAGCTTCTTTCTTATTTTGCTACAAAAAGAAATACCCTGGAGATCTGAATCTTTCATATGTCCTGCTACCACCTTGCCAGCACTCATTTCTAAATGACAGCCATAGAATTATAAAATTTCTCAGGCATAAATATCAAAAATGAAATTAACATGATCCATGAATGAAAAGCCTTCAAAGTTATACTGTACACAGCCTTAAACTGATTCTATAAATAGATTTCAAAACATCATTTGGAGAGTTGGTAAAATTTAAGATGCTGTTGAAGGAGCTAGGACGTTGTAAAAGTGAAGATGTTGATACCCAGACCTGTGCTGACAAGATAAGAACTGGATTTTTAATGGATGAATGAATATCATGTAAATAAAAGCATAACATTAGATTGAAATATGGGAATAAATTATATTTATATTAGATAAATGGCCTATCAAATGAACACTTTGATTTAATGGACAAGATACAAAATGTGTCCATCTTCCTGATTTCTCAGTCAATCTGATTTATCATAGTAAATGCAACAAGCATTTAAAAAAATAATCAATGCATCTAGATCAGGGATCGGCAACTTTTGACATGCAGCCCATCAGGGAAATCCGCTGGCGGGCCAGAATGGTTTGTTTACCTGCAGCGTCTGTAGGTTCAGCCGATCGCAGATCCCAGTGGCCGAGGTTCGCTGTTCCAGACCAATGGGGGTTGCAGGAAGTGGTGCGGGCTTAGGGATGTGCTGGCCACCACTTTCTGCAGACCCCATTGACCTGAAACGGCGAACCGTGGCCAGTGGGAGCTGTGATTGGCCAAACCTGCAGATGCTGCAGATAAACAAACCATCCTGGCCCGCCAGCAGATTTCCCTGATGGGCCGCATGACAAAGGTTGCCGATCCTTGATCTAGATCATGAAACTGAAATTTTGATTCCGGACTGTCATCCAAATAACTTATTTTGCAATGTTATCTCGTTACTGCAATTGTACTATACCTAAGAGTGTTCAGGCAATCAAGGAACTCTGTTAGCTGAATACAGAAAAGAGATGGTCTCTCATGCAATTAAATGCCTAATGTTTCATTTCACTCTTACTTGTGAAGAAGGTTAATAAAATCATTGCACAGAGAATGCACAACAGTTTTCACTCTGAAAGATCTTACAGTATTTAATGTTCATATCATCCTCCACTTCAGCTACTTCTGAAGTAAACAAAGCAACTAATTAACAGTTGACAGCAACATTATATGATAGGTTAGATAAGAACATGAAGTGGCAAGTCTCTCTACAGATAAGTACAGTAAGCAGTAATACAGTCTTACAAATTTAATAGTTTATTTTTCAGGTATTTTTATAGTAACAATAAGCACCTAAAATAGGAGTTCATCATAGGATTGCCTCCCTCATCCCTACTAAGCAAACCTAGACTCTGCGTCACATTTTGTGAGCTGATCACAGATGGAGAGTGATGTTTCAAAGCTGTTATTACAAATAGGACCAGATGAAGGTAACATGGTGCGCTTTACCACACTCCAAATTGGACTGGTCTATGGCTTCACCTCCACACTGTGATGCTGTCCCACCTTAGGGTGGCAGGGATCACCCCCACACAAGCCATTATCTGAGCTGGTGGGGAACACACCACCATTCTTTTCTTGCCAGGCTTGAACTCTTCATTCCTCAAACTCAAGTAGATGTCAGTGTATTGGTTACATTTTCTTGATGTTTTCAAGAGTCTGTTCATTGGAGCAGGAGGACTGGAACCTGGGTCTCCCACCTTCCAGGTAAGGGCCCTGTAGAGTCACTTTTGTGCCAGTTCAATGAATATTTAAGGATTTATACACTGCAGAACAGCTTCAACTGGAGGGACTGTGAAAGGCCTGATGTAGAAAACTACAGAGCCAAGTGGTAGGAGCAACTTCTTGGGAGGAAGAAGACCCAAGTTCACACAGGCAGAAGGGGAATATGACCCTGAGTCTCACGCATCCCACGTGAGTGTTCTGATCACAGGTAAAAGTTGTTGGAGGGGGGGCAGTACTAGTACCAGCTCTGCTCTACCCACCCTCTATGGGGATTCAGAGAGACTCTAAAGGCAAGATAAGTGGGGAAATGCCTAGTGTCAAGGTTTACATGCCCAGCTGCCAAAATTTAGGTGTGCTGAGGACTTTAACATGGAAACTTAAGAGTCTGGGGACTTCAGATACCTACAAGGTTAGGCAGCAGCTCTAAATGGCAGTGGCACCTAAATGTTGGATTTAGATGCCTAAATCCCTCTTGTGAAACCCATCATGCCTATGTGATAATCCAGCTCTGTTTACAAACAAGAGCCTCAGCAGGAGAGGAAGATCAGGAGCTCTATGGGAAGAAGGGGTGGGGGGAAGCCTCTTTCCTGTAGGCATCCTAAACTCTGGAGGAATAGGAGTAGGATTAAAGAGTGTGGGGAAAGAGTCACTCTCCTAGAGAGGCAGAAGGACGGAGGGGGACCAACCTTCACTTTCTTATCTTCCACTTCAAATATGCGTATATGGCAGAGAAGAAGTCCTATGGCTATACATTTGCTATCGGGAATCAGGGCCTGCAGCAGAGCTAGTCTCCAGGCAAGCTAATGGACACAGTTGGCTGTCCGATTGACTACACTGCCAGATTGCTGGGAAGAGTAAGCAGCTCTTTAAGTTTACACTGTGTAAATCTGATATGGAATTAGTAAGGGACAAAAAGCATGGAACCCAACAATGACATTTTGAAAGTTACTTTTCACAGTACAACATTTTCACATTTAGAAATGTCTCAGTGCAATGCAAAAGGTGGAGATTCTTTACTACTTGGGTCCCGTGAAAGAGATGTACTTACCTTGTCTCCAGCAAGGAGTGAAAAGAGTTAATAAGATTCCTTTTATATGAAGAATCACCTGCCCCAAAGGGAGTGTACCAAGTTATCAGGCCTGGAGGAAAAGGTTAGCAGTTGGGGTTCATTAAGTAAGTAAGCCTTTAAAAGGAAAGGATTGGGCTATGACTAGGCTTTTGCTCCAGGAGAGGAGAATATGGGACACCGATAGTGGGTTAATGTTCCTTGGAGATCCAGGTACATTTTGTGGTGTGATATCTCTCTGAAACTTTTAAAAATATCTCTCTTTGAGACCTACAGTGGTGGCATGCCTTCGTGTTGGATGAACTTTGGTGACTGAACTACCGCTGCCAATGGCTTTACACAGAGTGAGTCCAGTTAAGTACTGTACCTCCACGCACCTAGGATGAAATTCTGACAGGTGATAGATAGTATGTACCTTTACTAGCTTTGGTGACATTTAAATTGGAAATAAATTAATCTGCCTTTTTCTAAAATTTTCTTGAAAGAAAAATGGATAGGTCATTGGGTCAAAAAATATTGAGATACACAACACAGTTCCTGACTGGACCATACACTGCCCCCCAAGGAAGTGATATTGAACTAAGCTGTTGGGATGGGAAACCTGATATCACTTTCTATTATATGGTTCCTCTATTATGCTGTCTCTCTCTATGTATATTTGTTGATGTAAGAGAGCATTATCCAGTGTTTGCTTTATATGTTCAAAAACTATTATATTAGCCACTCTTCAACACATGAAGTTGTTGAAGAGCTGTTCTACCTACAGAATGCTTTCCCTAAAACTAGGGTCTTGTTTTGGGATCTTAAATTGGAATTTGCAGCTGCAAAGCAAGATCACTGAGAGGAAGGCATAGTATCAGGGTGCAGCAGTTTCTTCAAATATCTGTGTGCATTATATAGTCCACTGAGCAGCATCAGTAGTTGGGAAAATGCCAGCTGAGCATAGCAATTTTCTTAATTATGCAGTTAAAACGGTATCTTCAGATTAATTAGATCTGCCTTCATGATGCAGACAGTTCTATGTGACGAAATGGGGATGAACTCCATGCAGTTATTGTTGTGCTCAAGCCTATGGGCAAACTTGGCAACTGATTTATTGCCAACAGAAGAGGAAGTCTTCAACTGAGCTAGCAAAAGAACAAGCACTTCATTATAACAGTCACTAACACTTTTTTTGTCATTAGATTATTGGCAGAGTGTGATTTATCTTTGGCCAGTGTATCCATAATAGCAATAACCATTTCTTAAAACATCTCATTGTATGAAGTGCTGCACAAAACAGCAAAAATATATTTCCTGCCCTGAGGAGCTTACAAACTAATTAGCTATGATGTAACAAGGGATCACAAGGGAGTAAGGAGAGAATTAGGGGGAGGAAATGGGTAATACCAATAAGATAATTCCATTACTTAATGAATAGCATGATGGGATGCAGTTTAATAAAATGAATCACATTTTTAATTGGGTAACTTCTTGTATGCTTTCCAAAAGAAGTGGGTCTTACAGAGGGACTTGGATGAGGAAAGGGAAAGGGTAGTAGCTTTGCAGACCAGATCAGAAGGATATTGCATATGTAGGAGATAGTGTAGAAGTACAGATGTCTGTAGGAGAAAAGGATGCATGGCCTATTGAAGCTGGTGTCAATGGCATTAGACTGCAAATCTGAAACAGTTATTTTGTGGCTAGTTAAATATATCTGCTATTTTTACTGTACACACAAACAAACCGGAAGTAAAATTCAGGCATATGGTTGTTTCCTGATTACTCTCATAAACCAAGGTTTTCAGAGTGAGAAGTGGTTCTGGGCATTCAACTTGAGATACCTGACAGGGGCCTGATTTTCAGAAAACAGAGTGCCCATCCTCTTAAAACTGGACTTTTTCAAGGTGTTTGTAGTAAGGGGTTCCATTCAGGGAGGGCAAGGGGCACCTGCCCTCCCCCCATAGTTTCATACCACAGTGGAGCAGGGGTGTCATTTCAGATTGTGGTAGGGGTGCCCTTCCTCACTCTCCCTAAATGGTGGCCCTGCAGGCTAGCTCCTTGGTACAGCATACTGGGCTCACCCTGCCAGATGCTGTATTCCTTTTCCAGCTTCATGGTGTGGGAGCTAATCATGGTGCTGGGCAGTGTCTGGTGGGAAGGGCAGAAGGAGGATAGGCTGCACAGCTGGTTCCTGGGAAGTTACATGTGGCTGCTGGAGGTAGGAGGCTGGCCAAGTGCCTGGGAAGCATGGGGAGGGCAGGGGCACGGGGCTAGGGCCACAAGAGAGTGCAGGCATTGGGGTGAAGGGGCACAGGGGAGTTAGTGGAGAAGGGAGCACAGAAGGGGTTGGAGGAGAAGGGGTGCAGAAAGGGAGAGCAGGGCTTAGGGGAGAAGAGGATACATTAGCATCAGCATAGGTTCTAGGAGGGTAGGGGTGCACAAGGGGGCTATGTGATGGAGCATACATGAAATGTGCTAGTAGATGCTGTGCAGATCTGTGCCATAAGTGACTGTGTGGGCAGTTAGCATGGAGCTGTTGCCTTCCCCAAACCCGCTGTCTGGCCACGTATCATTGGGACTGCTCATGCTCCCTAACCTGTGTGCAGGGTTGAGCCCTGGCAGAGCAGTGTCAGCAGCCTGGGACCTGGTTCTTCCCAGCACTGTGGGAGAGAGGGCACCTGGAGTTAAGGCTCTCATTAAAGCTGCTAATCACCAGTTGTACCCCTCATTGCTGTGTTCAGTTGGACATCAACAAGTCGAGTATGGTTACTTCTGTTCCATACCAGTGCATAGTACTCGGCTACACAAGGACCACAGTTAATATCTGTAACACTGATGCTGATGCTCCTTAGCTTGCGGTTGCTAGTTTCTGGACCAGGTTGACCCTGGTCTTTGTCTTGGCAGCTACCTTCTTCAGATGGTTGTGTAAGGTTAGCGTGCGATCCAGCTTTACTGTGAGATAGGTTGGAGTGGGATCACGTTGACAGTGTTGCCACAGAAGGTCACTTTCAAGGTGTGCTTAGCGTTCCTGTTATCAAGATGGAATGCAGTGACTGTTGTTTTGTGGGGATTTGGCTTGAGGCTCCATTTCTGGAAATATTCCTCTATGCTGCTTAGGTCCCCATTCAAGGTGGGCTCTATGTTGCTGAAGGTGGGTGCTTGCGTTGCAAGGGCACGGTCATCCACATATGCAAATCTGCATGACTTTTGTTGGTGGTATGTCACCCATGTAGACATTGAAGCATGTCAGTGCGAGTAACGAGCCTTGTGGCAGTCCGTTGTTGAACTGGGGTGAATTGACTTTTTCACCCAAGTGAACATATAGCCCCCTATTGCTTAGCATCATCCATAGCAGGCATAGTGTTTTGAGGCAGGGGATGATCCTTGCAAGCTTCAGCATCAGGCTTTTAATTCAGACCATATCGTAGACCGATGATAGGTCTACAAAGGCTACACCCAACTTAGATTTCCTCTGGAATCTGGCCTTGATGTGTGTTACACGTGCCAAAACTTGGTCACAGTAGCTGTGTTTTGGCTGGAATCCTGCTTATTCTGGGGATCGCTGACTCAACAAGAGTGCTGATTCTCCGGATAATATGTTCTAGGAGTTTGTAGGTTAGAACATAAGAACATTAGAATGGCCCTACTGGGTCAGACCAAAGGTCCATCTAGCCCAGTATCCTGTCTTCCAACAGTGGCCAGTGCCAGGTGTCCCAGAAGGAATTAACAGAACAGGTAATCATCAAGTGATCCATCCCCCTGTCGCTCATTCCCAGCTTCTAGCAAACAGAGGCTAGGGACACCATTCCTGCCCATCCTGGTTAATAGCCATTGATAGACCTATCCTCCATGAATTTATCTAGTTCTTTTTTGAACCCTGTTATGGTCTTGGCCTTCACAACATCCTCTGGCAAGTTCCACAGTTTGACTGTGTGTTGTGTGAAGAAATACTTCCTTTTATTTGTTTTAAACCTGCTGCCTATTCATTTCATTTGGTGACCCCTAGTTCTTGAGTTATGAGCAGTAGTAAACACTTCCTTATCTACTTTCTCTACACCAGTCATGATTTTATAGACCTCAATCATGTCTCCTCTTAGCCATCTCTTTTCCAAGCTGAAAAGTTCAAGTTTTATTAATCTCTCCTCATACGGAAGCCATTCCGTACCCCTAATCATTTTTGTTGCCCTTTTCTGAACCTTTTCCAATTCCAATATATCTTTTTTGAGATGGAGCAACCACATCTGCGTACAGTATTCAAGATGTGGGTATACCATGGATTTATATAGAGGCAACATAATATTTTCTGTCCTATTATCCATCCCTTTCTTAATTATTCCCAGCATTCTGTTCGCTTTTTTGACTGCCACTGCACACTGAGTGGATGTTTTCAGAGAACTATCCACAATGACTCCAAGATCTCTTTCTTGAGTGGTAACAGTTAATTTAGACTCCTTCATTTTATATGTATAGTTGGGATTATACTTTCCATTGTGCATTACTTTGCATTTATCGACATTAAATTTCATCTGCCATTTTGTTGCCCAGTCACCCAGTTTTGAGAGATCCTTTTGCAATCTGCCTGGGTCTTGACTATCTTTAGTAATTTTGTATCATCTGCAAATTTTGCCACCTCACTGTTTATCCCTTTTTCCAGATCATTTATGAATATGTTGAATAGGACTGGTCCCAGAACAGACCCCTGGGGGACATCACTATTTACATCTCTCCATTCTGAAAACTGACCATTTACACCTACCCTTTGTTTCCTATCTTTTAACCAGTTACCAATTCATGAGAGCACTTTCCCTCTTATCTCGTGGCAGCTTACTTTGCTTAAGAGCCTTTGGTGAGCTGAAGGATAAAGGAGTTTGAGGACCAAGTGGTGTTCTCGTCCATCCTCCCTGTGGAAGGAAAAGGCCGGGATAGGGACCGTCGAATCGTGGAAGTCAACGAATGGCTACGCAGGTGGTGTCGGAGAGAAGGCTTTGGATTCTTTGACCATGGGATGGTGTTCCATGAAGGAGGAGTGCTGGGCAGAGACGGGCTCCACCTAACGAAGAGAGGGAAGAGCAACTTTGTGAGCAGGCTGGCTAACCTAGTGAGGAGGGCTTTAAACTAGGTTCACCGGGGGAAGGAGACGAAAGCCCTGAGGTAAGTGGGAAAGCGGGATACCGGGAGGAAGCACAGGCAGGAACGTCTGTGAGGGGAGGGCTCCTACCTCATACTGAGAATGGGGGGTGATCAGCAGGTTATCTCAAGTGCCCTATATACAAATGCACAAAGCCTTGGAAACAAGCAGGAGGGCTTTAAACTAGGTTCACCAGGGGAAGGAGACCAAAGCCCTGAGGTAAGTGGGAAAGCGGGATACCAGGAGAAAGCACAGGCAGGAACGTCTGTGAGGGGAGGGCTCCTACCTCATACTGAGAATGAGGGGCAATCAGCAGGTTATCTCAAGTGCCTATATACAAATGCACAAAGCCTTGGAAACAAGCACGGAGAACTGGAGGTCCTGGTGATGTCAAGGAATTATGACGTGATTGGAATAACAGAGACTTGGTGGGATAACTCACATGACTGGAGTACTGTCATGGATGGTTATAAACTGTTCAGGAAGGACAGGCAGGGCAGAAAAGGTCGGGGAGTAGCACTGTACGTAAGGGAGCAGTATGACTGCTCAGAGCTCCGGTATGAAACTGCAGAAAAACCTGAGTGTCTCTGGATTAAGTTTAGAAGTATGAGCAACAAGAGTGATGTAGTGGTGGGAGTCTGCTATAGACCACTGGACCAGGGGGATGAGGTGGATGAGGCTTTCTTCCGGCAACTCGCAGAAGCTACTAGATCACACGCCCTGGTTCTCATGGGCGACTATAATCTTCCTGATATCTGCTGGGAGAGCACTACAGCGGTGCATAGACAATCCAGGAAGTTTTTGGAAATGTAGGGGACAATTTCCTGGTGCAAGTGCTAGAGGAGCCAACTAGGGGGGAGCTTTTCTTGACCTGCTGCTCACAAACCGGGAAGAATTAGTAGGGGAAGCAAACGTGGATGGGAATCTGGGAGGCAGTGACCATGAGTTGGTTGATTTCAGGATCCTGACACAGGGAAGAAAGGTAAGCAGTAGAATACGGACCCTGGACTTCAGGAAAGCAGACTTCGACTCCCTCAGGGAACGGATGGGTAGGATCCCCTGGGGGAATAACATGAAGGGGAAAGGAGTCCAGGAGACCTGGCTGTATTTCAAGGAATCCCTATTGAGGTTACAGGGACAAACCATCCCGATGAGTCGAAAGAATAGTAAATATGGCAGGTGACCAGCTTGGCTTAACTGTGAAATCCTTGCGGATCTTGAACATAAAAAAGAAGCTTACAAGAAGTGGAAGATTGGACAAATGACCAGGGAAGAGTATAAAAATATTGCTCGGGGATGTAGGAATGAAATCAGGAGGGCCAAATCACACCTGGAGCTGCAGCTAGCAAGAAATGTTAAGAGTAACAAGAAGGGTTTCTTCAGGTATGTTGGCAACAAGAAGAAAGCCAAGGAAAGTGTGGGCCCCTTACTGAATGAGGGAGGCAACCTAGTGACAGAGGATGTGGAAAAAGCTAATGTACTCAATGCTTTTTTTGCCTCTGTCTTCACTAATAAGGTCAGCTCCCAGACTGCTGCACTGGGCATCACAGCATGGGAAGTAGGTGGCCAGACCTCTATGGAGAAAGAGGTGGTTAGGGACTATTTAAAAAAACTGGACGTGCACAAGTCCATGGGGCCGGACGCGTTGCATCCGAGAGTGCTAAAGGAATTGGCGGCTGTGATTGCAGAGCCATTGGCCATTATCTTTGAAAACTCGTGGTGAACAGGGGAAGTCCCGGATGACTGGAAAAAGGCCAATGTAGTGCCAATCTTTAAAAAAGGGAAGAAAGAGGATCCTGGGAACTACAGGCCAGTCAGCCTCACCTCAGTCCCCAGAAAAATCATGGAGCAGGTCCTCAAGGAATCAATCCTGAAGCACTTACATGAGAGGAAAGTGATCAGGAACAGTCAGCATGGATTCACCAAGGGAAGGTCATGCCTGACTAATCTAATCACCTTCTATGATGAGATTACTGGTTCTGTGGATGAAGGGAAAGCAGTGGATGTATTGTTTCTTGACTTTAACAAAGCTTTCGACACGGTCTCCCACAGTATTCTTGTCAGCAAGTTAAAGAAGTATGGGCTGGATGAATGCACTACAAGGTGGGTAGAAAGTTGGCTAGATTGTCGGGCTCAATGGGTAGTGATCAATGGCTCCATGTCTAGTTGGCAGCCGGTATCAAGTGGAGTGCCCCAAGGATCGGTCCTGGGGCCAGTTTTGTTCAATATCTTCATAAATGATCTGGAGGATGGTGTGGATTGCACTCTCAGCAAATTTGCGGATGATACTAAACTAGGAGGAGTGATAGATACGCTGGAGGGCAGGGATAGGATACAGAGGGACCTAGACAAATTGGAGGATTGGGCCAAAAGAAATCTGATGAGGTTCAACAAGGATAAGTGCAGGCTTCTGCACTTAGGACGAAAGAACCCAATGCACCGCTACAGACTAGGGACCGAATGGCTAGGCAGCAGTTCTGCGGAAAAGGACCTAGGGGTGACAGTGGATGAGAAACTGGATATGAGTCAACAGTGTGCCCTTGTTGCCAAGAAGGCCAATAGCATTTTGGGATGTATAAGTAGGGGCATAGCCAGCAGATCGAGGGACGTGATCGTTCCCCTCTATTCGACATTGGTGAGGCCTCATCTGGAGTACTGTGTCCAGTTTTGGGCCCCACACTACAAGAAGGATGTGGATAAATTGGAGAGAGTCCAGCGAAGGGCAACAAAAATGATTAGGGGACTGGAACACATGACTTATGAGGAGAGGCTGAGGGAACTGGGATTGTTTAGTCTGCAGAAGAGAAGAATGAGGGGGGATTTGATAGCTGCTTTCAACTACCTGAGAGGTGGTTCCAAAGAGGATGGTTCTAGACTATTCTCAGTGGTAGAAGAGGACAGGACAAGGAGTAATGGTCTCAAGTTGCAGTGGGGGAGGTTTAGGTTGGATATTAGGAAAAACTTTTTCACTAGGAGGGTGGTGAAACACTGGAATGCGTTACCTAGGGAGGTGGTAGAATCTCCTTCCTTAGAAGTTTTTAAGGTCAGGCTTGACAAAGCCCTGGCTGGGATGATTTAATTGGGGATTGGTCCTGCTTTGAGCAGGGGGTTGGACTAGATGACCTCCTGAGGTCCCTTCCAACCCTGATATTCTATGATTCTATGACCTCGTCAAAAGCTTTCTGAAAATCTAAGTATACTATATACACTGGATCCCCTTGATCCACATGCTTGTTGACACCCCTCAAAGAATTCTAGTAGATTGGTGAGGCATGATTTCCCTTGACAAAAACCATGCTGACTCTTCCTCAACAAATTATGTTCATCTATATGTCTGACAATGTTGTTCTTTATTATAGTTTCAACCAGTTTGCCCGGTACTGAAGTCAGGCTTACAGGCTGTAATTGCCGGGATCACCTCTAGAACCCTTTTTAAAAACTGGCGTCCTCCATTTAGCTATCCTCCAGTCATCTGGTACAGAAGCTGATTTATATGATAGTACAGATAGAACTACAGTTAGTAGTTCTGAAATTTCACATTTGAGTTCCTTCAGAACTCTTGGGTGAATACCATCTGGTTCTAGTGACTTATTGCTGTTTAACTAATCAATTTTTTCCAAAACCTCCTCTAACTATACCTCAATCTGGCGCTGTTCCTCAGATCTGTCACCTAAAAAGAATGGCTCAGGTTTGGGAATCTCCCTCACATCCTCAGCCATGAAGACCGATGCAAAGAATTCATTTAGTTTCTTCGCAATGGCCTTATCGTTCTTGAGTGCTCCTTTAGCACCTCAATCGTGCAGTGGCCCCACTGGTTGTTTAGCAGGCTTCCTGCTTCTGATGCACATTAAAAAAAATATTACTTTTTGAGTCTTTGACTAACTGTTCCTCAAATTCTTTTTTGGCCTTCCTAATTGTATTTTTACACTTCATTTGCCAGTGTTTATGCTCCTTTCTATTTTCCTCATTAGGATTTAACTTCCACTTTTTAAAGGATGGCTTTTTGCCTCTCACAGCCTCTTTTACTTTGTTGTTCAGCTATGGTGGCTCCTTTTTTGTTCTCTTACTATGTTGTTTTTTAATTTGGGGTATACATTTAAGTTGAGCCTCTATTATGATGTCTTTAAAAAGTTTCCACACAGCTTGCAGAGATTTCATTTTTGTCACTGTACCCTTTAATTTCTCTTTAACTGACCTCCTCATTTTTGTGTAGTTCCCCTTTCTGAAATGAAATGTTACAGTGTTGGGCCACTGTGATATTTTTCCTGCCACAAGGATATTAAATTTAATGATATTATGGTCACTACATATTACCAAGTGGTCCAGCTATATTCCCCTATTGAACCAGATCCTGTGCTCCATTTAGGACTAAATCAAGAATTGCCTCTCCTCTGGGGGTTCCAGGACCAGCTGCTCCAAGAAGCAATCATTTAAGGTGCCAAAGAAAAGAAAATAAGAGCATCCCATCCTGAGGTGACATGTACCCAGTCAATATGGGGATAATTGAAATCACCCATTATAATTATTTTTTTATTTTAATAGTCTCCCTAATCTCCCTGAGCATTTCATAGTTACTATTATCATCCTGGTCAGGTGGTCGGTAATATATCCCTACCACTATATTCTTATTATTAGAGCATGGAATTTCTAGCCATAGAGATTCTATGGTACGGTTTGATTCATTTACGATTTTTACTTCATTTGATTCTACGCTTTCTTTCATGTATAATACCACTAGCACGACCTGTTCTGTCCTTCTGATATATTTTGTACCCTGGTATTACTGTATCCCATTGATTATCCTCATTCCACCAAGTTTCTGTGATGCCTATTATATCAATATCCTCATTTAATACAAGGCACTCTAGTTCACCCATCTTATTATTTCGACTTCTACAATTAGTATATAAGCACTTTAAAAACTTGTCTCCTTTTAGCTGTCTGAAATTATACGATGTAATTGAAGGGAACTCTTTTTTATTTCACTGTTTCTGATCAGACCCTGCCTGTATTTTATCATTTTCCATCCTCTCATCCTCACTAGGACATAGAGATTCTCTATTAATAGATTCTCCCCTAAGGGATGTCCGAACCATGTGCTCCTCCATACGTGTTAGCTTTCCCCCAGCCCTTCGTTTAAAAACTGCTCTACAACTTTTTTAATGTTAAGTGCCAGCAATCTGGTTCCATTATGGTTTAGGTGGAGCCCATCCTTCCTGTATAGGCTCCCCCTTTCCCAAAAGTTTCCCCAGTTCCTAATAAATCTTAACCCCTCCTCCCTACACCATCATCTCATCCACACATTGAGACTCTGCAGTTCCGCCTGTCTAACTGGCCCTGCGCGTGGAACTGGGAGCATCTCAGAGAATGGTACCATGGAGGTCCTGGACTTCAATCTCTTACCTAGCAGCCTAAATTTGGCCTCCAGGACCTCTCTCCTATCCTTCCGTATGTCATTGGTACCTACAGGTACCACAACCACCGGCTCTTCCCCAGCACTACACATAAGTCTATCTAGATGTCTCAAGAGATCTGCAACCCTTACACAAGGCAGGTAAGTCACCGTGCGGTTCTCCCAGTCATCACAAACCCAGCTATCTATGTTTCTAATGATCGAATCACCCATTACTAATACCTGTCTCTTTCTAATAGCTGGAGTTCCCTCCCCCAGAGGGGTATCCTCAGTTTGAGGGGATACCTGAAAGGAGGGTCCCAACTATGGGATTATTTCCCTCTGCTCCAGTTAGATGCTCTCCTTCCCTGGGACTTGCATCCTCCTCAACAGCACAGAGGCTGTCAGACCAGGGGTAGGACCATTCTACTGTGTCCTGGAAAGTCTCATCTATGTACCTCTCTGTCTCCCTCAGCTCCTCCAGTTCAGCCACTCTGGTCTCCAAAGCCCGTACATGGTCTCTGAGGGCCAGGAGCTCCTTGCACCGAATGCACACCTATGCCACCTGCCCATAGGGTTGTGAACAGGAGTGATATTGGCCGATAGCTTCCCAAGTTCCTTGCTTGCTTTGAGAATAGCAATGACTATTGCCTCCCACCGGCTTTTTGGATGCATCTGGAGTCCATGGTTTTGGTGTACAGTTTCACCAGCCGTTGGAGTACCTGGGGCCTAGTCGATGAAGAAATGCCAAGGTCACTCAGGGTATGTGTTACACTGGAACAAAACATCTGCAGTTGGCCCATGACAAAAATGATTAAATCATCATCATGCTGCCCAGTATGGAAGTCTGACCAGGAAAACAGACTTTCTAAAGAAAAATAAAGCCACCTATGAACATGAGAGAAAGCATTCAAGTTAATTATTTTTAGAGAATCAGTTGTGAAGAAACAAAATATGGGTAAATGAATATGGACTATGGTTAATAACTTTGTTGAACTGTTCCCCAGTATATAACCAGGAATGAGGGGAGGCAAACACTCTAATGTCTCTGATGGAAAATATCAAGAAGGGATTCATTTTAGTAAAATGATAATGAGAATATTATAACAATAATAGAGATGCTAAGCCTTTCCTTACTCATTAATCTGCAAAGGTGCATACGCCTTTAATATAAATAAACAGACCTAGCTCTCTTCAAACATATATTCCCCATTTTACCTCTGATATATCAGAATCTCGCTTACTTAATGTCGCCTTAATCCATTATAAGCTTTCATTTTTCACATATGCCTAAATAGATCATAAAGGGTGCATGCATTCCAATACTAGTTTGTTACAAAGGGAATAATAAATACATAATTTAAGCAAGTTATTTCCTTATTTGCTTAGTGCATGTTTTGCATTACCCTATATATTACAGTAGAGCAATCTACATTTTATCCATTTGAAAAATTAACAAAATACAATTATTTCATTGTCCATAATCTCCTATGAATACCAATATGGATCTGTTGTAACTATAATGTTCTAAGGAATGTTCAACTCTACCGTTACAGTATAGATATTTAAGACGTAAGCAAAGTCAAATGGTTTAATGCAGTCCAGGTCCCTTGAAGTTTCAATACCTATCAGCAGAAAATATATTCTATAATAGAGCTTGCTAATGATTTTCTAGTCCACTGACTTGGACTTACATTTCCCCTTAGGCTAACTAATGGATTTCAATATAAAGAGGAAGCAGATAGTGTGTACTATAACCTGATTACTTTCTGCACTTTTAAATCTATATGATAATGAAGTAGCAAGCTCATTTTAGCCTATACAGGTTCTTATACCACACTCATCACCGTAATATCAGAGTTTTTTCCAGTAATGCACTAAGTGATGTGAGTAACAACTGTCATGTCATGTCAAGAAGAATCCTTGAGTTCAAAAACAAAATCTACTTTACCATTCTTTTAATTCTCATTTTGGGGTCTGTTGGAATCTTTGAATCAGTGCTTTCCTCCTACCAACTCTGGCCAGGAACTCTGGGAGAGTGTTGGAATACTTGGGTCTGGGCACTGTGCACATTCTGCCTGGCTTTTGCTTTAGCCTCCCTCACCAATTTCTCTCAGTGCTGTCTCTCTGTAGGAGCAGGATTTTATAATTGTACTATAAGAATAGAGGTACTAATGTATGTCTTTATTTCATTTTACCAGCTACCCTTTTTGAATAGCAGAAAGGAATGACCCTCTGGGACGTTGGTAGAAATGCATCTGACAGACTGCCAGTGTCTGTACTGATGTTAAGGCAGGGACAGACCAGAACAATCCTTATGACTGATTATGGTCACCCTTTTGTTTTAGGATAAGTTATAATATCTACTATAGTTTCCTATATATATTACAAATTAGGCACTCTAGTTAAATATACATTTCTTTGTTTTAAGGTTTAGTAAGTAAGAGACAGGATCTTGTATTGTGTCTATGTTTAGGAGATTCAAAATAAACTGACACTGTTTGTATTCTCAAAGATCTCTGTAAAAAGACTGTGTGAATGAGGAATGTATGCATCAGGAAAAGATAAGGTGTGAAGGCCACTGTTATAGCCAGATGGTCAAGGAAGAAAGAGTAAATAGACTTAAGGACACCAGAGAATCATCAACGCACATCCATAATGAAGGAAGGGCAAATTGATGACTCTGAGGTGAAAGCTGACACCCCTAAAGACAATTGAGTAAATCGAAACCAGGACAAGATGACCCTCTCAGAGGTGTTTTTGGAATGTTAAAGACAAAAGATACACCACTTAAGGAGTAACCGGTCACAAACTGACACAGCAAAATCCATAGACTTCAACAGAAAAAAAAGACTATAAGAACAGGGTGCTTGGCCATGGGACTTTGGGTTCATCTTGCCACACTCCAGGAGCATCGGATCATGACCGTGAGAGCCCTGCTCCCCTCTGCGACCAATCTGGCTAGCCAATAGATTGATCCAGACTCTGGACTGGTAACTATAAACATCAACTGGCAGGACTGTGTGCATGGGGTCTGTGTGTGAGATTGAAGAGCATATGCTAACTGTTGTATTCTCAATAAATGCAGCATGCTGCCTTCTTCCCTTGTGCTTCTTATAAGTCTAGGTCATGTTGGCCATCCAGAGCTGGCAACTATCTGGGAACCAGAGATGCACTGGGTGTCCCTTTGGACAGTTACAGTTACCCAGAACAGGAATTGGAAGAAACAGCCTTTACGGGCCTCACCCTTCCCTCCAGCTACATGGGAGTGGCAGATGATCAAGTGAGTTGGGAGAAGGCTGCCTGGCCTGTTCCACGTCCTGACGCTGGAGTCTCATCCTACATGCAAAGAGAATCTTCAGTTATCCAAGCAAACAGGAAATCACATGGGAAACTGCAGGAGTTGCTATTAGAAATAATATATGTTCCCAAAATGTCATATATTAAACAATATCTGTCCCTTGTGTCCTACAAGATTCTCTAATATAGCTTTCACATATCATAATAATGCTTAGGATTTGTAGAACTCTATACATCTTCAAAGCACTGTACAAACACTAACTAATCTTCACAACACCCTTGTGAGGAAAAATGTGAACTGTGTTTCCTGAAACAACTAGGCAGTACAAATGTTCTCTGTTTTTTGTTGGAAAAGTAGTGGGAAAATAGTCGACAAGTTTTCCAACAAAACAAATGGAGAAATTCTTTTACGAACAGTAAATGGTGTTTGCTGAAACTCTCCAGAAAAAAACCTTCCATGCTGACCAAGGCTAGATATGAAAAGTGCTGACGAAAGTGTCAGAAAGTTATGATATGTAATTGAGAATGATGGGGTTCTAATGGAAATGCTCACTCCATGCTGTACCTGCTGATAGTAACATGATTAAAGCTGGCTGAAGTTTTTCAAATAACAGAAACTCAAAAAAGGGGACAGTTTTCAAAAATGTGTCTAATTTTTTTGTCCAACTAGTAATAGTATTCAGCCCTTGACACATCAGCCAGCGAGTGTCAGAGATCAGGAAGTGGGTGATCAGGCCTACAGGTGTAAACAGAAGTCAGGCCCACTAGCTGGCACAAGAGTCGGAGGTCAGATGCCATAGTCAAGGGTCAGAGCGGAAGTCAATAATCAGAGTTGAGGGTCAGAGCCAGGTTACCTGGTGTGAAGCCAGGATGGACAGGGACATGGAGATGCTTTGAGCAGCTACCAAACTACTGCTAGATTCTTAAGAGCTTTAAAAAAATACTCTTTTTTTTAAATTGCCAGCCTTCTAAACTGAATTTGGGATCTGAAAGTTAAGCTGGCTCTTTGTTGGCTCAGGTATCAGCATTATTGTTAAAGAGTCCATAGGTCAAATCTGATACTCAGTTCCACCTGCCTAATCTCATTGTCTTCCTTCAGGATTTTCAGCTAGGTGAGGGAAGATTTCAGTTGTAGTCAGTGCTTCAGAGAATGCGCTGCCAGATTCAGCTCATCCCATCCTGCCCTGCCCTGGTTCCTCCACAGTCAGTCACATCCACTTTGGGGACTGAATTGGCTGTCCAGGGGCCTCTCTGAGGAAAGAAGGTTATTGAGCTTTTCAGCCATCTCATTTCCCCTCCCTACTGGCAAACTTTCAGTGACAAGGCCCTGCAACAGGATCTCCAATAGGTTAAGCCATTGTAGACCATGGACTTACTCTGAGCCAATATCTGCACTTGGCTTACCAATATAAATCTTGCTGTTATAAATGTTTATTGAGGTACTGAGACAAACAATTTGTAATGGATACATTCATAGCTTTAATAAAGTGTAAAATATTTATATAGTTGTTTCAGTGGGGAAAGTTCATGTCACACAAATCAAGGAAGCTAGTCAAATTTACATCTAATTATACTATGCTTCTACATGATTATACACGTGCTTCCTCAGGGCCAACCTTAGGCACAAACAAAGCAAGTGGCCGCTTGGAACCTTACACTTCTGAAGACCAGTGGTCAGTATAACTCTGCAATTAGTAGTCCTATTTCCATTTCTGATCTTATTGACAGAATAGAATAAATCCTTCTATCCTATATACCTAATACCTACCCATATGACTGTGAAACAAGATCAGGAACACTGTGATGCTTGATGCTGAGAGCCTTGTGCTATCTTATGACCCCCCAAACCAGTCAGACTTGCCCTTCTCTAATGTATAGTGAGGAAGTTCTATAAACGTCTGTTTGTATTTTAAAGTTGTGTTGTCCTGTATTGTCAATAAAAAATATTACATCTTGCAAAAGTTTGTGTATGTTGCTTGAGTGGTAACTGAAAATGGTTGATGACTCTTAGACATGTGATGAAACAACATTTAGCTAATTTAATTCTCTGTGGATGTTAATACTAAATCAATTAGAAAATGATTACCCAGTATTGGAGCACTTTAAAACCAAATTGATATGTCTTAAAAATGTGCACATAGACTAAATGCCTCTTCGCAAATCTTAGAAAGACAAGGTGGGTGGGTAATATCTTTTATCTGACCAACTTCTATAAGGAGCATGTAATGACCTCTTATTTGTGGTGATTCTTGTTGGAATGAGGCACAGTAAGTGGTTCTTCAGTTTTTCTGTAGTCCTTCTGCAGAGCTATTCAGCATATCTGGAGCTATATAGAGTGGTCAGAGACTTATGGATGGTGAGACTTCTGGGGATGATGTTTAGTTTCTTGCTTTGCTCATGAAGCAGGTGTTCCTGTTAAATTTTTCCTTCCTTTTTCTCCATGGAGTTTCCATTTCAGATGGCAACATTCAATATCTTCCATTGTTGTGTGCAGTGTTGTATCTGTGTTGGTCTATCAGCACAATGTTTTGGTCCTGGGACCAACATGGCTACAGCGTCTGGTCAAACCTGTTTTTTGTTTCTTGTTTCTTCAAAACCTTTTGGCTGCTTTGGTTCTTCTTCTTATCAGCACAATCTATCACAAAAATTTTTAAGGCATCTATCACCCTGGCATATAAACTCTCAAACCTTTGAATCATCACACATTTCTTCCCTTGAATTGTCTAGGAACTGTTCCTTCATCTGTCAATATGGAGGAATTTTCAGTTCATGAGGCTACCTATACTGAATCATCTACACTGCCAGTAGATGAAAACATTATTGTCCCATCACAGTAATTTAATCTGCAAAATAACACACTTGAGGTTTTTAAAATCTAAAGGATATGGGACTCATATCAGATACTAAATTATATTCATAGCTTGAAAAATACTCCTGGGGAAAATTCTGTCTTGGTAACAAAATATATTTTTTCTCTTTAATCTTCTTCTTGCCAGCAGAGACTGGAAATGTCTTTGTTCTAGAGTATTCTATATTATTACGACTAACAGAGAAGTGTTAAAAATAATTAAGGTTGCTTCATAATAATTAAGGGCAATACCTCTCCACACAAATCCTTGAAAGTAAGAACATGTCCAGTCCAGTTATGGTATCCTTTATTAACATGTGTTAACTCACATGCAGCGCACTTTCTGCTTTCATTGCCCTTCTGTGAATAAGCTCCACACACATCCAACATGTATAGCAACACACCATATTCCTCAGAATCCCACAGTAAACTCAGCAACATTCCAAACTCAGCAACATTCACATATATCTATTATGCATCCAAGCCTAAGCAGAGCATATAATGTAACATGAGATAAATATTAATAAGACTAGTGATATTCCCCAGTGTCAGTGTAGGGAATATCTGTTCGTACCAATAAATGTATTACCTAACCATGAAAAGTTAAAAGGAAACTTTTAAAGTGAATCCACTGTACTTATTACGGCTGTAACACCCCACCTTTATTAGACTATGCTCTTTTTGAGGCTTTCGCAACACACGTTCAGACAATAGGCAAGCCATGAAAGGCATTATTTTCTAAGAAAAGCATCACCCCACGCATGCCGGACTTTGGTTCAAAATCTGGTATCTGGCCCTTATATAGGGATATAGTGGCAGATTTTAGAAATCCACAATGTAGATGTCAGTTTCATACTGACTTTACTATCACTTGTATATAGGTACAGTAGTTACGCTGCTGCACAGTTGGAACAAATCCATAACAAATACCTCTGTTTGGTGAACCACTCAATAAATCCCAGGATTAGTTACATAATAAAAAAGGGACTATGGCCCTGCAATAGCGCTGGGTTATATTCAGAGCTCAAAAAATCCAGTCATCCACAGAGTGTAGCAAGATTAACTTGCTGAGTACCATTCAACTTCTTCATAACCTAAGCTTTCAATTTTTAAATAATGGATATGTCTAGTCTTTACCACTGCACAACAATCTGCCAAACAGGTACCAACTGAAAAACCAAAGCAACGCAGTCTTTCAAAGTCTACAGATGGTTCCAGGGCTTCTACTGTGCCCCCAAAGCTTTCCCAAGTTGCAGCAGAATGAAAACTAATCAATCTTGCTAGTTTTCACTGCTGTTATGTAAATCCATGATCAGTTATCTTCTGCTGCTACACAGGAAAGATATGGGAAGTAGGCCCTGGAAGTAGCCACTAGGAAGGAAGCAGCAGTCAAGCAGCAGTCAAGGAGAAGTAGAATAGCAGAGGCTCTGGGTTGGGAGCAAGAACAAGACAGGAAATGCTGCTGCTTCTCTGCAGTCAGAAGGATTTTTTAATTTTACCAGACAAACTACCAGGCAGAGGCTAGTATGAAATTTCGGTGGAGGATCAGGGCCAGCATCCTGAAAGGAATCCAAAATCATAGAACTATAGGCCTGGAAGAGACTTTGAGAAGCAATCTAGTCCAGAACCCTGTGCTGAGGCAGGACCAAGTAAACACAAAATATTCCTGACAGGTGTTTGTCTAGACTGTTCTTAAAACCTAGGGATTCCGCAACATCCTTTGCAAACCTATTCCAATATTAACTATTCTTATAGTTAGAAAGTTTTTCTTAATAACTAACCTAAACTTTTCTTGCTGCAGCTTAAGCCAATGACTTCTTGTTCTGGCTTCAGGGGACAAGGAAAACAGTTGATCATTGTCTTCTTTACAACAGCCCTTAACATATTTGAAGACTGTTATCAGATCCCCCCTCAGTCTTCCATGCTCAGGACTAAACTTGCCCAGTTTTTTTAAACCTTTCCTCATAGATCAGGTTTACTAAACCTTTCATCAGGTTTGTTGCTCTCCTCTGGACTCTCTCCGGTTTGTCCACTTCTTTCCTAAAGCGTGGCACCCAGAACTGGACACAGTACTTCAGTTGAGGCCTCACCAGTGCTGAGTAGAGCAGGACAATTACCTCCCATGTTTTACATATGCAGGTTCCATTAATACAACCCAGAATATTAGCCTTGTTCACAACTGCCTTTTAACAAATCCCTCCCTTTTAGCACCAGGAGGGGTGAAAAGGCATTGGGTTCTCACTAGATTGTTGACCCGGGGACCACACATCTTTCCTCATGGTCTCTGGCCATTAGCTGTCTGGTAAAATTTCCAGACCTTGTGTGTGAAATATGGTAATAAATGTAGGAAAGAGAAAAGAGGGGCTGATAGTCTTGAGATGCAAAAAAGATGTACAGGGATGCAACCCATGCTCTGGATGTCCCTAAACCTCTGACTGCCAGAAGCTGAGACTGGACAACAGGGGATGGATCACTCGATAATTTCTCTGTTCCGCCCATTCCCTCTGAAGCATCTGGCACTGACCACTGTCAGAGGCAGGATACTGGACTAGATGGACCATTGGTCTAATGCAGTATGGCTGTTCTTAGTACTGTGGGGAAGGGGGGAAGAAAGAAGAGGCATTTTTATACTGTAATTTCTTCAGGGTATGGACAGTTTTCTTTTGTGTTTGTTACTGCAGTTAACACACTCTAGGTGCTATTACAATCATAATATAAAGAAAAGAGGAGGCAATAGAGAACACAATGCAGACAAAGAGAGAGATATAAGGGGATGGAAGGAGGGAGAAGGAAAATTCAACACAGATAAACTGAAGACAATGTAGGAAAAAATACACTGTGAAAGAAAAGAGGGAGTGGAGCCCTGCAGGGAAAAAAGGTATAACAAATGAGAGACATAGGAAGTTACACTTTTCAAACAAAATTGATAAAGTTGTAATCATATTGCATTCTAAGGGCACACAATTGTTCAATTCCTTTAAACTGTTGAGAGTTTGGTTTTAGGGGGTTAGGTATAGCACAGGTATTGTTCAACCTGGCTTAAAAGTTTAATCTTTTTAGCAATTTTTTCACTACCTCATTTTATTTACTGTGCTTACACTGCTAATATATTTCTCTGGTTAGAGGCAATCATTTTATGTACCTGATTATTTACTTTTGTTTCAACTTCTACTTTTTTGTTGCTCCTAAAGTCACATCTTTAAGGATGTATAGCCTTCCACCTCCCTCCTCCCTCCCCCCCCAAACACACACACACTGACTCTGACTTGCAGCCACTAAGGTCAAGATCCTGTAAACATGTATATGCATGATTAAAGTTAAGCATGTGAATAGTCCTATTGACTTCAGCTGAGCTACTCAAATGCTTAAAATGAAGCATGTTCAGTGGCTGAAGATTTGGGAAGTCAGCTTTTCTTCCCCAATAAGAAGCTTTTTGTATGGAAAGAATATATTTTCATATAAACTGCATGAGTTTGAGTCACAGGTTTCCCACGCTGTATAGAGCCTGTGAAAATTTAACCTATGCATTCTATACATTACAAGAAAATAGAATCATAATGTATTTTTATCTTTAATGTAAAAACTTACATGACTATGAAGCAATCATGGATCTCAAGTTTTAACATTTTCAGCTTTTGTTTCCAGCCCATTCCCATGCAAACTCATTTCTTATTAAAGCCTTACATCCCTGAATCACTTGCTATATATTTCCATTAATGAAAACATTCAGACATTCAGCAGGAAATAGCATTGAATACCAGGCATTGTTGTGAATTTTGTTCCCATCAGAGTTCTCAGATGCCGAAGAAAACATCCTGCAACAATTTTGCCTATCAATTTTCTCAGAATTCAAAGAGAACCACAAATGCTGTTGAATTTACTTGTTTATCTTGCTTATGACTGCACTGTTAAATGCCCAAATATGTATATTTTCCTAGTCTTAAGCTACTGAGTGAAATCTTGGCTCCACTGAAGTCAATGGGAGTTTTGATATTGATTTCAATGGAGCTAGGATTTCAGCCACTGTATGTAACATATCTCTTCAGTTTCTGAGTCTATTGCAAAGGTTCTTACAAAATGCAAACTGCACCATAGGAATCCAACACATTATAGTTGCCATTTAATGATGGAAATGGGAAGAAAAAGTGTTGTTCTATTGGGAAAGTCATGTTATGCAACTAAAGGAGAATTAATATCAGGCCAAATTTGTTGTACATCAACCACTGTTTGTTCTCAGCTTTCAATTTTATTATTATTATTTGTGTAATTTTTTCTCTGATTCTGTAAGTAATCTCATTATGACAAAATGGCAGTTGTCTGCTACATCAATAGCATCTTTTCTCCACTTTGCACAAGAGAGACAGTAGAGTACACTTGAAATACTGGTGAATGAGAGATACATGAAACCTAACTACTTCTCACATTTTTGTTACTCCGTAGATACAAAATTCCTTTCTTCCAAAATGTGTCACTGTGGGGCGTACTGCCACCGAGGAGTAACAATGTTACTTAAAAAGATTGAGACCTGGCTTAAACTAGCCCTCATTTTTCAGTAATATCCTATACAAAAACACAGGTGTAAGTATTTGAGTTCTACTCTGTTAATATTTAATAATCCACATTAAGGCCTTAACATTTACCTTTTGGCTGCCCATCAAACCTGCAAATGTATGTATATAATGTAATTCTAATCCTGCATTCGACAGAACATTGTGTGAGTGCATAGTAGTTAAGATGGGTATTTACCTACTCTCCACTGCATTTATTTTGGAATATGTGAGACATTTCCAGGTAGCTCAAGTGATCTAGATGAGAAAGAGTAAAGATCATTTCTTTCATCATAAAATATTTCTCAAATTTCTTGAAAAATTGAAGAAAAAACTAACCTTGGAATATGCAACTGCAGTGTAGAATATAATGCACAACCCTGAAGATGCCACATTCTTCTTTTTAGCATATTAAATTGTTCATAGATTTAAGTCACAGGCTCTATTCCACCATTGGATAGATTCTTTTCTGGGTGAATGACATTCAGGAAGATATTTAAAGGAATATGCAGCGTCTGGATAACAGCTGTTATGAATAAGGAAAGACATCATTTGAGAATAACCTGCTTAGATGATCAAAGAGGGGGCCCCCCTCCATAAAACAGAACTTACGGAAAAGGCCTCATCACCAGTATTTGAAGGCTGAAGCTCACCCCAATCACCCTTTCCAGTGAGTGAGAAAGACTCAAACAAAATGCATTAATCTTAAGGACCACTGGACTTAGCACCCTTCCATCACTCTTATTGACTTGGCAGGGAGGGAATAAGGGGAGGAGAGATGTACTCTAGAAGTAGCACTATAGTAACCCCATGGACTGTACAGTGTTGTGGTGGGCAGGAGTATGAACAGCAGAGAATTACAGATCTTCATTGTCTTCTCACATGCTTTTTATATGGGGTAACTATCAGCTTCAATGGTATCAGCTCCTGATCTACACTAGGGTAAATGAAAGGAGAAACAAGCCCATAGTGCATAGACAGCTCATGGTGAATAGCTCAAGCCTTAAATATCTTGGCTAATCTTAGCAAAGGGATTATTTCTTACTGAAGGCTCTGCAAGCAAATGTGGGACATGCAGAAAGTGCAATCGGGATATTGGTAATAGAAAGACTGCAACATGCTGGGCCTGGAGTTCTGGTGTAGTCCTACAAATGTCTCCAGGCACAATTTGCTGGCAATAGCAGATACTGGTAACCTGGTATTTTTGCTGCCATGTCACAATTTGCTACCAAATTGTGCAAGAATCTCCATCCATCACAATTTGTTACCATTATGAAATACCTATTTTAAATTTGGACACACACACAAAAAAAGGTATTTTATTATTGTAACAAATGTAGAAACAAGAATATCTTAATTTACATGTAAACACTCAACAAGTGTTCAACGCAAACATTATACTTCTGTATTTTGGCAAACACATATGAGCACATTGCCCTCTGATCTTGTTTCAGAGACATTTTCTCAGGCCTTTTCCTTACTGCTAAAACTAAAATACATTGTCCTCACTGTGTTCTTACCTCAGATTAACTCACACATTTAATTACCCTGGGGATTTAAAAAAAAACCTTTTTTTTACAGAGCGGAAAAAGATATAATGTGGCAATAGTATGTAGTATACATCACCGGGATTCTTCAAATCTTCATATAAATGTCAGCGCTCTCCTTCTTTACAAAACACTTCTTGATGTTGCCAGTAAACCCAGCCCTCACAGCAGACACATCTTTCTCTTGCTTTGATCATCCACTGATGTCACAGGGCTATCTTAAGAAGATATATTTATAACATTTTCCCCCTTCAAACCTGATTGGCTCAGCTGCTTCTTCTCAGCAGTGACGATGGGGCTAAATGAAATCTTTCCACCATTTTCTGTCTTGTACCTGCTTCACGGCTTCATTCATCTTTAAAGCTTTGTGTTCTATGTCATTCTTTACCGTGTCTATACAATGCATCCTCAGTATTCCTCTATGTCTAGCTCCTTGCACTCAGCATCACCATGCATGGTATCCTTTCTTGGTATCTGTAACAGTGTTATTTCTTGACCTGTCTGTTTCTTATCACTTCATTTTTTTTGCAAAAAGAAAAGGAGGACTTGTGGCACCTTAGAGACTAACCAATTTATTTGAGCATGAGCTTTCGTGAGCTACAGCTGAAGTGAGCTGTAGCTCACGAAAGCTCATGCTCAAATAAATTGGTTAGTCTCTAAGGTGCCACAAGTCCTCCTTTTCTTTTTGCGAATACAGACTAACACGGCTGTTACTCTGAAACCTTCATTTTTTGTGTGTGTTACAATCTTGAAACTTTCAGTATTCCCCCCTCAGACAGTTCATTTATTCATGGGCTTTCATCATATGCCAACATTCTGACCTGTACAGTAATATCAGCATAACATTTCTCATGTACTCTCAACTATCAGCTTGCTCAATTTTGTGGGGATGCCATACACTCTCAAGAATTGCCATAACCCTTTCTGTCAAGTGCTATTAAAAGCCTGTTTGACGTCTACAAAGTTGTAGTGGCAGATTAGGTTGAGTTCTAGATGAGAGATATTAAAAAACTATCTCAAATAACTGTTCTGCTGTACTTCATCCTGGTCTAAATACGGCCAGTTCCTCTGCAAGCACTGATTCCACATACCTTTTAATTTTCCTTTGCAATGTCTTGGTGAATGGTCTTCCCAGCATGCTCAATAAGCTGATTCCTTGCACTCACTCTAATCCCCTTTTTTATAGATCGATACTATTAGCACTTTTCCCCCTTCGTTCAGCACTTGCTCTTGCTTCTAACTAAACCTTGTTGAATACTTTGTGCATCACCTTTGCTGTGTATTTTTCTGCTGCTTGCAGCAGCTCTGCAGTCACATTATCATTTTCAAAAGACTTTTCTTTTTTAATCTTTCTATCAAGATTTTTAGAGGGACATGGTAGGGGTAATATTATTTTTTTGTTGGACCAACTTCTGTTGGTGGAAGGGACAAGCTTTTGAGCTTCACGGAGCTCTTCCTCATATCTGGGGAAGGTAATCAGAGTGGCTGAGTTAAATACAAATTGGAACAGATTGTTATGGATAAGAGGTTCACACATGCTGTAGGGAACCACCTAAAATAAAGTAGGCAATTGAGAGTTGACAGGCAGTAAGGTATGTTACAAATTTTTGTAATGAGCCATAAATCCAGTGTCTCTGTTTAGTCCATGGTTTTTAGTGTTTAGCAGAGTTATGAATTTAAGTTCCCAAGCTGATTTTTGGGAGGTGTTTTGCAAGTTTCCTCTGAAGATGAGGACTGGGAGGTCAGATATAGAGTTATTGCTTTGAGAAAAGTGTTTGCCCAGGGATGATACATTGTCTTTGTCTTATCATTTTTCTGTGTGAGTTCATTTGAGAGCATAATGATTGTCTGATTTCACCCACATAGTTGTTGTTGGGACACTTGATACACTGGATGAGGTGTACCACATGTTGTGATAGGCATGTGTAGGACTTGTGGATCTTCAAAGACGTGTTGTGGATTGTACTGATCATCATAGCACTGGATATATATCCGCGTTGTTCTGGCAGGGTCTGGTGCCACTTTGAGTTAGTGTGTTATGGTCTGTAAGGAGCGTGCTTCTGATGATGAGCTTAACAAGGTTGAGGGATTGTTTGGAAGCCAGAAGAGGGAGTTCAGGAAATACTTATTTCAGGATGGGGTCCCCATCGAGTATGGATTGTAATTGTTTGATATGAGTTCCAGTGTAGGGTGTTAGGTGACAGCTAGGGGTGTACAGTCAGTGGGTTTTTTTTCTGTACTGAAGAAGGTCCTTCTGAGGTGTTTGGGTGGCCTGTTCCATGATGCAATCCGCTCTTTTGTAGTGTCCTTGTTGAGTGAAGATGGTTTTAAGTGTGTTTAGGTGTATAACCTGGAGTTTCTCTTTAGAGAAAAATCTATTTGAAGTCTGTGGTATCTGAGTGCTTGGTGTGTCTGGGGTGGTTGCTGGATCCATGGAGGTAAGTGTGGTAATCCATGAGTTTCTTGTATGTAGTTGTTTGTAGGGTTCCATTACTGAAGCTGATTGTGGTGTCCAGGAACTTGATGCTGGTGTTTGAGTACTCTAGAGAATTTTAATGGATGAATGATGGTTGAAGTTGTGATAGAAATCCGAGGGAGTTTAGGTTGTATGTCCAAAGGATGAAAATATCATCAGTGTATCTCAGTTATATAGTTGGTTTCATAGGTCACTTTTCCAGAAATTCTTCCTCAAGATGCCCAATGAGGAGGTTGGTATATTGGGGAGCCATCCTAGTACCCATAGCTGTCCCCAAGGCTTAGACAAAGTGTTTGTTGTTAAAAATGAAGTTGTGGATGAGAATGAAACAGATGAGTTTGACAATGTTTTTAGAGTGGATTTTCAAGTGGTGTACATTATCTTGTAGGTATTTGCAGCAATGCTTTCACGGTGAGAGATGTTAATGTAAAAGGACCAGGGGTGCTGGAACAATTTGTATAGTGGAGGTGCTGAAAGCCATTGAACCAAACTGTAAACACTGTATATGATGGAAACCACTTCAAGCCAGAGGGTGCGGCAGCAGCCCCAGCACCCCTAATTCCAGCACCTATCATAAGGAGGTGACATCCATGGTGACAAGGTGACAAGGATGGTGTCCTGGGGGAGACTGTTGACATTGCAGAGTTTCTGGAGGAAGTCAGTAGCATTTTCGGGGGAGCTGGCCATTTGTGCAGTGAGTGGTTTGGGGACGGTTTCTATGAGTCCTGATATTCCTACAATAAGAGCGGCCTGGCCAGATATGATGGTTCTGCCTAGGTTCCCTTGTTTGTGTAACGGGGGAAGCATGCAGAAGGTCCCTGGGGTGGGTTCATAGGGGATCATTCAGTAGAGTTTTTGTTGGAGCTGACTGGGGAAGGATTTGATTGTATATTTAAGTTCCTGTGAGAATTGTGGTGTTGGATCTTATTTGAGTTTTTAATAGTAGGTGGTGTCAGAGTTGCCTGCTGGCCTTGTTGAAGCAATCCTCATGATTAAGGACTATGATGGCACCGCCTATGTCTGTGGATTTGCTCACCATCTGGTGCCTGGATTTCAGGAACTGTATAGCTATCCTCTCACTAATGTTTATTGGGGATTTGAGTCTTTGATTGCTTCAGGAAAAAAAAGAAGTAATGATCTAGTGTGTGTTTTTATCTCCTGTGGTGTGTCTAGTCAGATAACTATTTTTTCTTATGACTGTTGGTGGGGATGTGTAGTTGTGGGTGGTGTCATCTTTGTTGTGAAAGAATTCCTGGAGGTGGAGTTGGTGGAAAAATTCTTGTAGTTCTCCACATATTAGCATGGCATCAGGTTCTGGGTCTATGTCATCAAGTGTTTTTGTTATTTTTACAGTTGTTTTGGATTTCCTACATGATCTCCAGGTAGATTTCCTGATTTTTTTTTCTTCCACTGTGTGGGAATATGTGATGCTATCTTGCCTGAGGTGGTCCCTTCTGGAATATGTATGGTGCAGAAGATGGTTTCTCAGTTTTTCTTAGGGCCTTCTACAGAACTGTTCAGCATATTTGGAGTTATAAGTAGTGGTCAGAATGTTTATAGATGGCGAGTCCTCAGTGGAAGGGGGAAAAAGAACCCCTTGGTGCAAGGCCAGCCTTAGGGAAAATGGGGCCCTGGGCAAACTTGTCTTTTGGTGCGGTCACACCCCTTCACCCCTGGCCTCCCTCCCATCAACTCTGGTCTCAGCTTCCTCCTCCCAGTGCTTAATTTGAATTGAAAGAGGTGCTGGTGCTGGAGAGCACTGCCTGGGTGGCTGGAGAGCAGTGGCTGCAGGCAGGGCACGCAACTCTGAAGGCAAAACCACTATTAGCAGTGGCTCAGAAGTAAGGGTGACATGATATATAGTGTATTGCCACCCTTACTTCTGTAAAAAGAAAAGGAGTACTTGTGGCATTTTAGAGACTAACCAATTTATTTGAGCATAAGCTTTTGTGAGCTACAGCTCACTTCATCGGATGCATCCGATGAAGTGAGCTGTAGCTCATGAAAGCTTATGCTCAGATAAATTGTTTAGTCTCTAAGGTGCCACAAGTACTCCTTTTCTTTTTGCGAATACAGACTAACACGGCTGTTACTCTGAAACCTTTACTTCTGTGTTGCTGCTGCAGCTCATGGTGCCTGGCACTCAGCCTGCAGATGAAAGCGGGCTTCACACTGTCAAATGGGGGCTGCATCTTGGCAGAGCCCATGGACATCCTGCAGCCCTTTGGCTATTCCTGGCTTATCAACGGCGCCATTCCAGATTTGTGACATAGACTGTGTGTGTGCATTTGTGAGACTGTCTGTGCGGGAGTGTGTGTGTGTGAGAGAAAGAAAGTGTTGGGAGAGTGTGTGACAGAGTGTGTGTATGAGAGACAGTGTATTGAGGGGAGTGTGTATGTGATTGTGTCAGCATGCTGTCTCTTTAAGCAAGCATTCAGGATCAGGAGCTGGAAGGTTTGTTCACACAACAGCAGCCGCTGGCAGCTCCCATTCCTAACCCTTAGGCAGCAGCACAGACAGGTTCCCCACTGTCCTGCCACCCCAGCTCAGCGAAGACCGGGTACATGGGAGGGGAGAGGGAGACACCCCAACATCAAGCCCACCATCCTGTTCTGTGCAGCAGACAGGACACTCCTGGTCCCGAGCAGGTGAGCTGATTCAATTCACTGAGGAACACCCTTGGCAGACTTGGGTGGTTTGTGATGTTCTGAATCCTGGTTTAACTAAAAACCAACAAGCTCTGCAGAAAAGCTTAAGTGAGAGACAGTTTTAGATAAAAGATTGTAGCCTGTTAAGCTAAGTTTTAGTCTTGAGAGACCATGTTACTTTTGTTGTTTGTAACTATTTGTAACCACTCACTTGAATCTATGAATCTCTGTTCTTTGTTAAGGAACTTCTATTTGTTTTCTCCATAAATAGATTACAGTGTGATGTTGTTATAAAAGACCTGATCCTGAACTGTAAACTTCCAACTGTGTGTACCCTGTATCTTTGGGGATAGCTCATGTAGTAATTACTGTGAGTTACAGGGACTGGACACTACAGGGGGACGCTTCTTGAGTCCTCAGGGATTAGGATACATCTAATGTTAACCTGCAAAGCAAAGTATGACTGGCAGAGTACTGAGAAGAAGGCTTGAGTGGTTGAAAGGTTGGTGCTGTACAGGAGCTGACCTCCAGCTATCACAATATAAATTCTCTCATGCTGGAGGCAGGGAGGTTACCAGGTAACCCACATTCTGGGCACACTGAGAAAATGTCTCAGTAGGTGAGACAGTATCTTTTATTAGACCAGCTTCTGTTGGTCAAAAGGACAAGCAGGTCTGGGGAAGGTAATCAGAGTGTCTGAGCTAAACACAAGGTGGGATAAAAGACAAAAACACCATATCACCCATGGGCAAATACTTTTCACCATCTGATCACTCCATATCTGACTTCTCGGTCTTTGTCCCCAAAAGAAACCTGCAGAACACCTTGAAAAGACGAGCTTGGGAACTCTCTTAATTTGTCCACTTCATAGATCTTTATTCTCAGCACTTTTTGGTTGCTGTCAGTCTCAATCTCATTGATGCAAGTGCTAATTTATTATCTGATCCAATATTGGCTGCAAAAGATCTGCACAACAACACACTTGATTTCCGTCTGAGATGTTCTTCATCTTCCCATCAGGTGATACCCAGGTCCACTTCCTCTACAGCTTTCTTTGTTGAAACAGCATGTTAATTATCACCAGGCTGTTTTAGTAAAAAAAAATTAGTAACCTTTCTCCTCTTCCATTTTCTTCACAAAGTCCAAATATGCCTATTGCTTCAGTCCATGAATTCCAGTCTGATCCTGCCTCAGCTATTAGATGAGTAAACAGGGAGTGACCTGCTAGGTCGCTTGGTCATAATGAAAACGTCCTTATATGGGTTCAGAAACAAATATAGAAATTGCTGCAGTCTAATTCTGGATGTTTCTGAGTCATGTGATCAGCCCTGACCTCTACAAGTGTGCAGAGACACAACAATCCAGTGTTTTAAGTGAGCTTTAAACATTTTCATTGAAGCCTATTGGACTCTCATCACATTTTTGAGGATATCACAATCATGAACTAATTAATATTGCCATCATATCATAAGAAAGGTGTAAGAGAAAAGGTGGTGCTGGTAAGTTAAAGCTTCCTGGGAGCACATATTTAGTAAAAGATAAGGTTTATATCACGTGTGGCTACCAAGCTGGTAGAGGCTGTGATCACAGAGGAAATCTTTATAATTAAAGATTTATCACCATAAAGGTAGATGAATTGATTAATTCTAATGGGACAAATATTACCACCTGATAAATAGATTAGATTAGATTAGATTAAATTATATGTAACCCTTCTGCCAGGCAGAGCCAGCAGCAGCCAGGGCCAGGATCAATATCTAAGGGTTCCTTTCCATCAATACAACACAGAAGCGGCTCGAACCCAGTAAGGTGGTAAAATTATGCACCACCCCTGGGCACCTCTGGAAGGCACTACTTCCCCACTCAAAAGCACAGAGTCTGAGTGTAGAAAATAAACTTTTAATAAAAGGAGGAAAGTAACTCGGTGTTAATTTGGGAAAACACCGCAAACAGGATTCATCAACATAAACCATGAGCAAAAGACCCATCCCCAAGTAAGTTGGGCAGTGTCCTTTTCCCCTCAGGTTCTCAAGTCCAGCAACTCAAAAGTCTCTTTAAGGTGCCCAACCCTTCTCTGCACCCCACTCCTAGTTGCTGTCCTTGGTCAGTGCAGACCCAGAGTTCAGAGGTGTATCTGCAGAGTTGCACGGCAACTCAAAAAAGAGTCCTAAAAATGTGGAAACTAGATCAAATTACAAAGGATGAATATAAACAAATAACACAAGTATTCAGGGACAAAATTAGAAAGGCCAAGGCACAAAAAAAGATTAAAGCAGCTAGAGACATAAACGGTAACAAGAAAACATTCGACAAATACATTAGAAGCAAGAGGAAGACCAAGGACAGGATATGCCTATTATTCAATGGAGGGGGAGAGGTCCAATAACAGAAAATGTGGAAGTGGCAGAAGTGCTAAATGACTTTTTTGTTTCACGTTTCACTGAAAAGGTTAGTAGAGATTGGACATTTAACATAGTGAATACCAGTGAAAACGAGGTGGGATCAGAGGCTAAAATAGGGAAAGAACAAGTTAAAAATTATTCAGACTAGTTAGATGTCTTCAAGTCACCAGGGCCTGATGAAATACATCCTAGAATACTCAAGGACCTGACAGAGGAGATATCTGAGCTATTAGCGATTATCTTTGAAAAGTCATGGAAGACGGAAGAGATTCCAGAGGACTGGAAAAGAGCAAATATAGTGCCAATCAACACAAAGGAAAATAAGGACAACCTGGGGAATTACAGACCAGTCAACTTAACTTCAATACCCAGAAAGATAATGGAGCAAATAATCAAGCAATCAATTTGCAAACACCTAGAAGATAATAAGGTAATAAATAACAGTCAGCATGGATTTATCAAGAACAAATTGTGTCAAACTAAGCTAATAGCTTTGACAGGGTGCCAAGCCTTGTGGATGGGGGGAAGTGGTAGATGTGGTATATCTTGATTTTAATGTGGCTTGCATGACCTTCTCATAAACAAACTAGAGAAATACAACCTAGATGCAGCTACTATAAGGTGGGTGCATAACTGGTCAGAAAACCGTTCCCAGAGAGTAGTTATCAGTGGTTCACAGTCAAGTAGGAAGGTCCCCCCTGGGATCAGTTCTGGGGCAGGTTCTATTCAATATCTTCATCAATGATTTAGATAATGGCATAAAGAGTACACTTACAAAGCTTGTGGATGATACCAAGCTGGGAGAGGTTGCAAATGCTTTGGAGGGTAGGATTAAAATTCAAAATGATCTGGACAGACTGGAGAAATGCTCTGAAGTAAACAGGATGAAATTCAATAAGGACAAATACAAAGTACTCCACTTAGGAAGGAACAATCAGTTGCACACATACAAAATGGGAAATGACTGCCTAGGAAGGAGTACTGCGGAAAGGAATCTGGGAGTCATAGTGGATCACAAGCTAAATATGAGTCAACAGTGTAACACTGTTGCAAAAAAGTGAACAGCATTCTGGGATGTATTAGCAGGAGTGTTGTAAGCAAGACACAAGAAGTAGTTCTTCAGTTCTACTCTGTGTTGATTAGGCCAGAACTGGAGTATTGTGTCCAGTTTTGGGTGCCACATTTCAGGAAAGATGTGGACACATTGGAGAAAATCCAGAAAATAGTAACAAAAATTATTAAAGGTCTAGAAAACATGACTTATTAGGGAAGATTGAAAAAATTGGGTTTGTTTAGTCTGGAGAAGAGAAGACTGAGGAGGGACAAAATAACAGTATTCAAGTACATAAGAGGTTGTTACAAGGAGGAGGGAGAAAAATTGTTCTCTTTAATCACGGAGGATAGGACAAGAAGTAATGGTCTTAAATTGCAGCAAGGGCAGTTTAGGATGGACATTAGGAAAAACTTCCTAATTTTCAGGGTGGTTAACCACTGGAATAAATTGCCTAGCGAGGTTGTGGAATCTCCGTCATTGGAGATTTTTAAGAGCAGGTTGACAGTCACCTGTCAGGGATGATTAGGATGGTTAGGTTAGGTTAGTTAGGATGATTGCCAGTTTTGGTTGGATGTATTCCTGGCGATTTCATCACATGACATAATCTTTAATTAAAGATTAATCTTTAATTCCTGGAGACTCCAGGCCAATCCTGGAGGGTTGGCAACATTAGGGATGTTCTAGATAATATTTAGTCCTGCCGTGAGTACAGGGGACTGGACCAGATGACCTCTCGAGCTCCCTTCCAGTCCTATGATTCTATATGTTTACCAAGGATTAACTAACATCCCACCACAAAAACATTGTGGAGACAAGGCACTTTATTTTCATCAAAAGGCAAATTATGTGAGGTCAGTACTATGCTTCCTGCCTGACCAATACAAAGGAGCAAAAGAATAATTCATTTTTTTTAATTGATTTTGGCAGTACCAAACAATAGAACACCAAAATGTGAAATATCAAAAATATATACCCTATATAAAAGGCTAAATGGCATGTTATAGAAATGGACAACCATTTTAAGTACATTGCATCATTGGGAGCCGTAACAGCAAAAGTATGAAGCCAGTGCCTCCTAAAGACTACAACTAAAGGCACATAAAAAGAACCCAAAATGCATTTATTTATCTTAAAACATTTCATAACTTTTGCATGAGCTTTTAACTTTCATGGTCATCTATCAATCTTGGATTGTATATCTATGTTTAATAAAAATAATTGTAGAAATTTGTGTTTGAGGGGTTTCATATGAATACAGTGTGTTAGTAAATATTTGTGAACCAAGTTCTACATATAAGTGGGGATATGAAAAAAACACTAGGGTGTTGGATAGCAATACAAAATAACAATTGATATAGGCTGTCCTCACTGGCAGATAAAAAGAAATGGAAGTTTTGATGGCAACCCAGGGAATGTGTCAACCTTGAAGTCATATGATCCTAAAGAATAAATCTGCATTATACTTAAATAAATATAGAGTTAAAAACTGTAAATTACAAAATTGCTGTAAAAATATAGTATGTATTCTACTAGCCCCATTAATATTTTCATTTACTATTAAAATATAATTCAAATAGCACAATGACATCCATCTGCATGACATTAGCAAAGGTAAATTATGAAGTACTAAGATAAATAATGAAAATAACATTTAAAAAAGTAAGTAACTAAAAGGAGTGAAACTCTATTTACAGTGAATTACAACACAGGGAGCCCAATTCAGTCACTCAGAACAGTCAGTAAGACAAATTTGTGAACTGCTGTGAGGCTTTATGCAGACATTTCATAGATTCCAAGGCAAGGAGGGATCATTGTGATTATCTAGTCTGACCTCCCATATAACACATGCTATAGAACTTCCTCAAAATAATTCCTAGACCACATCTTTTGAAAAAAAACATCCAATTTTATAAACTATAAGAAATTATTCTAAACACCAACAAATCTTTCAAAATTATGAATTTTTGAGGATTGTAGGTGTTTATAAAATATTTCATGAATCAAATCTCCTTTACTAGCTTAAGTTTCAGAGTAACAGCTGTGTTAGTCTGTATTCGCAAACAGAAAAGGAGTACTTGTGGCACCTTAGAGACTAACCAATTTATTTGAGCATAAGCTTTCGTGAGCTACAGCTCACTTCATCGGATGCATACTGTGGAAACTGCAGAAGACATTATATACACAGAGACCATGAAACAATATCTCCTCCCACCCCACTCTCCTGCTGGTAATAGCTTATCCAAAGTGACCACTCTCCCTACAATGTGGATGATAATAAAGGTGGGCCATTTCCAGCACAAATCCAGGTTTTCTCACCCCCCCCCCCCACACACACACAAACTCACTCTCCTGCTGGTAATAGCTCATCCAAACTGACCACTCTCCTTACAATGTGTATGATAATCAAGGTGGGCCATTTCCAGCATAAATCCAAGTTTCACCAGAACGTCTTGGGGGGGGGGGGGGGGTAGGAAAAAACAAGGGGAAATAGGCTACCTTGCATAATGACTTAGCCACTCCCAGTCTCTATTTAAGCCTAAATTAATAGCATCCAATTTGCAAATGAATTCCAATTCAGCAGTTTCACGCTGGAGTCTGGATTTGAAGTTTTTTTGTTGTAAGATAGCGACCTTCATGTCTGTAATTGCGTGACCAGAGAGATTGAAGTGTTCTCCGACTGGTTTATGAATGTTATAATTCTTGACATCTGATTTGTGTCCATTTATTCTTTTATATAGAGACTGTCCAGTTTGACAATGTACATGGCAGAGGGGCATTGCTGGCAAATGATGGCATATATCACATTGGATGTGCAGGTGAACGAGCCTCTGATAGTGTGGCTAATGTTAGGCCCTGTGATGCTGTCCCCTGAATAGATATGTGGGCACAGTTGGCAACGGGCTTTGTTGCAAGGATAGGTTCCTGGGTTAGTGGTTCCGTTGTGTGGTATGTGGTTGTTGGTGAGTATTTGCTTCAGGTTGGGGGGCTGTCTGTAGGCAAGGACTAGCCTGTCTCCCAAGATTTGTGAGAGTGTTGGGTCATCCTTCAGGATAGGTTGTAGATCCTTAATAATGCGTTGGAGGGGTTTTAGTTGGGGGCTGAAGGTGACGGCTAGTGGTGTTCTGTTATTTTCTTTGTTAGGCCTGTCCTGTAGTAGGTGACTTCTGGGAACTCTTCTGGCTCTATCAATCTGTTTCTTCACTTCTGCAGGTGGGTATTGTAGTTGTAAGAATGCTTGATAGAGATCTTGTAGGTGTTTGTCTCTGTCTGAGGGGTTGGAGCAAATGCGGTTGTATCGCAGAGCTTGGCAGTAGACGATGGATCGTGTGGTGTGGTCAGGGTGAAAGCTGGAGGCATGTAGGTAGGAATAGTGGTCAGTAGGTTTATGGTATAGGGTGGTGTTTATGTGACCATTGTTTATTAGCACTGTAGTGTCCAGGAAGTGGATCTCTTGTGTGGACTGGACCAGGCTGAGGTTGATGGTGGGATGGAAATTGTTGAAATCATGGTGGAATTCCTCAAGGGCTTCTTTTCCATGGGTCCAGATGATGAAGATGTCATCAATATAGCGCAAGTAGAGTAGGGGCGTTAGGGGACGAGAGCTGAGGAAGCGTTGTTCTAAATCAGCCATAAAAATGTTGACATACTGTGGGGCCATGCGGGTACCCATAGCAGTGCCGCTGATCTGAAGGTATACATTGTCCCCAAATGTAAAATAGTTATGGGTAAGGACAAAGTCACAAAGTTCAGCCACCAGGTTAGCCGTGACATTATCGGGGATAGTGTTCTTGACGGCTTGTAGTCCATCTTTGTGTGGAATGTTGGTGTAAAGGGCTTCTACATGCATAGTGGCCAGGATGGTGTTATCAGGAAGATCACCGATGGATTATAGTTTCCTCAGGAAGTCAGTGGTGTCTCGAAGGTAGCTGGGAGTGCTGGTAGCATAGGGCATGAGGAGGGAGTCTACACAGCCAGACAATCCTGCTGTCAGGGTGCCAATGCCTGAGATGATGGGGCGCCCAGGATTTCCAGGTTTATGGATCTTGGGTAGTAGATAGAATATCCCAGGTCAGGGTTCCAGGGGTGTGTCTGTGCGGATTTGATCTTGTGCTTTTTCAGGAAGTTTCTTGAGCAAATGCTGTAGTTGCTTTTGGTAACCCTCAGTGGGATCATAGGGTAATGGCTTGTAGAAAGTGGTGTTGGAGAGCTGCCGAGCAGCCTCTTGTTCATATTCCGACCTATTCATGATGACAACAGCACCTCCTTTGTCAGCCTTTTTGATTATGATGTCAGAGTTGTTTCTGAGGCTGTGGATAGCATTGTGTTCTGCACGGCTGAGGTTATGGGGCAAGTGATGCTGCTTTTCCACAATTTCAGCCCGTGCAGATTGGCGGAAGCACTCTATGTAGAAATGCAGTCTGCTGTTTCGACCTTCCGGAGGAGTCCACCTAGAATCCTTCTTTTTGTAATGTTGGTAGGGAGGCCTCTGTGGATTAGTATGTTGTTCAGAGGTATTTTGGAAATATTCCTTGAGTCGGAGACATCGAAAATAGGATTCTAGGTCACCACAGAACTGTATCATGTTCGTGGGGGTGGAGGGGCAGAAGGAGAGGCCCAGAGATAGGACAGCTGCTTCCGCTGGGCTGAGAGTATAGTTGGATAGGTTAACAATATTGCTGGGTGGGTTGAGGGAACCATTGCTGTGGCAAGAATGGGGGGTGAGAAAAGCTGGATTTGTGCTGGAAATGGCTCACCTTTATTATCATGCACATTGTAAGGAGAGTGGTCACTTTGGATGAGCTATTACCAGCAGGAGAGTGAGTTTGTGTGTATATGGGGGTGGGGGTGGGGGTGGGGGTGAGAAAACCTGGATTTGTGCTGGAAATGGCCCACCTTGATTTTCATACACATTGTAAGGAGAGTGGTCACTTTAGATAAACTATTACAAGCAGGACAGTGGGGTGGGAGGAGGTATTGTTTCATGGTCTCTGTGTATATAATGTCTTCTGCAGTTTCCACGGTATGCATCTGATGAAGTGAGCTGTAGCTCACGAAAGCTTATGCTCAAATACATTGGTTAGTCTCTAAGGTGCCACAAATACTCCTTTTCTTTTTACTAGCTTAATACGTCATTTCAGATCTGCCTTGTCTAGGCACGAGGCTATATGGTGCCATTCCAAACCCAGCCCTTGAAAAGCTGCTGCTCAGGCCTACCATCCTGCGGGTAGGGAAGAAGCCCCTCTATCAGCCACACCCTACGATATGCATCTGAGGAAGTGAGCTGTAGCTCACAAAAGCTTATGCTCAAATAAATTGGTTAGTCTCTAAGGTGCCACAAGTACTCCTTTTCTTTTTGCGAATACAGACTAACACGGCTGTTACTCTGAAACCCTACTTGGGGTAACTCTTCTCCCCTCTGCCCCCGCCTGCTTGTCACTGCCTCTTTACCCCATCCTTCACCCAGGCGCCAACCCTGTCCCTGACTTTGTCCTGCCAGATGAACCTCTCCCGTTCCCCGGCCGCACGGGTTTGAAGGGCCCGTGCACGGAGCTCACCGCCCACGGCACAGCTTTGGCAGGGAGCAAGCTCGGAATCCCAAGTCCGGGCACAGTGAGGGCAGAGGAGAGAAGCCAGCAGGTATTACCGCGCATGCTCAGCAGCCACCCGCGACGCTCCCCCGTCTCTTCGGGGAACGCGCTTATTTCCGGGCAGCGGCTTCGCCAATAGCTGCTGCGCATGCTCATAAGTCTGAGCATGCTCAGTAAGTTTAGGAAGCAAAACCCGAACTGGCTCGACTCAGCCCATGAGCACGCCCGCGTCTTCAACTGCCCCCGCAAGCCCCGCTCCAGACGCCAACTGCCTCGTGCGCGGGAGTGGCCGCTAGGCGGAGCGTTGCTGCTGCTGCTGCTCCCCCCCGCCCCCGCCTTCCCCAGGCTGTAGGGCCGCGCCCCCGCCTCCGACGGGTGAGTAAGCGGGGCAGCCCCCAGAGCACCTGCCTCCCCGCTTCGCTCCCCGGGGCCCCTGCTCGCCGCGCCGCTGGTTGGTGCCGGGGGGCGGCGGCTCCGACCCAGCCCCTGCGCGCTCCTGTGGCCGGCCTGCGAGGGAGGACGGTGCCCGGGCGAGTGACAGGCCGCCGCCCCGGCCGGACCCGCGCCAGGACGTGCCTGTGCTGGGAGCCCGGGGCCTGCCGCGCCCGTCGCCGCCGGAGCTCAGCCTCAGGTGCCCGCCGGACGCGGCCTGCTGGGTTCACAGCCCCACGTTGCTGGGGTTTGTTTTTGTTCTGTGATTGCAACGTTTGTCTCGCTCCCGGTGGGGTGCGAGAGCCGCGCGAATGGAAGGGGAAGCTGGCAGACTGTACAGCGGAACCTGAAAATGGCTCTAAAACTAAGCTCCGACTGGTCCCAAATGTACATACCCTGGCAGAGCCAGCCAGCTGTTTCTCTCTCTAAACTCCGTCAGTTGTAGCCGCTTTGAGTGGGGGTAGCGTAGTAGCGTCTCCATCGCTGGCAATGTTTAAACAAAGGTCGGGTTTGTAAACAAAGAGGACTTAACGTGGGCCTGGCATTTACTGAATTACCAAAGGGGGTCAGAGTAGGTGATCACGGTGGTCCCTTCTGCCTTATAATCGGCGAATTTATTGACGCCTTTGCAGGACTGGGACACTACCATGTCTAAACACAGTAAAATATTTAACATTGATGGATCCTTGGCATTTCTGCCACAATTTGCTCTAAGAATTCAGGACAGGTTAATCAAAAATAATGTTCACATTCTGTCTACAGTATAAAAATAACTTTGCTTAAATATGTTTGAACCTAACTATGGTATAGCCTTTTGTTGTGGGGAGGAGAGGGGAACTGGATGGAACAGAAAGAACCATGTTATAATTTTATTAAGAATTGTTTTAATTCTTTTAGACAGAGAAATGAAAATATGGCTCTCTCCTATACAAAGCAGACTGTTGTTTGTACTCTTCATGTCATCTAAACCTGCTCAGAGGAGCACAAAGATAAAGTTGCCAATGATTGATTTCAGCTGAGGTGCAGAAGTTTAAGTGGTCACAGATACCGTGCAAATTAAAATTGATCTCATAATATTACTGGTTTCATAATCATAGAATCTTCCAGGAAGAACAAGTTAGGCAATACCTAAGTGAACATGCAAAACAAGCTGAAAAAACTCAGAACTTCCAGGCCTTATTTTTAATGCCTTTTTTACCCACATATTTATGAGACAACAGAAAAGACTATGCTTGAGTTATTAAAAAAGAGGTAAAATTACATTAACCTTCTTGCAGGAACAAGAACTACGGATTTCCTCTCGGGAAAATTAATTTGCAACTGGATACAATTAACTTAGGCTTGAATAAAGACTGGGAGAGGATGTGTCATTACACTAAGTAAAACTATTTCCCCATGTTTATTCCCCCCTTCCCCCCCTGCTGTTCCTCACATGTTCTTGTCAGCTGCTGGAAATGGCCCACCTTGATTATCACTACAAAAAGTCCCCACCCCTGCTCTCCTGCTGGTAATAGCTCACCTTACCTGATCACTCTAGTTACATAGTTACAATGTTACACCCATTGTTTCATGTTCTCTGTGTATATAAAATCTCCCCACTGTATTTTCCACTGCATGCGTCCGATGAAATGAGCTGTAGCTCACAAAAGCTTTTGCTCAAATAAATTTGTTAGTCTCTAAGGTGCCACAAATACTCCTTTTCTTTTTGTGGATACAGACTAACACGGCTGCTACTCTGAAACCTCTCAGGATGAGAGGCAAGAATGAGTAATATGAAAGCCATATGGAAATGATTATGGCAGGACACAAATGGTGGTAGAGGGAAAAAGTGGCTTTTATGTCTGCAGTCTCTAAAGATTTGGTAAAAAGTAGCTTTTTCATATATAGGAGTTTAGAAAGCAGCAAGTAAAGTAGCATGTAGGGGTTTTGGAGAAAGAGAGACTGTAATCCATATTTCATTAATCATCCACATGGAAAATGTCAGATTTTGCTGAGTCCTTATGGAATGAGAGATGTTTCAGTATCTTTGTCCATAGTAGGAATAGCTAAAGGAGATTTCAAATATTTTGAGTCCCATATCTAAACCCTGCTCCCCAGACCTGGAGAAAGAAACTGGAACATCTCTCACAAATGTTTGAGGCTTCAGGAGTTGAGCCACCAATTTTGTTTCGAGTGAAACTCAGTCACCTACATTAACGTGTTTTTTACCTTTTTTCAGAAATGTGTGCAGCTGCATTCCAAGGCAAAATGCATTATAATTAGGCTTGGTAGAATTCAATTTTTATTTTTATTTGATCATTTCAACAGATAATATTGATTGCTTCCTTTTTACATTTTTTTTGTTTTATTTTAAATTCTTCACAATTGCGCATGTTGGGATGGGTTTTAAAAATTGACAAAAAATGCTTAGAGATTTAAAATTTCACAGTTGAGAAATTATGGGCAGGTCAGAAAGTAGGGAGGGTCTGACAATTATTTAATAACAGTGTATGTTGAAATTTAAAAGGTTAAAGCTTTATGACAATTAAAATACAAATGGTCAACATCACATGTCAATAAACAAAGTAAATATCGTTACATCAGACTCAGTAACTTAAATGAATTTAAATAAATTGCAGAAGCTGTTTAAATCCCGTGGGTTTACCAGTGATACTGTATCCTCTTGAAACAGTGCAGAAGGGTTCATTTACAAGTTGAACAGACATTTTCACTGATAAAGTCCTGTAATGGAGTTGTTTATATTACAGTTAATGGTCAGTTGCCAAGTTTGTTATGATAGCTCCAAGTTCCAGTTGGGATCTGGGGGGCATTGAGCAAAGCACTGTACAAATCCATACAATAAGAGGGTCAGTGCCCCAAGTTTACAATCCAGAGTCTGAAATTTGTATGTTAAGTTACTCCTGGGGGAATTCTGTGCCAAAAATCTAAATTCTGTGCACAATATTTTAATAATCTGCATATCTTATCTGTCAAAATAATACAATATAATCTTACTGGTTTCAGTTACTTTGGTTATTTATTTCAAAATACCTGTCCGCAAGTATCTCTGTTACAATACAGAAAACAAAAAAGATTCAGGAAATGTTTTTTGACAAATAGATTGCTTACTAGGCTTATTAATACAGAACTTTGCATAATAATTCATTTAAACTACAATACAGAAACGTATTTCCCACACCCCTTACCTGCACCCCTCAGAAGCAGTGCAAGGGCCTTTGCTTGGGGGAGTCAGGAATAACGGAGGAGCTGAGCAGAGGGAAGTAATTACTGGGAAGGAGCCTCGGAGTGAACCTGGAGGATTGTTGGGTGTGAGTGGGAGAAGTATGGAATGTTTTTTGGGAGGAGGGAGGATTGTTAGGGAGTTGGAGAGCCTCCCCAATGCAGACTCTGCCTGACCCCTAGCCTCTCCCATTCAGTCAGGCACATCTGCCCCTGTCCCTGTGTGTATCTGTGGCCTCCACTCGGCTCCCTCCTGTCCCCATGTGTCACTGCACCCTTGTCCCCCGCATCCCTATGTGTCCCTGCACCACCACTCAGCTACCCACTTGATCCCATGTGACCCTGCACCCACCACTTCCATTAAGCTCCTGGCTCAATGCTGTCACCCCAGTAGTTCCTGTTTCCCCACTCCAATGTGTCTCCTCCAACCCTTCTGATCTGCAGTCAATGTGATCCGCAGGAGCTCCAGGTGCCCTACAGTCTTTGTCGTCGTCGTCCCCCCCGCCCCCAATATCCCATGCCTCTTCACCTGGTCCCATGGGCAGGGGCCTATGAGGAAAGCATCCTCTCTGGGACTGACTGCTCTGGCCCTGAGCCGGCTACTCTCTCTTTTGGTGCTACAGCAGCCACTGGTGGGTGTAATTGCAGTGCCTCCTCAGCAATATGTAGTATTCTGCAAGGGGGAAAAATCTATGGGAGACATGAATTCTGTGCATGCACAGTGACACAGAATTCCCCCAGAAGTATTAAGTGCACAAAATAAAAAAATCACAGCTATACTATGGTGTTTCTGCCAGTGACATAGGGTAAGCACAAAGCAGTGGCTTGGAAATAGCATAACTAGAATTCCCATTTCATAGGGTCTGGTGCAGTTTGGGAAAACCAGGAAGACCGTTGAAAAGTAGGATGTTCCATAAAATGTGTAATCCTTGGATGGCGTAAAGCTTCACCGCATAGTTCACTAAAACAGGTCTGCATGATCTTTGAGAATGTATGTGTTGATTGTCTTATTTTTCCCAGCAAAGGCGATATGTACAAGAGTATGCAAACATAGTATATTTTTTAGAAATTAGTTATGTTTATCCCTAAATCTCTTATATAGAAATTTTATGAAGTATTTAATAATGTTGAATTGATAGGTGACAAGAAATCTGATTTAAAAATATTTTTTTCTTGACCAATTGTAGCTGGAAACCTGTTGTTTGGACGCTGAACTATGACATCATGGCAAGATTTCACAGAAGAACATGCATTATTTTGTTGCTTTTTATTTTATTCATTTGCTCCATGATGATGGCTTTGAAGACTCTAAGACCTGACAGAGCTGGTTTTGGGGATCCATTTGGACTTGGTCTCTTACCGGAACTTCAACAACGGACAACATTCTTAGAAAATAAACACAGTCCTCTAACTGCTGCCAATGGTGATAGTGTAACGCACACCAATAATTTGCACAGTATTGCATTGAATAGCATTAAAACATCTATGGCCTCTGTAAGAAAGTTGGAAGAGGAATTGCCTTCCCCTAATTATAACTTTCATGTGTTTTACTACAGCTGGTTTGGGAATCCACAGTATGATGGTAAATATATTCACTGGAACCATCCACTGGTGCCACATTGGGATTCCAAAATTGCCATCAATTACCCGAAGGGAAGACACAATCCTCCAGATGATATTGCGTCCAGTTTTTACCCTGAACTTGGAACATACAGCTCTAAAGACCCTTCTGTCATAGAAGCCCACATGCAACAAATGCGTTCAGCCTCTGTTGGTAATAAATGTCTGTTTATTTTTGGCATAGTAGTCATTTGTTTGACTTCAGATATTTGAGTAAACAGAACTGTTCACCTTTGTTTTTCCTACATATTGAAATGTAAGGGAACTTTGGCATTTTCTTTTTGTGTGCACAGGAGATTTGTGTCAATGATTCCTTCATGGAAACTTCTGGTTTTAACAAGTTACTTTGTACTTCAGGTTCAATCCCTAACTTAGTTTCTGGTCTTCCAAGCTGCTTCATACAAATGGACCTGTTCAGAGCAGATGCAAGATTGGGGACTATATCTATAGCTGTTTAGATGAAGGAATTTTATATGATTTGTTTACTTGTTTAACAGTACTCTGTGTAGTGTATAAAATACAGATATAGGCATTTTTGTAGTGGATATGATGTCTCTCAAGTAGAGAAGATCAGTCCTAGATGTTTCTGTAATGGTTCTCAGGCAATCTAGGACCACGTGTCACCTTATTACCCTCTACCTCTGTCGAGAGGAAGACTTGCTTATGTTTACCTGGGTGTCAGCTCCCTCACACCTCTAGCCTGTTAGCCACCCAAACAGTCTCCTCCAGACTTGTCCTTACTTTTCCTAGTTTAACAATAGGTGCATCCTAGACCACACCTTTGAAGCAGCCCCTTATCCACTGAGTACTTACAGAAATCCTAGGTTTGCTGCCCACAAGGAGATAGTGTACACACCAGCTTGTGTGATCCTACTCAGGATCAGTACCTTTGTTAATATCACAGCACTGAGTTACATTTATAATGAAAACAACATAAGTTTATTATCAAATGTTCAAATGATAATGACTAAAGATAATGGAAACATAAGGTTACATATAAAACAATTATAACCCACTTTCTAGAGACTAAATTTAATATACTAACCTCCAGTCTAAACAAGTTTCTCACACCTAAAGCTTCTTGCAGAGTCTTCCACCAAGGTAGAAATAAATGTAACTGGTTTCATAAATGTAACTGCGTTGTCTGTTTACTTCCTAGGCGCAAGATAAAGCAGTGTCTTTTTGCTTTCTTATATCCCCCAAAGTTCTTTGTCCACCGACAGCATGCTGCCTCCCTGTTGATTTTAGATTCCCCATTGCCTTTGTAAATGACTCTCCATTGCGTTACGTTACAGTGCTTAATTTACATGCCGGAGGGACAGGTGAATAGACATCCTTTGACAGAAAACTCCATTTATCAACTCTGCCTCAACACAGATTTTAAAACATATATACATATACAGTCCTTACATAGTATCTATCCAGAAGTTTCACAACAATATTATTGACCAAAATGATTGATCCTGGCTTTCATTTATGATTTCACATGATGTTCTTTGGTGAACCAGAATGTATGTACCAGGATCAGTGTATTCTTGTAATCCCATTTCTAGTTGGCATCGAAGGGTTTCTGAGTCACAGTTTCAGAGGCTGGTTCAAGAAGTCCCATAATAGACAATTATGAAATAACCTATCCACAGAGGAAAATTCTAGCCAACCACTAACACCTAATAATTGTTTTATGCCCTGAATTGTGAGGGATTGTATCCCTTGTACAATTCCTTCCTCCTGTACTTTGTAACTATGGATATTCTTACTATCCATATACATGTCCAATGCTTCTTTGAAACCTGTTAAGCTCTTGACAACATTAATACCTGGTAGAATGGGTTGTACTGTAGGTTAATTATTTAAAAAACAAAAATAACTTATACACCAGTATTACCTTTTTATCTCTTAAATTTAAAATTTATTAATGAGTTTCATTTTGTCCCCAGTTTTATATTAAATGAGGGAGAACATAAATAGGAGCACTCAGCGTAACTTTTCTATGCCATTCTTTATTTTATATATCTGTATTATAGCCCTTCTTATTTATTCTGTAAACTAGGCAGTCATAATCTTTTCTGTTTTTCCTCTTTTGGATTTCTTTTTATGCTTCTAATTATTTTATCATTTACATCTGGAACCCTTCTGTTTCTATAAATATATTATTTGACCAGATCACAGTATTCAAGGTGAAAACTTCCTGTCAATTGGTATAATGCCACTATAATATGTTCATTAATATTGTCTATCCCAGTCTTCTTACTTCCTAACATTGTTAGCTTTTTTGACCATGGCTACATATTGAACAAAGATTGCTATGTTCATACTAGTGACATTTTTGTTTTTTAAGAAACTTAAATTTCCTCTTGTTACTAATACTGGGACAGCTCCATTGGTGATGGCAACAGTGGGAGTACTGGTGTGGGCAGGTTACTGCTGGTATTGTAAGCACAGCGGTGTTTTCTCTCACTCTGGCAAAGTGATTTAAACACTGGCAACAATTATCATCTTGTTTACAGTTTTATAAGGTATAATAATCCTTTAAGATTCAGGCGATAATCTTTACCTCCAGTAAAGCTGAATTGGTGGAGAACGTTAGGAAGAAATGTCTGGTGTAGACAAGAGTCTTGGCAAAAAGAAGAATGCACCAAGTAATTACAGTTGGTTTAGGACTCAGTAGTGTGTGAATAGTTTAAATTATTTCTTTCAGTGTACATTGCTGATGCACCTATATAAGATTCCTCTGAATTTTCTCTTGGTTCTGTCTAGTCGTGACTATCTCAAATAATTTCATTTGATTTCAGAGTTCACTTGCTTTTGTGGATCATTGATTGCTACAATAAACATCAGTCCTTGTATGGGACTATACAAGGACTGATGTTTGGGGTATTGTTCACCTTTTCCTGTCCTGCAGAATTGACCATTATCCCCATTATTTATCTCTTAAACAGTTTCTAATCCATCACAGTACTTTACATCTGGCCTTCGTTTTCTTACTAGCCTTTTATGTGGGCTTTTACGCTTTCAAACAGACTTAATTAAATAAATTGGTTTTAACCAGTTCTGTTATCCCCTAATGTGGTGTTATGGTCAAGGAATTCTAGAAGATGGGAGAGGCAGAATTTCCTTTACAGGGTTTGTCCCTATCACATTGTTCTAGATATTTTATAACTCTTTATTTCAGTGAATTTATCTGGCTCTGAAGAGTATCTCATAGTTTGTAGTTCATGGGTATGCCTAATAGGTGCAACTTTTGCTGTCCTCCATTAGTGTCTGATTTTAATGAGATTGAGCTGCTAACAACAATATTCAGTCACTTGAACCTTAAATTCTTTCAGATATCTGGAATGAATACCAGGTTCTAGTGACTTGCTGCGATTTACTTTTTTAGTTTGTTCCTCCCTTTGCCACTTCAGTCTCTAAGAGTGCTTCATCTTTTTTTGCCTGTGAAGAGATCTATAGTAAGTATCTTCTTAACAACCTCTGGGGTGAAGACTGATACAAAAATATAAATCAGAGCAGCGCAGAAAGCTATCTTCTTCCTCAGTTGTTCCTTATGTGTCTTAATGTGCAGCACAACCACTGATTCTTTGCAGACTTCCTGTTCCAGGTGTATTTTGAGAACTTACCATTCTTATATGCTTATCTATGTGCTGTGCCCTTTTACTTCTCATATTTATCCTTTTCTCTTGGCTTAACTTGAGCTGAATTTCTCTTATTTCTATAATGTGGCCATTGAACCATACTGGATTTATTTTGTTTTCTATTTCTTCCTTTTCTTTATTTAACAGCATGCATATGTCTTATGACAGAATTACTGTATACTCATTATCCTGCATGATTTTCTCAACCATGTCCCAACTTGATATTTGACCAGTTTATGTGCAAGTAGATGATGCACATTGCATTATTCCTATTCTATTAGATTTTGTTGCTGGTTTAATCTCCTAAATGTCATGCACTCATATATCATTTTCTGAGCTTGGAGGTTGGTAGTATGTTCCTACTTGTATTTTTATGTTGGGGGTTAGTTTCCATACATATTCTTCTGTAAAGTCCTCTTCGCTCAAAATTGTATCTCATTAGAGTGTATGGAACCTTTTAGGTATAGTACCTATTCTCCCAGTTCTGTGAACTAATGTCATTCATGTATACTTACTTTAATACCTGGCTGTAAATCCCATCAATTGTTGTTGTTCCACTGCATTTCAGAAATATATATTATTTTAAAGTTGTGTTCCAGGGCAAGTCTTTTTTGGCGAATGTATTTTGTCTCAGCTTCTCTGACACTTTTTTTATTTTTGACAATATGCATATTAGATGTACTTTTTTAAGTAACATGGTGGTATTTTTCTTGAATGTACAAATAGTAAGTTCTTTGGGGAAGGTATATTCCTTTGACTTATTTTCATATTTGGCAACTAGTGCCATATTTCTCTGTCAATTAAAAATATAGGGCATTTTTCCTGAGCCTTATAACTCAGGAATAATTTCATTAACTTTTTTTTTTTTTTTTTAAGGATTCTGTGCCATGATTGTTGGTTTTTCATTGGGAAGCAAGAGCTAGAAAAATCTGAAAGTGTAGTCTTTTAAGTGTTTAGTACAGTTGGATGGACAAGACGGGAAAAGGAGATTGCTGTTGCATTGGGGTCTGAAATTGAATTGTTTCAAGACAGTGCTACTGACAGTCCTGTTGTGGACTTGTTCAGTATACATATGCTATGTATTTTTCTCCGGGGGAAGTCCTGGACTACTGGCAATCTTACTATACTGTCATCTTCAATTTGACTTATTTCTTAAGGAATCTGTCTAAAGTCTAAAAGTTGTTCGTTTGTTGTTGAAAAAGATGGCTCTGCAGATGGACCAGAAAACATTACTCTGCTAGATTCTTGTGGGAATTTTCTAGGTCATCATCTGATAATTTCTTGATATACTCATCATAGATTTTTATTTAAACTTTAGCCTGGATACCAGTAGTCAGTGATTTATACAGAACTATGCATAACCCATGCATTAACTGAGTCTTATAATTGTGACAACTTATTTGTCATGTTATCAGGAGATAGTGGGCCTGATCTAATCCCATTATGCTCTGGAAACTTTGCTATTGTCGTTAATGGAAACAGAATGAAATGATCCAGTGACTATATGTCAATGTTAGCGTTTTCCAGTGGAACTAAAATTTTACTTGCATTTCCATAAAATACACAATATTATTAAATGTTTTTCAAACATTCAGGAAAGGAAAAAATCTTACTGAAAAGACTCTTGTGCCAAATCAATTTATGGATGGTTTTCTGTAAGTATGTAATTGTTGTTTTCAGATCTTTATTGTCTATGGACCATACGAGTTTTATGGTCCACTGGCTATGTCTACAAAGTTAGGCCTGTGTGCCATCCTTTGTCTTGATCTAAAGGCAACCTGTGACAGCCCATCAATAAGAATATTGTGCAGAGATCATGGGTAGTATAACCTTTATGTAGTAACTAAGGCTTTTAGTTTGTAAATATACTGTTGAATTTAACATCACTCAGAGGGATGGGGGGGAATTGTACGAGGCACTTATTTTTTGGCTATTTCTGTACCTTGCTTATTTAACTGTCTGCATACAATTATAACATTTGTGTGCTCATCTGCAGTAATTGCTTGGGCAAATTAGGTGTGTAGCTGCATATATCTAAGTTATTTGAAATCCTTGCCCTTCACTTGTTCCATAAAAAAAAATATTTTTCAAACCATGCTTTTATATTGTTCCTGGCTGCAAGAAGTATTTACATATATTTTGTATCAAATGCCAGTTTTACTCAGAAATGGCCGTTATTTAGTTAGCTGTATAAACTATGTTGTACATTAACATGAATATTTATATGTTTCATGTGCACACTTCTGTTTGTTTAAATTTTAGTAGGCATAATGTTGTTTTTGGTGGCATAACTCAAGCTCATGTTTTATATCTTAGGTGTCATAGCCCTTTCTTGGTACCCACCTGGTATGGCTGATGAAAATGGGGAACCTGGTGAAGATTTGGTGCCTGTTATTTTGAATAATGCACATAAATACAATCTAAAGGTATAGTACTTTTAAAGTGTTCATATTCAATACATCTCTAGATCAAATGTAGATATACATTTGTGTTCATTAACTAGATAATTTGTACTCTTTTAACAGTTGTATGTATTTTGGCTGCCATTAGGTTAACACAACAAAGGGCCTGGGTTTCCTCTAGAAATAAGAGGGACTTAGCTGTATCCCTATGGGATGGGGCCAATAGTGCAGCAGCAATTTGGAATATTTATAGAAACCAAGAATATGAAGAGAAATCGGGGCAATTGGAAAAAGCCACTGGCCTTATAACTGGAGCACAACTAACCCAGGTTCAGGCTGGAGTGGGTGAATTACGTGTTATCTCCGCCCTTAGTTCGATGACCCAGAAGCTGTTAACAGAGATGGTACTGAATATCACTGAGGCTGGGAAGGCATTGCAGTGGGATCTGGATTGCTCAGAAATCCAGGATTTCCTGAATGACCAGCTGATGGCCATTCAGCGTGATCTCGAGCATCAGGCCTGGCCTACTGCCCTTACAGACACTTCAGGAGTATCATCTGATCTGTGGCCATGGAGACACACTTGGAGATATTCTGGGTGGAGATGCAAACATTTGCGGTGTTTCTTCCAAGTATACGGACCGGTTGGAGAGGTGGGTTCCCACATACCATATCCTGCCGGGTCCGTGGGGAGGATGCATGTGGACTGGGTAATTCACCAAGACATTAACTACCTGGTATGCCTAATAGATTTTTAGACAGTGTTCCCAGAATAACACCCAACATTTGGATAGGGAGAGGGAGTCAGTGGACATTCTGGCCATTAGAACCCCCACAGCTTCAGTGTGTACGTAAACTGAAGCGAGGGGAAGTTGTCACTGTTCATGGCAATGTTTGTTGGGAGGGTATGGGACAAGGAACATACCCTGACAGGACACATACTCTTCCAAGCTAATGATAGCTGTGCGCATGTTGAGGCCACCATATTACAAGATATTCATTTTAATCTCACCATTGCTGCAGGCCTGCAGATAGAATTTTTCAATCAGTCCTTAGGTTTCAGATACCCTTTAACTGGACCACCCTAATACCTGATCAATTCCAAAATTTACTTTCACTCCTACCAGAGATTCAGAAAATTTCTGAGTTACAAGGGCAACTTCATATGCTTCAAAATATATATCAAGTTGAAAAGTATGCCTTTCATACCACTTATAGAATGCCTACCTTCTGTACTAAGTATGATGTATTGTGTTTTGTGACTAAAACTGTGCAACAACCCCATTATAGTATTATTGAGGGCATGTTATTGCTTGTATTGTTGTTGTTTGGTTTAGGGTTATTATGTTGTTGTAAAGGACGTAATAATACTTTTCATGTCCATACTAACCATGCATTGTCATTGTATCCAATTAAAACCCCTAAGGTTGACGTATTTGATGCAGAGTTTGAAATACAAAATTTAATGAAAATGGAAGTTTAAAATTGACAGTTGTGCTGGAAGCACAAAAGGGGGGAGTGTAGAAGTAGATAAAGGGAATTTGGATGCAGGCCTCTGAAATGAGCAGGAGTCAGGCTAACTCTAGCTTTAATAACGCGAGATTTGTAGAAGCAGGGATAGTGCGAAGCGAGTGGAAAACAATTGTGAAAGAGGCTGTTGTGACCTTCTATTAGATAAGAATAGAATGCAGACTATAAGAGAAATGGTAAGAAAAAATAAGATATCATGAAGGAATATGTATAAACAATATGCAGTTGTTGCTTATTATTGTCTGTAATAAACAATTTGAGCAAGTATTTATATCTTTATCTGGGAGAGACCTGCCTAGCTGGGGGAAACCCTGTGTCCTAGTGCGCACTCTCTCCCTCTATGCAATTGCTTGAGATAATGACCACAAGGGCCACGTGAGGAGTAGTGCATTGGCCTGAGGGCTGCATCACTGACACCCCACCCTTTCTGCCCCTGGCCCCACCCCCACTCCACTCCTTCCATGAGGCCTCAACCCTGTCCCCTCCCTGCCCCCAGCAGGAGCAGGAGGGGTGTGGGGTATAGCGGGGGCTCAGGGCAGGGCGTTGGGGTGCAGGAGGGGTGAGAGGTGCGACAGGGGGTTGGGGTGCAGGGTGCAGGAGGGGGCTCAGGGCAGGGAGTGCAGGAGGTGTGCAGGGTGCGGCAAGGAGTGCAGGAGGGGTGAGGGGTGCAGCAGGGGGTCGGGGTGCAGCAGTGATGTGGGGTGTGGCGGGGGCTCAGGGCAGGGAGTTGGGGTGTGGGGTGCAGGCTCTGGCCCGGGGCCGCTTACCTAGAGCAGCTCCGGGGTGGATGCGGCGCGCACCGGGGCCAAGGCAGGCAGGGGCATGGTTCTGGCCGCTTCAGGGAGCGGAGTGGGGCTCACGGTGCCACGGGGTAGGCAGAGGGGTGCATGGGGGGGTGGGGGTGGCGCAGGGAGCTTGGTGGGCCACACGAAAGAACCCCCCAGGCCTCACAAATAATGTGCGAAAAGACCAATATTCAGCTTATTTTTTGATTCGGTTAATACTGGTTGAACAGTTCTCTTCAGCATTAGGAAATATAAAGAATGTAATGTATTTTTCCCTAAAGTGTTAATGGATTAAAATTTAAAATCAGGAAGTTAGCAGGGAAGATATTTGAAGTATCATTGGAATAATATTTTCTCAGTACCTATACTCAACGTCTATTCTTAGCACAGTGAATCTCATCTTCAATATTATATTTTGTAGGCATCCTGGCAATTTGAATGAGAAAATGATTAGAGTTAAAGATGATAGACTTGTCAATAAACTCAGAATCATTATGCAAAAGAAATTATTTTCAATCTAAAGAGAGAAAAACAAGGTCATATAAGGTGTGGAACTAGAAGTAGCCTTGTCAAGTATGCTTTGCCTCTGAATAGGACTGAAGTAAAAAGAAATAATAAGACAATTGACGGAAAGCTTAATAATCCTAACAATTCAGTCCAGCAGTGTGTTTCACTTTAGTTTGTGAAAAAATCTTTGTGATAGTATCACATTTCACTTGAGACTAGCTGAAAATTGGTGTCATTTGCATTCTAAGTGAAAAACTGCTTCTGAAAAACTGCCAGCATTGATTAATGTAAAACATTCTCTCTTTTAATTGGGTAGTTGAAAACAATGGAGTTTAGTTTGAAGTGAGCTGAAGTTTATAGCATAAATAATTTCATAAGCCCCAAGCCTGAAATTTAGAAGTAGCAATGATAGTATATTAGATTTAGTGCCTAGGTATTTATTGCTGTTGTTGATGAACCTATAAAACTCTAAATTAAAGGTAAAGTTCTCCCATTCCACATTTTAAAATCTAATTTCTCACTGAAAGCTCTCCTTGGAGAAATATTATCTGTAACAACTAGAATATATTGTTGCTTAGAAATAAAATATAAAACACTTTCATCAGCTGTAATCAGTTTTTGAATTGTCAATAGATAACCTTTTAATTAACTAGCTTAGAATACTCTATATAGTTGTGTATTTTAGTAATTTTTTCCAGCATGCTTATTATTTACAGTAGCTTAGAAAAGCAATCTTATATAAAACTAGTAATAAAGAATAGGTGTATAGTTTTTCTATTTTTTCATCAAATCTATGTTGTTAATATTGGCAGTCCAAAAAATAGTGAGTCTTATTGAATTAATCTTCAGGAATAGTAGTCTTGAATCAATTACACACATAGCATTGTGGAGACTTTTCACAGTCCCTCTTTCTAGAGCTCTGTTGGTGTGCCTGATACTACTTAGACAAATAACACCAAATGGATTTTATGTTCTGTAATGTTTTATAATCCATATTGCATTTATTGCATTTTCATTTTACAGGTCACTTTTCATATTGAGCCATATAAAGATCGCGATGATCGTAGTATGTACAGCAATGTGAAGTACATTGTAGACAAGTAAGTGCTTTCTAAAATGTATGTTTTTGGCATTCACATGCTCTGATAGATATTTCTCATCTATTGTGTGAACTCTTAAACTGTATATGGTATGACCTGAGCTTGAGAGAAATGAAAGGGGCTGTTTTGCTCATAACTGACAGACCTAGAACTCAAACATAAGGTATGCACATTTGAAAGTATTGGGACATGCATGTTATGTGGAGATGCAATAGACAACTACATTTAAAATTTCTTCTTCTTTTAGTAATTGCACATGTGCAGTCAACTCTTGGTTTGGAGCACCAGTACATGGCCAGCAGAAACGTTTTCCCTCAGTGATACCCATTGGGTGGCTTCTTTGGCACTGCAACAAGAGACCACCTCAGTGCCAAGTACCCTGGAGACATTTGCAGGAGCAAAAACCTGCTCTTCTTCGTGGTGTTGTCTTCTTTCTTACAGGTGTCTGGTCCTTAGGCGCCTCTGCCACTGATTCAACCTCCAGTAGTTCAGTTGCCTGCTTTCCGGACAGGTGGACCCTTGCAACTCGGTTATGATTGCATCACTGCTTTCATCGCCAGGCTCTCGACACTGGGCTCTGGCACTGACTGGATTGGCCCTGCCATCGTCAGAAGAAGGGGAATCCTCGTTGGACTCAGAGGTGGGATCTTGCTTATCACAACCCTGAAGCAGGACCCATCAGTCTCAATGGGACCTGCTATGGAAATGTGGCCAGGACAACGGGATCCTGCTCTGTATCAGTGGCCGTTTTGGAATTCTTGAAGGTTTCTCCCAGCTTCCAGGTATTCTCACCATACATGCTCTGGACTTGTCTGCGTTCACAGTGCTGCTGTGCCACTGTACCGCTTGGTGAAGACTCTACCTATGCTGACAGGAGAGCTTCTCCTGTCATTGTAGGAACTCCACCTCCCTGAAAGGTGGTAGCTTTGTTGATAGGAGAAGACCTCCCATCGACATAGCATTGTCTACACTAGGAGTTTGGCACACCCCGAGCAACATAGTTATACTGGCGTAAGTTTGTAGCATAGACCAGGGCTCAGTGCCCTCATCTAGAAGGGCTGAGTCTATGCACTAAGCAGCTCCGTCCCCAGAGTCCCAGCACTGGGCCCAGTACCAAGCATCAACAGGAGGTTCTAGAATGGGAAAACAGGCAGTAGAAGAGGTTCCACCTCTCAAGTCTTGGCTTCCTCTTCGCCCTCTCCAGACGAGGCCATTTCATCCAGCACAACTTCACCTCCTCTTGATGATAATTTGAGGTTTATCAGGAGTTATTAGAGTAGATATACAGCAGATAAAGACTTTATGGCAGACTCCAACCTTTTTGCCGCCCACCTCTTAAAGGGCAGAAAGAAAGTAATATGTACCCTCCCAAGGGTTTACCTTTATATTCATCCACCTCTGGGCTCATTAGTTGTTGCAGTGGCTAATGAGAGAGAATGACAGGAATACCAGGCTTCCATCCCCAAATCAAAAGGTGCTAGGAGCTAGACTTATTCAGCAGAAAGATTTATTCAACGGAAGCTTGCAGCTGCATATCCCCAACCAACCGTCTCTGTTAGGACAATATGATTTTAATTTGTAGGGTTCCATGGAAAAGTTCAAGGAGCTGTGTCTGGAGAATGCTGGGCAGGAGTTCTCTTCCCTGGTCAATGAGGGCATAGTGGTCGTCAGAACTTCACTGCAGGCGGGATTGGACTCAGCAGCTAGAACCATGGCTTCCGCAGTGGCCACGTATAGATCATTCTGGCTGCAGTCTTCTGGTCTTCCCTCTGAAGTCCAGAGTACTATCCAGGATTTGCTGTTCAGTGGTCCTTCTCTAGTCTCAGACCAGAGAAACCGCAAACTCCATGGAGTTAGAGACTCGAGAGCTACCCTGAAGTCCTTTGCTGTGTACACATCTCTCCCGGTCAGGAAGCACGGTCAGCCACAGCAGACACCCTGCTTCTCCTCCTCAACAGGAGATATCAAAAAGATTCAGGGGTTATATGTGTAGGTCTCCCCATCCTGCTGCTTTGGCTCCAGCTCTGGGCCCCTCAAGACACCCCGGAACCACAAAGCAGGCATTTTCATGGACTAGTCAAGGTTGACATACTAGTCTCTCTCTCTCTCCAGACCTGAACCTCCTTTGTAAACAATCTTTCCCACTTCGGCTGTGCTTTGTCCCAGATTACTTTGTAGCAATGGTCCCTTGAGCACTGTGGAAGTGTGATATACTCTCTGTGTGCTTGCAGACCAAGTGCCAGCTCTTGCTAAGGCTGTAGGCATCAGCTAAACACTAACAAATTCATAGCTGGAAACCAAACCAGCTCACCTGTATGTTAGTACTGTTCATGATAGGTATTACTTATAAGCATTCCATAAAGTCTAGACACTAAACACATACTTATAAGTTGCTGCATGCATTAATTTCACTTGTAGGTTCCATAATAGATGCCTTTTACTGACATGGGGAGGCAGGCTCCTCTGTGATTTCTCACCAGTCCCACTCATTCATAGACTATTGCAAAAGTTAAGACAGGATCAGGCCAGAGTCATGCTTACAGCCCCAGCATGGATCCATCAGCATTGGTTCTCCATTCTCCTGGTGCTGTCAATGAAACCTCCAGTTTCACTTCCATTAGACTCAGATCTAATCTCCTAGGATCACGGGTGCCTAGTCCACCTGAGCCTACAGTCCCTTCACTTAACTGCATGGATGCTCCATAAGGTAAATGCTAGAGAGCAGGCTTGCTTGAAGGATGTTCAGGTGGTCCTGCTAAATAGCAGAAAGTCTCTACAAGAGCTATTTACCTCGCTAAGTTGTGGGGTTTCTCTATCTGGTCTCACCAGTATGGTGTATCACTGACCAGCTTCAGTTCAACATATTCTGGACTACTTACACCAAGATTTGGCAGTTTGTTCCATCAAAATATCTCTGACTGTTAGCTCATCGTTCCCTTCTGAAGTGGACAATTGCTCTATTTTCTCCAGTGACGTGGCCCTAAAGTTTTTTAAAGACTTAATCAAATTATACCCTCGAGTGCAAGACTCTATTCCCCCAGAGGATCTAAACTTATGCGTTCTCCCACTCACCTCCCAATCTGAATCATTGGCTACCTGCTCACTGCTGCATCTATCAATAAAGGTAGCATCTTTGGTGGCTATTTTCTTGGTTAGAAGAGTAGGGGAGCTGCGGGCAGTAATATCAAGGCCTTTATATACAATCTTTAAGGACAAGGGTTTACTTGCATCCTCATCCGAAGTTCATCAGGTGGTTTCCTCTTTCCACATCAACTGGCCAATTTTTTTGCTTGTGTTCTACCCAGAAACATATACGGTCAGGGAGGAAGAGTGTTTGCATACCTTGGATGTCAGAAAAGGCTTGTCCTTTCACCTGGACAGAACCAGTTAATTTTGTAAATCTTCCCAGCTGTTCGTAGCAGTGGCAGACAGAGAAAGAGGTCAGTCAGTCTCCTCCATCCAGAGAATGTATTCCTGGATTGCATCCTGCATATGCATGTACTATGACTTGGCTAATGTCGCTACACCTGACAGAGTCGCAGCTCATTTGATGAAATCACAGTCAGCCTCGGCAGACTTTCTGGCACAAGTTCCCATTGCAGACCTTTGTAGAGTGTCAGCCTGGTCCTCAGTCCACACGTTTGCTTCCCACTGTACTGTAGCTCAAGACTCCAGAGATGATGTAAGAGTGGGATGAGTTGCTCTCCAATCTTTATTGAAATAGACTCTGATCCCGTCTCCTGTTTTACAGTTTGAGAGTCATCAAGAGCGGAATGCACACGTGCAGTTATTAACTTGTTCCGTAACTACTGTTCTTTGAGATGTGTTGCATACAGCCATTCCATGATCTGCCCTCCTACCCTTCTTCATCAGAGTTATGGCAAGAGGGAACTGAGGGAGGCTAGAGACGACTCTGCCTTCTTTACCTGCATGCAGGTGGAGCTTGAGCCACCCCAACGGGTGCTGCTGAGGGGAGAAGTTTCTGATCGGTGTGCCCAGTGCACAGCAATGCCAAGAGTGGAATGGACCTGTGCAACACATCTCGAAGACCAACAGTTATGGAACCAGGTTAGTTACCAATTTTTTTCACACGCTTCATGAAACCTCAGACTGACGTTTCTAACTGCTTTTATTTAAACTCTCAGACACTTATATTTTTTTATTTAAAAAAAATCAACAACTTTGTAGGCTGACAGCTAAACTTCTAACGGGCTAACCCATAATATCCTTAAATTCAATTCAGCCTTAAAGTCAGAGAGGTTAGACAGCTACTAGTTTTTATTTTATTGCTGCCACTTAGAGTATCTTCCATAATGATTCAGCAAATTAATGTTTTGCCTTTGAGAGGAAAGCGATACCTACTTGTAGGACTTGACACTAATAATTAAGTTATGCTGTAGATTATCTCCTTGCTGTAGGTACATAAGTTTCCAGCATATGTATGATTAAAATATATATTTGCCACATTACTGAATTAAATTAATCTTGAACATAAAGTTTTTTAAAATTCATAAATTCCTCAGTTCAGTATGTGAAAGATTCTCTCCCAACTGGCATCATATTATGAATATTTACCATATTCTTTGCTTTATAGATATGGAGGCCATCCAGCTTTTTACCGGCATAAGACCAGCACAGGCAGAACTCTCCCCATGTTTTATGTTTATGATTCTTATGTAACGATCCCTGAAATATGGGCAAATCTATTAACTGTTTCTGGATCCCAGAGCATTCGCAATACACCGTATGATGGATTATTTATTGCACTTCTAGTGGAAGAAAAACATAAGCATGAAATCCACAGAAGTGGTTTTGATGGAATTTATACATACTTTGCCACCAATGGTTTTTCTTATGGCTCATCTCATCACAATTGGCCAAGTCTAAAAGCCTTTTGTGACAGCAGCAACTTAATGTTCATTCCAAGTGTGGGACCAGGATACATTGACACCAACATCCGACCGTGGAATAACCACAACACCCGCAACCGTGTTAATGGGAAGTATTATGAGACTGCCTTCAGTGCAGCACTTTTGGTGCGATCAGAAATTATTTCCATCACCTCTTTCAATGAATGGCATGAAGGGACTCAGATTGAAAAAGCTATTCCCAAGAAAACTGGACAGGTAACTTACCTGGATTACAAGCCTCATAAACCAACTATATATCTGGAGCTCACTCGCAAGTGGTCTGAGAAATACAGTAAGGAAAAAGAACAATGGCTTATGTGAGGTGCTGCCTCCCTTGTTTGTAAATACATTCAGTCCATCTCAGAGTTGGAAATGACACTGGGAATTCTAATTCAGCCAATCAAGATGTCTTTTATTATGAATATACTTTAAAAAAAAAAAAACCTTTGAATGTAGTATGCACTGTTACTGTACCTGTTAGATTAACTTTGACTCCTTTTAGGGGATAAAACAATAGTGAGCAATATTGGCATCTCTAGCCTATTGTAATTGGAGAATATTTTGTGAAATGCTAGATGCTTTTTATTCATAATCTGTATGTAAAGCTTACAGAAACTCTATCTGGAATAATTCAGAGGTGACTCAAGTAGAGTGAGACAGAATTTAGAATATTTACATTTATTACTTTTAGCTATATAGCTGTGTTTCAGAGTTGAATACTCCTGAGATTAGAATTTTGTCTCAATAGTTCCTCAGAGGATAAATATTTGTGGTGCATGAAATAACACACCAATTGTTATATCATTTGTACACCTTGTAGCAGGCAGAGAGTTTACTTTAACATTTGACTTGTCTGTGGTACAAACATCAAGAATAGCGTGAAATTGTTCTGAAATTTAGAGCTTTTAAAGCTTTTGGTTTCAAAAATTGATGAAAGGTTATTTAACTCCAGATTAATCTTGTATTTGGATTTTGCATTCTGTATTTTTTGTAACTATGGAGTGTCAGCAAAATGCATTGATATCGTCTAACTAGATTAAAATTAAAGAAGGAATAATAATAACTAAAATGAGGGTGGAAAGTATATGAGCAAAGAAATTGCTCAAAATAAGAAAAATCTGTTTCTTAAATGAGATTTTCTTTAATGTTTACCAGGGATAGACTTTTTTATTACTTATCCAGACCTAGATCCAGTGTTTGGAAAAAGTTGAAAAGGTTACAAGTCACATAAATATTTTCTAGTCCTACAATTGATTTATTTTCTAGAGCAGTCTTCGTTGCATGATTTTAGTAGCACAGTCTTCAGCCACTAGAATGAATTTGTCTGTTACCATTTGAAATCTTAATTTTCAAGTTTTCAGACAGTTCGTTGATTTCCTGCAGTACTAAAGATAGCAGCTACCAAAATCATGTCAGAATTCAGGTGAGGAGAAAATAAAGCAAGATAGTAATTGAGTGATGTTCTTATTACATTTCATAACGTGCCATTGCTAGAAATGAGTGCTTAATACTGTTTGAAAGCTGAGATTCTCAGGTTTCAAATGTTATAAATCATTCATTTGTAGTCCTGGTTGTTTCTGAGACACCACTCAACAATGGTCTCTGTCTAGCAATGCTTTTTTGGCACTTACCCAGAACTGAATAGAGCAAATCCCCAAACTTGGACCACTATGGGTTTGACTATTTGGTTTTATAGTTGTGGTGAATTTGAGAGTACTTTGGCAAGTATTTAATCTGTAATATAGTATAATTGTTTTTTTATTTTATTTATTTTTACTTACTTTAGGCCTTGATCCTGCATTGTGATTCACCTGTAAACTGCCCATTGGAGTCCCATTGACTTAATAGAGTTTTGTGCAGGCACAGTAATCTGCCCATGCAGTCGCAATGCAGGATTGAAAAAGTGAAACTGTTTGTTTGTTTGTTTGTTTTTTTTTTTCTGAAACATGTTTAAATTTTAATGACATGGTATTGCTGATATTTGTTAGTGACCTCTTAATGTGAAAGGAGGATGGGTTTCTCTGAAACTTGTCTCCGTAGCTTAAAGACAGTTTTCACCAAATTTATGCAGGGAAACTGTCTGAAATTCTTTAACTGTTTTATACATCCAGGATGGCAAATTGTATGTAAGGTTTCTCTTCAAATTATTTAAATGGTTCTATTAGTAAGCCCCCAAACATCATAGGCATGGAAATTCCAACTTATTTTTAACTATCATAGGGCTAGTATACTAAGATGAACATCTAGGACCATATTCTCAGCTACAGCCAAGGAGTGAGGGGTGTAGCTTCAAAAGGGGCTGCAGAGGAGCCATTTGTGGTTCCCAATGGTGGGATCAGTTCTGCTCTTGTTGGGTCCCTAGTGTAGTTTAGAGCAGCCTCAAGAGTGTGTGTGCGCGTGTACATTTGTGTGTGTATGTATGTACGTACGTAAATAAAAGGAGGCGGGGGGGGGAAGAAAATAGAGCATTGCCCTGCATCTTGTGTAGTCACTTATACCAGGGCAGAGTGAGTGTAAAATTCTACTAAATCATAACAAATACCCTGGTGTGACTACACAAAATACAGAATAGAGAGAATCTGAACCAAAGTGTGGTAAGTAATCATCTTGGATCCTATCCTGCGTTCCATGCATACCCATTGAAGATAAATTTGGGTATGCAAGGAATGCAGGATTGTTTCCCTTTTGTGTATTGAGAAGTGAGGAGTAGCTTGGCACCTTCAGCATGCCTGAGAAATGCCTATCTCTTGTCTACACTAGGAGCACTACAGTAATGGAGCAGTGTCACTGCAGTGCGTCTGGTGATGACACTCTATGCTGACGGGAGAGAGCTCTCCTCTCAGCATAAGAAAACCACTTCTGCAAGAAGGTCTCCTGCCAACATAGCGCTGTCCACATAGCGCTTATGTCGTTGTAACTTATATCGCTCAGAGGGGTGGTTTATTCGCACACCTGAGCAACAGAAGTTATGCCAACATAAGCTGTAGTGTAGACATAGCCCAATATGTAGTCTGGGATGTTACAGTGCACCTTCAATGCTGTTGTTTTCTGTTAAATGGTATCTTCTAAATATTTTGCACTTTCAGACTTCATTTCTAAGGATCTCAAAATGCTTTTTCAAAGTAGGTAAGTAGTATTTTTAGTTTTCAGATGGATAAACTGAGCTATAGATGATTTAGTGACTTACCACAGTGAATCAGTGACAGTGTAGGACATAGAGCAGGTATTGATCCCCATTCTAACCATTCGCACACAGCCTCTTAAGGAAACTAATGTATGCACTTTTAGTATCAGTTCCTTAAATAACTATACCTATTTGTTTGTTTTAAATTTGTTACTTTTTCTTTAAAGTATTTACAAGCCTGGGAGTGCACAATTCCTTCAGTTATTTCCTCATTTCTAGCTTTCCCTCTCTCAGCAACTTAAAGGGATGCTCATTCTTCCTCCTACGTGAACTGGGAAAGGCTAGGTGTAGGTAATTGTTTGCCATAGTATTCATAATAGATAATACTGCATTAATGGTAATTAGGCAAAAATAAAAACTATAAATGATTATTAAAGGCACTGACTTGCTATTATACCTGTGCTCTATAGCAATGCTTAAAATCACTGGTGACATACTACTGAGCAATCATGACTGGGGAAAGGAGTGATGACAATACGCAGGAAATGCTCTCCAAGGCCAAGTAGCAATGTTTCTAAGGCCAGATAATTCACTTATAAAAGTGTGGGAAGGCCCTATTAATTCAATTGTAGACTTCAGTTTCTGACAGGCCCAAGTAAGTTTTCGAAATATGTATTTATTTCCATGGACTATATCTAAACTGAAGCGTAGTCCATCCCATGTACTCTCAGAACCCTTGTCTATATTGCACAGATTTGAAAAAGTTGCTTTGCCTTTTTTTCCAAGTAAAAGAGCATGTCCATCTATTTTGCACATACTGTTAACCCCTTATGGCTGTCGTCTTGTGAATGCACAGCTTCAATCTTGGATCAGCTTTATTTGTAGAATTCACTTTGTCTTGTGGTGCCAATATTCTGTCACAGACTTAAGAAGCTTTTGGAACAGAAGAGTCCTTAGTAAGTGTCTTTCACCATGAAATTCTGTACACACTGTGTACGTAGTATATACTTGCATATTACATACATTTTGATAGTCTTTTGCATGGGTTTTTCAGGTGCCCTTTATAATGTTTTACAGGAAAATATATTGTACATAGTGTTTTTGTTGCTGGTGATAGGAAATAGAGATTAGTTCAACACCTTTTTATGCACTTGGACAAGTAAATTAATTTTTGGTGGTCTAAGTTTTTGCAAAACTTATGTACTTAATAAAGGAGAGATATAATTTGATTTTAAAAAATCCTACATATATTCTATTTAAGATGAGGTAGAAATCTCTGGCAAACTGTTCTAGATACTGTAAGTATTAGCTGCAAAGAAGTTCTAACTTTCTACTATAATCTATATTAAACAATTCAGTAAACCCTCACAATCTTTTATTCCTTTCTTTTTGTGAACCTCCTCAAACTATTGTCATAGTCTTACTTCTGTCCAGATTTAAATCTTAAGTCTGTTTTTAAAGTAACTTCATTTCTAAGAATTCCTGTATAGTTCCAATGTAACCAACTTGTTACAATATTTTGTAAGAGAATGTCCTTATTATATGTATTTTATAAACAAAGCATGAATTTTACAAATTTTAGTTACACTTCAGGTGTTTTGTTTTCCTACCTGGCTGTAGAAATGTATTACTAATGTGACCTGATTCTGTCACCCTGTCCAGGGTACTACTCAATGTATGAGATTTGTGGCGTAATCTAGCTCATAGCAAATCATTTGAGTACACCGTGTTTTCATTTATAATCATGTTTACAAAAAACTAGTTGCTTAAATGTTGATGAACAATGACTGTGCGCCCAAAATGCCATAGAGTGTATGATAGTAGCAATCTCTAAGCAGTAACAGTTTAGAAAGTGAATTTTCTATCACTTATGACCTTAGAATTGAGGTCTCTTATGTGAGCCAATGCAATATCTAACATGGCATATTGGTTCTTTCTATGAACTGTCTGCTGCTTTAATTTGTATGTAAAGGAGATTGGTTCACCAAAATTTGCCCTGTGCTAATCAGTTTCTGCTTTGTGAGCCAGTGCGATGTCTAATGAAAGACAGAAAAAGTGAATAGTGATGCAGGACTTCTCATAGTACAAAACCATGAAAAATATTGGGTCTGATTCTTATGTTTTTAAATAGGCAAAACTTCCACTGAAGTTGCATTTAATCCAGTAACAGGCTTTCTCGATAGTGCACAACTCATAAAAATACTCAGATGCCTTTGAAAAAATTACACAGGCAGTACTGCTATGTTTAACCAAAAGATGAAAACTGTAGGATTTAGGTTTGCATTTTAAAGTGGTAAAAGGAGGAGACTCATATCCATATATATGTTGAACTAATCTCTATTTCCTATCACCAGCAACAAAAACTATATATATATATATATATATATATATATATATATAAAAATCTAAAGAAAAGCATAATAGCTGTAATCACCCAGTCTTAAGGCAGAAATGGTTTATGCCTGTTTTGCCTGTGGGAGAAAACTGGGATCAGGCCCAAAATCTGGATGTGAAACTCTCAAGATGCATTGTCCTATTCCAGTTGAAAAGCAACCAAAATATAAATGCACCACTTGCATTAGTTATTGAGTGGAAATCTACCTGTAAATAACCCATGCTTGGCAAATATCCTGTTTAGATATTTATATATCAGATATTTACTACTCACTATAGTGAAATAGATGTATTCTAGTAAGAAACTACTGGGTTAGAAATGTAATATACGCATTTGTTACTACATGTTTCTAGATATAGTCTAAGGTATTTTGAAGCCTAGAATAGTTTCATTCTTGTTGCACTTCAATTTGATGGCCACTAAAATTTCAGTGACTTACCACTACTGTTAATGTAGAATGTTTTGCTATGCACAGTGTTTAATTTACTATAGCCTAAAGAAATGCTATGCATGTCTCAGGAAATCCAAAATTGAATCAAATACAAAATGCGCTTGAAATTTTAAAATTATATTAAGTACCTTGTTATGTAATGATTTCTGGCTGTTTTGGTAAATAAAATCTCTATTACCATATTTTCAGTAAATTACACAAAACATTGTATTAAGAACTGATGATAAAATAAAATGAAATTTTAATTGCTATCAGCCTCCTCTACTGAATGTGGGATGCATGTTCAATAAATCTTTTTCCTGGGAAATACGTTATGACAGCTGTCTTTATTGTAATGTTCAATTTTTTCAGCAGGATATCAAAGGAAAAAGACAGCAGCTTTATAAGAAACTGTTACAGATACAACTAGAACAGCTGCATGTATTCCCAAATTATCAATATTTATTTAGTGTTTGTTTTATTCTCAATTTATAAAAATGAAAAAATACAGACCGGAAACTTACTAGGTCAAAGACCTCCAAAAGAGCCACCTTCAAGCTCATCTAAAAAGATTCTTCCTGACATCTCCTTTTCCCATACACTAGCATTATAAAATCGGAATAGAAGCTTCAATATGATAGGTGCCATACAGACACATAGGAAGGAACAGTTCTTCGAGTGCTTGCTCTTGTCAATTCCAAGTAAGTGTGTGTGCACAGTCATCAGAAGGTTTTTCCCCTAGCGGTTCCCGTCACATCAGCTCTGGAGCACCCTGGAGTCAACCCTTCTTGGCAGTGTATATAGGTCTCTGCCAACCCGCCCCCTCTTCAGTTCCTTCTTACCACAAGTGATGGTCATTGGAGCTGTCTCTCTTGCTTTGGCAAGCATTTCTCCTAGTGATCTCTCTTTTTGTTAGCCTGTAACTAGTTAAATGGTTTAGTTATAGTAGTTAGAGTTGGGGGTTCTCCATGACCCCAATTCCTTCCCCTCTTGGGGTTTGGGGCATGCCTCGATCACAAGGCTTCAAACAGTGTGGGACCTGCCACAAGCCCATGCCAAAGGGTGACCCCCATGAGTCCTGCCTAAAGTGTCTAGGGGAGGCACATCAAACAGAGCGCTGCAAGATCTGCAGAGGGTTCCACCTGAGAACAAAGAAGGAAAGGGACTTCAAGCGCAAGCAATTCCTCATGGAGGCAGCCCTCTGTCCCTACCTGTCTCTGGGCCAGCGGGACTCTCCACTGAGCACCTCCGTGTGGAGCTTTCTGGCCTCCGTTAGAGAGGCTACAGCACTGATGAAGGACTCTATGCACAGAGACTCTCGGAACCGTCACTCCCCAGTGCCGAAGCCCGTGGTGGTAACACAACATCCCTTGCACTCACCAGTGCCTCATAAGCGGCACAAGAAGACTGACAGAGGGCACTCACCCATGGTAGAGAGCAGCCAGGACTGACAGCTGTAGCACTGTGCGTCCCGGGCAGCAGCACCTGATGCCTGTCTCGTAGGAAATGGCACCATCGACTTTGGGCCCGCAGAGGGGTCCGTCGAATCTTGCGCTGTTGGACTCTCCTGCTAGAGTGTGCCAGGTGGAGGAGTTGGAGCTCCCTTCCACTGCAGACACATTTGAAGTGGCCAGGGACCTGACTGCCATAATGGTGGGATAGACCTCTGGCACCAAAATGTGTGCTGTCATCTAGAGGCGAACCCGCAATGATGAAGCACCGTCCCGCTTGGTACTGTTGTGGTCTCTTCCCTTGGAGTCCCGGTCATTGGATTCCGAGGTACAGTCCTATTACTCCAGGCACAGCTGACTCCGATCAGAGTGGCACCGCTACAGACAGGAGGCGGGAATGGTGCTGTGGCTAGAGCATTGGCAAAGGCCCACGCAATGGCCTTTCTGGACCCAGTAGGCATACCATCAGGCTCAGGGCACCTACTCCAGGGGTTCCCAGTTGATAATCTCAGAAAGGCATGCCCCTTTACCACCCCAGGACCATGCCCTGCCACAAGGCACCAAGACGACTTTGGACCCTGGCGCAGAGCCCCATCTGGATCCCAGCTCCGCTGCTGGCACCAAGTATCACGGCAACAAACAGGACCATTCCTGGGAGCTGGAGAGACAGGAGGGCCCAGTTCTGCCTAGGGCATCTTTGTTGTCCTTACCTGACGAGGGGGTGATGTGATGGTCTTCCTCTGAGCTGCCCCCCATTGATAATAGAGCACCCCAGGACCTATTGCACAGGGTGGCTCATAACATGGGGCTACAAGCTGAGAAGGTGGTCAAGCCTGTGAACCCCATGGTGGACATCTGGAGCCTTCCAGGGTGATATTACCCCTCATAAAAACCATTCAAACCAGCACAAAGACCTTGTGGCCAACTTCTGCCTCCATTCCCCCTACAGCTAAGGGGGTAGAGAGAAAGTATTTCATCCCTTCTAAAGGGTACAAATATCTGTTCACTAATCCACAGCCTGCATTGCTGGTTGCAGGTGCTGCGAATGAGAGAAAGAAAGAGATGGACAGCAAAGAAGCCGGATCTCTTCGGCAGGAAGGTGCAATCCATCGGGAGGATCCAGCTTTGGATTGTTAACCAGCAACAAATCTTGAGTAGATAACTTTCATCATGGTGTTCCATGAATTAAAATTATAAGGAGTTGATCCTGTCAGACTCTAGAGAAGAGTTTGCTGCTCTGGTGGAGGAGGGCAAGGCACTGGCATGGACCTCTTTACAGGCCTGGACACAGCAGACTTGGCTACATGAGCCATATCCTCCACCACAGCCATGAGGAGAAGCTCATGGCTCCAGGTGTCAAGCCTTCCCCCAGAGGTGCAGCAAACCATTCAGGACCTGCCCTTTGACGGTGTGGGGTTGTTTTTGGAGCAGATGGACTCTAAGCTCCATAGCTTAAAAGACTATGGGCAACATTGAAATTGCTGGGTTTGCCCTAACCTCCTCCACACTTCTACCTTCCCTAACCTAGGCAGGACTTCTGGAAGCAGGGCAGGAATGGTTGGTGCAAGCCTTCCATCTACTGCTCAATCAAGGCCAAGGGTTGGTGAGGCAATCCTCTGGCTCTAAGCACACCTTTCAAGGGTGGGCCCAGGGCCGAAGCACCAGTCCAGTCACCAGATCCTTTACTTTGTTTTCTGAACTGTCTGTCTTTCATGCTTGGGCTCAGATAACCTCAGATTGCTGGGTTCTCTGCACTGTAGAAGTGGGATATTCTCTCCAATTCTCCTCCTCCTCTCCCTCCCACCACCCCTTCACTGTCCCTCTTCAGGGACCCTTCTCATGAGCAACTCCTCATGCAGGAAGTTCAAATGCTCCTGGCCCTGGGAGCAGTGGAGGACGTTCCTTGGGAGCTAAGGGGCATGAGGGTTTTTACTCCCAGTATTTCCTAAACCCCAACGCCAATGAGGGGGTCTCAGACCCATTCTTGACCTGTGAGGCCTTAACAGATTCATGAAGAAGCTGAAGTTCCGCACGGTCTCTTTGGCTGCCATCATCCCATCCCTAGATCAGGGGAACTGGTACACCATCCTTGACCTGAAGAATGCGTACTTCCATATAACAATAGTTCCAGCCCACATATACTTCCTCAGGTTTGTAGGGAACTGCAACCATTACCAGTTTACTGTCCTCGCCACCAGCCCCTCGAGTTTTCACCAAGTGCATGGAAGTCATTGCTTAAGTTCCCTCTAAGCTGTGTGGCCATGCAGCAGCCTATTAAGCACCATGCAGGTGCTCAGGGCTTCAGCAGGGAGAGATGCTTCTCCCCCAGACCCCCTACAGCAGCAAGAGGTGCCCCAGCCCGGCCCAGACCTGCAGTGGCTGTGGGAGAAGCGCCCCTCCTCCGGCCCCAACCCAACCCAGACCCAGCTCACACCTGCTGCGGCTGGGGGAGAGGTGCCCTTCCCCTGGCCCCAACCCAGCCCAGGTGCTGCTGCAGGGAGAGAGAGCTGGGGGGAGGAAGTCCTCTTGCCACACCCCAGTCCTGGGACAGCCTGCACCCCAAACCCCTCATCCCTGGCCCCACCACAGAGCCCTCAACCCCCTCCCCCACCACACACACTCCAACTCTCTGTCCCAGCCCTGAGCCTCCTCCCACACTTCGAACTCCTCAGCCCCACCCCACCACATGAATTTTGTTATGTGAACCAATATGGAGGTGATGTGTGTCACATCACCTTCATAGTGGTGCACATAACAAAATTCATTCAGCACATGTGTGGGAAAAATTAAAGGGAACACCGGTCATAGTTCCTGAGAAAAAAGTAGGTGTAGGTATTCCTGTACCTTGGTGCCTAGTTGGTCAGGGCCTGCTCCAAGGCACAAGTGTAGCAACATGTTAGCATGATACAGTCTACCTTCGACAGACTGGGTCTCTTGGTGAATGTACACAAATCAACTCTATCCCCTACTCAGAGAATAGTTTTATAGGGGAAGTGTTGGACTTGGGTCAAGTCAGAGCCTTCCTGCTAGAGTCTCATTTTCAGACAATGTATGACATCATAGAAGGCTTCAGGCAATACCCCACCACTACAGCAAGAAATTGCTTGAAGCTCCTCAGACATATGGCATCTTGTACTTATGTAGTTGTCACGGAATCACTGGGCAATGCTCTGGAACTACTCCTTACGAAGCCAGTCAGGACTCTGGGGGAGCATGCCTCCTCTCTGTGAGCACACTGTCTCTAGGGCAGGAAGCTTACACAGCTTTCACCTTCCTGAGTCTGACCTCGGAGCATTCAGAATCCCCTTCCACACCATGCGCTTCCTACAGCAAGTCCACATAGGTGGGGCTCCTGGGGAAGCCAGTGGGTCATGCACCCCAATTCTGCAGTCAGACATGACTCTCAGCCAGCCAGTAATACACAAGGTTATTTAGATGACAGGAACACAGTCCAAAACAGAGCTTGTAGGTACAGGAAACAGGAGCCCTAAGTCAGGTCCATCTTTGGGCCAAGGAGGCCAGAGCCCTGTCTGGGCAGCCCTCCATTTCCTCAGTCTGCTCCAAACTGAACTCTCTAGCCCCTCCTCTGGCCTTTGTCTCTTTCCTGGGCCAGGAGGCCACCTGATCTCTGTTCTCCAACACCTTCAGTTGGCACCTTGCAAGGGAGGGGCCCAGGCCATCAGTTGCCAGGAGACAGGGTGCCGGCCATTTTCTGTGCAGACAGCATCACACTGGCCCTCTAAGGCTCTGCAACAATCACACAGCTTATCCCACCACCTAGATACTTAAGAACTGCATAGGGGAAACTGAGACACCCACACAGTATTCAGAGAAAACATTAAGAACATTCCCGCTTTGTCACAGTAGTACATCATGCAAGGCTGAGGTTGAACCTCTCCTGGCCTGGCTGGTGTCAACTTATCACCCAGGTTGCAATAGCCTGGACAAGGTGGTCACACTCCCATCACAAGTTCTCAGGTCTCTCCAACGGTAGCTAAATCTGCAGGAGGTGTGCATAAGGGTCCCCTTCTCCAAACCGCATCCCTCACTTGCTCTCAGTGGCTCCAAAATCCTGTGACAACATACCCTGGCACATAGGCACCAACTCCGTGGGTGCTCTGGGGCTGGAGCACCCACAGGGAAAAATTAGTGGGTGCTCAGCACCCACCAGCACCAGTCAACTGTTTACGGTTTGTTAGAGAGCTTATTCCTTCACTCTCCCATTTCCCTGGTCCTTCTCGCATGAACAGAGAGCAACAATACCCGAAGTCCAAAGGTACAAACAATTCAATATTTATTGGAGTGAACTTCCAGCAAGCTTAAATCCAAGTTCCTTTTTCCTTATTTTCGAATCCCAACTTACTATATAAATTAGGAGCAAACAGGAAGTAATATTCTTAGCTACACCTTAATGAATCATTCTACTGAAATTTACCTAACCAATCCTAACATATTGTAACATGATTTGCTAACCAATTATAACCCACCACCTTAATTAGTTTACACCCAGCAAAATTAATTGTACAGCAGACAGAAACAATCACAGAACCAGACAGAGACCATGCAAATAAACAATAGCAAAGTGGGAACTATAATGACAAAACAATACAGAAGTGAGGATTTCACAACTACATCTATAAAGACATAAGGGTTTCCCAGCTGTGTCTATTGATAAGTGTGTTCTTACTAGTCAGAAAACTATCAACCTAAATTTCCTTTTACATCTTCTAGGTTCTTCCCTTTCTCTGGAGGTGATAGATCGGATCAGCTTCCTAACAGCCCCAGATTGACTAGTTTGGAATGTGAGGAGGTGACCATTCACTTCCCAGTTTATGGCTGCCTCTGCTGCTTAGGCAAAGGCATTGACCTAAGAACAGGGCCTCAGACTGTCACAGTGAGAAAAGGCCCTTACACAGATTCTTTCTTGTATACCTCTATTACTAGCTAAATGATAAACATATACCTAAATTCTTAAAGAATAGGCCTTTACAGGCAGGCCTGAATATCTATATCCTAACACGGTTCTTTTATTGGAGCAACTTTTGCTGGTGAGAGAGAGAGAGACGAGCTTTGGAGCTTTCACAGAGTTCTTCTTCCTGAAGAAGAGTTCTGTGAAAGCTCAAAAGCTTGTCTCTCTCACCAACAGAAGCTGGTCCAATAAAAGATATTACCTCACCCACCTTTTTTCTGTAATGCAAATAGCCTCCCTCCAAAACTGGCAGAGGTCCTTGGAGGAGAGGGCGGAGAGGAGTGAGCGGTGGGCAGGCGGAGGAAGGGGTGGAGCGGGGGTGAGGCCTCGGGAGGGCACCCACCGGCAAAACCAAAAGTCAGCACCTATGCCCAGCAGACCAGTAAAGGAAATGAGCACTAGAAAAGATCACACCTCCACTAAGTGTGTACTGTCTCCAGTTTCCCAAAGTTCAAATGCACATCATCTGATCTCAGTTGGTGAGCTGTTATATAGAGAAAGAGATGGTCTCTTTAGGAGCTAAGATCGGATCATATATGGGTAAGTATATAAAAGGTGCACTTTGGCATGAATGAGTCTGCTTATGAATAAGGACTCTTCTTTATTTTATTCCACTGTTTATGTAGCTTAGGTGTCCTTTTAACTCATCATAACAATCAAAGATTTTTTATCCTCTCTTTACATAGAATACCTATTTATCCAACTGATTGTTTGAGGATAGTGAATGTTGTTTCCTTACTAGAGTTGGGTGGATTGTAAATGTCTGCCAGTTGTGTACTATTATATATTTTAGACAGCTACTTGTTTTTTAATCTATTTTTTGCAAGTGTTTCTGGGCGTAATCCAGCAGATGTATCATTATTTATATTTAAGTATCTAGGGTCTAACATAGTTTTAACGCCATTTAAGCATATCCTGCTGTGTTTTATTATTTTACAATGTTAAAGCAGGCCAGGTGCCACATCACAGGAAAACAGTATTCTAGGCATGAACAGATTGGGAACCTTGTTAAAGCACAAAACGTTTTCTTCGGTGATCTAAACTCCTGACAAATTAAACCTTTTTTAATGGTAATTTTTGTTTCATCCTCAAACATGCCCTCTAAATCTGTTTGTGGACAATTTGAAGAATGGGAAAACTCTCATCTACTTCATCAGGGCCAGGATCTCCCCCGCTCACCCCCAAGTACATAAATATTTACACAACCATCAGACAGTTAGGTGCTTTCATGATTAAAGGTCTGGATTCTTTTTTGTGCATTATATATTCAATGGCCACACTTCTCACAGAATTATTTTTCCATTTCTTTTGCTTAGGGAAGTTGTCTTTCAGACCATCAAAAATCATTCTCAGTATGTAAAATGTAAGTTGTCTGATTTGAAAATAAAAATGATGGGGAAATTTAGGATGTTTCCAGGTTAAATTCATTCCTAAATTAGTAACCTATCCAAATGACAACAGAACAGAACAATCCTTCTGAGTTCATTTGAACTACTCTTGTGCAAATCAAAAAAGGTTGGTCTCTCTTGCTTGCTAGTGCTTTTCTCTGTACCTCTTGCTCGATCAAGCATCATTGTACTTCATGAAAAGGAAATTTCCTTGAAGAAAAGATTAAGAGGTGACTAGATCATAGTCTACAAATACCTACGTGGGGAAAAGCTTTCCGATAACAGCGGCTCTTTTGTCTCCTACAAACAACAAAACCAAAAAAAAAGAGCATAGTGAGAGCCAAAGGTGGGAAGCTGAAACTACACAAATTCAGACTAGAAATAAAGGGCAAGTTTTTAGCAGTGAGGGTAATTAAACATCGGAACAGTTTACCATGAGCTGTGGTGCATTCTCCGTTCTTGCAGTCTAAGCCAAGGCAATATCTTTCTAAAAGATGTGCTATAACTCAGACACGTTATGGGCTTCATGTAGAAATACTCTGGCCTGTGTTATATAGGAGGCCAGATTCAATTATCACAATGATTCCTTCTGGCCTTAAACTCTATGAATGAAGAAATAGACTCTAAGAAAAAATGTCAATAGTGACATGTTTCTGAACCATTATCAAGCTTTAGTGAACTTCTCATTAAATACTAAAGGGTTATATCTTACTTTGCAAGCAGTCCTGTGGGTTTCAATGGAACTACTTGAGGAGTACGGTGTTAATAGTGGAAGCAAAGAGGCTCTAGCAAGACGCTGCCTTCTCCCTCTATTAAAAACATCTTCACTCCATTTGTCAAGGTAAAGTAGTACAAAGTTTGGGACTCTTACTGCATATGTCACTAAACATGGAAACTTATATAGTTTAATCATGGTGTTTGGCACTTGGATACAACAGTAATGAGTAGAACCAGTTAAAAATATTTACAATTAAATTGTTAGATGTATTATCAGAAAATGTATAAATATTATTCAACATAATTTCAAAATATCACTAAATAATAGTAGTAACAACACTGCCTAGATTTGAGTTATCCATCCTAAATTATTTTAGAAAATGTAATTTTTAAGATAAATTTATTTTTAACGTATTCTTTTCTATTTTTGCAACTATATTCAAAACTGACTTTACCACTTTTGGAAAGTGTTTTAAATTAAATTCTGATCTCTGCTACACACAGCATAAATCATGTATCCTGAGTGATCTGTTACTACTGCATTTGTGCACCACTAAGACAATAACCCGGTTTATGTTCTTGAATGCATGGAAATGTGCATTATGCATCCGAGAATAGGATCTGACCTTCGAAATTGTTCTTATAACTTCAAGTTGTTTCTATGGAAACACAGCGTGGTGTCTCAAATCTTTGACTTCTCAAACTGCAGTGTGATGATTCAGAAAATAAACAAACAAAACTTCAGTTGCTGCAGGGAAAATAGAGAGGAAATTAGACTGCTGGCCTTTGCAATGTTAATGTCTCTCTATTGGGAAAGTCTTTTGAAAGACTTTCAAGTTCTGTTATAAGGACATGGGGGGAGGGGTGAGAATCATCATCCAGTGACATCTGATGCCCAGTTTGAACTTTCAAAAGTATGAATTTCTGCATTAAAATTACATTTCAACAAGGCAAATAGCTCATGTTTACACATTTCTGTGTGATATCAATGAATATTCGGGGGGGGGGGGAACCACATGGCCTATTGGCTTTCTGGAAGTCCCAGAAAGCAATATGAGTCTATATATTAATAAAAAATTAAGATTATTATGAAAGTAAGCCTGCAATTTACTTTTGTTGGGAGTAGGCATGGCAGCTTTTCCAATGTCTCTCTTCTCACTGCATCAGCCTTGCTTTTGGGGTAAAACCCTAGTGTGAGAGCTACATTTTTGAGAATGCACATAAGTGCATGCTAAGGTTCAAGTTCAGATATGGTAATAACTTCAATAGATCTTATGATACTGTAAGTACAACTGGAAGGGATTAAGATTTGCCTTATGGTTAAGGAAAGCAAACTATTCATTTCCCACTTCTGCCACAGACTTTCTATGTGACCTTGGGCAAGTCACTTAGGGTGGGATCCATAAGGTACTTAGGTGCCTAAACCCTGGATTTAGGCTCCTAATTCACTATTCCATTGCAGATAAATATTTAAATAGCCATTGGGCCAGAGAGAGGAAGTGAAAGGACAAGCATGGGAATGACTCGGTCATCCAGTGGCTAGGGCGCTCACCTGGGATGTGGGAGACCCAGAAACCCGACTCCGCTCCAACCACTCTTTCATTACTTATCCATAGTGGAATAGTTCCAACAAGAGAGATTGAAGGAGTCCCGTATCAGAATATCCTATGGCCCAGTGGTCATGAGAGGATTTGAACAGGGGTCTCCCACCTTTCTTTCACTCCCACACCCGCATTGGGGGGAATTGAACCTGAGTCTCCAGCATCCCAAAGGGGTTCTTTAACCACTGGATTTATAAGTTTTAAGGTTAACACCTCCTTTTCCTCTGTTGATTTTGCATGGAGTAAGACAGGCACCCAACTCATTCCCTCAAGAAATGCTGAAGGCACCTAAGTCACCTGACTGCAGGGGCCAGGTTCCTGCTCATGCATCGTTGGTGGAGCTAGGCACCTCCTTGCAGCCTGGACTTAGGCGTCTGTCTCTGAGAGAGGGGCAGAGCTTAGTGCAGACCTCTCTTATCAGCATCTCCCCTTGACTAGTCTAGGCAGCTCTTTTTCCCTTTTTAGATTGTAAACTCTGGTTTAGGGATTGTCGTATTACATTTCTGTACAGCTGTTAATACAAAGGGGCCCTCTAAGTGGTACATAACATAAATAGTAATAATGGAAGTAGTGTAGGGGATTTTTACAAATACAGTTGTGCACATAGGTAAACATGAGATTACTTCATAACCCTTTAAAATAATCTCAGTGGGCAGTACTGTCTGTTGTATCAAAAAGAACTACTTCAGTTTAGGTCTTGAGCCCTTGGTGCATAAAGACAGCATGGTCCGACTGAAGACATCCTTTGACTATTCAGGGAGCGGTATTGGAGGACTTCAGGGGAAAGAATATTCTTCCTTTCTTGGTTGAAAGAGTTCAGAGGATTACAGAGGGGCCTTTACAGGTGGTGAAAGTGTTGGTGTGTGAAATGCTTTCCCAATTTAAAATAAAGCCTCAGATGTATGTATACAATCTTGATTTTCACTCATTGCATAGTTAAACTGCATCTAACAGCATTGTTTTCCTGTCATTTAAAAATGGCCTCTGCAATCCAAAATAAAATCAGTAGCCAGTAAAAGAGACTAGATTGATATGAGCCAGAAATATTGATTATTGTGAGTGTTGCAGAGGCCAGTCTACAGTAACCTGTCCTGCAAAAATGAACTAAGTGGGACAATTCACAGGAGTAGAGTTATCCACGTGCATAAGTGTTGACAGGATTGGGACCTCTATCTGGATGTGTTATCACAAATCAGATGACTAATTCTGTCGCAACAAAGTTTTATTCTTGTGTAAATGACCATTTCTCAGACTCAGCTAGTTATTCCGCTCTCTCACGTAGCTGTACAATGCTTTGTTTGCAACAAAGCAATTGAGGTTGAAGTGCATTTAGAAGCATGCTTATTCAGATATGTCCATGCCTTTTTATATGACTAACGCAGGGATATTTTTTCAAAAATTTGAACCACCCAGCCATAATTGTTCTGGAGGTTTCAGTGTTTGTGAACAGCACTGGATTGAGTTGCCCTGGAATCTGAAGTTATTTATTTTTTTCACAAAAGCAGGTGCAAGACAGTCAGTGGCAGTTCCCACTCTGCTTCAATCCTGAGTTTGAGGGACCCATTTCCCGCTCTCCCCCCCACTCCTTAAAAAGGAAAAGGCAGGTCTGTCTGTTGTCTGACTAAATCCCTTGATTGAGTCTTCCAACGGCTATGCCAGTGGTAATTGTGTCTTTATGATGGATGTGGGCACTTGTTCACAAAGGAGTGGATTGAGATCACTACCTCATTTTACATGGGTCACCCAACAGCTGTCAGGTAGCAACTGCTCTCGTTCAATACTTATAGAGGTAGAAAAACTATATCCCATTACAAAATCCTTCAGCCACAGTCCCTTTAAAAAGAAAAAAAATATGAACATGCCTAGCAAAACTTTGTAATCTTAGTGTCACATTGGGGAACACTTTGCATGTTTATAAAAACCTACAAAATAGACTCCTATAATGAAATGCTAACTTTAATTTTAGCAATGTAAATGGCAATGCTATAATTAGCAAGTAAAGCACATATAAATTAATCATTATTATGTAAAACTCACACTGAAGTTCAGAGAAGAAATTCTCAGCATTCATTTAAAAAAAAGATTTCAGAATTCTTGGAATAGTCTCAAATAATTCAGCTCTTTGCTATCCTTTCAGTTTATGAAGTTTTGACATAACATCAGTTTGATTATCAGTAAAATAAACTACTGCATTGAGGAAGTAGATTAGGGATATAGGTATGGAGTTGAGACATGAACTGGCAGAAAAATCAAAGGCAATGAACATACTGAGAGAAGCAATACCATGTTCAAGTTTATGTCCAGTGAATGGAAACCATCATTACAGGGTAATTTATTGAGTGCACATGCCCAGGAACTGCAGGTCCCTAGGATTTAGTTCGGTTCACCTGCCGTTTGTGTCATGGCGAGAAAACAGGCGGCCAAGGTAAAACTAACAAGGACAAATCAAGGAGTGCTAGATTATAGATTTAGACAAAGGTCATGTCTACACTGCAAAGTAAGCCCAGGCTCAGACTCAGGCTTGAGCCCAGAATCCACCCCCTCCCATCTACACACAAATCTTTCACACTCAGGCTTGCGCCCAGGGTCCTAGGAGCTACAGGACTGCAGGGTCTGAACCCGAATCAAGCAATGAGCCGGAGTTCAATCCCAATTGTTTTACAGTGTAGATACAGTCCCCCCCAATTTAGGCCCTGGGAGTCTGTCAAAAGTATCCCACAATCCCATGGGCCCATATCCTTTGCCTTCTCTATCCCAAGAATCTGAAATAGACTCCAATGAAAACAGAAACAACCCTCCTTGGCATACGGCAGTAGCTCAGTGAATCAGCATTAACCCTTCCATTGTCCTCTGACCACCAAGCTACAAACACACCCTCAGAGAACCTTCTGTGTTTGCAATGGAGACTTTTGCAAAGCATAATGCTTCACTGTCATGGGAATGTCAGGGTTCCTTCCCCACTCTGAACTTTAGGGTACAGATGTGGGGACCCACATGAAAGATCCCCTAAGCCTATTCTTACCAGTTTAGGTTAAAAACTTCCCCAAGGTACAAACTTCCCCTTATCCTTGAACAGGATGCTGCCACCACCAAGCATTTTAAACAAACAACAGGGAAAGAGACCACTTGGAGACGTCTTCCCCCAAAATATCCCCCCAAGCCCGACACACCCCCTTTCCTGGGGAGGCTTGACACTAATATCCTAACCCATTGGTTACAAAATCTTGGAACAATGAAAAAATCGTTCAGGTTCTTAAAAGAAGGATTTTATTTTAAAAAAAAAAAAAAAAGAAAGGTAAAAATCATCTCTGTAAAATCAGGATGGAAAATACTTTACAGGGTATTCAGATTCAAACCACAGAGGATCCCCCTCTGGGCAAAACCTTAAAGTTACAGAAAACAGGGACAAACCTCCCTCTTAACACAAGGAAAATTCACATAAAACAAAAGAAACTAATCCGCCTTGCCTGGCTTACCTATACTGGTTGCAATATTGGAGACTTGGATTAGGGTGGGTTGGAGAAGATGGGACTGAGAGAAGCCAGACAGAAATCCAAGAGAGAACAACCCCGCAAACAAAGAGCACAAACAAAACTCCCCCCCCAAGATTTGAAAGAATCTTGTCTCCTTATTGGTCATTTGGGTCAGGTGCCAGCCAGGTTAGCTGAACTTCTTAACCCTTTACAGGTAATAGGACGTTGCCTCTGGCCAGGAGGGATTTTATAGCATTGTATACAGAAAGGTGGTTACCCTTCCCTTTGTATTTATGACAGGAGCACAGCCAGATTTTGTTAAATCACTGATGCAAGGCCAGAAAAACAGTGGACTTTAGTAAGAGTCCCAGGAATGACCATGCATACTAGCAAATAGCAAAGAAACGGGCAGCTTTGCACATTTACCAGACCGGTGTCCAGTGCAGGGAGCAGATTATGCTGCTTAAGAGTGAGTACTGAAAAACCAGGAACCAGAACCACACCTTGGGCAACTTGCTGACATCATGCCCATTTTACAGAGGAGTTTGACTGAATGCTGGACATTGTACCAGCGTGGAGCCAACAGTGGTGCATGATGACATGCTCAGCTGGTGTCATTCTGTCTCCAGAATCCAGCATGGGGACTGATGGGAGCCAGCAGCAGGTACCAAATAAGAACAATGAAGTGACTTTATTGCTGAAACCTGTCCCAGAACAGGCTTTGGAGCAGGAACAGCACATTCTGGTCCATACTTGGAGTTTTTTGGTGCACCTCTTGAGGAACAGCTCACTGAGGAGCCTACAGCAGACACAGAAGGGATAGAAATCACGCCTGAAAACAGTAAATTTCTGGCTCCATTTTAATGTTTATTAATCTAGGAATGAGAGGGATTTCCACTCTGTAAACAATGCAAAAGCTACGAGAAGCCATTGCTAGCAGCGTGTATTCACTAATGATGGATTGTATCCTAGTGCCTTGGCATTTCCCCCTTCCTCCACCATGTGAGGTTCAAAATTGTGGCCAGGAAATTCAAACGCAGTTCCTCGAAGAGAGCTTAGCAGAAAGAGCTCTTTGAGTGGCTCATATCACTATTATTGAGCTACTATTGACTGCAAAAGTAGTAGCTCCTGCCACATTACACACGTAACAGCCTGAGTCCCCTGCACACTATCCTGTGCTGTAGTCCAGAAGCACCTTGGAAGACTGCATGGCTCTCTGGCACATGCAGTCAGGTCCCACAAGTGACTGGGCAGGGCAACTTTGCCCCAGAGAGCCCTCCATGTTCTCCTCCTCCCCTGTAGATGCCTCCTATAACTCCAAGTGTGCAGCTAATCGGGAAAGAGAGGAAAGGAGAACAGGTAATTTCACTGCTTGCACTTGTTCATGCACTTTACTGTTTTTCTTCTGTCAGGTTCTGTTACCGGTGTGTTGGTGTGGTAATGGCAGCTGGCCTGCCTGGCAATGAATGAATGTTGTACTTTTCTAATACATGGTTATAAATAAAGTTTTTTAATTTCATCAAGCACGTTTATTGCTACCATTGCTTCACATCCTACATTATCAGAGACAATTAGGAATTAGTACGCTAAGACTATCCCTCAATATAATAATCTATAGTAATTCATATTTCAGTCACTTCCTTACATCAATCCATACTATCAATCCCAACACTTCATAAGTGGTTATGTCATTCATAAATACATTGTGTGGCACTAAACTCCCCACACCTGCCCAACCACTGACACCCCTCCACACACCACTCCGACAAGCACATTGATAAAGGTATTATTCCTCCTCTTCCATTGGGCCATGCAAATTCATAATGTGGGAGCTCAAAGCATCCCTGACTTCTGTTGTCCTGTGTAGTGGGGTAAACACCCGCTCCTGCCCAGAGGGGCTTAGACCAGCCCCGGAGAGGGCTGTGGCTTGGGACAGAGGCCTGGGCCAATTGGGGAAGGCAACAAAAGCTGGGGCCATGCCCCAATCAGGCCCAGCTGGCCCCTATAAGAGGCTGCGAGCCAGGAGTCCAAACAGACCCTCTCTGCCTGTAGAAGGGCCTGGCTGCTGGGGAGCCTAACCAAGTGCCTAGAGTGGAGCAGGACTGGGGGAAGGCCAAGGGAGCTGGGAAGCTCCGGATTGGAAACCCCCCAGGCTGCGACCTAGTTGAAGGCCAATTAGGTACTGCAGAGGCAGCAGGTCCAAACCCTCCTTGCCTGTAATGAGTGGCTTATATACTGCAGTCAGCCCCAGTGAACAGGGGCTAGATAGTGACTGGGCAGTAGCTAAAGACTGAGGTGAGGTAGGGATAGGGGGTGGGGGTTCCCAGGGGTGGGGAGACCCTGCAAGTACAGGGTTTACTGCCAGGGGGCAGCACTCCGAAGTACAAGGGACACTGGGTCCGGGAGGGACACTGGCCTGCAGAGGGCACTCCAAGGCTGGAAGTAGAGCTAATTCCCAGAACACCAGCAGGAGGTGCCGCAGAGGTGAGTCCCACGCGCTTACACCCTGGTACATTCAGCTCCAACTGTAGTGGGTCCACCTTCTGGCTGAGTGTACTGGTTCAGGGTCCTTTGCTATTATAGTCAGGGGGAAATGGCTCATCTCTGGTTTCATACAGACTGTGAAGAGCACTGCAAGTCACAGTAATGCAGACAGCATTGATGCCACTGGAATCCCAATAAGTCTGGTATCCCATTGGAGATGCTTACAATCTGCTGAAAGCACATTTAACAACCATTCTGCACCTGCCGAGAGTGTAATGAAACTGTCTTCTGCCAGGGGCTCTTAAACTGGGGTTATGATTTCATAAGCCAAGGCAAAAGTGAGTATGGGGGGTCCCCCAGAATTATGATGGGGACAATAACTCCATTTATGAAAATGGCATTTGGTGGAAATAGTGTCCAATGAATGTAGACTCCCGATCAGCAAAAAAAAGTGGCTTTCCCATTGCAGCCTATGGTGACATTTATAAATTGCGCTCTCTCTGGTCCACAAGAGCCTGCATAACAATGGACCTTTTGTGGTTTATGTATTCATGTGGTCCTTGAGGAGGGCAAACTATGGGCACATGAGTCCTATCGATGGCTCTGGTGCAGTTTGGAAACCCCATTTTCTCTGAAAGTCAGTAATTACTTCAGGAATATCTTCTGTTCACCACCTTTGGGTAAACAACAAGCCTAATTGCCCCAGAAACTTCCACCACCTCTTTTACCTACAGTCAACTTCCCACCACCAAACTGGTTTCTAATGGACCTGTAGCAGTTTGGGGTAGCCAGCTTCCAAATGGCTATAGCAATTTGCTTATGGACCCACAAGGGTGGCTTTAGGAATGTGTCTTTGCCCTGGAGGTTTGGGGCAAGCTGCTTACAAAGCTCCAGAAATGTGGCTTTGTTCATGCACAAGTTGTGGACCCACTTCTGGTCATCCCATGTCTGCATGCCGATGTGATCCCACCAGTCTGTGCTTGTAGCCCTGCTCCAGAACCTCCAGTCTATGCAGGGGGCATCCGTAGCTATACCGAGTGTCATGAACTACCTCAGGCAATAAGAGTCTGCCATTCCTGGTTCCTCCTCCTCCTCCTCCTCCTGCTCCACCATAAGTTCTGTCAGGTGCCTTTGGTGGGTCAGAAAACACCAATGAAATGTCCACCAGTGCCTCACAGCATCTCTGCTTGTCTCCAGACAGGAGTGAAAGTATATGCAAGAGAAGTTCTTCAAAAGGCGCCTCTCCTCCATTTTGCTGACTCCAGTAGCTGGGCATGAACAGACCAAAATGATAGTTCGGCAGGCTGTGTTGGCAGGCTGTTCAAACTTCTTGTAACGTGCAGGTGGGCAGTCAAGTTTCCCCACAGTGCACCACAGTCTTAGAGTTATCATGGCCACATTTCAGGAGGGTGCTAGAGAGTCAGATACAGCTGGTTCGACTTGGGTCTTTGTGCTGCAGTGAACCAGCCCCAGGTTCAAGCACAGGGTTAGAAAAATCTTAATGTTGGGTTAGCAATCAGTGTAGATGCGCAGGCCCTAAGGTCTGTAACCCCCGGCCAGTTGACTCAAGTCCCATTAATCCCAATTTTATATTGCAGTGTAGATATACCCAAAAAGAGAGAGAATCGCAAAGATCTCCCCAGGAGGTGTGGTGTTGGGTTTAAGGTGACCATGATTTAAAGAGACTGTTTCCATTTCCTATTGCATCCCTTCCTAGTACATGTTAAGATAAATGGAACTGTACAGTTATTTATTGTATTGTGTTTTTAAATTACAATTTATAAGAGACAGATTAAAAGTTAGAGGGATGTGATTAATTTTATATATTCATTTTTGCATTCTGCCCTTATTTTATATATTTTTTAAAGAAATAAAGAATCGTTTTATGTACCAAAGCACGTTCGTTATTATATATTTTTTTAAAAAAAATCTAACTCACTTTTCATTTTTACATAGAAAGTAGAGGGTTTTTTCAATATGTTCTTTTAATCTACAGCCTCTTATGCTTTTAGCTCCTAATTACAGCCTTTGCTACAGTCTGCCATTCTTTAAATTGTGTTTGAACACAGCTTATGTATAAACTGTGGGTCCTCTCCATGTGAGGCCTTGTGAAGACCAGAATTTTGAGTCCAGCTGTAACTCAGATTAACCAATTGACCGTTTGTTATTATTAATCATATTTATGACAATGGTGCCTAAGGGCCAACCAAAAACAGAGTACTACATGGTCCCTGCTCCAAAGAGCTTGAAATCTAAATAGATAAAACAGGTACCGGGTAAGGAAAGAAGTAGAACATATAAGCAGAGTGAACAATGTGATGGCAGCAAACATGTTAGTTCCACAGCTTTGCGGTGGGGCGGGGCAGAGGATGGTTGACTTGAATGATTTTAAATGCTAATCTAGAGGTTCCACAAATGTTTGTTCCTGATCATGGGTCTTAAGGTGAACCATGACCAGGAACAACTCTGTCATAGAACAAATATTTGTGGAGTGACTAGAATAGCATTTTCATTTGTGTGAATACACATTAACTGGCAATGTGCATTACAACTAGGGTAACATACGTCAAGATCCCAAAGAGGATGCTGCCAGGGGAAGGGGGAACTGGAGTACGGGAGGGATACTGCTCTCTGGCCACCCAGCTCTGAAGGCAGTACTACCATCAGCAGCAGTGCAGAAGTAAGGGTGGTAATACTATATCATGCCACCCTTACTTCTGCACTGATTCTGGTGACAGTGCTGCCTTCAAAGCTGGATTCCTGGCCAGCAGCTGCCACTTTCCAGCTACTCAGTTCAAAATCATGGGCATTTGTTCTTATTTCAAAAGTCTGCGTGGACAGAGACTGGAGGACCAAAACAAACAAAAACAAAGAGTGGTCATGTCTGGGAAAACCTGGACTTATGGTAACTCTAATTACAACAGGACCACAACTCTAGAGTATAAGAAAGGTGGAGACAGCATTTATGGCAAAGAGTTTATGCAGTTCCTAAAAGGGAGCGATACAATATTTTGTTAAAATTCCAGTATTATACATTTTCTAGCCCACATCTGATAAGGTAATTCAGTCTAACATAGGGAAGGTAACAGGAGGAAGAGCCAAAAGTTTTACAATTTAAAAAACAATTTAGCTAACATAAGTTCCTTTTCTTTCTCTCTTCCCCCTTTTAATCTTTTTATGGAACACTGGTAAAACCAGTGGCAGTTCTGGCCAAGACCTTAGTCGTTAGCTAAACTGATAAACGCATAGCTGGAAACCAAACCAGCTCACCTATATGTTAGTTTTCTTCAAAATAGGTATTAGTTTTATAAAAATGTATTTAGTGTTTAGACTGTATGAAATGCTTGTAAATTGCTGCTTGCATTAATCTCCCTTGCAATGTCTGTATTCCATGCTATAAGGAAACACGTAAGCTTTGCTTTATAACATTAAAAATGTTTGCACTGAACTTGTGAACCCAGACATGGGAACCCAGGCACTTATCCATGCAGAAGGACTATCAAAAATTAAGTGGGCCATCATAAAACAAAAGCTTTGTTAATTGCCCCATCCAGCCATGGAGAAGTATATGCAGAAGGCTTCTTCCCATCAATTTGAATGCTGGAAGAATAAAAATAGTCGACAAGAAATTTTTTCATCTCTTTGCTGTTTGAATTCTCACAGGGACAGAAACATTAAACTAAGGCAGAGCTCTCCAGAAGTTACCCCTGGGTCTGCCCTGAAAGACATTTTGAATTGACAGATTACCAGTTAAAGCAAGCAAACATGTACTCACAATGGGTTACCATCTAAAGATGGACCTGAAGATGACAGAGATGAGGTAAATAACTCATTTCTTTTTCCTAGTTAATAAACCTTTAGATAGTTTATTACAGGACTGGCTACAGGTGTTGTCTTTGGTGTAAGATCTAAGGTACGAATCGATCTGGGATAAGTGACTGGTAGCTTGGGACAGAAAACAACCTGAATATTTTATAATATTTACTGGCTTGGTGAAATCTAATTATAGAACATACAACCATTCTGGGGTGTCTGCCATGGTTTTTTGACAGTCCACCCTGAGGTTGGCATTCATGGTCATGAGCCACTCCAAACAGCGTGACAATTCTCACACAAATAAAGATATGTAACAGCTCAGGCAGCCCTCAAAATAAATTGAAACAAAATTAAAAAACTACTGCTACAACAAAAAAGCCACGTTTAACAAGTAGCTAAGATAACACATCTCTTATCATAAAGATAACTCCCACCTGCAGACAAACCTTGCAACAGATCCTTGAAAAGGATTCTTTCTGGACCTAACTCCATTATAATAAGTATTCAGGTAGCAGAACCATCATTGCAGATAAATAAAATTTGCAAATAGTGAATAAGTGAATACAAGGATACTCCCAGAATAAACTTTGTTCATTTTTTTTGTTTCAGAGTAACAGCCGTGTTAGTCTGTATTCGCAAAAAGAAAAGGAGTACTTGTGGCACCTTAGAGACTAACCAATTTATTTGAGCATGAGCTGTGCATCCGATGAAGTGAGCTGTAGCTCATGAAAGCTCATGCTCAAATAAATTGGTTAGTCTCTAAGGTGCCACAAGTACTCCTTTTCATTTTTTTTGTGTATTTCATTTAGTAATATGGAATTATCTTGGCCAAATACAGAGATGTTGTAGAGTTACTGATGCATGACAGTTTCCCATTTCACCCCCTTCCCCCAGTTATGCAATTTTCCTGCAGTCTGATTGTGGATGCCTGTTTTGCATAATCAATGCACAATTATAACCAGGCTGTGAACACTAATTGCTCTACTCTGACTTCTGCACTCAGAATGTTAAGACATTTGCTGGTCTCCCGAGCTTCCCGTTCCCTTTAGCAGAAACTGAAATTCTACCTTTTCACAAAAGGAGGAAAAAAAGAATAAAATCAAAGAAACTGGTGCTGGCACACTGCTGAAACTGAAATTGTTTAAAAAAAGGTTGAAAAATAAAAAACTTGACTCACTCACCTCCTTACCTTGCTTGTTTTGGCAGGGCTTGTTTGTTGAGTTCAGTGGATAGAGCACTAGCTCTGTAATTCAGAGATATGGATGCTAGTCCTAGCTTTGCAACTGAACTACACAGCATGAGCTTGGGAAAATCATTTCACCTCTCTGTGCCACAGTTTCCACAGCTATCAAATGAAGATAATGAAACTGACTCTCCTCTGAGAAGCACTGCGAGATCCACAGATGAAGAGCACTATACAAGAGAAGTATTTATTTTGTTTTCAATGTTTGTTTCAATTGGGAAAGTTCCAGCTCTTCCATCCTGGCTCAGTTGTGAAACAATGTAAACAAACACACAGTTAATTTGGGGAGAAGGGCTCTGATTAGAGGGAAATGAGAATAAAAGGGTAGAAAATAAAATGCAGAGGAAGTGAAGAGTACAGAAGGAAGAAAATAGGGAAGGTAACAGGAGAAAGAGCCAAAAGTTTTACAATTTATTTATTTATTTAGCTTTCACCTATATTTGATAGCTTATTTATTGTAGGTTCTTTTCTTCTGTCATTTAAAATTGAATGTTTAATTAAAATTTCATCCTTAATGATAGCTTGCGGGTGCTTCCAGATAATTGAGTGATAATAACCATATCCTGGGCTAAAAAACTCTTCACTTTAGGCTTCAGAGATTATCCTGGATAGGATTACTATCTAATAAATAGGGAACACCCTCAAGCCACCCATTATATTATTTATAATACTTCATGTTATACTAGTAAATGTTCGGTTCTACTTTGTAAAAGGGACGACAATGTTGTAATGGGAGACCTTACTACAGACAGCACTCTGCTATAGAATCTTTGCCAGGAAGTGGACGGGAATTGCTGGGAGAGCTTGAGAGAAGGTCTACTGTATTTTACATTTCCTACCAACTAGAAACTGGCATATGAAAATCCCCCCATACTGCCGCGGAGACAGAATTACGGAAGCAAATGAAAAACAAAAAAAAAGTTATTGTAAGTGACAAGCTGTGGCCCAAATCCTGCTGAGCTTTATCATGTTTTAATTGGAACAAGGTAAGCAGGATTTTTAGTCTTACATTTGAAAGCCCATTGATAAACCAGGAAGAATATCTTGTAAGGGTCTGATCCTGCAAGTCACTCCATGCAGGTGGAGACCCATTCAGTGATGTCAGTGCAACTACGTATGCGCACAGTGGTCTTCCTGTGTGCACTGTGGTGCAGGATCAGGGCCTTGATGAAGTACAACATGAAGGAGTCCCTGTTCTCAAAAGCTTGATATTTTTTTTATTCCACCTGCTTCATTCAGCTGTGGTGTAATCCAGTGTTTGAGATACTTCATTGCTTTGTAAGCAGTTGTGTTGCCCAACACTGGCTAGGTCAATCCTTTAGGCCCAGTCCTAGTGTAGGGCATATAACTAGTGCATCCTAGGAGCACCCTTTAGAAGGAATACTCAGTGTCACGGTTCCTTCCCTGTTACAGTCCTGCTCTAGATGCAGCTTACTTCTTCCCCCATGCCTGGTCAGAGAGTAAGGGAGAGCAGAGCCAAAGCTGTGCCATTCTTCACCTGCTTGTCTCAGTGGCAAATAGTTCCACATCAGATCTGCACCCAAGCTCCAGGTAAGGCTGAGCAAAGATGTGGGAGGGCCTTATTCCCTACTTCCCTGTTCAGGTGGATAAACTAAAGGCACAATCTGATCCTAAATGAATTAGGAAGGAAGATTCCGCTTAGAAAGAGGAGTTGCTGTTAAACACAAATCTTGAAAATTACTGGTGATAGGCAAGAATACCAGCAGAAAATAAATCCTGATAATTTAAAGAGCTCATGCTTCTTGCTTTTTGTGTTTGCTGAATTGTAACTCTGGTTTTCTAAAAACAAGCAAAATAAAATCAAGTAGGCCATCTTTACTTTCATATATTGCCTCAATCAAAATAGGTACAGATTTAAAATTCAGAATAAAGATTGAGCTAAAAATAAAATGACTGATCTGTAAGTGTAGATCACAGCTGTCGCTATTTAACAGACGTGATGCGATACACATTATGCTTCTTGGGCAGGAGTGGTCGTAAACATATTGCTTCTATATTTTTTTAAAAAGCATTTTCCTATGGGACTATTTTAAATATATTGTTTTTGATAGTTATATATTAGACTTCCCCATGGAGGGCACGTAGAAAATATGTATCTATTAAAATTTCAATAAACACAGTTGCATGCAATGTTATGGTAGCTGTGTTGGTCCCAGAATATTAGAGAGACAAGGTAATATCTTGTACCGGACCAATCCAATAAAAGATGTTCTCACCCACCTTGTATCTCTAATAAACAGTGACACACACTATTGCTACTGATGATTGTCTGAAATTGTAGGTCTTTGAAGTTAGAAAATGTCTGCTAATTACTATGTTCCAATCACACACATGACCCCTGAAAATTGCACTTGTTTTTCCACTGTCACAGACTTGGCTTTGAAGGTCGCTCACTGTTGCAAACAAAATACTTGTTACTTATTTTACCTTCAGCTACAAATTTGTTCTCTCCATTGATTTTTCTGTCAGATGTAATGCTGAAGGAAAACTGCTGAATCTGGATTAGTGTTACATTTCTCAACTGCTAGTAACACAGTCTAATTTTCTCATCTCAGTGAATGACATTTGCATTTGGGTGATCTTTCAGCAATACATCTACAGTTGAGGGATTTGGTAATTGTCACGCTTCTTGTATGCATCCCATTCAGACCCATTGTGTTTATTTGAGACCCTGTCCTGCAAGGTGCTGAGCGTATCCCGTGAGGCACTGAGCACTGTAAATTCCCAGTGAAGCCAGGAAAGTTAAGGGTGCTCAGTGCCTCACTGATAACAGCTTGTGGATATTTTTTAGCCTTAGTCTGAGGATAGGCACTACCAAAGGGGGTGGGGGAATCCTTCCACACAGATAGAAAACAATTAGAGATGTAAGAGAACTTGGCATGTAGCAGCCAAATGATACCTTGCTGCACATATTCTCAATTATGAAGAGCTTCAAGAAGAGGAATGCCATTCCAACTGTAGCTGCACAAAGAGGTTAAAGCAAGAGGATGTGTGCAGAAGCACAGCTTTTATGGGTAAAAGCAGAGGGAGTGCTGCCCCCTCACACTTGGCTGGTGCAGTGACAGCTCCCCCTTCTGTGTCTGTCTATTTCATCCACTGGTTACACAGGCTGGATAGGTTATGAACTGCAGGGGCAATTTAATTTGAAAATATGATACTGTACCATATGATCTGCGAATAGAACTCTGATATCTAAAGCTGGAATTTCCTAGCCCTTCATATGCTGTTGGTTTGATACAGTTATTAACAAACTATGCCCTGAGCTCATATACAGTATGGCAGAAGTCCTCGCCCGCAAACAGCTACTCATACCAATAGCCCTTCTTCTTGTATATTGTCCCAAGTGACCACTATGAGTCAATGGAGGTCAGGGTTTGCAGGATTGATATTTAAATGGGCTTTTGGCAGTTTAGCATACAGTAAATTTAAAGGTTACATTTTTGCTGTGTTATTTGCATGTTACATTAATGAAGTACCAAAATAGATTTAAATAAAAGTAGTTTTCAGAGTAGCAGCCATGTTAGTCTGTATTCGCAGAAAGAAAAGGAGGACTAGTGGCACCTTAGAGACTAACCAATTTATTTGAGCATAAGCTTTCATGAGCTACAGCTCACTTCATCGGATGTAGTATTACACAGGAGCTCCTCTTGCCAGCAGGAAAGAACAGATTGCAGTTAGCTGTAATTCCCAGGGCCAAGACAGGAGCAGGGTTTCAGACTGAAAGCAAATAAATAGTATCAAATGTCTAAAACACAATCATTCTAAAAGCAGCGCACAATTTCTCCCAGAGGAGAGACCACAAATTAGGATGTGGGAGTAGCTTTACATACCTGACATGTAATTTGCCAGTCACTGTTACCTGTAAAGAGAAAATTGTAAGCAATGGAAACATCTTTATATGGGGGTTTAGTAAGTGTGTATGGGGAACAGACTTTTTTTTAAGTTGCTGTGGAAAATCTTCTCTCTTGTATGCAGCCTGTCTGTAACAAGAACATAGGAATTGCCATACAAATTCAGACCACTTAGGAAGGAACAATCAGTTGCACACACACAAAGTGGGAAATGACTGCCTAGGAAGGAGTACTATGGAAAGGGGTCATAGTGGATCACAAGCTAAATATGAGTCAACAGTGTAACACTTTCCAAAAAAAAAAAAAAAAGCAAATCTTCTTGGATATATTATTAGGAGTGTTGTAAGCAAGACATGAGAAGTAATTTTTCTGCTCTACTCCACGCTGATTAGGTCTCAACTGGAGTATTGCATCCCCTTCTGGGTGCCACATTTCAGGAAAGATGTGGACAAATTGGAGAAAGTCCAGAGAAGAGCAACAAAATGATTAAAGGTCTAGAAAACATGACCTATGAGGAAAGATTGAAAAAAACTGATTATTTAGTCTGGAGAAGAAAAGACTGAGGGGGGCCATAACAATTTTCAACTACATAAAAGGGTGTTACAAGGAGGAGGGAGAAAAATTGTTCTCCTGAACTACTGAGGATAGGACAAGAAGCAATGGGCTTAAATAGTAGCAAGGGCAGTTTAGGTTGGACGTTAGGAAAACCTTCCTAACTGTCAGGGTAGTTAAGCACTGGAATAAATTGCCTAGAGAGGTTGTGGAATCTCCCATCATTGGAGATTTTTAAAAGCAGGTTAGACAGTCACCTGTCAGGGATAATTTAGAGAATACTTAATCCTGTCCTGAGTGCAGGGGACTGGACTAGTAGACCTCTTGAGGTCCCTTCAAGTCCTACGATTCTATGACCAATGGTCCATCCACTCCAGTGTCGTGTCTCCGGCAGACAGCATTAACAGATGCTTCAGAGGAAAGCATGAACCCAGGCAATTAGCAAATTATATATATCCTGAAATATAAAGGATTACATTCCTTACAATTTTTGTATCCTAGTTACTGTGATTGTTCATATCTTTATTTATTTTATTATTCCTATAATAGCATTTTGAATCCTACTATGTTCTTTGCCTGAAAAATACCTTGTAGCGGTTCCATAGGTTAATTATGTTGTATATAACCAAATTCCTTTCACCAGTTTTGAATATGTTGCCTGTCAATATCGAGTGCACCCTTTTCCCTATATACTGTGAAAGGGAAAGAGGACGTGTTCAGATAATCTTTTTTATACAGTACTACAACATGTCACCTCTTATTAGTCTCAGTCATGTTGCACATACATAGTGTTTTCAGTTCCTGTTTTCTTCATTGCAGCATACCACAGAATTCAGGCCTACCGGCAATAGCCAGTATTCAATCATGTAAATGTATGTTTTCCATCTATTTTGAACCTCTGAAGGATTTATGGTTTAACAATTTTCTGCCCCCCAATACATTTTGCATGCACATTTGCAATCAATGCATTGCCTTTGTGCACAACTACTTGGGCTGACAATAGCTGCACTGGCATCCTAGCTGAAGAAAGAATTAAGTTCCTACCATCACCACTCCCTATAGCTCCCAAAAATGCCCCTAATGTGCCAAGAATAATCTCAGTCTGCTCTTCCTTTTCTTTGAGATTCTGCTTGCACTTTATTTTCTGAGCTCCTGACATATCCTTGAGACCAAGAGACCAATTTCTCTTATTCCATTTGCATTCCACTGACCTGTTCGCTTTTGCTTGCCTGTAGGCAGAATGACGAGAATCTGGATTTGTGCAGGAAATGGCCCAACTTGATTGTCATGCACATTGTGTGGAGTGTTGTCACTTTGGATGGGCTATCACCAGCAGGAGAGTGAATTTGTGTGAGGGGGTGGAGGGCGAGAAAACCTGGATTTGTGCTGGAAATGGCCCAACTTGATGATCACTTTAGATAAGCTATTACCAGCAGGACAGTGGGGTGGGAGGAGGTATTGTTTCATATTCTCTGTGTGTATATAAAGTCTGCTGCAGTTTCCACGGTATGCATCCGATGAAGTGAGCTGTATCTCACAAAAGCTCATGCTTAAATAAATTGGTTAGTCTCTAAGGTGCCACAAGTACTCCTTTTCTTTTTGCGAATACAGACTAACACGGCTGTTACTCTGAAACATGGCAATTCCAGCACTATTCCAGCTTATCCTTACATATGGTGCCCTAGACAATCTATATTACCTGCATGTAAAGATAACTAGGGTCTCTCCCCTCAAAGTCTAGCTTTCTCTTTCATTTATCTGCCTTTAATATTTCTATAGGGCAATCACCATTGCATCTTTTCATCTCATAGCAATATGTGCTTCTGATATTGCCTGTATCCCTTAAACCACCTTAGTCAGAGACTCAAGCAATAGAAGGGGGAATGTGCATGCTTTTAAAAAAAAACACGGATGAAGAACAGAAAGGAAGATTTTGTTTGTTATCATTTGATATTATAGTTACAATAGACTCTGGGAGTTATCAGTGCTATCTTTCCTTTGCTCCAAATCAGATACTGTTCTCATCAGGGGTTCAAGGTGTTTAGTGCTGCTGGCCTGCTGTCTCTGGTACGGATTTCCTATGAACCTTTATTCTACCTGTCACACAACTACAAATCAACCCTGCCTGCTCTATATTAAAAATTGTGTAGGGGCCTCGTTCACTCTGCAGTGACAGAGCTGTCAGGAAACTCAGAGGACAGCTATGTGAGGCCTTTGAATGCTTCAAAAAATATAAAAGCAGTCAGCTCCAAGGAGTCTGCGGAAAACCTTGCCTTTGGCTTCCACTGGTGTTATGTCAGCACAAATCACCGAAGGGAGCACAGAATAGAAATGTGATTCTATTTCTAACTGCACTGCTTTAGATTTTTGTTTAGGGAACATACTGTATTCCAGAGTTATATTTCACATTCTGCAGCATTATATAATTGGCATTTGTTTCTTTACGCAAATACTCAAAGTAATATAGAATATTTATTACTGATGAATGTAATGTGTAATGAGATGTCTCCCCTATTATCAGGGAGAGGCAGAATATATACTGCCCTCTTTCCTGGAGCATATCCTGTTTGCCTGGAAGAGATGAGCATCTTGCTTCTCCCTAATCTACAAGGCTCCTGGTCCCAGGCCCTTAAAGAGGCAGAAGCCTAAGTTTTCCCTAACGCTATTGTTTTGGGGACCAATTCCTCTTTCTCAACACCTGCTTCTGCTCTTCCCTAAGGTTTTTGTCTACTCCAGAAGTCCAGGAACCATGCCTGGGCCATGAAAGGGTCATGCCATGGAACAGAGGGTTGACTGACCCCTTGTCCCTACTATTTGTAAAGGGGACAGTGTCCCTCTTACAGGTATCCTCTGAAAATCTGTCTGTGCAGTTCCTTTATGGCCCAGTTCTGCCACACTTACCCACCATGTGTTGTACATTAGTCCATGCTTTGCTCAACAGAGTACTTGCAGTCTTTACTAAGAGAAGGTGAGTAAGAATGGCAGAACCAGGTTCTTAATTAACAATACATTGTTTACACCAGGAGACCATCTGACTACTTACAGAGCAGCTTCTTTCTCATACTCTGAGTTTCATGGCCACTGTTCATGTGCAAAGCTACAGTACATATTCATCGGTTCATAGATACTAAGGTCAGAAGGGACCATTATGGTCATCTAGTCTGATCTCCTGCACAATGCAGGCCACAGAATCTCACCCACCCACTCCTGCAAAAAACCTCACCTATGTCTGAGCTATTTAAACCATGATTTGAGGACTTCAAGGAGCAGAGAATCCTCCAGCAAGTGACTCGTGCCCCATGCTACAGAGGAAGGTGAAAAACATCCAGTGCCTCTTCCAATCTGCCCTGGAGGAAAATTCCTTCCCGACCCCAAATATGGCGATCAGCTAAACCCTGAGCATATGGGCAAGATTCACCAGCCAGATACTACAGAAAATTCTTTCCTGGGTAGAATCCTCAAATTTAGATCCTCAAAACCCTTGCTCAATAGCCACCTAACACTTCAGATGCCTAAAGTCCCTAGGTTTCCACTGAAGTCTCCATGACACCTAAATTTCTGCTGCAGGGTATGTGCAAAGCTGCCTAGGTTTTCATGCTCACGTGTCGAGCTCATGCCTACATTCCAGTAGGATCCTTGCCCTGCCTATCTCACTCTGTGAGGTCCAACCCACTAGGTAAATTCAGAGCAGCCCTATTAGATTGGGCCTCACACAAACTACAGTTGGAAGGGGGGCACTGTTCCCTTTAACTCAGTGGTTAGAGCCTTCACCCAGGCTATGGGAGATTTAGGTTTATATCTGCCTTCTACTGCTGTGGTTCGAGCATTCAAATCCAAATCTCACAGCTGACTACCCTAACTTCTGGGTAATGGGGTAGTCTGAGGTGGTATGCTCTCCAAATCTGGTTTTGAAGTTGTTCCACTTTTATAAATAAATTAAATATTCATTGAGCTGGAGAAAGCATGAGAATGACTTAAGAGCCCAGTGGTTAGAGTACTCACCTGGGATTTAGAGTATAAAGTTCAAGTCCCTGTTCCAATGAATATTTATTTGTGGATTCCACTAAGCAGCCAGCTGCCTAAATGTTAGGCATTGCAATTACTGAATTTAAGTCCTCTTGGTGGTTCTAGCCCCTTTTGTCATAAATAGCTTCCCTGCTATATTTTGTAGAAGTCCAATATTGTAATATTTGGCTGAGAGACCTCTATGTACTTATGTTTTTTCTACTCATGAACTGAGCCCCATTCTTATCCACTTAAAAGGAAAAAACAAACAGTGGACACCTTGAGCCTCAAGTACTATTAAATTTCCCTTCAATAAAGAATGATGGGTGGGTGGTATGGTAGCAGCCCTCCCTGTGATTGTACCTTGCCAGGTTTGTATGTCTCTGCATTTCTGGTAAATTAATGGTATCGGGAGACACTATGCTGCCTTTCAGATGAAATGGGAAATGACTGCTCTGATTACCCATGTCCATTAATGATTCTGTGGCATTTTTTGTAAAATGTAGGATTGTTAACTAGAGGGCTCTGGTCAAATATTTTATCTGCTTACCTAAAGTTCTCCTTGCAACATAAAATAGAGAATTTACTTTTCACTTCCCCTTCTAAACACTGTTGTATAGCATTGCCGTAACAGAATGGCTGTTGTATTTTATTCCCAGAGGTAGCTGAGCTTCACTTGGGTGGATTCCTTATATGTAGAGCTATTTACAGCTTGCAGAATGCTTTAGAATCCTTCTGGATGAAAGGCACAATATAAATGTATTTATTCTGGTTTTTGCAAGATTTCAGAGGGACACCCAAAATCTATGTAAAGTCTGGGGGATAATAAAATCAAGAGAGCTTGTAAAACTTTCAAGGTCATCATTATTGTGAATTTCTTTAAGTGCAAGAAATATCCTTGTGTAATTCATGGACTTCTCATGTGAAAAAATATATCAAATCAATTACAATTTAATGAAATAAAATCTAATTACTGATATACTTTAGTACAATTTAGACATGAAATTCATGATAGATATTTGCTTCTTTTTTTATCATTTCTTTACTGTCTTCATTCAGAATTGCTTTAACCACAGCAGCAAGCTAGCCAGAGTTAGCTGTGTCTTCTAACATTTGACTGTCTCTGAATAGGTTGTAATCATTGCAAGGAGTTTCACTTTTCATGTTGTTTTCATGAACCAAGTCCATATCACTTAGGGTAGTCATTATTCATCATAGCTGTACAACTTCTAGTATTCTGCATTCATTCCTCCATGTTTTCAGAGTTATTTTTTCCCTTTTTGTACCAACACATCTTTCCATAAGTTCTTGTACAAAAAGGGATGAATTTTCAGAAGTGCTTGGAACCAAGCCACACTCATAGGAGCAGATTGGGACCTACTATGTGCTGAGTATTTTCAATAATCTAGCTATCACAGTTCAGGGCAACTACACCTGTATTCTCCCTCTGTGGTCTAGCAAGGGCACTCACTTTAGGATAGAGGCTCCTCAGCCATCACCACTCTTTGGTAAAGATCTGCAATTCTCTCCTTCCTTACCAGGGTTTTTCCAGGCTGCACAGCTCCTTACCAAGGATGTGACTTCCCCCAGCAAGTCAGACTACCTAAACAGGCCTACCTTTCCTGCTCCTCACAGGCTATGAACAGTTTGATTGTCCAGAACTTATACCACACAGCCCTTTCTAAGCAATCAGATTTATTCTTAAGATGAAAGCATCACCAAAAAACCCATTAAAATGATAATAACTTTCATGTATGATACTAAGCTTGCCAGCAATCATCCCAACTCCAACAAGGGCTCCGACAGGCGATAAGTCCTTCAGTCAAACACACCAAAGGTTTTTTCCTGTGGTCACAAGTTCATAACAGCTGTTAGCTCAGAACAAACACTCCCAGGAATCTGAGAGTCACTCCTTTATACAGTTTGGTCCTTTGATCTGAAGAGATAGAGAACAGATAATCAGACAGACAATGAGTCCCTCTTAAGGGCAAAGCTTCAACAGGTTGGGTCTTTGCGTAACTGGAGGTGGTAATTTGCATTCACCTCCTCCTAAGTATTGCCTAGGAATCCCACTTACCTTTGTCTGACATATTGTTTAAAACAGCTCATAACACTTCCCAAAGTTTACAGTGGCCACATCCTCCATCTGGAGAAGTTACCTACAATTCCACATTAATACATAAACATTTACTTTTGTAATACAATGAACTCCTATGATATCTAATTCAATAAGGTTTGTCCAGGATATTGCAGGAAAGTGCCATATCTGTCACGCCAGCCACTTCATTTAAGAATCGAACACTCCTGAAGTCTGACCATGAGTGCCTATGGGACAATTTGGGGAATCTGTCTTTACAGAGCTTCTAAATTCTGATTGATACTGGGATTTCCTGATGTGTATGTGTGTCAGATTGCAGTTATCATTTTGAATGTAGGGTTTGTTTGCCTTCACTCATGTCCTTTTACCTCCATATTGGACTAGAATTCTAAAAGGCAGTGACCCTGGGCTGACATAGAAGGTTGTTAAACCTTGATGGTTCCTGTATCCAAATATAAATAACCTAAGCAATATGTTGACTGCTGCTCTAGAGAATTGGTTTATCCTGGGAGAGGTCACATGGCAATGGTTTGATCACCAGTTGAGGTACATCATGTAATCATATGCCAGAAGAAATTGGAAGGTTATAAAAGGGCAGGAGCCTTCAGGTATTTTCATCAGCTCAAGTAGAGGGAAGCTACTGCAGGATCCTGGTGAAGCAGAGATAACCCTACCTACCTGAACACAGTAGAAGTAAGGGTGAGTGAAAGTGAGGGGCATTGCGTTTGGGGGGGGACAGGGGACATATTTTCTGAATCATCTGTCCCACCTTGCGTTTTCTCTCTTAAGTAAAAAGAGTCGAGAAACCTTTTGCTAAGCTTGCATCTGCTTGCTTCTCTGTGATGTGTCCCTTAAGACAAACTGTAAACCAGAAGGGTTCACCTCTTTGGTGGGATTTTGCGGAATGTACTAGAGCTGCTGGAGAGGCTTGAGGGAGACTTCACTAGTTCCAGATCTTAAGCAATTGGATTGGGGGATCCCCACTGCTGGGAGGAGAGCCAGACAGAAGTTCAGCACCTGCAGCGTATGCCCAGGCACAAAGCCAGAGATAGTGCCTAAACTCTGCCCAGCCACAGCACATGGGATTCAGTTTTTGGATCTCCCTCACAGCACTCACCCTATTTCCCTACCAAAATGAGCAATACAATTTCAGTTGTCAGATTTATAATTGCTGTCTTTATTATTAATTTCGTCTCAGGAACTGTTTTGATTTTCTTTATTGAACACAGCTGTGAAAAAATGTGCTTCTGAAACCTGATTTTAATAATGCCTCAATGTTTTGGTCCACAGGCTGAACTTTTGCAGTTGTGTTGGGATGGAGAGCAGATTGTGCTCATCAACTGTTTAAGTGGCCAGATGAATACCTATCTTGACAAACACCACCACAATTTGGAATAGCAACTTGAGTGATATCACATAGTTTTGTCTGTTGGCACTAAACTACGAAAAACCTTGAAGAATATCCCAGAAATAATCTACACTCTAGATTGTCCTCTGCATGAAACAGGCAGGTTATTCATACTGATGTGCTTAAAACAGAGCTTCACATATTTGCCAGGCATATAATCACATGCAAGTGCAGTGAGCCTCTGGCAGTTTCCTGTATATGAAGCCAGTGTTTTCTCAGGCAACAGCATCCAGAAATATCAGTTTCATCAGCATTGTAAATATGGTCTGGCTGCAATTCCTCCTTTTTTCATGGCATTTAAACTGGACTGGGCAAAGCAGTCATAAACATAAAATAAGGAACATTCCTGCCCTGACAGAGAGATGGATTACATCGCTGAACAAGTCATTTCTGTCTCTACCCTTTATGAATCAGTTTCCACGTGAATGGATCCTCTGATGCAGTAGAAACTGACAATTCATCCAGCAACAGAGAGCTATTGGAGTCTATAATCAAGTTTAAATGTTTTCAGCCAGTCGGCACTAGCTGAAAGTAGGACAGCTCCATTTTGCTACTCAAATGTTTTTTTTGTTTCATAGTTATACTTGAACATGCTGTGCCCTCATTTGGTTTTGTCCACTCCCGACAGATTACTTTTTCCAAAGCTTCATTGTGGAAATTTTCCTTCATTTTCTAAGGACAGGCTGTGGATATGGGAACCAAGGACCAAGTTTCTACTGCCAACTTTGATACTATTTTGCTGTGTAATTGTTACTTAACCCCTTTGTGATTTAGTATTTTCATCTATAAAATAGGATTAATGATACTCTTGTTTGTAAAGTGCTTTGAGATCTACAGATTGAGAACCACAGTGTAAGAGCTGATACAGTCATTGGCCCACATCATCCCTTCCCACTGAAAAACCCACATGGAGATTCAGAGGATATGTCTATACAGCCGCTGGGAGATGTACTTCCCAGATAGATGTCCGTGCACTAGGTCTGCTTGAGCTAGCAGCCTAGCCACAGCTCCACAGGCAGTGGCTTGGGTTAGCTGACCAAGTACAATCCTGCTCAACACACGACTCAGGTAGCTAGGCGGTGCCACCACCACCACTATTTTTACACTCTAGCTTGAGTAGAGCTAGCTATGCCTGTCCCCCTGAGCTGGGAATCTCACCTCCCAGCTGCTGTGCAGACATACCCTCAGGGGGCAGGGAATCTCCACAAGTATCCCCATACAGAGACCACCCCAGTGTCCTGTTGCAGGGCAAAGTTCTTTTCCACACTGTGGGTTTACTCCAGGTGCAGATTTAGGACCCCTCTAATAGTAATATTATTTTAAGCCACAGAGGAGACAAAGTTGTGTATATATATAAATATATATTTTTTGCACTCAGTCTCCAAGTCCACTGTCCGCTCCAGACCAATGAGGAACTTAAACAACCACCATCACCATTTTATGATGGTTCTAAAATCCTGAGCTTTCATGAGAAGTTTGGTACAGAGACCTTCCTTTCTTGTTATTGAACAAGCACAATTTACACAAAGATCTGATTTCCAACATTCAGCATTAAAAAAGAAATACCCTTGATTAGGTGACAGAGGTATTTAGGTGGTAACTGCACCTAGAATGCAATAGAAGACCAAAAACGTTAATCTTGGTTGACAACACTGGGTGACTAATAGCACTAATATGCTACCTACAATTTCAGTGAAAAATGCTCCCTCCGGCTGAGACAAAGCCATTTTGCATCCATCTGAGTTTCATAAATTTGGATGTTCATAAAACTGGGCTTCTATTACACCAGGTTCTTTCATTAGTGAGATGTCTATTAGAATCTTTTTAGTTCCAGGTACAACATCGTAGTTGTGGCAGCCCCAGTAACATAAGAAAATCTCTCAGGTATTCCATTCTAGGTGGACTGTTAGCTGCAGAGTCCCGGAGTAGACCCTGCTGGGGTGTACTAAAAGTTCCCTCATCCATTTTAAGGTAGTACCAATTTATGTGTAACATGTTAGTGTGTGTTAGAAGTCATATCCCCATCACGTGCATTGTTCCACTCTGTAGATAAGCCCTAATATCCTGATTCTGCAATGAGTTCTTCATGGATGCATGTGAAGAATTCTGCTGAAGTCAATGGGGCTCTGCACAGGGATCCACCCATGTGGAGCTCTTTGCAAAACCAAGGCTTAAGACAAGTCAGAACACAGAACAAGTCAGAGAAAGGGAAAGAAGGAGAAATATTTGGTGAGGCAAAGGTTGGAAGTATTCCTGAAAGGAATGGATTAATGGGAGGCTCTGAAGAGGGGGGTTTAATCACTCAAATTACATTAGAACTCAAATTAAATTACAAAAGAATGGTCTGACCCAGTATGGCCAAATGTCCATCTAGCCTAATAACCTGTCATCAGACAGTGGCAGGTGCCAGATGCTTCAGAGGGAGTGAACAGAACAGGGAAGTTACTAATGATCCATACAGACACTCCCCACGTTATGCAAGACCCGACTTATGCAAATTTGCACTTACGGAAAAAGTTCCATAAGCCAGAAATAGGATTTTCGAGTTGCGGAAATTTTTGCGTAACATACGGGTATACGTTTCCGACTTAACAAAATTCAAGTTACACAAGGCTTTCAGACCGGAACGATTGCGTAAGTCAGGGGGCGTCTGTACCATCATCCAGTCCCAGCTTCTGGTAGTCAGAGATTTAGGGATACCCAGGGCATGGGTTTGCATCCCTGACCTCTTGGCTAATACCCATTGATGAATCTATCCTCCATTAACTTACCTAATTCTTTTTTTAACCCAGTTACATTTTTTTGACCTTTGCAAGACCCCCTGACACTGAGTTCCCCAGGTTCACTGTGCATTATGTGAAGTACTTCCTTATGTTGGTTTTAACCCCGACGCTTACTAATTTCAGTAGGTGACCTATGGTTTGTGTTATGTGAAGGGGTAAATAACACATCCTTAGTCATTTTCTCCACACCAGTCATGATTTTAAAGACCTCGATCATATCCCTCCTCAGTCGCCTTTTCTAAGCAGAACAGTCCCAGTCTTTCTAATCTCTTCTTATATGGAAGCTGTTCCATACCCCTCATCATTTTTTGTTGCGATTGTCTGTATTTTTTCCAATTCTAATGCATCCTTTTTTGAGATGGGGTGACTAGAACTGCACACAATACTCAAGGAGTTAGAAAATGTCATGCCACTATATAAATCTATGACCATCTATCTTTCCTGTATGTATATTCTTATAAGTGTACACAAAGTGGTGTAAGAATTGGATGGAATGCTAAGTCTATATTTTGCAGCACCTTGTCACTTTAAGGTTGGAACTCTTAAGAGGTCAGATGAAAACAGCTCTGGTGACTTTTTTTTTGGGGGGGGGGGGCAGGGGGAAGGGTGCGGCAGAGTTTAGAGCTCCTGGAAGACACTAGCAGTCAGACTGGTGCTCCATGTGCATGTTAGGACTGACAAAAACTTTAAACACAATGTTCCAGGAATGTAACATGAATTTGGTAACTGAGAAGTTAGAGACTTTCCAGATGGTTGAAGCCAAGAAAAAGCAGTAAGACAAGGACATGGGGGTGGGGGTTGCTGGTTAATAATTAATACTACAGTGCCTGGTTATTGAGATAGTTATTGGGTCACTGGGATGTTCATGCTATGCATATGTTGGTTTAGATTAATAGACAATTGGCATATAAGGAAGGCCACATAAGGGCTACTGATAATACACATTCATGGTTAAGAGACCATGCCTGAGTTATTCACAATGAGGAACCTACTACTTTGGCTCCAGGCAAGGACCCAAAAAACCTAAAGGACAATGAAGAGTTACACCCTCTGAGCTCAGGTCAAGGAGTTGTCTGGGAGCAACAGACTAGCACTCAGACCCTGCTGTAGGATCTGAAACAGCCCTTTTTAGGCTTCCACCTCAGGGGGATGGTAAGCTGAGATGAGATGCACACGCATATAGACTGTTTGCTTTAAAAATCCTTCCTCTCACTGTTATGTTTTATTTCTACGGTTAACAGTCAGCAATACTTTGATAAGAAGGTTGTCTGGACACTTTATTTACTGTGGGTCACAAGATCCCAAAAGGGAAAAACTGTAAATACCCGAATCCAGTCAGACCTCCTGGGAGTAAGCATAGTAAATCCACAGAGTATAGCAGCACAGGACCTGGTCTAAGAGATGGACAACTGTAGAATTCCACCCAAAGAAAGCTGCAGGCAGAAACAAAGTTTCTGAGGCTGGGGTCAGAGGTACAGCCAGCCCTGCAACCATGACATGGAGGAAATGAGTGGTGAAGAGAGATAGGTGATCAGATGGGTGAGATTGATTTGGTCTTGAAACCTTATTGTAATGTTGAATCTGGCACTGGAAAGAAATGGACTACATGTTTTGAACTCTTTTGATCCAATGTCTGTGACCTTTAATCGCATGTGTTTCACCCAGCTTTAACTGGAATCTTATTTAAAGTTTTCTTCTTGCCCCCTCAACATGTGGCAGCATTCACAGCTCCCATTTGTACTGACCCTTTTGTAGCATTATCTTTATAACTAGAACAGGCTGAACAGATCTCATCAAGTATTTCTGAGCTGAGAACCTGAATTCAGAGAAGCAGCAGCCACAGTATTATTGAAAGCTTTCCTGCTTCAGTATCAGCACACTACTACAGTTACAAATAAGATATCCATATTAAATTAAGGTCCAAAAGCATAGAAACAGATGCTCAAGGCACAGAAATCACAAGCTGAGCATTTAAAGCAAGGAAGGGAGACCAAATTGTACTGGATGCAGCAGCAAGAAAGAGAAATATGGTTTAACTCGGTCACAACCTCATTGAGTAACATAGGAACTATCGGGCAATAACTCATCCAGTGCAGGCCATCCTTCCCTTAAAATCCATGGCACCTGGGGAAGGATACCATCAGCCTCCTACCCCTCAATGCTAGCTGGTCCCAGCACTGTTGCTGGGATCCTGCCATCCCCTTGTACAAAGGGTAAAATGGTCAGTGATAGGGAGTTGCCTCCTCACTGTACCAGGTATTAGGAGCCCCAACCTCATTCAGGAGGTGCCAAGATTAATGTTACAAACCTAACCTACTCACTGAGCCCTTTGGCTTCTGAGAGGAAGGTGGAAAAAAATCCCACACTGCCTCAGCCAGTCTGACAGTGAGGAGAAAATTTCTTCCCAGCCACAAAAAGGCAACTTGCTCAATGTCCACAGTCAGGCCTCCAAATCCAGTCCTACTCTATCACTCAAGGGTGGGGGAAATAAGGGCTTTTCTTCTTCCCTCTGCCCAGGGCACCATTCTGTGCTGAGCGCTCCCCTGGGGTGCATGGGAGCCAACTGACTTATGGCTATATCCTTCTCCCTAACCAATCAGCCCTAGAGCTGTCCCCACTCCTCCAGCCCACAAGGCAACTGAGGGCCCACAATAGCATGGGGGTGCTATGCTTAAAGGGGCCAAATGTTTTTTTTTCCCTCTCCAGGCCCAGACAAAACCTCCCCATCTCTGCAGCTGGGTTCAGAGGTGGAATGATTTCAAAAATTAGATGAAATTAGGTCCAATCTGGCTGCTATAGGGAGGTCAGAAGAAATATGAACGGTGCAGCTAGCTTGTGGCATTCACTGTACCAGCTGCAGCAATTTCTCTCTCAAACAGGAATAAATATATTGAAATGAATGCTTCATCAGGTTTTTCAGTTATGTATTCGACAGAAGCTGCTGTACTAGTAAGTCAGGTGGCACAGTACATAGCGTGTGTCCGTGCAGTAACTGGCTGTAGAAAGCTAGGTGGAAAACATCCACACTGAGCAATGAATTATTACCTGGAAATCTGGGAGTTATAGTTAGTTTGTGCTCAGGTTTCACAGAAGACATTTTATAGAATGCTTATTTACTTTCCTCAAGCTGCTGTTTTTATGGGTTGAGATCAGAGGGGTTCTCTGCTAATTGACTGCACATGGATCTTGTTACCAGACAGAAATAGCTCAATTTGTAATAGATTCCTCCATCTTGTCCTCCCTTCTGTACCAGGCAAATAAAATAGGGTGTGAATTTTCTTCAGAATTTATTCAAAATTAGCAGGTTGATTTTCAAATAATTTCCACAATACTTTGCCCAGCTCACAATAAGAACAGAGGGACAACTGCTATATTAATAAAAGGTGGTGGGTTTACTTTGTTTTATCTGTGTCTACCTCTTGAAGAAATATGACTATCCATACTTTCTTATTTAATTCTGGATACTAAGAGTAGAAAGTTAAGTGAGCAGATTCTTGTTTAGGGGTTAGCCATAACACATTTGAGAGATTTGCAGAATTCTAGGGCTTTGCTTATCACTTTAGACAATTGTCAGAATGAAACATATTGTGGTATTTCTGAGAGAAAAATACATAGGGGAGATATAAGCAAATCATTAAATAGTGTGGACTTGATCTTCTCTTCAGTCTGTACCATGGGTTACATCTAAGTTTTAACCTTATATAAAAATACTAGTGTTTGACACTAAAAGCTCAAAATATTGCAAGTTGTAAGATTGTCTTTGAGACCATGTGACAGAACTCTGTCCTTGCCTCCATGGGTCCCGCATTTCCTGGCAGATTTCGCTAGCCTCAGAGGCTCACTGTGACCCTCCACGTAACCCGTCTCTCTAGAGACAAGGGTCACAGTCTACTGAGCCCTTTTCATCATAAGCCAGTGAGGGAGACGAGGAGAAGTTATCCTTCCTTGCAAAGGATCTGTTGTCTCCCAGTCTCAGTGATTAATCAGGGGGCAAAGGAGCCCAGGCCCACCCTCTACTCCAGGCTCCAGCCCAGGGACCCTGAGAGTATCAGCTATGGTAGCTGACCTTTTAGAAACATGGCATGTACAATTCCCTGGGCTACTTCCCCCACAGCAGCCCTCACTTCCTCAAGTTCCACTTCACCCTTACCTCAGGACCTCAATCCTTGTGCCTGATATGGTGTGTACTACTCAATCTCTCTAACAGCAGAACTTCCTCCCACAGTTCCTGACATGCACACCCACCTGACTAACTGGGAGGCTTTTAACTAGTTTCAGCCAGTCCCTGATTGGCTTTAGGTGTCCCAATCAACCTAGCATTCTCCCTGCCTTCTGGAAAGTTCTTAATTGGCCCCAGGTGTCTTAATTGACCTGGAGCAGCTGCCATTTCACTTATCCTGGTACCAGGGATTTGTTTAGCCTGGAGCTATCTATCTATCTATCTCCCACTACTTTTCTATAGCCAGCTGGCCTTGCCCCGTCACAACCATTGAAGGATTTTAGATGGGTAACTTCTCTATTACAAGCCTAACTTGATTGTCACCAGACTGTGACTTCTAAATCAACTTGGCCCTGAAAATTAGCAAAATACAGACTGCATGAGAGGAAGCTGATCTATGTGACGTGGGGATTAATTGGTTGTAGAGGGCATAAATCAATATGTTGGTAATATGCCTGACAGTTTTGGTTTTAAAAAACCCAAGGATCAAATTTGTCTCCATTGAGCGAGGGGGAGTGGGGAATAACTGTGGTTTTTTTACTGTTTGATTGGAAAGGATCATGCAATAACCTGCTAACAGAGGTTCTGTTGAGCTTATGTTCAAATAAATTTGTTAGTCTCTACGGTGCCACAAGTACTCCTGTTCTTTTTGCGGATACAGACTAACACGGCTGTTACTCTGAAACCTGTTTAAAAGTACTATCTGGAATTGGGGCTGGTGGTATGCTTCTATTCCTCCCTTGGCTCTTACTTATCAGAGTAAGTGAGGTCCAAATGAGTGAGTGACCAGGCTTGGTCAGGTTTTCTATTTGCTAAACAATAACATGGGGCCTCTCTGTCCAGGCCACAGCAATGAATCAGGGTACCAGCTTCACGACTTAAATGGTGGGCTAAAGCAAGATAGTCATTCTTTTAATATGGGGGCATTTATGATTAGCAGATACAAAATTACATAAAATTGAATTCTCCTGAAGCTCTCATGGATCAATCTACTAGTAGTTCCCTAAAGTCTTTACCTTAAGTTAGTGTATATAGGGTTTATCAGACAGGAAAACCCTACCTATACATCTCCAAGAGGTTATTACCACCAAGATCTTTAGTGCTGCACTAGTACTGTTTTCTTGAGCACTGAAAGTAATCAAGCCTTTATCATATAGGCCCCAAACTCCTCACATTCCCAGCATGTTCTGCTAAAAGGAAATTAGTAGTCACCTATGGTGGGGGAGATAAAGAACTGGTCACAATCAGTCCCAACCTACATCACCTGTGATGCTTAAAAGGGAGAACTCAGGCCAGTTATGGCAGCTTTTGGAAATGAGCAGAGTTAGAATGTTCAGAACAGGGTACTGGGCTGCTTGCTGATGAAGGGCTTGAGAGCACTGAATGTCTGCTTTTTGAGAAAAGAAGAGTGGTCAGTTTTAGATTTGTTAAGCTCTCCAGAACTAGCTCTTTTCCTTTAGCCATGTGGGAAGGCAGGAGCCAAGACTTCTTGCAGGGTCAGAAAAACTGCTTTTCCTCGTTTGTATGAAGGAGTGGAGTCTGGTCCCTAGGAGCTGTGGAACTATTTTCCTTGTTCTTTGGATTGTTTTGTAACATAGTGCCCTGGAAGGTGGTGGACTTGCTAAGGGGTGCAGCTGGAGGCTGATCCCCAGGACTGGATCACAAGATTGCTGTTGCTTGGGAATGATGCACAAGATAAGTAAGGTGTCTGCCCAAGGAGGTGATCTCAAGGGTCAACCTTTGATTATGTCCCGCAGCTTGAGTTTATCTCTGAGATAGGAACAGATTTTCCAGGCTTCCTCAAAGGAAAATAAGCCATGTGCTGAGTCTTGACATTCCACCCACCCTCTTCTGTGGGCTTCATATTCAGAGTGCTACTAAGAAGTTGGGAGAATAAGTCCAGCTTCTTAAAGAACATGGACTTTTCATCTATAAGGCTCTTTTTTTTTAAAATCCTAGGACAACTCACTCCATCACAGTCCCTGGAATACACTCTTCCCCCTTCCTCCCCTCTTCCCTTTGGGAAGCTGAAAGCACACCTCTTTTTTGAGATAGGTTAGCTCTCACTATTCCCTTTCACTGGCAGGTCAAAGGGTCATGAGAAGTAGAGCAGAGGCAGCCTGGCTGAAGCTGCAATCTCTTCATAGGGGTGAAGTGACCAAGTAGTTTTACTGCCTAATAGTTGCCCTTCACTTTCAGCCCAATTACATTCATTTCCTCCACTTTGTCCTATGTGTTGAACTAAATCATTAGGGGGAGAAGATAAATATTTTCACTACTGTCCAGAGAAGGCCAAATTTTCTAGAACTGCCTCAACGTTTGCATACATAAGTTTTCAGGTGCAACTTTGGGCAGTCTCTTTATTTTTATTTTTTCCAATATCCAGATCCTGTGCAGGCTACCTCCTTCATTTGCATGCAGTTTGGGTTTGAGATTTTAGCAGCAACATATCTTGGATCAAGCTGAGGGTGGTCTGAGCCCTTCAGCATCAATGTGGCACCATGGAGGTAATGTTGAGGAAAAATCTGCAAACAAAACAAATGGTGTTTTTTTTTTAAAGGCTGAGCCTTAGATTTTTGGTCTTTAGCACTATACTAATTATTAAAATATGTACCTTTAAATGTGAAAACAGTGGTTTACCTTCACTGCTGCCACTTCAGAACAATATCAATATCAAAAGGCCCAGGGGAAGACAGTCAAAGACATGGGTTTGTACTGGAGTCTTGTGTGGGACACAAGCAGTGCGCTGGGAGTCAGACTACTTACTTCTAACCAAGTAGCTTAGGATAGGGCAGATTTAATCAGAAGAGAAGGATAATGGGGTAACAGGCAGCTGCAGGATAAAGGAAAAGGTCTAGCCTGAAAGCAGCCCCACCTTTAATTAATGATGGGAACCTTTTCCACCTCTCGCTTCCATCAAACAGCAATATCAGTGGAGTTGTTTGGGCTCCTGTGAAAAAACAGAGAGGTAAGTAAAAGAAGGTATTATTTAAGACACTTTAAAATAGCAAGTACAACTAAAAGGCCAGATTCTCTCCCCCATTCGAGCATATTTGTATTGATCAGTGGCACAAAAGGACAAGAATCTGGACCTCTCTAGCCAGCAGAGAATTTTCTCACATGGGAATTTTCTGCTGGTTTTTATGCCAACCTCTCTCTGCAACATTTGGTTTATTTATTGTGGATTACAGTAGTACCTAAAGACCCCAGACACCTCAAGTCTCTGTTGTGCTAGGCATTATGCAAACACTCAGTAAGACAGTCCCTGTCCTTAAATAAAGCTTCTAGTGTAAATAGAGAAGACAAGCTAAGGATGGGATAAAAGGAGTTTCATCTGAAATCTCTGCTGAACCAGAAAGTTTGGTATACAGTTTTATACAAGGATTGTATTTAAATAACATACATACTCAGTACACATATATATTGTAACATTGATTTCTTAAAAAAAATTAAATATTAAAACTACTGAAACAGCCATTTTATAAGAATATCCTCACACTTCACAGTGCATATGTTTTCAACCAATATATGCTAAATGGTGTTGTCATAAATATAAAGGGAAGGGTGAACACCTTTTGGAATCCCTCCTGGCCAGAGGAAAAACCCTTTCACCTGTCAGGTGCCAACGAGGTTATCCTAGCTTCTTAACCCTTTGCAGGTGAGGGGCTTTTTCCTCTGGCCAGGAGGAATTTTGAAGGTGTTTACCCTTCCCTTTATATTTGACACACCATGTCAAGGTTCCTTCCCCACTCTGAACTCTAGGGTACAGATGTGGGGACCTGCATGAAAAGCCCCCTACGCTTATTTTTACCAGATTAGGTTAAAACTTCCCCAAGGTACAAACTATTTTACCTTTTGCCCTTGGACTTTATTGCTGCCACTACTAAGCATTTAACAAATATATAACAGGGAAAGAGCCCGCTTGGAAACATCTTTCCCCCCAAAATCCTCCCAACCCCTAAACCCCCTTTCCTAGGGAAGGCTAGATAAAAATCCTCACCAATTTGCATAGGTGAACACAGACCCAAAACCCTTGGATCTTAAGAACAATGAAAAAGCAATCAGGTTCTTAAAAGAAGAATTTTAATTGAAGAAAAAGTAAAAGAATCACTTCTGTAAAATCAGGATGGTAAATACCTTACAGGGTAATCAGATTCAAAACATAGAGAATCCCTCTAGGCAAAACCTTAAGTTACAAAAAGACACAAAAACAGAAGTATACATTCCATTCAGCACAGCTTATTTTATCAGCCATTTAAACAAAACAGAATCTAATGCAAGATTACTTACTAAGTTCTAAGACTCCATTCCTTTTCTGTTCCTGGCAAAAGCATCACACAGACAGAGAGAGAACCTTTGTTTCTTCCCCCCCCCCCCCCCCCCGCTTTGAAAATATCTTGTCTCCTCATTGGTCATTTTGGTCAGGTGCCAGCAAGGTTATCCTAGCTTCTTAACCCTTTACAGGTGAAAGGGTTTTTCCTCTGGCCAGGGGGGATTTTAAAGGTGTTTACCCTTCCGTTTATATTTATGACAGGTGTTAAGTTAGTACATGTGTATATTCATGAATAAACATCTTTTCCTGTATTTTGTTACACCGGGCATGCACACAATTTTCTTTCACAGATTCAACAGATTCTCTGGCAGTTGAATGCCATTATACATGTCCTCACACTGCAACTATTAGATTAATATACTTAAATGTAAAGCAATCTACATGTTCGTGTATCTGTTGTGTATCTGTCTTAGGATTTTAAAATGCTGCCCATCACCATAGTATTTGAGTGCCTTCCAAAGAAAATCAATAGCAATACTGAAGTCCCTAGTAGAATTCATGCAGTCTCTGGCACTTGTTGACCTGAATTTATGGGCTAGTTTATTATGGCTCACCACTGAGCTGATCAGAAGATATTTTAGGTCTTGTCCCAATTCAGGCTACAGGGATAGAGAACACAGTTCAATATCATGAGCGGATTCTTGGGGTGTATGGCAAGGACACTTATATTTAGGACATTACCAACTTGTTAAGATCTTTATTAAAATGAATGAAAGAAGAATAAATGTTACAAAACAGAGTCACAAAGAAGTAATACAATTCTAGGACCCCCGGTAGTAACATCTCTATTCTAAAAGACTATTTAAGTTAGCATACTCACACCCTTCCTTGAAGACCTGTTAGTAAGAGACAGAGGACCAGCCTCGTCACTGGCATGCCCAAGGAATTGATGGTCCAGGCCTCCCAGAATGGTAGGGATTAGGTTCGAGTGTTGATTATCTGGCTATGCCGAAAGAATGACAGGAGACATTAGATATGGGTTTAATCAGGCCGCAACTTTATTATTAGACAATATCTGGGACTAACCCAGCAGATAAAATGTGTGCAGTGCAGGAGCAAAACTTATGTCCCTCCAGCAGATTCACTGCTGGGACCTTACCAATTCCAGGCAATATTTTTTTTTGTGGGGAGGCTTCCACAGCTCCCTCCCTATTTATCCAGGTCCTTCCAGTAATTCCCTGGCCGGGACCTTACCAATTCCAGCCAGTTCTGGGGGGTGGAGGGTTGGAAGGGGCTTTTACCAGCTCCCCCACCCTTTTCATCCAGGTCCCTCCAGCAGTTCCCTTGACGGGATCTTACTGACCACCACCCCTTGTAGGAGGAGTTAAGGTGGACTGTAATGATGTGGGGGTTGGCTCCCTGCTGTACCAATCATAGGAGTCCCCAGCTGCCCCTGGCTTGCTCAGTTACCAAGCACCGCTCCTTAATTCCTTTTCCAAGCCATTTTTCCGTTCTTTTGTGCCTTAATTTATGGAGTACCTGCACTGAACATCCACCACAAGGAGGTGCCAGCCATTAGCTTGGCTGCCTCCTCCCCACACCCAGCCAGGTTCCCAGACATCTCTAAATGGCCATTTTCCTAGCAGCCCTACTGGGGATAAAGGACCCATTGTCCCATGTGTGGTCGTTAAGGTGCACCAGCAGCTGCATTGTCCTTGACTTGGTACTGAAGAGACAGAGGACCAGCCTCGTCACTGGCATGCCCGAGGAATTGATGGTCCAGGCTTTCCCAAATGGTAGGGATTAGATTCAAGTGTTGAGTAGCTGGGCTGTATTGCGAAGCTGAGCTGATAGCTTGATAGAAGACAGAAAAAGCGATGACCCTCCTGCATGGTGGTTTGCCCTCTTATAGTGCCCACTGCCAGAATCTAGGCCCAACCTACCGTGCCCAGATCTTATTTCCTCACCCACATAAATCTTCGGGTACACTTACTCTATGGGTTAACATTTTATGACATATATTCATACGTACCAGTAGCAATTATCTCATTCCCAAAACAGTTACCCTTGGCCTAACTCATGACTTCCATGTTCTGCGGTGTGCCCTGCCATTACCAGTCTGCTCCAGACCTAAGGTAAACATTCAGTTCTTTGTTCTGTTCCCCATTCAGTTCCCGAAATTTAAGGGGGATGACCTGTAAGCCATTTATCTATGCCACAGGTTACAAACACTCATACTAACTTGCTTTAACTAATCATACAGGATACAGGTCTATAGGTTACTTGTGTTAGCCAACTATTATGAATAACCATGAATAACTCTATATTGAATTCCAGTTTATGGTATTCATAAAACAAAACCCAAGAAAGTACTATGATTCGGTAATAAGAAGATGTAACAAAATAATATAAATCAAACCAATAGGAAAACACATTAGGCAATATAGCAAGCTAGCAAATGGGCCTGTTGGGCTACACACTCCTCTTTTGATAGTCAGAACATTGCTCTGGATAGTGTTTTGTTTTTCTGTTACAGGTTTTTATTTTTATTTGCATTTATTTTTAAAGTAGTGTGGGTGGTGGGACTTACATTATTGTCATTCCTACTATGGGGGAACACATTTTGTCAAATCCTGTTATGGTGCATAATACATTATCTAAATAATTCTCCTTCTTTCATTTCACAATTTAAATGTTTAAGGTATTTCTGTTAAACTCTGTTGTCTTCCTCACATATTTGAGCTCCGTGGTTTTTGTGGAAAGGCATATTTCACATAAATTCAAAAGTCTTTTGATCTAAAGATAATTAACAAAAATCAGTAACAGGATTCCGTACAGTGTGGCGTTCCTTCAAGATATTTTCCCATCTAAAGCTTAATGACAACACATGTAAACAAGTTTCCTACTCTTCAGTTTCCATGGCTTTAATAATGCCCTCCAACTAGCAAGAGATTTCTGAAATTGTTCATGCACAGGGAGAAGGTACATGGCTTGGTACATAAATAAAATGTTGTGTTGTTTTTTTTTTCAGCCATGTGAAAAGTTCACTGTTGTTCATTTGAAACAGAGATCAGTCATTATAAAAACCCAATGTATGCTACATTATTTCTCCAAGAATAGAGAAGGAGGTGAATGATCGAACATAGAAACGTAAATATTAACAAATAAGTTAGCGCTGATTTCCTCAGAAAGCTGCTAGTCTGAGTGCTGTCAGGTGTTGAAAAGAGCTGTGACTTGGATTTTCAAAAGCACTTGGTGGCATAACTGCTCCTCTTAACATCAGTGGAAACTTACACTGACTTCTATAGGAGCAGAATTAGGCCAATTTTGAAAATCTTTTCAAAAGGTTTTGAAAATCCCACCCCTGGGCTAAGGTTATCTACTTTAAATTAGGGCTGTCCTTTCATTGCAGTTAACTTGCGTGGTTCACTCAAAAAAGAATCTTGGTTAAAAAACAAAATTAATTATGATTAATTGCAATTTTAATCGCCCTGTTAAACAATAGAATACAAATTGACATTTATTAAATATTTTTGGATGTTTTTCTACATTTTCAAATATATAGATTTCAATTACAGCATAGAAAACAGTCTACAGTGTTCACTTTATATTTCTGATTATAATTTTTACAGTGCAAATATTTGTAAACATGGATAAGAGGATGAGATGTTATAGGTGGAGAAGAGTTTGATTTGAGGGCTAAATTTTTGGACATAAGCTTTTACTCTTGTTTGTGTGTGTGCCCAGAGCAGGGACATCTCCGGTAGATCAAAATACTGTCCTCCAATGAAAAGAACAAACAAGGAAGGGGTGGGGGGCAGAAGCTGCATTTACCAATAAACTTATTAAATTATCCATCAGAAAAAAATCTGAGGGCAAATGCAGCTGCTAGGAATACTTATCACTTCTAGGGTTTTTTTTGTTTGTTTTTTTTAATAACTTAGAGGAGATGCATTGGTGAATTTTATTACCAAGTACTTGTGCCTTTGGATGTTTAAAAGCCCACTGGCACTGTTTGCTGACTAAGTTAGACCTCAGTGCAACCAACATTCCCATTGTTATTCTGCTTGCTGTGTGCGCCATAATATCTGTGAAAGTAAGGGGGAGACATTTATGGTGGGGTGGGAGGTTGAGACAAATTGCCTGGCGTCTGATTTTGAGCAGCCAGACACCGGGGCGATTAGAAGAGCACAGCAAGGCATGCTGCGCATCAGAGAGGCTTTGAAAACCAGTTTCATGACTGGCCAGGCTTCGGTGTGACAGTTGTGTGTGTTTCTCCTTGATGCAAACCCGCCCCCTTTGTTGATTTTAATTCCCTGTAAGCCAACCACCCTCCCCCCTTCAAAATAAAGTAACTATGGTTTTGAAACCATCCATTCTTTCTTCATTAATTTAAAAAAGAGAGAGATAATGGACAAGGTAGCCCAGGTGGGATAGGAAAGGACAAGGCCACATTGTTTATTGTAGCCACTCTAAAAATCAAACTGAATAACAGCCTTCTGTTGCTTGGGCCTTCCTATGGAGTGGAGTGGCTGGGTGCCCAGAGCCTCCCCCCGTGTTCTCGGATGTCTGGGTGAGGTGGATATAGAACTTGGGAAGGAGGGCAGGCGGTTATACAGTGGATGGAGCAGGGATCTGTGCTCTTGTTGTCTTTCCTGCAGCTCCAACAGACACTTCATCATGTCCGTTTGCTCCCCCATTAGCCTCAGCATCACGTCCTGCCTCAGCTCTTTGCATTCACTTAATTCTTTCCTGGCCTTTGCCACTGAATGTCTCCATGCATTCAGCTGTGCCCTATGACTGCGGGAGGACTGCATGAGCTCAGAAAACGTGTCATCACGAGTGCATTTTTTTCACCTTCTAATCTGTGATAACCTCAGGGATAGAGATAGCGGGAGCATAGAAACATTTGCACCTGGGGGGAGATAAAAAGGGAGAGTAAAATTTAAGAAGATACATTTCTGAGAACAAAAGGGGGCTCTTTCACAGTGAATCAAGCAATTCACAGCAGACAGCACATGTGCTTTAGGTACAAGGTCGCATTTTGCCTTTTATATTGAGCACCTACCAGTATGGTGACACATCACACATGGCTGGGCAACATAATTCGGTTTCCAGGCAGCCATGGTAAGTCTTTTGGTATGCAGAGTGGCTTCTTATGCTTTCATAACATGTGGGAATGTTTTCAAACTGCAGCGCCCTCCTTTCCCAGAGCAATGGGTTAGGTTTCACATTTAAAAGGAGGGGCTGTGGTTTTTGGGTGGATGTGCAGCACACACCTACCACCACTCCACCATGTGGCTATTCTCTGAGATGATCCCTTTTAGCCAAGCGCAAACCGCCCAGCATGAATGGGATCCTTTTACTGTTCCCTTACAAAAATTCTCCTATTTCAACCAGATGACCATGAATGATATCACTCTACTGAGGTTAACTCAGAAAGATATAGACTGAATCTTGCTTGAATGCAACCAAAACCCAGGACCATTCGCTGCCATGCTTTGTGCTGCAATGGTTCCGGACTACTAGCTACTGGCTTGGTGTGGTAAAGTGTCCTACTGTGGAGAACGAAATAAGGCAGCCCTCCCCAGAAAACTTCTACAAAGGCTTTGAGTACATCCAGGAGAGCTCCATGAAGATGTCCCTGGAGGATTCCCGCTCCATCCCCAGACATGTGAACAGACTTTTCCAGTAGTTGTACTGGCTGCAAATGCATCCCAATTCTTCAGGGCAAATCAAATATTAAACACTATTGCTTTTAAACGCTGTACTGTAGTTACAAATGTGCACTCATCAGAGGTGCCTTCTCCGGCTTCAGGGTTGGGGATCCCGCCTTGGGAGGGTATTGGCTCCAGGGTGACGAAAAGGTCCTGGCTGCAGGGGAGAATGGATTCACCGGTTACCTGCTGTGCATTCTCCTCCTCCTCCTCCTCCTCTTCCTCATCCACAAAATCCTCCTCCCTTGCAGGTGTCCATGGACAGTGGTGGGATAGTGGTAGGGTCCCCCCCTAGAAATGCCATGAAGCTGATCATAGAAGCGGCATGTATGGGGCTCTGACCCAGAGTGACCATTTGCCTGCTTTCTTTTGATAGGCTTGCCTGAGCTCCTCAACTTTCACACGGCACTGCTGTGTGTCCCTGTTGTAGCCTCCGTCCAACATGCCCTATGAGATTTTGGCAAATATATATGTTTTTCTTCTTTTTGATGGGAGTTTGGACTGCACAGATTCTTCTCCCCATACAGCAATCAGATCCAGTGTCTCCCTTTCGCTCCATGCTGGAGCTCGTTTGCTATTCTAGAGGGACTGCATGGTCACCTGTGCTGCTGAGTTTGCCACACTGACCAAACAGGAAATTAAATTCAAAAGTTCCCAGGGCTTTTCCTATGTACCTGGCTAGTGCATCAAATTGAGTTCAAAGTGCTGTCCAGAGCTGTCACATTGGAGCACTCTGGGATAGCTCCGGAGGCCAATACCATTGATTTGCTTCTGCACTACCCCAAATTTGACCCAGCAAGGTTGATTTTAGCGCTGCTCCCCTTGTTGGGGGAGTACAGAAGTAGATTTTAAGAGCCCTTTAGGTTGAAGGAATGGCATAGGTCGATTTAAAAATGACTGCGTCCACACAACCAAACGCGGCTAGATTCAACCTAACCCCATAGTGTAGAACAGGCCTAAGTCACTGAATCATAGAATCATAGAATATCAGGGTTGGAAGGGACCCCAGAAGGTCATCTAGTCCAACCCCCTGCTCAAAGCAGGACCAATTCCCAGTTAAATCATCCCAGCCAGGGCTTTGTCAAGCCTGACCTTAAAAACCTCTAAGGAAGGAGATTCTACCACCTCCCTAGGTAACGCATTCCAGTGTTTCACCACCCTCTTAGTGAAAAAGTTTTTCCTAATATCCAATCTAAACCTCCCCCACTGCAACTTGAGACCATTACTCCTCGTTCTGTCATCTGCTACCATTGAGAACAGTCTAGAGCCATCCTCTTTGGAACCCCCTTTCAGGTAGTTGAAAGCAGCTATCAAATCCCCCCTCATTCTTCTCTTCTGCAGGCTAAACAATCCCAGCTCCCTCAGCCTCTCCTCATAAGTCATGTGTTCCAGTCCCCTAATCATTTTCGTTGCCCTTCACTGGACTCTCTCCAATTTATCCACATCCTTCTTGAAGTGTGGGGCCCAAAACTGGACACAGTACTCCAGATGAGGCCTCACCAATGTCGAATAGAGGGGAACGATCACGTCCCTCGATCTGCTCGCTATGCCCCTACTTATACATCCCAAAATGCCATTGGCCTTCTTGGCAACAAGGGCACACTGCTGACTCATATCCAGCTTCTCGTCCACTGTCACCCCTAGGTCCTTTTCCGCAGAACTGCTGCCTAGCCATTCGGTCCCTAGTCTGTAGCTGTGCATTGGGTTCTTCCGTCCTAAGTGCAGGACCCTGCACTTATCCTTATTGAACCTCATCAGATTCCTTTTGGCCCAATCTTCCAATTGGTCTAGGTCCTTCTGTATCCTATCCCTCCCCTCCAGCGTATCTACCACTCCTCCCAGTTTAGTATCATCCGCAAATTTGCTGAGAGTGCAATCCACACCATCCTCCAGATCATTTATGAAGATATTGAATAAAACCGGCCCCAGGACCGACCCTTGGGGCACTCCACTTGATACCGGCTGCCAACTAGACATGGAGCCATTGATCACTACCCGTTGAGCCCGACAATCTAGCCAGCTTTCTACCCACCTTATAGTGCATTCATCCAGACCATACTTCCTTAACTTGGTGACAAGAATACTATGGGAGACCGTGTCAAAAGCTTTGCTAAAGTCAAGAAACAATACATCCACTGCTTTCCCTTCATCCACAGAACCAGTAATCTCATCATAAAAGGCGATTAGATTAGTCAGGCATGACCTTCCCTTGGTGAATCCATGCTGGCTGTTCCTGATCACTTTCCTCTCATGCAAGTGCTTCAGGATTGATTCTTTGAGGACCTGCTCCATGATTTTTCCAGGGACTGAGGTGAGGCTCAGTCACTTACATCTTACAGAGTGACTTACATCTCTAAGCAGAACAGTGCCTAAAATCTTGGCCTAACTGATTTAGGAATACAAGTTGACTTTCAATGGGACTTGCAAGTCTAAATCTCTTAGGGACTTCTGAAAATATCGCAGTTTGTTTCGTAAAAAATAAACTGGACTGACCTGAATTAGTCTTGTGGCTCAGAATAGAACATTTTAGTAGTGAGTTATCACCACTTCTGACCTCCAGAATAAGAAAAACTCTAACATGAACTAATTCTTTTCCAGGAAGTTATGGAAGAAGGTGATACTTAGTCAGCGCAGTACAGTAATTTAATTTTAGATAGTTGTCTTGCATTCTGATTAGGGAGCTAGAAGACAATATTTTTGTTATAATCCAGGAATAAGACTGAAATTTCTTCTGAAATTACATCTAAGGTTTGTTTCTGACATCAGCAGACCAATTAATTAGAATGGAAATAGGACTGTATTTTGGTATCAATATTGTAGATGTCACCATTTAAGAGAAAATTAAAACATTACACCTTTGACTAGCTGCTTTGTCAGACATTCTGAAGCAGTTCAGTATCAGATGAGGCATGAAAACCATCAGAATATTGTTTGTATTAGTCTTAAACTGGAAGTGACTCAAAATAAGTTTAATCATAATCAGTTACCCAGCTGGCAGGTTAGAAGGCTCTTTCAAAGTTGGTGTTTTTATTGAGATGAGGCATTCCTGGATAGTAATCCCACTGTATCAATTTAAAACAAGGTCTATATGGCCAGTATTTATGCCAGAAGCGTACACTTATAACAATGTACTCAACAAGCTTAAACTTCCTGATGTTAATTAAAAGAGAGCTCAAAAAGACTCTCTGGCTTTCTCCGTGATGTTGTTTAGCTCGTACTGCTGCGCTGCATTCATCTAACTGATCTTTCCAGAGATTCCCCTATCTGAGTGAATGAGTCACCATTTCTATAATTAGCTTTTCCAAGCTCACTGGAGAACCATTTTTCACTGGAGAATAAAATCTCTTAATCTTTTTATTCTTTTCAAAAATAGATAACCCACTCAATGCAGGCAGAAACAAAAATTTTCAGGAAACATAATTAGAAATTAAATTGCTTCTGAGCACTTCTGTCTCTGTGAAACTCTTTCACCCTTTGATATACTTGGATGTATCTTGTCTAATGATCAGCTGCCACCAAATAATTGAATACCCTGGAACATGAACTGCTAGAGAGTCCATACACTTTCACTATTATTTTTGGTTTAATAAACAGAGAGATTATATGAAACTGACAGTCTGCATGAGGTGGTCCCCATACCCTCAGTGACTGTCAGCCATTTTTTCTGCATTAACATCTGGAAATGGTTAAACTAATCATTGGAGGATTCTGAACTAATCATAATGCTTCACATATTTGTAAGACCTTGCAGTCAGCTATTTCAAAGCATCCACAAACTCTAATGAATTTAACCTCATGGTGCCCCTCTCTGTGAGGGACATATGATCCCTTTCTCCAGCTTTCCTGATGCTCTCTTCAACCCTCTCTAATCCATCCAAAATTTACTTATCTGTCTCCCCCAATCTTACAATTTTCTTCAGTCCCTCAAAATATCTCCTGACTGGTTCTTGATTACCTCCAAAATTAAATTCATACTCCTTGTTCTGACATCCACAACTTAACTCCTCTGTATGGCTCATCTCAATCTCTTTCTCCCCTCAAACTTTTCTTGATCATCCTGAGCCACCCTTTTGAATTGGATTTAGGCATTTAGTTGCCTCTTTAGATATCTCAATCCCTTTGTGGTTCTGGCTCTTAGGCTTTGCAATGCTCAGCATTACACATATCTCTGGGTTGTCTTTCATGCTCCCCCTGCCTCTGGAACACTCTCTCTGCCCACCGCACTGCTACCTTTAGGTACTTCTTCAGATCCCTTTATTTCACAAGAAACTTATATACTACAATCTATATATTTAAAAAAATAGACAATAAATACAGTGTACACCTCAGAACATGTTGCATTACACTCCTAAGCAACTGCATCTTCCTTTTGTCTTTACTTTTATCTAACAGGCATCCTAAAGCTCACGGGAACAGTGAACCGCGGTGACTGGGAGCTGCGGACGGCCGTTCCTGCGGACGGTCAATGTAAACAACCTGTCTCGTGGCCCGCCAGCAGATTACCCTGATGGGCCACAGGTTGCTTCACCACTGCTTCACAGCCATCCATATTGAAGAATTTAATAGATACCTGATTAATTGCCATAAGTGTGCAATTTCTCTATTCTCAACTCATTAAGGGCCTGATCCTGTGTGGTATTGAGTACACACGGTCTCTTGCAGGATTCAGTATGTTATTGAATTGCCCTATTGCCATTAGCCAGAGAGCTCATGAGCTCAACATACAAACTTAATCGACCCAGTTCATGCTATTACAACTCTTGTATTCAAAGCACAAAGATTAGCGTGGTGAAAAAGAACACAAACTTGGGGACGTGGTTGCCTAAAACAATGTACAAACCAATGTTCTCTGGTGATCACATTTCCCATACTATTTCCATGAAAGGAGGGAAGATGACAGGCAGGCATTTCTACAGGTGAAATGGGAATTTGGGTTCCACTTTTTGAGGAGTGCAAACTTAACTCAGCATGTCTAAGCTTTTTTTTTTTTTTTTTTTTTTTTTTAAATTCTCATGTTCCTGAAAGGTAATATGCACTCAAAACTCCGAAGCTGTTCCTGAAATAGTCTCCAGTATTCCTCTAAAACTTGTTTTGCTAACATTCCTTCCTGTAAATCCATTCAATACTTTTTTCTGAACCTGAACATAGCTGAAATAAATTTGTTTAAAACACCGATTTATGACCATATTTGCCTAACACTAGATTTGAAGGAGGAGTCAGCCTGCATGGCACACATAATCAGGGAGAATATTACATGAAGTATGGAAAAAGGAAGAAATTATATGGGTGAAGGTACAAGTGCAGGGTCATTTGTGGAAGGAGGAAACCAATGGAGTATCAAGGTAAACTGAATGCAGAGTGATGTGGAGAGGAGCTGCCATTAGCTTTTACTTTAAAAAAATATATAAACACAGAAGAAAAAACTTCTTTCCAAGTTGAAAAGATGACAGGTGACAATGCAACATGTGCTTTCTCCCCTTCCCCATATATACTCCTAGCACCCAGCTCAGCCTTAAGGCCTAAGGATAGACCAATGGAACATTGTGCAAATCTATCTATTAAATTCCCCGCAATTTCATTTTGCCCACTTCTGAACCTCCAAAATTTGTTCTACTACAACAGTTATTTGTCTGTAAAAGCCATGCTAAATCAAGCTTTCCAGCTTCTTCACTGTGAAGAGAACTTTGTTCAGAAATAGTCTTCCTTTAGCAGGAATATTTCAAATATTTTGTGACAGGAATACGAGTTTGAATTCACAAGAAAATTGTGACAATACTCAGATTGAGTGTTTTAAAGTTTCATTGTAAGTATTTTCCACACTTCCATATTTTTATTCGTTTTACTTCCTTCCTGTGTTGTCTTGTCATAGTGAGGATTAAACAGTTTTCTAAGTAGCAATATTGGTTCATTTAGTTTTACCTTGACATTGTAGCACTGTCTTGCTCATCTTTCATTGACTTAGTTTTGGTTCCTCTTTTGCTGCTGTGGTATCTCCACTGACTTGTGCTGATGCAGTCTTTAAATCATTGTGATAAAGCTACCAAAATCTATTTAGAGTCCAAAGCCCAGTCTAATTTCAGACTTGAACATGCAGGATAAGTCCCTGGATCAGGTCCTTGGCCAGTGCAACTGTTCACACCAGTCAAGGTTATGACCCTTTGTGTGAAACAACCCTGCCTTATTCCCTATGCCCCTTATCCCTTTTACACTGGGGAATATGCCCTTGACAAAGACCTAGCTAGGCCAAAAGAAATCTGATGAGGTTCAATAAGGATAAGTGCAGGGTCCTGCACTTAGGACGGAAGAATCCAATGCACCGCTACAGACTAGGGACCGAATGGCTAGGCAGCAGTTCTGCGGAAAAGGACCTAGGGGTGACAGTGGACGAGAAGCTGGATATGAGTCAGCAGTGTGCCCTTGTTGCCAAGAAGGCCAATGGCATTTTGGGATGTATAAGTAGGGGCATAGCGAGCAGATCGAGGGACGTGATCGTTCCCCTCTATTCGACATTGGTGAGGCCTCATCTGGAGTACTGTGTCCAGTTTTGGGCCCCACACTACAAGAAGGATGTGGATAAATTGAAGAGAGTCCAGCGAAGGGCAACAAAAATGATTAGGAGACTGGAACACATGACTTATGAGGAGAGGCTGAGGGAGCTGGGATTGTTTAGCCTGCAGAAGAGAAGAATGAGGGGGGATTTGATAGCTGCTTTCAACTACCTGAAAGGGGGTTCCAAAGAGGATGGCTCTAGACTGTTCTCAATGGTAGCAGATGACAGAACGAGGAGTAATGGTCTCAAGTTGCAGTGGGGGAGGTTTAGATTGGATATTAGGAAAAACTTTTTCACTAAGAGGGTGGTGAAACACTGGAATGCGTTACCTAGGGAGGTGGTAGAATCTCCTTCCTTAGAGGTTTTTAAGGTCAGGCTTGACAAAGCCCTGGCTGGGATGATTTAACTGGGAATTGGTCCTGCTTCGAGCAGGGGGTTGGACTAGATGACCTTCTGGGGTCCCTTCCTACCCTGATATTCTATGATTCTATGATTCTATGATTTAGTTGGGGATTAGCTTTGAGCAGGGGGTTGGACTAGATGACCTCTTGAGGTCCCCTCCAACCCTGGCATTCTATGATTCCAGCAACTGATGTCCCAGCCACTGACGTAACTACCGCAAGTGCAGACAAAGATAGCCAGCACAAGCAGAGTTTGCCCTGTATAATTCCACGGAAGTCAATGAAACCATTCATATACTGGAAGTTAAACACATGATTTTTTGCCGGATCAAGTCTTAAATTTTAGATATGACTCAATAAATGGGGGTTAGCAAAATCATAAGAAGGGATGAAGATGGGACAGATGAGGTTTACACTTTAAGATCACATGGTTCCATCTATCTATCTAGGTTCTTATGATACCCATTACTATAGCTTCTGAATTGTTCAGTACATATGCACAAATCTTAATGGTTCTGAGGTATTTTACTTGGTTATATGAGTAATACTTTTATTTTATTGCTTGAATTCTTGTAAAAAGAAGCCTGTTCTGAACATCTTGTTACATTTTCAAAGTGTGTATAGTGCATTCACCTAACTTCTACATGCACAGTCCCTCTATTCAATGCACATTGGTAGGTGCAGGCTTAGATTTGACTTGTAGAAGTGCCTCAGGTATTAATTCAAGTCAGGCATGTTTACTTGAGCAAATGTTGTCCAGGAAGTAAAGTAAATGCCAGCAGGTTTCCTGAAAATCATAGTTGGAAAAAATCCTTCTGGTCAGCCTTACTCTGGCTGATCGGCAATTTTTTTGAAGATATATTTTTTTAAAACGTATATTTCTGGCTCAGGGATTTAACTTCTTTTTAATGTCTCCTGCGGCTCTTTGCAGCACATACTAAAACACTGTGTGATTTAATTATTGACCAATCTAAGTTATTAACCAGTCAGGATGCTTTTTCTGGTTTATTGGTTATTTACAAATTGTAGTTGATAGCAAAATGACTGACCAAGTATTATTTTGTGAGAATAACACATACATATATAAAAACTAAATATTTCCCATGTCATACTATTTAAATATGAATATATAGTACTATAGTAATTGAAACAATGAATTCACACTGCTGTGCTTCTTTTGGATAATGTTGATTGCTAATTTGGCTCCTGAACCACTGATATCTGAGTATCACTGTTCTAAAGTACATTTAACGACAATATGATGATGTCCATAATGTTTAGACTCAGATGTTGGATCTCTTCTGTTAGGTTTTGTTTGTGCAAAAGGTATGATTACTTTGTATAAAAAAGTTCCTGTAATAATAAAAAGGAGAAGGCAAAACTAATAATGAATTTGGAAGAGTTTTGAGGAACTCAAGAACATTTGCATTACAGAACATTGTCTTTGGTGAGCAGGCCCCTCTTCTTTTAGTAATCATGGTCCAGATCATTTCTTGCGAGACAAAACTCTCATGGAAGGAATTGGCACAATTTTTTTAGGGCAGGGCACAGTTCTTGTATTCCCTCTAGTTCCTCCCCTTTCCACAGTGCATATGCCAGCCTGGTGGAGAAGATGTCATTCAGGCAAAGGGAATGGGAGAAAAATGTCCTAGGAGATGCATGGGGTTTTGTTCCCTTTTGTCCATAGAGACAGAGGGGACAATCACTTTAGATAAGCTATTACCAGCAGGACAGTGGGGTGGGAATAGGTATTGTTTCATATTCTCTGTGTATATATAAAGCCTGCTGCAGTTTCCACGATATGCATCTGAGGAAGTGAGCTGTAGCTCACGAAAGCTTATGCTCTAATAAATTGGTTAGTCTCTAAGGTGCCACAAGTCCTCCTTTTCTTTTTGCGAATACAGACTAACACGGCTGTTACTCTGAAATCTGAGGCCCATCACTGTAATTTCAAAATCTAACTCACAATTGATGGAAACAGTTTGAGAGAGTAAATGTCTGAAGCCCATTTTGCATTAGTAGGATATAAAAACTACAAGAAGACAAGGTTCATTAAACTTGAAGCATTGTTAACTCTATTGAAGACTGTGGCTTAATTTTGCATTTACATTTGATCAGCAGACTTGAGCAGCTGGTGAAGGATTAAAATGATGGACAGTTTTTATGTGCCTGGAAAACATTTCTTAAAGAAGGGTTACATATTGCTTGCCCAATGGCTATGCTGAACCAAACCAATTCAGTTGATTGAATATGTATTAATCACGCTCAGGACATTCACAATGCTGCTAGACATTTTCTTTGATTCTTAAACAATAAGGGTTTTTTTAGTTATTTTCTAGCTAAAGACCTCAGTTGAGTTTGGGTCTCTGTTGTCCTATGCACTATATAATCTCATAGTAAAACATACTTCTTCTGTAAGTGAAAAACAGACCCCAATTTCTGTTTCACTTCTGTATTAAGTATAATCTATAAATAGATGGGTACAAAATTACATTATCTGTCACTGCAATGCTGCCACCCCACAACTGGGGCACAACAGCTGGTAAAGACTATAGATGAGGAACTAAGGGATTGCTATAAAATAGGTATGAAGGCGCAGTAGGAGTGTGGTGTTTAAAGAATCTGGATCAGAATCTGACCTCAATGCTCTATATTACTCAACTGAATAGAACTGTGTGCCAGGATTTTCTCAATGGTTTTGAATTTTTTACAGGTCAAGTGCATATTCTTTACAGTAGATGAAATTCTAGCTGAATTCTTCAGGATTCACAAATTAGGAATATAATTCAAGATTTAAGCAGTATATAGAGCAGTGGTGGGCAACCTGCGCCCCGGGAGTAGGAAGCCAACACATGCACCCATTGTCACACAAGGTCAATGTAGCATCTTTATGGCTATGCAGGTAACATCATTGTGAGTGCACTCCTGCTCCCATTCCATGTAGAGAACTCCCATTGGCTTCAGTGGGAATTCTCTGTGTGGATGGCTATCCAGTCAGATCCTATAAGATGTTAAAGATGGCACTAGAATACCCTTCCATGGGTGGATGCCTCTAGATGTATTCCTAACCTGTCCTAGGTTTCCCTCCTACCTAAAGGAACGTCCCATCTGAAGTTGTGAAGCTAATGGGAATGTTTTCACTGATTTCCAAAGGCTTTGGATCAGGGCTGTATTCACTTGAACATGGGGGAGCTGGTGAAATCTTTTAGCTTTGTAATTATTTATAAGGTGGTGTGATAGGATTTGCATTCAACACATGCATCTAAAATTAGTACAACCAGGCCCTCAAATAGTTTTACAATCTATTCAAATCAAAATGTCTGTAGTGATAAAAATACAACAAAAATAAATTATGGAGTACATCTAAAGGTGATGGAAGAATAAATCTCTCAATGTTACATAATTTAATGGTTGGTTTTTGACTCTCCTTAGAGGGTGACTAAGTACGGTATCCCTAAATTTAGAGAACACAACTCCTTTAATAAAATTATGCCATTCAATCTGAATTTACTCAGCTAGACCTGATTTCCTAGAGTCCTGTCATGACATTAGTTAAGTTAATTTGTTTGAAAGTTTCAGTAGCAATACTGTGTGTGTCTGTGTGTGTGTGTGTGTACACACGCTGCCAAGTTAGAAATTGAATCATTCCAGATTTACTTATATTCCCTATGAACCTAATCCTGTAAACAAAATACTATGTTTAATGAATCAAGAATGATTAGGTTGAATGTTTATTTTGCCTCTTTAAACCAGAATCATCTTTTATCATAGTATCCAAAACCCAACCAGAAAAATCACATCAATTTAAGTAAAGGATAGCAGTTGACAAGAACATGTGAGGAACGGGAGGTTGAGGGGGGGCGGGAGAAATAAACATGGGGAAATAGTTTTACTTTGTGTAATGACACATCCACTCCCAGTCTTTATTCAACCCTAATTTAATGGTGTCCTGTTTGAAAATTAATTCCCATTCATCAGTCTCTCGCTGGAGTCTGTTTTTGAAGGTTTTTTTGTTGAAGAATTGTGACTTTTAGGTCTGTAATTGAGTGACCAGAGAGATTGAAGTGTTCTCCAACTGGTTTTTGAATGTTATAATTCTTGACGTCTGATTTGTGTCCATTTATTCTTTTACGTAGAGACTGTCTGGTTTGGCCAATATACATTGCAGAAGGGCATTGCTGGCACATGATGGCATATATCACATTGGTAGATGTGCAGGTGAACGAGCCTCTGATAGTGTGGCTGATGTGATTAGGCCTTCTGATGGTGTCCCTTGAATAGATATGTGGACACAGTTGGCAACGGGCTTTGTTGCAAGGATAGATTCCTGGGTTAGTGTTTTTGTTGTGTGGTGTGTGGTTGCTGGTGAGTATTTGGTTCAGGTTGTGGGGCTGTCTGTAAACAAGGACTGGCCTGTCTCCCAAGATTTGTGAGAGTGATGGGTCGTCCTTCAGGATAGGTTGTAGATCCTTGATGATGCGCTGGAGAGGTTTTAGTTGGGGGCTGAAGGTGACAGCTAGTGGCATTCTGTTATTCTCTTTGTTGGGCCTGTCCTGTAGTAGGTAACTTCTGGGTACTCTCAATTACAGACCTAAAAGTTGCAATTCTTCAACAAAAAACTTCAAAAACAGACTCCAACGAGAGACTGCTGAATGGGAATTAATTTGCTAACTGGACACCATTAAATTAGGCTTGAATAAAGACTGGGAGTGGATGTGTCATTACACAAAGTAAAACGATTTCCCCATGTTTATTTTCCGCCCCCACACGCACACTGTTCCTCACATGTTCTTGTCAACTGCTGGAAATGGCCCACCTTGATTACCACTACAACAGTTTTTTTTTTCTCTCCTGCTGGTAATAGCTCACCTTACCTGATCACTCTTGTTACAGTGTGTATGGTAACATCCATTGTTTCATATCCTCTGTGTATATAAAATCCCCCTACTGTATTTTCCACTGCATGCATCCGATGAAGTGAGCTGTAGCTCATGAAAGCTTATGCTCAAATAAATCTGTTAGCCTCTAAGGTGCCACAAGTCCTCCTTTTCTTTTTGTGGACACAGACTAACATGGCTGCTACTGTGAAACCTCTCATTTATGGGTTTCAGGTCAACGAAATTCAGCTCCTGTACATGAAACTGTCACACACACTCCTGCACTATCACCAGACAACCTACAGTCTCTACAGGGAACTACATTTGCCCTCATGCAGGGTGTTGAGTACAATAAACCTGCTTTATCTCTCATAATTTTTATCTGAACTTCCAGGAACACCACCTCTTTCTCCATTTCAAGGTAATCACAAAGACAGATTAATTATTCTAGCTCTAGGCTTCAGATTTTAAGCATTCCATGGTACAGGATAATTAATGCAGGTGGCATTTACACATTAGAATGTATAAAGGTTTTACCTCTGTCCTCAAGTTACCACCTTGCATATTTGTATGAGTGATATCCCTCTCCTCCATACTGGGTATCCTTCCTCTGTTTAGCCTATTAAAATGACTCTCTTGCTCATTTATTAATGTTCTCTCAGTTAGCCTTCCTTCTCCACCCAGTAGGTTTAACTTTGCGATCTAACACAGGGCTCCAGCAGGGCTTTCTTTTGGCCAGGACACTCCTTCCATCTTTATCTCTTGCCTTTCTGTTTCACTTTCTGTTCACTTTCCCCTTCTTCTTGTGTCCTTTGTTCATCAATTACATTTCTTTCTCTGGAGCAGCCTGATGGGGTCAAGCTGCTAGCAACTCATTCCCAAATACATAGTATCCTGAACACACTTATGGCACTAACTAATGAACTTTACAGACTCAATCCCCTTTGAGTTATTAGAGTAACCTTCACAGAGACCTCACTTAAGCCCTGATCCCACAAAGACTTATACGTATGCTTTATGTGATGTGAGTAATCTCCTGGATTTCAAATAGGACTACTCACAGTGCATAAAGGTAAACAAATGCATAAGTCTTTATGGGATCTGGGCCTTATTTAAATCCTTCCTACTGCTGCTCTTTATTAAGGGTTGATTACTTAGACAGATCTCTTTTTAGGATCTGGACCCATGTGCACACTTTAGTCCTTGCAGAGTCCCATTGTTGGTAACTATTAATCACCACATGTCTCAATTACTGCAATATCCTTCCCTTTGGCTGTGACAAATGCAGCCTTGCCCCTTTAATAGCCATTCCAAATGCTGCAGCCAAGATCGGAGGCAGTCCAAAGGTATCTGAAAATATAACAAGTGGGCAGTGGAGGCTGGCATTGTAAGTGAGTTGCTTTGACCGTGGCACCATTCTCTTTGCATTCCTCCACTGGCTTCCCCTGCTCTATTTCATCATATATAAGTTGCTTGTCTTCACTTTCAAGGCCATTCACATCCTATGCCTCCATCCATCAGTGACAACAATTCAGATATTTCTTGGGGGCTGCAAAGGACAACTTCTGGCCCTTGCTTGTCCTTCTTCCCACAGGAACCCTGGGTCTCCCTCAACTAGAGAGTCTGCTCTCTCTTACCCAGACAGTACATGAGCTGATGCTGCAAGGAGTCAAGAACCATAGGGACCTTGAGAGGTCATCTATTGAAGTCCAGTCCTCTGCACTTATGGTAGGACTAAGTATTCTCTAGACCATCCCTGGCAAGTGTTTGTCTAACCTGCTCTTAATCTTAGATGGAGATTCCATAACCTCCTTAGGCAATTTTTTCCAGTGCTTAACAACCCTGACAGGAAGTTTTTCCTAATGTCCAACCTAAACCTCCCTTGCTACCATTTAAGCCCATTGCTTCTTGTTCTATCCTCAGAGGTTAAGGAGAACAATTTTTCTTCCTCCTCATTGTAACAACTTTTTATGTACTTAAACTGTTCTCATCTCCAAACTAAACAAACCCAACTTTTTTAATCTTTCCTCATAGGTCATGTTTTCTAGACCTTTAATCATTTTTGTTACTCTTCTCTGGACTTTCTCCAATTTGTCCACATATTTCCTGGACTCAATAGTCTAGCTGAGGCCTAATCAACGTGGAATAGAGCAGAAGAATTACTTCTCATGTCTTGCATTAACATTAATGCTAATACATCCCAGAATAATGTTTGGGGTTTTTTTGCAACCGTGTTGCACTGTTCACTCATATTTAGCTTGTGATCCACTGACTCCCCGATCCCTTTCTGCAGTACTCCTTTCTAGGCAGTCATTTCCCATTTTGTATGTGTGCAACTGATTGTTCCTTCCTAAATGGAGTACTTAGCATTTGTTGTTGTTGAATTTCATCCTATTTACTTCAGACCATTTCTCCAGTTTGTCTAGATCATTTTGAATTTTAATCCTAGAATCCAAAGCACTTGCAACCCCTTCCAGTTTATAATCCTCAACAAACTTTATATGTGTACTCTCTATGCCATTATCTAAATCATTGATGAAGATATTGAACAGTACAGACAGTTCTCAGTAGATTCCCCTGTGCTCTGCCATGCAGAAACAGATTCCCTGTGGGTCAGGTCACAACACCCTATCTGTATGGAGAGGCAGCCAGGCCAAATTTCAGTGGTGGTATGACCATGCAGCCAGAGTGATGCCCTGGACCACTAGTCCAAAGGGGTCCTGGTCCATGCCTAGAGCTCCTAGGCATTACCATGGTACAAATAATCTCTGTACTGTTTCAACAATAGGAAGAGAAGATAGGCTAGATGGTAGAGCTCTCATGTACAGAGGAGAACTTGAGTGCAATATGAAGTATATTCTAATTAGCAATAACCTTCAGCTGAAATGTTCAGATTTAAATATAGATCTATCATTTTGCAAAGATGAGTGTTTACATCCAGTGTTTTTAACATAATTCACCATATAGATAGGGTCCATCAGTGATACTCTGATTCACTTCCAGTTCTTGAAGGGAAATTGGACCTGGGATTTCAGTTTGAGCTCCAAATCTGTTTGTAACTGTGATGGGGTTGGGACTCAGCGCCGCAGTGCCTCCTGCTGACTCATCAGGGAATTAGCTCAGTCCAGTGTGGAGCGCCCTCCACTGGTGGTGTCCCATCTGTCTCTCACCCTCTCTTGGCGCCTGGACCTGTGTTGCTCCCTTCTTACAGCATCCTCTTCAAGACACTGCCCTCTGGCAGTGCCCCCTAGTCCTTGCTCACCCCCTTCTTGGGGGGGCAGTTATCAGCAGTCTTTCACTTTGCCCAGCCACAGCAGCCAACCACACCCCAAAGTCTAACCCCTTTTGCCAGGGGTCTGGTGCAGTCCACTATCACCACATCCAATGGCTGGGTGTATGTGCAAGGGGGAGGGGGAACCCAGGCCCGCCCTCTACTCTGAGTCCCAACCCAGTAATCCTTTGGCAGCAGCCTTCCTGCCCTCCTTCTCTCCCCTTGTCCACCTGTCTCCCTGGGTTGCTTCCCCTTTGGCCCGGCCCGGCCCGGCCCGGCCCTTCCCTTGGGGCCTGTAGCCTGACAGATACTGGGCTGAAGTTCCTTCTGCGCCCCGCCCCACAGGAGACAGACCTTCACCCTCTGAAGGCTTGGGAGAGACTGCCTGCTCTGTTCCTGGGCAGCCTTTATATAGGGCTGAGCCTGGCCCTGATTGGCTATCTCTTACTCAGCCTCTGATTGGCTCCCTAGCAGGCCTTCTCTGATTGGCTGCCCACCCGCACAGCCTTTCTGGCCTGCTGGAGCCCCCTCTAGTAGAGGAGTGTGGCAGCCACCCCACTACAGTAATAATCACATATACAGTGAAGAGTAAATCACTGAATAAATTGTCTCAGATGTGAAATAGGAAAATTAAATAATAAGCAAAAAAGTAGCAGCTACCTTGATGATTTAATAGCACTAAGTGGGACTGAGGAAAATTTCCCATCAGAAAGTGGAACTTTCAATAGTTACTTTAAACTAAATACTTCTAGCTTAAAAAAAATCAGTTAACTTAAGAGTTGTAAAATTAACTTTTTTAAAAAATTAGAACTCACTTTGCAACAGTTTTGAAACTTGTAATACTTTCTGGTGGTTATATTTTGTGTTAATTTGATGGAATAAATTGGCCCCCAGAATATCAAAAGTTTGAACAGAACTCTGTCACTGTACAACACTAAATAGTTAAACATAGTTTGGGATTTTGAGTATAGAGACTGTGAGCTGATTAGTCCCATGACAAACACACCATTATCATTACTTTTATCAAAGTTGCAGGGGTAAAAAACAGTTAAAGCCTTTGAATTGTAAAGTATTAAATAAGACTTTCATTTTAACAATATCCCTTATTTCCTTTCTCTTAGTTATAGAGTTTTAATAGGGGAATCCCCCTGTTATGCAGTTCTAGATAGTTAAAGAAGGAAAAGGCAAAAGTTTAAGAAGGGCTGGAGCTGTTTGTGCTGTTGTTAAAGTTGATCCTGTGTTCTTGAGGACAAGACAAACACACACCAAAAGGGAGAGAAAACAGCAAAGATAAAAAATGCAGCTTCTGTCTCTGCTTCTGACAGTTAGGTCTGGTCTACAGAAGACCCCAGCTTCATTGCTCAAGGGTGTGAAAAATCCACACCCCTGAATGACTTAGTTAAGCCAACATAACCCCCTGTGTAGACAGTGCTAGGTAGATAGGAAAATTCTTCTGTTGATCGAGCAACCACCTTTTGAGGAGGTGGTTTACCTATGTTTATAGGAGAACCCTCCCCATTTATGTAGGTAGCAGCTATACTGAAGTGCCACATTGGCTCAGCTGCAACCCTGCAGCTGTGCTGCTGTAGCATTTCAAGTGTAGACAAGCCCTAACTTGCAACCTCACTTCTGGAGAAACACAGGCATAGCACATGTTCTTATCAGTCACCCTGAGACCTGGCTCACTTGTATTATATTGACCTCTTTCTGGTCAAAGGCCCACAGTGGTGTTGCAGAAGATGTATTATTTGTCTGCTGAGCCAGACTACTTAAAGAGAAGGCAAAAGGAGGGAGAGAAAAAAAGAAGAAATAAGGTCAGGAAGAAAGTGTCAGTCCCCACTTGAGGCAATCAGCAGTCCTGTCTCCTAAAGGCTATACATTAACTCCTCACTTAACGTCCTCCCGCTTAACATTGTTTCAAAGTTGTCGCTGCTCAGTTAGGGAACATGCTCGTTTAAAGTTGTGCAGTGCTCCCTTATAACATTGTTTGGCTGCCTGCTCTGTCCACTGCTTGTAAGATTTTGTGGAAGAGCAGAGACTTTACAAGGGAGCATTGCACAAGTTCCTCTTCTCTGCCTCTTTCCCCTCCCTCCCAGCACTTTCCCCACCACCAAAGAGCTGTTTGTGGCACTTACGACTTTCTAAGAGGGAGGGGGAGGAGCGGGGAAACACTGCATCTCCACTCTTCCCCCTCCCTCCCAGAAAATCCTAAGCACTGCCAAACAGCTGTTTGGCAGCAGGGAAGCGCTGGGAGGGAGGGGGAAGAGCAGGGAAACACTGCATCTCCACTCTTCCCCCTCCCTCCCAGAAAATCCTAAGCACTGCCAAACAGCTTTTTGGCAGCAGGGAAGCGCTGGGAGGGAGGGGGAAGAGCAAGGAAGCACTGCATCTCCACTTCTCCCCCTCCCTCCCAGAAAGTTCTAAGCGCCGCCAAACAGCTGTTTGGCGGCGCTTAGGACTTTCGGGGCGGGGGGAGGAAAAGCCAGGAGGATGCAGTGTGCTCCAGAGAGGAGGTGGAGTGGGGGTGGGAAGAGGTGGACCTGGAGTGGAGCCGGGACAGGAAGAGGTGGGCCTGGAGCATCCCCTGGCAAATCAGCACCTGTTCTTCTCCGGGTAAGCTGCCACTGCTGCTGCAAAGGTGCTTCCTAGCATCCTTGCCTGCAGCAGGCTGTGCCTGTGTGGGGTAAGCGGGGGCACTTTCCAACCAGAGTACAGTACATATGGCTTTTGTCTTCCCCCAAAAAATGTCCTTGGAACCTACCCTCCACATTTACATTAAATCTTATGGGAAAATTTGATTAGTTTAACATCATTTTACTTAAAGTTTCATTTTTCAGGAACAGAACTACAATGTTAAGTGAGGAGTGACTGTATTGGGCCCTGGCCATACGTAGCAATGAAGGGCAACGAGACCTTTCTGGGTATCGGCAAAGCACTTTCTCAGATCTTGGGTCTATTGTTGGGGTAGCTTCCAAGACCTTTTCCACTCAGGTTTGGTCTTGTCACTCAGATTCCTTTATTCGGCATAAAGTTAAGTTGAGTTAATTGGACTCAAGGATAGGGTGTGTGTTTAGAATGTACCACACCTCCAAAGTTACACAGAAAACCTTTTAGATACATTTTCACATTACATTGCATTTACTATACGTTACATCACACATTTTGGGATTGGCTTGGTCACTTTGTAGTTGTGTTCTGCCCATGCACTGTCCATGCATGACTTACTTTTTACCTCATGTTATGTTCCAGGCTTATCTTATCCAGAGAAGGAGCTGTTGTTGTTTGCCTCAAGCTTTATCCCTCCTCCAGGGAGTTAGTGACTGAGAAGGTGGTAGGGATGGGGTAGAAAAAGCTGAAGGATAGATGAATCATAGAATCATAGAATATCAGGGTTGGAAGGGACCCCAGAAGGTCATCTAGTCCAACCCCCTGCTCAAAGCAGGACCAATTCCCAGTTAAATCATCCCAGCCAGGGCTTTGTCAAGCCTGACCTTAAAAACCTCTAAGGAAGGAGATTCTACCACCTCCCTAGGTAACGCATTCCAGTGTTTCACCACCCTCTTAGTGAAAAAGTTTTTCCTAATATCCAATCTAAACCTCCCCCACTGCAACTTGAGACCATTACTCCTCGTTCTGTCATCTGCTACCATTGAGAACAGTCTAGAGCCATCCTCTTTGGAACCCCCTTTCAGGTAGTTGAAAGCAGCTATCAAATCCCCCCTCATTCTTCTCTTCTGCAGACTAAACAATCCCAGCTCCCTCAGCCTCTCCTCATAACCCATGTGTTCCAGTCCCCTAATCATTTTTGTTGCCCTTCGCTGGACTCTCTCCAATTTATCCACATCCTTCTTGAAGTGTGGGGCCCAAAACTGGACACAGTACTCCAGATGAGGCCTCACCAATGTCGAATAGAGGGGAACGATCACGTCCCTCGATCTGCTCGCTATGCCCCTACTTACACATCCCAAAATGCCATTGGCCTTCTTGGCAACAAGGGCACACTGCTGACTCATATCCAGCTTCTCGTCCACTGTCACCCCTAGGTCCTTTTCCGCAGAACTGCTGCCTAGCCATTCGGTCCCTAGTCTGTAGCTGTGCATTGGGTTCTTCCGTCCTAAGTGCAGGACCCTGCACTTATCCTTATTGAACCTCATCGGATTCCTTTTGGCCCAATCTTCCAATTGGTCTAGGTCCTTCTGTATCCTATCCCTCCCCTCCAGCGTATCTACCACTCCTCCCAGTTTAGTATCATCCGCAAATTTGCTGAGAGTGCAATCCACACCATCCTCCAGATCATTTATGAAGATATTGAATAAAACCGGCCCCAGGACCGACCCTTGGGGCACTCCACTTGATACCGGCTGCCAACTAGACATGGAGCCATTGATCACTACCCGTTGAGCCCGACAATCTAGCCAGCTTTCTACCCACCTTATAGTGCATTCATCCAGACCATACTTCCTTAACTTGGTGACAAGAATACTATGGGAGACCGTGTCAAAAGCTTTGCTAAAGTCAAGAAACAATACATCCACTGCTTTCCCTTCATCCACAGAACCAGTAATCTCATCATAAAAGGCGATTAGATTAGTCAGGCATGACCTTCCCTTGGTGAATCCATGCTGGCTGTTCCTGATCACTTTCCTCTCATGCAAGTGCTTCAGGATTGATTCTTTGAGGACCTGCTCCATGATTTTTCCAGGGACTGAGGTGAGGCTGACTGGCCTGTAGTTCCCAGGATCTTCCTTCTTCCCTTTTTAAAAGATTGGCACTACATTAGCCTTTTTCCAGTCATCCGGGACTTCCCCGGTTCACCACGAGTTTTCAAAGATAATGGCCAGTGGCTCTGCAATCACAGCCGCCAATTCCTTCAGCACTCTCGGATGCAACTCGTCCGGCCCCATGGACTTGTGCACGTCCAGCTTTTCTAAATAGTCCCTAACCGCCTCTATCTCCACAGAGGGCTGGCCATCTCTTCCGCATTTTGTGATGCCCAGCGCAGCAGTCTGGGAGCTGACCTTGTTAGTGAAAACAGAGGCAAAAAAAAACAGATGAACAGATGAAGCCATGGCTGACTCCCCAGTTACTGTGCGCTCCCCCCTCCCCCTGACACACAAGCTATCTGAGTTTTCTGGATGTGAGAGGGTCTATGCAACATCTTGGCAAAGACTGTTGCAGCATTTTTCCCACTAGACAAATGAGTGGGCTTCTGGAGGAATTGTGCATCAGAACTATGTCTTGGAGATATAGTTATGCACTGACCCATAATAAGGACTGAGCTTAAAGGTTCAATCTAGCCCTAAATAGACACCTGTAATTTTTTCAGTATTTTTAAACACGATTTTGAATTTTTTCATACATATATTCTCATGCGGTATTCATTGTACAACACAGCCCTTATGTAGTTAAATCAGTATTAAGAAGTCCCCACTGAAGTCAATGAAGGTCCAAGCTAAACATCAGTGGCATGAGATTGCAGTAAGATATTAATGTATAACAATGGGATACAATGGGATCTTATGAGCTGTAACTATCTTCAATCCTTGCAGAAAATGCCAAGGGAAATGATTAAAATTTAATTTGATCTCTATTTTAACAGAATATATATTAGTAATGCCACCTAGCTTTTATATAGGGCTTTTCATCCACAGATCTAAGAGATATCTTAGATCCACAGATCTAAGATAAAGTATCATTATCCCTGCTTATAGATGAAGAAACTGAGGCATAGAGAAGTGAAATAACTTGGCCAAGGTCACACAGCAGATCAGTGGCAGGGCGGGGAAGGAATACTGGGTCTAGATCCACAAAGGAATTTAAGCTTCTAAGTCCAAAATTTAGATCCTCAAACCCCCTGTTCATCTGTTGTTGTCTAACCCTGTGGGTCCCTAAGTTTTTGCTTGAAGTCCCTTAGGTGATGTTGCTGGGCATATTCACAGCCACATCAATTCTGACAGATAACATCAGACAGGCCATACTGGGTCATACCAGTGGTCCATCTAGTATCCTGTCTTTTGACCATGGCTGGTGCCAGATGCTACAGAGGGAATGAACAGAACAGCAATTTCAAATTATCCATCCTCTGTCTAGACCCAGCTTCTGGCAGTCAGAGGTTTAGGGACACCCAGCACATGGGGTTGTGTCCATAACCATGTTGACTAATAGCCACTGATGGATCTATCCTCATGAATTTATCTAATTCCTTTTTGAACCCAGTTATACTTTTGTTCTTCACAACATCCCCTGTAAATGAGTTCCACAGGTCGACTCTGAGTTCTGTTTGTTTTAAACATGCTGCCTGTTAATTTCATAGGGTGACCCCTGGTTCTTGTGTTATGTGAAGGGATAACACTTCCTCCTTTGCTTTCTCCACATCATTCATATCACCCCTTAGTAATCTCTTCTAAACTGAACAGTCCCAGTCTTTTAAATCTCTCCTCATATGGAAGCTGTTTCAGACCCCTAATCACTTTTATTGTCCTTCTCTGCACCTTTTACAATTCCAATATATATGTTTTGAGATGGGGTGACCAGAACTGCATAAAGTATTCAAGGTGTGGGCATACCATGGATTTATATAGTGGCATTAGGATGTGTCTATCTATCCTATTCCTATAATTCTGTTAGCTTTTTTGACTGCCGCTGACTATTGAGCAGATGTTTTCAGATAACTATACGCAATGACTTCAAGATCTTTGACTGATAACAGCTAATTTAGATCCCATATTTTGTATGTATAGTTGGGATTATGGTTTCCAATAGGCATAAATGTGATTATCAACATTGAATTTCATCTGCTGTATTCATTTACAGTCAGCTTTGGCCTTAACTATGTTGAGTAATTTGGTATCCTCTGCAATTTTGCCACCTCAGTGTCTACTCCTTTTACCAAATCATTTATGAATATGTTGAACAGCACAGGTCACAGTACAGATCCTTGGGGGACTCAACTGTTTACCACGCTTTACTGTGAAAACTGACCATTTATTCCTACCCTTTGTTTCCTATCTCATAACCAGTTACTGATCCATGAGAGGACCTTCTCTCTTATCCCATGACCATTTAGTTTGCGTAAGAGCTTTTGGTGAGGGACCTTGTCAAAGGCTTTCTGAAAGTCCAAGTACACTATCAATTCACTTTATAAAAGTTGTGTTGGCTCCTCCCCAACATATTGTGTTCATCTGTGTCTGATAAATCTGTTCTTTACTATAGTTTCAACCAATTTGCCTGGCACTGAAGTTAGGTTTAGTGGACTGTAATTGTTAGGATTGCTTCTGGAGCCTTTTTTAAAAAAAATTAGTGCTATATAAACTATCCTCCAGTCATCTGGTACAGAGGCTGATTAAAAAGATTAGTTACATACCATGGTTAAAGCAGCAAAGAGTCTTGTGGCATCTTATAGACTAACAGACGTATTGGAGCATAAGCTTTCGTGGGTGAATACCCACTTCATCGGATGACATTCACCCACGAAAGCTTATGCTCCAACATGTCTGTTAGTCTATAAGGTGCCACAGGACTCTTAGTCTGGATCTGTAAAAGCAGCAAAAACGGCTACCCCTCTGATACTTGATACCACGGTTAGTAGTTCTGCAATTTCATACATGGGTTTCTCCAGAACTCTTGGGTGATTACCATCTGATCCTGGTGACTTATTACAGTTTAATTTATCTTTTTTTTTCAAAAACCTCCTCTAATGACACCTTAATCTGGGACAGTTTCTCAGATTGGATTTAGACACCTCAGGAGTTAGACACCTAAGGGATATCTCACACAAGACACTGGTGGTGGCAGCAACAACCCTCTTATCAATCGACTTGGCAGAATTTGATTTTTATTTTGTTTGATTTCAGCAGATAGTATTGTTGTTTATTTTTAAGCATTTTTCAAAGTAATATGTTATCACAGCTGTGAAATTATGGGGTTTAAAGCTTTTTTTTAATTTTTATTTCTTTAAATTTTCCACAGAAGTGGAAAATTGGGGGGGGGGAATCAGACAGTAGAGGGTCAGACAATTATTTAATGACAGTACACACTGAGATTCAAAAAGTTAAAGCTTTATAAATTATAATACATTGTCAATATCACATTAAAATATACAAAGTAAATATCCTTAAATCAAAAAAAGAAAAGGAGTACTTGTGGCACCTTCGAGACTAACAATAAGGTGCCACAAGTACTTCTTTTCTTTTTGCGGATACGGACTAACACGGCTGCTACTCTGAAACCTATCCTTAAATCAAATTCTCAAATTCTCAAGCAGCATTTTTGTTTCTTTGCCTATCTGTAATTTTATCACAGATGGAATATTTTTCAACTGTTTGGGTTTATATGGTGAAATCAATACAATAATTAAAATCTAATCTTTCCGAGACTACTTATAAAGTCTAGCACAGCGGTAAGTGCTCTTATTCAGGTTCAATTCCCTTCTCTGCCTGACACAGAGTAGACAAGGTAGGTGAGGTAATATCTTTTATCAGGCCAACTTCTTTTGGTGAGAGTGAGGTTACACAGTAGGCATTTGAACTCCCACCTCTCAGCTGAATGCCCTAACCACTGGGCTACGGGTTATTCAGGGGTGGAGGTTTCTCCATCTCTTCTGTTGAACCTGCTGCACTTTGTAAAACTAATTAAATATTCATTGGTCCAAAAAAAAAGTGAGAATGAGTCTATATCCCAGTAATTAGGGCTTTCTCCTTGGATATACAAGACCCACTTTGAAGTCCTTGCTCCAATTACCATTCATACAGAGTAGAAAAGTTTCAATGAGAGAATGAGAGCAACCCACCACAAAATATCCCACAGCCCAGTGGCTAGGGCAGTTTCTGAGCAGTAGGATCTGTGGGTTCAAATCCTTCTCCATGTCAGGGAGAAGGAGGAATTGGACCTGGGTTCTCACATCCTTGGTGAGTACTCTAACCATTGGGCTACTGGTTATAAGGAAAGGGACCACCCCCATTGCTACCTTGTTCAGGGTAATGGCCTCTGAGAATGCATGCTGGATTGGGATACAGGCTGGATACAGATAGGGAGTACCTATCTTGTGAACCCTAACATGGTATAAGTGTGAGCTAGGCACTCAGGTGCCTAGGAAAAGAGGACCAAAAATATCACAATGACTAAACAGACTAAAAGAGGCAGTTAGCAACAGACATCTGTTAAACTGGAAGTCAAATCCTACTGAAAACAGAAAGGAGCCTAAACTCTGGCAAGTCAAGTATAAAAGTATAATTTGGAAGGCCAAGAAAATAATTTGAAGAGTAACTAGCAAAAAACATTTAAAAAACTGCAAAATCTGTGTTAAGTACATCAGAAACAGGAGGCCTGCCAATCAGTGGAGCCACTGGACTATTGAGATGCTAAAGGAGCACTCAAGGAAGACAAGGCCATTGCAGAGAAGCTAAATGAATTCTTTGCACTGGTCTTCAGTGCAGAGGATGTGAGGGAGATTTTCCTCACCTGAGCTATTCTTTTTAGGTGACAAATCTAAGAATTCTAAGCAGAGGTAGGCACCTAAATTCAGATTGAGGGAGGTACTTGAAGGGGCAAGATTGAGGTCTTTGGTGCTGCCTAATGGCCAGCTTAGATGGATCCCCACTCAGCTTGCTGGCTTCTGTGGATCTCATTTGTGAGTGCTTAACTCTCTTCATGCATTGTATAGAGAACCTGGGTGTCTAACATGGGGCTGGGGATTCCACTAGGAAGTAGGGCACCTAAGGTTAGGCATTGCAATGCTGAGCCTGAGTCCCCTTACTGGATCAAGCACCTTATCTACTGACTTCCAAATATATAGTTTCTATTGTGCAAGTCCCACTTTAAAGTGAATTCTGCTTTCACTAGATTCACTTGAGAAAATACTCATACCTTGGAACCAAATCAAGTTTCCATTAATTAGGCTAATTGACACAGCAGGTTTAGCCAATTTGCCAATTCATGACTACAGGGCACTTTTTAGGGGGAAAAAACCCTCAGCTCTCAAGTGTTTTAAAACCCTTCCTTGATTTTTTTAAAAAAAGTATTAAAACAACCTTTAAAGGTGCATTTCTAAAGAATAAAAATACACTGTAGTAACAGGTTTCAGAGTAGCAGCCGTGTTATTAGGTATTCACAAAAAGGAAAGGAGAACTTGTGGCAGCTTAGAGTCTAACAAATTTATTTGAGCATAAGCTTTCATGAGCTACAGCTCACTTCATCGGATGCATTCAGTGGAAAATACAGTGGGGAGATTTATATACATAGAGAACAAGAAACAATGGGTGTTACCATACACACTGTAACCAGAGTGATCACTTAAGGTGAGCTATTACCAGCAGGAGTACGGGGGTGGGGAGAACCTTTTGTAGTGATAATCAAGGTGGGCCATTTCCAACAGTTGACAAGAACGTCTGAGGAACAGTGGGGGGTGGGGGATAAACATGGTGAAATAGTTTTACTTTGTGTAATGACCCAATCACTCCCAGTCTCTATTCAAGCCTAAATTAATTGTATCCAGTTTGCAAATTAATTCCAATTCAGCAGTCTCTCCTTGGAGTCTGTTTTTGAAGTTTGTTTGTTGAAGTATTGCCACTTTTAGATCTGTAATCGAGTGACCAGAGAGATTGAAGTGTTCTCCAACTGGTTTTTGAATGTTATAATTCTTGATGTCTGATTTGTGTCCATTTATTCTTTTATGTAGAGATTGTCCAGTTTGACCAATGTACATGGCAGAGGGGCATTGCTGGCACATGATGGCATATATCACATTGGTAGATGTGCAGGTGAACAAGCCTCTGATAGTGTGGCTGATGTGATTAGACCCTATGATGGTGTCCCCTAAACAGATATGTGGGCACAATTGGCAACAGGCTTTGTTGCAAGGATAGGTTCCTGGGTTAGTGGTTCTGTTGTGTGGGTGTGGTTGCTGGTGAGTATTTGCTTCAGGTTGGGGGGCTGTCTGTACGCAAGGATCTGTGAGAGTGATGGATCGTCCTTCAGGATAGGTTGTAGATCCTTTATGATGCGCTGGATAGGTTTTAGTTGGGAGCTGAAGGTGATGGCTAGTGGCGTTCTGTTATTTTCTTTGTTGGCCTGTCCTGTAGTAGGTGACTTCTGGGTACTCTTCTGGCTCTGTCAATCTGTTTCTTCACTTCAGCAGGTGGGTAATGTAGTTGTAAGAATGCTTGATAGAGATCTTGTAGGTGTTTGTCTCTGTCTGAGGGGTTGGAGCAAATGCGGTTGTATCATAGACCTTGGCTGTAGACAATGGATCGTGTGGTGTGGTCTGGATGAAAGCTGGAGGCATGTAGGTAGGAATAGCAGTCAGTAGGTTTCCGGTATAGGGTGGTGTTTATGTGCCCATCGCTTATTAGCACCGTAGTGTCCAGGAAGTGGATCTCTTGTGTGGACTGGTCCAGGCTGAGGTTGATGTTGGGTTGGAAATTGTTGAAATCATGGTGGAATTCCTCAAGGGCTTCTTTTCCATGGGTCCAGATGATGAAGATGTCATCAATGTAGCGCAAGTAGAGTAGGGGCATTAGGGGACGAGAGCTGAGGAAGCGTTGTTCTATGTCAGCCATAAAAATTTGGGCATACTGTGGGGCCATGCAGGTACCCATAGCAGTGCCGCTGATTTGAAGGTATACATTGTCCCCAAATGTGAAATAGTTATGGGTGAGGACAAAGTCACAAAGTTCAGCCACCAGGTTTGCCGTGACATTATCGGGGATACTGTTCCTGATGGCTTGTAGTCCATCTTTGTGTGGAATGTTGGTGTAGAGGGCTTCTATAACCATAGTGGCCAGGATGGTGTTTTCAGGAAGATCACCGATGGACTATAGTTTCCTCAGGAAGTCAGTGGTGTCTCGAAGATAGCTGGGAGTGCTGGTAGCGTAGGGCCTAAGGAGGGAGTCTACATGCCAGACCGTCCTGCTGTCAGGGTGCCAATGCCTGGGATGATGGGGCGTCCAGGGTTTCCAGGTTTATGGATCTTGGGTAGCAGATAGAATACCCCAGGTTGGTGTTCCAGGAGTTCCAATGTCCGTACGGATTTGTTCTTGTGCTTTTTCAGGAAGTTTCTTGAGCAAATGCTGTAATTTCTTTTGGTAACCCTCAGTGGGATCAGAGGGTAATGGCTTGTAGAAAGTGGTGTTGGAGAGCTGACTAGCAGCCTCTTGTTCATATCTGACGTATTCATGATGACGACAGCACCTCTTTTGTCAGCCTTTTTGATTATGATGCCAGAGTTGTTTCTGAGGCTGTGGATGGCATTGTGTTCTGCATGGCTGAGGTTATGGGGCAAGTGATGCTGCTTTTCCACAATTTCAGCCCGTGCACGTCGGCGGAAGCACTCTATGTAGAAGTCCAGTCTGTTGTTTCGAACTTCAAGAGGAGTCTACCCAGAATCCTTCTTTTTGTAGTCTTGGTAGGAATCTCTCTGTGGGTTAGTATGTTGTTCAGAGGTATGCTGGAAATATTCCTTGAGTCGGAGATGTCGAAAATAGGATTCTAGGTCACCACAGAACTGTATCATGTTCGTGGGGGTTGACGGACAGAAGCAGAGGCCCCGAGAAAGGACAGATTCTTCTGCTGGGCTAAGAGTATAGTTGGATAGATTAACAATATTGCTGGGTGGGTTAAAGGAACCACTGTTGTGGCCCCTTGTGGCATGTAGTAGTTTAGATAGTTTAGTGTCCTTTTTCTTTTGTAGAGAAGCAAAGTGTGTGTTGTAAATGGCTTGTCTAGTTTTGTAAAGTCCAGCCACGAGGAAGTTTGTGTGGAAGGTTGTTTTTTTATGAGAGTATCCAGTTTTGAGAGCTCATTCTTTATCTTTCCCTGTTTGCTGTAGAAGATGTAGTAACAGAAGCTGTGTTATGCAAAACCAGTGTAGTGCTTTGAGGGGGCTTGCAACCACTCCCAGGAGCCCTTTGTGTAAAATTCTGCCACCAAATTGAAGTGAGGATTGGGGTGATTTTCATGTGTCTTAAAGAATTAAATTATCTCTGCCTGACAGACTTAGCCCCAGAGCTCAAAATACATTAAAGAGAACTCTTTTTTGGAACAAACCAGAACCTGTCATGATAGGAATTTAAAAAAACAAGTCTAGATGAAGATATGCTTGGAGTCACTTATAAGACATTCATTTCATCCCTGCTTCTTTAAAATTACACAAACGGAACACTATGCTACAAAATGTGTATTTTTCTCAGAAACAAGGATAAAAGTTCCCAGCAACTGCATTAAGCCCTCTTGCATCTGACTCTATTGCATCTGCTTCTAATGCATCTGCCTCTTTTGCTTATGGTTATGAGAGAGTATTTTTGTTTAAATGAATAGTTTTCCAGTCTCTCAGTGCTATTCTCAGCCACACATGAGCATTTAGGCCTTGTCTACACAGTTTTGTCGACAAAAGTCAGGTTTCATTGACAAAACAGTGGAGGTGTACACACAGCAATGCTCCTCCTGCCAATTTAAAGCTATCGCTATGCCAACCTTGATGAGTGGCATAGAGTTTTTTGTGACAATGTTGAAGTGATGCAGTGCCAGTGTAGACACTGCATTTGCTTATGTCGCCCTAAGTGGCCTCCAGGAGGAATCCCATAATGCCCATCATGACAGCTTTACTGAGCAGTTTCTACTCTGCGGCCCTACAGCCAGGTACAGAGTCATGCACCTTTTCCCCCTTTAAAACCCCAGGAATTTTTGAAATTCGACTTCCTGTTTGCTCAGCGTGGACAGCTCACATCTCATCTGCCCAACTGGCCATGCTGGCTTTCCACACCAAACACACTCCCATCTGGAGTACACCAGAGTTGCTGAGTCTGTTGGAAGAGGAGGTTGTGCAGTCACAGCTCTGATCCAACCTTAGGAACTTAGTCACCTCTGAGCAGATGGCTCATGACATGGATGAGAAGGGGCACAAAAGGGACAAAGAAAAGGAGTACTTGTGGCACCTTAGAGACTAACCAATTTATTTGAGCATAAGCTTTCGTGAGCTACAGCTCACTTCATCGGATGCCTGACAGGCAGCAATGCTGTGCTAAGATCAAGGAGTTGAGGTAGGCATATCAAGAAAGGCCAACTGTTACCTGGTGCGGTGCCAAAAGCATGCCACTTCTACAAGGAGCTGCACGCCATCCTCGGTGGTGACCCCACCTCCACTGCCAAGAGTCGCATGGATATTTTGAGGAAATTGGAGGAAGTGGCCAGTGGAGTCAACCCCGAGGCTGATGAGTTGGAGGACAGGCGACAGGCTCGTCTGGTGGCATGGTAAGCCAGGATCTCTTTTTGACTCTGGAGGGGTCTAGCCAGTCCAGGACTCTAGACCCCTCCAGAGTCAGTACTCATTTTTCTTTGATAGTGCATGTTTACATGAGGTAGAGGTGTCCTTTATTTTGTTACATGGTGCACATGGGAGAAGGGATCAAAATTTAACATCACTAGGTACTGTTTTGTATTCCTCTGTGCAGTTCCACAGTGTGGGCTCTCCGAAAAAGTTTAAAGCACACAGAGATCTCCCAGGAATCCTTCATAGAGATCTCTAGGAAGCTTTCCTGCAGATACTCTGCAATCCCCTGCTGACGTTTCCTTGGCAGAGCTGCTTTATTTCTTCCCCTGTTGTAGGAAACTTTGCCATACCAATCGGCAATTACTTCTGGTGGAACCAAAGCAGCACACAGGCAAGCAGCATATGGACCTGACACGAAGATGCAAGCACGTAGGAGATGCACCCTTGCATCTTCAGTTACCCTCAGTAGTATGATTTCAGCTTCAATCACCCCCACCTGTGCAAACTGGTGCTAGTAATCAGAATAGTATCTCTAGGCGCTTGTACTGATCCCCTTCTGAAACCACCCAGATTCTTTGTCCAGTATTGCACCACCATGCTGTATGCTTGCCAAGGGAAAGTGAGAAAGAGGTGTAGAACTTTTGACTCAATACTGAGTCCACACACAATACTGATTCTGTGTATTGTTTGTTTTGTTTCTACAGATGTGTCCTTGAGGGCCAGCACCTATACATCAGCAGAGTGCTTCTTTCAGATAAGGTGGCAAATGAACAGGAATAAGGAGGGCATGTTTCGCAAAGTGCTTCAATCGTCAGATCAGGCCAATAGCGAGCACAGAACATGGAGGGACAAATGAAAAACTAGAGTTAGCCAGGAGGGGAGACAGGGCCAGGAGTGGATAATAAGGCTCATGGAAGACTAGAGATGCTGAGATCCCTGACTGCTCTGCAGGTGGAACACATGCATATTCAACTCCCCCTTCACCCAGACAGAACTGCCTTCCTTGCCTCCACAAACACATTCCTCTCATGTTTCCTGCCCATTGCAGTACACCTTGAACTCCACTCCTAGGGACAAAAAGAAAAGGAGTACTTGTGGCACCTTAGAGACTAACCAATTTATTTGAGCATGAGCTTTCGTGAGCTACAGCTCACTTCATCGGATGCATACCATGGAAACTGCAGAAGACATTATATACACACAGAGACCATGAAACAATACCAGTCCACACAAGAGATCCACTTCCTGGACACTACAGTGCTAATAAACAATGGTCACATAAACACCACCCTATACCGGAAACCTACTGACCGCTATTCCTACCTACATGCCTCCAGCATTCACCCTGACCACACCACACGATCCATCGTCTACAGCCAAGCTCTGCGATACAACCGCATTTGCTCCAACCCCTCAGACAGAGACAAACACCTACAAAATCTCTGTCAAGCTTTCTTACAACTACAATACCCACCTGCGGAAGTGAAGAAACAGATTGACAGAGCCAGAAGAGTACCCAGAAGTCACCTACTACAGGACAGGCCTAACAAAGAAAATAACAGAACGCCACTAGCCGTCACCTTCAGCCCCCAACTAAAACCCCCTCCATTATTAAGGATCTACAACCTATCCTGAAGGATGACCCAACACTCTCACAAATCTTGGGAGACAGGCCAGTCCTTGCCTACAGACAGCCCCCCAACCTGAAGCAAATACTCACCAACAACCACATACCACACAACAGAACCACTAACCCAGGGACCTATCCTTGCAACAAAGCCCGTTGCCAACTGTGCCCACATATCTATTCAGGGGACACCATCACAGGGCCTAATAACATCAGCCACACTATCAGAGGCTCGTTCACCTGCACATCCACCAATGTGATATATGCCATCATGTGCCAGCAATGCCCCTCTGCCATTTACATTGGTCAAACTGGACAGTCTCTACGTAAAAGAATAAATGGACACAAATCAGATATCAAGAATTATAACATTCATAAACCAGTCGGAGAACACTTCAATCTCTCTGGTCACGCAATCACAGACATGAAGGTCGCTATCTTACAACAAAAAAACTTCAAATCCAGACTCCAGCGAGAAACTGCCGAATTGGAATTCATTTGCAAATTGGATGCTATTAATTTAGGCTTAAATAGAGACTGGGAGTGGCTAAGTCATTATGCAAGGTAGCCTATTTCCCCTTGTTTTTTCCAACTCCCCCCCCCCCCAGACGTTCTGGTTAAACTTGGATTTAAACTTGGAGAGTGGTCAGTTTGGATGAGCTATTGCCAGCAGGAGAGTGAGTTTGTGTGTGTGTGTGTGTTCCCCGGGGGGGGGGGGTGAGAAAGCCTGGATTTGTGCTGGAAATGGCCCACCTTGATTACCATGCACGTTGTAGGGAGAGTGGTCACTTTGGATGAGCTATTACCAGCAGGAGAGTGAGTTTGTGTGTGTGTGGGGGGGGGTGAGAAAACCTGGATTTGTGCTGGAAATGGCCCACCTTGATTATCATGCACATTGTAGGGAGAGTGGTCACTTTGGATAAGCCATTACCAGCAGGAGAGTGAGTTTGTGTGTGTGGTTTTTGGAAGGGGGTGAGAGAACCTGGATTTGTGCAGGAAATGGCCCACCTTGATTATCATACACATTGTGAAGAGAGTGGTCACTTTGGATGGGCTATTACCAGCAGGAGAGTGAGTTTGTGGGGGGTGGGGGGCGGAGGGTGAGAAAACCTGGATTTGTGCTGGAAATGGCCCAACTTGATGATCACTTTAGATAAGCTATTACCAGCAGGACAGTGGGGCGGGAGGAGGTATTGTTTCATGGTCTCTGTGTGTATATAATGTCTTCTGCAGTTTCCACGGTATGCATCCGGTGAAGTGAGCTGTAGCTCACGAAAGCTCATGCTCAAATAAATTGGTTAGTCTCTAAGGTGCCACAAGTACTCCTTTTCTTTTTGCGAATACAGACCAACACGGCTGTTACTCTGACTCCTAGGGACATTTTCCATAACGACAGCGGGACTTACACAGACTTACCTTCTGTTCAGAGGTGTTGCCTGGTGACACAAGTCTATTTCTGACACAATAAAAATATTTGGTTGCTGTATCTTTTAGATTTCTTAAACATTTTGATAATCCACACTGTAAACTAATCTTAAACCTGTTTTGAGTTTCCAATCTGTACCCTACTTCACTCTTCATCCATTTTTATGACAATATAAGAATACAAATGATATTAACTCCAGGCTACATTGTGCCCTAAGGCATAGCCTGCTTTGTAGCGGCAATGTGGAACTGCATTGCCTCAGGGGGACTATGTGCTTTTTAGGAGAATCTCTGAGCTAGGAGGCAAACACAGTTTCACCAGACAATATCCAGCCCTCTGTGTTTGCATTCAGACTGCAGGGAAAACCCCTTAGACCCCATGGCTCAACTCCAACTCCAGCCTTGCCAAGCTGATCTCTAATTTGACTTATGACTTCTATTACTGAAGTTATTACTTATCAAAAGGTCATTTTACTGCTCCCTCATTTAGCCTGAATGAAAGGTGCCTGTCATGCCCACCGGCACTACCCATAGATCAAAGACACATTCCTTGGGAGCAACCCAACCTCCACCAGGACAGGTTTTTTTTCTTATCACAAGAAACTTAAATGATGGTTTTCTGGTTGTGAATAAAAATGCTTTGCAATGGCCAGTCGGTTAATATTTTCTATTCTTGATAAACCACCCTAAGAACATCTTACTCTCGGGTCAAAGCAAAGGAGCTTGAAGAAAGCAAAACTTATCTATGGAGCTAAAATCTCTTGCATGACTTTACAAAGGTTGGGTGGTAACATTGAGCTTTAAAGAAGCGGTTGTGTGGCAAGCTGCAATTTGGCAGTTGGAAGAATTAATTCTGTGGTCAAGATAAAGATGCTAAATTAAATTAAAGAACATGTTGTTGAAGTTCTATTTCATTCAACAGTCCAGCCTCAGAAATAATTGCTAGCAGACACATGAAGCCTATGCCCAGTGTTATGGAATTCCTTCTGTTCCTTACATTAGGACTACAGCCCTGATTCGGCAAAGCCCTGACATACGTGTTTAAATCCCATTGATATCAATGGGATATAAACATATGCTTAACTTTAAGTATGTTCTTAAGTGCTTTTCTGAATTAAGGCCCAAATCTTGTTGACTTTAGTCACATTAGTATAGTCCTATGGAGTTTGAGGCCTACTTTTGAAAGGGACTATTCTATCTGAAAATTGTGGGTGCAGACCTGGCTGGACCATATATTTTCACTAGGTATATTAGAAATAGTTTATAAGGTTTGCAATATTAAAGTCACAGCAGTTTTTAGGCAATAAAAGTAACATAATCTACCATCCTGGAACTAAAATGTGTCATCGGTTCTGCAGGAGCCATCTTGCCCAGCAGAAGGAATTCCTTTGAATTATACTGAGGGTTGTTTTGGTTTTTTTGGGGGGGGGGGTTGGGGGGGGAGGAGGGGGAGAGAGAGGGGACAGTCCCTTTCGGAAAGATATGTGAAATGTCAAAGTTCCAGAGGTAAAATCATCACCCCCTGGAAGTCAATGGGACTTTTTGCCATGACTTCAGGTGGGCTAGGACTTTACCCTGGAACTGTAGATGCTTTCCATCCTAATTTCCCTATGAAGATGAAGCTTTATTTGTATCTTCTTTATTTTTGTGTCCTCCTTATATAGGACATAACTTACCATACAGGCTATTTTTTCCATTTGCATTTCAAAGATTTTATTTCCATCAAAACACTACAACCTACCTAGTCATGCACATACCATACTGTGGGTCTTGGAGCCAGCTTGAAAGCTTTGACTCCCTGATCTTCCTGAGTTCTGACTCTCTCTCACAAACATTCACTCTCATGCAATAGCAAAAATTGTCAGCAAGTTAAGGAAGTATGGGCTGGATGAATGCACTATAAGGTGGGTAGAAAGCTGGCTAAATTGTCGGGCTCAACGGGTAGTGATCAATGGCTCCATGTCTAGTTGGCAGCCGGTATCAAGTGGAGTGCCCCAAGGGTCGGTCCTGGGGCCGGTTTTATTCAATATCTTCATAAATGATCTGGAGGATGGTGTGGATTGCACTCTCAGCAAATTTGCGGATGATACTAAACTGGGAGGAGTGGTAGATACGCTGGAGGGGAGGGATAGGATACAGAAGGACCTAGACCAATTGGAAGATTGGGCCAAAAGGAATCTGATGAGGTTCAATAAGGATAAGTGCAGGGTCCTGCACTTAGGACGGAAGAACCCAATGCACAGCTACAGACTAGGGACCGAATGGCTAGGCAGCAGTTCTGCAGAAAAGGACCTAGGGGTGACAGTGGACGAGAAGCTGGATATGAGTCAGCAGTGTGCCCTTGTTGCCAAGAAGGCCAATGGCATTTTGGGATGTATAAGTAGGGGCATAGCGAGCAGATCGAGGGACGTGATCGTTCCCCTCTATTCGACATTGGTGAGGCCTCATCTGGAGTACTGTGTCCAGTTTTGGGCCCCACACTTCAAGAAGGATGTGGATAAATTGGAGAGAGTCCAGCGAAGGGCAACAAAAATGATTAGGGGACTGGAACACATGAGTTATGAGGAGAGGCTGAGGGAGCTGGGATTGTTTAGCCTGCAGAAGAGAAGAATGAGGGGGGATTTGATAGCTGCTTTCAACTACCTGAAAGGGGGTTCCAAAGAGGATGGCTCTAGACTGTTCTCAATGGTAGCAGATGACAGAACGAGGAGTAATGGTCTCAAGTTGCAGTGGGGGAGGTTTAGATTGGATATTAGGAAAAACTTTTTCACTAAGAGGGTGGTGAAACACTGGAATGCGTTACCTAGGGAGGTGGTAGAATCTCCTTCCTTAGAGGTTTTTAAGGTCAGGCTTGACAAAGCCCTGGCTGGGATGATTTAACTGGGAATTGGTCCTGCTTTGAGCAGGGGGTTGGACTAGATGACCTTCTGGGGTCCCTTCCAACCCTGATATTCTATGATTCTATGAATAGCATTTTCAAGGGTACATAAATGAAATAGGATTCTAAGTCCCCTTTTCAAAAGTGACTTACAATGAGATTGAGGTTCCTAAGTGCCTAAATCAGGCTCCTGAGTGACATAGGTGCTTTGAAAATGTTATCTAAAGTGACTAATCTCAGCAAAAACTAATGCACATGATTGAAATCGGCAAAAAAATACACACAGGTATTGATAAAATAGATCATACAGTTTGAAAATTAGTCATGGAAAGCATCCCAATCAATCATGAAAGCTAAAGGGAAGGGAAATTCTGTAATAACATCAGAGAAAAAGCACTTTTTTCCTCTCACTAACTGGCATTAGACAGCAAGCAGTATTCTGTTAGTTGATCACCTCTTGTAGAATGGATGCTCTTGCCCCTTTTTCCAAATGGAGGCTCTTCATGTAACTCAGTTGGGTGTGTTCCTGCCTGTGGATGGCTGTGTAAGTGTGTCAGAGGCTTGTAGCTTTACATCAGCATCACAGTCTGAGAGATAGCTCAGGCTAGTGGGTTTGGAGGGCTCACCAGTCTGCCAGGGACTCTATCACAACAATGTAAAGAGTTGTCAGAGGAAGCCCTCTGCAATGCATAACAGCAAGTTTTATTGGTCATACAAAACTCAAGCATTTGCTCCATATTCTGGAGCACCATCTATGGGCACCTTATCTATTAACTAGTTATATATATATCCAGATGTAGACCATTCCTGGGACATCCTGGGAGCCCTGTTAAATCCACCTGGGTGGAGCTCATTACAGGATCAGGACCATAATTAGGAATCTGGCAGCACATTCAATTCTCTTGTGTGTGTGTGTGAGTGGGGACGGGACCCACTCAGAAATTTTGGACCAAATTTTGGGTCGGATTTACAACTCTTACAAAATTGGCTTAGTTCCAATTAAATCAAAGGAGTTATGCCAATCTACAGAAACTGAGAATCTGTCCCTTTGTCTTCAGATGCACATACAATTCCAGTGGACTTCAAAGGGACTTATGTACATGTATCCATGAACAATGTTTTCCTAAAGAAGACTACCATTTGCAACACTCAGTCAGCAAAAGAGACTATTCCTCTGAGAAATTCCTTGGTCTGTTCTCTGGTGAGCTAGATGGGATTACATGAAAGTACATTCTTAGGAGAGTTAAGTTTTCTCCATATTTTTGGGCTTAGGCATTATGGATACATCTACACTGTGATGAAAGACCAGCAGCCCAGCTACAGCTGGCCTGGGTCAGTTGACTTGGAGTAGGGGAACACAGGCTGCAGAGCTATGAAATTGCCGTGTAAATGTTCAGGATTGGGCTGGAACCTGGACTCTGGGATCCAACCCTGCCTTAGGGTCTCACAATGCAATTTGATAGCCTGGCAGCCCAAGCCTGGTGAACCTGAGTCAGCTGGCCTGGACCAGCTGTGGTCTTATTGCAGCGTAGATATACCTTGAGAAGCTGAGATTGTAAAGAGGGGCTTTGTGTCATTGTTAACGTATGATGGTATGTGGCATTAATATGTTTCATCCTTAACCCTCTTGTTACTCATAAAATACCTTAATTTTATCAAGGTGTTTGGGGGAAAGAATGACAGGTTGAATTGTGTGGGTATTTACAGATACGATACGATTACTGTGTATTTTTTTTAAAAATGTATTAATTCTTCGATATAAATTGAAGATGAGTGACAGGATGTATGCACTGTAGAACGGCTGTCTAATGCAAGAAAGATATAAACCTGTTTCAGAAAAGATGTCAGGGATCTTGAAGAGCGACAGAAAATAACTTGTCAGAATGATGAAAACTTTAGTTCAGCACATAACCCAAGGCAAAGAGGAAACGGCATCTCTGTCACAAAGAGTGGAATGAACAGGAAGAGGGAATGGCATCCTTTCCCTCCAGACGCCAATAGCACTTCTAAAAAGTAGAGCAAGCAACCTGTGAGCTTTGTTTGTTGTGACACCTTAAGAGGGAGATGCTGCATGTTACTTGCTGGGAGAGGTTGGTGAAGCAAAGGAAAGGCTGAATGAACTTTGCTGAAAGTCAAAAAGTACAAACCATAGCTTGAATAGGGTTTGTTTGGCGAGGATATGGAATAACTGAATGAATGTCCTGTCATGAGAGTAAGAAAAATGTAGGGAGTCAAATGCATCCCGGTGGAATCAGTGGAGATACACCAGAGACAAATGTGTCTCACAGGTTTATTGTGTAGGGTTTTAAACTTATTTATGATGCACTTGAGGCTGGGTCCTAAAAACAGATCCGACCCGGGCACACCCGTTTTTTGAAAAAAGGAACCATGTGCTATGGGTGAAACCACTCTCTCCCCTCCCCTGCCATTAAACTGCTAGCTAATTACTGTGATGATGAAGTCCTTTGTGCTGTAGTCCTACTGCTAAGTGCTACACATATTGTATAATCCCCTCGCCTTTTTCTTTTTTGCACTTCAGTTAACCCAGACTTCTGATTATCCCTAAGTGAATCATGTCCCACCAACAGTTTGCACCAGGGATTGATCTTTTACACACAATCCCATTTTTGTGATGGTGTCATGTCTCAAACGCTTCAGAGAAAAATCAGAGTAGGAATATTACCAGTGCAGCGTGATCTTAGATTTAATTAGTGACGATTATTAATTCTTGAAATGTCATTTTTTCTTTCAGTTTCTCATTCTCTTGCCTCTCTTCTTCCTTGAAATACCTTCCAATACAACTCATTTTCTTTCTTTAGTTTCTTCATTTCCTTTTCTACACTGGAATTCAAACAAAAAGCCGATTGGCTCCCAGTAGCTATGGGATGTATGTTAGGGGCAGATAAGAATCCTTCCTATCTTTGTAGGTTTGGCCTGACCAGGAAATTTTCATTTAAAAAGGAAATGTACTTGAGATAAAAAGGCTAAAAGGTTTAAAATGCTATTAAATGTGTTTACCTGCTCTCAGATCTCATTATAAACTTGAAAAAATCCCTCTGCCCTGGAATCCAAAAGGCGAATAACTTAAAATATAGATTTTTAAATTGTTCTTTACTGTGGGTAGACTTGCAGCTTTTTTCAGCCACAGGCCTCTGCAGAGGTGACTCCCCAAAGAGCAGTTGCTGGAGGAATTCAGCTTGTTGAGCGCTGATTTGTAGGCACAATATCCCAGATTGTCAAAGAGACTGAATGGGAGTTGGATGCCTAAATACTTTTTGAGGAGCTGGGCCAGTGCTTCCAGCTGGACAGGTGGAGTGTACTGCACGGTGGCAAAGAGGTGAAGTGTGTACTCTCCTGGTGCTGGCAACTGAAGAGAAGCAATAATTCTCAGCTTTGCCCCTTTAGGGGTAGGTAGCATCTCCAGCGATGTTAGAGCCCCTCCCACTTATGCCAGCATTCTGGTACCTCATTCTCAAGAGGAAGGAAATGGCTCTGTGCATGTTCACCACCCCCCTTTTTGCACTCAGTTGGATCACCCTGCAGGTGTTTTGCACTAGTTTTCTCAAACCCACATTTCCTAGTGTTCTTACCAATGGTTCAGTTCCAGAAGTGGCAACATTTAGTAGATCATTAGGGTATGTGCACTGCAAGTTTTACAGCATCACAGCTGTAGTGGTGCACACCTACACCACTGGAGCGCAGACACTTCCTACTTTGCCGGAAAGTGTTTTTCCATCAGTGCAGTTAATCCACCTCTCCAAGTGGCGGTAGCTGGGACCTAGCTGCATGTATGCTCTGAGTTAGGTCAACCTAAACACAGCACTGAGAGTGCAAAAATTGTCACAGCTCTGAGCAACATAGCTACAGCTAGCTAATTCTTAAATGTAGTACAGGCCTTAGGGTCTGCTTGTATTTTAACCCTTGTGTCATTTTACCCTGCTCAGAGAAGTCTAAATGAGATGGTGTTAAATTCCAGCAGACACGGGAATATCATCTACACAATAAGAACGGCCATACTGGGTCAGACCAATGATCCATCTAGCCCAGTATCCAGTCATCCGACAGTGGCTGGTGCCAGATGTTTCAGAAGGAATGAACAGAGCAGGGCAATTTATCGAGTGATCCATCCCCTGTTGTCCATGCCCAGCTTCTGACAGTCAGAGGTTTAGTGACACCCAGAGCATGGGGTTGCATCCCTTACTATCCCGGCTAAAAGCAATTGGTGGATCTATCTTCCATTGACCTTATCTAATTCTTTCTTGAACCCAGTTTTACTTTTACTTTCACAACATCCTCTGGCAATGAGTTCTACAGACTGATTGTGTGTTGTGGGAAGAAGTTACTTCCTTATATTTGTTTAAAACCTGCTTCCTGTTAATTTAATTGGGTGACCCCCCTGGTTTGTTCGTTATGTGAAGGGGTAAATAACACTTCTCTATTAATTTCCTCCACATCATTCATGATTTAGACTAATAGACTAATATTCTTGGTCTGTATCCCAGAGAATTGGTCAAATGATGAATAAAAATTTTCAGACAGATGGTTCAAAGTTGATTTGTTGCTGCTATTCATTATGTATGAATGTTTGATTGATCACCAAGAAGTCAAGGAATATACATAAATCGTTAAACTGGCACAGAATTGTATTAGAAAGAAGAATATAGAATAATGCCTCTCAAAAATGTCAGTCACTCAGTCAGGGACCAGAATCTAAACCATGTAACAGGTGACCAGTTTCTGACCTTGAAAACTGAATATCAATAGTGGATACTTTGCCTATAGAATGACAGGTGTTCATTTGTGGTAAATGTAGACTATTTCCTAATTCCACATACAGGGCTCCTACATGCTATAATAATAGAAATAAAAAATATGTTCACAAAAATAGCCACAGGTCTCTGAAGAGGTGTGCTCCCCACACAGCAGTTGCTGGAGGAAAGAATTACTTCGTAATTCATGAAGGCAAAAACAAACAAAAAAACCAAGCCAAATTAACCAAGTTTAGTTTTCATTAAACACTAATTGACTGGTAACAGTGGCCATCAATTTGTATGGATTGTGCTCTCAATTATTCTGAATTTGCACCATTGTAGCTCCATGTACTTCAGTGGAATTACCCCAGTGTAAATAAGGGGAAAGTTGGGCTCAGCATCTTCAAGTGACAAATTATGTGAGCTTAAGGATATGTCTACACTGCAGTAAAAGACCCACGGCTGGTCCGTGTCACTGGCTCAGGCTGTGGGGCTATACAATTGCAATGTAGACATCCAGGCTTGGGCTGGAGCCTGGGCTATGAGACCCCGCCACCCTCAAATGTCTACATTGCAATTGTATAGCCCCTCAGCCTGAGCCTTGCAACCCTGAGTCAGCTGACGTGGGCCAGCCACAGCTGTGTCACAGGTCTCTTATCACAATGTAGACGTACCCTAAAACTCTACTTTGAATACTCAGAATCTGGAAGACTGTCTTACATTTCCTAGCCCATAAAGAAAAGGGACTGTGAAACACATCATTGTCAAGAGAAATGAGCATTCCTTGCATAAATTTAAATTACAGAAAATCCCATTACTTTTGAAGACTCTCACTTGTAATAGATTTTTAGCACTGATGTTTACAAATCTTTCTTTCTGGCAATATATGAATCATGTCAACATTTGGTATAAACTCAAAGGCTTTATATACTAGAGGCGAAGGAAATGATCCATGAAGTTTTATTAACAGTTCCCAAAAGTTTTTCAGTAGAGAAAAGTATTGGCAAGCAGGACAGAAAATAAATACTTTCAAAAATGAAAAAGTTGTAATGTATATTTTTCCTATCTATTGAATTGTAAAGAAAAATTCTTGTTTTTTTATTTAAATGAATCACTTTTAGCCAAAGGAGTCCTATATGCGAAATCGCTGTTAAGCAATGTTTAAAACAATAATTAGTTAATCACATCAGTGATTATTTATTCTTGTTCCAAATGAGAACACATAAAAGTAGGGAGATGCTAATAAAATTAAGTGTAATGGTGAAGAAACACTGTGCAAAAGGCTAGGTTATCTCAACCTCTATCCACTTCAAAGCAGAATACTGTTAAGATAATTTCCTATACCATGGTTGCTGAACTATCACTTATATTATGTATTTAAGACATAGGCTTGTTTTCTGGGGGTATCCATTCATGCCATATTTGGGGTGAACATGTATGAATTATTACAACATATTACATAGGTAATTATATTGTTTGCTACTAAGATGGGGTGTTTTAACCCCATTAGCAGATTTGACACTCATAGCGTATCTATTCTTACTTGCACAGAATGAATTCAGCAAACCTGGCACCTAGCAGTGATGTGCAGATTGAATATGCTTCAACAAAGCAGCACAGGGACTCAGTATGGGAATGACATGTGCAGAGACATAGAGATTTCAGACTGAACCACTTTCTTTTTGGATTTATTTTCCTTTTGGTGAGTGGATTCTTTAAGACATTTTTATTGACATTGTAAGAAATTATGGTCATCCATGACTTGACAGTTGGCACTATACTGCAACATCAGGGAGAGAAGTCAGATCCAGTTGTTACTAAAGAAAAAAACCCTACCACTTGAACTAGTAGGGTAGGGCACAAATGAGCAATGCTGATTCCATCCATTAGAGAACAGCAGTGCATTTATTCAGAGCAAGTTAAGTATAACATCAATAGACTGAATTGTATAATGTGTTATACACATCTGGATATTTACCTATCCTTTTATTAGAGTAAAAAACTAAAATGCTCAGTAACAATTCTGTAAATTTGACAAAGAATGACTGAGTGATGTCCTTGGAGAATAACAGCCCCTGGCAGGTTCCAACCTGGTGATAAAGTAAGTGAGCAGACAATTTTAACAGTGTCATGTCCTCGTCAGTTCTTACAGGCAAAGCAAGGTGAAATCCAAGCCATAACTTTCAGCATGATGGAGAGGAGGAGGAGTGCTGTGAATAGAGTGAGAGGAGCTGATAAAAAATAAATGCTGGAACTGCTTAACCGAGTGATTCCATCTCCCTCTCTCACTGCATAGCACACTCTGCAGAACTGTATTACTGTGTTATCACCAGGGTTATTACTAACGGAGTCACAGGAGTAAATTCTGCAAAAAAATTTTATGTGCTCTTGACATCTCCTTTTTCTGACCCTCCTGTTATATCCTAATACATCAGCTCATCAGTCTTTGTGAATAAGAATTTCACGAGCCAGATTGATTTACTGTGGGGTGGTTTGTTTTGGTTTTATCATTGGACACAAAACAAAGAGAGAAAACAAGAAGCGTGATCCCAGCAATTTCTTCTTCACTGCTCTGGGAGACAGCCAGTCCTGACACACAAGAGGCTATTGATGAGATTCATATATCAGAATCAAGGTGGGGTGGGGGGATCTCTGCAAAACACTGGGAGAAATGAAGAACAGCTTCAAAGATCTATTAAATCATTTGTGCCACCAATAAAGAGCAAGGAGCATTTAACCTTCCTCTGACACAGAAAGCTGTTTTTTCTGTTGTGTTTGGCAGATGGTTACAAGGGGTAATCAACCAGGCAAAATGCTGGGCTAGCTGCTTAGAATGCAATTTTGTAATAGTGTCAATAGCAGAAACCTTATGTTCCTCTTAGAATGCAAGATCTTTCCAGGTGGAGGATATAGCTCTTGATAGCATCAGAAACCAAATTCTAATTCAAATCTTCATGAGGGTCTTTAATTACTTTTAATCATTATTACTAGCATCCAGAAGCCCTAACTAATATTGTCCCCAACACTGTCCACACCCATAGTAAGAAATGGCTCCTGCCCATAAGAGCTTACAGTGAGACAAAAGATAGGAGAAAGGGAATATTGTCTCCATTTTTTTAGAAGGGAAACTGAAGCACAGAGAAATTAAGTGACATACTGAAGTTCACACAGCTAATATATGGCAGAGGCAGGACATGGACTCAGATCTCCTGATCCAGCACCTTAACCACGGGCTGATCCTTCTCACTCTATAGTGGTCAGTTCATTTTTAGCTCAAGATATCAATTGTGCTAATGTTGATTTTAAATGCCTAATTACAGAAGATGTTCTTTGTTTCACTCAGCAGAAACTATTATTGAGATTATATATATTAGCGCAGTTGATTAAAAACACAGTGCTGTGCAGTGACAAAAACCAGGAGACCTTCTCCAAAGAACTTAGAGTCTGAAGTCATGAGAGAGTGGGGGGAAAGGCCTTTAAAATTCATCTAATTAGCTGAACAGTATAAGCTCAAACTTTCATGTCAGCTTCAGATTTAACAAATAGACCCGAGTTTGCTTCCATTGACTTCTGCAGTCTGGTTAATTTAGGGTGGCTGAGAAGAAGATAAAATAGAAAAAGAGATAATCTACAGCAAAATTCAGAAGCAATGATGTTTTTAAAGGGATAGCGTCAACTTCAAATAATTAAAAAATGAGTTAAACACAACTTTTAGGTACTACTCTTACCCTGGCAGATTTTTTGATTTTGCAACTGCATTTTCCTATATTAAAATCATCTTCTTGCTGCTGCGTGAAAGACCCCCATAAACAGGAGGAACTGAGTAGGGAAATAGCGGCCTACCTTGTCTCTCTCTACACAAAGAAAGGAGTTTTCCAATACACCTAAGTGATTTAGCAGGGCAAGTTTCCTTGAAAGTCTGAACACAGAAGGCCAGATTCACTAACAGAAGGGGATGTAAAGCATTTTCTCTGTCTTGCTGTATCCCAGCAGGTTGTGTGGCCTTAAGGCTTCTGCCAAGAGAGAAGCAATTATAGGTCATAGCCAACTCTCCAAAAAGCCCTGCTGATGGAGACTGCGGAGGGGAGTGCTGAATCATTGTCATCTCTGGCCATGTCCCTTTCCCACTCAGAACCATGCAGTTTTTGAGCTTCACAGGTGCCCCAAAGCCCCTACCTTAAGGGAAGTTCTGATTGCTTCCCACCCCACAACTTTCCCTGCCCCGATGGGCTTTTTCATGGCCTTTCCCCCAGGTTTATGCTGTCTAGAATTCTGAGAATATTTCTCCTGAAGAATATTTCTTCATTGAAGTTATAGCAAAGGAAACTGAGATAAAAGAATTTTTCATTATAAATGTATTTTTTCTTCAGATTATAAAGTAATGATGTTTCAAATTTTACTTGGAAACCTAAATATGAAGCTCAGCTAAGTCTGGTTAGCAAACTCCTCAGGGAAAAGCAATTTAATTTGTTACAGAAGGATACTATCAGGCATATTAAATCTTCTCATGAACCTAGACATGTTCTCTAACCCTTCCCTAGGAGGGCTTTAAGTGCCTGGCAAACTTGACTACCTAAAGAAAGCACTACAAATACCCTTTACAGCTGCAGCCGCCCAGTCCCTGTGCAGCTTATGAGCACAGCTTAGGCACAGCAGGGCCACCTGATTGACCACTCTACCTGATTGGCCAAGGAAGTCAGGAAGCCTGCTCTTAAGACCAACAGCAATAACTGCTCCCTGGCTTCTTAATGCATTCAGCTGCAGCTGTGATCTCTCCTGTGCCTGCCCTGTACAGATCCTTACTTCACCCCTAATCCTGCCTGGTTCCCAATCTCACCCCTGTCCTGCCCAGTCCACTCCAGTTCTGTTTCTCCTCTGGCTTTGGTTCCTGACTCCAGAGCTAGTTTCATAAAAAAGATAATTAAGAGGATTCACCCAAACTTATAATAGTCAATAATAGCAATTCATTTGAGTGATAAAATCCTGAGCTTTTTATTTTCTCCATGATGCCTTATGATTGGTACCTAGAGGTAACCAATCACACCAGATATGTCAGTGCCTTCTAGTGCAGAGGTGGGCAAACTACAGCCCACGGGCCACATCCGGCCAGCGGGACCATCCTGCCCAGCCCCTGAGCTCCTGGCCCAGAAGGCTAGCCCCGGCCTCTCCTCCACTGTCCCCTCTCCTCCACAGCCTCAGCGTGCTGCACCACCGGCACAATGCTCTGGGCGGCCAGGCAGCACAGTGCAGAGTCGTGGCCTGACCCAGTGCTCTGGGCGGCGCAGCTGTAGTGCCGCCAGCCACTGGTGGTCCAGGCAGCGCAGTAAGAGGGGGCGGAGGGTTTGGATAGAGGGCAGGGGAGTTTGGTGACGGTGGTCAGGGGTTGGGGGTATGGATAGGGGTCGGGGTGGTCAGAGGGCAGGGAACAGGGGGATTGGATGGGGCTGGGGTCCCGGGGGGGGGGGGGGCTGTCAGGAATGGGGGAAGGGGTTGGATGGGGTGACGGGAGCAGTCGGGGTGGAGGGTCCGGGCATGGTGGGTGGGGCAGGAGTCCCGGGGGAGCTATCAGGGGGCGTAAAGCGAGGGGGTCGGATAGGAGGTGGGGGCCATGCCTGGCTGTTTGGGGAGACACAGCCTCCCCTAACCGGCCCTCCATACAATTTTGGAAACCTGATGTGGCCCTCAGGCCTAAAAGTTTGCCCGCCCCTGTTCTAGTGAGACAAGGAGGGTGAGGTAATGTCTTTTATTGGACCAATTTCTGCTGGTGAGAGACGAGCTTTTGAGGTTACGCAGAGCTCTTCTTCAGGTTGGGAGTCATCACAGTTGTAAGCACTATGCTTGCTGATAAGCATTTGTAAGTTCAGGCCCTCTGAGGATTTGATTCTCCAAAGTGCTGACTTCAGTGGGAGTTGAGGACACTTAATATCTTACAGAAGTACTCAGCACTTCACTGACACAGCACTTCGGCCTACTGACATCAGTGGACTTGTTCCTCAATTCCACTGGTGTAAGCAAAAGGCAAACCAAGACCTGTATGTTTGGTGGTACATTATTGTCCTTTGTTTAATCTAGTCCATGTTTTTCTTCCTTCTTCTTGTAAACAGAGGCCTCAACAGTCATTTGAATACATTATATATTTCCAGACAATTCTGAAGCTGAGAAGAAAATAATAAACATTCAAAGTTAAAGAATGTAAGTATGATGACTTCACAGTGTCACTCATGGCTTCACTGCACCTCCAACAGATGTTAAATCCTGCTTATGAGCAAGCTGACTGACAACACATGCACACTTAAGATAGGTTTATTGGAGCTTCCAGCTGTTCAGTCAGATAGGAAATGAGAAGAGAGTGGGTGGGGGAAGTGCCAGACTCTTTTTATGTTGAATTTGAAATACTTTTTCTCCGCCAGTATTTTTAAAAAACAATTTAACTTTCCTCAGAAGAGAGAGGAGGATTTTGTTCCCAGAGGAGTCAATGTGCATAGAATGCAATTGCCAAAATCCCTTTGTTCAATGGTACTACATAAGCTTCTATTTTTTTTTTTTTTTGAGAAAAACTGAAGTGGGTGTTAAAGGATGAGATCCAAATCCTTCAGAGACTTATGCCTATCCTTTAACTTTGTACCCTGTCATCCCTATGTAGCAAAGCACTAAAGCACATGAGAAAGTCTCACAATCCATGTGCTTAAGAGCTTTGCTGCACAGGAATGCTAGTACCTCAAGTTAAAGCACAGATGTAAGTTCTTGCAAGAGCTGAGTGTCACAGTTCAAGGCAACTGCATTTGTAGCCCCCGCTGTGGTCCAGCAAGGGCACCCAGTTTTAGGCTGCTGGCTCCCCAATCCTCACCTCTCTTGGGTGGAGAGATGTCTCTCTCCCTCATGTCTGAGTTTTTTTGAGACTGCCTAGTTCCCTGACTACATTGTGAATTCCCCACCCAAGTCACTGCCTAAGCAATCCTGCTTTGTCTTTCTCCTCAGAGGCTATAAACAGTGTAACTGCCACAGTTAAGTTACCACACATCACTTTCTAAGCAAGCACATTTATTCTTAAGGTGAAAGCATTACAGAGAAAACATTAAAAACAATAAAAGAACCTACATGCGTGCTGATAAGATTACCACAGATCACCCTAACTCCAGCAAGAGATTTGGAAGATGAACAATCCTTCAAACCCAACCAAGGTTTTCTTCTGAGGTTACAAATTCATAACTGCCTGGGCCCAGAAGCAGCACCTCCATGAATCTGAGAGCCACTCCTTTCTCCAGTTTTTTGTCTTTGATCTGCAGAGGTGGTGAATAAGCCAGACAATAGTTTTTCCTCAAAGCATAGCTTCAAAAGGATGGGTCTGGAGGTGAGTAATTTGTATTCCCCTCCTCCCAAGTATTTTCTAGAAAACCCACTCAACTAAAAATTCAGTGTCTGACCCATTGTTGTAAAAGAAGTTCATAACACTTCCCAAGGTTTACATTATTCTTGTCTCACCCTTAAAGAAGTTATGTACCACTCCACATAAATACATAAACAGTTGCATTTTTAATACAATGATTTCATATGATACTTAAACTTAATTCAGTAAGGCTTGTCTAGGATTTTGCAGGAAATCACCATATCTGTGACCTGGGTCATGTGCTTCAATACTTTGCTCAATAAGGAAGGATATAAGGATGTGCTTATAGATAAGCACATGTTGGGTAGATGTTCAAAGGCACCCATGGCAGTAAGGTAAAATTCAACTGGGGTGCCTAACTACCATAGGTGCCTTTGAAAATCTTCCCCATAAGTGATTTACTGAATCAGAGCCTATGCATAGTCAATTGGAATCCTCACAGTGTATAGTTAAGAGCAGGATTGGGACCTGAGTAACTTTTAACAAACCACCAAGGTAATGAGAAGTAACGTGTAATGGATGCTGAAATGAAGGAAGAAAGACGTTGAATAATTTTCATTGCTATTTTGATTACAATAGAAAGAATGCCGAGAAGAAGACACATATTTGCTCACTACTGCAAAAAAAGACAAGACAAAGAAATTAGCTCATTCATTAGTGTTTTTCCCAACTGCCAACAATTCTACTTTATTATTAAGTTTTATGAATGAGAAATCCCAACATTTTTAATGAAATTATACACAAACCTGTATTTCAATTCAGCTGTCCCTGTACCTTTCCTCCAAGACAATGGAGACTAGAACTGCTCCATAAATAAAAATTACAAATACTAATGCTTAGGTTCAGTATGCCTGTAGTGGAACTCATTCATATTTGCAAAGCTTCTAAAATAATGTGCTTGGTTTGTTGGAATACATGAATTCATGCCACAAATGCTGAATCCCAAACTCCCACACTTTAGCTCCTGGATATTTGTCTTCTGATAGTGTGGGTGTAGGGAAGTTCAGCAAAGACATGTAAGAGTAGCAATCAGTCATTGAAGTCATTGTCAGTCATTGAAGCCTTGTCCATGCTAATTACCTGTTATTTACAACAGGTGTCACACTGAGTGCAGCTGAACCAGTGCTGAGCAAGGTTTAGCTGTAAGGGCAGCAAATGAAAAGCTCTGTTCAGCACCATTTCAGAAACCACCTTAAAACTTGCTTCAACAAGATTTGAGGGTGAGAAATTGCTCTATATTGTGTCTTTATGAGCTTAGGTCATCCATCAGGGATCAGAAAAAGCAAATGTTACCTATGAAGAAAGAGATCTTGGAGTCATTGTGGACAGATCGCTGAAAGAAAATCATTTCAATCTGGCATTAGCTACCGTCAGAAGACAGGATACTAGGCAGGATGGACCATTGGTCTGACCCAGTATGGCCATTCTTATGACCAGTTTCAAAGCTTGAATATTGAAGACCACACATACCAATATAAGATAGTGAATAATCTGTATGCTGGTAATTGTTTGCTTATAATAGTTGAATAGTGAGTATAACTGAGAAAAAGACAGGTTTGATCTGCTTAGCAAAATAAAAAGAAGTGAATATTGCTGAATTTTGTATTCAACTAGTTCAGTTGAAGACAATCTTGAATTTACTTTTTCCCCCTCACTCTGTGATAGTCTTCAGTTGAAACCAGTTAATAGGTTCCACTTTCCCAACCTTTATTGCTACTATCCTTTTCTACTTTGTCTGCTGATAATTTCATTTCTCTCTTCCTCTACATTCTACTTCAAGGACTGGTGAGCATTTCATACCATTGCAGGTATTGAAGCCAACATACAATTACAGATGGTTGCCACTGTCTCTTGCCAGTTGTTTGTCATGCATGAACATCCTCCTATGCTTGAGATTTTTATCAGCAAAAGCACCTATTTTCCACTCATAATTTATCTTTATCTGTAGTGTATCTGCTCATATGAGGACAGACTGTATATTGGTTTTGTGAAGTTTAGACCTGAAGTTGAATATTTGGCTTTCCAACCCCTAGAAAAGTGCCAGCATTTACTAGATTTCTTTGTGTTTCAGCAGGTAATACTCAGCTCCAATTGAAGCTTTTCCTTTTGTACATTTCTGTTTCTCAAATATAACAGACTTTTACTTTTTGCAAAAGTTTATGCAGGCAGCACAGCTAGGTCTCTTTTATCACCCCTGCATCTCTCGGGTTTATATGAACTTATTTCAGTACCCAAATAATGCTATGAGTAAAACTAATGAAACTTTAAAATGCTTGTAATACTGCTCAAAAGTCATCACATATCATCAACAATAGCCCAAACTGATCAATTCTCTTGTTACATTACAGTATTTTCCTTACTGCCCAGTTAATTGCCACTCTTGCTGGCAGCCTCAACAGAGAAGTCATACATTAATAATAATTTAGCTATTCTATAGCATACAAGTATGGTGGCTGAACTACCTTGCCGCCTCTATAGATGGTTGCTTCCGAACAGGAATGCTAAGATCAATCTTTGTTCAGTCACATTGTTTTCTCTGCATTTTACTTGTTTTGTTGGCATGTTGTGTAGAGTGAGAGCTCTTTAAGGAAGGGACCTTAGTCTGACTATCCTATGTCTTGCACCTTGGTTAGCCATTTACACATATGCAAAGTGAATGCACAGCAAAATCAGAATTGTCGTACTTTGTAGATCAACTTTGGACTGGTGTAAAAGCTAAACAAAAGTCAGGGCAGTGGAGAGTAAGTCTTTTCTTCAAATGTCTTTAAAACCCTTAAGACATTGTTGGCATTAGACATATACAGTAATAATAATAAATGCCAGTGAAAATATTATAGCCTCTTTCATTCTCTCTGGTTGGCACAACTTAGCATCCCCATCTACAGGTGCAGATCTAAGTAAACAATGTTTCAGAAGGAAGAATGGTGTAACATGTGGGGTTTTTAAATTTAACTGAATTCACTGCTTGTGGAGGATGTCACAGTGACACCCCCTCATAGTCACAGAACAGGTGCAGACTGGGCAGCATATTTCAGTTTTCCACACATTGCTCTGCCTTTGTTCATCAGCCTTGTCTAATGGGTGAGAGTCTCCCAAATTATAATGGATCACTTGATCATTACCTCTTCTGTTCGTTCCCTCTGAATCACCTGGCATTGGCCCCTGTTGGAAGACAGAATACTGAGCTAGATGGACCTTTGGTCTGATCTAGTATGTCTGTTCTTATGCTCTTATTACTCAGCCTCTCTTCTGAGACTGCTAAGAGGTATTCAGATTTGATGCTTTTTTTTTTTTTTTTTTTTGCTATTTGGATTATCCATTAAGAAATGAATTGCAGCCACCAAACTCATTTTGTGCAGCCACCACATTCCGGTGGCAATAAAATTTGGGCTCTACTGACCTAGGCCAGATTTAACAAGCAGCCAACAGTGAGAAAGCTTTCTATTACTAGTAATCCTTGAGATGTCTGGAAGGTGTTCAGATACTACAGTGATGAGCACAGTATAAGAACCTGAATGGACACCCAGTCTCCTTCACAGCCATGTAGTTGTGGTAGACCAGACATTGCCTAAAAGTCCATTCAAGTGGTCACCAGAATAGCTTTTAAAGGAGGTCACCAGGACTAGGTCTTCTTCTGAATGGAAAGACATTCAGCTATTGAAATTGGCATAATCACAGAGAGAATTTTTGGTTGTGACTTAGGATATGTCTACACTGCATTAGAAAACACACGGCACAGAGTTTCAGAGTCTAGGTCAGCTGACTCACGGTCATAGGGCTCAGGCTGTGAGACTAAAAATTGCAGTGTAGACATTCAGGCTTGGGCTGGAATCTGGGTTCTGATACTCCTCTGCCTCTTGGGGTCTCAGAGCCCAGACTCTAGTCTGAGCCCAGATGTCTATATTTTAATTTTATGGCAGTGTAGACATACCCCTTGTCATAAATATAAAGGGAAGGGTAAACACCTTTAAAATCCCTCCTGGCCAGAGGAAAAATCCTTTCACCTGTAAAGGGTTAAGAAGCTAGGATAACCTCGCTGGCACCTGACCAAAATGACCAATGAGGAGACAAGATACTTTCAAAAGCTGGAAGGAGGGAGAAAAACAAAGGGTCTGTCTGGGTGATGCTTTTACCGGGGACAGAACAGGAATGAAGTTTTAGAATTTAGTAAATAATCTAGCTAGATATGCGTTAGATTATGATTTCTTTAAATGGCTGAGAAAATAAGCTGTGCTGAATAGAATGGATATTCCTGTCTGTGTGTCTTTTTGTAACTTAAGGTTTTGCCTAGAGGAATTCTCTATGTTTTGAATCTAATTACTCTGTAAGGTATTTACCATCCTGATTTTACAGGGGTGATTCTTTTTTACTGTTTCTTCTATTAAAATTCTTCTTTTCAGGAACCGAATGCTTTTTTTTATTGTTCTTAAGATCCAAGGGTTTGGGTCTGTGGTCACCTATGCAAATTGGTGAGGATTTTTACCAAACCTTCCCCAGGAAGTGGGGTGCCAGGGTTGGGAGGATTGTGGGAGGAAAGATGTTTCCAATCAACGCTTTCCTAATAAAATAAATCCGGATAAACATTTGGTGGTGGCAGTGAAAGTCCAAGGGCAAAGAGTAAAATAGTTTGTACCTTGGGAAGTTTTAACCTAAGCTGTAAAAGTAAGCTTAGGAAGTTTTCATGCAGATCCCCACATCTATACCCTAGAGTTCAGAGTGGGGAAGGAACCTTGACAACCCTATAGACTTATGTGTGCATAGATGGTAAGAACATTTAGTAATGACGAGGAATGGCTACAGAATTTGATGCAATAGATCAGAAAGATGAAAATGGAGTGTTATTTATGCCACTCTGAAGCTGAGACTACAAGGTGATTTAAAAAAAAGACAGAAATGTACAGTAGGAATGATAACATCAAAGAACAGAGCTGGGTTAATCAAGGCAGACTGAGAATGTTACTGTAATACATGGAAAATATTGACCAGGGAAAAAGAGGGAAATGAGTGTGATGAAATACAGAAATACAATACACTTCTTGGAGCATAAAACCTAGAATCTGAGTGCAGAAAAAGAACATATACAAGTACCTGTTACAAATGTAATGTCCACGCAACAGTCCTTTACTTGCTAATAGACTCTCTATAACAGTGGTGCTCAACCAGGGGTACACGTGTCTCTGGTGGTATGCAGAGGTCATCACACCCTTTTTCCTCTTATCCCCTGGTCAACTCATCTAAATATTTGCCTAGTTTTACAACAGTCCACATAAAGAGCATTAGCACAGTCAGTACAAACTAACATTTCATACAGACAAGGACTTTTTTTTATACTGCTCTATACACTATACACTGAAATGTACGTACAATATTTATCTTCCAATGAATATATTTTACAATTATATGGTAAAAATAAGTAAGCAAGTTTTCGGTAATAGTGTGTTGTGACACTTTTTTATATTTTTATGTCTGATTTTGTAAGCAAATAGTTTTCAAGTGAGATGAAACTTGGGGTTAGGCAAGACAAATCAGACTCCTGAAAGGGGTACAGTAGTCTGGAAAGATTACAAGCCACTGTGCTATAGAAACCAATTGAAGTGTAACCCTATTGAAGTCAAAGGAGTTACCCAGGTATGATCTGGCTAAGAAAGTATGCAGTATGTATAAATCTCTGTAATGGACGTTGCAGGTTCCATGGTAACCACATCTTTCATCTCCCACCCTGCCCACTGATGTAGCTGGAAGATACTTTCCAGAGGTTGAAAGTGCTGCTTAGGATTTGAGGGTTGAATCCTAGCAGTGGTTCTGCATTGGGGGCTATATTCACAAAGAGATGTAGGTATTGCAATGTTCAGCATTGCAGCACCAAATTTCTTGGCTCCTAGCCAATCCAAGACTCCACAAACCCTCAGTAAGGCACCTAGACTTGGAGAAAAATAGGAACCTCAAAAGCCAGCAAGATGAGCCAGGAGCCACCTCCACTAACCCAGAGCACATGCCATGGAGAAGGGTGAGTTCTAATCCCCATCCATCTCAGGGAGTTTGGATCCTAACTACAGATTAGATGGAGACACTTATCTCCATTTGGGATTCACAGCCAAGAACCCTCTCTTGGAATTGGATGTTCCTTTCTTTCCAAGAAAAGGTTTACATGCCTAATTCCACACAAAATGATAGACAGGGGGCTGAGTGGTGGCCTCCTGTAGCCTAGTGGTTAGGGTATTTACCTAGCATGTAGAAAACTCAAGTTCAATTCCTTACTCTGAAGTGGGAATGTATGTATCTCCTACCTTACAGTTAAGTGCCCTTTACTTACTTTGGGACCCTGTCTGAGTTTTTCCAGCCCTTCATTACATGTTGCAGAATTACAGTTTCAAAACACATACAGGAGACGGCAGCCAGAGAGAAAATGGCCTTTTAAGAGGTACATCAACCCAACATGTACTGACAACCTAATGCGTTGGGATAATTACAACTGTGCTCTACATGCATTGTTGATGAGGGTCTTTATGTTAAAGTTATTGTAAATGGCTCAATTATATAACGCTTATTAAAACCATAACAGGACTTTTACTGACTAAAAAGGATTCCACATAGCAATTAACACTAAACTGGGAGGAGACGTAGATACGCTGGAGGGTAAGGATAGGATACAGAGGGCCCTAGACAAATTAGAGGATTGGGCCAAAAGAAATCTGATGTGGTTCAACAAGGACAAGTGCAAAGTCCTGCACTTAGGATGGAAGAATCCCATGCACCGCTACAGACTAGGGACCGAATGGCTCGGCAGCAGTTCTGCAGAAAAGGACCAAGGGGTTACAGTGGACGAGAAGCTGGATATGAGTCAACAGTATGCCCTTGTTGCCAAGAAGGCCAATGGCTTTTTGGGATGTATATGTAGGGGCACTGCCAGCAGATCGAGGGACGTGATCATTCCCCTCTATTCGACATTGGTGAGGCCTCCTCTGGAGTACTGTGTCCAGTTTTGGGCCCCACACTACAAGAAGGATGTGGAAAAATTGGAAAGAGTCCAGCAGAGGGCAACAAAAATGATTAGGGGACTGGAACACATGACTTATGAGGAGAGGCTGAGGGAACTGGGATTGTTTAGTCTGCAGAAGAGAAGAACGAGGGGGGATTTGATAGCCTGATTTCAACTACCTGAAAGGAGGTTCCAAAGAGGATGGATCTAGACTGTTCTCAGTGGTAGCTGATGACAGAACAAGGAGTAAATGGTCTCAAGTTGCAGTGGGGGAGGTTTAGGTTGGATATTAGGAAAAACTTTTTCACTAGAAGAGTGGTGAAACACTGGAATGTGTTACCTAGGGAGGTGGTGGAATCTCCTTCCTTAGATATTTTTAAGGTCAGGCTTGACAAAGCCCTGGCTGGGATGATTTAGTTGGGGATTGGTCCTGCTTTGAGCAGGGGGTTGGACTAGATGACCTCCTGAGGTCCCTTCCAACCCTGATATTCTATGATAATAAGCAATGCAAGGAATGGCTGAACCATTTCCAAAAGAGGAAGAATTGACCTGAAACTTTACCCAGAACTTGAACCGGATCATCAGGAAGATTTGAAGGAGTTTAATTGACTTCTTTTTAATATTCATTTAACTTCCTAATTTCAGCCTTGACTGGAAGGAGAAATCATTAAATACTTTGGCTATCCGTATCCAGCCAGACAGTGACTTGGTATGCAACAAAGCACAGCCATGTGAGATTTGAAGCCTAAATTCTACACCAAAACCCCTTGGAGGTTTTGAATAAGTTTTAAATAAGCATCTGCATTTTGGACATTCAGTTACACTAAAATCTCTAAGCTTGTGGAGGGTTTGGCTATCAAATAGAGGGTTTGAGTTTATTGGCAAAAAAAGGTAAATAATTAATAATTTTATAAGTGCAGTAGTACTCACAGTACTGTAGAAGCTATGCAACTATGGTGCCATTTACACAACCTTTGGGTAATGGAACAAACAAAAGGCAAAGTCCTGACTCTATGATAAATTTACAGCAAGGGGCAAGGAAATCTGTAGCTATAACACATCCAGCCTCTATACAGACCCAGGTGATTGAGAGCAGGCACCTGGCGACCCAATGGGGGTGGGAGGGTGTGTGTGTGTGTGTGTGTGAAAGCTGATTTATATGGGATCCTCAGGAAATCTAAGGTTGATAGAGTGGAACCCTTAGCTTCTTCCTCGGGTTTGCAAACCATGGCACTCCTTTCTTTACACTGACAGGACAATTCCTATTACACTCACAACTTTTCCTCTCTCCTTTGTGCGTTATTTCCAGTAGGGGAGACAAGGGCATTATTTATAATTTATTAGGTTGGTTGTTTTTTAAAAGAAAAGACAATTTAAAAAGCTTTCAAAAAGGACAAAGGTCAGTTTTTGGTTTTGTTTTTACCAATAAAGCTCCTTAAACTCGTTGCCTTTTTGTTTGTTGAGACTACAAGCTCTTTGCTTCAGAACCATTTAGTTTGCAAGTATTACAGGCACCACTGGCTTTTCCAACAAAGCCTTTAAATCCCTTTAACCAACTGCCTGTACATGTAAGTCTCTGACCATGCAAATCCTGATGTGCATGATCAAGAGTGTGCAGAATCAGACCTTTAAGTAGCCGAATACAACATCTACCTTTAAGTAAACAGTTATCAACAATATTTTGCAGTCATGCTCAGCCCTGCATTGCTTATTTCAAATGTAAAACTGCAGATTCTGGTGTGAATCAGCATGGCTCCATTGGATTTGATGGAGCACCATTTATTTACCCTAGCTACAAAGCTAGCCCTAAGCTTGCAATGCTAGTCAAAGAGTTGGTGGACTCAGAATTTGGTCCTACCTAAAATTACAAATGCAACCCAGTCCTCCCCAAGGCTTTAGCTCAGTTACAAAAATGGAGTTAAGCTCCTGCCTACAGTGCAAACTGGAACCGTGCTGCAACCCACTCAGGGACCACCATGAAGTAACTGGGTCTCCTGATTCATTTGGAACTGTAGTGTAGACAGGGCAGCTGAGAGCAATCTATTTATCTGAGGTATGAGTCTTTAAAACAATCCATATTAAGCCATTCAAGTTTAAAGTAAAGTTTTGAATTGGATTCTTAAATACTGAGATTTTAGATGAGCTATGCACTGTCATCAGGGAGGGTTTACTAATCTGGATATTCATATACCTGGACAGATAGAGGGAGCTAGACAGACTATAAATGAAAAAAACAAGAACTTTCAGGGTGTGTAAAACTTTCTGCTAGCCAGAGAATGGCTATATTGAAAATCAGCCCTGCTAAAATGACAGAGGTATTATTATTTATCAATGGGGGCCAGCAAACTGGGACAGGTAAAGTAAAACCTGAACTAGACTCGCATTCAAAACTGTTTCCATCTGAAAATAACCTACATTTTCTCCTACCTCCCAGATACGTTTTTTTTTCTCCTTCCGGGTTCTTCCTGAAAATAAAAAGTGCCAGAATAGATACAGACAGTTTATTCTACCAATATTTCCAGCCCAACAGACTGGAACTGGGAAACACCAGAAATCTTGTGCAAGAGACATTATTGTGAAATTGCCTTACCCACTGTGCAGCCCTAAGAATATATCTTAGCTTGAATAAGCCTCAGGCTTAGGAGAAAGACTTTCTGTATGAGCAGGTTATTCCATTATGTCATTTCTTTCACTTTCCTTTGAAGCATCTGTTATGGGCTAATGTTGGAGGATATTGGGCTGGATGTATCACTACTGTAATAATTCCTGTGTTCTTAATGTTCGTGTTTGGGTGAGTGCCCTAACCAACATTTTTTTATCACTTAGCCATAGTTTTTCTGACATCCCTCTAGCTTCTTATGACATAAAATATGGTGTAGTTTAACAAGAATGTTAGCTAAAAGATTTTGATTGTGTTCAGTTCCTCTGCCTCCTCAAATGCAGTATCAGCGTAATCTTTCCCATCTTATCAGCTACATGCATCAAACAGGGCTCAGGGCTCCACATTTTTTCAGCCCCATTCATTCACTCTCTAATTAGAGTAGCAAGCAAATGGTCAATTACACAGTATCTGAAAAAGCAAAAACAATCAGACACTGCTATGGAGGAGTCTTCTTTCCTTAGTAAATGGATGCCTTTTCTAACTCCCTCCTTTTGGGGGGGCTTCTCAACTGTTTTCATAGTCCTCTAGACCACATCTTAATAGAGAAATTGTCTTGCCAACTGCGACAATTTGGAAGTCTGTCTGTACAATTCATGAAGTTGTGTGAGATTATGAACTCTGCAGTCTGACACAGATATAGAGACCATTTTGAGTGTACAACATTTTGTCTACTCTATTGCCTGTTTGCCTCCATGTTGGGCAGAAGTCCACATAGAGATACAGGGCTGACAATGGATGGTAGTTGATTTTAAGTACCCACTTGCTGGAAATCTGTTCACTCTAAGCAAAAGACTGGTCCCTGTCCAGAAGGACTGGTTTATTAGCGGCTTGTGCTCGTGTGGGGAACCTGGCAAAGGTGTCACCTGACACAGAGGGGCTGAAGGTTTTAAAAGGCTAGAACCTGTTCTACTCAGGCAGCCCAAAAGCCATATACTGTAATCAAGGACTCTGGAAAACCCAAGAGACTCTAACCCCAGCCCAAAGAATGCCATGGAGTGATGAGGAAACTGAGGCAAGGATATGTATGTCGCATTTTTTGTTTCATATGATCTGTACTCTCCTGTGCTTTACAACTGCTGTGTGCCCCTGGGAGAATTCAACTATAACTAGAATCATAGAAGATTAGGGTTGGAACAGACCTCAGGAGGTCATGTACTCCAACCCCCTGCTCAAACAGGACCAATACCAACTAAATCATCCCAGCCAGGACTTTGCCAAGCCAGGCCTTAAAAAACTCTAAAGATGGCGATTCCACTACCTCTCTAGATAACCTATTCTAGTGCTCCTCCTAGTAAAATAGCGTTTCCTAATATCCAACCTAGACCTCCCCACTGCAACTTGAGACCATTACTCCTTGTTTTGTCATCTGCTACCACTGAGAACAGCCAAGCTCCATCCTCTTTGGAACTCCCCTTCAGGTAGTTGAAAGCAGCTATGAAATCCCCCCCTTACTCTTCTCTTCTGCACACTAAACAAGCCCAGTTCCCTCAGCCTCTCCTGGTAAGTCATGTGCCCCAGCCCCCTGATAATTTTTGTTGCCCTCTGCTGGGCTCTCTCCAATTTGTCCACACCCTTCCTTAGTGGGGAGCCCAAAACTGGATGCAATACTTCAGATGTGGCTTCACCAGTGCCAAATAGAGGGGAATAATCCCTTCCCTTGATCTGCTGGCAACGCTCCTACTAAATGCGGCCCAATATGCCATTAGTCTTCTTGGCAACAAGGGCACACTGCTGACTCATATCCAGGTTCTCATCCACTGTAATCCCCAGGTCCTTTTCTGCAGAACTGCTGCTTAGCCAGTTGGTCTTCAGCCTGTAGTGGTGCATGGGATTCTTCCATCCTAAGTGCAGGACTCTGCACTTGTCCTTATTGAACCTCATCAGATTTCTTTAGGCCCAATCCTCCAATTTGTCTAGACCCTAGACTCTAGACCCTATCCCTACCCTCCAGTGCATCTACCTCTCCCCCCAGCTTAGCGTCATCTGCGAATTTGCTGGGGGTGCAAACCATCCCATCATCCAGATCATTAATAAAGATGTTGAACAAAACTGGCCCCAGGACCAATCCGTGGGGCATCCGCTTGATACCGGCTGCAGCAGGGCAGTCACCACACTCCAGCTCAGAAGGGGTTAAAAGCTAGCCCTTGGGGAGGGCCTGGGATAAGAGCCCATCAGAGAAGGCTGGGAGGCAGCCAATCAGGGCCAGGCTGGACCCTATAAAAGGGCTGCAGGGCCAGCAGCCTCCCAGTCTCTCTTCAGCCTTAGAGAGGGAAAGAATGGCTGCCTGCAAGCAGAAGGGCGTACCTCGGACAGAGCAGTGATGGGAAGAGCAGGAGGAGCTACATCCTGGTGAACTCCCAAGCTGAGGCTTTGCTTCCAAGGCCTGAGGAAGTACTGGGGCTGTAGGGAATCTTCCAAGGAAGGAAGGAAGAGGCAGCCCGTTAAACCCCCTTGCCAATGATGAGTGGCCACTTCAGATGACCGTTTGCCCCTGAGGGATGGGGCTAAATGAAGACTGGCAGTCGGTCACTGAGGTGAAGTGGGATTAGGGGATTGGGGTTCCCCAGGGAGGGGAGGACCCCTGAGTCTGGAGGCATGGCTGCGGGGCAGTACCCCAGAGAAGGGGTACTGTGGGCCAGGGGGAACATGGGGCTTACACTGATGCCAGCGCTAAGAGAAGTAGCAACAGCAGGAGAGACACCGACCAGCAGAAGGCTCTCTGGAGCTGGAAGAGCTAATTCCCGAGGTAACCAACAAGAGACGCCACAGCAGTGAGTGCATGCCATGCTACACCAGCTGTCAACTAGACATCGAGCTGTTGATCACTACCCACTGAGCCCGACAATCTAGCCAGCTTTTTATCCACCTTATAGTCCATTCATCCAATCTATACTACTTTAACTTGCTGACAATAATACTGTGGGAGACCATATCAAAAGCTTTGCTAAAATCAAGATATATCCCATCCACTGCTTTCCCCATATCCACAGCCAGCTCTTTCCTCAGAGAAAGCAATCAGATTGGTCAGGCATGACTTGCCCTTGGTGAATCCATGTTGATTGTTCCTGATCACCTTCCTCTCTTCCACGTGCTTCAAAATGGTTTCCTTGAGGACCTGCTCCATGATTTTTCCAGGAACTGAGGTGAGGCTGACTGGTCTGGAGTTCCCCAGGTTCTTCTTCTTCCCTTTTTTAAAGATGGGTACTATATTTGCCTTTTTCCAATTGTCCGGGATCTCCCCCCATTGCCATGAGTTTTCAAAGATAATGCCCAATGGCTCTGCAATCAAATCAGCCAATTCCCTCAGATGAATTAGATCTGGACCCATGGACTTGTGCATGTCCAGCTTTTCTAAATAGTCCTTAACCTGCTCTTTCACCACTGAGGGCTGCTCACCACCTCCTTTGCTCCTTTGGGGTGGAGTTTAAGTACCAGAGAGTCTGAAGGGTCACTGCAGCACCCAGAGGTGTTATGCAGCTGGACAGCAGGTTCCAGCTCTCAGAAGGGGGTGCCAGATAGGCGCACATTCAGGATGCAGACTGAGGGACCCCAGGATTGTAGCTGTGGCTGGACTCTGTTCAGGCTCCAAGGCTTAAAAAACCCAAGAGCTCAGAGGATTGGTTCCCCCTCACACCAGGCCTACTGAGTGACTAGAAGGGCACCACTTTTTAGGAATCTCTGATGCCAGCCACCTGTCCTCCCATTTGCAACTGCACAGACTACCTCCCTGCCCATTTGTAATTGTATAACACCCCTGTGTGGCAAATACAGCAATTGCTTATACTGGAAAGCAATATTAGGAAAGTATGTATTCATGTATTTTTAGCTTTTTACTGCAATTTAATAACTGAAAACAAGGAAGGTGAGTCCGCACCAGCTGGAGAGACTGGTCTTTGCAGACCATCAGCAAGTGCTCCATGGACAACCAGTGATCCATGGCCCACAGTTTATGGTCCCTTGACTGTTACAAACTGTGCACACTGGGTTCTGTTCTTTTTCATGAATGATGCTTGGCTGTCCTTGTAGGAAATCCAGGTGCCCCCATTAGTAATGTACTGCTCAAAGAGATGCTGTTATAACCTTTGCTTGCTATTGTAAAGAGCACATCAAACCATCTGAGTGGATGCACTGGTTTCATTTAGATTGTTAGCCTGAGGACTTTTCTCCCTGGGGATACTCAGCAAAATGAATCTGAATTAAGTAAAGGTGTGAATTTAAACTGGATTAGTTAAATTGCATCAACCCTTGTGTGGACACTCTAATTCAGAATTAAAGTAGCCTTAATCAGTTAAGATAAACCAAAATTAAGGCCACTTTCATTCTGAATTAGATTGTCTGCACAAGGGTTGATGCAATTTAACTAATTTACTTCTAATTCACACTGTTAGTTAATTTGGAATAACTCTCCTAAGTCTCCCCATGGAGACAAGCCCTGAGTTTGTGCTAAAGCCAACAAAGGCATGGAAATCACTGCAACTGATATTTTTACTTTCCTTGCTTTTTACATTTAAGATATTTTTATATGTGGTTGCACTGGTGGTACTTTAACAGGGAGTGACTAGAGAATGTTGTACATTTTAAGACATAGCTGGCTTTTTGGGTGAGTGGTCTTGTGTATTGCATATGGTGCTCAAATATTTGAGCTGCACAGTGAATTTGCAATGTTTTAATCTGATATTCTAACTTTATTATTCCTTAACTACTGCAAACACTTTTGGATATGCATCCTACATAGGAGTAGATGGCTAATATTCTTTGTAAAGGCTAGATTTATGCCACAGTCCTGTATGTGGGGAAGGGTGGAGTCACACTTTCCAAAAAGGAGTGCCGGGAAGACTGTCTCAGGCATAGTCTCTGCCCAAACCATAGCTGAGAAGCCTGGGGAATCTATGCCATCCATTAAATAGAGCATGTTGTTCTCCATGCTGCACCAAAGCTTCTTTATGGGGTCCAACCTTATTCCAGCCCCCTTTTCAATATCTTCCTCTAGGGCACATGGGACGTGAACAGTCTTGTACTCCTATGTACAAGAGAGTACAGAGAGGAAAGGGGCTGCTGTTGTGAGAGACCCCCATGCAAACAGCTGTAGGAAGAGACTTTGTGCATGTGTATGCCTTGGCCGTTCATAAGGTGGCCTTGTATGTATTGCTGAACACTAGAAACTAATATTTAATATTGAAAAGAATTTGGCATTTAAATGATAATCAGTCAAATTGCTGAGCTACTTCCTCACCAGAAATGTAGTAAGGGTCATATTGTCAGTGTTACTGAACCTCCCCAGCTCTTCATGTAGAATTATGGTCACTCATTATTTAGGAAAATTGGTCCTTAATAAATGCCCAATATTAACCTTTTAAAATAAGATATTGCCTCCAATTCTTTTTGAATTTGTAAGTGGACTATGCAGACAGCTCCATAGAGAAATGGGTGTCCTATAATTGACCTCTGCAAATAAATTTGCACACCTATCTCCATTTTCCTCCTGGTAAGTACATGGACTAAATCAATTTACCATTTCACTTATGAGGATCTTGCCTATATTTTATATAAAGTAATGATTAAGGCCTCAATCGTGCAAAGTCTTAAGCAGTTGCATAACTTTACATATATGAGAAGTCTTATTGAATTCAATGTTAAACTCCACATGCTTAAGTCTCTTCAGGATCAGGACCTAAAAAGATCCCACTCAGATTCAGCAACAGTGCCGGAGATTAGCTATGCCTCATAATCAATCATTTATTTAATGAATTTTGCCTCTTCCATTCACAGCATATCCACAAGCAGATCATGTTTTCTCAACTGTATTCATTATCCAAAAATTATGCAATGTTTATAGCAATTTTTAAGCTTTGTTGCCTAGTTGTGATTATAAATCACTTGGCAATTTTGCTGTTTCTTGACTGGATGTGTTTTAGTTGTAGCAAGTGAACTTGAAATTCATCTTCCCTGAGTATTTGGGCATGTGAACCTAAAAGTTTGCTTTCTGCACACATTCAAACTAGTATAAGTGATCATGTAAATAGTGGTAGAATACAAACAAAAATTACACAAATATAGCTCCTCATCCCCAGCTCCACCCCAGAGCCACACATGACAATTTCTGAGCATCAGACTTATTTCCTGTTCCTGTGTATGCCTTTTTATTTTCACCTCACCGTTAATCCACTTTTCATTTGTACCATTGTACGTCTTTCAAATGTAATGCATATGCTCAGCCAGTTTTTTTCTTGCTTATAGCTTTCTTGGTCCATTTAAACTGTTTTTCAAGCAAGAATCAGACAAATAATGATGGGTATTGACATTAGCTCAGCTGTACTATGCTTGCATCTCTGCCACATCTTCTATGCCAAAGTTTCTCAAACATTTCCTGTAGTGTGAAACACCTTCCCTCCCATTCATGAGCAGACATATGACCTCCTATCCCATTTTCAATGAGGTAACATCTCTGTGGCACTTATACCAGCTATTTACATGGAAAGGTAATGTAAGCAACATTTATTGTGGCTTTCATTTATTTTAATGTGATGTAGCAGTTGAAAATGAGGAAGGGGAAGCAGCACCATATGGCCAGCCAGCTCACCATGGACCACCACTGATCCATGGTTCACAGCTGGAGAGCTTCTCATCTATGCTGCACTAGGACTGTTCAAAGCATTGTGCATTTTGCAGTGCACGAACATGCAGGCATGAATTTGAAAGTGCAAAGAAACTACAAGTCTTCCACCTAGGGAGCTTGGTTTTCTGTTTATATGACCATTTTAAGACAAATGTGTACAACTGTGCAGGATTTACACTACCTTATTCTGCAACATGCAAAGTCATGGAATCAGAACGTTTACTCTTCATGTATTTTCCCCCTAGTAAATTGCAGAGTGCAGTGTTGTCAAACATCTTAGTATTATAGCAAGTCTCACAGTTTGTCATTTTAAAAAGTCTTCCATGTTCTCCTACAGCAATCTCATAAAGCTTTGAAAATGGTCACCACAACCCCTTATTTTTACTGAGACTTAAGCCAGGCTGCCCTTACTAAAGGTTCATCTTTTTGTTTCTGTGTGTGCCATATGGAAGAGTGACAGTGAGTGAACAGAGGAAAGTACATAAAGTGAGGGAAAGGGGGGATGTTGTGGTAGGAAGAGGAGCTGCACTGTGAGAGTAAGGAAGAATGTATGAGAAGGAAGGAAGAGGAAAATATGGACAAGTGAGGGGAGAGGTCAAGCTAAGGAAGACAGGAAGAATCTGAGACAGCAGGAGCCTAGGGGTGAGTGAATGAAATTGGAGTGTAGGTGCAATTCAGTTTGAATTTTCAACCTGGAATGATTAAAAGAGCAATGCATTGGTGGTGGGTTGTGGGTTTTTTTGTTTTTTTTTTCATCAATCTCATTATTTTAAAGCCAATCTAATGACTTGGGTGAGGCTCTAACTCCAGGCATTCAAAAATCAGGAGTATAAACTCTGTGTACTGTTTAAAATTATGCAGGCTTAAAGATACCCATCCTTTATTCAACATATCTTTATGCACTAACACCAAATAAAGTCAGCATCAAGGAGATGTAAGCACATTCCATTTTACTATAGCTCAGTGGAGAGGCAGAAACAGCCCCATCTCCTTGCTCCTCCAGTCACATAGGTTAGTTCAGGATGCAAAAGGAAACAGGAGCTGAAAGTCTACTAGGGCTTTGTGGTTACCACCAAGTGTAGCTACTCCAGAACTCAAATATTTGCTAATAGGGACTCATTACTGAATGGGTGTGTCAAGGTTCCTCCCCCACTCTGAACTCTAGGGTACAGATGTGGGGACCTGTATGAAAACCTCCTAAGCTTACTTTTACCAGCTTAGGTTAAAACTTCCCCAAGGTACAAATTAATTTTATCCTTTGTCCTTGGAATATCCACTGCCACTACCAAACTCTAACTGGGTTTACTGGGAAATGTAGTTTGGACACATCTTTCCTCCCAACCCTTGCACCCCACTTCCTGGGAAAGGTTTGGTAAAAATCCTCACCAATTTGCAGAGGTGACCACAGACCCAAACCCTTGGATCTGAGAACAATGAAAAAGCATTGTTTTCTTACAAGAAGACTTTTAATAGAAATAGAAGTAAATAGGAGTAAAGGAATCACCCCTGTAAAATCAGGATGGTAGATACCTTACAGGGTAATTAGATTCAAAACATAGAGAATCCCTCTAGGCAAAACCTTAAGTTACAAAAAAGACACACAGACAGAAGTAGTCATTCTATTCAGCACAATTCTTTTCTCAGCCATTTAAAGAAATCATAATCTAACACATACCTAGCTAGGTTACTTACTAAAAGTTCTAAGACTCCATTCCTGGTCTATCCCTGGCAAAAGCAGCATATAGACAGATACACACCCTTTGTTTCTCTCCCTCCTCCCAGCTTTTGAAAGTATCTTGTCTCCTCATTGGTCATTTTGGTCAGGTGCCAGCGAGGTTACCTTTAGCTTCTTAACCCTTTACAGGTGAGAGGATTTTTCCTCTGGCCAGGAGGGATTTTAAGGGGGTTTACCCTTCCCTTTATATTTATGACAGGGTGTGTTCCTAGTGGGGGCCCCACAAAGCCTAGTTCTCAGTCCAATGCTGTTCAATATTTCTATCAGTGATCTTGAAGAAAACATACATTAATTACTTATAGAGTTTGCAGATGACAAAGATTGGCAGAGTGGTAAATAACAGGAAGGACAGGCCACCTATTTCTTGCTAAGGGGGTCAAAAAGCAAACATTTTAATACACCTAAATGCAAGATCATGCATATGGAAACAAAGAATGTAAGTCCCACATACAAGATAGGGACTCAGAAAAGGATTCAGTGGCCATGGTGAACAACTAAATAAACATGAGTTCTCAGTATGGTGCTGTGATCAAAATAGCTGCTAGTCTCTGAATGTATGAACAAGAGAATACTAACTAGGCATAAGGAGGTGGTATTAACTCTTAATATGGCCCTGGTGAGAACATTACTAGAATACTGTGTCCAGTTCTGGTATCAACAATTCAAAATGGATATTGTCAATTGGAGACCATTCAGAGAAGAGCTATAGGAATGATTTGAGGACTGGAAAATATGCCTTGTTATCCAAGGCTTAAGATGCTCAATTGATGTAGTTTAACAAAGAGAAGGTTAAGGGACTTGATCAGTCTACAAAGACAAAGCCATCTGCTAGGAGAGAACTGTTTAATGTAGGAGACATAAAAAGATCCAATGACTAGACCTTAAAAAGTGACACAAACAAACTGGAGATTAGGTACAAATTTTTAACTAAGAGGGTAAGAACATAAGAATAGTGATAATGGGTTAGACTAATGGTCCATCTAGCCTAGTATCCTGTTACTTACAATAGCCAGTGCCAGATGCTTCAGTGGGAATGAGCAGAAGAGGGCAATCAAGTGATCCATCTCCTGTTGTCCAGCCCCAGCTTCTGGCAGTCAGAGGCTAAGCATGGGGTTGAATCCCCATTCCTAGGGTAATTAGTCATTGGAATGATATGCTCTAGGTCAGCCTAAAATTACTAAAGTTGGGTGAAATTCTGTGGCATTAGGTGGAAGATCAGACTATAGGGCTGGGGCCACCATTTCTGGGTCTCTGCACTGCACTAACCCCTCCTCTTAAAGAGAAGAGTAAATTAGATTATCAGTCACAGTAGTGTTATAGTAGCAGGCAGTAGCCCCAGTGGAGATTGGGGCCTTATTGTACTAGGTGATGTACAAATGTAGAAAAATTCATTACTTTCCTCAAAGCTCACAATCTAAATAGACAAAATGGATAAAGGCAGTATTATCATCCTCATATTACGGATGGGGAGCTGAGCCACTGAGCGATGAAATGGCTTGTTGAAACATAACAATTTTTATTGATCATTTTATCAAAGCAAACAAAGGCTGCTAATGTCCCATTTTGCTGGACTAAATCAGCTAGGTGTAGGATAGCAGTAAAAAGGTGAAGAAAGTGAGAATAGAAAATGAAGGGTGAAAAGGAACAAAAAAGAAAAAGGAAAGTGAGGGAAGAGGGTCCCACTCCTATCATGAGCTAAGCTTGTTTGACTCCACTGACCTCAACTGAAATTTAAGCCAGTCAGTATTTGGCAGAAAATGCATCTTTCAGGATTGGGCCCAAAACTGTCACTTCAGTCCAAGTAATATCAAACAATATACACTGAAACAGGATACAAAATTAATACATATCTTCAGTACTCCATCCAATCAAAATTACATCAGGGAGAGAAAGAAGACAATGAAAAGGGTATGAAGTATTCAGGAAGCTGAGAGGCTGGAGCATCTGTGTGAATACAAAAGGCTTCCTTGGTCAAGTGCCAGTCATTTTATTTTTTCCACATTTTGTATAACAAAAACTAGTACATGTGGTATGGGATGACTGTGGCATTAAACCAAAGGGGCTGTTTAGGATTTATGAGAAATCTTTAGCCTCTGGAAAGCTTCAATAGGCTGTTGTTTTAAATCAGAAAATAGAAGCTCCAAGATGCATGGTTTAACCAGTTTAATTGCACAATCCACCTATCCTGCCTACTAATTTTTCTGAGACATGCAGCTTTTCTTATTTTATTTATTAATTCATTTTTAGAAGGGCAGAATACATTTTCATGTAGCGTCTATCGCTGACCCATGTAATTTGCTTTAGTCTTTTATGTTACCTGAAAATCTACCTTCTGAGCTGTGTTAGTGATGACAGAAAAGGTCCTTTGTTTTCAGTCATTTCAGACAACCCTTACCAGCAAGAAATCAACAGGTATTCTGCAGATTACGGATTTATGCAGCCAAAAATAAATGAGAAACACTGAATTTAGACAGCCTCTTTTTTTCCCCATAAAATAGCTTTAGTACATATCCATTTCAGTGTTGATAATATCTATGCCATTATCTAAATCATTGATGAAGATGTTGAACAGAACTAGACTCAGAACTGATCCCTGTGGGACCCCACTTGCTATGCCCTTCCAGCTTGACTGTGAAGCACTGATAACTACTCTCTGGGAACCGTTTTCCAGCCTGTTATACACCCACCTTATAGTAGCTCCATTTGGAAGCTACTATACCCAGCCAAAGAAAGCTATTTGGGTAACAAGTCATGTGGATGGGGGGGGAGTGGTAGATGTGCTATATCTTGATTTTAGAAAGGCTGTTGATACTGACTTGCATGACCTTCTCATAAACAAACTAGGGCAATACAACCTATATGGAGCTAATATAAGGTGGGTGCATAACTGGTTGGACAATTGTTCCCAGAGAGTAGTTATCCGTGGTTCAGAGTCAAGCTGGAAGGGTATAGCAAGTAGGGGTCCCACAGGGATCAGTTCTGGGTCTGGTTATATTCAATATCTTCATCAATTATTTAGATAATGGCAGAGAGTACATTTATAAAGGTTGTAGATGATACCAAGCTGGGAGAGGTTGCAGGTACTTTGAAAGATAAGATTAAAATTCAAAATGATCTGGACAAACCGGAGAAATGGTCTGACATAAATAGGATGAAATTCAAAAAGGACAAATGCAAAGTACTCCACTTAGAAAGGAACAATCAGTTGTGTGTACACACACACACACGGAAATGACTGCCTAGGAAGGAGTACTGTGGAAAGGGATGGAGTTATAGTGGATCACAAGCTAAATATGAGTCACTAGTGTAACACTGTTGCAAAAAAAAAGCAAACATCATTCTGGATGTATTAGCAGGAGTGTTATAAGCAAGCTATGAGAAGCAATTCTTCCGCTCTACTCTGCACTGATTAGGCCTCAACTGGACTATCGTATCCAGGAAAGATGGGGACAAATTAGATAAGGTCCAGAGAAGAGCAATAAAAATTATTAAAGATCTCGAAAATATGATCTATGAGGAAAGATTGGAAAAATTGGGTTTATTTAGTCTGGAGAAGAGAAGACTGAATAAAAACACTTTTCTACATATTACCTATCAACATTTCAGTTGTCTACATGAATTGATTACACAACTCATGTCATTTTAATATATTTAATCCATCAACTTATTGACTTATTTTTATGAAAGCTGGGCCTTTCAACATTTGCTCTGACTAACCTCATCTGATATTTGCAGTTAGGAAAACATCCAGCACACAATAGTATTCACAGATATAAGCATGAGTGTGAATTCTATTGACAATTCCAAGCATTCAGACCGCAGGAACAAATATCCTGCAACAATTTTGCCTATAAATTGTCTGAAAATACCACAAGAGCTGTTCAATTTACTTGCTTATCTGCTTTTGTCTGCAGTGTAATGCTTTCAAGGATACCTTTCATTCCCAACCTTAACACATAAAATATCTCCCCAATCAGAAGATGTTGGAGGGCCTAGCATAGCATAACAATGTCTTATCCATGAACGGTATTAAACTTTTACATATTCTTTTTTCTTGTTGCTCTACTTCATAGAAAAGTTAAGAAAATGTTCTGACATTGCCATTTGTGTTTGTCCCGGTATTTTTGTGTATAAATACAGGAATTTATCCTTTAAAGATTAAGACACAATGGAATAAGTTAAAGACAGAGTGACACGCTGAATGTTCAGCATTAATTCTGTGGAGTTGAAATAAGATCTTTAACCCAGAATTTTTCTTTTTATGGTTTGTTTCCTTTGTTCTTTAAGAGTTCTGGAAATAACAAAAGATAAAAGGTATTTAGCATGCATGCTCTACAAAGAGCCTATTCTAATATTTACCTTAAAGGCTATAATGGATCCATATCAGGTGAATATATGTTTAGACACTCCTTCAAATTGCAGTTCCCAACTATTTCAGGCATCTATCAGAGTAAAATCTCAGAGCACATTATATTGCAGAAGGTAGAGTTAAGGGCAGTCCAAAATCTGCTTGTTATCCTCTAACTGTACAAATAAGTTTAGCATAGAGACCCAGAGGTTGTCAAATAGGGTGTAAGTGGTTGGTTGACAGAGACAAATTGTAATGTGAATATCCATTCCAGGCAATGGGAGGCAAGCTCAGGTTGCAAAGGCTTTGAAGTACCAGTATTTGTAAATAATTGGTGTAAACATATTACTTTGCAACTAAAGATCTTATTTGTAGCTGGATCCTCATATGCATAAATGCAAAACCAGGTTTCCCACAGTGAATCTGCTAACATGGGTTAACAGGGATTTTGTCCTTTAGAATTTGTTGAGATTCTTTTTCCAGATGGCTGTTGGACTAATGGAGAGTGGGAAGGGTTCAATACAAGAAAATAAACCAATTTGAATGTTACGTGTCACTGCTTTAAAAAAAAAATTTCCACTAGTTACTATGTTCTTTCGGAAGCCTGTAAATTCTGTCACAGCATTTCTGTAAGCAGCTGAGCCGCAGGCAAAGTCCATAATGCAAAACGTGATACAATTATACACTGAAACAATTTGACAGGATTGCTAAAGCCATCTCAATCGTTCTGTTGCTACTTTTCTGTAATTTCTATCATCCTTCAGCATCCCCACCAGAAGATAACACCACAAAGGAGCATGTATTCGCCCATCAAAAATGGCTGATACTCCCCAGAGAAAAGCTACAGGATCATAGTTTAGTTCCAACTGAAAATAAAGTTTTTACCATAAATCTGTTTGATGTATGCTTTGGTACAGATATTTTATGTATTACTTTGTAATATATTGGAAATAAGACTAGTATAAACAGCTCTATAGAAAATAAAAATAAAAGGCATGTACAGTAGGGACACTAATTTCATACCAATCATGATACCATGTGATAATTCATGGCACTGCACATCATGAACACCACTGGCTTTGATTCTCCTCTTACACTGGTGTGACTCCATTCACTTTAAATGGAGCTATTCAGGATTTACATGTGTATAAATGAGAGGAGAATCAAGTGCAATAATTCCTAACCAGGTGCATTATTTCATACAGTATCAATATTTCCTACCCAAGATGTGATAATGGCTGTAGTGCAATTGACAGGAGTTGTTTATTTACACTTAGAGAGATATCTTGTTATATATTTTCCATGTAGCTCTGTCCAGTGAAGTCAGTGGGATGTCCATTTGGAATTCCTTCACATTTTCTGATGTCCACTACTTTTGGCCAACGCTTTACATGTACAATTTCCATTAAGTTATTTAATTAGGGAACAGAAAAAGCACACTTGCATTATGTAACAAGTGTCTTCAGAGCTAAAAGGCTCTTGAGAAATAGAATAATGTTGAGAGAGAGATGATCCTCAAGTGAAAGCTTTTAAAGGACTTCTAGAAGTATGTGGCCATCCTTCCCTGTCAATCTCAGAGGGAGGCCATAACCCCCTCACTGTCTTGTTCCACAAGAGGCAGCCTGGAAGAAGGGGGAAATTAGCTGTCTCATGTGTCCAGGCTTGCCAAGCAGGGCTGGGAAGTAATCAGGCTTTGGGGCTCAAGCCTTCAGGCAAGAGGGAACCCCAAACAGTCTAGGGCTCTGGCCCTCAGGTGGGGCAGAGCAGTCAATTGTCTGGGAGTCAAGCCCTCAGTCAGGGCATGGCACCAAACAGTCTAGGCCGGGGCTCATCCCTCAGACAGAGTAGAACACAAAGCAGTCTAAGAGCTCAGCCCTGAGGCAGGGCAGAGCACCAAACAATCAAGGGCTCTGGCCCTCAAGCAGGCGAGAGCACTGAATAATCTAGCAGCCTAGTTCTGGCAGACAGTAGGCTAACACAAGCCTCCTGATCTATGGTGGGGAGGCTGCCACCCCAGGGGTGGGGTGGCAGGGGGGTAGGAGAACTCGGGCAGGGCAATCCGCCACTGCATCAGCAGGGAATCCAGCTGCAACACGCTGACCTGTCTTCAGGCAGCATTGCAGCCAGACTAGTCAGCTCTCCCTAGACTACTTCCTCCCCTCCCCATCCCTCCCCTCGGGGTGTACCTGCATCCAGGGGTGGTTCTCTGTCTCCCTAGGATATATTGCCAATGGTAATCCCAGCAGCTCCTCAGCGTCTGGAGTGGTAGGATGCTCTGGAAGCTCTGGCAAGTCCTCTTGGCAACAGAGGTCCAACTGAGCTGCAGGACCTGCCTTTTATACTTCCTGCCCTGCCATTCTTCTTCCGCTGGGATAAGCTTGGCTCACCTGGCTCCCCTCACCAGGGTGTAAGTGGCTGTCATTCTTGGAGGGAGGCCATGCCACCTCGCTACAGGACTGTTGTTCCTCTGGGTAAGTGAAGAATGTTAAACAGATAGTTATGGTAATTATGTTTAAAATACACTTTGAAATGAAGCAAAGCATTTTCTATACAGTGTGTTCTTTCCTTGAGACAGATTTGCTGATCCCAAACAGTGGAACACCACTATAATTTCTCTTTTCCCTAGAACACCATAGAATGCAAGATGCTACATCGTTGCAAATGACACTGTACCTAAATTGAGACTTTAGCAAGCAAGAAATTGATGACAGGAATAATATCACTGATATTCTCATTTCATAGAACAACAAGGTTCCATGCTTTTAATTTAAAGTATATCGAGTATTTTTTTTTACTGAATTCATGATACAGAATACTATATATTGATACAAAACCATCTTCATGTGCCACTGTCATAAATATAAAGGGAAGGGTAAACCCCTTTGAAATCCCTCCTGGCCAGGGGAAAGCTCCTCTCACCTGTAAAGGGTTAAGAAGCTAAAGGTAACCTCGCTGGCACCTGACCAAAATGACCAATGAGGAGACAAGATACTTTCAAAAGCTGGGAGGAGGGAGAGAAACAAAGGGTCTGTGTCTGTCTGTAGTCGTCTTGGCCGGGGATAGACCAGGAATGGAGTCTTAGAACTTTTAGTAAGTAATCTAGCTAGGTATGTGTTAGATTATGATTTCTTTAAATGGCTGAGAAAAGAATTGTGCTGAACAGAATAACTATTTCTGTCTGTGTATCTTTTTTGTAACTTAAGGTTTTGCCTAGAGGGGTTCTCTATGTTTCTGAATCTAATTACCCTGTAAGATATCTACCATCCTGATTTTACTGGGGGGATTTCTTTATTTCTATTTACTTCTATTTTTATTAAAAGTCTTCTTGTAAGAAACTGAATGCTTTTTCATTGTTCTCAGATCCAAGGGTTTGGGTCTGTGGTCACCTATGCAAATTGGTGAGGCTTTTTATCCAACATTTCCCAGGAAAGGGGGGGTGCAAGTGTTGGGAGGATTGTTCATTGTTCTTAAGATCCAAGGGTCTGGGTCTGTAGTCACCTAGGCAAATTGGTGAGGCTTTTTACCAAACCTTGTCCAGGAAGTGGGGTGCAAGGTTTTGGGAAGTATTTTGGGGGGAAGGACGCGTCCAAACAGCTCTTCCCCAGTAACCAGTATTAGTTTGGTGGTGGTAGCGGCCAGTCCAAGGATAACGGGGGTAATATTTTGTACCTTGGGGAAGTTTTGACCTAAGCTGGTAAAGATAAGCTTAGGAGGTTTTTCATGCAGGTCCCCACATCTGTACCCTAGAGTTCAGAGTGGGGGAGGAACCTTGACAGCCACATTCATTTTTAATCCATTCATATTGTCAATTCATAATGCCTCACAGTGAAATTAAGGAAGTGTGTAGAATATAACAATTATCTGAGGGCCTGGAACCAAAAGCTTGGAACCACCTACCTCCAAAGAGATATGAGTTTGGATCCAGATTAGAATGTTGCAGATTCCATCTTTTATAGGTAAAAACAAATCCCCATATAAGATATGGTATTTGTACTATATCTTTAAATCTGTAGCAGGAACCCAGTCAGCAATGGGGGCAAGGAAAATTCTAGGGCAAAGTTCTAGAGCAAAGCAGACTAAGTGATTGGATACTATTAAGGATAATACTTTTCCTTATTTTAATACAAAGGCTTTCTTTCAGTGCTAGAAGAAAGTGACTGTGTGATTCTTTAACATTATCACATGGCACCAGAGGCACATGGCCCTGAACTTTAGAGTTCAAACTATAGATATGGATCTCATTTTTCCAGTTTCATCTCCTTATATACATTACCAGACAAACAACAAATGTTTGGCTTTGTCCTGCAAGGTTCTGAGCAGTCCAACCTCAATCTAGTTGTGTACATTAGGATGTGCATAACTTTAAACGTGTGAGTAATTCCACTGTGTTTGCTGGATTTGGGCCAGAGTACTCAGGACCTTGTAGGATGAAACCACATATGAAAATATTTAGATGGGACAACTCATGGAGCAAAGTAATTACCACAGTTTGGGGACCTCTCTATTTACAATTTATTAATTGTCTGATATTATGAACGCTGTCCATGTATCTGTACCAAACTATCACACCCCATTTCATTTACTGAGCACTATTTTAATTATGAGACTGTTCTGTGGCTTCACAGGAAAAATTCTTACACCTAGCAGAGGGCTAATAATGGAGGGTCCTTAAATCTTGATGATTATCAATTCAAATTAATTCACCCTAGGACAAAGAGATGGCTGCCATGCAGGGTAAACCAGTTTTTCAAGTCTGGACTCCAGATAGGTGGTGGCCAAGCAAGAACCACCTGCTGGGGGGACTTTGATCACCTGACAGGATTTGAAGCTGACCAGGAAGCTCACCTGATGGGTGGGGACTGGAAGTCTACAAAAAGAAATGTCTGTCAGGTGACATTTTAGAGAAGAGACCAGAACCAGAAGGCAAGGCTGTGTGGGACAAGAAAAGGGAGAGAAAGGATCCTGGACTCCTTAGAGGACTCTGACCAAATCTCCGAGAACACTTGAGTGGTGAGGAAAGTGAGGCAAGGAATTGTGTGTACACGTTTCTTGTTTTTTATGGATCTGTATCTCTCTCATGCTGTCTAAAGTAGAAATACTTCCCCCAAAGTCTCTGTTTGCTTCAACTATCATGTGTCCCTGAAGGGGTTAACTGTGGGATTCCCACAAGGATAGAGCTCTGCAAAAGGACGTGCTTAAGCTGTTGGAGAGTCTGGGGGTGAGGGGAGGTTCAGCGCTGGTCCTGAGGTCTAGGCTGTTTGAACTGCAGGGTCCCACTTCTGACTGGGGCTACCGTACAGAGAGTTTGCACAGGGAGTGAACCTGGAAAGCCAAAGAAGGACACTGTGCTTTGAGCCTACCCAGACCAAAGTGGAGCATAAATGCAAATGGGTACAAACACAGAGGCCTAACGAGTGTCTAGCTTAACCAGAGCTGTGACCCTACTATTCAACATGAGTGAGGCAGGCAGAATCTCTTCTATAATGGCCAAATTTCAAACTTATATTCCTTCCATAATGTGCCCAATTTCACATTTGGATGCTGAGATCTGTACTTAGGCATCCAATACCCATTTGAGACACATAAGTGCCAATTTGAGAGTTTCATTGTGGAGCCAGAATGCTATAATTTAAGCAATGGTATTTGAAAATTGGCCTCCCCATCTGAATTTTCAGATTCAATTGAAACTTTGATATTTTCTGAGCTTCACATCATTTTGCAAAGTGCAGTATCTTTTCAAGACATCTGCACAGTATTATCAGCAATTCAGCTAAAAGAGACTCGAGAAGGATTCTCTTAACTGATGATTGGGTTATGAATGTTCATTGCAGGTCAAAGGGAAAGGATTTGGTTATTCCTTCCAAACCAAAAACAATTTTCATAAGAGTAACATAGCACCATGGAGGTAAATTACCAAAAAGTAAAATAAAAGCTCATTAATAAACATCTCTATCATTTTGCACAACTTTATTCTAATGAACAAAACATACAGTAACCTAAAAAACCCAGAATTTACTTTTTGACCTTAGGTTTTCCATTGCATATCGAATGCATTTTTTCCTCTGAGCAAAAATTGAAAATATGCAATGGAAGAGTAATTTTTAATATCATCCTGCTTTTGCAGAACTGGCTAAAAGCCAAATTCAAATGCTCTATATGTAAAACTTAGCATGCACGTCTAATTAAAATCTGCTGAAGCTTTCAGCCTCATCTAAAAGAATTACTCTTGTGGATACTCTTCTCCATTTTTTTCTGGTCACATTATACTTAAAGAGAAATTATCAAGCTCTCTTTAATTCAAGTATCTATGCTAAGGATTAAAACATTAAGAAATTAAAATAAAAATAAATGACTTCACAAAGCATTTTAGAAATTGTTTCAATAGGCACCACAAGATCAAATCATAAAGGATAATTTTGTTGCAGTGATTTTACTTCCGGTAAATATTCAAGTTTGACAAGTTCAGAGTGGAAAATAAGTCAAAGATTTTGAAAAATCAATACCTAATTATTTTTGTTCATTCACACAGTGTTTCTGTTTAATATGTGTATCTCTCATTGGATGAATGTATAGCAGTTGACAAATTTGCTGACAAAAATACATCTAGTATAATTTTTTTTATTAATGTTATGACAAATTTGTTTAAACATTAAAAATTATACCATTGCTGAAGGCACTAACTCAGTAGGTAGGTTTTTTTCGGAAATGTATGGAACGCCTCAAATCTGAAGCATCATTCTACTTTGAAAAGTGACTGATTACATGACACCCCAGAATGCTATCTTTATTGCCTCACTTACTTCCAACCAAACTAGATTTGTTTACAAATCAAGACATTGTTAGTGGGCTTTTTTCTTCTTTTGTCCCCCTGACTTCCAGCCCTGCAAAGTCACCCTAGGATTTCAAAGTCAAACTGTTATTTCTGTCTTATTCGCCACTATACTTGGGCCTAACATTTTAGAAGATTCGAGTACTATTTCTCAATAGCCACGGCTCCGGGTGTAATCAGTGGGGAGGAGTAGAGGCACAGTATCTTTGAAAATCAGACCCTTACTTAACAATTCTGTTGATGATGCATGAGTCAGGAAGGAATCCAGGCCATTCTTCTAGAGCTGGGTTGGTTTGGCTATTTTAACAGTAGTGAAAAGTAGGACACGTTTATTTTTGTCACTGAATTCAGATATGACGGAACACAGCAGATCTGTTGAGTAAGAAAGTGAAAATGTATATTGTTTAGTTCTGAAAATGACCAAGGACAAAATCTTGCCTTACATTCCATATCATTCATATTGAGGGTGCCAGCAGGGGCAGAATTTGGCCCTGAGCTATTATGAGACCAAAGTGGCATATATTTGTCAGAAATAGTAAAACACTTCAGATTGTCCTTATACACCTGATGGAAACTGTTCCAAATTTAAACCAAATGTAGTGCTACACAAGTTTATGCTGGATGCTAAAATTTTCATTGCAGCCTAATTGCAGTGTTAATACCACCACGCAAAAGATAGGAAAATTAACTAAATGCTTGTTTACACTTACACCGCTGCAGCTGCTCCGCTGTAAAGCTTAATGAAGATGCTACCACTTCTCCCTTTGGCGTGGGCACTCCATCTCCCCGAGAAGTGGTAGCTATGTTGACAAGAGAAGCCCCCGCATTGACATAGCAATGTCTATGCTGAGGGTTAAGTTCATATAACTACATGGCTCAGAGGTGTCGATTTTCCACACCAGTGAGTGACATAGTTATACTGACATAAGTTTCTAGTGTAAATCAAGCCCTAACTCAAGAAGAAACACCTATGAGAGTTACATATGCACTTTGCTATATTTCATCAACTATTCTGAACACGAGACAACAAGAGAGACACTTACCTGTGTAATCAGTGAAGCACTATAGTAATATTGTATTGAAGAACCACTATGGCCTATGAATGAGTAGCATAAAAACCAAGCAGCTCTAAATGCTGGCTGCGCATAGCCCTAAGGGGCTATTCTGGCATCTGGTAATTTCTGAGCTGTCGGGACACCCCAGCCATGCCCCTTTTTCCCTGGGAACTCTCCCTCATGTGCTGGAGGCTGGAGTCCTGAAGGGTTGTGATCTGTAGAGATGCTAGAGTCAGACCCTGCATATTTCTATAATCTCTATGGTTGTACAAGCCAACCCGCCTACTGGTTCACTGTTTTTCAGCTTAAGAAAATAAAACAATTATGAGATTTTTCACTTGAAGGTGATACCATTAGTACAGCAATGGTACTATTGGTCTGGTTCTGATCTCATTTACACCAGTGTACCTCCATTGGTCAGTGAGAGACCACAATTAACACTCTGACTGTCAGATTCTAACATGGTGCTACAGAACTGCAATGGAAAAACATCTACATTGATGTTATTTTAGTTACCTTTCACCAAATATTGTCAGATTACCTCCTTGGGCCTGCATCGTGAGGGAGACCCTGAAGCACATCTACCTCAAATGCACCAGGTTGCAGCTTCTCTTCCAACTCCTTTAGGACCTTCTCAGGTTCTGGCTGCAGTTTTGCCTGCACCTCCTGATTTATGCACTCCCTATCTGTGGCCACACAAAGTCACGAGACCTCCTCATCAACTTCCTCCTGGCAATGGCCAAGGTGGCCATCCATTCCACTCGGAGGAGGAGGATGAATGGGGAACTGCTCTGCAACTGTGGGATCTATTTCTGCTCCTCCCTTCAATCTTGCGTCCAGGCAGAGTTCTTCTGGGCTGCATCTGCTCGCTCCCTAGACAGCTCTGAGGAGCAGTAGGTGCTCTCTGGAGTTCTCTGCTCAGTGTCCCCCTCAGGTTCCCTGTTTATGACCCTGTGACACTCTCTCCTGATCCTGTTTGTCATTAGTTGTCCCCCGAACTCACTTGAGCCCTGGGTTCATTAGCTCCTCCCCTTGGGTTGGGGGAGGAGCATAGCCGTCCCACCCCAGTAACTCAATAAGTATTCATTCCCTGCACTTTGATCATTCAGATGTTAAGTAGTTCTCCAGTGAAAGCTGACAGAAGTAATTAGACAATCAGGCTGGCCAGTAACTGGGTTAGGAGCCAATTAGCCATCAGTCCAAGGCTGATAAAGAGGCAGGAAGGAAGCCCTTCTCCTTCCCGACCCCCAAAAAGTTGGGGAAGAATAAGGGCTAGTTGAACCCAGTTATATGGAGGCCTCAGTTCCCCTCAGATACTGGGAAGAGGGCCAAAAAGCACTGTTGGGGCTGTAAAATAGACTGTTGCCTGGGGATTGTTGTGGAAATGGTGGTAGGAACTTAAAATAAAGAGGTATGGTGGAGGCACAACCAGCAGACTCTGCAATTTCTGTGGGCTGAAGGCTGGGGAGAAGCCAGGTGCCATGACACTGCTGTAAACTGTACTGGGGGCTCAACTGGTTTCCAGTAGCTGTAGAATCAGGGAGGTGATCTGCCGCCGAGCTTGGCGCCAGTGCAGGGATGACTTCTTCCCTCTGTTCTTGCCAAACAGGAGTTTAAAAATAGCAAGAGAATGGGAGAAAGTGTTTTTGAGACTAGAGTGAAGAAAAATACATTCTCATTCTCCAAGCAGAAACCAACCTGAAATAGTCCATCCTGAATGTGAACATTTCAGAAGCCTATAAGCAACAGAAAGAGGTACCTGTTTATAATACAAAGGCTTAGGTAATCATAACAATAGTAGTAACTGTGTGTTCCTGCTATAATACATACAGAGAAGAAAGTAGGTTTAATTGAATAATTTGGATCATAGAATATCATGGTTGGAAGGGACCTCAGAAGGTCATCTAGTCCAAACCCCTGCTCAAAGCAGGACCAATCCCCAATTTTTGGCCCAGATCCCTAAATGGTCCCCTCAAGGACTGAACTCAACCCAGGGTTTAGCAGGCCAACGCTCAGACCACTGAGCTATCCTATCTGAGAATATCCAGCCTAAACCCAGACCCTGCAATGAGCTCAATTTGTCAAAAATCCTTGATCCTGAAAGATCCCCACTAAAGTCATCAGGGTTCTGCAGGATCTATCCTTATAGAGCTCATTGCAGGATCAGGACGTTAACTTGAAACCTTAACTTTGTATTAACAATTCTGCCTCCCCAATGCAATCATTTTAATTCAGAATCCCTGTGTTCTTTGTGAGCTCATCCTCTGTTTGTCCAAGAACTTGCTGCTTCCAGCAGCTGTTTCTTTAAACACAGAACTCTGAAACCTCATGATTACTTGGAGATAGTAATATAATCACTTCAATATTAATATTTGTTTTACACCATCTGTAGTCTTTTTTCCCCTCCTTCTGTTCTCTGAATACTCAGTGAACTTCCTACTTAACTGGATATTTACACTACATTCTGGCTACCAGACAGACCTGAATATATTTTCTACAAAGTAAAAATTTTGCTCAATATTCCACTGCTCCAGGATTAAAAGGCAGTAGGTGAATAATGCCTTTTTGTTGTACTGCTTGTCTTATTCATCAGAGACTGCAACTTTATCTTCAGAAAATGCCTAGCACGCAATGCCTTTCTAGAGCTGTATTAGTGTTAAAGATATTTGATTTATAATAAAAAATATCATTTGTTTTTCAGGTCACCCAGGAACAGAAATGTCAGGATACAGTTGAATGAAAACAGCCACAGTATTTCTTCTTACTGCCTTAAAGAGGATACATGGAATATGTGATCAGAGCTCTATAATGTGTCCTAAACCACTGACTGTCAGAATCTGGGACTAGATGACAAGGTGGATCACTTGATAAACCACCATGTTCTGTTTTTTCCCCTCTAAAGCATCTGGCACTGGCCACTGTCAGAAGACAGGATACACTGGGCTAGATGGACCATTGGTCTGACCCAGTATGGTTGTTATGTTCATGGGATTCCCCCCATAGCAATGGCCAATGTAGGAAAGGCTGCATTCTGGTCAAGAGAATCTTAAAACCCCCAGGGCCACACTGTGCTCTCATTTATATTGTGTCAGTATAAAGGAGAGTAGTATTTGACCCAAAGTGTTTTATTCTAATATTTCTGTACATGTATTTGCAATATTGCCAGCCACAAGCATTCAGAAGTCAGGAATCAAGGCCTTCCAAAAAAATCATGATTGGCTTAAAAATATCATAAGGTATTTTTTAAAAAATACCTTACATTGAGTTATTTATATTTGCCTTCAGGCTTTTCAGCCACTAGGGTTCACTTGGTTGTCATTTTCCAGCTTTTCTCTACAACAATGAAAGCTAAAAACTTGCCCTAAAAAAAAAAAAGGCTGATATTGTCACATAATCCCATAACTTCAGGAGCTGGGATTTTGGTGAAAAAAAAGCAAACATTGTGAGACTTGCAATAAAATTGTGATTAGTGGCAAAACTGCAATCTCTGTGCTCTTATATGCTGCCAATCACAGTGCTCCTTCAGCTCCTTTAAGCTAGTGGCTAAGGGGTGCAAATATCAAGAGCTATCAAGGATGTGTTACATCTGAAGCCTAGTTAACTCCCCATTTCTCTACCCAAGGATGAAAGCCATGGGCACTTTACACTCTTGCTGAATGGGCAACAGCTTGTAACTGCAACACCAGGTACAGGAGCTGTGAGCAAGCCAGCGCCTTTGGCTTCTGGAGGTGGCTATGCACTGCCCCTTTACCTTTTTACATTCATTTGTACAGGAAAGTCTAGGTTGGTGTTTTGCATTTAACACAGCACTTGTTCATTAGAGGTAGATTGTGCCCTTAGGCATAGCTGTAAATAAGGGTCTTTGCATTAAAAAGCTGCACCATCCCAGGGAGGAAGTGTGATTCAGAGAATCACAATCTTCCCCTGCCTCCTTCCCCCCATGCATGCACTCCCCTCTTGCTCCAAGGGGAGGGGGAAGGGGAGTGATTTACCTCACCTTAGCAAGATTGCAGTTGACTTCCCCATATTTGCCCAGTACTTGTCAGCTCCACTGATTGAGTTTATTTTCCTCCACTGCTGTGGTCGGGCTAATCACATTCTACATTGACCTTCCCCCCCTTTTTCCCCCCCCCCACTTTCTTCCCATAAGTAGAACATGATCAAAACTAATGAAAACATTTCAATTATGTATGTGAGTCTTTATTAAAGAAATAATATTCTTGAATAAGATGGGTGAGATAATATCTTATTAGACCAACTTCTGTTAGTGAGAGAGGCAAGCTTTAGAGAGCTTACACAAAGCTCTTCTTTGGGTTTTCTTCTGCCAGGGCAGCAACAAGGGCCAGGTTCAATACCTAGGGGTTCCTCTTAATACAAAAGAGAACTGACCTGAGACCCCACCCAGTAACCTGAGAAAACAAAATACACCCCCCACAGCCAGTGCCTTTAAGAGGCAATTCTTCCCCACTTACAAGCATTGAGTCTGTGTGTAACAAAATAACACTTTTATTATTAAAAGGGAAAGGAAACCCAGAATTAATTTGGGAAAACACCACTGTCACATTCCAAAGCATGTAACCATAAGGGAACACCCACCCTCCAATAGGCTGGGCAATCTCCCTTGCTTCAGTTTCCCATCTTGCAGTGTGAAAGTCTGATAAACAGATTCCCCTTTAACATGCCATTCCCCTTTCCTCCCACTGCACCACACTCACAGTTGTTTGTCCTTAGTCAAAGGCCAAGAGTTCAGAGGTGAATTCACATGGATCCACCTCCCACCCCTGAAGAATTGCTCTGTGTACGCTCAAAAACTTGTCTCCCTCACCAACAGAAGTTAGTCCAACAAAAGATATTACCTCACCCAGCTTGTCTCTCTAATAGCCTGGAAGCAACATGGCTACAATAACACTGTCTGTAATATTCTTAAACATCAGTTGCAGCCTAGAGGCAGTAGAGTGTTATCAATGCTCTTATGTAATGAAAATGATATGATAAATGTTAGTAATATGTCACTTCAAAAATTGACTAAAAAGTTAAAGTTCCCCAAACTGTGACCAAATAGTGGCCAGTTAGTCAGGTTTGAGACTGGAAGCTAATAAAATAGAAAAGGCATATCTGAAAGTTCCAGTTTGTAATTCCCTAATGCTGTATATTGAAGCATTACTTCCCATCTTTCACAGTGTACTGGAAAATACTCCCTTAATTCCTATGTAATATATTCATTTTAAAATGCATAATGCATACGAATTTCTTTAGTTGAAAAAAAGGCTTAGAACTGGAAAAGGGCACTTGACACAAACTCCTCCCCCCTATAACTTTAACCCCCTTCTCTAATGCGATTAGAAACTAAGTTAGATTTCATGGCCAGTGATATCAGTGCTCACTTTTGAAACCACCATTCTTGGCCATTTGTTTATACAACATTTGAATATAAATGTTACTGCAGGTGGCTAGTCCCAACCTGCTCATAATACATTTTTATAATAATTTCTATTGGAGCCCCTTGTTTTCATTCACTCAGGTTTCTGAAACTTGCACCTCTCAGGCTGGTATTACATATGAAGTGTTGTTGTAGCTGTGTTGGTCCAGGATAGTAGAGAGACAAGATGGGTGAGATAATGTCTATTACTGAACCAACTTCTGTTGGTGAGAGAGACAAGCTCTCTAGCCACACTGAGCTCTTCATAGAATCATAGAATATCAGGGTTGGAAGGGACCCCAGAAGGTCATCTAGTCCAACCCCCTGCTCAAAGCAGGACCAATTCCCAGTTAAATCATCCCAGCCAGGGCTTTGTCAAGCCTGACCTTAAAAACCTCTAAGGAAGGAGATTCTACCACCTCCCTAGGTAACGCATTCCAGTGTTTCACCACCCTCTTAGTGAAAAAGTTTTTCCTAATATCCAATCTAAACCTCCCCCACTGCAACTTGAGACCATTACTCCTCGTTCTGTCATCTGCTACCATTGAGAACAGTCTAGAGCCATCCTCTTTGGAACCCCCTTTCAGGTAGTTGAAAGCAGCTATCAAATCCCCCCTGATTCTTCTCTTCTGCAGGCTAAACAATCCCAGCTCCCTCAGCCTCTCCTCATAAGTCATGTGTTCCAGACCCCTAATCATTTTTGTTGCCCTTCGCTGGACTCTCTCCAATTTATCCACATCCTTCTTGAAGTGTGGGGCCCAAAACTGGACACAGTACTCCAGATGAGGCCTCACCAATGTCGAATAAAGGGGAATGATCACGTCCCTCGATCTGCTCGCTATGCCCCTACTTATACATCCCAAAATGCCATTGGCCTTCTTGGCAACAAGGGCACACTGCTGACTCATATCCAGCTTCTCGTCCACTGTCACCCCTAGGTCCTTTTCTGCAGAACTGCTGCCTAGCCATTCGGTCCCTAGTCTGTAGCTGTGCATTGGGTTCTTCCGTCCTAAGTGCAGGACCCTGCACTTATCCTTATTGAACCTCATCAGATTCCTTTTGGCCCAATCCTCCAATTTGTCTAGGTCCTTCTGTATCCTATCCCTCCCCTCCAGCGTATCTACCACTCCTCCCAGTTTAGTATCATCCGCAAATTTGCTGAGAGTGCAATCCACACCATCCTCCAGATCATTTATGAAGATATTGAATAAAACCGGCCCCAGGACCGACCCCTGGGGCACTCCACTTGATACCGGCTGCCAACTAGACATGGAGCCATTGATCACTACCCGTTGAGCCCGACAATTTAGCCAGCTTTCTACCCACCTTATAGTGCATTAATCCAGCCCATACTTCCTTAACTTGCTGACAAGAATACTATGGGAGACCGTGTCAAAAGCTTTGCTGAAGTCAAGAAACAATACATCCACTGCTTTCCCTTCATCCACAGAACCAGTAATCTCATCATAAAAGGCGATTAGATTAGTCAGGCATGACCTTCCCTTGGTGAATCCATGCTGGCTGTTCCTGATCACTTTCCTCTCATGCAAGTGCTTCAGGATTGATTCTTTGAGGACCTGCTCCATGATTTTTCCAGGGACTGAGGTGAGGCTGACTGGCCTGTAGTTCCCAGGATCTTCCTTCTTCCCTTTTTTAAAGATTGGCACTACATTAGCCTTTTTCCAGTCATCCGGGACTTCCCCGGTTCGCCACGAGTTTTCAAAGATAATGGCCAGTGGCTCTGCAATCACAGCCGCCAATTCCTTCAGCACTCTCGGATGCAACTCGTCCGGCCCCATGGACTTGTGCACGTCCAGCTTTTCTAAATAGTCCCTAACCGCCTCTATCTCCACAGAGGGCTGGCCATCTCTTCCGCATTTTGTGATGCCCAGCGCAGCAGTCTGGGAGCTGACCTTGTTAGTGAAAACAGAGGCAAAAAAAGCATTGAGTACATTAGCTTTTTCCACATCCTCTGTCACTACGTTGCCTCCCTCATTCAGTAAGGGGCCCACACATTCCTTGGCTTTCTTCTTGTTGCCAACATACCTGAAGAAACCCTTCTTGTTACTCTTGACATCTCTGGCTAGCTGCAGCTCCAGGTGCGATTTGGCCCTCCTGATAACATTCCTACATGCCCGAGCAATATTTTTATACTCTTCCCTGGTCATATGTCCAACCTTCCACTTCTTGTAAGCTTCTTTTTTATGTTTAAGATCCGCTAGGATTTCACCATTAAGCCAAGTTGGTCGCCTCAGGTCTTCCTCAGGTCTGTGTAAGCTTTTTCAGCTGTATATTTAAAAATCCCCAACAACATTTGTAATAACAAAAATGAATTGGGGTTGAAAGCTGTAATCTGGCAAGGAAATAGCCCTCACAGAGGGCTGGTGAGTCACTTGTCTCTGAAGAAATTGGTTTTGATTGGTCAGAGTTATCAGTATTTGAAAAGTACGTAAGAAACAAGCACAGTACATTTTCTTTTCTTCTTTTGTAGTTATGCACCTATAAAAATTGCTTCATATTTATTAAGAGGCATTATGGTTAAGTGGCATTTGGGTTCTGTTGTCAGCTGTGTCACAACTTTTTTAGGACCTGATTCTAACATTATCCAGCATGATTAAGGGTTACTTAGTCCCCATGAAATACTCAGCATATGAAATATGACCACAGTTACTTCACAAAAGGTAAATACTACCTCTCTGCCTAAGTCACACCAGTCATTGGTGACTGGTACCCAAAATGAATCTGAGCTACAGGGAGCAAACTCCACTAACTCTTCCCCCCCCCCCCACCCAAGAAGTTGCAGTCCCCTGCTGGGTAATCAGATTTTTGAAGTAGAAACCCTAGGAAACTATGGATGTCAGTCTCATACAGAAATGTTTTGGTAGGGGATAGGGAAGGTTAGCGGAGATGTGAGAAGATAAAGTGACACCTCCTTTTCTCTCTCTCACTCCTTCCTCTTTCAGAATGAAAATTTGGATACTTTACTATATTGGTCAGGGTGGGAGAAGACAGTATTTACCATCTGTGACCACTTCTTTCCTCCTCAAGTCTGCTTCTTTCTCCACTTCCCCCAAAACATCCATTAATGTACCCACACCCTCATTCATCAACTGACTCCATTCCCCCAGGATTCAACACTGGCAACTCAACCCAATTGCCCTCCCATCTCAGAACTTCTACATCTCTTCAGCTACCTCCAACTTTCATCTACTCAGAAATATCCCCCCCAAAACACACGTTGTTCCCAGTTGGGGACAACTTTTCTTCACGCCTATTCTCTCCACAGCAGCTCAGATCTGAACCCTTTCCCACCTAATACCACCAGACTCTGAAAAAAAGCCCTCTACACATACACAAAATAGATTTCAGACTAACAGAGTTTTGAGGCTATCCCCCTCCTATTCAACATCTACCACTTTCCCCAGCAGGCTTAGAAGTCTGTCCTCCTCCCCCTCCTTTCTGCTTTGTATATTTACTTGTCCAACTTTAATGGAATTTTATTACTACATTAATTTTATTATGCTTTTACCTTTGGTGGTAAAACAAAAGGCCCTTGTCACCCATATTCATAAATGAACGGTTGCAGATTCATGGAAACAGCAGAGAAAAGAAAGGCAGAATGAAGTCAAGAGTCCAATATACATATCAAAACCAAAGGATTTCAAGATCCCCTTAAAATACATTAATTTGACTTTAAAAGCTTCAGTAACAAGTTATCCCTTCATAAAAATCTGCTTGTAAGGACAAGAGAGTATCTGGCTGAAATCCTTAAGCAGAAATCTAGTCACTACTAAATCCTAAGCTAAACTGAGCTCCCACAACTTAAGACCAGCTTTATAGTCCCTTGACTCCATTTCTGATTGATTGTAGCCAATCAGCCTCATCCACTTCTCATGCTGTTTTTATATTTTTCACCTCTTTGTATGTGTGGGGGTTTAATTATTTGTATTTTTAAACAATTTTTGACCTGGCCAGAAGCTTGTAAGTGACCATCACAAACAGTTACCCATGTAACGGTTACCCATGTAAACAAACCAAAAATAGACCAAACAAATCAGCCAATATTTAGCAACTTCCCCTTCTTCAGTCTACTTCCCTTGCAACATTGCATTCCTAGCACCAGTTGGTACTGTGTAAAGGTATAAACACTTAGGAGCACTACAAGCCCAGCTTTCTTTCACAAAGCCTAAAATGGAGTCTACCAGTCAATACTGCTTGTCCTGGTTCCAGAAAATACTGTACTACAAATATTGCCCTGTGGTAAGCACCCTCTACTCTGTTTGAAGAAAAAAAAGATGGTAGCAGTGCAGCGTACACCCTCCAGTTGGCGGCTTCTTCCAAACGTCTCCTTCAGAATTTAAATATAAATCATTAAGGGTCTTGACTACAGATATAACATTTTTTAATTAGTCCTTTAATGGATCTGCTTGAGTATCCACATTCCGTGTGGCATTTAACGTCTATCCATTTCTTCTCTTCACATTTTGTGCCAATATAAGTAGCTATTCAAATAGGAAGCCTTAAACTTTTACATACCCAACCTAAAGCAGATCTTTTGTGGCTCAGTATCATTTTCCTGTTTCTTGACAAAGATCTGAACTCTTATGAAAGATGATAAAACATTGTGCTTCAGTACAAGAAGTCTTCCTACAGCTTCAAAGGTGTATAGTAATATGAACAACATCTTGGTTAATATTACAGGCATCTATATGTTTTAATGCAGGGACCTTTGGCATGCGGGCTGTCAGGGAAATTCACTGATGGGCCGGGACAGTTTACCTGCAACGTTCACAGGTTGGGCCGATTGCAGCTCCCACTGGCCGCGGTTCGCTATTCCAGGCCAATGGGGGCTGCGGGAAACGGCGGCCAGCACATCCTTCAGCCCACGCCACTTCCCAAAGCCCCCATTGGCCTGGACCGGTGAAGAGGGAGCTGCGATCAGCCAAACCTGTGGATGCTGCAGGTAAACAAACCATCCCAGACCACCAGCGGATTTCCTGTTGGCTGCATGCGAAAGGTTGCCAATCCCTGTTTTAATGCATATCCTTCAGGTATGTAAAAACCTGATGTATGCACTACTGACATAACTCTTTCTGGTCTAATTTTTTTAAGAAAATCAGCCAGCCAGTCCATCAAGCCTGTACTTGGGCACTTTGCAACTATTTCTATAAAGTACTGCTTGTGAAATGGGTATTCTAGCACTAGGAATTAGTTAAATTAGTGTTAGCAATAGCATAACATACCGCCCCAAAGTACAGCTTTTCAGAGATTCTAGAATTGATAACACAAACTTGTAGTGCCTCCCCCTCCATTGTACCTTAAGTATGCTGGCTATTAAAATACCCATTTTAAACAAAAAGAAAAGGAGGACTTGTGGCACCTTAGAGACTAACCAATTTATTAGAGCATAAGCTTTCGTGAGCTATAGCTCGCTTCATCAGATGCATATCGTGGAAACTGCAGCAGACTTTATATATACACAGAGAATATGAACCAATACCTCCTCCCACCCCACTGTCCTGCTGGTAATAGCTTATCTAAAGTGATCATCAGGTGGGCCATTTCCAGCACAAATCCAGGTTTTCTCACCCTTCACCCCCCCACACAAATTCACTCTCCTGCTGGTGATAGCCCATCCAAAGTGACAACTCTTTACACAATGTGCATGACAATCAAGTTGGGCTATTTCCTGCACAAATCCAGGTTCTCGGATCCCCCCCACCCTCATACACACACAAACTCACTCTCCTGCTGGTAATAGCTCATCCAAACTGACCACTCTTCAAGTTTAAATCCAAGTTAAACCAGAACATCGGGGGGGGGGGTAGGAAAAAACAAGAGGAAACAGGCTACCTTGCATAATGACTTAGCCACTCCAAGTCTCTATTTAAGCCTAAATTAATAGTATCCAATTTGCAAATGAATTCCAATTCAGCAGTTTCTCGCTGGAGTCTGGATTTGAAGTTTTTTTGTTTTAAGATAGCGACCTTCATGTCTGTGATTGCGTGACCAGAGAGATTGAAGTGTTCTCCGACTGGTTTATGAATGTTATAATCCTCCTGAAGGTCGAAACAGCAGACTGGACTTCTACATAGAGTGCTTCCGCCGACGTGCACGGGCTGAAATTGTGGAAAAGCAGCATCACTTGCCCCATAACCTCAGCCATGCGGAACGCAATGCCATCCACAGCCTCAGAAACAACTCTGACATCATAATCAAAAAGGCTGACAAAGGAGGTGCTGTTGTCATCATGAATAGGTCGGAATATGAACAAGAGGCTGCTCGGCAGCTCTCCAACACGAGTTTCTACAAGCCATTACCCTATGATCCCACTGAGAGTTACCAAAAGCAACTACAGCATTTGCTCAAGAAACTTCCTGAAAAAGCACAAGATCAAATCCGCACAGACACACCCCTGGAACCCCGACCTGGGATATTCTATCTACTACCCAAGATCCATAAACCTGGAAATCCTGGGAGCCCCATCATCTCAGGCATTGGCACCCTGACAGCAGGATTGTCTGGCTATGTAGACTCCCTCCTCAGGCCCTACGCTACCAGCACTCCCAGCTACCTTCGAGACACCACTGACTTCCTGAGGAAACTTCAATCCATCGGTAATCTTCCTGATAACACCATCCTGGCCATTATGGATGTAGAAGCCCTCTACACCAACATTCCACACAAAGATGGACTACAAGCCGTCAAGAACACTATCCCCGATAATGTCACGGCTAACCTGGTGGCTGAACTTTGTGACTTTGTCCTTACCCATAACTACTTCACATTTGGGGACAATGTATACCTTCAGATCAGCGGCACTGCTATGGGTACCCGCATGGCCCCACAGTATGCCAACATTTTTATGGCTGATTTAGAACAACGCTTCCTCAGCTCTCGTCCCCTAAAGCCCCTACTCTACTTGCGCTATATTGATGACATCTTCATCATCTGGACCCATGGAAAAGAAGCCCTTGAGGAATTCCACCATGATTTCAACAATTTCCATCCCACCACCAGAACTCAGCATGGTCCAGTCCACACAAGAGATCCACTTTCTGGACACTACAGTGCTAATAAACAATGGTCACATAAACACCACCCTATACCGGAAACCTACTGAACCGCTATTCCTACCTGCATTCCTACCTCCAGCATTCACCCTGACCACACCACACGATCCATCGTCTACAGCCAAGCTATGTGATACAACCGCATTTGCTCCAACCCCTCAGACAGAGACAAACACCTACAAAATCTCTGTCAAGCTTTCTTACAACTACAATACCCACCTGCGGAAGTGAAGAAACAGATTGACAGAGCCAGAAGAGTTCCCAGAAGTCACCTACTACAGGACAGGCCTAACAAAGAAAATAACAGAACGCCACTAGCCGTCACCTTCAGCCCCCAACTAAAACCCCTCCAACGCATTATTAAAGATCTACAACCTATCCTAAAGGATGACCCAACACTCTCACAAATCTTGGGAGACAGGCCAGTCCTTGCCTACAGACAGCCCCGCAACCTGAAGCAAATACTCACCAACAACCACATACCACACAACAGAACCACTAACCCAGGAACTTATCCTTGCAACAAAGCCCGTTGCCAATTGTGCCCACATATCTATTCAGGGGACACCATCACAGGGCCTAATAACATCAGCCACACTATCAGAGGCTCGTTCACCTGCACATCCACCAATGTGATATATGCCATCATGTGCCAGCAATGCCCCTCTGCCATGTACATTGGTCAAACTGGACAGTCTCTACGTAAAAGAATAAATGGACACAAATCAGATGTCAAGAATTATAACATTCATAAACCAGTCGGAGAACACTTCAATCTCTCTGGTCACGCAATCACAGACATGAAGGTCGCTATCTTAAAACAAAAAAAACTTCAAATCCAGACTCCAGCGAGAAACTGCTGAATTGGAATTCATTTGCAAATTGGATACTATTAATTTAGGCTTAAATAGAGACTTGGAGTGGCTAAGTCATTATGCAAGGTAGCCTGTTTCCTTTTGTTTTTTCCTACCCCCCCCTCCCCCAGATGTTCTGGTTTAACTTGGATTTTAACTTGAAGAGTGGTCAGTTTGGATGAGCTATTACCAGCAGGAGAGTGAGTTTGTGTGTGTATGGGGGTGGGGGGGGTGTGTGAGAAAACCTGGATTTGTGCAGGAAATAGCCCAACTTGATTGTCATGCACATTGTGTAAAGAGTTGTCACTTTGGATGGGCTATCACCAGCGGGAGAGTGAATTTGTGTGGGGGGGTGAAGGGTGAGAAAACCTGGATTTGTGCTGGAAATGGCCCACCTGATGATCACTTTAGATAAGCTATTACCAGCAGGACAGTGGGGTGGGAGGAGGTATTGGTTCATATTCTCTGTGTATATATAAAGTCTGCTGCAGTTTCCACGATATGCATCTGATGAAGTGAGCTGTAGCTCACGAAAGCTTATGCTCTAATAAATTGGTTAGTCTCTAAGGTGCCACAAGTACTCCTTTTCTTTTTGCGAATACAGACTAACACGGCTGTTACTCTGAAACCATTTTAAACTGTAACTTGGAAGCAGCCTTCAAGTATAACAGACCTCAAGTCTTTGTGGCTTTTTATTTATAACTACATATTTTATACTACACTTTTTTCTATCAACTCTAGCATTCTGTCAGTGTTTACTGCAGTGACACACTGCAGGGAAGGCTTTTTTTTTTTCCCTTCTCTTGTGATAAGTATGCTGCAAGATCTTTCTTCCTAGCACATATCCTTTATTCTTTGCTAACAATTTTCATGTCTAATGTTTAGCTACATTGCCCTTCATTTGCTATCTGCTAGTCCCAATTAATTAAAAGTGATATAGTTTTGTCTTTATTCATTTGTTGCTTATTATTTCTAAGCCACAAAGTTGAGTTTCATATTAAATACAAGAAGCCTGATTTTAAATGAGTTAGGCGTACGGTTATGATGACTAATGTGCATGCTGGGTAGCTGAAGGTGAAAATCATTGAAATCCATTTGCAATGATCCAGTTGGCATATGCCATCTGCAGGTACAGTTTTCACATGCCGTTGTGGTATTTGCACATGCAAATAGACATTCGACTGCACTTGCATATTACTTGCCTAAGAGCTGTACAAAACCAAGCCCTGGAATAACTATAAAATTAAGGGGATTTTCAGTGAGAATGACTCAGTAAATCAGTTCTTTTAACTGAATATTGTATCTAAGAGTTGTGATATGTATATTGCCATATAAGTAACACAAATCTTTTGTCACAAGGCTGTAGCCAGATTAGCAAATTTGGGTAGGTAGTGGAGACAAGAGGGAAGCTGTGAAGAAAGCCTTTGTTTTGACTTGGAAAAGTAATCCAGCTTAGGTCAGGCTAAATTCCTAGTGTAGACAAAGGGTAACATCTTAGGACATGTCTACACTACGAAATTAGGTCAATTTCATAGAAGTCAGTCTTTAGTAAATGATTTTATACAATCGATCATGCGTGTCCCCACTAAGCGCATTAGGTCGGTGGAGTGCGTCCTCAATACCGTGGCTAGCATTGACTCATGGAGAGGTGCACTGTGGATGGCCTATCCCACAGTCCCTGCTGCCCATTGGAATTCTGGGTTAAGCTCCCAATGCCCGATGGGGCAAAAACATTGTCATGGGTGGTTTTCGGTACATGCCCTCCTTGAAAACCATGACAAACAATCATTTCACACCTTTTTTCCTGGGTTATCCATGCAGACGCCATAGCACAGCAAGCATGGAGCCCACTCAGCTGCGCACTGCTTTTGTAAGCATTGTAAACACCCCACGCATTATCCTCCAGTATGTGAAGAGCCTGGCTAGGAGCTGTCAGCACAAGGAAGATTGTGAGGAGGACATGGACACAGATGTTACTGAAAGCACAGGATGTGGCAACTGGGATATGTTGATACAGTGGAATGCCAATGCTGGGCTTAGCACAAGCACAGACTTGTGGGACTGCATAGTGTTGCAGGTATGGGAGGATTCCCAGTGGCTGCAAAACTTTTGCATGCCACTTTCATGGAATTTTTGCTTTCCCGTGCCCTGAAGCGCAGGAATACCAAGATGAGACCTGCCCTGACAGTTGAGAAGTGAGTGGTGATAGCCCTATGGAAGCTTGCAATGTCTGACTGCTACCAGTCAGGCAGGAGTCTACCGGGGAGGCTGCTGTGATCCAAGTAGCCAGGGCAATCAATAACCTTCTGCTAAGAAGGATAGTGACTCTGGGAAATGTGCAGGTTATAGTGGATGGCTTTACTGAAATGGGGTTCCTTAACTGTGGTGGGGTGATATTCCCTATTCAGGTGAATTCAGGTGGTGGGGTGATAAGACAGAATGCATATCCTTATCTTGGCACTGGACCACCTTGCCAAATGGTATAGAAACTGCAAGGGGTACTTCTCAATGGCGTTGCAAGCACTGGCAGAGCACAAAGGGCCGTTTCACCTAAGTCAACGTGGGATGGTTGGGAAAGGTGTATGACATTTGCATCTTTTGGAACCCCGGGCTGTTCAGAAAGCTGCAAGAAGGGACTTTCTTCCCAGACCAGAAAATTACCATTGGGGATGTTGAAATGCCTATAGTTATCCTTTAGGACCCAGCCTACCCCTTGCTCCCATAACTCATGAAGCCGTACACAGGCAGCCTGGACAGCAGTAAGGAGCAGTTCAACTATAGGCTGAGCAAGGGCAGAATGGTGGTAGAACGTGCCTTTGGACATTTAAAGGGGCGCTGGCTCAGTTTGCTGTGTAGGTTAGACCTCACCAAAAGCAATATTCCCATTGTTACTGCTGCTTGCTGTGTGCTCCATACTCTCACAAAAGATTAAGGAGGAGACGTTTATGGTGGGGTGGGAGGTTGAGGCAAATCACCTGGTGACCAATTTTGAACAGCCAGACACCAGAGCAATGAGAGCACAGTTAGGCGTGCTGTTTTCAAAGCCTCTCTGATACGCAGTCTCATGACCCCACCAAAAAGAGGGGATTACTGGTCCCTTAGGAAAATTCCCATTTCAACCAGGTGACCGTGAATGATAATACTCTCCTGAGGCTGACACAGAAAGATAAAGACTGAGTGTTGCATGAATGCAACCAAAACCCAGGACCATTCACTGCCATGCTTTATGCTGCAATGATTCCAGACCACTTGCTACTGACTTGGCATGGTAAAGTGTCCTACCATGGAGGATGAAATAAAGCAGCCCTCCCCAGAAACCTTCTGCAAAGGCTTTCAGAGTACCTCCAGGAGAGCATCATGGAGATGTCCCTAGAGGATTCCTGCTCCATCCCCAGACACATTAACAGACTTTTCCAGTAGCTGTACTGGCTACAAATGCATCCCAATTGTTCAGGGCAAAAAACATTAAACACAATTTCTTTTAACCTCTGTAGTGTTGTTACAAATGCGCACTCACCAGAGGTGCCTTCTCTGCCTTCAGGGTCTGGGAACAATAGGCCCTGGGAGGGTATTGGCTCCAGGGTGAGGAAAAGGTCCTGGCTGCCAGGGAGAATGGATTCTCCACTTGCCTGCTGTGTATTCTCCTCCTCATCCATGTTGCGTGAGACTCCCCCCTTGCAGGTGTCCATGAAGAGTGGTGGGGTACTGGTAGGGTCCCCCCCTAGAATGGCATGCAGCTGATCATAGAAGCAGCATGTCTGGGGCTCTGACCTGGAGCGACCATTTGCCTCCTTTGTCTTTTGGTAGGCTTGCCTGAGCTCCTTAATTTTCATGTGGCACTGCTTGTGTCCCTGGTGTAGCCTCTGTCCACCATGCCCTGTGCGATTTTGGCGTATAAATCAGCATTTCTTCTGCTGGATTGGAGTTCTGCCTGCACAGATTCTTCTCCCCATACAGCAATCAGATCCAGTGTCTCCCGTTTGTTTCATGCTGGAGCTCATTTGTGATTCTGGAACTGCATGGTGACCTGATCTGCTGAGCTAGCCACGCTGACCAAACAGGAAATGAAATTCAAAAGTTCCCGGTGCTTTTCCTGTGTACCTAGCTAGTGCATCAGAGTTGAAAGTGCTGTTCAAATAGTCACATTGGAACATTCTGGGATAGTCCCAGAGGCCATGTCATAAATATAAAGGGAAGGGTAAACCCCTTTAAAATCCCTCCTGGCCAGAGGAAAAATCCTCTCACCTGTAAAGGGTTAAGAAGCTACGGTAACCTTGCTGGCACCTGACCGAAAGGACCAATGAGGAGACAAGATAATTTCAAAAGCTGGGAGGAGGGAGAAAAACAAAGGGTCTGTCTGTGTGATGCTTTTGCCAGAGACAGAACAGGAATGGAGTCTTAGAACTTAGTAAGTAATCTAGCTAAGTATGTGTTAGATTAGGATTTCTTTAAATGGCTGAGAAAATAGCTGTGCTGAATAGAATGAATATTCCTGTCTGTGTGTCTTTTTTGTAACTTAAGGTTTTGCCTAGAGGGATTCTCTATGTTTTGAATCTAATTACCCTGTAAGGTATTCACCATCCTGATTTTACAAGAGGTGATTCTTTTCTTTTTACTTCTATAAAAAACGTCTGCTTGTAAGGAAACTGAATGTTTTTTCATTGTTCTAAGATCCAAGGGTTTGAGTCTGTGGTCACCTATGCAAATTGGTGAGGATTTTTACCAAACCTTCCCCAGGAAGTGGGGTGCAAGGGTTGTGAGGATTTTGGGGGGAAAGACGGGTCCAAACTCAGTTTTCTCAGGAACCCAGATAAAGTTTGGTGGCAGCAGTGGAAATCCAAGGGCAAAGGGTAAAATAATTTGTACCTTGGGGAAGTTTTAACCTAAGCTGGTAAAAGTAAGTTTAGGAGGTTTTCATGCAGGTCCCCACAGCTGTACCCTAGAGTTCAGAGTGGGGAAGGAACCTTGACAGGCCAATACCATCGAATTGCACAGTGCGGCTTCTACGCTACCCCAAATTTGACCCAGGAAGGTCGATTTTAGTGCTACTCCCTGTGACAGTGCCCCCCATATATATGCTTATGAATGTATATATAACTAGAATATTTTATGCTACATATGCCATGTAACATACCTCTGTAAAGGTTATGATCTACTGAATCTATTAATCCTATCTGTATACATGTATCATTTTTGTATTTGAAGTTATGAATATTGGCTATGTACTGGCTTGATTTTTCAGTAGCCTTTGTAAAGCATTTGGTCAGCTTCTTGAGAAAAGAATGTGCAAATTAAGTGCCCAATCAAGAAGCTCATAAGGGACATCTTGGAAGGCTCCAATCCACATAAGAAGTCTACATGAGGATGTTCAAGGTAGCAGGTAAGCAATGGCTGCTGCCTGTAAAAACTGAGTCATACATGGGCAAGTCACATGTCCATGTGACTCCAAAACTCCATCTTGGAGCTGGACTTTGCATAGGAGAGAGGAGGGGGTCTCCACCAATGTTCCCTCTAGTTTTTGATAGGCCATGTGCACAAAATTTCTTCTGTGCAAATTGTGCTTCTGTGCAAATTTTTGTGCGTGCGGTGTTTCACCATGTGCGCAGGGTTTAGGATATGTGTGCATGTGCACATGTGCCCTGCTTAGAGGGAACAGTGGTCTCCACCCACAAGTCTATTTAAGGCCGTGGGACACCCCTCCATTTTGTCTTCAGCTTGCTCAAGATAACACCTCTCCACCCCCAAGGATGAAACTGGAACAAAGGACAGTAACTACAGGGGGTGAGTGATTGCTGGACCCAGACTAGAAGGAGACTAGGCTGTAAAAGGAAGCTTACTAGAACACCACTGAGGGTGAGATTGTCTGTATTCAGTTTTCTTAGACTTGCGTGTTTATTTTATTTTGCTTGGTAATCACTTTGTTCTGTCTGCCATTACTTGGAACCACTTAAATCCTACTTTCTGTATTTAATAAAATCACTTTTTACTTATTAACTAACCTAAAGTATGTACTACTACCTGGGGGGCAAACAGCTGTGCATGCCTCTCTATCCGTGTTATAGAGGGCAAACAATTTATGAGTTTGCCCTGTAGAAGATTTATACAGGGTAAAACAGATTTATTTGGGGTTTGGACAGTGTTAAGGACAGGAACACTTCTTAAGCTGCTTTCAGTTTAAGCCTGCAGCTTTGGGGCATGTGGTTCAGACCCTGGGTCTGGGTTGGAGCAGACTGGCATGTCCTGCTCAACAAGACAGGGTGCTGGAGTCCCAAGCTGGCATGGAAAGCAGGACCAGAAGTAGTCTTGGCACATCAGTTGGCAGTTCCCCAGCAGGTTTCTGTGATCCAGCCCATCACACTCCCCTTGTTGGGGAGGAGGACGGCAGTCGATTTTAAGAGCCCTTTAAGTTGGCAGAATGGGGATGGTTATGTAGACACATTCATTATAAAATCGACCTAACACAGCTAAATCCAACCTAACCTCATAGTGTAGACTAGGCCTTAGTTCAGCTTTAGCAGGTTGAGCTCTAGGCTATAACTCATCCTGCAAAAATTGAGCTGAAGATGTTACCCTTCCTCTACACTAGAGGAAAGTGGTCAAGTTTAGGTCAGGCTTACATGGCATGTATTAACTAAACCAAACCTACAGTTGACTATTTTGCCTAGTCTAGACAAAAAAATCTATGAGTGTAATATTTACATCCCTGTATTAGAGACTGTGTGTCTATTATAATGACTGGAGTTGGTCTATTTTAAATCGGATTTGACCAAGTTCCTGCTTCTAGCCACAGTTTGGCTCTTTGATTCATAGATTAAGTCCAGAAGGGACCATTATGCTCATTTAATGTGACCTCCTGTATAGGACAATAGAAATTCTCCAACATAATTCAAAAATAATTCAGTTTTCCTTGGATTACCAGTTCTTCATAGTTCAAAACAATTTAGTGATTGAGTATGTATGCACACACTGAAAGACCTTCCTGTGCTCAGAGAAACTGTATGAGCTTTCAGTCATGAATTAACAGCTCTTCATCAGGCATTTCTAAGAAGGAGTATAAAGAAAGGTTTGAGGATAGCTTCTTTCTGGATGGAAGGGCAAAAGTTTTTACCATGCTGACCTAGACAGGAGTTGGTTCCTTTGATTATATTCCTGAAGTACACACAATTGTTCATAATTTGGGATTTAAAATTGGGTCAGTTCCTTGTTGGTTGCAGTAACCAGACATTTATTACTCTGATGTTGTGAGATCTTACTGAGATACAAAATGCTTTGTAAGAAGGTTAAATGTAAGACCATAACATGCATTTCAAACTCTCCAGAGCTTGGTGACTGCCTGTTAGAGGGTAACAATTTTGCAGACAACAAACTGACCCTTAGATGTTTTAAATTCTCTGTGGCTAAAAGTAATCTCTCTGGATCCTTTTGTGAATACTGAGCAGCACATTTTGACAGTGGTCACATTAGAATCTATCCTTTATTATATTAGTATAAGTATTTCATATACAGAAGCCTAAGATAAAGGGAAACACTTAAATATTTACAGAGGGGATAAATATTCAAAAGCACACAAGTGACTCAGCCTAAATCCTGTTGACTTTCACTGAGATTTAGGCTACTAAGCATCTAGGTCACTTTTGAAACTGGAATGAGGCTCCTAGGTCATTTAGGCACTCTTGAAAATTTTACCCACCGTCTAAGGCTATTACTGCACGATTTAAAAGACCCACGAATAGCAATGGCAAAATGAAACAGGCTTTAAAAACAATTTTTAGAAACCCCTAATGCTTAAGAAATAATACAGGAATAAGAAGATTAACTTGGAGCTATAAACAAAGACATAGTTCCAGTTTAATTCCCTTTCCAACTTTGGAATAACTTACTTCCATTCTTGCTCTAGCTATTTGGAAATTTTACTATTCGATTCACAGTCCAATAAACATCTTAACCTGCTTTTCACTCTGAGACATCAAACCTTTATTCTCCTCACCATAGGAACTGTAGACTTTGCTCCTTCTCCTAGTAAAGTATGTTCCCTGGCTAATACTGCATCCTGTTCTCTCCAAAGTTTTGGTTCTGCTTCCATTGAAATCAATAGAACAAACAATCTTGAGCTCAATGGGAGCAGGAACAGGCCCTGAAACAGCTCTTAGAATATGCATCCTAAGTTCCTATGGTAACATATTTTCCACATAAAATTCCCAGGCACTTTCCCATTCAACCTTATACTAACCATGAAATAAAATGTTTAATTCAAGCTGTAAACAATCAAAGAAAGCCTCTTAATTCTTGAGACTGCTTGGGGATTTGTTTTTTTCCTCATCAGGGGAGTGAGCTGACCAAAACTTAAACTGCCTGAAAACCTGTCTGCCCACGTGCCAGAAAGATGTTTGTAGCACTGTAGGATAATGGATTCCGAAGGTGGTAATGTTATACAGCATGTAAAAATGCATGAAAGGTGTCTACAGATATGCTACTTTAGAAGGTCAGCCATAATTAAATATTGGCAAAATCTTTCTGATCAATGCAAAATGTCTGCAACAGAATGTAAACAATTAAAGTTAGCCCTAAAAAGAGCCAGTTAGGAGTAAGTATTTTGCAATGTTTTTATATGTAGCTCAAACTAAAAGTAAAATCAAAAGGGCCAGATGAATCCCAACTGTAATATTATATGTAATGGAATTTTGTTAGTGATTAGTTTGACCCCAAAACTGGTATATTTGCATACCTAAGGTGAGAACTTTACTCCTGCTCTGGCCCCCTTACATTGGGTAAAAGGACAAGAACAATGTCAAGCAGCCCTCAAAGATCTGGGTCTGACCGGGGAAGGATTTCCCCAGCACAGGCACCACAGAAAACAGTTTCAAGGTTGCCTCCTAAGGACCCCCTAGCAAGCTGAGGCAATGGCATAGAGACAGTATGACCATCTCAGCGTTGGGACAGCAGTCCTCAGTATTGTGGAGATTTTGGATAGCACTGCAGCCCATAGGGCAACCTGAGGACTTAACATAACTCTGACAGGACCCTGAAATGGTCTAAGTTCCCATAGAGCCACCCAGGACTGGAAATGTGCAAAGGTGACTTGAAGTTGGTGAGGGGAGCCATGCAGCCCAGCATTTCACCCTTAGTCTAAATAAGAAATTCAGTCAAACTGTTATAATAGCTTGTACTTCATAACAATAAAACAGAATTCAGAATGAAATTAATATTAGACCTGCTTGTCCATCTCACACAGGTAGACCCTTGACTTCAAGGTAAGTCATTTCTTCAGCAGTAAAATACAGTCACTTCTCAACTAGAGAGTAGGAGAGAGGCAGACAGTGTGCACAGAGCATGGAAAATTATATTTTTGCCAATGACACTCACATTAAACCTCTACTTCCATGAAAAGGGCTTGGTATTGCGAATAAGGATTGCAATGAGCAGCATTTACACAGGTATTCCATTGACTTAAATAGGATAAGGGTTACAGAAGCGAGCCCTTAATATCTACACAGAACAAGCACAGCCTGAGTTACTAAGAACTTGGACAAAAGATTCAGACCTAATGAACTGCATGGAATTCAATTTATCTACTTCAGAAGAGTGAAGGATTGAATTGACCTTGCTGGGCTTTGAACTGCTTATTCCAGAGAGTCCAAATTATTAGATCCACTGTCAAGACAGTAGACCCAAAACCCTCTTTCTTGAAAGTACAGTATCTGTTTGCCACTTTCTCAAAGTATTTTTAAAATAAAAAGGTGTTCTAGTATGCTTATTTTTGAAAAAATAATGTCCTCAGTTCCCACCAATATAAGCAACACTTAAGAGATCTGCATGTGCAAAGCAGAAAAACATTATTGTGGAAACAGCCTAAGATATTATGGAACAACAAATGAATAAGGAAAACGTAAGGAAAATACCTTGATAGCCTTATTTAAGTATTGGGTGAGTAATGTACCATCCTTCTTTAAAGGATGCATGAGGGCCTAAAATAATGTAGGTTTCAGAGTAGCAGCTGTGTTAGTCTGTATTCACAAAAAGAAAAGGAGGACTTGTGGCATCTTAGAGACTAACCAATTTGAGCATAAGCTTTCGTGAGCTACAGCTCACTTCATCAGAGATCTTATGCTCAAATAAATTTGTTAGTCTCTAAAATAATTTAGAGTCTCATGAATATGCAGGAAACTTGAAGCATACACTGAGTTTTGCCAGCATGCACACTGTTGAAATTTACTAACCTGAAGATATAAAAACACCTCAAGCCCACTTGGAATTCAAACACTGGTGCCAGTCAGCTGCTCTCTGCCTGGAAACAGTGTTTCTAGTGGCCTTTCCTCTTTTGGACAGGCAATTCAGAGGAGCAGCCACCACAGCTGACAGAGTTCTTGACCTCAGTGAGCTAACATCCAGATTGAAGAGCAGATGTAGGTGCTCAGAGGCTCCCTATTTTCTGCATGGGCTGAATTGACATGCTGGTATGATTCAGATTGAGTGATGATTGCAAAACACAGTTGTCTGCTTTGCAGCTTCCACCTAGAGCTAGCCTTTCATTCTCTTTAGTGTGTGCATAGAGTTTGAAAATATTTTTTGGCCTTGTTAAGCACCAATTTATTTATAATAGATCAGTGGTAAGAATGAGAGTCTAACTGGAAAACATGATTTAAAACAGCAGTTCTTTTGCTAAAAAGAAAATGTGTTATAACACCTGCTTTTCTCAGTGTCTTGGTCAGATCCCTAGTATACAGTTCAATGACCAAACATCAGATTCAACCTAGGCACTGTATTCCTTGTGTATTCAAGATTCCAGCTGAGTTCAATGGAGGGTGAGGCTCCTATTCCAAAATGCTTTTTAAAAAATGGTTTGGAGACAGTTCAGCCTCATTTGCAGGGGTCAATTAAATGGTGTTAAAATGGTTTTAACAGGAGGCTGGTTTAAATCATGAAAACTGCATAGGTCTGCTGCTTGTGACATTTTATTTAGACCAGATGCGATGTGGAACAATGTTTATTTAGAAGTCTGTCAAAAATATAGACCTGTTCACAGTTCCTCTTCAAACAGGGCTTGTCTTCACATGAAAGACTACAGCTATGCCACTCTTGTGCTTCAGTGTAGACACTATCTACGCTGACAGGAGGGAGATTCTCCCATTGGCGTAGGTAATCCATCTCCATGAGAGGTGGTAGGTAGGTCGCCGGAAGAATCCTGAGGTTAGATCAGCTTACCTATATCACTCAGTGTGTGGATTTTTCACAATCCTTAGCAATGTAGGTGGGTCAATCTAACTTTTTAGTGTTAATCAGGCTATTAACTCAGACAACCCATTATGGCCCAGTTCAGCAGTCTGCCACTATTTAAAAAACTGCTCTGATTTCAAAGGGACATAAGCATGTGCTTGGAAGTTTAAACAAGTGCTTTGATGGATGTGGGTGGACTTAAATGCTTTGCTGAGTTGAGGCCTGAAAGCTTAAACGAACAAGTTTTACTGCACAGCATTTGTCTTGTTCTCTGAGCCAACTTTTGCTGGAAATATTCCAGAGAGGTTTTTTTCTTCTAGTGGCCAAGCAAGCACTTATAAAAACTGCATATCATTGGAAGTCATTATTTTTGTCTAACATACAATCATTAAGGCCAGATCCTCAAAGGAATTTAGGCACTTAATTTCTTTTGAAATCAATGGGTGCCTAACCACCTTTGAGGATCTGGGCTGAAGTTGGGATTTTTCCCCCTCCTTTAATTTAGATTTTATGATTTTCATATAAAAGAGACATACAATTACATAAACATGAACATCTAAACAAATATAAAGTGACAAAGTAAATCTAGGTAAGCCTCGGTCTTGCAAAGATCTATACATATGCTTAAGTTTTTGCAGGCTCAGAGCTCTGATTTACTAAATAAAGACATTCTACAGATGTTGAGGGTTGTGATGGAGTTGGGACTCACCCCCGTGGCGCCTCCTGTTAATACCTCTGGGAATTAGCTCAGTCCATTTGGAACACCCTCCACTGGTGGTGTCCCATCTGTCGCTCCTCTCTCTGTTGGCATCTTGACCCAAGTTGCTCCCTTCTCACAGCAACATCCTCTTCAGGGACACTGCCCTCCAGCAGTGCCCCCTAGTCCACGCTCACCCCCTTCCAGAGGTGGTGGTGGGGTGTTTAACAGCAGTCTTTCCGCTTCACCCTAGCCACAGTGGCCAACCACACCCCTAAAGTCTAAGCCCTTCTGTCAGGTGCAGTCTGCTATGGCCACTTCTAACGGCCAAGTGTAATACAAGGGGGAAAGCGGGTCCCAGCCCAGGGACCTTCTGGCAGCAGCCTCCCTGCCCTCCTTCACTCCCCTTGTCCACCTCTCCTCCCTGGGCTGCTTCCCCTTCAGCCCCTTTGCACCTTGTGGGCCCTTCTATCAGGGCCTGCAGCCTGGCAGGTACCAGGCTGGAGTTCCCTTCTGCTCCCCCAGGCTAGGCCAGATTCAGGAGACAGACCTTCTCCTTTGAAGGTCTGAGAGAAACTACCTCTCTCTTGCCTGGGCAGACTTTATATAGGGCCCAACCTGGCCCTGATTGGATGCCTCTTGCTCGCCTCTGATTGGCTCCCCACAGGCCCTCTCTGATTGGCTGCCTGTCTGCACAGCCCCTCTGGCCTGCTGTAGCCCAATCTGGCCTGGGGGTGGGGCACTGCCCCACCACCAGGGGAAAGAGGCAGTTTTCAACTGGAGATTTACTTGAGTTGTGACTTTAACATCAGGTTTGAAGTCTGTCATATCCACTATATGTATTATTATAGCAACACATGCATGTTATGAATCTTTGATGTATAAGCTCTCAGAATGAAAACTTCCAAAGAAAGCATTAGAGATGCTATATTTTAACTGTACCCCAAACCAAAATTAAGGGGATTACGTGTGTGGATTACAGCACTCAGTTGATGGATAGTTAGTTTTCTGAAGTTCCTTTGTGTTGTAGAGCAACTGCTCAAATGTGAGGTAATGACCACGCCACTCTTCAAGACAATGTGGGCATCAATGAATAGCCTTGGACTACGAGTTTTCCCAGGGATAAATCCTAGTGGCTGGGGCAGGAACAGGGACCAGTATGTATGATATTCCAGGGTACATACATACATCCCTGCAGCCCAAGGTTCCCCACAATGCTTTGCTGCTGTGGCCCCCAACCTGGACTCCTCTCAAACAGCCAGACAACGTGCAGGTCACACCCTGAGTGTCTCTGTATAGCTACATCCCTGGTCCAGCAGCTCTGACTCCAGCAGCCTGTCAGCAAACACCAGCCACGCTCTGGCTTCCAGCAGCCTTGGCCCCCAACCTGCTGTGGCCCCAAACCTGGACTCCTCTCAAACAGCCAGACAATGTGCAGGTCACACCCTGAGTGTCTCTGTATAGCTACATCCCTGGTCCAGCAGCTCTGACCCCAGCAGCCTGTCAGCAAACACCAGCCACGCTCTGGCTTCCAGCAGCCTTGGTTACTCAGGATGATTCCAACACACTTCTAGTCTCAGATTTTCTCCATGTGTTCTGCACTGTCCAGCCCTCTCCTGGACAGTCCAGATACATTAGGTCCATTGCCCCTCTAAGGGGATCAATATACAACAGTCTACTTCTTCGAATGGAAAACAAATTTATTTAACTACAAAGAGAGATTTTAGGTGAGTACAAGCATAAGGCATTAAAGTCAGAAAGATTATAAGAGAAATAAAGATAAAACACTTTCTCAAGTTAACAAATTAGACTTGGTTCAAGGTGAAGTTCTTGCCACAGGTTCCCAGTAACATTCCTGACCAAATTCTCAGGCCAGGATCTGCCCCCAAAGTCCAACAGCTGTTTCTGTTGTCTTCTTAGCTGAAGAGGAGAGAGAAGGATTGGGAGAAATTATTTGGGTTCTTTTTTCCCCTTACTTTTATAGTTGTCACCCTTTGAAATACATTTTCCTGTGGGGTTTCAGAGTAGCAGCCATGTTAGTCTGTATTCGCAAAAAGAAAAGGAGTACTTGTGGCACCTTAGAGACTAACCAATTTATTTGAGCATAAGCTTTCGTGAGCTACAGCTCACTTCATCGGATGCATTCAGTGGAAAATACAGTGGGGAGATTTATATACATAGAGAATATGAAACAATGGGTGTTACCATACACACTGTAACAAGATGGTGATCACTTAAGGTGAGCTATTACCAGCAGGAGAGCGGGGGTGGGGAGAACCTTTTGTAGTGATAATCAAGGTGGGCCATTTCCAACAGTTGACAAGAACGTCTGAGGAACAATGGTGGAATGGGGGTGGGGGATAAACATGGGGAAATAGTTTCACTTTGTGTAATGACCCATCCCCTCCCAGTCTCTATTCAAGCCTAAATTAATTGTATTCAGTTCGCAAATTAATTCCAATTCAGCAGTCTCTCATTGGAGTCTGTTTTTGAATTTTTTTGTTGAAGAATTGCAACTTTGAGGTTTGTAATTGAGTGACCAAACAGATTGAAGTGTTCTCCAACTGGTTTTTGAATGTTATAATTCTTGACATCTGATTTGTGTCCATTTATTCTTTAACGTAGAGACTGTCCAGTTTGACCAATGTACATGGCAGAGGGGCATTGCTGGCACATGATGGCATATATCACATTGGTAGATGTGCAGGTGAACGAGCCTCTGATAGTGTGGCTGATGTGATTAGGCCCTATGATGGTGTCCCCTGAATAGATATGTGGACACAGTTGGCAACGGGCTTTGTTGCAAAGATAGGTTCCTGGGTTAGCGGTTCTGTTGTGTGGTGTGTGGTTGCTGGTGAGTATTTGCTTCAGGTTGGAGGGCTGTCTATAAGCAAGGACTGGCCTATCTCCCAAGATCTGTGAGAATGATGGGTCGTCCTTCAGGATAGGTTGTAGGATGATGCATTGGAGAGGTTTTAGTTGGGGGCTGAAGGTGATGGCTAGTGGCGTTCTGTTATTTTCTTTGTTGGGCCTGTCCTGTAGTAGGTGACTTCTGGGTACTCTTCTGGCTCTGTCAATCTGTTTCTTCACTTCAGCAAGTGGGTACTGTAGTTGTAAGAATGCTTGATAGAGATCTTATAGGTGTTTGTCTCTGTCTGAGGGGTTGGAGCAAACGCGGTTGTATCGTAGAGCTTGGCTGTAGACAATGGATCGTGTGGTGTGGTCTGGATGAAAGCTGGAGGCATGTAGGTAGGAATAGCAGTCAGTAGGTTTCCGGTATAGGGTGCTGTTTATGTGACCATCGCTTATTAGCACCATAGTGTCCAGGAAGTGGATCTCTTGTGTGGACTGGTCTAGGCTGAGGTTGATGGTGGGATGGAAATTGTTGAAATCACGGTGGAATTCCTCAAGGGCTTCTTTTCCATGGGTCCAGATGATGAAGATGTCATCAGTGTAGTGCAAGTAGAGTAGGGGCATTAGGGACAAGAGCTGAGGAAGCATTGTTCTAAGTCAGCCATAAAAATGTTGGCATACTGTGGGGCCATGTGGGTACCCATAGCAGTACCACTGATTTGAAAGTATACATTGTCCCCAAATGTGAAATAGTTATGGGTGAGGACAAAGTCACAAAGTTCAGCCCCCAGGTTTGTCGTGACATTATTGGAGATACTGTTCCTAATGGCTTGTAGTCCATCTTTGTGTGGAATGTTGGTGTAGAGGGCTTCTACATCCATAGTGGCCAGGATGGTGTTTTCAGGAAGATCACCGATGGATTTTCCTGATGGTTACCCAAGATAAAGTTCCTTCCAGCGATATGGATGGAGATATGGGGTCTCATCCTGAAAGAGGATTCTTCTTACTGTTTGCTAAAATGCAGGTTTGCCTGTCTCCTTCTTGCTGTTTAAAGGACCTTGTTACTACTTATATGTAAATTGAGGTAAACACACATTCCTTGCTTAAAGACCTGGTTGACCAGTCCTGCCTAATCGGTACTATGTGGGTTTGAACATGTGATACCAACATCGTTCAGGGGGACTTCATAACTTTACATATAATGTTGCTACACACATTTCATCATGATATTATTGACCAGTGAGTTATCAAATGATACCCCACAAGGCATATTTTGTACAAAGATTATTACACTGCTGTGTAGGGTATGAATAGAGGAGTGCATTCCATCACAGTATGTTAACCAGTCTCGACAGGCCTTGGAACCTAGGATAAACAGGTTTGGTGATGGAAAGTTAGCTAGTGCATGTGAAATATATAGTGTAGACAAGGCATACTGGTCCAGATCGTCAAAGGTATTTATGCATCTAACTCCAATTGAAATCAGTTGGCATTAGATACCTAAATACCATTGAGAATCTGGGCCACTGCCTTTTAACATGTGCTAAGCTGGTCAACTCAAAGTCTGAGCGGCCCAGGCTTTAACTCAACCAGAAGTAGTTAAAGTATGTGCTGCCTAGTGTGTATTAGTATTATATGTGATGCTGTAGAATTTACAGGCTCTAGTCAGGGATCAGCGCCATTGAGCTAGGCGCTGTACAAACATAAAACTAGAAAACGGTCTAAGTATATAATGAGACAAGTGTACACATGAAACAGCAAGGGAAAACAAGGTAACAGTGAGACAATTCTGATGGCATACTAAACAGCTGTCAGATTTAATTTGATGTATTAATTCACATCTCATCAGATAAGCATAATTTTCAGTAGCAAAAAATATTTGTATTATTATCCAAACATAATCCTGTTAGAACAATAAATGAAACAAGCACACTTGGTTGATTTCTCTGACATTCAAGGAAATTTTCAGGTTGTTCCTATTTGCCTTATTGAAAATTAGGTCTCTTTGACAAATATTAAATCTTGGCAGGAAACATTATAAAAGGTAGTCATGTGAAACCTCTAGTGATTTTTCCTTCAGTGAAGCCAACACAAATGATACTTTTTTAATCTCTTGAGCACAATTTTAATGGAATTTGGAGCCAGCCCAGCTTTCCTGTTTCAGATTCAGAAGATCCCAGCAGAGGAGGAAATAATTCCTGAAATCTACAAACACTTTTTGTTACCAACAAGGGGCCTGATCCTGTAAGATGCTCAACACTCTTGACTTCTATTTAAGTCATAGTGAGTTGTGATTGCTCAATGCTTTGCAGGGTTGGGCCCAAATATTTGAGCCACAAGATTACCCTCTACTTCATCCTTGGTAGAAGGAAGTGATAGGCAGTTGTGTAAAGTCTAATTTTGCAGTATACAACTATTTGCCATGACTTACAATAGGAAGAAGAGTCTGCCAGACTTTAGTAGCTCACAAAATGTTTGAAGGATAGAGGGTACCCAAAATTAACAAAATTTCTAGCAAACAGCTTATTTTAGTCTTTTGTTTTTCTATGTCCTATTTACTGATAAATGGAATCTACATTAAAATCAGGCAAAGTTTGATCCCAGACATGCTTACACATATGGTTATCTTTACTCACATGAGTAGCCCAACTGAAGTCAACGGATCCGCTCACATGAGTAAAGTCAAGCAGAGGTGACGCTTCTGAGTTTTCAAGACTGGGGCCTGAAATTATACAATATAGTGGATGTCTTGTCTGCTATCCAGCAAAGAAATCCTAAGATCAAAGAGCGGGCTGCAAAAAGTGGATGGAGACTGTCCATGCCACCTCTGCTGAGGATAACCCTACTGGGGAAGGGGGAGTCCCCATCAGTCAATGGGCATCTCTCCACATAGCTGCAGTGCAAGGCGTAGGTAAGGTGACTGGCCAAAATGAAATGTGCTCTAGCAATCCCCAATCAGCGTATGGAGCTTTGCAGGCCATAACTAGTCAGCAGTTAAGAACAGACTTCTGAGTTGCCCAACCTTTACCAGGCCTGAGACCAGGAATGAATCTGGGTGGTTCTTTTTGAATAAAATTATTCTGTGTTTTTCAAAAACTAAAACTCCTTGGGGTATCATTAAAAGTTTCTTGTTAGTATCACGTGAGGAATCATCAGGATTTTCTCGGGTCAAGTAATGAAAAAGTTTATTTTCAAATAAACAATTCAATGTCTGACAGGGAAAATACTGGATACTTTGCTTGCAGATACTAATTGATCATATACAGAACTGCTTGAATAACACATTATTTCACCATTTTTTTCTATTTACAAAAAAATGCCCCCAAGTTCTCAGATAGGTGCAACAACTAATCCAACCAGTTGTAAGCAGGAATGAAACCTACCTTGTTAATGTGGGGGAGAAGGTAGGGTTCTAATGGGTCTATACACTGCCCTTCCTCTCAGGAGAACAGAGTTAATATGTGATTGACCTGAAAATGAGTGCATTCATCCCAGTCTAGTCCATAAAAAAAATCTGTGCATTTTACAAAAACACCACATTAACTTGGCAAAGCTGGTACAATTAATGGTCTTGCTTTAAGAGACATACAACGCTGAAACAGCCAATGAGCTGCAGGCTAGAATTAAAGTACCTTAGTATGTCTGTAGGAGGCGTCTTGCACAGACCATGCCTATGTGATCATTCATTCTGTTTATTGACACATGGAGCTTGTTTTCAGAGAGTAATAGAAATGTAGTAAACAATATCCTCTGCCAGATTTTCAACTGGTGTTTTTTGGTATAGCTCCATGGAGATCAGTGGAGCTGTGCCAATAGATACTGGCTGCAGATCTTACTCCGTTTTTTCCATTTTAGTAGTTCCGTCTGCCATCTCTTTAACTATAACTTGTATTGTAGTTGAAAAGACACACTGTCTAGTAGTAAGAGCATGGGACTTGAAGTCAGAAACGCTAGTTTCTTTTCCCAGCTGTGTCATGAACTTTGAACAGTGGCCTTGAACAAATAATTTTGTTTGTTTCCCTATGCCCCTGGGGCCCTAGTCAACAAGGTGAGTTCATGTGCCTGATCTTAAGCATGAAAGTAGCCCTATTGACTTCAGTGTGTTCAGAGTGTATTTACAGTGGAGAAATTTGTGTATCTGGTGGATTGTTAGACTAGAAGGGTGGCGATATTACCAAACTGAACACAGTACTGCATGTGTGATTATCAACACCGTTATATAAGTTTTCAGTGATCTACCATTATATAAATTTCTCCACTGTGAACACAGCAAAGCTGTACCTTAAAAAACAAAACACTGCACTCATGAATATAATGAAGCTGTGTATCAACTTTTGCTTTTTCACCCAACATTAGAACCAATTTCTTCAGATATCCGGGTATTACTGCCCATGAAAATAATGGTTTCTTCTTGCAATTTGATGCACAATTGCAGTATGTCATACTGCTGTGTTCAGGAAAAATGAGAAAGTCATGTGTTTCACTATAGCACATGACGATGCAAAACATTACATTTTGAAAGGTGCCAATTGCAAAAACTGTTTGCTTCATAGAGGGAAATTACAAGGCCAATGACCTGCAAAAATGTCTGCAGTTGGGGAAAAAATGAACAGGGGGGAGGAGAGGGAGAGGAGAATGGAATGTTAAAGAAAATAACTGAAACATGAAAAGGAAATTGTGCATGAAATTCTTTAAATAGGCTAAGTATGCAAAAACACACACAAAAATCATCATGCCTCATTAAAAAAAAAAACCTAAACAAAGACCTGTATCAACATGAACAAAAATAATGCACACAAACACATCTAAAATAAAACTGCACGATGTAGAAAGGCAGTACTAAAGAATGCCTTGAAGTAAATAAGCAAACATGGCATTTAGAGTTTAAGATTAAAATCCATGTAATCATCAACCATAAAAGGTACACATGAAAAGAATCTGGAGACAAGTAAACTTTCTTTTAATCAGAAAAACATTGCATGAACATAAACACAGAGATACTGCATGAAATAATAGCCATTTAATGTATTCAGTCAACAAAAACAAAGCAATAAAATTGACATAATTTCCCAGCAGGTGGCAGTGAAGATAGTGTACTCTTCTGCAATCCATCACAGCATCCTTCTGCAATGTTCATAAAGTCTGATAGTTTTACACATTGGAAGGATTCCCTCCCTGCCCCTAAAAGTCCTTAGTGCAAGAGCTCAGCTGATGACTGGGACACAGTAGGGGCTGACTGGGAAATACCAAGTATTACTCGTTTGTCAGCTAACACTGGTCTGTTCAGAAGGAGGAACCCCTATAAAATAGGGGAAGCAAGCCAAATAACCCAGAACTTGGGAATTCTACCGTTGCTTTCACTGCATCAAATTTTACTGTCAAAAAACTGCAGAGAATTTACAGTGTGACTGTAGTTTTCCAGTTTAATCTATCTTTCTTTTAAAGTTATGTCTGGGATTTATGCTAATAACTACCCTATTCATTTCTAAAACCATAGACAAAACATTTTTTTTTTAAAAAACAGGACAGCTGACAAAAGCCCTTTCAGACCTTTAGCTTAGGATATATTGTGTTGTCCTGCAGAGGCACGGTCTGATGGATAGGTGGTGTAGAGGCTTACCAGCCATCCTAATTTGTATGCAGCAATTCGGTCCTCATTCTGAAACTCCTGTGTCATGCCAGGGATTATGATTGTTCTGAGACTTCTGCTCCCCAGGATAGGTAAGCAGAGAAGTATTGGAAAGTGCTAGAGTGAGGCACAATTGTAAAGGAACAGCTGGAGGGACCAAACGTCAACAACAAAACAGGGCAAAGAAAATCCCTAAGGCCTCAGTGAAATATTTGAAAGACATCCTCTGTCCCTGGAACTCTGAATGGCCTCACGTTTGTATTTTTCTTTGTTCTATTACTATGTCAGTGAAAATAATGGCCAACCTTTCAATAATACGGAAGGAATGAATAGCTGACTACTATATTGATTTCTAAATCACTCTTCTATCAATATTTGTCTACTGTGTGCTTCAAAATATACTGAATACTTAAAAATCCTATTAGATTATATGATCTGTTGTAAGGGAGCCTCATTCACCTTTACTTCTTTGCATTTTAAAATCTTTATTAAAAAGAAGTCTGTCCAGACCTCCCATAAACCAAATCTTTTATACTTTGAAACCGACTTATGGATTATTCTATGTTGTACAGAATGGGGATAGGGACAAACTCTTTGTCCTCGTTTATTAGTAACGTGTTGGTTTCTGCTGTCTCTTTTGATAGCCTATTTTAATGATAGAAATGTAGAAACCTTTCTACTTGTGCCTTGAATACATCCCAATATTCACAGTAGAATTTCCTGAGCCGTAATTAAACCCAATTATCTCTCTTCTATTTCATATTCACTGAAAGTCTGTATGCTAGCAGGAGTGCGTCTCAGGATTTCTGCCTGAGAAGTCACACAAGAAACTAAAGATAACCCTATATAACAGAGAAGCAAAGGGTTTTTTTAATGCTATGTTTTTTAGAGAGACAAGGTGGGTGAGGCAATATCTTTAATTGGAACAATAAAGAGACACGCTTTAGAGTTACACAGAGTTCTTCTTCAGGTCTGGGAAAAATGCTAAGGCCAGGTCTGCACTAGGAAATTAGGTTCATATAACCGGGTTGCTCAGGGGTGTGAAAAATCCACACCTCTGAGCAATGCAGCTGCATGCACCTAACCCCCAAGGTGACAGCACTAAGTCAATGGGAGAATTCTCCCGTCAACATAGCTACCGCTCTCAGGGAGGTGTAGTACCTATTCTGATGTGAAAGTCGCTTCCATTGGCATGGGTAGCATATCCACTGAAGCACTACAGTGGTGGTGCTGCAGCATAGGCCTGCCATCAGAGTGTCACAGCGAAATACAAGTTAGAACAGATTGTTTGTTTAGCATGAATAGTTAACACATATTCTAAGACCACTCAAGGTGAAGTGGCCCATTAACACCCCTCCAGTCATAAGTCAAGAAAGGGGTGTGAGTGGTCTCTTAAGATATGTGTTAACTACTTTATGCTAAACAATCTGTTGTATTTACCTGTGAGACTTTGGCATGGTCTACACTAGAAAATTAAATTGGCTTAACTACATCACTCAGGGCAGTGAAAAATCCACCCCCCTGAGTGACATAGTTAAACCAACCTAATCCACAATGCACACAGCGCTAGGTCGATGGAAGAATTCTTCCATCGACACAGCAACCACCTCTCAGGCTATGTCTACACCGGCACTTTTGCTGGTAAAACGTTTGTCGGTCAGGGGTGTGAAGCCCCCAACCCCCACCGGCAAAAGTTCCACCAACAAAAGCGCCGGTGTGGACAGCGCTATGGGGTGGTTTAATTATGCTCTCTCCTGATGGCACAGAGTGGCTACACGGGAGACCTTACAGTGGCGCAGCTGCAGCGGTACAGATGCCGTAAGGTCTGCAGTGTAGACGTAGCCTCAGTGAGGCTGATTACCTATGCTGATGGGAGAACTCCATTTTGCTGCTGTGGCATTTCAAGTCCTCTGAGTACTGCCCCCAGACTGAACAGCTCTGCGTAGCTCGAAAGCTTCTCTCTCTCACCGACAGCAGTTGGTCTAATAAAATATATTACCTCACCCACCTTGTCTGTCTAATATCCTGGGACCAACACAGCTACAACAACATTGCAAACAACATGTTTATTAGATGTGAACATTGTAGAAAATAACCAGGTATAGTGGCAAAAAGTAATATGAATCACAGCATAAACCAGTGAAAATGGTCACCACTCACGGTGCCTCGCTGGGGAAAAACAAAAAATCCATCTCACTACACAGGCAGAGTTAGTAGAATATTGTACAACATTGCCAGAAAAGTTTGTAAAATTCAGCTTTTTGAGACCTCCTACCAAGGCCTGCTTCAAACAGAAGTTTGGTACATGTGTATGTAGCAGGATACCGTATATACACTATATTCAAAAAATTACATTAAAGAAACATTAAGGTTGCAAAGTCAAGCACCCAAAAGCTAGGAAATGCTAGAATTAAGGTTGCCTGTGCAACCTTAATTTGCTCCCTTGTGCATTAAATAATCTTCTAACAGTGCCTCAGTGGGTCATGACTGAGGATGTCAAATTCAGGATGAACTTCTGAGAAATAGGGCACATACATCTCAATATACATCTCAAGACTGGTGGCTAATCTTTCATGAGATATACCAAACCAGCAACAAAAATAAACTTCTGTTTCACCACACTGGCTAACAAGAAGTGATAAAAGCAGTTTCCTTGGGCATTCCAGTTCTTATGTCACCACCAAAAACACTGGATTTAGAGATGAGTGGTTCTCTATAACCAGTCTCATCAAATAATAGGTTCTTCTGATCCCAAAGTACCAGCCACACACCCAGGTCAATATATAACTCAGATCTTACCCAAAAATCATGCTGATGCCAATCCTTTAGTATCTAAAATCTAAAGGTTTATTTATAAAAAGAAAGAAAGAAAAGTGAGAATTAAAATAGGTTAAAGGAATCAAATACATGCAGTAATTGCAAAGTTCTTGGTTTAGGCTTGTAGCAGTGATGGAATAAACTGCTGGCTTCAGTCAAGTCTTTGGTTGCTTCCAAATCATTGGAAGGTCCACAATTCCTTGGTTAGAATGTACCCATTAGTATAAGCTCATAGTCCAGAGGCTTGGGCAAGAAAGAGGCTGGAGCAGGATAGAGGCAATATGGAGGAGGATGTTGGGCCTTTTAAAGCTTTTGCCATGTGGAAGGAATCCCATTGTTCTTACTGTGGAAAATTACAGCAACAAGATGGAGTTTGGAGTCACATGGCCAAGTCACATGTTCATGCATTTCTCCTAGTCACAGCAGGAAATTCCATTAAGTGTAGATGGGCATCTCCCATGGTCCATTGTCAGTTAAATGTTCTTTTGATGGGCCACCCAATTTGAATAATCCCTCCAAGATGTGCTGACTAACTATTTCATGGGCGTTCCCCCAGGAGCAAACATTTGAAATCCAAGTAGAGAGCCAATATTCATAACTTCAAATACAAAAATGATACTTGCATACAGATAGCATAATCATAACCAGCAAATCATAACCTTTTCATGGATATTTTACATGCCACATTTTGTATAACATTTGTGGCAAATATATCATAGTGGTTGCAACAATGATCTATGCAGTCATATTTTAATTAAATAATGTCACATCACATCTCATAAGATTTTTTTTCCATGAGACGCCTCCCACATTAGCACTGTCCATCCTGTGCAGTGAATGAGGCAGGGGTTGGGATCTTCTGGTCCAAAGCACAGCCCTTTACCATTTAGCTAACAGAACAACTGGTAGCTTCTAAAAAGGCAACAAAAATTATTGGAGCATGGAACAGCTTTCAAATGAGGAGAGATTAATAAGATTGGGACTTTATTGGTTGGAAAAGAGGCAACTAAAGGGGAATATGTTAGAGGTCTATAAAATCATGACTGGTGTGGAGAAAGTAAATAAGGAAGTGTTATTTACTTCTTCTCATAACACTAGCGGATCACCAAATGTAATTAATAGGCAGCAGATTTCAAATAAACAATAGGAAGAACAATGCACGGTCAACTTGTGGAACTCTTTGCCAGAGGATGTTGTGAAGGCCAACACTATAACAGGGTTCAAAAAAGAACTAGATACATTCATGGAGAATAGGTCCATCAATGGCCAGGCCCTCCGATGGGGGTGAGGCAAAGGGGGCAATTGCCCAGGGGCCCAGGTGATCTAAAAATTCCCAGGGGCCCCCAGCCACCACCGCCGGCAGCGCAGCAGAACTAAGGCAGGCTTCCTGCCTGCCCTCACTCCACGCCGCTCACAGAAGTGACCAGAACAGCGCTACGGCCCTGGGGGAGGTGAGGGGGTCTACACGCGCTGCCCCTGCCCCCAGCGCCAACTCTGCAGCTCCCGTTGGCCAGGAACTGCTGCCAATGGGAGCTGTGGGACAGTGCCTGTGGTCAGCAGCGTGCAGAGACCCCCCTGGGCTCCTCACCTAGGAGCCGCCTCCAGAGTGGTGTGCCGGTTGCTTTCAGGAACTGCCCAGAGTAAGTGCTGACCGTCTGACCCCCTCCTGCACCCGAACCTACTGCCCCAGCCCAGAGCCCACACCCAAACTCCCTCCCAGAACCTGACCCCACACCCCTTCACACACCCAAACTCCCTCCCAGAGCCTGCATGCCGCATCCCCTCCCACACCCGAAGTCCCTCCCAGAGCCCGCACCCCTCACCTCCTCCCGCACCCAAACTTCCTCCCAGAGCCTGCACCCTCACCCCATCCCACAACCCCTGCCTGGTGAAAGTGAGTGAGGGTGGGGGAGAGTGAGCGGCAGAGGGATCGGGGATGGAGTGAGCAGAGGCGGGGCCTTGGAGAAGGGGTTGGATGGGGCATGGCCTCAGGAAAGGGGCAGGGCAAGGGGTGGGGCAAGGTTCTTTGGGTTTGTACAATTAGACAGTTGGCATACCTACCAGGCAGACATGTAGAAGCCCTGGCCATGCCGGAAGGGCACGCTGAGCAATGCAGCCGGCAGCTCGCTGGGCATCAACCAGCACAGGCGCAGCACCGTCCAAATGTCAGGCAAACCACATCCGTGTGTGCGCGGCTTGTGTGTGCGTGGGGGCCCATTGACTGTTCTGCCCTGGGGCCCGGAATTGCTGTCGGCAGGCTTGTCAATGGCTATTAGCCAGGATGAGCGGGGATGGTGTCTTTAGCCTCTGTTTGCCAGAAGCTGGGAATGGGCGACAGGGGATGGATAACTTGATGATTACTTGTTCTGTTCTTTCCCTCTGAAGCACCTACCATTGGCCACTGTTGAAAGACAGAATACTGGGCTAGATGGACCTTTGGTCTGACCCAGTATGGCCATTCTTATGTTCTACGTGGACCTGCCACTAAATGGGGATAGGGACACACACTTTGTCAGTGGGTTTCCCAGCTTTGATTGCAAAGGAACATTCAGCTCAGGAAAACGGCTTGGTTCCAGAGAGCAGTGTTCTCTAGTGTTTACTGATCCTCTGCACCTGTCTCCTGCAGCCTCTCCCTATCCCCTTCTGCTCCACTCCCCGACTTCCAGGCTCCGAGCCGCAGTACTCACCTTCCCCCTGCTGATTTCTCTTTCAGATACTGCCCATTTCCCCTTCCCTGTCTCATACCCCTGTCTCCCTCCTTCTATCCTTCTCTGTTCCAACCCATTCTCTCTCTTCCCCAACTCCTCCCCTTGTCCCCAACCCTGTCCCCCTCTCCCTGGCTCCTGACCCCTTCGCCCTTTCTCAGCTCCTGCCCCCATCCTTCGCCCCTAATTCTATTCTCATCTGGCCTTATCCTTCCCCTGTCTCCCCACTCCTGGTTCATGCTCCAAACCGCCTTCACTCCCAGGCTCCTGTACCCAATTCCCCCAATCTCTTGCATCTGCCCCTAAATTCTGCATCTCTTCTCCCCACACTGTTACTCATCCTGTGCATTCAGCTTAAGCTGTTCTTCCTTATTGCCTGGAAGCCAGCAGTGGGAGCATTGAGAGTCTCCCTGCTTTCAGTTTCAGTGCTTAGTGCCACAGCTACCCCTAGATACCAGGAGTAGCAATTGCTGGGAAAATCCTGCTCACTCCCTGCAACCCTGAGCTGAAGCACGTTCAGTCCCTTGGTAGGGATGGTGTATGTACAGTCTTGTCAGCATATAGAAGCTGTGAGGAGCTGGTGCATACTCAGTGAAGCTGGAATCTTCATAGTATTGAGCTGCTGGACTCTACCAAGTCTCTGCTGAGCATGTGTGAAGTGTGATTTTTTTTGAAAGGCCTATAACTTTGGTCAAATTTGGGCAGATTTTCACAGGGATCACAAGAAGCACATCCCTGACAGCGGGGTGACGTCCCTACCACACTTCAAGTCCCTGCTCAAAAGCAGGAAGGAGCTAGTACTGCAATGAAATGGCTGTAAGATTTAAAAAAACAAAAAACAAAACAGGGGCAAAACAATGTATTTTCCCCAATCTCATTCTTTGAAACAGGTGAACCATTTCCAATGAAACTTTCATAAAACTTCAGCCTCAGGTGAACACCCAGCACAGAAAATTTCAGCCCAAATAGCTAACGATTGGCAAAGTCATAAACAACTGAAAATAAAGTGTCTTATGGAAAGTGTCAGGAAACCTTAGTTTCAGAGCTATCTGCACTGCCCATAATGCCCCAGACTAAATTTCCGGGTTTCTGCAAATTGCAAATAAAAATTGTACATAGTGAGTGTACTGATCCTAATCTCTATGTTCATCCTCCCTCCAGGCTCTCCCTCCCATTTCCCAGATAAATATTTTAACTGTAATCTTCAACTCTTCTCTCACCTCCCCACATATCCAATCTCTTACATCCTAATCATTCTTCCTCTTTTAAACCTTCGCCTTTCCCCACTGCTAAAACTTCTGTTCATACCTTGGTCATCTCTCACCTTGGTCATTCTCTTTCTGTTTATTTACAACTCCCAAGTGTGTCCAAAATGACATTGTTAAAATAATCTTTCTCTCCTACTCCTCAGATGCATTACTCTCTGATTGAATCCTTCATTTCCTTCCCATATTTTACTGCTTGAGATGCAAGTTCTTCATTGTGTTTTATGAGGCCTTAATCAGTCTTAGCCCCCACCTACATAGCTGTCCTAAAATTATGATTTCACATAATAACACCCTACTGTTGCCACACAGAAGGTGTGAAATTGAAATGTGAGATCTCTAATTCTACACTTTGCTTAATGTATTATTAAGAGGAGAGGCAGCACTGATTATATAGGAGGTCCCAATCGAGTGTTTCTTGTGGTGGTCCCAAGTGTGGATCACCAGTCCTTGTCTCATATTCACAAATTCCTTCTCTGCTGAGTTCCAGGATTAATATTATTCTTTCCTCTTAGGTTGCACTGCTAAGAATATGCCTAGTATAGGCTCTTGAATGCTCTATTTCAGACAAGAATCCAGGATATCATAGAATCATAGAAATTCAAGACTGGAAGGGAGTTTGAGAGGTTATCAAGTCCATCCACCCTGCCCTGAGGCAGGCTCAAGTATACCTAGATCATCCTTGACAGGTATTTGTCTAACCTGTTCTTAAAAGCCTCAAATGATGGGAATTTCACAACTTTCCTTGGAAGCCTATTCCACAGTTTAACTATCCCTATAGTTAGAAAGTTCTTCCTAATATATAAACTAAATCTCCCCTTCTGCAGATTAAGTCCATTACTTATTGCCCTGTCTTCAGTTGATCACTGTCCTCTTTAAATTAGCCTCAAATGATGGGAATTTCACAACTTTCCTTGGAAGCCTATTCCACAATTTAACTATCCCTATAGTTAGAAAGTTCTTCCTAATATATAAGCTAAATCTCCCCTTCTGCAGATTAAGTCCATTACTTATTGCCCTGTCTTCAGTTGATCACTGTCCTTAACCTATTTGTAGAGTATCAGGGCCACCCGCATTCTTTTCCGCCATCAAGACTAAACATGCCCAGTTTATTGTAACTTTTCCGCATAGGTCAGGTTTTCTAAACCTTTTATAATTTTTGTTGCTTTCCTCTGGACTCTCTCCAATTTGCCCACATCTTTCTTAAAGTGCAGCTCCCAGAATTGGACACAGTACTCCAGCTGAGGCCTCACCAGAGTCAAAAAGAGCAGGAGAATTACCTCCTGTGTCTTACATATGATGCCTCATGTTAATACATCCAAAAGTGATATTACATTTTTTCACAACTGCATCATAGTGTTAACTCATATTCAGTTTGTGATCCACTATAACTCCCAGATCTGTTTCAGCAGTACTACCACCTAGCTATTTATCCCCCATTTTAAAAATGTGCATTAATTTTTTTCTTTCTAAGTGTAGTACTTTGCACAAGTCTAATTACATCTTGTTGGTTTCAGACTAATTCTCCAATTTGTCAAGGTTGTTTTAAATTCTAATCCTCCAAAGTGCTACCAGCCACTCCCACTCCACTATCCAAATCATTAATGAAAATATTGACTTGTATTAGACCCAGGACTGGCCCCTGTGGGACTCACTGGGTATGTTCTACAGTCTGACAGCTAGCCATCCTTTGAGTTCATCTTTCAATCAGTTTTGCACCACCTTATAGCAATTTGATCTAGACCAGAGGTTCCCCAACTTTTTTTGGTGTGCCTCCCCCCCGGCAGAGATTCATGCCCTATACATGCTCCCTTCCAAGCCCCCAGACCAGGTGAACCTGATAAGACCTTAGCAGGGAGTGGGGAGCAAACTAGGGAGCCAGCCGCTACAGCCCGGGGAGGAGCTGAAGAGCAAGTTTGCCCCGCACTCACCCTGGAGTAGCAGCTGCAGCTCTTGTGTCCCACTGGGCTGGGCCCAGCTCCCTGGGCTTGAGATCTGGCTTACAGGGTCACGGCGCCCCCAGATTTGACCAGGCTGCCTCTCCACCATAATGAGGAGCGTTGCAACCCTGCACACCTGTTTTGTGTGTTTGTTAACCTGCATCAGTCAGCTCCTCATACCCCTGACAATCTTGTCACATTCCCCGCTACATGCCCTATAATTTGAAAACCTGTGATCTAGACCACATTTCCCTAGTTTGCTTCGGAGAATGTCATATTAGACTCGGTCAAAAGCCTTAGTAAAATCGAGATATATCTCATCTACTGCTTCCCCATCCATAAGGCCAAAGAAGGAAATTAGGTTGGTTTGGCATGATTTATTCTTAACCAATTCATGGGGGCTATTCTCTATGAACCTGTTATCCATAGGTGCTTACAAACTGAGTGTTTAATAATCTGTCCCGATATCTTTCCAGGCATAGAAGGTAGGCTGACTGGTCTATAATTCTCAAGGTCCTCTTTGTTCCCCTATTTAAAGATTTGGTGCTATGTTTGCCCTTCTCCAGTCCTCTGGGACCTCACATGTCCTCCATGAGTTCTCAAAGATAATTGCTAACTTCTTCTGAGATTGCTTCAGCTAGTGCCTTAAGTATCCTAAGGTGAATTTCATCAGGCTCTGCCAACTTTAATACATCTAACTTGTCTAAATATTCTTTTCCTATTCTGGCTTACAGTCCTTCCCCCCCTTGTTGTTAATAGCAACTGTGTTAAGTATCTGCTCAACATGTACCTTTTTTAGTGAAGACTGAAGCAAACCAGGCATTAAACATCTAAATCTTCTTGATGTCAGTTATTAGCTCTCTTTCCCTGCTGAGTAGAGGACCTATGCTTTCCTTCATCTTTCGCTTGCTCCTAATGTATTTCTAGAAACTCTCCTTATTCTCTTTTATGTCATTTACTGAACGGAACCCATTTGTGCCTTAACCTTTCTGATTTTGCCTCTACACATACTATTCTTTTGTACACATCCCTAGCAATTTGTCCATGTTTCTGCTTTTTATAGGATTCCTTTTTGATTTTCAGGTCACTAAAGAGCTCCTGATGGAGCTATACTAGCCTCTTCTTCCTATCTTTCCTTCACATTGGTATTGTTTTCTGGTGCACGTTTAATAGTGTCTCCTTGAGAAACTTCCAGTTCTCCTGGACTCCTTTTTCCCTTTATTAATTGCCACATCACAATCTTCTTCAAATTAATGCAATAAGTGTAAATGTGGATTAAAGTGACTGAGGCATCAAAGTGCAATTGGACTTTGTTGTTTCTTCAGGATCAGTCTAGGTCCATTTCATATCAGTGAAATGATATGACAGTGAATGACAGTGAATGATCCCCTTATCAATTCTCTTAAATATATAGAGCCAGATACTCTATTAAATTTAAGGCTCAGTTTTCAAAAAGGGGCTACAATCTGTCTGCAAATGTCCATCAGAGGAACTCTGCAGGGCGCAAGCATGCTGGATGTGGGTCTGCACTTCTGCTTCCCCTACCTCTGAGCAGGGACGAATTTCCAATTAGGCACAGTAGGCATGTGCCTGAGAGTGCCGACATTCTAGGGGCTCCTAAACGTTAAAAGTGGGTTAAAAGTTTCGTTTTTTTACTGAAAACATGAAGGTGAGCTGTAGGCACAGCGGGGCGCTGAAGATGCTGTGCCTACGGGCGTGTAAGGTGCAAATCCGGCCCTGCCCTTGAGTTTGGGGTTATGGCAGATCTCTACTACTGGCCCACAACATTTTGGCACCTGAGGCAGGAAGCTCAAATGAGGCCCCCATACCCCCTTGCTTGGGCCAAAATTTTGAAAGGTCTCAATTCTGCCTTCTTCCTGTTCTACTCCTCTCATCGTACTGCTCTGCTATCTAGCCCAATAAAGGAGAACTAACAACTTAAAATGTCTTGTTCAAAAATTTTAAGTAACACTTAACTTTCAAACTCCTGAACAGCAAATGTAACTTTTCTTGTCTGCATAGTAAACACTGGCATTTTTATCTGTTTGAATAATCAAAGTGGTGCTTTCCGTGCCATCTTGGTTGCAAAGATTTGAACTGCTTCCTGAAGGTCCATAGTCTGGGCCAGCTCATGCTCTACTGAGATGGCTGCAAGGCTGACCAGCCTCTCCTGTGTCATTGTGGAGCGTAGATGTGTTTTTATTAACTTCAGCTTGGAGAAGCTGCGTTCTCCACTGGCAACTGTTACAGGAAGAGTTAGAAGTATGAGCAGAGCAACAAAAGCATTTGGAAAGCGGGTGGTCATCTTATTTGTGCACATATATTCCAGAATAGCCATTGGAGTTGATCCTGCAGAAATGTATCTTGAAAGGGCTTTCAGTTCATCACCTAAATCACTCACATCAATATCGCGCATGTCATCATGTGTCAACACTGTCTCTATTGCCCTGTATTGCTGGTGTAGGTCTTCTTCAGATATAGTGAGGAGTTTTGGAATATCATACAACATCCCAAATATACTGCTGTGTTCCTTGAGCTGCATGAAACATCCTTCAACTGACTGTATTGCACAATCTAGCACCTAGTTAAAGAATTCAACTCTGAATTGTTGTTTGAGGTCTTTTATGGGATTATCCCATGCCTCATAATAAAAATGTCGTCTTCTTTGGTGACTCTTGTATTCTTGAATGGATGGGAAAATAGCTTCAGTATGAAGTTCCTCTGCTAATTTCTGTGCACTCTTCAGAACGTTTTGAAATCCCTCATCTGACTGGTAAGACTGTAGGTATGACTTTGCTTTGTCCACTTGTACCATTGCTCCAAATATATGAAGGTCAACACCTCAGAGTCTCTTGCTTACAACAAGAAAAGGAGTACTTGTGGCACCTTAGAGACTAACCAATTTATTTGAGCATAAACTTTCGTTTCAAACAGTATGTCATACCACAACACTAAGCCACACAGAAATTTGAAGTTATGTATGTTTCTGGTGATTCCATTTCCCTCTGCCACTGTTCTCTCACAAACAGTTCCTGTCATAGCATTATCCTCATTAATGGCAACTATGGCAACATCTATCTTCCCAATTTGGTGTTTGATAGGCTTTATCACCTCCATTCGACTTTCCCATCATGTGGCACTCAGTGGTTTCAGTGTCAGAGAGGATGTTCCCAGATGTTGCTTCAAAATTTGCCATCGATGAGTTGATGCAGAGAAAAATACATAAGATGCTTTGAATTACATAAAAAAATTCAATCAGGGAGTAACCAGCTCCCTGAAGCCTCCCTCACTCCCTTGCATCAAGCAGAACTCTAGCACAGACTAACTTGCCCATATTCTGGAAATCCTCAAAGCAACATATGTATTTGGACACAGTCTGAGTTTTAGAGTATCAATCTTTCTGTACAGTGGAAGCAGCGTCTGTTTCTACTTGAATCTTATAAAAGAATGAAAGCCATTTTTAAAGTTTCATTATAATCCTTGCCTACAACTATTGCACTTTAGTTCCAGTGGGACAGTAAACCTTGTGGAGAAAATTGATGAATACAGCTTCAGAATTAGCCAGTCAATTTTAAAACCACAGGAGCCTGAACTTTTAAGGATCTTTTGGAAAGGGGCTCTATGAAAGTCCAGCTCTGATAAATTAATTGAAATATCATCATAAAGCCAGAGGTTAGGAAGTGTCCCATTAACATTCATGCTATTATTAAGAGTCTTCTCCTAATCTACGGTTACACTTCTCAAAGATGGTGAAGCCAAACTTAATAATTATACTGCAACATTAATAGCCACTAAACTTTCTGTGCAGTCATAATAAAAGGAAACCTATTTTGTACTGTTATAAATTATACAAAACTTTACAGAGTACAATAAAGTCATTGCTACTTAATTATTAAAGATTCTGGCTTTAATGAAATTAATTTTTGATTTTACACAAGGGTTGCTAGGATTTGATGGGTTTTTTAAAACTGAAGATGCTATTGTTCTTTTGTGCAGTGCTACTCTCAGATAGCCTTGCTACACTCTGATTGACTTCGCTGGCAGCACAAACAGTCCCTTCAGTTGTAAACTCATTGAAACAAGGACCTTGGTATTTCATACTGTGCAAGCAGAGAGCTGGCACTTAACTAAATAATTACTACCAAAAAAATTCTTAATTTCCAAGAAGTGTTAGGGTCTTGTTGAAGATGTCTCCAGAAAGTACATTTTATCACTATTAACAAACACTACTGCAATCACACTGAGAATATGTTTGCTTACAGTGAATTTTGCCAAATCTAACTCATTTACTAGCAATTAGGACATTAACAATTCTGAAATTTGTCAGCTTTACTGCACATTTTGCCAAAATATAAGAGCAGCTCAGAAGATCTATTGTATTGCTTTTAGAGCAATAATCAGGTTACATTCTAAGCCTCTTTGACATCCTTGTTTCTGAACCATAGATAACCCTGTAATATTTTCAGTATTTTTCTTTTGTATATTAATAACACTGAAATCAACCAGTTGATAACTAAATGTAGACAGAATTTCTAAACACTATAATTTGAATATAACACCTGTGTATTCTATTTTGTACTTTTGCTTTGTCAACAGAATCATGTGTAACATAAGATTAATGGTTCTGATAATTGCCTGAGCCACCGTGAAATTTGTTCTGGGTAGTAGAATGTATATGAAAGGATGTTGTGAAGTGTAAGGTACATTTGGAAAATGCTAGTGACAATGTGGCAAAGTGGATTCCTTGTAGGTTTTTTTTTTTTAAAAATCTAGTACATACTTTAAAAAGTCCGTTCCTATCTTCTTCAAGGGCCTGATGCTCCAACCCTAACGCCAATGGGAGTTTTACTATTGATTTCAGTGGAAGTAGGATCAGGCCCCAAGTGAATACTGGCTGAGTTCTTGTGCGTGTCGTACCATGTATTCAAAACCCATGTGGCCAAATCTTTCTTCTATCTTTTTTAGATTTGTTTGCTTATTAATGCCAAAAGATATTCCCCCCCCCGAAAAATATTGTTAAATGACCAATAATGAATAAATCATTAATACAGTAGGGCTCCATGATCTAGTTGTATTTCTCTCAGGAAGAAGCACTATCTATAAAGTTATCATAAAGCATGTGGGAGACATGATTCTTGTTGTTTCAGTGGGGACTCTGAAGCATACTGTTAATACCTCTTCTCCAGTGGATATGACCGACAGTTACAATCTATTACATTCCTGCTGTGTTGCTTTGTATTTAATCACAATCATTATTGGCATTTCTCCATTGAAACAGTACTTCATTTATTTACTTAAATGTTCGTACAAAATTGAATACATAAAACTGTGGCAACATCTTTGATGAGCAACATATGCAATGCATGTCTGTATCTGTTCAACAGATGCCTCGTTATTGTTTGATGGATGTCTGTGCCAGAAAAGAACTAGAAGCACATTCTATTTTGTTTAGGAAATATTTGACCCTTAAAAGGTTTCTGGTTTTTGATCCATTTAAAAAATAGCAATTTTAGAGTAAACCAATCATTATTTGTCACTGTTAGAATGACAGTTAAAAGGAAGCACAACAGGCCAGATCCGTAGTTGGTGTAAATCAGCATAATGCTACTGAAGTCAATCACTTCAACAAAGTTGTGCTGATCTACACCAACTAAGTACCTGTGCCAATCTGGAAGACTGGTTATTTGTTTCTGCCAGAGAATGGTGAGAATCAAAGCCAGGCTCATCATTATGCAGTGTTGCTAAATTCCTCAGTCTGATTCCCAAGAACTGTGCCACATATCAGCAAAGTGGAAATAAGCCACATAAGTTTCATTCAGTTTCTTACATATATGGCACAGGGATGCTGAAAAAATGTGTATAGTGGGGGTGCTAAGAGCCATTGAACCAAACTGTAAACCCTGTATATGATGGAAACCACTTCAAGCTTGGGGATGCAGCAGACAGGAAGAGAGGCACAGGGATACACCCTCAACTTGCATATGCACACAACCAGAATCCTGATGACTGAGCTTTCTGAGCCCAAGCTCATAGGGATTAATTGCATGATCAGCAGCACTAGATACCCCAAAAAGTGCATGTCTGGCTAGAACAATGGCCCTGTCTCTCTATTCTGCACCGGCTAGTGATGCAAGCTGGACACTAGAGACAAAGCACATTGCATCGCCAATAATGAAGAGCAGGAGTCATTTGTGTATATGCAGAATGCTTGTGGGAATTGCTGTTGATGCAATATCTCTCTGCTCGTGCAGCAATACCCTTCTTCACCAACGTGGCTGTGACAGGTAAAGCCATAACAGAGGCCCTGTTTCTGTCTTAGCTTTGAAAGATAGCTCGGGATATAAATTTAAAGGAAGGAAGAAATTTGGCCAAGGGACTGGGAGATAGAATTAATCCTACTGGATTCTGTTCTTACCTTTGCCACTGATCACAGTGTGACATTGAACAAGTCAGTTAATTTCTTTGTACCTTGAGTTATGCATATGTAATATGAGAACAATAATACCTACATCAGAGAGAAGATTTGTCAAGCTGTCCTGCAGTGGCTCAAGAGTGTGTGTACTGATCTCAGGGGAGACTATTAAGCACCAGGGCATAAACCCCAAACTGGCTAGATTTCCCCAACCAAATATCAAGTGTAAACCCATCAGGCATTATAACAGCCTTAAAATGGAGGCACAGACAGTCCCTTTGGGTACTCTGATTTGTTTTGCAAGACAGGTAAACCTACCTTTGTGACAGATGATCCCTTACACTAAGAATCACAGCAATATTTGGGTTACTCCAAGTCCCAAAGGACCAGTCTTTGACCCCAGGTCAATTGCACCTTAGCTCTCACACCAAAGGCAATGTTTGTAGCCAATCGTATAATAAAGTTTCAAAAGGTAATAGAAGCCTCTATAATAAGCAAGGTCTATATGTCCTTTAGGGCTAACCCAAGCTAAGTATGTGGGGATCCCTTGCTTATGCTAAGAAAGCCTTGCCCCCTGAGGTCCAAGAAGCAGAGAGATACAGTTCATTCTTGTTAGGGGGGTTTATTCACTTGCAGGACCCCTCTTCTTGGGGGAAGAGCAGACCAACAGCCATTTTTTCTCTTTAATGTTCCACAATAATCAGTCTTGCATCGATGTGCCTGCCTTGTTGGACGACATTACGCCTTCTATTGGAGCCCCCCTCACACCAGGCTTGTGTCTGGTGACTCACACAGTTACAAAAGCTTACCACACAAATGTTTATATATATATATATATATATATATATATATATCTTACAGTATAGGAAACAGATATTATAAGTGAGATTGATGCATGCAGTAACTCACAAACATTCAATAAAGTATAAATACTAACACATCCTTATAAGGTCTCTGTTCCAAGGAGCTTGCAAACTTAATGCAGAGAAGGTACCAGATAAGAGTTGTTTATTTAATTAGCTTGATCAAATTATGTGTATCTAAAGCATCCTAAATAACTGTCATGAGAAATTGCTGTGGTCATTTGTAGTCATAGAACTGTTCATTGCCAACAACATGCTGAAAGGAAATGAGGTATCAAAGGAACAGAAGGGTACATTCAGGAAATTCTTGTCTCATTAGTCTCTATCCTCAATACTTAAGTCTCCTTGCTGCACTGCCTTACACACCTGCATCTCCCAGCTGTGCACATGGAAGAAAGCAACATCCGTAGGACCACTACTGCCCCTTCCACAGGGGTGAGCCAGGAACAGGCGGAGCTGTGAATTCCCTCTCTTCCCAGTTCCTTGGCCAGCAGATGTAAAAGAGGAAGTAGTGTATGCCAAGTATGGCGCTGTGAAGGTCTGAGTCACAGTCTGATCCCTTGTCAGCTCCTGAGTCAGCATAGCCACATGCTGACCCCATCTATTGCTTGTGATGATGCTACATTAAGCCTTTACTAAGTTATAATGGAACATACGTATAGAGAGTGAACTCAGATAGAATGAAAAAGCCATTTGTATGGTTAAACCCTGAAGTCTACTCAGGTTTTACTCAGCCCTTATATGTGCAAAACATGCATTAATTTCAATGGAATTTTTGCCTGAGGAAAATCTCAGGACTTGGCCCATAGCAGAGTAGAACTGTCCTAAATTGTTTCAGTGTCCAAATTGTAGTTCTGGTTAAAGTGAACCTTCATTTATAGAGAAATTCTTCTGTGACATTCTACATGGTTTGAGTAAAGGGAACTGACTGTAACATTTAGACAACAGAATGATTAGCAGTAGTCAGCAGAGTAAGAGTTCATAAAGAACAGATTATGCCATAGTAGCTTTCTTTTACACAAATGCTAGTTTGCTTATTTATAAATGCAGGGAGTATTCCTTCCCTATCATCACCTCGGAAGCGATAGATATTTTTTACTAAAATAGCTGAAATGAAAATGCTACCTTCCAATTTTTAGGAAAACAGCGAATTCAAAAGTGGTGCTACCAGCCTCCCATGAAAACAGACAAGCTATTTTAGAACCTGCTTCTTATGATTTTAAAAAAACAAACACTCAATTATTGCTTGTTTTGTGTCTTGCTTTAATAGGACCCTTTAATGACAAAATGTTATTATTCGGTTATATGGCTTATTTAAAATTAAGTTCTGTAAATGCTCTGGCAACCATTATAAGTAAATACCTTCAAATTTTGTGTGGATTCTGCAATATCTACATATTACTCTGAAACAGCATATGTTATACAAACTGTATACTGTTACAGTCAGTGTCATCAGCTAGAAAGTATTTGATCCCAGCTCAGTGGTTTGTTAGAGACTGTGTGATCCTAAGGGTTTTTGCAGATTTGCAAGATTTGAAATAATGCATTTTACAGAGTGTTTTGTGGAGCCTGCTGAGCAGTTTCAAACAGATTGTCTTCAGCTGATTAGCGAGATGAATTTATGCAATGTATGGAATCATTTAGTTACCAATTTCTGCACAGGGTTATAGATAGGCAGCTCCCAGTGACTGTAATAGGAGATACTGATGTGGGTCTGAGGGTAGAATTTAATTCAAAGAAACTTTTAATCCACTATTCCATTTAGTCTGATGAATTACATAGTAGTTTAGTGATTTGATTGGGAGTCAAGAAATCTGGTTTCTATTCTTGCCTGCAACTCACTTTCTGTGAGACTTTTGGTTAGTCTCTTAGGCTAAAATTTCAATTTAGGTGAATAAGGTGCAGGGCAGACCAAAATGTTGTGTTCTAATTGCCCCTGTGGATGCTGCTGGTGCAAATTAAATAGCATTTAGCTTGTGTCAACATAGTCCTCTTCCAACAGGACAACTTTAATGCTAAGTAGGTACATTTTTAGCTCGTGCCTGAAGCATCCACATGGGAGAGTGCAACGTTTTGGTGTGCTCTGCAATTCACATCCCCGTAGCCCACACTGTATCACAGTATAGACAAACACTAAAGTTGGGCAGCTAAATTCATGATTAGGCACCCAAAATAAGTGACCTGATGTTCAGAGAGGCTGAGCACCTGTAGCTGCCATTTGAGGTAAAGAATTTTCCCTGAATAAGGAGTACAGACTGATCGCCATACTGCTTAGCTGCACAAGGGAATGTGGAGCACACTCAAACACAGCTAGTCTTGTACATTTCTATCCCTTCACCCACTTCTAGACTATACAGAGCAAAGGACAGCTCTTCCTCACATAACCGAGCAGCGTCAACTCAAAATGATCACTTACCAGGGCTGTCCTCTCCTGCATCATGTGAGCCAGAGATAGACTGCTGGGACTGGCTAGACTCCTCCAGAGTGGAAAAGAGGTCCTTACTCACCACACCACAACCCTGCCATGAGCTCCTCATCATCTTCCAACTTCACCTCTGTGTCCACTATCTCGTCCTAGGGATCGAGTCCACTGTCCGCCACCTCCAGTCGAAGTGTCCCCCAAAGCATCCACAGGGCTCTTGGAGGTGGAGGTGGGGTCGCCGCCAAGGATAATGTCCAGCTCCTTATAGAAGCAACAGGTCTTCGGCACAGCACCAGAGCGACAGTTTGCCTCCCTTTCCTTCTGGTATGCCTGCCTCAGCTCCTTTATCTTTGCATGGCATTGATGCATGTCCCATTCGTAGCCCTTATCCAGCAAGCCATGAGAAATCTGACCATAGGTATCGAAGTTCCTATGGCTAGAACAGAGCTGGGACTGCACAGCCTTCTCTCCCCACAGAGCCAGCAGATGCAACAATTCAGGTGTACTCCAAGAGCATTTGCTGCGTGGAGCCACCATGGTCACCTGGGAAGACATGATGTGAGCCGTCCACGCCAAGCAAACAGGAAGTGGAATTTCAAAAATTCGTAGGCCTTTAAAGTGGGAGGGATGGATGCCTGTGTACCTCGGTGCAGGGCAGCGGAGTTCAAACTGCTATCCAGAGCAGTCAGGATGGGCATTGTGGGACATCTCCTGGAGGCCATTTACAGTGATATAACCAAGCCTGGTGTCTACACTGACACTTTGTTGATATTACTTTGCTGCAAGAAGCTCTACGTCTCTCACAGTTCCAAGCCTCTTTCACTTAATCCAAAAGCTCTCTTTTAGCTTTCTCTCAGGGTCATACTACCAGGGCTTCTGTGGCTGTGGCTGGTGCCTATTTGCTACCTTCTTTGTCCTCTTCTGTGGTGTTTCTCTGGCTTATGTCTTTATCACTCCCACCCCACCTATTAAAACAAGTCCCAGGAAAACCTAGTTTCACATAGTTAAAATTCCTGATCTGCCTCACGTGTGCCTTTGTTTTGGGCACTGACGTGCCTGCGTTTTGAGTGGAGGCTGCTATTGTTTCAATTACCTGATTCCATCAAGGAGTTTTAATGGCTTACAACCATTTTAGATGAAGAATGGTGGTTACATTTCTCTCCCACCTCATTTCAGTGCGGTTCAACCCAGTGTATAACAACATCGTAGTATACAAATAAGTATTCTAGAAAATTAGGCCCTAATGGAGTTAGGCACTTAGTGAGAATGTCAAAGGCACCTATCTGCATCTTTAGGTGCCTGAATACCTTTTGAAAATATGATCCTATGTGTTTCAAGTTGAACACCCAAAATCAGTTGACATTTTTGACTATTTTGGCCTTAATCTCTGCTTCACTATCCTCATTTCACACATCCCTTCACTTCACAGGGGTGCTGTGAATATATAATAATTAATGTTTGTGAAGCACTCATATATTATGGTGGGAGCGCCATGGAAACACCCTGGAGGAAATGAATCATTTGTATTCAGGTCAGGGTTTGGATGATGTGTTAAATAAGGCTGTGGCAAACACTGAATGAGGAGAATAAAAAGAAATATTGAACAATTATCCATTCACTGAATTAGATAAGGTTCCTGTGGAAAAAATGTATGATCATGTAATTAAAGTCTGTCATAATGCATCTTTTAAAGGAGATGAAATTAAAGTTGCACAGACTAAGTTCCTGACTATGTACCTAATTTTAGCTCCTATAAACTCCTCCCACTTAGCTACAAACCACCTTTTTTTTCCTCTGTGAGGCAATGTTGTGGATAAAAACAACAAGGAGTCCGGTGGCACCTTAAAGACTAACAGATTTATTGGGCATAAGCTTTCATGCGTAAAAAAACCCACTTCTTCAGATGGATGGAGTCAAAATTACAGATACAGGCATAACTATACTGGTATATGAAGAGAAGGGAGTTACCTTACAAGTGGAGAACCAGTATTGACAAGGCCAATTCCATCAGGATGGATGTGGTCCACTCCCAATAACTGATGAAGAGGTATCAATACCAAGAGAGAGAAAATTGCTTTTGTAGTGAGCCAGCCATTCCCAGTCCCTGTTCAAGCCCAAATTAATGGTGCTACGTTTGCAAATGAATTGTAGCTCTGCAGTTTCTCTTTGAAGTCTATTTTTGAACTTTTTTTGTTGAAGGATGGCTACTTTAAAATCGGTTATTGAATGTCCAGGGAGATTGAAGTGTTCTCCTCCTGGCTTTTGTATGTTACCGTTCCTGATGTCTGATTGGTGTCCATTTATTTTTTACGTAGAGATTGTCCAGTTTGGCCAATGTACATGGCAGAGGGGCATTGCTGGCACATGATGGCATATATCACATTGGTAGATCTGCAGGTGAACGAGCCTCTGATAGTGTGGCTGATGTGATTAGGCCCTATGATGGTGTCCCCTGAATAGATATGTGGGCACAGTTGGCAACGGGCTTTGTTGCAAGGACAGGTTCCTGGGTTAGTGGTTCTGTTGTGTGGTGTGTGGTTGCTGGTGAGTATTTGCTTCAGGTTGGAGGGCTGTCTGTAAGCAAGGACTGGCCTATCTTCCAAGATCTGTGAGAGTGATGGGTCATCCTTCAGGATAGGCTATAGGATGATGCGTTGGAAAGGTTTTAGTTGGGGGCTGAAGGTGATGGCTAGTGGCGTTCTGTTATTTTCTTTGTTGGGCCTGTCCTGTAGTAGGTGACTTCTGGGTACTCTTCTGGCTCTGTCAATCTGTTTCTTCACTTCAGCAAGTGGGTACTGTAGTTGTAAGAATACTTGATAGAGATCTTGTAGGTGTTTGTCTCTGTCTGAGGGGTTGGAGCAAACGCGGTTGTATCGTAGAGCTTGGCTGTAGACAATGGATCGTGTGGTGTGGTCTGGATGAAAGCTGGAGGCATGTAGGTAGGAATAGTGCTCAGTAGGTTTCCGGTATAGGGTGCTGTTTATGTGACCATCGCTTATTAGCACCGTAGTGTCCAGGAAGTGGATCTCTTGTGTGGACTGGTCCAGGCTGAGGTTGATGGTGGGATGGAAATTGTTGAAATCACGGTGGGCTTCTTTTCCATGGATCCAGATGATGAAGATGTCATCAGTGTAATGCAAGTAGAGTAGGGGCATTAGGGGACAAGAGCTGAGGAAGCATTGTTCTAAGTCAGCCATAAAAATGTTGGCATACTGTGGGGCCATGCGGGTACCCATAGTGGTGCCACTGATTTGAAAGTATACATTGCCCCAAATGTGAAATAGTTATGGGTGAGGACAAAGTCACACAGTTCAGCCCCCAGGTTTGCCATGACATTATCAGGGATACTGTTCCTGACGGCTTGTAGTCCATCTTTGTGTGGAATATTGGTGTAGAGGGCTTCTACATCCTTAGTGGCCAGGATGGTGTTTTCAGGAAGATCACCAATGGATTTTCCTGATGGTTACCCAAGATAAAGTTCCTTCCAGCGATATGGATGGAGATATGGGGTCTCATCCTGAAAGAGGATTCTTGCTACTGTTTGCTAAAATGCAGGTTTGCCTTATCTCCTTCTTGCCGTTTAAAGGACTTTGTTACTACTTATATGTAAATTGAGGTAAACACACATTCCTTGCTTAAAGACCTGGTTGACCAGTCCTGCCTAATCGGTACTATGTGGGTTTGAACATGTGATACCAACATCATTCTGGGCTCCTCTGACAGCCCTAGCATCTGGCTGTTCAAACTGTGCAGCCAAGTGCTCTGCCTCAGTGCTCCACACCTGAGCAAACATTTCACCCATAGATTCACACCTATAATGCAAAGTGCAGCACGTGGCTATGACCATGGGAATATTATCCTCAGTAAGGTCTAACCTAAACACTTCCAGCAAACTTTCAAACAGTCAAAGGCACATTCGACTACCATGCGGCACCTGCTCAACCTGTTCTTAAAACGCTCCTTGCTGCTCTCCAGGTGCCCTGTGTAAGGTTCCATGAGCCAGGGCTGTAAGGGGTAAACTGGGTCTCCCAGGATTACTCTGGGCATTTCCACATCCCCCACTGTGAACTTGTGGTCTGGAAACAAAGTCCCCACCTGCAGCTTTCTGTACAGGCCACTGTTCCTGAAGTTGTGTGCGTCATGCACCTTTCCAGACCAGCCTGCAATGATGTCTGTGAAATGCCTCCGGTGATCCACAAGTGCCTGCAACACCATGGAGAAGTATCTCTTCTTATTGATGTATTCAGAGGCAAGGTGGTCTGGCACTAAAATTGGAATGTGTGTGCCATCAATCACTCTGCCACAGTTAGGGAAACCCATTTCTGCAAAGTCATCCACTATTTCATGTACATTTCCCAGAGTCACGGTCCTATGCAGCAGGATGTGATTTATTGCCCTGCACACTTGGAGTAATACAATTTGCAGCTGACCGGTAGCCGTCTGGATTCGCCAGCTTCCACACAGGGATTGCAACATGGTTCTCTGTCGAAGGGCAGTTCTCAATCTGGTGTCCTTGTGCTGCAGGTCGGGGGACAGCTCAGCACATAGCTCCATGAAGGTTGCTTTATGCATCCTAAAGTTCTGTACCCACTGGTTGTCATCCCACACCTGCATGACAATGTGATCCCACCAATCAGTGCTTGTTTCCCTAGCCCAAAAGCGACGGTCTACCGTATGCAGCTGCTCTGTGAATGCACAAAGCACTCATAAGTTGCTGCCATCCATATCACACTTGGGTGCCTGCGATTCATCCTCTGCTAACTTTGAGAGTAACTCTGCGAGTAAGTGTGCTGTCATGCGCGATGTCCTCACGACAGCTAACAGCGCATAGGAGAGAAGTATGGGATCCATCCTCTCTCACTGCAGATGCTGGCGCACACTACAAAAGAATGACAGTTGGAAAAATGGTGCGAAAGGAAGCCAGAAACCTTTGGAGGGCTGGGACACAAAGCGGTGCATGACGGTATATTTTGCACATCCCAGGATGCGCCGTGCTCCATTTCCACATTCCCACAACACCTAGTGACGGATGTTGTGGCCAGGCACTGTGGGATACACACCCACAGTCCATTGCTCTCACTGTTGACAAAGGTGCCCCGAATGTAGACACGATCTGTCGACAGAGGGAGCAAATGTAGACATGCTTTGGCAACTTTGCTTTTGTAGATTTTTCCTTGGCGACACTAGTTTCATTGAAAATACTTGCCAGTGTAGACAAATTTTCACTCCATGCATCTGAAGAAGTGGTTTTTTTTACCCACGAAAGCTTATGCCCAATAAATCTGTTAGTCTTTAAGGTGCCACCGGACTGCTTGTTGTTTTTGTGGATACAGACTAACACGGCTACCCCTCTGATACTTGAATGTTGCAGATGTTTTTCAACAGCTGTGGGATGCCAATATACCACTTCATCTTGTAGAGAGGCTCCCACAGGACATTTACACATAAGTTACATCTTCTCTGTTTCCTCTTTGGCACATATCCCAGGGAAACATATGGAATTATGTTCTTAAAAAAAATTATAAGCCAGAGAAGAAGTGTACATAGACATTTATTTGACCGAAGGCTCTCACATTCAAATGAAGAGGGTTGGATTTGGGTTTTTTGGGGTTTTTTTGTTTTGTTTTTTGCTTTTTTAGGAATGTGTGATATAATTCCAAATTATCACACATCCCCCAAAACCTGCTAATGTCTTTAAGAAGTTTCTCCAAATAACACACTGTTAGCTGTGCAAAAGAGTGACTCGATGCCTTGAGGCACTCTTCATCATAGCTACTTTTCTAATGTTCAGTCCATTTAGTTTATCAAAAGGAAGGCCGAGGCGACTTGATCATGGTTTATAAGGACCTACATGGGGAGATATCTGACATGAGAGAGTTCTTTGATTTAGCAGACAAAGGCATAACAAGATCCAGTGTCTGGAGGCTGAAATTAGAAAAAGTCATTCGGGAAATAAGATGCAAATTCTTAACAGTAAAGGTTATTAATCATGAGAACAGTTTACCAAGGAAAGTGATAACTCCATCATAACTTGGAGTCTTTAAATCAAGGTTGGATGTCTTTTGAAAAGATATGCTCTAGCTGAACAACAAATTATGGGGTTTGATAGCATTCACTTATGCAGCAAGAAAAAGAATTCCTCCAGCGACACTATTACTGGGTAAAATTCTCTGGCCTGTGTTCTGCCGGACGTCAGACAGGCAGCATGTTCCTTCTAGCTTTAAATCAATGAATCTATAGCTGCACTCTTGACACACCAAAGATAGCTCATATATCATCAGACGTAAAGTATCCGGTCATTAAAATAAACTCTTGGCAGAATCTTTTTGTAATTTAGAGCGCTTAAATCATTAAATTAAATGAACTACTGGCCATTATTATTTATCATTTCGGTAGCACCATAGATGAGCATGATACTTACTGAATATAAAAGAAAATGTAGTGCCAGACTTAAAGAGCTTTTAATCTGCAATAAATAGAAAAAGGAAGGAAAGCAAAATAAAATCATGCCATTAGAATTATTTAAATTTGCCATGCAACTTGGTAGTCCTCTTTTTTTTTTTTTTTTTAATTTATTTCCCTTAAATCACTTTACTTCATTATTTCATAACTGATTTTTGGTAAATTTAAAAAACAATTCCATTCCTCTTCAAGGACCATGTCGTTAAAATTCCAAACTTGAAAACACAGCTTTTTCAATTGTAGAAAGACAAAAAGTCCAGATCTGAACCCTTTGGGCCTAATTCAGATCTAGTGTAAGTAGCTGCAACTCCATTTACATGGAGTCCTATCCTCCTAGAACCAGATGTATAGCTATACCTTTACGTCCCCAAATATATATATCTTTATGTCCGCATAATTCAAAAATAGCTCAACGGAAAATGAAAAAAACTTTTCAGAAAATAAATCACCTTAGATTCGAGACCAAACATGAGACCCTTCAGCAAAAAGGAATGACTGTAATTGAGATGTAAATGACTGAAAATAGGGGGATGAATCTTCGTTAATGTACCAGCTGCCTTGCATCATTCTGAGGGTGCAAAGCAGCCATGTATCCATTGGATTACCCCTGTATCAGGCATTCAGTGAGAATTTTACCTGAGTCCAGAGAGTAAGATCTAGCTCGTACTCTATTATGAATAGGTCATAGGCTTAGATATTTTAAAAATACTGTGTCGGGGACTGATCTTGCCAACCATTATTCACTCAAGGAGCCCTTATTCCCACTGAAGTCAGATGAGTAAAGATTGCTCACATGAGTAAAGATTCATCAGGCACTACATTATATATTTGATATTCTTCAAACAACTCAATTTTACCTGAAAAAGAGGAGAAATTTGTTACTGAACTCTTGATAGTGGTGGATATTATTAAACCAATTTATACTACTAATTAATGCCACAATTCATACCACAGATTACAGTACTAGTAGATTTTAATACTATCTTTCCAGCACGTATATGAACTACCCTAATTAATCTTCTGTCATTGGACTTTAATAGCTGCAAGTGTTCTGAAAATATTTTCTTAAAAGTTCCTTGTTATGGAAAACAAAACAGGATTTTGTGACAACTGTTTTAATTGTGATTAATCTTATCCTGCATGCATCATTAGTATTTTAGAATGTATATGTACTTAAAGTATATTCATTATTTTATTTGGACCAGTGGAGTTTCTTGAAAACAATTGTAGCTTCTCCTACTTGAAAGAAAGAATACTTTCAGATTAACTAGTGTTAAATGGCATGGGAACTTTTAGCAGTATGGGGCATGGGTGGATTTTTTTCACATTTACCTAAGTGACTTTCTTTCCCCATTTCCTGCAGTGAGAGACCTTTTCATCCTTTTTACTTTAATTATGAACCCCATCCTCTTTGCATAAACTGTTTCTGCTGCACTGAGGTTGGCTGCCTTCTGTTCAACTGTGTATTCACTAACACGTAATGGAGATGGGGGAGAATTCTAGGCTGTATGAGCATAGAGTTTGGACAGCACAAGTGAATAGGGTAGCCAATCCTCTAGGATTGGCCTGGAGTCTCCAGGAATTAAAGATTACGCTTTAATTAAAGATTATGTCATGTGATGAAATCTCAAAGAATACATTCAACCAAAATTGGCAACCCTACAAGTGAAAGGAAGGAAGTCAGGAATGCTGCGAGGGGATGAAGACAAAGGGTGGGCCCCAAGTTCATCATTAAGGTGGGGGGGGGGGAGTTGGGTAATTGAAATGAGAACCTCCAAGTGACGGGAGGGTGACCATCCAAGCACTGGTGGAAAAAGTTTAAAATCTAAAAAACGACTGTAAAAATGTCAAATGCCCTATAAAAGGAGTTCCATGTTTATGCCCTCTCAATTAGGTATATATCAAGGGTATTCAGTTTAAATGTAAAGACATGTTTGTCCTTCCTAATTGCAAGGCCTGCGAACCCAGTCTAGGCTCTGAGAGTCAAAATAGGGTGTCTTCCCCTCCTGCACAGGCACCAATAGTAATGGTACTGCCAGCCAAATAGGACCTCAGCTATATATAAATGCCCTCAGTAACACTTATGGAATTTCATTATCTGTGCAATCCATTGCAGACATAAACCAACTGGGACTAAGTAACCCATTCTGTTGATGATGCACAAAATGGAATGGAATCTGCAGTTCATGTAAACTTAGCTGTATTGATTCTGCGGGCTTCGCAGAAGTTTGGTTTTGGGTATTTTTAGAAAAAAAAAGTTAAAGGATTTTTGTTACCAAAGTCAGCAGATATTACTCTGAATACTCAAAACAAACACATCTGTTGAGATTTTTACAGTCACTTTAACACATAGAATCATAGAATCATAGAATATCAGGGTTGGAAGGGACCCCAGAAGGTCATCTAGTCCAACCCCCTGCTCAAAGCAGGACCAATTCCCAGTTAAATCATCCCAGCCAGGGCTTTGTCAAGCCTGACCTTAAAAACCTCTAAGGAAGGAGATTCCACCACCTCCCTAGGTAATGCATTCCAGTGTTTCACCACCCTCTTAGTGAAAAAGTTTTTCCTAATATCCAATCTAAACCTCCCCCACTGCAACATGAGACCATTACTCCTCGTTCTGTCATCTGCTACCATTGAGAACAGTCTAGAGCCATCCTCTTTGGAACCCCCTTTCAGGTAGTTGAAAGCAGCTATCAAATCCCCCCTCATTCTTCTCTTCTGCAGGCTAAACAATCCCAGCTCCCTCAGCCTCTCCTCATAACTTATGTGTTCCAGTCCCATAATCATTTTTCAGAGTAGCAGCCGTGTTAGTCTGTATTCGCAAAAAGAAAAGGAGGACTTGTGGCACCTTAGAGACTAACCAATTTATTAGAGCATAAGCTTTCGTGAGCTACAGCTCACTTCCTCAGATGCATATCGTGGAAACTGCAGCAGGCTTTATATATACACAGAGAATATGAAACAATACCTATTCCCACCCCACTGTCCTGCTGGTAATAGCTTATCTAAAGTGATTTCCAGCACAAATCCAGGTTTTCTCACCCTCCACCCCCCCACACAAATTCACTCTCCTGCTGGTGATTTTTTGTTGCCCTTCGCTGGACTCTCTCCAATTTATCCACATCCTTCTTGAAGTGTGGGGCCCAAAACTGGACACAGTACTCCAGATGAGGCCTCACCAATGTCGAATAGGGCCTCACCAATGTCGAATAGTTCATGCTGGAACATACATCAGTTGTTGGTTATATATGGTACTGGTACACATGGTAAAGTCAGAAAGGAAAAAAATCAAGATTCTGTGTAGTGCATCTATCTCCATTTATCCAGAAGGCCAATGTCTTTATTATTTACTCAAACATCTGCTTGGAGAGTTGGACTGAAGAGATTTACTGCATCTTTTGTAGAATCTATAATTGTATTGAAGTTTTCTGCTGGAATTAGATTTTCCCTTAGAAGAGCTCTGTGGGAGCTAGAAAGCTTGTTTCTCTCACCAGCACAAGTTGGCCCTATAGAAGGTATTACCTCACCCACCTTGTCTGCCTAACTTAACATATGTAAGTAGTCCTATTGACTTCAGGCATGTGGTAGAAGTTCCTTGCTGAATCTTGGCCTGATATGGCAGAGCACTTCTCAGGATCAGACCCATTAATCATAGTGCAAAGCCATTTAATTTAAAATCTGAATTTGCCTTGGTATGTCATTCTACTGTTTGGCAAAGATCTGTAAATATGCTACATCTCTACTGGGGCGGGGGATCTCCATCTCTTTCTCCTCCTCCCCCCCCCCCGCCCCGATAGAAATTTGAAGTTTACTGTGGATTGTTCAATCTTTTCCTCCTCCCCCCTTAAAATCCAGTGAAAAATAAAATATGCTCTGTATAAATCAAAGCTCTAATACAGCATGCAACCCTCCTTCCCCAAACTGAAGACATTTGTAACAATAATTTATTATATTTTACTTTATTTTCTGTCTTACCAGAAGTCACTAGAACTTCTATAACTTGCTGCAAATAGAAACCTAATACTTCAGATTTAAAGATGTTCAATATACCTTGGAAAAATAACAATGCCACAAGTGTATACTAAGAAACCAGCGCTCTTTCTCAGATTCAAATATTAGCCTTATATTATTATTTTATTCCAGCTACACCCAGAACCCACGATCTGGACTGGGCCCTGTGTGCTAGGCACTTTACAAACACAAAAGAAGGTACAGCCCTTGCCTTGGAGAGTTCACAATCTAGACCTGTGATCCCACAACCTTATCCATGAGCACAGATCTCTGCACCCATGTGGAGCCCTATTGACTCTGGTGAGGTACCACATAGCAGCAGGCATCAACTCTAGTGAATCCAATTGTAGGATCAGAGCCTAGGTTAAGACAAGATGTAACTAGTGAGTGTCATAAACAGTAGGAGGAAGGGTATGGGTAACAGTTTCAGGATTATGCATTTAGGCCCCAATTCTGAAATTGGATGTAAGTGAACAGACCCTTGTACCCATTCAGGCCCCCACTGAAATCAGGCTCAGACATCCTCCTATACAGATTGGACTCACTTAGGCCTTTCTTTTAGGCCCTATTTATGTCCCTAACTATACATATGAGTAGTTCCACTGAAATAAGCGGGACTGTATGCACACTTACCATGTGCATAAATCAGGGGTTCTCAAACTTCGTTGCACTGCGGCCCCCTTCTGACAACAAAAATTACTACACATCCCCAGGAGGGAGACTGAAGCCTGAGTCTGCCTGATTCCCACTGCCCCGGGTCGGGGAGTCAAAGCCTGAGCCCCACTGCCCTGGACAATGTAGGGGTCAGCCCAAGCCAGGGGGCCTGTAACCTGAGCCCCGCTGCCCAGGGCTGAATCCCTCGGGCTTTGGCTTCAGCCCTGGACAGTGGGGTTCAGGCTTCAGCCCCGAGCTCCAGCAAGTCTAAGCCATTAAAATGGGACCACGACCCACTTTGGGGTCGCAACCGACAGTTTGAGAACCGCTGGCATAAGTGTTTTTCAGGACTGCAGTCTTAGTTTAACAGTATATGCAATTGAATGTTTAAACCGTATTTGATGAAATATAAAACCACTCCCGGTTTCTACTTTTTAAACCTTTGCCCCCTTCTATTCTCTTTCGCCTCTACCTGCTTTTTAACTTTGACCTGTTTCTATTGCTCTTTTAAACGTTACCCATTTGTATTGGTCTCTTCAATTGTGCACATTTCTATATTTTTCCATTTTTTAAAGCTCTACCCATATTTTTACTGTATGGACTAATACTGTTGGCAGGCTGTATCGTGTGAAAATATTCTGGAATTCATCTCAGAAACACTACAACTATTTCCTGCTTGAGCAGGATGGCTCAGCAGCCAGGTTTTGCAAAGGATACATTATGTGGCAATGGCAGAATCACAAAAGGCTAAATTTCTTCTCCAACAATACTTGGTTACTCCTTTCCCATGAAGGAATTTATGAAGAGATACAACTTCTCATTCAAAGAAATCAGAGCATGGCAATAGCTTTGAAAAAGATGAGGAAATATTTTTATCCTTAATAAACAAAGCTATGATTTAACCTGGATCCAGCTTCCCATTAAAATGAGACTATTTGTCAATACTCAGTACCTTGAGAGAGAAGTATACTACCTACCACACAAAAGCCGTAGTCCTGCAACTGTATCCATATGGGGGGACTCCTGTGCTTGCATTGAGGGCGCTAATCCAGGATCAAGGCCTGGGTCCAGGTGGGAGAATGAAAGAACTAAAGAGAAAACAACTTGATAATAATTTCAGTGTGAAAAACAAATGGTCAAAGTATACTTCAATTGATTTCAATTGTGCAGAATCAGGCCTTAAGTTTGTACCCAATACTCTCTCTATCCTCCGCTCCCAGTGCATTAAGAGTGAATAGACTGAGGTGCTCAGCACTTGGCAGTTAGAAGTTAGTGGATAGAAACTGGCTAGGATTTGTAACCTGGTGATTTGAACAGGCTCCTTCAATAAGAGTTTTGCCATTACTTTCCCAGTAAGAGCAGAAAAAGCCCTAGGATTCCTCTGACCAATTATCTGAGAGGACACCCGTGAGAGAGTCCTAACACCTTTCATTTCTTCCCTAGGAAAGGGACAATGGAATTCCTACTCGAGATCCTGCTTTGCTTTGAAAAATAATGGTATTGCCACGTTAATCTTGGAGTATATTAATGTCAGCCGTGGGTGCAAATGGGCTTGATCTAAAGCCCACTGAAGTCAATGGAAAGATTTCTGCTCCTTTCAATGGGGTGTGGGTCACACCTCATCCTATAACCCTGGTACCGCAGGCTGCATTTGAAGTACCTGTAGTCAAGTTATGTGGAAAACTACCCAAAATCTCTTTCCCCTATGCTCCTTTTACAAGCAGGAGCTGTCAGTACCTGTATGTCTATTGCTAAAAGACAGAGCAGGGAACATAGTAGGTTATAATCCATAAGCATTTCACAAAGATCTAGAACATAGAAGTGACTCTGGGGAATCATATATCTGTACTGAGAGCCTAGTAAGTTGTTTACTGAGAAGCTAGATGAGAAACTAACAGATGAACCTCTGTAACAACTACTTGTCAGGTAACAACTCCAGTTTACTCTAATAAATATCACTATGTTCTCATCATCACGAAATATTCTCCCTGGATGTACAGTAGTTGCAGCTTGGCAACATTATATAATGCTGGAAGAGTTCAGTGAGGGAGGAGAAGATGTTCACATCCAGCATTTGTGCTTGTTTACACTGCCATACATGATTCCTCATGTTTACCATTTCACTTCATATTGTTTTAATTCTCAGCTAATGAGCCAGTATTTCAAATAAATATTTGCTGTTAACAATGAAAGTCCTTTAGGTTTCATGAATTGCCTTGGAAGACCTATTTTAATTTTAAGAACTACTCCAATGTGGGGCTTATTTCACACACAGTAAGTAATTATTTTACTCTGTTTGTTTTGCTCTTGTTTACCATATATTTTTTCCTGCCAGAACACTTTTTTTTTTTGCCTTGTAGAAATAAAATCGTATGAGTCGATGCTACTGGCATATTGTAGGCGATTCTCTCTATTCTCCCTCCTACCTGAAATAATAATAAAAGCACGTGCAGATCATCAAATTATCCTTCCCCAACACCACTCAGCCATGCCTCCCAGGTGTCCCCATTTAGCTACGGCATTTTTACACCCCCCCCCCATGCAAATGCGGGAGAGAGATAGACCCAGGATAAGCCTTTTCTTATGTGCTTTCTGCATGCCCGTTTTTGTTTTCCAGCCGAATGATGCTGGAGCGGGCTGATGTGGGGCGGCTGGAGGTGAAGCTGCCCTCACCCCGGCAGATTGCAGGGTCAAGGCAAACGCGGCCGCAGTGATCATATGTGGGGTGGGGGGACCCTCCTCCCCTCATTGCATTTTTAGGTAGCCCTGGCTTGCTGCTAGCCCTGGAGCTGGGGGGGGGGGGGGACTCTCCCTGGCCTTCACAGGAACGACCTTCCCCGCGGAGTGGCCGGGAGTAGGGGGGGTGATAGATGCTAACGGGTTCCCTTCCCCCGCCCCAGGCGGCGTTTGATGGTCCCCCAGCCGCAGTGGGGTGCGCTCCAGCCCCGTGGGGGTGGCGCGCAGGGAGGCGATCGCAGCACACAGAGCCCGGCAGGGGGGGCAGCAAGCGGCCTTGCTTCTCCCCCCCGCCCATCTCCCACCAGCGCGCGCGCGCCCGAGTCTCCCTCGCCGCCGCCGCCTCCTCCAGCAGCAGCAGCAGCGGCGGCGGCGGCAGCGCCTGGGATGGGCAGCGAGAGCGCGTCCAGGAGCAGCCCGGGCTCCGCCGCTCCCCCCTGCTCCCGCTGCTGCTCCGGCCCCGCGGCCCCGCGGGCAGCGCCCCCGCCGCGCCGCCTCCAGCTCCCGCCTTGCACGGGTGAGTAGCCGGGGCAGCCCCCCCACCGCGCGCACCTGCTGCGCCCCCTGGACGCGGGCTGCGAGCAGCGTTTCACCTCGTTGACCCCCCCCACAGCCCGGAGCCACTGTGTCCCCAGCCAGCCCCTGCGGCTGCAACCCCCGCCCCCCCAGCGTGCCCCGCACTCCCCCAATGGGGCCGCCTTGCCTCTCTGAGCCTCACCCCCTTCCCGGGCGTGCACCCTGCCCGAGCATCCCCTTCTGCCTGACCTAGACCCGGCTCCGCTCCCACTCATCCCCCCCGGAGAAACACGGAGACCACAATATTCTCCCCACCGCCCATCCGAACACCCTGGAATTACTATGTGCTGCGCCCTCTCCTGTGGGGTGTGCATGTGGGGGTGTCACTCTGCCAATATTGGAGCTTGGTTAAAGGTCTTTAACTTTCTTGGGGGGGGGGGCGGCGTTGGAGGTTTAGCTCAGTCGAGTCAGTATATCGCCTTCTCCCCACATTCTTCTGTCCCTTTCCCTCCTCCTTCCATGATGCCTCCTAAAGAGGGTCCTAAATACCCGCTGCCTTGTTGGGGTGATTACAGGACTTGCCTAGTTCAGCCGTGGACCTTTTCTCTGTACAACACACACATCTCTGGAGAGAGGAGATCTAAATGTAGTTTTGGTGAAGGTAAGGTAGGGTGCTGGCTCTTTGGACAGAGGAGAGGGCAAAAATGAACTTTTCAGCCAAAATGAAAATGCAGCCAGCAGAAGTCCATGTTTTGTTTTCACTGTACAGAGGAGAGAGGGAGAATCATAGCAGGTTTCTGTTGCTGAAATGCATTTTCTGCTTTTATATTTAATGATGCACAGTACCTTGTGCAGTAACTATCAGTATCCCAACAGTTCTCTGTTGTAGGGTTGTTATGGCAGTAGTCTTTTCCCTCTTCTTTTCTATAGGATCTCTGGTTCAGTGCAGTATTAGAGATATAAATAATTGTACTTATTGTAGAGGTAGTGAGCAACTCCTTGACACTTTCCAAAATACCCTGAGAAATATGAATATAAGAATTGCAGCAAATCTTCACCCTCCCTTTCTCAGAACATGTTGTGATAATGGTGAAGATTGAAAGAGGTAGGAAACATGACATTTTCTGCAATAATTCCTGCTTTGGGGTTTAGGTGTTTTACCACTTAGGGGAAAAAAAACAAAATTTGAACTGTTACACATGTGCTTTTTCCTGGAGATACCACTCAGTAATGCAGCAAGGCAGTTCTGGATTGTAAATGGGAAAAGGGATTCTGACACCATTAAACATAAATAGCACACAGTATTTTGGAAGGAAAATTATATGGATTTCCACTGATTTAGCATTTATGTACTATACACTTAAATATGCGTTTTCGTTTTGTGGTATGTGAGGAAATCTGTGCAAGAATCATCAGTAAGTTTTGATCACTTCTATATTGTTGTAGGTAAGGAGAGGAAGTTGTTGGTAGTTCAGAACAATAAGATTTATGGGTTGTTATGGAGATGTCAATCTGTAATCAGTAATGGTGATTTTAATGTTGCTGCCCTTCCCCCTTCAAGCTCCAGACAGCTGTAAATGAAAAGCTATTATTCTGATTTCAGTTTACTCTATCCTATTTTCAGAAAAAAAAATATGGAAACAGCATTTACATTTTGTGGCATTTGGCTAAGATGGTTGTCAAAAACTGATATGAAATTGCTACATGGCCATATCATGAAGTAACCTCCTTTTAATCATTCATTGTCATTAGTGGGAAAATTATGAATGATAACTGAATAAAGGCTTCAGGATTGGTACATGGCTCTTATTTTTCCAGCAGTACAAATTTATTTGAATTTTTTTCCTGACATTTTAGGATTAAATAGTATTTGGGTCTGTGACATGTTAGTTCAAGTTACATTTTTTTAAGCGCATTTTACTTTTCTTTAGAAAAAATACATGAGTAGATCTTATGAGTACAATGCATGTGTAAACAGACTACATATATGTGTATAGGATAAATACATGAAAGAACAAACAGTAATGCAAATAACCATTATCTATAACAAAAAAAAGTCCAATCTTGAAATAGGGGTCTTGTAGGCTAATAGAAGAGAGATGATGATTAGAAAAACCCATTCCTTTAATGAGAAACTAAATTTCTGGTGGAAAAAAATCTCTGAATTCTTTGTGGGAATCTAGGTAAATTTTCCTAAGATAACTATGGGCATGATTCTGTTCCCAGTGAAATCAATTTGAGATTTCCCACTGACTAATGGGAGCAGGACTGAGTGCTATATGGTAAATTTCTGCTAACCACTCTTGAAGAACTGCAACATAAAAGGATTTTCTTTCTTATTTCCATTACTATGGCTATCAGGATTTATCTGATGCATGACACTGGGATATCCTAGGCCTGATCTTGCAAACCTTTACTCAAACAAATAGTCCTTACTCACCCAACTAGTTCAGTTGAAGTAATTTTGGTAAATAAAGATTGCTTATATAGTTATTTATATAGGTATACTAATACTAATTATATAGGTTGGAAGATTGGACCCTGTAAATGGAATGATAAGACTTTGAATGACTGTTTCCTATGTCACACCAATAAAACTACATTTAGGTTATGGGAGTAAAATGTTTCTGAAAATGGAAGCATTTGTTTTACATTTCTGATATGAAGGGACTTGTTGCATTTAATCAGGCTGGAGAACAGCTGTTTCCAAGTGTAGGCTTTTAAAAATACCCTTAATTTGTAATATTTAATTAACAGAAAGACACATGTGATCAGTTTGGGGGAACTGCAGCTGAAGATACTTTATATTAATCAGCACAATAAACTTATTTCAGTTTTTATAGAGGTAAAACTGAAACATAAAATAAGAAAATGGGGGGAAATCTAATATTTAGGGGACGGTAGATGACGAAAAGGCAGAAAGTAAGTTGGAAAATAAGATGATCAATAATTATCAGAGCATTAATGGCCTGATCCAGTGGAAAGATTCCCATTGATTTTAATGAGCATTGGACCAGGATCTAAGAGGCAGAAAGTGTAGAGCTAATGTAATTAGATAACAGAAGATTTCTGACATATTTAGTTAGACTTCATAAATGTATGTATTTTTCACTTAAAGTGAAATCCTGGCCTCACTGATATCAGTTGGAGTTTCGCCATTGAGTTCAATGGAGGCAGGATTACATCTTGAATATTTATATATCTGAAAGACTTTTAAAATAAATTATGTATTGTATTTAACTTGTTTTTATTCAGTGTGTAAGTATATTCAAACTAGGCATAACTTTATTTGTCTTAATTACTTTAAACATTTTATTGTCCACTGAATACCCACAGACCTTACCTTTTTTCTAAGGTCAGGTTATTGCATAGTTGTGTGATTTTTCTTTTACATCTAGTTATTGTATTTTGTTCTTTTTAACAAGTTTTCCATAGAGGATATGAAATTTAAAAAAAAAAATTGCTTTCAGAATGCAGTAGTAAGCTAAATAATTCAAAACCTGCCCTGTGCCATTGTAACAAGCAAAGTTTGAAAATAATTCTATCAAAGTTCTAAACTAATAGAATCAAATGTGACATCAGAGAAGAAATGTATATAGGTGAGATGACATCTAAATGTTTTAATTTCCTCACTTTACATTTTGTTAATTAAGACAGTTTTCTTTCTTCTGGGAAGCTCGTAATATGATACATTAAGCATTCTGAATAAGTATTTAAGGCGAAATGATGGTGTACATTTTCCCACAAAGAAATGTATCCTTTGTGAAGAGAAGTGTCTTTATGTAAAAGAAATTTTATAGATAGAAAAACTTTTAAAGCCATCGCGGGGGGAATAGAGGGAACTTTTTTTTTTCTTTTTTTTTTTTTTTTTTTTTAGTAACCAGTTGTGACAATTATCAGACATTTTTTTCTGAAATATTTTAAATTTTTCTTGCCATAGAACATTTCTAGAATATCGAAATGCTTGTTGCCTATTCTTTAACAAAAGTATATAGCTTCTCATTAAGAGATCCTTGGAAAAGCACAATCTTTTCTTTGTAGTATCTTTATCTTAATTTTTTTTGCTTTTAAATTAAGTATATTCACTGCAGGTGAAAAGTGCCAGATTAGCAGGAATAAAAAATGAAAATTTCTGTTTATTCACACAAATATATGCTGGCTAGCAGCAGTGCAAACATTCCACATTATTCCACCAGTGCACCTCAACTCTATTGTAGGGTCCAATGCTAGAGAAGAGGATATTGTTTACTTGCCATGATCCTGCAAGCTGCTGAGTAGTACAGTATTCAGCATCTGGAGGAAAATTTGCTGAGCTTCTGTCAGAACTGAACCCTTGTTTGTTGTCCTCTGTGCTGATATTATCCTTAAAGATGCCAATTGTGGTGATAGCTTTATAATTGGGCAGTTGTGGTCCGATCCTGAGAGGTACTGAGCGCTCTCAATTCCTATGATTTCAATGGGAGTTGAGGGTACTGAGCATCTTGCAGGTTCTGTCCCTTGATCACTAAGAAATGTACTGAAATAACTAGCTTTTTTCACATAAGCCACCAACCAGCTTTCAAATGGCAATGATTTTCCATCACTGCTGCATCTTGGCTATATTTGAATCAGTGAAAGGTGAAAGGTTTCATAAATGTGATTACCAGTCTCCTGAGATATTCAATCATTCAAGGATGTCTTACTGGAAATATGTGAGCAGACTGTGGATCTACTTAATTTATGTACTTCACAATCCAGAAATGAATGAAATGAATTAATAAAAAAACATTTATTCCTCTTCAGTTAAAAAAAATTAGCTTTCAAATGAATATTGTTAAATTTATAGTGTGGCTATCAGTGGGAGCACTGTAAGATATTCAATTCTGGAATAAATACTTTGGTCTTCTATTGATTTTACTATTGTTGACCACATTATGCTTCATTTATGACCTGTTAGAAGTTAGTGGTTTGGCTATCCATGGTGATGTGGGGCTAAAATTCAAAAGTTCCAATGCTCTTGTTTCCTCTCCCTCTACCCACATCTGTTGCATAATGCAGAAGAAACAAAAAATTACAACTAAAACCACAGTTTGGCAAAAGGGAAATGATAGATGGCTAAACTGTGTGTTTACCTTTGTGTAGTTTTCCCTGTTCCACAATACATCTCTTCAGCCTATTGGCTGTATGAGAAACAGGGGAAGGGTCATAGGAAGCATTATGTGTAACCCCCTCCTTCCCCTCCCACCCAGAAAACCAAAACTGTAGGAGTCTTTTTATTGACTCCAGTGAGCTTTCGGATCAGGCCCTGAAATGAGTACAGTTAATGTTTAAAACAACATATAGGGAGTTAATATTCTAAGATCCCTCTTCAGATGGGTCACCGTGCAATAATGGGCCAATTACCAATGGCAACAACTTTACTAGCCCAGTTATGCTGCCAGGGCTGGTAAGGTCAGAAAGGATATAGACAATCCACACTGCCAGGCAGGAACACATAAGGTTCTAATCTCCATAGGTATAAATTCAGTGGACATGCTTATCAATTAGATTCTTTTCTTCCCTGACGTAACAATGACATAATACAATTGTGTACAGAGCATGCATTACAGAAAACTTCCTGAAGTGTAAAAGTAAGGAGTTAAACACAGCTGTGCATTCCATGTGTTTGCAACTAGGTAAGTGTGTGCTTGCTGGCTCAAAGAATTTGCAAGCTCTACTAGCAAAGAAAAGCTTATAGGCTGTGTAAGAAAATCATCTCCATATTTTCTCTCCCACCTGTTTTTTTTTCTTCCTGTGGAGGAGTGGGGAAGCTCTTAATGCAATGTTAAGGTTGTGAGATTAAAGACTCAAATTAGAACTGTGTGGAGAAAGGAAGTTCCACTTCAAAAAGGATTTAAAGATTTCAGAATTTGGCTTCATTCCAAATTGGAACAAAAATTGAAAATTTTGAAATTCTCTGGGAAAGAACATGCCAAAAAAATCATTTCAGGTTGACTGAAGTATTTTGTTGTGACAAAATCAAAGTACTTTCTTTCAGATTTGACAGGTTTCACAGTAGCAGCCGTGTTTGTATCCGCAAAAAGAAAAGGAGGACTTGTGGCACCTTAGAGACTAACAAATTCATTTGAGCATAAGCTTTCGTGAGCTGTATACTCAAATTTTAGTCTTTAAGGTGCCTTTTCCTTTTTCAGATTTGACTGTTCTTTAAAATTTTTTATTATTGTGTGTGTGTGTGGAAAAAAAAATTCTAAATGAAAAGCCATTTCAAAATGAAAAATCAAAACATTTCAGTCTGACAATATCAAAATAGGTTGTTTCCCATTTAAAGCATGTTGTTGTCTGAGAACTTCATGTTTTCAATGGAATGAATTAAAAACATTAGAGGTTGTTCCAGGAACACAAATTTGATCATACTGCACATATGTAGTTATTTCTCTTTCTTTGATTAAATGAGATTTGTCTTTGTTTATATCCGAGTTAACCTTGCCAGCATTACCTTTAACTTTTGAAATTTCCTGATCTTTAATGACAGGTTTCAGAGTAGCAGCCGTGTTAGTTTGTATTCGCAAAAAGAAAAGGAGTACTTGTGGCACCTTAGAGACTAAGAAATTTATTTGAGCATAAGCTTTCCTAAGATTTCATAAGATTTCTGTCTGGCCTTTCCCACTCCCAAGAGAGAACAACCCTGTAAACAAAGAGCACAAACACAAGCCGCCTCCCCCCCACCCCCCAAGATTTGAAAGTATCTTGTCCCCTTATTGGTCCTTTGGGTCAGGTGCCAGCCAGGTTAGCTGAGCTTCTTAACCCTTTACAGGTAACGGGACGTTGCCTCTGGCCCGGAGGGATTTTATAGCACTGTATACAGAAAGGTGGTTACCCTTCCCTTTGTATTTATGAGAGAAGGTACAGGCTATTCCAAGTTTCAAATTTCAGCCATATATTCATTAGTACTATTCACAAGTATGATTACAATGGGTTGAAGTTATACCAACTGAAAGGATTTTGCCCAAATTTTCCAATCCTGCAAATATGTATGCTTATGTATAACTTTACTGGCTTCACTGAGGCCAGTATGGATTAAGAGTAACAGCCGTGTTAGTCTGTATTCGCAAAAAGAAAAGGAGTACTTGTGGCACCTTAGAGACTCACCAATTTATTTGAGCATAAGCTTTCGTGAGCTACAGCTCACTTAAGTGAGCTGTAGCTCACGAAAGCTTATGCTCAAATAAATTGGTGAGTCTCTAAGGTGCCACAAGTACTCCTTTTCTTTTTAGTATGGATTAAGTTACATGTGCATGTTTGCAGAATTGGGGCTTCTCCTGTCCATGGGCAAAGAGAGAGCATAAAAAAGCTTATGCTCAAATAAATTGTTTAGTCTCTAAAGTGCCACTAGTACTCCTTTTCTTTTTGTGAATACAGACTAACACAGCTGCTACTCTGAAAGAAAATCTCAGTGCAGAAAAGGAGGGTTTATAAGAAATTATGAGGTTTGGAAAGTAGGGGTTTATAATGGGAAATGTTTTACAATCTCAACTATCACATTTGCTATTGGTGGTTATTTCCACTAAAATATAATGGGAAAACTTCTTAGTGAACAAATTATTATTATTGCCTGTATTTATGTGTGGAAATAAAATTCACCAACTAAACAATACAAGCTATCAAATTGATCTTATAGTGATTTCAAGCTTTATTTTGTCTGGTAATGCAGATTTTTAGTAAACTAACTGTTTAAGACTATTATTCAGTAGCTCTAAATACCCATAGTTTAATGGCTAAATGTTCAACTTGAAGCACAAGTTGTCTCTGACACACATGTTAATTAGTTTCAAGCAAAGTTACAGAGGAGTGTTTAAACAAAACTTGTTTAACTGAATGGAGAAAGAAAACAAGATCATCTTCAGTGAAACACATTTGGACCAGAACACTTGCTAATACTAAAACTTCTAATTAGGACTGTTTTGAATTGGAATTACTTGTCCAAAACAAACATTCTTCTTAATAGTATTTGCCCAATGGTAATTTATTATTTAATTTTAAATATTATGTCTGTAGGGGTCTGAATTGAACGCCACTTCCGGGAGGCATTTTGTCAGTGAAAGCCAGGAGCAGGCCTAGTGCCTTCAGGGCTGCTAACTAGCTGCGCTTGTTGTACCTGTTTCACAGGTGTTCAGTGCACTCCCCCCACTGCACTGCTGCTCAGAGTTCATGAGAAGCAGTAATAAGGTCCCATCTCCGTGCCCATCCACCGGGACCTGGAGCTCTGCAGGCACCCGTGGCTGTCCTCTCTACTACTTAATCTCTAAGGGCATGGGTGAATTTTGATAATCTCCTTAGACAAGGAAGAGTGTGCATCACACTCTTGTGGGGCTGCCATAATTTGCCCCCACGCTTTTATTTGTTGGGCTACGGAGAAGTGACGGTGTCTGGGTTGCCAGGATTCCTAAGCAGGGAAGTAGTGAGAGACATATGTAAGTAAAGAAAATAATTATAGGAGGGGTTTATGAAAATACTTTTACAGTGTTTGGTAATTGTGGTATGTATATAGCTATATAAAGTGTATTTATTTAAAATCTTTCATCAGAAAAATCCAATTGAAATGAAAAAAAAATAGTTTCTAAGGACATCCTGGGATAGAGAAGTGCATGCAGCAGTGCATATTCATATCGTCACAGTAATCATAACAGACAAAAACATTAAAAACAATAATTACATGCAGTTTTCAGCTCTCTCTAGACAACAGAAGTTTAAATCCTGCAGAACAAGTGACACTTTAATAGTCAATAGAAAAGAATTGCAAAATGATTGCACACTGTAGCTAAATAGAAAAGTACCACAATTTAATTTGGGTTTGGGAGTTTTAAAACTATTACTTGATCAGAGATTGAGTAATTTAATTTCATATAATCAGAGAAATAATTAGGAAGATGATTTTTTTTATATTGACAAGCGTGAATGGGTCCAGTAGAGTTTAAACCTACCAGAAGGACTAATTGTTTGTAAGATATAATCAAAATGGTATTGTCATACAAACCTGCACAGAGCATCATAAACAACATCACCCCTGCACCCTTTTCTTAACTATAAGATACAACTGAATAATGAAATTGGTATATAGTCCATGCTTGACAGTGCTGAGAAGCTATTTTTCTGTTAGAGTGTTAGTAAAATGTTCATCCGTTTCTATTCTGTAGCACGTTCATCTGACACTTCCAAAGTGCTTTACAAATATTGTTTGTATAACCTCCAGAACACAGTATTTTTGTCTGTCTCATTTTGAAGCAATGTGGACTAATGGAGAAGAGGGCACAGACTGGGAACCAAGAACTTCTGAATTCTAACCGTGGCTTTGTACCACCTCACTTTTATATAGTGATAAAAATAATTTAGGAACTACTCCTGGGTTTCCTGTGCACCTACAGGATCCCCAAAAGACATTTAAAAGCTGTAGGTCTGTTGCATAGTGGGATGCATCAAAGAGGAGACTATCAGAGCTGTGTGGGAACCTGACTTTTTGTTTGTGGGAAATTCTGCAATTTCAAAAAAAGTTCTGATCTGCAATGGAACAAAAACAATAAATTTTGAATTCTTCCAATTTATTTTAAAAAGAAAAAATAATTCCAACTTTTGACCTTTTTAAAAAATTTAATTATGTAATAAAGTAAAACAATTGAAACAGTTGTTTGGAAACTTTCCATTCAAAACACTTTTTTCAGCTTTTCTTTCTAAATGAAATGTTGTCAAAATTGACAATTTCCACAAAATGTTTCATTTTCAACAAATTGGCATATTTGGCTGGAAAATCTCTGACCAGCTTTAGACTCTATACAGTGTAAGAAGACATTCTATTGCATGAATATCTCTACAGCATGTCTCTGTACCTTCCATGTGTTAAAGGAATGGACAATAATCTAATTTACCAGTGGGTATAGACCACATATTCTGTTCCTCTTGGTCTGTGTGGATAGCCCAGCTCTTCAGAGAAACCTAGTTTTCTGCGGCTCAAGATTGTATCCCTGAGACTCCACTTTTTTTTTTTTTTTTCTTTTCCTGGAGCAAAGCCCTTTCTGTTGGGCTTCGCATCTCTTCCAGGATTTGGTTGGATTGATATGATTCTTTATCTGATTTACTATCTATAAAGTGAAAACAATAACCTCTTTCACCTGGTTGTTGAAAGGATATGATGTTTGTACAGCATTTTGAACATGCGCAATGCTGCACAGCTGCTAAGAGTTGTCTTTAATTTTCATATATGTAGACGGAGGCATAGAGAAACTGTGGCTTCCTCAAAGTCATGATTGTGAAGGTAGGAATGGAACCCAGGAGTCGTGGTTCCCAGACATTTGCTCAAAAAACTAGACATAATGTTTCTTTTTACAGTGTTTTTATTTTAGTTCAAATAGCTCCCGTTCTACCAAGAATGCACGTTTGTGAGACTGTTAAACGGGTTCTAATGGTATAATGATAAATAATTATAAGGTCTGTTCAGTTGAAATAGGGTTAGGCTCTCTTGGCTAAATTTTGTAAGTTGCTGAATGCTCTGGTTTGATTTGGCAAAGTACTTAAGCTCATGCTTAACTTTAAGCACATGAATAGATCCATTGACTTCACATGCTTAAAATTAAATACTTGTATAAGCCATTTGCTGGATCATGCAGGAGTGCAGGATTGAACCTGTGAGTGCAAAACTAAAGGGTGTGATTGAACAAGAATGTCTAGACTCTCTCTAAGTTTCCTTACAATTTAAAGTGATTTCTTCTGCTGCTTAGATGCTGATCCATGTGCTCCTCCTCATCCTTCTACCCTCATGTCCACAGTAGCACATTCTACAGTAGCTTCTTTGTTACCTGTCTCCTCTCTTTGCCTCACAGGACCTTGTCTGCTCTGTCGTCTTGCATTTCTCACAGCTCTTTATTTTATCTTCAGTGATTTTACTTGTAGGAGGTTATTTCCCTCAGGAATGGGTGAGTTTTCAGATTTCACTAGCATTTTATCTGTGGTGACTTACAGCTTTGATTGCAAAACTGAATTCAGAGAAATAAAAAGTTTAAAGTTAAAAGCATTTATAGCTACAGATATGAAAACTTTAAGTGAATTTAGTGTGTAAAAAGGTGCTTGTTTGCTAGCTTGGGAAACTGAGGGCCTCTGGTTATCCTCCTAATCCTAGCACAGTGAGTAATAGTGAAGTCTGCCCACAGTGCCATGCGTATTTGCTTCAGTTTGTTAGAGGATAATTCAGTCTGAGACAAAAGTTCAGGAAATTACACAATGGACTAAGGTGGATCCATGCCGCATTTCCAAAGATACTAACTCTTGAAAGACCTCTTGTCCGAAGTGACTTGACCTTTCCTTTTCCTAGCCCTTCGTCTGTCTCACTTGTATATATTGTAAACTCTTCAGGGCAGAGAAGAGTGGGTTTTGTACAGCACAGTGGAGCCCCAGCTCAGTTGTGGCCTCCAGGTCTTACTGCAATCTAAACAATGACAAGCTTAATCTAATTATTATATTGTTTATTTTTACAAAACAAACATTTCGCTGCTTGAGAATTGTGTAGTATCAAAAGGCCTTTGTGAATTCCTCATAATCTGTCTTATTAATGATGAAATATACTTTCATCCTTCTTAATGTGATGATACCGCTCCACCTCCTTTGAGCCATCATTGTTCTTAGATGGAGTCTACCAAGAGCACTAACCTCTGTTGCAAGAGTAGTCCAATGGGGACCATGAAAGAGAACAAGCTATCAGATGTTGTGACCCTTAAAATTGTATTTATACTATAACTTGTTTCAGGCATTTTATATACACTAAGCACACTCTTGGCACTTAGCAAACACTTACAAAGGCATCAGCTGTAACTCTGTTAATTTAGCGTTTTAACCTGACTTTAATTATAAGTATGTTAAGGCCCATGTTCCAAGCCCAAAGAGAAAAGTTTTAATCTAAAATTTGTTGTTAATTTTAGGGAGATTTTTTTCAGTGAATTGCAAGTCATTTAATCAATTTGTAACAATTTGAAAATTAGACCTTTTTGAAATTGTAAAAGATAGCTTTATATTTATGCATCCCTTTCTCATTGGAAATTACCTCACGGTTCCTGTATGGTCAACCCAGATCCCAGCTCTTCACAGATCCTCTATCCGTTGGCTCTGGCTACCTCCCATAGCACTTGCTTTTTAAATCCACTTCTGGGCCTATGCCTTTTTATTTTTTTACATGTTTGTATGGGCTGCTGATGTGCATTTTTAAATATACATGAGCTAGAACAGTTACCTGGGGAGCTACTAAGATGGGTCGGGGACCTATGACCTGGTTGATCTTCATGTCCGACTCACAGTTTCCTTTGGAAATGGAGAGACTGAAATATCTGCTGGGATGATGCAGTACTTTAACACTTTTTAAAAATATGGAATTGCCAGGCAAGCACTTCATTAACTTGTAGATTGGGGCCAGATCCTCAGCAGGTGTAAAGTGATGCCAGTTTACACCTATTCAGGATCTGGCCCGGGGTTCCTAGGTACCAGAACTGTTACGAACAGGTCTTGAAAAGCCCACTTTTATATTAATAAACAGCCTGAGGCCCAAGGGTGCTTTCTTTTAAGGCTGAGAGTGGAGTCAGAGCTTTGAGGGATTCTTACAGAGATGTACTTGATCCTTTATTGTGAAAAATTTGAATGATTTTAAAAAACAGTTTATCTTTCTTGGGAAGCTTTCCAAAATATTAGATTTGAGCACAAATCCGTTAGTATATCTTATTTTCTGCATTTATTATCATTGCATTATCGCTAATAAACTGCATCTTCATTTCTTTAAGAGCTCATCTTTTTCTGCATCATATTCAGTACCTGAAGCCAGAACCCTATTTGTGACATAATAATCAGTCCATAGCTGTGAGATCATAGAGGTTAAAAATGTACTCTTATTGAATACTGCATTCTTAGTTATGTACAGAACTTTAAGGTTAAATTATTAATTTTTACTGTATTAAACATGAATGTTTTGTTGTTGTGCTAGTATTAAAGAAACATAATTTCTTGTATAAAACTCCCACTTTCCAAAAAGATCTCTGCCACCAGTTAATTCAGAAATGCTTCTTGCATTTTTATGCTTACTTTCCAATTCAGTTCAGAGGGAATTCATCGTGGGAAATGCTTTCTGTGTGTAGGGGGGGTGGTTGTACTGTTGAGCTGTACAAATATACAAGAACTGATGAATTCTTGAAAACCAAGATCAATTTTTCAGGCAAATATATCAAAAATAAGGGATGAGAAACACACAAAAAAAATTGAGAGATCCATCGCATTGTTTCTAATCAGAATGGTTTTCAGAGTTCATGAAATATCAGTATTGCTTTCAGTGGAAATTTCCGAGAACTTCAGGGCCATAGAGGAATGTACTCAAGTCTCCAATGAAAGGTTGTATAAAGCAGGTGTCAGTTTCTGTAAGGCTATTATCTTTTTTGCCAACAGAAATGGCATCATTTAAATACGACTCAGAGGTGTTAGTGCCACAGCTTGAGGACTGTCTCTGAGGCAGGTGTAGTTTACCTGGTTGCAGTGGAATTTGGTCCTTGCTTAAAGAAAAGATCTTTACATTTGGATGGAAAATTTTTCCTAGAAATGGACAATTTGGCCTAGAAATGCCTACTCATCAGATTTCTCTAGTGTGTTTCATCTGAAAGTCTGCAAAGTTAGGGGTATTACCAATGTTCCCATGAAACAACTGTGGAGGGGAAACCAGGCAAGCTGATCACTGTGATAAATCAACTTGATCTGTCACTGTGAGTAGAGGTGAGCTGGAAGCCGATTGGAGTGGGAGAAAAGGTACCTATTATGAGCAGCAAAGTGTCAACGCAACATGAACATCTGTCTTCTCTTAGTTCTTCTGCCATTATCCCCAAAGGATTTTAATGTCAAAAATGACCATGACCATCAGAGGCTACCGCTAGTGAGGTTCATTCACTGTATAAACTGAGGTTTAAATAAGAGATAAAAGGAGTCCGAATTTACCGGAAGTTGTTTCCTACAGAAAGCAAATATGTGGGCCCTCTTACAAGTCTGATTTGGAGGCTGTGAGGATAATGGAAAAATTATATTATTGTGTAGTTATACTGAACTATTTAAAATCTTAAGAGGTATTTTGGCTCCTAACTTCCATTGAAACCAATCTTTGAGGATCTGAACCTTTGTGTCTGTAAGATGGAGATAATAATGCATACTGACTTTCTAAAGTGCTTTGACATTTACAAATGAAAAGCACTATGAAATGTTTTTGTTTTGAAAATCCCAATAAAGCTTTCAAAGGGACATTGTCAAAATGATTTTTAAAAAATTGATCAAATTAAAAAAACTCCAGATTCTGATGGCCTGCTCTTTTAAATAGCATACTCTGGCATTTAAAAAAAAAATCCTTTAATTCTTTCTTTCTGTTCCTCTGTTGGTATAAGGGGTATTATTTTTTATTTTTATTTTTTTGGCAGGGCAGAAACTTTTGAGTAAATAACTGACTATAAGTGGAAAACACTGAAACAGATGATGCACAAAATGCTGTAAAATACACCAAGTAAACAAAATGAAAAAGTGGACAGTCTTTCCCATTAACTTTTTTCATTTGGAGCAATCTTATGTGTTACTTGTAACTTTGGCAGGCACAACATTTTCAGAACATAATATGATTTTCAAATGAATGGTTTCCCCTGAACAACAACAGACATCGTTTCTTGAGGAAATCATAAAGAATTATTGAATTTGAAGGGCCTGCTCTTCATTTCATGCCAATAGTCACTACTCAATAATTCCTACCTCTTATACAGAGCTTTTTGTAATTTAGATCTCAAAGCACTTTATAAAGGAGATCAGTATTGTCATCCCCATTTTACAGATGAGGAAACTGAGGCACATAGCTGAAGTGATTTGCCCAACATCCCCATGGTAGAGCCAGGAAAAGATCTTGTCTCCTGCGTCCTAGTCCAGTGTTTTAGCCCCTAGGACATACTCACTCCTTTACATAAATACTTCCATTGAAGTCCGTGAAGACTATTAATGACCTTGATCCTACAATAATATCCCTGGAGATAGAACGCTGTGCTCATACAGAGCTTCAGTGGGTACTGTAGGGACATAAGGATCCACCCGTGTGGACTGCAGGATCAGAGCCTATTCTAGAGATTTCATGATAGTATTTTGATTAAAAAACCAAACAGTTCATATAGCTAATTTTGAAATACTTTTAGTAAGTGTATGTAATTTACACATTTGTATTTTAATATATTATGCAATATTTAAGAGGATTTTGGTCCAGGGCATCGTGCAAGCCTTCCCTCAGAATTTTCTTGCTTCCATTAGCTGGAATTGAACCCTTAACTCTTTTTAAAGTATTTTTCATTTAATGTGTATTGATGGATGGCAGCTGGGATGGGGCTTATGTGGTGTAGATGGCCATGTGTGGGCCAAATGAACTAGTGTGAGTTTTACTCTATAAAAGAGAAGCTGGATAATCTTTGTTTTGCACATAATCAACAGATGTATTAACTATTTTCCAGTTGCAGAGCTAAACTCTTTCGTCACACCAGTTTGAATACATTGAAGTCATATAAGATTAAACAAAGGCAGCATTTGGCCTACAGAATCTTCAGTTCTTGTGAATAATGTGCAAGCTAGGAAGAACACAACTTGGCTTTCAGAGCTCAGACCAGATGTGCAGGACTACTATTTAGAAAGCAAACTTTTTACACTTAAAATGAGCAAATTTGGGCTGTAAATCTTAATTAGCCCAATTCTGCCACCCTTAAAGTGAGGAAATTTTACTCACTATAGTCCTTTTGACTTCAATGACATTATTTATAAGTGTGGATACAAATTAATTCAGTCTCTCCTGCTTGGTATATAAAGTTAGGTCTCTTCTTTAAACCTTTGGGTTTCCCCAAATATCATTCAATTATGGGATGGGGCAAGGAGACTGTCATAGGGAAGCAGATGCATTATGATTTGATGCTGAGCTGCATATTTTCCAGAGCTGCTGCTGCTCTCTGTCAAGCATGATGCTTTACGGTATGCTTTTGTTTCTCTGGATGCTTTTTTCTTATTGCTCTTTGGACTTTATGGACTTATCCATTGTACTTTTTATTCTACTGTACATTCCATATAGTGCAATGCATTTCAGTATCTTCAGTATGTACTGGGCATGCCTCATCCCCTGTTTGGGACCTCATCTGGCTTCTGCTGAAGTCACTGGAAGCTTTGTACTAACTTCAATGGAAGTAGGTTCAGGCCTTACCATAGGAAAAGAACAGGACCCAATGAGTGTGTTACTGCATGTTCAGCTGTTACCTTAAGAAACAGCTGTTTTGCAAAATGTGAGAAATGTATAAGTTTCCACTACAGTTCTGAGTATTATATCTGTGCTCTGAAGAGTTGGAGGTTTGCATGTGGCCACAGGTCACCCATTGGAGACCTGTTTATTGGAATATTATTTCCTGTGACTATCACTTTTTTACTTGGAAATTGGGCAAGTTGGTTGCTGTTGATACACAGCTTTCATTTCTAGCCTTCTGAAGGGACAGAGTTGGCATTGTTTAGTACCTTTTCTTACACAATGGTTTCCCACTTCAACTGAAAACAAGAAAGAATCTGTTTCGGTTTCACCTATGAAGACAAGGCACCGATTAATATTTCTCACATTGTGTTTCATGTTTATTGTGCTCACTTTGGTTTTAATCCATAAAATATAATATTCTAAATTACTGTTCTCTTGTGTTTTGGATGTTTTTATAGTTCTAAGCATTAGTGACTGTGGGAACTGTCTATTTGTCTATTAATTATCTCACCATAAACAGCTTTATTTTAATTACAAATATACAATAGTTCTAAATTGTTAACCCTTTTTACATCAGCAAAGTGACTAGCAGCTAAGCCCTTGAAAACTAGATTAAGATCCTTTTAATGTATTGAGGATAGTACAAATAACCTTAATCATGAGCATTTTCTGTTTTGTACCTGTTCAGCTTTCTCAATTGCAAAATGAAAATATGTAAGGACCAATGATTTCATGATTATATAAAATCTGAGGTTTGGTTTCCATTTTGTACTTTAAACCTTTGATATACCTATGCTTGTCCAGATTATTTTATTTTTAGATTATAATTGAAAATTTGGGACTCCATTTGATTTTTTTTATATGCTCCTTGATGGGAAAAAATCTTGTTTAAAGTCAGCCATGGTTCTCGGATTTAATTTTTTTCTAATGGATCTTATATAAAACTCATAAGACTGACATGCATTTCACAGAAAATCCAAATTAATGTATCATGGGTGGGAGGGAAACATGTCCAAGAAGATAAAATAGTCTAGTCAAAATAAAACTTATACCATGTCTAAGTAATTGCACATCTGTTAGTATAACAAGTGATAGAGACTGTTACAGTGTAGCTCTTGAGACCAAAATCCTAAACCATGTCTCCTGTTTGACTGTCTCAGCATTAGTGATGTGAACATTTATTAACTCAGACCTCAGTCCAGCAATAGGCTCTGCTTTGGTCGTTCCACTGGGGCTCTGTGTAGGTGCAAGGGTTTGCCCCTATAGTGCCTATTGCAGGATCAGGGACTAACTTTGCATAAATAGATAGTATAGGTGACCTGCACTTGCCTTTGGAAGACAGATTGAAACCTATTCCTTTATAGCTCAAGCTATTGTCCTTTCATAGGATAATTCTGACAGGGTGCCATGGGGTGGACTTAAAACTAGTAGCCCTGGGGTTGCGTATGATTTACGATGATGTAACTGAGACTAGAATTTGGTCTCAAGATTTTTCCTGAAATGCTACATTGGGTTTGTAGTTCACAGAAGTTCCTCAAGAAAATAATTTTTCACTAGACATTGTCAGCTGGTTTGGAAGGCAATACACTTCATCCCTGTAACTTCAGTTACATATTCTTCTGTCTAGGGAGATTTGCAAACCCAGAACATAGGCAGTAGGCCTCCCAATGAATACTTCCAGCACGTGACTTTCCACCAGCTCTTTCCACCCCAGCTGGCCAGAGGACCAACACTTGTAGGATAAGGGAGTGAAATCATACGTTGTTCACGTTCAAAGGGAGTAACAGTACCTATGCATCTCCTGCTCTCCAGAAACTGTGTCTGCCTGAGGCACCATTCACTACTCAAGCCTGAGGGTTAAAGCCACTGCTTAGCTCAACTCCTAATGAGGAAAATACTTTTCAAAAACAAAGCAAAATGAATAACCACTGTCATATCCAGAATATCCTACAGTGATTAGTTGTCATGTATTTTATATATTGTGTAATAGAAATCAAAAGTAGTGTTCTGATGATTTGCCTTCAGTGTATTTTGGCCACAGAACAATTGCCTGTAGGTTCTAGAACTTGGCAATTCTTGTTCATAATTACATGCAAATACAGGGAGTCCTCCGATGTACGTTGCTTTTCAATTGACTGCCTGTTTCACCCCTACGATGCTTGTTTCGCCCTTATGATGAAAGCCGGCAGGGAGAATAGCACACATCACATGCTGAGCCTCATCCAATCACTGATTTCACTGTTCAAGCTTTCTGATTGGCTGAGCACAGGGCCAGGGGCCAATCAAAAACAAGCAGCAGGGCTATCCGGCAACAAGCTACCCTCACCTTGGAAGCCAATCAGACAAGAGGCCAGAAGGGACCCCCTTCCAAGTCCATTCATTATAACGTGACCACAAAGTTATTTACAAGCAAGACTGCAGAGAAGACTCCAGAGAAACCTGCAGCCCAGACTTCAGAGAAGCCCCCAGCCAAGAGCCCTTCAAAAAGTTCTGGAAAGTCAAAGCATATGTGATTTTATGTTTGAATGCTGTTTACCAAATTAATACATTGATGTTGCTACATTAGTCATCTACAATTCCTTTAGTACAAAAATCTGGGTTATTGTGATGGGTTATTGTGGTGAAAATAGTGTATCAAGCCTTGGTTCAGGAACCAATCCCCCCTTTATACCATTGATTTGTATGGGAAAAGTGGTTTTGACTTACAATGTTTTGACTTACAACGCAATTCTGAGGAACGAATTGCGTCGTAAGTCTGAGGACTAGTAATGACTATTTTAATGGGTGAAGCAAGATACAAAACTCAGTATATGCAAATTCATTAGATCAGAAAGCTACTTCCTCTTTGTGTAGATGTATAAGGATGCTGTATGAAACTGGATTAGATTGTAAACAAATGTATTTACTGTAAATTTGAATTTTTGCTTGACTGGATTTAGGTCTTTAATGCTAATTACATCAATTGCATGGTTATGGTTAAGACTGTTGGTTATTGAATCATAAGCTAGGTTTTTCTTTTAGGATTTATAACTCAATTCTGCAAAACACATTGGGTTTGATTCTTGACATATATTCACATCAACAGTGCAATTTTAGAAAATACCACTAAAATCCGGTCAGCATATATTTTAGAAGACTGTGCAAAAAATCTTTGTGCTATAAGATTTTTTTATTACATTATTGCCACAAAAATGTAATTTAAAAAGTATTTTTAGGCACTATACATAATGGGACAGATCCTCTGCTGGTGTACATCTGTGTAGCTCCAGAACTGGCCTATGGTCTTGTCTGATACTGGTGAAAATAAAACAGGACTAATGAAGGGTCCAATTCTTCAGGTTTTCCTAACACATGAAATTCTTACTCATGTGAGTAGACCCATTCAAGTCAATCTCTCACAAAGCCTTCCAAGTGTGGAGGTGGAGTGTATATACTTCACTCTCCCATAGCCACAAATAGGCTGCCTTCCACAGCCAGTAAGCTCTACTGGCTGGTATGGGGAGGGGACATGGACCATACCAACCTTCCTTCTTAGCTCACCCAACCTGCTGAAAGGATGCAAGGGAGGAAGATTTTTTTTCTTTTTCTTTTTTGCTCTTGCCTTTATCTGGACATTATTTGTGCAGGCTAAGGATCCATTTAAGATGTGACTGCATTTCCCATAATTTCTTAGTGTAAGTTGGACCCTTAATTTTGTAATGTAACCTTCGAGTATGTACATATCTGATCTCTGATTTTGCTTACAATGGCAATCATAATCCAGAAGGCAGCATTTCAGTGTAATCTTGTCCTGGTTATCCCTCCGTTTTTTTAAAAAAAATGAGTAGGAATTTACTTAATGAGTTAGGTTTTCTTATACAAAAAGCCCTATCCTTTTTATTATTGAAGGTTCAGATCAGTTATTAAATACAACTGTGATAGCTGTGAACTTCAAATTCAAAAAGTGCCAAGGCATTATGGTTAATTTTAATGATCAGGCAACTTGGCATCATGATGCACTTTACAGCGACATGGGGATAAAAGGAAACCTGAACTGTAAATGGAAAAGGTGAGAGATGACCAAACCATAATATTTGGAATCAGGTAATTTGCAGTGGAAAAAAATATGGGCAGAAAAAAGGAAAATGATTGAGAGGTATAAGAGGGCTTGCATAAATATTTATTAAGTACTAGGGACAGGAGATGAAATTAATCATGATCCAAAAAGTCTGAAGTACAGAACACCTTTGCTAAATATGCTTTCAGCCAGAAAAATATAGAAAAGAAGTTCGGAAAATTAATATTGGATGGAAGAACTTGTAAAAATAACTATTGATAAAGAACAGGAAAAGGAATATTTGGAAAACTTGATTGTATGTGAATCATGTAGTATGATCACGTAAGTCCTAAGATCATAGCAGTTTTAGCTATCAAAATACCTGAACCATTCACAATTATTTCTGAGAAGCTATGGACATTTGCCTTGGTACTGGAAGAGTGGAAGAAAGAAAACGTGGTTGTGATTGGGGGGGGGGGGGGAAGGAAAGAAATATTATCCTAGCATTTACAGTCCCATGAGTCTAACTTCTGTTTTTAGTAAAATAACGGAACAAAGATTACAAGATAAATCAGTAAACATACATATGGTAATGAGATGATGAGCAATGGGCTTATGTAATGGTTCCTCCCTTTTGGGTCCAGAGGGAGGCCACTTTGCCTCACTTCAGCAAGCAACAATAGTCTGGGCTCGGCCCTCTGCGCAGGGCAGAGCAAACAAATAGTCTATACTCTGTAGCCCTCAGCCTCATGACTGGAGCAAGCAATAACAGTCTTGTACAAGCCTTGTGACCTAAGGTGAGTACGCAGCCAGCCCCAGCTGTGGGGTGGTGGTAGAGGGACCCAGGCCCACGCTACTCCACCGCGTCCCAGCCCAGGACCCTAGCAGTGGTGCTGGTCTGGTTTGCAGCTGGTTCTGGACTTTGTAGAGGGCTCGCCTCTATGTGAGAGGCATCCACCTCCTTCCCTGGCCTACCTGCAACTGAGCTATAGGGCCCTCTTCTTATACTTCCTGCTCTGCCCCTCCACTTCCTGCAAGGGGTGGGGACTGAGCGGGTTTGGCTGGGCCCACCAGGGGGAGTGTGATGGTTCCTCCCTCCTGGCTCCAGAGGGAGGCCACTTGGCTTCAGTACAGATTATAAAGAATATAACTTTCCAGGCAAATGTAATTATTTATTTGCTTTAAACTTAGTGGATAAAGGGATTGTGGTAGACTTAATACATTAGATTTTACTAAAATATTTGATGCAGCATGACTCTAAATTACAGAACATATCACTATTTTAATTGAAAAAATGTTTTAAATTAAAAAATTTAAGTGAGAAATTAATTTAAATCCGCTTCGGCAGGGAGGCTGTTATTAGGATTGAAAACTAGCTCAGAGGCTGTCCATAAAGGTGGTTGAAAAATGGTACTGTACTAACTGTGGAAAAATGTTGAGGGAGGTGTTGCAACAATCTGTTTTATGATCTTATTTAAATTGTGACTTTACTCTGAAAAGCAATTATGTAAAATAACATCATGGGGTTCTGTTTTCACTTTCTCTTAATGGTGTCAGGATCAAATATGCCCAAAAGTATGTTTAACTGCCAGTGCAAATTCCCCATGAGATCTGTATGCAATCTGGGTTCTTTCCTTCTTATGCATTATTGCTAGTGTTAAGATTTTGTATTCCAAATTAGGCCCTGTTTACACTTGTACAACCCCAATTTCTTGAAATGATGCCTTCAGTAACACTTTTATGCACCTGTTGCTTTCCATACATCTAGAGTTTAACATAGTAAGCAATTCTTCTGATGTGCAGTAAGAAAAGTGAATCCAGCTCACTCAGAATTAGCTGCTGTGACTCTCTGCAAAAAACAGTAAAAACTCTCTTTTGACAAAAAGAAAAGGAGTACTTGTGGCACCTTAGAGACTAACCAATTTATTTGAGCGTAAGCTTTCGTGAGCTACAGCTCACTTCCACAGATGCATACTGTGGAAAGTGTAGAAGATCTTTTTATATACACACAAAACATGAAAAAATACCTCCTCCCACCCCACTCTCCTGCTGGTAATAGCTTATCTAAAGCGATCACTCTCCTTACAATGTGGGCCCAGCCAAACCCGCTCAGTCCCCACCACTTGCAGGAAGTGGAGGGGCAGAGCAGGAAGTATAAGAAGAGGGCCCTATAGCTCAGTTGCAGGTAGGCCAGGGAAGGAGGTGGATGCCTCTCACATAGATGCCTCTTACACATTGTAAGGAGAGTGATCACTTTAGATTAGCTATTACCAGCAGGAGAGTGGGGTGGGAGGAGGTACTTTTTCATGTTTTGTGTGTATATAAAAAGATCTTCTACACTTTCCACAGTATGCATCTGATGAAGTGAGCTGTAGCTCACAAAAGCTTGTGCTCAAATAAATGGGTTAGTCTCTAAGGTGCCACAAGTACTCCTTTTCTTTTTGCGAATACAGACTAACGCGGCTGTTACTCTGAAACCTCTCTTTTGACAGTAAGAGATCAGGTATAAGTTTTAATTTTCAAAAAGAACAGACCTATGAGTAATTCAGTGTGATTTTACTGAGTTACAATTCAGAAGAGAATCAGATTTTAATAATCAGGATCAGGGAGTAAAGAATTTGTTAATCTCTCTCATAGAATCATAGAATATCAAGGTTGGAAGGGACCTCAGGAGGTCATCTAGTCCAACCCCCTGCTCAAAGCAGGACCAATCCCCAATTAAATCATCCCAGCCAGGGCTTTGTCAAGCCTGACCTTAAAAACTTCTAAGGAAGGAGATTCCACCACCTCCCTAGGCAACGCATTCCAGTGTTTCACCACCCTCCTAGTGAAAAAGTTTTTCCTAATATCCAACCTAAACCTCCCCCACTGCAACTTGAGACCATTACTCCTTGTCCTGTCCTCTTCTACCACTGAGAATAGTCTAGAACCATCCTCTCTGGAACCACCTCTCAGGTAGTTGAAAGCAGCTATCAAATCCCCCCTCAATCTTCTCTTCTGCAGGCTAAACAATCCCAGCTCCCTCAGCCTCTCCTCATAAATCATGTGTTCCAGACCCCTAATCATTTTTGTTGCCCTTCGCTGGACTCTCTCCAATGTATCCACATCCTTCTTGTAGTGTGGGGCCCAAAACTGGACACAGTACTCCAGAGGAGGCCTCACCAATGTCGAATAGAGGGGGACGATCACGTCCCTCGATCTGCTCGCTATGCCCCTACTTATACATCCCAAAATGCCATTGGCCTTCTTGGCAACAAGGGCACACTGCTGACTCATATCCAGCTTCTCGTCCACTGTCACCCCTAGGTCCTTTTCCGCAGAACTGCTGCCTAGCCATTCGGTCCCTAGTCTGTAGCTGTGCATTGGGTTCTTCCGTCCTAAGTGCAGAACCCTGCACTTATCCTTATTGAACCTCATCAGATTTCTTTTGGCCCAATCCTCCAATTTGTCTAGGTCCCTCTGTATCCTATCCCTGCCCTCCAGCGTATCTACCGCTCCTCCCAGTTTAGTATCATCTGCAAATTTGCTGAGTGTGCAATCCACACCATCCTCCAGATCATTTATGAAGATATTGAACAAAACCGGCCCCAGGACCGACCCCTGGGGCACTCCACTTGACACCAGCTGCCAACTAGACATGGAGCCATTGACCCGTTGAGCCCGACAATCTAGCCAACTTTCTACCCACCTTATAGTGCATTCATCCAGCCCATACTTCTTTAACTTGCTGACAAGAATACTGTTGGAATACTCTCATAAAATCTCAGATTATACTAAATATGGAGAAGTTACAAATATCGGTGAAGACAGAGAAATAGTGGAGAGCCTACACTCTACAAAAAGGCCAGAGATCAACTTTTTCTTTACTCTGAATATGTGGGCCACGTACTCCCTTCCTCCATATACCCTAAACATATACACATCTGAGAAAAGTTACTTGCCTTTTATCTTACAAATAGCATGGTGGCTCTTCAAATAAACAAGTGAGTGGTGAGAAGGGTTAGTGCGGTGTCCCAGCACTGTCTCCTCACACTGACCTTGAATATTCCACATGTTCATCATGGATGTCTCTCTGGATCTGCAGAGCATACAAACCCTTACACGCACAGAAAGAGCCACCATGTCTGGGACCGGGGAGACTTGCTAGTACCAAGGCTCCTATGGAGTTTATAAGCTTTGCAGGACCAGTTAAGCTGTTGGTTTCAATGTCTCTCTGGTGCTGTGAAGCTTAAATTCGACAGGTTATATGGACTGATTTTTCTCTGTTACAGCTAAGCTAGTAAGTCTCATGTGTTTGATGTCTGAAGAAACTGTATCGGGTAACTCCAGAATTAATCCAGTGAACATATGAATGTAACCAAAAACATCAGTCCTTGCTATGGAAAGTTACTAAACCTTTGTTTTCTAGGTCAAACCATTTTTTGAGGTATAGCATTCCAAAAGTTACGTTTCAGATTTGACAAATGCCTTACTCTGTTATCTTCAAACTTTCTGCAAAGGGAATCCTCTTTGTGAGGCAAATTAATTTAGTTTTTGCCAAGTTAAAGCAGGTGGAATTAAAATAGGATTGTTACCAATAACTGAATCTCAATCTTAATTATGGAGAGAGAGCTGTTTCTCTGAAAGAACTATAGAACCTGACTATGCTTAGATTTAGGAAAACCTGTAGTCAAAGCGCAGTTACTTGGTGAATAGGGAAGTCACCAACAAAGGAGGTTCTTGTGTTCTGAATATGAATGCCTGCAGAATCCTGGATTGACTAAAGGAATGAAGGGGGGGAATCTAATAAAAGGGATTATGTTTGGCTCCATCAGACTTTGTTCTTCAAACCTCTTGCAGCCAGGAGTGTCCCTGCAGATGCCTTGAGCAGGACTGACCACACTGTCAAACAAATACGTAATAAAAATAATTCCTGTCTGTTTTTCAAGCCAAATACAGCAGATAGGAAATTGTTCACATTATTCTTAAATAAACAGCCACATTACATTTGAGAGGTTTCAGAGTAGCAGCCATGTTAGTCTGTATTCACAAAAAGAAAAGGAGTATTTGTGGCACCTTAGAAACTAACAAATTTATTTGATCATAAGCTTTCGTGAACTACAGCATCCGATGAAGTGAGCTTTAGCTCACGAAAGCTTATGCTCAGATAAACTGGTTAGTCTCTAAGATGCCACAAGCACTCCTGCTCTTATTACATTTGAGGTTCAAATTGTGTTTACTGATTTACACTATTCAGACTCTAATTAAGATTTGTGTGTGTGTGTACACACACACACACACACACACACACTCTCTTGATATTTTATCTGGTTTTGTAATTTTTTGTAAAGGTTTTAGTCTTGCTAGCACTCCTATCAGAAGGAACCAAGCCAGTGCATATTAAATGGCCTTCTTAAGTTATGGTACTTTTAGTCCCTGGTTATTATCTCCATACGTCAGTTTTTAATAATCTTACTAGTGAAGGTTAAGAAAACGGAATGCCACATGATCTAAATTGACCTGTCTCCTTTTCTTATTTGATATTCCACTTCGTTATTTCCTTTCCCATAAAGGGTCAGTGCTGGAGACTGTAACTGTTTGCTCTGGCTTTCTGGAAATCTGAGGCACAGTTAGTTGCATTCCATTTTGTTCTGTTATACTGCTCCCGCTTGTCAGTAGCTAAATTTTTTTTTTCCAGTCCCAAGAAGGCAGTACCTACTTTGAACAGGTCCCTTAGACAATCTTTCTTTGTTTGAAGGTTCTTCGCTCAACAAAATGTGCAGTATAATGCAGAGTCAGTTTAATTTTTGTTAGGAAAAGCTTGAATTTTTTTTAACAAGAAAAGAGTGCTCACTGTTGAAGCAGTCATGAAAGAGAGACTCTTTTTTCATGATCATTGGAACAAGTGGTTGCGGAGAGTATGAACAAGAGTGCAAAGAGTGGGAAACTGGCTTTCTTCCAAAACAAGACAGACTACATTTAGGGAAGTAATTGAACACTTTGGAAATTCGTTTGGAGAACTAATGCAGCAGAATCTATTGAAATGATTTAAAGCTAAATGCATAATAATAGCATCTAACAATATAAATGAATGTTTGAAGTACTAATTGATGAATTTATAAATATTTTATAAAAAACAAGTGACCTCAGCTTACTATCTGTATGTGTAAAACTATACACACACTGTATTAGAAAAAATAAATGAAAGTGTGAAAAGTTTAACATCTCATCACATTGATTTCATTTGTTACTTAGTAGAAAAAGGTATTATCAATTTTATTTCTTTTGAGAATAGGGGAGAATGTAATATATGGCAGAATCCCTTCCTATGATAGAAGATCTTAAAATAGATTGAAAAATGTGGGAAAAGCAGAGGTAATTAACCTACCTATTGTACAGAAACATTTGATTTTTTTTTTGTATTCTCGCTAATGATGATTTTACACATTTTTGTGTTGATTTAAGGAGGTTGGGATTCTATGTACACACAGAAAGCAGAGAAACTGAATTATTGCTAGTTTGCACAGAACTAATATTCCATACTTGTTATATGCAGCATACTTAAATGCTGCTCAAATCCAATCCAAAGAATCAATTCTATAAATACAAATAAAATCTTTAGAAGAACTAATTTTCAAGTAAAATAAGGTCTTTCTGTCATGGATATACAGTGAAAGCTGTTGATAATGGCCATCACTCTTTTCTAAACCATTATAACAGATGACTGCATAATGTAGTATGATTAATACAGAGCAGCTCTCATGAGAACTGAGATTGTATTAGCTTCTAGGACAGGTGAGTATGGTTATCAAGTGACTAGTAACATTTGTTTCACTGTAAATAAGACTTTCCTCTCTTCAGAAGCCAGTCTGGGACAGGTATGTGCACCAATAAAACCTATAAATCGTGACTCCTAAACGGGGAACATCTTTTTTTTTTTTTTTTTTTTTTTTTTTTTTTTTAAAGGATTCATTGTATTAATTTAGATGGAATATTATATGGGCTAAAGAAGTGTTAACATAACCCAGTCACTGTCCAACATTAAACAGTGTTAAACAAGGTTTGAGGTTTGGTATACAGAGACCTCAGCCTGCTTAGTACCATGGCAAATGCACCATTAAAATCCTTTTAGTCTTTTATTAAAGATACAGAAAGGAATGAAAATCAGTTAAAGCATTGGAAATGTAAGGTATTAACTAAGGCTTCATTTTATCATCGCCCCTTTTTCCCTTTCGCTTTAGCTGGAGAGAGGTTTTAGAAAGGGGGGAAAAAAACCTCTTGTTTGACAGTTATTTATATGGTATCAAAAACCGTACTAACTGTCCTTTTTGGGGAAAAGAGACGTTAGCTGAGTTGGGCTGGAGCTGTCGTTGTTAATGTCCAATCCTGTTTCATCCAAAGTGCTGGTTGGGATTCAGCTGGAGACGATAGAGGTGGTAATGTCATCTGGGTCCTGCTCTGTCCCGGTTTGGACAGGACATCTCTTAGGATCAAGATGTTGAAGGCCTAGGGTCCCAGGAGATGGTGGCAGTGGCAGCCAGATGGTGAAGCTTGCCACAGTTGCAAATTTTTCTTCACAAAGTCTGTCTTTAAGGACCCACAAAGGAAATGGGGGATAGGGTAGCTCATCCCCTCACTATTTTGTCCTCCAATTATGCTTCAATTCCACCACCCCTATTTTGGTTAATTGATTTCTGGTTTCACATTTTTCTTGTTTACTAAGTATGATTTAACACAGTACTTGAGTTATATCAGTAGGCTTTTTTTTTCAGTCTTTCTGTCTCCCTTTTGTACCTTTTCCCATCAATATTTATTGTTATGTTGTGATATCTTATGAAATTTCACATACTTTTCACAGTTGAGCTCACAATTAAGGAAAATTTGCAGGTCCAATTACCACAACATTTCACTCGAGATGAGGGAGGACAGCAGACAGGACTCATTTTGCAAGCTGGAAGAAGGAGCTTAGGGACTTAGTAGGGTTTGGGATGCTGAAGTTTGGATTGAGGCTCATGTCACAGAGGTAAGGGGGTGATAGAGAACATGTCGCTAGGGAGGTAGCCACAGCTGAATGGTCTGGTGGTGTTACTGAGGAGATACAACTGGTGGTTTTGAGAAGCTGACATGGAGAGGAATGGATAGGAGAATGAACTCTTAAGGGGTGTGTAACAGGATCACTGCCTGCAGAACACACACACCCACACACACCCCTGTTGCCTGCAGTGGCCTTACAGCACCCCTGCTTCCATTTCCTTCTCAGGCCTTTTTAAAAACTCCACACAGTCCAAGGTATTCAAAAATAAGATTCTCCTTCTGGGGTCCAGTTCATTTAAGGTTTTTCAAAGTTTCCAGTAGCCCTCAAGTTACCCTCATCTAGTTCCTCCTGGACTGGTAACAGTCTTGCAAAACATATGCAACTCCAGACAACATCTTATTAATTGTCCTTCCTCCATGGCATCTCTAGTGTGGTGCAGTTGTCCCACTTTCCTCCATGGCTTGGAGGCTAGGTCACACCACTGAGCAGCAGCCAGGCAGCATTTCTCTGGTAGTCTCCCCTGGAATCTCTCTCCTGCTATCTCAGAGTCTTCTGCTGGAGCCTTTGCTGTGTGTGCTTGGACACATGATACAAGGGACTGAGTGATGGTGCTTGTTTCTGAGAAGAGCTAAATTCTAGGCTGCTTGGAGGGGCCCTTCAAAATAGTCAGACAGCTCAATGAGGTCAATTGTATAGTGAAGTTTGTCTAACCTCTCCCACCAGCACCGAATGCATGATAGAAACATGATGAAACCTTATTGACAGAGAGAATCTGGCCCTGGCTGGATGCGGACCCTGGGAGGAGGAGAGAGAGGATCCACTAATAGGTCTGGTCAGTAGTGAGCTGGAGCCGGTTCGCGCCAGTTCGCTAGAACTGGTTGTTAAATTTAGAAACCATTTTAGAACCGGTTGTTCTGCGAGGGACAACCGGTTCTAAAAGGGCTTCTAAATTTAACCGTCCAAAAATGGCGCCTTAGGCGCTGACTCCATGTGTGCTCCAGCCCTGGAGCACCCAAGAGGAAAATTTGGTGGGTGCAGAGCTGCCCCGGGCAGCTCCCCATCCCCGGCACCAGCTCACCTCCGCTCCGCCTCCTCCCCTGAATGCGCCACCCCGCTCTGCTTCTCCACCCCCCGGCTTCCCGCGAATCAGCTGTTCGCGTGGGAAGCCGGGGCAGGCTGAGAAGCAAGCGGCAGCTTCCTGCTCAGGCCCAGGGAGGCAGAGCAGAGGTGAGCTCGGGCAGGGGGTGGGGGGCGCGAAGAGGGCCGCCTGCGTTGCAGCAGGTAACCCGGGGTGGGCGGCGTGCAGGGGAACCGCTCCCTGCCCCAGCTCACCTCCGCCACCCTCAGCCTGAGCGGGAAGCCGCGGCCTGCTTCTCAGTCCTCCCTGGCTTCCTGACGAACAGCTGATTCATGGGAAGCAGGGGGAGGGGTGCAGAGAAGCAGGGCAGTGCATTTAGGGGAGGAGGCAGAGGCGGAGTGGAGGTGAGCTGGGGCTGGGCACAGGGCGGGGGGCTGCTGGTGGGTGCTCCGCACCCACCAAATTTTCCCTGTGGATGCTCCGCACCCACCAAATTTTCCCTGTGGATGCTCCAGCCCCAGAGTACCCAGGGAGTCGGCACCTAAGGCACCACTTTTGATGTAATCAGTGTGGGAGCAGCCGTTCCCCCCCCAGCTACGCTCCCTCACCCCTAGGAGCCAGAGGGACCTGCCAGATGCTTCCTGGGAGCTACCCCAGGTAAGCACTGCCGGGACTCCACATCTCGCCCTCCGTCAGGTGCCTCTGGTTCTTAGGGGTGGGGTGGACACCCACTACTGTGGCCCACGAGACCCTCCTGCCCAGTTCTGGGGGCAGTCAGAGGACAGGTGAGGGGGGTGGATGGGGCAGGGGTCCTTGGCGGGGGGGGCATCAAGGAACACGGGGGGGTTTGGATGGGGAAGGAGTCCCGGGGGTGGGCAACAACCCCCTTGTAGGGCGAGGAGGGAACCCGTTGTTAAGATTTTGGCAGCTCATCACTGGGTCTGGTAGAAGAAACAGGGCCAGCCCCTCACTGGAATCCATAGCCCTCTGATCATTTAACCCTCTCACAGCAAGCAGAGATCAGACAGGTACTGCAGGTTTATCACCAGATATTTTCCAGTAAGCTTGGATGTACCTCACTGGCTGTCTACTTATCAGAAATTCACTGTTTTGGGTTACTGGGAAGGCAGACCAGAGCCTGGAGGGGGAAAAAAATCACTGACATTCTGGAATTAGGGATGATCCAATAGTCCATGTGCATCTCTGATTGTATTGGTACCTAAGGAGGATGGGTAAATTAGACTGTCAATTATAGAAAGCCTAGAACTATCAGTGTCTGTGTACCCCATGCCTACAATGGATAAGATACTGACAAGTTAGGAGGGTCCTACTTCTTCACCACAACTTAACTCACTAAAGGTTATTGGCAGGTTACCTTTGGACTCGGTGCCAGACTCAAATTGGCATTTAACCCCAATGGGGCTTTTTGAGTTCTTGGTTCTACCTTTTGGCCTCAAGGTTGCTACTTTCCTGAGGCTGGTAAATTGGTTGCTGAATGGGCTGGGGGAGTTTGCCCTGGCATATGTCGGTGATATTTGTGTTTTCAGTCAGCCTTGGAGAGAGTATGTGACTCACATCAGGAAGGGGCTTCAGAGCATTCAGACAACGGGCCTGACTGTAGAGGTGGAGAAATACAAGATGTGGATAGACAACCTACTTTGGCCCAGCCATAGACACCAACTCCGTAGGTGCTCTGGGGCTGGAGCACCCACGGAGAAAAATTAGCAGGTGCTCCACACCCTCCGGCAGCCAAGCTCCCCACGCCCCCACCCCCTCCTTGCCTCCTCTTCCCATTAGTGCGGGGACTTGAGGCAAGGCGTGGAATGGGGATGGGGTGAGGGCAGTGCAGGGGTGGGAAGAGGTGGGGCTGTGGGCTGGGGTGGGGAGGTTGAGCACCCACTGGGTAGAGGGGAAGTTGGTGCCTATGGTCTCAGCCACAGATTGGGGAGGGGCTGCATAAAGCTGAAGCCTGCCATAGTGGAGGCTGTTAAGAACTGGCCTACTCTCTAGACTAGAAAACAGGTACGATCCTTCATTGGGGTGGCAGGATATTACTGAAGGTTTGTCCCTCACTTTAGTACTCTGATAGATCAGTGATGGAAGCAATCTAAAAAGGGTAAGCCAGGGAAGGTCCTCTGGTCCAAACAGTGTAAGTCGGCCTTCTGTGAACTGAAGAAAGTCCTGAGCACAGACCGGTTCTGGTAAGCTCCAACATTGACAAGACTTTTAGGGTGTTCGTTGATGCCTCTGACACAGGGCTTGGGGCTGTGCTGATGCAAAGTGATGAAAAGGAGGAGAGAAACTCCATCATGTACCGAACAAGAAATTGCTTGCCTCAGGAGAGAAGTTATGTGCCAATAGAAAAAGAATGATTGGTCATGGTGTATGCCCAGCAAATTTCAGCTCTACCTTTTTGGAGTGACATTTCACTTTGTACACTGACCACTCACCTGGCTACATCAAATGAAAGGGGCGAATGCCAAGGTACTAAGGGGGGAGCTTGGTGCTCCACGGTTATGGTATGGAAGAAATTCATGTTAAAGGGAATGCAAATTTGGTTGCTGATGCTCTGTCAAGGAAATATGTCAATGGGTTTTCCTAGGGTGCCAATCAAGCACCCTAGTTATACCCACTTCTTTAGGGGGAAGATGTGACAGATACAGCAATTTTCTGCAATATCCTGGACAAATCTTACTGAACTGAGCTAAATCTTACTGTGTTCAGTTTATGTATCATTCTGAGCCTGGGAATGTATGTAATTCCACAGAGCGGGGAACCACATTCCTCCAGGAACTAAGAACAGTGGGGGTGATTAGGAAAAATTCACTCAGGTTGTAACACCTCCAAAGGGATACCACCACATGGAAAAATTTAAACCATGGGAGGGCCCCAATCCTTAGGGAAGGTTGGAAGGACTGACACCAACCAGAGACTGTGCTGAGATTGGGGGTGGTTAATTTCTGGAAAATGTATTGGCATATGTATATATTCTTTTATTGTTTTTAATGTGTGTTTTTCTGTAAGTCTTTTACCTTAAGAATAACTGTGCTTGCTTAGAAAGAGACATGTAGTAACTTAACTTTGAGCAACTATGCTGGTTATAGCTTCTGAATTGAAAAATCAGAGTTGGCCTGCTGAGGCAGTCTGACTTTGCTGGGGAATTCCCATTGTAGGCAGAGACTGTGCAGCCTGGAAAAAACCCACTCAGGAGTGAGAGAAACGCGTGTCTCCACCCAAGAGAAGTAACTACTGGAGACCTGGAAGCCTACATGTGGGTGCCCTTGCTGGACCACTGAGGGGGAAAACACATGAAGTTGCCCTGAACTGCGACTTCATCTTCCTTTTTGCAGCTCTCTGCTACCACTTCCTGTTTCTCCTCTGTTTCTCTACCAACTGGCTCTTTATAGAGACCAGTTACTTCATCAGGCCCCAGTGAGAGGCTGTTAATGAATCTAAGGTGAGCTGGATCCATTCCTTCTTAAAAGGGCCATTTACCCTCATGAGAGGGGACATGTAACTGGGGGAACATGTTAGAGCTGATGGCATGTTACCATTCCAGCCTCAGTTTTCCTAGTACAGTAGTCTCCAACCTTTTTACGCCCAAGATCACTTTTTGAATTTAAGGGCAGCCCAGGATCTGCCCCGCCCTGCCCCACTCACTCCATTTTCCACCCTCAGTCACTTTCACCGAGCTGGGGTAGGAGGTTGGGGTTTGGAAGGGGGGTGCAGGCTCTGGGCTATGGCTGAGGGGTTTGCAGTATGGGAGGGGGCTCCGGGCTGAGCCTGGGACAGGGGGAGGGTTGTGGGCTCTAGGAGGGAGTTTGGGTGCAGGAGGGGGCTCTGGGCTGAGGCAGAGTGTTGGGGTACAGGAGGTGGTGTGGGATGCTGGCTCTGGGAGGGGGGTCAGGGCTGCGGCAAGGTGTTGGGGTGCAGGAGGCTGTACAGGGTGCTGGCTCTGAAAGGGGGTCAGGGCTGGGGGTGGGGGGTTGGGGTGCAAGAGCGGCTGTGGGATGCTGGCTCTAGGAGGGGGTTCAGGGCTGGGGTTGGGGTGCGGCTTCCCACCAGGCAGCACTTATCTTGGGTGGTTCCCGGTCAGCAGCGCAGTGAGGCTAAGGCAGGCTTCCTGCCTGCCCTGGCCTCACGCTGCTCCCGGAAAAGGTGGGGAGGTGCGCTACCCCTCTGTGCAAGCACCGTCCCTGCAGCTCCCATTGGCCGCAGCTCCTCATTCCCAGCCCATCAGAGCTGCAGGGGCGGTGCTTGTAGGCAGGAGCATCATGCAGAGGGAGGCCCCTGCCCCCCCACCTGTGGGGCCATGCTGGCCGCTTCTGGGAGCGGTGTGGGGCCAGGGCAGGCAAGGAGCCTGCCTTAGCGGCCACCCCGCTGCACTGCCAGACTGGTTGGTGACCACTGCCCTAGTAGGTTCCTGGTTCCTTTCCAGTTCTCTTCCTGCTGAAGTCAAGTACAGTAGCTACCTCTATCCTGACTTAATATATTACCCATTAGTCTGCCTCTTTTTGACTTCTTCTGCTTCTGCCTCCTCTCTCTCCTGTGGTACCATGGCAGATTTCATGGCACAATCTGAAACATCATAGCATGGTAGAATAAAAAGTGTGAAGTGGGAGAGAGGCTGGCTAGCTGATGGCATGAAAGTTAGGCGGGAGCCAGCTGAGGAACCGCAGCACTACAGAAGAAGCCAGAGAAGGTGAAGCTGAATGTCTGCCTCAGCCAGTTCTACTTAAACCATATGGAAATCCCAGTTTCAGTGGAAATGCCCAGGACGTTGGCATTGTCCCTTTGAAATGTGGTAGTCTAGTCACCCTATCCTAAAGAGCAGAGTCATGCTAACCTACTGCACTTGGGTTGTGACACCTCGTGGAACTGCTATGTAAATGAACCAGCTTTTTGAGTGATTTTGAGGTACAGCACTCTAGACGTGTGGAAATAATGACTCCCCTGGTCTTTGATAGCAGTATAACAACCACAGCACTGTGCAAGTACCCTTCCTAGGGCAGCTATTGAAACTTCCAAGTGGTTTGGTTTTTAAGAGCCGCTTCCTTGTTTTTGTTTATATTTTGTTAATATTTTAAACTTCAGTTTCTTAAATCCATGCACAGTGTTCCTATTTTCTACTACACAGTAGAATAAATATGTTTTGCTGTAGTGGCAATGCATTTCCACTTGTTCCCATGTTCAAGCTAAATACAGCAGCTTTGACCCAAATTAAAACTGCTCTGCTCCTCTCTTAACAGATGGAAACCCTGTTGTATATTGCCTTGTTGTGAAAAGGAGCCCTCCAATTGAACAACCACCTGATTAACTTTGCAATCTAAAGAATGTGAAAATCCAGTTAGTTTATTTCCTGTAGCAAAGATGCTACTGTTCATTTCTGCCTGTTGTCTCTCTTTTCCAGTAAAATCTGGCAGATCACTGAAAACTAGACAATATTATATAAAAGATAAGTAAAATTTGCTCATATTCCATAAATCTTCAATCGAGAATGCCCATGTCTTTCTTAATATTTAAATAACTCTGATTATATGTTAAAGGTTCATAAATTCATAGAATTTAGCTCCAGAAGGAACCATTAGATCATTTAGTCTCTCCTCCTGTATATATGTCAGTGTTCCCATGGACTTCAGTGGGGCCAGAATTTCATCCCTGTGGTGGGACTTTCATAGACTTTGGCAGATCCATGGGTCAACTGAGGGCATATGATGCAGTACAGGAAATGTATTCTCCCCCCGACATAATATATTGTACAGGTCTGAAATGAAAAGGTTATTGCTTCGTAACCCATTGCATGTTTCTCTATTGTTCCTTCTAAGTTCTATAAGCTAAATTTTCAGAGACACATCTGTATTGCCTGCCTACTACTGGAGCATAAAAAGGGATAGGTAGGCCTATGAGTGAGGCTAGCTAGGCATGCAAGCACACATTCACTGTGCTTTTAATTGGATACATAAATTCTGCTTAACTTATTACATATGTACTGCATGCATAATACCCATGTTAAAAGCCCTGTGTTTGCTTTTCCTCTATTTCCTAGGGCTGAAATCACTGGGGAATGTGACGTGTTTGACTTTTAGATTATTTTAAAAGTTTTAAACTCCTTTTAGTAAAGATTTACAAAGTTAAAATGATCCCCCAGACCGCCACAAGAAACTAGATGACCTCCTTTCTTCCTGTTCCCCAAAAGGTTTTTTTTTTTGTTTGTTTGTTTTTAAAAAGAGGCAAAATTCATGTGACAAGGTACAATAGTATATAGAAGAATTACACTGGGGCCTCTGAAGCTTATTTTTTAGTGTGGGCTGCCTTCTCTATCAACACTAGACCGAGACTCACCACCACTGGGCTTGGACTGGCTGCCCACATGGCCAAAAGCAACTCTCCTCCTCATCCCATTCAAAGTCAATTCTTCAGTACTTCTCAACCATCCACATAATTTCCTTCACTACCATGGACAAATCAAACTGAAACTTCCTGTATAGATTCAGTTTCTTATTCAGCTTAAGTTCTCATTTCTCCACTATACCTAATCAGCTTCCCCAAGTCACAATCAATTTCCTCCCACTAATTCAATTCTACACACTATCACAGTCAGTTCACCCCATAATCCATTCTTTGCAAATCAGTGGGGTAATCAAAATTAGTACTCCTCTGACCATGATCTGCTCCATAAACACCCCCTCAAAACTCTGTTCTGTTCCAGGTATTGCTCTTTCAGACATGCCCCTGATCTCATTCTGCCTACAGTTTCCTGCTCTAGCCTCCTATTTCCTTCCCTCTGTTCCCTCATTCACCTACCCCTTTCTCCTCTTAAAATTCTACCCTCCTCTAAACCCATCACTGCTGCTTCTCCTCACCTGCTTCCAAATCAGGTTCCCTGCCCTTTGGTGCTCTTTCTCCTGTCCCCCTACCATCCAATCGGGTTTTCTTCCACTCTCCTGTTTCTTCAGTTCTACTAGATCTAATCACAGTCAGCCAGTACTCCTCCTCCTATCCCTGACTGCTGTCATGGTGATAACTGGTCCTGGGCCAGCATCAGTGGGTTCGATGGCAGTGGTGGTGGTTGTGGGAGTAAATCCTAATGCAGTTGTGGGTGTAGATCTCAGTGAAGTTGTGGTCTACTGGTGGCTGGTCCAGCTCCTTTGGTGTTGGCTGCAGGTCTGGCTCCTTATGGCTTCTTCATCTCCCTCTGGTAGTATTTCTTGGTTGGAGAGGAAAAGGCAAAACATTTAATGGAGTAACCTCATCAATGTACACCATAGTGTGCTGAAGCTGTACAGAAGAGGGCAGAACCAACAGCATCAGCTGGCTGTCTGGTTCTCTGTGGTCCAGTGGGAAGGGCTCCTTGTATCTCCATGTATCTTCCCCATGAGTCTGTTTTTGTGTTGTAAGTTGTATGGCAGCATGTGAAGTAGGTGGTCTTAGTCAGTGATGAGCTGCAAAAATCTTTACAATGGGTTCCCTATAAAAAGTTCTGATTTAAGGGATGTGCCTCTGTCCTGCTCCCTCCCACGCCCCCCAGGTTCCATCCTGCCCCACAGGCTCTGTCCTGTCCCCCTGCCCTCCCTAGGCTCGTTCTTCATCCCAGGTGCTTGCTGGTGGCGTAGGAGTCCTGCAGCCCTTGCATCAGTGGGGTCACTCCCGGCATATGGGGCGGCGGCTCCCTGCAAGCAAAGGCTGCCGTCTGCCTGACTCTCGCCATGGGGTATGAGCACTCCCGAGCAGCGGAGACTGGACAACCCCACAGCACAGGAGCGGGAGAGACTGCGGGGGGCTCACCCCAGCACGCCCCCAACCAAGGCAGCCCCCAGCCATGGCACCAGCCGGCCCTGCCCGGCTCCTGGAGCAGTGGAGGCTGCTGCTGCCAGGGGCCTGGCTCCCCGGCCCTACGTGGCACCCAGTCACATGGTGCCTGATCTCCCTGCCCAGCGCAGCTGGTCGCGCTTCCTGGGCCGGGCAGGAAGCAGCATAGAGCTCGGCCGCAACTGCTGAGCGAGGCAGTATCGGATCGGCCTCTGCGCGCGGGGCCCCGGAGCGGCTGCATAGCGCAGGTACCAGCCGCAGCGCGGCCCCTATACCGAGACAGGATGTGGGGCCCTGCAGCCCTTCCATAGACCTGCGCCCCCCAAACGGTGCTGCTCCATGCACCCCCCTCTAGCACCAAGGCCCTTCTCCAACCAGGGCCGGCTCAAGGATTTTTGCCACCCCAAGCAAAAAAAATTTTGGCTGCGCCTGCTTTTTTTTCGTGCCCAGCCGCCCCTGGCTCCGCCCCTTCTCAACCCCTTACCCAAATCCCCGGCCCCGCCTCCTCCCCCGAGTGTGCCGTATTTCCCCCCAGCCATTGCTTCCTACGGCTTCCCTCCGCAACCCCCTGCCCTAGCTCACCTCTGCTCCCATGAACACGCCGCCGCTCCGCTTCTCCACCCTCCCTCTCAGGTGAGGGAGAGACAGGGAGCAGGCGGAGCGGAGGTTAGTGAGGGTGGGGGAACGCAGGAAGTAACGAGGGGGGGGGTAGAGGAACCACTCCCCAGCTCACCTCCGCTCCACCACATTACCCATCTATGAATCATTTATGAATCCTTAGATCACAAAAATTGCATTCTTAGAGAGACATAGCTACATAAAATTACATCTCACAGTATAAGAAGGTATGAAAAAGGATGCTAAATCTTCCTAAATACATCCCATTGATTCTATGTTTTTAAATTATATAAGGGAGAAAAGAGAAAGCACTTTACTACTCTGTTATAGGATATAAGAGACAAAGGATTCATTTTAAAACTCTTTCAGAAGAGTAGGTAATTTCAGAGATACAGTTTTGACAAACTATAATTAATATCCATGAAAAGCTAAATGGAGAGCAGAAGAAAAATAATTGTTACTCTTTTAAGTTAATTAACACTTTTGCCCTGGCATCTGTAAAAATAGGTTTTTGCCTGCTACTGACTTTATTGGTTTATAACAGCCATTGTTAGTTGGAATCAATGAGCAGGAAAAAGCACTAGAAGCTGTTTGCATTGCGCAAGTGAAGACCGATAAGAGGGGATATGTATATTTAAGGAGCAAAGGAGCACTGATCCATATACCATTGCAGGCACAAAGCTTTTCTCTGGGTTTTTGAAAATCTCTTCAAACTCCTTATTTTGTATTACACTAGTACCCAAATCCTGAGCCTAGCAAACAGCTCACATAACCAGTCTTGACAGCGGGAAGATGCATGGAGGCTAGGAAAGGAATTATCCCTCACTTTATTTTCAGATCATGGAGTGGCTGCAGAGAAAGTTATCTCATACCATCCACTTACGTTGCCCACCCTCCCGCAGGGGAAGGCATTACCTGTGCTCTCTGAAGCGCAACCTTTTAGTAAATGTAAAAAATAACAGTAGTGACAGTAACACTGCAAAGTTCTAAATATACCATAAACCAGATAATTATTTTATAACAATTCTAACATTTATAGACTACAATATGATTAAAAAAACCCACTAAGATCAATACTGCTTTCACACTTTTCTATTACACAATGGTTAGCAGCCTACTATAAACCCAACAGTCCACCTTTTTACATCTTGAACAGCTGATTCCAACGGTAGCTTACTTTAAGCCACCAATGGGAGAGAAGCTAGCATTATTCCTGAAACGGAGGAAAACCTCATATTTAGAAAAAAAGTTGCTTGTGTTTCTTTCAGACTTCCTACTTCAAGAAACTCCAAAACTCCACCCCTCACATAACAGGTGTGCCTTTACCTTGTATACAGTCACCCCGTTAGGCCCTGCCTTCCTCAGGCGTCTGGGCAAAAAGACAGACGTTGCAGTGTGTTCAACTGAGATTCCAGATCTGTGACCAAGATCAGAAGCCTGCTCTACAGCTAAGTTCCTCACAAAGAATGTACTCACCTCTCTCTTACGGTAAGGGGACTCCAACTCGGGTGCTTCTGCAGACTGCAATTGCAGCAATATGGCCTGGGGAGAAAGGAAGTCTTTCAAGTAGGCTGGTCCTAAACTATTTAGGGTTTTATATGTCAAAACACCATATATTCCAGTTAATAGATGGTCAGTACAGATCAAATCGAGTTCCATGTATTGGTCCTTATCTTCAAGGCACTTGCTCAGTGGCCTGGTCTCACAATATCTAAAAGATCACCTAAAGCTCCAGGATGAAGATTGTGGTTGACAACTTTACTCCTCTGGCACAATGGAATTCTCTGCATAAAGGGGAAAGCTCATCTGTGCAGGAGACAGAACTTTCTTGGAGACTTGCCCAAATCCCCTAGGAACTAAGGACCAACACAAAACTCACCAGCTTCCTTTCTAAGTGAAGGTCCACTTGTTTCACCTTGCCTTCTCTAACATAAACACGTGCGTGTATGTGTGAATATATATACAATTCCAAAATAAAACACTCCATCATGCTCCCCCAGACAAGAGGATGAGTGAACAAACAACACATGACAGATGTGCAGTCATGTTGCTTAAGTACTGGAAGGTGCTTAGATACTAAGATGACAAGTGCAGTAGAAGAACCTATATAAAATAGAATGGAATAGATGCACTGCTTACCATGTGAGCTGCCACATTCCTCACCATATTCGGTGTCTGGATGGTTTTAAGGTGTAGCCTCATGTAGTGAGCATTGCAGTAATCAGCCTTAAGGCGACAAAGACATGAATAGTGGTATCAAGGTCCATGCCAGAAAGAAATGGAGTCATCTCCCCAGGCACAGATGAAAATAGTATTCCTGGTCAATGCTTCTATACGATACTTTAGTAGCCTTTGGGGGTTTAACTGTACCTCTAGACTGAAAACTCAATTAACAAATGGTAGACATTCATCCAGAACAAGGTGGGTGGAATGTCATCCTCACCATATTATCTGGCTGTTTGCCCAAACCAATCAGTCTTATCTGAATTTAGTCATATCACATAGGATCACACTGCTAGATGGTCCAGTGCTTGGGCAGCATTAACTTATGGATGAAAAACACCTGGTTGAAGCTGAAGCTGAGCAAGTGGGAAGATATACTGGTGAGACTGAAAGCACTTAAAGGAGTTCACAGTCTTCTTTGGTTGAAAGTACATGCACTCACAATTGGTCAGTTCAGTTCATAATTTAGAAGTGCTCCTGGATTCCCCACAGCTGCATCCCTGAGTAACATTTTCTACCATCTCCAGTTGGGTAGGAGACTCCTTCCCATACTGGTAGATGATGATCTGACCTCAGTTATACATGCTTTTTTGTCACCTCCTGTCTGGCTACAGCAATGATATTCCTGAGTATGAAGCCTTCAGTCCTTAGGAAACTCCAACTAGTACAGAATGGTGCAGCATGTCTCCTCCGCAGCATGGACTACCATGAGCACATTTGTTCTCCAGTTATGATGCTGGCTTCCAACAGAATATTCATTAAAATCATAGACATGTAGGGCTGGAAGGGACCTTGCGAGGTCATCAAGTCCAGCCTCTTGCACTAAGGCAGGACCAAATAAACCTAGACCTCACTGACAGGTGTTTGTCCAACTGTTCTTAAAAATCTCTAATGATGCGGTTTCTAGAATCTCCCTTGAAAGATTATTCAGGACCTTAAATACCCTTATAGCTAGGAAGTTTTTCCTACTATCAAATCTAAATGTCCCTTGCTGCAAATTAAGCCCTACCAATAGTGGACATGGAGAACAATTGATCACCATCCTCTTTGTAACAGCCCTTAACATATTTGAAGACTCTTGTCAGGTCCCTTCTCAGTCTTCTTTTCTCAACAGGAAACATGCCCAATCTTTTAAACATTTCTTCACAGGTCAGGCTTCCTAAACTTTTTATTATTTTTTGTTGCTCTCCTTTGGACTCTCTCTCATTTGTCCACATCTTTCCTAAAGTATGGCACCCAGAATTGGATGCAGTACTCCAGCTGAGGCCTCACCAATGCGGAGTTGAGCAGGACAGTTACCTCCCAGGTCTTGCATACAATACGCCTGTTAATCCAGCTCAGAATGATATTAGCCTTTCACATTGTTGACTCATATTCAATTTGTGATCTACAATAACCCCCATATCCTTTTCTTCCACATTGCCACCAAGCCAGTTATTCCCTATGTTGTTGTAGTTGTGCATTTGATTTTTCCTTTGTAAGTGAAGTACTTTGCATTTGTATTGATTGAATTTCATCTTGTTGATATCAGACCAGTTCTTCAATTTGTCAAGGTCATTTTGAATTCTAATCCTGTCCTCCAAAATGATTGCAACATCTCCCAACTTGGTGTCATCCACAGATTTTGTAAGCATACTCTTCGCTCCATTATCCAAATCATTAGTGAAAATATTGAATAGCATTGGACCAAGACTGACCCCGGCAGGATCCCACTAAATACACCCTCCCAATGTGACAGTGTATCATTGATAACTACTCTTTGAGTGCGGTCTTTCAACCAGTTGTCTAACTACATTATAGTAATTTCATCTAGACTACATTTCCCTAATTTGCTTATGGAAACCTATATGGATTACAACATAATAGATTGGACTTCATCAGAAAGTGTGTGTGTGTTGGGGGAGGGGGAGGAGGGAATAGTTCATGTGCAGGATTGGTCACAAAATAAAACTTGCAACCTACACAGGAACAAAGGGTGAAATCCCAACTTCCTTTTAAGTCACTGGTAAAACTCCCATTGGGGCAAAGATTTAACCCAGAGAGCTTGAAAACAGTGGAACAGATGGATTTGATGCCCCACTTTACAAAGCAAAAATCCAGATCACAAACAGATAAATGGCAGTGCCTTCTAGTCCTACCTCTTACCTGTGTCTCATGAAGTGTGATATCACACATTTGAGACCTAATTTTACCTTTGTTCTGAAGAAAGCTGGTGTTATCTTGCTTTTTATTTGTCTAACTTATTTATATCAGAAGTGCAAAATCCTAAAAGTGAAGTGCTGTAGAAAACTTTATAGATGATCAGCAGAAGAATCCCGTACCTTTCCAAACTCCCTACTCTATTATTTTGTTGTTGTTGCCTGTCTCCTTTCATATCTGTAGCATGCATTTAAAAAGTCTGTGGTGCACATTTTGAGACTTATAGGGTGGAGCTCTATACTTAATGAATGAATTAGATTCTCATGAAGGAAAATGGGGTGCACAACCTACTATCTCTTTTTTTCCTACAAGTGAATGTCTCAGGCCTTAATCCTGTGCTTGATTTTCTTTTAAAACTATATAATATATATCTAATTTCTTCCTGCTTTTCCCTTTAGTCCATCAGTAGGACATTTTGGTCTTCCCATTTTGGACTCCAGCATTCATGTCAGCCTCTTTTGGCGGCTGCTGCTGCTGTGGAATGGAAGCCTTGGTACCCTGGGTGAATATAGGCCCATGTCTCCAACCAGGACAAAACTGTTACCCGCTACCCCATCCCTTCATACACACACACACACACACATTCCCCAGCAGACCTGCCTTTACTCCCTTCCATTCTTCACAGCGGACATATTTCTTCAAGCAGAATTTGTCATTTAAGTGTTTGCTATTTCACCAGTTTGTTACCCTAGTTTTCTTTTTGAGCCATGTTCCTAGTCCTCTTCCAGACCTCATCACCTCCTCTCTACTATGTATCTTATCCCCATCTCAATGTAAAGTTTGCCTATCCCCATTATTCACATTAATCCTAAAACAAAACCATATGTGCTATACCTCTGAGCTAGCCCAATTTTGTATTCATAACTGTAGCGGGGTGGTTACCTGCTCTGACCCTGACAGGGCTGAGGCCAGCCCTGGGAGAGGGCTGGGGCTGTGGGGAAAAGCCCAGGCTGATTAAGAACCCTGTCTCCTACCCCTGTTTTGTATTCCCTCATTTTATCATATCTCCATTTAGATTGTAAGTTCTTCAGGGCAAGAGGTGCTGTCCTTTTTTTTTTTTTACTAGTCTGTGTGGCACATTCTGGGATGTGGTATTCATAATAATCAGCTGGTACTTGATAAAACAACATGTAATTATTACTCAAGCTGATGGACTATTGAGATGGCAGTGTAGGATAGGTTTCACTTGTATCCGCTAAAATAAACAGCTGGGATAAAATAAATGAGAATGGGAGAACACATACTGTCATGAATGAATGATATCACCCTAGCAGTTTGTGAAGTCTTATCACCAATATGATTTTGGAGTAGATTTGTGCATTAATTGTTGGAAGGCATCCATTTCTACTATCAGATTGAACACTCAAGTTTCCCTTTCTGGTAGCCAACTAGATTTTGGTTTAATAGTTTATTCCCTAGGGATCTGAATGATTTATTGATTCGTTAAGGAATGCAGTGATCTAAATGAAAAAAATGGAGTGCATGTCATTAAGATCCAATTGGAGGGACATTAACCTACACACTTAATTTTGGTGCAGAGACTTAAAGTTAGACCCAAGATTAAAAGGGATCCCTTATTAAAATTAGATTATTTATCCACCAAAAAGAACATTAAAAGAATACTGTTTTCATTGCTTAGGATGTTTTACACAAGACAAAGAAGAACTGAAGTGCATAACTTTTTTTCTTTGCAATTCACATTTAATACCTTATATCCCATTGTAAAATAAAAAATGCAGACAATATAGAGTGTTTTTAAAACAGCCCAGAACTTGCTTAAAGCCATCAGCAGCACCCTACTCCAAAGAACTCTTGCAGCTGATGTGATTCCACCAGTATAGTGCTTGCTGGCATGTCGCATCAGAGTAGAAGCTCTAAGGAGATTAGAATGAGGATGGACATGCAGTACCTAGGAATTAAAAATTAAACAAATGAATGCTTTTTAGTTGGGATATTGGGAGAATTCAGCATATATTGTACCATTCAAGGGAAGGGATTTTATTTTGTAACTGATTTGCCATTCACCTTTAAAATTAACTTTTCCTTTGGCTACAATGGAGTTCTGGTAGCATTCAATTATGCTCAGAGTCCTTGAGACTGATCAGGGCCTTTTGCATAGCTCTTGAGTGAATTCCTGTAACTGACACTTGGTGCAGCATTAATGCCTTCCAGAATCAACTACTTTCAGCATTGTTTTGCTGTGAGGAGGGTTAGCATGGAACAGGACCCGAACAGGGGAAGGAAATAGGCAATAGGGGACCTTCAAAGACACCTTAAAATACCTCTAATTTGTCTTTCTTTCAAATTGATTTGTTTCACAGATTCATTCATCTTCTGATGTTTTTGATGAGTGAATATCCTACAATCTTTGTTTTTAAAGAAAAAAATATTTTGTGCATACTGTCTCTCTCTGATTCCATGTGGTATAATGAGATGCATTCCAAGTTAGACAGTTTGGTCTGTTTCTGCTTCTGTTTCTTAATGCAAGTTAAATACTGTAGTGTACAAGAATAGGGTAGTATTCCTTTAAATAGTTTGAGCCTCTAGTGGTGGTTTCTGTGTTTTATGTTTCAAAAGCCAGCAGGACCCAACCAGAGTCACACTGTAAATAGCTAAGCTTTGTGTGTTGTATATATTCAATAAACAGGGTTATTTGGATATTACCCTGTTCTTACACACTCCAAATACATAGGAATCAGTACAATATGCAGACAGCTAGGTTAGAATTAAATTACTTAGTGCTGGTAAATGAGGACCTTATCACGTAAATGTCCTCAACTTCCATCGAAGGCATGATCAGGTCCTGGAAGAATTAGGTTTGGTATCAGCTTGAGGTGCTAAGCTTAATTCTTTTCTCCTGTATTTCTCTCAAATGCCACTTAGATTAAAGAGAGGTCCCTGCACCCATTATTTTAGTAGTATCCTTCATACCTATTGTGTTGTAAAAATAATAATGTTGTAAAGCTGCCTTGAAAAAAATAAAATTATTCTCCTACATCTGAGGTCCCCATTCAAGGCTCATTATTAAGCGAAGGGAAGGAAAAAATAAAAACCAAGACGGTAACATTCTTAAACGTTTTCTTCTTCCTTTTTCTCTGATATTTTCATTATCGCTCTCTCTCCTCCATTCCTTCTGGTTTTTCCTACTCTCCATTCTTTTGTCCGTCTGTCTTCTTCCGTCCTCCCCATCCTCCTGTACTGTTTTCTCTCTTTCTCCTTTGCTCATTTTTCTCAGTCTTTCTCCAAGGTGCTGATAACTTCTGAGAAAAATTATTGAAAACACAGTTGGGCTTTGTCAACCAGTTTTGTTATATGATTGCCAGAGATATGGGGAAAGTACTCCTATGCATGCTTACTTTTTAAATATTAATCTCCTGCTTAGTTCAGGCAAACAAATGAGAGTTAACGGGAAACTTGGGATTTCTACAGTCCAGCACCAAATTTAAAGCAGTCCTGTGCATGGTGTGTTCTAGTCGCTCAAGATTCATTTCTCTTCTGTCTTCTGTTTAGAGTAGATTGATTGCATGTTGTAGGGTCTCTCCTTGGTTTTAGTAAAGGATAAATCCATTTTATATTCTGTATGTCATATCTCTTCTTGGACTAACCAAAAACAATAAAGTACAGGAGCTTCCATGAACCTTAGTTGGTTTTATAGTATTGCATGAGCAGCTTAGTAGTTAATACTGAGCAGAACATTTCATTCTGAACATTGCTTTTCAGGCATGAATAATTTCTAAATATTTCTTTGGGCTAAGCTGTCTCTTGTTTGGCCTCAGCCTTTTCCGTGGTAATTTAAAATGAAATGTTTTTCAATTTTTTGGTTTAAGCAAGTGAAATATAATGCTGTTTTTGTGCTTTTTTTCCCCCAAATGTCCAGCTTTTTTTCTACCTTAACCCCCAACCCTGATTTTTAAAACTTGAAACCTTAACCAGTACATAGTCCTGTCCATTGAATAATACATAGCTAAGTTTAATCATGTTTTGTGAAAGCCTAATGAAATACATGATAAAGATTGTTCACTATTTTATTTTCCTGACCTTTTACAGTGTACACTGATTTCAACCTCAGGAACATATCTGCCTCAGCTAGTCATCTCTCCCCTTCCTAACCTCTTAAATCCCCTTACCTACCTTAAAAATACCATGAGAGAGAGCCCAGCAAGAATGGTATGATTGCATCAGTGCCTGAAGGAAGTGTGTGCTTCCTCTGCATGGGGTGGATTTGGATTAGGAGAAGATAATCTGCATTGCACCCCTTCTCTTCCACTCCCCACACACCAGTTCTATGCAGATTAATTAGGAAAAGAAACAGAGCTCCAGGCTGTATTACCTCTTCTGCAGACCCACCCACTTACGCTCAGTATAACTCCTGTTTTTGATACTGTTGACAGCATAAGAACCAGGTTTTGCTGCTCTCAAAGAGCTTATAATACTGTAACAAAAATGTCTTCCACAATGCTCACAAGAAGTGAATCAAAAACTTTCACCATTCTATGCTTTCCCTTTCTTACGGTATAAATTCAAGCCCTAAAAATCACAGAACCACCAAAACACGCATAGGTCTAGACTGAACATTCCCAATCTCTTGTTGTTGTATCTGTCACCCTCCTCCCTCCCTGTGTCTCACCTTTACTTGTAAATTACTTCTCCAGTTTAGACTACAAAATCTTTAGGGCAGGGACTGTTTTTTCTATGTCTGCTGGGAAGCACTTATACTTTTTGGCTGGTATAAAATACTAATGAACTCAGCATATTTCTGAATAGAATTTTATACATAATTTACAGTGAGGTCCCTTAACATCCATTCTGGTGGTTTTGACTCGATTGGATTAATTCTCTATTAGTAGTATTACAGTAATGTCTATAAGGCCTAATCATGGCCAGGATCTCACTATGCTAGATGCTATACAAATGCAGAGTAAGAGACAGTCCCTGCCCTCAAAGAACTTACAATCTAAATAAACAAGACTGACAAAGAATGAGAGGGGAAACAGAGGGGAAGTAGTAAAGTAACTTGCCCAAGGTTACAGCAGTTCTGTGGCAAAGCCAGGAATAGGAACTCAGGTCTCCAGATTTCCAGACCAGTACTCTACCCACTGGACACAACCACCTCTCTCTTTGGCTCTTGGTGTCCTATATAAAAATAAAAGTTTGTTTTTTTTTTTTAAACTTAATCTTTAATTGTCAAAATTTTTCCCTCCGCTCTTGTAAATGGAGAGTGGTCTTCCCATGGATTCCAGCTGGAGGAAAGCGTAAGTGGGAAGTGCTGGCTCTGCAGCCTGTTTCCCCTTGTCCCCTTCTCCTCCCCCCGCCACCCCCTCTGGGAGTTTTCCCTCCATAGACAGAGAGAGGGGGCTGCCAGTAGAGTTGTGTGAATAAGTTTTTTTTTTTTTTTCAGATCACTGGCAGTTCCAGGGGGAAAAAAAAATATAATTTGGTTCAGGATGACCTAAAATCAATTTTTTTTCCACAAATCAAAGAAGTGGGGAAATTTTTTTTTCAGGCTGAATGGAACATTTTGTTTCAGACATTTTAATCTCTCTAAGGGACTAGATTCACAAAACCAAGGTCAGGGTGCCCTTACCACTGCCCTTATATCCAAAAGCCCAATGGTTAGTGCATTTCCTTGGGACATTAGTTACCTAGGTTCAGATTCCCACTCTGGAGAAGGAACTTTGACTCCAGGTCTCACTGTTTCCTAGCGGAGTGGCCTAACCACCAGGCTACTGGCTATTCTAAGGAGGGGCTTTCTCCTAATCTCCTTTTGAAGCTGTTCCACTTTATATAAAATGCCAAAATAGTCACTGGGTCAGAGACAGTGGGTTTTTTGTTTTTGTTTTTTTTTAAACTATACACACACACTCTATAGCCCCATGGTTAGGGCTCTGCCCTAGGGAAAATGGTGACTTTTTTTTTTAGTTTTGACTGAAACAATTCGGTAGAATTGACACAAATTCACAAAATATTTCAATGAACCTGAATCTGCATTTTTCAGTGAAAAATAAATTTTGGCCAAAAAACTCCAAATCTCCCAAGGATTGCCCCATTATCCATCACCCCCAACCCAAGAACTCTGCAGACGAATCAGTGACAAGACTTGCAGATGAAGTCTCCAGTAATTTACACCGCTTTCCCTTCAGGACTGTGGAATCTTAGCTCTGAGAGATGCTAGTCTAGTGGGAGCCAGAGCTGAGGAAGCCCCAGGCAACATGACTCCTACAGGAGCTGTGCTTTGCTTCAAGGGCTTAGGGAAGTTGGAGAAAGAGGGGCAGCAGTGCAGAGACAGGGGACCTTCAGAGATGCCTTTTATCTCCAGGAGATCCCCTGATATATGTGCAGACAGAGGAACTGCTGGTTTAGGGGATGCATCCTCTAACATTTTTCATGGAATCTTATGCAAAAATATGAATATTAATGGCTAACATAGTATGCGTGGGTCTGTATTTTATGGCTTTGGTTTTGCATGTGACAACTGCTGGAAATGTGCTGTTTCTTTGCCCTAAATTGACATACTTCGGGAAAAGTAAGATACTGAGTTTGTGTGAGATTCAGCAATGACTTACCCCCTGTACATCCTGCTGACTTTGGTAGGTTGGTCCAGTGGTGTCAATAAGCAGAGCATATGGCCATATATTTCCTTTTCAATTTTAATGAAGTATAATTAATAGGGACAATTAAAATTCCAAATTAAAATATCTTTGCAGAGTGCCAGGGACAGCTGTATTGCTACACAAGTGTTCTGAAAATTATCTGAGGGCTTTCAGATGGTCTTTCAATTAATTTATAATATCTTGTGAGTATAAATGACAATGCACACTCAGTCATTGAGACAAAATATCCACATGCCATTTGAATTTTATTCAGTAATTTTACAGGCCTACTGAATTTGGATCTCATCAGCATGTGGTAAAGATTCAGGAACTTCCCAACATAGTATGAAGCAGTGGAATGGTGCTTTATGCATTTGAGCTCTTGGAGCGTTAGTCACTGCTAACACTACAGACTTGATTTTGAGCGACGTGTGTATGCTCTTGCCGCAGTTGTAGGATAATGCCACAAATGGACATGTCATTCACATACAAATGGCCATACAAGTGAGTGACTTTTTTTTTTACAAATTGTTTTTTCTTTTTGCCAAAAAATGCATTTAAGGGGGCCTAAAACAATTTACAAAATTTGGGTGGAATCTTACAGTTTCATTTTGACCGTTTTGAATCTTTTTTTTCAACTTTTCAATTTGAAACAGTGTTTGGATTTCAAATTTCAATAAATAAATAACACATGCACCAAAAAGGTGAAAATACCCAAAATGGGTGGATCAAAATGAAGGAAAAAAAGGAGGGGGGGTGCATGCAGCGGTTAGAATCAACTGAAATATTTTGGTCAACTGAAAACAAACAAAAAATCATTTAGAGACCATTCAAAATGTATTGGTTGATTCAAAATTAAAATTTTATTTGAATTTTTCAATTCAATGTGGAAAAAATGGTTCAAAAACCAGATTTTTTTCCCCCCCAAAAAAACCAGATTTCCTCCCCCACCCCGGATATTTCAGTTTGCCTCCAAACTAAAAATTCTATTATTCACTCATTTCTACTGTGAACATACCTGATTTAAATGCACAATAGTAGTATAGTAATTGCACAAGCAAAAGAAATAGAAAAATTTCACATGGACACATTTGAAAATAAAACCTCTTGCATGAACTTTAAAAAGGAATAGGGCTGAAATTTTTGCAATTAAAGATATTAGAATATCTGAAAATAACTGCAGTTACATTTAGTCATCTGTGTGAAATTTTAAGAAGTCAACTCAAGGTCAGCATAAGAAGGAAAATGAATGATTTAAGTTACCCTCATGCAGAGCCAGATGGTATGACTGGAAAGTTAAAGTAAGAAAGGAAAGGGTTCTTCAAGGGTTTGTGAATCTATGTATGCAAATCATGGAAATGAAAGGTTCACTGATTATTTACGACTTAAATTTACTAATGTACTAATTGCTCAGGGGCTACTTAGAGGAAAGACTTTGGAGGGAATGGAGATAAATGTCTCGAGACTTACAGCTGTTTTCTGTTCTCCTGTTCAAAAAGCCCACAGAAGGGAAAGCTTTTCTTGAAAACTGCACATTGTTCAGAGCTGCAGAAATTCAGCTGCATTCTGGGTTCCTCCTGCTAACAGTTGGTGTCCTCGAAGCAGCACAGTGACCACCTCCTCTGTTTCACTACTTCCTGTTGGCTCCTTTCCAGTGGTGTTCAAGAATCGTCTCATCATCTATCTTTGTGGGGTTTGTCAAGCAGGACCACTTCCTCCCAGACTCCTGGGATCTTCTGAGAAAGAGGAAGCATCCTGACCTCACAACCCAGTGCACACAGCCGTTCTTGTCTCCTATAAGGTTTTCCGTCATCGCCGTTGCTAGTCAGTGATGACAATCTCAAAGCCTTTTTTGTCTTCTAGGCCCACAACTGTCTCTGCACAATTCTTTGCCATCTTTTATGGACAGAACACCCTTCCAGAGCTGGTCCACAAAGCCATCACGTGTTCCTCTTAAAACCCATTTGTTCCATGACACCTATAGGAAATTAGCTAATTAACCTATCTGCCTATTTAGTGTATTTATTTATATTGTGAGTGAATTGATCATATCTGCAGGGTGATAGGAGCCACATGTTGGTCAGGAAGGGGGTGAAGGTACTGGACCTGAAGCTAGGCACTGCTGTGGAAGAAGCTCAGGGGCAAGAGGTGGGGGGCATGTCTATGTTAAAAGACACATGTAATTTTAATAAGATGTAGTTATCACTGCAGTCATTTTTATGTGTCCTATCTCTTTCCTCGACCTTTCATCTGTCTTTGCCTTTTTAGATTGTATGCCCTTCAGGGCAAGGGCTATGTCTGACCCTGAGTCTGGAATGTACTTACTGCAATCTAAATAATGTTAGATTTCTGTGCTCTTTTAATCTTTTTCCTTTCTGTTTAGACAGCTACCAAGGATGCTAATTCTGAAGGTAGAGGTTTTTCTAAAATGGTAACATATTAATTGAAAATTTGATGCAGACTACTAAAAATTCCTTAGCGAAGAAGGAAAGTCCAGGGGTTAGAGCAGTAGCCTAGAACTCAGGAGATCCAGGTTCAATTCCCTGCTCTGCCAGAGACCTTGTGTCTGGCCTTGGACAAGTCAGCTAGCTTCTGTGTGCCTCCATTCTGTAAAATGGGGATAAGAGTAGAGTATCTCTCTATTTCTAGGAGTGTTGTGAGGATAAATCCATTTTAAAATTGTGAAATACTCAACTACTATGGTAATGGAGGCCATATAAGTACCTCTGGTGGAGGTGAATGGAACATATGCCATTCAGTAGCTGTCCAAGTAAAAGGGCTTTTGGTCAATACCAATATGGGTGAGATTATGCTGGTGACCTGTAGATGAATAACTCAGTATCTCGTTCTCAGTCTTCTGACCTATCCAGTCTTTCATTTAAGTCATTTGAGCCAACTGGTATTAGTCTTAGTTATTAGTCATGTAATGCTTTGTTAAAAAAAATAATAATAATCCCTTCCTCCATTTTCAGATGTTCTATTTCACCACTAACAGCAGAAGAAGTTAGGTGCAATTAGTTGTAAAGAGGCGTGTGACAACAGTGTGACACTGCTTTCACAGGGAAAGGACTTCCAGAAGAAGAGATGGCACTTGTGCATGACATATGCTGCCAAGTTTTGGTTGGCTCCTGTGTACAAGTGAAACTGGCATAACCTCTGGTGAGTTGGAACACATGCCATCCTAACACATGGACAAAAACATGTAAGAAGCCAAGCAACTTTAATTGGGATTTTTGAAAGCATTCAATTTTTGGCTACCTCTGTTTCAGTTGACATCAATGATAAAACTCCCATTGACTTCAATGGGAGCAGTTAGGTCATCTAAGCACTTAATGAAAAATTCTACCCTATGTGAGAGCATCAATTAGTTATGTGGCTTTTATGAATGGTCATCTAGTCTGCAAGTACTGAAACCTGTCATCCATACTTATAACTGTAGATAAATTACCTGACTAACACAGAGAAGGGCAAATATAAAAATCTCACTTCCAGGTCTGAAAAAAAGTTTTTGTGCCTCATGAATTAGGATTATTTTTCATATGTAAGGGGGAGTATTGTTAAAATAAATTGGCCACTACCTTTCTCTGGGGATCTGTTAAAAAAGTTCTAAGCCTAGCTTTATATTTTGTTTTATGACAGGCAAGCCATGATCAGAATAGTTAATCCACATTTCTGCCCACTTTATAGGAAGATATTGTTTTGATTATGATACTTTATTTTATTTTAGAACTTTTTAAGATCCCAGTTACAGGTAGGGAAAGAAAAGAATCTACCTGCCTGCCACAAAGTGTTCAATAGAGCTGCTTCCTGCTCTGACAGTAAGAAAGAATTCCAAAGTACCTGGTCATCTTTAGGTGTCATTAGGATAGGTTTTCAGGTAGGTTATTTTCCATAATGATTAGTGTTCAGAGTCATCAGACAAATCTCAAAAAATGCCAGCTGTTTACTTTGATCTATATAAACTCTATTCTCCTGTTTTAGTACTCTCACGGAGAGGTCTTGGAGAAGACAGAGTGCATCTGGCCCCTTTCAGTTCCTTTTGACCTCTTGAAGTGAATATGAAGTAGGACTAGGGATTTTAGATTCCCTGTGATTGCAGCTGTTGAGTCCACAGCTGAAATACTGTCTCCAGTTCTGGTGTGCACACTTCTAAACAGGATGCTGAAAAATTGGAGAATGGTCAGAGAAAAGCACAAGAATGATTCAAAGAGCAGAAGGCATGCCTTGCACTGAAATACTTAAGGAGCTTAATCTATTTAATTTATCAGGGAGAAGATCAAAGTCTGTATGTACCAATACAGAGAGAACATATCTGATAGTAGAGAGCTGTTTAATGTAGTAGGCAAATCCATAACTAGATCCAATAGCTAGACAAATTCAAACTGGAAATAAGGTACAATTTTTTTATTTTTTTTTTTTACTAGTGGGGGTAACTAACCACCAGAACAGCTTATGAAGACAAGAGGTGGATTCTCCATCACTTGAAATTTTAAAATCAGTATTAGTTTCTAAAAATATAAAAATATGAGCTAGTTCAATCACTAAGTATTGGACTCGATGCAGAAATTACGGAGCAAAATTCTGTGGCCTCTGTCATGAAGGAGTTCAGACTAAATGATCACAGTGATCTCTTGGCCTTTAAAAGAAAATCTATGAAGTGGTCAATGTCTGTTGCTGGACTGCTAGTTTGGAAACAAATAATGATTACTACAGATCGGATGGAAACTGAGCTGTCAAGTACATGTGGCCTGACAAGTTTGTTTCAATCATCATCATCAGTCCATTGCATACAGAGTTTCCAGTAGTCTCCACACAAAAGGTAATTGGGTGTCTCTATTCTGGGCTTCAGTCTTCTAGATCCAAGTCTGGATATTTATTATTTTTTTACGCCTTGGGCTAGAATGTTATAGGTTCAGTTTTGGATGCTTTGTTCAAGGAATTGGAAACAATTACTGTCATGAGATTGGCTTTTTTATGGGTATGACTTAATCGTGTTGCTGTATGGGATCAGTGAATGCTTTCTTTTCCTTGGATTTCCTTCTCATTGGCTTAGTCAGGATTTCCTTTTACCTTCCTTTATTTTCTGTTTAGTGTTCTTGCTTTGATCCTAATCCTAGTGGTTTTGAACATTTGGACTGAAGATATATAAGGCTCCCTCTCAGCAACTTTGCACTCATTCAGAATACTATGACAAGATTACTAAACCAATGATGGAGGATGAGTGAATGTCAGAGGGAGATGAAAGGGATCACCACATCTCACATTCAAGTTCTTATATAATCTCTTGTTCAATATGATGTCAATTTGCATCCGCAGCTTCTGTGAACAATAAATAGGGGTATTTTTAGGCCAGTATTTAATTGTGGTTTGGAATTCCTTATTCCTTACTTTCATAAACCTCAACCACATGTTGATGCACAGAGAAGTGACATTTTTCTTTATGAATAAAATTACGAATTAGTATCTGGTGCAGAGAAACTCTGTGAAGAAGAGCACAATCTGACCTTGCATATTATGTGCTATCTTTAATTTAGCTGTAAAATAGCTCTTGGGATTTCTGTGCAGTCTGTGGCTGAAAGGTCACTAGAATTCTAATAACTCTTGTATTCCTTAGTTGGCTTTTACATACAGGATGCTGTTTGGTGAAAACTGATTCAATTTCCTTGGTACATCTGCACCAAAACAATATCGTTTTTTATTAATCAGAACCATATAGTACATGAAATTTAAGTGAGGGTACATGAAAACAGCTAAAATCTAACAAACACCTGTTTTGAAACTGAATAAATATCTTTAAATTAGCTCAAGATAGTTTATTCTTGTTTTCATTGTGACTGCCAATTTAGAATACAATATCTCAGCTGTTTCAGTGCAGAACACATTGGCATGACCTTAGCCTAGGCTGTTTTTGTTTTGTTTCTATGTTTGGCAAGAAATCTCAAAGAACAGTAAAAGTGGCTACTGTACCAGCAAGGGGGTTATTTTAAATTACACTCTTACCATGATGTACAGTCATAACCATCACTGAAATCATGTCAGCTTTGAAGGAGCCATTATGATTCAGATAGATGATTTATAGGAGTGCAAGTGAAATGCTACAAGCTTGTTCTGGTCCACTGTATCAGTGATGTGTGGATTAAGAGCTGCTTAGAAGTACACCTGCTATAGGGCAGGATGACAGGATTTCTGTAGAGAGATTTCAGTATATTGTGGGAATCTGTACAATGCTAATATCTACATAGAAATTAGCAAAAGAAAAGTCATTACCCTGTCAGTGGAAGAATTTGTTCTCTCTGACATTGTGTCTGGTCCAAATGAACTTTGACCTCCATGTAAGTTAGTCTAAGGAAGTTTTTGCTTATTTTTCAGTCTTAAAGCTTTTTGCTCTATTCAGCATATGTTAAAAAGGTATAATAATCAGGCTGAAAACCTACAGAAAAACAATGTAGAAAATACAGGGCAAGATGTTTACTATCTTTGTCATGATAGGTTTTCAATCGAGATAATTAAACTTCTAATGAACCAAAACTAAAGGATAATAAAAAATGTGTATTTTGGGGAAGTTTACAGTCTACTGCTTCAGGAATTGTTAACTGTAATCTTATTTAATAGTTCTATTAAAGATTTGGAAGTAGATTAATCTACCTCACAGATGGGAATGGGTTGCTATTGACAAGAGGGACAGAACAATTTAAAAACAGGATCTTGTGAGACAACAGATGAGATTCAACCTTGCAAGATTGCTCAGTAAGAAGGTAATTCTTGGAAAACTGTAATATGAAAAGAGATGTATGAGCTGCAAATTAGATGGGAAGTTGCAAAGCATGCTTTTTTAAAAAAGCCATTGCAGCTGTAGGCTGCATGTATAAAGGCAATATGTGAAGGACCAAGATGACAAGTCCATTTTCTGATGCAATGGTGTCACCACAGCTAAGATACTGTAATACAGTCAGTCGTGAATTCCTTAATACCAAAAAAAACTGACAACAAATTGAAAGGAATTTGGAGAAAATCAACCTAAACGATTAAGGGACTGGAAAGATGATTTATTAAGACTAAAAACTGCATATGGCTTTTTCAAATAATGAAAAGAATGAGAAGCAGTTACAGTAGCCATCTAAATATATTAAGAGGATGTAAATACCAAAAAACCCGGAATCATTTAGAATACGCCGAGGATTTATATTAAGAGTAAAAGGGTGACATTAAAGTAAATGAACTGAGTAGCAGAAAATAATTTTTAAAAGTGAGATTAAACTGTAGAGTAGTTTCTCAAGGTAATTGGTGGAAGCCTTATTAAACCAGAGAAAGTACTGGAGAATGTATTATCACAGAACTATTTATTTTATAAGAAAAGAGGCTGGTTATAGAATCACCTTAATTTATTTTCACATTCCCATGCCCTCTACAGATGAGTGCTGCTGTTTGTTGTTGTGTTTACCTGTTGCTTGAAATATCCACAGTACATTTTTTGCTGATTTTTATAAAATCTGCAATGTAGAAAAGATTTATTTACAGTAAATATTTTCATTTCTGTATTATAGTTGCATAGGTATTATAGTTGTACAGTTCTGTATTATAGGTGCTCCATGACCCATCGTTTTCTGCCCTTTTGATGGGTTCTCATAAGCTCTTCGGGAGATGCCAGGTATTATGAACCTAAGTGGGGTTTTTGCATCTCTGTAAAACATAGAAAAAGCTGGATTTCATAATGAGAAAACATGCAGGTAATGAGTAATTAGAAATATATTATCAAGCCAATAATGTAGCTGTTCTTTAGAATGGACCAAATTACTTAAATAAAACTCCCCTTGAAATGAATAGTTCTTGTCAAGTATGAACTACAGAGTTAGAACCAATATATTTACATGTGGTCAGATGCTAAATGCCATGTCTCTATCCCTAGAGTGTGTTGAAGAGAACTGTTGTGGCCCTCTAACTGGACGGTTCATAGAGAAGTTGTGTCCTGATTCCTCAGGATTATGCACAGCAGAGGAGAATATGCAGTAGCAAGCGAAACAAAAAAAAACACAGTTAAGAAGAGCAGCATAGCCTTAAAGTCCTTGTATAGATGTTGGGGGGGGGGGGGTTAAAAAATGTAAAAGTTTCTCTGGCGAATAGAATAGTGTCTTCAATGTTCCATTATACAATAAGCACAGTTCTGTGGAAAACCGAGATTCAGGGAACCGTCATGCATTGGCTATGATATGGACTAGATCTAATTATATTTCTTCTGTTGTATTCAGGGGGAAACTAGCTATGTGTACCCTTCTTTGATTTTTTTTTTTTCTGAACACTTGGTACTGTAAATTACCGCTACCTTTGATTTTTGGTGAAGAAAATAGGTTGAGCTTTAGGCTGAAAAGTCTTCAGAAAACCAACCTAATCTATGATTGCATCATTTTGGATTACCTGTAGAATAATGTCTGTATGTGAGGGGGAGATTATATTGTGCTTGACTGGCTTGTCACCAATCACTAAGCTTAGCTATTTGTCATACTGTCATGGTTTATAGAGGATTTCATCTTTTCACAATTTTCAAGAAAGTTTTTGGCTGCTTAGTGGACCACTATGGAGTTCCTTTACCTTTTTTTAACAAGAAAAACTGCATATGGCTTCATCAAATGTAGCCCTGATAGTTGAGAAAATCTTCCGAATGTTAAATGAGTGACCTGGATGTAATATTTACTTCCTAAATCCTTCCTGCAAACAGTGCTTCTCCACAGTGTTCATTTTCTTTATCTGAAGATGTGTTCAGAGATGACAGGAGATCTATAAAAACCATGTAACTTATAACATGCTTTCTCAGAACATCACTTAATATCATCTTTATAAGAAATGTGTTAACTTTCTGGGCAAGAGGCTGTAGCCTGAAGTGAAGCAAAGGGGTCGCAATCCGTCTGCAAATACCCAACAGAGAATTCCCCTGGCATAGGGGAACTCTCTGCCAATGCATCTGGGCCACAGGCAGGCCCTGCAATGCTGCCTCTTCCGCCCCTCTTGCAGTAAGTGACATGTGGGATCAGAGAACAGTCTTTCACTGGCATAGGGTCCATTAAAGCACTCCTATATAAAAGTCCAGAAGTAGCTATAAACTGTGTCAGGGCTGGGACTGACTCCCTAGTGCCCCTCCTTTGTTTGGGCACCTGCTTCACTCTGTGCAAGAGAGAATCTAGCCATGTATGTGAAATATGGGTTTTCCCTATTTGAACACATATTACATTTACTCAGTTTATAAATGTTGATAGATTTGAAAAAAAAATGCTTTGGTTTTTGGGTCTTTTATAGCTAATACTGAGACTGACCCCACACCCAGACATAACCATGATTTTCCCAATTTTTTCCACATGCCAAAAAGCCCACCAGCTTTACCAATCAACAGTGTATACAGCCTCTGTGGCAATCCTCTTCAATGTGATTGTGAAGTGTTTTTAAAAATTGAACATGTGTCTAGGGAATCTTATGTTTTGGTGGACTTTATAAATAAATTAATCATTAGGAAAATCTGAATAGATATTGTGACAGGGTCAGGCCAGCTGGCTACAAGAATGTGGTCGAAGGTATATACATTAGTTCCAGGTTAAGCAGGTCCCTTTTCCCTGGGTAAGATAACAGGGCCTATTCTAGAATACTCAGGAACTTTCTAGAACTAATTAAGGCAGGCAGACTAATTAGGACAACACCTGTAGCTAATTGGGAAGCTTCTAGAATTAAGGCTAATCAGGACACCTGATTTAAACAGGTTGTCACTCCAGTTAGTGAGGTGTGCACATAAGGAGCGGGAGTGAGAGGACGTGCTGCTGGAGGACTGAGGAGTACAAGCATTAACAGCCATCAGGAGGAAAGTCCTGTGGTGAGGACAAAGGAAGGTGTTGGGAGGAGGCCAAGGGGAAGTAGCCCAAGGAATTGTAGCTGTCGTTCAGTTGTTCCAGAAGGCACTCTAGAGCGCTGCAGTCCACATGGCCCTTGGCTGGAACCCAGGGTAGAGGGCGGGCCCGGGTCCCCCCCAAACCTACCAACTCCTGACCCAACACAGGAGCTTCCACCAGAGGTGAAGTTCTCTGAGCTGGTCCCCGACCCACCTGGTGGATCAGCAGAAACTGCGGGGATTGTTCTTGCTTTTTTTTTTTTTCCTTCCCCATGCTGGCCAGTGATGAGGTTATCTGAGTGAACGGCAGATTTAAGCCATGAAAGTGGCCGAACTGAGGGCTGCCGTGAATCTCTGAGGCGAGCAAAATCCTCCAATAAGCTCAGGACCCACAAAGTCAGAGGAGGAACTTTTGTCACAATATGGAAAAAAAACTAATATTGTGAAGTAGTAATCCACGAGAGAGAGCATTGAAAAGTATAGCACTGATGATAATACACTTAGGCTAAGATTTTCAAAAGTTGCCAGTGAGTTTAGGAGCCTCATACTTTGAGTATCCTATTTGAGACACCCTGTATGGTACCAACAGCTCCAAATAAAACCAGTATGGGTATTCAACACTCCAGAAAATCAGGACCAAGGTTGGACATCTATAAATGCAGGCATCCAAAATGTATGGTTATTTTGAAAATTTGGGCTTTATTACTGCCCTGGTGGAACAATAAATCTCATTTTATCTTGTTCAGCAAGTGAAGTAGGAGTTACACGTGGAAATATAATGTTGAGGAGGTTTGAGGTCTTTCCCTCTATTTACAAAGGGGTTTATGGAGGAAATTACAGGAATTCATTTAAATTGCCAGCCAACCATTTGCTGTCTGGAACAATTGTTCAGATTCGCTAACTGAACTTAGCTAATCTGGAAAGTGAAGGCACCATCTGTGTGGGGCAAGAAGATTTCATTTTAACACTGGTTGTCATGTTGTTGGCATCCTGTTGTAGAAAAGTTTGATGCTGTGCATTTATCCTCATGATTAAGAAGATCTGCAATTTGGTGTGCAGCCAGCGGCATTGAGTATACAAGTGGATCCAGCATGCTATGGAATTGCTCAATAGAATTCAACATAGTTCAGCTAGCATTTCTGACATATTTATTTGTAATCCAAAAGCCCACACCCTAAGGCTTTGTCTACACTGAGAATTTTCTGAAGTGATCCCACCATTGCTCTAGCATGAGTGCTGCTTTATGGGAGTGCTGTAGCCTAGCTGTTAATGTTTTTACAATCACATCATTTAAACCTCATATCTAAACAAATCTTATGAATTTGAGGGCAGGTTACTTTGAATACTTGAGTTTATCAATTCTTCCTCCTCTGAGCTAGCCATCCATAGTACCACAAACAAAAGAGAGGCTACTTTTCAGACTCTGCAAGCCAATATGAAAACTGCTATTCCCTTCTGTCATCATAACCTAATTTAGGTCCCAATGCAGCAAAGCACTTAAGCACAGGGCCTTCACTCAAAAGAAGAAACTTTTCATGTCTTCTCTGCATGGAGATGATACATCTCACTAACTGTAGCTACTCTACCTTAAAGTGCCTTGTGTCAGAACCTGTTTTCAAAGTGATCAATTTGCATCATAAGGTATGTCTGTGCTGCATGCCACTTGTGGTGGAAAATAGGCTGTATCCTCACTGCGGTGTATAGTTACACACAGCAGTGAAAGGCTCTGGCAGAGGGGAGCTTTTCCTGCTACCTCCCATTGCCAGAGCCTTTCCCTGCTGCCAGAATCTTTCCCTGCAGTGGAGAGACTCCATCAGCTCCCTGCTGCTGGAGCCTTTCCCTACTGAAAGGAGCTGCCAGAGCCTTTGCCTGTTGCCTCCCCTATGCCAGAGCCTTTTGCTGCTTCTGGAGTCTTTCCCTGTGGTGTGGAAAGACTCTGGCAGTGGGGAGGCAGCAGGATGCTGCACTGCTAAAAATAGCAGTGTAGATGGGAGAGGCACTGCTGGGGTGTGCAGAAAGCCATGTAGGGTACAGTCATGTCTTCACTTGCCTAAGCAGGGCCTCATTATCTCCACTGTTATTTATATCCATGCTAGTAGAACATGCAATGTATGCATTCCTCCTTGGAAAAGGAATAACTCCACTTTAGGGTGAGTTCTCTCTAACTACTATGCTGCTGGCAGTCCTCCAACTAGTATCCCACACTGCAGTGCTTCACAAGCAGGTCAACCTGTCTGGGTACCTGTCTTCCCGCCACTGCTCTGGAGGGATAAAACCTGTCTGTTTAAATGCAGGTAGGCATTTTGATGCCAGGCGGTAGTGTGTTCACATGCCCATTATAACAGCACTTTTATGCCCATGCACACACATGCTTCTGTGTGGACCCCTGCAGAGGTGCTGGACTTGATTGCCCTCTTCTGAGACAGGCATACCCAATACCATCTGGATAAGAATCATTAGACTACAAACATCTACAGGGTACTTTCAAAGAAACTGAAGGCTGAAACGTTCCTGGAGCTGAGTCATAATACAGAAGCTCCAATGGAAGTACCAGAGGACAAGAGATCATAACAGGACCTCTGGTAATGCTCCCACGACCTACCCATATTATGAGGAATTGGACCTCATGTTTGCAAGTGGTGCTACCACTGAACCCAAAGTGGCTGTGGGAGATAGTGCTGCAGAGAGAATGGCAAGCACTCAACAAACCTCCGACTGCTCCTCTGACCCCTCACATGCCATAGGGTCCAACCAAGAGGACAGCCAGGAATTCTATGACATGGCAGATGTGGACAATCCACAAGAACCCCCTGTGGAGAGCCATCCAGAAACAGCTGTGGAGGAGAACTCTGTCAGCACCCTGCCTGACATTGCTGTAGAGAGGAGCTGTGGCGGTAGGTATCATATTCTATAGTATACAACTCTATAGGGAGATTTAAACTAGTTTTTCTGGGTCGGTGCTGTCCAGTGCTATGTTGGGAAGAAGGCTGAGCCTCCCTTCACCTTCTTGGCATTTAAACACCCCCCTCATCCCCACCCCAGCAAGCTATACATGGAGTCCACACCAGAGACTTACTGCGGCCAAATATGATGCTTTATCTAATCCCACAAATCCAACAACCGCCAGCAACCCTTTTCATGTCTAAATCCCCCTCCCATACCAATGTGCTTCCTGCTCACCTCTCTTCACCCTGTAGCCATGATGGTGCCCCCGCATCTTACTCAAAATGACATCCACGCTGGACAATTAAACCTTTACAATTTTTTTGCAATGTGAACTCTCACAAACATCAGCCACCTTTTCTGCATCCCAGCCCTCTTCTCACCCCTTAACAGGCTGCTTCCTTCTCTTTCTCTTCCTCCCTCCTTAGCCAGCATGGTCCCCACCCCACTGCCTCCTTTGCTTAGTCTATCAGCACCATGGGAGTTAAAAAAAAAAAAAGGAAAAAAAAAAGCAACACATTGCATATGTCACCTTGATTGTAGCTCCAGAAAGATTAAAAGAATCATTAGAAAAGGTACATTGGCTCACAGTTTCATTAGTGCACTTAGCTTTTACAGAAGTTTAGAGTTCATGATGTCAGTGCCCCAAATCAGGCTACAGAGGCATATCTGAATGCATAGATATTTTAAGACACTTGTAATGCACTTGGATGTAGAATTCTATTAATTTTGCAGTTCACAAGAGAGAACTTAAGGCAAAGATAATGCTCAATTTTGATATGAGCATTGGATGGCAAAGCAGCTGTCTGTGGTGCCCCTGTAATAAGTGTTCCCTTTCCACTCATGTAACCTGTTGTGGGTAAACCATCCTGGTAAATAGCAGTGATGCATACCTTTCTGGTTTGTGCAAAGCCTTTTTGAACAGGACCTTGCTCTGTCTCCTGGTGACTTGTGGTGCCACCAGACTTCTCATTGTTTTTGTGGCTACAGACTAACACCGCTACCCCTCTGATACTTGTCTCAGGATTGTATCCTCCAATATCTAGAAAGCCTGCAGAGGTGCACATGCAATTACTAACTTGCTCACTGCTTCCCATATAGAAGAGGCATCCAACCTTGCAAACAATGTTAGAAAAAATCATAGGCACCCATAAAGCCACCCACCCTGCTTCTCCCCCCCCCGCCCAAATAATAAATTGGAGTACATTAGATAATGTCTTACCACACAGAAAGGAACTACTGAGTAGGAAGAGAAGATGGAAGTGGCATTCCAAAATTGTGGGAAGAGAAATGTTTTCTTGTGGTTGTCATGGAGACTATGAGGAGTGGGACAATAAGTACTTGTGTGTGTTCTGATTTCCCACAGCACCTGTAATGTGCAAAGAAGGAAGTTATTGCCTGCAGAGAGGTTGTCAAATCTCAGAAGCAGAGTGGGGTAAATCTTGAGATAATCTGTTCCATGAAATATTAAATTCATCACAATAGAGGGCCATGAAGACAGAGCTATGGAGGGAAGGTTTCCTGAGACATTCTCAGAAGATTGAAAGGGACAGGATAGCCCTTGAGAGCGAGTGCATTGCTCTGAAAAGGACATGATGCAGTCATTGAAGAGGCAAGCAGCTATGCAGAGCACCATTTACTCCAAAGGTCAAGCACTGTGCTGCAGCATTCCAATGTCTTGCACAATGTAGAGAATACACCATACCGGGACCACCATTTCAATCAACCTAATTACATTCCATCCCACAGGACGCTGAAGGGAAAAAGGCAGTTCCTTATGAAAAGGCAGATGAATTGGGCTCTGTTTCATAATGCTGCTGCTGTTGTAGCAATATGTTTAATGATGGAGGAGAAGAAGGAGTTACTTCTGCATAGGCTCTGGCTGCACAGCTCAAAATGCATATACATCATGCTGTTAGTGTTAATGACTGCCATGATCATAGTACTTAATGCTAGGTCCTCCATGCTGCTTGACTGCAGTTCAAAAATTGTGCTGGCAAAATGAACAGATGCCAGGAGAAGAATCATGGGACTTTATTATTTTGATCCTCATCTTAATAAAGACATGGCCTCAGATCCATCAGCTACTTCCATTCACTGATGCTGCAGGAGGCAAGTCTCATTCCTCCTTTAATAATCCTATACTCACACTGACTCTTACCTGTACTGGCTTCTTCATTCCTACTAGTACCATTTATGCCCTCCCCATGGAAATCCACACCACCTATCCCCATAGGCACCCCTATTCCCACATAATCACTAAAATTTCAGAAAATTATCATTTAAACCAACAGTCACATCCACACCAGCTTTAAGTTACATGCCTTCCCACCTTAAAATCATAACTACCCACATATAATCAGCCACAGTTCACAGACAGCCCAATTCCTCAGAGACACACTCAAATACACAATGTAAACACCAGCCTCATACTTTTTCATGTTCAGACAACACATTATTACCAAACACACGTTGCTTTCATATCCAAACAGCACACGTTGTTACATTACACATATGTCTATGGAGAATATCTCTTAACGAGTTAAGGTCAACTGAAATGTTGATGATTTTGAATAGATACTTATTACTGTAAAGCCACTAGAACTTGATGCTGCACCACTGAAGCAAATGAGATTTGCCATAGGCTTCTCTGGGAGCAAGTTGATTTTCTTTTCCATATCAGGCAGTAATTGGGGTGAGACCAAATTTTAGATATCAGAATGATTCAGAGATTTCAACTAGACTGGAATGAAACAGTGAATAAAACTTCATAGCACATCCAGTCATGGTTTACTAGCTTACTTCATGTCATATTCATACAAAGATAGGATTCTACAGTCTCAGAAGTATTGATCCCAAAGTTATATCTAAACTGTACATTATTTTTGTAATCTACATGGATGGCTGAAGTTGAATTATTTATAAAATACTGGTGATATTGCAGAACAATAACTATGATTAATAGTAAAATATTGCACAGCGCATGAATGTTGATACATTTAATTTGAATAAAGGATTTATTTGTCAAAATATATGCAGTCAAATATGGTACATTTGCAGCGTTCAGTTTTACTAAGAACTGTTTATAGTTGTCACTGCACTGGAATCAAACAGCAAGAACAACAGAAAAGAACAATCATATATAGAGTACATTACAGTATACCCAATAAGATTTAATTTTGCTGGGTGAGTGGTTTCTTTCTCTGTTGGTTACCCTTTAGCATGTTCCTTCTTTATCCTCACCACAGGATCTTCCTCCCGGTGTCTGATAATGCTTGTACTCCTCAGTCTTCCAACAGTATGCGTTCTCACTCTCAGCTCCTAGCACCTCTTGCTCCCAGCTCCTTACATGCGCACCACAAACTGAAGTGAGCTCCTTTTTAAACCCAGGTGCTCTGATTAGCCTGCTTTAATAGATTCTACCAGCTTCTTGATTGGCTGCAGGTGTTCTAATCAGCATGTCTGTCTTAATTGTCTCCAGAAGGTTCCTGATTGTTCTGGAACCTTCCCTGTTACCTTACCGAGGGAAAAGGGACCTACTTAACCTGGGGCTAATATATCTGCCTTCTGTTACTTTCCTGTTGGCCGATTGGAGTCTCCTGTGACTCTGGGGCCTATTTCCGATCCTCTGTCCGTTCACGTATCCGGGCAGAGTTCCTCCGGGCGGTATCCACTGAGTCCCTTGACGCCTTTGAGGAGCAGTGGGTGCTGTCCGGGGTTCTCTGCTCGGTGTCCCCATCCGGTTCCCTTCGTTTGATCCTTTGACCGCACTCCTGTCCCTGTTATTTCATTAGTTGTCCACCGGATTTATTTGGTGTCCAGGTCCTGTGAATCCCCCTCTTAGGCTGCCCGCCCACTTCCCGGATCCCAATAGGATTACTCTCCTGTAGCCATCCGGCCTGACCCTGTCACAAACCCTATACCATTCTGAGTTTGTAGCATTTCAAAGCCACTTTATATTAGCATAAATGATTACACAAGATGAAGGCCAACAGGCCCAATATAACAAACTATATTTTACATTTATACCATATAGCACTAATCAAAAAGGTATTAGATATTTCTTTGGATATCAAGAACATAAAAACGGCCATACTGGGTCAGACCAAAGGTCCATCTAACCCAGTATCCTGTCATCTGACAGTGACCAATGCCAGGTGCCCCAAAGGGAACGAACAGAACAGGTAATCATCAAGTGATCCATCCCCAGTCACCCATTCCCAGCTTCTGGCAAACAGAGGCTAAGGACACCATCCCTGTCCATCCTGGCTAATAGCCATTGATGGATCTATCTTCCATGAATGTATCTAGTTCTTTTTTGAGCCCTGTTATAGTCTTGGCCTTCACAACATCCTCTGGCAAAGAGTTCCACTTGTGCCTTGAGGGAAGAAATACTCTCTTTTGTTTGTTTTTAAACTGCTGCCTATTAATTTCATTTGGTGACCCCTAGTTCTTGTGTTATAAGGCGGAGTAAATAACACTTCCTTATTTTCTTTCTCCACACCAGTCATGATTTTACAGATCTCAATCATATCCCCCTCTTAGTCAACTCTTTTCTAAGCTGAAAAGTCCCAGTCTTATTAATCTGTCCTCATATGGAAGCTGTTCCATACCCCTAACCATTTTTGTTGCCCTTTTCTGAACCTTTTCCAATTCCAGTATATCTTTTTTGATGGGGCGACCATATCTGCATGCACTATTCGAGATGTTGTTGTACCATGGATTTATATAGATGCAATATGATATTTTCTGCCTTATTATCTATCCCTTTTTTAATGATTCCCAACATTCTGTTTGCTTTTTTGACTCCCTTTTATGAATAAATCTCAGCCCTCCCTTTGTATTTTATGATCATGTTATCTCATGAGGGTAATTCTTGTTATCATTAATTGCTTTGCCAGAGTTGTTTTTTTTTTGTTTTTGTTTTTTTTAAAGCCCTAGGCTGTGATGGTCATTTGCACAACTTCTTTTTAAAAGATGTTTCTATTTTTTATGCCATGTGCAATTAATTTCAATTTATGAAATACAGTGTTTTTGTTCCTTTTACAATGCAGGTGATTTCTACAGAGAGGAACCATGTTTCACCAGAAAACTTAAGTATGATATCCTCTACATCTTTTGATAAAGACATATACCTTTATATGTTTAAATGACATTTAAAAAAGCAATGCATGCCACTAACCTGGCTTCTGAGCATACACAGTTGGAATCAATTTCATGACAGCTCTGTGTATTATTTGTGCTTAGCTACACAATATTGTTCTAAAAACTGCTGGGAATGTAAATCAGTGTACTGGCCTGCTAACTTACATGCTTTGGCTTTGCTCCAAATCCCATATTTTTGGGGAGGTATTTAATAACTGATTTTATTTTTTTTATTTTTTTTAAATTCTTACTGACAATTTGCATTTGGCTCACTCTTTTTGGGAGAGTTTACAACAGTCTTAATTATTTATGCCTGTGGTGAAAGTGAATATTCTGTGCAGCGTTTGATAGCCAAAAAAATGTTTAAGAATAGACTGGTCCCTTCAACCAAAAAGAGACCTGAATTTTAGTGAGTCTCTACTTTCAAATAAGTAGCGGAAAGACCACAAGAAAAAGATACAAAGATTTTTATGACTCTTTGACTCCTCCTACTTTTTTATTGTAACACATAGAATCATAGAATATCAGGGTTGGAAGGGACCCCAGAAGGTCATCTAGTCCAACCCCCTGCTCAAAGCAGGACCAATTCCCAGTTAAATCATCCCAGCCAGGGCTTTGTCAAGCCTGACCTTAAAAACCTCTAAGGAAGGAGATTCTACCACCTCCCTAGGTAACGCATTCCAGTGTTTCACCACCCTCTTAGTGAAAAAGTTTTTCCTAATATCCAATCTAAACCTCCCCCACTGCAACTTGAGACCATTACTCCTCGTTCTGTCATCTGCTACCATTGAGAACTGTCTAGAGCCATCCTCTTTGGAACCCTCTTTCAGGTAGTTGAAAGCAGCTATCAAATCCCCCCTCATTCTTCTCTTCTGCAGGCTAAACAATCCCAGCTCCCTCAGCCTCTCCTCATCAGTCATGTGTTCCAGTCCCCTAATCATTTTTGTTGCCCTTCGCTGGACTCTCTCCAATTTATCCACATCCTTCTTGAAGTGTGGGGCCCAAAACTGGACACAGTACTCCAGATGAGGCCTCACCAATGTCGAATAGAGGGGAACGATCACGTCCCTCGATCTGCTCGCTATGCCCCTACTTATACATCCCAAAATGCCATTGGCCTTCTTGGCAACAAGGGCACACTGCTGACTCATATCCAGCTTCTCGTCCACTGTCACCCCTAGGTCCTTTTCCGCAGAACTGCTGCCTAGCCATTCGGTCCCTAGTCTGTAGCGGTGCATTGGGTTCTTCCGTCCTAAGTGCAGGACCCTGCACTTATCCTTATTGAACCTCATCAGATTTCTTTTGGCCCAATCCTCCAATTTGTCTAGGTCTTTCTGTATCCTATCCCTCCCCTCCAGCGTATCTACCACTCCTCCCAGTTTAGTATCATCCGCAAATTTGCTGAGAGTGCAATCCACACCATCCTCCAGATCATTTATGAAGATATTGAACAAAACCGGCCCCAGGACCGATCCTTGGGGTACTCCACTTGATACCGGCTGCCAACTAGATATGGAGCCATTGATCACTACCCGTTGAGCCCGACAATCTAGCCAGCTTTCTACCCACCTTGTAGTGCATTCATCCAGCCCATACTTCCTTAACTTGCTGACAAGAATACTGTGGGAGACCGTGTCAAAAGCTTTGCTAAAGTCAAGAAACATGTATGACACTGTATCCTTCCTGTCTGTCTTGATTGAGCTCTGCCTAACATGATCTTTCCATGCCCCTCTCATCATATTACTGTTCCATAAAGAGTACTGTAATGTTTCTATCAACCTTAGTTTATTAATCTTTTGATGCTTAAGCAATGCTCAGGAATTCCAGTTTCTCTCCCTCTCCATCAACTGCCCTGCCATATTGCATTGCCTCTCTCCTTCTCTCATACGTTACATTTCTCCCCTGCTCCATTGTATTCTCTTCCACAGACATTAACGTTTTCTGGAAACCTAGACCCTGATGAATTATCAGAGATAAGCAAGTTTCCATACACACTCAGTGGAGTGAGGGGGAGATGCGTCAACACTGATGGGAAGTGGGAGGAAGAGGAAGGGGAAATACAGAACGATGGGAGAAGAATAGGGGTGGGTTGGAGAGAAGACTGCAGTTAAATAAGAGGGATGACTTAAGGGGAGTGCCTCAAAAAGGGAATGGCAATAGGGAAGAGGAGAAGAGATAACAGAAAAGGAATGAGCTGGGAAGGTGAAAAGCGGGGAAAAGGGAAGAGAGTGCACAAGAGGAAAGGATAATCTTTGTCAATATTTATTATGTGAATTGAACTTATTTACTCAGAGGAAGAGCAGCAAACTATATGGACTCTTTCAAGGCACCCTTAATATTTCACCTAGGAATCAAGAATCCTTTTATTTTTCAGTGTTGTTACACTGAGGTAAGCCTACTCCATAATAAATGTAGGGTTTAAGAGCAATTTGTCCACTATTATAGCATGTTGATTTTTGTCAGTGCATACAGATTTTAAATTTAGATTTTACAACACAATCTCTAGTGCCTTTCATCTCAAATGTAATGACTCTGGCAGTGGAGAAGATAACTGGAAAAATTTCAGAAGCTCTTTGCTGGCAACACCTAGCAATAAAATTGTCAGCCCTGACAAAGGTAGCTAGAGAGATAAACTTTGATGTCCTTCTATTAAAAATATTTTTATGGATGGCAAATCAAATGCAAATGTTAAATCTGGTAGTCTCTAAAATATGTGGAATTCTTCTTTTCTCCTTAGCTTTACATAAACTAGAAAAGGCTTACCTTGCCTGCCTCATGGCTAAATAAATTAGAAACAAAATGAAGCTTGAGAAAAGTGCTGCTCTCTTGTCAGTTGCCCAAGCAAAATTAGCTCGGTTTTTTTTTTTCAAATGGCTCAGTAGCACAACAAGAATTGTATATTGCTAAATTAAACACCACATAAAATGAATGGGATTATTCATTTGCTGGGGTACAGGCTATTAGAAACTATGTAGGTTTTTGCTTCATGATGAGAGATTTTTTTCCAGCTGTCATAATACCCAAGGTGCTGCAGGAAATCATGCTGGCAATTCAGTATATGTCATGCTTCTCTCCATTTCAGACGAATACATTTTATTAGGTGGCATTGCGTGGCTGAAGATCCTGGGCCAAATTCTGCACTTCTTTGCACCTGTAAAACCATATTGAAGTCAATGGGGTTGAACCAGTGTAACTGGGAAGAGAATTTAGCCCACCATCTTTTGGGCAAGGCTTATGTCCTGACTGTTATATTTCAAAAATCCCATGCCACATTTTGCTAGAATTAGGATATTAATGCTGATGTCCTAGTCAAATTCCACTTGGATGGTGACATTGCCTATCCCAGTTCCCTCTCTGGTTTCAGTTGGACATAACATCGCTATTTACATCCTCCCATAGGGTCGAATCACTTAGTCTATTTAAAACTGCCAGTGAAGTCACTGCCAACTTTGCTTGAGTGTCAGTCGCAGGATTTGGCCCATAGACTGTTCCAAAATGTCACTGTACACCATTGAACAACTGCTGTATCCCACCCCAACCCACTGATACAGCCCCTGTCCAAAATGGCTGCTTTTCAATAGTCAGTGAAGGGATCCCTTTACCTGATATGTATATTGCTTGCTCCTTGCCGAAATAAAAACAAGCTAGTCTGGCAGAGATGAAGGTCCTTTTCTAGAGGAAGAGACCTCAAGGAATATCTTATAGGGAATTAGCTCAAGGGTTTTTCCCAGACACATTCATCTTCCGACCCTGGATATACTAGACATGGGGCTATACCCCAGGTGTGTCAGAGTAGCAAATGGGGGATAGGGGCATAGATAGTTTTATGCCACTCTCTTTTCCCCACCATGATCTGGGGGCTGAACCAACGCTGGTGGAAGTTAAACAGCTCCAGGCTATTCTAACTTGTATGGGTGGATGATGATCCCTATGGGACCACTCTGCTTGGTCATGCCCCGGACCCACCCCAAGACAGCCCCGAGCCCACACTAAGATGGCCATCTGTTGGAAGGGCTAGCATAGAGCTGGCTATGGTAGCTCAGTCTGTTCCCTTGTGCTACTGGAATGGTGCACAGGGAACTAAGGGTCTGAGGATCTGGACCATGATATCTCAAGGTAACTCCACTGGGTTAGCCAGAATCCTGTGGTGAGGCTTTTCTCCCCTCTCCTACTGTCCATGTCCCACTCATAGTAGTGATGGGGCAAGAAATCCTAAGACCAGGGTAGTAATGTCAGCTCTTCATTAGCAAGCAGGCCAAGAAAAACATGATGTGCTTTACCCTCATCGAAGCACCCCCCAAGTTTCATTCCAAGATATAAAGAAAAAGAATACCTTCCTCTGGTTCTCTCCCATGGAGATATAGAGCCCAAGTGCTGTATTTCATATTGACATCCAGATCCTTATCTTGAGATCACCATTCGCTCACCAGAAATTCCTTCACCTTTTTGTTTCACGTCAGCAAAATCTTACTGAGTTGATGATAATATGTGGTTACAACAGTGAAGAGTTATTTGCCTACTTCTGTTAAAATTGTTGTTCATTTTCCTTCCCCTACTCATTTAGAAAATAGCAAATCATCCTTGCTTCTCCAGCCTGGGTGAGGAGCCTGTAGCACATCTTCTACATCTTCCCCTGGGTCCAGTTTAATACTTATTTCATAGCAGGACTAATAAAAATTTAGCTGCGGAAAATCGTATGTCCTCTAATCCATCCTTTTACCATTCTGTTATTGCCACTTTTTCCTTACAATATATTTCCAGTGCTTTATTCATAAGTAATGGGTCTTCCACCAATTCCCTTATTAATAGATCTCATAATTAAGAAGAAATTTTTTCAGATACTTGTCATAGATTATTTATCCAATTACTCCAGGTTGTACATGTTTACCCTAGCTGCCTCTCACTGAAACCCGTTCCTCTACCCTGCCCTCTGCTACCCTTAATCACTGCTTAACAAGGCTACAGATTTTACATTTTTAATCTTTTGCATATATCTATCCCTCCGGCACCCTAATACTTTTCTTGCCATTTTCTGAGATCTCTTGGTTTCATCAATATCCTTCTGGTTGCCAAGTGTGCAGAAATCATTTTAACCAGAACCTTAAAGAGAGGTAACTATCTCCTCCTGTTTTGGCTGTGATGCTTCTGCATGAGCAACGCTGTGTTGCATTTTTCTTGCTCCAAACTCTTTTAGAATAATATAAAATAAGAAATCTATTCAAATAAAACATCCATAAAACCCTTAACTGCAGCATCTCTTCTTAGTGCTTCAGTAATATTTAAATTTACTTTCATTACATCTTGCATACTCCCATAAGACAGCACAGATTTGTTCTTATCATACCAAAAAAAATGTTTAATTTGCTTTGTTGCTGTTTGTTTGTTGCTTAGATTAATTATGACATTTAAATACTCTTCAGAACCAAAAGAAGCATACATTCGATAGTAATACACACCGATAATACAACCTAGATGGAGCCACTATAAGGTGGGTGCAAAACTGGTTGGAAAACCATTCGCAGAACGTTGTTATCAGGGGTTCTCACAGACATGCCAGAAGGGCATAATGAGTGGGGTCCCGCAGGGATCAGTTTTGGGTCCGGTTCCATTCAATATCTTCATCAATGATTTAGATAACTGCATACAGAGTACACTTATAAAGTTTGTGGATGATACCAAGCTGGGAGGGGTTGCAAGTGCTTTGGAAGATCGGATTAAAATCAAAATAATCTGGACAAACTGAAGAAATGATCTGAAGTAAATAGGATGAAATTCAATGAGGACAAATGCAAAGTACTCCACTTAGGAAGGAACAATCCATTGCACACATACAAAATGGGAAATGACTGCCTAGGAAGGAGTACTACGGAAAGGGATCTGGGGGTCATAGTGGATCACAAGCTAAATATGAGTCAACAGCGTAACGCTGTTGCAAAAAAAGCAAACATCATTCTGGGATGTGTTAGGAGGAGTATTGTAAGCAAGACACGAGAAGTAATTCTTCCATTCTACTCCACACTGATTAGGTCTCAACTGGAGTACTGTGTCCAGTTCTGGGCACCACATTTCAGGAAAGATGTGGACGAATTGGAGAAAGTCCAGAGAAGAGCAACAAAAATGGTTAAAGATCTAGAACTTCCTCAAACTTTTGTATTGGTGACCCCTTTCACATAGCAAGCCTCTGAGTGTGACCCCCCCCCTTTTAAATTTAAAAATACTTCCTTACATATTTAACACCATTATAAATGCTGGAGGCAAAGTGGGGTTTGGGGTGGAGGCTGACAGCTTGTGACCACTCCCCTGTAATAATCTTTTGACCCCCTGAGGGGTCCCGACCCACAGTTTGAGAACCCCTGGTCTAGAAAAACATGACCTATGAGGGAAGATTGAAAAAATTGGGTTTGTTTAGTCTGGAGAAGAGAAGACTGAGGGGACATGATAACAGTTTTCAAGTACATAAAAGGTTGTTACAAGGAGGAGGGGGAAAATTTGTTGTTCTTAACCTCTGAGGATAGGACAAGAAGCAATCGGCTTAAATTGCAGCAAGGGCGGTTTAGGAAAAACTTCCTAACTGTCAGAGTGGTTAAGCACTGGAATAAATTGCCTAGGGAGGTGGTGGAATCTTCATCACTGGAGATTTTTAAGAGCAGGTTAGACAAACACATGTCAGGGATGGTCTAGATAATACTTAGTTCTGCCTTGAGTGCAGGGAACTGGACTAGATGATCTCTCGAGGTCCCTTTCAGTCCTACGATTCTATTATTGCTGTTCTGGCTCTAAAAACTAAAGCTGGGTGTGAAATTTCCTGTCCTATGAAAAATTGTGAGATGTCTAATATTATTCGCATTTTGCATCAGGACAAAAGGCCTTTCAAAAACTTTTGCAAAAAAATACCTCCAAAAAAACAAACCACACCAGAAAACCACATTAGACAGAAACATCCCTCAGTAGCCTGGGGGTTAGGGCACACACCTTGGCTGTTGGAGATCCATGTTCAAGTCTCTCCCTGAATCAAACCAAAAATTTAAACCTGGGTCTTCCTCAATCCCTAGACTGTTCTGGGGGCATTCTCTTTGGTAGTGACCAGAAATTCTATTCCAAACATGAGACACCTTCCCAGTGAAACTTGTGTTGAAACTGATATGTTTCGTGACAAGTTTCAGTTTCCACAAATCAGGAAACATTTCTTCGATGAACTCCTGACCAGCTCTAGTATTAATCTGCCATTAGACCTTGTGCCAAATTTCGTGGTTTTTTCAATAACCTTTTCCTATTTCAAAGTGTTTCCATTTTTCTCTTCAGGGCTGCCAGATGTCATAGACCTTGTAGGACACACATGAATTTAACATGCCTGTCATACTTGCCTGCATGTTAGCCTCAATCTCATGAGAATAGCTGAACCATGCCTCCTGCAGCAAATACAGGCTAGTGGATTGCCATGGGCACTTTCCTGGTTGAAATTTCAATCATAACATTTACTTCTTATCGCTTGCTGCATTAAATGATTACTATTCTCATCGGTGTACGTGGAAATTGATAACCAAGCAAAGATCCCTCATCTCTGTTAAGAAACACTGTATTCTGCTTGATGTTCTATTTTAATCTTATCCTTTTATGTTTCTTTACTCTTTCAAATAAAGTTACACAATAGTGCTGAATTGGTTGCGTCACATGCAGTATTTTTCAGGTCCTATTCTAAGCACCTGATAACCCATGGGTGCCCAAAATTTGCTGAGACATACATTGCTAATATGCCAAGAGTCTGAGGACAATAAGTAACAGATGGCAGGCACCATTGTCTTTAGTATGCCATTGTTGCTCTAAAAGCCTACAGGTCCAGTTGTTCAAATCAGGATGGAGCTTTGTGTGCTGAGACCAATAGTTGTTGCAATTTTTACACTACATTCAAATTTGTGGTAATTATGGGGGGGAAATCCCAAGTACTTTAAAATGGGTTTATATTCCCAAGTACTTTAAAATGGGTTTATATTTGCAATTGGCTGCGTGTTTTTGTTTTCACACTTCATTTTAACAAGAGTTACAAATTCAAATGTACTTTCAGAATACTAACAGTAAGAAAAGCAGTGTTGGTATATATTGCTGCAGGACAGTTTAAGTGCACGGAAATTAATAAACTGAAATTAAACTAATATCCACTCTGAAGACAATCTGCTAGTAGAATCTGCAATGAGAATTGAGCTATGGATTCTAATAAGAGAGGGCCTCACAACCCTCAAGGAAGATCAGGCCCAGTATTTGATCTGACAGAGGAATTGGGAGATTTCCATGTCTTTGCAAATCATTCTTTATAGGTCTCTTTTGCTCTGTCATTGAGGGATACTTTTGAAGAGCATTTATTTTGTTTTTGGAATGCAACAGATTGCACCAAATAGTCTATAGGACTTAGGTGGTAGATGGCAGCATCACCTTGAACTGTGATGGAGTTGGACAAAAAATCATTGACTATAGTAATCTGATTAGAGTTTGAACTAAATAATTTACAAATAAGGTGATATTGCCTATGTAGGGGAGTGTTTTATCACATGCTAATTTTTTTTAAACTACGTGCCATTTATACCTATATTCTTTTTCTTCTTCCCGGATATATTTCCCAGTAAAGTTTCTTGTCCAGGATAGTAGATTCTGAAATAATATCCCTAGAGCAGTTGTGCAAGCTCCATTATTTGAATCATTTAAATCTAGACTGGACTATTCCTTTCTTCATTTAAATCTCACTTGAACCCCACTGTCTTCAGACAAATTCTAACCCACTAAAAGAAATCAGTATTTCATTCCTAAAACCCCACAAAAACTATGATGTTTGCAAAGTCAAAATACTCAAAGTTAGGAAATAACAGAATTAAAGTTGCTGTCAGCCTTAATTCTGCCCTCTTTTTAATGTACATAGTAAAGTCTTTAATTACATGATCACATACTATTTTTTCCACTGGAACCCTTGCCTCATTCAGTGCGGAAGTTGGAAAGTATGCAGTGAATGAAGCCGGAGGCTGCAGAAAGAGAGAGACAGTGTGATACTGAGAGGGATCTAAGTCAGATTCTTTCGGCCAATGACTCAAAAATGAGATAGAGGAAAGTAAGTGATTGTCACTTGACAGGAAAGAATCAGATGAATTAAGGAGAAATCCTCTTGAGTAGCATCAAGGTGTCTAAACTATTGGTGAGTGTTTTGCTGTGAGTTCACCATGCCTCACAATCAGCTGCTTTCCTGAACAGTTTTTGGAAACCTTAAGGGCAAGTTTTCAATGTATTTTACGAGGATTAAGCGGATGTTAATGAAACCTGCACCATTAAATGCCCTTGCACCACTAGGAAAATTTACTCCATATTGTGCTTAGCGGTAGATTACCATACATAGTTTGAAAGAAGTAATGAAAAGGCTGCCCTGACCACAAATGCAAAGCATGGAGTAATTGCCTTTAAGGAACTAGACAGCTGAGCAGCTGCAGAAAAAAAAGTGCTGGTAACATCACTGGTAGGAAGATAGAGCACAAGAGATTTAAATATAGATTCCACGGCTATGGGGAAGAAAATATATTGTGGATGGTCCTGTGCTTTAGTGTATATACAGCATGGAATGCATTAAAAGCAGAAACCCTGTTTGCATCCACTCAACCTCAGAATGCAGTATTTCCCAATATGAGAATTTATCCTCTTATTTCACAGAGAAGATCACCGCTTCCCTCCCCCCCACACCCCATATCTGTGGTGTCCTAAAGGAAAAGTATGGAAAAGAACACCCAGGATTCCTTCTGACAGAATTTGTCAACATCTCCTGTGTTGTGGGGAATCTACCACCTACTCTTTTATATGCACTAGTTTGACCAGTACTAAAGGAACTGTCATTTAGCTCCAGAGACTTCACTAACTACCATCAAGTTTCTAGCCTCTTTTAATAATTTAATTTAATTTAATAAACAAGTTTATTGGGGACTGGGAACTTCAGTGGATTTGGGACTGGCTGGGCATGGAGACTGTGAGCTTATGAGGTTGGGAAAATGGGAGGGAGGGAGGAAGGGAACCATCTCCAAATGAACTCCTGGATAAAGGGCAGCTCACTGAATCTGAGCCCAGGCTTGATTAAGATGAGGTTGGCTGGAAAAGGGAAGCTCTTGCCTTCCCTTTGATATTCTCCACTGTCAAGGTCATCTGCCCCAGAGTGTCAAGTTTCTTTGCAACATTGGAGTCTTCTTGGACTCCTGAGAGCTACTAGATGCCCAAATAGCCATGGCAGTAAATAAAACCCATTTTGATCTGTCACTGACCAGAAAGTTATGCTCCATCCTACCAGATACAGACCTGGCTAAAGTGATTTTCACACAGATGACTGCCAGGTTTGATTATTGCAACTCATATCTTCAGGTAAACCCACAGTTCCAACTTGTACATGGTAGCCTATCTGCTTAACAATGCAGTTCACTATGACCATGTCACCCTAGCTCCAGAGGGAAGGATGTGGAAATTTATCTGGTAAGGCTCCTCTAAATAACTTTAAACATAAGACATTTAATTTTCATTGGGATTTCCAGGTATATGCCTCTTTTATAAGAAAACCAAGATCAATTGTCATACTATGTTGTTGCATGAAACTTTATATTTCATATGCAGGTGATTCAGGCTTAGAAATTAATATTATCTTAAATTGAAGGGGCTGGTAAACACAGTGAGTTAACATAAGAATGTCTGTATTGGGTCAGACCAATCGTCCATCCAGTATCCTGTCTTCTAACAGTGGCCGGTGCCAGATTCTTCAGAGATAGTGAATAGAACAGGGCAATGTATCAAGTGATCCATCACCTGTCCTCTAATCCCAGCTTCCAGAAGTCAGAAGTTTAGGGACACTCAGAGCATGGGTTTGCATCTCTAACCATCTTGGCTAATAGCCACTGATGGATCTATCCTCCGTGAGTTATATAATGTTTATGTACCTAATATGTATGATCATGAGTTCCTTGGGGAAAATTATTTTATTTCAATTTCTATATTCTCATTCCTTGTGTATGTGATTTTTACAGGGTTACTGTATCTCAACCTTTTAGGATTGTTCCTTTGTTAGTTGTTCTGGTTTTATAATGACTTCAGGAGATTTTTACCTGCTTAATACAGCTGGTCAGGAAATTTTTGTCAGAAATGCATATTTTTGTGGAAATGCATCAGTTCCAACTAAACTTTTGTTGGAAAGGCTTTTCAAGTCCAGGATTTAATTTTGAGTGAGTGAGTGAGAGAGACCAACCATAGGATTATTGGCTATTCTCAGGTGGGTCTCTCTCTCTCTCTCTCTCTCTCACTCATTTTTTACAAAAAAAAAAAAATTGAAAACTCTCGTTTTTGTTGCAATGCAGAACAAAACAAATTTTGAAACTTCAAGAAACAGAATTCTTGTTTTCCGTCCAGTCCAAATGCTTAATTTGTTCTGTGCTATTCTATCACTATTGCAGATGTGGCATAGTTGCAGATGTGGCATCAGTTTTATTTTGAGAAATGGCTAAATCAGGGTTAGTTGGGTTATTACTTCCATTACTACAGATAGGAGAAAGAGACCTAATACTTAACTGAAGCAAATGGGAAAACAGATTGCTGAAATAAAAGCAATGATATATGTAGGTATGTCTTCTAATTACCGTTTGAAATTTGAAGTACCTAAGCCTTCATCCTGCAAACGCATATCCTCACTGTGAAATCAATGGGACTATTCACTGTGAACAATGTTAAGCAGGTCTGCCTCTAGTTCACCCTTTACTTAACAGGCTACAGCATCCCTATTTTATATGCTACACAGCTTTAGAGAAGGGAATAAAGGAAGAAAAAGTGTTTGTTAATTTGATATCAGCATAGACCTCTGTCCATTTTATCTCTTAAAAATGAGAGGGGAAGAACAGTTTGAAATAAAGAAATGGATTAGGCATTTAAGAAATTACCATCCATCACTGTATGTAGTGCTGGGCTAAATTTTTCAGATGTCTTTTTTTTTTTTTTTTAAGTGCAGATTTGGGTTGACTGAAAGCTTTTGTGTCAAATTTGATGAATTCTTTCAGTCAAAAAAACACCAAAAAAAAATTTTTTTAAAGTTTAATTTTGCCTTTTTGGATCTAAAACAGTGTATTGTTTCAAATTATACTTATTTTTACTTTTTTAGAGGTAAAAGAAATGAAACATTTCATTTTTGGTTGAACAAAATGACTCAAAATTGGGTTGACTCAAAATTAATATTGTTATTATTATTCATTATTATTGTTTTATTTTATTTTTTATTTAGCTTTTAGGTTGCTGAAAAATTCAAAAAAACTAAGTTTCTGGTGAACCCAAAATTATTTTTTCTGATTTTCTTTTCAGTTCAGCCACCGAATTGAAAAATAAGTTATTCACCCAGCACTAGCTGAATACTTTTATAGGAGGAATTACTTACAACTTGATTTCAATGGGCATTGGATCAGATCCTGACTGAAGAGGGTAAATTAATCTAACTAATGTTTTCAGCGGATGAAATTTCTTTTGCCGTAGAAACATTACATTCCCAAAAATGTTGGGAAAGAAGCCTTTGATGGTCTTTATGGAGATTTTGACAGGTCTTATCTATTGTAGATCAGATCTTAGCCTCTTTTGTACTCATGTATAATTCTGCTTTAACCCACTGAAAACTATCTCTTAAATCAGCTTCTGCACCAGATGACTGGAGGGTAGCTAATGTGACTCCAATTTTTTAAAAAGACTCCAGAGGAAATCTTGGCAATTGCAGGACAGTAAGCCTAACTTCAATGCCAGACAAATTGGTTGACACTATTGTAAAGAATTATCAGACATAGATTAACATGATTTATTGGGGAAGAGTCAACACGGCTTTTGTAAAGGGAAATCATGCCTCACCAATCTACTAGAATTCTTTGACGATGTCAACAACTATGTGGGCATGGGTGATCCAGTGGATATAGTATACTTGGACTTTCAGAAAGCCTTCGACAAGGTCGCTCACCAAAGGCTCTTAAGCAAAGTAAGCAGTCATGGAATAAGAAGGAAGGTCCTCTTATAGATCAGTAGGTGGTTAAAAGGTAGGAAACAAAGGATAGAAATAAATGTTTTCAGACTGGAGAGAGGTAAATAGTGGTGTCCCCCAAAGGTCTGTACTGCGACCAGTATTATTCAACATATTCATAAACAATCTGGAAAAATGAGTAAACAGTGAGGTGGCAAAGTTTGCAGTTGATACAAAATTACTCAAGATCGTTAAGTCCAAAGCAGACCACAAAGAGATCTCACAAAACTAGGTGACTGGCAACAAAATGGCAAAGGAAATTCGCTGTTGATAAATGTAAAGTAATGCACATTGGAAAACATAATCCCAACTATACATTCAAAAGGACAAGGTCTAAATTAGCTGTTGCCACTCAAGAAAGAGATTTTGGAATCATCATGGATAATTCACATCTGCTCAATGTGCAGCAACAGTCAAAAAAGCTAACAGAATGTTAGGAATCACTAGGAAAGGGATAAATAATAAGAGAAAATATCATATGGTGCGATGATATTTCCATATAAATCTATATAAATCCATAGTACACCCACACCTTGCATACTGTATCCGTTCTGGTTACCCCATCTCAAAAAAGATATATTAGAAATGGAAAAGATATAGAAAAAGGCAACAAAAATGACCAAGGAGATGGAACAGCTTCAATATGAGGCGAGAGTAAAAAGACTGGGACTTTTGAGCTTGACAAAGAGGCAACTAAGGGGGGATATGATAGAATCGTATAAAATCATGACTGGTGCGGAGAAAGTGAATAAGGAAGTGTTGTTTGCCCCTTCACATAACACATGAGCCAGGAATCACCCAATGAAATTAATAGGCAGTAGGTTTCAAACAAACAAACAAAATGAAGTACTTCTTCACACAACATATAGCCAGCCTGTGGAACTCATACTGTGAAGGCCAAAAGTGGATTTAAAAAAAATTAAATAAATTTGTGGAGGATAAGTCCATTAATTGGCCAAGATGGTCAGGGATGAAACCCCATGCTGCGGGTATCCCTAAGCCTCTGACTGCCAGATGCTAGGACTTGACTACAGGAATGGATCACTTGATGATTGCCCTGTTGTGTTCTTTCCCTTTCAAGTATCTAGCACAGGCCACTGTCAGAAGATAGGATACTGGGCTAGATGGACCACTGGTCTGACCCACTGTGGCCACTCTTAGGTTCAATCTGTCTTATTATCAGGAAGTTTAAAAATGGCATGTATATCACTTATATAAAAGAAAGTTAGGACCTAGAGGACTGGTAGACAGGCCACATCATGATCTCAGTAACGTCAGTGGAAAAATAATCATTGACCTCAATGGGACTAAAATTTGACCATATCTTCTTAACTTTTGGCCAAAATACTAAGGTGATGATCTTGGTTTATGTAGGTAAATGCACCTGAACAATTTGATTTCCAGGACGCATTTGGAGCAGAATATCAGGCAACTGTGCTCTATGCTATAGATGATGTTCACCTGACTGATCTGGAGTACTTTCGATACTCAGGCCAGGCCTACCTGAGAAACTTTTTCCAGTATAATAAGATTGGTTTGGAGTGAGATCTCTAGTGTTGATGCAATTATACTGGCACAAGTACTTTTTTTTTTTTGGTTGCTATAAACTGCATCTCCACTAGTGTAGATTAAGCCGACTAACACATCAGACAGGACTGATTAGCACTGCATATTTGCCACATTATGAGCATTTCACTTTGAGGAAAATTTTATACAGTGGATTAAAGTATTTTATAATTCTCCCAAGAAATAGTTTTTGCATATAAAATCTGTTCTACACCTTTTAATCTTCTTTGGTGCAAGAGAGAGGAGTACTCAACAGCATGTCACTTACCCGGCGTTAGCAATGGCATTGACAACTCATTTGTGGCATATTGCACATTCGAGGGAAAGGTAACAGGAAGCAGAGAGCAGAAAACAGCACTGAGGTACACATTTTGCCCTCAGGTCTGGTCCATTGACACCAATGTAAGTTGTGCATATGTGCACAAGATCAGAATTTGATTGGAATGCAGATATACGTTTTCCACCCATCATTCTGTCAACAGAGGATCATATTTTTAAAGGTCTCAAATTCTAAAACAATAATTTTAATAAATCTCAGGTATTGGTAGTTCCATCCTTTCCCACAGATTATTTTTAGTGCCTCTTCCATTTCAGAGCCTAAGAGAAAGCTTTGTAACCTTGGGTACTTTCCAGTCTGCCAGTGAATAATCCTGATCACGCACTCCTTACTCAAGCAAAACTGCTGTTGGCTTTTATCAGGACTGTTCTAGCTATCTATTATATTTAACCATATATATAGCTACATAGTCTTCAAAGGATTCAAAACAGCAACATACAATATTGCCCTAAAGCCATTTTTTGCCACTTTACTCAGGCAAACCTGCAACTGGGGCCATATACAATGAAATAATAAACAAGTTAAAATGAGATTGTCCAAATTGTGATTATCCACATAGAATGATTGTTGGTTTCAGATTTAATACTGAAAACGTTTATAAACATGCTAAACTATACACATGTAAGCAGCAATTCAATAGGACTACTGAGTTATTGGAATGCTGGTTGTACTTTGTATGTTTGTGTAGGGAAGTTTTCTGTTGTATGATGATCTGTTATGATAAAAACATATTGTATGAAAGACCAATTCCAGTCCAAACGAAGAGAATATAAGACAGATCAATTCTGGAAAATGAAAAAATGGGAGTTAGGATAAATTGGGAAAATAGAAAACAAGCAAAAAAAAATGTTAGAATGAAAAGAAACGGTGAGCAGTAAATTTAAAACAAACTTTTTAGATAACTATAAGGATATTTCAGATATGTACACAAGGATGAAGAAAATTATATGATTGTTGGATTTGAAATTAAGTGATAGAGAATTGTGTATGATGGAAACATATTTTTAATTTCTTACCGGCTTTATAAAAGAAGAATATGGAGATCTATTCAAGTTGCCAATCAGTTTTCCAGGCCTGCTAAGAATAAGCTAATTCAGGCAGACATAATGGAACCAGTTAAAAAAAGATTCAATGTGCATATTTTTTATTTAAATTTTGTAAAATAAATAAACTATATACACGCTGCAGTGATATACTATAAAATTTTATACATTTCAGGTAGTTTGTATCCATATTAAAGGCAAGTATAGGATGCAGTACAACCATTTTTAATAAAAGGTTATTAAATGTATTTAGGGGCTTAAAAATGCAAATAGATGCCTTGTGGGACTTACAAATGTGTGTGAGCTAGTTGGGCACTTAATTTTGTAAATCTGGCCCTGTGGCCCTAATCCTACAAGGCCTGGTCTACACTGGGGTGGGGATGGCGAGCTAAGTCAGTCTAAGTTACGCAACTTCAGCTATGAAAATAGCGTAGCTGAAGTCTACGTACTTAGAGCTATACCTCTACCCCAATATAATGTGGTCCTCGGGAGCCAAAAATCTTACCGTCTTATAGGTGAAACCGTGTTATATCCAACTTGCTTTGGCCTTGAGCATTTCCGTTATTAATAGTCACTTCCTGCCCCCTGACTGACCCCTCAGAATTCCTGACCCATCCAACCCCCTTGGTTCTTGTCCCCTGACTACCCCCATCTAAGCCCCCCTGCTCCTTGTCCCCTGACCGCCCCCCCAGAAACCGCCCCCATCCCTAATCACCCCCAGGACTCCACCCTCTACCCAACCCCCTCTTCTTCCCTGTCCCCGACTGCCCTGACCACTATCCACACCCCCACTCCCTGACAGCCCCCCCCCGGGACTCCCACACCCTATCCAATGCCCCTATTCCCCGTCCCCTGACCGTCCCGCCCCCAGAACCTCCGAACCATCCAACCCCCCCTGTTCCCTGACTGTCCCCCGAGACCCTCTGCCCCTTATCCAACCCCTCGGCCCCAGCCCAGCACCCTTAACACGCCGCTCAGAGCAGCGTGTTGGAGCCTGACGCACTGATCCGCCAGAGCATTGCTTTACCGCGTTATATCTGAATTTGTGTTATATCGGGTTGCGTTATATCAGTGTAGAGGTGTACTTGCCATGATGTCTTCCCTGTGGTAGGTCAACTGCTGACGCTCCCCTCTCAACTCCGCCTATGCTTCTCACTCCGGTTGAGTACCGGAGTCGACAGGAGAGTGTTCTTCACTAGACGCGATAAATCAACCCCTGCTGGATCAATCGCTCCGGAGGTAAGTGTAGACATGCACTAACATTAAGCACATGAGTAGTCTCATTGACTTAAATGGGACTGCTCACATACTTAAAGTTAGGAAGATGCATACATATTTTCAGGAATAGTGTGGTGAGTGAAATTCAGGTAGTGCAGTGGGTTTTCACCCTATTTTGAGTGCATAAAAGGGACTTATTGTGCATGGGCCTTCTGGTGGCCCTCACACCAGAGAGAATTTCCTCTTTCAAAAAGAAACTGCTCTAAAGATTGAGAAAATTAAGTTCCTTAACCTCATATGAAACTCTCTCCTTGTGTCAGACCATCCATCAGTCTTAGGGGCAAGAAAAAAATATTTTATTGATGGGGAAAAAATGTATTTTATTATAGGTGGGGCTGGTAGCACTGCCTATTATTAAGGTTGCTTGACTCTAACTGTTATAAGAATCTATTTTCAGTGGCTTATAACTCTGCCAAACATTAACCATTTGGGCTGAAACTTTCCATGCTGGGCATCTACCTCCAGTTGAATTTTTTTATACATTTTCCACCAAAATTTCAGTTGTTCCAAGAATAAGGTTTAGGGGAAAATATGCTATTTTGCCCCTGTTAAAAAATTCTGATGACAGTTAGCTTAAGGACAGTCATCAAATATCATCTGGGTTGGAAACTTTGTGTTGGGAGATGGCTATTAGTGGGATAATTGTAGGGCTTTTTTGCATTCCAATGATATAAAAATGATTTGATGGAGGCAACTGGCAGAGGATTCCATCTCAAAAATACATGGCCTGCCCAGTATGCTAGCTGACCTGGCCTTGACTATATATCAGTTCTAGTACGCTGGTGGCATGTGTATATAGGCTGTTGTTTTAAATGAGCTAAAGGATATGTTTCCTAGGCAGGGATCAAACTAAGTCTACGTGCGAATGTGGATAACTGAGTGCTGATAAGTTATAAGGAGGAGTGAAGGAGAACAAAAACACACCCAAATTTCAGCTTTCCCTGGAGGGGACAGATAGAGACACTGAGAGAAATGCCTGATGGAGGAGAAAGGTTGAGAGAAATAACACCTGTAAAAAGAGAGGGCTGAGAGCTTTAACAGTGCTGTCTATTTTTAATTTTTCTAAAACAAACGGCTCTGAGTATCCAGGACCGTCTGTAACTGGGAAATCTCAGTATGGTAATTAACTATTCATTCTTTTTTAATTTAGAGTCATTTCCTGCAGTACGATTTTGCCTTGTAAATAGCTATGTAATACTCTGAGTTTTTGCATGATCTTTAAGGGTGTGTACTATAACTACTGTCTCTTGGAGTCACATTACCAAAAGTTGTTTTGCATTCAGTATAAGTGTGATTATTAACATAAGAAATATTACAATGGAATAAGTTAGAAAAGCCATCAGTAAGCACAAAAATGGGAAAGCAGGTGGAGATGATAACGTTACTGCAGAGATGCTTAAAGCAAGTCATGAAATAGCCCTCCAGACTTTCCTTGTGTTTTTGGATAGAATATGAAATGAAGAATGCAGCCCAGTGGAAGAGAGACCTTATAGTAAAATTGCCAAATTGCAATGACGGGAGATGAATCACATTACTCTGAGTATCTGGGAAAATCACGTGTAACATATCCTGGAACATATCAAGAAACAAATAGACCTTCAATTTAGAAAGGAACAAGCAGGTTTAAGATCATGTGCAGACCATATTGTTGATCTCAGGCAAATTATAGAACAAATTGTGGAGTGGCAAGCACTTCTTGTGATAATTTTTATAAATTTCTAGAAGCATTTTGACAATATACACAGAGCCAATCTTTGAAGACCTATTACGGAGTACCAACACAAAAAAATTAGAATAATCAAGGAGCTATATGGTAATGACAAATGTGTAGTCAGATATGATGACAACATCATCCAATGGTTTCTAGTGACAACTGGAGTAAGACAAGGGTTTATTAGATCTCCACTATTGACTATATCATGAGGAAAAAAGAAAAGGAGTACTTGTGGCACCTTAGAGACTAGGCACAAGTACTCCTTTTCTTTTTGCGAATACAGACTAACACGGCTGCTACTCTGAAACCTGTCATTATGAGGAAAGTAACTGCAGAAGGCTATTGAGGAATTTTATGAACAAACGATAAAGCACAATTGGATGACCTAGTTTTTGCTGGTGACTGTTCTGCTTAGGTCAACACATTGCTTAATGGGGGACAGAAAAAAAACACCCAAGCATTTGGAAAACACAGCAAAACAAGTTGGTTTGTTCATCAACAAAGGGAAGACTAAATATATGGCTATTAATGTCCCAAAAGTAAGAAGTTATTTTACCTGTCTAGAGAGTGTGATGTGCAATGATGATGACACCAAACTAGATGTCAAGCAACAAATATTAAAAGCAGCAAACAACTTTCATACACATACACTTGGAAAGATTTAGAAAAGTAGTATGGTTGGCACTGACAGAAAAATGCAAAATTCTAATGCCAGCATCATGTCTGTTCTCCTTTGTGGATCAGAGTAATGGAAATCGACAACAGAAATTGATAAGAAGATCAATTCATTCCAAAGGAAATGCTTGTAGAAGATCTTCAGAGTCAATTGGAAAGAGTGTTTTGCAACATCAAAAATTCTAAGTAGAGCAATCCATTATGCAGAAAAATAGAAAAAGAAGTCAAATCCATTAACATGGTAGACTAGCACAAGACTGACATAAAAGACAAAAAATGGGGTACACCTTATGTATCTGAGGCACCGGTGCCAGAACCGAGGGGGCCAAGAGGTCATGCCCCCCTCCACTTTTAACAAAAGAAACATAAGTGCAGAATTCATGTCCCCTGCAGAATTTTTCTGCACTTTGGAATTGTCCCTGCCCCCCCAAACTTCTACAAAGATTCCAGCACCCTCAGGGTATGGGAGGATAAAGAAAGAAGAAATATACATTGGGCTGCATCATAAGCAGAGCGGATAGTGAGAACATTTTAAGCCCAAACTACAATACTTAATGAAATCCTTGTCTTACTCCAAGACAAGCCAGGAAGTAGCAACAAAGGGTGTGACCTTGGTGTTCCATGAGGATCTGGCTGAATCACTGCAAACAAGAGGTGGCTAGCCCTGATGTTTGTTAAAATAATCTGTGACAGTGACCTAATACAAATCTTTGAAAGGGTCTGATAGTTTGTAGAGGTTGCATTTTTTTGCACACTGGGAAAAGCTTCAAAAAGAGAAGGTATAATGTCGAAGTCTGGAGACTCTGGAAACCACCAAAATAAATAAACACATCAAATAGGTTCATGGGGACAATAAATGAAAAAAGTGTGTGAATAATATGCCTAGATTGAACCTAACTTCAAAAAGAGTTAATATGTTGGTCCAGATAGCTTTTTCCTGCTTCTAATTGCAAGGCTTCCTTATGTAGCTCAAAACCATAGCTGCCACTGTTATTTAGTTAGATTAATATGATATATAAAAGTATGCATTCAGGGCTGTAAGTCTCTATATTATATTATATTAAAATTCAGTCATGTTAGAGTGATGTATCTGCATCTTGTCCTCCTAAAGGCATTCTTGATTTGTGACCATTGAATCTTATAAACAGATTTTGTTTTGTCATGCCTGCTTTCTTCAGTACATTTGCATTTTAATTTACTACACCTCTCACACACATCTATTTTGCTTCTCATGGCCAACACTGATGCAAAGCTGTCACCCAATAATATGCAAGTCTTTTTTTTTCTTCTTTCTGTTTTGTTTTTCTGAATGTTCAAATTAACACTCATCCTATGAAGTGAGCTGTAGCTCACGAAAGCTTATGCTCAAATAAATTGGTTAGTCTCTAAGGTGCCACAAGTCCTCCTTTTCAATTCTCCTTGAGCTTGGTTAGTAAAGGTTGGATTTCTGTCTAGATTTCATTCTTTTTCTGTGTTACTGTTTTAAACTTCCTAATTACAGTGATTGTGCTAGTCACTAACTTTAAAACTACATAGCAGGCAAAGGTATCAGATGCTTAAATTGGTTTGTCACTATATTTATTCCCATGTTTGCTAGTCACTTCATTCTGATGTTAGACTTTTTATAATATTTTGACAAACTTTTTGGGGGCAGGAGGGGGGATCTACACATTTTCTGCTTTTTTACATGTTTTGTGTTTGCAACGGGACCATTTGCATGAGTGAGGCTTGGGCCCTTATCTTTGGTTGGTTTTTATGTATTATCAGTATGTATTTATTTGTAGACTGTATGACCTACCATACAGACTCAGAGGCTTTAAGGCCAAAAGGGACCATGAGGATCATCTAGTCCAGGGATCAGCAGCCTTTGGCAAACGACCAGTCAGGGAAATCTGCTGGCGGGCCGGAACTATTTGTTTACCTGCAACGTCCACAGGTTCAGTCAATCGCAGCTCCCACTGGCCAATGGGGGCTGCGGGAAGAGGCGTGGGCCGTTAGCCTGACAGGCTGCTTGCCAAAGGTTGCCGATCCCTGATCTAGTCTGACCTTCTACACATCACAGACCACAGAACCTCACCCATCCACTCTAGTAGTAGGTCCATAGCCTCTGGCTGAGCTACTGAAGTCCTCAAATCCTAATTTAAAGAATTCAAGTTACAGTGAATCCACCATTTACTCTAGTTCAAGCCAGTAAATGACCCAGGCCCCACACTGTCGAGGAAGGTAAAAAAAACAAACCCCAGGTATCTGCCAATCTGACTGGGGGAGAAATTCCTTCCCAACCCCAAATATGGCCATCAGTTAGACCTTGAGCATGTGGTAAGACCCACCAGCCAGACACCTGAGAAAGAATCTCTGTAGTAACTCAAATCCCTCCTGATCTAGTGTCCCAATCCTTTGACATTGACAATATTTGCTAATATCAGTCATAGATGGGCCATATGCCATTGTACGCAACCTCATTATACCATCCCCTCCATAAACTTATCAAGCTCAAACTTGAAACAAGATAGGTTTTTGCTCCCACTACTCCCTTTGGATGTCTGTTTCAGTATTTCAGTCCTCTAATGGTTAGGAACCTTTGTCTAATTTCAAGCCTTATTTATTGCCATTTGTTCTTGTGCCAACATTGGCCCTTAACTTAAATAACTCTTCTCCTTCCCTGATGTTTATCCCTCTGATGTATTTATAGAGGGTAATCACATCTCCCCTCAGCCTTCATTTGGTTAGGCTAAACAAGCCAAGTCCCTTAAGTCTCCTCTCATAAAACAGGTTCTCCATTCCTCTGATCATCCTAGTAGCCCTTTTCTACACCTGTTCTAGTTTGAGTTCATTATTCTTAAACATGGGAGGCCAGAATTGCACACAGAGCATTCACCAGTGTTTTGCATAATGGTAATAACACTTCCCTATTTCTACTGGAAATACCTGATGCATCCTAGGATTGCATTAGCCTTTTTCACAGGTGAATCACACTGGCGGCTCATAGTCATCCAGTATTCAACTAATACACCCATGTCTTTTTCCTCCCCTGTTACTTCTAACTGATATGTTCCCAGCTTATAGCAAAAATTCTTGTTGTTAGTCCCTAAATGCATTACCTTGCCGATTTCACTATTAAATCACATCCCTTTTCTATTACTCCAGTTTTCAAAGTCATCCAGATATTCTTGTCTGATATTCTAGTCCTCCTCCATAATGGAAATACCTCCCAACTTTGTGTCACCTGTAAATTTTAGTAACACACTCCAATTTTTTGTGCCAAGATTCACCATTGCCCGGCATCTCTCATAGTGCAGCGTGAGTGCAAAGCAAATACAAAACAATATCATTACGATTTGATGTCATTTCACACTCACTCTTCACTGACTCCACAGAGTGCAGGGCCATGGTGAATCCAGTCCATGGTATGGAGATTTCACAAGTAACAAAGACGACTTCCCAACCTGTCTGTTTTATTGGTTTCCCCTTTCTTATTGACATCCATGTGATATGTTATTGCAGCACTCCTCATGCTAAATCAGGATTGAGGGGATTTCTTGTTCTCCCCAATGGCTGAAGAAAGAAATATACTCAGTCACTAAGAAGGGCTCTTCACTGCTTATCACTTTTTGTGTTTTGTTCTCAAGCAGTGAATATAAGCCAGGATATTCCTGTGAATGTTTGCTCTTCGGTCTGTCATGTTTTCTGTCAGGTCATAACTAATACCTTGTAAGGTGATTGACTGGGCTTGACCTTTTTACAGTCTTATCAGAGAACTTGTTTCCATTGTTTTGTTTTAGTTGGGCAGCAGAGGATTTCCTTGCTATTAAGAGAGACTGTGAAGCTTAATAAGGGTTAACTGCCCAAAGCATGTTCACTTTTTCCTTCTTCTCTGGATGAGTAGCGCACAGTACATAGCAGTCAATGATTATCCAATACACCATTATGTCTCATCTAGCCAGTCTGTAGAGAATGCATTAGCTGCTGTTGGACTGTTGCTTTGCTTCTTCATTTTGTTGTACTGCAGGACTCCAGTTTGCTCATCAGGACCATGAAATACAAGGTTCACTCAGCTTGTTGGTGTTAATGCACTTTTCCTGACAAAATATATATAGTGCCCACAGTAATTCACAAACTGGGTGGCCTATTCCAGATGTGGGTACAAACATGCAAAGCATCAAGAAAGATTCAAGCAGAAGAGCTAAGACCCAGATCCTCAAAGGTATTAGCTGCCTAGCTCCTCGGGAGAGTTAGACACCTAAATACCTTTAAGCATCTGGGCTGAAAAGTCTGTCTAACTTGCATTCATACAGTTTAGGCTGACCAAAGTCTTCTGTGTTCTGACTGATACACTGAAGAAGAGGAGCTCACAGGAAATGTGGAAACAAGAAATGTCAGTTTTGACCTGTGGGTCTCACACTTTTTAGTACTGCGGTTCCCCTACAGATATTTTAAAATTGGGTGGCTCTCCACAACCCAATACTGTTTTTTCTACTGATCCAGATGAGACGTTCCCCTTTGGTGTTATCCAGACCAGTGATCTGCTACGTCACTCCAATCCTTGACTCTGGGAGCCAGCCATACCCTGCACTGCTCTGAGAACCCCCCACACCTGGGCTGTTCACACACAGCCTCTGGCATGTAAGCTGCTTCTTGGATTGTGCAACCGAATGACACGAGCCAATATCTCTGGTCCCAGACACAACCCTAGGAACCTCCGTCTTGCAGTGTCCAGTTATGTCCATGGGATGCTACAAGCTTATGAGTTTGTCAATTTAATAAAGAAATTAATATTTACCAGGCTTGTTATCCCAAGGGGAGCCTCTGACATGCTTCAAAGCAAATACACTGCTTCAGGTAGAATAAAGAAACAGATTTATTAACTACAAAGATAAATTTTAAATGATTATAAGTCAAAGCATAACAAGTCAGATTTGGTCAAATGAAATAAAAGCAAAACGCATTCTCAGCTGCTCTTAACACTTTCAATTCCCTTACAAACTTAGATGCTTCTTACCACAGACTGGTTGGTTGCTCTTCAGCCAGGCTCTCCCCTTTGATCAGCACTTCAGTCACTTGGAGTGGTGACTATAGATGTATCTGGAAGAGAGAGGAAAAGCATGGAAAATGTCTCTCCCTTTTATCATGTCCTTTCTTCCCTCTGGGCTTTCCCCCCCCCTCCCCCCCTCCCTTCAGAGTCAGGTGAGCATTACCTCATCACAGTCCCAAACTGGCCAAAGGAAGTGGGGTGACTCACTCGAGAATCCAACATATCCTTTTATTGCTGCTGAGGCCAGCGTCCTTTGTTCCTGTGAGGCTGGGCTGGGTTTTCTCATACCTGCCCTGATGAGGTGTGAACTGCCTCTCTGCTCTTGGAGAGTTTTTGCCTGGGCTTATTTTAAGCCATGAGGATACATTTTCAGCCTCATAACTACACACATGAAATTATAACTGTCATAAATATAAAGGGAAGGGTAAACCCCTTTGAAATCCCTCCTGGCCAGGGGAAAGCTCCTCTCACCTGTAAAGGGTTAAGAAGCTAAAGGTAACCTCGCTGGCACCTGACCAAAATGACCAATGAGGAGACAAGATACTTTCAAAAGCTGGGAGGAGGGAGAGAAACAAAGGGTCTGTGTCTGTCTGTATGCTGGTTTTCTGCCAGGGATAGACCAGGAATGGAGCCTTAGAACTTTTAGTAAGTAATCTAGCTAGGTATGTGTTAGATTATGATTTCTTTAAATGGCTGAGAAAAGAATTGTGCTGAATAGAATAACTATTTCTGTCTGTGTATCTTTTTTGTAACTTAAGGTTTTGCCTAGAGGGGTTCTCTATGTTTTTGAATCTAATTACCCTGTAAGATATCTACCATCCTGATTTTACAGGGGGGATTTCTTTATTTCTATTTACTTCTATTTTTTATTAAAAGTCTTCTTGTAAAACACTGAATGCTTTTTCATTGTTCTCAGATCCAAGGGTTTGGGTCTGTGGTCACCTATGCAAATTGGTGAGGCTTTTTATCCAACATTTCCCAGGAAAGGGGGGGTGCAAGTGTTGGGAGGATTGTTCATTGTTCTTAAGATCCAAGGGTCTGGGTCTGTAGTCACCTAAGCAAATTGGTGAGGCTTTTTACCAAACCTTGTCCAGGAAGTGGGGTGCAAGGTTTTGGGAAGTATTTTGGGGGGAAGGACGCGTCCAAACAGCTCTTCCCCAGTAACCAGTATTAGTTTGGTGGTGGTAGCGGCCAGTCCAAGGATAACGGGTGTAATATTTTGTACCTTGGGGAAGTTTTGACCTAAGCTGGTAAAGATAAGCTTAGGAGGTTTTTCATGCAGGTCCCCACATCTGTACCCTAGAGTTCAGAGTGGGGGAGGAACCTTGACAATAACCTATAACATTACTATAATATTATTGTAACAACAATGCTTAGTGCATCATGAGCCTTCCAAAGACACCCGCCATAACAAACTTTGTATTGGATACAACGCAGTCATATTATAAGGATGAACATGGGGGTGCTGGGTGTTCCCCCAAGGTACAGAGCATCACACTCAGACACTAGATTGAAGAGGGACACTAGAGTTTGGATGGCTTTACAACTCTACTCAATTATATACAAAAACAATGAGGAGTCTGGTGGCATCTTAAAGACTAACAGATTTATTTGGGCATAAGCTTTTGGAAGTAAAAAGCCCACTTCTTCAGAGGCATGGAGTGAAAACCACAGATACAGGCATAAATATATATTGGCACATGAAGAGGACAAAGTTACCTTACAAGTGGAGAACCAATGTTGAAGGCCAATTTAGTCAGGGTGGATGTGGTCCACTCCCAATAATGTGCCAGTAATGCCCCTCTGCCATGAACATTGGCCAAACTGGATAGTCTCTACATAAAATGGTAAATGGACACAAATCAAACATCAGGAGAATACTTCAATCTCCCTGGACACTCAATAACAGATTTTAAAGTAGCCATTCTTCAACAAAAAACCTTCAAAAACGGACTTCAAACTGCAGAGCTACAATTCATTTGCAAACTTAACACCATCAATTTGGCCTTGAATAGGGCCTGGGAGTGGATGGCCCGCTACAAAAGCAATTTTCACACTCTTGGTATTCACACCTCCTCATCAATTATTTGGAGTGGACCACATCTACCCTGACTAAATTGGCCTTCAGTGTTGGTTCTGCACTTTAAGGTACCCCCTTCTCTTCATGTGCCAATATATATTTATGCCTGTGTCTGTGATTTTCACTCCATGCATCTGAAGAAGTGGGTTTTTTACCCACGAAAGCTTATGCCCAAATAAATCTGTTAGTCTTTAAGATGCCACCGGACTCCTCGTTGTTTGGAAATGTGAATTGTAAATTCATCTCTTGCCAGGGTATGGTGTGAACTAATGAAGAAAGTTAGGGTTTTTAAAGAAGTGTTTATTTTGAGTATTGTTTTTGGCAAATAGAAAGAGGGCTTTTTAAATAATTATATTGCAGTGCAGTATACACTCAAATGGGCTTTATCAAAACATTTTCCATTTGATATAGAAAAAATCTTACCCCCTAAGGTATGTCATTATTTTTTTAATATAACAAAATATAATCGTTAAGAGGAGTTGAATATACCCTTTTTATCAATATTTTCTACTGGCTGATTCAAGGCTAGTTTCATTTAAAATCATTTAAAACTGAAAGGCACATATTTTGTAGAGGGAGAGAAGTGCTTCAAAAAAACGGAAGAAACTGCTTCAAAAATATCCCCTCACCTCTCTCCTTGGAGTGTGTTCAGCTTGAGTAGCAAGGAGTTACACTCATGTGAAAAGAACGTGAGATAAGAACGATCTTAAATAGAAGTTTTGTCTGAATAAGAACTATGGGTAGGATTAGCAGAATTCAATTTTTATTTTTTTTTATAATTTCAACGTATGATATTGATGTTTATATTTAAGCATTTTTTTCAATTTTTAGCTATTTAAATTTTCACAGTTGTGGGAAATTATGGGGAGATAGGAGAACATGACAGATCAGACAATAATTATTTAATGTCAGTAGATGTTGATTTCAAAAAGTTAAAAAGATTTATAACTATTAAAACACATTGTCAACATCACATCTCAAAATATACGAAATAAATATCCTTTAATTAAACTGTAATAAGTTGTCAAGCAGTATTTTTCTTACTTTGCATATCTATACATTTCTATTTTTATCAGTGAAAATATTTTTCACCAGTTTCTGTATGTACAATGAAATGGATGTTTACCAACATTTACTGATTAAAAATCTAATCCTTACAAGCCTAACAATTGGCAGTGTTAAAAAAAAAATACAACAGTACTTCAAGGTTGCAGGTCAATGTATGGATATGGTATATACTGTATACATATCTGCGATGTGCATGAAAGTGAAATTGGCCATGCAAGTTACGTGAAGGTGCTGAGATCCTTTATGGTGGAATGGATGTGTGGCTCCAAAACAAATATTATTCAAACTCACCTAAACTGTCTTTAGAGAGACCAGGTGGGGGAGGTAATATCTTTTATTGGACCAACTTCTGTTGGCGAGAGGTGGTGAGGAAAGAGAAAAAGTGGATTATGGTGGATTATAAACAAGTGTAGTGAGGCAGGCAGCAGAGTAGGTGAGGAGATCAAAGGAAATGACTGAAAGGATGATGGAGGTGTCAGCTGGCTGGAAGATGAAGGCTTCCCCTCTGGTCCTGTTGCTGATAGGGGTGGCTGATGCAGTGTTGTGGGGGAAGGGAGGGGAGAGGAGTGCAAGCTTCTTGGGTCTGATGCCCCAAACTACTATCATCCAGGCAGGCATGGGAGTGGCTAGCAGGCCTGGTCCTCACCATGGCTGCTGCTATAGTTGTAGGTGGTGGAATGCTTTCCATTCTCATGTCCTCTAGTGGACCAAATGGTAGCTGGAACAGAAGCAGCCTGCAGCTATCAGAGGTACTGGAGACCTATTTAGAACTAGCACCCCCAGTGCCTCAGAACTTTAAAACTGAATTAATTTAAAAATTCTTATCTTCTTTTTGTATTTCTTTCCTCTTGGGAGTTAATTTCACTGTAGTTTATAGAGCCTTTCTAGTAAATATCACTCTCAGGTTGTCATGTATTAACACAGAACCACAATCTGGACGCTGCAGGGATTTTTTTTTTTTTAAATCAAAACTGTTTCCACTGAATTTTTAAAGATAATTGTAATGGAAACATTTCTATTGTTCTGGTTTTGTAAATCTTGTTATTCCAAAATCTAAATTATATACCAAACAGGAGCACCCCATTTAAGCAATTACCATTCCATGGGAGTGGCAATGTAATATCTCAATACCTTGAATGGTCCCTTAGAATATGTGCTAACTACTTATGCTGAACAAGCTGATTCACCTTGCATTTGTCTGTGAGGCTCAGAGTACCTTTTCCAGACGTGAAGAAAAGCCCTGATGACTGGTAGCTTGTCTCTCTCACCAACAGAAGTTGGTCCAATAAAAAATATTACTTCACCCACCTTGTCTCTCCAGTAGAAGAATAGTCTAGCTAGAAAAATGATACAATCAACTCACCAGCTGTGCAAAACTGTCTTACGTACTCACACCAAATGACATTTTAAAATATCTTTCCATAAGTCTGGGAGATTACTATATTTTACTCTGTTTTTGAAATCTTTGAGATCCTATTAGAGCTTTCCTGTTCACTTTTACTATTCAGTTCATTATAATAGGCTGCTTCAAGAGAGGCTGAAATGTAATTTCTTTCATTTTAATTTTATCAGCAAATAAAGGTAATCTATCTAAAAATATATTTGTCAGGCACACACATTTCATTTGTTATGCGCTTAATGTAGAATTCCAGTCAAGTAACAGTATCTGTTGATCACAGATTACACCAGGAATCCTAAATAATCTTCTACTTTCTGTTAAAATGTTTATGGACAGTGAATAAATGCTCACTCTGTATATTCAAACAAAGCCCATTACCACAGGAATGTTTCCTGTAAACTGTGAAACCTTTTCAAAATGAACTGTAGGATACCAGAAAAACCAGATTTTCCCGTCAGTACAGGATTCTTGGAAGCCTGGAAGATAATTTCTGTACTTAGTTACTCCACTAGCAATTCAAAGTAACTCAATTTTTAGAAATGCTCATTATCTGATTTGTAAATATTTTTTCTCCTTTTTTAGTGAAGCTGGTAATTGATACAGGTATCACATTGACACCACTGGAAGTAACAGACCTATGTGTGTCCACAGAACAGAAACAACATAGGCAACAGACCTATGGGTTCCTCAGGCACCCTAGCTGACCTGAATCCTGTTCTGTAATATAGATGTGACAGGTTATTTCTGTCTCCTGGGTACATACACCAATTATTGGCATTATCAGTAAGCCTCCAAACAGGACTCGAGCACTGTGAATTATTCAGTTGCTTTTGGTCACGTGAAAGTTTATCTGTTAGAACTGATTACACCAACTCCCTACACAGAGGATCTCAAGCATTCATCAAATGGTAAAACTTTTAGTCACTGGTGACCTGAGGCTGGATTACAAAACATTAGTAACTTGAAACTAATCATTTTTTGTTCCAGTTATTTAAAGATGGATGGACATATCTGTGGAAACTGTGTACTAATAAGAGTGTGTGTTATCTGTCTATTTAGAGAGACATGGTGGGTGTGGTAATATCTTTTATTGGACCAACTTCTGTTGGTGAGTAAGACATGCTTTTGAACTAAACGGAGCTCTTCTTCAGGCCTGGGAAAGATACTCCAAGCATCACAGCTAAATGCAAGGTCGAACAGATTGTTGTAATAATAATGTGCGTCTGTTCACTTTCCTCATCCACTGCACTAAATGCCCAAATAACAGTTATATGAGTGAAACCAGACAATCACTATGATCTCCAATGAATTCACGCAGGAAAACGATAAAAGACAAGAACACCCTATCACCTGTGGGGGAACACTTTTCACAAAGCCATCACTCTAGATCTGACCTATCCATCCTCATCCTCAAAGGAAAACTGCACAACACTTTCAAAAGATGAGCCTGAGAGCTTAAATTCATAACACTGCTAGACACTAAAAATCATGGACTGAACAGAGACACTGGATTTAGGGTTTACAACAATCCCTAAACCACTAACCCACCCTTTTTTGTCCTCTGACTTCAGAGGTGTTAACGGGCCTCTCCACCTTGAATTGTCCCTTAGAATATTTGCTAACAACTTATGCTAAAACGATCTGTTCCACCTTGTGTTTAGCTCTGATGCTTGAAGTACCTTTCCCAGACCTAAAGAAGAGCTCTGTGTAGCTCAAAAATTTGTCTCTCTCACCAACAGAAGCTGGTCCAATTAAATATATTACTGAATTCACCTTGTTTATTGTTTATTAAGGACTGGAAGGAACCTCAAGAGGTCATCTAGTCCAGTCCATCTTAGTATTATCTAGAGTAGACCATCCCTGACAGGTGTTTGTCTAATCTGCTGTTAAAAATCTCCAATGATGGAGATTCCACAAGGTCCCTAGGCAATTTATTCCAGCGCTTAACCGCCCTGACAGAAAGTTTTTCCTGATGTCCAACCTAAACCACCCTTGCTGCAATGTAAGCCCATTGCTGCTTGTCCTATCCTCAGCGGTTTTAAGAACAATTTTTCCTCCCTCCTCCTTCATAGAAACATAGAATCATAGAATATTAGGGTTGGAAGGGACCTCAGGAGGTCATCTAGTCCAACCCCCTGCTCAAAGCAGGACCAATCCCCAATTTTTGCCCCAGATCCCAAATGGCCCCCTCAAGGATTGAACTCACAACCCTGGGTTTAGTAGGCCAATGCTCAAACCACTGAGCTATTCCTCCCTCCTTGTAACAACCTTTTATGTACTTGAAAACTGTTATCACATCCCCTCTCAGTCTTCTCTTCTCCAGACTAAACAAACCCATTTTTTTCAATCTTCCCTCATAGGTCATGTTTTCTAGACCTTTAATCATTTTTGTTGCTCTTCTCTGGACTTTCTCCAATTTGTCCACATCTTTCCTCAAATGTGGCACCCAAAACTGGACACAATACTCCAGTTGAGGCCTAATCAGCAGAAAGTAGAGTAGAAGAATTACTTCTCATGTCTTTCTTACATCACTCCTGCTAATACATGCCAGAATGATGTTCGCCTTTTTTGCAGCTGTGTTACAGAAGTTAAGCTGACTGGTCTGTAATTCCTCTGGTTGTCCTTATTTCCCTTTTTACTCTATATTTGCCCTTTTCCTGTCTTCTGGCATCTCTCCCATCTTCCATGACTTTCAAAGATAATTGCTAATGGCTCCATTATCTTCTCAGTCAGCTCCTTGAGTATTCTAGGATGCATTTCATCAGGCCCTGGTGACTTGAAAACATCTAACTTGTCTTAGGGCTAGTCTACACTGGCAACGCTAAAGCACTGCCGCGGCAGTGCTTTAACATGCCTTGTGTGGTCGCAGCACAGCACTGGGAAAGGGCTCTCCTAGTGCTCTGAAAAACCCACCTCAATGAGGGGCATAGCTCCCAGCACTGGGGCACTGTTTACACTGGTAATTCACACCGCTGAAACTTGATGCGCTTGGGAGGGGGGTATTTTTTCACACCCCTGAGTGAGAAAGTTTCAGTGCTGTTAATTGCCAGTGTAGACAAGTCCTAAGTAATTTTTAACTTTTTCTTCCCCTATTTTAGCCTCTGATCCTACCTCATTTTCACTGGAATTCGCTATGTTAGACATCCAATCACCACCAACCTTCTTGGTGAAAACCAAAACAAAAGTCATTAAGCACCTCAGCCATTTCCATGTTTTCTGTTATTGTTTTCCCCCCCTCATTGAGTAACGGGCCTACTCTGTCCTTGGTCTTCCTCTTGCTTCTAATTTATTTTTAAAATGTTTTCTTGATTCCCTTTATGTCTCTTACTAGTTTTATATCTTTTTGTGCCTTGGCCATTCTAATTTTGTCCCTACATACTTGTGTTATTTGTTTATATTCATCCTTTGTAATTTGACCTAGTTTCCACTTTTTGTGGGACTGTCTTTTGATTTTTAGATCATTGAAGATCTCCTGGTTAAGCCAGGTTGCTCTCTTGCCATACTTCCTATATTTCCTACCCAGTGGGATAGTTTGCTCTTGTGCCCTTAATAATGTCTCTTTGAAAAACTGCCAACTGTCTTCAATTGTTTTTCCCCTTAGACTTGCTTCCCATGGGATCTTACCTACTGTGTTGCTCTGTACCTTGGGGGAACACCCAGCACCCCCATGTTCATCCTTGTAAAATGATTGTGTGGTATTCAATATGAAGTTTGTCATGTCGGGTGTCTTTGGAAGGCTCATGATGCACTGAGTATTGTTGTTACAATAATGTTACAGGTTATAATTTCATGTATGTAGCAAGGAGGTTGAAAATGTATCCTCATGGCTTAAAATAAGCCCAGGAAAAAACTCTCCAAGAGCAGAGAGGCAGTTCACACCTCATTAGGGCAGGTATGGGACAAACCCAGCCCAGCCTCACAGGAACAAAAGGATCTGCTAGACTCTGAGTGAGTCACTCCCCCTTCCTTTGGCCAGTTTAGGACTGTGATGAGGTAATGCTCACCTGACTCTGAAGGGGAGGGGGCAAAGCCAAGAGGGAAAAAAGAACATGATAAAAGGGAGAGACATTTGCCATGCTCTCTCTCTTCCACCTACATCTACAGACACCATCACACCAAGCGACTGAAGTGCTGATCAAAGGGGAGAGCCTGGCTGAAGAGCAACCAACCAGCCTGTGGTGAGAAGCATCCAAGTTTGTAAGGGCATTGAAAGTGTTAAGATCAGCTTAGAATGCGTTTTGCTTTTATTTCATATTACCAAATCCAACTTGTTATGCTTTGACTTATAATCACTTAAAAGTCATCTTTGTAGTTAATAAATCTGTTTGTTTATCCTACCTGAAGCAGTGCATTTGGTTTGAAGTGTGTCAGAGACTCCCCTTGGAATAACAAGCCTGGTACATATCAATTTCTTTGTTAAATTGACAAACTCGTATAAGCTTCCAGCATCCAGCAGGCATAACTGGACACTGCAAGATGGAGGTTCCTAGGGTTGTGTCTGGGACCGGAGATATTGGCTAGTGTCATTCGGATACACAATCCAATGAGCAACTTACATGCCAGAGGCTGTGCATGAACAGCCCAGGAGTGGGAGTTCTCACAGCAGTGCAGGGTAAGGCTGGCTCCCAGAGTCAAGGATTAGAATGACCTAGCAGATCACCAATCCAGATAACACCAGAGAGGTACGTCACACTGACCAACTCCCTGAGTTTGCTTAAGTCTGTCTTCTTGAAATGCACTGTTTTTATTTTGCTGTTCTCCTTCCTACCATTCCTTAGAATCATGAACTCTATCATTTCATGATGACTTTCACCCAAGCTGCCTTCCACTTTCAAATTCTCAATGAGTTCCTCCCTATTTGTCAAAATCAAATCTACAACAGCTTCTCCCCTAGTAGCTTTCTCCAACTTCTGAAATAAAAAATTGTTTCCAATAATATCCTGGGACCAGCATGAGTACAAGAACACTGCATCTATTTGTGTACTTGCATAGCTCCCAGCACCACAGTATCTGCACCTGTGTTGTAGCACTGGGTTCCTGTATGCCATTATTTATTCCAGTATGAATTATAAAAATTGAGTTACAAATTCTTCTCAGCAGGGATAGTGTCTTCTTTATGTTTGTATAATGTGCTCCTCATCTGATTTAACTGAATACACGCTGCAACCCCGCACTGTGGTGGTAAATCTGCTGTAGGAGGGGCAAATTGCTGCAAGCCGATGATAACCCCAGCACTGCTACAAGGTCTCAGAGACACTTGAAGCAGGCCAACAGGAGATGAGCTGATTGAACCTCTTTCCTGAGCAGCCTCCTGGGTTCACCTGGGAGTGAATTTTGCCTCCAACACAGCCACTCTCACTAGTACAAAGGGTGCAAATTGCATGTGCAGATCCCCTCACATGCACCCAGCCAATTACACACAAACAGAGCAATTTCACCTCTATAAAACACTAAAATATAGTGGAATTAGTATAAACATATACTCCTATCTACCTATGTTTTGTTGTCTCTTGTCTCAGACTGTGAGCTCCTTGGGGCAGGGACTGTTTTTTGTTTTTGTTTTATGATTGTACAGCACTTAGCACAATAGGGCTCTGAGGCACTCGGTTAATATAAATAACTATAACATCCCTCCTCCGTCTTGGTGGAGTGATATTACAGATCCCTTTGATTCAAACACAATTCTGGAACAATATATAAGTTGTTATTCTAATGTACTTCTGTAAGGGGCTGTCAAGGCTGACTCCCCACTCTGTCACTCCAAGTGCAGAAAGTGGGGGCCCGCAAGGATTCTAAAAATTAATACTTACCACTCCAGGCTTGTATTAAACTCCCAAGGTTACAGCTTTTCTTTGACATTGGCTTAGTAAATGCTGCCACCACCCAAATGCAAAAAAAAAACCCTTGGATCCAGGAAGGAACACTTGGGAATTCCTCTCTGTGGGGTACACTCAAGCCCTTTCACCCCCCACCCCACCCCCCGCCTCCGGGAAAGAGCTGAGAAAGAAAATAAAGGAAATTAGCTGTTGCCACCAGCTAATCAAACAGCATATGCACAAACCTCTTAGGGTACCAAAAATTCAATCCTGTTCTTAAAAAAGGTAAATTTTATTAAAAACTAAAAAGAAGAAAATACATCCAGAACTTGGGTTTTTGCTAGATTTTAAAAGAGCAATTCCAAAAATCAAGCACCCAAAATAGCTTTCTTGGAAGTTCAGCTTAAAAGTTACAAGCAAACAAAAGCATCTGAGGTTAGCACAGAGGAGATCCACAAGCCAAAATAAAAAATAAACCTGATTGTATCTAACTAAACATTCCCTATCCAAATAATTTCTTCTAGGTATGGAAGATGAATTTTCATACCTGGTTCAAGCCTTACACAGCATTGCTGCTTTGTGTCTCCTTCTCCAGAGAACAACAGACAAAGGGAAAGTTTCTTTCCCAAATTTAAAAGTTCTAGACTTCTCATTGGCTCTTTTGGTCAGGTGCCCACTCCTTTTCTTTAACCTGTGGGCGTGTTAACCCTTTACGGGTAAAGCAAGCAGAGAACAGACACCAAGAGGGATTTTACAGCTAACTGGCTGGCTGGGTGTTCATAAACAGGGCTACTCCCAACCATTCATTTATCACCCACCCGCCACCCCAAATCACAGACAGTGCTGGCCAGCCTGGTTCAGGTTGAGTCCCCACCACCTGGGATTTCTTCCTGGAGGTTTAGGAAACAGAGTTAATAGGATTCATGCATCTTTAATTTTACTAATAATTACATGAAGAACTAAACAGTACTTTTTACATTTCAAGGACTACATTGACTTAGAAGGCAGGGACATCTTTACCTGTCTGATTGTGTGAAACCTTCCCAGGAGAGTGCATCAGCCACTTTGTTAGAGGCTCCTGAAATGTGTTGTATTTCAAAATTAAAGTCTTGAAGACCTAAACTCCACCAAAGAAGTTTTTTGTTAGTCTCTTTGACTGTGTGAAGCCACTTCAGTGCATTCTGGTCAGCCTGCAGGTGGAAACGCCGTCCCCAAATGTATGTGCTTAGCTTCTGCAGAGCTTACACAACGGAGTAACATTCTTTTTCTGAGACTGACCAGTGGCTTTCCCTCTCAGAAAGTTTTTTGCTGAGAAACATGACAGGATGGAATTGTTGATCTGGTCCTTCCTGCATTAAAACTGCTCCTACATCACGCTCGGATGCATCTGTGGTTATGACGAACAGTTGGTTGAAGTCTGGGGCCCTCAGGACAGGGTCAGACATAAGGGCCGTCTTAAGCTGGTTAAAGGCTTTCTGACACTTCTCAGGTTTCAGAGTAGCAGCCGTGTTAGTCTGTATTCGCAAAAAGAAAAGGAGGACTTGTGGCACCTTAGAGACTCACCAGTTTATTTGAGCATAAGCTTTCGTGAGCTACAGCTCACTTCATCGGATGCATTCAGTACTCCACTGAATGCATCCGATGAAGTGAGCTGTAGCTCACAAAAGCTTATGCTCAAATAAATTTGTTAGTCTGTAAGGTGCCACAAGTCCTCCTTTTCTTTTTGACACTTCTCAGTCCACTGAACTGCAGTTGGTTGTTTTCTCCTGGTCAGGTCTGTCAGTGGGGTGGCAATTTGGCTGTAGTTTGGTACAAATCTTTGGTAATACCCGGCCAAGCCCATGAAGGATTGGACCTGCTTCTTTGACTGAGGGACAGGCCAATTTTGGATAGCGTTTACCTTAGCCTGTAGGGGATTGATAGTACCTTGACCCATCTGGTGTCCAAGATACATTACCCTGTTTAGGCCTATTCGAAACTTTTTGGCCTTAACGGTTAATCCTGCATTCCTTATGTGCTGGAAGACAGCTTGGAGGTGTTCCAGGTGTTCTGCCCATGAATCTGAGAATATAGCCACATCGTTGAGGTAGGCGACTGCAAATTCCCCAAATCCAGCCAGAAGGTTATCTACCAATCTCTGGAAGGTGGCTGGTGCATTTCACAGTCTGAAAGGGAGCACATTAAATTCATACAACCCTACATGGGTGATGAAGGCTGACCTTTCCTTGGCTGGGTGTTCATAAACGGGGGCTACCCTCCCCTTCATTTATCACAGGGACTCGGAGACTAAGATGATAATCATGGTATAAGGACCTGAATAGAACAGATCGGAATAGAAATATGACAGTACTAAAAACCAGGGGTACGGAAAGGAAGATTCCTAACTTATAATAAATTCAAGAATCAGTATCCATTCTAGTATAGCACAGAATTTAATGTGTTTGCTTTATTTAAAAAAAAAGCTTTTAGAACATAAAATGTGTCTATCCTGTTTTCCATCATTTGTATATTTTAAAAATCAGTTTAAAACAGTTGTTTTTAAACAATTAACCATCCCTTTGTCATGTCTGTGTCCCAAACCTGGAAGCACTGTAAACCTGAACGTAAAATTGACCATAAACAAAAATGAAGCTGACTTCATAGATTTTTGTTGTCCAACTTGAGAAATGCCAAAAGTAAACAAAGAGCATCGATGGTGAAAACCTAAAGTGGATTTTAAAAATGCTTTTGTTTTTAATAATTGAAACTGTTATTAACAACATTTGGAAAACAAATTTATTTATAATGCATGATTCTTAAGTAATGCTGTTTTACCTCCCAAAATGTCATCAGATGCAACATATTTGGACAGATTTGCTTAACAGTCTCAGTCTGAGTCACTGCCTTTCCTTTTTTCCTGGAATTTTTTCAGAAGTTTAAGGCAGATTTGTTATCCAAGAATATATGTACAATATTTAAATATTGTAAGTGATCTTCAATTTTGCTGGATTTGATTCTCTCATAATTTAAGGATTGTTTGATGATGGCCATTTCCTTGAGCCTGCTCTGAGTTAAAAGGGTGAGGTATAAAAAAATAAAATAAAAAGGTTTTGTTTCCCATACATCAGGTCACCCTTTTGTCTCACTGAATTCTGTGCTCTGTTTCTCTTGCTCCCATCTGCCATTATGGCAATAATAGTCCCTCCATTGCACGCTGTACCTGCTGCATGTCGCATTGGGATTCAGTGGCATCTCTCATCTGAGTCACTATTCTTGTCCATGTCCAGTAGTTTAGGCAGTAGTTACCCGGTAAATTTTTTAGGATTTGTACCTTCTTCCCCTGCTGAGACTCCCAGTACTCTCCCTTTTTGCTCTCACATGATCTTTGGTTACCTTGGGATTTCCTTTCTAAAGGAGCTTTAATCACAAATGCAGTGGTTGCATTCAGTACCAGGAGTAACATTCTGATCCTATTAAAGTCCATGGCAATTTTGCAATTGACTTCTATGAGACCAGGATTTCACCACCCAGATATTTTCTTATTTCACAGCAAGTTCCGCTTTTCTGTAACATTTTCTACTTTAGCCTCAAAAAAGGAAATGGATTTATTTTACATTGTCAAGATTAAGGAGGCATTGATTGAATCTTGATTACATCTTCCAGTTTCCATTACTGACTTATTGCCGTCAAGGAAGCCTGGACTGATGCACTTTCAGAGTGTTTTAGGACTGAAGTGTGTGTCCGTGATCTGAAGAATTCTGATCTGAGTGGTTTCTGTTTTATTTTTAGGTCAAATTCACCTGAAGATAGATACTCTACCCTTCAAATACAACTGTTTTGTTGTGACATTCAGTCACCAGTGTCCGAGATTAAAATTGAACATAATGCTTTAAATGCATTGTTTTGCACGACTGAAAATTTAAACAGGTAAAAATAAAAAAGCTTAAAAATACACAGATATTATCTATCAACATTATTTTTAAAAAAATCAGATTCTGCCAAGTCTACTGCTACAGTAGGAATGAGTGAGAGCTCTTCAATTTCCCCACCCTCCACACTCCCTTCTTAAATGCTTCCTACTTCCTCATAAGTACAGTGGGCTTGTACCAGAAACAAGAAAGGAATATATCCCTGAAGATGGGGGAAAGACTACTTAGCAAATTACAATTATAAGGTACTGTAAGTAATTCTACATAACCTATTAAGAAAACAGTTGAACAATATAAATTATTTACAGTTTTGTGGTACATTGAAAGTAACATACTTCTGGAACAATAAAAGTCCAATAACCAAAATGAAAATTGAATATTTGAATTTCACATCACTAATATCTCTTGGTTATCCCACATATCTGGAGGAAAAAAGACCAGTAACTAGAGAGAATTCTTTTCTGGGTGTCTGGCTGGTGAGTCTTGCCCACATGCTCAGGGTTTAGCTCATCGCCATATTTGGGGTCGGGAAGGAATTTTCCTCCAGGGCAGATTGGAAGAGGCCCTAGGGATTTTTCGCCTTCCTCTGCAGTATGGGGCATGGATCATTTGCTGGAGGATTCTCTGCACCTTGAAGTCTTTAAACCATGATCTGAGGACTTCAGTAGCTCAGACATAGGTTAGGGGTTTGTTACAGGAGTGTATGGGTGAGATTCTGTGGTCTGTGTTGTGTAGGAGGTCAGACTAGACGATCATAATGGTCCCTTCTGACCTTAAAGTCTATGATTCTATGAATAAGTTAGGAAATATTTAACCTTAAAAGGTAGTTTTCCATAGCAAGCATTTCGTGTCTATAGAAACTGACTATAATATCTGTTAATCTTCTGTGTGCAGTGCACTAACCATGGTATGTGTAGAAATGCTTCCATTTAATGAGATATTGACAGTTGTTCTTAGATATACCCGAATGTATGTTAGGCTGGATAATAAGTAGTCAGAATAAAAGGAAAATCAGAAAGAAAAGAAAATGAAACAAAATCACCCCTACTTTGTTTTACCTTCTAAGAGTACGTATGTGTGTATAACTAATATAGCATTTCTTTCAGACTATTTTAGATTATACTATCAGTACTTACCCATACCCGTAGATGAATGTTCTGCTTGTTTGTTGCAGAAAAGCTTCTTTTTTCCTATATAAAATTTCTACTTCTTGGTGATTTCCACTTCTTTTGTTAAGCTTTTATATTTCCCAACTTGTTATGCTGGAAATTCCTGCTCTTTTACTCTTCCTTTTGATATGCGCATTCCAAGAAATACCAGCCCTTGGGTGTCAACTGAGAGTTTTCTTTTTGAAGTATAGATTTTGGGTTGTTTTTTTCTTCTCCTAGTTTTACAGTATGTAGTAGAGATTTAAAGGATACTTGTTTTTGTTTGAAAATGTTCTAGTTTTCGTTCTTGTTTATGTGTTTAGGTCATGTTTTTACCTTTTTGGTTAATTATGTTCTTGTACAATCATTGGACATTATTTTCCATTATAAACCATTCTGAATTTTCTTAGAGCTGTGAATAACTCTGTGGTAGAGTGCAAATGATTTTGCTCCTTCGGTTTCATCCCTGTGAGGAATTATACTTTGATTATTCTCTTGTAGTTTTTCCTTTTTTCTGGAAATTGATAAGACTTCGTTAATGCTTATTGAGTGACTTGTTAACATATGTTTGCCAAACCAAGATAAGGCATTTCCTTTTATGTTCCTGTTTTAAGATTCTTCTTATCAGGTAGCTATGCCCTTGTATTAATAATGTATTTGGCATTGCAACCCCATAAGTCACCTTGAAAAAACCTTGGTTCTCAATGGGGAAAAAAATTATGGCGTTTCTTTGGTTTTCCCCTTGTGTCTGGATTTCATCTTGTTGTGGTGGCCTAGCACTTACTAGTGTTTCATAATGTTTGTCATTTGCTTAGATTGCAATTTTATCACAAAGAAATTGAGAAATAATAATAAATAACAATAGCAAAATTTTGCATTTATTCACTTTTCACTCAAAATTATGAGTAATCAACACAATTATTTCCCTTTACAGAAGGAAAAGGATATAGTGATGAAGTGACTTATATAGTGTCCAAGTTCATAAAGCCAGTCAGTGGCAGAGTCAGGAAAAGAACTGAGGTCACCTTGCTACCTGAACTCAACCCCTTAACCCCCAGCTACCTCTCTGTTCAGAATACTTAAGAATATTCATTTATTAGGTAGATAGACTTCTAAAACATGTCTGTCTATCCTTTCACACTATGAAGGGCACAAGGAGAAAGGGTGTGTACATTAAGAATATTAACAAATATTACAAAACAAAACAAAAAAGTCATGAACTCTATTCATTCCCTTTCATCGATCTGTATTAATAAATACATCCCCTTATGCCCTTAAAGCAGGGTGTTATTCACTCAAGCACCTCAGTTGATCTCAACAGCCTTTATCGAAAGGAGGAAGAGGTGTAGCTAGGTCTTATACCATTTAGGACTTTGTACATTTAAACCAGCACATTGAATCATCCCCCAAAACAAACTGGAGGCCCAGTACAGATCACAGCGCCACAAATGAAATGAGTTCCTTCAGGAAATGCTGCTAAGCAAGTAGGCAACTTGTATTCTGACTAGCACGGTACAGATGTAACCCACATGGACCACATTTAAATGAAAAGATCACAACCTTCTACCCAGTAACAGATTAAAAAAAAAAAAAGTATTGTTGGCCTCTCGTGTTACCTAGATATCCAGAAGCAAATTCTGATAGAATCCCAAAGTTGCAAAATTTCTGTCAGAAATGGCCGGAAAACTCCCTCAGTCAAGGAAACTGAAATAACCACAGTCAGTAATAGCTTTTCCCAACCTACAAGCATGATTTTCATCTTGTCTGGGTTGACTCTGAGCCAGCTAGGCCCTAGTCTCCGTTTGCACCGAATACGTTCTTCAGCTGGACTAACCAGATCAGAAGATGGAGAACTAGGCATTATCTATGTACTAAAGACATTGCATACTATGTTTCATCATAAACCACCTTAATGGCCACACCTTAAAAGGAGGCAAGACAGAATGGAATCCTGTGGATTTTCATATGAGAGAGCTGTCGAATCAGATGAGCAAAGGCCCAACATTACCCCCTAGGTTCACTTAGAAAGAAAGGACTCGAATGACTCCATCTGCCACTACTATGCAGAGATTAGGGCTGTGAGGATTTCAGGGATCCTGTTGGAGACTTCTCTGATTTTTTTCTTTGCTGCAGGGCTTCCTCAGGAGCCATGCTGCCACTGATAGATTCACACAAAGCTATGCATAGTATCTGTGGAAGGTAGCATTAACTCCCAATCAGAGTTTCAGTTGGAAAGCTACTGGAGCAGTAAGGGATGGTATCATGAAGAGTGGCTGCTCCTCTTTTCCACCTCCTTTCCACCTGCTCTTCAAACATAATTTATGTACTAACCCCCTGCCTCGGGTTTGGATTTATTAGCAAAGAAAACAATAATAAAGTAACATGGAAATTACCTCAGATCTTCTCCCCAGACTTGCCCCTGCCTAGGGTTTCTTCCTCAGAATGGTTCACCCTGCACTCTAGATCACCTCTCTCTGAGAGTCTTTCCCGCTTCCTTTATACCAAGTGAGGTATGAGTCCCCTGCCTTAGGGACTCAGCAGAACCCCTGTAGCATCTTCACAACAGAAATGCTACCTACTAACAGGATAAGGTGTTTTTCAGGCAAGTGGTGCCAGCATGTTACAAGTGCCAGATCCTGATACAGGAGCATAAATGGGTCAGCAGAAGAAGAGAAGATGGCATGGAGACCGCAGGAGCTCCTTTCTGCTCCCTCCAGGGCTGGTTTGCTGACTAAGGGTCCTTTCTGCTAATGTAAGCAGAGGGGAGGAGCATATGCTAGCCTGTGTCATTTATGGTACATAATAGGGAGTGCGGCAGAGTGGATTCAGTGAAATGGGCAGGCTTATGTCACAGCACAGTCGTGAGAATTAAAAAAAATCTGCCTTTTTAAAAGAAAAAAAATCTATTTGTCCCCAGGCCACAAGTGAGGCTATAGGACTTGGGATGAAAGATGTATGTTAAATGGACACCCATAATATTCATACAAGTAGTTTTTCTTATAACTGAACTGCAGACTTACACATGACTCTTTACCCTCACAATTCACCCAAAGGCATGTTGTATTAATAGATCTTTAAAACTCTTCCTGTCATGTGTTAATGCTGTATTTAAATATTTATTTTACAGGTGAAGTACTGAGAGCTTTCAAACTGGGTTAAGAGGCCTGAAGGTTTCTCAAATTCTTTCTACTCTTTTGAATATTTTTTTTTAAATGGGGTTTTTACACTCTGGTGTGGGCTTTCCATAGTAAACTTTGTGAAAGCAGCTCATAACAAAGTCTTAAAGTCACAGAAATATATAAAAGCCATGAAAATGTTTTGTTGTAACCAAACTGCTTTGCAGAATGAGACATTTACAGTGTGTATGTATATTTGGGATGCCTTCTGACCTCTTGGGTACCTGACTACTTCTCCATTTCTCCTGTCATGCAATCTCCCTTTCTCAATTTATTAAATAAATGTATTTTTACAAATGCCTTCAAGTTTTATGGCTACACTAAGTAGCAGAGGGACAAGCAACAAGCCACTCCACCTTGAATGGTTGCTCCATCTCCCCATCCTCCCATGGGGAACAGGACTCCAGAAAGGAGACAGGGAGGACGTGGGCCCATATGGTGCACCAGGGGGAGCAATGAACTCCATAGTAATGGACAGAGTAGACTGCTCATCCCCTCATCTAAGCAGTAACACAGGAAAACTGGCATATCACAGGGGCACAATCTCTCTGGTATTCCTAGGGCACTGTAACTCTGCACTGCTGCCTACCCAGGTCTGTGGCACAAAAACCACAATTTAGCCTTCATGTGGCATCTCATCATCATGTGTTTTCACTTACTTAGGGATGATGTGAGTCTAGGGGTTAGAGCACGAGAATGTGAGCCAGTATTCCTGGATTCTTTTTCTAGCTGTACTTAATTGTAGGTATGGATGTTCATCCCATCTAGAAATCAGGCAGGGGCTGCATTTGCAATAATGTCTACCCTTCCCCCATGAGTAAGTTGTTGGGAAGTGCATGTCCCACAGCCCCTGACACATACTCATCAGCGCAGCCAGCTGAACACATGGTAGGGAGAATGTTATACCCAGAAAGGAGTGTAGTAAATTAATTATTCTTCACCCAGGAACAGGAGGGGAGTCCAGGAACTAACTGTGTCTGACTGTCTGCTTTCTCCTGGACTGAGCCTACAGTCTCAGCCTACACTCTCTATATTGAACCAAGTTAAAAGGCATACAGTTGGCAGAGCAAATTATACTGATGTAGTCACATGCATCTAAACCCCTAAACACTCCTTCAGTTTATTTAAATTAGCTTACAAAATGCAAAGGTGGTGTGCCACTGTTTGTCGTGTGTGTGTGGGTATTTCCTTTTTACTGAAAATTCTTTGGAAGTTCATGGGTAAATCCACACAGTTTTATGGCTTTTATATTGAAAATGCTATTAATTTTGATGTGTGATTGCTTTAATAGAACACTTGTACACAATTAACACCTCTTGTTTTTATTTTCAGAACAAATTATGACATCAACATCCAAAGGCATTTTTCGGCCATTTTTAATTATTTTCATTGTGCTGGGTTGTTTCATGGCATTTTTACTTATTTACATCAAACCAACAAACAGCTGGATCTCTGGTCCCATAGAATCAGCCAGCTCAGTTCTGAAAATGAAGAGCTTCTTTTCTACCAAAAGCAATTATTTTAATGAAACAACAATACTGATCTGGGTTTGGCCATTTGGACAGACATTTGATCTTGCATCTTGTCAAACAATGTTCAACATCCAGGGGTGCCATCTAACTATTGACCGCTCACTATATAACCGATCTCATGCCGTCCTTATTCACCACAGAGACATCAGCTGGGATCTCACTAATTTACCTCAGCAAGCTAGGCCGCCATTCCAGAAATGGATTTGGATGAACTTGGAGTCTCCAACTCACACTCCACAAAAGAGTGGCATTGAACACCTGTTCAACCTGACCCTGACTTATCGGCGTGATTCAGATATTCAAGTGCCTTATGGCTTCATGAAGGTTAGCACAAGCCCATTTGCATTTGAAGTGCCAAGCAAAGAGAAGTTGGTATGTTGGGTTGTAAGTAACTGGAACCCCGAGCATGCTCGAGTCAAGTATTATAATGAGCTAAGCAAATATACTGAAATCCATACCTATGGGCAAGCATTTGGAGACTATGTGAATGATAAAAACTTGATTCCAACTATCTCCACTTGTAAATTTTACCTGTCCTTTGAAAACTCAATCCACAAAGATTACATTACTGAAAAACTTTACAATGCTTTTCTGGCTGGATCTGTACCAGTTGTATTGGGCCCATCCAGAGAAAACTATGAGAATTATATTCCAGCAGATTCTTTCATTCATGTGGAAGATTTCCTCTCCCCAAGAGAGCTAGCAGAATATCTTCTAATGCTTGACAAAAATAATAAGCTGTATCTTAGCTACTTTAATTGGAGGAAAGACTTCTCAGTGCATCTTCCTCGGTTCTGGGAATCACATGCATGCCTTGCTTGTGACCATGTAAAGAGACATCAGGAGTACAAGTCCATTGGGAATTTAGAAAAATGGTTTTGGAATTGAACTTTTTACCTTTTTGTGCATTTTTTCAAAGAAACTGACATAATCTGTAGCCTAAGTGGAGGTGGGAAGGAAAAAAAAAATCTGTGTTTTATGTCAGTTTTTATCAGCTGTCCCCTCTTGGGGTATCTTATTTATGTTTGTCAGAGTTTTTAAAAGCTCAGCATCAGCAGTCATCAATACTCAGTTTTAAATTATACTGTATATAGCTAATTATGTGCACTGAAGAATAATTTATTGTTTACTTTAGTTTTTATTCAAGGGTTTTTTCACGTTTTCAGTCGATTATCTGTCCCAGTCTTACACAAGATGTAGTGATTTTTAACATTGTGTTTTTTACTTTAGATGAGCTATTTAACATGTGTGGAAAATGAAGACATCTTAAGATATCATAGAGAATTTTAATGAAATTGGTTTAGTTTGAAATGGTTTACTTTGAAATTTGTGTAACATTTCAAAAGACAATAATGTTTGTCATGGTTTAATTTCTGCTCTCTTAAATTCTAAGAACACTCTAGAATTGAATACACTGCATTACTTTAAGTGGTTCCTGTTTATAGGGTATATGGATTCAGAAAAAATGTATTATAAATAAGCTTTAAAAAGTTATCACAATATAAGAGAGCCTTTGGGCTTTAAACAGGAAAAAGGTATTCCCCTTGCAGTTAGTTCCATTACGATACCTTGGAAATATATGGATTTGCTCTCATCTCCATAAGATAGAGTACTGAGGAATTGAGAAAATTAAGCTCCCAAGTTAGTGTTTGAAGCCCCAATTTGGTAAAGCATTTAAGCACATGCTTAAACTTAAGCATGTGCTTTTTTGAATCAGGGTCACAGGTTATGTTACTTTAAATACAGTTGAATAAATTGCAATATACTCATTTGATCACACTCATCTTTATAACTAGATGCTCAGCTCTTTTTCTTCTTTTTTAACACTTCTCTATTCGGGGTCAGCGATGTTTATAGCCTTCTTCCAAAACTCATGGTTGTACGCCAAGCTATCATGCAGATTGGTCACTCTGAGCTCTGCTGATATCCGGTCTGTGTACCAAATCTTTGGTTGTCTTCCATCCACAATCACTGCAAGAGACATCCTACTGATACAGCTGTACAGGCTCCACTGGATATGCCTATTATTCAAAAAAAAATTGGAAGATTTTGCAATTTTTATATATTCTGATTATTTGCAAATTATTCACCCAACTCTATAAAAGTCTGTTCCAACTTTAATTGAACTTTAATCACAGCTGGATAGCATCCTGAAGTGGGTGAATAATGTGAAGAAATATTGATTGAATATTTTATTAGAAAAAAATTGTGAAACTAATTACATACATTAGATTATTATTCAACCTGCTCTAGTTCGAACAAAGGCTCAGTTTGTTTTTAGGGGTTTTTCTTGCTGTTTTGAAAGTACGTAATATGAAAGGTATTTTTAAAAAGTACCCATCAGAACAATGGATATTATCAAGATTTCAATATAAATATGTTCATAGTATTATGTGTGCTATCATAGCAAATTCTGAAATGCAGTTTTGTCATTATTGTTTTTAATATGTCTATTAATATGTGCATTATTTGGATTCATTATCCAGTAACCTCGGCAACTAGGATTAAAACTCCCAATACTATAGATAATCATAGATCTGGTGGTTTAATAATGTAGATGTATTTTGTACTAAGATAAAGCCACTGTACATAGTTCTTGATGGCAACATGTACTTATCACCCACAGCTCCCACTGACTTGTAGACAGCTCTTAGACTCAAGCCCCTTTATTTTGGTATGATCTCAGTCAGGTTTGACTATGTACATCTGAATATACTAACTGTATAAGATATACTGTAGTATAAGAACCTGAAAAGAAATAATTATTGAAGGAGAACTTTAAGGGAACATACTCAAGGCCCAGATTCTGAACTGGTGTAGATCAGCACAGTTCCATTGACAGCTACTGGTTATGGATCTGGTCCAAACTTAACATCCTTAAATGAAAGTAAATCAGAGGCAGAAAGTTTGGACTATGCCTAAACAGAATGGCAGCATCCCTCTAGATTTAGTTTAATCTAAAAAGTAGTCAGCAGCTGAAATAAAGCATGAAGAAAGAACCCAAAAATTTAGAAAAAGGAAGAAAATATAAAAACTTACATCAGGAAAAAGTACAGCTTGAATAATATTTAAGGCCCTGATCCAGCAAAGCACTTAAGGGCGTACTTAATTTTAAGCATGGGTGTAAGTGCTTTGCTGGAGTGGGGCCTATGTCAGCAGTTGATTTTTATGGTAAACATTGGGTGAATGATATGTTAATTTCTGTGTTACCTCCTTGTAATCGAAGATGGAACACAAATGCTCAATGGTGTAAAAGAACTGTAAACTTAAGAACATAACATGGAACACTGAATGAAAAGGTTATAGAACTATGAACTAGACTTGATCTTTTACCTAAGAGTTCAAAAGTTGCTTTCATGATTCAAATATTTAATTATGCCCATTTATTGCTAAGTCTTAAAGGTTTACTTATAGCATACTGTGAATCTCCTAAATTCACCAGTACTGCAGTATGAAATATAAAGGGACAGCTCATGTTGTGCATTAATCTGATAGAATGAAATCCAGTCCTCAAAGAAAGTTACTATCTAAAAAGAGAACTCACCCACGTGTAAAATATATGGGTGGTATTTCTATAGTGTACAAATTACTATTACAAGGTAAAAACCAGGACACTTTTTCATCTTTTTTTTTTCTTCAGGAGGCAAGTAAATTCACAGCATTTTAATGTGCCACACCGTTTTGAAATAATCTGTGACCAGATCCAGCTGATTCTGAAATTTGAGAGTCTTTGTATTGACTGGTTCAATGCCTTGGTGAACTGTACATAGTCTTTTATTTCTTTTCAGCTAATTGAAGTTGTCTTACATGTTAAAAGCCCTTATATCAAGTCAAAACTAGTCCTCTGGCTTCAGGACTCAGCTGATGTACTTGTCATATTAACAGCAAGAAGCCATAATGATGAGACAAGAAGGTGTATGTTTTGTTGCTACAGAAACCATAGGATACCAATCTAGCAAGGCACATAAGAACATGCTTAACTTTAAGCCCATGAGTAGTGCCATCAGTCAGAGTTGGATCAGGCTCAGTGGGACTATTCTAGTGCTTAAAGTAATGAATATGTTGAAGTGCTTTGCTGGATCAGGGCCTAAGTTTGTATCTTTTGTGTATTTTCACACAATCCTTCACGTTCAGATTAGGTCTCTCACGGTGTCTTGAATGTTAGTGAGAAAATCAGAGAGAAACCTAACAAAGAGCTAAATGAGCCAAAAAATATACACAAGTCTTTAAAAAGTGACTCTATCCTAATACATTGCCAGCTCTGCTGAAAGGTGAGGCTGGGACATAGATAAGCCAGGCACTCCATAAATAACCCAACAAGGACAATACAGCCCCTCCTTTAAATCATGAGGAAATAAGTCACCACTTAACTCCAAGGAGATGGCTTCAGGCAAGGGGCTTGAGGTCTTTTGAGCAAACAGGAGGGAGGGTTTCAGGCTAGGCCACACCAGCCCAAGTCTCCTCTGTAGTTTGACAAATACTTGAGAGCTTAATATTTTTACAGAACTCTTGTGCTCGGTGAGTCTGACCTGATCAGTATGCTCTAAAATTGGCTTAAGGTTTCTATTACACTGCAGACTGTAAACTCTTTGGGGCAGGGACTGTCTATATTTGTGTATTGTACACTGCTGTGTACGTGATTGCCTTTTAACAAATAGTTGGTCGGATTTCACAATTACAACCATAGAGCTTGTTAACATTCCTTTCTGATTACCTAATATCTTGCCATTTTACCTCAGGCAAAGTACCCACTGATGTTAATGAGTATTCCGCTGACAAAGATCTCAGAATCAGGCACAATTACTTTTTTGTTTGCTGGCAGTAGTATTCTTGCTATGTCCATTAAATATAATTGCACATATAGGTGTACACAGTTTGGTTTTATTGTTTTAAATAAGATCTTGCCACAATGCATGTGGTGGCTCTGAGCCTTGATCACCACGGGTGCTGCATTAATTTGTTTAGTTCTTTCCCTTTGTGTTCATTCTTGGAGGGGAAACATGAAGAAAATTGATGAATTGGTCTCTTTTCTATTTCTTCTGAATGTACACTGTCAAGAATTCTCATGTGGAGGAGATTTCTTTTGGTCACTTATTTTTCAAGGGACTGGCTAACCAGGTTATTTTAAAAAAGCAAATGTTTTTTTTTCTCTTATTGAATTACTCCTGTCAGAAACACTCCATCCTTTGTGGAGATTTATAGAATTCTCTGCCTGCTAAGTCACCATACCAAAGGGCTAGAGTTAGTCTGGCAGGACATGGTAGGATGTGTGGCCATACACCAAAAATATTTAATAATGTATGTTTTCTTTTAATTAACAATAACAACAAATTTGCTTTACCCTTTTCTGGATCTTTTTCTTTTTCTTTCCTTTTTTCCTTGTTGCTGAGTTTTCTTTCTTCCACAAAAGATGAAAATCCAGCTTCAAATCAGGTTTACCACTTTGTAAAAACCGGTCAACAAATTAAAATAAGCTAAGGAGCACACTTGTGCTGCTAGTACATCTGTTATAACCATTGTCATATTCAATCCCACTGGCGCTGCTTGACATGTCAGCTTTAATAGAAGAGTCTAACGGTTCAATCATAGTGTGATCGAAGTTATCGAGAATTCTTTCATCGACTTCTAAGAGGTTTGGATTAGAAATATTTCTTCCTAATATCATGCCTGGTGACAGCCAATTCCATTCGGATGGAAAAATGCAGATGCAGCAGGTGTAATTGTTGGTGCCTCTCCTTTCAGACAATGACAGCTTTTTTGGGATGGTGGATCTTGACTTTTGGAAGTGAAAGTTTTTTTCTTTAGATGCAAACTTGATTACTCTAAAGAATTGCTTCCAAGAAATCAGTCAATTGATGCTATAATTAGTGCTTTCCACAGAACAGTGCTGTTCTCAGGAAAAAATTCCCTAATGGCAGACAGAGATGTCCCTAGGAACCCTGGGCAGCATGGGGCCGGCAGCCCGGAGCCCCTGGTCTTCCAAGAGCTAAGCAGATCAAAGCAAGCATATCTATCGCACTGAGGAGATTTAATCTTCAAGACTCCTTATAAGAAATGGAAAGGAAGGTGGATATTTTTTGCTGTTTTTAAAATTAAATAGACAGCTAGTATTGTTTTTTAAATTATTATGAAGAACAAGTTTAAGCTTTGTTGTAACATGTGTTGTTTGCCTGGACTGTTCAGACCTAAATGCTTGTGTAGGAGGAACTCTGAGTTGGCTTCTTAGATACCTTCATGCTGTTTCACATCTGATACTCCTTGATGAAACATAGGAGCCTTGTCTTCTAACAGGCTTATTCAAAGTGGTACAAGCTACGAAAGTGAGATCCTGGAAGAGTGTTGCCATTTTCATAATGTAATAAAAATACTGTAATGATAAATAATAATTAATAATAAATAGGGTATAATAAGCATGTCATAAAAACAAACTATATTTCCAAGATCACTGCTTTTATAATTTATACTCAGGTAAAGGAGAAAATCCCTGGAAATATTCATTTTTAGGAGGGGGTTTGTGAGATTTGACATTTTAGTGAAAGGGGTTCACAGGTTGTTAAAGTTTGGGAACCACTGCTTTAGAGGATTTGGTGGAAGAAGGTAGTGTTAGAGGAAAAGAGAAGTGAAAAATGACTGGCCAGATAACTCTCCACATTTTTATCAATGATTTTAATTCAAGCATTCAGGCATCTTTTATCTTCCAGTCATCCATAACCTGGGTGCATGCTTAATAGTTTCCAGTTACGCCAACAGTCATTTATTTTCTGTGCACTGAAAATACATTTTTCAGTGTACCAGCTTAAAAGAGAGCGAGGAGGCAAAACATGTGCTTTTCATACAATGTTATATAGTATAAGCACATCCTTTACATTGCTTCATTTTCAAGCCATACCCCTGCACGCCTTACTCATTCATTACAAGGCTGTCTTTTGGACATTTTTAGGCTTCCTATCTTACCATGAGCTATCAACGTTCTCCCCTTCATCAATGTGGAAAACATTACATAGTGGGATGCTTTATCAGTGCAGTCAGTGCAGTCACTAGATCCTTCTTAAAAAGCAGTTTTTCTTTCATTTCCCAGTCACTACAGCTCATATGCCATAAGGCATCCGCATTCCTAAGAAACCCAGGGTTGCCAGTTCTTTGAATGCCCTTTTCTTGTCATCCGGAGAGGATCACAGTCACAATGAACAAGCAGCTTGGCTGAGGTACATTAAATTTAAGCACGATATTGCCAGGGACAATTTTTTTTTTTAAAAGAACAAATGAGACATAAGAACATAAAAACGGCCGTACTGGGTCAGACCAAAGGTCCATCCAGTCCAGTATCCTGTCTACCGACAGTGGCCAATGCCAGGTGTCCCAGAGGGAGTAAACCTAACAGGTAATGATCAAGTGATCTCTTTCCTGCCATCCATCTCCACCCTCTGACAAACAGAGGCTAGGGACACCGTTCCTTACCCATCCTGGCTAATAGCCATTAATGGACTTAACCTCCATGAATTTATCCAGTTCTCTTTTAAACCCTGTTATGGTCCTAGCCTTCACAACCTCCTCAGGCAAGGAGTTCCACAGGTTGACTGTGTGCTGAGTGAAGAAGAAGAACTTCCTTTTATTTGTTTTAAACCTGCTACCCATTAATTTCATTTGGTGGCCCCTGGTTCTTATATTATGGGAACAAGTAAATAACTTTTCCTTATTCACTTTGTCCGCACCACTCTTGATTTTATATACCTCTATCATATCCCCCCTTAGTCTCTTCTTTTCCAAGCTGAAAAGTCCTAGCCTCTTTAAGCTCTCCTCATATGGGACCCGTTCCAAACCCCTAATCATTTTAGGTGCCCTTTTCTGAACCGTTTCTAATGCCAGTATATCTTTTTTGAGATGAGGAGACCACATCTGTATGCAGTATTCAAGATGTGGGCATACCATGGATTTATATAAGGGCAATAAGATATTCTCTGTCTTATTCTCTATCCCTTTTTTAATGATTCCTGACATCCCATTTGCTTTTTTGACTGCCGCTGCACACGGTGTGGACATCTTCAGAGAACTATCCACAATGACTCCAAGATCTTTCTCCTGATTAGTTGTAGCTAAATTAGCCCCTATCATATTGTATGTAGAGTTGGGGTTATTTTTCCAGTGTGCATTACTTTACATTTATCCACATTAAATTTCATTTGCCATTTTGTTGCCCAATCACTTAGTTTTGTGAAATCTTTTTGAAGTTCTTCACAGTCTGCTTTGGTCTTAACTATCTTGAGCAAACTTTGCTACCTCATTGTTTACCCCTTTCTCCAGATCATTTATGAATAAGTTGAATAGGATTGGTCCTAGGACTGACTCTTGGGGAATACCACTAGTTACCCCTCTCCATTCTGAAAATGTACTATTTATTCCTACTCTTTGTTCCCTGTCTTTTAACCAGTTCTCAATGCATGAAAGGATCTTCCCTCTTATCCCATGACAACTTAATTTACGTATGAGCCTTTGGTGCGGGACCTTGTCAAAGGCTTTCTGGAAATCTACACTATGTCCACTGGATCCCCCTTGTTGACCCCCTCAAAGAACTCTAATAGATTAGTAAGACATGATCTCCCTTTACAGAAACCGTGTTGACTTTTGCGGAACAATTTATGTTCTTCTATGTGTCTGACAATTTTATTCTTTACTATTGTTTCAACTAATTTGCCCCGTACTGACGTTAGACTTACCAGTCTGTAAATTGCCAGGATCACCTCTAGGAGCCCTTCTTAAATATTGGTGTTACATTAGCTATCTTCCAGCCATTGGGTACAGTAGCTGATTTAAAGGACAGGTTATAAACCATAGTTAATAGTTCCGCAATTTCACATTTGAGTTCTTGCAGAACTCTTGGGTGAATGCCATCTGGTCCCGGTGACTTGTTATTGTTAAGTTTCTCAATTAATTCGAAAACCTCCTCTAGTAACACTTCAATCTGTGACAATTCCTCAGATTTGTCACCTACAAAAGACGGCTCAGGTTTGGGAATCTCCCTAACATCCTCAGCTGTGAAGACTGAAGCAAAGAATTCATTTAGTTTCTCTGCGATGATTTTATTGTCTTTAAATGCTCCTTTTGTATCTCGATCGTCCAGGGGCCCCACTGGTTGTTTAGCAGGCTTCCTGCTTCTGATGCACTTAAAAAACATTTGGTTATTACCTTTTGAGTTTTTGGCTAGCTGTTTTTCAAACTCCTTTTGGACTTTTCTTATTACATTTTTACATTTAATTTGGCAGTGTTTATGCTCCTTTCTATTTACCTCACTAGGATTTGACTTCCACTTTTTAAAAGATGCCTTTTTATCTCTCAGTTCTTCTTTTACATGGTTAAGCCACGGTGGCTCTTTTTTAGTTTTTAGTGTATTTTTTAATTTGGGGTATACATTTAAGTTGAGCCTCTGTTATGGTGTCTTTGAAAAGTGTCCATGCAGCTTGCAGAGATTTCACTCTAGTCATTGTACCTTTTAATTTCTGTTTAACTAACCTCCTCATTTTTGCGTAGTTCTCCTTTCTGAAATTAAATGCCACAGTGTTGGGCTGTTGAGGTGTTCTTCCCACCACAGGAATCTTAAATGTTATTATATTATGGTCACTCTTTCCAAGCAGTCCTGTTATTGTTAGCTCTTGGACCAGATCCTGTGCTCTACTCAAGACTAGATCGAGAGTTGCCTCTCCGCTTGTGGGTTCCTGTGCCAGCTGCTCCAAGAAGCAATCATTTAAAGTATCGAGAAATTTTGTCTCTGCATTTTGTCCTGAGGCGACGTACTGTGAGTACTGTGTACACAGACAAGAGAGTACTGTGCTGATGGAGTAGGAATTCCTGGTTTTCAGGCTTGGTATGTAATGTGTGAAGAGAATACATAGAACTGGTAGTGTTGTTTAATACATAGTGAAAAGTTAGTCAGTGTCACTGAGTATAAACATTGGTTTCTAAAAGCAAAATCTTTAGAAAAAGTTAGTATGTAATTCCATTCCACTTCTTCCTTTACCTGGAGCAGATGGCTCACGTGGCAGATTGACGATCATCAGTTAAAGAACTAAATGTTGCCGATGATTAGCTAATAATGCTCCTGTTGTGTCTTTTGTTGGATTAAAAGACAAAAAATCATTTATGCTTCTTTTTTGTGGCTTGGGGAGTGAACTTTAACTGATGCATATTTCATTTTTGACATGATCAACTCTAATTCTTGTATTACTTCAAAAGTTGTGACTTCATTGAAGGTACTCCTGATTTAGGACCTTATCTAACAAAGCACTGTGGACTCCATTCAGCAAAAAACCTAAGTACAGTTTTAAGCCCTGTTGACTCCAAAAGAGACTCAAGCATGTGCTTAAACTTAAGTGCATTCTTAACTGACTTCAATGAGCCTATTCACATGCTTGTATTTAACCATATACTCAAGTGCTTTGCTGGATCAGGATCTTATCCTATTGCAGATTGTTAGTTACTATTAAGACTAACAGTCATGGCTGTGTTTTAATTTGACTGATTTTAAATAATACGAGTTTTTGGTAGGATGAATGCAAAGAGAGCAGGTAGGTTTCACAGAAAGTAGTTATTTCAGCATTATCTTTCATGGCTTACATAGCCAAATAGCCTGTTGACTCCAGCTGGAGTTTTAGCTAAGCAGGGAATTCAGGACTGGATGACTGTTGTATGACTAAAAGAAGAGGAGGACTGTTGTATGACTGTTACTGATAAATAGACTTCTTATTTGTGTTGGAACAAACAGTTCCAGAGCTAATTCCTGATTCTAGCTTTAGAAAAATCAGCATGAAAAGGCAAAAAGAAAAGGAGTACTTGTGGCACCTTAGAGACTAACCAATTTATTTGAGCATAAGCTTCCGATGAAGTGAGCTGTAGCTCACGAAAGCTTATGCTCAAATAAATTGGTTAGTCTCTAAGGTGCCACAAGTACTCCTTTTCTTTTTGCGAATAGACTAACACAGCTGTTACTCTGAAACCTGTCATGAAAAGGCAGTTTGTTAGATGTGTTTGTAAGAGCTATAGAAATGCCTGTAAATGGATTAAATAATTATATTCAGTGATGGTTTGAGTTTATGGTATAATTGCCACAGAATGACGCATGTTATAATGCTCTTGGAAATATTGGAACCCCATTAGTAAGGCCCTACTGAATTGCGGGATGATTGTCAAGTAATTGTGGCTGAGTTGCGGACAAGACATGGAAAATGGGGGGAAAAGTAATAGATCTTTATTAATTGTGGTAATTTAGAAAAGCCAGAGAAGACCTATTTGTTTAAGAAAAAATTGTTGGGACAATAGAAACACTCAGTACTATGTTATGCCTGCTAATTTTTTTTTTTTTTTTGTTGTTCTGACAACTGGTTGACAACCTCCAGTACATTATATGGTGACCTCAGTCCAGTTCCTACTGCATCCATGGCCGTGTCACAACAATCTTCATACAATTAGCACAATTAATCTAAGAAACCAAGGACTGAATGGAGTCTCCCCTAGCGCTTTTTCTCCAGATCAGAGCACAGAGTCATTAGAAAGATGGTGTAATTTGCATTGCTTCTACCTATGACTGTTTTATGATTAAATAGAGCATTTCAGTCTCCAGTGTAGCCAATCCAGTACTAGTATTTATAAAGTATGGTGCCAGTCCACACATTAAGTGTCCATCATTATTGGAATTATTCATTACTTTTCTAATATTTCTAAATAATTAATAAGTTTACACTTTATTTGTTGTCATTTGGTAGTCAAAATATGTACTTGTTATTCTTTCCATGAATCCAACCCCATGGAAAGTGACCTGGGTGAAATCCTGTCCCCATTGAAGTCAATGGGAGTTTGGCTATTTATTTAGTGGAGCTCAGATTTCACTTCTGGGATTTAGGTTTAATCTCAAATACATGGGCATGCCAAATAGCAGAATTTTAAAGATATATGGGTTAACCAGCACTTGCACATCTGAAGTTAGGATAAAGTTCTAAGTGATTCTGGAGACCATATTCAGCCAACTACTTTGGCAGTCAGTATTTGGAGAACATGCTGTATAGTCACTGTCCTCTGACAGTGGATGAAATCAGCAGTCAGACATGGTCTATTCTATATATTGCTGAGTGAATAAATTACCCTAGCGTCTATGATTTTTTTTTTACTGCTATGTTTTAATCACTCAAGCATTACAGGTAGGGAAAGGAAAGGTTAATTCCTTTGGAGTAATTTAATTATTTAAAGATGCAGTAAAAAGAGTGACAGCAACAAAGGGAGATGTTTTCTATCTAAACAAAAGTCCTAATGTGCCAAACAGTTTCCAGTGACTGAGCAGAAGGGTTAAAAATTCAGAAGTTTTTAATAGGATTTGCAAAACCTTGTATTAACATATTGTATTTTGCACTTTTATATATGTATAAAATTGAAAACAGATGCCAAATGTACAGTTCGTAAAATAATATTTTTCTGATCTAAGGATGTCATCACATTATGGTTCTGACTGTGTCAATGTAAACTGTGAAAATGTGATGTACCATCACAACACTGCCCAGCAAGGACCATTCTTAGCATACAGATTAGTGACTTGCATTTTTATATAAACCATATTCATAAATCAGAAATCACTTTTCTACTTGTTTTTTGTAGAATATTTTTCCATGTTTACAACAACACAACTGTTACTTTATATCAAACATCAGTTTTGCTTTAAAATATTATTTTTAATAGTTAGACAGATGTCTTAAAAAGGCCAGAGGCTGAAATCTGTAGCAAAAAGTGCTTCTAAAATCCAAAACAATTCATTTGACAAACTACAGTGCAGTTAAAATCTAAAATGTCTTGTCTAATAATAAATGATACAACAAGTAAAGAAAGCCAGTTCTTTACCAACATAAATGTGGGAATGTTAAAATTGTAAGGAAAAATGCTTGACAATTATTAACTCAATCCTCTGTCTTTTTATGTAGCTTGGAGAATCCACTACTTTGTGCTATAGTTGAATATCCCAGATATTCAAACAATTTGATGACAGGTCATAGGATTTACCTCCAAAATATTATTGACAAGAATTATGAGAAATAAGCGACCATTATTTGTGTGATTTAAAGCTCTGATCCTTCATTAGGACATATCCGCATGGGACCCTGCACCCATATACTAGTAGTAGAAGATTAAAGGACTCTGTACGGTTGCAGGACTCTGAGCTTACAGACCCTGATGCAAGATTGGGCCAAAGTCCAGTTCCTGTCTATTTGAGCTTACATGCATAACATTGAATGGGAACTGATTTGGACCCTTGCTTTGTGATCCCAGATAATTGTGTTCCTTTTGTCGATGGTATGATCTATTATATGTATATATATATATAAATAAAATTGTGATAATTGAAGAGGAACTTCAGTAAAAATAATAATAATCCTGAGATGCAGACATTTTTTAAGAAGCCCTGACAGAAAGAAGGCCTTTTAAAATGTGTTTTATGTTTAATAATTACTAACTGAAGTACCTTTATTTTCCCCAAAGGTTATATCTTAAATGGCGCTAGATATTTCATGATTGGGATTTTACCAAAACGTATCACTTTGTTGCCCTTAGACTATAGTTTCATTCTGAAATGACTGTGAAAAATGTAGAGGCTGATGGTTTTTCAGAATTGTTTTTAATTTGCTGTATTGTTATAATTTTCTTTTGATTATCTGTAATTATGTTTATAATTTTATACACCATTTGACTGCAATCTGAAGAGATCTACTGTCTGAAACTACAAGCAACTGTAACCATATCAAGGACATCATCATTATGTGAAATCATTCTAGTGGAAGTTTGTTTTCTACATGGTTAACAAGCAACTCATGGCTTATTTATTTAGCACTGGAATTCACCCCAAAGGATAAACACTGGATATGTAAATAAGTGCTCTATATATGCCTAACAAATTGTAATAGGTATATTAAAAATAAAAAGAAACATTCTAAGTCTATTATAGTTCTTGATTATTTTTGATGTCTGTTTTCTCTGTTTTTATTCTTGTAAGTTTTCTCCTCAAAGGCCTGATCCAAAGACCACTGAAATCAATGGGAGTTTTTTCATTGTCTCCAACATTGGATCAGGGCCAATAAACACTTCTTCTGTTGTTTGTCTATCCATTACGGGTAGAGTTTTCAGAAGCGGTCAGCGTTGGCCTAAACTGTCCTTGACTGCAATGGAAGCAGACTTCATCCAGTGCTGAGAACCACAGGTGCCAGCTCCACAGGTCCTCCAAAAAAAATAGTGAGTGCTCAGCACCTACCCGCCCCTCCATCAGCTTCTCCCACCAGTGGTGCAGGAACAATTTGTAGAGTGAGGGGTGCTGAGAGCCACTGAACCAAACTGTAAACCCTGGATCTGATGGCAACCACTTCAAGCCAGGGCATGTGGGAGCACCAGCATCACCGGTCGTCCCAGCACCTATGCCTCTTACTCCCCCCCGTGCCTCTGGCCTGCTGGCAGCCCTGCCAATTGGCTCCTCCCATCTCTCCCAGCACCTCCTGCCCACCACAGATCAGCTGTTCAGCAGCATGCAGGAGGCACTGGGAGGGAGGGGGCGGAGCGAGGGGGGGGGTGCACTCAGGGGTGGGGGTGGGAAGAGGCAGGGCAGGGCCGGGCCTAGGCTGAGAATGTTTGGAAATCCAAACCAAAAGTTATTGTTTAAAATATATTTTTAAACAATAGCTTTTAGTGTTATAAATATCTCCATAGATCATACATTTGAAAACAATAAGGGTGAAATTCCTCCCAGCCTTATCCATACAAGTAGTCCCTCTGAACACACGCACATGAGTAAAACAAGTAGCATTTGTCCCTGAAACAATAGGGAGCACCTGTTACAATGTGTTCTGCTGTACCTTGTTTGTGGTCAGTGCACAATTCCCAGGGGATGTGAATCTGTTATGGGCCCCAGTGCTAGAGGCTGGCTCTTTAGCTCAGACTATAGAGAGTCATTTTTTTAAACTCAGTAGCCCTGATTCAGTCCCCTATGTTAGCCAAAATTGTGCTGTCTGACTGTGCTTTTTCCAGGCATGTCTCATAAATGAGATTCTGCATATGCTTAAAAGAGATGTAAGAAGCAAAAATGACTTTAAAAAAAAATATCTTCAAAGAGCAAAATGTCAGGTATTGGTTAACTACTGCTCCAGTTATATCTGTGACAAATATCTTGGTATGCTGTCACATGTGACTTGGTTACCATTCAACAGGACACCTCTGTGTTTGAGGTGTTTCAGCAGAGTTCTGCGTTCACAAGGCAGGCACACTCCCTCACAGCAGTTTCCAATGGCACCCAAGGGGCTGGACAAATGCCCTTCCCTTTCTCAGTGGTGAGAGTTTTGGCTGGACCAGAAGGGGGGTGGCCAACTCCTGGGAGAGGGGTAAGCTCATGCCCAGACATTTTGGAGCTGAGCCCTGCCTTGTCCCTCATGATACACATGGGAGCATGACTAGAGGAGGAGAAGAGTCTTGTCTAACTCCCATAAACTATCCATGTAGGGATTAGAGGAACCAGTTGGCTATTTTGTTCCCCCTTCTTTCTATTTACAGCCTTCCCAGGCATCTGGGGGTTATCTTGCTGCTATTGATGTCCTACTCTGCCTCCCTGTAGGTGGGCTGTGTTTCTAGCGTACTGTGCATTTGACAGGTCTCTGTTTGGGATCATGAAGGAATTTTTTCCTATGGGGATAAATTGGCCAGGGATTTGGAGGGTTGTATTTTGCAAGCACAGTTTAGGTAAGGAGTAAGAACAGGGATTTAATGCTGGGCAAAATATAGTAATGTTGAGTTTGTCAAAATTTGTGCTGTCCAGTGTGACTAGAGGACAACAGGGACAGCTTCCAGAGGTAAAGGAGACTGGGGATTTTTCTGGTGGACTTTTTCTCTGTAAGGAGACAGGAAAACCTGATAATTTTGCATATTGAGTTACTTGTTAGCCTTTTTACTGGAAGCGGAGGGAGGAGAACTAGGGTAAGGTGAGAGGATTCAGAAATAAGCCGAGTCTCAGGGTAAACCAAAGAGGGTTTACTTCAAGTTATTGGTTATAGCGTGGGAGCCCTGTACTGGACCCAATTAAATGCCTGGCCTAGGAGAGGGTGGGTGGATAACATCCCTCCCCCCAGTGTTAAGTTAATAAAGCTGTGGCCTCCTGCATAAATCCATCCCTGCATCTGTCAGTCATTCACCTGCATGTCCTGACCAACCTCCAGACAAAGGAAGAGGAAGAAGATTCTCTTCAGAATGTCATCAGAATTCCCAATATGAAGACTGAGAAGTAGGTTAGTGAGTAAAACTATTTGGGCACATATATGGTTTTTCTGGAAGTGCTGTGCATCCATCCTTTGAAAAAAATCAGGCCTCCTTATGGTGCTCATGTTGGGCACCCAAAATTAGTCACCTCTGAAAATGCAGGTGTATGTTATCTTCAGAGGGCCCTAAGCCTCTAAGTGTTTCTCAAAGGATGAATGAAATGTTTTTATAATTTAATGTACATACTTGCTTTTTTTGATTGCTCGATTTACTTTACAGATGAACATTCACATCACTTGAAGGATCTTTATATAGATATGCAAAAAAATTCCCGCAGTAGCAAATGGCAAAACATAATGGGACCAAATTCTATTTTCAGTTGCATTGGTGTGAATTTGAAACATCTTCACTGAAATAAATGGAGTTATCCAGAATAAGTGTCACGTGGAATAACTCAAGGCAAGCTATACCTGAATTCTGTGCAAGAGACAAGAGAATGGGTGGGAAGACTGAAGGAGCCTTCTACTCACAGGTATCTCTGCATGTTCCGGGCAAAATTGCAGTCCCTGTGCTCTCCTAACATAGAAGAGGTTACGCTACTTCTGATATGTTTTGAAAAAAAGCATCTGTAATTTTTGCTGTTTGAAAAAACTCCAAAACACTCCTATTCTTTACAGGTTTCAGAGTAACAGCTGTGTTAGTCTGTATTTGCAAAAAGAAAAGGAGTACTTGTGGCACCTTAGAGACTAACCAATTTGAGCATAAGCTTTTGTGAGCTACAGCTCACTTCATCAGATGCATACTGTGGAAACTGCAGAAGACATTTTATACACAGAGACCATGAAACTCCTCCCACCCCACTCTCCTGCTGGTAATAGCTTATCTAAAGTGATCACTTCCCTTACAACGTGTATTGTAATACAGTGTGTATCCAGGGTTTAAAAAGAACATCTGAGGAGGGGGGTAAGGAAACAAGGGGAAATAGGCTTGAATAGAGACTGGGAGTGGCTATTTCCCCTTGTTGTTTCCTTACCCCTACACCCCACCCCCTGACGTTCTTGTTAAACCCTGGATTTGTGCTGGAAATGGCCCAATTTGATTATCATACACATTGTAAGGAGAGTGATCACTTTAGATAAGCTATTACCAGCAGGAGAGTGGGGTGGGGGGAGGTATTTTTTCATGCTTTGGGTGTATAAAAAGATCTTCTACACTTTCCACAGTATGCATCCGATGAAGTGAGCTGTAGCTCATGAAAGCTTATGCTCAAATTGGTTAGTCTCTAAGGTGCCACAAGTACTCCTTTTCTTTTTGCAAATACAGACTAACATGGCTGTTACTTTGAAACCTGATTCTTGACCTCGTGAACCCTAAAGCTTTGCACCACTATCCATTCATTGTCTCCAAATGCAAATCTAATTAGTCCTCAGATGCACTGAAATGAAGTCATACTGAGAAACATGAGCAATCAGGTGCCTTTTCATTAGATCTATAATTTGTCAAACAAATATATTGCAATGTAATCTATATGCTGCATCAATTAAATCCACAATGGCTGTTTTACCCTCAAAACAGTTTATTTAGAAGTGCCTCAAGATATCAGATTATTGTACAAGGCCAAGTCCTGCACTCACAGGAATCATGGCAAAGCTCCCATTGACTTAAAGGTGCAGGACTGGGCCCCAAGTGCAGAACAACTGTTGCTTAGAAATTCAACTAGCTATTGCTCAGAACCAGAACATTAAGAAAAATATTTAGGATAGGATTCACAAAGGTATTTAGGAGCCTAACTGCCAGTGAAATCAATGGGCATTAGGTCCCTAAACACCTTTGTGAATCATACCCTTACATACTCATTTTTATTAAAGGTAAGCAACTGCTGTCAGAAGGTAAATATTTGGATTCAATACACCCCGTTTTTGTTCCTGTGGGACTACTTTTACTAGCTCAGTCATCCAGATAGTGACTTCTCAACTGCAGCTTCCTCTGCCAAAGCACATTTCATGCTGTGTTTGAAAAATTTTATCTCTCATTTGATTTAAAAAGCATCCTCTTTCCCACAAGCTCTGGCACTTATTACTCAGAACCTCTTTAAAAAATTAAAGAGCCAAAACCTGAATCTTTGCAGAGATTTTCCACTCTGAGCATGTCATTTGTGCATTGCAGTTCAGCTGGGTTTCAGGATATACACTGGGTTTTCAGATAAACATACTATAGAGCCACACACACTTTTTTAGGATAAAATATATATGTGAACAAATGTGGAATGCGCTGCAGGAGATCTTTTTAGCAAAAATAGGCCCAAGCGTGTACTATTATAATAATTGGCACTTACAACACCTTTCAACCAAAGATCTCGCAGCATTAATGATTTAAGCCCTTATCCTGCAAACACTTATGCAGGTGCTTAACTTGAATCATATGAGTGGTCAAGCTGCAGTCAATGGGAGCACTCCCATGCTTAAATTAAGCACAAGTATAAGTATTTGCAGGATCAGAACCATATCCTTACATAATACAAGTGTTTTGAAATGTATTTCTCTTCTTTTTCCAAAGTAGAGCGGTTGCTTCTTGTCACAGGGCAAGTTGGCAGCATAGCCAGCAGCAGAACCCAGATATCTTGTGAATCTTTCACAAGGGAAGCCTAAACCATCTCTAGTCTGGAAAGTCTATAAACGCATGTTTAGTGTTAATCATTGTCCCCTGGAAGTCAAAGCATATGCTTAGGAGCTTTCATGGAGCATGATGCTTTCCTGAATTGGGGCCTGAGGTTCTTGATCTCATAATTAAGCTTGTGAAACTGCTCACAAGGCAGTGCCTAGATAGTATGCTAATGGGCACCTTTGTAATGCAGTTGAAAACACTGGACCACATCTTAATAGAGAGGTTGTCTCAACGACTCATCGCTCAAACTCCAATCATAATCCCATTTGTAAGCATGCAACCTGTTGGTGATTCCTTGTCCTGCTCCCTATAGCAATTCCTGGCTCCACTCCCAGGAGGTTCCCAATACTGATTTGCAGCTGCTAGCCTCACCCTGAGGACAGCTCCTGTTTCTTCTTCTCCTTCATTTTGTCTTCCAATCCCCCTATTCCTACCACAAGACAATTCCTTTCTCACATTTTCTGGCCCACCACCACCTCAAAGCCTTACGTGACTTATTTTCCTAACATAACATATTAGCATAATTTAATTAAAATTCCTTGTGATGTCCAGAAACATGAATTTCAAGGCATTGTTGATTGCACTGTACTAATGCTGCAGTGATATCTCCGTTGAATGACACTACATCCCCCAGGAGAGATGAATAAATTCTTAATAAGCTCTGTTATCTCATTCAAAGTTGATTACTTTTGTTGGTATTTCTGCCCAACAATGCATTCAAGTTTTAAAATGTTCTTGAAAATATCCCACTCCCCAACCTATTGTCCCCTAGACAACATTTTCTTTCACAGTTCTCCCTCATTTTAACATCCAAGCCCCTCCCTAGTTATCTTTCAACTTGTCACCAATTCAATGTAGAGTCTGTCATCAGTCCCATCCTATTAATAAAAAAATACCCCACCACTTTGTACAGTGCCACCTCCAGAGATACAGCAGATAAAAAACAGACTGTCACTCACGTAACTCCATGGATCAGCTCCACCCTGGTATCCTTGCTGGAGAACAATGGTGACTGCAGCCAGCCTTCCTGTTGCTTCTGCAAAAGTAAAAGAAAGGAGAGGAAGAGAAAAAATGGTACTGATAGGAAGGAAGCAGAAGAGGGAGAAAAGAAGGAGAGAGAGAAAAGAGGGGAACTGGTCGGGAATTTTTCAAATAAACTTTTGTTGGAAAGTGTTGATCCACTGAAACCCAAGCTTTTTCTAGGAAAGGGTCAGGTTCAACAAAACTTTGGTCCTGCAAACATTCACAAGGTCTTGGTTTTGTCCTGCTGTGGAATAGGAAAATCTTGGAAATCTCAAATTTTTCATGGGATGGGAAAGCCATTTCCCACACAGCTTGAGAGAGATGTTCCTCAGATCCCTGGAGAGGAGGAAAAAACCTAGTTTGGGGCTGAAAAAAAAAAATCAGCCAGAGCCCTGATTCTCTCCTCCGCATAGGTGGATTGCATCCACCTCATGCTCATTCCCTCCCTAAACTCCTCTACAGCAGTTGTAGCTTCTCTGGGGACAAATGTTCTCACTCCACTGGCACCCCTTTTCCAGGTCCCCTCTTCCCCCTACAAACCACATTTGCTTCATATAAACCATATGAGGATCCTTGCCCACCACATTTATTTCCCTCTGTTCCCTGATTGGGAGACAGACATTTTTGAAACATGAGAATGGCAAATAAGGGAGTTTATGAAGAACACCCAAGCCAACCCATTCCACCCAAGCCTTCATACGAACAAAACGCTGCTCACAGTGATGGAAACAAATAGTTCTCGATGGAAACTGCTATTTAGAGCGAGGCTTAGGTGACCAAACATACCACAGACTGTTAATAGTAAAGGGGAACTTTCCACAAAGAGCCCACAGGCTCAGAAGTAGTCATCAACCCATTTGGAAAATAATGTATGAAAAGTACAGTGGCAAAATCAGGAGCTACTCTCAATAGTCTCAGAAGATACCTCCAAACTCCAATTTAGTAAAATTTTCCAAAGAGCCTGTGATAAATAAAGGTGGAGGAGGGGGTGGGGAAGAGGGGGGCAAGCTCCCTTTGATGGACACCCAGCCAGCCAGCTGTAAAATCCCTCTTGGTAAATGTCCTTTACTTGTAAAGGGTTAAATTCCCCCAGGTAAAGAAAAAAACAGTGAGCACCTGACCAAAAGAGCCAATGGGAAGGCTAGAACTTTTTAAAATGGTAAAAGAAACTTTCCCTTTGTCTGTTGTTCTCTGGGCTGCAGGAACACGGAGCAGCAATGCTATAAGCAGAAATGCTGTGTAAGGTTTGAACCAGGTATGAAAAATTTTACATACCTAGCAGGACTCATTGGATAGGGAATGTTTAGGTAGACATGATCAAGTTATTTTATTTTGGCTTGTGGATCTCCTCTGTGCTAACCCCAGATGCTTTTGTTTGCTTGTAAGCTGAACTCCCAAGAAAGCTGTTTTGGGTGCTTAGTTTTTGGAATTGCTCTTCTAAAATCTAGCAAAAGCCTAAGTTCCAGATGTATTTTCTTTCTTTGTTTTTAATAAAATTTTTTTAAGAACAGGATTGGATTTTTGGTGTCCTAAGTAGTTTGTGCATATGCTGTTTGATTAGCTGGGGGAAACAGCTAATTTCCTTTGTTTTCTTTTTCAGCTATTCCCCAGAGGTGGGGGTGGGGTGAAAGGTCTTGAGGGTACCCCACAGGGAGGAATTCTCAAGTGCTCCTTCCTGGGTCTAAGGGATTTTTTTTGCATTTTGGTGGTGGCAGCATTTACCAAACCAAGGTCAGAGAAACCTGTAACCTTGGGAGTTTAATACAAGCCTGGAGTGGCCACTCCACTTTCTACACTTGGAGTGACAGAGTGGGGATTCAGCCTTGACAGAGCCTAAGTCCCATTTTCAACAGTGACTAGGCACTTAGGAGCCTTTTGTTGGCTTTCAGTAGAAGTGGGCTCCTAGGGTTAGATTTTTAAAGTTATTTAGGCACCTGTATGCATCTTTTGATGTCTTAATACCTTTGAAAATATGACACTAAGTGCATAAGGCCTGGTCCACATGAGAAAATTAGCTCAGCATAACTGCATCAAGGGTTTGAAAATTCCACACCTCTGAGCAGCATAGTTAAACCGACTTACATCCCTGTGTAGGCAGTGCTAGGCTGATGGAAGCATTCTTCCGTAGACCCAGCTACCTCCTTTTGAGGTAGTGGATTACCTATGCCAACTGGAGATTCCCCTGTACCTGTGTAGGTATTGTCTTCACTGAAGCACTACAGCAATGAAGCTACAGTGGCTCCACTGTGCCCCTGTAGCATTTTAAGTGTACACAGGCGCTAAGTCACTTTTGAAAAGGATTTAGGCTCCAAAATTTTAGGTACTTTGGAAAGTGTTCCTCTAGACACCAAAGAATGGATTGAGATGCTTAACTTTAGGCACCCTTTTTCTAAAGTCTTTGACCTATAAAATTTATAAAAAGTTATATGAAATAAAATATTCTCACCCTACCATCCACAAAAATTCATCCTTTTCCCATAAGCTGGGTAGTAGTAATGGTTAGCCCCTAGTGAGCTATAAATCCATTCAAGAAATATCTTATGGTTCAGTGCATCCCACTGACAACATTCAGATGACAATTAATATACCCACTCCTAATGTAGATTTACCCACATTTTATAGTGTTGATTTCTTTTTGACTGAAGGTGAATTCCCTGAACCATACTATATAAAAGGGGACTATAATTTATGTTTAAATTTCACAGCAGACAAATCACCTTTCCTCCCTAGGTTGCTATCAAAGTCCTCCTCCATGACTCAACAATATAACAGTGAATTCAATCTTGTAGATATATGGAATCCCCTGATAAAAGGAGTTCACTTATTATTCCCTGCCACATAGCTATTCAGGGGTAGAATTTCTCCTGCTCACAAAGGAGAGTCTGAATATAATTAAAAAAGGAAGGAAAAATTCAGTTCATATTTCAAATTGTGGGCTGGATAGAACTGACACTAATATGGGAGGGAAATGATGAACAAGCAGAAGAACTCCTGCTCCTTTGATAGTCATCTGCTGAAATTCCTTAACTCTATAGGTGTTAATTTTTTAAAAATTGATAAAATGAGCACTTCGTAAGGTTGAAAGGAAAGCAGAAGAATGGGTTATGAAAGGCTGAAGCAGCAAGAGAGAAAGACCTCAAAGACTTTGAAAAAAATGAAAGGAACATTAACATATTTGGATGTTTAACCAAATGGAACCTCCAAGCCCTTTGAAATTCACCTATTATTTCATACTTCACATTTAATTTTGAAGAGGCAAGTTAGGAAAAGAATACTTCAGCTACAGAAACTTTTTTTTTAAAGTGCACTGCAATTCTATTGGAATATCCTAAAAACCAGCAGATTAAAATGGCTTTCCTGCAATGTAATGACCTCTTTAATTTGTAGTAAACAATGTGACAGCTAGGTACTAAAATATCTTGGTGAAGAATTGCTGTGTAAATTTATGTATTTTTATTTATTCATTCACATTTGTAGTAAAATAAAATAGTGCCCATCCAATGAATGCCTTGAGGGCCTTAACAATCTTCTAAAAAGGCACTAATAAATACCCCAAACCTCCTCAAATCTAAATCCCAACACAAGCCCCAGCAGAGTCTAGCTACATAAAAAGGTTTGATAATTAACTGAGCAAGCATGTTAAAAGAGGACTACTTTTAAAAATTCAAATTACATTGGATTGGCTCTTCAGCTGGTATAACTTGGCATAGCTCAGTGACGCTGCCCCAATTTGCTTCAGTGGAGGATATTACTCACTGTAACAGGGTCAGACTCACCATAGTAACACCCCCTTCTGGGTTGATTAGGGAATTAGCTCTTTCAGCAGCACACCTTTGCTAGGGGATCTCACCCTCCATTACTTTCTTGGTCTCCACCATCCTCACAGTCAGACCCACATCACTCCCAGACCACAGCATCCACTTCTGGACACTGCCTTTTGGCTGTGCCTTCTCCTCTGGCTCTCTCTCCACCTTCTGGGGCACCAGCAGCTTCTGGTTTTATCACTGGCCTCAGTGTAGCCCCTTCCTCCAAGGGCAAACTGCAGTCTGACTTAACCACTCTCATCACTGGCAAGTGGAGAGGAAAGGGGCAGGGGGAGGCTAGCCCACCCACTTCTCTAGGCTCCAACCCAGGGACCCTCTAGCAGGAGCCACTTACTCACCTCCTCCAGCTCTCCTCTACTGCCTGCTTCCCTGGACCACTTCCCCATAGCCCCAGCACCTTCTCTACCCTTTTGTGTCAGGGCCCCAGTCTGGCAATCACCAGCCTCTGCTGACTTAGCCCTACTCTGTCTTAGGTGCTTCTCTTTCTAAGATACCATTCTTCTCCCTTTAGCCTCCAGGAAGAGGCTGCCCTGCAGCCTTCTTATAGGGCCCAGCCTGGCCCTGATTGGCTGCTTTCAAGCCTCCACTTGATTGGTTCCCAATAAGCCCTTCCATGATTGGCTGGGACTCTGTGCAGCCTCTCTGGCTTGCTCTAACCCAGGGCTGGGCAACCTGTGGCCGCACACAACCCATCAGGGTAATCCACTGGCAGGCCGCAAGGCACTTTGTTTACATTGACCATCCGCAAGCACAGCCGCCCGCAGCTCACATTAGCTGGGAATGGTGAACCGCAGCCACTAGGATGGTCAGTGTAAACAAACTGTCTTGCGGCCTGCCAGTGGATTACCCTGATGTACCACATACGGCCTGCGGACCATGTTGCCCACCACTGCTCTAACCCCTTCCATGCCATTTGGGGCAGCTGCCCCACTACACTCACTAATATCAAGGGACTCTGTTAAGCTAAAGTATATAATTACAAAAATATATTTCCTTGCTTATGTAAGCAGTGTCAGGATGAGCTCCACCCTGACATCTGGTGGTGAGGTGTGGCAAGTTGTGGAAAAGAACTTCAGGGGCCGATCTCATTTGCATAGGCACACCCACCCCGCCTAGAATGAGACCATAGCTGCCCAAATGGTCACTTTGGCTGCTGTGGGATCCCCAGTGTCTCTGTTATTGGGGCAGGAAGAATAAATTGTTATTACCCTGATTATGGGAACTGTGCTGGGAACTGTACGTGGCCTTTTGTTATGATGGAGGGATTCACCATCAACTAAGTAGCACTCGCTAGGCAAGGGTCATGGGTTCCAAAACTGTGTGAATAGAGAGAGGCTGGGGACAAGTAGTAATACTTGGTGGTATGGGCCCCTTGGTGAGGGCCTTACATGCTAATTGCATTTCCTTCTCTCTTCACTGTGGAATATCAGAGCTAATTTTGATTTCATTAGAAGTCTAGTTATAGGCTGCTGAGCTCACTTAGGCTGACAGTGCACAAGCACTGGGGCTCCCCTACTACAAGCTGAATTCACGTAAGAGCTGAAATCACTGAGTGTTGTGTTAAGTAGTGGGGGAGCCTGAAGATATATTGTGGAGCAGTTTGACGCGGAGCAGTGTGTGGATGGCAGGAGCTGCTTGTGGGCCGTGGAGCTGAGCGAAGGAGTTCGTGGGGCGGCTGGCGGAGCGGAGCGCTGCTATGGAGCTATGGGGCGGTCAGCTTCAGATCATGTAAGGTGCCTCTTACCCCCGTCCCATTTCCACCCAGGTTGGGAGGTAAAGCTCTGCAGATAAACTTTCGAACTCTGGGGCTGCCCTGACCAGGGACAGAGACTTTTGGGTCATTGGACTTTTGGGACTTTGGGTGATTTGGGGTTGCTGGACTCAAGAACCAAAGGGAAAAGGGCATGCCCCAATTTGCCTGGGGTGGGTTTTTTTTGCTCATGGGTTGTGTTATGAATCCTGTTGGTGGTGTTTCCCCAACATAATGCCACATTGTTTCTCTCTGTTATTAAAAGGCTTTTGTTACACTCAGACTATGTGCTTGCCAGAGGAGAAGTATTGCCTCTTGGAGGCGCCCAGCAGGGGTGGTATATATTTGTCCCAGGTCACTGGGTGGGGGCTCGAGCCGGTTTGCATTGTGTTATTGGAATGGAACCCCTAGATATTGAACCCGGCCCTTGTTGCTGCCAACTCTGACGGGCAGAAGGGTTACACTTAAGATACAAACAAATTCTTAATTCATTAAATCTAAAATAATTATAATATAATTGATCCTACAAAACCTACACATTAGTTTAACTTTATGCACATGAAAAGCCCTATTGACTGCAAAGGGATTACTCCTGTGCATAAAGTTAAGCGGGGGTGCAACTGTTATCAGGATTGGGGCCTAATTTACTGTCCCGTGTGGTTTGTGTACATTATTATTTTCTCTCAGCATTGATGAGGAAAATAGACTCAGTTCCATTTTTTTTTCTAGTTTTTTTCCAATTTCAGTTTCCAGTTGTAGCGCTTTCTCCTGACAGTAAAGTGATAGCACAAAGGGAAATCAGGTTGTTAGGAACATCTGGACCTTATAGTTCCTTGACACTCTCTAGTTCTCAGCCAGAGGAACTCAGATTGTGCTGCACGCTGTTACCACACAATCAATCCAATCTAGCCTTGGCATAGAATAGCCAATCATGTAAAACAGGCGTGGCTCCACTAATTAGGTGCCTGGACCCTGGAGAAGATCCACATGTAAGGTGAGGTGGGGGAATAGGGAGTAGGTGGGAGGGGGCAGTGGGGTGAGAAGAGGGGGTGGGGGGAATTTGGGACATGCAGGGCTGCGGCAGCCAGAGAAAGAGGTGTCTTTCCCCAGCTCCAGGGCTGCGGTGGCCAGAGAAAGAGGCAGCTTTCCCCAGCTCTGGGGCTGCCATGGCCGGGGGGAGAGGGCACATCCATCGCATTAGAAAGCTAAGACTACTGATATTAAAATATGAGTTGTGTGCTTTTATTTGTAGCATAAAAAAAGTTAATTAAAGCGTTTTTTTATGTAGCACTTTTATCCAAAGCACTTTACAGTAGTTAGCTAACAGTACAAACAACATTTGGAAAGATCATTAAGTGGTCCGCCGAGACCCTCAGCAATTTTCAAGTGGTACGTGGGAAAAAAAAAGTTTGAGAACCACTGATGTAAAGGATTGCTGACTACCCTATATGGGTTACTGTGCTACAGCACAGGGCTACTCTGGCTTCCAAAAATGGCAGGAGACTTTCAATTTGTGTGGGGGTTTTAAAAAACGGTGTCTATTGAAATATTATTTCCAAACTGGGAATATTTTTATTTTATATAGACGTTGGTTTTATCTTTTAAAAATTTCTTTTAAAAAACTGATCTTTGTAACCAGTTGGTCGGACTTCCTTAAGAGGTAGTAGGGACTGCTGTCAGCCAATCCCTGTTCCAGTAGTTCTGGAGCAAATGCTGAGGGAGAGGAAGTGGTCCTGAGGTAACAGCGTCTGGGGAAACCCAGCTAACTATGGATATGTCTACACTGCAGCAAAACACTCATGGCTGGCCTGTGTCAGCAGACATGGGCTAGAGGGGCTTGGGCTGCAGCCCAGGCTCTCAGGCCCTACAAGGAGGATGGGTCTCACAGACAGAGCTGGAATGTTTACCCCACAATTTTATAGCCCTGCGACTCAGCTGGCACTGGCCAGCCATGGGTGTTTTATTGCAGTGCAGACATGCTCTTTCAGGACCTGGGACCGGGCGTCCTGTTGTACAGGGTGGGGCAAGGATCAGCCAACCAGGATAAGGTCTGGTGTAAGAGAGGAGTATATAAGCTGCCTCTTTTCTCATAATGAGAATTGCTGCAGGGAGAAGGAAGGTTCCTGCAGAAATCCTCAATGTACTAGGGGAAGGTTGGTTGTCTGATGGTATGACCTGGGTTCCAGGGTGCAGAGGGACTGTGGAAGCCTGCACCCCAGCAGAGAGGAAGGACTGTTGTTCTGAAGGGTTTGATTTGAGTTCTGTTTCTTGTTTGTTGCTAGCCCAGGTGGAACCAGTGGAGGGCAGTTTAAACGGACCAGGGAGAAGAGTAGCACAAGCCCCAAAAGGAAGGTTGTGGAGTCCCAAGAAGGAAGGACTTGGGCCTGGAAAGCCGTTTGAAACTGCGTGTAAAGACTTCGGCTCTGGCTACACTTCAGCCAATGGGAGAGAGCTCTCCTGTTGACGTAATTACTCCAGCACCCGGGAGTGGCGGTAGCTATGTTGGCAAGAGAAGCTCTCCCGCCAACATAGCACTGGCACTTGGGTCGGTGTAACTTATGTTGCTCAGTGTCGTGGTTTATTCACACCCTTGAGTGACGTAACTTAGATCATAGAATCATAGAATATCAGGTTTGGAAGTGACCTCAGGAGGTCATCTAGTCCAACCCCCTGCTCAAAGCAGGACCAATCCCCAATTTTTGCCCCAGATCCCTAAATGGCCCCCTCAAGGATTGAACTCACAACCCTGGGTTTAGCAGGCCAAAGCTCAAACCACTGAGCTATCCCTCCCCACCTTATAGCGATATAAGCTGTAGTGTGTACATAGCCTCAGTAAATTAGACCCCAGAAGGGGAATCTTGTTTAAAATACTCTAGTCTGTGGAAAGTTACGGGGAGACCCTGGAGAGAACCGAGGTTGGGGTGCTGCTGGCCCCAATGCTGCAAGATGGTGCTCTGGAGAGGGTGACTTGACTGCAATGTTCTTTTATTTAAAACTATATTAGGACTCAATCCTGCATCTATTGAAGCCAAAAGGGAAGCCTCCTGTGTGAGCAGCAATGAACCTTATATCTGCATGGGTCCTGTTGTAATGAACACTCATTGGATAAGCACAAGTTATAATTTAATACACACAGGTAGCTTTACACAAAAACCCCTGACCATCTGTTCCATCTTCTCATTACAAATTCTGCAAGGGCATAATTCACCTTGGCATGATCCCACAGTAAATTGGGAGGAATATAAATTCCCATGGATTTTCTTTATTCCATGCTACCTGTGCCATTATATTTCCTCATAAACTAGAATGGTCTAATTCTCATCTAAAATTATAAATATATATTCATGCTAAGTAGGGATATGCAAGAAATGGAGGATAATGTGTTGTTATAAATGCCATTCTTTTAGCTGTGTTTCTATATGTCTCTCTGTGCTGTAAACTCTTGCCTATTAACTATGCACTTCTTCATAGTGTGAAATTAACAAGCTGTAGCACAAATTTAACAGCCAGGAAAGATCGAGATGATCACTTCATGGATTCTCTTTGTTTAAATAAATATCTACTTCTATGCCATTACTCCTGACCTTAGATTTGGCAGATTTTTCACCTGACAAAACTATAGACCTCTTTAAACTGGAAATGAAAAGCCCAAAGTACAGAAGCTTCTCCAAACAACTTTCAGTTGATCAGTTTTTCTGGTAATGTGGCAACCAGAAGTGACCACAGTATTTCATGTGCACATACATCAGGGGCTCAATCCTGCAAGCGCTGAGTACGCTGACATTGAGCCAGCTCCTGAAGGAAGGAGGGAGGGAGGGGTGAAGCCAAGGCTTTATACATTCCCTGCCCACCAACTCCAAGGAAGGAGTAAGCAAATAAGTATCCCCATTTACTCCTATGTGCCAGGATCCAAGGTCTGGGTAGCCACTATAAGGATTCTTACTTTGTTTTGTGGGTGAATCACAATCTAGCCCTGTATCTTCACAGGTGAAGAAGACATCTAGATTAACCCAAAGAGGGAATGTTTTAGAACGTTATGAGCAAGCTTAAATAGGGTTATAAGGGAAACTGTTTTGCACCTTAGCCGTAGTGAGTGTGACTCTCTAAAATTCATGCATTGCTAAAACCTCAATTCCACCTTTCCTGCTAGCCTATTTTAGTGATTCCAAGTAAAGTGGCAAAGGGGACAATGCAGCTTACACACAGCTTGGCCCACACTGCAGAAGTATAGGGGCTTATCTACACTGAGCAGCAATATGCACTAGAGCAGTGTTTCCCAAACTTGGGACGCCGCTTGTTCAGGGAAAGCCCTTGGCAGGCCCGGCCGGTTTGCTTACCTGCCGCATCCACAGGTTCGGCCGATCGCTGCTCCCACTGAGAGAGGTTCGCTGCTGCAGGCCAATGGGAGCTGCGGGAAGCGGTGCGGGCCGAGGGACGTACTGGCCGCTGCTTCCCGGAGCCCCCATTGGCCTGGAACGGCGAACCACGGCCAGTGGGAGCCAAGATCGGCCAAACGTGCGGACGCAGCAGGTAAACAAACCAGCCTGGCCCGCCAGGGGCTTTCCCTGAACAAGCAGCGTCCCAAGTTTGGGAAATACTGCACTAGAGGCTATTGACTTATATGTGAGTCATAAGCATATCTAGGTGCAGAATCTGGCCCTGCTCTGACAGTATTTGAGTTAATTTTTGTCTAGGATACATACAGGAGCATGGAAGTGGGGAATTCCCACTGGAGTATTGAAGATCAGTGAATGTGCCTGCAAGGGAGGAATTTGGATCTCTGTTTATCAAATTCTTTACCTCCTCACTTTTAAGGATATTTTTTTCTATCAGACATATGTAGAGATTTTGCAGACAATTCTTCTTGAAGTCAGTGGGGGCTGTGCACCCATATCTGAGGACAGGACTTGAATGTACTTTCAATTACCCTTTTGCTCAAAAACCGTTACTTGTAACTGGGAAGGTCTGTGTGATTGCAGGGAGTAACAATGATTTGTGAAGAGGATGACAGTGACAATTTTTCACTCTGCCATGTTTGCTAAATCCATGTCACTTCTAACAATTAACCTGCTTTCAAATATAGAAAATAGTTTCTACTTATGAATCTTGAATTTATTTATGATTCAGGTACTCTGGTAGTGATCCATTTGTCAGAAGGGCCTATTCTTGTCTAGTGCTTGGCCTTTTCTTCAGAGAAACGAGATTAGATTGGTCCCAGTGGAAGCATGGAGTTTTAATACGTGGAATTAAAAACCATCTTGCATCCAAAATTTTATCAAATTGGTACAGCATCCTGGAGACAGTTTTGGGGCATCATCATTGCCTTCTTGGTCCATATCATACATGCCCACTCCCATTTCAGCATTTAGAGCCAAATCTTGAGCCCATTGACTACATTAGCATCAGAGGCCCTGCATGCCTTTGAACCTCATCTTAAATTCTATAACCTTTGTCATAAATATAAAGGGAAGGGTAAACCCCTTTGAAATCCCTCCTGGCCAGGGGAAAGCTCCTCTCACCTGTAAAGGGTTAAGAAGCTAAAGGTAACCTCGCTGGCACCTGACCAAAATGACCAATGAGGAGACAAGATACTTTCAAAAGCTGGGAGGGGGGAGAGAAACAAAGGGTCTGTGTGTCTGTCTATAGTCTGTCTTTGTCGGGGATAGACCAGGAATGGAGTCTTAGAACTTTTAGTAAGTAATCTAGCTAGGTATGTGTTAGATTATGATTTCTTTAAATGGCTGAGAAAAGAGCTGTGCTGAATAGAATAACTATTTCTGTCTGTGTATCTTTTTTGTAACTTAAGGTTTTGCCTAGAGGGGTTCTCTATGTTTTTGAATCTAATTACCCTGTAAGATATCTACCATCCTGATTTTACAGGGGGGATTTCTTTATTTCTATTTACTTCTATTTTTATTAAAAGTCTTCTTGTAAGAAAACTGAATGCTTTTTCATTGTTCTCAGATCCAAGGGTTTGGGTCTGTGGTCACCTATGCAAATTGGTGAGGCTTTTTATCCAACATTTCCCAGGAAAGGGGGGGTGCAAGTGTTGGGAGAATTGTTCATTGTTCTTAAGATCCAAGGGTCTGGGTCTGTAGTCACCTAGGCACATTGGTGAGGCTTTTTACCAAACCTTGTCCAGGAAATGGGGTGCAAGGTTTTGGGAAGTATTTTGGGGGGAAAGACGCGTCCAAACAGCTCTTCCCCAGTAACCAGTATTAGTTTGGTGGTGGTAGCAGCCAATCCAAGGACAAAGGGTGGAATATTTTGTACCTTGGGGAAGCTTTGACCTAAGCTGGTAAAGATAAGCTTAGGAGGTTTTTCATGCAGGTCCCCACATCTGTACCCTAGAGTTCAGAGTGGTGGAGGAACCTTGACAACCCTGCACACCAGGTGGGCTGTGTACTGGCCAGAACCATGGTAGGGATCTGTGGAGCTGCTCTTTGGATCAACGGCCTTCAGGGTCTTTCACACAACCATCCACTGAATAGAAGACCTGATAATTCGTAGTTCATCTGCTCCCACCTCTGTGCTGTGTGTGGATAATCTCCTTGGAGCAGGTCCCCACATTGGCAGGGATGCACCATCCCAAAAGTCCCCCTAGGCCCCTCCATGCTTTGCACAACAAAACTACACTAGTTCCGCTGACAGTGCCAAGGGGACATTCTGAGTTTGCAAAGGTAGTGGCAAAATTTTCCCCTAAAGGCTTATATGAGGTTTAATACACAGGACCTTGTGCGGGTCAGATTTTATCTTCCATTAGATTACTCATATTGTGGTGACTTGATACTGGAATGAACTTTTGAGCCAGTCATTTTGGACAGCAAAGTACACTACTAAGGCTTTAACTCCTTCAAAAAAGAACTAGAATGACCCCAGATCTTCCGCTGGTGTAAATCCAGTGCAAAGGAACTATGTAGATTTACACCAGCTGTGGAGGTGACATAGACATTGCCACCTTTCAAAGAAGCAAAAATGAAGAAAGAGTTAAATTCTCCCTGTAGCTTGCACTTTGGCCCTCCCTTAAATGAATTTAAATAACATAAGGGCAGAAAAGCATGCCAGCTGATGATTAAGCCTGGATAAATCAACTGAGCTTTTAATGTTCTATATGCTTGTCACTGTTTAGCAGCTGGTATAATGGATTATGTCAATTCACTTGCATCAAGAGCTTTTATTTCTCTCTCAACCCTTTATTTACCTGTATATATACAGACAATCCAAGCTGAGCTCTGCTCTAACATCATGAGAAAGCTGTAAAAGCAAGTGCCCTTGACAATCCAGCTTCTTTCTGCACCTTACTGGGAGTGTGACACTGCAAACTCAGCACAGGAGTCATTTGCTGTGAGAGTCAAGTTGCTTTTGAGTGCTGCAAAAAGCAGTTTGGGAGCCATAAAGGCCACAAAAACTATCTCACCTATATCCCCTGGGTACCAATATGCTCTGGCTTGATAAGAAATCCTGTTAGAAACCAAACCTATCAACCAACAAACCTGCAATGTCCTTCGGGTTAAGTTTGTGCTGCTATAAAACAGCGACTGATTCTTATAAAAGGTATTGCTGGAGGATGTAATGGATGTAAGCATGTTCTAGCTGATGTTTAGGATCTGGGAGATTAACTGGCTGCTCCTGGTGTGTTTCCTATGAATTTCAACTCCAGAATCCTACAAAAGAGGAAAATACATGTCTGAAGCTGCAGTTTTCTACTGCATACACTCATGGTATCTATAGCATAGCAATGTAATTAACTAAACTATGGACAATCTTTCAAATGACATTAAAAGCTTATTAAACTCTTGAATAGATGAGCTAAAAATTAAAATATTGGACGCTAAAAGAATCATAGAACATAACGGATTAAATTGTACTTAAAATATCTAGTCAGCTAATGAACATTTAATCCTAGCTGAAAAGATGATAGAGCAGCCATTATTTTCACTTATCTCGAGATGGATTCATTTGGTTTTTTGTGCACCCTATGTCACTAGTAAACCACACAGCAAAGTCTCTGGGCCAAATTCACTGCTGGTGGTAACAAACAAAAGTCTATTGAAGTCCAAATGTGGCCCTCCCTTACTAAAATTTCCTAGTGCAAGGGAAGGTTTGACACTGGGGATCAAATTCAACCAAGTATCATTTAGAGTAAAGTGGATGAAACTCCATTATGTGTCTTTTGGGTCAAATTAAGCAATAATGTTTGTAGGGGTGCCTCAATGGCTGTGTTCAGTCCTAGTGACTTGTGGGCCTCAGAAATTCCACCTGGAATAAGGGAATCACATCAGCACAAGGTATTTGCAACCCCCAGTCCCCTGAGGGGCCCATAACTGGCTAACAACCCCAAATGTGTGAGGTGTTGGTAGGGACAGGACATGGTCTGAAGTGATGCAGCAAATCCTCCAAACAACTTCCACTCCTGGGGCTCTCGTAAAGCTCGAGCCACAAGTTAAAGTGGTCATCAGTGTAGCTGCAGCCCCAGGCGAATGAAGAGGTGCAAATGCCACCCAAGCTATTCTCCTTGTGTGAACGTCCACTAAGGGTCAGCTGCCCTTGTTTCAGCATAGATTAATTGTGCCCCAAGTACCAATTGGGGGACAAAAGTAGCAATGCAGTGTAAGAAGTAGGTGTGGAAAATGAGTAACTTACATGCTACGGTATTGGGGAAGGAATTAGAAGCAAACACTGCTAACAGGAGGGTGTAAGTTAACACAGGACACTTTTACTGTGTCCAGTTAATGATCCAAAGCAAGGCTGGATTTAGGGGCAGATCAGCCAGGGGACCACCTGGGGTGCCGGGCTTGGGGTAGCACCAGACTCAGGGTGTTGTTTTTGTGTTAGCGACAAAAGGGAAAATAGAATGTGTGCAGTAACATGTTCTAGGTATTCTGTATGTGGGTTAATTTTTCACTAACCTCCTAGGATGTTCTGGACCTTTGTAGAATCTCATGGAACTTTCCAGACTTTCTGAGAACTACATTTTCCTTGAACTTCCTAGAATGTTGTCAGCCATGCCCTCGTGGATAAATAAGGGCTGGGGCATCACCAGTCAGTCAGTGAGATATAAGAAAGAAGTGAGATCGCAGCTGTGATATTGTGAACCTTGACTTATTGTGTAATTGTAAAAATGTACTTGTGTTTTAAGCCTTGAAGAGTGTAAGTAATAACTAATAAAGGACATATTTAATGAGATGCTAGAGATATCTATTGAACCCCTATCTACGCAACAATATAAAAGAAATACTGTTATTTCTTTTGCCATGCTTAACATGTAATGATCAGGGCTGGATTACCCAACAGGCAGACTAAGCACGTGCTTAGGGCACCAGCAAAGCAGGGGGCACCAAAAAAAATGAGATTGTTTGTTTTTTGAAAAATTTGATATTTCAAAAAAAAGCATTGAAATAGTCATCATGGGAAAAATCAGAACTTTGTTAGACTTCCTTACACTCCACTACACACTCTTCCCGCATTTTTCTGTTCTCTTTTTATTAGTTATCCCCACCTAAACCAGGGGGGTGTCCTACTAACGTAGATCAAAATTATGTGAAGAAATCAGATTCTGTCATGTATTGCAATAAATTTATGTTTTATTATTGATATATTCTTCTGAGTTATACATACTTGATTCATTTTTTTTCTTTTTTATATATATTACATATATACATAAAAGTAGTGTACGTTGTGTAATTTTTTTTTTTAAGTTCAGATAACTGAGATAAGGGGCAGGATGAAATATAACCAACTGAGTGGAGCACAGAAATGTTAACTGGCTGAAGAAAAGAAACAAAAAACTAGTGAAATTTTCCAAAATCTTCCAAAGCTGACATCATTTTTCAAAGCAAATCCATCAGAAGCAACATCTTCTCTCAGTAGCACAGACATCTTTCCAAAACCTGTAGGTGTTTCAGAGAATGACCCTTAGAATCATAGAATATCAGGGTTGGAAGGGACCCCAGAAGGTCATCTAGTCCAACCCCCTGCTCGAAGCAGGACCAATTCCCAGTTAAATCATCACCCCCCCCCCCCCCGCTTAAGGTTTTGCCTGGGTTTGTGGGGAGGGGCTGGGGGGGATGAGAAGGCCCAACTTGATTATCATACACCTTGTAAGGAGAGTGATCACTTTAGATAAGCTATTGCCAGCAGGAGAGTGGGGTGGGGGGAGGTATTTTTTCATGCTTTGTGTGTATAAAAGATCTTCTACACTTTCCACAGTATGCATCCGATGAAGTGAGCTGTAGCTCACGAAAGCTTATGCTCAAATAAATTGGTTAGTCTCTAAGGTGCCACAAGTACTCCTTTTCTTTTTGTGAATACAGACTAACACGGCTGTTACTCTGAGTACCAATGATGTAGCTTACTGGATAGATTGTGACCAAATGACTGTCAACACCACACTGGGCCATTTGAGAAATCACATCGGACTTTTACCAATGGCAAACAAACAAGATATTGTCCACAAAAAATATTTTTCAGCATGAAAGTGAATGCTGAGAAATACACTTGAGAATGGCTACTGTATTCGCCATCAACAGGGTCTGTGTACTGTTTTGTTTGCAAACTTTTTGCATATAAACCTTCAACATCCCGGTTTGCTGCAGATGGATTTAGTGACTGGCAGAATACTGTTTTAATTGAACAACATGAAAATAGCACTCCTCACAGAGATTCAATGTTGACATATTTAAATCGAAGACAGGGCTTTGGATTGACACAAACATTGGAAGAACAAATTAAAGGGAGCGTGAATACTGGCAACATGTCTTGCAGCGTGTTATAGCTGTTGTTCAAACATTAGCTGAACGTGGTCTGCCTTTCTGGGGATCAAATGACACATATCTCAAAATATGGGAATGCTGGCAAAGGTAACCCATCATACTTATCCAAGACAATATGTGATGAACTCATTGGTCTAATGAGTGACAAAGTTCGTTCAGCTATTGTGGATGAAATAAGTACTGCTGGGTACTTCAGTTTATCTGTCAACTCTACACCTGATCTTTCACATATTGATCAATTGAGTATTGTACTAAGATATGTGTCTCCCACAAATGGAAAACCAGTTGAACGATTTATAACATTCCTCAATTTGAAAAGCTACACTGGTGAAGAAATGGCACAGATAATGCAGTACTTGATTTCCCAAGTTTGTAAAACAGATTTCTCAAAGTGCAGAGGTCAATCTTATGACAACGCTGCCAACATGTCAGGGCGTTATCAAGGAATGTAGAAGAAGCTTTTAGAACAGAACAAATATGCCATATTCACACCACGTGCTGCACACTCTCTCAATCTTGTTGGCCGCAGTGCTGTTGATTGTTGTCCAGTGGCAGTAAGTTTTTTCTCAACAGTCCAGTTACTTTATACATTTTTCTCTGCCTCAACACACCGATAGGCGGTTCTTAAAACATATTTGGGCAATGATCGTTTGTTGAAATCACTAATACTCGCTGGGAGGCACATGCAGTGGCAACAAGTGCAATTCTGGAGTCCTACTCAAAGATTGTGGATGCATTAGAAAGTATAGCTGAAGACCAACCACAAAAGGGAGAAACAATACAAGAGGCAGAAAACATTGCAAACAAGATGCAAGAACTAGAGTTTATATTCATGTTGACCATGTGGAATGAAATTTTACAGCACTTTTACCACATAAGTCAAGCTCTCCAAGAAAAAGAATTGGATTTGAAAACATGTGCAGACCTCTGTCAATCATTAGCAGACCACGTACATACTTTGAAGAATGATTTCAAAAGATTTGAAGACATATCAAGATATCTTGCCTGATACTAACTACAAAGAAGCCCAGTCCCACAAGCGAATCGGGAAAAAACAAGCAAATGACAGCAGTGCAACAGAATCAGCATTGAATCCTAGAGACAAATTTTGCATATCTACTTACTACGCTATAATTGATACACTTTAAGATCAAATGAAGAGGAGAGGTGAAGTGTACAAAGAAGCATCAATTAGATTTTCTTTTCTAAACAATATGGACTTATCTGACGAACAATATTCACAAGGTTCCCAAAAGCTAGTTGACTCATACCCTGTTGACTTGAACATGAATCTCTGTGGAGAAGTACGGCAGTTCCACTGTTATATGCGCGCAACATTTAATGAAACAGGAAAAATGAAATTCAGTCACATTGATCTCATGACACAATATTGAAAGACGGAATATAATGTGTATTTCCAAATGTAGAGATCACACTATGTATTTTTCTAACATTGATGATTACTAACTGCTCCGCAGAACGTTCTTTTTCTCAGCTGAAAAGAATAAAAAACCCTCAGAGAACAACAATGTGTCAGGACAGACTTGATTCACTTTCCCTATTGTGTATGGAAGCAGACATGCTTTGTCGAGTCAGCTTCGATGAACTTATCCAGAATTTTGCAATCAGAAAACCTAGAAAGAAGCTATTTTAATTCAGCATACATGTAAGTTTGGTGTCATTTCAAAAAATAAAATTTTATATTACGGTATAGTATTGTTTTTATTTTGAATTACATAGGAGGGGCACCATAATCTTTTCAGTGCTTAGGGCCTCTAAAGGTCTTAATCCGGCCCTGGTAATGATTGATGACTTTCTAAGACTGTGGAACATAGACTTTTGATCTCCCTAATACTGTTTTGTTTTTCCTCCATAGAAAATAAAAGGTGCTCCTGAAGAAGTCTTCGGGAGCTCAGTATAGGAAGCAAAAAGCTCAGTTGCAATCTAGTTTGCAGCAAGGGGAAAATTTGATGGGAAAATATCTGAAACAGAACAGCATAGACTGAGATTTAGGTAGTAGCAATCATCCCAGTGCAGAAGAAATTGAGTGAAGCATAAATTATGAAAGTCCTATTATTAAGGAATTAGCAAATTTACCTGAAGATAAGGAATGGAAATGTGAGAAAAGTGATAGAGAATCGTCCAGTTTTCCTGGCAGCGTAAAGAAGTGTGATGATAAAGAAGAATATGGCTCACATAAAAATGACAAAGAAAAATCTGGTTTACATGAAAATGGGAGAAACCATAAAAAAGAATCAGCCTCGCATGATAACAAAAACAGCAGTGAGAAAAATTGCACACTACAAATCGCTACTTCAGATTCTGCTTTATGACCGGCGATCCTAAATTCTGCCAATATTGATCGTACAATTTTGAACGGGCCGGGCAAAACTGAGGATATGATGTTTCGAGTAAATGAGCAGAAGCAACACTTCTCAAAGTCACACTGCAAAAGAGTGCTTGAGAATGGTGAGAAACTGAATTGTAATTGCCTAGTTTACTTGAAATCAACTGACCGAGTGTTCTGTTTTTTTGCAAAATATTTGACAAGAATGCCAAATCTTTGCTTGCACATTTTGGGTACAATTAGTGGCATAACTTAGCTGATGCTCTGAAGCAACATGAAAAGTCACCTAGCCATTTTACGGCCTACTCCAAATGTTTGAATCCAGACTCAAGCTGAATAAATACATAGACACAGAAAACCAGCACATTTTTGATGTGGAAACCCAGCATTGGAGGAACATGCTTGAGAGTCTGATCTTATTTGTCCTCTTCCTTGCAAAGACTAATTTGGCTCATCGGATAAATTGTTCACTGAGCATAACTGTAATTTCCTCAGTTTTGTAGAGCTCCTTGGGAAATACTACAATGTCATGCATGAGCACCTACATCGAGTAGTTTGTAAAGATGCTATGGACCATTACTGCATCAAAACAATTCAAAACGAATTGATTGATCTTTTGACAAGGAAGGTGTTTGATAATATATTGATGTGGCTTGGCAAAGCAGAGTACGAAGCTGTAATAATGGACTGCACTCCCAACATTAATCACCTTGAAAAGATGTCATTTACAGTAAGATGTATTGATGAAAAGAATGGCTGTATTCAAGTAAAGGAACACTTTATCTGTTTCTGGTATGTGGACGCCTCTACTGGAAAAGGCCTAACAGAACTGTTTATGAACATTTTGAATTAGAATAAAATAAAGCTTCAGGACTGCTCTGGCCAAGGCTACAACATCAGTGCAAACATGAATGGAAGAATCAGTGGGGTCCAGGCAAGGATCATTGTGCTGAATCCAGGAGCTTTCTTTGCGCCTTGTGGCGGCCAGTCCGTCAACCTGGTTGTGTCAGATGCAGCATCATCTTCTTTAGATTCAGTATCTCTCTTTAGAGTATTACAAAGGATATATGTCCTGTTTTCAACATCCTCATGGACAATGTTACAAATCTGACTGTGAAGCAGCTAAGTCACACTCCCTCGGAGAGCCTCATTGACAAGCATAAGGCCAGTGAGGTACTAATTGACTGTGATTTATTACACCTTGATGGAACTGACCCAGTCAAGTAAAGCCAAGGCCAGAATCCAACACGAGACATAAAGCCTGGTAGACCAGATCACTGGCTTGAAATTTCTGGTCTCAATTTTGATTTTGCATGATATCTTATTCCAAGTAGAAGTTGTAAGCAATGTATTACAAACTCAGTTGATGGACATTGTGACCGCTACAACTTTGATGAGAAGCTGCCTTGATTTTTTTGTGGCCTACAGAGACAATGGATTTGAAGATGCCATCACTGCTGCCAAAGAAATGGTGGAAAACTTGGGAACTGAGCCTCGGAAGAAGAGACCATTTGGTTACAAGGGCAAAGATGAGGTGATAGGAAGCTCAGAAGAAAAATTCAAGGGGGAGTTTCTTTACTCACTTGTTGACGCTGCTTGAATGTCCGTCAAAGAAGGGTTCGAACAAATGAGGCATGACAAAAGGACCTGGGGGGTTTTGTATGACCTTAGTAAGCTGCTGGTGTACAGGAAAACAATCTTGAACAATTGTACTGATGCTGACACGTGGGAAATGTTCAGGCATCAATGATAAAGACCTCTATGTCAAATTGGACAACATCTGCCATGTTTTGTCACACAGGAAGCACTCTCCACTACAAGTTCCCCAGTTCATTCATGATGCAGAGCTGAAGGATACTTTTCCAAATGTGTAGATTGCTTTGAGGATTCTGCTCATGCTGCCAGTCACAGTTTAGAGTGGTGAGTGCAGCTTTTCAAGGCTCAGGCTCATTAAAACATATCTTTGATTGACGGTGGCTGACAAGAGACTGACATCACTTGCTATTTTATTGTTTGAAAATGCCACTGGCAAGTCTTTGGAGCTCTCTGACCTGAGGTGCCGACTTCCTGAGTTCCTGGCGGATGCTCAACCCCCACTCTGACCCAGTCCCTATCCCCACTCCACCCCTTCTCCCAAGCCCTCACCCCGCCTCTTCCTGCCCCCTGTTCCGCCCCTTCCCCCCACCTCTTCCTGCCTCTGCTCCTCCTCCTTCACCCCAGCACCTCTTGCGTGCCACTGAACAGCTGATCACCAGCAGGTGGGAGACATAGGAGGGAGAGGAGAGAATTAGCAGGGCCCACCAGGGGGTGGGAAAGCTGGGGGGTAAGGGGAGGAGCTGATTCATGGGACTACCAGTGGGTGCTGAGCACCCACAATTTGTTTCCGTGGATGCTCCATGGCTGGAGCACCCATGGAGTCGGTGCCTATGTCTCTGATGCTGTGCTTCAGTTCACGAGGGCAGAGGCAAGAAAAGCGACCTTCAGAACTAAAGGACAAGGGTTAACCTTCTAGGGCTGTCACCTATTGTAACACTATTTAATACTGGTCCACCCAATATTGGTGCACCGTTCAATTTCTTGATGTTAGTACATTTCAGTTATTCTTAAAATTAAAAAGTTTCCATAAGCTTAGAGGAAATTATTTTTTTTATTTGCTTATATATGGCATGAATAAATACAGAGTTACAGATCAGAGTGTGCAAATTTATCATCTTATATGACAGGATAAATCATGCATAAGAGTTGTGAAATGGGCTACAAATGCAATAAAAAATAAGGTATTCAAAAGTGGCACCAAAGACGCTCTTCTCCTGGGGCACCATTTGGTCTAGGGCTAGCCCTGATCCAGAGTATTTGCGACATTTATATTACAAGCTAAAGCACTGTTACTATTTATTGAGCACTATACAAACAAAAGAGGAAGATACAATCCCTATCAGAACATAAATATTTTTAAAAATAAATTAATATAAAAATATACCTATAGATATACCAGGCTGACAATTCCATTTCAGGATGAAATACAACATTATGGATACCAGACAGACACCCATCTCTTCATTCTCATTCCCTCTTAAAATGGGTCCTGAAGTCAAGCTACTATCAATATATCTTTTGTACTTAGGCTCAGATCCTCAAAGGCATTTAGGCACCTAACTCCCTGAACCTTAATACGCTTGAGGATCTGGGCCTATTGTATTAATTTAGATGGACTATAAAGCCCAAAGAGTCAAAGGTATTCACATGACATTGTCCCTGTCCAACATTAAACAGTTATAAATAAGGTTCAGTATACAGAGGCCTCAGCCTGCTTAGTACCATGGCAAACACCCCATAACATTTTTTTTTATTTTTAAAGATACAAAACAAGAAAGAAACATTTAAAGCATTTTAAATGTACAATATTAAGTAAGACTTTTATTCTAACATCATCTTGTCTTTCCCTTCCCCTTAGCCACGGGGAGTCTTTGGAAGGAAAACCCCCTTGTTTGACAGTCTCTTAGGGTATGTCTACACTACGAAATTAGGTCAAATTTATAGCAGTTGGTTTTTTTATAAATCATTTTTATATATTCGAGCGTGTGTGTCCCCGCACAAAATGCTCTAAGTGCATTAAGTGCATTAACTCGGCGGAGTGCTTCCACAGTACTGAGGCTAGCGTCGACTTCTGGAGCGTTGCACTGTGGGTAGCTATCCCACAGTTCCCGCAGTCTCCACAGCCCATTGGAATTCTGGGTTGAGATCCCAGTGCCTAATGGGTCAAAAACATTGTTGCGGGTGGATCGGGTACATGTCGTCAGGCCCTCCCTCCCTCCCTCCATGAAATCAACGGCAGACAATTGTTTCACGCCTTTTTTCCTGAGTTACCTCTGCAGACGCCATACCACAGCAAGCACGAAGCCCGCTCAGCTCACTGCCACCCTATGTCTCCTGGGTGCTGGCAGACTCGGTACTGCATTGCTACCCAGCAGCAACCCATTGCCTTGCGGCAGCAGATGGTACAATAGGCCTGATAACCATCGTCATCGTGTCTGAGGTGCTCCTGGCTGCCTCGGTAAGGTCGGTCAGGAGCACCTGGGCAGACATGGGTGCAGGGACTAAATTAAGAGTGACTTGACTAGGTCATTCTCTTTAGTCCTGCCAGCAGTCCTATTGTACCATCTCCTGCCAAGCAGCCAGGAGATGAGGATGGCTAGCAGTCCTATTGCACCGTCTGCTGCCAGCCAAAGATGTAAAAGACAGATGGAGTGGAGAGAAATACACTAGATTTGCTTTGTATTCATTTGCTCCCCCCTCCTTCCCCCCGTGAAATCAATGGCCAACAATAATTTCGGTGAGGTCTGTCGGGGCACCTTGAAAAGTTTAATGGAGAGTCAGTTCTGAAATACTGGGGGAGGGATAGCTCAGTGGATTGAGCATTGGCCTGCTAAACCCAGAGTTTTGAGTTCAATCCTTGAGGGGGCCATTCTGTGTGACAGTTGTTTTTGTTTCTCCTTGATGTAAAGCCACCCCCTTTGTTGATTTTAATTCCCTGTAAGCCAACCCTGTAAGCCATGTTGTCAGTCGCCCCTCCCTCCATCAGAGCAACGGCAGACAATCGTTCCATACCTTTTTTCTGTGCAGACGCCATACCACGACAAGCATGGAGCCCGCTCAGATCACTTTGGCAATTAGGAGCACATTAAACACCACACGCATTATCCAGGAATATATGCAGCACCAGAACCTGGCAAAGCGAAACTGGGTGAATAGGCGACGTCAGAGTGGTGACGAAAGTGATAAGGACATGGACACAGACTTCTCTCAAAGCACGGGCCCTGGCAATGTGGGCATCATGGTGCTAATGGGGCAGGTTCATGTGGTGGAACCTGGATTCTGGGCCCTGGAAACAAGCAGAGACTGGTGGGACCGCATAGTGTTGCAGGTCTGGGGACGTAAATGGGATTTCAGCGTTACTCCCCTTGTTGGGGGTGGAGTAAGGAAATCGATTTTAAGAGCCCTTTAAGTTGAATAAAAGGGCTTTGTCGTGGGGATGGGTGCAGGGTTAAATCAATTTAATGCTGCTAAATTCAACCTCAACGCCTAGTGTAGACCAGGGCTTAGTGCGTAATAACTGTCCTTTTTGGTAAAAAGAGAAAAAATTAGTTGAGATCAGTTGGAGCTGCTGCTGTTAAAGTCCAATCCCATTTCCTAGAAGACAAGACAAACACAAAAGGGGGAAGAAAAGAACAGAAAAGATAGAAAATGCAGCTTCTGTCTCTGGTGTTGACACACACCAGAAAAAACACAGGCACAGCACATAGTCCTATCAAATTCTCAGAGACGTGGCAAACTCGTACAGGCATCAGGATGTTTAGAACACTGCATTTAGCAACCTCTTTCTGCCTGGTGACAGGCCTAGAGCAATGTTGCAAAATATACAGTTGTGGCAAGCTAAGCCAGGCTCTTTATTGGATAGGAGGAAAAAAGAATCAAACAGGGAAAGAGAAGAAAAAGGTAAAGAAGGAAAAGGACATGAGGGGGAGGTTGAGGGTGGGAGCCAAAGTCTCACATCCCACTGGTGATCAGGGTTTAGCCAGAGCCGGTGGAGGTGGTAGTGTAGTCATCTGGCTCCCACTCTCTGGTACAGTCTGGTCAGGACATTTCTCAGGATGAAGAGGGACCAGGGTGCCAGGAGATAAAGGGTGTGACAGTCAAGATGGTGAAACTCACATCTTTCCTTCTTTTCACTCAGTCAGAGTCACAGTAGTCAGCTTCCTCCCCACCCCTGCACGTCTCTTTTGGAGAACCCCAAAAGGGAATGGTGGGTGGAATAGACCATCCCTTTATTATTTTCTTAACCAATTAGGCTTAATTTCCAATACCAGTTTTGGTTGGTTGATTTCCAGTCCCACATTTCTCTTGTTTACCTGGCATGATCTTATCAGTTCTTGGCTTATATCAGCAGGCCTTTTCCATTGGGCTAATTCAGTCTGTCTCTCTTTTTCACCCTTTCCCATCAATGTTTATTGTAATACTGTATGTGACTAGAACATTTTGTAAACTTCTATTCACTTACCCACAATTGAGCTCACTATTAGGGTAATAACTGAGCCTACAAATTTACAACAGGCCTCAGGTACTAATCAGTGTGAAGACTGAAAGGCTGAGCAGATCTGAAGACCAGAAAGGGTCATTGTATCTGGAAGGGTTACTCCTCATGAGGTCCTTTCCCAGAAGGGAAGCAGCTGACTGCCAAACCCCCAACATGTAACCCAATGGGGAGTTTGACTACTTCTGATCCTGGCTCCTGGAGATGGAGTTGGCTGGCTATGCCAATCCCCAGAAACTGATCTAACCTAACGTGAAGAAAAGCCATGGAACTTAAACTCAGGGAGGTAAGCAGAGTGGAAGTGGATTGGGAGGTGGTCCCCTGAGGGGAGGGGGAGAAGCAGAGGAAATGGTTCAGGGCAAAGTGGTTTGTTGGAAAGGCTGTTTAATTAAAGGAAGGGGCCTTTTCCCCCATTGCCCTGCACTCTACTTTGTACTCTCCAAGGATGACATTAACACAGTGTTCTGATTGTCACTACACATGGTACAGGGCAAGAGAGAATCACACCACTGGTGAAATGATCAGAAGATAGTTGCAAAGGGCAGAGAGAATCAGTGCATAAAGTCTGGAGAACTGATTGGAGCCTGAGCAAAATGTGAAGTAAACTGGGGTGGGAGGCTAGTCTTGAAGGATTTTTCATTTTCTGGAGCAAGGGATGGAATTGGTCTGGAAATGACTTTTTCCTTGTTTGTTTTGGAGGTCAGAAGGGAAGTGATTGGTTGCTGTGGAGAAGGAATTTAATGAATGCAAACCTGAAAACTAATTAAAAACTAGAAAATGTCATGACTCTTAATACCGCTATGAATACAAGTGTAATGCTGTAGTATTCAAATGAGCTTTGGCTCTGTAAAGTGACTGTACAAATATGTCTGTGGGATTCCAAGCTTATTGTCTCTCTCCAACTCCAAATGTGCACTGTTTGTATGTGAAAAGTTGTTTTTTTCCCAACTGCCTGAGGTGCAAACTCTTCCTGGGATCTGAGAGTCAAATTGGATTCTTTCCTTCTCACATATCATCAACTGTAATAAAAGTTCTGCAAGCCAAATTTGGCCCTCACTGCAGCACCAGTGCGTTTAGATTATGTCCTTATTGACATCAATGAATTTTCACGGATGTAACTGGCGAAATTTAGTAAGCAATGATATTGATGGGCAGGAAGGAATAGGAAGGAAGGGCAGCTGCTTTGATCTTACCTGTGTTGTCCCTGCAGAGGTAAGAAGAGTTAATATTCCAATTCAGCAGAATCAGTTAAAGCTTATTTTTCTTCCTAAAGTGATCTGATCTGACTCCATATGCAGGCCTTGTCTGTAATTTGACTTTTTAGATCTGTAATTCCAATGGGTATGGCTCCAGCCGCCATTTTCTACAGAAATATAAAAATTTAAACAGCTTCAAAAGACACATTTGTTTTGAAAAACAACAAGGAGTCCGGTGGCATCTTAAAGACTAACAGATTTATTTGAGCATAAGCTTTCATGGGTAAAAATCCCACTTCTTCAGATGCATTTTGTGCACTGCTAACACCGCTACCCCCTGATACTTGTCACCATGCAAGGCACTTTGTTTTGAAAAACACTTTACAAATATATGTTTTCTAGTGCTCCGTATATGATATATGTAGCAATGAACATAGAACTAGAGTTGGGCAAAAGATTGTAGCTAAAACTTCTGGAAAAATGCAGATTTTGGGGCAAATGATACATTTTGTGAACTTGTGCTGAATTTGCAAAATTTGGGGGAGAAAACATATTGAAAAAAATCAAGGTTTGAAATTATTTTGTTCAAAATGACTGCTTTGAATTTTACTTTAAATTTAAATTCAATTTTTTTAAAAAAGATTTTAAAAACTCAAAAACGAAACAAAGCATTTAGTTGCAATCTGAAATTTCTGGTTTGCCAAAAAATTCAAAAATGTATGGTTTAGGTCATTGGTTCCCAAACTTGTTCCACCACTTGTGCAGGGAAAGCCCCCGGTGAGCCGGGCCAGTTTGTTTTCCTGCTGCATCCGCAGGTTCGGCCGATTGTGGCTCCCAGTGGCCGTGGTTTGCTGCTCCAGGCCAATGGGAGCTGCTGGAAGTGGCGGTCAGTACGTCCCTCGGCCCGCGCCACTTCCCGGAGCTCCCATTGGCCTGGAGCAGTGAACCGCGGCCCCTCGGAACCGCGATCGGCCGAACCTGCGGATGCAGCAGGAAAACAAACTGGCCCGGCTCACCGGGGGCTTTCCCTGCACAAGTGGTGGAACAAGTTTGGGAACCACTGGTTTAGGTCAATCCTAAATCATCCCACTCCCCCTTATGTTTTGTTCAGCCAGTTCAACTGAAATGGGTTATTCACACAGCTCTACATATAACACCTTTGTTTTCTTTGTACTGTACCTTTCAATTATGAAGAACTCTGCCTGTGTGCAGCGTTGGCAGCCATTTTGTTCTCTGTGCTGCTGGAGCCTAGACAGAGGAGGCACATATTGTGCTTCCTCATGGGTGCTTGACTTTTGTTCTTTCTTCCTATAGTTTATCTTAAAGTAACATTATTTCATAGTGACAGTCTGTTTTGTGAAAGAAAAAAACATAATACAATGCAATGGAATTACCTGTTAGACTAGGGCAACTAATAATAATTCCTATTTAGTTATCATACTGTAATATTATATTTTATTCTGGTATCTTGGATGAAATTAGTTTGTTATGCCCAGTTTCCATTTAAATGATTTTTGCTTTAGCTGTATTTTTTTTTTCTTTTTAAACTACATTTATGAATAAAACATCTTGTGTTCAAGTAACAGTCTGGTGTTGAGCTAGTGAGAATTCACAGCAAAAAAAACAACAGATCAATCAACATGTTTCCTCTAATATTGAAATTTCACCTGATGTTTTATGGAGTGAAATGTAGCAAATGGTTTAACTCTTAAATCAGTTTATCTGTAAAAATGGCCTTGGGAGCCAGATAAATGTGTTTGAATTGGCCTAATTTAATTCCTAGCTTCTGTGTTACTGGTATGGAAATTATTTTGAACGGAAATGACTTTTGTTGGCCCAACAATTTTTCAGTATTATATATTGTTGGCAGGAGTAGTTACAAATATATCTATTGTAACTTGCGATGCCAAATATGACTGAAAGGAAAATGCAGCATTATGAGAACATAATAAGATAACCTCAATCAGCAATTTAAACAGTTATGACAGAATCACAATGCAATGCACACAATCAAAAAACAGAACAGGATTGTGACTATTAACTTTTTTCCCCCATTCCCTGAGAGCAGGAAAAATGAGGTTCTGGCATCTATTAATATGATCCTGTGAGAGGCTATGGGCTCTCAACTCCCATTGACTTTAAAAGGCATTGTAGCCTTCAGGCCGACATCCTCAAAGGTATTTTGGCATCTAACAGCAGTTAGGTGTAACTCCCTTTGATTTCACTGAGGTTCTCGGCCTTAGCATTTTACAGGAGGAAACCCTCCATTAGTTGTATAGAAGCAAATCGTTCTGTGACCCTGCCCTGCCCACACATGTATGGGCAGGGCAGATCTAATGGCTATGCTGTACAGAAAGCTCAGGATTCAGAAGGCTGCACAGGAACAGTGTACCCAATACACGATATAAAGCCCATCTTTGTGGCAACTCCCTGCATGGTAATGTGTAGAGTGTGTTGGAGCAGGAAGGGTGCAGGATCCTAGGTGTGGCTCCATTGGCCAGTGTTCACGTAGACAATGAAAGGAAGATTCTGACCCAAAATATTTAGCCTTGTGCTGGCTTCTGTCTGGGTCAAGACCACTCGAATCACCCAATTGTTGCTTTTTATTTCATTTAATTTTCTCTTTTTCCCTCACCCACTAACCCTCTAAGCTTACATCTACACTACAAGCTAGGGGTGTAATTCCCCTGCTCAGGTACACATACTTGTGCTAACTCTCACTGAGCTAGCATGAGCCATGGAGGCACGGCTGAGCCATGCCAAGTCTCCCACCAGTTTCAGGCAGGTTTGTACTCAGCCCAGTTCAGGTATGCCTCCCTTGCCACTACCTGTGCTATTTCAGCTATGCTGCTATTTATACTCACTCCAGCTCAGTGACAGTGTTGGATCATATTAAAGAAGTTCTGTATTAAAACCACAAATGAGTTTGATTCCCCAGAGTTTAAATTCCAGGGTATTACTAATTAAGAGGTCTCTTGGTTTTTGGGACTGTTTCTCTCCCTCTATGTGTGAAACTTGCAAGCTGCTAATTGTGTTAGTACATTCTAAGACAGAGTCTGTTCTCAAAGCAATTCACAGAGAGAGAGACTCAAAGCAATACTCTAACAACAGAAACAGCACCCAGAGACTCCCCGCCCTTTTGTTGTATTAACAATTGTGATTAAAATAGAGATAGAGGATGGATGTGGATGGATGCTTGGTGTGGATAATAACTGAATGATCAGGGAGGTGCCAGCCTAAGAATCCAGTGTCCATCGGCTGAAGAAGGCGTCAAGTGGAAATAACCAGAGGACCTCTGGAGGGCAGACTGGAATCCACCCAAAAGTCTCAAGAATGGGAGAACCAAAGAACAAGATAACATCTAGCAGCACGGAGCCATCAGGAATGTGCTATCTGCTGATTGATTCAGCAACAGCATGATGAAGCAATTCCCATAGACTGGCATAGGAAGAAATTCCTATAAAAATAGACTCTAAAAAGTGAGACCGTTGGGGTCTGATTGTGCAAACCAACTTCCAGGAGTATCAGATGAGCATCTGACAAGGCCCTGCTCCCTCCTCATGTCCAGGCCACCTGGCCAGTGGCTTGCCATGAGCAACTCTAAGGCTGGTAATTATGATAACAACCTTGCAGAACCTGTGTGTGTGTGTTTGTATGAATGAATGTGTGAATAAATATGAGATTGAATAGAATGTTATAGCTATAACTAACTGCTTACTGTGATTCTTTCTGTATTCACAATAAATGTGGTATTTTGCCTTTTTCCCTTTAATAAGATCCTACTGTTTTTTATTTTATTGGTATAACATTTTGGTGAAGAAATGCGAAAGGAGGAATATTGGTAAAAAACCTCAGTTATTGTAAATATTGGTGTGCACACTGCCAGCTCTATTGAGCTAGGCATTTCTATTAGGTTAACCAGACCTGCTGGCCTCCGAGAAGGTAGCAGGGAAAACAGATTAAACCAGACCTGCTGGCCTCCAGGAAGGTAGCAGGGGACCTGCTGGCCTCCGAGAAGGTAGCAGGGAAAACAGATTAAACTAGACCTGCTGGCCTCCGGGAAGGTAGCAGGGGACCTGCTGGCCTCCGGGAAGGTAGCAGGGAAGAACAGGTTAACCAGACCTGCTGGCCTCCGAGAAGGTAGCAGGGGACCTGCTGGCCTCCGGGAAGGTAGCAGGGGAAAAACGCATAGATTAAGCTATGATTTCAGAATCTAGGCTGTGTCACTTGCTAAGTAATACCAGGAGTGACAAAGAGATTGAAATATCCATGTTAAGATGTTTAAAAGAAAACAGGGTAAGCCAGTACCAGAGGGAGGAATGGAGTCAGAAGGAACTCCAACCTCACCTTTTGTTAAAGAAATTACACCTTTTAAACAAATCCTTCAAAAATTTGGGCACAGTCCTTGGACTAAACAATCCCTAGCTGATGTCTGCACTATTTCGGACCTAGAGGATAGATTGGCTCAGTATATCCTCATATACAAACCTTCTAGTGCTGCCAAAAGAGATGCAGCAGCAATTTGGTTGTTGTAGGAGGCATGTAAGGATTCTTCCCTCCGCTTGTCTTCATGTAAAGAGGAAAAGGCACAAACGGAAAAGGGAGCAGACAATTGGAAGGTGCTGGCTACAAATATCCAAAGCCAGCTGAAAATAGTGAAAAGGGCACTCCAGGAATAAAAAAAAAAAGTGAAAAAGTTAACTCTGCAGAGGCTGGAGGGAGGCAGGTAAAGGGGGAGAAGGTCCTATGTATGGCACCCCCAGGCATAATTACAAAGAGAAAGAGTTAAAAAAAAAAAAAAGTTAACTCTGCAGAGGCTGGAGGGAATTAAGCAGCTAAACTTTGTGAAAATGCTAAAAAGGAAAAGTGTTAGAGAAAGAGCATTCTTGGTTTCTTTGCAGCCATTCTGAAGGAAAAATGGGCCCTTTTCCAAAGGAATGTCTGTAAATTAGCCAGGCAAAAATAAACTATCTGATTAAAATCATTTGACTGGTCAATTTAGTCAAATTTGCTAAAAGAACATAACGGGGTTCTATTGGAACTTAGCTGCCTCAAATGTATAAAGGGAATGTAAGATGTAAAAAAAAAAAAAAAAAAGAGCAGTGTGGAAGGGATGTTAAGGAAAAGAAAATGTGTATGTATCTATCTGTGTGTGTGTGTGTGTGTGTGTGTAAATATGTAAAGTTCTAAGGACCAATTGGTTTTGTTTTTGTTTTAAATAATGCCACTAAAAATCCATTTGACTTTTTAATTCAAAGTTGCAAAACTGACAGACCTTTTTGCTAGACACAGGTAATTAGTGTTGTTTGGCTTTGGGATTTGGCATTTAACCCTTAAAAGGTAACTCAATGCTTTACAAAATTTAAAATGTTTTTAAGTTGTGGCTGCAGCAGGGCAGTCAAAATCAGGAGAATAGAAAAAAAAACTGGATTCTTTTTGTTTGTTTGGTTGGTTTTTGTTTGTTTGTTTGATTTTGTAACAAAATAGCAGATGAGAGCTGTAGTAAAAAAATAAATAAATACGAAATTTAAAAAAGACAGTGGCTCTCTGAAGCAACAGCAGGAGTGAGGTGCACAAAACAAAAAGAAGCAATGTTAGAAACACGAGTCTTAAAATGGCTCTGAGTAATCAGACTGTCACTTTGATAAAGGTACATGAAAACTCTGTAAGCAAAAAAAAAAAAGAAATAGTTACACCTTATGTAAAAATGGATCTGGATAATGTTATAGAAGTTAAACTATGGAAGGAATGTGCATTTGCCCCAGAACATGTGCAGGGTATATTGTAGAAGGGGCAAAAGAAATGCAAACATACCATGGGGGGAGGGATAGCTCAGTGGTTTGAGCATTGGCCTGCTAAACCCAGGGTTGTGAGTTCAATCCTTGAGGGGGCCATTTGGGATCTGGGGCAAAAATTGGGGATTGGTCCTGCTTTGAGCAGGGGGTTGGACTAGATGACCTCCTGAGGTCCCTTCCAACCCTGATAGTCTATGATTCTATGCTACTTAATTAAAATGCTATTAGGGCTCCAAAGGGAGCCACAATAGGTTGGGTTTTCTTTTTCAGATTGCTGTGTGTTTTGGAAGCAGAAGTTAAAAGTAATCAAAACTCTGGTGAAAGTTGATTGTGCCCCTTTTAAGATAGAGTCTCTGAGCTGCTGATGGCTTTAAATCCAAAAGCAGGAAGTGTCTGTGAAAATGCAAATTACCTAAATGATAAAGGAAAGAAAGAACTAGCAGCACAAAGGAGCTGCAGATAAAGGACATACCTGGTCAGCAAACAAATTGTCTAAACAAAAGGCATGGGATAACAAGATAATTTTAATAAATTTAATGATAATAAGTATCCCTGTAACAACGTATAGTGTGTATGATTTTTGGAAAAACCCTTTAACGTTGTATGGTAATGATGCTTCTCAGTTATTACCTGTAAATAAAACTTAAAGCTTAACACAGCAGGAAAAACATTATAAACTTGGTCTTCTGTATAAGAAGGAAAACTCAGGGATTTAATGACTAAACAGTGGGATAATTTCCCCATAACCCTTAAAAGATAAAAGCCATTGAAACCTGGCCTGCCTATAGAACAAAAACAGGACAATGTGGGGGCAATTCCTCTGTTTTGCTTGCAATCAGCAAGGGTATTTGTAAAAGAAATATTTTAAGCAATAATCTGCCACCCCAAAAAGGGGTAGAAACATGTTCTTTTTGTCTTTCAGAAAATCAGGAAAAGCTGATGCCAGCTGAAAAGCAACCCAATACCATGAATCTACTGTCACAATAGAAATTGTTGGTTTCAGAGTAACAGCCGTGTTAGTCTGTATTCGCAAAAAGAAAAGGAGTACTTGTGGCACCTTAGAGACTAACCAATTTATTTGAGCATGAGCTTTCGTGAGCTACAGCTCACTTCATCGGATGCATACCGTGGAAACTGCAGCAGACTTTATATATACACAGAGAATATGAAACAATACCTCTTCCCACCCCACTGTCCTGCTGGTAATAGCTTATCTAAAGTGATCATCAGGTGGGCCATTTCCAGCACAAATCCAGGTTTTCTCACCCTCCACCCCCCCACACAAATTCACTCTCCTGCTGGTGATAGCCCATCCAAAGTGACAACTCTGTACACAATGTGCATGATTTCGGAAATAGCCCAACTTGTTTATCATGCACATTGTGTACAGAGTTGTCACTTTGGATGGGCTATCACCAGCAGGAGAGTGAATTTGTGTGGGGGGGTGGAGGGTGAGAAAACCTGGATTTGTGCTGGAAATGGCCCACCTGATGATCACTTTAGATAAGCTATTACCAGCAGGACAGTGGGGTGGGAAGAGGTATTGTTTCATATTCTCTGTGTATATATAAAGTCTGCTGCAGTTTCCACGGTATGCATCCGATGAAGTGAGCTGTAGCTCACGAAAGCTCATGCTCAAATAAATTGGTTAGTCTCTAAGGTGCCACAAGTACTCCTTTTCTTTTTGCGAATAGAAATTGTGTTTTGTGTTCTATGTTTTATCTTGTCTTGTTGCTAGCACTGTTGTGTGTTTAAAAAAAAAATACTAAAGACCTGCAGGTACTTAAAAAATAAATTAAGCTCTCTGTCCCAGCTACAGGACAGCCTGATACAAAAACAAGTACATGCCAATGTAGACTTGGTTCAAATTGGTCTGGGTAACCTAAAAGCCCGATGGAATCTTTGGTAATGGCTATATACTACCACATGGCTTATGCATTAAAAAAAAAATTAGAAATAGGAAACTACACAGCCATAGCTATGGGATGCACTGAAATGCAGATACTTGCACTAGCTATTTTGGAACACGAAATGTTCTGGGTCATATTGGGAAATATTAAGGGTTTGATACATTTGTTAAAACAAAGAAAGAGATCATTGACACTTATCAATATGAATGGATGCAATATGTTTCCAGTATTGTAAAACCAGACTTGTTAATGGGAGAAATTGTTGTCAAAATTGCACACCAACAGTCCCTGGAGGCAAATGTATTGAAGGTTAGCCCACTCCCCATATTACACATGGGATCCTTCTGACTACCCTGGACCTCGAGCCAGTGGGCTGGGGAGGGAGGGAAGCTATTGGACACTAGAGGGTGTACCGAATGGACTCCTCAAAAGTGGGTGTGCCTCAACTTGCCTGTTGCCCCAGAACCTTGTAGTAAAGATACATCACTAGGATCATGTATGTGGCATGAATTGGAATCACAAACTCAAATTGCCTCACAGTACCTTCTCTTGAATTGGCTACATAGAAAGTGACACTGATGATTATAAATCTTAGTGTCAAAAGGGGGATTATGTTGGATCATATTAAAGAAGTTCTGTATTAAAATCACAAATGAGTTTGATTCCCCAGAGTTTAAATTCCAGGGTATTACTAATTAAGAGGTCTCTTGGTTTTTGGGACTGTTTCTCTCCCTCTCTGTGTGAAACTTGCAAGCTGCTAATTGTGTTAGTACATTCGAAGACAGAGTTTGTTCTCAAAGCAATTCACAGAGAGAGAGACTCAAAGCAATACTCTAACAACAGAAACAGCACCCAGAGACTCCCCGCCCTTTTGTTGTATTAACGATTGTGATTAAAATAGAGATAGAGGATGTATGTGGATGGATGCTTGGTGTGGATAATAACTGAATGATCAGGGAGGTGCCAACCTAAGAATCCAGTGTCCATCGGCTGAAGAAGGCGTCAAGTGGAAATAACCAGAGGACCTCCGGAGGGCAGACTGGAATCCACCCAACAGCCTCAAGGATGGGAGAACCAAAGAACAAGATAACATCTTGGAGCCGTCAGGAATGTGCTATCTGCTGATTGATTCAGCAACAGCATGATGAAGCAATTCCCATAGACTGGCATAGGAAGAAATTCCTATAAAAATAGACTCTAAAAAGTGAGAACTTTGGGGTCTGATTCTGCAAACCAACTTCCAGGAGCATCAGATGAGCATCTGACAAGGCCCTGCTCCCTCCTCATGTCCAGGCCACCTGGCCAGTGGCTTGCCATGAGCAACTCTAAGGCTGGTAACTATGATAACAACCTTGCAGAACCTGTGTGTGTGTGTTTGTATGAATGAATGTGTGAATAAATATGAGATTGAATGGAATGTTATAGCTATAACTAACTGCTTACTATGATTCTTTCTGTATTCACAATAAATGTGGTATTTTGCCTTTTTCCCTTTAATAAGATCCTGCTGGTTTTTATTTTATTGGTATAACAACAGGTGGTGCAGGTTTGTGTACGTGAACAGGGGCATCACGCCCTTAGCTTGTTGTGTAGATGTAGCCTATATGGAACTTGTTCATTCTGCAAACAGGGTCTGGTGCCAATCCTACCTGCCCAGTAGCAACTGCCTCTAATATCAAACTCCTCTTCACAATGCATAAGTTACATAAAACAGATATATGATGTAAATGACATTACATGACAGCTCTCAATGTTATCTCCATCAAAAGGAAGAACTACTATATGCATTTTAAGTAGCTGTAAATTGGACTTCTCTCTACGTAAGATTTCTTTTAAGAGATTAATCCATGCAGATTAGGGCATGTTGTGAATATTCAAGCCTCACTCAGAAAGCACTTTGATTTACTCCCTTTAAGCAAACGATCTTTAAAAACAGACAGGGGAGTTAGAGAGCAAAATATCTTGCATTTCTCAGGACAACACCACTGATGGAGTAACAGGCTATCAGAACTGCATAGCTACTGCTAAGCAACAGATAAAATGAGCCTGACCAGCACAACAGCTAACCACCAGAATAACCTGCCTTAGACCAACATGGCAGCACTGTTTCCAGACAAAGCCACATTAAACATGCACAGCTGCAAGCATGCACAAGTTGCACCAAAAAGAGACACGGGGCTGCAGCTAATCTAAACAATGAAACCAGTGGAGGGACTGTAATTGGGTGAAGCAGCTGGCTTCCTCAGTTATCCTCACAGTGGGTCACTGCATCCATACAACCACACTGTTTACAGCTGTTCCCAGATTCACATACAGTGTTGCCCTCAGCCACGGGCTGTACCAGTGCATTTACAGGTGCTTCGAGATAATCTGAGCTCAGATTACAGTAGAGAGTCTGGATTTGTGCTGGAAATGGCCCACCTTGATTATCATACACATTGTAAGGAGAGTGGTTACTTTGGATAAGCTATTACCAGCAGGAGAGTGGGGTGGGGGGAGGTATTTTTTCATGCTTTGTGTGTATAAAAAGATCTTCTACACTTTCCACGGTATGCATCCGAAGAAGTGAGCTGTAGCTCACGAAAGCTTATGCTCAAATAAATTGGTTAGTCGCTAAGGTGCCACAAGTACTCCTTTTCTTTTTGCGAATACAGACTAACATGGCTGTTACTCTGAAAGTAGAGAGTCCATTAGAAATGCCTTAACTAACCAAATAGAGGTTCATTTGAACTCCAGCTTCCATGCACACATTTCTGAATTCATTAACCCTTTGCCTGTTGTTGTTATGTATTATTTGTCTTATCATAGCACCAGGAAACCCTAGTCATGGACCAGGACCTCATTGTGTTCGGCATTGTACAAACATAGAAGAAAAAGACAGTCTCTGCACCAAACAGTTTACAATCTAAGTATAATACAATAAACAACAAGTGGTAACATGGTCAAAATGACGGACTAGGAAAATGATCTTTGAAGAAGCATTCTAAATGGATATGAGTGGGGACAAGATTGCAATTGTCAAGGCCAGAGAGAAGGATGTTGTAGTAACAAAGACGTGAGAGCTTGGACTAGAATTTTAGACGTGTGCAGATGGATAGGAAAGGCTGTATCTGAGAGATATTGTGAAGAATTGACATGATTTTGGTATAGGCTGGTTGTGAGGAACTAGGGACAGGTCCAAATTGAAGATAATCCTGGAATACAAGTCTTGTGCAAGCAAACATCTAACAGAACCCTTTATTGTGCAAATAAGTACCAAAGCCTTTCCTGAAAAGTATGAAATCCAAGAGCCTCTAAAATCTGTCTGACATGAAAAATACCTATTTATACTTACCTATATTCTGCTTAGTTAAAACAAAAATCAATATTCTATTACAGTAAAGAGCAGCATTTGGCTTCTGGGACATAAAAACAGGGATATCCGATGGTGAAAACAAATTAAGCACTATGCATTTCTTCCAACAGTTTTTTTTCCTTTTACTACTGTATGATAAAAAACAATATTATACAGCAGGGTAGAACACATGTATTTGCCTTGTCTGCTATTGCAGAGCTACACCGTGTGTCAGTGTCATGGAACTCCCATGGTGACTTGATCCATAAGAATACTACCCTCTCCTTCTTCAAACCCCTCCTTAAAACTCACCTCTGCAATAAATCAGCCAATCAGCAATTGCTAGATTGAAGGGTGGATGAAGATGTGATGTTATCCAAGTATAATAAATGAATCTGCATGGAACAATTTACATATTTGATATTTAAAGCTGTTTGGAAAATATAATTTCAACACGTTGACAACATTTTTTTTCATTTTGACTCATGAAATTTTGCAATGATTTTACATAAGAACGACCTACTGGGTCAGACCAAAGGTCCATCTAGCCCAGCATCCTGTCTGCCGACAGTGGCCAATGCCAGGTGCCCCAGAGAGAATGAACAGAACAGGTAATCATCATGTGATTCATCCCCTGTCGCCCATTCCCAGCTTCTGGCAATCTTATCTGTCTTAGGTACTAATATGCATAAGCATGGGAACTAGGGGTTCAGGGGATGCTGCAGCACCCCGCCCATGCCCAGGGTCCCAGCTGCCAGCCCTATGCCCAGGGCTCTGCTCCCAGCCTCAGCACCCAGGGTCCCGGCTCCTGGCCCCATCGCATGGGGTTCCGCTCCTGGCCCATGTCCAGGGTCCCAGATGTCAGCCCCAAGCTGGGGGTCCCGGCGACCTCTGGCCCCAGTGATCGGGGTCCTGGTAGCTCCCAGTCCTGGCTCTCAGTGCCACACCAGGAGCTCCACTCCTGGCCCCATGTCTGGGGCCCCAGTTGCTGGGCCCGCATTCGCCAGCGGCTGTGGTCCCAACCTTGGCCCCCTTACCTTGTCCATGTCCCCCCTCCCAGAGACACAGTTCTGAGGGACAGGGAGGCATGGACCGGGGTAAAGGGGCGGGGTGAGGTAAAAAGTTTGGGGAACACTGCTTTACAGTTTATTTAGCTGGCTTTCAGCACCCCCACTATAAAAAGTGTTCCAGCACCACTGTTAATATGGCCCCCATCACTGTCTTATTTGAGCACCTCACGATCTTTAAACATATTTATCCTCCCCATGGCCTGTGAGGTAGGGAAGTACTATCATCCCCATTTTACAAGTGGAGAATGGTGGCACAGAGAGTAAGGCCCCAATTTGTATAGATATTTAGGTGGTGCTCTGCAAGGCCCAAGTGACTTACACAGCTAAGCCCCATTTTCAAAAGTTACTTAGATCACACAGGAAGTTCATGGTGGAGCAAGGAATTGAACACAGGTCCCCTAAGTCCCAGACTAGCACCCTAACCACTGGTGCATCCTTCCTCTCCTTGTCTGAGTCTTCTAATCAGAAAATTGCATCAAAATTTCCACACCTAAAATTTGAATTTTGATGAAACCATGCTGTCTGACAGCGGTTGATCAATTCTAAGTGTACCTTTCTTCTCCTGGTTTTGGATAGATGTCTATCTAGATCTGTATATGGCTCTTATTACCCTAATATCTCAGCATCTCACAATCATTGATCTATACAACATCCTCTGAGGTAGGGAAATATCTGCATTTTACAGACTGGGTAAATTAAGTGACTTGACCAAACTCATGTAGAAAATTGGTGGCTCAGCCAAGAATGGAAACCAGGTCTCTTGAGTTGCAATCCAGTGCCTCATCCACTGGACCTTCCTTCCTATCACTTGTCTTTTTAAGATGTTGAAATTTGGTATGGATAGTTGTGCTCATGGAAATTGCCTTCAAGTACTGCAGTGAGATTTGTTTTGGTGTGAGTGAGTTGTGACCCTTTGAATATTGCATAGGAGGCATATGCAGTACAATTTTGTAAGTTGATTTTTTCCACCAAGCTCATAAATTGCACAGCTAAGAAATGCTGTGCTATGTATTCATGCTTGATTAACTCAGCTGTGCAGTGAAAACAGTACTGCAGACATAAAAGGATTAATGAACACCGTTGCAAACTTTGGAAAGTTTGCAAGAGGAAGCCTTTGGAGCTCTAAGTAGGCAAGGTACAAGAAACTCTTCCAGTTTGAAGATTCTAAAGGTATGCCTACATAGAAATGCTACAGCTGCAGCACTACCTCCAGGGTATAGACACTTACTAGAGTGACAGAAGGGATTCTTGCATCACTGGAGTAAATCTACCTCTGTGAGAGATGAAGCTAAATCGATGAAAGAATTCTTCCGTAGACCTAACTGTGTCTCCATCAGGGCTTGGGTTGGTTTAATTACATTGCACATAGGGCATGAAACTTTTCACAGCCCTGAGTGATGTAGTTACACTGACCTAACTTTGTGGTGTAGACCAGCCCTGAGGTTCTCAGGAGAGAAGCTGTGGATTTCTGAAGGGACTAGGCATGTGAGTAAATGCCCAACAGTGTGAGCAAGGGGTTCACAGTCTGGCCCTGTGCTTCGCAGGAGAGGCACTCTGCCAAAGATGCATTTTGGTGACCTCTATCCAATTAATTCCAATAAATTGTTGAATCTACGTAAGCTATTGCCCCTTTTTTTTCTTTTCTTTCTTTCTTTCTTTTTTTCTTTTCTTTTTTTTTTTTTTTTTTTTTTGCAAGCCAGCAGAGCTTTGAAATCTAGGAGAATGACTTTATTTTTTTAGGTTTCAGAGTAGCAGCCGTGTTAGTCTGTATTCGCAAAAAGAAAAGGAGGACTTGTGGCACCTAAGAGACTAACAAATTTATTTGAGCATAAGCATCCTTTTCTTTTTGCACAGATAAGATTGTACATTCAACCATAACTCTTCTTTCTTGTGTGTATAAATGAAAATACTGTTAATGACATAGCACACTTTTTTCAAACATGCTATAATATGCATTTCTCTCTGAAACCTTGGATGTGCCCACAGCATTGGATAGCACAGTGTACACATGGAAGTAATGTATATGAAAAATAAACAGTAAGCCATACATTACTGAACATTAAGTGTAAGCACTGTCAGGATGAGCTCCACCCTGACATCTGGGGGTGAGGTGTGGCAAGTTGTGGAAAAGAACTTCAGGGGCTGATCTCATTTGCATAGGCACACCCACCCCGCCTAGAATGAGGCCGTAGCTGCCCAAATGGTCACTTTGGCTGCTGTGGGATCCCCAGTGTCTCTGTTATTGGGGCAGGAAGAATACATTGTTATTACCCTGATTATGGGAACTGTGCTTGGAACTGTACTTGGCCTTTTGTTATGATGGAGGGACTCACCATCAACTAAGTAGCACTCGCTAGGCAAGGGTCATGGGTTTTAAAATGCTGTGAATTGAGAGAGACTGAGGACAAGTATTAATACTTGGTGGTATGGGCCTCTTGGTGAGGGCCTTACATGCTAATTGCACTTCCTTCTTTCTCCACTGTGGAATATCAGAGTTAATTTTGATTCTATTAGGAGTCTAGTTACAGGCTGCTGAGCTCACTTTGGGCTAATGGTGCACCAGCACTGAGACTCCCCTACTACAAGCTGAATTCACCAAAGAGCTGAACTGACTAAGAGCTGAAATCACTGAGCATTGTGTTAAGTAGTGGGGAAGCCTGAAGATATATTGTGGAGCAGTTTGTGGGACGGCTGGAGTGCCTTGTGGACAGGCTGGTGGAGCAGTTCGTAGGACGGCGGGAGCTGCTGGTGGGACGCGGAGCAGTTTGTGGACCGGCTGGTGGAGCAGTTCGTAGGACGGTGGGAGCTGCTTGTGGGCCGCAGAGCGGAGCTGAGCGAAGGAGTTCGTGGGGCGGCTGGCGGAGCGGAGCGAAGCGAAGGCCTATGGAGCTGTGCGGCAGTCAGCTTCAGATCATGTAAGGTGCCTCTTACCCCCATCCCATCTCCACCCAGGTTGGGAGGTAAAGCTCCGCAGATAAACTTTCGAACTCTGGGGCTGCCCTGACCAGGGACAGAGACTTTTGGGTCATTGGACTTTTGGGACTTTGGGTGATTTGGGGTTGCTGGACTCAAGAACCAAAGGGAAAGGGGCATGCCCCAATTTGCTTGGGGTGGGGTTTTTTTGCTCATGGGTTGTGTTATGAATCCTGTTGGTGGTGTTTGCCCAACATAATGCCACATTGTTTCTCTCTGTTATTAAAAGGCTTTTTGCTACACTCAGACTATGTGCTTGCGAGAGGGGAAGTATTGCCTCTTGGAGGCGCCCAGCGTGGGTGGTATATATTTGTCCCAGGTCACTGGGTGGGGGCTCGAGCCGGTTTGCATTGTGTTTATTGGAATGGATCCCCTAGATATTGAACCCGGCCCTTGTTGCTGCCAACTCTGACGGACAGAAGGGTTACATTTGTATACAACACAGAGTTACAGTGAACATTTTCTCGCTTATATAGGCAATCTAAATTCACAGCAAAAGCTCCACTCCTGCAAATACTTACGTGCATGCTTAGCTTCGAGTATGTGAGCAATCCAACAGCTTCATTAAGGGCACAAAATTAAGCATGTGCTTAATTGCTGTGCTGAACTGGGGTCATAGGCAGAGCAGTAGTGATGCCTATAGTTACTGTTGCCTAACTCTTTTCATTCTAATCCCCCTGTTTTACATAGGTGTGTGATCTGAGTGACTAATCAAAGTTCAGGGGTCTGCGCATTCCAGTTGGGAGTAAAATTGTTGGTAGCCAGGTATTTCTCTGATGCAATCTTGTTTACAAGGCATGTACAGAATCCTGTGTCTCTGAAAGCAGAAGGAACCAAGAAACTGCTCTGTTTTGTTCTTAGCTTACTGGCCCCCGTGCCCCTTTAACTAACACCAGACCCAAAAGCTTTCTCCCTAACTTTTACCAGGGTCACACTGTGCTTACAAGAAGAAAAGGAGTACTTGTGGCACCTTAGGGACTAACCAATTTATTTGAGCATAAGCTTTCGTGAGCTACAGCTCACTTCATCGGAGATGCATCCTGTGGAAAGCGTAGAAGATCTTTTTATGCTTTAAAAAGATTTTCTACGCTTTCCACAGGATGCATCTCCGATGAAGTGAGCTGTAGCTCACGAAAGCTTATGCTCAAATAAATTGGTTAGTCTCTAAGGTGCCACAAGTACTCCTTTTCTTTTTGTGAATACAGACTAACATGGCTGTTACTCTGAAAACTGTGCTTACAGACTCCTGCTTGACAGTGTTTGCCTTGTGTGCTCTGCTTCTCCTGTTCTTGTCTGTGACTTCAGTATCTGTGTTTGTCTCACACTACCCCATGCATCAACCCAAAACAATATTCAGCCCAAAGCTCCTAGGGGTATTCACACACAACTTTTGTCTCAGGTGGGGCTTATGTTAATGGTTAGGTTAATTGAGGGGAGAGTTCATACCTTTCAAACTCAGAGGAATTTAACCCAACCCCTAACAAGGTTTCCATATGTGCATATCAGTTTTCAGATTATAAAGCCAGACTGAACAATACTCTTTCATTCAATAAAGATACAATAGATCTGCCATTACTGATATGATGAACAACTAGACTTCTTAAATCAAAAAGCTCTTGCCTCTTCACCCCCAAGTTTAATGATATAGACCTTTAGCCCATTTTAAATTGCCTATGTGTCTTCTTAAAGATGATTGACAATCGTGGTAAACCTCTGATATAACCAGCATTTTAATTTTGTTTTCACCAAATGCATTTAATGGAATCTTTTGCTTTTAAAAGGTTTTGTGAAACCTCAGTATGATGCATTGTTATGTTAATGATGCAAAGTTAAGCAAGGCCAATTCTGTATTCAGAGTCTAAATAGCATAATACTTAATGGCTTATAAGAGTTGACATTTCATAGGTCTGCAGGGACACAGATGAACTACTCATCTTCATTTGTGAAATTCTGCTGGATATTTTACTGTTACTTTGCATTAACATTTGGTACTATTTGAAGACTTCCTCAAAGGATTCCATAGGGGAAAGATCCTTTCTAATAGGATACATATAGAACTCATTTCCTCCCTCTGCCCCCCCAAACTGCAGCACATATGGGTTGTTTATAACCCGTGAAAGGTACATACCAAAGCACATAGGCAGCAGAAAAGTAATGAGCAAAAATTCAGAGTCCCTAACTGGGTAAAATCAAGTGTCTCCAATATCACCAAGTAATTATTCCAGTACTATACGTTAATCCAAGTCTTCTGAGAGTTTTTTCTTGTAGCAGCTGCTGAATGAGCAATACCACATTGATAAATTTTTCACAAGAGAATCTGATAAATAAAAGAATGTTCAGAGCATATGTAAAGTTTCAATTCTGCACACTGTTTTAGAAACAATGTAATATATTGAATATTTCATGGGTCCAAGAGGAGTGCAGTGTTCATTAAGGAATACAGATGGCCTTCAGATAGTTAACAAGATTTCATCTTTATCTCTCATCTTCCTGCTGTGACATGTAAGAGAAAAAACCCAGTAACAACAAACTCCTTGTGGCTGAACTTGGATGTTAATTTCCGACAAAATATCACCAATTCTGAATTGGTATTACGAACCCAACTCCACTGAGTTTAATGATCTGGAGCAGTTTACACCATTTCTGAATTTGGTCCACTTCTCTCCAGTAGAGTTCTGCTTGCTTTAAGGAAAGACTATTTCCTCAGGGCTAGATTGTGGATTTACCACTAGGCCTGACTAACAGGCAACATGCATTTGTACTGCCCCAGGAGCACTCGGAGAATCAGAATTCAATCCCTGGTTCCTCTCTTGCTAACAAGAGAAGTCATCTGCTCCACCTTTACCTGGCCTGGATAACTTCCCATTCCACAGCAGCTCAGCTGCTCTGGCTAGCACACTGGGGGACATATGGAGTCAATGTTCTACCTTCTCCCTGCCCCCTTCACACCTCATAGACATTAAGGTCAGAAGGGACCATTATGATCATCTAGTCTGACCTCCTGCACAATACAGGCCACAGAATCTCACCTACCCACTCCTGCAATAAACCTCTCACCTATGTCTGAGCTATTGAAGTCCTCAAAGAGAATCTTCCAGAAAGTGACCCATGCCCCATGCTGCAGAGGAAGGCGAAAAACCCCCAGGGCCTCTTCCAATGTGCCCTGGAGGAAAATTCCTTCCCAACCCCAAATATGGCGATCAGCTGAACCCTGAGCATGTGGGCAAGATTCACCAGCCAGATACCCAGAACAGAATTCTCTGTAGTAACTCAGATCCCACCCCATCTAACATCCCATCACAGGCCATTGGGCCTATTTACCATGAATAGTTAAAGATCAATTAATTGCCAAAATCATGTTATCCCATCATACCATCTCCTCCATAAACTTATCGAGTTTAATCTTCAAGTCAGGTAGGTCTTTTGCCCCCACTGCTTCCTTTGGAAGGCTGTTCCAGAATTTCACTCCTCTGACGGTTAGAAACCTTCATCTAATTTCAAGTCTAAACATCCTGATGGCCAGTTTATATCCATTTGTTCTTGTGTCCACATTGGTACTTAAATAATTCCTCTCCCTCCCTGGTATTTATCCCTCTGATATATTTATAGAGAGCAATCATATCTCCCCTCAACCTTCTTTTGGTTAGACTAAACAAGCCAAGCTCCTTGAGTCTCCTTTCATCAGACAGGTTTTCCATTCCTCGGATCATCATAGTAGCCCTTCTCTGTACCTGTTCCATTTTGAATTCATCCTTCTTAAACATGGGAGACCAGAACTGAACAGAGGGACCTAGACAAATTGGAGGATTGGGCCAAAAGAAATCTGATGAGGTTCAATAAGGATAAGTGCAGGGTCCTGCACTTAGGACGGAAGAACCCAATGCACAGCTACAGACTAGGGACCGAATGGCTAGGCAGCAGTTCTGCGGAAAAGGACCTAGGGGTGATAGTGGACGAGAAGCTGGATATGAGTCAGCAGTGTGCCCTTGTTGCCAAGAAGGCCAATGGCATTTTGGGATGTATAAGTAGGAGCATAGCGAGCAGATCAAGGGACGTGATCGTCCCCCTCTATTTGACATTGGTGAGGCCTCATCTGGAGTACTGTGTCCAGTTTTGGGCCCCACACTACAAGAAGGATGTGGATAAATTGGAAAGAGTCCAGCGAAGGGCAACAAAAATGATTAGGGGTCCGGAACACATGACTTATGAGGAGAGGCTGAGGGAACTGGGGTTGTTTAGTCTGCAGAAGAGAAGAATGAGGGGGGATTTGATAGCTGCTTTCAACTACCTGAGAGGTGGTTCCAGAGAGGATGGTTCTAGACTATTCTCAGTGGTGGAAGAGGACAGGACAAGGAGTAATGGTCTCAAGTTGCAGTGGGGGAGGTTTAAGTTGGATATTAGGAAAAACTTTTTCACTAGGAGGGTGGTGAAACACTGGAATGCATTACCTAGGGAGGTGGTGGAATCTCCTTCCTTAGAAGTTTTTAAGGTCAGGCTTGACAAAGCCCTGGCTGGGATGATTTAATTGGGGATGGGTCCTGCTTTTGAGCAGGGGGTTGGACTAGATGACCTCCTGAGGTCCCTTCCAACCCTGATATTCTATGATTATATGAACTGCACACAATATTCCAGATGAGGTCTCACCAGTGCCTTGTATACCAGTACTAACACCTCCTTATCTCTACTGGAAATACCTTGCCTGATGCATCCCAAGACCGCATTAGCTTTTTTCATGGTCACATCACATTGGCGGCTCATAGTCATCCTGTGATCATCCAATACTCCAAGGTCCTTCTCCTACTCCATTACTCCTAATTGATGCGTCCCCAGTTTATAACTAAAATTCTTGTTATTAATCCCTAAATGCATGACCTTACACTTCTCACTATTAAATTTCATCCTATTACTATTACTCCAGTTTACAAGTCATCCAGATTCTCCTGTATGATATCCCAGTCCTTCTCTGAATTGGCAATACCTCCCAGCTTTGTATCATCCGCAAACTTTATTAGCACACTCCCACTTTTTGTGCCGAGGTCAGTAATAAAAAGATTAAATAAGATTGGTCCCAAAACCGATCCCTGAGGAACTCCACTGGTAACCTCCCTCCAACCTAACAGTTCACCTTTCAGTAGGACCTGCTGTAGTCTCCACTTTAACCAATTCCTTATCCACCTTTCAATTTTCATATTGATCCCCATCTTTTCCAATTTAACTAATAATTCCCCATGTGGCACGTATCAAACGCCTTACTGAAATCTAGGGAAATTAGACACACTGTGTTTCCTTTGTCTAAAAAATCTGTTACCTTCTCAAAGAAGGAGATCAGGTTGGTTTTGCACGATCTACCTTTTGTAAAACCATGTTGTATTTTGTCCCATTTACCGTTGATCTCAATGTCCTTAACTACTTTCTCCTTCAAAATGTTTTCCAAGACCTTGCATGCTACAGATGTCAAAGTAACAGCCCTGTAGTTACCCAGATCACTTTTTTTCCCTTTCTTAAAAATAGGAACTATGTTAGCAATTCTCCAGTCATACGGTACAACCCCTGAGTTTACAGATTCATTAAAAATTCTTGCTAATGGGCTTGCAATTTCATGTGCCAATTCCTTTAATATTCTTGGATGAAGATTATCTGGGCCCCCCGATTTAGTCCCATTAAGCTGTTTGAGTTTTGCTTCTACATCGGATATGGTAATATCTACCTCCATATCCTCATTCCCATTTGTCATGCTACCATTATCCCTAAAATCCTCATTAGCATCATTAAAGACTGAGGCAAAGTATGTGTTTAGATATTGGGCCATGCCTAGATTATCCTTAACCTCCACTCCATCCTCAGTGTTTAGCAGTCCCACTTCTTCTTGCTTTGTTTTCTTCTTATTTATATGGCTATAGAACCTTTTACTAATGGTTTTAATTCCTTTTGCAAGGTCCAACTCTACTTGACTTTTAGCCTCTCTCACTTTATCCCTACATGTTCTGACCTCAGTAAAATAGCTTTTTTTGCTAATCCCTCCCATTTTCCACTCCCATCTTCCATTCCCTGCACGCTTTCTGCTTTTTCTTAATCACCTCTCTGAGATGCTTGCTCATCTAGATTGGCCTACAACTCCTGCCTATGTCCCCTTCTCCCCCTGAGCAGCAAGTCACAATCTGACACAAAGTCTTCATTCAGTATATGAAGATTATAAGCCATTTGCAGAAAACAGTGCACAGTAAGAGGTATGTCCTAGTGGTCTGATCTACCCAGGAAAACAGGGAGTTTTGCTTGATCCCACAGTACAAAAGTGTATGGTGAATGGTATGGATAAGAACTGGGGGAAAAAATCAGATCTTTTGCTGTCTGTCATTCAACATCAAATCTGGCAGGATTAGACATTCTTTTTAGATATTCTTAAACCAGGGGCTCTGCACTATTGCAAGTGCTCCCAATGTCTATTAGCTTACACTAAATCTTTCTAATGTATGCCATTGCTGTGGCTACAACACGTGTGGAGTTTTTGTGTACATAAGCACCCATGGATTGCACAACACCCCTGCTAAAATGAAAGTCCCACTCTGAGAAAAATGCCTCAATGGGCTATTCAGGATTTCCTATGAATCTGAAAGCTATGCAGGACGGACACTCAAATTAGGCCTTTGGATCTGTGCATGTGCTCCCACTACTATCGAGATTTTCGTGATATTACTTTTTTTCATATCCTACCACTTTTAAAGCCACTTTGAGGATCGGGGCCTAAGGTATTTAGGCACTTAACTCCCATTGATGTCAATGGGATTCAGGTGCTGAAATACCTTTGAGGAGCTGGGCCTTAGTTACCAGGAGCTCAGGGGAAGACAGAAAAAACTTTTAAAACAACTGAAAATACTTTTCAATACCTAAGTAGACACACATTTGCTTCTTGGTGACAATGAAACATATTTCTTTCCCCATAATTCTCTTTTTATATAGGAGTTCAGAGGAGATGATAACAGTGGTCTCGGCTGACCCTGAACTCTATGAATATCATTAATGCACAAACATGTATGTGACTTTACTTCATTATGTAGTTAAATTTAACAAATAAAAAGTGTCACATGTTTAGGTATAGAAATACTATTTTAGATTATTTTCCAGTTTCCCATCTGAGTCTATCACATTTTGACTTTGACCAACCAAAGAACTTGGATTTGATGGTAGATGGATATGAAAAATGGAACTAATTCAAATGTAAAAAACTCTCAAACCTTTCAAAATGGCTTTTTTTCCCTGTAAGGTTGTGGCATATCAAAGCACATGATGGCAAGGTGTGATATAAATGTTTTATTGGCACTCACTTGAGATGACCTACATCACTGACTTGTGACTTTCTTCCTCTTGAGTAATGTAGCCTTCCCAAATTGAGGTCAATAAAACATGTATGCTTCATCACCACTATTTATTCTCCCTATGTTATGTTCTGATCTACATGTAATAAAATACCCTTCAAAGAATTGTATGCAACATCTCTTCACTTGTAGCTATGTAAAACTGGTGATGGTGGTGGTAAAACTTGTTCTCTTCTCATGAAGCAGTGGCAGATATTTTGTCTTGTTAAAAGAGGCTTGAGGCCAGAACTGCCATTGTTTTAAAGTGAACCTGTCATGAATCTTAAACGTGGCTCAAATGAAATTATTCTCTGCGTTGCCTGCTTATGAAGAGCTCAACTAGCAAAAATACTTAGCCCTGTTGAGCACAGCTTAAATGTTTTGTCAGCCATTTGTCTTCTCCTTCAAAATACACTGACAGCTTGTTGAGCTTTCTACTGAAACAAATGACAAAATCTTAAAAGTCCTTTCAACCTTTACAGTTGAGTCCAACCAAAGCAGAGAGAACTTGCTTCCCTTCACCACCCCCAAAATAAAACAAAAAACCACCTCCAGTGTCTGGAAACCAGACTAACATTAACAGCCGTATAGCTTCTTCAAAAAAGTCAGATTTCAGAGTGGTAGCTGCGTTAGTCTGTATCAGCAAAAAGAACGAGGTGCCACAAGTACGCCTCATTCTTTGTTCAGAAAAGTCCGTCATTCCAATTTTTCAAGGTTAACTTTGTATTATCATAATTTCCATGGATCTGAAAGAAATAAAGATACTGTACCCCATGAAGCTTCTGCCATCCACTTTTGAGATTGAACAGCTCAATGAGTTCACCTAATGATATTGTTAAATCCAACTAATAAAGCTTGCATGACTTGTTACTGGGAACCTTGCGGTAATTATCATATGAAGTAATCCCATTAGTATTATATTGCCTGCCCATCTTTTTTACATGACAAATGTATTGACATTTATGGAATATATGCTATGTTTGTATTCCAGAAAGACAAAGCTGTTAGAGATCATGCACAGTACACAAAAGGTATCTGTTAATCCTCTGTTGTTTTGCAGGAGCCAGGACATTCTGATGTGATACCATTTGTTCTTTTGCATTAGTGCTAATGTGTTAATAAGCTTTATTGCTCCTTTAAAGAGACAAAAGCTCAGGTTATTACTTTAATTGGAGTTAATCACTTCAATTCAAACATTCAAACTGGGTTGGTTTAGATTAACAGTAAAACGTTTATTACCAAAAAAGAGAGGTTTTGCGTGAGTTCAAGTACAAGGGATAAAGACCAAATAGTTACAAGCAAATAAAAGTAAAATACACATTCTGATGGCTAAGACCTCACTTAAAAAGCTACAGCCAGGTGTGTTGTGCCCATTAGCATAAACAGACTATAATCTACATAGTATTTATTACTTTTTCCTGTAATTCACTGCAGCAATATTGAGTTAAATACAACAAATACACTGAAATCACATTTAGGGTTTTGACCTCAACAACCCAACACCAGAAGATTTAACCTTAAAGCTGCCACTATGAGCCAAATGTAGAATAGGTGTAAATCTAACATATTACCCTTTTTGTACTTGTGTATTAATGTCACACCACATGTGCTGCAACACTTTATCAGCCATTAGAATAAGGATCTCTCACATTGCTGACATGTGGCTAGATAGATAGCTGGCAGAAGGATGTGGTTTAGAAGTCAGAGATCTGACATCAGTTCTTGCCAAGGCTGAGATTGCTGAAAGTGTATTCTGTTGAAAAAATAAATGACAAGAATTTTGCAAAACTGTGCTAGCCCCACATTCTCCTTCTAAGCATACAGATTATCTTAAAGAGAAAGACATTTATTATTTGATAGCCACAGATGCCTCCACCAAAGGTTCCATGAAATACTTCCCACTTGTTTTAAGATTTCCATTGTGTTTACAGGTGTTCAATACTGTTTGTTAGATTTTTATGAAGACTGCTACCAACATAGTCAACAGGATAGACAAGTTTTGACTAAAATTATTAGATGTATCAGCATACACAGGAGACAGTGTGAGTGTAATTATTCTAAATGTAATGTGTTTTCCAAAAACTGAAAGAGAGAAACAGTGACCTTCTTGCTGCCAATTGTTTAGCTCATGCCATACACAACAGCACACGATTTGCAGTGACCAAACTAAACACTGATTTAGAAAACTCAACTTTAAAAGTTTATAGCCACTTTAGCATTCACTCAAAGAGAGTTCAACAGCTTAGAGTCTGTCAAATTTGCTGGGGTAGAATACAGTAAAATTCTACATCATGGCTGCCACTTGTACCTGCTATTGACCAGCTGGCAATGTGTTGGAAAGGGCTTACAAGTTACTTTCAATCTTTAGGGGAAGATGGAAGCCCTACAGCAATATGGGATGGTTTCAGAGATGAAGAAACACAAATGAAATTGATGAATTCTACTTTTTGAAGGATGCTTTAAAAATATTCACAGACAGTATTGAAGCTCTGGAGTAAAACTCGTTCACAGTAACTTCATTTTTGGAACTGATATCCAATCTAGACAAACTAGACTCCAGAATAAATGACAAATGTTATGCTTATGTTGTGAACCCCAGGTTGAAGTGTATCAGTGAAAGTAAACAAAAAGTGTAAAATGGATTTTTCTGTTTATCAGTGAATTTAAAAGTATTTATGAAACAGATATAACACCAATGAAAATAGTGTGCACAAGAAACTGTCTCTTATTGGCAAAAGAGTGTTCTTTTGAAGCATTTACAGAAGCTGTTGAAACGTGCAAAATTGATGATGTTATTGACAAGGACGTGTTATATAAGAATTTTGTGCAATCAAAAGAAGTCATTTTGCCTCCTGAATTTCAAGACTGCAGAAGTATTGAAGAGAAATACCTCACAATTTTTCAAGATGATAAATCCAAGTGTAAGTGGAAACTTCAAGAATTTAAAAAAATAGCTTCTTACATACTTTCCATTTCATGTAACAATGCACACAATGAAAGTATTTTCATTAATGAAGTCCACATGGTGAGATGAAAGAAATCATTTGGAAGTGGACACAGTGAAAAATGAGCTACAGATTTGCTGCAATTTTGAAAATGCTGAATGCAAGGATGTGATTCCAGAATTCATCAAACAACAAGAAGTGGTCATGGATAAAAATACAAGACATAGACAATAAGCTATAGTTTGTGTATGCTTTCTATGGATTTTTAAATTGAATTTTCTCATTTTTAGAAGCAGTGAGAAGGACTGGTCCTCCTTTTTCAGTTACTTGTGATGGCCACTCAGGCTCTCCAGGCTACCTCTATGGCACTAACAACAGCTGTGTAGCTCTTGCAGCTGAGGCTCTGAAGCCCAGGGAATGGGGTAAGGTTCAGAGCCTAAGCTCTGCCTGAACTGAAACATCTACAGAGCTATATTTAGTACCATAGCACAAGCCCAAGTCTGTAGATCTGGGCTTTGAGACTTGCTGCCATGGGGTGTTTTTGTTGTGTAGATGTACCCTAAGAGAACTAGGAACTCTGCTGGTCAGGGCAAGTTTTAAGGCCTTCTTAAAGGGGTATTATTTATTTGGTTTTAACCTCCCCCTTCTTGGAAACTGTACAGACTCATCATATGACTGCATGAAAGTCAACTGAATTCTCTGCATCTACAAAAATGGGGGTAGTGATATTTAGTGTGTTATTGTTTGTAAAGTGCTTTGAAGACTAAAAATATTTGTCTCCAAGTGACTCCTCCTGCGACTGTGTGAAAGAAACCTAAGTTCTCTGCTGTAGCCCCTCTATCTGTAAAGTGGTGCTTTCTTCACAGGTGTGTTACAGCAGTTATTTGTAAAGGTGCTTTGAAGATGACAGTGCTAAGTAATGTTATTAGATTAGTAAGTGTGAGCATGTTACTATGCAAACAGAAACACAATCATTGGTAACAAAATTACCATGAATTTCTCAACAGATTGTTTTGGTACGGAGGGGACTGTTGTAATTTAATTTTGTTGATATTTCTTTGTTTATGTAAGCAGTGTCAGGATGAGCTCCACCCTGACATCTGGTGGTGAGGTGTGGCAAGTTGTGGAAAAGAACTTCAGGGGCCGATCTCATTTGCATAGGCACACCCACCACGCCTAGAATGAGACCATAGCTGCCCAAATGGTCACTTTGGCTGCTGTGGGATCCCCAGTGTCTCTGTTATTGGGGCAGGAAGAATAAATTGTTATTACCCTGATTATGGGAACTGTGCTTGGAACTGTACGTGGCCTTTTGTTATGATGGAGGGATTCACCATCAACTAAGTAGCACTCGCTAGGCAAGGGTCATGGGTTCCAAAACTGTGTGAATGGAGAGAGGCTGGGGACAAGTAGTAGTACTTGGTGGCATGGGCCCCTTGGTGAGGGCCTTACATGCTGATTGCACTTCCTCCTCTCTCCACTGTGGAATATCAGAGCTAATTTTGATTTCATTAGAAGTCTAGTTATAGGCTGCTGAGCTCACTTTGGGCTGACAGTGCACCAGCACTGGGGCTCCCCTACTATAAGCTGAATTCACCTAAGAGCTGAAATCACTGAGTGTTGTGTTAAGTAGTGGGGGAGCCTGAAGATATATTGTGGAGCAGTTTGCGGGACGGCTGGTGAAGCAGTTCGACGCGGAGCAGTGTGTGGATGGCAGGAGCTGCTTGTGGGCCGTGGAGCTGAGTTCGTGCGGCAGCTGAGCGAAGGAGTTGTGGGGCGGCTGGCGGAGCGGAGCGCAGCTGAGCGAAGGAGTTCGTGGGGCGGCTGGCGGAGCGCCGCTATGGAGCTATGGGGCGGTCAGCTTCAGATCACGTAAGGTGCCTCTTACCCCCGTCCCATTTCCACCCAGGTTGGGAGGTAAAGCTCCGCAGATAAACTTTCGAACTCTGGGGCTGCCCTGACCAGGGACAGAGACTTTTGGGGCATTGGACTTTTGGGACTTTGGGTGATTTGGGGTTGCTGGACTCAAGAACCAAAGGGAAAAAGGGCATGCCCCAATTTGCCTGGGGTGGGGTTGTTTTGCTCATGGGTTGTGTTATGAATCCTGTTGGTGGTGTTTCCCCAACATAATGCCACATTGTTTCTCTCTGTTATTAAAAGACTTTTGCTACACTCAGACTATGTGCTTGCGAGAGGGGAAGTATTGCCTCTTGGAGGCGCCCAGCGGGGGTGGTATATATTTTTCCCAGGTCACTGGGTGGGGGCTCGAGCCGGTTTGCATTGTGTTATTGGAATGGAACCCCTAGATATTGAACCCGGCCCTTGTTGCTGCCAACTCTGACGGGCAGAAGGGTTACATTTTTGGGGGCTCGTCCGGGATCGCCTGGGTCAGTACCCCTCGCAAGCACCTGTTGAGTGATCCACTACATTGGGAAACAATTTATATTTTTTTTTGTTTGTGCTTATATTTTGAGGAAATTACTGTTTGTATAATGGCTAATATGTCAGGTTTGTTGGGCCCTGGCTCAGCAGTTTCTAGCTCGGAGGCTGCAGCCTCGGCTGATGATTGGACAAAAGCTCTGGGGCAAATATTGGAAAAGGTTGTGCTGCCCCATGCTGAGTCAGACTCTTGTCGTAAGTTAAGATTATTTGCTGGGGAGGAGGAGTTTGAACCCTGGTTAGAGCATACCACTGAAATGCTGCAAGAGTGGGCCGTACCAGATGCAGAAAAGCGAAGATGCCTTATAGAGAGCCTTGGCGGCCCAGCATTAGATGTGATTCGCACCCTGAAGCTCATTGACCCTGGGGTCAGTGTGAAGGACTGCCTAGAGGCCCTTGAACACAACTTTGGGAGCGTAGAGGGCCCTGAAGACAGCTACTGTAAGTTCCTTAATTCCCGACAACAAAAGGGCGAGAAGGCTTCAGCCTACATACAGAGACTGGAGAGACTGCTTCAGAGAGCTGTCATGAGGGGAGCAGTGACTGCTGAGCAGATGGATCAGACCAGACTGGCTCAAATTGTAAGAGGAACTCAGTATCAGAACCCGATTCTACTTCATCTCCGGCTAAGAGAACGACGGGAACATCCCCCAAGTTACTCCCAGCTGATAAAAGAGGTCAGAGAGGAGGAAGAAAGGCAGGCTGCCAGTGAGTTTTGGGAAGCCCAAACATCGGAGCCAGCCAGCACAACACCACTGCAAATGGCCAGTGTACTGATGGTGAGCACCAGAGAGGAACTTGCCCAACAAATGCAGGTCCTGACGGAACGGATAGCTGAGCTGCAAAGTACCGTTGACCGAGTTAAGACTTCTAGGAATAAGAAGCCTCAAACTGTGGCGATTGAGAAGCCCGCACTTAGAGCCACCATCCCCCCCAGGCGAAGGGGGAAAGGTCAATTCTTCTGCTACCGATGTGGTCAGGATGGACACAGTGCTGCCAAGTGCCGTAATGAAGAAAACCCCTCCTTAGTGTATGGAAAGCTGAGGATCAGTTGGGAGAGATCCGGTAGCTGCCAGAGGGTCTGGGGACGGGGACCCCCCAGGTCTGCAGGATTTGAAGATTCCCCCAGAAAAGACTGTCCAGCTGGGATCCCTGCAGGACTGATAGGGCCTCGAGCAGAGGTCATGGTGAGGATCGAAGGGGTGGAGTGTAAAGCAGTGCTTGACACTGGATCTCAAGTGACTATTATATTTCAGTCATTCTACCAACAGATGCTTAGGCACCTGCCTATACAGCCACTGACTGGCCTTGGCCTATGTGGCCTCAGCATGGATGAATACCCCTATCAAGGGTATGTCATAGTGCACCTGGAATTCCCAGAGGAGGTTGCTGGGGTAAGAGAAGAGGTAGACACAGCTGCCTTAATATGCCCTGACCCTAAAGGGACTTCCGATGTGTCTGTGCTGATAGGGACCAACTCCAGTCTCTTCAAGGTACTCGCGGATTACTGCAGAAGGCGGGCTGGGGACCAGTACCTGAATACCCTGATGATCCATACGCTTTGTGCTGAAGCCTATAGGAAAATTGAGAGCGCTAAAAGGGACATATCTGAGCTACCGCTTGGGGCACTGAAGTACGCGGGCACAACCCCCTTAGTAGTGCCTGCAAGGACGGAGCAAGAAGTGCTTGTCATGAGTACCTGTCTGAAAGGCAGTAAAGGGACGTTAGCAATGATAGAGCAGCCGATGGGAGGAGAGCTCCCTGAAGGAGTGCTGGTCCCCAGTGGAGTCATAACCCTACCTGCTGAAGCCCAGGAAAGGGTGACTATACTGATTGCTAATGAAACGAGTCGTGATATTTTTGTGAAGCAAGGACAAAAGATAGCAGACCTCTTTGAGCCTGAGTCGATTGTAAAACCCCAGTATGAAACTCCAGTTTCGGCAATAGACCCAGCAAAGTTTGACTTTGGAGATTCACCAGTGTCCGAGGACTGGAAAGATCGCCTGAGGAAGAAACTTTGTGAAAGATCCAAGGTGTTCTCACTGCATGAGTGGGATGTGGGATGTGCAAAAGGAGTAGAGCACAATATCAGACTACATGACTCTCGACCTTTCAGGGAGAGATCTAGGAAGATTGCTCTCTCTGAGATGGAAGATGTGCGACATCATCTTCAGGAGCTGGCTGCGAATGGCATCATTACAGAGTCCCGCAGCCCATACGCCTCACCCATTGTGGTAGTCCGCAAAAAGAATGGGAAAATCCGGATGTGTATTGACTACCGCACCCTAAACAGCCGTACTGTGGTCGACCAGTACACTATGCCTCGAGTGCAAGACGCCATAGACTGTTTGCTGGGAAGCCAGTGGTTCTCTGTGTTGGATCTTCGAAGTGGATACTACCAGATCCCTCTGGGAGAAGAAGATAAGGAGAAGACAGCCTTCATCTGCCCATTAGGGTTTTATCAGTTCGAACGCATGCCCCAAGGGATTTCTGGAGCACCTGCCACCTTTCAACGTCTCATGGAGAAAGTTGTGGGAGACATGAATTTACTGCAAGTGTTAGTTTATTTGGATGACCTGATTGTGTTTGGAAGAACCTTAGAGGAGCATGAAGAAAGACTTCTTAAAGTGCTTGATAGGTTGGAGGATTATGGTCTGAAGCTTTCAATTGACAAATGCCAGTTCTGCAGAACCTCAGTGAAGTATGTGGGTCACATTGTGTCCCAAGAAGGTGTGAGTACCGATCCTGATAAAATAGAAGCACTCACTACATGGCCACGTCCAAGTAACTACAGAGAACTCAAGACCTTCCTTGGATTTAGTGGCTACTACCGCAGATTCGTGAAAAACTATGCTACGATTGTAAAGCCTCTGAATGATCTTACCAGGGGACATCAGTCCAGCAAGAACAAATCTAAGTCCAAGAATAAGGGGAGGTCCCCAAAGCCTCCTGTGCAGAGACACAATGGCCCCTTTGCACCATTTGGGCCACGGTGGGATGAGAGATGTGAAAGGGCTTTTCGAGAAATCATTACTTGCCTAACTCATGCTCCAGTCCTAGTTTTTGCTGACCCAAGCAAACCATTTATCCTGCATACTGATGCCAGTTTGGAGGGTCTGGGAGCAGTCCTGTACCAGGAAGTGGAAGGCAAATGTAAACCGGTAGCCTTTGCCAGCCGAGGATTGTCTGATAGTGAAACTCGCTATCCCACCCACAAGCTGGAGTTTTTGGCCTTGAAATGGGCCATCACTGAGAAATTTCGAGACTACTTGTATGGTGCTCAGTTCCAGGTGTGGACAGACAACAATCCACTGACTTATGTGTTAACAAGTGCTAAGCTGGATGCTACAGGGCAGAGATGGGTGGCCGCCTTGGCTAGCTATGAGTTCAGCATTCAGTACCGATCAGGGAGAAGCAATGTAGATGCAGATGCATTGTCCAGGCGTCCGCAGGCTCCAGAAGTTGCTGTGATACCCACAGATGGAGTGAGAGCTATTTGCAGTGTGAGTCGCCGAGAGCCAGAGGCCCGTGAAGACTTTCAGGGATGTGTTGCAGAAGCTTTGGGCCTGCCCCCTGAATGCATGCCTTCTGCTTCGGTGAACTATATTGCATTAGACCAATCTCCTTTGCCCATGCTCAATGCGGCTGACTGGCAAGAAGCCCAGCGGCAAGATATTGACATTCGTGATACACTACTTGCCAAAAGGGAGGGGCGAAGCCCAGCTGCGGTTGTCCCACCTAACCCGGAGGGTAAACTACTATTGAGAGAATGGACCAAACTAAAACTGATTCAGGGAGTGCTACACCGAATGACCACTGACCCTTTACAAAAACAACGAGCACAACTAGTACTGCCAAAAAAGTACAGAGCCCTGGCCATGAGGGCCCTGCATGATGACTTTGGGCATTTAGGGATGGAGAGGACCCTGGAACTTATTCGTAGTAGGTTCTATTGGCCCCGAATGGCTGAAGATGTTCGCAGGAAATGTGAGACTTGCGCTCGATGTGTTCAAAGGAAAACTCTGCCCACGAGGGCTGCATATCTCAAGAACATCACCAGCAACAAACCTTTGGAGTTGGTATGCATTGATTTCTTGTCTGTGGAGGTAGACAAGAGGAATGTTGGAAACATTCTAGTAGTGACTGACCATTTTACACGGTATGCACAAGCATATCCCACACGTGATCAGAGGGCCACCACCGTTGCTCGAGTATTGTGGGACAAATATTTCTCAGTCTATGGATTCCCGGCTCGGATACACTCTGATCAGGGGCGGGATTTTGAGAGTCACCTTCTGAAGGAGGTGCTGAAGATAGCAGGAATTAAAAAGTCTAGGACAACGCCTTATCACCCCCAAGGTGATCCTCAGCCCGAGAGGTTCAATCGAACCCTATTAGATATGTTGGGAACTTTGCGACCAGAGCAGAAGGCAACCTGGAGCCAGCATGTCGCATTTCTGGTGCATGCCTACAATGCCACAAAGAACGATGCTACGGGAGTCACCCCATATCTCTTGATGTTTGGGCGAGAACCAAGATTACCCATAGACTTGTGCTTTGGTGTATCAGAGGATGGAGATAGCTATGAAACTCATCAGCAGTATGTATCCCGACTAAGAGAAAAGCTGCGGGATGCTTATCGCTTAGCTACCGCTGCGGCTCGGAAGAACGCAGACCGCAACAAACATCGATATGATGCTAGAGTGCGTTCACAGGAGCTCCAGCCGGGGGACAGAGTCCTGCTGCGAAATTTGGGTATTGCTGGCAAACACAAGATAGCTGACAGATGGAAGGCAATACCTTACCTGGTGATGGAAAAGCTGGGAGATCTGCCAGTCTACAAGATCAAACCTGAAGACGGTCCAGGGCAAATAAAGACGGTGCATAGAAACCTTTTGCTCCCTGTGGGGGAATTGGTAAGCACCCCTTGTGAGATGGGCCACGGCAGGGCCGCCGGGCAGAACAGAGGTGCTAGACCAAAGCCGCCATCCAACACAGACAGTGGGCCCCCTGCAGCTAACTTACCCCTATTCTGCACATCTGAGAGTGAGTCTGAGGAGGAAGACACAACCCTGGTGTATCCTGGGATGGAGACAAGATTTCAGTCTCGATCAGCTGAACCAAACGAGAGTTTTCCCTCTTCCGCCCTAAACCCAATGGCGGAACTATTTAGGCCCATTTCTGATACCCCGGTGCTGCTGATGAGACCCCCCTGTGATGACACACACAGGTTATTGGACAATGGGGACAGACAGGTAGAGGATGTCCTGGGCACCTTGGACCCTCCAGCGTTAGAACTAGGAGTGCAGGGGCCTACGCCAGTAGCCGAGGGACCCTCCAGGGAAGCCTCTCCATCCGTCACTCAAGAGGATGTTCCCCCTACCTCGGCAACAGAGATTCTCAATAGACGAGACAGGGTGATAAGACCAGTGAAACGGTTAACTTATGATGCACCTGGGGTGACTAGTGAGGAGCCAATACATTTAGCACACAGGCTTGTGGAAGCTAAAGTGGGCTTCCTGAGGCCCTTTGGAGGAAACCAATGAGTTGGTATAAAGGGAGTGTGATTTGTCGGGACGACAAAGTCTCGGCTGGGGGGAGGATGTAAGCAGTGTCAGGATGAGCTCCACCCTGACATCTGGTGGTGAGGTGTGGCAAGTTGTGGAAAAGAACTTCAGGGGCCGATCTCATTTGCATAGGCACACCCACCACGCCTAGAATGAGACCATAGCTGCCCAAATGGTCACTTTGGCTGCTGTGGGATCCCCAGTGTCTCTGTTATTGGGGCAGGAAGAATAAATTGTTATTACCCTGATTATGGGAACTGTGCTTGGAACTGTACGTGGCCTTTTGTTATGATGGAGGGATTCACCATCAACTAAGTAGCACTCGCTAGGCAAGGGTCATGGGTTCCAAAACTGTGTGAATGGAGAGAGGCTGGGGACAAGTAGTAGTACTTGGTGGCATGGGCCCCTTGGTGAGGGCCTTACATGCTGATTGCACTTCCTCCTCTCTCCACTGTGGAATATCAGAGCTAATTTTGATTTCATTAGAAGTCTAGTTATAGGCTGCTGAGCTCACTTTGGGCTGACAGTGCACCAGCACTGGGGCTCCCCTACTATAAGCTGAATTCACCTAAGAGCTGAAATCACTGAGTGTTGTGTTAAGTAGTGGGGGAGCCTGAAGATATATTGTGGAGCAGTTTGCGGGACGGCTGGTGAAGCAGTTCGACGCGGAGCAGTGTGTGGATGGCAGGAGCTGCTTGTGGGCCGTGGAGCTGAGTTCGTGCGGCAGCTGAGCGAAGGAGTTGTGGGGCGGCTGGCGGAGCGGAGCGCAGCTGAGCGAAGGAGTTCGTGGGGCGGCTGGCGGAGCACCGCTATGGAGCTATGGGGCGGTCAGCTTCAGATCACGTAAGGTGCCTCTTACCCCCGTCCCATTTCCACCCAGGTTGGGAGGTAAAGCTCCGCCGATAAACTTTCGAACTCTGGGGCTGCCCTGACCAGGGACAGAGACTTTTGGGGCATTGGACTTTTGGGACTTTGGGTGATTTGGGGTTGCTGGACTCAAGAACCAAAGGGAAAAAGGGCATGCCCCAATTTGCCTGGGGTGGGGTTGTTTTGCTCATGGGTTGTGTTATGAATCCTGTTGGTGGTGTTTCCCCAACATAATGCCACATTGTTTCTCTCTGTTATTAAAAGACTTTTGCTACACTCAGACTATGTGCTTGCGAGAGGGGAAGTATTGCCTCTTGGAGGCGCCCAGCGGGGGTGGTATATATTTTTCCCAGGTCACTGGGTGGGGGCTTGAGCCGGTTTGCATTGTGTTATTGGAATGGAACCCCTAGATATTGAACCCGGCCCTTGTTGCTGCCAACTCTGACGGGCAGAAGGGTTACATTTAAATATAACAAGACAACCATTTGAAAGTACAGATTGTGGGTCTTTTTGTTATAAAAAAGTTAGGAAGTGGCTAAGCTCCACAAAATTATTATAATAATGAGTTTCCATAAGTTAACATGCTCCATTTCATTGTTGGGTGTGCTTAGAAACGTAACAAATGTAAGAATAGTCATACTGGGCCAGACCAAAGATCCATCTAGCCCAGTATCCTGTCTTCTGACAGTGGCCAATGACAGGTGCCCCAGAGGGAATGAACAGAATAGGTAATCATAAAGTGATCCATTCCCTGTCACCCATTCCCAGCTTCTGGCAAAACCAAGACTAGGGACACTATCCCTGCCCAACCTTGGACCTATCCTCCATGAATTTATCTAGTTCTTTTTTTAACCCTGTTATAGTCTTGGCCTTCACAACATCCTCTGGCAAAGAGTTCCACAGGTTGACTGAGTGTTGCATGAAAAAATACTTTATTTTATTTGTTTTAAATCTGCTGCCTATTAATTTCATTTGGTGACCCCTAGACCTTGTGTTAGGAGAAGGAGTAAATAACACTTCCTCATTTACTTTATCCACACCTGTCATGATTTTATAGACCTCTATCATATCCCACCTTAGTTGTCTCTTTTCCAAGATGAAAAGTCCCAGTCTTATTAATCTCTCCTCATATGGAAGCTGTTCCATACCACTAATCATTTTTGTTGCCCTTTTCTAAACCTTTTCCAATTCCAATATATCTTTCTTGAGATGGGACGACCACATCAACATGCAGTATTCGAGATGTGGGTGTACCATGGATTTATATAGAGACAATATGATATTTTCTGTCTTATTGTCCGTCCCCTTCTTAATGATTCCCAGTGTTCTGTTAGCTTTTATGACTGCCACTGCAGATTGAGTGGATGTTTTCAGAGAACTATCCAAAATGACTCCAAGATCTCTTTCTTGAGTGGTAACAGCTAATTTAGACCCCATCATTTTATATATATAGTTGGGATTATGTTTTCCAATGTACGTTACTTTGCATTTATCAACCGTGAATTTCATCTGCCATTTTGTTGCCTAGTCACCCAGTTTTATGAGATCCCTTTGTAACTCTTCACAGTCTCCTTTGGACTTGACTGCCTTGAGTAGTTTTATATCATCTGCAAATTTTGTCACCTCACTGTTTACCCCTTTTTCCAACAGATCATTTCCAGATGAATATATTGAATAATACTGGTCCCAGTACAGAACCCTGGGGGACACCACTATTTACCTCTCTCCATTCTGAAAACTGACCATTTATTTCTACCTCTTGCTTCCTGTCTTTTAACCAGTTACTGATCCATGAGAGGACCTTCCTTCTTATCCCATGACAGCTTACTTTGCTTAAGAGACTTTGGTGAGGGAGCTTGTCAAAGGCTTTCTGAAAATCTAAGTACACCATATCCACTGGATCCCCCTTGTCCACATGCTTGTTGACCCCCTTAAAGAATTCTAGTAGATTTGTAAGGCATGATTTCCCTCTACAAAAAAACATGTTGACTCTTCCCCAACAAATCATGTTCATCTATGTCTCTGATAATTCTGTTCTTAACTATAGTTTCAACCAGTTTGCCCGGTACTGAAGTTAGGCTTACCGGCCTACTAACTTAGAAACTGTATTAACTTAGAAACAGCCATTGAAGATTTGTGGAGAGGGAAGGAAAAACTTGTGGATAATGGACTAAGCCCAGGATCTCATGCCTCTACAACATAGAAATCATCTTGAACTATACAGTATGGCTGAGTTCAGTACTGCCGCAGCTGTATCTATACCAGGGGTGGGCAAACTTTTTGGCCCGAGGGCCACATCTGGGTGGGAAAATTGTATGCAGGGCCATGAATGTAGGGCTGGGGCATGGGGTTGGGGTATGGGAGGGAGTGCATGGTGTGGGAGGGGTGCAGTGTGCAGGAAAGGGCTCAGGGCAAGGGGCTGGGGTGAAGGACGAGTGTGAGGTGCAGGAGGAGGCTCAGGGTAGGAGGTTGGGGTGCAAGAGGGGTGTGGCGGGGCTCAATGCAGGGTGTTAGGGGGCTCAGGGCAGGAACCTGTGGGGTGGGGTGCAGGAAGGGTTTGGGGTGCAGGCTCCGGCCTGGCGCCACTTACCTCAAGTGGCTCCAGGGTGGTAGCAGCGCGCACTGGGGTTAAGGCAGCCTCCCTGCCTGCCCTGGCCCTGCGCTGCTCCCGGAAGTGGCCAGCATGTCCAACAGTGACTCCTGGGGGTGGGGGGGCAGGTGGCTCCGGCCCATTCCTGGTCAGTGGGGACTGCGGGGGCGGTGTCTGCAGGAGAGGGCAGTGCATGGAGCCCCAGGGGCCGCAGGGACATGGTGCCAGCCACTTCCAGGAGCAGTGCGGGGCTAAGGCAGGCAGGGATCCTGCCTTAGCCCCGCTGCACCACGGGGCCGGCAATCCTGCAGGCCAGACTGAAAGCCCTGACAGTCCGGATCTGGCCTGTGGGCCACAGTTTGCCCTCCCTTGATCTATACCCTGGGGAAGAGGGAGAAGGAGAGTTAGCACTGTGCAGTCACCCAACCTCATCTGATTTCATAAATGCAGAGTTGTAAACCATATCCACTCATGGGCACTCTGTTCCCCCCTAGTGGTGGCTGGGCCACACAGACAGCTTGATAAGCCTGCTACAGCAATACCGAACAGACCTGTGTCCTTCAGCTCTGGCAGTAGAAACTGTGGCTTTAATATTTGAAGGTTCCCAGGTTCAGTTCCCACTGCCAAACAAGCCACCTGGAGTGCAGTGCTATGGAGTCATTGATACTTTTCCCTCTGCCAGGATTTGGATGATGACCTCAAGAAAGCATTGTGAGGTGATGGAGCACGGTGGGCCTCCCCATGACATTTGTCTGCAAAATCATCCCAACCCTTCCCAATATACCACTTTTATTTGGCATGGGAGAAATGACAGTTCAGGAACCTGCACCTGTCAGCAGAGATTGCTACAGTCCTAGAATGCTCACAGCTCTAGCATTAGGAAGGAGGGGAGAGAGGCAAAATGCATGGAGGGTTGCCCAGGGATTGAATGAGGAGTTAATCTGCCTGACTTCTTTATTCTACACCTAGCTCCTATAGAGTGCTGGGTCTCCTTCCATTCAGAGTACAACCATTTTGAAGAGCCTGGTTACATGATTCAAGGGCCCCAGATTTGACTATAGCACTGGGCAAGATGCAGCACAATCTGCTGTTACACCAGGGTAAGAAAACTTTTGAATGCTCCTTCATGCTTGTCTTTTCCTGTGGCCAGAATCCCAGAGGGGGAACACTTTTTTGATGGGTGTATAGAAGAGGAGCTTAAACTGTGTACAAATTACAGGTTAATAGTCAGCTCTGTATTCTGAATTTAAATCTTGACATTCTCTCCCTTTGTGGTCTTGAGCTAATCTAACCTCTGCTTTGGTTCCCCATTGGGAAAATGGGAAAAATGCTTATTTGCTGCTGTGTTTGGACTAAAGTACCGAAGAGATAAATTAGAAAAACAGTCATGACTTACTAAGAGAGTTTATTAAGTGACGCAGTGCTCTGTGAGCAAGAAATTCCAATGTAGCCCATTTTCTCCAGAATTTCACCACACAAGCTCCAACAAGGATATCAGGTTATATGCATTACCATATCAGCCAGTACTAGTTGGCTGATGAGTGACCTGAGGGCAAGAACATTTCTCAAATGGGGCCACCATAGCTGCATGCGGCAACAAGGGGCTTTTCACGTGGCCACCTGGGCACAGATTGGCGGGGGGGTTGGGGAAGGAAAGCAGTGTAAACAAGGATACAAATATCACTTTCCACAGAAACAGATTTACTATCTAGCAAGTCTAAAAAGACCCCAAAAAGCAACCAAAATGCAAAAGAAACAACAACAACAAGACAAGAACATGTAAAGCACATTATTTGTTTCTGTTATGTTTAGGTCCAGTAAAGAATAGAGACAACTGTGCATTATTTTTATTATTGAGTCTGCAATAAATCCCTACATAAATAAATTACCATAATTTGGATATGTATATGTGCATATTTATTTATTTGTTTTTCCTAAATTTAATTAAGTATTTTAGGGAAAATTGTTAGAATGGCCACCAGCAAGAGTTGGTGGTCACACTCTGAGGCCACCAAAAACTTTCTTGTGAGACCATAGCCAGTCTACTGTGACATGGATCTGGAGTATAGGAAATTACACAATTTGTGAGGGTGACATTACTCAAATGTGACATCAGAGTATCTACCACTTCCATTGACTACTGCTACGTTTCTCATTGCTGTCTTTTCCAAACTAACCTTTTTTATTGAGATTGCAGATCTACCAGCACAAGTACTGTCATAGGACTGTGAGAACCCTCCAGGGTTTTGTTTCTGTAACCTAAAAGTTTTGGTTTGTAAGGATTAGGAATAACACCACCTCTGCCAGTTTCCTTGGAGATGTGATATCTTTGTAACACAAAGCTTGCATGAATTGATGAAAGAAAGAGGATTATATGTCCTGATATATGTAACGAATATATGTGGTGCACAGAAGGTATATGGTTAGGATGTAAATCGCACCTACTGAGAGCTGGGACTCTCCCTAGTCCTTCAGCTCCAAAAAATCTCTTTAGCTGATGGAGAATGTTCTACAACTGCAAGCAGTAGCAGTTCCCTTATCCTGTCTATAGCTAGCCTTTAGAGGGCAATATAGCACCTTCATACACATACCCATAAATTCAACACATTATAGTACACCTGCAGAGCTGGAAGACATTAGAAGCAGTCACATTATTGGCAGTGTAGCTGAGTAATCTCCTCAAATTACATATGCTGTATGATTTCTCCTTGTACTAGCAGATGTCACTTTTATTACCCACTGTTCTCGTGTCCAGAAGACATAGAAGACAGAGTAGGGACTAAGTGAAATTAACCCTATACAAAGAATTCCAAAGACTATCACCCAAATTTTCAAACTTAGCTCCTAATGTTAGGTACCTAAATTCATAATTAGGCAGCTAAATAAATTTCCTGGTTTTCAGAGTTGTTGAGCTTTGATGGCAGCACTTAGAATCAATAAGTTGTAGGGACTCAGCCTCACCTCTGGAAATTAGGCCACTCATTTAAGTGCCTAAGTATAAAGTTAACCATCTAACATTAGGCACCTAAATACTGTCTTACTGCAAAATACATCATACTTCAAAGAAAGGGACTAAGTATTTGTGCACAGAAATGTGAAAAAGCCATATATTCTTTCTGCCTGCTTTTAAAAGACTGGTTTTCAACATTCTTTACATTAATCATACATTCTAAGTAGTCTGGTCTTTCTAGTCTGTGGACAATAAATCATTTCAGATTATTTCATCTTCACAGATGGGAGTTTCATCAACCAAGATTACCATTATGTATGCTTTTTTTCTCTCCTCCACCCCACACTGGTTCACTCTATATCCTATAATCTCAACCAAATTGATTTTGTTATGGAAATTTTGACCCTGTGACATATGGTACCAAAACCTTCACATTTTTCATACTAAAAAATTAGCAGCTGAGCTGAGCTACGATAAACATCAACTAGTAGATAAGCTGAGAGAGATCTCCACATCTGTTGTCACATTCTCATTGTGTGAATATGCTGTTTAATATCCTATATCACATGCTGTATGGCCCTCCCGCCCCCAAACAGACATGTATATGTTTGTGCACACACACAGGAGTGCACCTACACACAGATACATTTGTGTGGCATCTTAGGTCAAATTTTGCTCTGCATAATACTGTAAGCCCAAGAGAGTGACCCTGGATTTACACCAGGGTAGTATCTGGCCCGCATAGTTTAGCATTCTATATAGCACTCTAAATCCCTTCATTTGAAATCAAAATTTCAAAATCAAAACTGTGGCCAATGTCCTTCTCTGATTTAGTCAGTTTCTGATAGAATTAAGCAAGCAAAGTGATTTTCCAAGTGTTCAAATCGCTACACAAACTTTCAGCCTCACTAATTTCAAGCAAACAAAAGTGTTTATACTTAAAAGCCATGATTGCACTTCAGTGAATTATTCCCTATGCCATTTATTTTACATATTTTAGAGGTAATTTTAATCCACTTCCTCACCATAGAGATGGTTAATGAATGGCATTTTGCTTTTACAGACCAAGGTTCTGCAATCCAGCTTTGAAAGGTAGGCTGAGAAACTGATGATTTAGTAACTCAGGTTTTCAGAGCAGGGGTCTGTTAATTTCACATACAGTTTAAATAAACGGGCTTCACGCAGCAATCCCACTTAAGTAAAACTCCCATTGAAATCCTGTCAAATTTTAGGACAGGAAGGAGTTAACCAAGATGAGCTAATCTCTGATGTAATGCCATTAAAGTCATTTGTGTTAAATTAAAGATGTATTTGACCCAACGTGCTTGTTTAGTTGGCAGCACCAACTCTGCAACTTGTTTGGCAGGAATCTATTGAGTGTGGAGACTGTAGAACAATGAGTGGAAAAAAAATGAGGATGGCAGGGAGAGAAAGGGTTTCATTTCAGACTCTGCAGCTCCAGTATCCACATGCTACAGAACTACAGCCAATCATTCTGTATTCAAGATTGTTGCATTGTAACCCAAGCCAGGGACAGTCATACAAAGTTCGGCTTTCTTGCCCAGCACTGTAATGCCTTTCTTGCCTTGGGCACAAAAACTATGGCCTTGCACATGTACTTGAATAGACATCTTCATGAGCTGCTCAGAAGGAGACAATGAATAATACCATTCATATAGCTCTTTCCATATACTAGAATATACACAGTGATAAGAGAAATTCAAGAGAAAACACAGAATAAGAAAATAGACTGAGGATGGGCTTCAGTGAAGGCATGACTATTAGCCAGCGTGGGGGAAAAAGACCTCGAGTGTCATTTAATTTTGTAGTTATAGAAACTAGAGGTGGGCCACAAAATTTTGATCCAGATCTGCATTTCAGACCCTCCAAAGTCTCTGATCTTAACTTAGGTTTTAAGTACTTCAGGGAAGAGGCTGTCTTTTTGTTTTATGTTTGTACACGATCTAGCACAGAGGGACTTTCACCAATGATTGGGGCTTCTAGTAAGTAATTGGTGGCATCAGTCAGGATCACTCAGTGATATTCCATCAGCTGGGGGTTTTTTCTTATGTGTGTGAAAAAAAAATTAACCAGGATGTTCAATATTCAGTGGCTTCATTGTTTTCTAAACAGCTTTACTGCACTACTGTAACTACTTTAAATTCAAGCCACTGTCATGAGAGATTTAGTAATTTCATATTTTAAAATTAAAGTGGCACTTCAAATTAAAGGGGCACAAATACTGATCACATAGTTACAGGATAATTAATTTTCATGTGGTAGCTGGGTGATTACAAGACCAATATATGACTTTTCCGTCTTCTAAACAGTGCTGAAGCTTATTTGTCAATTACTGTTAGATATGCTTAGTGTAATTACACAGTAATCTACAAAAGCCTATAAATATTTTGTTATTCCTTGGTGTTTACTGGTAAAATCACTAAGTCACCATAAGCCAAACCCTGTCCCTTCCTCTGCAGGCTTCTGACACATCAGAACTGCTGCAGTTTTGCTGCACAGGAAAGTGAGGGGCAGAACTGAGCAACACCACTCAGGGGTTCCACACCTTATGGGTACTGTATAGCTCTATTCCATTTGGATTCCCTGAACCCCAGTGCACAAGGGGGAATTGGAGCAAAGTCAGCGGCAATCCAGGGATGTAGTCTCCTGGCAGCCCCAAGACTTGAAGGCCACTCATGATTCATACAAAGAAATGGCTACTTAAGTCAAAGAAATGGCGTCCAAGTCTTGTCAGGCAGCAGGCTCAGGGCCAAAGACAATTTAGATCCACATTCCTATGCCTGGAGAAGACACAGGTACAGGAGGGGCAGGAATTGGAGATTTGGCTGGAGTTGAATCTCCCCCTCTCCTCTGTTCCCTCTTGTGTGGAAACTTAGGCTACCATGTTATGCATTATAGCACTTAGACACTATAGTGCATGATCTAATGGAAGTAATGACATAATTAAACAGTACAGAGTACTTGTATCCTGTAGCCTGAAGAGTTTCTAAATTACTTAATTATTGTTTATTGTTCTGATCTAATTTCAATAGAATCTGTATTTGGGGCAAAGTATTGCATGGAACTTAATTTTGATTTGCCTGTTTGATTCTCTCCTTTGGCTTGGGATGGATAATTTAGGCTTTTGACTATTATCTCTGAGTATTAGTGCTACATTTTGGGAAGGCTGCTTAAGCTCTGAACAAAAAAAAAAAAGAGCCCTAGACTGTGGGAAAGAGTAATAGCTCCTCTTCTGTGCACATCAATGTGAAAAGCAAAACCCTTTATCACACCAAAGGAACAAGATGTGGGGAGTAAAGTTCCATCTTTCCAGATCAAAGTTTTGACGACCTCTAGAATATCTTTTCTGGTGAAAGTATAAGCCAAGGGATATGATTTCTAGCAAGATGTGCAAGAGATAAATGATTCCTGCCAGAGTGTGAATCATAAATCATCCTCAAGGCAAATCATTGTAACTTGTCTGTGACTGCAATTTCAACATCACAAACCATACATCATTCTAAAACAAACAGAAGCTTGTTATGCCCTTGCTAATAGCATACTAGGACTAGATTATTTCACAGACAATGAATTTTAAGATCTTTTCAAACTCACAACATCAGATTTTTTTACAAATCCTTGTTATGTTTCACTGGTTAAAGCCAGAAGTGTTTTAAAATGTTAATATATGCATTTGAAATCAGATGTGATTCACCATCTGATAGCACAATAGCAGGGGGTTGGACTAGATGACCTCCTGAGGTCCCTTCCAACCCTGATATTCTATGATTCTATGATCTGCCACAGAAGGTCATTGGCTAATTTGGGATCCATTAATAAATTCATAGGTTACAAATAAGTATAGATGAGCTAGTTCCTATAATAATTGAACTAGCTGAAATCTTTGTTCTCTCACTGTGTCAAACTCATAAATGTTGGACTGGTATGGTATGGTATTAGATAAGATGGAAAAGGTCAGTTAGCCACAGTCTGCAATGCCAAACCCCTGTATGGGTTGTTATCTTTAGGGATTGATCTCTGGATCTAAAAACATGACCTCTGCTGCTTGAGTTAAAGAAATCAGGTTCCATAGTTTAAATATTGTAGTCTATAGCAAGCATATTCATAAAACTCTATAGGTGGATTAGCCACCAGAGGGCGACAGAGAGCCACATTGTGTAAGCATGGGTTATGCACTTCCTCTAGCCCAGGAATCTTAATTGAGCTTTAGATGTCTATCACAGCTTAAATCCCCATACAGGCCACCACATTTGTAATGTGACACCACTGGATAGGTCATTGGCAAGGCATGAGCCCAGGACCTCTGGATCTAAAACCATGAGCCTCTGCTGTCTGAGCTGGTAGGTCAGAACCAGTCACAGACTCATATACTTCTGTGTAGTTCAGCCACTGGAGTGGGACAGACAACCACACTGAAAGTGTGACTGACATGTCCACCCCCCTGCTATTGCAAGACTATTCCCTACAGAGTTACTAAGTACTCTTGTTCCCCTTTCTTGGTTTCTAACAGACTGACCTGTTGGTGATATTCATGTTGAGGAAAATAGTGATCTTTTTTTTAAAGCAAGCCTAGCTTTCTCTACTGGGTACAAGTTGGGTCAGAAGCTTTATTAATACCTCTGAAGCTTCAGACTTTCTTGAGCACAGGTTTGAACACTGCAGTTAATCTGAACCCAACAGACCAGAGCTATATTGAGTAGAGCTGGATGGAGAAAAGTAATTCCATGTCGTAGAGGATTTCAATATTTCAACAATCTGTTTTTGTTCCAAATAAGAACAAAAATAAAAAAATTTGAAATTATCTGCAAAAGGGAATAGCGCCCTGACTCAAAAGCAGTCTGCATGGCAGGGCTGCCCTGAGCTGTGGCCCCCTAGAAGCCCTGGGGTCCCTAGCAGGGCCAATTAGGCAGTCTGACCAGGAGCTGGGCAGGAGAACTGGTATATAATGATGTTTACAAGTGAAACCTGCCTGGCAGTTGGGGTTCTGTCTGAATCTTCCCTGGGTTCCATTTCTGCAAAACATGCTGATTTCCCTGAATTGGCAAGTTCTGATCGAAACAGTTTTTTCTTCAGAATTTTTCTGACCAACTTTAATATTGAACCTGGCCTTTTTTACTTTTGGTAAGCATCTGGCAGAAGAGTTACACTGAAAAAAGAGTGAAAGGCTGAAAATTATGGGAGTCGGGGGATCACCTGGCACTTGGGAGTGACTGGGGATAAAAGTCAGAGAAGTTGAGCAGAAAGGGAAGGATGGAGTGAGGCTCAAAGGGACATGATCTGGTTGGGTTAGGAAGAGGGGAAAGGGTGAAAAATAAACTAGAGAGAGAGAAAAGGGAGGGAGAAAATCTGTAAAGGTTTGGATAAGCATCTAAATTTATATACTACTGACAGTGAGATCTGTGCTTATATATAAGGCATATTAAGTCCATCTCACTAGCTCTTGTCAAACTAGAGTACCGCAAACCTTGTTAAATTTCACCTTCTATGTCCCTAGAGTTATAGATGCTCATCTGTTTCAACATCTGGAAAGCTGCTTGCAAGAAACCTAAATAGAATCCAAATGAAGAATACAACTTGCAATGAATATATTAGGGATACAGATTCAGCACACTCCTGACTCACTCCAGAATAATATTTCCCTGATTGTGGATGGCAAATCAAGTGTTTTGCTTACTTCAGTGCTAATTCTTGATCTCTAGAATTCGTGTGGTTTGGTGTAGATTACGAAGTCAGACTCTTTAGCACATATTTTTGTGTATTCACTGTATTATTAAATGTATCCTTTAAAATTCAATTGAATCTTTTTGGTATTACAAGTGACTAATACAATAAAGGCCAAATGAACATTTCGTAGCACATCAAACTTCTTATCTTAAAAGAGAATAAGGCAACATGTTCTTGTTGCTGTTAATCATCATTTTACATGCACACACACACACACAGTGAGATGGCTTGATAAGACAGTAACTAGGAAAACAGCATTTTTGTCTCTCTCCTCAGGGGAAAGAAAAGAGAGCCTATCTCCTTATGTTTGTATTTCCATGACATACTTCAACAAAATGCATCCACTATAAGGGTTCTCATTGTCTAGCTGATCTGCCGGAGAAATCTCTGCAGCAAAAGCAGATCACTCTGATAAGATGAAGAGTTTGTCAAGAAAAAAAGGAGCTATTTGATTTATTTTAAGAGGCATGTCAACGTAATGATTCAGGGGACTTGCCTCTGGAGATGACCATTCTGTAAACTGCATTAACAATCCAGAGCCTCTATGAAATGAAAATAGTTTTGCATTATTCAGAATGTTTGTCCCAATAGATTTGCAAGAAACTGACCTGTGCTTATGTTTCCTATGTTGCATCTTTTAAAGATGTTCTTTGATTAATTCAGTTGAAAAGATGGAGGCCTCATGCACATGAATGTGTACTCTTGCTTGCTTATCACTGAGTCCTAGGTGCTCCATTTGTCACCGCCTTATCCTCTTCCCATTAACTGTCAGTCATTTTATCAGCCAGGGGGTAGGATGTTTACCCCAGCATCCCAGCAATCCTTCTCCATGAAATGACTGGGAAAACAAGAATAGCACATGCCCAATCCCCCAAGATCAAGGTGCATCAGCTATAGCGGGTCAGAAAATGGTGTTTGTTTTTGGGACAAAATTTTGACAAATACAAAAAAATGTTTTTGTCTAAAATTTTCACAGCAAATTTAGTATTTTTTAGTAAAAATTCAAATACAAATATTTTGGCTGAAAACTGAAATATTTCAGTTCAGAAACTCTGCCACCGTGCCATATGGGAGTTGTGGTTTAGTACCTCATGCTCCCACTCTCTTCTACAGGCTGGACTTCTGGGTCAGACTACATCTCCCATGTTACACCACTGTCTCTCACTTCTTAGAGAGGGGACTCCATGGCTGTGGTGCATCATGGGAGATTAAAGGGAAAGGATAGAGATATCCAAAAAAATATCTGAAGAGAAGAGTGAAACATTCCCAAACATGATAATCCCTTAGTGGAGCAGAATACCCTATGTATATTAGCTTGTGTCCATAAATGTTATCCTTGGACATTTACAGTATTCTAGAGAGCCTTTAGCTATGTTCTATTAAGCTATGTAGTTTTAATTTAGGATCTTGCTCTGATATCATTCCTCACGCTGAGTCCCACCTTACTCTGCAAGTAATCCCACTGATTTCAGGTGTACTGTCTGAGTAGTAAGATACTACAAAACTAAGGGTGGCAATATCTGGTCCTCGGCAATTTTGGCACAAAATATAGAGCTAGTCACATTATTCCTTGTATTTTTTTTATTTTGTTATTAGTTTGTCAAATACATTATTCACATATTGACAGGTTTCAGAGTAGCAGCCGTGTTAGTCTGTATTTGCAAAAAGAAAAGGAGTACTTCTGGCACCTTAGACACTAACCAATTTATTTGAACTACAGCTCACTTCATCGGATGCATTCAGTGGAAAATACAGTGAGGAGATTTATATACACACAGAACATGAAAAAATGGGTGTCTGATCACTCTCCTTACAGTAAAAAGAAAAGGAGTACTTGTGGCACCTTAGAGACTAACCAATTTATTTGAGCATGAGCTTTCGTGAGCTACAGCTCACTTCATCGGATGCATCTTTTTGACCTGGGAAGGCATGGGGAGGAGCCTGGGAGAATTTAGCACATTTGAAGCAGTGAGGATTTTGGCACAAGGGAGAAATGCACCTCTTCTTTTCCTCCCCCTTATGGGGAGCATCTGAGGATACTTGACATTTTTGGCAGAAAGCTTCAATTTTTCCACAAATTACACTCGTGGTCAACAATACAGCAACAAATTATCTACACCAAGATCCCATGGATTTGTGCACTATGTAAAAACAATTGATGAGATAAGATAGATAAGTTTAAAAACCCTGAAGTTATTTCAGTTTTATGCTGACACCACTAGTCAAAGCCTCCAAAACTCTTAAGTTTCATAGCCTGGTGCAGGCAGAGAGAAAGCCTGAGACTTCAGTTGCCAAGCAACTGTGATCCTCTCAGACAGCTGGAGTAAAACAAATTGGCTGGTGCCAAATGGCCTTTCACCACCTTCTTTAAAGTAAAATTAAAGTGAAAGAGTTACCTAGAAGAGGCCAAAAGTTATTAAAACTAATTGCTCTTTTAAAAGGACAGGCATGAGAAACTTTTATAATTTTGGGAACCTCTTGCAGTGGGGTAACTGTTCCTCAGCTAATGCCTCAGTGATTCATTCACTTTTTTTTCCTTCTGGGTTATAGCCAATTGCTGATTATAAAAGGCTGGTAAACACTTTCTATCCTCAAAAAGAAAAGGAGTACTTGTGGCACCTTAGAGACTAACCAATTTATTTGAGCATAAGCTTTCGTGAGCTACAGCTCACTTCATCGGATGCATCCAATGAAGTTGCATCCGATGAAGTGAGCTGTAGCTCACGAAAGCTTATGCTCAAATAAATTGGTTAGTCTCTAAGGTGCCACAAGTACTCCTTTTCTTTTTGCGAATACAGACTAACACGGCTGTTACTCTGAAAACTTTCTATCCTGCTTCTTAGCTTTTGAGCACTGTGAAAGAGGAACTTTTACAACACCCTATATTCAGTTGCCAGTTACATCCTGCAAGTCAGAGAGATTGACTTTTACCAATCAGAGACATCTCCCTAACTGCTACTGTATACCAGACCTATCTTCTATAGTCTGACAGAAGAACAATCTTAGTAACTCTAAACCCTAATAAGCTTAATATATACAATATAAGCAATAATCTCTTTTCTGATTTCTCTAGATAATATTGTAATAGCCCCACAATAGTCCCTTGTTGCATAATATAACTTCAGTTCATTTGCTTTATTTCTGAGGCTTTTGAGTGAGCTGATATCAAGGGTTTTTTGGAGTTTATTTTTCCTTTGATTCTAAATCATAAAAAACAAAAATCAAACTTGTCAGACCATTCACTCTTTTCTATTTAGACCCTGAACCTGCAATTGGATCTGCAAAGTTCTTCTTGAGTGGGTCCAGTTGCAGGTTTGGAGCTTTAGATTGTAAATTCTTTGGTGTAGAAACTGTGCCTGTTTTTTAACTTTTTTAACACCATAATTCCAACTTATGGTGCTGTTTGTTAACATTTGTTTGTTACTGGTAATAATATAATAATAATTATTTGCCATACACTGTCCTGTAGAAAGGTTTCTTACATAATTTTATATACCACAGGAGCTCATTTATCATTTCAAGTAAATGTACAAATTCAGAGGCAATTGCCTCTAAAGCCTAGTGGAAAGTATGCAATATGGAAGCAGTGGTTTCTTATGAAGTTTGGTCACAAGTATGTTTCTCAAATAGGCAAATTTCAAAGGAAAAACACTGTGTTCTCGCTCCAGTCCAGTAACTGCCCTCAGCAGTCTTTCGGAAGTGGATCCACTTAAAATCACCTAAGTTTTACTTTCACTTATAAATCTGAATTGGGAGATAATCCATTTGTTCTACTTCAGTTTCTTAGATGAAAGTTAAACTTTTGAAGAACCCTAATTACCTGCAAAATGCATCAACTAGGAAGGAAGTGGAAGACTAGGATGGAGTTGGAGCGATTTAAAGGGAAAACTATTAAGTTAATTACTGTTATGAGCTAAGATGCCCTTTTTCAACGTTACTTTTGCAGCAGTTTCACATTCCACCAAAACATTGCAACTAGAGCTAAGTAGACATCAGAATTCCCATTCCATGGGAAATGTTGAAGTTGCAACATTTTTTTCATCCCAAATCAGGTTGAAGAGTCAAAATATTGACTTTTTCATTCATTGAAAATATCAGAAAAAAATGGATTCAGAAATGGTTGAAATGTTTTGTTTTGAGTCAGTTCAACATTCAGATTGCATTTTCTTATGGTACCACATTGCATCATTGGAGCTGTAGCACCTCATGCCCTCATTCTTCCCAATGAGCTGGACTCCCCATCTGAACTACATCTCCCATGATGCAGTGTAGTCACATGACTCCCATGATGCATTATGTGGCACAGTCAGAGGTGATACCAATGTGCATCATGGGAGATGTAATATGGCCAGGAAAGCTGACCTATGAGGGACAATGGGGGCAAGAATCACTCAAACTACAGCTCTCATGAAGCTTTGCTGTACCATCAGGAGATGTAGTTTAAGGTTGAACTGACTCAAAACAAAACATTTCAGTTCAGTTCACAAAACAGAAATATTTTGTTGTTTTCCAATGGAAAACAAATGGAAAGTAATAAAAATTGCAATTTTTCCACAGAAATTTTCAATGTTGTGGAAAGTGCATTTTCCATTGAAAATTATTTTGACAGAAAATTCCTGACCAACTCTAATTGTGTTGCAAACTGCTATTTTAAGAGTATTCAGGTAAGTGGGGGATACCAGAAGAGCTCTGCTGAGCTAAGAGGCATGATTCATCATTGCCTTGTCGCCTTGCCAGGGAATAACTCTGTGCTGCCTTCACAGCAGGTCCCAGTGCAGTATGTGTTTCAGGCAAGCCCGGGATGAGCATTAATATTCATAACACGTTGCCAGCCGACTGGATCAAGGGCAGTCTACCCTAGTGGTCAGAGCAAGCATCATGCCTAGTGGCTAGGGTCAGAGACATAGTCAGGAGCCAAAACCAAGGGAAAAACATGAAGTTAGGAACTGGATACCAGAGCTGAGGGACAAGCCTAGAGCCACAGCTGAGGGTCAAACTGGAGGGCAGAAACTGGAGCAAACAGGTAACAGGCAACAAGGTCTACAGGGCAGGGGCAGGACAGAGGCAAAGCAGGAGTAGCAGGAACAAGGTAACATAGGAGCAGGCACAGTAGTGATGGGTTATGAGCATCAAGAAGCCAGCAAGCTGTTGTTGCTGGCTCTGCAGCCAATCAGGCGGCATGGCTAATGAGGCAGCCTGCTACAGGCTAGCTCTATCGATGAGACAGCCTGGAGACTGGCTCTGCTGCAGGCCCTCATTGCTGACACAGGTGCATGCCCTCTTGTTCCTCAACTGAATTCATAATCCTTCGTTTGTAGATTCCTAATCATCCTCTTCTGCTGTTATATCACAAACATCAGATTATGACAACAAATTGGGAATTTGTAGCATAAGCAGTGACTATGATTTTAGGCCCAATACTGCTTCCACAGAAGTCAATGGAAATGTTTTTCTTTTTCTTTTGTGAAAGCAAATTTGAGGGCCTTATTATTTCATGTACCATGTGTCGGGTAACAGAATGAAAGGAGTCCATGTTTCTAAAACTAAACTACCTTTTATAATGAGAACTATTTACAGAGATGCTATCACTGAACCTGGCATTCAAACCATGGGTACACAGACTGACTCCCTGATTTATTCTCCAAATTGTTTACTTCTGCAATCTGTGTTCCTCCCTCCAAGTTTCTTGCAGTTGCTACACCTATGCTCCTACAAATGTTAAATGGAAAAGAAGTAAAGAAAAATGGGGGAAATTATTTCTAAAGAGGATATTTTTTAAAGTTCTCCATAAGATGTTAAAGAGCATTTCAAGCAATATGAGAGACTAACAGAAAGTCAGTCTCTGTCTAACATATGAACACAGGTCAATGGAATTTATACTCTCTCTTGCTACCTCAGAGTTTGGCCTGTAAAGATTAATGAATGAATGAGAGAGCTTCATCTCTTGGAAAATTAGTACAAGAGAATGGAGGTAAACAATAACTGATTACAAAAAAAGTGTCATGTTGTTATGTATTACTTAGTTAATTATTGTGAAACTGCCATCACTTTGTAACTTCAATCTTGTTAATATTAATTAATGTTTATAAAGCATCTTGAGGCACTGTATAAGTGCAAAATATTATTTGAGTTCTGACAGAGTGCTCTGTGCTGTACAGTCAGTTAAGAAGACTAATAGCCTCTGCCCCAAGCTTATAATGTAGTGCAGACTTCACACATGTAGAAAAAAGGATGGCAGCATAAATTTAAGGTAATGTAAGTATGACCTAATCCGCAAGGGATGGTGTGGTGATCTGTGTCACAATCTTCAAGGCAAAGAGAAAAAGTAAAGCGCTTAGTATCTAAGTGCTGCCTAAAAATACAGTATCAATTTTTTCAAAATTTGGCACCTAATTTGTACTCACACAACTGGAATGAGTGAAAATGGGCAATTGATGTATACAAATGGTTACTATATACATGCAGATACCAGCTCTTTTTCTGCCAATGCTCAGTTTGGATGCCCAGGAAAATGATAAAAGCAAAACACCCTATCACTTGTGGGTGAACACATTTTTTACAAAGGGATCAATCTATATCTGACCTATCAGTCCTCATCCTCAAAGGAAACCTGCACAACACCTTCAAAAGATGAGCCTGTCGTCTTCATTACTCTGCTAGACTAAGGCTGTGTATTCACTTGAGAGCTTACAGTGACATAGCTGTACCGATGCAACTGTGCCACTGTAAGATTTCATGTAGCCGCTTTATGCCAACAGGAGAGAGCTCTCCCATCAACATAATTAAACCACTCCCAATGGCAATAGCTCAGTTGGTGGGAGAAGTTTTATACTACTGCTTATGCCAGCAAAACTTATGTCGCTCAGAGGTGTGCTTTATTCACCCTGAAAAATCATGGACTGAACAGAGATACTGGATTTACGATTTATTACAACAATCTGTAACCCACTAACCCCCTCTTTTTGTCATTTGACTACAGAGGTGATAACAGGCCACTCTACCTTGAATTGTGCCTTACAATATATGCTAACTATTTATGCTAAACAATCTATTCCACCTTGCATTTTGCTGTAATGCTGGGAGTACCCTTCCCAGATCTGAAGAAAAGCTCTGTGTGGCTCAAATGCTTGTCTCTCTCCAGCAGAAGGTGGTCCAGTAAAATATATTACCTCACCCACCTCATCTCTCATAGAATCACAGAAATGTAAGGCTTAAGAGAGTTTAGCCCATCCACTGAGGCAGAACCAAATAAACGTAGACCATCCCTGACTGGTGTTTATCCAATCTGTTCCTAAAAGCCTCCACGGATGAGGATTCCACTACCTGCCTTGGAAGCCTATTCTAGAATTTAACTGCCCTTGTAGTTAAAAAGTTTTTCCTACTATCTAACCTAAACATCCCGTGCTACAGATTAAGCCCATTACTTCTTGTCCTACCTTCAGTGGACATGGAGAACAATTGAGCATTGTCCTCTTCATAACAGCCCCTAACATATTTGAAAACTATTATCAGATCCCCCTCGGTCTTCTTTTCTCAAAACTAAACATGCCCAGTTTTTTAACCTTTCCTTATAGGTCAGATTTGCTAAACCTTTTATCATTTTTGTTGCTCTGCTCAGATTCTCTCAGGTTTATCCATATCGTTCCTAAAGTGTGGCACCTGGAACTGGAGACAGCAGTCTAACTGAGGACTCCCCAGTGCTGAGCAGAGAGGTACAGTTACCTTCCATGTCTTACATATGACACTGCTGTTAATGCACTCCAGAATTATATTACTCTTTTTCACAGCTGCATCACATTGCTGACTCATATTCAATTTGTGATCCACCGTAACCCCCAGATCCTTTTCAGAAGTACTAACATATAGTCAGTGTTTCCCCTTTTTGTAGATCTGCGTTTGGTTTTTCCTTCCTAAGTGAAGTACTCTGTACTTGTCTTTACTGAATTTCATCTAGTTGATTTCAGACCAATTCTTCAATTTGTGAAGGTTGTTTTGAATTGTAATCATATCCTGCAAAGTGTTTGCAACCCCTTCCAGCTTGGTGTCATCCACAAATTTTATAAGCATACTCTCTATCCCATTATCCAAGTCATTAATGAAAATATTGAACAGTATCGGACCCAGGACCCACCCCTGTGAAATCCCACTAGATATACTTTCTACCGTCTTTCAACAAGTTGTGCACCCACCTTATAGTAATTTAATTTAGCCCACATTTCCCTAATTTGTTTATAAGACTATCAGGTGGGACTGTGTCAAAAGCCTTAGTAAAATCAAGATATATCATGTCCGCTGTCCCCCCACCCCTGTCCCCCGCCCTCCCAACCCACTAGGACAGTAACCCTGTCAAAGAAGAAAATTGGGTAGGTTTGGCATGTTTTTTTCTTGAAAAATCCATGTTAGCTATTCCTTATAACCCTATTATCTACTAGGGGCTTACAAATTAATAGTTTAATCATTTGTTCCCGTGTCTTTCAGGGCATCGAAATTAGGCTATAATTCCCCAGGTCCTTTGCTCCCTTTTTAAAGATAGATACTATGTTTGCTGTTCTGACATGTATGAGGCCTTTGGGCACAATGAAATGGGCAAATGTAAATTTGGTATCTCACTTAAACAATTTTCACTCAGACAAATAATGAGCCAGCTCTTCAGCTGTTGTAAATCATGACAGATCCCCTGAAAATCCTGGGTATTGATGGAGGTACACTGATTTACACAAGCTGAGGATCTGATCCACTGTTTCATAGATTAAGACAAGGAGTCCTAAAATTCCCCCACTCCCAGAAAACTATATGTTACAAAGGTTTTATTTCTTCTTCTTTCTCTCATTTTCTGTCTTTATACGCCTTTACAACTGGAGAGTGGGCAGGCCAAAGAGAGGGGCCACACTCTTCCTCTTCTATCTGTTCTTTCTTTCGGTATTCCCTTTGGTTTTGCTAGCCAAATGTATCTTTTGTTCTTTGAGTGAAACAGCAAGAGTGACCTTTGTTCAAGAGTGGTCACCAAACATATTAGCACTGGTAACAGAAATGCAGTCTGAGATATTGCATCTGGAAGACAATTGAGATGTATTATTTGTTTATTCTGTTTTTCTTCACACAATTTTTATGATAAAATTGTCACAGTATTTGCCTTTCTTAAAATATTGCTTTTACCTTCAGGGATTCAGAGATCACAAACAAGGATTGCTAATGATAGATCTATCTTCTTTTTTTCCCTAGGAAGTCTCCTTATCCTTATGGATGTAAAATCTATCTGTCCTATATTTTCTTCCCAAGAGAAATGATCTTTTAACAAAGGTAATAAGTCTTCATACTTAGGATTTTCAAGTAGTCTGAATACTGTCAGATGCCTTACTCATGATTGATGGACCATTTTGCTGATTTTGTTTTGAAGAGTTTTGTTATTTTTTAGAATTGCTTGAGAACTTGCTGTATGCAGCAAGAATTTTGCATATTGAACACTTTGTCTTTGTAAATCTATATCTCAGAGCGAAGGTGTCTACTCTTTATTTTAATTGCAATTACTGGTCTTGTGTCTCTTTTACATAAGGGTCCCTTTATATATGTTGGCTGTGTAAAGGCACATTAAAGCAGGTGCAAATCTTGAAGGCACCTTTGCATTTCTAGCACAGCATTTCTAACGGGGACTTAAGATAAATGAGAGTAAGGCCTGGTCTACACTACCAGTTTATGTCGGATTTAGCAGCATTAAATCCAAATTAACTCTGCACCCGACCACACAATGAAGCCATTTTTTCGACATAAAGGGCTCTTAAAACCGATTTCTGCACTCCTCCCCAACGAGGGGATTAGCGCTGAAATTGACATCACCATTTTGAATTAGGGTTAGTGTGGACGCAATTCAAAGGTATTGGCCTCTGGGAGCTATCCCACAGAGCACCATTGTGACCGCTCTGGACAGCACTCTTAACTCAGATGCATTGGCCAGGTGTACAGGAAAAGTCCTGGGAACTTTTGAATCTCATTTCCTGTTTGGCCAGGCGAGCTCATCAGCACAGGTGAGCATGCAGAGCTCATCAGCACAGGTGACCGTGCAGTCCCAGAATCGAAAAAGAGCTCCAGCATGGACCGAAGGGGAGATACTGGGTCTGATCGCTGTGTGGGGAGAGGAATCCGTGCTATCAGAACTATGTTCCAAAAGACGAAATGCCAAAACATTTCAAAAAATCTCAGAGACCATAAGGGACAGAGGCTACATCAGGGATGCAACACAGTGCCGCGTGAAACTTAAGGAGCTCAGACAAGCGTACCAGAAAAACAAAGAATCAAACGGATGCTCCGGGACAGAGCCCCAGACATGCCGCTTCTATGCTGAGCTGCATGTAATTCTAGGGGGGGCCGCCACCACTATCCCACCTCTGTCCGTGGACTCTGAGGATGGGATACTCTCTGCCATGGCTGAGGATTTTGCAGATGGGGAAGATGAGGAGGAGGACGAGCTTGGGGAGAGCACACAGCACACCGTTTTCCCCAACAGCCAGGATCTTTTTATCACCCTGACTGAAATACCCTCCCAATCCAATGAAGCCGGAGAAGGGACCTCTGGTGAGTGTACCTTTTTAAATATAATACATGTTATAAAAGCAAGCGTTTTTTAATGATTAAGTAGCCCTGAGGACTTGGAATGCATTTGTGGCCAGTACTGCTACTGGAAAAGTCTGTTAACATGTCTGGGGATGGAACGGAAATCGTCCAGGGACATCTCCATGAAGCTCTCCTGGAAGTACTCTAAAAGCCTTTGCAGAAGGTTTCTGGGGAGAGCAGCCTTATTCCGTCCTCCATGGTAGGACACTTTACCACACCCATGCTAGTAGCAAGTAATCTGGTATCACTGCATGACAAAGCCTGGCAGTGTATGGTCCCAGTGTTTGCTGGCATTCAAGCAACATCCATTCTTTATCTCTCTGTGTTATCCTCAGGAGAGTGATATCGTTCATGGTAACCTGGTTGAAAAAGGGGAATTTGATTAAGGGGACATTCAGAGGTGCCCGGTCCTACTGGGCTGTTTGCCTGTGGCTGAAAAGAAATCCTCCCCACAGTTATCCACACGGTTTGGGGGGGGGGGCATTGGTGCTAAGCTGTTAGCGTTTGGCTAGCAGGGATCTTCCCTGATACCAGCCACACGGTGGGGGAAGGGGAAAAGCGATCATCCCAGAGAATTGGATGGCGGGAGGGAGTTAGTTTGGTTTCTGCTGCTGCACATTAACAGGAAAACTGCAGCAGTAAATGGCCAGCTCAACGGGCTTTGCTTGGTATGGGAAAGGAGGGGGCTGCTGTTATGAAGGTTGCAGAAGCCGAAAGACTATGGCTTACCATGGCCGCCTGCAAGCCGAATTCTGTTGCCCGGCCCTCTAACACCGAAGCCACAGGCACTCAATATAAGATGCAAAATGCGACCTTGTACCAAAATCTCATGTGCTATGTAATGTGAATAGTGTTGTTCACCGTGAAAGAATATAGCCATTGTTCTGTAAAATGTATCTTTTTAAATACTTCACTCCCTTTTTTTCCTCCAGCAGCTGCAAATGTTTCAAGCTTCCCTCCTCCATCCCAGAGGCTATCTCAGATAAGGTGGCAAAAAAAACCGCACGCGCAATGCCATGTTCTCTGAGCTCATGCAGTCGTCCGGCACTGACAGAGCTGTGTGGAGGGACACAATAGCAGAGTACAGGATGGTGGCCGATGAATGTGAGGAGAGGTGGCGGCAGGAAGATCAGAGGAGGCATGAGGAAACGTTGGGGATACTGCGGGATCAAACGGACATGCTCCGGCGTCTGGTGGAGGTTCAGGAACGGCAGCAGGATCACAGACTGCCACTGCAGCCCCTGCTTAACCACCCTCCCTCCTCCCCAAGTTCCATAGGCTCCCCACCCAGACGCTCAAGAACACGGGGTGGGAGGCTCTGGGCACCCAACCACTCCACCCCAGTGGACAGCCCAAGCAACAGAAGGCTGGCATTCAACAAGTTTTAAAGTGGCCTTTTCCTTCCCTCCTACCTTCCTCCCAGACCCCACCCGGGCTACCTTGTGAGTTATCTCCCTATTTTTATAATCAATTAATAAAGAATACATGTTTTTTAAACGATAGTGACTTTAATTCCTTTGCAAGCAAGCTGTGATCGAAGGTGGCAGGGCGGGTGGCTTACAAGGAATTAGAGTCAACCAAGGGGACGGGTTTTCATCAAGGAGGAACAAACAGAAGTGTCACACAGTAGCCTGGCCAGTCATGAAACTGGTTTTCAAAGCTTCTCTGATGCGCACCGCTTCCTTCTAACCGCCCTGGCATCTGGCTATGCGTATTCAGCGGCCAGGCGATTTGCATCAACCTCCCACCCCACCATAAACGTCTCCCCCTTACTCTCACAAAGATTGTGGAGCACACAACAAACAGCAATAACAATGGGAATATTGGTTTCGCTGAGGTCTGAGTGAGTCAGTAAACTGCGCCAGCGACCCCTTAAACGTCCAAATGCACACTCTACCACCATTCTGCACTTGCTCAGCCTATAGTTGAACAGCTCCTGATTACTGTCCAGGCTGCCTGTGTATGGCTTCATGAGCCAGGGCATTAAGGGGTAGGATGGGTCCCCAAGGATAACTATTGGCATTTCAACATCCCCAACAGTTATTTTCTGGTCTGGGAAGTAAATCCCTTCCTGCAGCCATTTAAACAGACCAGAGTTCCTGAAGATGGGAGCGTCATGAACCTTTCCCGGCCATCCCTCTTTTATGTTGGTGAAACGTCCGTTGTGATCCACCAGTGCTTGCAGCACCATTGAAAAGTGCCCCTTGCGGTTTATGTACTGGCTGCCCTGGTGGTCCGGTCCCAAGATAGGGATATGCGTTCCGTCTATAGCCCCACCACAGTTAGGGAATCCCATTGCAGCAAAGCCATCCACTATGACCTGCACATTTCCCAGAGTCACTACCTTTGATAGCAGCAGCTCAGTGATTGTGTTGGCTACTTGCATCACAGCAACCCCAAGAGTAGATTTGCCTACTCCAAATTGATTCCCGACTGACCGGTAGCTGTCTGGTGTTGCAAGCTTCCACAGGGCTATTGCCACTCGCTTCTCAACTGTGAGGGCTGCTCTCATCTTGGTATTCTTGCGCTTCAGGGCAGGGGAAAGCAAGTCACGAAGTTCCATGAAAGTGCCCTTACGCATGCGAAAGTTTCGCAACCACTGGGAATCATCCCAGACTTGCAACACTATGCGGTCCCACCACTCTGTGCTTGTTTCCCAGGCCCAGAATTGGTGTTTCATGGCATGAGCCTGCCCCATTAACACCGTGGTCTCCAAATTGGGGGTGGGAATGTGATTTTAGAGAAAAGTGTGTTCAGGGCCTCATCGCTGCGCTGCCGTTGCCTCCTCGCTTGGTTTTTCAGGTGCTGGTTCTGCATACACTGCACAATAATGCGTGAGGTGTTTACAATGATCATAACTGCTGGGGTGAGCTGAACTGGCTCCATGCTTGCTGTGCTATGGCGTCTGCTCCTGCTTGGGCAATCCAGGGAAAAGGGTGCAAAATGATTGTTTGCCGTTGCTCCGGCGGAGGGAGAGGCGACTGACAACATGGCTTACAGGGTTGACTTCCAGGGAATTAAAATCAACAAAGGGGGTGGCTTTGTGAGAAACCAAATGGCCCCCTCAAGGATAGAACTCAAAACTGGGTTTAGCAGGCCATTGATTTCACGGAGGGAGGAAGGAGAAAATGAATACAAAACAAATCTGGTCTATTTCTTGTTTTGATCCACTTCACCTATCTTTTACATCTTGCTGGCAGCAGACTGTGCAGTACGACTGCTAGCCATCGTCATCACCTGGGTGCTCGGCAGAAGATGGTGCAGTATGACTGCTGGCTATTGTCTTCTGCTGGCTGCAGATTAAAAGACAGTGCATTGCCGATGGGACTGAATCACCATGAGACAAAACTTAAAAGGGAAATGACCTGGCTGAGTCACTCCCATGTTTGCCCAGGCGTCCCTGACCTCATTGAGGTTGGTTAAAAGAGCCCCCTGGACTACGTTGACGACGGCTACCAGTCATACTGCACTGTCTGCTGCCAAAAGGCAATAAACTGCTGCTGTGTAGCAATGCAGTACCGCATCTGCCAGCACCCAGGAGACATATGGTGATGGTTAGCTGAGCGGGCTCCATGCTTGCTGTAGTATGGCATCTGCACAGGTAACTCAAGAAAAAAGGTGCAAAACGATTGTCTGCCCTTGCTTTCACAGAGGGAGAGAGGGAACGGGGCCTGACGATATGTATCCAGAACCACCCGCGACAATGTTTTAGCCCCATCAGGCACTGGGATTTCTACCCAGAATTCAAATGGGTGTTGGAGACTGCAGGAACTGTGGAATAGCTACCCACAGTGCAATGCTCCGGAAGTCAACGGTTGCCTCGGTACTGTGGACACACTCCGCCAACTACATGCACTTAGAGCATTTGTGTGGGGACACACACAATCGACTGGATAAAAACGCTTTCTACCGAACCGACTTCTATAAATTTGACCTAATTTCATAGTGTAGACAAGTCCTAAGACTCAAAAAATCATGCCAGCAGTAGATTATTTGGGGCCTGATTCACCCTTGTTTTGCTCTATGTGTGACCATTTATACCTATGCAAAATGGGTATAACATACAACCATTCTGATTTGGTAATGTCAAACACACATTTTGCACTCATTTAGCACTGGTGTAAATGACTATATATGGTGCAAGTCTGGGGAGATTCAGGCTCTGTATGTGTAACAGCTGAACAAAAAATACATATAATACTGCATAGATTGTTTCCCCAGTTTTGGTAAGCAAGTCATTTCCAGTTTCTGGGAATATATTTGTTATTCATCAAGATTCATGAAATATTTTGGACAAGTAGTTTTCAGAATGTGTTGTTTGCAAACTGTTTGCTTTGAAAATTCACTATTTGTTGTACGGTTGATCACCCAAGTCACATGGTATTGTTTCTGTTCCCTAAAGCTTTCTATATGCGTCAAGTTGTAATGGATGGCACTATGCATGTAAGAGGAACTGGGTTCCTGCCTATTAACTTGGTGATCTGGGAGGTGAGATTACAAAAGGAAAAGAAGCTGATACAAAGGAGCCTATCACAGAAGAAGTGTGTTTCCTCTTTCCTCCAAGCTGTCTAAAGCTGGTTAGACATTGGATAGTTATTACTTGTTTGCTTTGTTTTTGGAAATAAAGCAAGCCTGAAGAAAGAGATGGGAAGTGACCAGTAGTTAGGATTTTTTATTTTTCCTTCCTCAACTGGTGAATTTGCACACCTGCTTATAACAAACAAGATAATATCTATTAATGAGCAGCACATGGCTGGGATGAATTTTTGAACTAATTACCATTTGTGTTAAAATTCATGAAACTTTTGAGATTTGCAGATATTTTCACTTACCTGCAAGATCTACAAACAAAAAAGTAATACATGATCCTACAAACCATATAAACCACATTTGGCACTGTTATTCTCTGAAATATTTGGGGCTCTTTATTTTATTTATCATTTATTGCTATTTAACCAGTTTTACTGATTGCACTTTTGAGGTTCAGGCACCCAGCTTCTCATCCTGAGACTCCAAATGTAAGAGGAGCAGTAGTAGCCACTTCCATTTGCTCTTTCAGAGACTTTGACACATAACCTCATCTTTTCTGGAGAGGAGTCTGTTTATTATCTTTTCTGAAGTCAGATAAACTTTCCCATCCATATCCCAATAGTGTGATTGCAACCCAGTGCCAAAAGTGGATAATACCAGCAGTGGTGAATTAATTAAGGCCCTGGTATCTGTCTAAATGGTTATGGGTTCTCCATGGAAATACAAAGCTTTTGGCACTTTACTCTTGTAAATAAGGCAACTCCTAAAAAGAGAAGCTCTTCAGTTGTGATTTCAAGCTGTGGTTAGATGTTTGGCTGCATGTGTGTGCGTTCTCCCTGTGTGCTGCCCCAGCTTGTGCAGAGAGCTGGCACAGCAGACCTAGCGGAAACCGCCCAATGACCACAAGATCCATTAAGGTACGAATGTGCCAGGCCAGGTTTATTGTCAACAAAGCATGGTAATAGCACCTGGCAGACTCTACAAAGATAGTAAGATATGTATGCCCATGACAATGGATGCAGCTCAGTGAATGGCGGGACTTTACACTCCCCACTCAGCTGGACAAAGATACTCCCTCTGAGATACATTTTTATACCCTAATACAAACAAATTAGTACTGCCTCTGACATAGTTAGTCACTGCCCCCTGACATGGCTAGTTATCACCCTGTACATGTTGGTTCAATTAAAACATCTCTATTACGTACTATCATCCTGACCTTATCTTTTAGGAGGGTTCAGTGTGTTCCTCTTATCCTTGGGCCTATGTCTCAGACTCTCTTGCTACTACACAAGCTAGTATCTCTAATTAAATCTTATTTATTATAATTCATAAGAACATCTGTGCATTATCCATCAAGTTGAGGGGTGAGAAAATGTAAAGTATCAATGCATCCTGCTTTTTCCACTCAACAGATAATGCAACAGGCTGGTGCCTCTAGGGCACAGAGAGTAACCACACCTTCAGCCAACAATCCAACTACACAGAGCAATTGGATTAGCAATTGGTAACTTCAGCTGCTGGATCCTGGCTCTCTCGCCAGTGACAGCCCAAAGTGGAGCTAGCTGGCTAAGGCTATGACTTCACTAGCAAATGTTGCAGCTGCACCTCTGTAGCACTTCAGGGTAGACAGTCCTCACAGCAATGGGAAGGGTTGTGCTGTCACTGTAGTTAATCCACCTCCCCAAGAGGCAGTAGCTAGGTTGACAGAAGGATTTTTCTGTTGACCTAGCATTGTTATGACCAAGGTTAGATGGGCTTAACTACGTTTCTTGGGGGTGTGGATTTTTCACACCCCTAAGCAACATAGCTGGGTCAACCAACTTTTTAGTAGAGACCTTGTCATAAATATAAAGGGAAGGGTAAACCCCTTTGAAATCCCTCCTGGCCAGGGGAAAGCTCCTCTCACCTGTAAAGGGTTAAGAAGCTAAAGGTAACTTCGCTGGCACCTGACCAAAATGACCAATGAGGAGACAAGATACTTTCAAAAGCTGGTAGGAGGGAGAGAAACAAAGGGTCTCAGTCTGTCTATATGCTGTTTCTTCTGGGGATAGACCAGGAATGGAGTCTTAGAACTTTTTGTGTTAGATTATGATTTCTTTAAATGGCTGAGAAAAGAATTGTGCTGAATAGAATAACTATCTGTCTGTGTATCTTTTTTGTAACTTAAGGTTTTGCCTAGAGAGGTTCTCTATGTTTTGAATCTAATTACCCTGTAAGGTATCTACCATCCTGATTTTACAGAGGTGATTTCTATTTACTTCTATTTCTATTAAAAGTCTTCTTGTATGAAACTGAATGCTTTTTCATTGTTCTCAGATCCAAGGGTTTGGGTCTGTAGTCACCTAGGCAAATTGGTGAGGCTTTTTACCAAACCTTGTCCAGAAAGTGGGGTGCAAGGTTTTGGGAAGTATTTTGGGGGGAAAGACATGTCCAAACAGCTCTTCCCCAGTAACCAGTATTTGTTTGGTGGTGGTAGCAGCCAATCCAAGGACAAAGGGTGGAATATTTTGTACCTTGGGGAAGTTTTGACCTAAGCTGGTAAAGAGAAGCTTAGGAGGTTTTTCATGCAGGTCCCCACATCTGTACCCTAGAGTTCAGAGTGGGGGAGGAACCTTGACAGACCTGGCCTAAATAGCTCCAGTTTAAAGCCCCACTTAATTTGAGCTGAAAATTGGATAGGAGTCAAGTTTCAGGGAAAACCATGAGCTAATACTTCAGTGAAGACAAACCATTGAATTGTGAGTCCTTTGGGATAGGAGCTGTGTTTTGTTCTGTGTTTGTGTAATGCCTAGCACCTTGGGGTGCTGGTCTCTACTGCCTCCCAGGCTCTATTACAAACGTACAATAATAAAGGTCACATTAAAACAGGACCTTGAGGAGTCATGTTAACTAACAGTTTTGGAGTCATTGTAGATGGGGACACATCATGCTTAATGTTGTCAGGTAGCTGTGGATAACCCTATGGTTCCATTAGGGTTTTGTTAATATGATGTTAAACCCAACTGCTGTGCTTATTTAACATACCAGTAGTTATTAACAGGTCTCGTGCCTTAGAATCATAGACTATCAGGACTGGAAGGGACCTCAGGAGGTCACTTAGTCCAAACCCCTGCTCAAAGCAAGACCAATCCCCAACTAAATCATCCCAGCCTGGGCTTTGTCAAGCCTGACCTTAAAAACTTCTAAGGAAGGAGATTCCACCACCTCTGTAGGTAACCCATTCCAGTGCTTCTCCACCCTCCTAGTGACATTTTTTCCCTGATATCCAACCTAAACCTCCCCCACTGCAACTTGAGACCATTACTCCTCATTCTGTCATCTGCTACCACTGAGAACAGTCTAGATCCATCCTCTTTGGAACCCCCTTTCAGGTAGTTGAAAGCAGCTATCAAATTCCCCCTCATTCTTCTCTTCTGCAGACTAAATAATCCTTGTGAAATTGCAAAAGATGCTGAATAGTCTACAGGAACAAGACCAGCTAGTTATTTGCAACTCATACAGCTTTAGTTTAGGAGTATCTCCTGGTAAATTAAGGTACTAGGGGACAGATTGTTGGGGAGGATGGGGAAGGGTTGGGTCCCTGAGCCTGCTGGGGGCAAAAACTGGGTCTAGAAACTTTATATGACTCCAGTTGTAAGGGTCCCTCTGTTTTGCCTCACTCCCTCCCACCCTTGATCTTGACACACCTTATCTCCATTTCTCCTGCCCCTACCATGCACCCTACATCAAGGTGAGGACACAAGTGGTATGGAGGCAGCTATGCTAGATCTTTGCCATCCAAGGATTCTCCTCTGTCATCCTCAGCTGCTCCTTTAGGGTGGCTTTGTGCTGCTGAGGGAACACATGCAGAACCCAGGCCAAGGATCTGGCTCTCAATTTTGACTAGAAGCAACAAGCAGTGGTCTTGATATTTAAAAGAAATGAAACTTTACCAGTAAGCTACTGCATTTATTTTGTATATATCCATAGTAACAGAACTCACATCAGACCTTTCGGCTTGGTCATCCATCCTGGCCCTGGTTGCTATGGCTGTTCTGATGGCTTCTCATCGACTACTTAGCAATTAGAAGGTTTTTCAGAAAACTGATTTCTTTGGCAATATGTAATTTTGCCAAATTGAAATCACATTCAGCAGTTCCAGCATTCCTCTAACCACTGCAGTCATCTTGACACACACACAATCAAATAACAGAAGATGTTTATTTCAGTCAGATCAGGAATTTCCAGGGGGCATCTAATGAAAACACTTCTCCTACTGATAATAACTAAAAGTGAATTTGAGCCATCTGATTCACTGTAATTACAGCCCATCTTCACAATAATCACTCTCTGTTTGACACCAAGGCACCAAACAACACTAAAGCAGGTCAAGACCTAAACCATGCATCTAATTTTATATTATATATAGAAATATAAAATTTACACATAATTGTACAGCAAAATACTGCATTTTGTAGATTTTTCACTCCAACACAGGAATGATGATGAAGATAGCCAGTGCAGAGAGCTCTGTCAAAGACTTGGACCACCCACAGAGTTAAAAATGGCCCATATGGCTTCTGTATAAAATGAATAGCTGCTAGCCCCAAGTACCCTGTAATGTATAGGTTGGCATGCTAAAAGGGAATTAAAATTAGACTCTACAGGTCAGGTGCTTTTTATCGGTAGAAATATCAGCTGATTTATTGCAGTCATATTTATCTGTCTGATTAAAATACTGTAATACGAACAATTAATATTAATCAGCTTAAAGATCTGAATAATTCACCTAAATAAATGTTTCACAGGTTATTTTAATAATCATTTATACCATAGGTGTTACAATTGAAAAGCACAAGAGACATATGTATTCAACCACTGTCTGAATCAAATGTCAGTAAAAATAAATTGAATTATTTATATATGTATATATTTATAACCAAAACTACCTAAGTAACAGTTATTCAAGTTATTATGTAAATCAGATAAGTGTCACCCCTCCCCATCTGTACTTTATCCATCCAGGAGTAGCACTCTAAGTATAGAACAGTCACAGAGAACTTCGGGTGCAATTTTGCCATCACTTATCATCATAAAGTAATAATGATGACAATAATGTCATAACTGATACATTTTGGTCAGTTTCTATTATTTCGACTTAATTTTAATGCCAGGTTCAGACTGTAGATGAGAAGTAGTCATCGCAGAAATATCTGGAAGTTAGCATTAGAAGGAGGCACTTGTATCAATCTTCATGCATTGAGAATGATATGTACTTCAGATTATCCCAAGTTCATCTTCCAACGGTGATTACATGGACGATCTTGAGGTTTTAGCAGAACTGCATGCAGTGGCTGGAGCCATATGTGGAAGTGTCAGAGAATAAAGTAAAGTGTGTTACACTGAAATTCATTTGAAAAAATAATTACAATTGGATTAGGTAGGAATGCTGCTCTATGGATAGAAAGGTCCTAAACAAAGGCTAAAGGCAAATAGTACCAGTTTGGGAATAGTGTCTAGTGAGCTACCACAGCTACCATATTGTTAGGACTAGAGCATCTTCATTAATGATCAAGAAGACAGAGTGAACAGAACGTTAATGAAATTTGAAGGTGGTAATATATAGGGAGGAGCATAGAGACATGATACAATCTCTAGGAAGATTAGAAACATGGGCAAAAAATAGGAAAATGAGTTTCATCATAGAAAAATGCAAATGAATATATCTGGGGAAATCCAATTAAAAACCACACAGAACACTCAGTGTGAAGGAGAGATCTGGGAAGCATTAATGCTGAAAGAGGCCCAACGGTGATAGTTGACTGCAAATTAGACATGAGTTTGCAGTGTGATGTGGCTGCAAAACAGATCAACACAGTTTCGGGCTTTATTCACAGGCACATCTCATCATGGAACAGGGAGGTAATAGTTCCTCTCTCTATGGCACTTATTTGACAGCACCTGGTATGCTATGTTCATCTCCAGACACCACATGTCTAAAAGAGATATTGACAAACCAGAGGGAGTTTGTAGAAGAGCAACATTTGCAAATGAATGAAAGATTAAAACAGTAAAAAGTGTGTTGTTGTCAGGGAAACAGGAAACACCTAATGGCCATGGACAAGACTGAGTTTGAGGGACACAAGGTGACAATCCTTTCATATGCTTAAGCATTGCTAGCCTAATCTATGAGAATTAGTTTTAGTATTGACCACAACTGGCACACAGAACAATGAATGCGGATCACAGTTTCACAGAGTTTTTCCATGGTCATCTTTAGCAACAGGTACAGTAGATCATGAGTTCTTAATTTGAAATAACTCAAGTATACAAAGGTAAATCAAATATTACTCAAATATATCTGTGCATGTATATAATATATCTACGCACACACAGCAAAAGATGTGAATTTTCACAAATATCTTGTCAGAAATAATCTATACATAGATTCTCTGCAGCACATGCTCTTGACTTTTGAAACACCTGCTCCATTTTTATTATATTATTTACTATATTCTCTGTAGCTGAAGACATTAAAGAGTTTCAGCATTATTATTACTATTTTATTTATTTGTATTAACATAGTTACTAGAAGCCCTAGCCATGATCCGGGGCTCCATTATGCTAGGCACTATATAAATAAAAAGACGGCCCCTCCCCAAAGAGTCTACTGTCTAAGAAAAGAGATAACAGATGGATACAGATAGACAGGGGAATATGGGGCAACAGTGAAACAATATTGGTCAGCATGATAGGCAGTGGTCTCTGCACACCAATAGCCTAACCATTGTTAAGTTTTTTGTAGGCATCACAGCACAGAAGAGTCTTAAAAGAGGGATATGAAGGAGGATAAGTAGGGGGGGAAGCATGGAAGAAAGCAGGAAGGTGCTTGTTTGAAAATTTCTCAAGTACACGATGGAGGCAGGCATCATTTGCTGATCGGAGGCAGGACTCAACGTCTCAGTAGTGAATAAGAGAAGATAGGTAGGGTGAGGATAGGCCCCATCGGGATCCCAACAAGGTTAGTGAAGGCCAAGGTCAGAGTGGGGCAAACCAGTGGCTGGGAGTAGCAGAGGAGTTTATAGTCAGGTTCCAGGCCAGGGTCAATATCAAGGGTCAGAGACTGAGTCAAGTTTCAGGACCCAAGTCAGGAGGCAAAGTCCTAATCAAGCCAAGGTCAAAGCCAGGAATTCAGGAGCAGGAATGATCATGTCAGCTACAGAAGCTCCATGTTCTTGCCTGGACACTTCCTGGAAGGCCCCTTGGATTTATATAGGGCAGACAGCCAATCAGGAGCCATGATGCTGCTGTCTGTCAAACTCTTGAGGCAGAACCTCTCATGATCAGTGTCCACAATGGGTCATGGGAAATGAAGTGCAAGTTGGTTATGGTGGCAGCATGAGATGTCAGCTGCAGGCTTGGGTTCTAGACCTGTGGGGCCTTACAGGCCTGCAAGGGCCTTAAAAGAGAAGATAAGCAGCTGATAGTTGATGCTATAGAGAATGTGGTAAAGAGTTGGTTGACATGGTCAAAGCAATGGCCTAGAAAAATGAACTTTGCAGTAGCATTCTGAATGGATATGAGCAGTGCACTATGATGATGCACTAATTGAGATATGAAAGATGAATGAGTGTTTTAGCTGTTTGGCTGGATAGGAAAGACATATCTTAGAGATATTATGCAAAAAGAATCTGCAAAATTTAGACATAGCCTGGATGTGAGGACCCAGAGAGAGGTCTAAGTCAAAGAAGATATCCAAGATACAGGTGTGAGGGACAGACAGGATGATGGTGGTGTTCATAATGATTGAGAAAGGAAGTTAGGGGTAGAGTTGTAGGGGTAAAATTAATATCTCTGCTTTAGCTAAGTTTAGCTTGAGCAGAAGACCATACATCCACAAAGAGATGTCAGAGAAACAGGTTGAGCTTTTAGTTTGGACATACAGACTCTGGTCTGGAGCAGAGAGGTAGATCTGTGAGTTGTCAGCATAGAGAGGATAATTGAATTTATGTTTGTGGATGAGTTTATCCAGGGATATGGTGAAGGGAGAGAAGAGAAGGAGATCCATGTCTGAAATTTCATTCTGGAAATAAGATCTCAAATTAATTTCTAATGCCATGAGAAATTAATACCATATCTGGTGTATATTAATAGAAAAACATAATTAATATGATAATTATTCACCATAATATGTTAGAAATTAGGAATTTACGTCCGTTCTGATTTCCAAGACTTTTATACTATAAACAGAAATGACAGAACATGTGAAATTCTTCTATTTTTTAAATATAGATTGATATTTGAAAAAACCTAAGATCAAGATTTCATTGTGGAGAAGCTGTAAGGATATTCATGCTACCCTTCACCCTTAAAAAAAAAAAAAAGCTTTGTAAAAACATTTCATAAATATTTCCAAATAAATTAAGATAAAGAATTCTACTTCTCTGAGTGCAATCATTGCTTATTAAACAGCTTCAAATTTTATACTTTAGGCACTGGAAGTAATATATATTGTAAATCTTTGATATCAAGTTAATAAATGTGTCAGTGATAGAGAATATTAATAAAAAGACTGAAATGTATCTTATAAAGCAAAACAAAATACAATTACAGTTTACTTTCATAACTGATGAGTCAATATCTAGCAAGGTTTGCTTTGTGCAATCTGGAACAGCAACCACAGATAAAAATTGAAAGCTATTTTTGCTATAAAATGGAAACTAATATCCAAAGAGTCAAAGCTAAAGTTATTTCGGTGAAAGCACCTGTTTTTCCTGCAGATCTCTCAAGGGTCTGATCCACCCGATAATAAGAGTCTAAGAAAGACACCAAAGTTTGCTTCAGGCTGGTTTCACTCTCTCCTTGAAAATTCCCAGATATGATGGTGTTTAAATTTGGTGAAAGACAACAGGAGGTAAAAGATATTTTTCACTCCCAGTTTGAGCTGGCAATGGATCAGGTGGCTCTTGTCACAGGTCCCTGAGCTAAGTGTCCAAGTGCTAAAGATTCTTCAGGACAGACCTGGATGGACTCATATTTCTTCTGTACACACCAGAATTTATTTTCATATATTATTATTTTATTTATTATTAGTACTGTAGAAGCACGTAGGAGCCCTAGTCATGGACTAGGACCCTATTGTGCTAGGTAGTGTACAAACGCAGAACAAATAGATGGTGCCTGCCCCAAGGATCTTACAATCCTAGTTAGGGTGACCGTATTTCCCTATGCTGAATACGGGATACCTGGTAAAATTACTAATATTCAAGTAAAAAGAACAGGAGTACTTGTGACACCTTACAGACTAACAAATTTATTTGAGCATAAGCTTTCGTGGGCTACAGCTCATTTCATCGGATGCATAGAATGGAATATATAGTAAGAAGATATTTATACATACAGAGAACATGAAAAGGTGGAAGTACCCATCCCAACTGTAAGAGGCTAATTAATTAAGAGGAGCTATTATCAGCAGGGGAAAAAAAACTTTTGAAGTGATAATCAAGATGGCCCATTTCGGACAGTTGACAGGAAGGAATAGATTATTTCCCCATGTTAAGTATCCTCATACATTTGTGTCAACTGTCTAAATGGGCCATCTTGATTATCACTTCAAAAGGTTTTTTTCCCCTGCTGATAATAGCTCCTCTTAATTAATTAGCCTCTTACAGTTGGGATGGGTACTTCCACCTTTTCATGTTCTCTGTACATATAAATATCTTCTTACTATATGTTCCATTCTATGCATCCGATGAAATCAGCTGTAGCCCACGAAAGCTTATGGTCAAATAAATTTATTAGTCTCTAAGGTGCCACAAGTACTCCTATTCTTTTTGCTGTTACAGACTAACACGGCTGCTACTCTGAAACCTGTCATAGTCAAGTGAGTTCAATGGCAATTAATCGTACAGGTGTTCAAATTAACATCAAGTTGACTGAGCCCCTGTTAAAAAGAAATACTGCGTAGTTGGATTCTTTTTATTTACCTTCTTATCTTTAAGGCTTTAGGGTTCACATGTGGAGGGGTAACGCACACACCCCTACCCCCCCATACACACCCAGGGAGGGGTGACACACGCACTCCTGTTCATCTCTCTCACACACGTTGGGGGGTGACCAACCGACCCAACCCTCCCGGCCCGGCACGCTCCGCCTCCCATGCCTGGTTGGGCCCCTGGGACGGACCCGCCTCTCCTGGTACCTGGCACTGCATCTTCCTCAGGCAACGCATTGGGGGGAGGGGTGCACACAGGGTCACATGCCCCCTGCCCCAGATTTCTGCCACCAGGGTTCACGCCAGGAATGTGGCCAGCAGCAGCCTTTCAGCACTGTGTGGGTGGGAAGGGACTGGAGCTGCTTCCAGCTGCAGGGGACGGAGGGGAGAAGGGATGACCTGTCTTGTGTCTTTGAAGAGCTCACCTTCCCCCCCACCCTACCACGCCCCACTGCATGTGGCTGGAAGCCGCTTATCCCTTCCTGCCCGCACAGTGTCAAAAGGCAGCTAACACCTCCAGGCAGGAAGGGGTTAAGCCCTCAGGATGCATTGTGCACCAGGGTCCAGGGAACCTGACTTCAGGGGCTTCAGAAAACCTGGCCAGAGAGGTGACTCAGCTAGGGAGGGTGCCTAGGTGACAGAGCAGCCCCCACTCCATGGCAGGACCCAGGACTGAGGTGAGGGTGGGCTAAACCCCTGCCCAGGGGGCTGCTGTGGAGCCTGCAGGTTCAGGGCGTGAACAGGCTGGAAATTGCTTTCCTCTTCCCCGCCACTCCAGAGCTTAGCTGAGGGGCGGAGAGGCTCCCCCGTGCCAGTTCTGGGCGGGGCTTTGGCACATGCAGGTCTCAGCTCTTCCTGGCCAGTGCCCCAGGCCGGGGGGATCTTAAGGTTTCACAGGGCACCAGCCCAGCCAGAGGCAGTGGAGAAAGGAAGGAATCTGCCAGCCAGGCTGTTCGTGAGCTCAGTGCTCTGATCAGGGGCTGGTTTTCTGCACAGCACTGGGAGCGGAACACACCCCTCCTAGGGGGATATGGAGGAGCAGTGGGACAGGGGCGGTGAAAGGACAAAACAGGGGGAGGACAGCAAGAGGGGGAGCACATAAAGGGAAGATGGGTGTGCAGCAGAGGCGACATGTAACCAGCCACCGCCTGCCCGCACTCACCAGCCACTGCAGCTCACAGCCAGTGCCAGCTGGAAATGGGATGGGAGGGGTGGGGCCCTGCTGTCCGGAAGCCGGCATGCAGTGGGGGCTGTGATAACTGACCAGCCCCCATCACCAGCCTTGCACACCCACCCCGATCATCAGCCACTGGACCTCCCCACTCACCACTGGTAGGCGAGTGGCCGGCAAGCAGGGATCTGGCCAGCAGCAGGACCCGCCAGTACTGATGTGGGGTGAAACAGAAAATACAGGACAATTTGCTCGTTTCTAAGAAAAAATCAGGATACCGGCAGGAGGGCTTAAATACGGGACTGACCCTTTAAAAATGGTATGTCTGGTCACCCTAATCCAAATATAAGACAAGAGACAACAGATGGATACAGACAGATGGGGAAGGTACAAAGAAACACTGAGACAGTATTGATCATCATGATAGGCCATGATCTCATCACATTCCTTCATCAGAGGAGTGAAATTCACCCTAACCAGTAACGTTGAAATCCCACTTACGTTCTCAAAACAGAGCCCTCTGCAAAAAGGTGAATGTTACCTGGAATGAAGAGCATGTGTGAAAATACTCAGCCATTTGAACAAGTGCTGCAAGCCATAACCTTTGCGAAAATAGTAAATCATTTCAAACTTGAAAAGTAGCTAGCCTGTTATAGAGAATAGCATGTTATCTGTATAAGAAACATAGGAACACTGATACACACAGTGAACTACTGCACTCCTAGATCTGTATAAAAATAGTATATAAACTTTGTTTGCTGAAAGGCCATATTCTGTCATCAGTTGTTGAACAAAACTCGTAATGACATCGTTGAGAGTTCTGCCCATGGATTAGTTACAACATATGGCCTCTGGCTTGCATATCTTTCCCCTGCTCTTCTACCATAGTTAGTCTTTCTAAATTTCTATTATTTATTTTATAATTGTACCCCTCTGAGCTTCTAGTATTGCCCTCTCTTAAATGGAGTTCCTACTAAGCCCAGGATGCGGGTAATAATCCCTAATAGACCGGATTCTCAGCTGATGTAAAACTGCATAGGACTGAAGGCAACAAATCTACACCAACTGAGAATCTGGCCTAATGTGTGCATGTGGACAGACTTGGTGGGGGTTGAATTGAATCACAGATAGGGCTAGAAAAAAGGTAACTCAAACAACCCAAAAAAACACACCTGGGTTGTCCAGTCTGCACTGCTGCTGCATTTTGTAGGGCTACTCATGGTCCTCATACAAAACGCAGTGGAAATCATTGGAACTTTTTCTGTTGGCTTCCAGCAGGCTTTAAATAAGACCCTATATCATTGTGACTAGTATCTTGTTATTATTTTATATTACTTTGTCTTTTATATATGCTTTTCTAAGATATTCATCACCAAAGTATCTCGGTACATAAGTACGTGTGTTAAAGGTGTCAAGGATAGGGCCCAAAAGGTGAATCCAGCCAACATGATATTTATATTCTCTAGAACATAAACTTTCCTTTTTTTTTTAAAAGGAAGTTTCTATCCATCATGGCTGCAGAGATAACCTTCCAAAAGTGAACTGAGTATAGCCGATGTAGTCACTTAGAGGGATGAACTCACCTGTCCCCTATTAAGATGATTAGAATATCAGATGTAAAGCTCAATGGTGACAGTGTAGTTTCAATATTATCTGTTTAACCACTGATCATTTTAGTGAATGCGATGGGGGAAGCGGGTGGGAGTGAAGCCTGTTGGGTTGGAAATTAGGAGTTGCTGCAGGAAAGAAAGTGCAGAGAAGATTCACAGTGACAGGGAAGGGGCAGAAAACCAGACAGGAGGATGGGGAAGGAAGAGGAGCAAAGGGCAGGGATAGTGGTGGCAAAAAAAGGAGCAGGTTCACTTACTAAGTGATGAATGCCACAAAAAGACTTTGAGCAAATAATAAATAAATAAATGGCTTTCCTTGATCTATGTGCAGACTTCCTACTGTGGCCATTCTACTGTGCACTGATGAGGGTTTATAGTCCATGGCCCATAACTAAACATAGAATTCCAACCTCTCTTCTACTTGAGTTTGGCACTCCTTCTCTAAACAGAGGAAGGCTATGTTCTGGGCTGAACAGTTCTCAGGGAGGAACCCTAGGAGAAGGCTTTTTATATGTTTGTCCATTCCTGAGATTTGACTCTACAGAGCATGGTGTGGACTGTGTTTTGGAGCAGCATGAAAAAGTCACATCTGCACAGCTAGTCTGTACTCCTCCTTCCATGCCTTTAGGTCATTGTCCTACCATCTTCTTGGACTGTGAATAATTCCCTTCCTTCATTAAGATTGTTATTGTACTCTGGAAATATTTATTACAGAAGATCTTGAGAATCAATATAAGGATGTAGAGCCAGCTCTGAACTTCTTACAGTTCAGGGGTGTTTGGATCCTGAATTTTGGTTCAGCTCATTATAGCACATTATAGCAACAGAGCCAGTTACGTGAAGACCCACATCCAAACTTCACCAAATGTTCAGACTTGGAATTTTGATTCAGACCCATGTCCGATTCTTGTCTAGGGATGAGCCAACCCATCTGACTAAAAGAAGAAACCCATCTGTAAAATGGGTCTGATATAGATGAGGGTGGGCCATGTGTATGCAAAATGTCTTTTTTTCCCCTTAACTAGATTGGACTGCCTCCTCATATTTGCTTTGCTTTCTTGTACATGCTGCTTTCAAGGTAGCTGCCTGCAGTTTGTATCTGTGCTGCTGATTTAATCTTTTTCCTAGACATCCATCTATTGAATCTGAATGCAGACCACTGTTGTACTGTCTCCAGATAGCTCTCCAGATTGGTGCTTTCCTCCCCTGTGCTTGGGAACTATTTGGTGATTGGCAAACCAGATCAGTTAAAACATTATTTTAGAATCCAGACTATTAATATAAATATGGGTCCCAAATATAGACCTCTGAGGTATTCACTCAAAGGTTGTATTAATTGTTGCCCTCTTTTCCCTGTTTAACAACCTATTTCAGATCCATGTAATATTTTTATTCTACTATTTTAATATGTATATTATGTGCTACCAAATCAAATCCTCTTATAGAACCCAAATAACCCATTGCCATTGGATTTCCTTTTATTTAATAAATTATTAATTATGTCAAAGACGGTGTGATAGAATTAGAAACTCTAACCTCGGAGCATTCTACTTGATGATATTGTAGAGTTTCCAAGATCATTTATAGAGATGCAACTCAAGCACGTGTTTGAGATTGATTCTAGGTTGTAGTTGCCTACAGCACAAAACTGAAGCAGCTGGCAGGGCAATAAATCTGGTGTGTGCGGCGTTTGGGACCTGCTGCATAGGGGTTGTGCTCTAATGCAGAGATAGTGAGGATTTATCTGTCCGTAAATCTGACAGAGCCACAGAGAGGTGACTTTTACCAGAAAAAGGACCTTAAGGGAAGGTGTGAACAGATGGGAACAGCTGGAGGAACAGAGTATCTGAAACACACTCAAACCTCTGTATGCCTGGAAGCGATGAGAAAAGACGTTATTTCGTTAAGATACTGAAGAAGCATAAGGATAAATGTGCAAATCAGAATATTGTACACTAATGTCCTATTTCACATGCAAGTGTGTACCAAGTGTGTGTCTGCCTACACAGATATAGATGAGAGTGTCTGTGTATGTCATGGTTTCTAACACAGTCAGGTAGCCGGGAGTATCTTCCTTGTGTGTATGCTGCACCTGAAGTACTCCAGGAACCCACAATGAGACCAGAGATACAAAGTTTAAATCACAACTTTCTATATTAATTACACAACAAGATAGCTCCTACAGGCTCTGCTCCTGCAGACTCTGAGTGTGCCTGCATCATGTGAGAGACCCCTTACAACGGGAGGCCCTCTGGTCATTACATGTGACTAAGAGAGAAAGCAACAAAAAAGGATAAAAGGTTTAGAAAACCTGACCTATGAGGAAAACTTAAAAGAAACTGCAAAAAGAACAGGAGTACTTGTGGCACCGTAGAGACTAACAAATTTATTTGATCATAAGCTTTCGTGGGCTACAGCCCACTTCATCGGATGCATAGAATGGAACATATGGTAAGAAGATATATATATATATACACATACATACAGAGAACATGAAAAAGAGGAGTAAGAGGCTAATTAATTAAGATGAGCTATTATCAGCAGGAGAAAAAAACTTTTGTAGTGATAATCAAGATGGCCCATTTAGACAGTTGACAATAAGGCGTGAGGATACTTAACATGGGGAAATAGATTTAATATGTGTAATGACCCAGCCACTCCCAATATATACTCCCAGCCACTCCCAAAATATACCTTCAAGTCAGCGGCATTGCTATGGGTACCCTCATGGCCCCACAGTATGCCAACATTTTTATGGCTGACCTAGAACAACACTTCCTTAGCTCTCGTCCCCTAACACCCCTACTCTACTTGCACTACATTGATGACATCTTCATCATCTGGACCCATGGAAAAGAAGCCCTTGAGGAATTCCACCATGATTTCAACAATTTCTATCCCACCATCAACCTCAGCCTACACCAATCCACACAAGCGGTCCATTTCCTGGACACTACTGTGCTAATAAGCGATGGTCACATAAACACCACCCTACACCGGAAACCTACTGACCGCTATACTTACCTACATGCCTCCAGCTTCTATCCAGGACACACCACATGATCCATTGTCTGCAGCCAAGCTCTAAGATAAAACCGCATTTGCTCCAATCCCTCAGACAGAGACAAACACCTACAAGATCTCTATCAAGCATTCTTAAAACTACAATACCCACCTGCTGAAGTGAAAAAAACAGATTGACAGAGCCAGAAGAGTACCCAGAAGTCACCTACTACAGGACAGGCCCAACAAAGAAAATAACAGAACACCACTAGCTGTCAGCTTCAGCCCCCAACTAAAACCTCATCATCAAAGATCTACAACCGCACCATCAAAGATTTACAACCTATCCCGAAAAATGATCCCTCACTCTCACAGATCTTGGGAGACAGACCAGTCCTTGCTTACAGATAGCCCCCCAACCTGAAGCAAATACTCTCCAGCAACCACATACCACACAACAAAAACACTAACCCAGGAACCTATCCTTGCAACAAAGCCCAATGCCAACTCTGTCCACATATTTATTCAAGTGACACCATTATAGGGCCTAATAACATCAGCCACACTATCAGAGGCTTGTTCACCCGCACATCTACCAATGTGATATATGCCATCATGTGCCAGCAATGCCCCTCTGCCATGTACATTGGCCAAACCAGACAGTCTCTATGCAAAAGAATAAATGGACACAAATCTGACATCAAGAATCATAACATTCAAAAACCGGTAGGAGAACACTTCAACCTCTCTGGCCACTCAGTAACAGACTTAAAGGTGGCAATTTTGCAACAGAAAAGCTTCAAAAACAGACTCCAACAAGAAACTACTGAGCTTGAATTAATATGCAAACTAGATACCATTAACTTGGGTTTGAATAGAGACTGGGAGTGGCTGGGTCATTACACGTATTGAATCCATTTCCCCATGTTAAGTATCCTCACACCTTCTTGTCAACTGTCTAAATGGGCCATCTTGATTATCACTACAAAAGTTTTTTTCTCCTGCTGATAATAGCTCATCTTAATTAGCCTCTTGCTCCACTTTTTCATGTTCTCTGTGTGTATATATAAATCTTCTTACTATAGGTTCCATTCTATGCATCCGATGAAGTGCGCTGTAGCCCATGAAAGCTTATGGTCAAATAAATTTGTTAGTCTCTAAGGTGCCACAAGTACTCCTGCTCTTTTTGCAGATACAGACTAACACGGCAGCGACTCTGAAACCTAAAGAAACTGGGCATGTTTAGTCTTGAGAAAAGAAGACTAAGGGGGGACCTTAAAACAGTCTTTAAATATGTTAAGGATTGTTATAAAGAGGACTGTGATCAATTGTCGTCCATGTCCACCATAGGTAGGACAAGAAGTAATGGGCTTCATCTGCAGCAAGGGAGTTTTAGGTTACATATTAAGAAAAACTTTCTAACTATAAGGATGTAGGCCTAGCCTAGTTAAACTCTGGAATAAGCTTCCAAGGGAGGTTGTGGAATCCCCAATATTGGAGATTTTTAAGAACAGGTTGAATAAACACTTGTCAGGGATGGTCTACGTTTACTTGGTCTTGCCTCCGTGCAGGGCGCTGGACTTGATGATTTTTTGAGGTCCCTTCCAGCCATACATTTCTATGATTCTATAATTTTAAAGAGACAGTAACACAATATATTACAATACATGATGTAATGTTGTGGTATAAAGGTTATGGTGTATCTCCAGGTCTTAGAAGCGTGGGTATGGGATGGTGGCTTTACTCACAAGTTTACTTCCTTTCTCAAATGAGTGCCAGTAGAAATCTTCATATCCCAGAACACAATTGTGTATTCTGTCCACATATGTTACAGAAAAACAATTTTGCAAATGGTTTACTGAGTTTAGCTCCTACAACTCCAACTGTAAAGCTCTAAGAAGGAGCAATAAAAACCATACGAAAGAATAAATTAAATGCCACAAGGTATCACTGAAGCCAAAACTTAAGTGAGATTCAAACAGGGATTAGACATTTACATGTATAATGAGAACAACTTCACTTAGGGCTTGGCCACATGGAGTCATAGTGCACAGCAAGCTTGAGTGTGAATCTACAGCTCACCAGCCTGCCACACGCTCACTGGCTCTGTGGATCCCGTTATCGCACACCAATGGTTTTGTAGTGAAAACAGCAATGGATCAAAGCTCACTACAAAACTTTTAGTGCCCGGTAGCAAGGTCAACATGACCAATTAGTGTGTGGCAAGCTGGTCGGCTGTAGATTTTCATCCCAGTTTGCTGCATCCTAAGTCTTCATGTAGACAAGCCCTTATTAATATCAGAGGCACTGGCACATCGCCTGCCATGAGTCCACGTGAGGCAGTAAAGCTCCACTCTCCCTACTTGGAACAGTGCACAAATTCCACAGTTTAACTCTGCATGTCTGCTGATGATATCTAAGAGCCATCTGCATCTGCTGGAACCAGATGTGCATCAAGATAGCTGGATACTCAGAAGAAAGGGGAAAATTCAAGTCTGAAGGAAGGAAACACAAACTTGGTAGAAAAGATGAGCTCAAATTCCTGCTGCAAATGGCATCCCTGTTTTTGCAGAACCGTGTTGATTTGATCCCTATCATAGAACTTTTCCATAAGAGAGCTCCAGATACGCACCCTGCCTCCCAACATCAAGGTCAAAATCCCGCCTTTTGTTGTGCATGTGTGGTAGGCACAAAAAGGTGCGGGATTCTCTGTCTCTTATAGATTCATAGATATTTAGGTCAGAAGGGACCATTATGATCATCTAGTCTGACCTCCCGCACAGCGCAGGCCACAGAATCTCACCCACCACTTCTATCTCACCCACTACTCTGTCTCTTCTCCCCACCTCCAATGTACTCATGCAGCAACCATACCCTTCTAGTACTAGCTTCTCCACACTCCCTAGATGTAAGAAATCCCGGTAGGCCAGTCAGTTTATAGCCCCTACATATGGATATGGCATAAAACAGGAACTGGACCCCAGTAGCTAATCACATGTTTTCAAAATATTGCTTTGGAAAATCCATGCTTAGGAGCATACACTTGCTCTTTTAGAGGAGTGGCAAAGATGCAGTGCACACCCTACTGGCTTCCCTGAGCCATCCTGCCAAAGGCTAGGAACCCTCTGCATTGCTCGTTCCACAGCATTCCCCCTAGATCATCCCTTAGCATCCCTACTTATAGTGAGAGCTGGATTTTGCCCTACACCATAATCAAAACTCAGTAACTCCCAGAGTTGTATATTCTTCTCAGTTTATACTATAAATACTTGCAAAAAAAAAAGGAGTACTTGTGGCACCTTAGAGACTAACCAATTTATTTGAGCATAAGCTTTCGTGAGCTACAGCTTACTTCATCGGATGCATACTGTGGAAAGTGTAGATCTTTTTATACACACAAAGCATGAAAAAATACCTCCCCCCACCCCACTCTCCTGCTGGTAATAGCTTATCTAAAGTGACCACTCTCCTTACAATGTGTATGATAATCAAGGTGGGCCATTTCCTGCACAAATCCAGGGTTTAACAAGAACGTCTGAGGGGGAGGGGGGTAGGAAAAAACAAGGGGAAATAGGTTACCTTGCATAATGACTTAGCCGCTCCCAGTCTCTATTCAAGCCTAAGTTAATTGTATCCAATTTGCAAATGAGTTCCAATTCAGCAGTCTCTCGCTGGAGTCTGGATGTGAAGTTTTTTTGTTGTAATATCGCAACTTTCATGTCTGTAATCGCGTGACCAGAGACATTGAAGTGTTCTCCGACTGGTTTATGAATGTTATAATTCTTGACATCTGATTTGTGTCCATTTATTCTTTTACGTAGAGATTGTCCAGTTTGACCAATGTACATGGCAGAGGGGCATTGCTGGCACATGATGGCATATATCACATTGGTGGATGTGCAGGTGAACGAGCCTCTGATAGTGTGGCTGATGTTATTAGGCCCTGTGATGGTGTCCCCTGAATAGATATGTGGGCACAGTTGGCAATGGGCTTTGTTGGAAGGATAGGTTCCTGGGTTAGTGGTTCTGTTGTGTGTGGTATGTGGTTGCTGGTGAGTATTTGTGCTGGATTTGTGCTGGAAATGGCCCAACTTGATTATCATACACATTGTAAGGAGAGTGATCACTTTAGATAAGCTATTACCAGCAGGAGAGTGGGGTGGGGGAGGTATTTTTTCATGCTTTGTGTGTATAAAAAGATCTTCTACACTTTCCACAGTATGGATCCGATGAAGTTGTTGTACCAGTAAAATAAAAACCAGCAGGATCTTATTAAAGGGAAAAAGGCAAAATACCACATTTATTGTGAATACAGAAAGAATCATAGTAAGCAGTTAGTTATAGCTATAACATTCCATTCAATCTCATATTTATTCTCACATTCATTCATACAAACACACACACACACACATACACACACACAGGTTCTGCAAGATTGTTATCATAGTTACCAGCCTTAGAGTTGCTCATGCCAAGCCACTGGCCAGGTGGCCTGGACATGAGGAGGGAGCAGGGCCTTGTCAGATGCTCATCTGATGCTCCTGGAAGTTGGTTTGCAGAATCAGACCCCAAAGTTCTCACTTTTTAGAGTCTATTTTTATAGGAATTTCTTCCTATGCCAGTCTATGGGAATTGCTTCATCATGCTGTTGCTGAATCAATCAGCAGATAGCACATTCCTGACGGCTCCAAGATGTTATCTTGTTCTTTGGTTCTCCCATTCTTGAGGCTGTTGGGTGGATTCCAGTCTGCCCTCCAGGGTGGGGGGGTCCTCTGGTTATTTCCACTTGACGCCTTCTTCAGCAGATGGACACTGGATTCTTAGGCTGGCACCTCCCTGATCATTCAATTATTATCCACACCAAGCATCCATCCACATACACCCTCTATCTCTATTTTAATCACAATTGTTAATACAACAAAAGGGTGGGGAGTCTCTGGGTGCTGTTTCTGTTGTTAGAGTATTGCTTTGAGTCTCTCTCTCTGTGAATTGCTTTGAGAACAGACTCTGTCTTAGAATGTACTAACACAATTAGCAGCTTGCAAGTTTCACACATAGAGGGAGAGAAACAGTACCAAAAACCAAGAGACCTCTTAATTAGTAATACCCTGGAATTTAAACTCTGGGGAATCAAACTCATTTGTGATTTTAATACAGAACTTCTTTAATATGATCCAACAAAGTGAGCTGTAGCTCACGAAAGCTTATGCTCAAATAAATTGGTTAGTCTCTAAGGTGCCACAAATACTCCTTTTCTTTTTGTGAATACAGACTCACACGGCTGTTACTCTGAAACCTGTCATTATGCAAGGCACTGCATTTAGCCGTATGGAGTGGAAATCTATCAACTGCATGAAAAAACTTGTACAGATACAGACAGACATCATCTTCCTTTCCAAATGCAAACAGATGGACATCGTACCAAAAGGACTGAAGGTAAAAAATCCATTACAATCTACATACCACACAGACTATGCTGACAGCTTGTGCCACACGCTCTCAAAGAAACTGCGGAACCACCTGATCATAGAATCATAGAATCATGGAATATCAGGGTTGGATGGGACCTTAGGAGGTCATCTAGTCCAACCCCCTGCTCAAAGCAGGACCAATCCCCAATTAAATCATCCCAGCCAGGGCTTTGTCAACATCCTCCACAGCAAACAGAGAAAAATAAAGAATGAGCTCTCAAAAATGGATACTCTCATAAAAAACCAACCTTCCACACAAACTTCCTCGTGGCTGGACTTTACTAAAACTAGACAAGCCATTTACAACACACACTTTGCTTCTCTACAAAAGAAAAAGTACACTAAACTCTCTAAACTACTACATGCCACAAGGGGCCACAGCAATGGTTCCCTCAACCCACCCAGCAATATTGTTAACCTATCCAACTATACTCTTAGCCCAGCAGAAGCAGCTGTCCTATCTCGGGGCCTCTCCTTCTGCCCCTCCACCCCCACGAACATGATACAGTTCTGTGGTGACCTAGAATCCTATTTTCGGCATCTCCAACTCAAGGAATATTTCCAACATACCTTTGAACAACATACTAATCCACAGAGACCTCCCTACCAACACTACAAAAAGAAGGATTCTAGGTGGACTCCTCCTGAAGGTCGAGACAGCAGACTGGACTTCTACATAGAGTGCTTCCGCCGATGTGCATGGGCTGAAATTGTGGAAAAGCAGCATCATTTGCCCCATAACCTCAGCCATGCAGAACACAATGCCATCCACAGCCTCAGAAACAACTCTGACATCATAATCAAAAAGGCTGACAAAGGAGGTGCTGTTGTCATCATGAATAGGTCGGAATATGAACAAGAGGCTGCTCGGCAGCTCTCCAACACCACTTTCTACAAGCCATTACCCTCTGATCCCACTGAGAGTTACCCAAAGAAACTACAGCATTTGCTCAAGAAACTCCCTGAAAAAGCACAAGATCAAATCCGCACAGACACACCCCTGAAACCCCGACCTGGGATATTCTATCTACTACCCAAGATCCATAAACCTGGAAATCCTGGGCGCCCTATCATCTCAGGCATTGGCACCCTGACAGCAGGATTGTCTGGCTGTGTAGACTCCCTCCTCAGGCCCTACGCTACCAGTACTCCCAGCTACCTTCGAGACACCACTGACTTCCTGAGGAAACTACAATCCATCGGTGATCTTCCTGATAACACCATCCTGGCCACTATGGATGTAGAAGCCCTCTACACCAACATTCCACACAAAGATGGACTACAAGCCGTCAAGAACACTAACCCCGATAATTTCATGGCTAACCTGGTGGCTGAACTTTGTGACTTTGTCCTTACCCATAACTATTTTACATTTGGGGACAATGTATACCTTCAAATCAGCGGCACTGCTATGGGTACCCGCATGGCCCCACAGTATGCCAACATTTTTATGGCTGACCTAGAACAACGCTTCCTCAGCTCTCGTCCCCTAACGCCCCTACTCTACTTGTGCTATATTGATGACATCTTCATCATCTGGACCCATGGAAAAGAAGCCCTTGAGGAATTCCACCATGATTTCAACAATTTACATCCCACATCAACCTCAGCCTGGTCCAGTCCACACAAGGGATCCACTTCCTGGACACTACAGTGCTAATAAATGATGGTCACATAAACACCACCCTATACCGTAAACCTACTGACCGCTATTCCTACCTACATGCCTCCAGCTTTCACCCTGACCACACCACACGATCCATTGTCTACAGCCAAGCTCTGCGATACAACCGCATTTGCTCCAACCCCTCAGACAGAGACAAACACCTACAAGATCTCTATCAAGCATTCTTACAACTACAGTACCCACCTGCGGAAGTGAAGAAACAGATTGACAGAGCCAGAAGAGTTCCCAGAAGTCACCTACTACAGGACAGGCCAACAAAGAAAATAACAGAACGCCACTAGCCGTCACCTTCAGCCCCCAACTAAAACCCCTCCAACACATTATTAAGGATCTACAACCTATCCTGAAGGATGACCCAACACTCTCACAAATCTTGGGAGACAGGCCAGTCCTTACCTACAGACAGCCCCCCAACCTGAAGCAAATACTCACCAGCAACCACATACCACACAACAGAACCACTAACCCAGGAACCTATCCTTGCAACAAAGCCCGTTGCCAACTGTGCCCACATATCTATTCAGGGGACACCATCACAGGGCCTAATAACATCAGCCACACTATCAGAGGCTCGTTCACCTGCACATCCACCAATGTGATATATGCCATCATGTGCCAGCAATGCCCCTCTGCCATGTACATTGGTCAAACTGAACAATCTCTACGTAAAAGAATAAATGGACACAAATCAGATGTCAAGAATTATAACATTCATAAACCAGTCGGAGCACACTTCAATCTCTCTGGTCACGCGATTACAGACATGAAAGTTGCAATACTACAATAAAAAAACTTCAAATCCAGACTCCAGCGAGAGACTGCTGAATTGGAATTCATTTGCAAATTGGATACAATTAACTTAGGCTTGAATAGAGACTGGGAGTGGCTAAGTCATTATGCAAGGTAACCTATTTCCCCTTGTTTTTTCCTACCCCCCTCCCCTTCAGACGTTCTTGTTAAACCCTGGATTTGTGCTGGAAATGGCCCATCTTGATTATCATACACATTGTAAGGAGAGTGGTCACTTTAGATAAGATATTACCAACAGGAGCGTGGGTTTGTGGGGGGGAGGGGGGAGAAGAAAACCTGGTTTTGTGCTGGAAATGGCCCAACTTGATTATCATACACATTGTAAGGAGAGTGATCACTTTAGATAAGCTATTACCAGCAGGAGAGTGGGGTGGGGGGAGGTATTTTTTCATGCTTTGTGTGTATAAAAAGATCTTTTACACTTTCCACAGTATGCATCCGATGAAGTGAGCTGTAGCTCACGAAAGCTTATGCTCAAATAAATTGGTTAGTCTCTAAGGTGCCACAAGTACTCCTTTTCTTTTTGCGAATACAGACTAACACAGCTGTTACTCTGAAACCTATAAATACTCGTTGGATTTTGATAGAATGCCAATGTACAAAAGAAAGAAAAACAGAAAAACAGAAAAAAGAGATGCTTATAAAATAGATTAAGCTACATCACTATAACTTATAACATGGTTGCAATGAATTAGCTCTTTAACATAAGCATCTGATATTCATTCCTACATACTGCCACCTAGAGTTCAGTATTAGATGATAACAAAAACAGGATAACTTCCAAGCAAAGTTAAAAAAAAATTGTGTTCAAGAATTCTAAATTGGAAGAATTTACCCACATATATATATATATATATATATATATATATATATATATATATATATATATATATATATATATATAGTGTATTTATATAATATAGTGTTAGGCAACTCTGTCTATTAAATATATTTAAAAAGTCAAACATTAAAATGCAAGGCAGAATCAGGTAGAAGAAAATATTATCATATAATTTCCTGTTTATTAAAAAAATACTATCAAAAATCTGAGTGTCTTGTTCAATTTACAGGCTTCAAAAACAATAATAGCCAACAGGTAGGACTAACAGCTGTCCCGTATTAGCATCCCAGTCTTCATTTTGAATGAAGAAAGTCTGCAAACTTTCAAGAAAGTCTTGGGAAAATACATTTAAGCCTCTGCCCACCTCCATAACACTGTAAATGCAGAAGACTAAATATCCCCATGAGGTAGCCTACTTATAAATCCAAAAGGCAGCTTGGAAAATGAGCTATCCTGCCATGCTTTAGAAATTGCAAACTGTGGCAACCCAATTTTCCAGCTGACCTGAAGGAGCTGGCAACATTCATTACAAGACTCCTGTTCAATGCCTGGACTCTCACACTGTGTATAATTTGTTTAGGGATGAGCTATGAACTCAGATCTCAATGTGCACAACAGGATATGGTTTGATTAAATGTGTCTGGATGCATTGGAAATGGAATTATAGATTTCAGTTAGGATCAGGTGACAACCATAACAAGGTAATATTCTCATGGTTGTTTTAGAAGGCTGGATCAAGGTTAAAAAATGTTAATATGATGGGGAAATGTTCTCTCTCTCTCCTCTCCCCACGATCCTTCTGACTGGATTCAGATGGACTGTCTTTCTATATAAAAGAACACAGATTTAGTCCCAGATTTGAAAATACAAGTTGTTGTCTCAGTTTTGGCACCTCAGTCATCCCCTGGCTGGAGGGGAGAAGAACCCAAATTGCACTTAACAGAGACTACTCCAAAGAACACTGAATTCTGAGTGCTGTCCTGCTTCCAGGGAGCTCAGGGCAGAACCCAGCAAGTCACAGCCATGGTAACACAGGCATGGTGACTGGAAAAGACAGTGAGAAAAAGGCAAAGCAGCTTTCCCTACATGCTCCCTTCAGAGGGCCCTATGAGTAACTGCCATTTGACTTCAATGACCATTTCTTTTTTCATGTTGCAGGAAAAAAGGCACCAGCATATGTTCCATACCAGTCATGCTGCCAGGAAATCCCTCACAAGCCACTTGATCGCCATATGGAAGTCTCCTGTGGCAGAGGAAAAGGAGAGTAGATATAAATTAATAAATTGTCAGCATTCACTTACCTGATAAAGTTCTGTCATTTAGGGATAGGGCAGGGATGATGCCATAAAAAGCAGCTGCTCCCTCCTTTAGCCGCTTGTCCCATCCCATTCCTTCTAAAATTAAAGAATATAGAAATGCCAACGGTGATATGCCAACTAATATTATAATTTATTGCTGGGTTTTTTTTAGAGCATGTAAAAGTATGCTAGGAGCATTACAGAGCATAGAGAAGAGGGAGTGGCTGCCCCAGAGAACTGACAGTCAAAATAGCAGCAGAGCAGAGCAAATGGATTACAAAAATCTAAGAGGATGTGGAGGGCTAAAGGAGGAGAAGGGGAACAGCAACAAGATTGTGTGACTGCTTAGAGAGGCATGCACACATCTTGATGGGGTTTTGGTTGTGATGTTTTTCCCCCTCATGTATTAAGTCGTTAGAGCATGTTTTAGCAATTGTTGTATTTATATTGGACCAGATTGTGGCCTGACTTGCACACCAGGACAAGGGAGTAGCGGGAGCAGTGCCCCATGCCATCTCATCCAGCACATGGAGAGCAGCAAGCTCCAGACAGCTGCTATGTGCCCCCCCCACACACACACACACAAGGTGGCAGAAAGGGATAGAATTGGGGTAGGGAATCCAAGTTCTGCTTTCTCAGTGCACCCAGCAAAGTAACTGTGTCAGGGGTATAGACCCAGCCCCATTTATTCCCTTCATGAAGCAGTGAGGAGATAGGGAGGACAGTTATATAACTCCTGAGACACAATCTTCTTCTCTGGCTGCTCTTGGGGTAGCCCAGCAACATGTTACTCCTTAGCCTGGGCAGATTACAACTGACCTTATTTTGGGGGCTGTAATTTTGGGTGTGCACCCTGGGATGAAGTGGGGAAGGGGAATGTTGGGCAAGAGAAGAGATTTTGATCATATAAATAGAGAAAAGGAAGGAGGAAAAGTGAAGAGAGGGAAAGTCAGGAGGAGGGAAGTAGAAATGGAGAAGGAGGAAGAGGAAAAGGGTCAGAGCACAATGGGCAGGATTTTCAAAGCCACCTGGGGGATTTGGACATTGAATTTGCATTGATTTTATAGTGAATTGAGCATCCAAATCCCAGAGGCAGCTTTGAAAATCTCAACCAATGAGCAGAGCAGTGAGAATGGAGAGCTGAAGGGTTGCAGTGAGAGGAGAGGGGGGAGATGAAGTTGGACTGACAACCAATGGCAATAAAGCAAATAAGAAGTGCTCAAAGATAAAGGGTAAATTTTTCAAAAACATGTACATGCTCGTTTTCCAAAGTGACTTAGGCACTCAGTACCCCAGTGACTTTCAGTGAGACTTAGGCTTCTACATGCCTTAGTCATTTTTGAAAATGGGCATTTGGGCATTTTTGACAATTTTACTCCAAGAATCAGTGTTTAGTGACACTTTTACATGTCTGTGTTTGCACAGAGTTTCTGGAAGCAGGTTAGTGTAGGGTTTGTTTACAAAGATTCCCTATATTCTACACTTTCCTTTATTGATTCAGGAATAAAAGCTCGGAGTGGATAAATATGAAAGGATTCAAGCAGTGAAGGGATTAGAATGCAATAAAAGGTTGACAGCAGCAGCATCAGCTCTCTGGCAGAAATAAATACTGGTGACTGCAATGATCATGAAGGGCCAATAGGTTCTTCTCTCCAACAATATTTAGGCATAATTTTTTATTTTTTAAATGAGAATCTACTCAAGTTTGGATTGGAAATTTTGAGGTTAGAAGAACCTGGCTGAGCTTGGAGGCCTGGATGGTTTGTGACTCATGAAAGAATATTGCTGCTGATTCATTTTACAGGATCAGATGATAGATCTATAGATCAGATCTATATTTCAACTGGTGTATGTCTCTGCATAGTAACCACTTTACTGCCACATTGTCTGTTGCAGTGGAATGAAAGGGTTTTTTATTAAAACACAGATATTCCATAATTACTTTGGTGTTTTATTTCTGAGTGCTGTTCCAGGTGTTAGTTTTAATCTATAATTCCCTCTGTGGTTAAAGGCTGTCTTTTTCCTTGTGTTTTACCCTAGCTGTTGAGATCAAGCTCACAGTCACTACGTATGTTTATCTGAAGGCGTGAGCAGCGGGCTTCCATGGAGAGCCCTTATCTGTGACATTTACTCCCTCTTAGAGCTGGTTTTCTTGGCCTGCAAACATTTTCAAGATTTCAAAAAAAAATGTCTGTTTCACATTGGCTCTTGAGACCTCTTGAAATATTTTCCCCTGAAACGGAAAGAAAGAGACAGACAGACAGATTCTGGAATAGCCAATAACCCAGTGGTTAGTCCATTCACCTGGCATGTTGGGGACCCTAGTTTAAATCCTTGCTCTGCCTGATTTGGAGCAGGAAATTGAATCTGGGTTTCCCATATCCCAGGTGAGTGCCATTGGCTGTTCTGGGATGACTCTTCTGTGGTTTTGACCACAGAAATTCCATTGTGAATCTGAGAAACCTTCCTGATGAAAGTTTCATTGAAACTGATACATTCCCCTGAAAAGTTTCAGTTTTGATGAATTCCTTTTTTCCAACAAAAAAGATTAAGTGCGAAAATTCCCGATCAGCTATACTCCCACTCATAATCCAACAAAGTCCATGCAGTTGCCTCTCACAGAATGATGTAAGGCCTAATTATTTGCTATAGTTTCTTTGGGATGGGGGAGAGTTGGTTGAGTGGGAGTGCAGAGACAGAAGAGAAGACATAGTTGTAGTTCAATGAAAAGGATCATTAACCTATGTATTTGATAAAATTTGTAAGTTTGTAATATATAATTGAATTGTACATGGGTACAGAGCTTGGAATAGCTGCACTTTAAACATCTCACTGTTAAATGAAGTAAGGGCACAGCCTCTAAAGTGCATTTTGCAACAAATGTTAGATAAATCCAGGGCCTAAGATATTCAGGTTCCTTCATTTTTTTCCCTTATATTCATTATTGTTTACACTCTTTTCTCAGGGACACGCAAGGAGTTAGGGAACAGTAGTACAGTGCTACTGCATTGAAGCACTTTACCTGTACCACCTGCAGGGAGGAAATTGACATGGATTGACAGGTAAAGTGCTTTACTGTAGGAATACCACACGTCCCTGCGGCCCGCCACTTCCTGCAGCTCCCATTGGCTGGGAACGGGAGCTGTGGGGAGCCGTGCCTGAGAACGGTCAACATCAGAAAAATGTCTTGTGGCCTGCAATCAGATTACTGTGATGGGCCACATGTGGGCTGCAGGTAGCCCAACACTCAGGGGTGAAAGTAAGGGGCTACCGGCCGGTACGGCATACCGGTAAAAGGTAGCCGGCAGCACCGGCCCGTACCGCTGACTTTAAAGCAGCTGCAGCAGCGCTTTAATGTCGCTGGCCCTTTTGCGCCCCCCATCGGCAGCCAATGGGGAGGGGCAAAAGGGGCAGTGACGACCTGGCAGGGTCACCAATGGGGGGCGCAAAAAGGGCAGCGACGTTAAGTGCTGCCTTTTGCCCCCCTACCCAGCAGCCGATGGGGCGGGGTGGGAGGGCAAAAGAAGTAGCTGCCCCGGGGCTGCGATTTAAAAAGCCCCAGGGCTCCAGCCGCCACCAGCCGGAGCCCCTGGCCCTTTTAATTGCTGCTGGAGCCCCAGGCGGCACGGGCTAGGCAGGGCAGATGGGCTGGCTGGGGGATGCTGACTTCCCAGCCCCACCTCTCTGCCCAAGGCTCCACCCCTTCTGGGGGTGGGCCAGAGCGGCCCCGTACCAGTAAGAGTTCCATTTTACTTTCACCTCTGCCATCACTGCAGCAGAAGCTTATGCGTTGAGGTCCCAGGTTCGAACCTGCCCGCTGATGACTGGAGTCTGGCGGTGTTACAAGTAGGTGCTTGTCCAGGGTATAAACTGGAAAGTCTCTGAAGCTCAGGAAATGCTTCTTCAGCTAGGGGAAGTATGTAACCCACACACCTCCTGGGTGTTGTGCTCTGTCCCCTTTTAGTGGCACCAAGACCAGTTAGAGATTAATGAGTCTGCTACCGCCTTAGCTAAGATCCACATGGCTTTTAGCTCATGCACCAGAGGCTCATGCATTTAGTTCCAGAGATCCCAGGTTCGATCCTGCCCGCCAGCGACTAGGGTGTGTCAGTGTTACACTTATCTGAGAGCTGGGTTAAATGGCAGAACCTCCACATGTGATATTGTGGAAGCAGCAAGTAGCGGTGGCCAGCAGCGGCAGCTGCCAGTTGCAGCAGAGAGACCGCCGTAGCTGTAAACCAGTAGCAGTGGCGGAAGATCCATTGCCTGCTCTTCTCCCTCCCCAGAGATGGGAGGGGAACCCCTGTGAACACACCTCTGAACTCTGGATCGTTCCTAACCACGGACAGCCAACTGTGAGTGGAGTGCAGCAGAGGGAGAAGGAAGTGGCGTGTTCGGGGACATTCGTCTGTAGGACGTTCACACCACAAGATGAGAAACTGAGGCAAAACACACTGCCCAATGCACTGTCGGGTGGGTGTTTGCCTATGGTCACATGCTTTTGAACTGTGGTGGTGTTTTCCAAAATTAATGTTGGGTCTCCCTTTTTCTCTTCTCTTCCCTGAGAGAAATTTAGAGGAGGAGAGTGATCTCAGTTGACGCTGCAGGAGGTAGGTAGCACGACAAAGATGCACATCAAAGTGGGAGGAGGAGGAGTAGGCAAAGGGAGCGTGAAGTTAAGCACAGTAGCAGAGCGAAGCACCATCAGCTCACGTAGGCCATTATTTATATTTTTTGCCTTTCCGTAATTACATTGTTCAAGGCTGCACATTCGGCAGTTTCCTCTCTGTCATGACCTCTTGTGGTTGAATTGGTATTCTAAAATCATGGTCCCTGTGCTAAGCCTCCTCAGGGTACCTTGCTAATAAATGGCTGTCTGGCTTCTTATGTGCTTTCTAAACATAGAAGTAGAGTAGCTAGAGAGGAGCACACCTCCTAAGAGGATGCAGCATAAGCTCCCCTCTTGCTAGCTAACTCTGCTGGCAGATGGGGGCATGGTCCCTATTGCCTCTCACTCTTCAGGAGCAATTTAAGGTGTCATTTACCCAGTGGGGTGCTAACAGTCCCTACACTCAGGTGAACACAGATACTCAAATTGTGACCTCTCACCTACAGAGCCCAACAGTAATGAGGTTTCTTGAGCCCACCACCCAGGAGCATGTTTGGTTTAGAAGGCCTAATAAACTTTTTCTGTTTGCTATTCTTCAAGTGTTTGAGATTTTGTCTTTGACAGTTTATTTGACAGTCTTTGACAGTTTGTCTTTGACAGGTAATTTGCCATTTGCCCAGGGCATAAAACCCAGAGTATAGCTGCATACAATCTAATGCACATGTCCTGAAATGAGCTGTGCATGAAGAGCTGGTTGGGAATTTTCCAGTGAAACATTTTTTTTTTTTTTTTGCAAAAGCATAGTCATTTCAATGAGATTTTCATCAGGGTGGTTTCTCATGTGCAGAACGGAATCTCTGATCAAAACATGAGAGAGAGGGAGACCCACCCCGGAATAGCTCATAGAGCTGTGTATAGGGCATTTACTCTGAATCAGGCAGAGGAGGGATGTGAATCTGAGTTTCTCTTATTCTAGGCAAGTTCCCTAACCATCAGGCTAGGAAATCAGTCTTTCCTGTTAAAGCTGTTTCACCTTGTATAAATAATTATTCACCGGATCAAGGAGAGAAAGACTGACTGTATATCTCAGTGTTTAGGACACTGGCCTGCAATGTAGGAGACTCATATTCAAATCTCTGCTCTGCATCAACAACTGTAGAGGTTTGGATCTCCCAGGTGACTGTGCTAACTCCTAGGCTTTTGGCTATTCTGGGTTGGGGCATATGCTCTCTCTCTCTCTGTCTGTCTCTCTCACCTTTTCACAAAAACATTCAAAAGGTCTCAGTTTCAGTCTGTATCAGAACAAAACTAAATGCCTAAACTTTCTCCCCCTCCCCGCCCCCCCGCCAAACAAAAAAAAACAGAGATTGTCATCTGTGACCAGGCCTATCTTCATGTGTGGATTCCTGTATCTAAGTGGAGTTTACTCTAGGGGTGGGGCCATAGTTGCCAGTAGACTATACTACCCTGCATGCTCAAAGATACCACATGAAAAAAGTATTTGGTGCTATCAAATTCCTATATACTGGGAGAGACAACAATGCCCTGCAAAAGACTAGTGGGGGAAAGATAATCTCTTGTCAAAGGCACAGGATTAGGAGTCGAGAGATTTGATTTCTGTTCCTGGCTTTGTCACAAATTTCTTGGGTGATTTCAGACAACCTTACTGTTTCACTTTCCTCATGTGTAAAATAGAGATATTACTTGCCTGCCTCCGAGGGAGATAGTGACAAAAATTGATTACATTAATTTGCAAACAGCTTTGAGATCTTCAGATGGAAGGCACTACGTAAGTGTAAAGTACGGTTATTATTCCTAGAAACAAATTATTCCTAGAAACAACAGTAAAATTTGCACATGATGATGGTACTTGTGGTAAAATTTGGGAACAATTTCTATGCAGAGGGCTCCACATGTACAACTTATGGCACCATTTAGCAGTAGCTTGAGATAATAATGTAATTCACCTGTGACTGTCAGCATCCCATATTCATGATAGTGGTATGATTATGATATGATTATGACATAAGTTGAACTTGAACAAAATGTGTGATGTGAGGGGTAAATGGAAAAGTTATGATTTGCTGAATATGATTATCCTATTTGTAGGCATGTATCATTTTTGTATCTGGAGTTATGAATATTGACTATGCATCTGTATTTAAAATCTGTTTGCACCTACGTGACACCTACAAGTCAAGATGCTTTCAGTCTATATAGCCAATTGTGAAAGGCCTATTCAAGGTAATGGGCCATTAGGGAAAACAATGGGCTTTAGGAAAACTTATCCCCCACCTGGTGAGCCTTCCTGTGAATGCTTCAGTCAGCATATGGATAATGGCTGCCATGACTCATTGAAGCATGCAAGGGCACGTGACTAGATCACACGATCCTGAACTCCATTTTTCCACAAACTGGGCTGGGGACTTGGCTTGGAACAAAGGGGTTCCTGCCATATGGAAGAAACTATAAAAGAGGAAAGTGACATCACCAAGGGGCCTCACTCCCCTACAACATGGCACCTGGAAACACCTAAGGAACAAAGACTGAACTGGGGAAGGAAGTCCCAGGTGGGAAAGAAGAAAGCCTGCCTGTGTATGAAACCTTGGTGACTCTTTATACTATCTAACAGGGTGAGGCACTGCTTGATTCAAATCCTATCTAGTGTTTTAGGCTTAGATTGTGTTTTTGTTTATTTGCTAGGTAATCTACTTTGATCTACAAACACAACGAGGAGTCTGATGGCACCTAAAAGACTAACAGATTTATTTGGGCATAAGCTTTTGTGGGTAAAAAACCTCCATGCATCTGAAGAAGTGGGTTTTTTACCCACAAAAGCTTATGCCCAAATACATCTGTTAGTCTTTAAGGTTCCACCAGACTCCTCGTTGTTTTTGTGGATACAGACTAACATGGCTACCCCTCTGCTACTTTGATCTGTTTGCTATTACTTATAATCACTTAAAATCTATCTTTCTGTAGTTAATAAAATCTATTTTATAATTTTTACCTAAAACAGTATGGTTTGAGGGAAGTGATTGGGGAAAAATCTCAGCTCAGGAACAAGAGTTGGTATATGTCCACTTTCTTTTGTAGAAGTGGCGAACTGGGTAATAACTCTCATACTGGTCAGGCTTTTAACCAGGGCAGCTCCGGGGTCCTAGGTTGTGAAGCTGGGGGTATTTTGGCTGGAGCCTCTTTCTATTGTCAGTTCTTGAGTGGCGTAGGAGAAGCATTCATGTAAGTGTAGCTGGCTGTGTCCCTGCCTATGTAAAAGTCTGGGTAAGTACAGGATCAGGAACGATCTGCAGCTTGTCACAGCCGCACAGTGTGAGAGGTGGCCTAGGCTTTTGAGAGAGACGGCTCAGCAGTACCGCAGTTCCAGGTTGCACCCAGAGGGGAGAGGGATGACCCGCCATACCACCATCTTGCCACCTCTAAAGAAAGAAAAATGGCTATTATTATTTTTATTTTTATATTTTTTATTATTATTATTTCTTTATTTACGTGTTTTATCAGAACACCTAGGAACTCTGTCATGGACCAGGACCCGTTTGCTAGGTGTTGTACAAACACAGAACAAAAACACAGTCCTTGGCCCAAAGACTTTACAATCTGAGATAAGAGAAAACCGATGGATGCAGACTGATAAATGGGGGAGAACAAGGAATCAATGAGACAATAGTGATCAGCATGCGAGGTATGCTGCACACCAGCAGCCTAACCACTAATTGTTGTAAGAAAATATACATTCCCCAAGAACTGTCAGTTCTTAAACTGGTCTGTCTGTAAGCCCTTTCTCTTATTTTTCAAGTTAATTTAATAAAGCTTCCCCAGCAATAAAGGCACAGAGCTAAATAAAGGATTAAAATAAGTATAAAACCTCAGGTTGACACAAGAAAATGCACCATAATTCACTCACATGATCCATGTCCTGTTAGGAGGTGTAAAGAGCATGCATTCTAAAGCTAATTTTGTTCATTTAATCCTCATATCAATCTCCGGCAGCAGCTTCCCCTATGCTTTTTCATTAGTCTGATACTGTATTAAAAAAAGATGAATGCCATAAAGAAAGAGTTAATTATGTAATGCCAAACATTCCCGCGGGGACGTGACATTATGTGTGAGAAACAGAGAGTAAAATGAAGATCTCTACAGATTAATTTTCTGAGATTCAAATCTTATAATATTGCTCACCAGAAATATTGTAATATTGTGCAGCATACAGTCATGGAGACCTTTAATGGTTATCTTTCTCACTTAAAGACCTGTTACAGTAGCTTGACTAACTACCACTCGGGAAGTATTTTGCGTTCCCAAAACTAATATTTGTCATCATAATTTTGGGAGAGGAGGGCATGAATTTATTTATTGACTTATTTGGTGAGTTTGTTTTTACAGAAGGATTAACTTGTTTCTCATCGTGAGTTGGCATTCCATAAAGATCCACCTAAAAACAAATTGCTTGCTAGAGTTGTTTTTTTATCCTAGCGCATCCGTGCTACTTGCAGTGTGTGTAACATGTAGGCACCCTTTAATAAAATGTTACAGAATGGAATGGGTTAATATGTTGGCTAAAATAGGAAGCTATTGTTCTGCTTGAGAATGTGCGTAATCCCAGAGAGTTGATACAGGATTGAAATGCAGCTACACAAAGAATGCCATGTAAAACTCGCATTAGCCCATTGGATGCTGCAGACACAATGCCCAAGTCCCTTCATGGATTCCACCCTAAGGCTACATCTACACTGGCTATGTCTACACTTGTGCAAATACCTGAGTACTGGATTATGTTCATGCTTGCATGTCTCCCAATACATGCACCCGAGAGTCCACATATGCTGGGCTGGACATGGGTATAATGCCATTTACATGCATATACCCACGTCTACACTGCCGCTGTAGGTACACAATTCTTAGAGCTCCATTTCAGGGGCTATATCCCAGGGCTCTGTGCATTTTAGGAAGATGTTCTAGGAATCATATTACTTTGTTTTGTTGGTACTATACCTGCCTTTACACATTTGTCTATAGCAGTTCCTGATCATGGTACCCCTCACTGTTATACCCAGGAAAATTGGGTGAAAGTCATGGAAAAAATGGGATGATGATCTGGTTCTTCTCCTGCTCCCTAGTGCAGGACAAATGCTTATGCGGTGGAGTAGGCAATCAGTGATATGCTGGATGGAATTTGGGCAGCATTTTCTAACAAGTCAAAGATGGCTGACCTCGAGGGTCTATGGCAATTTATTCAGCTCACACTGTGCAGATATAATGAATGCCAATATTGCCACAGTATGCCCTTGGGTGGACCATCACTTCTGGTGCAGGAGAACCAGCACTGTGTGGGGAGATCACATAATTTTGGAAATCTGGCAGGAGGAGTTGTTAAAAAGTGTTATCCTAAACAAAGGAACATGTGGTTACCTTGATTTACATATAAACAGTAAACAGAACCATCAAGCTACCAAGGGAGGGAGGCAAACCTCACACAGAGAAACAGGGGAAGAAAGGACATGGAGCTTCCCTCACCACCAGACTCCATATCACCTACCTCACAGTTTGAGGGTTATCCCTCAGAAGAATTCATTTCAAAGATTCAATGGACTATAAAAGAAAGTGGTATGATTGAAACTGATCCCCAGTATAGTTGAAACTGCTTAAGGTTCCGGGGGGTGGGGATTCTGTACAGGGTACTGGTGGACGCTGTTATTGCTGGTATGTTCCCTCTTTCTTTGTTATTGTTCTTTAGTTTTGATTTTCAGCGTGTTTAATAAAGCCAGTAAGATACTAATTTAACCCTGTGTCAATCTGCTGTCCTGAAAAATAATGCTTTTTAAGGCATTTAACACATACACATACAGTTTTCCCATCCCTCCTGTGCATCTGTGGGACTTAAGATATTTCTGAATTTTAGGGGAGAAACTCAAACATATTTGCACTATGATGGCACCAGATTTTTACAGACCATTCCATTACAGGAGGAAGGAAGCTTGCAGACCATTCAAGAATGAAAAACCATGTTCAGCTCATCATTAGGAAGGAGGACCAACACATAGTTAAAGCATAACATTTATTAAAAGTATGAGGTAGAAGGTTTAATGGGAAGATTTTGAACTCAGAACAATATATTGTTACCAAAGTAACTGTTCACAATGGAGAGCGCTGCCCACTGTTTAATAGCTTTGCACCCATCATCAGAACGGATGACTGATGAGAGACAATGGCTCTCTGTGACAACTGGGCGCATCTCCTCCAAGGGGTTTTGGGAGCCAGTACATGGTGGTGTTCCAAGACTCCTGGAACCTCGATGTTCTCATCCTGGTTGGTCAGTGGAGTTGTGACGCTGACAGAGCAGGTGCCAGCTCATGCCAAGTCCCCTCGGTCTCACTGCACACTGGCAAATGCATAGCTGGAAAGACTTGAAGAAGACCTGGAAGAGCTCTTTTCAGAGTAGCAGCCGTGTTAGTCTGTATTCGCAAAAAGAAAAGGAGTACTTGTGGCACCTTAGAGACTCTGTGTGGCTTTAAAGCTTGCCTCTCTCACCAACAAATGTTGGTCCAATAGAATATATTATCTCACCCACCTTGTCTACCTGGAAACCAGTGTGGCTCGTCTGTGTGTTAGTATTGTTAAGATAGATATTGGAGTGAAAAGAATGAGTTTAGCGTTTAGACTTTATGGAATGCTTGTAGGATGCTGCATATATTATTCTTATAATGTCTGTGTCCCATGTTGCAAGGTAATATTTAAGTGTTTGCTCTCTAAGTACAAAAATGTTTGCTAAGACTGGAAACCCCCACAGTCAGGGGACAAGCATTACCAAGTGTGAAATACTAGTTTACCACAAGAGGTGTTATCTACTCCCCCAAAAAGGCCTGTAGACCTCAGACAAGCCATTGTGGAACATCAATGGACAAAAGGCTTTAATTGCTTCCCCCATACCCCTGAAGAGGGTAAGTGCACAGAGCCCTCCTCCCATCACAGCCTGAATTCTGGGGGAAGGGAATAAAAATCCCCGTGAAGGAGAAATTGTATCCCTGTGCTGCTTGAACTCTAAAAGGTGATGATTTCTAAGCATAAGCAAGGGATCCCCAGTTGTTTAACTTGAGTTAGCCCTAAAGGACATATAAACGGTACATATTATAGCAGCTACCACTATCTTTTGGAACCTAAAACTGTATCTCATTTGTGTGTGTATGTTTTAACCTTGTAAATAGCTCTTTTATTTATTTTTTCTGGGTAATAAATCTTTAGTTAGTTTATTACAGGATTGGCTACAAGTGTTGTCTTTGATTTGAGACCTGGGGTACCATAGACCTGGGTTAAGTGACTGGTCCTTTGGGACTGGGAGTAATCTGAATATTGTTGTGATTTTTGGTTTAAGGGACCATTCAGCAAAAAGGTGAGCTTGCCTGGGTAGCAAGACAGACCAGCGTGCCCAAGGGGACTGTCTGTGACTCCATGTTAAGACTGTTAAGTGCTTGAGGAGTTCACACTTGATGCTTGGTTGGTGAAATCTAATGATAGAACACACAGCCAATTTGAGGTTTGTGCCCTGGTTTGTGGCAGTTTGAGTCACCCACATTCATGAGTCACTTCAGACAGCTTGACAAGGGTCACTGCAACAGGATCCTCAAGATCAGCAGCACCCCAGGAGGCAGCTGGAGGAGAAGCAGGAGGCAGTGGCAGTCGATGGGCTGGTTCTGGGCTTCAGCAGCAGCCAGCCACCAGTTCAATTAGCCTCTCTATTAGGAAATGCTCCCATTCTTTATGGTGTATCTCCATGTCCATGAAATGGTTCATAAGTGTCTCCTTCTGTAGAGGATACCACTCCCATTCCCTAAGGAATTCAAATTGTGCCCAGTTTCTCCTGTCCATCATTATGAGCATCTCCTCTAGGGTCCGTCTTTATCTACCTCTGCCCTCTCTGGGGGTCTGCTCCTCCTGTCCTCTTGGTGGCATGATTTCACTCTCAGGAGACATAGGTCCTACCAATTCAAAGAGAAGGAGAGCATTATATTTTGGACCTTTTTGCAGAAGCCAAGAAATCTCCATACAGAACATAACTGTTATACAAGGCCACAATTTTGATCCTTTTCAGCATTCCAGGAATGTAGCTGTCTTATTATCCTAGATTCTTAAACAAATTTTGTAGCCCATGAGAAAAGAGCAGAGGCTACTAAAGGTTTGAAGATTGGACCAGTGTCTTTAGCAATTTAAAATATTCATACTTTCTAATTGTTAGTGGAGAGCAGTAGATTAATTCTTGCCTGGGGCTTTGTTACAAGTTTATATTTTTTTCCCTTACGGCTGGCCAAAATGTGGAGAACACTGAAGTTTTCAAAGTACCAGAGCAAAAAAAAAAAAAAAAAAAAAAGTGGCATTCCAATCACGTGGAGGAGATGCCAAAGAGAAGTTTCTGCTAATGGTCACCCCTCTATATATTGCTGGATGGAGGGGTTTGGTCAGCTATGAAGGTAGACCAAGCAGATTTGCTCTGCCGGTGAACTTGAAGAACCAGCTGGAGTTTTTGCTGTGACAAAAATTTGCTGAAATATGCTTACAGGATTGGGAGGCAATTTGATTACTATTTTCTCAGCTTGCACACAGGAGATTTCATGCAAGAGGAAATCTGAACCACCAACCACAACCACCCAGCTTCACCAGAAAATCCTGCCCCTGTGCCTGCCTAACAACAGAGAAATGAGTAGGGAAAGAAACAGATACACTGTCACTTCATTAGGTTTCCTGATGATTTGGCTCAGCACCACAAGCCCCTTGCTTCATGCAAGTGGAAACAGACTCTGCACCATTTTTATCCAACTGCCAGACTGGATCCTTCTCCCACCCCCACATCTCCTGGCTTGTGCAGCATGACTCTGTGCAGGGAGAGGGCAGACACCTGGGACAGACAGTGTAAAGACTTTGAAATCTTCCAAGGGAGAAAAGACTGCTATGACTAACTTTTCCTTAGACGACTGACCGTATATGTTCTGCAACCATGTTCTGGCACCTTCCCCATCAGAGACCTTCCTCCCCCAAACCCCTCCTCCACATGCTTCAAATGCTTCATGCATTCACGGAACCTGCTGAATGCCTTCTAGGTGTGTGAAATTTCCTGGTGCAGGTGGATGTTCTTGCTGTTCTGGCCAAACTCATGGAGGACAGTGTATTCAGTCCACACATTGATCAGCATCTGGGTATGCTTGGAGCTGGATCCCTTGTCACCTGTAAGAAATATAGCAGAAAGCTGCTCTGTTGCGGTCAGTGCTGCACACTGTACAGGTGCACTTGGGGGCAATGGCCTAGCTTGTGTAACAGTCAGGAAGGAAGGGGTTCAGTGTATTGGGAAAAAGGGGGTAGAGGACTATTGTAACTCCAGGTACACAACCCTTAACCCCCAATCCAACTGCAAACTGACACAGGTATGGGGCCATGCCACAGCTGGCTGTACTTACAAAACCATCTCAGATGTGCTAGCTTACTCTCCCTCCTCCCCTTGAGACGTGTTTCAGGGGTTTAAGTGTGGACAATAGGGAGGCTACGGCACAAGTCCACGCATGGGCATGTGTACAGTTGCGATTGTAGATGTACCCTAAGGGTATGTCTACACTGCAATTCAAAACCTGTGGCTGGCCTGTGCCAGCTGACTCAGGCTGATGGGGCTCCGACTGTGGGGCTATTTTACTGCAACTCTGGGACCCTCCCATCTTGCAAGGCCCTAGAGCCTGGGCTCCAGCCAGAGCTTGGAAGTCTAACTGCAATAAAACAGCCGTGCAGCAGGACCCCACGACCCCTAGTCAACTGCAGTGTAGACATACCCTATGTGACTTGCCCAAGGTCACATAGGAAGTCTGGGGCACTATACGGGCAATCCTCTAATGAAAGGTACAAATGCAATGTATTATTGTTAATTAGCAGTTTTATGGATGTGAGATGCATGCTGGAAATAACATGGAAAGGTTACAGCTGCAGCCAAAGGGAGTCAGATTTCTCCCAGGGGTTTAATAGGGTGTGTCCACCTCAGCAGTAGCAACACCATCCAGAGGAAGAGTGAAATCTGTTCCGCACCACACATCCAACTCTGCTGGATGGTGCAGAAAAAAAGGCCATAAACCTGCCACCCCTGCCCTACCACCTTCAGACAGCTAGCATACAGGGGTATTTGCAAGGAGCAGAGCCTTCATCAAGGAGATTTTGACAGCCCTTGTCCAGGAGTGCAAGGTGAAGAGAAAATGTCTTGTCATGTTCCATTCCCTCTTGCAAACCCATAAAAGGGTAGGTCAGAATCTGGCCCTGCATATATATTGCAACAAATATTGGTAGGATTGCCAGGTTTCCGGTTTTTGACCGGAACACCCAGTCGAAAAGAGACCCTGGTGGCTCTGGTCAGCACTGCTGACCGGGCCATTAAAAGTCCAGTTGGCAACACAGGCAGGCTCCCTATCTGGCTCCATATGACTCGTGGGAATCTGCCGGCCTCTGGCTCCTAGGTGGAGGGATGGCCGCGGGGCTCTGTGCACTACCCCCACCCCCAGTACCAGCTCAGCAGCTCCAATTGGCCAGGAACCATGGCCAATGGAAGCTGAGGGGGTGGTGCCTGTAGGTGAAGGGCAGTGCACATAGCCACATGGTCATGCCTCCAACTAGCAGCTGGAGGGAGTTCTCACTGCTTCCCAGGAGACACCTGAGGTAATCGCCACCCGGAGTCCACACCCCGAACCCTCTCCCATGTCCCAACCCCTTGCCCCAGCCCTGAGCCCCGTCCTGCACATTGAGCCCTTCATTTCTGGCCCCATCCCGGAGCCCACACCCCCAGCCCAGAGCCTGTACCACCTCCCACATGCCAACCCCCTGCCCCAGCTGAGAGCCCCTTCCTGCACCCCAACCTCTGTCCCAGCCTGGAGCCCCCTCCTGTACCCAAACCCCTCATCCCCAGCCCCATCCTAGAGCCTGCAGCCAGAGCCCTCACCTGCTCTCGCACCCTGCCCCAGTCCAGTGAAAATGAGCAAATGAGCAAGAGTAGGAGAGAGCGAGTGACAGAGGGAGGGGGGATGGAGTGAGGGGGCGTGGCCTCAGAAAAGAGGCAGGCAGGGGGTGGGGTAAGGGTGTTCAGTTTTCTGCAAATAGAAACCCTAAATATTGGGCCAATTTTTTGGCTGTTGTAAAATGGTGCAGCCCTACTGAAGTTAATAAAGCTACACCTGTTTATATAAGCCAAAGGTTGACCCAGGTTTCTTACACTTTCTTGTTTTAGATGCCTGAATAATCCATAATGTATGAATAATTGTTACATTTCATTTAGTATTTCTTCAGGTGCAGAGATTTGGGCAACAAATTGACTTGGATATTTCAGTTTTGAAAATTACACTGTACTAGTTATGAAGCAACAGAGAAACATATTATTAGCCCTTACAACACAATAAATAGAAAAAAATCATAAGAGTGTCTACTGTGAAGGAAGAGTGAGAGACATATTTGGAGAGAAATTGGTGTCCCTCTGTTGAAACTGGTGACTTGACTGTAAAATGTGTTCTAACATCACCGGTTTTAAATGTTACATTGGTATATAATATTGCATGGCTTGTCTTACTGCATATAAATGAAAACAAAACACATAAACAGATGCACAGAGGGATGTCATATACTAAACACAAATATTGGATTTAATTGGATGCATAACTGCAAAATATTGGAAGGCCATAAGCTATTTCATCTGCTGCTCCATACTAGAGAAAGCAAAAAATGAACCACTGGCACCACAAGTAATGATTCTTGGAATTACATTGGACGATTGAGCTAGCTCTTCTCTGGGCTTGTCTACACTTACTGGGGGATTGATAAGTGGAGATAGATGCATCAATGGTCTATTTAGTGAGTCTAGTGAAGACCCGCTAAATCAATAGCAGATCACTCTCCCATCGACTCCTGTACTCCATCAGATCGAGAAGAGTAGGGGGAGTCGATGGGAGAGCATTTCCCATTGACATTGTGTAATGTGGACCCCACGGCAAGTAGACCTAAGCTATGTTGATTTGAGTTATGCTATTAATATAACTCAAATTGCGTAGCTTAGATCGAATGTCCCCTTTAGTGTACTCAAGGCCTCAGTTGACAAATCTGATCTGCTTTCTAATCCCTTTTCAAGAGACTGGCATTACAACGCTATGGTAATCCCAAGTCCACTGCTGGTCTAAGACTATAAATGACATTTCAACTGTAACACAAATTTAAAATCAAAACCAATGAACTGAAACAACATTTAAAAACTATTGGGGAAAAGTATTCTTAGAACATAAATGTCTGAATTACATTGTGTGTGTGTGTGTAACTCAACTTTAAATTATATAAAAAAAAGAACCACACCTCTGTATCATCTTTACGAGCTGCATGTATTTCTATTATTTTTAGTTGCTATCCTAGTCCTTGCTTGATGTTGGATTTTGTGACTTTTACTTCTGAACATACCATTTTAAATAGTTGAACTATTACCTTCCATAGTACAAATGTATGTTCATTTCAGCAACAGCACATATATATTGTTTGTAATATTATCTGAATGCTTGTGTTTTGTGTGAATAAAGCCTTTATAAATTTTTCAATGCTCTGTTTCATTGCAGCTAGTATCTAAGGGTAAGAAATATTTGATGTTTGCTGTAATGTAATCAAAGTTGTATCTCACCATGGTGACATGTTATGCCACAAATGATAGACTGGTCTTGCTTCTTACATAAGTCAAATATTCAGTTGCATGGCATGATGTGGGTAGTGTTGTATTTGTTTTGATGGAACAAAGGGTTAAAGTGTTAACATGACCCAGTCACTGTCCAACATTAGACAGAGTTAAGCAAAGCTTGGGGTTCAATGTACAGAGAACACAGCCTGCTCAGGACCATGGCAAACACACCATTAATAATCTTTTAAACTTTTTAGTAAAGATACAGAAAAGAAGGAAAAACAGTAAAAGCATTTGAAATATAGAATGTTAAATAAGGCTTTAATTAGCTTAGGGAGTCTTTAAAAGAAAACAATTCTACTGTTTGGCAGCCTTGTAGATGATAATAACTGTCCCTTTGGGAAAGAGAGAAAAAGTTAGTTAAGAGAGGCTGGAGCTTCTTTTGTTGCTGTTCTTGTTAAAGACCAATCCTGTTGCCTAGAAGCCCAAACTAGACAAACATGCACAAAAGGGGAAAGCAAAGAACAGCAAAGATAAAAAATTCAACTTCTGTCTCTTGTGTTGACTTTCACTTGCAGCCTCACAGATGGGAAAAAATAATGAGACCTGGCAAACTTGTACCAGTGTTGGGCTGCTTAGGGCATTGCTTCTAATTGCTTCCTGGTCACAGGTAGGGTTGCCAACTTTCTAATTGCACAAAATTGAACACCTTGCCCCACCCCTGCCCAGAGGCCCCACCCCTTATCTGAGGCCCTGCTCCCCACTCATTCCAACCCCCCTCCCCCCATCACTCACTTTCCCCCAGCCTCACTCACTTTCACTGGGCTGGGGCGGGGGGCTGGGATGCAGGAGGGGGTGCAGACTCTGGGGTGGGGCCAGAAATGAGGGGTTCAGGGTGTGTAAGGGGACTCCGGGCTGGGGTAGGGGGTTGGAGTGTGGGAGGGGGTGTGGGTTGCAGGCTCCAGGAGGGAGTTTGGGTGCAGGAGGGAGTTCCAACCCGGGGCAGGGGATTGGGGTGCAGGTGGGGGTGCAGGCTCTGGGAGGGAGTTAGGGTGCCGGAGCAGGTTCCGACCTGGGATAGGGAGTTAGAGGTGTGGGCTCTGCCTGGGCAGTGCTTACCTCAGGCGGTTCCCAGTTGGCAGTGCAGTGGGGCTAAGGCAGGGTTCTGCCTGCCCTGGCTCCGCACTGCTCCTGAAAGCAGCCGGCATGTCTAGCTCCAGGCGGAGGCACCGTCAGGCAGCTCTGCGTTGTGGGACACTGCCCATGCCCACAGGTGCCACCCTTTCCCATTGTCCCCAACCAATGAGAGCTGTGGAGGCGGCTCTCGGGGTGGGGGCAGCACCAGAGCTTCCCTGATCGCCCCTGCCCCTAGGGGCCGATGAGACATGCTGGCCACTTCTGGGAGCTGTGCAGAGTCAGGGCAGGTAGGGAGCCTGCCTTACCCAACCAGACTTTTAATGGCTCGGTCAGTGGTGCTGACTGGAGCCGCCAGGGTCCCTTTTGACCAGGCATCCTGGTCAAAAGTCAGATGCCTGGCAACCCTAGTCACAGGCTTACAGCAGCATTGCAAAATATACAACATTGGGCAGCTAAGCAAGACTCTTATTAGACAGAAGGCAAAAGGAGAGAAATAGGAAAAAAGAAAGAAAGTGGGAAAGAAAAAAGACACTTTGGCAGGTGGGAGATGGGGTTTGACCCAGTCTCTCATCCCAGACGGGGCTGGATTTAGCTGGAGCCAGTGGAGGTGGAGGTAGTGATATCATCTAGGTTCCTCTCTTTCTGGCCTGCTGTGGTTAGGACATCTCTCAGGATCAGAATAATGAAGGCCTAACTTTGTTACAGTAGATCCCAGGGTGCCAGGAGATGACGAAGGTTGTAGCCATGATGGTAAAGCTTGCTGTAGCAGTTGTTGGCAGAGAGCTATTGCTTCTTCTTGATTTTCTCTCAGTCTTTTCTTTTAAGACCCCAAAAGAGAGTGATGGGTGGAATAGCCCATCCCCTCATTATTTTGTTTATCAGTTAGGTCTAATTTTCAAAACACCAATTTGGGTTAATTGATTTCAGGTCCCACACTTCTCTTGCTTACGAGGCAAGCTCTTAACACAGTCTTTGAGTTACATCAGTTGGCCTTTTGGGGAGACTAACTCAATCTTTGTCTGCCTTTTACACCTTTTCCCTTCAACATTTGTTGTAAGTTATTGTAACGTTTTATTGTAACGTTTTATGAACTTTCACTCACTTTTTACAATTCAGCTCACAATTAGAGTAAATTTGTCGGGCCAATTATTACAACAGTAGCTAATCTTTGATTCTGTTCAATTTGTCGTGCTACTATGTCAGTTCATTTGACTTAAAACTGAATAAGAGACTGAAAATGTTCAAAAATATGTCTCTCCTCCCCTCACATATTTTGCATGATATTCAAAGATTGGGTGAAACAAATGATTATAGCAAACCCCAGGTAGTATATTTCATAGTCTTCCTGAAGGAAGATCAAAGAGGCTTAATTCAACATACAGGGTGGGAGTTTATTCATTAAAATGCTTCAATATATTCAGTTTTCCAATTCAAATGGAGAAAAACATCATTCGCAAACAGGATAGAATTTGGTCTTCAATATTCTGAGATAGAAAAGAATAAATAATCCCTATTAGATGTAGCTACAAAATAAATTAATTGTTTAAAATAGTCATAGAGACATAAATAGGGTTATACTTTCAATTATAGGTGTCTAAATTACATACATAAACCATGTATTTGTGCACAAATCAGACAACTGCGCATGGAATTAGCATTTTACCCGGTACAATGTACAAATACAATTTCACATTTGTATGTGCTGTTGCAGGGATTGTACAATCATTAAAGCTTTGACCTAGAAAGGCATCATTATTGGAAAAGCCACATTCCCTGCTAAGGAAGGACTGAATCTGTTTTGTTTTTTGTTGTTGTTGTTGTTTTTTTCTTTCCACAGATAGGTAGGAAATCTGACTAATTAATTGCAGGTTTGCTGTTTAGTAACCAAAGAAGTTATGTTGAAAAGGCTGCCCGAGGTTGAACTAAGTGCTGTCTCATTAGCATTCAGCACAGCTGCTAGCTCATGAAGGAAAGAGAAAAGCCAGAACATAAGAGGAGAAAAGTACAGTGAAAAGGAAAACATATTATTTATAATTTTGCCTTGATGAAGAACAGTGATGAAGAAAGGGACTGCATCTATTCATGACACACTCAGCCAGTGTAGTATGGTTGCATTAGGTGGAGGTATTAATGCATGTTCCATATCCCAATTAATATTTTTAAAAGCCTACTCAGAGCACACGTGAACACCATTTGTAGAATGCTCTGTATGCACAATCAGTATTGCCATCCTTTACATATTACGTTGACATTACTGATAAAATTTTTCCTTATCATCCTATGGACTTTTTCTTGCTAATGAATTAATCATCCATTTTACGATGTACAGTGTATATGTCAAGTCACACACAAACATTTCAGCTTATATTTCCTAGCTGTTCAACAGCCAAAATGTTACACACTAGTATTAATAACTCTTGTTCGTAACAGGTTCAATGCATGGGTCAAGCTACTTTCTTACCCTCCATATAACCGTAAGTAACTATTGTTACTTCTCATTTCTTGACAAATGAATGGCAGGATGGGTTGAAATTAGTTGAGCATAAGTGGTTTTGCATGTGTTAGCTTTTGTGCATAAATTATTTTAGTAGCACCCACATTATGCTAGACACTGTCTATATATACACAGTCTGTCCTGAAGAGGTCTTTCCCCCTTCTTCATTCTTCTGAAAGCTCACACTCTTGGTCTTGTTTTCTAACAGTTTGCTCAGTGGAGAATGAGACATTGGGACATTCTTGTTGGATCATAAATTATCTCAAACAGCCCCTATGGTTTGTTTGCATCAATATACTGCATCATTTTAATTATTTTTATGTAGTCCTTTTCAGTAATAAGAACATGAAAAAAGGGAACTACACTGAGGAATATAAAAGCACAGCTAAAGTGTGTGTGAATGCAGCAAACAGAAGGGAAAGTGGAAGAATGCAAACACACCTGATTTTGGATAGCTTCTGCATGGGTGTGGAAGGAAGAAGTAGCTTCCTCCTATGTAAGGTTGGCCAGAATTATAGTGAATGTTCCCCTGTAAATCCAAGGACGCCTCCTAGTTGTCAAAGTATGGAAAATATGGGGCCATGATCCTGCCCCTCTTTCTATCCAACCCAGCACAGCTGGCCAACCATGAAGAGATGTGTACACTGCATCCCTTTAAGGAACACCACAATGGACAATTTTGGGTGTAACATTAGTCTATCCCTGACTATTAGACTAGCTGTATTGTAATTAGTGCAGCAAGTGTTTTAGCTCTTTACAAGATGTGATTGTTCAATAGACTTATTATTGGCTATTAATTGTATAATTTCTTTTTCAGGCTGGCAGCCAGCAGTTACACTGTGCAGTTCTTCAGGGATTTTTCCTATGATAAATAATGCCTCAGTACCTCAGAGCAGCAGCAGCAGCAGCAAAAATGATGACATGTTCCTTTAACTCATGCTTGGTTGATGAACTAGAAGAACTTTCAACTCCTATAAGAATGGAATTTAGAGTAGTCACTATGAACTTTTCTGGGTATTATAATAGGAAACTTTCAAATGTATTTCATGTCACACGTACAGTATTGATTCATTTTGACAGCACTAATATCCCCCATCATTTGTTTTCATTGTTCATAATAAAGATGGGGATTTGATGCTCCCAAAGTGAATCAATAGGATACTGTTTGTGGATCATATAACACATTACAAACTTGCATTCATCATGAAATATGACCATCAATCCATATTACAATATTAATATAAAGAACTTTGAATCAATTACTTCCATTAAACCCATATAAATCTTTGTTTTGAGTGTACATTGCCTGAAACAATTGAATAAGTCAAATTTTGTGACATTCATGACTCTGGAATCAGTAAAGCTCAGAATAATAGAGAGAAATGAAATGTGTACCCAATAAACACTATCTATATCCTGTGTACCTACTGTATATGTCTCAGTTTCCAAGCAGCCTCTAATAATATCACAGTTCAATTCACTGTGGTTCTACTGTGTATATATGAGATAATTAAAGAAATTTTTACTACTTTTTCTTAACCATAAATAATTTTACTTGATTTGAATAACACCTTGACTTGTATAGTAGAAATACCTATGTTTATATAAATAACATTTAGATGTAGAAACTGTCAGGGGACAAACTGTGTATACACAGAGTTGTTGTAGGCATGTTTATCCCAGGATATTAGAAAGACAAGGTAGGTAACATAATATCTTTTATTGGACCAATTTCTGTTGGTGAGACAGAGACACTTTTGAGCTTACACAGAGTTCTTCTTCAGGTCTGGGAAACCTACTCAGCATGTCAGCTACATTTAAGGCATGCACACACATATACAAAAAGAGAAAGACATTTCTTGTTTAAAAAAACCTATCTTTGAGTAGCAAAGAGTCCTGTGGCACCTTTTAGACTAACAGACGTATTGGAGCATAAGCTTTTGTGGGTGAATACCCACTTCGTCGGATGCATGTAGTGGAAATTTCCAGAGGCAGGTATAAATATGCAAGCAAGAATCAAGCTAGGGATAACCAGGCTAGTTCAATCAGAGAGAATGAGGCCCTCTTCTAGCAGTTGAGGTGTGAACACCAAGGGAGGAGAAACTGCTTTTGTAGTTGGCTAGCCATTCACAGTCTTTGTTTAATCCTGAGCTGATGGTGTCAAATTTGCAAATGAACTGAAGCTCAGCAGTTTCTCTTTGAAGTCTGGTCCTGAAGTTTTTTTGCTGCAGGACGGCTACCTTTAAATCTGCTATTGTGTGTCCAGGGAGGTTGAAGTGTTCTCCTACAGGTTTTTGTATATTGCCATTCCTAATATCTGATTTGTGTCGATTTATCCTTTTACGTAGGGACTGTCCAGTTTGGCCGATGTGCATAGCAGAGGGGCATTGCTGGCACATGATGGAGTATAGTACATTGGTGGACGTGCGATGAATGAACCGGTGATGGTGTAGTGATCGGGTTAGGTCCTGTGATGGTGTCGCTGGTGTAGATATGTGGGCTGAGTTGGCATCGAGGTTTGTTGCATGGATTGGTTCCTGAGTTAGAGTTACTATGGTGCGGTGTGTAGTTGCTGGTGAGAATATGCTTCAGGTTGGCAGGTTGTCTGTGGGCGAGGACTGGCCTGCCTCCCAAAGCCTGTGAAAGTGAGGGATTGTTGTCCAGGATGGGTTGTAGATCACTGATGATGCACTGGAGAGGTTTTAGCTGAGGACTGCATGTGATGGCCAGTGGAGTTTTGTTGGTTTCTTTCTTGGGCTTGTCTTGCAGCAGGAGGCTTCTGGGTACATGTCTGGCTCTGTTGATCTGTTTCCTTATTTCCTCGTGTGGGTATTGTGGTTTTGAGAATGCCTGGTGAAGATCTTGTAAGTGTTGGTCTCTGTCTGAGGGGTTGGAGCAAATGCGGTTGTACCTCAGTGCTTGGCTGTAGACAATGGATCGTGTGGAGTGTCCGGGATGGAAGCTGGAGGCATGAAGGTAGGCATAGCGGTCGGTGGGTTTTTGATATAGGGTGGTGTTAACGTGACCGTCACGGTGCAAATAAGTGATGGTCACGTTTACACCACCCTATACTGAAAAACCAGATCAGCCACACCATCACCGGTTCGTTCACCTGCACGTCCACCAATGTAATATAAGCCATCATGTGCCAGCAATGCCCCTCTGCTATGTACATTGGCCAAACTGGACAGTCCCTATGTAAATGGACACAAATCAGATATTAGGAATGGCAATATACAAAAACCTGTAGGAGAACACTTCAACCTCCCTGGACACACAATAGCAGATTTAAAGGTAGCCGTCCTGCAGCAAAAAAACTTCAGGACCAGACTTCAAAGAGAAACTGCTGAGCTTCAGTTCATTTGCAAATTTGACACCATCAGCTCAGGATTAAACAAAGACTGTGAATGGCTAGCCAACTACAAAAGCAGTTTCTCCTCCCTTGGTGTTCACACCTCATCTGCTAGAAGAGGGCCTCATCCTCCCTGACTGAACTAACCTGGTTATCCCTAGCCTGATTCTTGCTTGCATATTTATACCTGCCTCTGGAAATTTCCACTACATGCATCCAACGAAGTGGGTATTCACCCACAAAAGCTTATGCTCCAATACATCTGTTAGTCTATAAGGTGCCACAGGACTCTTTGCCGCTTTTACAGATCCAGACTAACACGGCTACCCCTCTGATGCTATCTTTGAGTGCTGACTCAACTGTACAACCTGGTATTTAGGAATTTTTTTTAAGTACTTATAAATCTCAAATATGTATGTTTATTTGCTTGCCCTGTCCCTCTCCTTATTTCCTCATTGCTTGGCATTTCTTCTTCTGCCTTTCTAAGACAGGGCTTGTTTGCACAGGGAAATTGACCAGCAGAGCTACAGGGACACAAGCTATACTGGAGCAAGTCACTTTCCCATACCTGAAGAAGTGTTCTGTGTAGTTCAAAAGCTTGCCTCTCTCACCAACAGAAGTTGGGCCAATAAATGATATTACTTCACCCACCTTGTCTCTCTAATATCCTGGGACCAACAGGGCCACAGCACCACTGCATACTTTTATTCCAGATACAAGGGGCAGTTCTGCTGGTCAATTTCTCAATGCAAACACACAGCCCAGTCCCACATCACCATGCTCTGAATGGAGAGTACTCTTCCTACTGAGCCCAGACTGCTGCTCTCTGCGCTCAAGCCGAACAAGCGAGCAAATCCCAATCACTCAACCTGAGCCAAGGCTTGTCTAGACTAGGGGTAAATGTGGTGTCTTTAAATGGGCTAGGGTAAGGTTTGTCTACACTTGAAAGGTCATTCGGATTAAGGTGGGGTGCGAATTTAGCTATTCCTGGATGACTCCAGTTTAATTCCATCCTGCACCTGAGAAACCTTCCCCACCAAGTGGCATTTCCTTGCCACCGTCACGTTCCTATGACAAGTGTCACCCCTGGCGGATGGTCGCCAGCCTGCAGGTACCGACGGGACGTGGCAGGTCGGGGGCTGGCAGCCCGGAGGAGGCTCCCACCTGGGGCCATGAGTTGCCCCAGGCAGGCTGGATAGGAGCCGGCCCTAGGCTGAGGGCTGGAGGGTATTTAACACGGCTCCTGTCCCGTTTCAGGCCCACGCGGGATCGAAGCCCCGCAAGTCCAGGGCTGGGCGGGCGCAGGGGAGCCCGTCTCCCACTCGGGGGCGGGAAGGGGAGCCGCTTTCCCTGCGCAACTGCTTCTCCTCTCTAGGGGGCGCTGTGGGGAGGCGAAGGCGATCGGTGACGCGCCGCAGCGGTCTGTCCCTGCTCCCGGTCCGTAGCCCGGCGGCTAGGCTGACGTGTGGCGGCGGAGGTAGCGATGGCGGCCGCCTGGGAGGAGATCCGGAGACTGGCTGCCGACTTCCAGCGGGCGCAGTTCGCCGAGGCAGCGCAGAGGTGACGGGACTGGGGTGCCTGACCCCCCCCGGCCGGGCAACCGAGAGGAGGCGCCCGGCCACGCCCCCTCCCCCCGAACTCGGCCCGGAGGCGGCGGCCCGCGGAACCCCGGGCGCTGGGAGGGGGCTGGGCAGCGCCGAGCACTGCGTGTTGGACAGTTGTGGGGAGGTCCAGTGTCCAGGGCTCTGTGGGGCGCAGCGGCGGCGGGGGTGCAGCACTCCGCCCGCTGGGGTGGGGGCGGCATGTAGCGCCCTGCCCTGGGGGCGGTGACCAGCACACCGCGGCCCGGATCCCAACAAGGTTGCTGTAGCTGAAAGTGGAGTAGAAAATGTTTTTTCCTTTCTCTGATTTCAGAGTAGCAGCCGTGTTAGTCTGTAGCCGCAAAAAGAACAGGAGGACTTGTGGCACCTTAGAGACTAACACATTTATTTGAGCATAAGCTTTCCTGAGCTGTAGCTCAAATAAATTTGTTAGTCTCTAAGGTGCCACAAGTCGTCCTGTTCTTTTTCCTTTCTCTGTGGCCAGTGGGCCCTGCGCAGTCACTGCAGAGTCAGGAGTTCTTTGGGCCTGGCACCTTGGAGGGGAGAAATCCCATTTTTGAAATAGGAAAGCAGTGATTGTAAAACTACAGAAATGGGCAAGTGAAAATGTTAACTCACATTTTAAAGTTGATGGGGTTTCAAACTAACACCGCCCCTCTGAGTTCCTGCGTCCTATTTATCCACATCAGCAGATCAGCTAAATATTTAATCTTTTAGTAGTGCGTTGTCTTTATTTGTCTTGACAAACCATTTTACTTTGTTTAAGGGGGGGCAATCATTTACTCATTTAACTAATTTTAAAAATCAAGTTTCAAAGTAACAAACTACACTCATAGGACCTCATCCTGAAAAGGTGACAAAGAGTTTAACTTTGCTGATATGAGTGGTCTCATTGAAACATTGACTATTCATGAGAGCAAGAAAAATAACTTGATACTACTCACATGAATAAAGTTTAATCTTTTGTAGGAACGTATGCAGGTACTAAGACCACGTTTTTAAAATGAAAAGAGAATTAGGATTTTGTATGGAATTGACATTGAAAGTTGTGTGCAGAGAACAGCAAAATAATATTTCAGATTGTAAAACTCTAAAAGCTTCAGTTATTTATCCTAAAATTAGCAAATTCTCATTTTAAATGACCTTGTTACTCTTTATAATGTCCACAGGCTGTCTGAACGTAACTGCATAGAGATTGTTGCTAAACTGATTGCTGAAAAGCAGCTGGACGTAGTGCATACGCTTGATGGAAAGGAGTATATCACTCCAGCACAGATTAGCAGAGAAATACAGGATGAGCTTCATGTTTGTGGTGGTAAGAGTTACATTTGTTTTTCTTCACTTCAAGTAAATTAATAGCAAGATCATAGAAAATAATTTGGGGATTTGAAGATTGCCATTGTCCTTCAATAAACTTAATAAGAAAAGGAGTACTTGTGGCACCTTAGAGACTAACCAATTTATTTGAGCATGAGCTTTCGTGAGCTACAGCTCACTTCATCGGATGCATGCCGTGGAAAAATATGGCTTAAGTTTGCATTTCCCTGTTGCTTCACTGAGGATTAATTCCTCTACCCTTGTCTCCCTTCCAAACTCCGGCCACTGGCTGGTTGTGAACCAGAATTGTCAATGTTACCTTATTTTCTAGTATTAAGAATATAGAACAAAGATGTTACAACACACAAAAAGAAATCTTTTAGCACGCTTAATATATTGCTAGAATTATGATATATATAGAATATAAGCCAAAATATGTGCTTTGATATTTTATGGGAATTAATATTGTTTGTATCTTGTATGTATAGTAAATAAAATAGTGATTTTTATAAATTCAATAAATGTAGTGCTCTGTTTAATGATTGTTAATGACTCTGTTGCTATCACATTAAAAGTGTGATTAAGACTGAAGAAATTCATTGTACTTTTGTAGGCATTTAAAGCCTGATCTTGTAGTACAAAATAAGCATGTGCATATGGGTGGTTTTGTTTTGTACTGAATATTATTGCTTTACAGTCAGAAATGGTCTAAACATGACTGGTATATTTAGACAGTTTTCAAAGACAACTAAAAAAAGGTTGTTGAATCAGGCAAATCACTCAATTAACCAAACATTTTCCTCTGTGGAGGAATAAATGTATGTGCAGTTATAATCAGAAAAGTGGATCTAAAGGGCTCCATGATGAGGTTTGACTCACTTCACAAGTAGATTATTTTTGAGAGGCGTGTATCTGTTAGAAAACCTACGGTAATATAACTGTCAATTTAAAACCAATATAATTATACCAGTGAAAACCTCTAATATAGATGCATTACAGCCATGGGAATTGTAATTTAAACCAATTTAAGAACATCTGTATTGGACGTTTGCACTGGTGTAACTAGATTTGATGTTAAATTGACTTAGTTTCATCAGTGCAAATTTTCTGAAATAGAAGAGGCCTGAGAACGAAGCCTGCAACCTTGACTCAGAATCTGAAAATTGTATTTGAGACATTTTTATTGCTAGCGATGTTGTAAGAGGTAAAAACAATCACAATTTAGAATCAATTTTGTTGATGTAGAAAGTAGAATCATATCCAGCATGTTCTTCCATGTCTATATATCACAGCGAACAGTAGTAAAAGCTTTGCTGTATTTGGTATGGTTTAGATGCACAGGGAGCATATATGGCTTAAACTACCCATTTGTCTGTAGCAACATAACTATCAGTCAGAGGTGCAAAGAGGCACGATCTCTGACCAACAGCTGTGTCAACATAAGCCACTAATGCAGACACAGTTATACCAATAAAACTACACTTTTAAAACAGTATAGCATGTTTTACCTGGGGGGAGTGGTTTTACTATTCCAATACAAACCTTTGCTTTCCCAGTATAGCTGCATCCACCCTAGGTGCTCTTTGCTGATTTAGTATACTCTGTTGGATAAGCATTCCTACTGTAGATATGGCCTAAATTAGAATGCGGAGAAACATATGGTACCTCTAGTTCAGGGGTGGCCAGCCTGAGAAGGAGCCAGAATTTACCAATGTACATTGCCAAAGAGCCACAGTAATACGTCAGTAATATGCCACTCATCAGCTTCCCTCCCAACCCCCCAGTGCTCCTATTGCCTCCCTCCCACCCATCGGCAGCCCCACTGATCAGCGCCTCCCTCCCGTCCCCATACCTGCTGATCAGCTGTTTCGTGGCGTGCAGGAGGCTCTGGGGTGGAGGGGGGAGGAGCGAGGGCATGGCAGACTCGGGGTGGGGGCGGAAAGGGGTGGAATGGGGGCAGTGCCTGTGGCAGAGTTGGGGGTTGAGCAGTGAGCATCCCTCAGCACATTGGAAAGTTGGCGCCTGTAACTCCAGCCCCAGAGTCGGTGCCTATACAAGGAGCCACATACGAACTTCTGAAGGGCCACGTGTGGCTCCAGAGCCACAGGTTGGCCATCCCTGCTCTAGTTAATCTAAAATCTTTCCCTCCTGTGTGAAGTTCATATCATCATATGGTTTGGAAAATAAGTTAACACACCTGCCACATTCATGCACTACAGCTGATTTTTTCCAAAGATTACCTTAATGTGTGCTGCATCAGTGTGTCCGCTTGGCAAAAGTTCAAAGTTGTTACTTTGATAGCAGTTTCTGGCACATGTAGAAAGAATTGGTGGTTTCAATTCCATCCCTAGTAAACTGGTGTTCCTCTTCTAGTAGTGTTCCTATGGGTGCTCCACTCTAGGTGCAGTTGCATCCCCTGCACCTTTGATTAAAGATTTCTCTAGTAGTGTCCATTTGGCCTGTGCATACATGTTATTCAGTCTCGTGCTCCATCCCATTGCTATATGGCACTGTGCGGGCTAACCATTCTCAGTTCTTTCTCAACTGTCCTGGCTTACGACAAAGCCTTAGCTAGTTGTTCAAGTTGAGTTTTGGCCGTAGGTGCTGGAACAAGGGGTGCTGGGAGTGTTGCTGCACCCCCTGGTTTGAAGTGGTTTCCACTGTATACAGGGTTTACAGTTTGATTCAATGGCTCTTGGCACTCCCATTATACAAATTGTTCCAGCACCTCTGGTTTTGGCTCAGCTGTGTTCTCTTAGCTTTTGTACTTAGTCTATTAAAGTAATTAGTTGTATTTTTTTTAAAAAAAGGTGTTATATAGCTTTTTGATCATTCTCCTGCTCCCTGGGATCTTTTGCCCTTTCCAAGGTTATGCTTAGTTCTCCTGGATTCAGGGGTTGCCTGTCATGCTGGGAGGCAATCCCAGTGAGTGATGGACACTCCCACTGCATCCATTGCCTTGGGGAATCTCATAATTCCCAAAAGTGAAACTTCTGTGTGGCGTTAAAATCTAGAGCCAGAAAGAACAGGGAGATAAACTTTGACTCCTTATGATGGAGAACTTGCTGCGAATGGCCTCTGACCCAGATCAGGAGCTCTTCACCCTCCTCCCCCTTGCATAAACCAGTCTCCGAGTAAGTCGGGTGCCTCTTCTGTCTCTGAACTACACTCCTCAAGGGCATCTAAGAGGAAGACCCACGATTCCTCTCATAAGTCTTCCAATGACTGTGCTCCAAGTTTTCCAGGTAGGGAACCTACGTCAAAGAAATCGAATACATCAGCTCCCTTGGATCCCATCAGTCTCAGACATGGTATCCCCGAGGCTGCTGATTTCTCAAGTACCGAGAGCTCTGCTAAGTGAAGAAACCCTAAAATATCGGGCTCCGAGAGACCTTTGATACTAGTAGGAGACCGCAGCGGCAAGAAGAGTTCTACAATGGTACTGGAAAAGATTCGTTGGGCTCTGTCTGGATTCCACCCAGAGCATTTGATACTCACAGTACCATCACTACTCTTACTTCAGCACAAGCCCTGGACACAATACCAACAATGCTGTCAGTACTATAAGATGCCTGGTTTCCCCAAGACCTCAGAGCGTCCGAGACTCCTGATTCACCATTGCTTAACGCCGATATCTTTTTGGCACCAAGAACTTCCAGATCTCTGGACACCTACCCGGTACTGATGGTGGTATCTCAAGCTGCTTCTGTTCTCTCACCATTACCAAGGACTTAAAGGAGGAGGATTCAGAGAAAAATTTTGCCTCAACCTCCCAAATATCTGTTCAAGGCTCTCCACTCCACCCCATGAGGATTCTTTTTCTGAGGAGCCTGAGCTCACTCATGACAGATGTCCACAGCTACTATCCCGCTGGGGTGAGCACTTGTGGATTCCACCACCCATGCCATATGTGCCACTCTTTTGGCCATGCTGGAATCCCTGGGTGGCTTATTGCCACCAATTGTCTAGAGCCTAAAGTTCAGCCATTCACAGAGAGAGACAACCCTCCTATCCTCCCTTTACTGGAGACTCAAGAAGAGACCTTTGAGGAATAGGAGGCCAGGGCTGATGATGCGGTTTCTCCAACCGCGAACATCTTTCTTCATCCCAGGATGAAGCTCCACCATCGCTGGCTGAAGATTTTTAAGCAGTTTCAGGATCTCATCAAGAGCATCGTGGATTCTTTACAGATCCCTCTTGAGGAGATTGAAGCAGTAGTTCTGAACCAGGGGTACACAGAGGTCTTCCGGGGGTACAGTAACTCATCTAGAGATTTGCCTAGTTTTACAAGAGGCTACATAAAAAGCGCTAGCAAAATCAGTACAAACTAAAATTTCATACAGCGAATGACTTGTTTATCCTTTTCTGTATACTGTACACTGAAATGTAAGTACAATATTTATATTCCAATTGATTTATTTTATAATTTATATGGTAAAAATGAGAAAGTAAGCAATTTTTCAGTAACTGTGTGCTGTGATACTCTTGTATTTTTGTCTGCTTTTGTAAGCAATTATTGTTTAAGTGAGGTGAAACTTGGGGGTACATTAGACAAAACAAACTCCTCAAAGTAGTCTGGAAAGGGTGAGGGTCGCTGCATTTGAAGAACCACATCAGAAGCTGCTTGACGTCCTCCATATAGCCTCTTATGCCCACGTTTTCCCTGCCAGTCAACAAGGCACTCCTGGATCCTACAAAGGTCATTTGGCATACTCTGGCGTCAATTTCTCCCACGTGCAAAAGGGCAGTCAAAAATATTTCCCTCTAAGGAGTCATAATTTTTTTTCTCACCCATCTCTTAATTCCTTGGCAGTTGAGGCAGTTAACAAATGTGGTAGGCAGAACTACACTAAATCTACACTCTATGATAAAAATCATAAGCATCTCAACCTTCTTTGTAGAAAATCTGATTCTTTGACTACTTTATAGTTTAGAATCGCCAACTACATCTACACAAATTATACCAAGCTAAACTCCTTTATTGACCATCTGCCGACAGAACACAGAGAGCAGTTCCAATCAATTATTGCAGAAAGCCAGCTCCTCACAGGCTATCTCTGCAGGTTTCTCTCAACACTGCTACTTATTCTATTTCTACAGCAGTAGTTATGAGGAGGGTCCCCTGGCTTCCCAAAGGAGATCCAGAATACGATAGAAGACCTTCCTTTTGACGGCATTAAGTTGTTTGCTGGTAATACGGACGAATCCTTGCATACATTAAAAGATTGCAGAGCCACTTTACAATCTCCAGGGAGCTACACACCTGCTCTGAAGAGAGAATTTACTAGGTCCCAGAAAGCACAGAGATCCATCCTGCACAGTTCCTGAGTTAGCAGAGGCCATAAAACCTCACCACAAGAGGCAGAGATTTCAGAGACGGAAACCACCCACCTCTCAGCCTTCAACTTCACAACTGTCCACTTCAAAGGATCAATTTTGATGGGATGGTTGAGATCCTGAGCTGCCATCCTCTTTCTTATCAGCTATAACGTTTCACATGCTTTCCTCCTTTCGGCAACTCTTTTCACCATAACTACTGACAAGTGGGTTTTAGAGATCATTTACACAGGGTACTCCATCCACTTCAGTTCTCTTCCGCTCACAACCCTCCTTCCCTATTCAGGGACTCCTCCCATGAGAACCTGCTATGGCAGGAAATAGACTCTCTTCTACACTTGTGTACTATAGAATCAGGTTTCGCACAGCTCAGAGGGAAGGGGTTTTATTCCAGGTATTTCCTGGTTCTGATAAAAAATGATGGTTGGAGACCCATCCTAGATTTAAGACTACTCAACACATTTGTGAAGGCACAAAAATTCAGAATGGTGACACTTGCAGTGATGATCCTATCACTCCTATCATTGTAGTATGTAAAGGCACAACTTGGACTTCTGTGCATACATTTGCTGTAATAATTTGTGATACTGCTTCTGATACCGTGTTTGGCTCAGCTGTACTTTCTTCTGTACTGAATGAGACTCTGAAGCTCCCTCCTCCTTAAAGGGGAACTGCTTGGTAGTCAGCTAGAGTGGAGCATTCATGGGGACACTACTCGAAGAAGAAGAAATGGTTATTCACCCTGTGCAGTAACTGTGGCTCTTTGAGGTGTGTGTTCCCATGTGTGCTCCACTACCCATTCTCCTTCCCCTCTGTCATGGGGCTTTGTGGAGGTTAGCCTGAACAATGCTATATAGCAACAGCATGGGGAATGAGGCTGAGTAACACGCATGTGCAGGCTGAATGGACACTGCTATGAGCAATCTCCTATCAAAAGCACAGGGTGCAAGTGCACTAGAGTGGAGCACTCATAGGGGGACAGGACACATCTTGAAGAACCACAGTTACTGCACAGGGTGAGTAACCATTTCTTCATGTTTTGTTGGCATCATAACATGACAGTTTCAGCACAGAGGTAAAGGGGGGAGAGTCTCAACAATTCTTCTACCTTTTATAGACTCTGTTAACGTTGTCTTTAGGCATATAGGGTGTCATGGGGAATCTTGCACTGTTGCTGCCATTATGTGGATTTTTTCCTCTGATTAAACAGATTTCAGCTTTAAATGCTGTCAATCACACTCCTTGTGATCACTTAAAAAAAATGAAATAGAGTTCATACTTGATTGGCTGTGCTGCATTATAAACCTGTTCAAAGCTTTTGATGTACTAAATACTTAAATTATATTTGTATTTTTTCAAAGGTCGAGTAAACATTGTTGACTTACAACAGGTAATTTTTTGTTATAAAAATACATATACTTTTTGTTTCTGTGTTTCTCTATTTGTACTGCATCAGTCAGTCTCAAAGTAAGTTACTATGCTGATATTGAAGTGCTGTATAGCAGTGGTTGCAAAACTGGTGGCACTTCTCACTAACTTTGACTACTTTGTCCATTTGTGTATCACTTCACAAATGTTGTATTCATGCGTATTCTGATTTTGAGATAAATAAGTACTCTGTAGTACTGTGACACTCTTTAAAATTGCCCCTAAAAAAAAGAAGCAGGTTTTTTTTGATGATTTGAATATTTCTGCTTTCTTAAACTGAGAAGTACAGTTGGATAAGAAAGGTCCGCCTTTGCTAAAATTTAGAGCTATTGGGTCATGCAGTGAAATATAATAAACTTTGCATGCCTCTCTGGGTCCTCTCTTTCTTCCTTAATCACTTGTCTCCACTAATCTCTATCCCCCAGTCATCTTCTGTGACTAATTTTTCCTTCTGTCTCAAGTAAAATTGCTTGAAATCAGAAAACTTTCTGGAAGACAAAGTGTTTCTTTTCAGAGCTTTACAAAAATCTTACTTTTCTAGGACCCTTTAACCTAGTTGTTATTAGAAGAGATGTTTTAAAAGCACAAACGCTTCTGTTCCAAGCCACAGACTTACTTGCACATAAATATGATGGAGCAAATAAAAAGCAGATATCCTTTTGAAAGTATGTCTTAATGTCTGAAAGTTAATTTGAATTTAAGGGACTGATGGATTTTTTTTTTCCAGATAATAAATGTCGACCTGGTCCATATTGAAAGCCGAGCTAATGACATTGTTAAATCAGATAGAACTATTCAGCTGGTACTGGGACAGTTTATAAATGAGTGAGTATCTTCTGGAGAAATGTACAGTAAGTCCTCACTTAAAGTCATCCTGGTTAACGTTGTTTCGTTGTTACATTGCTGATCAATTAGGGAACATGCTTGTTTAAAGTTGCGAAATGCTCCCTTCTAACAAAGCAGGCAGTTGCCTGCTTTGTCCATGTCCACTGCTTGCAGAAAGAGCAGCCTGTTGCAGCTAGCTGGTGGGGGGCTTGGAACCAGGGTGGACCGGCAGCCTCCCTATCAACTCCCTGCTCCCCTAAGTTCCCTGTGCGTCAGGCAGCCGCCCAGCAGGCTACCAATTGCTAGCAGTTCAGCTGTCCCTCCCCCCCACTGCCATGTGCTGCTCCTGCCCTCTGCCTTGGAGCTGCTTCCCGAGCCTTCTGCTTTCTTGGGGGGGGGGGGGGGGGAGAGGGGGCCTAATGTCAGAGTGTCCCTCTCTCCCTTGCTCCTGCACCCCGCTTACCCCATCTCAGAGGGACACAGGACAGGGCTCAGGATGGAGGGAGCTTTCCTTCAGCAGTTGTGGTCTTAGCTTACTCATTAACTTAACAAGGCAGTGTACTTAAGAGTGGTTCTCTCTCAGGCACACACTGTGTCTCCCTCTCTGTCTGCTATGCTGTCTACCCCGGGCCATTCCTGCTGCCTTGTAGAGTGTGAGGCTACATTAACAACTAGTTTCAGAGTAACAGCCGTGTTAGTCTGTATTCGCAAAAAGAAAAGGAGTACTTGTGGCACCTTAGAGACTAACCAATTTATTAGAGCATAAGCTTTCGTGAGCTGTAGCTCACTTCCTCAGATGCATATCGTGGAAACTGCAGCAGGCTTTATATATACACAGAGAATATGAAACAATACCTCTTCCCACCCCACTGTCCTGCTGGTAATAGCTTATCTAAAGTGATCATCAGGTGGGCCATTTCCAGCACAAATCCAGGTTTTCTCACCCTCCACCCCCCCCACACAAATTCACTCTCCTGCTGGTGATAGCCCATCCAAAGTGACAACTCTTTACACAATGTGCATGACAATCAAGTTGGGCTATTTCATGCACAAATCCAGGTTTTCTCACATCCCCCCCCCACCCCCATACACACACAAACTCACTCTCCTGCTGGTAATAGCTCATCCAAACTGACCACTCTTCAAGTTAAAATCCAAGTTAAATCAGAACATCTGAGGGGGGGGGTAGGAAAAAACAAGAGGAAACAGGCTACCTTGCATAATGACTTAGCCACTCCAAGTCTCTATTTAAGCCTAAATTAATAGTATCCAATTTGCAAATGAATTCCAATTCAGCAGTTTCTTGCTGGAGTCTGGATTTGAAGTTTTTTTGTTTTAAGATAGCGACCTTCATGTCTGTGATTGCGTGACCAGAGAGATTGAAGTGTTCTCCGACTGGTTTATGAATGTTATAATTCTTGACATCTGATTTGTGTCCATTTATTCTTTTACGTAGAGATTGTCCAGTTTGACCAATGTACATGGCAGAGGGGCATTGCTGGCACATGATGGCATATATCACATTGGTGGATGTGCAGGTGAACGAGCCTCTGATAGTGTGGTTGATGTTATTAGGCCCTGTGATGGTGTCCCCTGAATAGATATGTGGGCACAATTGGCAACGGGCTTTGTTGCAAGGATAAGTTCCTGGGTTAGTGGTTCTGTTGTGTGGTATGTGGTTGTTGTCGAGTATTTGCTTCAGGTTGGGGGGCTGTCTGTAGGCAAGGACTGGCCTGTCTCCCAAGATTTGTGAGAGTGTTGGGTCATCCTTTAGGATAGGTTGTAGATCCTTAATAATGCGTTGGAGGGGTTTTAGTTGGGGGCTGAAGGTGACGGCTAGTGGCGTTCTGTTATTTTCTTTGTTAGGCCTGTCCTGTAGTAGGTGACTTCTGGGAACTCTTCTGGCTCTATCAATCTGTTTCTTTACTTCTGCAGGTGGGTATTGTAGTTGTAAGAAAGCTTGACAGAGATCTTGTAGGTGTTTGTCTCTGTCTGAGGGGTTGGAGCAAATGCGGTTGTATCGCAGAGCTTGGCTGTAGACGATGGATCGTGTGGTGTGGTCAGGGTGAAAGCTGGAGGCATGCAGGTAGGAATAGCGGTCAGTAGGTTTCCGGTATAGGGTGGTGTTTATGTGACCATTGTTTATTAGCACTGTAGTGTCCAGGAAGTGGATCTCTTGTGTGGACTGGACCAGGCTGAGGTTGGTGGTGGGATGGATTTGTGCTGGAAATGGCCCACCTGATGATCACTTTAGATAAGCTATTACCAGCAGGACAGTGGGGTGGGAGTAGGTATTGTTTCATATTCTCTGTGTATATATAAAGCCTGCTGCAGTTTCCACGATATGCATCTGAGGAAGTGAGCTGTAGCTCACGAAAGCTTATGCTCTAATAAAATGGTTAGTCTCTAAGGTGCCACAAGTACTCCTTTTCTATTAACAACTAGTTAACCCCTTGAGGGCTCAGCCAATTGCTAGTTCATCATTTAGCAATATTCCCTGGGAAATATCCCATCCTCTGAATTCACCACCTCAACCAAGCTTCACAATCATCATTACTGTGTACAGTATTAAATTGTTTATTTAAAACTTATACTGTGTGTGTATATATGTGCGTGTATATATAAAAAAAAATACAGTCTTTTGCCTGGCAAAAAAAAAAAAATTCCCTGGAACCTAACCCCCCTATTTACATTAATTCTTATGGGGAAATTGGATTTGCTTAACATCGTTTTGCTTAAAGTCGCGTTTTTCAGGAACATAACTACAGTGTTAATTGAGGAGTTATTGTATACAGTGGTCAAGAGATACAACTTTAGATGTTATAGGTGCAATATAACTATAGTCTTCTATTATTTATTATGCTTCAGAACTTATTTTTGGGGCAGAGAATATACTTCCATGGACCAGAACCAGTGACATGCTGAGCACTCTCATCTCCCATAAAAATCCATGTTCAGGTTCCTTGGAGAGAAAAAAATGTGTGTGTTTTTTATGAGGGGGTTGTGAAATTACTTCTTATTGTTCCTTGTAAGGAAATAAATGAACAGGTTGCAAACTAGTGGGTTGGTTAGCATAATTTTAAAAATACAACCTTTTCCCTGTAATAGTTGTATTGAGCAAGATGAATTACCACAGCCCCTCTATTTCTGTTTTATAGTAAGTTCCCATGTATTTATGTATACCCTGGAAAAATGTTTACTCTGAACAAATAAATTTAATGAGGCAGAATAACTGTACGTAAAGAGATGCAAGTTGAATTGGGAATGTCACGCTAATGTCTTTTCTTCCTGGTTTTACATAAGGAGTTACCTAGACCAATTAGCAGAAGAAATAAATGATAAACTACAGGAAACTGGTCAGGTGACAATATCTGAACTCTGCAAGGCATACGACCTTCCAGGAGACTTCTTGATACAGGTTACTGCATGTTAACTACCCTTTCATATAGAAACATTGAATTCTGATTTGAAGAAATGTTTCCCTTTTATAGCAACTTTATTATCCAGGCAACAAAGATGATAGTTATATGAAGTCTTGGGTAGTGTCCTAAGCAGGTCAGTATTAAATCTCTCAGGTTTGCATTTTAGCGGCTATGAACCGATTTTAGATTAAAATTTGCCGGTACGGATTTCAGTATCTGAACTGAGCTAGGTTTCCTCTCAGCCACTGTGATACTTTAGGAGAAAGGAACGAACATACTTTAAGAGTGTAATCAAAGAATTTGAAAAACTGCCTTCAGGTGAAAGACTCAAGGGGATCAATCTAGTTAGCTTATAAAAGAGAAGATTCAGGGCTGAACTTGATCACAATCTATACCTGGGGAACAGAAATATGATAATAGGAGTGCCCTTCAATCTAGAGGAGAAAAATATAACAAGAACCACGGGCTGGAAGTTGAAACTAGACAAACTTAGACTATATATTAAGATCCACGTTTTTAACTGTAAGAGTAATTCAGCATTGGAACAACTTACCAAGAGTTGTGCAGTATATCCTTTATCCCTGGAAATTTTTAAATTAAAAATTAGGATGTTTTTTCAACACAGGCATAGGACTTCCCTTTCAATGAGAAAAGCTCTTGTTCAAAGGAAGTCCGCATTGAAAGGGAAGTCCTATGGCCTGTGTTATGCAGGAATTCAGACTAAATTATCACAACCTTCATATCTTCATAAATGATCTGGAGGATGGTGTGGATTGCACTCTCAGCAAATTTGCGGATGATACTAAACTAGGAGGAGTGGTAGATACGGTGGCAGGTAAGGATAGGATACAGAGGGACCTAGACAAATTGGAGGATTGGGCCAAAAGAAATCTGATGAAGTTCAACAAGGATAAGTGCAGTGTCCTGCACTTAGGACGGAAGAATCCAATGCACCGCTACAGACTAGGGACCGAATGGCTAGACAGCAGTTCTGCGGAAAAGGACCTAGGGGTGACAGTAGACGAGAAGCTGAATATGAGTCAACAGTGTGCCCTTGTTGCCAAGAAGGCCAATGGCATTTTGGAATGTACAAGTAGGGGCATAGCCAGCAGATCGAGGGACGTGATCGTTCCCCTCTATTTGACATTGGTGAGGCCTCATCTGGAGTACTGTGTCCAGTTTTGGGCCCCACACTACAAGAAGTATGTGGAAAAATTGGAGAGAGTCCAGCGAAGGGCAACAAAAATGATTAGGAGTCTGGAACACATGACTTATGAGGAGAGGCTGAGGGAACTGGGATTGTTTAGTCTGCAGAAGAGAAGAATGAGGGGGGATTTGATAGCTGCTTTCAACTACCTGAGAGGTGGTTCCAAAGAGGATGGTTCTAGACTATTCTCAGTGGTAGAAGATGACAGGACAAGGAGTAATGGTCTCAAGTTGCAGAGGGGGAGGTTTAGGTTGGATATTAGCAAAAACTTTTTCATTAGGAGGGTGGTGAAACACTGGAATGCATTACCTAGGGAGGTGGTAGAATCTCCTTCCTGAGAGGTTTTTAAGGTCAGGCTTGACAAAGCCCTGGCTTGGATGATTTAGTTGGGGATTGGTCCTGCTTTGAGCAGGGGGTTGGACTAGATGACCTCCTGAGGTCCCTTCCAACCCTGATATTCTATGATTCTAATGGTCCCTTCTGGCTTTAATGTCTCTGGCATGATCATCTTCTAAACACATTGTCCAGAATATATACACAGTTTCTTTCTTTTTTTGTCCCAGACAATCTGAATGTTTTAAGTTACTAATTTGAATGCAGATTCCAATCTCTTTTTTCTTTTGTCAGGGGTTTTTTATTTCTTGCTGTTAACTTATACTCTGACATCTCAGAAGAGTGGTTCAGGGACTTCCTTTGTCACAGACACAAAGGATTTAACATGAACGTGCAACCTTAGAAATCCAAGGCCAAATGAGTTTCTTTCACAATGTGGTCGTTCTTCATTCACCTGTAAAGATTGTAATATGTGTGGGAGAGGGAATAGTCATTAAATAATTCAGGTCATTGTATGTATTATTGAGAAAGCTACTTTAACCTGGCGATTGCAGTTGGGTCAAAATAGCGTGACCTCACACATGCAATCTGTGTGTTTTTTATAGTATCTTAATATTCTTCAGTAATTATTACCATTTTAAATACATTCTTATTTCTGAATATGTTGATTATTTCGACAAATTAACTTTCTAATCTACAGTTTAAATATATTTTCTTCTTTGCTGTGTAACTGTAAACTCTCGTCCCAGCATTTATCATAACTTCTGTTCACAGGCATTGTCCCCCCGTCTTGGTAGAATTATTCATGGCCAGATAGATCAGGACAACAAAGGAGTGATTTTTACGGAGGCATTTGTAGCCCGGCATCGAGCACGCATTCGTGGTCTGTTCAGTGCAATTACTAGGTAAGCCCTAACACAAATATCTATATGAAGAAATGTGATTTACAGCATTTTTTATGCATCTGATTTATTTGTAATATACAAAAAAGAAAATAAAGGCATATGTATGAGACTTTTGCAGTTACAATTCATTTTACAGTGAGAGAATTTTGTGTACTTTTTTGGAGAAACATGTAAAGTGAGCCCAGTCCTCTGCTGACGTACAAAGGTACTTGAGCAAGAGGAAAGGCTTATCGCTAGAAAAGGGAAGACTAGTTAGCTAAATTACAATGGGAAAATATTTTGAAAAACTGGCTAACACTGCTGGTCATGAATTCACTGTGAATTCTTAATTTTCTGGAAAGTGTCCCCTCACTGACATAATTACAGATTAATATCCACCAACCACACTTCATTTTTCAGAAATTTGGGTATCCGTTCAATAGCTATCTTAATGCTCTATCTTGAGCATGAACTTAGTTAGCAGAAGTTTGTGTGTGTGTATGATATTTACAGTAGTACTAATACAGTTTTAAACCAATATGAATTTATTAAACAGTCTGGCTAATACACTTGATCGGTTTTTCAGAATATTCCTTTCTTGGGGGGAAAAGTCCAGAGGTACTTGTTTGTAGATTCTACTTCAATTTGGGAGTCTCCAGGTCTGTTTCCATGTTTATCCTTTTTATTCTTTATAGGCCTACTCCTGTAACTAACTTGATCACTCGGTATGGATTCCAGGAACAACTGCTTTACTGTGAGTTTGTTTCAGATTTTGTTTCATGTATTTAGATTCTTTATTGTTGGAATTAATCATTTCAATTAAACCTTTTAGTATTGTTTTTGAAATAAATAGCAATAAGTCTCCTTTCTAGTTTAACAAGTAGTAGACTTCTTGTGCTGTCTACAGCTCAGAAAAATGTCTATATCTGCAGCAATGAAAGATCATTGATGGAATACCTCTAAAGGAGTGGAATGATGCAAGAAGTGCAATGTTCATTTTTGTCTTCTGTTTCATTATGTGCTCTGGTATTTTTATCAATGGAGCATGCAAAAGGACACTGATTTCACATAGCTGAATGACTTTAACTGCATAGGATTTTTACTTATTGACTTTATTTTGATATTGCTGAGGCAGAGTTTTTGTTATGCTCATAACTAGAGGTCTTAGTAATCTGGGAGATAAATCGCACGCTTATTGGTTTATTTTTTCTTTTATTTAAAAAAGCCTTACAAAATTACAATCCATGAAGATTTCCTTTTGTAGTCCTTGATTTGCTCTCACCTCAACTATTGCAACTCTTTGACTATCCAGCTCTCATGTCTCCTCTATTCTATACAAAATGCTACCTCAAAGATCATGTGTCTTGTCTGTGGACTGACCACGTCCTCCTATGTTCATTTGCGGGCTTCTCATCTCTTATATAAAAGTTAATCTCCTTTTCTTTGCCTTCAGGGCCTCACATGACTTTGTTCTATTAATGTTCCTGTCTTCCCTTTCTTCTTTCATTCTACATGGTTAACTGCTCCTTTAGGCTCTCCCACTGGCATCTGAATCTAATTCCCTTATGCCTGCAATCCTCTCGCTGACCCTGACCCCAGGATTCTTCCACTCTCTTTCCTTAAAACTAAACAAGCCTGTCAAGGTTCCTCCCCCCACTCTGAACTCTAGGGTACAGATGTGGGGACCTGCATGAAAAACCTCCTAAGCTTATCTTTACCAGCTTAGGTCAAAACTTCCCCAAGGTACAAAATATTCCACCCTTTGTCCTTGGATTGGCCGCTACCACCACCAAACTAATACTGGTTACTGGGGAAGAGCTGTTTGGACGTGTCTTTCCCCCCAAAATACTTCCCAAAACCTTGCACCCCACTTCCTGGACAAGGTTTGGTAAAAAGCCTCACCAGTTTGCCTAGGTGACTACAGACCCAGACCCTTGGATCTTAAGAACAATGAACAATCCTCCCAACACTTGCACCCCCCCTTTCCTGGGAAATGTTGGATAAAAAGCCTCACCAATTTGCATAGGTGACCACAGACCCAAACCCTTGGATCTGAGAACAATGAAAAAGCATTCAGTTTTCTTACAAGAAGACTTTTAATAAAAATAGAAGTAAATCGAAATAAAGAAATCCCCCCTGTAAAATCAGGATGGTAGATATCTTACAGGGTAATTAGATTCAAAAACATAGAGAACCCCTCTAGGCAAAACCTTAAGTTACAAAAAAGATACACAGACAGAAATAGTTATTCTATTCAGCACAATTCTTTTCTCAGCCATTTAAAGAAATCATAATCTAACACATGCCTAGCTAGATTACTTACTAAAAGTTCTAAGACTCCATTCCTGGTCTATCCCCGGCAGAAAACCAGCATATAGACAGACACACAGACCCTTTGTTTCTCTCCCTCCTCCCAGCTTTTGAAAGTATCTTGTCTCCTCATTGGTCATTTTGGTCAGGTGCCAGCGAGGTTACCTTTAGCTTCTTAACCCTTTACAGGTGAGAGGAGCTTTCCCCTGGCCAGGAGGGATTTCAAAGGTGTTTACCCTTCCCTTTACTGTAGCCCAGCCACAACCGAAAATGAGCAGCTCTAACTCTAGTGATACACACTAAATGTACTGAAAAATGGGGGGGGGGGGAGAGGGTATTTATAAATAGCATTAGAAAGCCATGAGCTTAACTTCATTTAGTTATTCTACTTGTTCATTGCCTTCCATTTCCTTTTCCTTTGAATGCTGTCTTTTTAGGCCCCAGTTCTGCAATGAGAACCTGTGGGCCCAGAGCTTGACCTGTGTAGTTCCCTTTGCAGATTTGGAGCAGGGACTTTGTCTTCATACCTGTGTGGAGATCAAAGTGGTATCTTAATGCAGGAATTAGGGTACCAAGCCCAAGTAATTTTATCCCAAAATTGCTAAGGCTTCTGTCTAGACCAGTGGTTCTCATACTTTTGTACTGGTGACCCCTTTCAAATAGCAAGCCTCTGAGTGTGACCCCTCCTTATAAATTAAAAACTTTTTAAAATATATTTAACACCATTATAAATGCTGGATGCAAAGCATGGTTTGGGGTGGAGGCTGACAGCTTGTGACTCCCCATGTAATAACCTCGCAACCCCCGAGGGGTCCCAACCCCCAGTTTGAGAACCCCTGGTCTAGACTGAGAAAGAAAGAGGCTGAATTAATCATTATTTCTTGTGATATAATTCAGAAATTTGACAGTGTTGCCTCATGAGGATTCTTATCATACATAAGGTACTTCTGGGGCAATTCTGTGCCTAAAAATTCTGTGTGCAATATTTTAAAATTATGCATATTTTATTTGTCAGAATAACACAATATAATTACACCATTTTCAATTAATTTAGTAATTTATTTCAAAATACTTGTCAGCAAGTATGTCTAACAACACAGACAACAAAAAGTTTCCCTGAGGAGCAGAGAGTTAAAGAAACTCCTATGACAATCCAGTTCCTGCTTCTGTTAGACTTTTGTTGGGTGCCTCAGTCTGGGTGTGTCACATGTGTCAGCTAGGCACATCTTGGGGGGAAAACTCTGCCCCTTTGGTCTCAGACACCCACACCCCCTCCCCATCAGACCCCAGCTGCAGGATGCCTCCCTAGCCCAGACACCACACCTCCTACCCCCCAGAGCCCAGCCGCAGGGCACCTCCCAATCCAGAGCCCTACCGTGGGGCAGCCCCCAACGCTACAGCTGTGGGGTGTGCCCCTAGCCCATTCACCCGCATCTCCTATCCCCCAGTGCCCTGCGGTGGGGTGTCCCCCTAGCTGTATCCCTTTGACCCCAGAACCCAGGGATCTAGAAAGAGAAACAGCCTGATGCTGGGTCCTGGGCTTGTATGGAGTTTCCTACACACTGCCTTCTTCCTTCACAATGTGCTGGAAACTGCAGGTGCCTGGAACTCTTTCTCCCTGTCCCTCCTCCCTCCCCAGCAGTGTCCTGTATTTGTGAGCTGCAGAGCAGGGCTTTGCTGGGTCTCGTGGCCCCTAGTGCTGGCCAGCAGCTCTGCAGCACCAGTTCTGCAAGGGAAAGTGAAATTCTGCACATAACATTAATTTTGCACAAATTCTGCATTGCGTGGTGGTACAGAATTCCCCCATGAATAATAAAGATGTCATAAGTTATACAAGCAAGAGAACTCGGTTATATAATTAGTCTATAAAGAAATTAAGAAAAACAATAAACAGTGTTTAGTTTAATTTGTTTCTTCAGTTGTGTCCTTTTTGAGAGTTCTCCAACAGAGGATTGTATCTTCTGTTACAGTCAGACTGTAGGATACACTCTCTCCTCTAGGCAAGCAAAAAGAGAAACTAATTAGGCTCCACCTATTCATTTTGGAACTATCTAATTATCCTAGGTAATCCAGGTAGTTTATTGGTGGCAAAGGGCAAAGTTCAAAAGTAGGTAATGTGAGAGATGTGGCAGTGTCCTGCAATATCCTGAACAAACCTTTTTGAATTACATTGAAGTATTTAGGAGTTCATTGTATTAAAAATAAAAATGTTTATGTATTATAGTGGGATGTATGTAACTTCTATGGGGGGAGACATGACTAATGTAAGCCCTTGGAAGTGTTATGTTCTTCAGAGGACTATTTGAAACAATGTACCAGAAAAGAATGAATTTTAAAAGTTGTGGGTTTCCCAGGAAATTTCTAGGGGCAGGTGTATGCAATTATACTCCTTTCAGTTATGCAAGAGCTCAGCCTTTGGAAGCTTTGCCCTGAGGAGGGGACCTTTGCTGATTAATTAGCTTTTAACATGAAGACAAGATCAGAATCCCAAACTGTATAGAGGAAGGACACTTAGATTCAAGGGGGTGCTGGTTCTGAGCCAAGGCGATTATAAACTTGTAACCACAGAAAGCGCCCTTGATGGGGGATGAAGGACTGACTGGTACCAGAGTCCTTGTTAGAGTTGGGGTGATCTCTGGTAAACTTCTTGGTGTGTGTGTGTAGGTTCTTTTATTGTTTTCGTATGTTTTCTCTAACGCATTAACTTTAAGAATAAATGTTTAAAAACTGTGAGCAATTACACTGTTCGTTGATTCTGGGAAGAAAAGCAAAGCAGGCCTGCTTAAGCAGTCTGACTTGCTGGGGAATTCACATTATAGACAAGGAACTGTGAAGCCTGGAAACACCTCCATCAGGAGGGAGTGAGATGTGTGTCTCTGCACGTAAGAGATGATGGCTGGGGAGCTGTGAGCCTGAGAGTAGGTGCCCTTGGTGGAGCATAGTGTGGGAATACAGGTGCAGTTTCCCTGAACTGTGGCAGGTAAATCCTGTTTAGATTATCATAGTGAGGGAAAAAATTATAATTGGAAAAAGGTGTAAGTGATCTTTCAAATTCTGTACTGGAAGAGACCTTTAGTTCAGTTGCTTAAAGAAGCCCCTCAGCTATTATTCACTTTAAATCTATGTGGCTTTTTAGCCCACCAACTGACCCAAAGTGGTTTGAAGGAGGCAGATTAATAAAAATTAAAAATCTTAAATTCAAATTAAATCCCACAATCTCTGTTTTAACATAGTCAATGTATATATGCTGTCCAGGAATGCATTGTCCATCTATGCAGAGTTAAGCAGGAAAATCTGTTAAACGTTATGTTGCAATAATATTTGTGTCCAATGCAATTTCATTATGTATGTAAAATTGATTTCAATAATTCCTCATATAATACTTAGCAAGACTTTTTAGCCACTAAAGTTTGATTTTTGCTTCTGACAGCCACCTGCAGATCAACACTGGGGCTAACCGAGTTTGTTGCTGCTTCTCTCTTTGTTCAGTGAGCAGCGTTTGTTCTTCATGTTGTTCCAATGTTCCTTCCTATACTCTGTTTCTTGGCTCATTTTCATGAATTTCAAAGAGCGTTTTATTCATTTTGATAATCTCTTGTAAACTTTAAAAATAAAAGCTTTTTCTTTAATTTTGTCCATTTTCTGAATATAATTTCAGTTTCACAAATGTTTGAGTACTTGAAAATATTTTCCAAATTTAGTATAAATACAGGCTGTATCAGTGATTAGGGCTGTCAATTAATCGCAGTTAATTCACATGATTAACTCAAAAAAATTAATCGCAGTTTTAATTGCACTGTTAAACAATAGAATACCAATTGAAATTTATTAAATATTTTGGATGTTTTTCTATATTTTCATATATATCTTGTATTTTCTGTAGTAATTGAAATCGAAGTGTATATTTTGATTACAAATATTTTCACTGTAAAATGATGAACTGAAAAATACTATTTTTTGTTTACCTCATACAAGTGCTGCAGTGCAATCTCTTTATCATGAAAGTGCAACTTACAAATGTACGTTTTTTGCATAACTGCACTCAAAAATAAAACAATGTAAAACTTTAGAGCCTACAAGTCCACTCAGTCCTACCTCTTGTTCAGCCAATCGCTAAGACAAACAAGTTTGTTTACATTTACAGGAAGTAATGCCGCCCTCTTCTTATTTACAGTTTCACCAGAAAGTGAGAACAGGCATTTGCCTGGCACTTTTGTAGCTGGCATTGCAAGGTATTTACCTGCCAGATATGCTAAACATTTGTATGCCCCTTCATGCTTCGGCCACCATTCCAGAGGACATGCTTCCATGCTGATGACGCTCGTTAAAAAAAATGCATTAATTATATTTGGAGCTGAACTCCTTGAGGGATAATTGTATGTCCCCTGTTCTGTTGTATCCGCATTCTGCCATATATTTCATGTTATAGCAATCTCAGATGATGACCCAACACATGTTGTTCATTTTAAGAACACTTCCACTGCAGATTTGACAAAACGCAAAGAAGGTACCAATGTGAGATTTCTAAAGACAGCTACAGCACACAACCCAAGGTTTAAGAATCTGAAGTGCCTTCCAAAATCTGAGAGGGACGAGATAGGGAGCATGCTTTCAGAAGTCTTAAAAGAGCAACACAAGGAAACTACAGAATCCAAACCACCTAAAAAGAAAATCAACCTTCTGCTGGTGGCATCTGACTCAAATGATGAAAATTCACATGTGTTGATCCTCACTGCTTTGGGTGGTTATTGAGCAGAACCTGTCGTCAGCATGGACACATGTCCTGTGGAATGGTAGGCTGAAGCATGAAGGGACGTATGAATCTTTAGCGCATCTGGCATGTAAATTTCTTGTGATGCGGGCTACAACAGTGCTATGAGAGAGCCTGTTCTCACTTTCAGATGACCTTGTAAACAAGAACCAGGCAGCATTACCGCCTGCAAATGTAAACAAACTTGTTTGTCTGAGCGATTGGCTGAATAGGAAGTAGGACTGAGTGGACTTGCAAGCTCTAAAATTTTACTTTTTGTGTTTTAATGCTGTTTTTGTGCATAATTCTATATTCATAAGTTCTGCTTTCATGATCGAGATTGCACTACAGTACTTGTATTAAGTGAATTGAAAAATATTATTTCTTTTGTTTTATTACAGTGCAAATACTTGTAAAAAAATAAATATAAAGTGAGCACTGTACACTTTGTATTCCATGTTGTAATTGAAATCAATATATTTAAAATGTAGAAAACCTCAAAAAATTTTAAATAAATGGTATTACTAATGTTTACCCTTGCGAATAATCGCGATTAATTTTTTTAATAGCTTGACAGCCCTAAATATGACCATATATTATAATTATACTTAATTATATCTATTTTAATCAGTTTATGTATAGTTTAATTACTTTTATTTATATGTGGTACCTGTAGCAATATAAACTTTAAAAGCTTGATGTTTTTAAATTTCCTGGCTTCTTTCATTAAAAATCCTTTAGAAATTTCCTTCATGTTTCTAAGTCTGGTGAATAAGTTGTATAATTCCCCATTTAACAATTAGTCCAGCAGACATTAAAGTATTAAATAATGAAAATAACCATCTTTGATCCTATAATATTGCCATGCCATTGTTCACCTTAAGATGACATCAGGCTGTTTATAATAAGAATGCTTATATTTAGAAATGTAAAATAGTTTCAGTTAAGGAAGTAATAAATTTACAAAACTTAATAGAAAGCATCATGTTCCCTCACTTCTGAGCACTGTAGCCCTAATCGAAAGACCATTGCAGTCCATGGAAAAACTCTCATTAACATCAGTGGTCTTTGGATAAGATCTTATGGGACCTAAATTATTTTCACTTTTATTTAAAACTCTTTTGTAAATATTTCATTGTTTTTGTTGTTCTAGCATCCAAAGGGTCCAAATAGGATGAAGGCTCTTTTGTGCTGTAAAATCTCCTGTAAAGGCACAGTGCTTGTCCTGTAGGAATCTTGTAATTTTAGAAATATCATTTTTAACCAGTAATTTTTACATCTATTTTGAGAGCTTCACTTCCACGCCTGTCTGTAAAGCACCTGGCACACTGTTGGTGCTCTACCAATAATAATACTTCTAGTTTGGCTATTTTTTAATTTTTGTGTCAAAATCTTATAAATCTTTTTTCCATGAACTTTGAATGGAAGTAAGATTGAGAATGTAAAATGAGTAATAAAATCAATGCAGTGCACATTCAATATGCTGTATTGTTTCTGTATGTTAGGTAGTATGGGTATGTAGAGTTTGTTTTCAAAAGTAGATAGTGTAAACTTCTGTTTTTCATGTTGTTATAAGTACTTACTTTTTTTATAATCTTCCGAAGTTGCCTGTTAAGCGCTGTCTAGGCTAGGTAATTGAACCGTTGCTGAAAATGGTTTGTCCCTACACCAGTATGGAAAACAGCCTAGACTGGCCAAAACTATTTTTGTTTTTTTCCTACGAAAATTTTCCACTGTTGCTACCAGTTGCTTAGCTTTATTCGTCGCAGTCCTAGCTGGTTGTGTATATGGTCTTGTGTAAATAGGGAAGTTATTCTGGAATATAATAGGGTGTGAATTTAAAGTGCAAGCTACTTCAGAATAATATCCCATGTGGGCACTCGTATTTCAGAATAACGGTGTCCACATAGGGAGTTACTCCCACATAGCTGTTGCAAACTAGGTTATTCTGCAATAGCTATTCCAGTCAATTTTGCCAGGTTCACAAGCCCTAAATTTCAAGATGCTATAGTTCCCACTTTGGCAGTGTTTATCACTGCCCCTAATATTTTATTGTCCCATCCTGAGAGATTCAGTTCGCATGGCCACACACCCGTAGCTTATACTGTTGAGATGGGCATACCATGAGTAGTTGCATGATGACGACTTTCTCAGATGGCAGTTTCTATATTGTGTCCCCCAGCCCTCTTTTCTGTTTCAGTCCTGAGGATGATACACATCACTTGTTTATCCTTTTTTTGGATGGAAGGGGAAAAGTAATTTATCACCTGTTTGCTCGCCTGTCCATTTCTGTATTGTAGAGCTCCTGTCACAAATTCTCTAGTCATGACTTAGATTTAGTGGGTTTTTGCCATAGGGAAGGGTCTCTCTGTTTCTTTCTGGTTGTGTTCCCCTTGCTTTCTGTTCCCATTCTTGTTAGCCAGTTAATGAAGGAAGAGCTGTGATATGTGTTCCCACTTCGTGTTTTACTCCAGGGATAAACCCATGGCTAATCTGTCTTTTCTTTAATGAAGAACTCAACACATTCTGTAAAACAAAAACCTAGGATAAAAAATTCCATTAGAACAGTGGTTCTCACGCTGTGGGTCAGGACCCCCAACGTCAGTTGCAACCTTGTTTTAATGGGGTCGTCAGGGCTGGCATTAGACTTGCTGGGGGCCAAAGCCCAAACTTTACCACTTGGGGCTGAAGCCAAATCCCAAGGACTTCAACCCTGGGTGGCAGGGCTCAGGTAACAGTTTCCCCCACCTGGGGCTGAAGCCCTTGAGCTTCTGCTTTGGCCCCCCACCTCGGCCTGGGGCAGTGGGGCTTGGGCAGTCTCAGGCTTTGTTCCCTCCCCCCCCCGGGGTCATGTAGTAATTTTTGTTGTCAGAGAGAGGTCGCGGTGCAATAAAGTTTGAGAATCCCAGCAATAGGACCATAAAAAGTAGCAGAGCTTGATGCCTCCTTCATTTATAGAGTTTTATATAAGCTATGGCTTGTAAAGGGAGCAGTAACAGAATGCAGAAGGATTATGGGACCTGAACCTTCAATTGAATAAATTGAAAATAATATGTTTTGTGTTAAATTGGCCATAATAATTTAGTACCAGTGGTTGCCAATGTGTCCTTTGCCAGCAGTGTGTATTCCTATCAGTGGGCTGCTGATTCTTGGTGTCAAGGGGTTAATTGGAACTTTTGAAGATCAGGTATAGTCACCAACAGGGGGACAGGCTTTCGCATCTGACTTGTTATAGGCATCCATTCTTGCCATGATTTTAAAATGTTAAGATCACAACATTTTCAGCCTTGGTTCTGAAAAGTTTACACCCATCCAATGGGAAGTTAATAAAATCATAATGTATTTCATTTGCTACTAGGGAAGAGCAGCATTGTGACCAACTTTCTAGGTATGTTTTCAATAAAAAAGTAGTCTTATACTGTCACAGCAGCTTTCTCCCTTGGAACTGTATATTTGGCAGGAAATTATCAGAATTAAAAATTGTGGGAGCTTAGAATTGCTTCACTAAAACAAGTACCAGTAGTTTTGTGATTGGTTTCTTTCAGTTAGCAACTGGTAGTAAAAAGAGGCGGGGCGGAAATACAAGAAGAGAGAATGAAAATAGGAGGGAAATAATTCCAAAATTTTTGATGTATGTATTTTACTGAAACTGTTGCTTCATTTATTTTATTCTTTCAGCTGTGTTAGAAGAACTAGTTAACACTGGACGTCTAAAAGGCACAGTGGTTGGTGGGAGGCAGGATAAGGCTGTGTTTGTTCCAGACATCTATGCCAGAACACAGAGCAACTGGGTGGACTCCTTTTTCAAGCAAAATGGTTACCTAGGTAACTGATCTTTATTCTTTATGAATAAAAGGTCTTTTTGGAAATTGATCTAGGTAACTAAAAGAGCCAAGTGAATCCAGTGTCTGAGACTTATAAGAATAATTGAAGTGCTACTACTGTAGTTGGTATTTCTTTGGTAAAGGCTTGTTACTGTCTTCCAAAATACATGCATACAGTATATATCTGCATAATTGCAGTGCCTAGATTTGCAAGCTGTTCTTCATCACAGAATATCAGGGTTGGAAGGGACCTCAAGAGATCATCTTGTCTAACCCCCTGCTCAAAGCAGGACCAATCCTCAATTTTTTGCCCCAGATCCCTAAATGGCCCCCTTAAGGATTGAACTCACAACCGTGGGTTTAGCAGGCCAATGCTCAAACCACTGAGCTATTCCTCCCTCACTGTGTTTGTACTTTCCCACATAGAAAGCGTAGTTGAGCTAAAGTCCTGCACATTACTTTAATTATGAGCGAACGCTTTGAATGTTTTAAACGCCAACAGATACCCTGTAAATGTATCTTTATTTATCAGGAGGATAGTTGATGACACTTCTGTTGTTCTGATGACACAAATGTGGATCAAGTGTAAACCAGTGCATCTAGGTCTGCAGAAAGATTACCCCAATGCCTCTGCCGCAGCAGATATACGAAAAAGAAAAAGAAGCTGCAGAATGAAAACTGACCAGCTTTTATACCTTTAAATTGAATGAGTTGTGGCAGCATGGGTATTTTTCACCCTGGCTGAGTAGACTTAGCCTATATGCTACTTATGTTTAGGTTACATTTCTCAGATACTCTCCTTACATGTACAAAGTAAGGTTTGAAATTGTATTACTGGGGTTCATGGGCATCCAATCAGTGGAATAGTTTCTAAGTACAATGTTTTTTTCATGAGGCACTGTTGTCTCTTCAAGAGTTTAGTATCTTCTCTGTGTGTGTATTTGTTCTTGGAAATGTTGATTTCTTGAAGGCCCAATGAATGGGTAAAACTTAACAAACTTTTTACGGTTTTACAGAATTTGATGCGTTGTCCAGACTTGGCATCCCAGACCCTGTGAACTACATAAAGAAAAGATACAAGTCCACAAAACTCCTATTTCTGAAAGCAGCCTGTGTTGGTCAGGAAATTGTGGATCAGGTAGAGGCTTCGGTCGATGAAGCCATCAGCTCTGGAACGTGGGTGGATATAGCGGTATGCTTCCCCCCCTCCACCCCCCAGTGGAATGTATTTCTTCCGTTTTTTGTCCGATGTTATCCAATAACGTTACTTTAAAGCAGAATTTTCAAGTCACTTAGATCTAATAACCAGGGAAACACACAACTGCTGCTTCACCATCTTAAACTTGCCTGAAGCTCAGTCAGGCTTTGTTGGTAGACTTCTAAGGCAAACTCATTTTTCTTAATCAGTACAGAGCCATTGCTCCAGTATTGTATTAGGGAACACTTTACTTCTGGAGGTGCCATTTGTCAGATGAGATTTTTAAAACAGACTGTTTGTTATACTTTTCACCAAAATAAGGGGATGTTAGACATTGTGTTCTAGCTAAATTCTTATTTTAGCAATAATATGCTGCCTTATTTTCTGTCCTAGTCTATTGGGATGCACTTTTTAGTTGCCGTCTTCCATTACAGAGGCAGCTGTATATCATTGCTGGGTGAAATTAATTAGTGTTCCTAAACCACTTTGGGATCTTTCATGATTAAAGATCCATTTAAAATAGAAGGACACATCTAGCTCAGATGTAGCACAGTATATTTTAAACTGTTACCATATATTTGTAATTCCTCCTAATACATGTAAAAGTGGCCTTTTCTGTTCTTCAAAATGTAATATTATGTGCAGTAGATATAAATGATTTTGTTTTTTAATCTTAGACTCTTCTGCCCAGTTCATTATCCATAGAAGATTCTGGAATTTTGCTTCAGCAAGTGATGAGATCTTTCAACAAACATTTGTCAACTATAATCTTCAGTGACACTATTGTAGTCAGCGAGAAATTTATAAACAGTTGTACTGATCTGTTCACGGAGCTGATGCACCACAAAGCTGAAAAGGTATATTGTCCTTGTCAAGGTTCCTTCCCCACTCTGAACTCTAGGATACAGACGTGGGGACCTGCATGAAAACCTCCTAAGCTTACTTTTACCAGCTTAAGTTAAAACTTCCCCAAGGTACAAATTTAATTTTACCCTTTGCCCTTGGATTTCCACTGCCACCTCCAAACTTTATCTGGGTTTACTGGGAAACGTAGTTTAGACACATCTTTTCCCCCCAAATCCTCCCAACCCTTGCACCCCACTTCCTGGGGAAGGTTTGGTAAAAATCCTCACCAATTTGCATAGGTGACCAGAGACCCAAACCCTTGGATCTTAGAACAATGAAAAAGCATTCAGTTTTCTTACAAGAAGACTTTTAATAGAAGTAAAGGAATCCCCTCTGTAAAATCAGGATGGTAGATGCCCTACAGGGTAACTAGATTCAAAACATAGAGAATCCCTCTAGGCAAAACCTTAAGTTACAAAAAAGACACACAGACAGGAATAGTCATTCTATTCAGCACAGTTCTTTTCTCAGCCATTTAAAGAAATCTTAATCTAACACGTACCTAGCTAGATTACTTACTAAAAGTTCTAAGACTCCATTCCTGTTCTGTCCCCGGCAAAAGCATCATACAGACAGACACAGACCCTTTGTTTTTCTCCCTCCTCCCAGCTTTTGAAATTATCTTGTCTCCTCATTGGTCATTTTGGTCAGGTGCCAGGGAGGTTACCTTAGCTTCTTAACCCTTTACAGGTGAGAGGATTTTTCCTCTGTCCAGGAGGGATTTTAAAGGGGTTTACCCTTCCCTTTATATTTATGACAGTCCTGTATATCTGGATGTGTGTATATGAATTTCCTAGTCTGCAGTTTTTTATCCTTTATATTTCTTGTGATTTAGGTCCGAAAACTTATTCGTGTAAAAATGGCATCATCCGATTCCATGTGTGTGTGTTATTGTCTTCAAAGCAAATCTTGTGTAAAGTAAAAATGTTTTCTCCAATGCTCTCTCTCTCTCAAGCTTCAGATCTGAGAGTGTGTTCTTTCTACCTAACATATCACCAGTATAGAGAATTTAATTAAGTTCTGTTGATGTTGTCAGTAAAGCATCTGGCTAATTTTGAGATCTGAAGTAATGACATGAGGAAAATTTATTTTAGGACCAAGTTCTATTGTTGGATGCATTTGTGCAGCTCTCCCTGAAGTCCTAAGTGGTAAATTAAGTTGATATGATTAAGAATACATGCTGAAGGAAATCTCGGCAACTGAAGGTGCCATTTTTACATAGCCAGTTTTCTGATCTTGACCACATGTTCCTAAAGCACTAGATAATTTTATATTTATCATTCATTATTGAACTTTTTGTAAGGATAAGTTGAAAGATCTGTTACTCAACCTGATTTAAAGCGTCTATCAGATCAGTCCATAGACATCAAAGTTGCACAGCTGCACTGTACATCTCAGCATGTTTTACAGCCTCAGCCTTATTCTGATATCACCCACATCCAGAGTAAATGAGAACTTCATTGAAATCACTGGCATAAAACTGGTATGTGGGATCAGGCCCTATTTTAGTTTTTGTTGAAATTTATATGGTTTATAAATAAAGGAAAATGACCACTTCCTTTGTTTAGAAATTCAAGTGTGTCCTTATTAATAAGTTGAGGAAATACAAGAAAAATCTGAAAACTATATTTTCACAGTGTTTCAGGGTCAGTAATTGATTTGTTTTTATTACAACAAATTTGAGAAATACTTTTATGCACACTTACACTAGCAGAACTAGGAATCTAGGTATTATCTGATATTTTAAGATCAGGGAAATCAAAAGGTGTTGACCAAGGCTGATTTAGTGAATGATTTATCTGGGAAATTTCTAAGTATCTTATACAATAATAAAGAGATGATTTTAAGTAGGGCTGACAAGCAATTACAAAAATTAATCTCACGATTAATTGCGCAATTAAACAATAATAGAATACCATTTATTTAAATATTTTTGGATGTTTTCTACATTTTCAAATATATTGATTTCACTTACAACACAAAGTGTGCAGTTCTCACTTTATATTTTTATTACAAATATTTGTACTGTAAAAGACAAGAATATTTTTCAATTCACCTAATACAAGTATTGTAGCTCAGTCTCTTTATCATGAATTTGAACTTACAAATGTAGAATTTTGTACAAAAAAAACCTGCTTTTAAAAATAAAACAATGTAAAATTTTAGCCTACAAGTCTAATCATGCCTACTTCTTGTTCAACCAATCTCTTAGACAAACAAGTTTGTTTATATTTGCAGAAGATAATGCTGCCCTCTTGTTTACAATGTCACCTGAAGGTAAGAACAGGCATTTGCAGGGCACTGTTGTAACCAGCGTCACAAGATATTTACATGCCAGATGCGCTAAAGATTCATATGTCCCGTAATGCTTCAACCACCATTCCAGGGGACATGCGTCCATGCTGATGACAGGTTCTGCTCAATAATGATCCAAAGCAGTGCAGACTGATGCATGCTCATTTTCATCACCTGAGTCAGATGCCACCAGATTCTTCAACCTTGGGTCAAGTGCTGTAGTTATCTTTAGAAATTTCACATTGGTATCTTCTTTGCATTTTGTCAAATTTCAAGCGAAAGTGTTCTTAAAACGAACATATGCTGGGTCATCAGCTGAGACTACTATAACATGAAATATATGGCAAAATGCAGGTGAAACAGAGCAGGAGACTTACAAGTCTCCATCAAGGAGTTCCATCATAAATGTAATTAATGCATTATATTTTAACAAGAGTCATCAGCATGGACACGTGGAACCATGGCCGAAGCATGAAGAGCTATATGAATCTGTAGTACATCTGGCACATAAATATCTTGCAACGCCAGCTACAAAAGTGCCATGTAAATGCCTTTTCTCACTTTCAGGTGACGTAATTAAGAAGTGGTCATCGTTATCTCCTGTAAATGTAAACAAACTTGTTTCTCTCAGCGATTGGCTGCACAAGAAGTAGGACCGAGTGGACTTGTAGGATCTAAAGTTTTACATTGTTTTGTTTTTTAATGCAATTATGTAACAAAAAATACTATATTTGTAAGTTGCACTTTCACGATAAAGAAATTGTACAGTACTTGTGTGAGGTGAATGGAAAAATACTATTTCTTTTATCATTACAAATATTTGCACTGTAAAATCAAAAATAAGTGAGCACTGTACACTTGGTATTCTGTGTTGTAATTGAAATCCATATATTTTAAAATGTCGAAAAACATCCAAAATATTTAATAAATTTCAATTAATATTCTATTATTTAACAGTGCGATTAATCGTGATTAATTTTTTCAAGCGCGATTGATTTTTTTGAGATAATCATGTGAGTTAACTGCAATGAATCGACAGCCCTAATTTTAAGTGACTTTTTGCCGTGTTACTTCAACACTCTGGTTTGTTTAATAGAAAATTTCACTTGATGAAAAACTTCTTGTATTTTCCCATGCTATTTATTGACCAATTTTTAAAAAGTATGTTTGTTCTCAGTTTTGCTTGTGTAAGGTCTTATTTTTCCATAAGCAATTTTAACCACACAGAGAAAAGCAAGAGTAAATTGAAACCCTTCCAGCCATCTTGATTTGTCCAGGACCATCCCCATATTCTTAAATCAGTTTGAGTAAAAGAGTCCCAAACAGTTTCCCAGCTCCTCTGTTGGACCAGCATATACTCCCCTCCCTCATTAATCTCTTACTTCTGGGGGCCCTCCTTCCCAGCTGCTGGGCTGGATGGCTGCTTGTTCCCTCCACCCGCTCTCAGTGCCTTGGACTGCCATCTGCTTTCACCAGTGTCTCTTATAGCAAATCTTAGAGCAGCTGGTGCCAAGCAGTATCAGATCCCCCATCTTAACGCAGTGGAAAGCAGGATAGCTAAACCGAGAGGGTTTAGAAGGCCAGTTTTCCCATTGATCTTGTAACTACAAAAAGAGAAACCAGGGATTAGGGAGGCAGAGAAATGTCATGTGTTTTTTCCATGGTGTAAAGTTGTGATGAGGAACCAGCCTCACCTATTAGGCAGATATAAAGAGTTCAGGATATTCACGTGCACTGTTACCTTAGATTCAGTAAAATGCACACACAAACCTCTGGTGACTGAGACCCCTCCCCCCGTGAACCCCAGATTCTTTGGAGAGTTATGTTTTGGAAGATGATGTTGGTAATAGAATTAGGTTACAAAATTCAGTGCTGTAATTCTACCCAATCTATTTCAATCGTTGTAGGTGACATACTTAAACACTGTTTAGGCGTCAGGATTTATGAAAATATTTGAGACGCACACTGTCTTTACGTTTCTTGACTGAATACATTACTGTAAAATAAATGGAATTTTTTACTCTATTTGTTTTACAGTTCTGTTGTTCATTGATTACCTTTGTCACATTAAGCTTGCAGGACAGGTGGTTGGGTTTGGAGGAGGAAAATAAGTGTCTTTTTTCCTGTGCTGCATGTAGAACACATTCTGTGATTAAGACCATATGTTTTAAAATATCTAGACTGCATGAATGGTGCTTTTAGTCACATTCTGCATTTATATTTTGAAATTAAATGAATTCTCTTCATTCCAGGAAATGAAAAATAACCCTGTTAATTTACTCACCGAAGAGGATCTGAAACAAGCTTCTATTTTAGAAAATTCATCTGCTAACAAAAAAGACAGAAAGGATGAAAGAAGGAAGAAAGCAACAGGTAAGGTACTCAGAATTATTTTTATTTATATAAAAGAGCACCTGTCTTCCCTTGGCTATACTTATTTATAAAAGTACTCCCATTTACAACTCCACCGGTTTCACCTAACCCTCTAACTGACGATAGTTAGTCAAAAAGTAAGCAATGAAAAATCCCCACCCCGACTCACCATCCTCCTGCTTCCTACTTTCCAAATGGCAGGGGAAATTGATGGGCTTTGCAGTGTACTCCAAAACTCATCAAATCCAGACCCTTTCAGATGAAGCTGGAGTGAGTTTTAAAGTCAGAGTCTATTATACTGCTAGATCATAATTATTTGAAGGTTCACAAGGTTGTTGGTTTTTAATACGTTCTGGGCCAAATTCATACTGGGTCTAAGCATGCATAGTTCTATTTAGTAATAAAATTTCTTACAATAGATCTCAATTTGCTCCAGAATGTAAATATATATAAAATCCTTCTGAATCTTCACAGTTTTCAGTAATCTTTAATCAGGGTAAACATAATGCAATAAGTCCTAAAGACTTTAATAAGGTAATTTAGAAATTTGTTTCAGTCCCGCAGTTTTGTGTCCTATTACAAGCAACAGAATCAAAATACTGATATATTTAGCTTAATTGGATACACAGTATAACCGTATCTTTAAATAGAACATTAGTTTCTACTCTAAAGAGATCAGGACTGAGTTGGCATGGAAACCAAACTTATTCTCACCACAATAGACAGCAGATCTTTCTAGGGTATAGTTAGAGAGGAGCCTGAACTTTAATAGAAACTGTCATAAATAGAATGACTTCCAGCCTTGCTGGTGTTTTACTCTTCATAAGCATAAACTGTGTGTGTGTGTAAATATACATAATATATCTTGCACCCTGGCAAATTGGCTTCAGTGATGTGGTGTTTTCTTTTTGGCCATTATGTAGCATGCATGACGATGACCCACATCACCATGGTTTAAGATTCCAGATAGTGTTGTTACATGTACTGGAAATAATGACAGATACCACTTATCACCTGTTTCGATGCTCTTAATGGTGGACAGTTTAATATGTATGAAAGTCTAAAATATATCCATGGTGTGTCTTTGCATCGAAACTGAAAACAGACAATAAAATAACAAATAAAATAATAACAAATAAAATAACAAATAAAATAATAATGGTAGTTTTTTTACAGGTCCATTTAAAAAAAAAAGGCTGAAAAACGTGCAGTGTTATAGTTCCTCTAACCAGGCTTTCATTGGATTTACGACCCATTCACCCTGTCATCTGTAAATTACAGCCTGCATGCTGTCTTGTTTGTGCTCTCCACAGATCAGATCTTGGTTGCACATGTCAACAATATAAGCAGCTTGTTTTGTGTGCTGATGCACAGTGTGAAAGAGAGGATGCAAATCATTAAAGAGCTTCTTTTAAAAAAGCTTTTTATCATTTCTGCTTATTGTACTGTTAATTAAACAACCGTTTCCTGCTCAACTTAATTGAGTCACAGTTCAAATAAACCTACGAAAAGCCTGTTTTTTTTCCTAGGAAGTTACAAGGTGCCAGGGCTTACCCAAATATACAGCTGTTCCTAACCTACAGTTTAAGTATCACAAGTATCGCTACTATGGTCCCAGGACATGACTGAGCAGCAGGGCTTGGGAATTCATATTAAATAAATAGCCAGCAAGTTGTACGGTACAAGCATTTGAATATTGCCTTTGTATGTTTTTTGTTAAGCAATAGTAGAATTAATCCATTGTTTAGCCACTTGAGAATGTAATTATTTTTACATTAAAATTTGAGGCCTAAGACTTCAAAGTTATTTCTTATATGGAATCCAAATATTACAGAGTAAAATTTTGCAAATGAAAGAAGCAGAAACAAGGGCAGAGGAACTTACACAGTGGAAAAGGAACATACTGAAAATTGAGGTGCTATCAGCAATTGGGTAAATGCTTATAGTGCAGGATTCTGTCCTCGTAATGTAGAGTATTCATGTTAATGACATGTTAAATACAACTGCAAAAATTTTGTTCAGTAGTTTAATGGTTCAGCAGCACTGACCTGCATTAATAAAAATCTTATTTTCAGCCATCAGGTTACCTTTCTTGTGTTTTGAGCAATGGTATCTGGTTTTGTTGTCTATCGGGAACGGTTATTTTACTAATGTTGTTTACATGTTATATATCATTTGATATGCGGAGTAGTCACATGTTTACTAAAATAAAATGAATTTTCTAATGAAGTGACAATTAATAAAAGTTGTGAATCAGTATGTTTGTTTTCATGTTCTTTAGTGACAGTTTGATATTTAAATAATCTGCAATATGTAATGTAGGTTCCATTCATGATAGGTTGATAAGATTATTTCACTAGTATCTTTAACAGATAGTTTGGCCTCATTTGTTACCATAACTCTGGAAAAACATCATATTAAGGGACAATGCTTCTCTATGTACTAAACACATAATTTGTCACCAGAGGGCAGTGGAAGTGTGAGAGGAGGAGGTGGTGGAAATGCCAGAGAGATCAGGATTAAGAAAACTAAGAAGAAAGGAAGAAAGGATGCTGAGAGTGATGAGGAATCACAAGCAAGTAGCACAAGTTCGTAATTTTGTTTTAGGCAGTATCCACTTACACTGGCATGCTTTATCTTCTGCTTTTATAAGTCTTTCTGTGTTTCTCCCCATTATAGCTATCTGCCCAGATAAAATATCAAAAGATACTAGTGTGTTGATCAGGTTACATTTTCATTTATACAATTTATCTCAATATAAATTGTGGTATTTCAATAAGCATTCATAGTGAACATTGTAAGCAACTCTTAAAGAAATCAAAATAAAGGGAATTAGAGCAGAATTTTTACTAAATTCAGAAAATATAGAAAATAAACAACCTTGATTTCAAGATGCAGATCATACTTACTCTTTAAATATCTGCTGAATAATGTATGATAAACCCAGCAATTCTTGCCTAATTCCAAGGTTTAACTAGCTTAAATTAGGAAATCCTAGTGATGACTAGAAATAACTGATCCTTTTTCCCTTAAAAAGGAAAACCTCCAGCCAAAAGTTTTAACTTTGATTCAGTGACCTATAGTGGTTGCAACTGAAAAATGAGCACAATTACAACACTTTTGTTCTTTTCTAAATAAAGGGGGAAACTTGCTGGGCTATAAATGTTGGTAAATTCTAACTTTTTAAAGGTGACTGTTATAATTGAAATATGAATGAAAACAATCTCTCAGAAGTTTTATGGTTAATCCTGCTAATTTCTCTTGTATAAGTCTCTTGAATCCCTAACAGTAACTAAAAGCAATTTCAATAGATTTGGATAGTTCACATAAGTATGTTTTATATTATAGCTGCTAGAATGCTTCTGTATCTGTGCCGCTATAGCCCCATAGTGTAGACACCTCTTCATCAGCAAAAGGGGTTTTTCTATCAATATAGTTAATCCACCTCTCCAAGAGACAATTAATGGAAGAATTTTTCCATCAACTTAGCTGCGTCTACACAGGGGGTTAGATCGACCTAAATACGGCACTCAGGGTGTGAAATTTTCATAGTCCTGAGTGACATAGCTAGATCATTTTTTAAATGTAAACCAGGCCATAGTGCAGAGGTGGCCAAACTGTGGCTCGTGAACCACAAGTGGCTCTTTTACCATTAAAGTGCGGTTCGCAAGCCTCCTCCGCCCTTTCTCCCCCATTCTCCACCTACCAGACTGGGGTGGGGGTGGCGGGGAATGCTCAGGACCTCTGCCTTGCAGTGGGGTGGTGAGGTAGGAACTTCTGTCCAGCAGGAGGGAGGGTCTTGGGGCTTCAGGCCGCACCAGCTCTGGGCAGGTGTGCTCCGACTCTCGAACTTCTGAAGATTGTCATATGTGGCTTGGAGGGCCAGTAAGTTTTTTCCACCCCTACCATAGTACAGTAATTCTTCAGACTGCTCATTTACTGGGTGAAATACTATCAAGGTGGGTTTTTTAAGTATAAGCCTCCATAGTTTCGTTTAAAATCAATCATTGCGTATATTAATATGTTGTAATAAATGTGTTGAGTTTAATAGCATTTGGTGAGTGCTGTTTGGCAAACTTTTATTTACTGAGCTTTTTTTCCGATGCTCAACCAGCTTGACTAACAGAAAACCCCAATATAAATTCAAATCTAACCATTTCCTCACTTCCATGTCCTTAAAAAGTAGCTCCACCTCACCTGTTCATCCAACCTTGTCTTTTATTTCTTCATCACCTCTACCCCATCACTCTCAATGTTGCCATTCTTGATGCTTCATTTGTTTCTTCTTCAAGCAGGTCTGCATCTCTCTTTATGTTGCACCTTACACATGAAATCCCTTTCCTACTCTGCTTCTCCAAGTCACTCTCTTGCACTCCTTTTAATCCCCCTGAAAACTCATTTCTTCTGCAGTGTCCACAATTAAGGTAATGCTAAATTAAAAAGAAAAAATACAAAACCTCCAAAATATGTGTAAGTATAAGCGGAGTATCCATGTGATTGTATTGCTATAAACCCCCATTCCCTCCGTAATGCTTCTTGTACTCATTCATTGTGTTTTGAAATTTAGGTGAGAACCTGGCCTAAAGGGTGCTCTGTCATTTTATGTCTTGCTTTTGAGTGCTAAAACAAAAATTCTCTGCTCCAAGTAACAAATATGAGAAAAATCTAGAACTGACATTTTTATCTTTTGTGGATAATTTATTAAATATACAGTAGTAGTTTTCAAGTCATCCGAACAGAAAAATCAGTCAGTTGTAACTGCATCGGTAGCAAAAGTCATACGGCTTAGCATTCACTGCTAATCCATTTCATGTTAGGGGTTAGAGCTACCTGACATTGCAATATCCTGTTCCACAGGGTATCTGTAACTAAAAACATCTCAATGTTCTGCCATTAAAATGCTCATGATCATTACAGGTAGGAATAAGCATCTGGAGATTCCTTTCATGTCACAGGAAGAGATTCAAGATGTTTTAAGGAGCCATATACAGGACTGCCCTGAAGAGCTTATTACAGAACTTGCCGAACATTTAATACGGTAAGTGCACTAATTCATCTTTGTAAAATTAGGTGTTTAATGATTCATTCTAAATGAATCTCCTCCTGCTTGCTTTGACTAGAAGAATAGTACTTTTGAGAGAGAGTGAGAGCAGAATTGTAGTGCTTGCTAATTGGTGTGGCTGTCTAATATTGCAAACCTCCTGGTATATCAGAAATCTGTGCTGATACGACATTCTAGGAAATGCTGCTTCTATACTGTGAGAATGACGTGAGGAAAAACCCCATACTATTTTAAGTGCATCTTAACGGTCTTATCTGAAATCAGTTCAGTGACCATTTGGAACAGTTTATAAATAGCATCGTCACTGGACATCTTATACCCTTTTTTCCCCTCTTGTTTGGATTTAGGACAAATTTTATAGGCCTGTGAAATTGAAAACATTGACAAGGACTTAACTATATCATAACAAATTGTGTTGCTATAAGTATGAGAAATACATAATATGTGTACATTTTAATAATCTATCATCACTTACGTGTTATTACTTTTAGATACACTTTTATCGCATTCTGGAATCTACATGTGGAACAGGAGTATAACAACTTTCTCATTAATAATGAATGTATTTGGATAAACCCTACTTTTTTAAATAGTTGTAAGATCTTCCTTTTTTTCCTGTTCTGAGGTCCCTAACAAAGAGCTACCAGGAAGTGGTACGTTCAGTATTCGTGTCTTCAACCTCTTCTTCGTCTGGAGCTAGCAGGAGGCGGACCATCAAGGATTTGCAGGAAGAGGTTTCAAATTTGTACAATAATATCAGATTATTTGAAAAGGGAACAAAGCATTTTACAGGTACAACAAATATTTCCTTAAAAAAAAAAATATGAACACCTCAGTACTAGAAAGGTGATGACGTTTGAATATATTAAGAAAAGTGACAAATTATTAAGGATGAAGAACTATGCTGTCATTGAGTAGAGTCTGTTTTAGCTAAATCTAGTTGTATTTAAATGATATAAATGCCAAGGAGGGAGCGGAATTACGGTGGTACTGTAAGGATGTAATCTGTATCTATGGGAAGTTGAGGATGAAACTAAGAACTGGGAAATTATGCTGAATATGAGGAAAAGTATCCTGATTGTGACATTTGTTTGATTATGGAATAGTCTCCCAAATGAAGTAGCAGAACCCTCATCACTTGAATCACTTAAAACATGGATGAACAAATCACTAGGCAATATACTGTAGTCAACACTTTTCAAATTTCTTCACATTATGGGCAACATCTTAATTTAGAGGGTCTCCCTTGCCATTCACACTTGCATAGCATCACTGTGGCAACTACAGTTCTTGCTTACATGTAAAAAGTAGCATTAGAGGAAACATGAAATATTTCTAACTGTCTCTAAAGCAGTAAGTTGTCTGCCTTTGTAACATATATTAATCATACTGTCTCTTTTTGTCTTTCATTACATTTACCCCTAGTATCTGTTCCTCTTCATCCTGCATGTGTATCTCTGCACCTCCTTCCTGTTTTTTCTGTTTAGTTCTCTGAAGGTGCTGCCTCTTTGCCTTGTCCCTGGAACCCTGCTGCTTTAGTCCCTTTTCTCCTGCTCTTTGGGATAGTTCTCTGGTGCGGTGGCTGGCAGCTCCAGTCTCATTTGTGGTTCAGGAGCTGTCCTCAGGCACCAGTTTCTTCTCCTCCTTCTGTAGCTGCATCCCCTAGTAGTATCAGCTGCTCTGACTCCTCCATTCCAGTTGCATTTTTCAGGCCTCCAGGCTCATGCTTGTCGTGAGGAACATTGGACTCCTATAGAAGCAGCTGGAAACAAGGAGAGCTTGCACCACATGTCCAGCTACCTTTCTGTGGACCATCGGTAGTCCTTAGCCCACTGCATGGGAGCCACTGCTATAGGGAAATCTGAACTGTCATGTGGGTGGATTAGACAACATAATAAGTTACTTTCTTACTCTGCTTTTACTTACAGAAATTATATCTTACAGATGAAACACAAACTAATCTTGCCAAACACATGCTGAAGACCATTTGTACAGACATCACAAATCTTATTTTCAACTTCCTTGCTGCCGATGTAATGATGGCAGCAGAAGATCGTACTGCCATTACAAGTGAGGTATGTAGATACCACTTTTATTCCTCTTTAAGGCAATTTCATTTTAATAATTGCAATATTAATACTCTTTCCTAACTCTTTGTAACAGCGTCTCAGTTATAAAGTATTGACATGAAGATAAACCTGAAATTTATTTGTAAAACAATATTACGTTTTTTTTCCAATAGGTCAGGAAAAAGATTTTAGGTAAATTACCTGAAGAGACCAGAGGTCCTTTAACTAAGCTACATACTTCTCTGAATGGCAAGGTAAATTTCTCCAAAAACTTCCAGAGTTCCGATTATCCATTCTACTAATGTAATGCTAGTTAAAGATTCTGATAGGTGATTACTGTTGCTGGGAAGGCTGCATACAAATATCCTCAATCTGAATTCTTGTAAATCAATAAGAATAAGTAAATCTTCATCCCATAAACATTTTTAAGGGGCTAGCGGGTAATCTCAATTTATCATGTTGGCAGTAGACATAAAAATGCAGTTTCTTAACCTTTATTTAGAACACTTAATGTTTCATGTATTCTCCCCCTAAAATTCTTGAGCCCTTACCTCTATAGGCATTTAGCCATCATAATCATTAAATTGTGGACTATAGCAGCTGTAAAACAAAACTGGAAAGAACCAGTTACTGCCTAATCTTTTCTTAAGAAAAGTAGATAATATTGCAAAACCTTGTAGAAGATATCCTATTGTATACTTTTTTCCACAATGTATTAGCATTAGAAATGGATTGCATTCAGTTACTTAATTTTGTTCCGTTTACTATTTAAATATATAAACTTTTTTAAAGGTTTAGTAACATTTTATTTTAAACAGAATCCTTTCCCCTGTCTTACATTGTTGATTATTTTACATCTCTATGATCTGAATGCCATAATTTTGAACAGGGAAAAACGATGTGCTATAAACTAGGGTTTTTAGCCACTAGCACAAATTAAGTGTCTATATACCTGGGTCTAATTTTTTTTTATAGAGTTTAGAAGACTTTCTTTTGTGCCTTGATTCTTCAGCAGATGCTTGTGATATCATGGTGAAAAAAGGGGACAAAAAGAAGGAAAGGTAACTTTTAAATTGTATAGCATTATATCTGCACACATTTTAGATAATTAACTTGGTAGCAGTGGAACATGTAGCTAAATAAAGGGTGGAGGGGGAGATAAATTCAGGGGTCTTCTTTTTAGACAAAGTTTAGGCATCTTTCCAAACATCAGATATTTAATTCGCAGAGAGCGTACCAAGTTTGAAGCTAATTTTTCTGATAGTGGAGATGGCTGCTTTATATCATTTTTTACAGAGATGTAATTTTAAAAGTTCAGGATGGCATTTTTCAACAGCTTTGAGCTTGGCCTATGGCGAGCACTTCTGAAAATGCCACCCATTAATACTAAGAATCAGTCTGTTGGGAGGAAAAAAGTTAATATCCATCAAATCTAAATACATATTATAAATTCCAACCAGATAAGGAACAAAACAGAAAAAAAATGTTTTCTCTATGCACTTTTTGTTTTCTTAGGCAAATTCTGTTTCAGCATAGACAGGCTCTGATTGAACAGTTGAAAGTTACAGAAGATCCAGCTCTTGTTTTACACCTGATATCGATCCTGTTGTTTCAGTTTTCAACACAGTGCATGCTTCATGCACCAGGAAGATGTGTACCACAAATCATTACTTTCCTAACTACTAAGATCCCAGAGGTATCTTACTTACGAAATAGCATCCTGTAGTGTCTGACTGTTTTAAGGCAAGCATGGAACTGTCCAGCACTGAATAGTTCTAGGTGTAGAATATAAAGTTATAGAATCTATAGGCCTAGAATATAAAACATATAAATATATAGATATATAAAATATCTATAGGTGTAGAATATAAAAGTTCTCTCTATTTTATCTGACTCAGTCTGTTTATTGGCGTTAGCACTCTAGCACAGGGATCGGCAACCTTTGGCCCGCGGCCCGCCAGGGTAAGCCCCCTGGCGAGCCAGGCTGGTTTGTTTACCTGCCGCATCCGCAGATTCGGCCGATCGCGGCTCCCACTGGCCGCAGTTTGCCATTCCAGGCCAATGTGGGCTACGGGAAGCAGCAGCCAGCATGTCCCTCGGCTCGCGCCACTTCCCGCAGCCCCCATTGGCCTGGAACGGTGAACTGCGGCCAGTGGGAGCCGCGATTGGCCGAACCTGCGGACGCGGTAGGTAAACAAACTGGCCCGGCCCGTCAGGGGGCTTATCCTGGCGGGCCACATGCCAAAGGTTGCCGATCCCTGCTCTAGCACTTCCATGTGGCTTCATCTGTCACACGTCATCTGTAAATTATAGTGATCTGTGAGGATGATTCAGAGCTATGAGGTGTCTCTATGTCCAACTCTTGATTGTAGTTTAAAGGTTGTAATTTCACTGAGCCGTTGATGGGGTGGTTCCATGGGATCAACAACGTAAATGTTCACCAGAGTCTACAGCAGGGATGGGCAAACTTTTGGCACAAGGGCCATATCTGGGTATGGAAATTGTATGGTGGGCCATGAATGCTCATGAAATTGGGGGTTGGGTACAGGAGGGGATGCGGACTCCGGCGGGGGGTGCGGGCTCTGGGGTGCAGGAGGGTGGGACTGAGGGGTTCGGAGGGACATGCCACTGCTTCTGGGAGCCGCACGGAGCAACCCCTGGAGCTTGAGGGGTAGATGAAAACCTCTGAAGGGCTGGATGTGGCTCTCAAGCCATAGTTTGCCCACCCCTGGTCTGCAGGTATCTGCAAACTTTATTGGATTCACCTTCCAAGGGCGGATCATTGAACAGGTCCTCATTCTCTAACTGTTACCTCTCCCCAAAGAAGTGAGAGTAAATCCTGACTTCTTTCAATTAAATTTTAAAGAAAATCCAAGGTATACCCAAAAATGTGCTTCAAACTGCTGTTAATTACTGCATAGCGCTCCCTCCTCCAGTGGCTAAATGTGCTGTTTCTGTAGTATAGATGCCTGTTCATTACTACAGACATTTAATTTTTGATATGCTATAAAATATTCATGTGACAATTTAGATTGTAAAATGTCTTGATGAAAAAATATTGGCTGACTTTAATCTCAAAGTCAGCTGTGCTCCTTTAAATAACCTTAACCCATTTCTTTAATGTTTTCCCCCCTCAGGATCAACATTCTCTTCTGGTCAAATACCAGGGATTAGTGGTGAAACAGTTGATCAGTCAGAATTATAAGATTGGACAAGGGGATGATGACACAGTGGATGATAACCTAGGGGAGAAAGAAAGTGCAGACACTATTCGAAAAGAACTCCAAGAAATCACCGCCTCTCTCAAAGATCTTGTTCTCAGACCCAGAAAATCTTCTGTAACAGAGGAGTGAAGGTCCAATTAAATTTAAATCCAGGGAACAGTCAGAATATTTTTTTTCTGAAAGGAGAAAGAAGTTCACTGTGTTGGGGTCATGGAGAATGGTTGAAATAGCCTTGGCTTCCAAAACTTTGCATATAGAATTGCAGCCTGAAGGGTAACAGGAAGTGGTGGATACGAATTTCGTTTTATGTTCTTTTAAAAAAAATAAATATTACCATAATGCATGCATTGTTACAGAAGACATTAATAGCAACACTTACATTGGCTAGGTAATTAAAATTCTAAGATGGAGGCTTTATGTAGTATCTCAGGAAATATTTCCTCTTTGCAATGGTTAAGAATTCTTAGACGTATATCCATAAGTTTATAATTTGCTTTTAAGTTGTGAATTCTCGCCTCCCCCCCCCCCTTTTTTTTTTTACCTGTATAGTAATTATCAAAATGTAAATGTTTGTCTGTATTCCATAGCTACATTTTTAAATTAAGGTTATAGGTATGTAATAGCATGAAATGAGAGGTCATCTTTACTTTTTTGATCTCATGAGGTGAAACTTTTTCAGGAGTGCATATCCTCCCTCCCTCCTCACCCCCCAGCAGTGCAGAGGTTGAAAATAAAATGGTCAGGCACACCTGCACAAAATGGTAAAAATATCTGATCAGTTCAAGTAAGGTTATTAACCAAGGAGGTTATGGTGCTGAATTAAGGATGAATTTCTAGAACCTTTTTCAGTGAATTCCAGTGAATTCTGTGCACGCTATTATTTTTCATTTCATGTCCCATAGCTAATGATTTGTCATAAAACTGTTAAGGGATACAAGTGACCTGCATTGGGTTTTTGTTGGTTGGGTTTTTTTGAGGGAGTGAGGTGGGGGATTTCTGTAGTTAGTATACAAGTTAGCTTGTTCATTTAACTGAAGGGCACTCTTACTACAACAGTTTCAGATATGATTCCTAGAGAGGTTTCTTAAGGAGCAAACATCCCTTATATATGCCATTTTTATTTGAGAGAGTTTGGTTCAGAATTCTGTTCACTTTACAGTATGTTTCTTAAAAGAAATTCTGAAAATGTTAACCATTTTGGATATCTGCTACAGTGTTTTTTCTAGTGTTAACCTATTCCCAGAGGTATTTGATATTATTTAGCAATATTTTTGTCATGTCCATTGTAATTTACATCATTTATACATGGGGTATATTATATGTCTTAGAGAAAATGTGTAAAGTATACCAACTAGAATCCTTTCAATATTGGTTAATTACATAATTTTTGTGTGTCTGTTGTGTATATTTTTTTATTTGTTTTGGAGCCAGTGCAATTTTAATTTATCAGATCAGTTTCAGCTTGTTATTATTGGAGTATGCAACGATTATATATACTTGTAATGTTACCTAGTTGCTTGCATAAAATCAAGTCTGAATAGCAAGGTAATAGACATTGCTGTCCAGTGAAAATAATAGTTGTTCTAAGTAATCTCTCTCTCTTGTCAAAACTGTTTTGGCACTGAGAAAAACCTACTGTAGGGATGTTACCAAGTGGCATTGTCTGTTAAATTCCTGCAGGTCGTGTGCAGTGGTGTACACTGGGTGGAAGTCAACCAAAAATGTCCCAAAAACTGTAATTGCAACAAAAGAAAGGTGACTTGAGATTTGAGCTTTTGTCCTACTGCATTTAGGCTTGTTTTTAGAATGCAGTTTAAAAAACAGAATCGCGTATACAAAATCACTAAATTACTGTACTAAATTCAATAATACCTTTACAAAACAGCAGTGATTCTGTACAAACCATAATACAAAAGAGCAGCTCCACTCTCTGCCCTCCAGACTTAGAGGCAGAGACAGTTGTGTCCATCATCCTAGCTGGAAGCCCCCATGCAACAATGTCACCTGAAAAGAAGGGTCAGAGAAAAGCAAAAGGGGAAAATATTCTGACTGCTTTAACTTTGTTTAAAAAAAAAAAAATGGTTTGCTTACAGTAAACCTACTTAGTCTCTTATTGACTCAAAATAATTCTAATTTTCCTATATTAAATCTCCACACTTTTAAATGGCATTGGTGATTTTGTAAATAATACTCTACAGTCTGATCTTCTTTATGCAAATATAATTATTTTAATAAAGTTAATGATTAAGTGGATAAAATAGTTTCTGCTGTTGACTTAACCACTGATATATTGATTGGATTTGCACTTGTTGCTTAAAGTGCAGTTGTTAATGTGCTCCATTTGATTTGTTATACTTGCAATTTTGAGTGCTTCTCTTTTTTGCTTAATACTGTTATAAGACATCATAATAATGAACTTGTTATAAGTCTCCTACATAATGCAACAGATTTTTTAAATTACAGGCCACATGATGAGAATAATACAACATTATTTAAAAAGGCTAGGAAAGAAGTACTAACACTCCAGTAGTGGTCTCTTCCTGGAATGTTCAGTGGCTAATTTCAGCACGAGTAACCTTCACCAGTGTATCCATGCCAGAAAAAACAAGTATTAGCTGGCTGGCTGTCAAGTGCAGAGGTTAACATTCCTAGTTAAAGGGGTCTTAATTATGAGAGAGAGAAATGGAATATTGTTTCCCCAAATACTTTGCTAATGAATTTTTTTTCCTATGTATGATGGACTTAGAAAAGGATTCCTATTCGTCTTAGGCCTCTTATCCTAATGATCAGATGTTCAGTTCACAAAGTAAGGCTGCCTGTTTCTTTTTCAGATAGATGTACATTGTTGCTTCATTTAAATTACTCTGTAGAAAAAGGCTGGAAAGCAGCATTACTGTGGCCAACTTGCCCCCTCATTCCACTCACTAACAATACAATGCTCCATAAAATTCTTGTATATAGTCTCTTCCAAAGTTTCTTTAAAAAAAGAAAATGTGCGATTACTTAGGGTAACTCTTGAGGTTAGCCTTTGACAAGTGGTGGCATTTGAAGACTATTGTAATATGTTGTGTACTCACAACTTAAATGACTTGCATGAGTGCAGTCTAAGATTGGTGGTGTAATCTAACAGAGGCTGTCCGGAGTTTCTGATAGGTATTTAGAACTTCTGTTAAAGCTTTCTGTATACCTTTTGGTTAATGTTTTAAATGGCTTCATGTTTTTGATCTTAACATTTTCTTCACAGTAAGGGTCTGTGGGAGCTGTGGACTTTTTGAAGGAAGTTTACTCCTGTCATGGAAAGCATGGTTGTAACTAAAACATACTAGTGATGGTCATTTGAAGTTTTGGGATTATTAAAATGCTTTATTGTGAGAGCAGAAATCTTTCTCTCTGATATTTTAAATAACTGCTCATTTTTTGTAAGTGTAATTTGAAGAATACATTCAAAAAGAATACATTCAATGTAGTAGTGAAATGGGATTTTAAATTTATTTTTATGAATGATGAGGGATTTAAACCTTGGTTAAAAAGAGAAATTTGAGTGAACTGACCTGAGCGAAATGAAAGGGGGGGGAAGAGATGTCTTCAAGAGGCTCATGTTAATGACAAACACCATGCTGATATTAGTGAGGGTAGAAGTGGAAGTTTAGGTCAAATCAGGGTGGTCTGGTTACACCCGTGAAGTAGGTTGCTTTGAAGGGCTGTGTGGGGCAATAGCTCATTTTGGGTTCCGAGGAAAGGGCAGCTGGCTTTTAATCTCCATATTATCCTCCAATTCAGTGGTCTCCCAACTTTTTTGATCGCACACCCCCAGGGAAAAAAAAGATTGCCGAAAGCGTGCCGCCGAAGAAAAGAAAAGGGAGGGGCTGCCGCAGGCGTGCCGCCGAAGGCAAAAAAGAGAAGAGCTGGTCTGTAGAAGAGCTGCCGCAGGCATGCTTCTGCTGCCGCTGCACAATCAAAGGTAGAAGAGCTGCCGGTGGCGTGCCGGCGATGCTCCTCCTGCCGTGCACCCCCAGGGATAGTCTTGCACCCCACTTTGGAGACCACTGCTCTAATTAACCCCTTATTAGTGAAGGTTTTCACTTTGCTTTAAATGCTTAAAGCAAGTCTGGCAGGTTATAGAGACATAGTATCCCTTCTGCAAGTTCCTTCCGAGAATCAGGGAAGAACACTTCCATTTGAAGTTTGGAGAAGGTAACTTGCAGGGGAAAGTGAGCATATATTTCATACTTTCCCTGAAAAGAACATACTGCTTGTGTAATGTGCATACCACACAGAAGGCAGCAAGTACACGTGGTATGGGCTTTAACCAGGCCACAGCTTTGAGTCAAATTACATCCAAGCTTCCTGTCGGATAGCCCAGGGGTCCGTTGCCAATTATTGGGGTGTTTGCACCACAGGGGAGCCAATCTGCGGTTTTCTGGGCACCTCCACACCCCCCCCCACTAGCATCCCTCTCCCTTTTGTGAGTTGAAGCGAGAGGGGACCTTGACGCCCACCAGCACCACTATAGCAGGGTACTCCCCCCAGGATAGTGTCCTAGCCCCTGGTTCACATTTGATCCCGAGGATGTTAGATACATCTTGTAAGGAGATGCCCTTGGGGTGCCCATTATTTTACCTTTTGGTAGCTGGAGCCTAGATCAGCCAGTTCCTGCACTGAGCACTTGCGACAAGGAGAGGGCAGCATGAGGTCGGCTGCCTCCACTCCATCCCCATATGGGCTACCTAGGAGTTCATCCAGCCCGACACTGAGATTATCCAGGAAAAAGTTGACACCTATATGAGTTGCACCTTAATCTGTAAAGCCACCATTTGATGAACTGGTGGCTGAAGGACCGGCAGCTGGAGGAGCCCAGGCGTTGGGTGCCCTCCCATCCCACACCTGCAGACACCCAGCATCTTCTGTGATCCTACATTCATGTCCCCCTTGTACTTCTCCTCAGGCCTGACCCTGGAGCCCCTACCATCGCTCCCATCAGTACTGCCCACCTGAGATCATGTGGCCATACTAGGGGGAGTCTGCTGAACCCCAAACACATGCAGAGGGGGTTAGAACACTGGAGCTCTTCCAGTGGGCCCTAACTGTTCATGACTTCACCCTGTTGTGCCTGACCATTGTTTTACAGTACTCCAAGCTGATCTAAAATGGACTGCATCAGCACAACAGGACAAGCTAAATACAGCTAATGACTCAGATAACTAATAGGAGAGAACTTAAGTTCACCAGAGTCGATGAGACACCGTATGTTTTCACACATTTAATAAAGCAGTCAGTCACCGGGCAATGGACCTGATAAAAATCCTGGCAGTAGTGATCAAGAGAATGATTAAAGAGTTTAACTAATTGAAATGAATTAGGCATAGATCACCTAGAGAATTTATTGCCTGGAATTGGCAAATTTTACCAAAGTCTTCTGACTGCCTAGTACAAATAGCCAACGTAATATGTATCTAAACAGAGTAACAGAATTCTTTTGGCAATGACATAAACAGCACTTCTGTCCACTTGACATGCAAGGCTTGATTCAGCACTGAAATATGTTGGTTCCTGGTGGTGTAATCCTGGGAATATAATGGTGGAAAGTCAGCATTGCCTTGGGTCTGCAGTGGCTCAAGCCACAACCAGCCATTCTTGTTTTAAGTTGCTTAATTTCAGCCTATAGTTTCAACTGGATATAATAATTCACTGAAGGCCTGCACAAGGCCCTATGCAATGAGTAAGCCGTTCTGTAGTCCCATGTGGTGGATAGAGTGACCATAGCCCAAGCACTGGAGAGGTTGCCTCTGCTCCAATTCTAATGAGGCCAGCACTGAGATGAGCCTTGGGAGGGGTCCAGAGAGAAGCCATTCACTTCCACTGATGTGGATCCAGTCGCCAGGAACCCCTGCCTAGAGGGACAGCACAACCCTTCCAGTCTATAAACTGGACTAGCAGCAAGAAGTGGTGTTGTATGGAGTCTCAAAGCCTTTCCCTAAATTGGAAGAGTATAGAATTTTAACCTCTCCCTTCTACCCCTACCCACAGACCCCATGCAGAATACCCCAAAGACTGTGTAATCATGGTTTTTAATGTTAGTTCTGAGTTTTATCAAATGTCTTGGATGCACTTTTCAAAGAATATGTGCATAAACTATCTGAGGATGAACATGTTCAGTCTTTCTCCTCCCCCCTCCCCCCCCACTAAATTTTTACTAAAGCTCCTCTTTCTTTCTGGCTAGATCTTTGAAACTCTGTCTCTGAAATATGCTCCTTTAAGGACCTCCTATGTGGTATGTTTTTGTCTATCGTTTGTAAACACAATACGACAAAGAATGATTTTGGTTCAGTGACAAGGGAACTAGCTATTTGCATGTCATGAGGTCTAAGGGAAACAAACTGACCCTCAACCTTCTTCTGCAGAGCCAAAATCTGATGGGATCCTCAAATAGCTTTGGCAGATTATTCTGTTTATTTTGGATTTAATGAATGCTTATTTCTGTGAAAGCTAATCTATTTTCCCCCTTTATTATGCTACACAAGTCATAAGAAGCAGCAGCTTGAAACCAAATGTGAGTATTGTAGTAACTCCTTTCCCTTATTATTTACCTTTCCACTGTTTTATTTGATAGTTTTTAAATATTTAAGTCGATATACCAGGTAACCAATTTAAAGTTTATGAACAACTAAGCAAGAACCTTTTCTCTTTGGTCATAGATTAATTGACTTTTTTGTTCAGTTTCTAGTAGTGTTTTGTTTTAATTACTTTTATATAACTGATGGGATTTGTGACAGAGACATGAAAGTACATTTTTCTTAAGAATAGTACTACATTTTTCTTTAAATTGGCTGAGCTCGTATACTTTAGATGCATCTTCCTAGGACTGCCTACAGAATTCCATGAACGTATTCAAACAATCTTGGTTGTATGTGCCATGAAGCACTCCCAAGATTTTTGCTGGTTTAACTGTTATCAATTTATTAATTTTTAAAAATTAGATAACTAGGATTTACTGTGCTAACTCCAAGAAACCAACCAATAAACTGTAGATGCTGTTTTCTTCTATACATACATACAATATGATGGGGGCTAATTTAGCTACAACTAATCAGGAGAAAGATCTTGGAGTCATCGTGTATAGTTCTCTGAAGACGTCCATGCAGTGTGCAGCGGCAGTCAAAAAAGCAAACGGGATGTTTGGAATCATTAAAAAAGGGAGAGAGAATAAGACGGAGAATATCTTATTGCCCTTATATAAATCCATGGTATGCCCACATCTTGAATACTGCGTACAGATGTGGTCCCGTCATCTCAAAAAAGATATACTGGCTTTAGAAAAGGGCAACTCAAATGATTAGGGGTTTGGAACGGGTCCCATATGAGGAGAGATTAAAGAGGCTAGGACTTTTCATCATGGAAAAGAGACTAAGGGGGGATATGATAGAGGTATATAAAATCAGGAGTGGTGTGGAGAAAGTGAAGAAGGAAAAGTTATTTACTTGTTCCTATAATATAAGAACTAGAGGCCACCAAATGAAATTAATGGGTAGCAGGTTTAAAACAAATAAAAGGAAGTTCTTCACTCAGCACACAGTCAACCTGTGGAACTCCTTGCCTGAGGAGGTTGTGAAGGCTAGGACTATAACAGGGTTTAAAAGAGAACTAGATAAGTTCATGGAGGTTAAGTTCATTAATGGCTATTAGCCTGGATGGGGAAGGAATGGTGTTCCTAACCTCTGTTTGTCAAAGGGTGGAGATGGATGGCAGGAGAGAGATCACTAGATCATTACCTTTATGTTCACACCCTCTAGGGCACCTGGCATTGGCCACTGTCGGTAGACAGGATACTGGGCTGGATGGACCTTTGGTCTGACCCAGTATGGCCGTTCTTATGTTCTACTAGCCAACTTTCATAGTACCTGCCAGTGAGAGCAAGCGCTCAAATGTACCTTTACGATGAGGTAGATCACTTTTTTAGACCCAAAGTTACTTTCATCGCATATAGTGGAATGTTCTTGTTGTATATTTAATGTAAAATTAACTCTAAAATTTAGAGTTTAGACAAAGTTTAGACATGATATAAATCTACATCAAACATTATTTCATCCTTTTTCCTCCACTATTATGTTATGTCTGAGTCTCAGCTTTTTAAAGTTCTCTGCCACAGATTTGGGACTTGAAGTGTTAAGAACTATATTGAAAGGACATGCCAGTGCTTAGTAAAAAGTGTTCTTTTCACACTGTCTGTTCACACTGTCACATTAAAAAGCTTTATGGATAATGAGATTAAATTTTTCCGTAATTTTAAAGTCAACAACTTATATTAATCGCTGTACTATCAGATTTTATGTATGTAGTACATTCAGTCAATTTTTCTTTTACTAATAAGTCCCAAAATCATACTTTGATAAAACTGTCAAACGCAATTTAGATTGTAATCAAATGACTTTTCTAAAATACACTATTTTTGTAGCTTTCCTTATTTTCAGCAGATCTGTTACGTGCCTAAAGCTTAACACAGAACCTCTTATATTAAGAAAACAACTTTGTGCTGTCTGTTTTGTTCACATCTAATATTCATTCCCACATTTGTCTTCATTATGTATGATTACTTGACATTTCTTGAAATATTTTAACAGAACAGGCTGGAACAGATTTATATATTAACATTATCACATTGCTGACAGTCTTGCCATATAATTTTATTGCACTGTCACAAAAGTCACTTAGATTTAAGACTGCATAATTTGTAGAAATTTAAGATGGCATGTGAACCTTCTTGAAAGAGTAAAGAGAAATGAAATAATATGCTGTTTGAAAGAGACTCTGACCAGTTTTGACCCATGGTGTCTCAACGTTATTTGCAGGCAGACAAGTTTAAAGATTTTATTGATTGATTGGTGGACATTGTAAGGTTCAGAGTCAGTTGTCCTTTTGGCCACAGTTTTCCTTTTGCTGATAAATCCAGTTTTCTTTCAATTTCTTGGCTTTTACTTTTATGGTTGAATTTTACTTCTCATAAAAGTTGAAGTCTAACAGCATTGGCTAACTGTGGATAAAAAGAGGGAAAAATGCGAACTCTCCAGAAGAGTTCTTCCAATAATGTAAAGTTTTAAGTCAAGGGGTGAAATCCTAGCCCCATTCAAATCAATACAAAACTCCCATTGACTTCAATAGGGCCAAGTTTTCATCTGAGGGTTGGGGCCAAGAGCCTTAGGAATGGGATCATCCTTAATTCTTGTAGACATTTCCCTGCTGGTTGGCTGAGAAATGAGATTGTGTAGAACTCCCATTGAATCAATTCCCTTCCAGTCTAGCTATCCTATGGAGCCCCAAACACTGAGTTTGCAGAGTGGAATGATGCATTGCATCTTATGTTCTACTTGTCTCTCTCTCGGGGGGGGGGGGGAACTGGGCATCCAAAAATATTTAGGTGGCTTTTGAAAATCTCAGCCCATATATTTAAACTTTACCTTCTTGAAAAATCCTATAGAATTGAAGAGGGGTAAAATTATTAAGGTTTCACAGAAATGTAATAGGGCAGCATAGAAGTTACTCCACAAATAGAGGGAATTTAATGGAGAATTATATAAACTATCCCACAGAATTCTATAGCAGGGATATAGTCTTCTATGAAATTGTACAGTGTGGTCCAAAAAAGTAGTGGCTGAATCTCCCCATTGTTTCCAGTTTCCTTTTCTTAGAGCTAAAGCTTTTATTTGACTCTAGTTAATATGACTTCTTCAAAACTTTCCTTCTATTTGCATCTTGCTTTGTCCCACCTTTCGCAGGCCTCTGCCCTTGAGTTGTGTTGTTTTTTAATTTTCCCTCGTCAGGTTCTTCATCACTTCAGTGTTCCTTCCTACTCCCCACACCAGCTAAAATTCTAGACCTTGTCATTTCAGTAGGTTTTCTGAAATACAGCAGTGTTGTCCTGTGGTTTATAACTCTTTAAGCAACTTAATAGTTACCACTAAAATGGTGTTTGTAACTCTCCATTTACTCTCGCAGTGCAAGGGTACTTCTCTCTCCACCACCTGTGGAGTGCATTTTTACTTTTGTGTTTTAATTTGTCCTATTTAATTTTTAAATAGGTCCATCTGAATTTGTTTTACATCCATCTAAGTATGAATAAGTTCTTCTGGTTCCATTAGGTATGGGACTCTGGTTCTCCTTTCTCATTTGATCTCTTAGTTGAGGTATTGTGTGTTAATTATCTATGTTCTGATTAAATTTGCTGAATTAAGGTCAAATGCCTGCCATAATTAAATTTCTGTACCTGAATTCTGTACTCTCCAACTAGCACCACCCCACAGTTGCTGTGTACATGGGGCTGTGGTATGTATCCTGTTATGCAGCTCCAGTGTAGCAATGTTCTTAAAATAAATATGGGGTCAAGAGCAACATTACACCCTGCTGTAAGCCCACATATTTAGTTACATTTATCCAAGGGCCAAACTTCACCATTTGCTTTGTGAAAAGCTGGTGGAAATGATGTTTCACCATTGAATAAAATCAGGAATATCAGTGTTTTGCATATGATACACATACTCTTAAACTAGCAAATGCTGATGTGCACAACTCTATTCCCATGTCCACTTAGGATTACTATTAAGAGGCAACAGGATGAGTAGGATTTCCAGCACCTCCGCAGGACAGGAAGCTCAGTTGACTGAGTTTCTTACACTATTTTCTGTGGTAACGAGGTTAGGTCATGTAGTACAGGAAAGAAACATTTTGAACTTAGGTTCTCAAAGGTAAGTCCTTTCAAGGCAGTTTGTTTCATGTACCAGAGTGGAATGCAGAGTATTATATTCCTATTTGGGAAAAAATATTTCTTTTGATCTACATTTCAGAAAGACTCTGGGAATGGGTGCCTCATTAAGAAGCAGAAAAATAGTGCTTTAGGCCCCCTTCTACACTGGTGGTGGTTTTAAATCTCCCATCATTGTTTTAGCTCTGGGTGAACCTTCTATTTCTACCAGTCTGTCTGTCTGGGCTGATACCAAAAAAAAATAAAAAGCACCTTCTCTTCTTCTTCGAGTGATTGCTCATGTGTATTCCACAATAGGAGTGCGTACTCGCCACGTGCACCGGTGCTGGAAGTTTTTCCCCTAGCAGTACCTCCAAGGGGAGCACCCCCGGCGACTCCTGGAGTGGCGCCTGCCTGGCGCAGTATAAGGGGAGCGGAGTGCTCCCCCCACCCTCAGTTCCTTTTTGCTGCCAGTGAAGGTGCGTTGGAACTACTCTGCTTCAGCTTTGCTGTCGCTTGTCCCCAGAACCGTTTGTTCGTTCAGCGTTAGTACCTGTAGTTAGTTAGCTGTTTAGTTCATCACTGACACTGGGCCAGGGCATGCCCCAGGGTTTAAGTCGTGCAGCTCTTGTAGGCGTTCTATTCCATATCAGTGAAAGATGCAAGATTTGCAAGTCGTTTAAGCCTCAGACCAAGAGAAAGGGACATTAGGCTCCGGCCCATCCTGATGGAGTCGGCGCTGACCCCGGCACACCTCTCTGAACTGGCACCACGGTGTCAGTACGTGGCGACCCTCCAGTGCCATCGACCAGTCAGCACCGCTTCCCATCCACAGGGCATGCCAAGAGCGCCAGGAAGACTCCCGCTTCCCAGCAGCACCAAGGGAAGTCTGGGACAGAGGCTAGGCCCATGTCGGGCAGTCCTCGATCCCCACCAGGCCCCAGGCCTCCAACTCACATTGAGCGGAGTAGCCCGGCTCCTTCAGAACAGGCCTCTCTGGATGCCATCCACGCCTGAAGCCCTCCAGGTGGCCCGGGACGTTATGTCCAAGCCGATGCCTGGAGCGCTGCTGATGTCGGCCCTGCACTCCAGAGGCAAGCCGCCACTGGGATCTCCGCAGTTGCCTCTAGCCCGGTACCAGTCTCCATCGAGGGAACATTCCCAATGCTGATCACCACCCAGAGATCACTCGGTGCAGAGTCCCTAGTGGATCGCCCTCGATGCTGACCAGACCTGGCTGGGTTCTGTCCAGCCGGGACTCGTGGCACCGCTCGTACTTAAGGAGCGAATATTGGCGGGACTGTGGTGGGTGTTGCTATCGGTCCTCATCTCGGAGAGGGTACTGCAGTTGATCACAGCATGGTCGTCGATGCTGTTCCCGCTTGGACTCCCACTCCAAGTCTCCGCCAAGACATCATAGCTCCTGGCATCGATCGCCGGCGTTTCACCATCGCAGGTCCACCCGTCGAGGCCGTTCGCGGAGCAGCTGTTACTGCTGGTACCAGTCCTCCACGTCAAGATTGCAGTCCCGTGGCTGTTGTGGATCCCAGCACCGCCGCTTCTCTCGGTCCAGAGACAGCAGCAGATCTTATGCCAGCCCAGTCTCCATTCGTAGCCATCCTTCGATGGGCCAGGCCAGCCAACTCGAACAGCCGGCCCCGCCGGTGCCACGGCAGGTGCAGTGGCACTGAGCATCGTGGCCGGCCCAATGGTACCAGTGGGCACTGTGGCCTCCAGTGCAGCCCCCAGCGGGAGCTCGCTTGGTGGCCAGAGCTTCGGAGGCACCATCAGCCTCCCTCTCCAGACCCCCGAGAAAGGAGGCGGCGGAACATGCATCCTCGGCACCATGCCCAGAGTCCAACCAGGTGGTGGACCCTCTGGTGCTGGCCGATACCGCACCGGCCTCTTCGCCCCGCCCAGAGGAGGCGATTGTGGCCCCGCCCCCCTCCATCCAGCAGGAGGACTTCAGGGCCCACCAAGAACTCTTAAAGAGGGTGGCAGCAAGCCTCCACCTCCATGCAGAGGAGATGGAGGAGCCCTCAGACTCCCTGTTTAACGTGTTGTCCCCATGGGTAGGGTGGTCTTGCCTCTCCATGAAGGGGTGGCTAAGATTTCAAATGCCCTGTGGCAAACTCCAGCCTTGTTAGCCCCCATCTCTAAAAAGGTGGAACGCAAATACTTTGTACCCACTAAGGGGCATGAGTACTTGTATACCCACCCGGCACCCAACTCCCTGGTGGTCGAGTTGGTCAACCACAGGGAACGGCAGGGTCAGCCAGCCCCGACGCCAAAGAACAAAGACTCTCGGAGACTGGACTCTTTCAGAAGGAAAGTTTATTTGTCTTTGAGCTTCCAGTTACGAGTGGCAAACCATCAGGCTCTCCTGGGCCAGTATGAATTCAATCTGTGGGGCTCCCTGTCCAAGTTTGAGGACTCCCTCCAGAAGCATGATAGGAAGGAGTTCAAGGCTCTAGTGGAGGAAGGGGCAGCAGCCGCTAGGGCCTCCGTGCAGGCAGCCTCGGATGCTGTGGACACAGCCACACCATCGGTGGCCTCCGCGGTGTCCATGAGACAGGCGTCATGGCTCCTGCTCTCTGGGCTGTCCAGCGAGGCACAGTCTTCCATGCAGGATCTCCCATTTGATGGGAAAGCTCTGTTTGCGAAGGAAAGAGATACAAGGCTGCATGGCATGAAAGGCTCCTGCACGACCCTCCAGATTCGGGGCCTCTATGTCCTGGCTCCGGCAAAACCTAAGTTCAAGCCGCAGCAGACTCCCACCCAGGCTGCCCTCCCGAAGTATGAGGCTGTCCATAAGAAGAAGTGGGACTATAAGAGACTCCCTCAGAGGAAGTCTGGGCCTGCCCCCCCAAGCCTGGGTCTTCCAAGGGCAAGCAGGAAGGGAAAAGGCATTTTTGATGGGACGCTCGGACACACCTCACCAGTCCTCCTCAGGGATCCATACCCAATAAAGCTTCCCTTCTCCAACTGGTTGTGTGCTTTCCTCCCGGAATGGTTGCAGCTAACCTCGGATCGATGGGTCTTCAACAACATCTCCCGAGGTTACACCCTCCAGTTTACTTCCTCCCCACCTAACCACCCCCCACCCCAGTCCCCCTTGGGGGACCCCTTGCACGTAGCTCTGCTCAAGCAGGAGGTGGGGTGGCTCCTAGGTCTAGGAGCGATTGAGGCGGTGCCTGAGGAGTTCATGAGCAAGGGCTATTACTCCCGTTATTTCCTTATCCCGAAGGCAAAGCGGGGCACAGGCCCATCCTGGACCTCCAAGTTCTGAACCAGTACAGGGTGAAGCTCAAGTTCCTCATGGTCTCCCTGGCCTCCATCATCCCCTCCCTGGATCCCGGGGACTGGTACACTGCCCTTGATCTATAAGACGCGTACTTCCACATCCACATATTCGAGGGGCACAGGCGCTTCCTCCATTTCGTGGTGGGACAGAGTCATTACCAATTCACGGTCCTCCCATTTGGTCTGTCCACTGCCCCCAGGGTGTTTACAAAATGCATGTTGGTGGTAGCCTACCTCAGGCGGCAGAGGGGTCCAGATATTTCCCTATCTGGATGATTGGCTTGTCAAGGGCACATCCCGGTCGCAGGTGAGGGATCACGTGGCGCTCCTCTTGTCCACGTGCACTGCCTTGGGCCTGTTGGTAAACAACACCAAGTCCACGTTAGTCCTGGTCCAACGCATAGAGTTTATTGGGGCACTCCTGGATGCAGTGTTGGCCAGGGCCCCTCTCCCGCCAGACAGATTCGAGACCCTGAAAGGTCTCCTCAATTCAGTCACAAGGTTCCCGGTGACAACAGCCAGGATTTGCCTACAATGCTTGGGTCACATGTTGGTGTGCACGTACGTGATCTGTCACGCCAGACTCTGGATGAGGCCTCTCTAGCTCTGGTTGGTCTCAAAGTTCTCCCAGGCCACAGACAGGATGGACAAGGTCTTCACCATGCCAGAGTCTGTGATCACCTCCCTATGGTGGTGGTCCACCACAAACAACATGCTCCAAGGGGTCCCATTCAAGGACAGGGCCCTGTCATTGGAGCTGGTGTCCGATGCATCAGACCTGGGTTGGGGGGCCGATGTGGGGAACTTTCAGACCCAAGGCCTGTGGTCGGCTCAAGATCTGACCAGACCTTACATATAAACGTCAAGGTGCGGCTGGCGTGTATGGCCTTCCGCTCACACCTGGAGGGTAAGGTAGTCAGGGTCCTCACAGACAACACAGCCTCAATGTTCTATATCAACAGGCAAGGCGGGGCCTGATCCTCTGCCGCAAAGCCCTTAGGCTGTGGGACTTCTGTATATTCCATGACATCCACCTGAAGGCTTTCCACCTACCGGGCGCCCAGAACAAGAGGGCGGATCGCTTGAGCAGGGACTTTTCCTTGCAATACGAGTGATCCCTCAACCCAGAAGAGGCCCACTGGCTCTTCTGAAGGTGCAGAACTCCCCAGGTGGACCTGTTCGCAACTCGGCAGAACCGGCTATGCCCCCAGTTCTGCTCTGGGGGGGCCAGGGGAGGGGCGCTATCTCCGATGCCTTTCTCCTATCCTGGTCAGGCTGGCTTCTCTATGCCTTTCCCGCTTTCCCTCTAATTGGCAGGGTCCTGGAGAAGATAAAGACGGACAAGGCCCAGTTCCTCCTGATTGCCCCAGCGTGGCCCAGGCAGCATTGTTACGGGACCCTCACGGGCCTGGCAGTAGCTCCGCCATGGCCGTTGCCACTCCACCCGGACCTGCTCCCTCAGGACCAGGGCCGCCTCCTCCACCCCAACCTGATGGCTCTTCACCTCGCAGCATGGCTGCTCAGTGGTTCGGTGGAGAGGAAAGCACGTACTCAGAGCAGGATCAGTGCATCCTCCTCAAAAGTAGACAGCCCTCCACTCGCCACGCTTATTTGGTGAAGTGGTCCCAGTTTTCTAGGTGGACGGCAGACCAGGGTGTCTCCCCGGTGACCGCCCCAATCCATCTTATCCTTGATTATCTCCTCCACCTGAGGGCCCAGGCCCTGGCACCCTCGTCAGTCAAGGTGCACCTGGCAGCCATGTCGGCCTTCCATCCGCCGGTGCAAGGGCACATGGTATTTTCCCATGCTATGACTGGCTGGTTCCTTAAGAGTTTGGACCACCTTTTTCCATATTCTAGACCCCCGGTCCCGCAGTGTGACCTAAACCTGGTGTTGGCTCATCTCACGGGGCCCCCGTTTGAACCACTGGCCATGTGCTCCTGGTCTCACCTCTCGTGGAAGGTGGCCTTCCTGGTTGCAATCATGTCGGCCAGGCGAGTCTCGGAGCTCAGGGCCCTGACCTTTGAGCCGCCGTACATGGTTTTTCATAAAGACAAGGTCCAACTCCGCCCACGCCCCGTGTTCCTCCCGAAGGTGGTCTCCGCCTGCCACATGGGTCAGGACATTTTTCTACTGGTCCTCTGCCCCAAACCTCACGCATCCAGTGAGGAGTGCCATCTCCACATGCTCGACGTGTGGCAGGCTCTGGCTCTCTATCTCGAGCAGACCAGGCCCTTCAGAAAGTCCTTGCAACTGTTCGTCGCCGCAGCTGAGTCCGCGAGGGGCCAGCCGATTTCCACTCAGCGGCTTTCCAATCGGATCACTTTGTGTATCCATTCCTGTTATGAGTTGGTGGGTGTCCCCCCCACCACCCATTGTGAGGGCACACTCGTCTCGAGTGCAGGCCTCGTCAGCTGCCTTTGTGGCCTACGTCCCCATCCAGGACATTTGTACGGCTGCCACGTGGTCTTCGGTTCACACATTCACGTCGAACTATGCAATCATTCCCCAAACCAGGGATGACGCCGGGTTTGGCAGGGCTGTCCTCCGTCCTGGGAACTTGTAAACTCCTATCAACCTCCAACAGATAGCTTGGAATCACCTATTGTGGAACACACATGAGCAATCACTCGAAGAAGAAAAAACAGTTACCTTTTCCATAACTGGTGTTCTTCGAGATGTGTTGCTCATATCTATTCCACATCCCACCCTCCTTCACCTCTTTCAGAGTTGTCTGGCAAGTAGGAACTGAGGGTGGGGGAAGCGCGCAGCTCCCCTTATATCGTGCCAGGCAGGCGCCACTCCAGGGGTTGTGGGGAGCGCTCCCCCCTACGGGTACTGCTAGGGGAAAAGCTTCCAGCACCAGTGCATGTTGCAAGCACGCACACCTATTGTGGAATAGACATGAGCAACACATCTCGAAGAACACCAGTTATGGAAAAGGTAACGGTCTTTTTTTCTCATTGGAGCGATGCAGCTCAGTCTTTGCTCTGTCCCTGTATAGTCACATGCCAAAAATAAATTATTAATTCTGTAATCATTAGAGAGGGAGGGACTAGTAATTACTGCAGTGTTAGTTGTGTTGTGATAGGATGCAGGGTTCCAGTTGGGATTGAGACCCCATTGTGCTTGGTGCTATACTGAAACGTAGGAAAACATGGTCCTTAATATGAAGAGTTTACAAAGTAAGGCCAAATTCAGCAAATGCTCACATATATCATTTGACCCCTATAAAGTCAATGGGATTACTCACATCAGTAAAGTTACATGTGCATAAGGGTTTCCAGGATCAGGGCCTAATTTTCCACAAGGCACATCAAGTGAGTGTAACGTACAGTCAGAAGGGTTGGCAGGAGATCGCGGTTAATAATCATAGGAGTGCATGTTTACCTCAGCTTGAACTCCCACCCAAAAAGTTATTTTTGTTTAATTGCTTGTGGAGTTTTTTCCTGAAAATCCTGGGTTTCTTTCATCTTTGTTAATCTCTAGTTTTTCACCATTCTTGGTGTGGAGTCTCATAACCAGTCAATTCAATAATGGGAGAGTGGGACACAGAGAGTCTCTCCAAAGCACTCCCCATGCAGAACAGACCTGCCATGGCCCACCTAGCAATCTCCACCTAGCAATCTGTTTATAAACTGTGTGAAATATATATATGGGTTGTTGATTAATCACAGTTAACTCGTGATTAACTCATTTGATTATCTCAAAAAAATGAATTGCGTTTAAAAAAATTAATTGCGATTAATCAGTTTTAATCGCACTGTTAAACAATAGAATACCAATTGAAATTTATTAAATATTTTGTATGTTTTTCTACATTTTCATATATGTTGTATTCTGTGTTGTAATTGAAATCAGTGTATATTATTTTTGATTAACATTTTTACAGTTCAAATATTTATAAACAAAAGTATTTTTCAATTCACCTCATACAAGTACTGTAGTGCAATCTCTTTGTTGTGAAAGTGCAACTTACAAATGTAGATTTTTTTTTGTTACGTAACTGCACTCAAAAACAAAACCGTGTAAAACTTCAGAGCCTACAAGTCCACTCAGTCCTAATTCTTGTTCAGCCAATTGCTAAGACAAACCTTGCAATGCCAGCTACAACAATGCCATGAGAACACCTGTTCTCACTTTAAGGTGACATTGTGAACAAGAAGCGGGTAGCATTATCCCTGCAAATGTAAACACACTTGTTTGTCTGAGTGATTGGCTGAACAAGAAGTAGGACTGAGTAGACTTGTAGGCTCTACAATTTTACATTTGTTTTATTTTTGAAATGCAGGTTTTTTGTACATAATTCTACATTTGTAAGTTCAGCTTTCATGATAGAGATTGCACTACGGTATCTGTATTAGGTGAATTGAAAAATATTATTTCTTTTGTTTTTTACAATGCAAATACTTGTAATCAAATAAATATAAAGTGAGCACAGTACACTTTGTATTCTGTGCTGTAATTGAAATCAATATATTTTTAAAAGTAGAAAACATCAAAAATATTTAAATGGTATGTTATTATTGCTTAACGGTGCGATTAATCGTGATTACATTTTTTTAATCACTTGACAGCCCTAATATATATAGTTTGTTCATGTGTCCCACACACAGCTTTTCTGGCCCATTTAACTCTCCTCTCCACCACATACAGGACAGGATCCTATGACCGACTATTCTTATATTCACCTATATAAGCCAGTCTTTGTCATTGTTTATTTCCTGAAATGTCACCTCACTGGTTGCAACCATCTAACTGGGATTGAAATCACAAAGCTTTGTATCTGATTCATTTTTATTTGCAAAATATCTTTTTTTTTTTTTTAAGCGAACCATTTCTTTTTTCCTGAGAAAACTAGGTCAAGCCATCATAATGCAGCAGGGAGGGGAAAAATGAGTAAAAAGACCAGACAACTCCAGTACAGTAGGTGTTTTTGGTTTTGTTCTTTAGCTTTGTTTTTGTAGAGAATTACTTTCTATTTTTTGTACTTCATGGTGATTGTTTTTTTTCTATGGGGTAACCAAAGTGACTTTCAGCTATGACTTGCTTTAAGATATGCATGGTGTTTATCTTTTTTTCTTATTGTTGTTTTCAAAGCTGCTTTGCTGTGTGGCATTGGTTTTTAGAGAACCACCTCGGGGAAAAAAGTGAATCTTATAGTCACTTGCTTACTTTTTAAAAAAGGTTTTAACTAGCTTTGCACTCTCTGTTCTCAGGAGTTAGGGTACTTTTCATATTCCTGTTTATCCCTGAACTAAAATGAAGATTTTTGTCTCTGTAGCAGACGTTGCTGCACAGTGAAAGACACGGCTTATTTGGGGGTAAGGTTTTAAAGGTTGCATTCCCCTTCAGTGCCATCTACTGAGGTTCTGTTGCTTCTCATCAGTGGCAAAGGCTGTTTCACTTCATTGTCTGTAAACTTGTTGCTCCTCTCTGTATCTGAGGCGTTTTCTAGTTTCTCCCCAAGAAGGCTTCCAGTCCTGAAGGCAAGGCTGATTCTTGTTTTGGCAGATGTGTTCCTGCCAAGTAGCATTAGGACCTTGTTAACAAGCTGCCATTTCCTCAGTGGGGTTTCCCTGGTTTGTGCTGGCATTTTTTACCTTTCTTTATACCATTCTCACAATGGATTGTACAATGGACAGTCAGGTCACTGATATTGCTTATACTTTTTTAGAAGTGGGACTTCTTTGGGTGAAGGGGTTGTTCTTACAAACATCTCTGGATATTTCTCTGGTTTATGTACTATGGGTGAAATTCTAGCCCCACTGAGATCAGTGGCAAAACTCCCAGGTCAGGATTTCACCCAGTAAGTCTTCCTGTGCAACTTTTGCCTCGGTTTGATCTCTGGTTGAATGCTTTTGCTTTAGTAATTCCTAAATTTTGAGGGAGCTTTTCTTTGATTCGTCTCAGAAGGCTTGTTCTGATGATACCAATAGACTATTGATAAAGGATTACTCATGTAAAACTTTCAATTGGGCCCAAAATTGTTAACCTTTCCCACTCCCTCTTCTTTATATCCTGGAGTTCAATTTGATAGATATAAAAGTTGCATTGTTTTCTCCAAATCAATATGATGCATCAATTTTTTAATTCTTTTTAGCCATCTGTGAGCCAAATAAACACCCATTTACTGCTGGGTACTCATCTCAAAAATATCAGTTGCCTTATCTGATCTCTTCAGGTATGTCTACACAGCAAAGAAAAACCTGCAGCTGGCCCATTTCAGCCATGTTTTTTCTTTGCTGTGTAGACATACACATAGACTGCAAAGTAAAGCTTGCCAGAAAATGTTTTTTTTACATAGGAATTTTTCACTTTTCATTAAACACAAAAACCTGAAAACCAAAAATGTTCTGATTTTGGCAACGAAAAATAAAAAATTTCAGCTGAAAGATGAAAACTTTTTGGGCAAAAATATCTTTTATTATTGAATTTTTCATTTTCCATTTTCCAATGAAGACACTTTCCATTATGATTTTTGTTTAGTCAAAAATCCAAATTTCCAAAGGAGAAAAGTGACAGAAAAATTTCAACGGCCCTACTACAAAAAGACGTCTTTCTTCCAAGAATATTGAAAGCATGATTTTTTTTATCTAAAAGTATTTAAATTTCAGAAGACAAATTCTGGAGAAATTTCCCCCATGGACAGGTTATTGCAGAGCAGGTTACTGCCAGATAGTTTCTTGCATTTGGGGGGGCGGGGGAAGGGATCGTTTTAGCCATTGTTGAAGACCAAATACTGGACCTGATGGATGTTATGGCAAGTCCTACTTTCTTCTGGCAGATTTTGAGCCAGTGTTGCCTAAGTGTTAGATCTGTTGCCCTACTGGATACTTTGGTATCTAACATGAGTGAGTTTAGCGCAGACTGACTTTTATCCATCATTGCTCATGAAAACCTCTTTATTGCTCTGTTCTGTCTCTGGAAAAGTTGAGAGCTGAAGCAGAGCTCTGAATAGATTGCCTCTTGCTGGAGCAAAGTCACTGAAATAATGCTGGGGTGAACTGAATTTGTTTAGAATTTGAGAGTAGCAAATAGGGGGAGGGCTTCAAAACTTTTTCAAACTGTATCCACTTTAAAAAAAATTCTTTGTCCTGATAAAATGAGCCAACCAGCCAGAAATTCTTCTTCCAGCAACGAAGGTTAAACCCTTAGTCTAAAGCCATATTTAGTGTATAACTGGCAAAAGACATATCTGTGGATGATATTCCACCTGAAGTAACAATGCAGAATGTAGTGAAACTAGAGTTCTCTCAATTTCTCAGATGATTAGGACTACAGCTGGTTGAAAAATGGGGGAGTTCTGCATGAAAAATTTTGATTGTGTCAAAAACCCAAAATTTTTTGGCTCAAACCAGCCAAAACCAAAAAAAATTCAGTTTGGGGGATTTTTGGGTTTTTTTTTTTTTTTTTTTTTTTTATGAAAAATTGCACATTTTCAAGGAAAGCAAGAGGACACTTTCCACTAAATTTTCACTGAATTGAAAACCCAATTCTCCATTGAAGGAAAAAGTTTTGAGGAATGTTTTCACCTCAGCCTACTTACACCTCCTTATTAATTTGAAATAAAAGAGATTTTCAGACCTTTAGATTCTTGAAAAATTGTCAGTGTATGCAAACATCCATTCTAGTTAAAAATTGAGAATGAAAAAGTAGTCTGAATGCCTCTAGGTTATGTGATAAATTAGGTATTGACATTCAAATGGAATGCAACTGAGTTTTTAAAAAACAGATTTTCTTTGTGAATGATCAGTGCCATAACCTTCCACGTTTCAGTAAACTACCACACAACCTGCTTCTTTAACAACAGGATACCAATGGGATTGCCTTTCCTCCTAAAAGAATCTAGTCCACACTATGGACTAAAGGCCAGATTTTCAAAGGTATTTAGGTGCCTAAAGATCCAGATAGATGCCCAGTGGGATTTTTAGAAGTGCCTAAGCAGGTTAGATGCCTGCTGAAAATGTGACCTTAAGACCCTGGTCCTGTAGCGCACTTAAGCAAGTGCTTAACTTTAAGTCAGTGAGCAGTCCTATTGAAATCAATAGGACTACTTACATCTATAAAGTTGAGTATATACTTAAGCACTTTGCTGCATCAGGGCCAAAGTAGGTTGCACAAGTCCTATTTTTGTTATAGGAATAGCACGCACAGACACACACACCTGCCTCCCCAAACGAAAGAAATAGTTGAGTTTTGTACAAGTGATTTTTTTAATATTTCACTTACCAGCTTCATGTCAGATTTTATCCTGGAACAATGTTTTATGGTTTTCAAAACATAATACGGACCCTTCTCTACAGAGATACAATAATACATGATTGAAGCACTTTTATTATTTCATTTACCTGTTGATGGTCATAAATCATAAATGTGCTATATAACGAGTGCCCGTGCTAGAAAATGTGACCGATACATAAAGTAGGCAAGACAAGCTATAGATAAATGAAAGCAATGAAATAAGATTGAACATTAAATTATGCAAGTCTTTCCTTGTTTTATTGCTGCTGTTTAAGATATTGGGAGTACAGCTGAGTGAAAATTTTGTAGATGAAGTTTATTCATTGAAAAATGCAGTTTTGGTCACCCTGAAACTATTTGTGAATTTGAAACAAATTTACCAAATAGTTTTGATGACTACGTCAACCACAACAAAGGTAAAGTCGAGTCACAAAGCAAGTTAGGCGCTATTCAGAAATGGCGGCGGAGGGGATGTGCCACCACCACAAGTCCCCTTATAACCTTTAGCCCAGTAATTAGTGTACTCACCTGGGATGCAAGAGACTCAGGTTTGAACCTAGATGGAACAGTTTGAACAGGAGAGATTGAGAGAGATCCAGCCCAGGATAGGCTAATGGTTAAGGCCCTCACCTGTGAGGGAGGAGACCTGGGATTAAATGGGGGTCTCCCACATCCCAAGTGAGTGCCCTGACCATTGAGATAAAGGCTATTATGGGGGCTTCTTAGAATCATAGAATATCAGGGTTGGAAGGGACCTCAGGAGGTCATCTAGTCCAACCCCCTGCTCAAAGCAGGACCCATTCCCAGTTAAATCATCCCAGCCAGGGCTTTGTCAAGCCTGACCTTAAAAACCTCTAAGGAAGGAGATTCCACCACCTCCCTAGGTAACACATTCCAGTGCTTCACCAGCCTCCTAGTGAAAAAGTTTTTCCTAATATCCAACCTAAATCTCCCCCACTGCAACTTGAGACCATTACTCCTCGTTCTGTCATCTGCTACCACTGAGAACAGTCTAGAGCCATCCTCTTTGGAACCCCCTTTCAGGCAGTTGAAAGCAGCTATCAAATCCTCCCTATTCTTCTCTTCTTAAGACTAAACACCCCCAGTTCCCTCAGCCTCTCCTCATAAGTCATGTGTTCCAGTCCCCTAATCATTTTTGTTGCCCTCCGCTGGACTCTTTCCAATTTTTCCACATCCTTCTTGTAGTGTGGGGCCCAAAACTGGACACAGTACTCCAGATGAGACCTCACCAATGTCGAATAGAGGGAAACGATCACGTCCCTTGATCGGCTGGCAATGCCCCTACTTATACATCACAAAATGTCATTTGCCTTCTTGGCAACAAGGGCACACTGTTGACTCATATCCAACTTCTCGTCCACTGTAACCCCTAGGTCCTTTTCTGTAGAACTGCTGCCGAGCCATTCGGTCCCTAGTCTGTAGCGGTGCATTGGATTCTTCCGTCCTAAGTGCAGGACTCTGCACTTGTCCTTGTTGAACCTCATCAGATTTCTTTCGGCCCAATCCTCCAATTTGTCTAGGTCCCTCTGTATCCTATCCCTACTCTCCAGCGTATCTATCACTCCTCCCAGTTTAGTGTCATCTGCAAACTTGCTGAGGGTGCAATCCACACCATCCTCCAGATCATTTATGAAGATATTGAACAAAACAGGCCCCAGGACCGACCCCTGGGGCACTCCACTTGATACCAGCTGCCAACTAGACATGGAGCCATTGATCACTACCCGTTGAGCCCGACAATCTAGCCAGCTTTCTATCCACCTTCTTCGTTGTTCCTCTTCTCCCATCCCTGTTCTATGAATCTAGCCCTTTAAAAATGCCCAGGAACTAAATGTTTTGTCCAACCTAAAATGGACTTTTTGGTGTCTTTCAATTCACCAAAAACTGTATGCACGCTCCTAAAAATAGAGATCACTTATTTAATATCAATTGAAATCCTCAATATTATTTGCACAGCAGGTAAAATTCATATTGGATAGGCTGGTGAAATCTCTAGAGGAAGAATTAAGGGAACAATAGCTTGTTGCACAGGCAATGGGAGGCAGGTTACTCCATCTTGCCTTCTCACTCGTAGGGAGAACGGTTGTAGGTACATTGGACACCCATGCCTTGTCTCTGCTGTGGTTTCAGTGTAGCTGCAGTCCTGAAAACTTTTAACATCGACATGTTTACATGTTTTAGACCAAGAGTTCTTTCCTTTTCCACTTACACGCAGCCTGAAATATGTGCTGCTTTTAGTTTTCATTTCTTCTCATGCTACGTTTGGAAAAGCATGGGCCTGGAATCCATGCACAGAGCATAACTCAGGAGTACAGCTGCTTGACATGTCCAGATTTTGAGTTTTAAACAAGTTTCTTTTTCAAACACTTAATTTTCAATTTTAAAAGATTAAGTGAAATGGTGGAGGTTTTTTGGGGAGGGATGCTTTTGGTTTGTCAATATATTGATATTCTACGTTTTGAAAAACCAGTGAACAGTTTCAAAATTCCCTTCCATTTCTTTTAACTCTCCTTTTTTTTTTTTTTTTTTTTTTTGAGCAGCTTTGGTGAAGAGGAAATAACTCCTTTCTAGACAGACAATTAGTCTACAAAGAAAGGGAGAGGTTCAAGTTAACCTCTGAAATCAGGAAAGGACAAGCAGTCCTTTGCCTGCTCCTTGCAGTAGGTTTTTAGAAACCTTAACTTAAGAGGATGACGTTTGCTTCAAGGTGGGGTACCCCCCAACACCCCAAATTTTCTGATGACTTTTGCTACAATTCTTTGAGCTGGTGAAATGCTCAGAGACCTTCATATAGAGAATAAGGAAAATAAACTCAGGGTGAATATGCAAAAGAGAAAAATTATGTTTCAAGCAAGTATGCAAGAAAACACACAATCCACTGGAAATGATGTAGGTAAATTATGTTGTCTGGGTTATCTCAGACACGTCCAGACATGGCCCTCGTAAAAGGTTTTTTCCCCTCTCAAGAGTGTTTGTTATGATGATTAATGCCACCATTGCTCTTTTTTGTTTATACCTGTTCAGAGCTGAGTAGAGAACCCTGCTTCATGCATTGTATTTGTTTGTTTGTTAAGATGTAATTCAAGGGCTACCTGTTTAAGGCAGATTAGAAAATAATCCTCTAGGGGAGCATAAAACAAATTAAACTATCATCATGTATGTACATTAATTTCTATATAATTAGGAATAAGGTACAAAACCCCAAAACATCATGTACTCTAAACAGGAACAATATATTTACAGGAAACATCAAAGTAATATTAGACATTAAAATGGTAACTTGTCTCTGCACTACGTAAACAATGACAGAAGAGAATAAGATACCTTTGTAGTTGATTCTACGCTGACCAGATTTGTGTAGTCCTCAAAAAAACTTCGGGTTAGTGAATGTCACTTCTCTGTAACTTGATGCGTTTTTTGGACTTTTAAGTCTGCACCCTTTACATAGAACATTTCCACTATGTGGAAATTCCCAGGCACATTTGCATGAGTTGTGTTCTACCTTCTGGTGAAACTGTTGGCAGAACAGCCTGCCCATGTTGTGTCCTGCTTTCATCTGCTTTATAATTTGTACTCTGACTACATTCTCAACTCTAACCCCAAAGACACCAATGCTGAAACCTTGTGAGTTACCATGGTAACTCCTCTGATTCCTCATTTAGCATATACTAGAGCTACTGTTCTTATTACTGTCGCTTACATTATACGTGCCTATTGTATAGATTAAAATGAACTGCATTTTACCTTTGTCCCCATAATAGCTGGAAAACAATATTTTCCCCAAGAAATACATAAAACTCAACATTTTACTGTGTCAAGGAAACAAGTAACCAGAGGATGGAATGCTGGAGTCAGCGTTTTTCATTCCATGAGAGTGCAAAACATCAGATCTCCAGAGAATGCCAATCTGACCTCCCAAAACACAAAGCCTAGCTTCCAACTAACTTCAAGTAAACAAATTACTGTAGAGATTAAGATCAAAGCACCAGAAAAATATTCCATTTCAACTACATGATGCTCATAACATTATTTATTTATTGGGCTGAGGCAAGCGATGGTTCAGGGAGACAGGATTTAGTTATTTTTTTATGTTGTCTTACGGTAAAAGTACTTCACAAAGATCATCCACATCTTTGTCATGAGATCTGAAAAGTCTGTCATTCTTTGTCATATCATTCCTGCTTCGTGTCCAAACATGGTATCAGTTTATCATGGGCCATATCCTGAAGTCCTTACCCAGGCAAACTCTTAGTGACATCAATGAGAGTTTTGTTTGAGGAAAAGCTGTAAGATGTGGCCCCTGCTGCTTAATTATTGTTGTGTGTGTAGGTGATATGTTGCCTTCAGCATTTTCCCAAGCAGATATGAGTTCACCCATAAAGTCTCTCTATTGCTTATGGAGGAAGGATGGTCCAGTGGTAGGGCACTGGTATTAGACTTAAAGAGATTTGGGTACAAGTCCCTCCTTGTCCATGGCCTTTGTGTGTGATCAGAAGCAGATTACAGCCACTCTGTGCCTCAGTTTCCCATGTGTAAAATAGGGATAAGAGTAATTGACTACCAGACAGGCTTAATGTGATAAATATATTAAAATACTACGGTGATGGGTGCCATATAAGTACATTAGAGAGAGAAATTTACAGCATAGATTAACCCTAAAAATCTAGTGAACCACTCCTTGAAGAAAACTAAAGCGGGGGGGGAGGATTTTATTTTACAGTAACGTAATAGCTGAATGCCATTTATTTGAACAGATGTGCATTCATATCATTTTGTGCATGACTGAAATTATTTGTCTATGCACATTGTGCTTCACAAAGCAGTGCAAGTGTGCATTAATAGCTCATCAGTGCATGCCCTGTTGTTTCTTTGTTAGCTGATGGACTGACTTAGCAGAAACAAATCGGAAATATAGCCAAGTAAGTGTGTACTTCAAAGGATGTGTATAGCTGTGACTCAGACAAAAACAATCTGACTGAGGTTCAAACCAATCCCATGTCCTTGGGAGTAGAGTCCTGCCATTCCACAGGCATGTCTCCTCCCAAGTAAGTGTGCAAGAAGTCAGGGAAGATCATCTAAATTTAACTAACCTTTGCCTTAATGAGGACTCTGTCATGGTCCTGCACCCAGTTATTATGGTGTGCATGTTTCTGTGTGTCAGTCTCTAGTGGTATGAGTACATAAGATGATCGACTTTATATACTCCTGTACTTAAGTTCATTTTTAGTAAAGCATAACAATATCCTATGTGATTCCTATTAATATTAAGGGAAGTCATGCATGTGAACCAACAGAAGAATAGGCATAAAAGGTCAGAATTTTGTAAAACAGAGTAAGTATTACCTTTGCAGGTCTACATTTCCACTGACACATCCAATAAAGGTACATGCAAAGGGAGCCTTTGTGCATAAGATGGCCATTTAGATCCATTTGTTTGTGCAAACGCCCAATATACCTATATGGTTTCAGTAATTGTTAGTGCAAGGAGAACTAAGATCTAGGGTGATAAGTTATGAAAACCATACTCAAAGTATTTAACCTGTTGTTAAGTTTAGTGATCCAGGCAAGTTGTCTTCCTTTTCTTACATGTTACATAGTTTTAGCTTTGAGAGTTAAGTATTCCTCTACTCGTAAACCCTTTTGATCAGGAAGCTTCAGCTATGATTTTTCTTGGGACTTTATTTATTACCTTCTGGCCTAAATTAGCTCTAAATCCTCTCATTGTCAAACTAAATACCTAAATAAAAATTCAACAGCACTTTATGAGCCAGATCCACAAGACCTACATTGATTTATAGCAGCCCAGGGTCTGGTAAATGATATTAATAACAATAATGTCTTTGCTGTGAGTACTATCTATATTTCATATGTTTGGATCACATTAATGGCGCAGAACACAACATATTTCATGTTTGGTTGGACGGGAGTGTAAGTTGAGATCAGTTTTGAGTGAATCTGTGTTGATGTATGTCCAGAGGTGGTGGTAAATAAACTCCCTCCATTATCTACAGAATCGTTCCCACTTCCCCCAAATTTATGTTTGCTATAGTATTGTTAGGATAATAGGCTGCACTACATGCAAAAGCAGATGACACATCTTAAAAAATTGCAACATGGCAGTTTTTACAGTTGAACTATTGCTTGGTGTGCTAAAAGAGGATGTTGATGAGACCAAAGTATGTGGAAGTCCGGCTTCAGACTCCTGTTATATGATGATCCAAGGACAGGAAACAAAATAAATCTGTAATATTATTAAGGGAGCACTTGATTCCCACTGATATGAGTTATAGATGATTTGACTTTTTTATTGCACACTGTCCTGTCTAGTGCAATGATTTAGTGGTGTTAGAAAAATAGTAAATCAATTCAGCTAAAAATGTTTTCAATTCTCAGGGACAACAAGTTTTCCACAGCTTGTGCCAAATGAACAAGCCATTATTTTTGGTCTAAGATAAGCATTCCATCTTCTTCCCCTGCCCCTTCTTCACAATCCTTGGGGAACAGAATAAAAACAGAGTCCTTGACTTTGAGTTTACTAGTGGGTATAGACAGTAGTTGTGCATTCTTGTAGTTTAAAATATTCTTTTGGATTATGTCTAACAGCCCTCAAGAAGGGAGAAAAAAGCAACAGCACTCCTGTAAACTGTAGTGTGGATTTGAGCTGCACAGTGGGTGCATGAGAGAGTATAGGAGTGAGCACCACAGCATAGAATAGATCCAGTTCTAATGTTAACTGTTTCCCCAAATGTTATTTCTTTTTGTTCTTTCTTTGTTACTTTCACCCTTTGCATTTTGTTCATCTAAGCCAGTGGTTCCCAAACTTTAACAGCCCGCGAACCCCTTTCACTAAATTGTGAAATCTCGTGAACCCCCTCCTAAAAATGAATATTTCCGGGGATTTAAGTTTAAATTTCCTCAGTGTGATGGATGCACTTTCTTTGCTCTGCATAGCTCTTGGAATTCGGGAACCACTGGAGAAAGATAGTCTCAGGTCTGGTTCAGCATCAAGTCTGTTTCTGTATTTGGTTTTCAGATGTGCATACGAGGAAAACGCTTTCTCGATTAAGTATGTTAAAAATGGTAACAAAACTGCAGCAGCTTTTTCTGCTAGAAGGGAGTGCTCGTTTCTTAAACTCAGCCAAAAGTTGATCAATGACAGATTTCTGAAACTCCTTTTCAGTTCGTAATTACAGGAGATCTCAATCAATTTCTCTTTCCTCAGTGTTCAATATCTGTGTTGAGAAAGTGGTATCATCAGAAGGGTTGTGAATCCAGTCATTATCGCCTGACATAGCTGGAAAGTATTCCCTGAAAGTTGTGCAAAGTCCTTTTAGGTGTGCAATTATATTGGTTTTAGTGCATTGATCTGCTCTCCCTGGGGCTCAGGCTGTCAGCCCTGCGCGGAGCGCTGGAGTTTGGGGTGCCGGCTCCCCCGCTCATGGGGGCACGGCTCAGGTTGCCAGCCCCAGCTGCCCTGTCCCGCTCTTCCTGGGCTCAGGCTGTCCGCCCTGCAACCAGGTCCCACCTGCTGCCTCCAATGCCCAGGATCCTCTGGCAGCTGTTAGTGAAATTTTACTGGCGAACCCCCTGTAAAGTTCGGCGAACCCCAGTTTGGGAACCACTGATCTAAGCTGTAACTTACTCCTCACTTCACTCATGCAAGAGCTCAGTTTCTGCTGCCCGAAGTCAATGAGATGTAAATACTTTGAGACCTAGTTTTCTTAAGTCCGCTGTAACTCTTTATGATTGTTGACATTAACTGCAGAATGGCCCTTAGTCATGAGCTAATCAAATGTGCAATTCAACAAGTCTAGCAGATGTGTCTGAGTTTTGCTTCACTGTGAACTTTTTGGAGTCTCTTTCCCTCATTCCCAGGAACCATGACCCAATTTTAGTAAAATATTGCTGATCCAACTAGTAATAACAAGACTGAAATAAGACTCCTTCCCCACAAGCCTCCAAAGGTTCAGCGTTTCAGATACCAAAGCTTCTATGCTTATTCAAACCCCCTTTGGCTTGTAAAACTGAGGGAAGAGAAGTGCATGAGATTGGGCTCTCAGAAGATTTATGGTATTTCCTGCATCTGGTTGACATGGAAATATTATTTTTCTCACGGTATTCTGACACTTCCAGGTCATGTTCTGGGTGGGACCTGGCAATACAGATGCATGTAAGAAAAACGGAAGACTTTTCTTCTAACAACAAAAATAAACTTGGTTTGATTCAAGGTTTATGTTGGTTTATCCCTGGTTTATACCTGGTTTATCCCTCTCGCTCTTCTTTTAAGATATCCAAGGGAAGAAGGCTGCTCAAATCTCCCTGCAGTGTCACTGATTTTATTATTACAGCGATAATCTTCACAGTGGCCAGCTAACCTGCAGTTCCTTGTCCATCTTCTATCTGTACATGGGGTTTTCCAAAAGGAAGACACATCGCAGAAAGAAAGAAACTGCCAAGGAGATTGGGGACATTCTGATGTTGGGCAGGAAAACTCTGAAAACTCATAGCACAAACCTACTTTCTCTTTGGCTTATTATCTACATAGTCATTTTGATTTGAGAGTATAGCTTTTATCCACATTGTGTGAATTTTCTGGATAATCTACTCCTCACAATGCAGTACATAAAAACATTTTATCCAATATGGTTTGGTGGTTGGGGGGAACCTCACAAACCTAGTTACTTTCTGTATGAGGCTTTGTGTCTTTATGGTCCACCTATTTTCTTCTTAATTAAATCTTCTGACTATGGCTAGTGTGGGGATAAACTCACTTTCAAATTTGATTGATTTTCCTGATATAATTCTGACATCCCAAATTACATTCAGTATGCAGGAGTGTGTTCCACCTTTTTGTGTCTCCTTGATTTTCTTTTGACTAATACCACTGAGCAAATGCGAAGGTTTATTCATTTTCTGCAAGAATAGTTCTCTCTTAGGAGTAAAGGGGAGTGGGGCAAGAAATTTAAATTGATTTCTTTCCACTCGTCTTGCCTGATCCATTTTGGCACTAACAGCAGAGGACGTGAAGGCAACAGATTTCAGGCACCAAGATTATCAGTATAAATACTAACCGACTAAACTGAAGCAATCTTCTTGTTTGGAGTTATGAAGGCAACCACTTCCTGAATATTACACATTGCTAAAGACTGCCATTTTTGTTCCCGGCTTCCAACATTAGGAATCCCAAGCATTGCAAGTAACCGAGGCAATCGCTTCCCTAAGTTGCCCCAGAAATACATTACTATCCACAGAATGATATTGTTTGGGCCTGAACTGTTTCATTCCTGTTTGTTAATTTTCCTTTCTCCCAGAACAGCTGAAGAACCAAAAAATGACAAGTAATCACTGCCATTACTGCATGGAATCCCTTCTTGGCAGGAAGTATGTATTTAGAGAAGAAAATTCTTACTGTGTTACATGTTATGATGACCTATTCGCTAACTCCTGTGAAGAATGCAAGAAGCCCATTGAATGTGATGCCAAGGTAAGCATTTAGTTCATTTTTCTGTATTTATTGAGATTGTTCATTCACAGCGCATGAAATCCGCCTCTTTGGGAGTGGGTTCCACCCAAGGCTCTCTGTGCCACAGAAGTCTTCAGAATCCCTGCACAGGTGTGAAGACCTGGATTTAGTTGTTGTACAAAGGGGAGCTGGAGCCTCTGCATCCCTGCACACCAAGGAGGGGGGCTCTATGCTGACTGGAAATATGCTGCTGCAGAAGGAAGTGTTGGGGGCAGGGACCAGAGGACCTACACTTATGTGGATGCAGTGGTGGAGAAGTCTTGAATAGAGTCTGTAGTGTAGTGGTGATCTATGGTCTACCCTCATATTAATAAGTTGATTCCATCCCTCACTGCCACTTAGTTTCCTGCATAAAGACCGCACAGTTTGGTGGGTGGGACTGGCGAGAGGGTCCACACAGTAAGCAATAGAACTACTTAATTCACTTCCACAATATTTTGTAGTATCGTCAACTTCTGATGAAAAGCATTACCTTGCTTAACAATTTTAGGATTTTATACCTCTGTCCTTTATTGTAGGACCTGAGTGCCTTCCTTATAAAATCAGTTAGCAATGCCAAAGTCCCTAGTGGACCTCCTTGAGTCTCTGGCTTTTCTCCCTTTTGGAGAGTATAAAAACTCTGGGGTTGTGTGTTTGCTTGTTGTGAGTGTTATTCCTGTTGTGGCAGAAAGGCTTGGTTATTGTAGAGAGATACCTTGGGTTGTTTAAATTTACCTAGCGCTCTCAGTAGTTGCAATCTCTCACTCTCTCCCTGCTCTACTCTCTCTTGCTGTCCCTGTAATTCAACAGATAAGATCACAGAAAACTTTAAAATAAATACTTCCAAGAGATGTCAAGTGAAAAACAACTTCACTTTGTCTGTAAATCATTTCTATTGCAAATGTTTAGTCAACACACAAGAGTTCAGCTGGAAGGCAACAATATTTATCATTTTTATGTAATGCTGTCTGTCTTTGTAGACAAGATGCCTTGAGAGGGCATATTTTGATTAAAATACCTTACTTGCAGTATGACAGCTTAATTTCTTATTTATCTCACAATGCCTGGCTTGTGAAATCTCCGTGATGGATGCAATCAGACATAACAAGCTTCAGCTTTCTGGACTTTGCTTTCCTTGAATCTAGGTCCCTTGTAGACCTTTCATTAGAACTGTGAGAGCCCGAGTAGATGCAGTTAGCTGGCATCTGTCAGCTTTTATCTTTTGGCTCTGACTCACAACCCTGCATTTCACTTTGAATTTCATATTCACATGAACCCAGAAACTTAAAGACTATCAAAACATCTGTGTTTCACACAGTTTCAGAACTCAGTCAGAAATTTGCCCAGGCTCACTTGTACCATAAACCAGGTTTGCTCACAAAGTTTGGAAAAAAGGTATTCTGCTTAGCAGGAGATCTGAGTTTAGGAATCACATCAGGATTAGTGGTGCAAGTTTAGTGCATAACAATATTTAATTACAGAGATGGACCCAAGCTACAATATTTGGAGCCAGATCTGGGTTTGTGGTTCTGATCGTTACAGGAATAAAATCAAGCTGCAATCTCCTAATCCAGATCTTCCTCATAATTAGGTGTGCTTGGATCTGGAACAGTGTTGGTTTGCCATAAAGTAACTTGAGATCTGGATCCACCTCCTATTGCATCTGGTGACATTTGGGTCCAGGGTTTTAGGCCCAGTTTTAAATAACAACATAAAGCACTTCAAAAACATTAATCTTCTCAACATACCCATAACCAGTGCTTAATTTGTGCCACGGCTTGCCGGGGCTGAGCCCCAGAACCTCTAGGTTTGCCGTGTCACTTATGAAAGTAAAAAGATGGCTTGAGCCCCAGCACCTCTTTCATTACAAATTTAAGCACTGCCCTTAACAGAGGTAAGTAACTATTATTCCCAATTTACAGCTGAAGAAATTAAGGCTGAGATTTGGGTACACCTATGCTGGAGCTGTAAGATATAAATTTCAGCTCAGGGAGACATACCTGTGCTAGGTCTGATTGAGCTAGTGCACTAAAACTAGAAGTGTAGCTGTAGAGGCATGAGTGGCTAGCCATCCCAAGTACAATCCCATCCAAGACCATAGATAGCCCTTCATGCTGTTTGCGCCACCGTGGCTATACTTCTATTTTTAGCATGCTTGCTGGATCATAGCTAGTGTGAGTACGTCTCCTCAAGCTGGAATTTACACATTCCAGCTCTAATGTAGACATACCTTTAGAGAGCGGTCCAGACCCAAAGAGGAATCAGTGTCTGATCCACGATTTGAGCTCAGGAATTCCCAGACCATGCACTTAGCATATATCGTGTTCTCAGGGCCCAGTTAATCCTTTGTGGAAGCTGACCTTGGCACAGGGCTTGGGGTTGAGTGGAAGTTTCTTTACTTCAGCTTTAAGCCTGTCCTATCCTGGGCTGCCTTGGTGATGGTTTAGCCCCAAGTACAGGGTAGAACTGCCTGAGAGCTGCCTGAACTTGTGATTCCTGTCTGTAGCCCTAAAAGGCCACTGCAGCAGCTCAGACTAGCCAGGGCACAGTAGAAGCCCAGCCAACATCTCTGTCTCTGCATCAGTGCCACAGCATTTCCCCTATGCCAAAGGTATCTGCAATGGATGATCTAGGGGTGTTATATCAGCCTGCGGCAGCACCCTACATTGGGAGGAAATCCCTAGAGGTCTGGGTCTGATGGCTTTATGGCCCAGTTACATTAGCAGAGCCAACTCAAAGGGCCAGAAGATAAAGGGAGGGTAATGGTGGGCAGGGCCCTCCGTCTTCAGGGAAGGGGTCAATGGCCCTTGTGGAGGTTAAAGATAGGGCCCAGCTGTGTTTCATACAGAAATTATGAAGGAAAAACTGCTGATTTGGGGTGAAAACTGTCCCAAAACTCTGACCTGCATTTTCAACAGCAAATTCTTCTATGTGGCCAAGAAAGCCTGTGTTTTCAAGCCCAACCAACCTGCCTAATCTAAAATTTAAATGTAAAACAAACTAAGCAGCAGGATCTTTTCATACTAATGATTTTGTCCCCTAGATGAATGGTTGAATCATAGACTCATAGACTATCAGGGTTGGAAGGGACCCCAGAAAGTCATCTAGTCCAACCCCCTGCTCGAAGCAGGACCAATTCCCAGTTAAATCATCCCAGCCAGGGCTTTGTCAAGCCTGACCTTAAAAACCTCTAAGGAAGGAGATTCTACCACCTCCCTAGGTAACGCATTCCAGTGTTTCACTACCCTCTTAGTGAAAAAGTTTTTCCTAATATCCAATCTAAACCTCCCCCACTGCAACTTGAGACCATTACTCCTCGTTCTGTCATCTGCTACCATTGAGAACAGTCTAGAGCCATCCTCTTTGGAACCCCCTTTCAGGTAGTTGAAAGCAGCTATCAAATCCCCCCTCATTCTTCTCTTCTGCAGGCTAAACAATCCCAGCTCCCTCAGCCTCTCCTCATAACTCATGTGTTCCAGTCCCCTAATCATTTTTGTTGCCCTTCGCTGGACTCTCTCCAATTTATCCACATCCTTCTTGAAGTGTGGGGCCCAAAACTGGACACAGTACTCCAGATGAGGCCTCACCAATGTCGAATAGAGGGGAACGATCACGTCCCTTGATCTGCTCGCTATGCCCCTACTTATACATCTCAAAATGCCATTGGCCTTCTTGGCAACAAGGGCACACTGCTGACTCATATCCAGCTTCTTGTCCACTGTCACCCCTAGGTCCTTTTCCGCAGAACTGCTGCCTAGCCATTCGGTCCCTAGTCTGTAGCTGTGCATTGGGTTCTTCCGTCCTAAGTGCAGGACCCTGCACTTATCCTTATGGAACCTCATCAGATTTCTTTTGGCCCAATCCTCCAATTTGTCTAGGTCCTTCTGTATCCTATCCCTCCCCTCCAGCGTATCTACCACTCCTCCCAGTTTAGTATCATCCGCAAATTTGCTGAGAGTGCAATCCACACCATCCTCCAGATCATTTATGAAGATATTGAACAAAACCGGCCCCAGGACCGACCCTTGGGGTACTCCACTTGATACCGGCTGCCAACTAGACATGGAGCCATTGATCACTACCCGTTGAGCCCGACAATCTAGCCAGCTTTCTACCCACCTTATAGTGCATTCATCCAGCCCATACTTCCTTAACTTGCTGACAAGAATACTGTGGGAGACCGTGTCAAAAGCTTTGCTAAAGTCAAGAAACAATACATCCACTGTTTTCCCTTCATCCACAGAACCAGTAATCTCATCATAAAAGGCGATTAGATTAGTCAGGCATGACTTTCCCTTGGTGAAATTATGCTGGCTGTTCCTGATCACTTTCCTCTCATGCAAGTGCTTCAGGATTGATTCTTTGAGGACCTGCTCCATGATTTTTCCAGGGACTGAGAATCATCTCCCTAGGACTATGGAGTGTCTACATTAAAAGCGCTGCAGCTATGCCACTGTAGCGCTATAGTGTACAGAGTGCTATAGAGACAAAAGGGGTTTTTTTCAATTGCTGTAGTAAATCCACAGGGAGGTAGCTAGGTGGATGGAAGAATTCTATACCAGGACTTAGGTTGCCTTAACAGAAAGTTTCTTAGCAGTGTAAATTTTTCACACTTCTGAGTTACATAGCTAAGTTGGTCTAAGTTTTAGGCATAGAGAAGGCCTGAGAGACAGGAAAAGCCAAGATGAAAATATAATAGGAGTGAAATGAAACGCGTACAACAGTCAGCTAAAAGCATTGCCCCCTTAGGTTGACAGTTGGTTGTTCCTCACAGAATTAAGGGGTCAGCTCTCTGCCTTCTTCTCTCCTTTGTATATTTTTTTGCCTCAGGCTACTCTTTGACAACAGTTTTTGTTTTATAGGCACTCAGAGAGAGAGGTAGTTTCAGCACCTCTTAAAATCAAGTCTTATGTATTTTATTTCCCCTTTTATTACTTTAAGGGGGACTGTCAAGGTTCCTCCCCCACTCTGAACTCTAGGGTACAGATGTGGGGACCTGCATGAAAAACCTCCTAAGCTTATCTTTACCAGCTTAGGTCAAAACTTCCCCAAGGTACAAAATATTACCCCCGTTATCCTTGGACTGGCCGCTACCACCACCAAACTAATGCTGGTTACTGGGGAAGAGCTGTTCGGACGCGTCCTTCCCCCCAAAATACTTCCCAAAACCTTGCACCCCACTTCCTGGACAAGGTTTGGTAAAAAGCCTCACCAATTTGCCTAGGTGACTACAGACCCAGACCCTTGGATCTTAAGAACAATGAACAATCCTCCCAACACTTGCACCCCCCCTTTCCTGGGAAATGTTGGATAAAAAGCCTCACCAATTTGCATAGGTGACCACAGACCCAAACCCTTGGATCTGAGAACAATGAAAAAGCATTCAGTTTTTTACAAGAAGACTTTTAATAAAAAATAGACGTAAATAGAAATAAAGAAATCCCCCCTGTAAAATCAGGATGGTAGATATCTTACAGGGTAATTAGATTCAAAAACATAGAGAACCCCTCTAGGCAAAACCTTAAGTTACAAAAAAGATACACAGACAGAAATAGTCATTCTATTCAGCACAATTCTTTTCTCAGCCATTTAAAGAAATCATAATCTAACACATACCTAGCTAGATTACTTACTAAAAGTTCTCAGACTCTATTCCTGGTCTATCCCCGGTAAAGACCAGCATATAGACAGACACAGACCCTTTGTTTCTCTCCCTCCTCCCAGCTTTTGAAAGTATCTTGTCTCCTCATTGGTCATTTTGGTCAGGTGCCAGTGAGGTTACCTTTAGCTTCTTAACCCTTTACAGGTGAGAGGAGCTTTCCCCTGGCCAGAAGGGATTTCAAAGGGGTTTACCTTTCCCTTTATATTTATGACAGGGACTGACAAGGGCAATGAAAGGGATAGAATTTGTGCCCTTTTGTGCTTCTTTCATTAGAAAGAAGACCTGGAAGGATTTGGTTTATTTCTTATAGTATAGTATTTTTTATGGTATATTTCTTATATGTTGGTGTTTAGTTGTTCGTGGGTTTTTTTGCTGGTTTTTTTAACCTTAAAAATATCAGGAGTGTTAAACCATATCTTCCTTGTTTTTAATGAAACAAAGTGAAAACCTTGTATTTATCTTCTTAGATTTCTCAGCGCTTAAGCATGTTGAATTATTAAAAGAAAATCTTTCCTTGGAGCTTTTTAGAGGGTGATTGAGTTAAATGGGTGTTAACAAAGAAAAACAAACAAAAGCAAAGGGTTTAATAGTCTGAATAAAAATCACTTCACCCCTCAGTTAAGCAGATTTCACCTGCTTGCTACATGTGAGGCCATAACCCTTTCAGTTCTTCAGTTGTCCATAGAGTCTTCCAGGGGAAAAAAGGTAAAAAAAAAAAAAAAAAAAAAAAAAGACCTGACTTTTTTCATGTAGAGACCATGCCAAAAAAAAAAAAAAAAAGCCTGGTGGCTTTTATTAAAAGCCCATTTGTTTCCCAGGAAGGTTGTCTTTAAAATACAAAGTCCTCCTTTAAATTAAACAAAAAATACTTCTTAAGTGTGGGGGCATGGAGTATTAACTATAGCCTGAGCCAGAGTAGCTCTTTGTGGCCAGTAGAAGTGGACTGCAGAATATCCCGACAGTCTTTCCACTCTGGGTAGATTTTGTTTGTCATCTTTGACAATTACCCTCCAGCCAGTGGCACAAGCCACTGGTCCAATCACTCTCCAAGTGTTTTTTATTTAGCTTTATATATTTAAAAAAAAAAAGGGAGGGGGGCTGTGGGGGTAAACAAATGCTTTCCATTAACATGTATTTACTCTCTCAAAGGATCTCGCCTATAAAGGCCACCACTGGCATGAAGCGTGCTTCAAGTGTGCCAAATGCAATCACTCTTTAGTGGAAAATCCTTTTGCTGCCAAGGATGAGCTCTTGCTGTGTACTCAGTGTTATTCTAATGAGTATTCATCAAAGTGCTTTCATTGTCAGAAGGCCATTATGCCCGGTAAGATAACCAGGACTTTTTGCTACCTCGATGAAATGGTTATATTGCACTTGGATAGTTAAGCTACAAAGTATAATTTCTTGGCTTTCAGTACAGCATGCAGGGGATTATCTCCCCTCGTTTAATCCTTCTGCATGCTCATCTTCTGTGATCTAACATTGCATGTGTAATTATATTACACCCCACAAGGAATAATATTACAGTCTTGAAATAGAATCAGATTTGCTCACATAGACTCAATGACATCGCCTAAACTGGCAATTTTCAGGAAAATCACAATTAGACTTGCTACAGTGGGAGTGCTACTATGGGCGTAGGGAACACAACTATCTGTATTTTTCCATTATGTCATCTAGACCGTCAGGGACCAGACTTGGTTACAGGGGGATTTGGGGATGGAAATTTTTGTTTGTTGAAAAATGGCTTCTTCAAAGATGAAACTGTTCTTTAAAAAAAATTGTCAAGATGTTTTGGTTTTGTGATGTTTTCTATGATTAGTTTTAACTTGAATTTCTATCAGATTAAATTCCTTAAAATTATCAACATTTTTAATTTACCAAACATTGGGTTTAGTTTAGTTTTGGTTTTTTTTACTGAAAACCAGTTCAAAAATGATTTCTGACAGCTTTGTGGGGGAAAAAATCATAAAAAAACACAGGAAATTAGTCTGATTTTGAACGTGTGAAACTTAAACCACTTTGGAATTAAAATTTGTCACTAAATCACTTTCTGGTTTTTGTAACCAGCTCTGTTCGGGATTTGCCATGGTGGTGTTTCTGCATCAGTTGGGCAGATTCAATCCTAACGCAATAGTGGGAGATTCCCTGAAAATATCATGCAACTGAAGAGACCATGGCAGCCCATATGTGGCAAGATGAACTGGCTTGTCTAGGGCATTGTGTCTCAACCTTTTTGATAGCAGGGACAGCTTGCTCCCTTCCTAAACTGTGTTAGGGAAATCTTGGGGACTGGTCCTTGAGAACACTGGTCTAGGGCATTAACAAATAGGATCTGGCAAACATTAAGAGAACCCAATGGGAAAGGAGGGTTGGCTAATTTTTCAGGAGACCTTGGTTCCAAAATACTTAGGCCTGGTCTACACATAGTTTTTGTATTGGTATGGCTCTTTTGGTTAGGGATGTAATTTTTTTTTAACTGGTAAAACCCAGAGTGTGGATGAAGTTATACCACTGTAAAGGTGCTATGGTTCATTCCCCTTCCCTTACAGACATAAGCTATACCAAGGCCTGGTCTACACTAAAAAGTTAAGTTGGAGTATCTACATAGGTCAGAGATGAACAAAATCCACACCTGTGACCAACATACCTAGGCAAAGCTAGGCCCCGGTGTAGACACAGTGAGGTCAACAGAAGACTTCTGTCAACCTAGCTACCATCCTTCAGGAAGGTGGTGTTCAGGAAGGCTATGTCTATACTATCACTTATGCTGGCGAAACTTGTATCGCTTGGGTATGAAGAAACACCCCCTAAGCAACATACGTTTCACCGGCATAAGCGCTCGTCTGCGCAGTGATATGTTGGCAGGAGAGCTTCTCCCGCCAACATAGTTACCAACAATCCTTTAGGTGAATTTATTATGTTGAAGGGAGAGCTCTCTCCCATCAGTATACAGTGGCTACACAAGCGATTTTACCGTTGCATGACTGCATTGGTTCAGCTGTACCGCTATAAGCTTACTAGTGTAGACATGGCCTTACAGTGACAGAAAAAACCCATCCATTAGTGTAGGCTGCATCTACACTTCAGGGTTGTATTGGCATACAGTGATGTAGCTACCAATATAGTCTCCCTAGTGTAGACATACTCCAAAATAAGCACATTTTATGCCAGTATAATCGCCTCTATACAGAGGTTTTATACAGCTTTAACTACACCAGTATAAATAAATGACCAGGATGATGTCTAAACACTTTTCTGCACTATAATGTAGTTACAGTGCTGTAGCTATGCCTCTGTGACCCTGTAGTGTAGACACACATAACAGAGACAGAAGGAGTTTTTTCTGTTGGTGTACTAACTCCATCTCCCCTGAGCAGCAGTAGCCCCATTGACAAATGTATTCTTCCATCAGCCTAGCCATGTGTACACCAATGGGTAGGTTGGCATAGCTACATCTCTCAGGGGCATGTAATTTTTACACCCCCTGAGTGATGTAGCTATGTTGATTTACACTTTCGGTGTAGTCCAGGGCTGACTTTAGTGGCCTTGCCATGATTGTCCTTTATTATTGCTTATTTCTCCACACTACAAACTACCCTATAGTTTGGCATAAAGAAATGGCATGAGTGTTATCAGTCTCTGCTCCATTTGGGAATAGTAGAGAAAAGTTAAAGTACACTGGAACGGTGACAAGCTGAAGCTTGCCTTTTTATGCCTTGTATACCATTAACATCTCTTATTTTTCTGATTACTAACTTCAAGATAAGCCCCAATTGCCAGGGTTACCAAGTCCTGTTCTCTTACCCACTCTGCTGAGTGCTCAGTGCTCAGGGGAAACTCCAACCCAATGATGTTAAAGCAAAACTGACTCAGCAGCTTCTCTGCCCATCCAGAATGTGGGCACTCTCCTCCCTGCAGGATCACCTGCTGTTGGAGCACGCAGCCTCCTCCTCCCCTGCAATGGGGAATAATTAGAGGTCCCGGATCTCTCAGCACTGAGGCACTGCCAGAGAAGAAGGGGGAAATTGCAATGTGGAGTCACTGAAAGAAGCATTATAGTACATGGGTGTATACAGGTTATGACTTTGTAGATGAATTGGGCATGGGAGGCAATGGTAATCATGGGCTCAAAGGCAAGGGTTTTGGCAGATCTGACTCAACAAACAAAGTGCAAAACTCCGAGCTTCCAAATCTCCTTTGATAGATATTTATATAGGCAGCTTCCTTTGGGGATTGCCTCAGTACCTGAGATGTACCAGACCATCATGCCCTGGACCTTTGACAATCTGTATAGGGTAGAAGTAATCATTAGTGATCTGTGGTGAAAATGATCAGCAACTCTAAGATACTGTGTCATTTCCTGCATCGTTCTAAAGAAATTAAATTGAATTTGAAGAGAAACTAATGCCAGCTGGATTGAATGAAATTACTTATTCAGGACTTGTATTCATTAGCAAAGGAGTTTGTCCTGCCATAAGAAAGTTGCAGGAAATTTGTGTAAGTGAAAAGACCTCAAGAGTAGGAGAATTCATGGGCATGTTTAAATATCTAAGCAAATTAATCCCCAGTTTGTGAAAGTGACATGCTCAATCCAGTGTGCTGCTTGACCACAGGATTGAAGGGCACTGGGATGCAGAAGAACCTGTCCTAAAATATTTTAATACAAGAAAAAAATCTAAAATCTCAGTTTATGCAAGTTCACCTGGATGGGGGATGAGTGGGAGGTGCTGTCCTTCTGCAAGATGATCACTTAACTTCAGTGGGACGCACATGCTTGTTTTGTTTTTCAGGTTCTCGTAAAATGGAATTTAAAGGGAATTGCTGGCATGAAACCTGTTTTGTTTGTCAATACTGCCGGCAACCATTAGGAACAAAGCCTTTGATTACCAAAGACAATGAGAATTATTGTGTGCCATGTTTTGAGAAGCAGTTTGCTCACCACTGCTACTCCTGCAAGAAGGTAATTGATCAAACATAACCAAAGGGAAGATTTAGAACACTATATGACGCTACTAAGCTCTTTTTAATGCAATTCTGGACAAGGTAGCTCAATGTCAAAATGCATGCACAGTAGGACACTATAGGCAGAGTTTGATTACAGAAACTACAAGGTTAAAATAACCTCTGTAAATGCCATACATTATACACACCTAGAGGTTTTACAGCTGAACCTACATGAAACAGCAGGAAGTGCAGAGCGTAGCCACATGGCATACAAGTGACCTTTTCACAGGATGGCACCAAGGGAGTTAATCTAAATACAAAGATAAAGTTGATAGTTTCATATCCGAGCATACGAGGACAACTGGTGTAGCAGAATGGAAGCTCATACTCTGTGCTTTGCTCTGCTAAAGAGTGTAAGAACATTTTACGATAATGTTTACTTATTCTGTCTACTGCTTACTTCGTTAATATAAAATATTTTTGAAAATGTTTTAAAAGTTGCCCAAGAGCTGCTCAGGGGTTGAAAATGAGCTTGTAATGAACAGAATTCTCATACCATCCCAACCTCAGGTCCTCCTTGCTTCTGCTGTTGTTAATTATTGGTATTACAGTAACACCCTAGAGCTCCCAATCAAGAAGTAGCTCCATTGTTTCAGCACCATACAAACCCAAGTTAGGATATGTCTGCACTGCATCCGGGAGGTATGATTCCCAACCAATGTAGCTAGACTTGACTAGCTCTGCTTAAACTAGTGTGCTGCAAATAGTAGTGAAGACTTTGGAGCACAGACAGTGGTTCAGGCTAGCCATAGCGGCTTAGACAGGCTTGGACATGGGCACCTAGGGGTGACAGTGGACGAGAAGCTGGATATGAGTCAGCAGTGTGCCCTTGTTGCCAAGAAGGCCAATGGCATTTTGGGATGTATAAGTAGGGGCATAGCGAGCAGATCGAGGGACGTGATCGTTCCCCTCTATTCGACATTGGTGAGGCCTCATCTGGAGTACTGTGTCCAGTTTTGGGCCCCACACTTCAAGAAGGATGTGGATAAACTGGAGAGAGTCCAGTGAAGGGCAACAAAAATGATTAGGGGTCTGGAACACATGACTTATGAGGAGAGGCTGAGGGAGCTGGGATTGTTTAGCCTGCAGAAGAGAAGAATGAGGGGGGATTTGATAGCTGCTTTCAACTACCTGAAAGGGGGTTCCAAAGAGGATGGCTCTAGACTGTTCTCAATGGTAGCAGATGACAGAACAAGGAGTAATGGTCTCAAGTTGCAGTGGGGGAGGTTTAGATTGGATATTAGGAAAAACTTTTTCACTAAGAGGGTAGTGAAACACTGGAATGCGTTACCTAGGGAGGTGGTAGAATCTCCTTCCTTAGAGGTTTTTAAGGTCAGGCTTGACAAAGCCCTGGCTGGGATGATTTAACTGGGAATTGTTTCCTGCTTCAAGCAGGGGGTTGGACTAGATGACCTTCAGGGGTCCCTTCCAACCCTGATATTCTATGATTCTATGAACTAGCAGAAGCTGCACTCATGCCATAATGTGCACAGTGCTATCTTTAGCAGCCTAGCTTGAGCAGAGCTAGTGTAAGTCTGTCTACCTGTGCTGGGCATCACCCTTCTCTGTTGCAGTGTAGACCTATTCCGAGAGACATGGGAGGTCCATGAACCCCCCATTTGGGGAGGCTATCCCCCAGCTCCATCCCTTATTCCTCTCTTCCCCTGCTGGATCTCCGAGTCCCCCACTGTGGCTGGAGGATCCCTGCCCTAGCCACCCCACGTCTCAGCCGCCGCCCGTCCCAGGCCACAGCCAACCTGCCCTGATCTGCCGGCTGGCCCAAGCTCTGGCCCTCCTGCCTGCAGCCCACCCCAGCTGGCCTGAGCACTGGCCCTCTAGCTGTCCAGCCCCAGCTCCCCGGATCCCGCCCAGCTGCCCCAGGCTGCCAGCCAGTCCGCCCCCACCGCCCCGCCCCGAGCGCTAGCCCACCCGCCAGCTCAGCCACCCTAGATCTCACCGGCTTCAGGGGAGAGGCTGGGCAAGGGCAGGAAGAGGAGCAGCATGGGCGGGGCCACGGGGGAAGAGGAACATGAGAGCGGGGCCTCGGGGCGGAGCACAGGAGGGGCCACAGCCTAGCTGTTTGGGGAGGCTTAGCCTCCCCTGACCTACTATATCCACCACCCATGCTTTGGAGATGTTCCCTGCCCTGAAGAGTTTATTCTCTAAATACAAAAGGGATGGTCCAGTGGTTATGGTACTAGCCTGGGAGTTATGGTACTAGCCTGGGAGTTGGAGAACTTGGATTCTATTGCCTGCTGTTCCACAGATTTCTTGTGTGGCCTTGGACAAGTCACTTAGTGTCTGTGTAAAATGAGGATAACAGCTCTCCCCTACCTCACACGCTGTTGTGATAATAAATGCACCAGAAATGGTGAGGTGCACAGATACTACTGCAATTGGGGCCCATATAAGTACCTGCAATGGAACCAACATGAATAACTTATGCAGCTGCATGTTCATATCAATCAGTCCCAGTCAAGATTAAAAATCAAACTGAAAACAATTGAGACACTCTCTCTATATCTATCTATCTATATGGCAGAGAGAAAAGAAATAAGAGGATTTATTTAAAAAATACCACACACCTTGGGAATTCCTAGTTTTGACTAGAGCTCAAATGTTATCTGAATGTTTGGTTTTGCAGCTGATTGCTATCGATTGTTGTTCACGCTTTCATTCCTTTGTTTGTTTGCTTTTTGTTGCTGCATCAGATGATAACTACTGGTGGAGTGACGTACCACGACCAGCCATGGCACAAAGAATGTTTTCTGTGTGCTGGATGTAAGAAGCAGCTGTCTGGGCAGCGGTTTATTTCCAAAGATGACCATCCATACTGCCTAGACTGCTTCCGAAAGCTTTATGCAAAGATGTGTGCGGTCTGCAACAAACCCATTACTGGTGAGTCTAACCGTTTAAAGTAGACCAGCCACTAAAAAGTTATCAGTGCTGTCTCAGGTCAGATGTCTATTAACTGTCACAAAATATTCTACTTGTAATTATATAATTGCACTTACTGTGAATTTTAATTATCAGTTTGCTTAAAAAACACTTCCTGGGTATGACTACACTGTTAGTAGAACTTGTGTTACCAGACCCTGGGTTTGTTATCCTAGGGTTTGAGGTTAATTTAGATTAGAAATTATTGAACCCTGAGTCCCAATCTGGGGCTCCAACTCTACATGACATCATATGGGCCTGCCTATATCCCAGACTTCCTAGTGCTCTCCCAAAATGCGGCCACTCTAGTCCTTCATTCATGGTGCAGTGTATGAAAATTTGACTGTCCACCAAAATTAACTGTTTAGAGGACAAAGAAATTCGGCCTATGGGATTATGGAATACTTTTGGTGGACTCACAGAACACAAGTCCGGCAAGGGCTACCCTGCAAAGCAGTAGGGTGTGAACCATGGGTCCCAGCTTGACTCACGCTAAGATTGTCTGCCCCCATAAGGTCCTGGGATCCTGGGTCTAAGCCCTGTTTTAGCATGATTTGTGTGTGGACAGAAGGGGGGTTAGGCTTGAGCCTGAGTTCAAACCCTGGGCTTACATTGCAGAGTAGAGATACACACTGATAACTGATTTTTTTAGACAAGGGACATGCAGTAAATTTATTCTACAAGGATTTCAGTAAGGCATTTGATACAATTCCACATGGGAAATTATTAGTTAAATTGGACAAGATGGGGATTAATCCAACTGAAAGTTAGATAAGGAACTGGGTAAAGGGGAGACTACAGTGGGTCATACTGAAAGCTGAACTGTCAGCCTTCCAAGGGGAGCAGTGGGGGCAAAAAACCTAACCGGCCTCAAGACTGAGCTTGATAAGCTTATGGAGGCGTTGGTATGAGGAGACTGCCTACAATGATACATAGCTGATCTGCAACTGCTAGTAGTAAATATCCCCAATGGTCAGTGATGGGTGACTACATTGAGAAGGCTTTGAGTTACTACAGAGAATTGTTTCCTAGGTGCCTGGCTGGTGCATCTTGCCGAAATGCTCAGGCAAGACCCTGAGGGCTTTTTGCCTTCCTCTGTAGCATGGGCTATTGGTCACTTGCACATTTCAACTAGAGTAAATGGTGGATTTACAGAGACCATCCTTTCCTCCCTATTTAGTGGAGGAGTAAGAAAAACGATCATTTCTAAGGGTACAGCTACGCTCCATTTTTAACCCTGCAGCTTGAGCCCCACAAGCCCAAGTCAGTTGACCAGGGCTCTGAGACCCAGCGTCACAAGTTGTTCTTTGCAATGTAGACATAGCCGTAGAGATTATCATTTTTCTTACTCCTCTGCTAAATAGGGAGGAAAGGATGGTCTTGTGGTTAAAGCACTGGACTGAGACATGGGAGATTTTGATTCTGTTCCTGGTTCTGACAGGCTTCCTGTGTGATATTGGGTAAGCCACTTATTCTCTCTAGGCCTCAATTGCCCATTTGCAAAATTAGGATAGTAATAACCCTTTCCTCTCAGTGGTGTTGTAAGGATAAATTAATTCACGTTTGTAAGGTACTGAGGTGGCCATATAAGTACCTACATATATACACACGGGGCAGATCCTTAGCTAGTGTAAATTATCATAGCTCCATTGACTTCAGTGATGGGAAGACTATTTCAGTGAAGCCAGGGCAATGTACATCAGCTGAAGATCTGTCCCATGGTGTCTTGTGACAGAAAAGGGGCCCTCCTGTATTCATCCTCCAATGCACTCAAAAAGAAGAAACAAAATCTATTTGATTCTTTGTTATAAAACTTACCCCATTGAAGGGACAGTCTGTAGGCTCACAGCCATATGAAAGTGAGCTCCGTGAACCAAATTCTGTTCTTAGCTAAGTAAATGCAACCCCATCCAGTTAAACCTCCTTACTACTAAACAGAGTGACACAGATGTAAATGAAGACAGAATCTAGCTCCCCTCCATATTACATGCACTATATCTTGTTGGAACATATAAATCACGTGTCATTCAGTACAAGCTAAGCATTACATTATTTTTATGTACTAAAAGAGCTTCTCTTGTGGTTTATGTAAATGTCTTGTACATTCTTGGCCCTGGTCTACACTAGGACTTTAGGTCGAATTTAGCAGCGTTAAATCGATGTAAACCTGCACCTGTCCACACGATGAAGCCCTTTATTTCGACTTAGAGCTCTTAAAATCGATTTCCTTACTCCACCCCTGACAAATGGATTAGTGCTTAAATCGGCCTTGCCGGGTCGAATTTGGGGTACTGTGGACACAATTCGACGGTATTGGCCTCCGGGAGCTATCCCAGAGTGCTCCGTTGTGACTGCTCTGGACAGCACTCTCAACTCAGATGCACAATTGTTTGCCGTTGCTCTGACGCAGGGAGGGGCGACTGACGACACGGCTTACAGGGTTGGCTTACAGGGAGCTAAAATCAACAAAGGGGGTGGCTTTACATCAAGGAGTATTTCAGGCAGGACTTCACGGAGGGTTCCAATAAGAAATGGTGCACCTAACTTATTGTTCTTATTGGAACAAGCAGGTTGGTCTGGCCTCTGATTGATACATGACTAGATTTACCTCACTGCACCTTCTCTGTGAGTGACTGCAGTGTGACCTAGAGGAATGAGTCCCCTAGACGGGGGGCGGGGGAGGGGTTTGCAAATGAGTACAAAACAAATCTGGTCTATTTCTTGTTTTGATCCACTCCATCTATCTTTTACATCTTTGGCTGGCAGCAGATGGTGCAGAAGGACTGCATGCCATCCACACCTCATGGCTGCTCGGCAGAAGATGGTACAATAGGACTGCTAGCCATCCTCATCTCTTGCCTGCCCGGCAGAAGATGATGCAATAGGACTGTTAGTAATCCGTATCACCTGCCTGCTCACCATAAGATGGTTCAATAGGACTGACTGCAGGACTAAAGAGAATGACTTGATCAAGTCACTCCAAATTTAGTCCCTGCGCCCATGTCTGCCCAGGCGCTTCTGATCGACCTCACACAGGTGACCAGGAGCACCTCGGACATGACGATGACGGCTACCAGTCCTATTGCACCGTCTGCTGCCACAAGGCAATGGGTTGCTGCTTCTGTGTAGCAATGCAGTACCGCGTCTGCCAGCACCCAGGAGACATATGGTGACAGTGAGCTGAGCGGGCTCCATGCTTGCCGTGGTATGGCGTCTGCACAGGTAACTCAGGTAAAAAGGCGTGAAACGATTGTCTGCCGTTGCTTTCACGGAGGGGGGGAGGGAACGGGGGCCTGACTATATGTACCCAGAGCCACCCGCGACAAAGTTTTAGCCCCATCAGGCATTGGGATCTCAACCCAGAATTCCAATGGGCGGCGGAGACTGCGGGAACTGTGGGATAGCTACCCACAGTGCAACGCTCCGGAAGTCGACTCTAGCCTCGGTACTGTGGAAGCACTCCGCCGAGTTAATGCACTTAATGCACTTAGAGCATTTTCTGTGGGGACACACACTCTCGAATATATAAAACCGATTTCTAAAAAACCGACTTCTATAAATTCGACCTAATTCCATAGTGTAGACATACCCTTGGAGTGGAAAAAGCTGCAAAGTGAAGTTGAGTGACTCAGGTCCCGAAGGATACATGAAGAGACACTTAATAGTATCCTACCTCTAGTAGGCACACAAACATATCAGACATTATTTCAGTAATCAGGTTTTTTCAGACATAAAACTAGTACAATTGTAGGTTAATTAGATTTAACTGTTCTGTGCAGCTAAGGCACATTTATCAAATTAAGAGATCTTGCCACTCATGGAAAACTTGTATCATGATTTGGCCCTGTGTGCTTAAATCATTAATAATTCAATGCCAGGTTAACACTCTGACTGTTCTGAGACCATTAGTTGAGACTATTAATAGTGAATCTATTACTCCTCTAGCCCAATGATGAAGTGTAATGGAGCCAGCTAATTACAGATGTCTGATCCTCATATATAAATCAAGGAAAGTGAGGGAAATTCAGTCACCTATGATAAGATTACAAGGTGGGGGGCACGAACAGATTCAGGAATATCTGAGACAGAAAAAAATCTTAATTAACATTAATTTATAGAGTTCCACAATTACACCAGTATACCTGAGGGTTTGCTTTTTCTGGGAGCTTGTGTTTCACACAGCTCAAATCTAGTGACTTTCAGTTTGAGTGCTGGAGTATGAAAATCCCTAAATCTCAGAGATACTAAATTGAAATGTCTGAATAGCACTTGGTTTTGCACTTGAACCACACAACCCACACACTACCCACGATTTCTACCATAGATGACTCATGACTCCCCATACTGGGGGGCAAAATCCAAAGGGGGGGACACGTGAACACCCCACATGTCTCCTCCCCCGCCCTGTACCCAACCCGGGGCCACTGCACTCTCCCTGCCCATGTTACCTGAAGGGAGAGGGGGCTCTGTCCCTCTCCCACTGCACCTCCCCCTGGCATGTTTGGCCGCTGTCCCTGGCAGGTGGGCCCAAGCACTTAACCCCACATGCCTCATGTACATGTTGCCTCTGATTTCTATGGCAGTTTGCTGGAAGCTGGGTGCAGGGTAGTTGGAAAGATTTGTAAACCTTAGTGGATGTTTTGATGAGCCAGGTCCATGTTTAGAGGTCGTAATGGGATATGAAAACAGCCAGGTGTCTCACAGCTGGGGCTTTGCTGCAAACGTTTTTCCCAGCTCTAATTTTTAGTTCCTACGATGCATATGTTGGGCAAATCTATTTCTACAGGCTGTTTCAAACTATAGGATTTCAAACTTGTGGATTTCAGTGTGACAGAAGACAACATGCTACATTCAAAAACAATCTATTTCTGATCTCTTCTAAAGTCTACTGAATTCCTTTTTTTCTCATTTCTTTTCCAGCGCTCGGAGGTGCCAAATTTATCTCATTTGAAGAGCGCCAGTGGCACAGTGCCTGCTTTAACTGTGTGAAATGTTCCATTTCGCTGGTGGGACAAGGATTCCTCACCCAGCAAGATGACATCCTCTGTCGTGAATGCGGCTCTGCTGCATAGTTAGGGGGAGAGAGACGTCAGCCTTGCATGCTGTAACCAAGTACTTCCTTACCTTGCGGTCAGGAATTCATTTAAAGGCCATTAAGAGTTATTTAGTCATTCAAGTTGCTTTCCAACAGCAGTTCAGTTCTATCACAGTGCTCAGCTGCTACATGCATGCCTTATATCTTGTAAAAAGATTTTTACACAGTTCTGGTTAAGAAAACCTTTCCAAAGAAATTTCTATATATATTTTAATGGAAATACAGTATGTTTGTCCTGGTAAAACAGTGCACTCTGCTGTTGGGAGCTTTAGAATTTGATATTACATAATCCAAGAATGACTATGAAAAATCTATATTTGGAAGACATAATAGATTACCTCAATGAAGAAAACTTATACTAGTAGTCTACTGATGCAGACGCTCAGGTGTAAAGTGGTGGTGGTGCATTCCACACTGGGCCACAATATTTAATCAGAACAATGTTCCACAGTATTAGAAAGTCATCAAACATTACATGTTAACCATGGCAAAAGAAGTAATAATATTTCTTTTATATTGTTGTGCAGATAGGAGTTCGATAGATATCTCTGGCATCTCATTACGTATGTCCTTTATTAGTTGCTACTTACGTTCTTCAAGTCTTAAGACACAAGTACACTTTCACAATTACACAATAACACAAGGTTCATAATATCGCAGCTAGGCCCGCAGTTCACTTCACTTTGTTCTTATATCTCGCTGACTGACTAGCAATGCCCCACCCCTTATATGCTCCCAAGGGCATGGCTGACAACATTCTAGGAGGTTCAAGGAAAATGTAGTTCTCCGAAAGTCTGGAAGGTTCCATGAGATTCTACAAAGGTCCAGAAGAGTCTAGAAGATTAGTGAATCCACATATGAAATACCTGAAACATTTTACTTCAAACATTCTATTTTTCCTTTTGTTTCTAAAAACAAAAACAGCACCCACCCAAGCCTGGTGCCCCCAAGCCTGGGTTGCCTGCACCTAAATCTGGCGCTGCCTACCACTGAGAGTTGGTTTATGCTCTGAAGCATCAAAGCCTATATCCGTTCTTAACAAACAAACAAATAAAAATCTGTTCCAAGACTAGTGATTTGCAGAGCTGAACTACAGCCCCTTTACCAAAATTAGCCAGTTTTAGTTAAACTTTTTTTTTCTTCGTCAACTTTTCAGGACATAAATAAATAAATAAAACTACACTTTAATCTGCCATCAAAATCAATTAGCTCCCTCAATCAGAGCGCTAATTTATAATTTACAACTAGCTAACGTCTTAAAACTGCAGCTGCCTTGTCTGCACTAGGATTTTAGTACATATTAAACATACACCCTTTTTCCTAGTGTAGATATGGCTTGAGAGTCACCTTCGTGTCTGCCAAGCCACCTCTCTCTCCTCCTGAAACCCATTTTCCAGAAACCCAACCATCTTTCTCATCATGAATAGTTTCTCCTTGCTCTCACTTCTTTGAGCTGTGATCTAATATCTTTTCTTATGTGTTTGCCTTGTCTATATTAAGACTGTCAGTGCTTTAGAACAAGGAGCATGTCCTACTCATTTTAAGAGCCATGTACATTTACCAGCATTATAGCAAGGATTTTTAATATTATTTTCATTACAATCGATAGGCCAACAGAACAATGTAGGTTTGTTCCTATATCTCATTTATGTCACTTGGAGAGGATTTCATCTGCTTGCTGAGCTTTTAAAGTAAAAGTGTCTATATTAAAGGCCATCTAGATTAGTGTTACAAATGGTTCTTCCCTTTGTTGTTCCACGCTTTCATGTAATTAAACTATCATTATACTGCGCCATTGAGAATGGTGCACTGAAATACTCAAGGGCAGGTTTTGTACCATTTACCACGCTCTTGATGTGTTTTAAAAAACATCTTACTCACATTAACTTCAGGAGCACGTGTGTCCTTTTAGGCACTGATCCAAAGTCTATTGCCATTAATAGGAGTCTTTTCTTTGACCTCAGTTGCAGTAAGATCTCATTCCCTTATTTAATTGAAAGTGGTAATTACATTAAGAAGACATAAAAAGAAAAGTACACTATATGAAAATAGGCCAGTGCCAAACTGCAATAGCATAAAATCTATGTGGATAATAACTAACCACAAGCTCTCTGTTTTCTAGTCAATAAAATATTGATTTTTTTGCTTAATGTGGTGTTGGTTTAGATTTTTAGTCTCTTCTGCTAGGAGAGCTTTTATCAAAGTTTATTTTCTGATTTGCTTCTGGCTTTACTCTAGCTGCTTGCCTTTCCTTTCTTTTCTCATAGATCAGATAGAGAATATTGATCAGAGTCAGGATACCATAAATAGAACTAGGTAGTGTAGCCTAAAAAAGGAATATAGCAATGGACATGTATGCAGAGAGATTCTAAAAATGTGCAATGACTGATTAGAAATTAGCTCACTGGTAAATGTCAACTGACCCCCAGAATCTTAAAATAAAAATTGACAAATCACCTGATGTGACCATTGCCACTGGATATGGGATCTGCACATTATTTAGTTATGTTAATTCACTTTGTGGGTGGGGAAGGGGGGGGACTCTAATGATGTGGTTTAGGCCCATCTATTCAACCCCGTCTGAACAATGCTCTTGTTCAACCGCAAATTGATGCAGGGTGAAATTCTATGGCATGAGATATGCAGAAAATCACACTAGATCAGTGGTTCTCAAACTGTGGGTCCCAAAGTGGGTCCCACTTTGTGTTTTAATGGGGTCGCTAGGGCTGGTGTTAGACTTGCTGGGCCCCGGGGCCAAAGCCAAAGCCCCACTGCCCAGAGCTGAAGCCGAAGCCAGAGAGCCTCAGCCCTGGGTGGCGAGGCTCAGGTTACAGGCCTCCTACCTGGGGTTATGTAGTAATTTTCGTTGTCAGAAGGGTGTCGCTATGCAATGAAGTTTGAGAACCCCTGCACTAGATTATCACAGTGGTCCCTCTTTTCTGGCCCGATCATCTGTGAAACCAAATTTCTGCCATGACTCCTCCAATATTTTTTTAGAAATGTAAGTTAAATTGTTTGACTATTTTTCACAGAATATACCATTGTCAAGTCTGAAGATCTGAATGCTTTCACATTACATACATGGATGCTAAGAAACAACAAACTAAACTACAACTACAATGAGGAGTCCTTGTGGCACCTTAGAGACTAACAAATTTATTTGGGCATAAGCTTTCGTGGGCTGGAACCCACTTCATCAGATGCATGGAGTGGAAAATACAGTAGCAGGTATAAATACACAGCCCATGAAAAGATAGGAGTTGCCTTTTCCCCACGGGGAAAAATTAGCAGGTGCTCTGCACCCACCAGCAGCCAAGCTCCCCCTCCTTGCCTCCTTCTCCCTCCCCAGCGTGCCGTGTTTCTGCTCCTCCCCTTCCCTCCCAGTGCTTCCAGCCCCACCCCACCCCCACCACCTAACAGCTGTTTGGCAGCACTTAGGACTTTCCAGGAGGGAGGAGGATGAGCGGGGACACGGCGCGCTCAGAGGAGGAGGCGAAGAAATGGCGGGGCAGGGGGTGGGGACTAGGGAGAAGAGGGTAGAATAGGGGAAGGGCGAGGGCAGGGCCCACCGGGCAGAGGGGAAGTAGGCACCTATGATGTATTCTGATACACTATGCCCTGTTCACTTCAGTTCAGAAAACTTTATAGCTATAAGACAACCTAGCAGGGAAGGGGGGAAAAAATTTGGACGGTGTACATTTTTCACTCCTTTTGGGATATATAAAGGTGGCTTGAAATAGATTAGATTTGTTGGTTTTGGTCTTTTTAAAGTATTTTTTTTCCCTTGCTTATTTTTTACGTTAGAAATTCTGATCACATCTATGGAGAACTCTGTGGGTAACTAGAGAAGTTAGTGGGATTATAAATTCATAAGAAACGTTCAGCAGAGTAATTGCAAAGTGGAGACTATTCAGACTATAAAACTTGGGGGGTAGGACTGTTGTAGGGTGTTTTTTTTTTAATTAGATTATGGACTGGGACTCAGGCTAGCTGGGCTTTGTTACCAGTTCTGCTACTGGCCTGCTGGGTGACTTTGGGCAAGTCACTGCCCTGCTCTGTGCCTCAGTTTCCCCACCTGTAAAATGGGGACCTCCTTTGTAAAGCACTTTGAGATCTACTGATGAAAAGCTCTAGATAAGAGCTATGTATTATTATGAACATCTATTTTGCCTAATGCCTAATAAACACTTAGGGTATTTTTGTTAACGATTGGCCATCCCTTCACATGAGGGATGAGCAGGCTCCCAAAAGTCCTCCAGCAAAACTAGGAAAAACAAGACTTGATCATTCTAGTGCTTCAAAAAATTAAAACTTTCAACCTTCTTGACACATCCTGGAATGGATGGAAAGGCATCACAAACATGAGGTGAAGAGAGAGGGGCTTATTCTTATTTTTCACAATTAGTATTTTGGGTGTACAAGATTCATTTCTCCAGTGAAACCCTCACACTCACTGCCCACCCCCACGTCAGACTGGAAAAGCAGTGATAACTCATGACAAACAAAACTGTATATGATTTAAATAGCATCTTTTAAACAAAATTTGGCATCCCATGTGCATGGAGAAGTATAGCTTTTAATTGTGCTTTTGATTATGCTGAGGCAAGACTTGGTCACAAGCATCTCATGACCTAGGTGAATGTTCATAAAGAAATGGGTGTAGGCTAGTAGTACTTCAACTTTAAGATCTGCTGGTGATGGCCTGATGTTGAGCCCTAGATTTGTAGCACCCAAGGGCATGTCTTCGTTGCAGAATTAACTCGGGTGTTGCCCCTAACCCAGCTCCCCTACACACACAAAACCCTCCAGCCTAGTGTATTTGTGTTCTATGTCTGGGCTAGCTGGCCTGCCCTGGGGTATAGGCTAAAGCCCCTGTGCTGAATTCACTCAGGTTGGTAACCCACCCCCTTTATAGAGAGGAGACAGACTAAACAACTCAAGTGTGACTAGCCCTGCAGTGCCTTCTCATTATTACCCCCAAGTGCCCAAAGGACAGAAGTTTTCCCACAAATCAATGGGAAGAATCATGGAGCAGCTCAACTTGCTGCAGCACAAGAAGCCTGGGATGTGCCCCCCTGAAGTCCTAGTGATATACATAGGTGAGTGCAGCACCTTTGGGGACCATAACTCTGAGATGGATTTATAGTGTGGCTGCTCACACCCGGGCTCGGCTAACCCAGGTGCTTAGTCCCTGATGCCAATCACCAAGGTTAACTCTGCAGTGAAGACATACCCCAAATATCTTTAAGCCATTGTTGGGGGAAGACCCTCACCTGACCACTCCAAGCCTCAAGGAATTCAGCCAGAATCTGGGCTTAGAATTCAGAAAAGCCACTGGAAATCAGCTGCTGTAAGTGTTCCCCCGTAACTCTCAGTCTGAGGAGGGTGAAGATGGAGTTGCTCCCTTCTCCCCAGCCTGGGAGAGATGGGCAAATGAAGAGCCATGGGGGTGCACTGGTGAGGTTGGGGAAGCAGAATCGATGGGTGAAAGGGAGCGGTGGCTGGAGAGGTTGGATAAGTGTGGGCAGGGGGGAGAACTGATGGGGAGTTGGAGACAAGACCTCCTGAAGCAGGGACCAAAATCAGCTTCATAAATTTGGGTATGTTGGTAATGCTAATTCACACAGTCTGTCTCTGGAGGAGGCGGAGATCAAAAGATAAAATGAAAACATAATATAATCTTTTTTAAATCCCATGACTTTGGGGCCAGTCTGATGAATTTCAGGGTCTGAGTGATTTTTTTAACCTTTGGGGTTGGCAGTACTGCTTACTACTTGAGAACACAATCTTCATTTATTTAAAAAAACAAAACAAAACAAAAACCACAAAGACAAAGCAAGAATTTAGTCAACCATTTTTCCAGGAAGGGTAACAGTCTTGGAGTAGTAAGCTCTAGCTAGCAATCCAGATGGCCATAAAAGGTTGTTAGTATGAGGAATAGTACTGACCTCAACAGATACCAAATGTGTAACCCAAACGATGGACCAGATTGTGCCCTGTGGGTTTCTGCGCACAGAGGACCTCTGCATGCTGATCTCTCTTTTCCAGCTCAAGAGGCAGGGTCAGCCAGCTCTATTTATGGACATAGAGATAAGGTTGCTTGGATGACCTTTATGCATTCCTACACTTCCAAAGGTTGGGGTTTCTTTAAGTTTGATCTTAACTCTTGAATTTCTGGGCTTTCTAATGATGGAGGTTTTGTTTGCTTTATTTTTTTTTTTAAATCACAACAGCCTTGTTTCTTATTTTAATCCTTAAATTACTGATCGGCAGTCTCAGCCTTACTGACTTTTTTTCCCCTGAGAATGTGTATTATTGAAGTGACAAGCTGCGTGAGGGAATATCTTTTATTGGACCAGCTTCTGTTGGGGAAAGACACAAGCTCTCGAGCTACCCAGAGCTCTTCTTCAGTTGCCCACCACTTCCTATTAGAAGACTCTTTTTTTTTTTTTTTCAGTTGCTTATAACTTTGCCAAAATCTAACCACTGGGGCTGAAATTTCCCACGCTGAGTACCTGCCTCAGGCTGATGTGGGGGGAAATATTTCAGACAAAATGGTTCAGCACTTCTGAGAATGAGGCTACCACCAAAAATACAATGATTTATCTGTGTTAAAAAAAATTCTGGTGATTTTTTTTTTTTTTTTTTTTTTTTGGAAAAGCTCTTGTGCCCCGATGCTTTGGATCATGGACTTGAAATTTGCCAGGGGTTGGCCTTTGTGCCTTTTGCCATGCCTGTGAAAATCCATACAAATTTGGCCAAGTAATAAGCCTTTGAAAAGCAGCAGTGCACACAGGCTCAGTAGAGACTTAGGAAATTAGCTAAAATCTCCAAAGATTCCATGCACAGTGAGCATGCTTGAACCTTCCACAGCTCCTATTGTTGACTTGACTGCACATGTGCCATCCCCACAAAGCAAGTGAGCATGCTGCAACCCAGGGCTATGGGATGAGCACTGTCCCTGTAATGGCTGCTCCAGGCTCTGCACCAGAATTGACATCAGGGAGCCTGTCTCTCCCGGACTCTTAGCAACTCTTTCTGCTGATGCCTAGGCAGCACAGAGAAAGAAGCCATCTACTTCAAATTCAGAGAGAACAAAAGGCTGACTCAGAGAAGACAACCTTGTGCATACTCATTGTGATGCAGTCTTCAGTTACACAATCACATACTGTGTTTTCCACAGGACCCCTGGCTTATTCAGTGCAGTGGATGGACCTGCTCTGGGGATGAATCAGGGTTGTGTCGTGAAGGAGGCTGTTGTCTGTGGGTCCCCTGTCTTGTTTGTTCCAGAGGTGGGAAGGCATGTACCTATTGCACACACTGGGAGGCATGGGTTGAAAGATGTGCAGTGAATGAGGCAGGGGATTGCAGAAAGAGAGGGGCTGCTCTCATGACTATGGCAGCTGACTGCTTCGCTGGAGAACTAGATTATATCTCTGGCTCTGCCACGGAGGCCCAAATCCTCCAAGGTATTTCGGCATCTAATTCCCACTGAAATGTTTTGAGTGCTTGACTTTGCAGCCTTAGTAATGTTCTTTAAACATGATTAGTTGGTTGTAACTGAAGAGGGTGATCAGGTCCCTTTAAGGGCTCAGGGCCAGCCAATCCTGTTCCATGACATGGCCCCTTTAAGGGAATAGGTGTTTAAGAGAGCAGCAGACCAAGCTGGAGGATGGTGCTCTGTGTAAAGCAGGGAGCTAACTCCTGAACAGGATAAAATCTAGCAGTTAGTTTCTTTTTTTTTTTTGGTCGTGTCTTCGTACTGCTTCCCACCACATCAGGCCCATGTGATTTCTGGATCGTTGCACTCCACCACAGGTCACTAAAAGAGCAATTGCGCTCAAGCAACTGCATTGCAGCCAGATGCTTCTCGCTTTGAGGAACTCTGCCACAATCCCAGGCAATAAGGCCAGCGATGTAGTCCCACTTGAGCATCACGTCTCTAGACTGGTCAATTCCAACGTGGACTTGATTCAGGCAGTGCCATATAGTCCAGGGCTGATCGGCACTGGGTGTCAGTGCTTGACTGAGGGGAGCCAGAGAGCACAGGCTACAGAGTCATTCTCGACTCCTGTTTGCCATAGCTGAACCCTAGTCTGTTTGGGTGACAATATTGGAGGTTTAAAGGTGACAAGAAAACTTCATCGTGCCTTCAGCTAACTCAACATTTGTATTATATCACATAGCGGACGGATCTGTGCATTGCCTTGAGTGCTTGACTCTACTAGCAACTTCCTGGCATATAGCAGGAGAAGTAATATTTAAGGCATCCTGTAAGATAGCAGCAGGCGGTGTTAAGTACATGGTCTACCTTCTTTGAGTGAGGAGATTGTGCCCTCACCGCACAGATGTATTCAGCAAAGGAGTAGCCAGTGCTGTTGCTCACAGAGTGGCTGGATCTACACCCCACTTTGATGTAACCAGCTTGCTGAGAATGTTTCATATCCTAACCTTGGCTTTAGCTGTCTCAACAAAGGCTCTAAAGAAGAGTGTGTGGTCGAGAGTCACACCAAACTATATGGGATTTATGGAATGAGTAAATTTTATCCCAAGCTAGCTGATGTTGAGTTCACATTTGGCCTCTCAGTTTTTGAGACGGAGAGCACTGACTGGCATCTTATCTGTATTTGCATGCAGTTGGTTGGCTACATAGTACTTGCCTAGGATGTTAAATGCATTCACCAGAGTACTCTCTAATGTGCCAAACTGCTTGTGTTGTGTGTTGATGGACAGATCATTTGCATAAATAAAGTACCTAGTGCCAGGGTAGCTTGGCTGGTCATTGTATAGCTGTTGAATAATGTAGGTGCTAAGACACTACCTTGAGGGAGGCTGTTCTTCTGTCATCTCCATCAGCTCTGTTTGAAACCAAAGTTCACAAAGAATCTTCTGTTCTCCAGTATGGTCTGTATTATCTAGATCTCCATCTGAAACAAAAGTTTTGTGAAGTCCGGGGTCTACATTACCGTGAGTGCATTATGAAGGAGCCCACAATGATTGACTCTATCATAGGCAGCTGTGAGTTAAACACTGCTCCTGCAATCAATCTCCTTTTATATCCATCTCTCATATGTTTTTGGGAAGTTCAGAAGCTGTCCAGTGTATGACCTACCCAGGTGAAAGCCAGGCTGTTTGTTGATAAGAAGAGGTTCAATAACTGGAGTAGTCACTCAAATAATTTTAAAATATCACACATGAGTGAGTTAGGGCAAAAGTTTTTTTGGGTCAGATGGTTCCTTTCCTCATAAGGGCCACTATCTCAGCTTTTTGCCAAATTTTTGGTATCTTGACAGGTATTGAACACACTCAAGAGCTACTTCCATATGTGGGGGCTGAAATTTTTGATCTGCTCACTTTGAATGTCATCTAGGTCTGTTGATTTCCCTGTTTTCATCTTGGCCTGTTTCTAGGGCACTGATGCCAGTGTCTAATTTCTCCATGGAGAGGGGCACTGTAGGACCGAGATTGCTTGAGGTACCAAGAGGTTTTTGCCAAAGTGATGACCATTTGGTAGTGATCCACTTAACCTTCCCATTGAGTAGCATTTGATGGGCAATCTGATCAGCCAAGATGTTGAAATATCCACCTTTTTTGTATTGCTGGGGAGTCTACATATCATCAACCACACTCTTTTACTCTTATGGGTCATATCCATGGATTCTCTTAAGTTCTGCCAGCATTTAAAGCATTCAGCTGTTAACTGACTCCAGGGGAGAGAAAAGGAGCTCTGTGAAACAGGGCTGGAACTTGGTTACTGGTTTGTTAGGAAAGTTGGCTTGACCTATAGCACAGCACCAAGAAGGAAAATTATGGAATTTCTTCACTGGAGGGAAGCAGCATGCAGCCCCACAAAGGAGTGCTGTGGAATCTCTTAATTGGGGAAAGGTTTGGACCTGGGGAGCCAGAGGAGGCTATTTTTATATGGACTTAATAAATTGGACCCCAGGAAGGGGACTATTACTTTAACTACTTCAGGATGCAAACAAGTTATGGGGGGAACTAAAAGGGAACTGAGGATGGCACACCTGCAATGCCACAAAAAGGAGTGCTCCAAGGATGGCAATCTGCCACAGTAACTCTGTGTGTGTGTGTGTGTGTGTGCACATGTGTATTAAAATTCTGCCTCCTGCCTCAGTCCATATTTAGGTATAACTGCCAAACTTTTCAAAAGGGGAAATAATTTAAAGGATTTACATTAGCTATCCAGTCACTTTGCTAAGGAACAAAGTGATGAGGAGCTAAGTGGCCCTGTGATACATTTGTATTCTGTTTTGAATATACATCTGGTATATTCTATCAATTACCCACTAGATGGCACAAAACTGCTGCTGTCCAAGTGGTAAACAATGCAAAAATATGTTTTCTTCTTCCATTAAGTAACTGCAATGTTGCAAACCTGATACTGACAAGAAAACTTCATACAAACTTGCAGATGTGCAAATCAACATAGCTCTGACTTCAACAAAGCTACACAGATTTACACCAGTGGAGGATATAACCGGTCACTTTAATTTACTACAAACTGGCATCTTTGACTATTCAGTTATGTATGTAGAAATGTATTAACCCTCAGATGAATTGCCCAGATTTACACATTAGCAAAGTTGTGCTTAGAAACTAGGCTAATAGGTGTGTGACAGGGTGAACTCACCCCACACTGGAGGGAGAAGGGTTAACGCATCACAGTGAGTAGAGGAAGCCACGCCCCCACCTCCCCAATGGGTACACTCCAAGTGTAGCAGCAGTATAAGAGGGAGCAGCCCGGCTCAGTCTGGGCTGACCACCGGAGAGGTAGGATGCTCCTTGCTGGTTCCTGCCTAGGAACCACTGGAGCCTCGGATCATGGAAGCCAGAGGCGCCGAGACCCACACGGACACCCAGCTACCTGTGGACACCCCAGGGAAGTCCAAGCTACAGGAAATTGCACCAGCCAAAGAACCCAGAGACCCCCAAAGATGCACAGATCACAGACTGGAGTGGCAAGGTAGGAAGTAGCCCGGGGAGGACAAGCCATTGTCCCGCGGCCGGTCAGCGTGTTGTGGACGAATCCCCACTGACTCAGTGGTGGACTCACTTGCCACTGCAAGGGCTCTGGGCTGGGACCCAGTGGAGCAGGGAAGGCCCGGGTCCCCCTACCTGGCCGACCCCTCGGGTGTGGCCAATACCTCCCCCCAGCCCCCCCCCCCCCCCCAAGCGGCTGCTTGACCATACAGCCCTGCTCAGAGGGCAACTTTGACTCTGGCCGTTAGGCCGTACAGCCCCACCCAGAGGATGACTTTATTGCTCTGTCTGCTAGGCCATACAGCTGTGCCCAGAAGGTGACCCTATTAGCTCTGGCTGCTAGGCCATACAGCCCCATCCGGAGTGTGACTTTATGGATTCTAGCCACTGGGCCATACAGCCATGCCCGGAGGGGTATCTCCATTGATGCTGGCAGCTAGGTCATACAGCCATGCCCAGAAAGTGACCCTATTGGTTCCAACTGCTAGGCCATACAGCTCCTCCTGGAGTGTGACTTTATGGACTCTGGTTGCTAGGCCATACAGCCCATAGGTGTATCTCTATCAACTCGGGCTGCTAGACCTGGCTGCCGGTGAACCCAGTGGATCATTAATGACTCTGGACGCTATCCCTTACTGCCCTGTAGATGCAGGGTATCTTTATTGACTCTGGCCACTAGGCCTTACTGCCCAGCAAACCCCGGGATACCCATATGGACTCTGACCATATGGACTAGGCCTTACTGCCCAGCAGAGAGGGCTATCCACCAGATGTGGGTCACGTGACCCTATTGCCATGTGGAGCAAGGAGATTCCATAGACTGGCCAGTAGGCCTTAAAGCCCTGTGGATCAGGGCATCTCTATGGACTCCTGCCCTTAGGTCTCACGGCCAGCTTGAAGACTGAGGGCAGCTTGAAGGATGGGGTGAACTCACCCTGCACTGGATGGCAGTCTCCCCCACCCCATCACAGGATGCTAAAGAAAATCCTAAATTAGAGCCTGATTCTGCCACCCATACTCACATTGAATAGGACCATATTGCTTGAGTAGTCCCACTGACTTCAAAAGAACTATTTCCTGAGTCTGGAGCTACTCAGCATAAGTTAGATTTGGCCCACTAACTTTGGGACCATTGACCTTTTACGGTAGGTTTGGTGGAAATATATAGTTGTGATACTGTTCTTTGTGCCTAGCTAATTGATTTTGTATTACTGAAAATAGAGTGAAGTCACTTTGTACAGTGGTGCAAAACAGTGGTCAATGGTGGAAATTCAACAATGACACCAGGCTGATCGCAAGCCCAAAGAAATACTGTTAAAACTGAAAAATAAATAAATCTGCAACGGTGAGCCTCAGAGCCCAGGTCAGCTGATTCAGGTGCATGATACAGGGTTAAAAATAGCAGTGTAGATGTTCCTTCTTGGGCTCTGAAATTCAGCGAGAGGGGTGAGTCTCAGAGCCCAAGTTTGGGGTTTGTCAGGCAATGTGGCGAGTTGTTTGGCAGAACCCAGATTGAAATTCAGAAGTTCACTGAACAAATCATTGTGATATAAATGTAGCATTAATAGCCATATTATAGCTATAACTGCTCTGCGCTGTTCCTACCCTGTTTGTCTCTTGCTCAGGGATGGGCAGGAAGGAAGTTGCTGGTGCCCTTAAAAGGATGCAGGTTACTTTTCTCCTTGCTGACCAGAGAGGCTAATCAGGTGCAAGTTGGAAGGATGGAACAAAGACCCTGCTCCTCCCTTCAGCTCTTTCCGCCCACTTGTTTGCAGTGAGGAGCATCCAGCAAACAGAGACTGGTGCTCCACACTGAATATAAGATCTAGACCAAGCCAGGTCTAGGTAAGGGATTTGCTCCCTTTTATTACCATGCTCAGGTGAGTAAGACAAAGACATAGTGTAGTCCTTCATGAACAGCCACAGAACAGCATTGGCATTGTTCTCATCAATGATCTGGCCCAGAGCACAACTCAGACTGTACTTTGACCAGCCAGCCAATGTAATTCTAGCATACCTTAAATGTAGTAGGGAACCTGCAACATCATACTGAACGTGAGGAAGAAATACACACACTTGCCACTGACACAGCATCCCTATTTCAGAGATTGCTTTACATATAGAGTGAGGCTAATGCATCCAGAAACCCAATCTATGTTACCTGATCTGTTTTCAGTTAAACCAGATTGTGTCATTGGTACAAACTCGTGTAGTACTATTGGAGAACCTCAAGCAGGTACCATCACAATCTCTTTCATGTTGTGATGGGGCATTGGACCCACACTGGCCTCCAAGAGATTAATAGGGAGGCTGCACAGAAAGCAACCAATAGAAGAGGGGCTACAAGGAACAACCAATTGGGGCCTGGCAGGCCCATATAAGAAGAGCTGCAGGGCACAGCATGGTCAGTGACTTCCTAGAGCTTAAGGAGGGAGAACTGGGTGCCTGGCAGGCAGAAAGAAGCTAGCATCCTGGACAGAGCAGTGATGCTAGCAGGGACTGGGGGAACTAAAGGGAGCTCCTGGCTGGCTGCTGGGATTTGCAGACTGAGACCATGAGGCAAGGGTAAAGAGGGTGCTGAGGCTGCAGGGAAGTGACCAGACAATTGGCTACAGTTGCCAATGGAGAAGTAGCAGGAAAGTTGGACTGCAGCACTTTCCCCACCTCCCACATCTCCCGGAATGGGAAGCACGGATTGTGACATGTCTGGAGTGCTGTGTCATAAAGAGGATGCCGTGATCCTTGGAGTCATGTGGGTCCAGGAGCAGAAGTGACAGCGGATGGTGCACAATCGGGAGGGTGTATTGACCTTTGGAACTAATCCCCAAGACAGCCATCAGGAGGCACCAGTGTGGTGAGTGGAACCTGTTGCACTTGCCAAGGTAGCACTCAGAACGTGGCATTCATTAGCTTGTTCAATTCCAATCTTCTAAAGTATGGATCCTGAAATTAATATTCAGAGAAAAAATAACCTAGGAAGTCACCCTTTCCATTGACTTTTGTCTATAGTCTAAAGATTTCAAATACTGGTGTTACTAAGGTCTGTCTACCTCCTGGTGAGCAATGTTATATAGGTTATTTTCAAACACTATGGGATACACAGGATTTGGGTCAGGGAATGGAGAGATATCATCACTGATAGGAGTGGAAATTCTAATATAGTTCTACCTTGGCAGCACATTTCCAGTGTCAGTCTGGAAGGGCAATTCATGCATTTTATCAGGTAATTGGGAAACCGTTCAAACAGCATCTGCTCTTTGCCACTCATATTTTTATGTAGTGGAATGGCAATTTTGCTATTGGACAAAGTCGTATTGAACAACTGAGGATGACTCCTTTTAGCAATCTCTCTTTTATGAGATGGTGTTGTGGTAAGGAGAATTATCTGTACAGTGTTGTAAAAATGCAGATAAAATAGAACTTCCTTCATAACACGCTTGGTGGTGGCTAGGATATTACTGGCTAACTGATGGAAGAAAAGAAAACCTCTTCTAAATATTAGTGAATGGTAATATAGGATATGGGAAGGAGTGGTAATGGAAAAATAAACTCGCCAAGTATGAAAATAGTAAGACAGACTGAAAACAAATTATCTCATTTAGCTGGCTCCCATTTATTGATTAAAATTATCTTCACAAGCAGTAAAACCAAAGCATTCATGTAATTCATTTGGCTATCAAATATTAAACATGTAAACAGAGTTCCAGAAACGGTGAGCCCGGCAAGCTTGAAAGGCAATTGGGTAAAGCATAAAAAAAGACTGTGTTTATGCTGACAATTTTATGGAATAGTATTAACCACAAGGGCAACAAAAGTTTATTGCATTCAAATGCAATAGTACAATGTAATTATGGAAAGGAAATATTGACTGATTCATGTAACAAACTTATTATGTTTGGAATTTAATATTAACAAGAAAGATTTGTTTCCAGAATGGATATTCTGGAAAAATCTGAAGACAAAGTCCCACCGCTTGTGTTACTACCACATGACCTTTTAAACTGTATTGTACAGGAGTGTCCCAAAGGCTACGTCTACCCTGCAGTTGGAGGTGTGATTGCAGCCCAGGTAGATTTATTCATGCTAGTTTAATCTAAGAAGCACACCTAAAAATAGCAGTGAAGACATGGTGGCACAGGCTTCAGCCTGGGCTGTCCACGCTCTCCCAGAACTGTGGGTACACACTCACAATCCTGCCACGTCTTCACTGCTATTTTGAGCCACGCGAGCCAGATTAAAGCTTGCATGCATGCCTAGGCAGCCAGCAATCACACCTTGAATTGCAGTGTAAATATATCCTAGGTGATAAGTGAATGCAGTGAAAGAACATGACTCTCTCTGCATTTTCTCCTTTCAAACTCTCGTGCATTTTCAATATGGTTAATAGTTGGTCAGATTAGAGATGTAAAGCAGTGACGGCTGGAGATGTTGATCTTTATAAACCATTCTAGTCCATTAAGATGGCTGTCAGAGAACCCAAAGGAAGGTGAGTGTCTTGTCTTATAATGGACAAGAAATAAATATGAATTTACAGTTTTTCACACAAAAAAGGGCTATTCACCATCCTGTTATCACAAACTGCTTTTTAATTATTTCAGTAATCAAAATATATTTTGGCTAGAGCATTTCCTCTGTTCCAGAGTAGACACACAAATCGGTGCCTTTAGTTTTCTACTATTACACTTAATATAAAAGGCCTTTTCATCCTTTACAAATTCAGACCTTACTGAGTAGAGAGATGGGAAAAGTGGGCTATTAGATATGGTTAAATGCGTTGTAGTCTGCTTTCATACAACGTTGTATGAACGTTGTACAATGTTGTAGTCTGCTTTCATAGTGTTGGTACTTTTTGCCTCAGTGTCATGAATAGGCGGTGATAACCATCACTTTTGGTTGTCTCATGGAACCCACCTGCTACCCTCAACCCACTACAGCTAAGTCATGTCCACTTAATCGGGATTTCCACTTACAAATCACAAACACAAAGGTGTGTGCCACTTTCTTTTCATGGCATGCAAGATGTCACAAAATCTTACCATTGTGACAGCTTTCCTTTGAAATCTAATGCCTTGGCATCCCTAAATATGACTTGACAGATGGCCTGGCAAAGAAATTGCATGATGGTTGGGCTCTGTGTAATCAGGGTCCAGAGGAATCAATGTGCATTGGGGTTCCTGTCTCAGTGGAGCCCCTGACTGCTGGAGGAATGGGGCAGGGGAGCAGAAGAGAGGGAACAACCCACACACACACACTAATCAAGCCAGGGCCAGGAAAGGGGGCATCATGAGTAGAGGGCCCCGCCTTCACGCTGTGGCAAGAGCCAATGGCCCAGATCAGGGAGCTTGGCCAGCCCTGCAGCACAGGAGCCCTTGAGGGGGTCAGTGTGCAAGTTGGGCTCACTCTCCAACCCCTCCCTCACCCAACCGCCCCCCACCCAGGGGCAGGACCTGAACTCCCTCCCCAATGCCTCCCACCCATGGGGGCAGGATCTGTGCACCTCCACACGCTGTGGCCTCCCACCCACCCCTCAGGCAGGGAAGTTGGGAGGCCCCCCAATTGCCATAGTGCAGAGGGTCCCAAAATCTTTTTATCCAGCATCATGTGTAGTCCCAGCATGATGAGCACCATCTGACACTTTGCCACATGCTATTGTTTATAATTTAACGGAAATGGGGGTGGGGTGCAGACTAGAAAGGTGTGAGAGCAGGCATGAAGCCGGGGCATAGCTCAGGGATTAGCCCAGTTCATAGCGCAGACTCCACGAGTGTTCCAGCCCTGGAGCACCCACAGGGAAAAAAATAGTAGGTGCTCAGCACCCAAAGGCCACCCACTGATCAGCTGCTCCCCCTCCCCCCAGTGCCTCTCGCCTGCCACCAATCAGCTTTTGGGCGGTGGAAGGGAGGTGCTGGGGGGGGAGAAGTGGGGGCAGGAAGAGGCGAAGCGAGGAAAGGTGCACTTGGGGGGGAGGGGCAGAGCGGGGGCGGGAAGAGGTGGGGCAATGGTGGGGCATTGTGGGAAGCAGTGGAGTGGGGTAGGGCCTCAGGGCGGAGCGGGGGTGAAAGCTGAAAGCAGGCACCAGTGGCCCAGTCTCAAATAAGGCGAGAAAGCAAAAGGCACAAAGGAAGGGCCAGTGGGATATTGGCAGGTGCTAACTCATGCCAAGGTCCCTAGGCTTCAGCCGAACACTGACCAATGCATAGCTGGACACCAGTCTGGCTCCCCTATGTTAGTACTGTTAAAAGTGGTGTTATGTTTGTAAGAATGTGTTTAGTCTTTATGAAATGCTTGTAGGATGTTGCAAGTTTTAATCTCACTTATTACATCTGTACCCCATGTTATAAGGTTATATTAAGTATTTGCATTGTAATCCTCTGTAATTGTGTAAGTCCTCAAACAGGAAAGGTGCATCAATTAATGTAAAATGCTGGCTTCCTACAGAAGGCATTAGGTCCTACCCACCAAGAAGGCCCTACTGAAACCAAATGAATCATTGTGAAATATCAAAGAACAAAGACTTTGTTGCTTGCTCCCCACAAACACACACACCCACCCACGAAGGGGAAACATGCAGGTGGACTCGTTCCATGAACTTGAACTATGGAAGAAGGGGAAAAAGTCCTTGACAAGAGGGACCTGCATGTTTATGCTGCTTGGACTTTGTGAGGGCAAGATAGACCGGAGTACCCAAGGGGACTGTCTGTGACTCCATGTTAAGACTGCTGTAGTGCCTGAGGAGTTCACATCTGATACTTGGTTGGTGAAATCTAAGTATGGAACTCTCTACCAATTTGGGGTCCGTGTCCTGCTTCTTTACAGTCTGCCTGAGGTTGGTACCCACACTCCTGAGCTACTCTTGACAGCCAGATCCTCAAAAGTGCTTAACTCCTATTGAAATGAATGGGAGTTAGGCACCTAAATACCTCTAAGTAGCTGGCCAAAGTAGTCGGTGCAATGTCTATACCACCAAGCAATTCTGAACTAGAGGGGTAGGGCTTGTCAAAATCTTTTGAAAGAATAGATTTTTTTTTTCCGATTGAAAATTTGCCTTTTTTTCTAAAATAATAAAAAACTGTGCGTTGTTTCTTTTTTTCACTCTAAAACATTCCTGTGCTTTTTTATTTATTGAAATCCAGATTTTCCGCACATGAGAAAAGTTTGATAAACGTCATCCAAGCATATCATCATTGCTTCCATAAGGATTTTTTTGGAGGGAAAAATAGGAAATAATTAAAAGGGTCAGATTCACACACTTCATAACTAAAACAACCACCAATGGCTTTGTGAAAATAGGCATTTATTTTTCATCCAGCTTTACATGTCACCTTCCCTGATGCTACTGTCCTGTGTCACTGACAAACAGCACAGCAAGAACTCCTCCTGCCAGCAGTGTGTATACAAGCAAGAAGAGTACACTAATAGTATCAATTAGCACCTGATCACTACCTCTTGCTCATGATCTCCTATGCTGAGAAACGTGAATCTTTGCAATGAGACAGCTGAACAGAAGGGATTCACTCTTCTTCCTACACTGACCCTGGCTGAGTTTTCATAGAATCATAGAATATCAGGGTTGGAAGGGACCTCAGGAGGTCATCTGGTCCAACCCCCTGCTCAAAGCAGGACCAATCCCCAATTAAATCATCCCAGCCAGGGCTCTGTCAAGCCTGACCTTAAAAACTTCTAAGGAAGGAGATTCTACCGCCTCCCAAGGTAACGCATTCCAGTGTTTCACCACCCTCCTAGTGAAAAAGTTTTTCCAAATATCCAACCTAAACCTCCCCCACTGCAACTTGAGACCATTACTCCTTGTCCTGTCCTCTTCTACCACTGAGAATACTCTAGAACCATCCTCTCTGGAACCACCTCTCAGGTAGTTGAAAGCAGCTATCAAATCCCCCCTCATTCTTCTCTTCTGCAGACTAAACAATCCCAGGTCCCTAGCCTCTCTTCTTAAGTCATGTGTTCCAGACCCCTAATCATTTTTGTTGCCCTTCGCTGGACTCTCTCCAATTTATCCACATCCTTCTTGTAGTGTGGGGCCCAAAACTGGACACAGTACTCCAGATGAGGCCTCACCAATGTCAAATAGAGGGGGACGATCACGTCCCTCGATCTGCTCGCTATGCCCCTACTTATACATCCCAAAATGCCATTGGCCTTCTTGGCAACAAGGGCACACTGCTGACTCATATCCAGGTTCTCGTCCACTGTCACCCCTAGGTCCTTTTCCGCAGAACTGCTGCCTAGCCATTCGGTCCCTAGTCTGTAGCTGTGCATTGGGTTCTTCCGTCCTAAGTGCAGGACCCTGCACTTATCCTTATGGAACCTCATCAGATTTCTTTTGGCCCAATCCTCCAATTTGTCTAGGTCCCTCTGTATCCTATCCCTGCCCTCCAGCGTATCTACCACTCCTCCCAGTTTAGTATCATCTGCAAATTTGCTGAGAGTGCAATCCACACCATCCTCCAGATCATTTATGAAGATATTGAACAAAACCGGCCCCAGGACCGACCCCTGGGGCACTCCACTTGACACCGGCTGCCAACTAGACATGGAGCCATTGATCACTATCCGTTGAGCCCGACAATCTAGCCAACTTTCTACCCACCTTATAGTGCATTCATCCAGCCCACACTTCTTTAACTTGCTGACAAGAATACTGTGGGAGACCGTGTCAAAAGCTTTGCTGAAGTCAAGAAACAATATATCCACTGCTTTCCCTTCATCCACAGAACCAGTAATCTCATCATAGAAGGCGATTAGATTAGTCAGGCATGACCTTCCCTTGGTGAATCCATGCTGACTGTTCCTGATCACTTTCCTCTCATGTAAGTGCTTCAGGATTGATTCTTTGAGGACCTGCTCCATGATTTTTCCAGGGACTGAGGTGAGGCTGACTGGCCTGTAGTTCCCAGGATCCTCCTTCTTCCCTTTTTTAAAGATTGGCACTACATTAGCCTTTTTCCAGTCATCTGGGACTTCCCCCGTTCGCCACGAGTTTTCAAAGATAATGGCCAATGGCTCTGCAATCGCAGCCGCCAATTCCTTTAGCACTCTCGGATGCAACTCGTCCGGCCCCATGGACTTTTCTAAAGTTCTAAAGCTTTTCTAAATAGTCCCTAACCACCTCTTTCTCCACAGAGGGCTGGCCATCTATTCCCCATGTTGTGATGCCCGGCGCAGCAGTCTGGGAGCTGACCTTGTTCGTGAAGACAGAGGCAAAAAAGCATTGAGTACATTAGCTTTTTCCACATCCTCTGTCACTAGGTTGCCTCCCTCATTCAGTAAGGGGCCCACACTTTCCTTGGCTTTCTTCTTGTTGCCAACAAACCTGAAGAAACCCTTCTTGTTACTCTTGACATCACTCGCTAGCTGCAGCTCCAGGTGCGATTTGGCCCTCCTGATTTCATTCCTACATGCCCGAGCAATATTTTTATACTCTTCCCTGATCATATGTCCAACCTTCCACTTCTTGTAAGCTTCTTTTTTATGTTTAAGATCCGCTAGGATTTCACCGTTAAGCCAAGCTGGTCGCCTGCCATATTTACTATTCTTTCGACACATCGGGATGGTTTGTCCCTGTAACCTCAACAGGGATTCCTTCCTTGAAATACAGCCAGCTCTCCTGGACTCCTTTCCCCTTCATGTTAGTCCCCCAGGGGATCCTACCCATCTGTTCCCTTAGGGAGTCGAAGTCTGCTTTCCTGAAGTCCAGGGTCCGTATCCTGCTGCTTACCTTTCTGACCCTTTAATTACCATTTTTGACAGCTGAATCTGATTTTCATATTTATCTTTCAGACTGGTTGCTGATTTCTGTGTCAGGAAGCTCACAGTTTGTCAGAGGTCCTAACAAATGCATCCGTCTCAACTACGGTGAGATTGACACTGCTGCAATCGATGCAGCAGGGATCAATTTAGCCGGTCTAGTGAAGCCAGTACTCCAGCTCTCAGAGAAAAGTAAGGTAAGTTGACCAGAGAGCGTCTCCCATCAACTCAGTGCAGTGAAGACACCCCGGTACATCCACCTAAGCTACGTCGAATCCAGCTACGTTATTCATGTACCTGGAGTAGCATAACTTAGGTCGACTTACCCTGGTAGTCGAGACAAGCCCAAAGGAATACCAATGAACAGAAATAAAAGTAAAACTAGAGTCACAAATAGGAGAATAATGGCAATTCACTGCATCTTTTTATTATTATAGTAAGAAATTCAGTAGCTAGTATAGGAAAGTAGGCATTTATTAGACCACTTAGGACATGTTACACTGGCTTAAAACTGGTGAATCACAGATGATAAGCCCAGTGTCTCTTATCAAATTTTAAAATCTTGGAGTGAAATTTTTTCCATTACAAGGAAAGTCCAGATTTTACTATACCACAGTTCCATAGGAGGAGGTCCCATTTTTCCAATAATGTGCAATACCAAGTCTTGCTGCTAATAATAAAAAAGAAATTAATGTATCTTTCTGTTTAAAATGTAGATCCTTTATTGGAGCAATAAGTAAGCAGATCAGGGGATCTTTAGGAAGCCAGCATTTTGTCATAAGATGAGCTATTTAATAATTTAATCTAATTCCTGGTCTAAACCACAAATGCATAAACAAGATACGTGCCAAAAACATTTTTAAATATATAGGTAAATAAACAATAGTGAAATTGGTCATTTCTGCCAACTATCAGCATAGCCATTTTTAGCATAGAAAAAAACAATATGAAGAATTAAAATGCAGCTCCGAAAGGATTTGAAATACAAAGCAGATGCCTAAAATGAGTGCACACAAAATGTGACTACACATGAAGTGAAATCCACAAAATGGATAACTACCTGTGCAATGGGATGTTTGCATACACAATTACCAGGATCACAAGCTGGGAATCTGGAGTCTTCAACAGTGACTCCGGTTTAAAACACTCACACACAAAAAACCTTTCTGGAGATTCAGGTTTATTGTGGCGGGGTGGGGGTGGAGGCTAGTTAACAAAACTGAGACATTCTTGGTTCTATTCTTTCCATCACAAAATCAATAAAGAAATCAACAAACAGGGTATGTCTTATGTTTCCTTACAGCACCACGTCCTGGCTTCCAGTCAGCAAAACCCGTCTCAAGTTCTCTTCCCCCTTCCCCGCCACCCCCAACTCTCCCAGTGGAACTAATCCAGCCTCTCTCTATTGTGTGAAGCCTAGCTAAGACAGGGTGACCAGATGGCCTGATTTCATGGTGACAGTCATGATATTCAGGACTTTGTCTCATATAGACACCTACTGCCCCCTCACTCCCCTCCCAATTTTTCACAGTTGCTATCTGTCACCCTAAGCTAGGATCATAAGGACCTAATTGGCAGCCAGGTGGGAATGTCATGCTGAGCTGACTATGAATTTCTACTGGAACTCCTTCAAAGGGTACCACTGAAGCAGGGGCTCCAGGGACCACTGAAAGACACATGTATCCCACATCAGCACCTATGTGCCCAGTCTCTTCTTACACACAATTTAGACATGGTTTTCTGAAAGCATGGCCCTTCACTAGGTTATACTTTCTTTGTTACTGGGAATTTACAATTATTAAAATCACTGGAGTGCACCCATATTGCAACAGGAATGCTATATAGGAGGGGTTCTCAAACTGGGATTCCTGACCTGTCAGGAGGTTGTGAGGTTATTACGTTGGGGTCATGAATACATGCCTTCCAGCTAGCTAGTAAGTCTGCTGGGAAAAGAGATATTAACAAACATACAAATATCACTTTAAATATAAAAATGTGTTTTATAAGAGGAAGTCACACTCAGAGGGGTCGCCAGTACAAAAAGTTTGAGAAGCACTGCTATATAGCAAAATGAATATAACAAAAACATTCAAGAATAAAAATAGCAATTATAGCATTTAAGGTGTGCTCACTAGCTAACCCCAAAATGCAAAAATATTACAAGCATGCACAATTGAATACTAGTTACACTTCTGAGTTCTTTGCTGCATGGAGATCAGACTGCCTGTTTTGTATGACATTAAATATCATGTGGAATTTTTCATAAGAGATGGTGTTCCCTATATCTCCTTGGCATGGATTTTCCCCTCCCTGCCAAATGCAGCTGTGTTTTGTGCCATTTGAGTATTGTCCTTCACTGCAGTACTGTCTGCATTTCAGTTTTACTCTCTCTGTCTAGGTGAAAAGAGCTTTAGCTTTATTTTATGCAATAAAGCACACTATAAAATGTAAAATATATCATTGTGTGTTTTGTTTCTTCAACCGACAAAAAGATAAAACAATAATGCTCCTACATTCTGACTATAATTTTACTCCATAAATAAGGTCTATATGTGATTATAGGACAATAAAAACTATCCAAAAGCAGTAAGAGTAAAATTTCAGTGCTTTGTACTGTCAGGATGATAACCCTGATATTCCATCTAGTTCTGTGCACTATAGAAATATAATGGTGGTGCTCGTTTTTTGGTCTAAAGTGTGGTGTTGTGAAATCAGCTAGTTTATTGTGAGTCTCACAATATTTGGTGTTTTTCTTAAAGCCTCCATTATAGACTCGTGATTATTTGAAACTCTCACTTCTTTTTGTATAAAAAAGCATATTTCTAGCCCTCCTGGAAGCAGAGAAAAGCTTGAATGTGTGACCCCTCAAAGCTAAATATAAAGAATAAAGAGAGAAATAAAAAGAATCCAAAGTATATTATACAAAAAACCCTAGACTCATCATGTTTGGGGCCTAACTAGGACTGCCAATTTTGGTTGGCTATATTCCTGGAGTTATCACATGACAAACTTTAATTCAAAATTAATCTTTAATTCCTGGAGACTCCAGGCCAACCCTGGAGGTTGGTAACTGTAGGCCTAGCTCATGATTTTTGAATGTTTGGGTTGGCAATACTAGGGTTGCCATTTTTCTAATTGCTGGTAACTGGTCCCCTGAGGCCCTGCCCCCTGCTCCACCTCTTCCCTCAACACCCTGCTCCAATGACTCACTCCTCTCCACCTCCCCCCGTCACTTGCTGGATCTTCTCAAGGAACCTGCCTACAGGTAGGAGGTGGCCCCAGCTGAGCAGGGGCTAGCAAATGTTAATGACCCAATGCCTCCCCCACCCCACAGCACCAGAACCAAAAGTCTGGTTACCATTTAGTGTTGCCAGGTCCCCTTTTCAACTGGAAATTCTGGGGACTCATGGCAACCCTAAATGGCCCCGAGACACAGAAGCCAAAAACTGGAGTGTCTGGGTAAAACCCTGACAGGTAGCAACCCTACTGTAGCCACCATGATATTCACTTCAGTACATGCTCTGAGCTTCAGGGATTGTAATTATTTTGCATATCTAGAAAAAAAATTACAAACTAACAACAAAATTCTGGAAATGCTTTACTTCACAAATCTCAGAGGTATCAAAGCACTTAATAGTCTAAAAATAGGTTATTTACAAAAATTACAGCAATACACAGGCAAACATTTCTTCAGTCCCTCTATTTTCAAACTGGTTTGAAAGCATGCAACCCAGTGATCCATCAAACTTTTTATAGACCAGTCTTGTCAGACTTAGTAAGTGCCATTCAAAATTCATGACGCAGAAGTCAAACTAATGAAAGTTTCAAAAAGAAAAATGAAAGTCGTTCTGCCTAAGGTTAATAATAAAACAAACCTAGCTAAAACCTAAAGACTCAAGATTTTTGACAGTGCCTTTTTTTGTCTTTCATGTCAGTTAGGTGCTAAGACACCACAGTTTTGGGCCCATATAAGAACCAAGAAGTTTGGGTGCATTGTTAAGGCACTAGTCTGAAACTCAGAAGATCTGAATTCAATTTCTAGCTTTGTATAACCTTGGACAACTGTGTGCTTCAGCTATCCAGCTGTAAAATGGTGAAAACAGTGCTTCCTTTCTCCTACCCATTGTCTAGCTTATCTATTTAAATATTGAGGTCTTCAGGACAGGAATTGTTTGTTACCATCTCATTGTACAGCACCTAGCACAATGACACCTCACCTCAGTTGAGACTTCTAGATGCTTCTGTAACACAATTAATAATGGAGGATTAGACTAGATATAAAATGTACCTTCAGCAAAACTAGCTTGATTAGTAAAAGGAACTGAATCCCTGTTTAATTTGTACAATTGTTAAGGGTGCTTTAAAAAAATATATGGAGTTCTGGTTACCATTGTTGCATGGCATACAATATTGATTTCTTTACAAAGGTGAGACTTCTATTTATTTCAATTGAAGTTTTTCCTGATTGAAAATTGCAGCTTTGGACCCATCTTCTCCTCAGCTCCAACACACACACTCTCTCTCTCTGTCACTCACTTCTATGAGAGAGACAGCACAATGATCCTGTATTTATTTCAGTGCATGTATTCATCTCATACTGCGCAGTGAAGGAATTATGTTAATTACTGTTTATTCAACACTTTGAAAATGTTGAACTGCTGTAGTGAATAACTACTAAGTATACTGTTAACTATAAACCTGTGCTTTTTTAATTTAAAATTTAAACCCAAATGCCTTTTAAATTATGAAAAAAGGGAAGTCAGTGAAAAGGGGTAAGTTTGTATGACATCATGATTACAATTCTGAGTTCTCCACAGTCAGAAAAGTCTTAGCCATCCTTTCTCTAATGGTTCCGAAAACAATGACATCCCAGCATGTGCCACCAGTTAAACTGTTCTCATCACTGATTCACAGGAACCCGTTCCTGACCGCCCTTAGCAGCAGCCGCTCAACGGGCTAGTGCTAACAGCGTGAAGTCCCCCAGTCCCCAGTGGCGCTTATGAGCTAGCTCATGCTCTTGCAGAGGAGCCAGTTGAACACCCCTGTTTCAGTGAATGTCAACATTTTGCGGGGGGGGGGGGGGAGGATAAATTCAGCTGAAAAGCAAAGGAGAAAGGGCGGGGTATGTGTGAAAATAGATGATACGCAGAAGCCTTTTTGCCAGAAAGATTCCCCACCCTCACTAGCCAAGGAGCCTAAAGGTGTGATGACTATGAGATATTTTAAAAGAAAAGTATTGCACATTTAATAAGCTTCGGCTTGAAGCTATCTATTCTTGTTTTAATTGGTGGTTTCCAGCATTCGAGGGGATTACTTATTGCTCTCAACCTTATCCCCTATCAAGAGGCCTTTGGTGCGAGTTCTAATGCCACAAAAACAAATACCCCACTGAGGTTTGAGGAATATCAGAGTTTTCTGATTGCATAGCTTTCTTGTAGGAAATTACTGCTAAGGACCACTATGCTCAGTTGACAAAGAAAAATGGACAGCCCATTTGTTAAGGCCCTGGGAGTCTCGAGACCTTGACAAATGAAAATGAACTTACTGATTTGCCGCATGCAGTAGCTTGATAAAGCAGAATTACAAATGACTAAAACGGTCAATTTCAAATACAGAGTCAGTCACACATTAGTTTACGTTTCTTCCCAGTAAGTATGCCCTTGTGTGGCCTTTGTCAGAATGTAAGTGGACTGTATTGTCACACTTAAAGGTGAACTAAAATCATTTCTAAAAATACAGAAATAAGAACTACAGTGTCAGACTTAAATAGTGGAAGCAAATGCATGAGTGGTAAGACTGACTGACTTCCTGTGGGCTTCTCTGAAGCTCACTTCTATTAGCAGTCAGCACAGATTCTTGACTGAGACATTTTTTAAAAAAACTCTCCTGAAACAAATAGGTATCAGGAAAAGAAATATCAAAGAATGGAAGTAGAGCCTTTGTGTCACAATAGTATCCGACCACTTCAAAAACATATCCTCACAACAACCCTGTGAGGCTGGGAAGTATTAGCCCACTTTAAAATGAGGAAATGGGGTGTTAACTCTGAAACATAATGAAGCGGCTTTAAGTGTCTGTATTGTTCTCTGTTTCACTGCTAGTCTGATATTATCAGAAACATCTAATGCAGTCGTTCTCAACCTATTTACCATTGTCGGCCACATATGCAGCTCTCTCTACATTATATGGCCGCATCCACACAATATGAGACTACCTGTATGGCCCTGAGGATGTCACATGGGCCGCAACTGTGTACTGATTGGGCTCCAAGCAGCCCATGGCCACAGGTTGAGAACCACTGATCTAACTAATGTAATGAGCCATAATTGGATGCAGAAGTGGATTATAACTCTGGGGCTAGCTGATTACTTGAACAAAGTTCAAGTTTTCTTACCAAACGTTTCACAGGGTCTCTAATTCTGCCTCCAAAAAGGAGGGAAAGAAGAGATTCACTGCCAAAAGCCTCAACTGTCTCCTAGGTACCAGTAACCTGAAGCATTTAATACCATCTCAGGTTCCAAAGCCCAAATTACTCCCTACCCAGATGATAAAATCTCCATTTTCTTCTAGCCAATTTCTACAATGCTGCAGGAAGTGGTCTCTCTCTCTAACCTCTTGTGCATTTGCATTGCAATAGTTTTTAATTATATGGTCACATATGCTATCTCTCAGATAATACCCTTTAATGTCATGCATTATTTTCTAAAGCACTTGCAAGGTGCAGCTTGTAAGTTGTTCAGTGAATGAACCAAGATTCTACAGAAGTCCCTTCCCTATTTACTGCATATTTGGTGTATAAATGGCTTTTATGGGAGTTCACTGTCAGGCAAAGAGAGAGTAATAAATATTTGAAGTAATGCTCAGTCTGAGGATGTAGAATGAACAATACAAAAAAAGCACCCTGCTCAAACGCTTTACAGGGCAGGTGGGTCTTGCACTACTATCGTGTGTGTTTATCTAGTGGACACCTGAGAAACACCATTAGAGCCTGCAGTGGAAAGCCTGTATGGCCACTCTTGCTGTTGTAGGTAACATGCTATTATGACAACCACCCTTCTTCTCTGACCCACTGGCTTGAACTGGAGACCCTCAGTCCTAAAAGCATAAGCTGATATAGTTTGAGCTAAAGTTCCCTAGGTAGGGGGTTGTAAAAATTCATATCCTCTGCAGATGGTGCACAAAGGAGGCTATTGAAATACACACCAATGGAGTATTCTGTTAACACTACATGGGACAGCCTAGGGTGATGCAGGGAATTTTCTCTATTTTGTTGGTGTTTTTAAATTTTCGAAAATACTTTCTAAAAATTTGTCTGAAAAACAAAACATCCTGCTTTTTTGGGGGATGGAATTTATTTTCCCTTTAAACAATACCATTACCAACTCTTGTGAATTTATCACACATCACTTGCAGTTTAGTTTTTCTCTTAAAGCCCCAGCTCTAGGAGTCATGTTATTTCATGACAATCTTGGCTCTTAAAATGTAAATTACTAGCAGACAAAAGCTAAGAGACATGACCCAAATGCACCCTAAAGGCTCAAAACCCAGAAGGAAATGAAAAAAACCAACATCCATTAGTTATTTATCAACATCTATATGACGTGCATGTCCTGGTGCCATTTGACAAGCTCTGAAATCCAGTTTGTTTTTTTGTCTGGGAGGCGGAGCAGAGAGGTGGAGTAGGGGCACAGAGCCCCGAAAGAAGAGGCAGCGAAGGGGGCAGTGGCTTGAGGGAAAAGGCGGAGAAGGGGGTGGGGCCTTGAGGGAAGAGGCAGGGTAGGCCGGGGCCTTGCAGGTCAGGTTACCAGCCGTTAGAAAGGCAGCAACCCTACACTTAACCAAGAAGTTGAGCCAAAGAGTTTAGAGAGAGCTGAGTTTGAAAAAGTGGGGAATGTCCTGCCGGGAGCTCCTGTTAACTGCAGATTTCTTAATTCACCTGCTGATCAGAACAATGGTCTCTGATGACTGAGAGGAGCAAAGAGAGAAGGGAAAGCAGGAATTCACAGGAGGAGTGGTAAAAGCTCACATATGGTACTGCAAGCCCCTTAGTTTCTCCCCCTCCCCCCATAAGAGTTCTGCTTCCTACTCCCACTTTTCCAGGAAGTTGGTGTGGGTGCCACATGCCACCCAGTCCCCATTTTTGTAGTAGGATGTGACTTATCAGAGGGCAGGTATACACGTAAAATGCTCCATCAGGGCAGCTGCATGGATGCACTAAGTTTAAAGACATGGCACTGAGGAGAGCAAGGAAGAGACGGTTCGTTCAGTTTGGAAAGAAATTCAAGTCCTTGGGCCAGCAGGAGGTGTCAGCCCTGGGGAGCGAACACCTGTGCTGTCCTGATGAATAGGAGCTTGAAAATGTCTTTTTATAACCTAGTGCTAGCTCTGTGTGTACCTTTGGGAGATCAGATGTCCCCATTGTCTAGGGACAGTCCCGATTTTTGGGTCTTTCTTATATAGGCTCCTATTACCCCCCACCCCCATTCCAATTTTTCACATTTGCTGTCTGGTCACCCTAGTGTACCAGCAGTTCCTTCTGTGAACTTACATGTAAGGCTGGGAGTGTCTCCTCAGTGAATGTTTTATATCTGAATTATATTTTTTAAAAAATGCTAAAACAGCATTAAGTTTGCAAAGTCAAGGATTCAAATGTTAGGAAGAATATATAGAGCCTACATCCCTGTATGGAGGAAGGAAAGAGCCTCATCATGCTAGTGAGGTATAGTCATGTTTGTGCGACTGATTGAAGAAGCAATGGTTTAGGAAGAGAACCACACTCAGCTCTCCTCTCAGAGAAGAAGGATTCCCACCCAGACAGGATTCTGAAGGGAAGAAGCAAAAAGAGGAGAGGAATGGGGATACTGGAAAACCACCTCCCAAAACACATGAGCGCAGAACTTCAAACCAAAACGGGGTAGAAATCAGACAAAGTGGAACGATCTACAGGAAAAAAAGGAGCGTGTCAGAAATAAGGGAAAGGTAAGAAATTGAAACCCAAAAGGGTCAGTGGAGAGAAGAGAACCCCAAGGAGAAAAAAAACTGTCTACAGTTAGACTGGTTGCTTTAAAAAAAAAAAACTAGAAAAACAAATTTCACACCCCCCACCTCCTGCCAATACTCTTTCACACCCACTCACAAGAGAAAATATATTAAACCCTGTCAGAGACAAGGGTTCCCCTAGGATATTGAGGAGGATTGTAGGTAGAGAGCCAACAGCATATGGAAACATTTAATGAGGCTCAGGGTAATGACATCTCACACTCCCCTCTTCCATTTCCCATTCTTAATTGAATGGCAGTCCAGTGGGTACCAAGGCACACATGTTGATAACTACTTTTAGATTATCCTACTTGCCTACTTTTTTCCCCTCTCTCTCCTTCTCTCCCACAGGTTTCCTTTTTCTTCTATTTTCTGACAAGCGGACAACAGCGACACTTAAAATGGTTCTCTAGTACAGAAAGGCTTTACATGCCCAGAATTGGCTGCAATATGAAATTGGCAAAGAGTGTTTGCACATCTTATGGCTGCTGACACTTGTTAAGCTACAGTAATCCATGGATTTGAGAGAACGGGGGCAACATGTTCTATATCAGTGAGTGTTTTAGAGGAAATGTCAAAAGGTCTGAGTCTGGAGGAAAAGCAAGATTTTTCCCCACTCCTCCCCCTGTACCAAAGAAAAATTTTGTGCACGTCTCTATATTTTATAAAAAGTAAATGAAATTGATGAGCTATTAGACCATAAGCTAAAACTTCGGAGTATTTTAAAAGTTGGGGAAATAAAATAGCAGTTAACTAATGTTCCTTTTATTTTTCCTTCAGCATGACTGCTGTTTTGGTAAGTGACCGCATTAGACACTCTTGAAGAGTTATCGCCTCAAAGTGAAAGCATCATGACTTCAAAGACAGCAAAATCACAAGCTGCTTCTTGATACTGCCCGCCTTGAAACATAATGTCACTGTTCACTGACATTAAGGCCATTTGTGAGTCAACTAAAATCAATGTGACTAATGGCACTAGAGCAGAACATAGAGGTGGAACCTGGTGGGAGAGTTACTTAAGGAAAGAATAGCTGGAAACGTCTCAGTGATTGGGATTTCTCTTTGCTTAAGAGGAGAATTGCACCCTCTGGAGTGTCTTTTTATGTGGCTCTCTATTACTGCTTTTATTTTCCAAAATCTTTCTGCAGTCCGAAGAGTCATTAAGACTGGAAGAAATCCATGTTCTGTTAGGTCATCCAGCTCAGTTAAAACAGACTCAATGGACAATGCCTGCCTTTCAGACAGAGGTACATAGTGATGCCCAAGACAGAAGCACTGGAAGCACCGTAAAAGGGGGGGGGCTATCAGCACCCGAACCATGGCCTCACCCCTTCTCCCTGAGCCACTGCTGTCACACCGCGCCTTCTCCCCGAGGCCCTGCCCTTGTGCCGCCCCTGTCCACAAGGCCCCACTCCTGTGCCACCTCTTCCCCCCAAGACTCCATCCCCCTTCTTGCTTCTCTCCACCTCCTCTCCTCTGTCACTTGCTCTTATGGCCAGTAAAAAGTGGGAGGGCTATGGCCCCTTCCCCCACTTCCAGCACCCCAGCCCAAGATAATGGCAATCAGGGGTGAAAGTAACTTAAATTTCTGGGCAAGGTGGTGAGGGGGGAGGCTCCAGACCCCCAGAAGGGGTGGGGCCAGTGTTTCTGGGACAATTTTTAGGGTGGGGTGCCGAGCTGCACCCCCCTTTGCCCCTGTCTGATCCCCTCACTGCCCCAAGCTGGGACCACAGCTAGGGACAGCTGCGAAGCCCTGGGCGTGGGCTGGCAGCCGGGACCCCGACACAGAGCCACACTGTGTGCAAAGCCTATGGGTGAGGGTCTGGGGGCCACTCTCCCCCCGCCAGCCCTTCAGCGCTGCCCAGCCTGTGCCGCACAGGGCACCAGCAGCGATTTAAAGGGCCTGGGGCTCCAGCTGCTGCCGCAGCAGTGGCCAGGAGCCCTGGGCCCTTTTAAATCACCGGGCCCCAGGGCTACTGCTGCTTTTACTCCCTCCCCTCCCCCCAAAACCACCCCCCCCTCCCCATATGGTTGTTAAAGTGCTGCTGCAGCTGTGTACCAGATCGTACCAGGGGCCACTTTCTTACCGGTACACCGTACCAGCCCGTACCGGCCCACTTTCACCTCTGATGGCCAATGGAAGGAATGTTGGAGTGTTTCACAATATACTTCAAGACAGGAATAGCTGGCTGGTGCCCAAAGTTACACTGAGCAAGCCAATCTGCCAGGAAGCCAAAAGTCTGTCTGCACATCCCATGCTGAGAATGAAATGACAGCTTTCCAGTGAATGTATGCTGGGGACAACTTGTACACTTGGGAAGAGCACATCAAAAAGGCAACCATCATTTGCGGAAGTTGTTTGGACATAAATAATCTAGTGCTCGCTGTGAAGCTATCAAGTTCTAAAACACAATAAAGCAGAGACTTTAAAGCCGGATGAGGATTTACTTAGTAGAAGAAAATATGCCATCAGGACTGCAAAGTGCTTTTTAAACTGCTTTAAAAAAAATCTCCTCAGGTAGTGAGTATATTCATCTTACGATAATGCAGAAAATAAAGAGCCTTAACAGAGAAGTTCTGCAGTTGGATGTCATGTGTACTGAAACCATAGATATTTCTGGCCAAGCAGATCAATTTAAAACCGACTGACAACATCAAATAAACTTGTCCTCTAGTCTGTCTTTCCAGATGAGAAAATAAATTGGACTGCAGAACCATACCTGTTCATAAACTACAGTGTTCAGTTGGTGAAAAGCAGCCATTTACATTTTTCTTGAACCTTTATAGGTTCGGAGATTACAATAGCTGGTGAAGCCAGCTCTGCATAGTTGGCTTGTCTTTTAGCTCATGGACTAGATGAACTTTTCCTGGCACAGCACTTAATTGGGTTTTGCTTGGATGGTTCTTCTGTAACATTGAGTGATCAATCCAGCATATTCACTAAACTGAAAGAACAATTCCCTTGACTAATTGGACGGCACTGCTCAAATCACAAGTTGGAGCCATCAGTAGATGTCATGCAAAACTGCACAGCAATAAACCACTTCGCAAGTTTTATAAACAGATTGTCTGGGGATTTATAGCAAGTCAGCCAAAAACCAGAGAGGGCTTGCAAAGGCATTTGCTGAACTAGGGGTATGCATTTAAAAAAAGAAAAGCAGCAAGGAAGACATCTGGTATGACATGGATTAGCTCCAGCTTCAAAATTGTAAATGCTGCTTGGTATTCATATCCAGTTCTCTAGAAGCATATCCAGTTCTCTAGATGACACAAGTCAGAAGAAAGGCACCACTGCAGGTTGGCGGAAGGGCTATCCTCCAAGACTTCTTAAATCTAGGCTTGACATTGGATTCTCTGGAAGAATTGAAAGGTCACCGTGAGGCTTTGCGGGCAAGAGACCTAACACTGACAACTATATGTAAATTTATCCAAGACAAACTGATGCTTTTGAAGGGTGAAAAGAAAACATGGACTCTCATCAGCAACAAGCAGTTGCTAAGGAGGAACTACCTGGAGTTGGACTGCACAAATGCCAAAAAAGAAATGAATGTAGGAGAGTTGTACCAGGCTTTAATTAAGGCTATGCATATTAGGATAATAAACCCTAATACGCAACCACACCTGTGACCAAATAAGTTGCCATGATTCTTTGGAGAAGTGGACCTGCAAGATCTGTGTAATCTCTTCTGTGACAAGTGATCTAAAAGAAGACAGGACTCATCCCTTGGGAAGCAAACTGAGAAAACTGGTACATGCCATCAACTGTATTATATACAGTCAGTGGACCCAAACTTGCTCTTCAGCACATACTTCATGCATGCAAAAATATGGCAGACTTCCAGAGGCCTGGATGATCATATGACATTCTAGTCAAGAGGAAAAGAGGGAAGGTCTGGTTAAAAAGACCTGTGGGAAATGGTATAGCAAATGCTTCCCAGGACTTCTCTGCACCAACAGGAACAATTACACCCTTGCAAACTGGAGAGTAAATCTAGCCCACACTAGCCTGCCAGGATCTAACTTTTTGTGTTGCTCTACTGGTGGATGTTAACAGTTCATTAGAGTGCTTTGAGCTATTCCTCTTTGAAGCTTCAAAGCACATTAGTGTACTGTTTATGTGCATCAACAAGGTGCACCCAAGCAGGCAGACTATGGCAGGCTACTGTGGGCTAGACTCACACTCCAGCTTGCTGCAAGCTAAATATTTTTGTAAAGACAAGCCCTTAACCATTGAAGCCTAGATTTTTCTCCTTCAGATTCTGATGTAACAAATGCTCCCCTGGAATCCTTGAATTAAGTAGAAAAACGAATATTGTAGATGATAAAGCATCCTTTAGCAATGGGAGTCTTCTGCACCTAACTATGTGGGTTTTCCATGTTTTAAATTGAATTTAGATCTTGCTGAATGGGTTCCTGGCATTCTAGCACTTGTGTTAACAACCTGACCAAGCAGCAGTATCATTACTGTTTGTGCATAAGCAGAGAGGTTTTTTTATTTCATTCAACTCTAAAGAAATATAGATAAAAGCAGAATGTAAACTTTGTACTGTAATTGCAATCATGTAACCAGTTCCTTTGTATTTTTCATGTGTGTTGCACAAATATGTCCCACTTCAGCTATTTTTAACTTTATGGAAAGTTCAAATAAAGCAAATGATGCTGAGGAAAGCAGACAGTGCTAAATGCCCACACCAGGAACACTATGTACCCTTTATCTGCTCCATATCTTGCTGTACCTCCGAGAGTTTGAATCATTTTGCATATTGTCGGACACCATTCTTTGTTTGCCCAGAGTCTGCCATGTAATCCTATAGCAGCTGTTCTACTGACCCCTGCATTGCTTGCTACTGCTGTGCCAGACTTTAGGTGACTGAGAGAACCTATGTGATCCTGAATCTTTGAACTTAAATTTTCACAGGCATTTGTTTACTTGACAAAAACCTTTTGACACTTATTTGTAGGTGACCTGTGTAGGAATTGTTTTCTATTAATTCAGCTCTTTGCAGCTTCTGTCTCATGTGGCTGGACCTAGTCAGGCCCCAGGCAGTTTGAGGACAACAGTCACAGCGCTACATACGTCTACTCAAGTTTAGCATTGCCTCCTGCTAAGCTGAACCCCAAAACAACATTCATGCTTATAGCCCATATCCTGGCAGCTTTGGTCATCCATACGGCTTTTACACAGCCCCTAATACCGTCGCTCTGTCTTCTCTCCAGTTCTCATTTGTCTCCTGCACAGTCCCCTTGTGCCTCAGCTTTACTGCTATCCATGGCTGCCTGGGCCCTAATGCTTCCCAAGGTTTTCCATGGCTGACTTTTCCTGAAAGCCACCACTCACCTGTTTCTTCAGCTTCTTATGACTGCCAGATTGACTCACATGCAAGCCAATCTCCAAAAGGTTGCCATTAAACTTTAGCATGAATGTATTATTATTTATGCTATCATAGCATCCAGGAGCCCTTGTTATGGACCACTGTGCTAGACATTATACAAATAAATAGTATGTTTATTCAGTAGTTTGTAAATTGTTCTGTGATCGTTTAGAGTGAAAGGTGCTACATATGGGCCAGGGATGTTTTTGCCATTATTGGCATTCCAAGCTAACTTCTGCCCAACTGGGAGTAGTTGTGCAAATGGAAAGCTCCTATGGCACTTTTGAAGAGAGTGTGCCAGCCAATATGCATCCTTAAGAAATAGGCTCTAATGTCCAAAGCTCTTTGTGAATGCATAATGGTTGTTTTGTTTGACCAGATGGTTATTGTAACTCCACATATTTAACTTGTTTTAGACTTGGAGAAAACTTGAAGACAACTGTATAAAACCAAATTCTGCTCCACACTTTCCTGTAGAAAAAAGTGTCATACTTCTACCTGGTCTTGGATGAAAGCAAAATAATCAGTGCTATGACACCAGAAAAGCATACGTGCCTTGGTGCAGACACAAGCCACACTGACAGGTAAGCTTGAAAAGAAATGATAAATCTCTTCCTGTGTACTTTTGCCAGGGGTATATCAACAGAAAAATAACGTATGGTCACAACCATATGTTCTGGGGACATGGAAGACAGCAGATAAAAGCAAAACATTTATTCTCCATGTGATATGCACTGCATTATATGCAGTGCATAACTGTCATTAATGCTAGTTGCACAGCACTATAAACATGCATAGGCAGCCAAATAAAATATCCTCACACATACATAATTACATACATACAAATAAAATGGCAGATTCCTGCAAGGTTAAAACAGGCAAACATATATAAATGAGTTACAGTCTATGGCAGGGGTCGGCAATCTTCGGCACCCTGCCGCTTCCTGCAGCTCCCATTGGCCCGGAACAGCAAACTGCTGCCACTGGGAGCTGCTGGGGGCTGTGCCTGTGGATGGTCAATGTAAACAAAATGTCTCACGGCCTGCCAGCGGATTACCCTGCTGGGCGGCAGGCCAAAGGTTGCCGACTCCTGGTCTATGGTTTTAAAAAGTGACAGAGTTGTAGTAATCTGTCAGCTCTGAATGTCCTTTATGGCTATCCCAGGCTGACCCCGGCGATCTCTGCTTCTGTTTCCTAGCTGCAGCCTGTGAGACTTCAAACAGCAAAAGAGATGACAGACTTTCTTAACAGCTACTTTTATTTCCTTTTTTCCAGAATTCAAGCTGATGGGACAAGCCCTTTTGCACATAACCTCTTCCTGAGTCTAAGGGGCCATTAACAAAGTGTTTGTACTGTGATGTTCCACAATGGCTTATTTCATTTTGATAGGCCTTCTTGATGGGCAGGAGACGATCCCTTCTGACTGGGTTCACAGTGCCCGAGCAATCATTTTTTATAGTTACAAGCAAAAACTTAAATATTACCTTATAGCATGTGATAAAGATGTTATAAGTGAGATTAATGAATGCAGCACTTACAAGCATATCATAAAGTCTAAACAATAAACATATTGTTATAAGTCCAATACTCCTCTTAACCACAAATACATTGGTTTCCAGCAAATAATTTGTCAGTGCTCGGCTGAGGCCTAAAGCCTTGGCAAGAGCTGGTATCTGGTCTGCCAGTGTCACAGTGCTCTAGCTCTGTGTTGCACAGAAGATGCATTCTGGGGGAAAGTAGGGGACATTTAGGCCCTTACAATTTTGGGCCCAGATCCTCTAAAAGTATTTAGGCAACCTTACTTTGGTTGAAATCAAAGGTATTTAGACTCCCAACTCTCAGGAATTAGGCACCTAAATACCTTTGAGGACCCGAGTATAGCGCTGGATGGCGGTCAGTGCAGATCCGACCATAAATTACAGCAGCCAGGAGAGTTGATGCATGTTGCCATTGGCTGCCAATGGTCTATGTCGCAAATATTTTTGAAAGAGTATTTGTTGTAACTGACCCTATGTAAATGAGTACATTTGATTTGTAGTGCTACTTCCTTAAAATTACAGTTAAACTCTTCTCCCACCTAGATCTTATTTTTTTCCATCTTTTCAAGTTACCTTTTTTCAGACTGCACAACAACCATTTCGTTAGTCTCTTCCAAAGTTGTGCCCATCTCAGTGGGACCCGCCCGGTCGGATGTTTATTTCTCTGGTCCGTGTTGATTTTTGTTTGATTTTTTTTCACCCATATACCATTGCACTCACAAACACCTGAAAGACACGGTGCATGCTGGATACCACTTACTTTTTAGATAGGGGTCTGCTTTAGAAATAACTGTAGGTGAATTCTGTTCGCTACGTCCATCCAGCAAGAACGGAACACTTTTCTATCTCAGAGAAAAGCTTACCTTTTAATTTCTTAAATCAGATGCTCTTGGGGTAGAAAAGAAAATAAATTAATCGTGTAAGAGAACTCTGCTATAAATACAGATATTGTGTTGTGTGTATGTGCTGATCTGGTGCAGTACATCCTCATTCACCCTCTACTTGGGAGTCAATAAACATTCTGAATTTTATAAAGAATGGATCTGGTAACAAAGTTGATGCTGCATACAGCCAGAGAGAGGCGCTTTTTGTGCTTTTTCATGAGCATGGAATGTCTTTCAAATCCTGCAATACTGTGTAATATAAGCAGTAAATATGAAAGATTTAGAAAATGTATTTTAGCACTCTAAACACAAAAACACACTTCAAGCTCCACCCCCCATGTGGCCATTTGTGTGCATTTTATTTAAGATTTTAATGTTACTCTGAAGAAAATGCAACAAATTAGAGGTTTCTCTCATTCATGTATCTTCCTTTGTGCCAAATCGCTCTCTATCCACTGCCAGGACTACAATGGGCTAAGGTGATTATCTAAGCAGTCCTTTGATGTCTACATATTTTTTTAAAGAAAAAAAACCAAAGACAGTGTGTGTAAGTTGAGGAGGCAGATCCTGAAGAGGAAAAAATTTCTACTAAATATAATCATCTAAAGAGATGGTAGTGGCAGCCTGGCATTTATTTTCTCTCAAAGTGTTCTAAAATCAATTGCTTACTTCCTCAAAAAATCAGGTACCCTTACCAGTAGCGTGCCTGGCTGTGCAGACATGCTGGATGTCTTCAGTGTGATTTGAAACATGGCTAGGAAGTCCAGGGCCCTCAATGAGCTAAGAAGGAAGTATATGAAGCATTCCTGTGTATCTACACTACTTCCAGTGGAGTTTTGCTCCTTCGATCTCTTCAGAAAGTGTTGTAAGTCATGGGGGGAAACTGCTAGTGGTATACTGCTGCAGCCCCAGGCTCTACCAGCAGGAGATGCTGTTGTGAATGACATGAGTGGTCTTGCTGTGTAGGAGCTAGTGTTAGACATCTCTTTGCCCCATGTTGGGCATCCACTAGCATGATCTTTCTTCTCCTCTTCTCTGTGCCTGACTGTACTCTGCCACCATGCCTAGAAAAATAATAATTCCTAATGGCTTGACAGGCAGATGGGGATAGTTGATACTGTTTGTATATTTATAATTACCAGAAAATAGATGTAAAAAGTCGTATACATTGAATTGCATCTCTCTGCCCACCCACACCCTTCATATGTTGCTCGTTGTCTTATGCTGTAAAATTTCCAGGGCATTGTTCATATTTCTGTGTACAGCATGACACAGTGTGGCCAAGATCCTGGATCTCTGGGAGGTATGAGTTACCTGCACAAAATTCTGTTACTCGCATACTCTAGGACATCCCACCTCCACCTAGTTCCTAGGGCTCAAGACATAACTCAGTTAATTTAGGCACCCCCACCCTTTCCCAGTTCCTAGGGCTCCAGATGAAAGGCACCTAACTTTACCCTTCCATGGGCTCTGGACTCTACTGCTCCAGGTAAACCCCCATTCCCTGTGGACTCAGAGTTTAATCTTTTGTGGGTTTACAGGGTCTACCAGTGAAAGAGCTTTACACAATAATATCCTACTTAACCTGTATGAACAATCACCAGAACAGAATGCACACGCTACACATACAATGCTCACCACTCCCAATAAGACAGATGAACTTTTCTTGATGGCCAGTCACATGGGCAGCGCATGAAATATTCTGTGCCTCAGTTTCCAAAATAGTCCCCCAAACATGGCATGGGTTTCTACATTTTTGTCAAAGATTTTCAGTCTATGCATGTGTTTCAGATATTACTGTCCAAAATAAGTGGTGCTATAAAACTGGGTTCTTTCTTCATCCCACAAAATCTCCCCTGTGCATCAGATGTTGTGGAGAAGGGGCTGTCAGATACAAAGAGAGACAGAGGGTCAGACCATTGTGTGTGTCACAGTTCAGGGCAGCTGCACCTGTATGCCTTCTCCATGGTCCCTTAAGGGCACCTACTTTAAGCTCCCAGCTCTTTATATGTCAGCTATTTTGGTGAGAGACATGCATCTCCCTCCCTCCTGACTGGGGTTTTTCCAGGATGCACAGTCTCTGTCTATACTGGGATAGCCAGCAAGCCATCCGTCTGCATTATCCTTTCTCTCTAGAGGCTGTCAACAGCTGTAATTTCCCCACACTTGTAAGTTAGCACACAGCCCTTTATAAGCAAGCATATTTATTCTTAAGGTGAAAGCATTATAGAGAAAACATTACAAATGTAGAAAAGAACCTATGCACTGGCTAAAAGTTTATCAGAGGTCACCCCTACTCCAGCCTTGGGCTCTGGTAAGTGTCAGTCCTTCAAAACCCACAACTGGGTTTGTTTGTTGCAAGTTTATAACTGTCTCAGACCAACCATAAATAGTTCAGTTTTTCCTTTATGTGGCTTGGGCCTTTGATCTTGGCCTACTGTAACAGGTGATCAGCAGACACTGGCTCAATCCTCAAGGCACAGCTTCAAAAGGCTCAGTTTTGACATAGCTGGAGGTGGGGAATTTGCATTTATCTCCCCCTAGATATTTCCTAGACAATCCACTTAACTTATATAGTCCCAGAAGATCATTCTAGTCTGTCACATCATTCCTTATAGGCCTTTGATCATCCAGGCCTTACATCACATCTGCCACCTAGCATGATTACAGGCAATCCCAGCCCACATTAATACATACATTTTGCATTTAGTATAATGGATCCCAAAAATACTTATCCTGGAAAAACCTTACTGAATTAAGTTTAATGCCAAATCTGTCAGTATGTTCTGTACTGCTTAGGCCTTTGCCTGCTCCATGCCTATAACAAATTCAACATGGTCAAAACTTCCAGTGTGAAATTCACCTAATTGTGTCCCTGTAATTTAGCTGAAACTGTGGTTTAGCTGGGCTTTTGACCCAGGGAAAATGCAAGGTTCCATCTCCTCTATAACACCTAACCATGCTGTATCCAGCCCAAGGACAATAGAGTTATAACTAGGTCTTTTGCCTCACTTGTTATTGTGCTGTAGTTAGGGTCTCAGTGAAGCGAGTAACAAGGCTATATGATTCTCAGCCAAAAGGCCAGCAGGTGACTTTCTTCTCACTCTTCTGAGAAGTATATTGCACAGCATTACAGCTAGGGATGCGCTAATCGGATAAGTGTGCAGAATAGTACAAATGTTAGTGTTAAGCACCAAACCGAATACTGTCCACTAAATGTCCTTCAGACCATATGACTGATGACCAATAAGTGTCCTAGTAAGCAGACCCTGAAATACTGTCATGCTGTCCTGGAGCTGGTCAAGCTCCCCCGCTGGACACTCACCAGGCTGCTGTGTTAGGGTCCCAACACTCTGGACTCATTGCTCAGACTCAGGAACCTTAAAAGTAGGTGTCCAGGTATTTCCTTTAGTTCTGGCTCTCTAGGCATGCTCTTGGGGTACAGATCCTCTGTCTTGCACCTCCTTCTGAGAGCTGAGACCTCATAGTCCAACTGTCTACAGCCTGAAAATGTTTCCAGCTACCCCAGACTCTCCAATAGTCTAAGCAAACCTTTCCCAGGCTGCCAACCTTATGGGCATGCTGGCTTACAGTTTACCTTTTCAGGAACACACGACCGTTGAAGCAAGCAGATACAGACTTTGCCAGAAGGATCCAAAAAAAGAAATCATTCTTTAGACAGCACACAAAATATATAGCTCCAACAAGAAAACACCTGTATGCCTTTCCCTTCTCAGTTTCCTCACTACTCTTTAGCACTCTCTGGGATTTGGCAGAGTTCTCGGGTGTCTAGGATACCCAACCTGCTGCTTACAGCTTCATCTCCAAATCATGGAGCCTCTCTCTGACTCCTACAGTTAGTATCCTTCCATTCTTTCAAATGGGTGGTGAGACACTGTTTCTTTTATAACCTCAGTCCCCTTTTGTCAGGGGACTCCCCAAACAGCTTCATGAGGGGAAATCAAAGTCCCCTACCTGGTGATCCATATGCTTAATTACCAGCCTACCTGGGTAGAACTAGTGTTCTTAGTTTGGCCACCTTCTTTAGCATATTCAATATATTGTCCAGCTAGATCTTTTTTAAATGTCAGTGAATTTTGACAGTCCCTTCATTGAGCCCTTCTATGGCTACATCTCTCTCTCTCTCACACACACACACACACACACACACAATTGATCACCCACTCTGCAAGTGTCTCTGCAAAGAAGTTAGCTCCTTGAGGTCAGTTAATAAGCAGCACAAGATTAAACAGCTAAACACACAATATTTCATAAAAGTCATGCAGAAATCTCTTGCATTCACTACATCTGGTCATTCAGGCTGAGCTAGAGGATGTGTTGATCAGTTCCTTACTGCTGCACTCTCAGGTTTGAGCTCAATGGAAGAGGCACCTATGCAGCTGTCAGCAGAGATCATCTTAAATAGCTCTGATTTGGCTGCAAGATATACTGAGACAAGTCCAAATTAATGCTACTTCTGTGCTCTCCTGATCTTGGGAGCAGGTGGGGACAGGTTTGGTTAATTGGTTCCTGGCAAAGATACAGCACCTGCAGGGCTGCTCTAACCTATGCTGACAGAAACAACTCCCTAGAGGCTATTATGCAGTAGCTCAACAGATCCTTGGTTAACTGCACCTGGAAAGATACAAAGTCCTTTGTGAGATTTTTGACCTCTTACACTGTGGTCTATAAACCCTTGATTGGGCCCACGGTATCAGACCTGCCAAAACCCAGTGTGCAATAGATGTAATTAAAGTTTTACCCAACTTCTAATGTTCTGTTCACATTTGCTGATTGCACATTTAAAAAAAAAAACAATTTGCAATTGTCATCTGTGAATTTACATTCTCACCTTTTCAGATGTGTGGTGCTAATTAATTCAGAGTGATAGCACAATTGCTAAATATACTTGACGTTCTGTACCCAGACTGTGGCTACAAATAGTTTCTACGCAGACACAAAAACCTGTTTAAGCTATTTTAAAGTTCTTACTCTCTGTAAAGAAAAAAAGATCAGGTGTTTGGGAAGGAAGGGTTGTGCCACTTATTTTTGAGAATTCTCCGTGTCTCACTGAAACAAGCTCCCTCATGCTCATGAAATACCTGCCTGAGTTCCAGGGAGAGGTGATCTCAGTAGCTCTATGTTCAAGCTCAGATTCCCCCCAACCTTTTCTTGCATCAATTTCTATGGAAGATTTCCAGACAAAATACACTAACATCTAATCCAAAGACAGCACAACATGCAGCTGTACAACCAGACACCAGCAAGCAAGATTTGGCACCTCCAGCCAAGCGCCATAAAAACAGTCTCCAGTTTGTTCCATCTTCATCACACCAGGGCAACTCGAGAACTGAATGTTTATCTGAATGGTCAGAAGATGAAGGATGAAGTAGAACCAGTCTATCTAGGTGTGACCTTAGACTGCACACTGAGTTACCATGCCCCCCTGAAGAAGAGAGCAGCTAAAGTTAAGACGTGCAACAACCTTCTTAGCAAACTGGCAGGTTCGTCATGGGGTGCTCGCGCTCCAACTCTGCGTGTTGTACCAATAAAATAAAAACCAGCAGGATCTTATTAAAGGGAAAAAGGCAAAATACCACATTTATTGTGAATACAGAAAGAATCATAGTAAGCAGTTAGTTATAGCTATAACATTCCATTCAATCTCATATTTATTCACACATTCATTCATACAAACACACACACACACAGGTTCTGCAAGGTTGTTATCATAGTTACCAGCCTTAGAGTTGCTCATGCCAAGCCACTGGCCAGGTGGCCTGGACATGAGGAGGGAGCAGGGCCTTGTCAGATGCTCATCTGATGCTCCTGGAAGTTGGTTTGCAGAATCAGACCCCAAAGTTCTCACTTTTTAGAGTCTATTTTTATAGGAATTTCTTCTTATGCCAGTCTATGGGAATTGCTTCATCATGCTGTTGCTGAATCAATCAGCAGATAGCACATTCCTGACGGCTCCAAGATGTTATCTTGTTCTTTGGTTCTCCCATTCTTGAGGCTGTTGGGTGGATTCCAGTCTGCCCTCCGGAGGTCCTCTGGTTATTTCCACTTGACGCCTTCTTCAGCCGATGGACACTGGATTCTTAGGCTGGCACCTCCCTGATCATTCAGTTATTATCCACACCAAGCATCCATCCACATACACCCTCTATCTCTATTTTAATCACAATTGTTAATACAACAAAAGGGCGGGGAGTCTCTGGGTGCTGTTTCTGTTGTTAGAGTATTGCTTTGAGTCTCTCTCTCTGTGAATTGCTTTGAGAACAGACTCTGTCTTCGAATGTACTAACACAATTAGCAGCTTGCAAGTTTCACACAGAGAGGGAGAGAAACAGTACCAAAAACCAAGAGACCTCTTAATTAGTAATACCCTGGAATTTAAACTCTGGGGAATCAAACTCATTTGTGATTTTAATACAGAACTTCTTTAATATGATCCAACATGCGGATGTCAGCTCTTGCCATCTTGGTGGCAGAGTATTGCACACCAGTTTGCAGTCGATCGTCACACACTAAACTGGTGGATACGCAATTACATGATGCCATGAGTATCATCTCCGGCACTCTGTGTCCGACTGCACTCCTATGGCTTCCAGTTCTGAGCAATACTGCTCCTCCTCATATCAGATGAGAGGTTGCCACAGGCAAGTTACTGAAGAAAGTACGTGCCAACTCAAGCCTGCCGCTGGACAATGATCTTTTTAAACCACCAGCTGCACGTTTGCTGTCACATCACCCATTATGGTCTCATCCACCACACCAGGATGTTAGGGTGGAAACACTCTGTCAAGAGGAATGGATCTCTGTTATAATCCCCAACCAGTCCCTCATCGCTGACTCCACAATTTGCCCGCCTGGATTTGACCTGCCCACCAGTGGTCCCCATTGAATGGGTTCCAGACCAGGCATGGTCTCCGTGCAGCCCTTTGTGCAGCTGCCGCACAACACAGACAACGACACACATTGTCAATGAATGCCTGCTGACTAGGTTCAGCATTGGCCTAGAAGAACTGCATCACGCCACTGAATATGCCATCACTTGGCTAGGTGACTATGTGAACGCTAAATCAAATAAATAAATAAAACTAGCAAGTGGGGAATGTGCTGCTGACAGCACCATCCTACATCACAAATGTACTGAAAGACATAATTTCTGTTTGGAATGTGCTGTGAGGTCATAAGCTAGAGAGTAATAAGGAGGAAGTATAATCGTCGTCATTATTGAAATAAGGTGTAAATCTGAGGTTCTGACCATTTGTTATCATTAAAGACCCTATGGTGCTTTCCCCAAGAGTTGGAGTGTTAACATTCATGTACTGGCCAAATTATATTCTGTCTACCTAAAATTGCCCTGGTAGTTGCAATTACCATCCTACGTGAACAACAATCTGGATTTAAACAAGGGAGATCGTGCACAGACGCTATTTTCACTCTGAGACAGATTTTTGAGAACACAATTGAATTCCAAGGCAGTCTTGCCATCAATTTTGTGGACTTTCAAAAGGCATTTGATAGTGTAAACAGAGAAACAATGTGGAAAACTGGGGAACAATACGGAATTGCAATAAAATTAATTAACATTATGAAGGTATTCTACGCCAACTCAAAATGCTGCATTAAAATACAAAATGGATTGAGTAAGCCATTCAGCATCAAGACAGGTATAAGGCAGGGGTGCATCCTGTCTCCTTTTTTGTTTATGCTAGTCATTGACTATGGATTAAAACAATGTGACAGTGATACATATGGCCTAAAATGGAACAATTCAAGGCTATTTGATCTAGACTTTGCTGACGACATCATTCTCATCAGTGAGGATGCCAACGGACTACAAAAATGCACAAACCAAATAAAAGAAATAATGGAGAAGATAGGTTTGAGATACAATGCAAAGAAATGTAAAGTCATGTTAATGGCAACTATAGGGCCAGAAATCAAAATCGAAGAAGAGAAGGTGGACTATTTAACGTATCTTGGAAGTACCATCAGCCAAGATGGTACTAGTTCCAAGGAAATAAGGAGAAGAATTGGGAAGGCAAACGCTGTATTTGGAAGACTCAAAAACATCTGGCAACTCAAAAACATCTCCCTCAAGACAAAACTGAATGTGTACAAAGCAACTGTTATTGCCATCACAACATCTAGCAGTGAGACATGGCAACTTACCAAGATAGATACGCAAAAGCTGGATGCATTTCATCACAAATGTGTGAGAATAATATTGGGAATAACATATAGAGATAGGAAGACGAACGAAGAAGTCAGAAAAATTATTGGACAGGGTACCCTCTCACAAATAATTTACAAAAGAAGACATCAGTGGTTGGGACATGTGCTGAGAATGGAAAAAGAATGCTTACCAAATACCACCCTTGAATGGAAGCCACAAGAAACACAAGAAGAAAGAGAGGAAGACCACAAATAACATGGAAATTAACAGTTCTGAACGACATCAAACAGCTCAACATAAAATGGGAAGATTTGGAGAGAAGGGCAGTTGACAGGTACTGATGGCAAATGTGGGTAGTCCAATGTGCAGCAAAGCACAGGACGGACTGTGGTCTCAGGTAAGTTGCAATTGGATGAAATGCTTTTCATTTTGCCCCAAATAGTTGCGTAAACTTGCTGTGAACTGTTAAATGGCTATTGCATTGCATCCTAGAAATGTCCGTAAAAATACTCCCGTAACCTCCTCAAACACTGAAGTGTGTAGGGCCAATACTTTAGAATGCTGTGGTACTTCATAAGCAGTGGATCCTTTTAAAAAAAACCTAACCAATTCCCAAAACAAAGAGCAAATTTGACAGGAATTTGCAACAGAACATAGCCACAAAGAAAGAAAGAGAAAAGACCAATGGAAGAATTATTTCATGTGTCTTGCTTACAACACGCCTGCTGATACATCCCAGAAAGAGAATTTTTTTTTTTTAGCAACAGTGCTATACTGTTGACTCGTATTTAGCTTGTGATCCACTTTAACCCTGATATCATTTTCCACTGTACTCCTTCCTAGGCAATCATTTCCCATTTTGTTTGGGTGCAATTAATTGTTCCTTCCTAAGTGGACTACTTTGCATTTGTCCTGATTTGCATGAGTCCTTACTGAATTTCATCCTATTTACTTCAAACCATTTCTCCAGTTTGTCCAGATCATTTTGAATTTTAATCCTATCCTTCAAAGCATTTGCAACCGCTCCTAGCTTTGTATCTTCTGCAAACTTTATCAGTGTTCTCTCTATGCCATTATCTAAATAATTTAGGAAGATATTGAACAGAACCAATCCCTGCATGAATCCACTTCATATTACCTTCAAGCTGCACTGTGAACCACTGGTAACTACTCTCTGGCAACAGTTTTCCAACCAGTTATGCACCCACTTTATAGTAGCTCCATCTGGGCTATATTTCCCTAGTTTGTTCATGAGAAGGTCATGCAAAACAGTATCAAACCCTTATTAAAGTCAAGATATACCACATCTACCACTTCCTTCCATCCACAAGGCTTGTTAGATCTTGTCTACACTACACTGTTTTGTCTACAGAAGTCAGGTTTCATCGATAAAACAGTGGATGTGTACACACAGCAATGCTCCTCCTGTCAATTTAACTCTCCTGCTATGCCAACATAATAAAACCACCTCAATGAGCAGCATCGAGCTTTTTGCAACAAAGTTAGAGCAACACAGTGTCAGTGTAGATATTGCACTTGCTTATGTTGCCCTAAAAAAGAAAAGGAGTACTTGTGGCACCTTAGAGACTAACCAATTTATTTGAGCTGTAGCTCACGAAAGCTTATGCTCAAATAAATTGGTTAGTCTCTAAGGTGCCACAAGTACTCCTTTTCTTTTTGTGAATACAGACTAACACGGCTGTTACTCTGAAAAATGTTGCCCTAAGTGTCCCATAATGCCCATCATGACTGCTCTGGTAAGCAGTTTCTACTCTGCTGCCCTGCGGACAGGTACACAGGCATGCGCCTCTCCCCCTATAAAGCCCTGGACATTTTAAAAATTCCTCTTCCTTTTTTTTCAGTGAACAGCTCACATCGCACCTTCCCAGCTGGCCATGCTGGCTTTCTCAGGAAATGGGCTCCTGCGTGAAGTAAGCCAGAGTTGCTGGATCTGTTATGTCTATGGGGAGAGGAGGCTGTGCAGTCGCAGCCCAGATCCAGCCATAGGAATTTTGAGACTTATGATTGCTCGTGGCCTGGATGAGAAGGGGCACAAAAGGGACACACAGCAGTGCTGTGCTAAGATAAAGGAGCTGTGGCAGGCATATCAGAAGGCAAGAGAGGCCAACTGTTGCTCTGGAGCGGCTCTGAAAACTTGCCACTTCTACAAGGACCCCACCTCCACCACCAAGAGCTCCACGGATACTTCGGGGGACCGGAGGCAGCGGTCAATGGAGTCTTTGGAAAAATTTGTTAATGCACACCAAGATCTCCCAGGAATCCTCCATAGAGATCTCTAGGAAGCTTTCCTGCAAGTACTCTGCAATCCCTAGCTGAAGGTTCCTTGACAGAGTTGTTTTGTTTCTTCCCCTGTTGTAGGAAACTTTGCCGCGCCAGTCGGCAATTACTTCTGGAGAAGCCAAAGCAACACAGAGGAGAGCAGCATACGGACCCGGTCTGAAGCTGCAAGCATGCAGGAAATGCACCCTTGCATCTTCAGTTACCCTCAGTAGTGTGATTTCAGCTTCACTCACCCCCGTCATAGGTGCTGACTTTTGGTTTTGCTGGTGGGTGCCCTCCTGAGGCCCCACCCCCACTCTGCCCCCTCCCAAGTTCCCACCCCTGCTCCACCCCCTCCCAAGACCCTAACCCCACTCCGCCCCCCCACTCTGCCCCTTCCCCCGCCTGCCCACCTCTCGCTCCTCTCTGCCCCCTCCTCCAAGCATCTCTGCCAGTTTTGGGGGGAGGCTATTTTCAGCATATTTATACACTTCTTTCATATTCTAGTTATTGAATGTGACTATCATTGGTATCTTAACAATTTAATCATTGAAATAGTAAAGAACTACCTAATTACATCATCATGAATTACAGTACATTAAAATCATTGCACACACAAGCTGTCTTCACTAGCATCCCAGTTTAAAGACATTACGTCTCACTGTAGCTTTCTGGATGAAACTGTCAGCAATCTTATTTACATCTAGTTCACTGGTATGGTCTTGATGCACGTTAAGGACAGCTACATTATTCAGTCGCATCTGTCCAATTGATGTCCGGAGATAATTTTTAACTCTTGTGAGGCTGGAGAATGAGCGTTCTGCAGTGCAGGATGATACAGGCACAGTGAGAAGGATTCTTATAAATTTGCAGTACTCTGGAAGCATAGTGTGCAAATGTTCATTTCCTTCAGTTTTTAAAAATGATACAACATCCTCAACACTGGAGACTGTTCTATTTTTCTTTGGAGTGATGTCCAAGAACATGCCATGGTGTAGTTTTAATCTCTGCTTATCTAAGTCATCTGCATAAAAGTCTGTTACTTGTTCGACCTTAATCATCTCACTGCCAGTTGTAAATTGTTCCATTTGTGTCAAATGATTTTGAACGTCAGACACAAATCTTAAGTCAAGACTCCTTGTGACAAGATCGAAAACTTCATAGAATAATTTTCGGTGCATATCCATAAGTGTAGCAAAAACATGGGCTCTGCTTCCTCCATCAATTCACTTCGTTGCTTTCCTTATACAAGGCAGGCAGGGCTCTTCAAGATCCAACTGTTCAGTCTTTGCAGAAGCTTCTTTCCACAGATCCTCAAAACCATTGTTTCTCAATTGCTGAATTGTCTCATTTAGAGAAAAAATCATTCTCTGCGCTTCCTGAAAATGCAGGCTGGTCTCTTGTAGACTTGTATTAATCGAGTCTACTCGCTCGAGAATAAGTAGAACCAGGTACAGGATGAAAAATGTCTCAAACTTAAGAAGTTGAGTAACAAATCCATGTGCTTTTGCTCCAGTATCAGAGGAATTAGTGCTGTCAATTTCTTCCAAAAATGTCACCAGCGTACTGTAGTTCGAAGCCACCGATCTCAGGGATGTAGCGCGTAGACACCATCTTGTTGAGCAGCAGGAGATTTTGCTTCTTGTAAAGTCTCAAAGCTGGCCACCCTTTTTGGAGAGCGTCTGATAAAACTGATCAACTCACGCACTAGAGATTAGAAGTTCCGAACAGACTGTATTTGTTGCATCGCGTCTTGCACAAGCAGGTTTGATCAGTGTGCCATACAGTGTACATACACAGCTCTTGGTTCTTCATGCTTGACCCTAGCTTGCACGCCGGACAGTACACCGCTGACATTCGAGGCCTCATCGTAACACTGACCTCAACAATTGAACTATTCAACTAATGTCAAAATTGAACCGAAGTAGTGCATCCTTCACTGTAGTAAAGAGTGTATTATAGCATCTGTCAGAGGTGTCTCGTAAAATCCAAAAAAAAAGGCTCATCAAGAGGAAAATCATCTTTAACAATCCTGAAACAGATGGATACTTGCTATTTAATGGAACTGTCTGCTGTTTCATCAATTATAACTGCATAGTAAAGACTTTCTTGTACAAATGTGCATAGCTTTCGCAGCACATCATTTGCCATCCGGGTGAGTATTTCATTGATGAATTCATGAGACATCCATTTATAAGACATTTGCTATAGCCATCTTCTTAAGCTCAGGTACATCCTCAGTACACATACGAAGCAGTTTAACAAAATTCGAATTTTCATCTGTGTGTCCACAAAAGGCCACTCCCTGTGCTGCTAAAAACTGCAACAAAGTTATAATTTTCAGCAATGAAATCCTTGCATGCTGCATATCACATTCTTTGCCTGCTGACATAAGACTACCTACATGTTCTCCTTTTTCGAATGCAGATACACTCTGAGAAGCAGCTCGGTGTACAGAAGACTTTTCGTGGGATGAAAACCTTTCTAATGCTTTGTTTCATGAGCAAAACCCGTTATTCACAAAAGCTGCTAACGATTCTTTGTCTCTACTTGTCAATGGGAGAGGATGTCCAGCCGCAGCTGCTTTGCAACATACATAACTGTAAGCAGAGTCAGGATGAGCTCCACCCTGACATCTGGTGGTGAGTTGTGGCAAGTTGTGGAAAAGAACTTCAGGGGCTGATCTCATTTGCATAGGCACACTCACCCTGCCTAGCATGAGCCCATAGCTGCCCAAATGATCACTTTGGCTGCTGTGGGATCCCCAATTTCTTTGTTATTGGGGCAGGAAGAATAAATTGTTATTATCCTGATTATGTGAATTAAGGACCGTGGAACTGTACTTGGCCTTTTGTTATGATGGAGGGATCTGCCATCAACTGAGAAGCACTCACTAGGCAAGAGACATGGATTCCAAAACTCAGTGAATTGAGAGGAGCTGAGGACAGGTATTAATACCTGGTGGTATGGGCCCCCTGGTGAGGGCCTTACATTCCTCTCCTCTCCTCTCCTCCAGAGCAGATTTTGGATTCCATTCCATTCCATTAGGAGTCTAGTTACAGGCTGCTGAGCTGAATTAACTTTGGGTCGATGGTGCACCAGCACTGAGGCTCCCCTACTACAAGCTGAAATCACTGAGTGTTAAGTAGTGGGGGGGCCTAAGGATATATTGCGGAGCAGTTTGTGGGACAGCTGGAGCAGCTCATGGGATGGCAGGCAGAGAAGAGTGGCTGGTGGAGCGGAGCAGCTCATGGGATGGTGAGCAGAGCAGAGTGATTTGTGGGATGGCTGGTGGAGCGGAGCGGAGCTGAGAAGTGGGGCAATTGGCTTCGGACCCTGTAAGGTGCCCCTTAACCCCCCATCTCCACCCAGGTTAGGAGGTAAAACTCTGCAGATAAACTTTTGAACTCTGGGGTTGCACTGACCAGGGACAGAGACTTTTGGGTTGTTGGACTTTTGGGACTTTGGGTGACTTTTGGGTTGCTGGACTCAATAACCAAAGGGAAAGGACATGGCCCAATTTGCTTGGGGTGGGTTTTTGCTCATGGGTTGTGTTATGAATCCTGTTGGTGGTGTTTCCACAACATAATGCCGCATTGTTTCTCTCTGTTATTAAAAGGCTTTTGCTACACTCAGACTCTGTGCTTGCGAGAGGGGAAGAATTGCCTCTTAGAGGCGCCCAGCGGGGGTGATATATAATTGTCCCAGGTCACTGGGTGGGGGCTCGAGCCGGTTTTGCATTGTGTTAGTGGAGTGGAACCCCTAGATACTGAACCCAGCCCTTGTTGCTGCCAATTCTGACGGGCAGAAGGGTTACATAACAGAAAACAGGATCCTTTCCATGACTATATTCTATCCATTTATACAGCGCTCCCCAGCTCTCTTGAAAAGATCTCTCTTTGCCTTGTTTTTCTATTGTGTTTTATTTGGCATCAAAACTACTAGTAGCCGATTCAGCGGTCCGATCGTCCACTGTTGCAGCAGATTCAAATGTATTTGCTGAAGCATTTTGGGTTCCTGAAGGTTTCCCACTGTTGATTTTTCAACACAAATTTATCCATCTTTCAACCTGGCCCTATAATTATAGTATGAACAAATGAAAAAAAACAACAAAAAATCTTTAGTCCCTTCCACCGTCTTGCACCCCAGGCTCACCCCACTTCTTACCTCTTGACCACAGCGTCCTCCTGACCACAGCACCCACCCATAAGGCCAGCCCTGCTTTCACCTTATTTCCAAACTCCACTGCCTTCATGCATTGGCATGTGTACGTACCCATGCCAAAATTAAAACTGCCAGGCTCAGAGTGGAGTAAGATCTAAACAGCAGGCTACTAGCATCAAGATTTACACTCCACCTCTAGTGGCTAAGATTCATGCTCTCTCTATAGTAGGATGCACCCAACATGGCCATAATGACAGGATTCACATTAGAGAAAAAAGATGGGTGAAATAATATCTTTTATTGGACCAGCTTCTGTTGGTGAGAGAGACAAGCTTTTGAGCTTTCACAGAACTCTTCTTCAGGAAGAAGAACTCTGTGAAAGCTCCAAAGCTCGTCTCTCTCTCTCTCACCAACAAAAGTTGCTCCAATAAAAGATATTACCTCACTCACCTTGCCTCTCTAATTTTCTGGGAACAACAGGGCTACAACAACACAGCATTCAAAAATGCAGGATTCACGTGAACAGCACAGAGTGACCATCACACTAGGGCACTCTTTTCAGGGTTCATCTTATCAGAATGTCAGCATTACACCAAGGAAGTAGCACTACCAGCACGATGAGATAAATACAGCCACGGGTGCATGCCAAAAATTCACAGTACAAGCACACTGGGATCCACACAGCAGGATAGTAGTGTCAGTTTAGCTCTCAGTTTAGTGGGGATTCACTCAGGGACTGAGTCCAAGGGGTCAGCTAAACACAAGGGCACCTGCAAATAGCTGTACCAACAGCAGGATCTACACTGGCCCAATAGGAGGAGTTGCACCTCAGGGCACTAATTCCCAATCCCAGTGCAAGGCAATATGAGATCCAGGCACCAGGTCTTTAGTACCAGAATTTGTACTCCCAGGAGAGTGGGATGGAATTATAGAAGTTACAGGGGAAACAGCCTTCTGTGATCATCCTGGCTCAGTCCATCTCCCTGCAATGCAGGGCTGATCCGTACTGCATGTTTTGTCTAGTCTCCTTTTAAAAGTCCCAAGCCTTGGGGTTTCAAGCTGTGACACTTTATACCTTGGGGGAGTGACATGCTGTGCTCTGTAAGCCCCATATTCATCATTTGTATATATTCTTTATATTTCATATAAAGCATGCCATGTAAGGTATCATGGGAAAAGTTACGATTTGCTGAAACCCACTGTTCTGTCGAAATATGTATATCATTAAAGTGTATGAAATTATGCGATTGTGCTGTATGGTGTTATTGAAATATGCTGCAAATTTGGGAGTAGCCCAGAAGGCAACTCCCCAGAAACAACAAGGCACTTGACCAAATGGCTGGGTGGATGTTACACAACCATCACCAGCCATTGTGCAGCAAGTGAATGACAATTAGCAATTCAATGACCATCACCAGATAATTACTCAACGCAGGGACTCAGCAATGCTCCCCACCCCCTCCCCCCCCAACATGATGCTTGGACTTGTGTTTTCTAGAGCACATAACTAAACAGGAGATAGTTCCAGCCCAGGTTGTACCCCAGGGGTCACACTAGCCCTTCCCTTGGGAAACTATTCCACACACCCCAAGGCAGGGATTGCACAGCTAGGAAGGTTTCCCCTGATAGCTTGAGTTTCCCTCTCCTACCCCATCCCTCCCACCCCCACACCCAACATGATGATTGGACTTGCATTTTCCAGAGTATATGGACTAAAAATAAAAAACAGGAGATAGGTCCAGCCCAGTTTGTACCCCAGGGATCACACACTAGCCCTTCCCTTGGGAAACTATTCCATCCACACCCCAAGGCAAAGATTGCACTGCAAGGAAGAAGAATGAGGAGTACTTGTGGCACCTTAGAGACTAACAAATTTATTTGAGCATAAGCTTTCGTGGGCTAAAACCTACTTCATGGGATGCATGCAGTGGAAAATACAGTCGGAAGATATATATATACACAGAGAACATGAAAAAATGAGTGTTGCCATACCCACTATAACAAGAGTGATCAGTTAAGGTGAACTATTATCAGCAAAAGAAAAGGAGTACTTGTGGCACCTTAGAGACTAACCAATTTATTTGAGCATGAGCTTTCGTGAGCTACAGCTCACTGTAGCTCACAAAAGCTCATGCTCAAATAAATTGGTTAGTCTCTAAGGTGCCACAAGTACTCCTTTTCTTTTTGCGAATACAGACTAACACGGCTGTTACTCTGAAACATATTATCAGCAAGAGAAAAAAAAAACCTTTTGTCATGATAATCAGGATGGCTCATTTCCAACAGTTGACAAGAAGGTGTGAGTAACAGCAGGGGGAAAAATAAGCATGCCGAAATAGTTTTACTTTGTGTAATGACACATCCACTCCCAGTCTTTATTCAATTTAATGGTGTCCAGTTCGTAAATTAATTCCAATTCAGCAGTTTCTCGTTGGAATCTGTTTTTGAAGGTTTTTTGTTGTAGTATTGTGACTTTTAGGTCTGTAATCGAGTGACCAGGGAGATTGAAGTGTTCTCCAACTGGTTTTTGAATGTTATAATTCTTGACCTCTGATTTGTGTCCATTTATTCCTTTACATAGAGACGGTCTGGTTTGGCCAATGTGCATGGCAGAGGGGCATTGCTGGCACATGATGGCATATATCACAGTGGTAGATGTGCAGGTGAATGAGTTTCTGATAGTGTGGCTGATGTGATTAGGTCTTATCATGGTGTCCCCTGAATAGATATGTGGACAGAGTTGGCAGTGGGCTTTGTTACAAGGATAGGCTCCTGGGTTAGTGTTTTGTTTTGTGGTGTGTGGTTGCTGGTGAGTATTTGCTTCAGGTTCGGGGGCTGTCTGTAAGCAAGGTCTGGCCTGTCTCCCAAGATCTGTGCTAGGAAGGTTTCCCCTAATATAGCTTGAGTTTCCCTCTCCCTCCCCCCTTCCCCACTGACTCTTCCCTTCCATCCCCCCACCCCCATAAGAGGTAGTCACCTAGATGCCAGTGAGGGGGACCAAGCGCACTGCATGAACATGGCCACTGTCCCGGAGAGGCAGGCATCTCTGCTTGGACAGGGAGGGCAAGCGGGGGGCACCGCACCCCACAGGAGCCCAGGAGACATCCCCCTCCCAGCATGCCTGTCCTGGTCCAGCTGCCCGGCAGGGGCTGGTACTCTCAGTCTCTCTGTGCTGCAGGGGTCCGGGGGATGTTTTTGGAGATGCCTCTGACTGAGCCCCCTGCCAGATGCAGAGAGCTGAGCAGCCGGTACTCCCCCGCCCCGCCCCCCATTCAGACAGCCACCCTGCCAGCAGCCAGGTGCCGGCTCTCAGCACAGCCACCTAGGAAGGGGTTTCAGTCCCCTCAGCCACCCTCACCCAATCCCCAGAGTAGACCCCCTTTGAAATACACTTACCTGCTGCTGCTGCTACTACTGCCTTTAGTTGGGTGAGAGGTTGAAATGAGGCTGGGAGCTGCTCAGCTGCAAAGCTACAGAAAGCAGCCTGCTGCTCACAAGAAGCAGGTAGGAGAAGGAGGAGGGGCAACACCGGTGGTGGTGGGGTCACTCAGCCCCTGCCCCAGGAGCAGAGTCCCTGTCGCTGATTGGCTGGTGGCCAAAAAACAGCTAAACAGCACTGCCAGAAAGAGCTGTTTTGGCCACGCTGATCAGCGCAGCATCTCAGAGCCAGAAACAGATGATCGGTGGCTCCCGTCTCTGCAAAAAACTGCTGATCGGCACCCCCAACAGCCCTGCCGAAACAGCTGATGGGGCCCGTGAGCCCCCACAGGCCCTGTACACAATTGACTGGTGCCAGTGCATGCAGAGCACCCACTAATTTTTCCCCATGGGTGCTCCAGCCCAGGAGCACCCATGGAGTTGGCGCCTGTGACCCCTGTCTGTGGAAATTGTGCCAGTATTCAGAACAGTGTCCCCAGGCACTTGTACTGATCCCCTTCTGAAGCCACCCAGACCCTGTCTCATCTTTCAACCCTCCTCCCAGGCCAAACATGCTTCGGGCTCTGGCAGGACTGTGTGCTTGCCAAGGGAAAGTGAGAAAGAAGTGTATGTCACTTTTATGAGTCAAGACTGCAAGTGCACACACAATACTGACTCTGTGTATTGTTTCTTTTGTTTCTGTAGATGTGCCCTTGAGGACCAGCTCCTATCCACCAGAGGAGCACCTACGTCAGATAAGGAGGCAAACAAGAAGAAGTAAGGAGGACATGTTTCCGGAATTTCTGCAATCGTCAGATCAGGTTGATAGTAAGCACAGAGCATGGAGAGAGAGAATAAACAAGAAACTACAGATGGATAGCCAGGAGACGAGATAAAGTCAAGAGTGGATAATAAAGTTCATGGAGGGACAAACAGAGATGCTGAGGTCCCTGACTGCACTGCAGGTGGAACACATGCATGCTCAACTCCCCCTGCATCCCATACAGAACTGCATTCCTTGCCTCCCCAAACTCTCCATACACATTTCTCTCATGTTCCCGCCCCATCGCAGTACCCCTTGCACTCCACCCCTAGGGACATTTTCCATAATGACAGCTGGACTTACACACAGCTGTGAGATCTTTTCTTCAGGAAGTACTGCTCACTGTCATGTCCCTTGTAAGAAAAATTAATTTGTGTATTGCTGTTTAATAAAAATTTAGGCTTAAAAAGACAGTGATTCTTTATTTGTGACTGACACAAGGTGGCTGCAATGGAAATTCAAACACAGTGGCAATCGTCACATTTGCAGACTACAATTAACCCTCAGGCAGGAATCATTACAGGAGTCATTCAAGGAGGCAAGTAAACAATGCCTGGCTCAATTCATTACAGAAAGACACATTACTGGGGCTCATTGTCAAAATGCTGCTTTAAAGCCTCCCTCATTCAAATAGCCCCCCCCCCCCCCCCGTTGAGCCCCTCTAATATCCCTGGTGTCTGGCTGTTCAAAATCAGCCACCAGGAGATCCACCTCAACGCTGCACCAGGGGGAAAATTTTCCCCCTTGGCTTCACATATGTTATGCAGAACACAGCAGGCTGCTATGACCATGGGAATATTTTGCTCATTGAGGTCTAACCTGCCAAAAAGGCAGCACCAGCGATTCTTTAATCTGCCAAACTCACATTCTATGGTCATTCTGCACCTGCTGAGCCTGTTGTTGAAGCACTCCTTGCTGCTGTCAAGGTTTCTGGTGTATGGCTTCATTGGCCATGGGAGAAAGGGGTAGGCTGGGTCTCCCAGAATCACTATGGGCATTTCCCCATCCCTTATTAGAAAGAAAGTCCCTGAATGCAGCTTTCTATACAGGCCAGTGTTCCTGAAAATGTGTGCATCATGCCCTGACTACTCCATGTTGATGTCAATGAAATGACCTCAGTGATCCACCAGTGCCTGCAATACCATAGAGAAGTAGCCCTTTCTGTTGATGTACTCCATTGCAACATGGTCTGGGGCCAAAACTGGATATGCATGCCATCTATCACCCTGCCACAGTTAGGGAATCCGATTGCCTCAAAGCCATCCACTATTTCCTGCTCATTGCTCAGAGTCAAAGTCCTTCATAGCAGGAGGCAATTAGTGGCCCTGCACACTTGCATCACCGCAACTCCCACAGTGGACTTCCCAACTGATTCATGACTGACCAGTAGCAGTCTGGAGTTGCCAGACACAATGATCACCACTCACTTTTACATTGTGAGGGCAGTTCTCATTTTGGTTTCCTTGCGCTGCAAGGTGGGGGCAAGCGCCATGCAGAGTTCAAGCCATGTGGCTTTGCTCATATGAAAATTCTAAAGCCATTGCTTGTCATCCCCTATCTGCAACACAATCCGATCCCACCACTCAGGGATCCCACCACTGAGCACAATAGCAATGGTCCAGCTGTTCCATGAACACCAACATTAATCTTGAATTGTTTCTTTCCAGGCACACAGCAGGGCAGGCACCACAGATTCTTGTTCAGATTTGCAGCTCATGAAATACTGCAGGATCAGCCGCATTGTGTTCATAACACTTATCACAAGACTGGCGAGTAGTGCAGGATTTCAGGCAGAGATGGCCATAGGTGCTGGAACTAGGAGTGCTGCTGCATTCCCTGGCTTGAAGTGGTTTCCCTTATATACAGGGTTTACAGTTTGGTTCAATGGCTCTCGGCACCCTCCCACTATACAAATTGTTCCAGCACCCCTGGAGACGGCAAGTGCAAAGTTTAGAGGGGGCAGTTGAAAAACGGCCCGAAATGCAGTCAGAAGCCCTTGGAATTATGGGAATGGAGAAAAGTGCATCATGGAGGTGGTGATCCCATCCCATGATGCACTGCAATCCATTCCCAGAACTCCTAGTGGGAGAAGGTGGCGATTTGAACAGTGGGATAACTACCCGCAGTGCACTGCTCGCTCTGTCAGTGCTACAGCGCCAACTGTGGACACACTCGGCCAACACAAGGAACATTCTGTGAACATGCACAAGCGTTATAATTACAGCGGTTTATGATAGTCAACATAACTTAAGTCAGCTTAACACTTTAGTGTAGACTTGGCCTTACTCTGGCCTTACCTTTACTCTGAGCACCTTGTAGTTGCTTCTGACCTGCTCAGGTCAGACCTCACAGTATCATTAGTGACCTCATGGATGAGTAACATGGGGCAGTAGTCAGTGGGCTGGATGATCCTCGACAATCCCTCTGTAACGTCTTGGATATGGGTCATTGGAAGGCAGCGTACCGCTGAAGACGCCATATCAGGCCAACAGATGGGTGCCTCTGTCTCCCTCGGAAGGGAGTCACTGACCACCACTACCCTACATTTCCTTTTGTGAGTGGTGGCTGCAATCCTTCCAGCCTTAGTAGTACAGAGCTTCTCCTCTTCCACCTTTGGCGGCAATTCCTCATCCATCATTGCCAGGGCAGCATAAGAGTTCCTCATCAGTATGGCCAGTGGGTTGGGAGTAGGGGTGGACCACTGCCTGCCACCAGAGTACCCAGCAGCCAGTGTCCTCCCTGTGACAGAGCCATAACCTCCTCCCCTGAGGATGTGACAGCGGTCCTCTCTAGCTGTATAGCTCCTCAGCCTTGGAGGTCTCCATATGAATACTCTCGAGGAATTCCTCATGGGAACAGATGCTCCTCAGCCTAGCACCTCCTCCTGTAGCTGTCCCACCTGCTTACTGAGAGATTCCACCAGCAGCCACCTTTCACACTGGACAGTCTCCAGAGCCCGGCTTTTTATGAAAGGGAAATACAGGCCACAGTCTCTGCAAATCCACACCAGGATCTGGATAAGGGCATCCATGGTCAGATTCTCTGTTTGGATACAGGTACAGGTAGAAGAGTCAGAAGCAGCACTGGCACTGGTGATGTGGCCTTTCCTAACGTAGTGATTATATTACACCTCCCTCCCACAAACTCTGTCTCAACTCCCCTGTTTGCTGTCTCCTGTTTTCTAGCTCCTGTTGGTCACTTAGCCTCTGGCTTTTAAGCTTTTCTTTCCTAGGTCAGCCCTATCCCCTGGTTTAGCACAAAAGAGGAGGGTTATCACCAGGCTGATCAAAGATGATCAAGGATGATCAAGAAAACAAAGGCTCAAACAGTCCAGTGCCATTTCTTTGTTTTTTCCAGCCATCTTATAAGTTAGCAAAGTACCCACTGGGTTCCAACAAAGATCCACTGTTCTCTTATCCTGTCTGCACACTTAAAGTGACAACATTTCTACTGCAGGGACTTAGAATGTACTCAGTATTCTCCTGGTCACCCTTTGCCGACTATATTGTGATCCATTCCCTACTTTAAATCTGGTTCTGTTTCTCCCTAGTACCTGTGGTCCTTTGCCACACCACAAAGGAGGCATCATTATGGTTATAAGGGCTTAAGAAAGGTGGTGAACTGCACAGAAAATTGCAACAGCAGTTTCTCGGGTGAACACTGCTGCCATGATTCCCATCTGGGTCACATAAAATTGGAGTCTACTCAGTTTGCCAGAAATTCTTGCTAGGGTCAGAATAATCTGGTGAACCACTCCATATGACCAGAAACAAAGTCTAACAACTTTTTAGTAATGTGACACAGGTGCTTGTTCTTGGTACTGGACACTAGAGTTTAGCAGGGACAGTCCAGTGGTAAAAGTTTCATGTTGATATTGCCCAAGGATTTTTCCCAGTCTTTGCACAAAACACAACTCATCCAACTAACACCACATTTTGAAAGCATTGACTTTTTCAAAACAGATCACTTTTTTGTGTGGAGTAAGAGGGCTATTTCAGGACCCCCTTAACCAAATGACTCCAAATTTTTACCACAAATTGTATCCCAGGCTCACACCTAGCCTACCAATTTTCAAGCAGATTGGATTATGTATATGGACTTTCAAGAAATGCTATTGCAAACTTACGTATGGAACGACTAGCACGTGCTCTGTAGTGCAGTACCCAGTTTAAATGTTTTGTTTTAATGCCAACTTTTTTATATGCAGAGTTACTACTAATCTCTTTGCATGCTTAATATTGCTCATGATTCAAACATGATTTATTCAGTAGAATCAAAAACAGCAACAAAGACTTTGCTTTTTTCATAGTTCGTGGAGCTTTTGTTAACAGTTCTTACCATTATTATTATACCTCACCTGGCAATTTATATGCCTAGAAAAATGTGTAATGCTTTTTGAACAGTTTTATAAAAACTAATCTTGGCAATTAGAAATGGAGCATGAAAAACAGATATCCTGAATGTCCTTCAGCTATTTTTATGCAACGTACATGCCCAAGCCATATCATACAACACCAAGCATAACTGTGCTATAATCTAGGAATGTTCTAAGCTTGCCTTCATGCTATAATAGCTCTGGAGTGATCTGTATTTTGTGAGTAGATCCACATTTTAAAACCACAGGAAACAGCCAGAGCCAAGAAGTAAATTCAGTAGAATCAGCAAGAGACAAAATTGACTGCGAGATTAGGGGTAATTGACATAATCAGTAACAAGAAAAGTCATGTATGCACATCAGCATCATGCACCTTTTCATTGCGAAACAGAATTAACATTTTTGAAACGTGCATCATTCTCCAGAGGTAGCCAGCTTGCCACAACTAGTAACTTTGGCCCTCATCTTGCAATGAGCTCTGTGCCTACATGTAGTCCCTTGTATTTTAGCCGGGATGAACTTGCATTTAGGGAGCTGCCTGCCTGGAATTAGAAGTAATGGAGGAGGAAAAGGACCTTGGAGTATTGGTTGATCATAGGATGACTATGAGCTGCCAATGTGATATGGCCGTGAAAAAAGCTAATGCGGTCTTGGGATGCATCAGGAGAGGTATTTCCAGTAGGGATAAGGAGGTTTTAGTACCGTTAGACAAGGCACTGGTGAGACCTCACCTGGAATACTGTGTGCAGTTCTGGTCTCCCATGTTTAAGAAGGATGAATTCAAACTGGAACAGGTACAGAGAAGGGCTACTAGGATGATCCGAGGAATGGAAAACGTCTTATGAAAGGAGACTCAAGGAGCTTGGCTTGTTTAGCCTAACCAAAAGAAGGTTGCGGGGAGATATGATTGCTCTCTATAAATATATCAGAGGGATAAATACCGGAGAGGGACTTATTTAAGCTCAGTACCAATGTGGACACAAGAACAAATGGATATAAACTGGCCACCAGGAAATCTAGACTAGAAATTAGACGAAGGTTTCTAACCATCAGAAGAGTGAAGTTTTGGAATAGCCTTCTAAGGGAAGCAGTGGAGGCAAAAGATCTATCTGGCTTTAAGATTAAACTCAATAAGTTTATGGAGGAGATGGTATGATGGGATAACATGGTTTTGGTAATTAAATATTCATGGTAAATAGGCCCAATGGCCTGTGATGGGATATTAGATGGGGTGGGATCCGAGTTATGCAGGAAAGAATTTTCTGTAGTATCTGGCTGATGAATCTTGTCCATATGCTCAGGGTTTAGCTGATCGCCATATTTGGGTTCGGGAAGGAATTTTCCTCCAGGGCAGATTGGAAGAAGCCCTGGAGGTTTTTCGCCTTCCTCTGTAGCATGGGGCATGGGTCACTTGCTGGAGGATTCTCTGCTCCTTGAAGTCTTTAAACTACGATTTGAGGACTTCAATAGCACAGACACAAGGTTTTTTGCAGGAGTGGTGGGTGAAATTCTGTGGCCTGCGTTGTGCAGGAGGTCAGACTAGATGATCATAATGGTCCCTTCTGACCTAAATATCTATGAATCTATGAATTCATACTCTGAATAAAAAGGTGCAATCTATCTAAACAATATATATGGCCCTCATTACTGTAGTATCTGAGTACCTCATAATTTTTAATGTCTTCATCTCCAAAACAACCCTGTGAATTACGGAAATACTATTAACCCCATTTTACAGATAAGGAACTGAGGCACAGACAGATTAAGGCCCAGATCCTCAAAATGTATTTAAACATCTTTGAGGATGAGGGCCTAAGTGACTTACCCAACATCACACAGGAAGTCTGAGACAGAAAAGCAAATTGAACCCATTTCTCCTGAGTCCCAGGCCAACCCTCTACAGGGCCGGCTCCAGGCAACAGTGAAGGAAGCAGCTGCCTGGGACGGACAATAGAAAGGGGCGGCACTCCGTCCGTCATTGGGGAGGCACGTCCAGGTCTTCTGCAGCAATTCGGCAGCAGGCCCTGCAGTCCCTCTCTTCCTCTTCGGCAGCACTTTGGCAGCAGCTCGACCAGGCTTGCGTTTTGTTTTCTGTTTTTCCTTTGCTGCTTGGGGCGGCAAGAAAGCTGGAGCCAGCCCTGACCCTCTAATATGCAAAACCTTGCAGATCCAAACCTATGTACATTTTCCCTTTATCTCTCCACCCCCTGGGCTAAAATATTGGATCTGCCTAAACTGAAAACTAGTAATGTGACAAGACTTGCTTATGGGAGCACATACAAGCTCAATCCTTTTGCTTTCCTTGTTTCTGTATTTATTTGTATGTTTTACCAGTAGCTTCCCCTACCCCCAGTTTATTTTTCCTGTGTTGATATGATTCTGAGAGGAGTCTGGCAATACAGTAAAAAGAAACATTCTAAAGAGGAGGTGAGGAGGCCCAGCGCCTCAGGGGAGTGAGCGTTGGAAGATTTGAGAAATCCAGACTGGAGGCATGCATTTAACTGGAATGTACTTTTAAAGAAAGGTCTTATCTCCTTTAGTTCTAGACCCAACACTGATGAGCCCTAAAAGCACTGTCACTGCTGGGTGATTAGTGAACAATTTGAAAAGCAAAATAAATGACAGTCCTTCCTCTCCCTAATTAAAATAAATTAGTTACAGCAACTTGCTGTCAGGATTAATACTGCTTCAGGCGGGCGGATGGGATCTATTTAAAAGAGCTCAGTTTCTGCCAAAGAAATGCCCTTGGTGCTGCTGGATTTCATGAAGTCTTTCTGGCATCTGAGAACTTCACACTATGCCCTTTTGTATTATTTTTATTTTCAAAATGTTTTGTTCCAGTGAATGTTACAGGATTTTGGAGTGCTCTAAACAAAATTTCTCTTTATCCAAGGTTGATAGTTAAAAGGTAGCTACAATGCAAGCTTTGTCCATACTGCCAATGTTACAACCTTCATGTGAAGGAGTTGATTCACCACTAGCACCTCCTTGTGGTATAGCTGCTGTCTACCCGTTGGTACCTTATGAGGACAGTAACCCTGGGCCTGCAGCAGTCTGCCTCTCCCTATAACTTGGTCCTCCAACCAGGTCACTTTAAAGTCGCTCCTCTTCCAGGGTAGTCAACAAACAAAAACAAGGGGAATTAACTCAAATAAACTGAGTTCACAGGTAATAGAGGGGAACTGGTCCATCAACATCCAGCTGCCCCATTCCTCAAGATGGGGCTGTCAGACAGCGCTTGGTTGGGGAGATCGTTCCTTCAGTCAGCCCTCTCTTCTGGTAACTGAGGGCCAGCTCTCCTCCCTAGTCTACCATCAACTGAGCTGGGGCTCTCCCTCTGAAACTGCTCCTCATAATCCTGACATTTCTCACAAGTGCCGTGGGGCAGAGCCACCTGAGCCTACATTAGCTCATTAACCCCATGTTGTCCACTGTAAGGTTTGTATGCCTATCAGACTTCATCTCCATTTAGAAGAACCATCCATGTGAGAAGATTCCATGCTACAGCTTTAGTGGCATCAAATGGCCCTCTAATAAAGGGAGAATAATGCATGTTTCTGGAGCGCAAGCACAGTGATGTTTCTTGGTGGCATGTCCACAGTGTTTTCACAAGATTAATTATATTTGGTTATTAATTATGGACATAATCATCTTGAAAATACAGCAATGAAAATACATCATTTTAGGTAAGGAAGAGCTTCATATTCAAATCTCAAATTAAAAGTCAGCAAATGTTCTGGAATATTATTAGGGAAAACTGAGACTGTAAATCTTCCAATACTCAGGCATATGTGACTGATGATACTTTAATATTTTTGCATATTCTTTTGCCAAAACTTTTGGGTGTCTCTCCACCTTAGGTAGTCTCCCCCTCTGTGCACCTCACAATCTAATGTATTTATCCTCACAGCGTCCTGTAGCGTAGGGAGTACTATCATCCCCGTTTCACACAAGGTTCGCTGAGACTAGGGCCCAGATATTTAAAGGTGTTTAAGCACCTTAAGGGTATGTCTACACTACGGAATAAGGTCGAATTTATAGAAGTCGGTTTTTTAGAAATCGGTTTTATATATTCGAGTGTGTGTGTCCCCACAGAAAATGCTCTAAGTGCATTAAGTGCATTAACTCGGCGGAGCGCTTCCACAGTACTGAGGCTAGAGTCGACTTCCGGAGCGTTGCACTGTGGGTAGCTATCCCACAGTTCCCGCAGTCTCTGCTGCCCATTGGAATTCTGGGTTGAGATCCCAATGCCTGATGGGGCTAAAACATTGTCGCGGGTGGTTCTGGGTACATATCGTCAGGCCCCCGTTCCCTCCCTCCCTCCGTGAAAGCAAGGGCAGACAATCATTTCGCGCCTTTTTTCCTGAGTTACCTGTGCAGACGCCATACCACGGCAAGCATGGAGCCCGCTCAGGTAACCGTCACCCTATGTCTCCTGGGTGCTGGCAGACGCGGTATGGCTTTGCTGCACAGTAGCAGCAACCCATTGCCTTCTGGCAGCAGACGGTGCAATACGATTGGTAGTCGTCCTCGTCGTGTCCGAGGTGCTCCTGGCCACGTCGGCTGGGAGCGCCTGGGCAGACATGGGCGCAGGGACTAAATTTGGAGTGACTTGACCAGGTCATTCTCTTTAGTCCTGCAGTCAGTCCTATTGAACCGTCTTATGGTGAGCGGGCCGGCGATACGGACTGCTAGCAGTCGTGCTGTACCATCTTCTGCCAGGCAGGCAAGAGATGAGGATTGCTAGCAGTCGTACTGTACCATCTTCTGCCGAGCAGCCATGAGATGTGGATGGCATGCAGTCCTTCTGCACCGTCTGCTGCCAGCCAAAGATGTAAAAGATAGCTGGAGTGGGTCAAAACAAGAAATAGACCAGATTTGTTTTGTACTCATTTGCCTCCTCCCCTGTCTAGGGGACTCATTCCTCTAGGTCACACTGCAGTCACTCACAGAGAAGGTGCAGCGAGGTAAATCTAGCCATGTATCAATCAGAGGCCAGGCTAACCTCCTTGTTCCAATAAGAACGATAACTTAGGTGCACCATTTCTTATTGGAACCCTCCATGAAGTCCTGCCTGAAATACTCCTTGATGTAAAGACACCCACTTTGTTGATTTTAGCTCCCTGAAGCCAACCCTGAAAGCCGTGTCGTCAGTCGCCCCTCCCTCTGTCAGAGCAACGGCAGACAATCGTTCCGCGCCTTTTTTCTGTGCGGACGCCATACCAAGGCAAGCATGGAGGCCGCTCAGCTCACTTTGGCAATTAGGAGCACATTAAACACCACACGCATTATCCAGCAGTATATGCAGCACCAGAACCTGGCAAAGCAATACCGGGCGAGGAGGCGACGTCAGCGCGGTCACGTGAGTGATCAGGACATGGACACAGATTTCTCTGAAAGCATGGGCCCTGACAATGCATGCATCATGGTGCTAATGGGGCAGGTTCATGCTGTGGAACGCCGATTCTGGGCTCGGGAAACAAGCACAGACTGGTGGGACCGCATAGTGTTGCAGGTCTGGGACGATTCCCAGTGGCTGCGAAACTTTCGCATGCGTAAGGGCACTTTCATGGAACTTTGTGACTTGCTTTCCCCTGCCCTGAGGCGCATGAATACCAAGATGAGAGCAGCCCTCACAGTTGAGAAGCGAGTGGCGATAGCCCTGTGGAAGCTTGCAACGCCAGACAGCTACCGGTCAGTTGGGAATCAATTTGGAGTGGGCAAATCTACTGTGGGGGCTGCTGTGATGCAAGTAGCCCATGCAATCAAAGATCTGCTGATATCAAGGGTAGTGACCCTGGGAAATGTGCAGGTCATAGTGGATGGCTTTGCTGCAATGGGATTCCCTAACTGTGGTGGGCCTATAGACGGAACCCATATCCCTATCTTGGCACCGGAGCACCAAGCCGCAGAGTACATAAACCTCAAGGGGTACTTTTCGATAGTGCTGCAAGCTCTGGTGGATCACAAGGGACGTTTCACCAACATCAACGTGGGATGGCCGGGAAAGGTGCATGATGCTCGCATCTTCAGGAACTCTGGTCTGTTTCAAAAGCTGCAGGAAGGGACTTTATTCCCAGACCAGAAAATAACTGTTGGGGATGTTGAAATGCCTATATGTATCCTTGGGGACCCAGCCTACCCCTTAATGCCATGGCTCATGAAGCCGTACACAGGCAGCCTGGACAGTAGTCAGGAGCTGTTCAACTACAGGCTGAGCAAGTGCAGAATGGTGGTAGAATGTGCATTTGGACATTTAAAGGTGCGCTGGCGCAGTTTACTGACTCGCTTAGACCTCAGCGAAACCAATATTCCCACTGTTATTACTGCTTGCTGTGTGCTCCACAATATCTGTGAGAGTAAGGGGGAGACATTTATGGCGGGGTGGGAGGTTGAGGCAAATCGCCTGGCTGCTGGTTACGCGCAGCCAGACACCAGGGCGGTTAGAAGAGCACAGGAGGGCGTGGTACGCATCAGAGAAGCTTTGAAAACCAGTTTCATGACTGGACAGGCTACGGTGTGAAAGTTCTGTTTGTTTCTCCTTGATGAAACCCCCCGCCCCTTGGTTCACTCTACTTCCCTGTAAGCTAACCACCCACCCCTCCTCCCTTCAATCACCGCTTGCAGAGGCAATAAAGTCATTGTTGCTTCACATTCATGCATTCTTTATTCATTCATCACACAAATAGGGGGATGACTACCAAGGTAGCCCAGGAGGGGTGGTGGAGGAGGGAAGGAAAATGCCACACAGCACTTTAAGCACAGCACTTTAAAAGTTTACAACTTTAAAATTTATTGAATGACAGCCTTCTTTTTTTTTGGGCAATCCTCTGTGGTGGAGTGGCTGGTTGGCCGGAGGCCCCCCCACCGCGTTCTTGGGCATCTGGGTGTGGAGGCTATGGAACTTGGGGAGGAGGGCGGTTGGTTACAGAGGGGCAGCAGTGGCAGTCTGTGCTCCAGCTGCCTTTGCTGCAGCTCAACCATATACTGGAGCATACTGGTTTGGTCCTGCAGCAGCCTCAGCATTGAATCCTGCCTCCTCTCATCACGCTGCCGCCAATTTTGAGCTTCAGCCCTGTCTTCAGCCCGCCACTTACTCTCTTCAGCCCGCCACTTACTCTCTTCAGCCCGCCACCTCTCCTCCCGGTCATTTTGTGCTTTCCTGCACTCTGACATTATTTGCCTCCACGCATTCGTCTGTGCTCTGTCAGTGTGGGAGGACAGCATGAGCTCGGAGAACATTTCATCGCGAGTGCGTTTTTTTTTCTTTCTAAGCTTCACTAGCCTCTGGGAAGGAGAAGATCCTGTGATCACTGAAACACATGCAGCTGTTGGAGAAAAAAAAAGGGACAGCGGTATTTAAAAACACACATTTTATAAAACAGTGGCTACACTTTTTCAGGGTAAACCTTGCTGTTAACATTACATACATAGCACATGTGCTTTCGTTACAAGGTCGCATTTTGCCTCCTCCCACCGCGTGACTACTCCCTCAACCTTCCCCCCTCCCTGTGGCTAACAGCGGGGAACATTTCTGTTTAGCCACAGGCAAACAGCCCAGCAGGAATGGGCTCCTCTGAGTGTCCCCTGAAGAAAAGCACTCTATTTCAACCAGGTGACCATGAATTATATCTCACTCTCCTGAGGATAACACAGAGAGATAAAGAACAGATGTTGTTTGAATGCCAGCAAACATACACTGCAATGCTTTGTTCTACAATGGTTCCCGAGTACGTGTTACTGGCCTGGAGTGGTAAAGTTTCCTACCATGAAGGACGCAATAAGGCTGCCCTCCCCAGAAACCTTTTGCAAAGGCTTTAGGACTACATCTAGGAGAACCACAAATGCCAGGGCAAAGTAATCCTTTCACATGCTTGCTTTTAAACCATGTACAGTATTTTAAAAGGTACACTCACCAGAGGTCCCTTCTCCGCCTGCTGGGTCCAGGAGACAGCCTTGGGTGGGTTCGGGGGGTACTGGCTCCAGGTCTAGGGTGAGAAACAGTTCCTGGCTGTCGGGAAAACCGGTTTCTCCGCTTGCTTGCTGTGAGCTATCTACAACCTCCTCCTCCTCCTCATCTTCTTCGTCCCCAAAACCTACTTCCGTATTGCCTCCATCTCCATTGAAGGAGTCAAACAACACGACTGGGGTAGTGGTGGCTGAACTCCCTAAAATGGCATGCAGCTCATCATAGAAGCGGCATGTTTGGGGCTCTGACCCAGAGCGGCTGTTCGCCTCTCTGGTTTTCTGGTAGGCTTGCCTCAGCTCCTTCAGTTTCACGTGGCACTGCTTCGGGTCCCTGTTATGGCCTCTGTCCTTCATGCCCTGGGAGATTTTCACAAAGGTTTTGGCATTTCGAAAACTGGAACGGAGTTCTGATAGCACGGATTCCTCTCCCCAAACAGCGATCAGATCCCATACCTCCCGTTCGGTCCATGCTGGAGCTCTTTTGCGATTCTGGGACTCCATCATGGTCACCTGTGCTGATGAGCTCTGCATGGTCACCTGCAGCTTGCCACGCTGGCCAAACAGGAAATGAGATTCAAAAGTTCGCAGTTCTTTTCCTGTCTACCTGGCCAGTGCATCTGAGTTGAGAGTGCTGTCCAGAGCGGTCATAATGGAGCACTCTGGGATACCATCGAATTGTGTCCACAGTACCCCAAATTCGAGCCAGCAACGTCGATTTAAGCGCTAATCCACTTGTCAGGGGTGGAGTAAGGAAATCGATTTTAAGAGCCCTTTAAGTCGAAATAAAGGGCTTCATTGTGTGGACGGGTGCAAGTTTACATCGATTTAACGCTGCTAAATTCGACCTAACGTCCTAGTGTAGACCAGGGCTAAGAGGCTCCTAGGCTTGGTTCCACAAAGGCAGTTGGACACAATGGAGATTAGGGGCCTAAATACCTTTGAAGATCTGGGCACAGTGAAATTTTCAAAAGTGTCTAGTCTAGACACTTTGAAAATTTCTCCAGATGCCTAGCTACATCTTTCGGTTCCTAAATACCTTCAAAAATCTAGCCCTAAGTGGACTTGTCCAAGGTCACACTGGAGCCCTAGAGCATGAAATGAACCCAGGTCTCTTAAGTCCTAGGCTTATGGCCAAGTCACTAGGCCATCCTCCCTCTCTACAAAAATGAGTATCTGTAACAGCAGTAATGATGCAGCTACGGTGGAGCTAGTCCATTAGGGTAGCCAGAGTTCACGCATCTTTACCACTGTCTTATGAAAACCTCCTCAGAGCAAGTTTTCATGATAGGATTGAAAAAATGCCTGAGCTCTGTATGCAGTAGGACTGTGATTTTCAAAGCCTGCTCAGAGATATGGATGCCCAGTTCCCATTAGTCCCCAAGGCAGATTAAAAATCTCAGCCTAGAGCTTTTTCAGTTGCTACCACTGATGTTGCTGGTAGCTGCTAAAGTATAGATACTAATTTTTCTAGGCTAGATAAGGTCTTTGCGACTGCCTGCCTCACTACTTTGATTTTTCGAGGGCCATCTATAGACAAAAACATGCCTATACATTCAAGTAGAAGGAAGAATATGTTCTATGAATAGTGAGACGGTTCAGGCTTTAAAATAAGCTATATGGTTTGGAAGGTAATTGATAAAGCAGCATAACATTTTCAATGCAGATTTACAAGAGGATTTAGTTCATTTATGCTGAAAGAAACATACTCTGGGTGCACACAGCCAGACACTCAGAAATCAGCAGAGCTTGTTTTATTGACATTAGATTAATTTTTATTGTAAAAGCAACTTCTATTTTCTTGTTCTGTTAGATCACACAAATTCCTACAAATCATTTCCTTTGCAGGTGTGTGATAGAAGCAAGGACAGTGGATACACAGTGTCCTCTATGCCTTTAAAAAGCCTTATCATTAATCAGCCAAATGTTGTTAGAGAGACACAAATCCCAGTTGAATTAGCACCAGTGTATCCTTACAATCATACAGGCTTTTTATACAATTTAAAGTCAATAAGCTTAATTCTATACTGTTACACCGATGCAAAGCCAACTAAAGTCAATAGATAGTGAATCCTGTGCCTGCATGTTATATGTAGGTTTATAGTAGTTATACGTGTCTGCATGTATTTTTAGCAGCTGTGAGTCTACACATATACATATCAAAGTGGGCACATAGAATTTTTAGCTTTTCTAGATTATAATCATCATAAGTCTAGTTGCCAAACATTCCATAACATTCTTCACCACAGGAATCATACGGTTGCCTGCAGTCCTAAAACGCTGCACTAACATTAATTCTGGTTATTAGAAGCCTGATCCAAAGCCTGAAATAAATTAGTCTCTGTTGAGTTCAGTAGACTTTAGATCATGTCATAATTGAGCTTATGCTGTTTTGGTGCTAAGATCTCCAGACTCCACCTTTTAGATCTCTGGGTTTATCTCATTTACATGTCCAGTTCCAACGATGCCCCAATCAAGTATCTAGCGATTTTAGATATTTCTACTGCATTTGTATTTACACACTGAACAATATAGATCCACAAAGTGTTGTCGAAAGTGAATTTAATAGTGTATTCTTCTCTTTGCCAGTGGCAACTTAGAATCATTGTGTAATTACTGTATATTCAAAATGATTTAGGGTCTGATTTTGCAATCCTTGCTCCTGCTAAGTAATATTTGCATGAGTAGTTCAACTGAGTTCCCTGAAACTACTCATTATACATAATACTGTAAGATTTGCAGAATCAAGCCCTTAAATGTGACATCTCTATACTGTAGTCATCGTTTGGGGCCCAATCCTGTATCCATTAACGTCATTGAGAGTTTTGCTATTGACTGCCTCTACTCTAGATAGATTAGTGCAGGACTGACCAGCCTGGGAGATCGCTGCTATCCTTACCCACAAAAAAGATATATACACTCTATGTACCATGACAACACATGTTTCCTGACACTGTGCCTCAACTCTGACCTGGAAGGACCATATCTAATGCTCAGTTTACACTAAAATAGTCAACTGTTGCTGCAAAAGTTTTTCAATAGACTAGATTCCCCTGAATTAGTAAGGATACTAAGTGCTAGCGTAGACTGGACAAAACCATTTCCAATACTCATTCAGAGAATGCAATCAACACTTATTTCTGAACCTTGAGTAAGGTGACATGATTATAAAATCATGGCCATTACTAAGCTACACAGCCAATGTTGAGTGATCACCAAAAGCTTCAAATTATGGACATAGACTGAACATCCAGCCCAAATGTCTTAAAGACTTACCTAGAGTTTGACCCAGGTGCAGACTATCTGCAAGAAAGCTACAATCCTTTGGGATTTGCCTTGAGGATGAATATTACAGTCACTTTTCAGAGGAGGAACACACTTTAAGGCTATGTCTAGACTAGAGAGCTTACAGCAGCACAGCTGTACTGATGTAGCTGGACTGCTGTAAGATCTCCCGTGTAGCCGCTCTATGCCGATGGGAGAGAGCTCGCCTGTAGACATAAGTAAACCGCCCCCAACAAGCAGTGGTAGCTATGTTGGCAGGAGAGCGTCTCCCACTGACATAGCGCTGTCTACACTAGCATTTCTATTGGTGTAACTTATGTTGGTCAGGAGTGTGTATTTTACACCCCTGAGCGACATAAGTTTTACCAACAAAAGCGCTAGTATAGATATAGCCTAAGTTAAAGGTGATTGGGGTTTTTTTTTGTTTTTGTTTTTGTCTCTTAGCCCTGGTCTACACGGGGGCAGGGGAGGGGATCGATCTAAGTTACGCAACTTCAGATATGTTATTTACATAGCTGAAGTAGACATACTTAGATCGACTTACTGTGGTGTCTTCACAGCGGTGAGTCGACTGCTGACGCTCCCCTGTCAACTCTGCCTGCGGCTCTCATGGAAGTGGAGTACAGGAGTCGACAGAGCGCGCTCGGGGGGGTCGATTTATAGTGTCTAGACTAGACGCAATAAATCGATCCCCGCTGGATCCCCTTAGGTTCACAATATCCCTAGGAAGAAAGGTAAATATTGTTATGGGGAAAGTTGCACATTAGGTGTCAATGACATGTAAGCACCCAAGGTAAAACACTGCAGAAAGTGTTAAATGCGTTAGATGGTAAACATACCCAGAGAGGTGTTAAAGAGGTGTTATGGATTAAAGCATTCTCCTTTAATGGTCTGGGTGATTACTTTTATGAGCTTACTTTTTATTACAAAGCAATTGCACAAACAGAGAATAGACCCCCCCCCCCAGGCTCACTTTTCCAGACCATATGGTTTCCTTGAGCAGCTTTACTCTAGAGATTTCCGAGATGAAAAATGCAGGAGCTGAAGGAAGAAAGGGGGCACAGAGCTTGTGAAGCAGAGAGACTTGTGTGATGCACGGGAGAGAGACAGAGGCCTAAAACAGCTGCTTCTGGGGTCAGGGCAGAATTGCCTTCCTTAGATAAGCTTTCTGAAAATGAGAGTAGGGTAACCAGACAGCAAATGTGAAAAATCGGGACAGGGGGTGGGAGGTAATAGGAGCCTATATAAGAAAAAGACCCAAAAAACAGGACTGTCCCTATAAAATCGGGACATCTGGTCACCCTAAATGGGAGTGGCCTGTGTGGCTGCTTGTTACCACTCTTTGAGAAAACAGGACTTATGTACATTTTGTAAATAAACAAATTATATTATGAAAATACCTGAGCCCACATCACCAAATTTCTGCTCCAAACAGAAAACTGACCTGGAAGGCCCAAGTCCTGCTACCATTCAGTAATGGGTCAATAATGTCACGTCCCCTACTTTGCAGAGCAAGGAACTAAGATACAGTAGTACAAATTCAGTGGTGATAATGTCTTGTCATTCCTAATTAAAACATTCCTAATTTAAAAAGCTCCCTTCGAAAAGAGGAGCATACCTACTAACATTGCAATGAGTTAATTTGGTTTCTCCATATTTAGGAGGTTTGGAGTGCTTTTAGCAGAGCTAGAGACAACCTTAACAGTCAAAGAATGATAATCTCTCCAAAATGTGTTTCTTTACTGAAAAAAGACTCTTCTAGATTTCTGTCATGTCTTTTATTTCTTTGATTTCTGGAAGTTTAGCTGTGAAGTGATAACTCCCCCGCCACATTCCCCCCTCCCAAAAAAAAGTTTTAGCTTTACAGCATGAGAATTAATTTAGAAAGCTCAGTGAACAATGACAGGAGAGCTTTCTTTAGAATAAGAATACTTCCCTCCAGGGATTGTAGGGCCCCATTTACAGAGTGCAGCTAAGACTAAAAATAACACAATGACTAAAGCTGCTGAGAGTCGATAAGATTAATCAAACCATTCTACTTTATCTCTCCTCTTCCATGTGACCTGGGTTACCTCTTAAACACTTTTTCTCTAGGCCTAATAATCCTGTTGCTTTCCATTTTCAAGATATTGCTCTGTGTCTCTCTGTACCATTTCTTAGTCTCCTTTAGAATTTCTTTTCTATCCTCTAGCTGCAAAGTGTTACATTTGATTGTTCATAAAGCATTCTCTCTACCAGGACAATTTCAGCATCAGTGTGTAACCCTTCTTGCCAGGTGGAGCCAGGAGCAACAAGGGCAGGGTTCAATATCTAGGGGTTCCTTTTTAACAATGCAACACAGAACCAGCTCAAGCCCCACCCAGTAACCTGGGAAAATTACACACCACTCCCGGGTGCCTCCAAGAGGCAATACTTCCCCTTGCACAAGCACTGAGTCTGTGTAGGGGAAAGAAAACTTTTAATAAAAGGGGAAAGGAACCCAGCATTAATTTGGGGAAACATCACAGGCATGATTTGAAAATATATAACCATGAACAAAACACCCACCCCAGCGTAATTGGGCAGCGTCCTTTTCCTCAGTCTCTCACCTGGCGGTGTGGAAGTCTGATAAACAAATGTCCCTTTAACATGCCACTCCCCTCTCCCTCCAGCACACCCCCCTCACAGTTGTTGTCCTCGGTCAGTGAAGACCCAGAGTTCAGAGTTACATTCCCATAAGTTCACTTGGTTATCAGTGATTTCAGCTCTAATCTGCACAACAGAAGACTCCTGATTGAGTCTTATCAGCTCTGTCATTGAACAGTGGAGAAAGGAAAGGCCAAATGGGACTCTGAGCAAAATCCACACTACCAGCCACAAGAGTCTCTCCCATCTCTACTGATCCCTATCTCCTGCTTAGTGAGTACAGTTCAGTTGAGGGTGAACCCTTCAATAAGGGCATGCCAAGTACATTTCTGATGCCCTTTACTCACACAAGAGTAACAACAATTTATCACCTTTGCACCCAATAATAAAGTAACTTGCAATCCAACTCCAGCCAATAGGTATCATTTGGGCAAAGCCACCCCATCTTGCTGTGCACTTAAGCAGAGTGGAAGTGTCTGTGCAAACAAGGTCGGCTCCTGAAGTCTTCTCCCCAGCCAATCAGGTGATATCAAGGGAGAGTTAATTCAGACCCTGCTTACAAGTAATACTCAGGGATTGAGTAAACTGCCTTACTTATGTTCTCCACAGCAGCAGTGGTGGTGACAGATGGATTGTGCTTTGCCTTCAGCAGTGATGACAAGCAAGTTGTCCTGCCACCTCTATTTGTATAGTGGGTGGATAGCATGAGTCCTTTTGATGGTGGGCTGTGTGTTTGGGTGAAAAATGGGTCCCTTTTGATTCTTGAGGTGGGTGGGCCTTCCCTGACTGGTGGCAATCTCTCTTAGCTGGTGTGGAGGTTTGGGAGAGGGTCTGTGGAGGTTGGTGGGAGGCAAGGGGACTTGGGAGACGGGGTCACCCATGGGACTTTGAGGGTGGAGTGGAGCTCTTAGATCTCCTCCAGCACTGGCTTTTCAAATTCAGAGGTTGGGAGCCAGGCACTGGCAGAGGTAGAGGCGAGCTGCAGTTGGATGCAGGACTCCTACTCAGAGCAGTAGCAGCTTGGCCCCTGCCTGCTCTCCTCCTACTTTGTGGGCGGAATGGCAGCAGATGGCTTGAGGTGACGTGCACATGGTGGAAATGAATGTGTGGAGACTGTGTGGTGCATCTCTGGTGCCCTTCTAAAAGCATGGGTGCAGGGACCCAGGAATTCACTTCCCTTTGTATTGCTTCTGTGGCAATAGCAGAGAGCTGCAGCAACTGGCTCTGGCTCAGCCCCAGCCACAGAAAGAGCTGTATGTTTTAACAAAATCAGCCTTTGCATCCTGGGCAGGCTAGTGAAATCACTTTTCCCATTTCTCCCTCTCTCTCCAAAATGTAACCAGATCTTATCCACCATGATCTCACCACTACATTAGGCTTGCTTAAGGATTTTGAGGAGAGCTAGTGAGAGCAATCTCTAGACTAGCTATATCCTAAACTTTACTGTCTCCTTTTTACATTGAAAGTGTGCTGGGGAGAAGTGATTTTTAGGTCAGCCCAACCCCCACCTTCCTGCTGCAGAAGTAAAGCCTAGCTGCAGTTCTTCAGCTGTTGATTAATATCAGTTTATATTTCTGAGGCTAGCTTGGCAGGGAAAAGATCTAGAAACCAAGTTTATGGAAGAGAAAGGAAGCTGAGATTCTCCTTTGTGAATCCCAAAAGCTGGCTCTGTTAACAAGAGTCATACAGAGTCTTTGTCTATTGCAGCTCATAAGGAAAAGATGCAGCATAAATAGGGCAATATCATTTAGATGTTTACAATTCATTCAGCTTTAATAATCCTAGGTATTTGTGACACAGGTAGGGAACTGTGTGGGCTTTTCAATATATACATGTGCATATATGATTTTAACCTTGTACCTTTAACTAGCAAATCAAGATGAAAGTTATTAAAGGAATATTATGTTTAGCTGCATGGCAATTGAATGGCAAACATACAAGTGAAAAGTGGGACATGTAATTAACATCTTAATAACCTTTTTCCCCTTCTGCGGTAACTCCCGTAGATAATGTATTTATCATTAAAAATCCTTTTCTAATATTATCACCTACAGACTTGGCAATCTCACTTAAAAGAAAGCTGCTGAAACGGTGTGCTATTCTTAGTTCTGAAAGAAAAGGATCTTTGTCACAGCAGGACTCTCATGTTGCCACAGTTACTCTATTAGTACTCATCCCTTACTTACTTTCCTCCCCATTTGAAACTAAGACTGCATGCAGATACCAGATGGATAGCAGCATATTAATAAACTCAGTGCAAACACAGTTGAAGGATACTCTGAGGATTCAGAGTAGAGAGTGTTGATACATAAAGCTGCAATGCTCTACTGAGTTCCTCAGACCCTTTGTATCCTGTTGTCATTCCACGGTGATGCTTTATGGTATTGTTTCCCCTTCTTGACCTAAGTGGTGTGTTGTTCAGGAATCGCTCTGGGCCCAAGGTGCTTGAAAGAGATCCACTTTATTCAGTGATTCAAGTCCAACTGCCTCTGAATGACAGAACTTGCGCTATTGCAGATCCCTCCACAAGACTTCCTCTCTTAAACCACTTAAAGATAGAGTTCCCATTATTACTAGCAGTTAGCCAAAATTCAGGGTTCTATGAATTGCTTCCATTAGGAGGATGATGATAGTTATTTCTTTAACACAATGCTGTTTATTTACAAAGCATGTACAAAGTCCTGTTTCCCATCAACACAGTAGGAATCATATATCGGTGGAGTTTCTTTGTTTACAGTTCCAAGCCTCTTTCCAGCCAGCACTCTACCCTAAAGCTCTATTTTTTCTCAGAGTCATGTTACCAGTGGTTCTTTGGCTGTATCTGGTGTGTCCTTGCAGCCTTCTCTGGCCCCTTGTGAGGTATTTCTCCTGCTTTTCAACCTCTCTCCCCCTCCCCCCACACCCCTGCCCCACTAAAACAATACTCAGCAAATCCCCTCTGCTCACAAATTCCTGAGCACTTCACTTGTGCCTGTGTTTTGGGTGAAGGCTGCTATTGCTTCAGTTACCAACTTCCATAAAAGAGAAGAATGACTTTTTGCATCTGTCTTAGGCCTGGTCTACACTAGGGGTCGGGGATAGATCTAAGATATGCAACTTCAGCTAAGAGAATAGCGTAGCTGAAGTCGACATATCTTAGATCAACTTAGAATCACTTACTTCGCATCCTCGCGGCGTGGGATTGACAGCTGCCGCTCCACCGTCGACTCCGCTTCCATCTCTCGCCCTGGTGGAGTTCCGGAGTCGACAGCAGAGCGATTGGGGATTGATTTATCGCGTCTACACTAGACGCGATAAATCAATCCCCAATAAATCAATCACTACCCACCAATTCAGCTGGTAATGTAGACAGCGCCTTAAAGGAAGGATGGCAGCTACATCCTTCGATGTAACTTCAATGAGGTTTAGCCAGTACTTAATTTGTAATGAAAGAGGTGCCAGGGCTCAAGCAATTATGCACTGGGGCTCAAGCAATATTTTTACTTTCATAACTGATGCAGAGGTGCCGGGGCTACGGACTGCCAAGCCTAGTGATGGCAGGGCTCAGGCCTGGCAAGCTCTGCAACAAATTAAGCACTGGGTTAACTCAACCCATAACGGCATGTTCCCAATAAATTGCAAAAGAAACCCATCTATTTTCTTTGTCATAAGAAAAAACACATTGTATGACTGTTCATAGTTTGGGTGTTTCATATAAATATAGATACACATTAATAGATCCACTTACAAATAAAATTACAGATCGACTAACAGAGCTTTGAGTCTGGTCCTGGAGCCTCTAAGGCTTGTGGTCGGAGGTTTCACTTTCCATATAAATGGCATCTCAAAACCCTAACACTGGACCATGAGGTTCTCCCAGGCATTTTTGGCCAACCCACATAGCTGGTCACCCACTACCATTATTTAGGAGTGTTCTTATCTTCCTTCTAAAGGTAACTCATGTATCTTTAATCTTGTAAGACACCCAGATACAGTGCGAGGCAAGCTAAAACTATGGATTTTATTTTATAAAATATGTACCTAACCACTGCGAGCCTTCCCACCCTCTGACTGAAGGATCATCTATTAAATTAATATTTCAAGCAAAAGGACACAGTAGTTAAAGATCATTTAAAATCAAATCATTTAATACTCAGGCTGTCTAGTAGGTTGTTATGATTTGTCCAGCTCTTACATTTCTTTATTTGAAGCAGAACAAAGCCAGCTAAACCTGGCATACATTTACAAACTTTTAATAGATATCCATTAGCCAGTTAGAGATGTATCCCTTAGAAACAGCCCACTAAATGTCCCAAGCCCCAATCCTGCAATGAGCTGTGTGTGGATAGCTCCATGTGTGTACATAGAGCTTTATGGGACTCTGCAAATGTGTCTGGGTCCACCTACCTGTTTCATTCTTAGTTAAAGGTTCCATCTCTATTTCTTCATCTGCAAGGGAGCTCTTTAAAGAGGAAGGGGCTGTCAGGGGATGAGTGAGCCAATGCTTCTACCCAGTATAACATGATAAGGATTCATGAGATCCAGGACTAATGGTGGAGCACTCTTGTCCTTTAGCATGTTTTTGAATTTGGCAGGGCTGGGTCATGCGCCTTTTTGGATGATCCAGAATCATAGACCTTTTGCTTTGCCTGATACCTGGGAGAGTTCTAGCCAGTGTCTTAATGAAGTGATGGTCTGTCTGTCTACAGACAGTGGCTACACTTCCTGTGTGTTGACATCAATCCAAATATCAATAGATTAGGTCAAGGGTGTGGCCATTCCTCTGGGGGCTGGCCCTGAGAGTAGCTTGGAAAGTCCTAAAACACAAGGGAGGAAAGGAGATTTGGGATTTTTACATCTGAGGCCTTATCAGCTTGGATGTTGAAGTCTCCCAGGACACTAGCCAGCCTGCAGACTTTGGTCGACAATAAATAAGTACAAAGTTAATGTTAGCTTTATGTCTGATTTCTCCATGTCAGGTGGGTCAGTTCAAATGACTTTTTCTCACCTGCGGTGCCCTTTTTGGTAAACGCTTCCCTTTCAATCCTAAGGGATTTTTGTTTATTTTCATGCTATGACAATCAGCAGGGCTATTTCATGTTGTGAGTAGTCTGATTAACCCAATTTTTTCAACTCAGTGTCTGAGTGGAGTGGTTGGTCAATCTTGTCTTCCAGAAATGCAGAGAAATGCAGGCCTTAAAACAGGTCAATTCCTATAAGTGACATAACTAAGTCACAGATTGTTGCAGAAACAGGCAAAATGAAAAATTAAATTACATTCACAACGTTGTATGCAAATTATTGCATCCAGCAGTGATACGGGCAGCACATTTACAGCTATGAAAGACATCTTTTCTAGTACAGTACTTTGCTGACTCTCTTAAAGCAGCATCATCATCATTTCTTCAATGCGAGACTGCAAAAATGTTACAATGGGATTTCAGCGTTTTCAGAATTTCTTACTGGAATTTTTGGTTGCCTGAATTTTGATAAATATTAAGCTTATACTGCATTAAGTTACAGCATATTTTGAAAAGGGAAGCTGTAGGAGAAAAGTAATAGATGTGACGTATGAGGAAGCTGCCAGCAATAAAACAAAATACACAGATTCAGCAATGTGACCAATTTTAAATAAAATAAAACCAAAACTTTTGGCCGCAACAGATTGGGAATCCCCAATGATTTCCTTCTCAATTTCTCAATGGAGGACAACAGATGGGGAAAGGATAAAGGGAGCAGGTTTGCTTTCTCTGCCTGCTGAACAATTTCCTTTTCTGTTCATGCATTTTTGCTTGTCTGTGACTTACAGCTCTATTTACCATAAATGATATGGGTTTTCTGTGTCGTAGAACCCCATAGGAACCAGAGAAGGTTATGTGTATTTTTGCTTCTATAACCACCTATTGGCTCACCACCTGGCCAGTTTATTTACTACTGGTTTGGCTGAGTCTTTTCATATAAGCCAGATGAAATTAAACAGAAGCCAAGTTTCTTATTTTGTCTTTTCCTTTAACAGACTAAAACAACACTAAAAATCATGGGACCAATTTGGTTACCTTTAGTCATGTCAAACCTGCTTTACTCCACAAGCAGTCCCACTGGTTTTACTGGAACCTGGAGACTCCCCGTGAATAAAGAATCTAACCCTAAAAGAATAAGTCAACATACCTCTCCTTCCCATCTACCTGATTTTCAGATCTATCTAAGGTACTAATATGGCCCCATTACTGTAGTAACTGAGCACCTCCTGATCATTAAAGTATTTATCCTCAATACCCTTGTGAGATAGAGAAGTGCTGTTATCCCTATTTTACAGATGGAGAACTGTGGCACAGAGAGAATAACAGTCTGTCTACATGGGGAAATTTACTGACATTACTATACGGTACAATTATAACACTACAGATATATGGGTATAACTCCCTGGGTGGACACTCTCTTCAGCACAGCAGTGGTCTTTTTTGACTTAGCTTATGTAGAAGTGACATAAGCTACACCCAAAAAAGGCCACCGTTATTCTGAATAAGAGTGTTCCAATGGCATAACTATGGCAGTAAATTTCTTTGTGCTGTTAAGTCCTTATGGACAGACTCAAGGTCAGTCATGAAGTCTGTAGCAAAGCAGGGAATTGAACACTTCTCTCCAGCTAGTGTTCTAACCATTGGACCATTCTTCTTCATGATGAAGGTCTAAATCAGCAGTTCTCAAACTGTGGGTCAGGACCCCAAAGTGGGTTGTGACCCTCTTTGAATGGGGTCACCAGGGCTGGCTTAGACTTGCTGGGACCCAGGGCTGAAGCCTGAACCCCACGGCCCAGGGCCGAAGCCAAAGCCTGAGGGCTTCAGCCCTGGGTGGCAGGGCTCAGGTTGCAGGTCCCCTGCCTGGGGCTGAAGCCCTTGAGCTTCAGCTTTGGCCCCCTTTCCCAGGGTGGTGGAGGTCAGGCTTTGGTCCCCCCACCCAGGGCAGTGGGGCTCGGGCAGGCTCAGGCTTTGATCCCACCCCTCCTGGGGTCATGAAGTAATTTTTGTTGTCAGAAGGTGGTCGTGGTGCTATGAAGTTTGAGAATCCCTGGTCTAAATTATAGCTGAGCTCTTCTAAGTGCTCTCAAAGCAGTTAGTCTCGCCTTGACATTTGTTGTGTCTCTGGGAGGTGCAGTGTTCTGTTAGTGTTCTAAATTTGGGAATATTTGAGGTGAAATAATGGAAGAGACAAAGAATGGTCTTTTGGTTAGGGCACTGGATTGGGACTCAGAACATTTTACTTCTGTTTCTGGTTCTGACAGAAATTTCCTGGGACACAATGTGACTCCATTTTCCCAGGTTGCAGCTGGCAAACTTATAGTTAGGTACTGATAGTTTCTCCTGATGGCATTGGGCAAGAGTGCATCTGGGAAGTGTAGCAGGCATGGGGGTTATTTAAAATTATTTCAGAATTGCTAAAAATGGCTAAATTGATAAAGTCTCTTGGGACTCCTTGAAGCATCCAAACTTCCAAAAATCCACAATAGCAAATATTTCCAAAATACTGACATTTCTAGGTCAAGTTGGCTTTGAGATAAGATTTTACAGAAAACATTGCAGGCTTTTTCAAATAGTGAATTGTCCTGTCAGTTTTATTTTGAGTTCAGTGTCTGCAAAATAGACTGTCCAATTAATCTGAAACTCTCCTAGGAAAATTTCCTCTGCCTAGAGTTCATACTGTGCATGACAATTTCAGATGGAAGGGACTTTTTAAAAGCAATTTGCTGATTGGTGTGGGGATACGGTCAAAGTCGAGCTCATAACAGGTGAGTTACAGCCTTAACTTTGGAGTCACTACAGTGAGTCTATAATAAAATCTGTTTTGTGAAAGAACGCAGGGAAGGAAAATGAGCGTTAGAACATAAGGTAAAGGTACCCAATGGGCATCTACGATCCGTCACTCCTATATTGAACAGAACATAGGGGAGATGAAAACAACAACATGCTGGTTGATGCACACCTGTGGCCACAGTCATCTTCCCCCATTTTTCAGTAGAGATGAAGCACAGAACTGAGATCTGCACTCCTGGGAGTGTTGCCATTAATTTCAAAGAGAGGCAGCTCTGACTCTGCAATTCCAGACAGTTCATCACTTAGTGGACATCTTGTCTGAAGAAAGTACATTTGTTTGCATTTAAACTCACAAAAGGTAATTTCAATATTTTTAAAAGTTTACTTTGTAACATGAAATCAGAATTTAAATTATGTAACTTTCCATCTGTTTTAAATCTTCCTGCCTACACAGTTTTTACATTGCCTGTCTTTTTTCTTATTGACATATTTTACTTCTGCTTCAACCTGGTCTGTTTAGAACACAACAGCATGATCTTAAAGAGCAGAGGGGCAAATTCTACTTGTTTGAGAGAATTGTTGTTAATAACATCTGCTTTAGGAAGGAGTAGGCTGACTTTAGTCAGTTTTAACTGATTTTTCCTACAAAATATACTGATACATTATTTGTTGAGTTTCAGAGTAGCAGCTGTGTTAGTCTGTATTTGCAAAAAGAAAAGGAGTACTTGTGGCACCTTAGAGACTAACAAATATATTTGAGCATAAGCTTTCGTGAGCTACAGCTCACTTCATCGGATGTATTCCTTTGTTGAGCTATCACTCATCTGAACGTTTTAGGAGGTATGTTCAAATTATCTTTCCAAACATTACAGAGCACAGGCTTGGCTGGCCAAGTGAGAAAAGCCAGTTCGAGGCAAAGGGAAGACTTCACACCTAGGCCCTGTAACAAAAGCTATTGAGATATATTGTAACTGGGCTCACACAAAGAAGTGGGGTTTTGAGAAAAGGGGCATTTTCCTGAAAGGGTGGGGGCGGGGAACAGACTGGAGGAAGAAGAAAGGGAGACCAGGCTGAGTTGCAAGAACTCCTGGGCTTTTTAGACGAATGTAAGCTAGACCTTGTCCTGTTCCTTTAACTCAGGAGGGAAGCCCATCTAACCTTAGCTTGTGGTGAAGTGAAAGGTAAAATGAAAGTAAATCGCTATTTTTTAAAATAATTTTCTCTAATGCTTTTTTCTCTTTGCTGTTCATAAAATAAGTATGTTTAAGGTTGCTTATCACAGACTCCCAAAGAGGGAAACACAAGTGTCAAGCTGGACCTGCACAGCAATAAGTGGTTGTTATAGCCAGGATGTTATTCCCAGACCCTGACCCTGACCCAGACCCTAAGAGTGGGAGAACTGAGAAATTTCACCCAAAGACTGGTAAGGGCATGAGACCTAATACCTGAGGAAGTGCAGTCAAACAGACCAGAAAGAAGATAGAGGGGCAAGCCACGATTCAAGAAAGCATGTAAGTAAATTCCTAAGTCCATCCTTATTCAGCAAAAAATTTAAGCAAGTGCTTAAGTCCTTGTCTTCAATGGAACTTATTATGCATGTGCTTAAATGTTTGATGAATTGGGTCTGTTCTTCCACATCTCTAGAATCTTATCCTTGTAAAAAAGAACTTTAAGGTAGCAGAGAACTCAGGGAAAGGATCTTGGACAATTCAAGCTCCCATGTTAATTAATTACACCTCCCACCCACTTAGTTTTAAGTACAATGATTTAGGACTGCATTTATACAGTCATCTAGGATGGAAAGGTGGAGTCCTGCAGTATATGCTATCTGGGATTTCTGATCCAGCTGTAGCAGATGGACCTCAAGAGAAGAAACCGAAAGTCAGGATGGTGAAATCAACTGATTAGTTTCGCCAGCTCTGCTTCATGTAAGCTTCCTGACACAACCGTCATTGCCAGATATGACAAAATCAGTTGCCTCTTTACCAAACTTATGGTAGGAAAGGTCTGTCAATTGTGCTATGAAGTTTCATAATAACCTGCATTTATTTGTGGCCTGCCTGGAATGTTGCCATACAACACACAGAGACTGCGTTGGTAGCTGAAGTAATCAGCCCCTTAAAGTTTGTCTTATGAATAAAACCAGAAAAAAATCCATTAAAACTTGATGGCAAACATTTTTAAAAGTAAACTCCTTTACAAAGAGAACTATGATAGACCAAGGATTTATGGGTTGATGTTTTAACATTAATCCACTTTATTAAATTCTTACTGAAGTCTTTAAACTACGATTTGAGGACTTCAATAGCACAGACATAGGTGTGAGGGTTTTTTTGTTTGTTTGTTTTTTTGTAGGAGTGGTGGGTGAAATTCTGTGACCTGCGTTGTGCAGGGGATCAGACTAGATGATCATAATGGTCCCTTCTGACCTAAATATCTATGAATCTATGAATTAATTTAATTGTTAAACCCAACTTTACAGTAAAAGCAAAACAACATGAAAACAGGGAGCTCACATTTGAAGATCTTTTATTGATTATAGACATTCTTGCTCCATAGACTAATTGTACAGTAAATGTTATTGTTATTCATTGGACAATGAATGAAGGAAAGCTGGAAGTAGTGAATGGAAGGATAGCACTGTCCACTTTAAAAGCTGTTCTGCTTTCCTACAAATGTTAATTAATGCTTCCCAAGCAGATCAATATTTTCTTGTCTCAGAGAGCTTCTGTGCTCTCTCACTTTGTAACAGAAACTTCCAAGATATTGTGTGATGGCTTTGTAGTTGATTGGGATTCTAGTGACTGTGTCACTCTAGTCTTCACCCAAGAATGCAATTTACTTTGAGGAAGATAAATCACTCCAACACAATGCCAAAGGCTACTTGTGGTTTCAGGCAGGGTGTAATTAGTCATCACTACTGTGTAGTGGTGGTACTAATAATGACATCTTGAATCCTGACTTGCATGGAAAATAGAAAAGTTTAATCAACCACTGACAAAACAGAATAGTCAATAAAGCTGCAGCACTTTCAGTTAGGAAAGGATATACTGTGATTATATGGTTTTTTGTCTCCAACAATGGATACTTTTTAATTATTGAAATTGTCATTTTTTTAGTCAAGTACTAAACCATGGAAATGAAAATACACTATTAACATGTTATTCTGTCTTTCAGATGAAATGTGGAGAAAGTCTGCCCCTTTGCTCATCTTTAGTGACTTTCCAGATGGAAGTTAAAGTACTAGTGCCAAATTCTGCTCAAAATAACACCAGTGTACCTCCAGAGTACCTCCATTGACTGTAATGACATCACTCCAGATTTATTACAGAGCAGAATTTGGCCCCCAATTGCCAGCCTTCAGAAAGACTAGGGCATTAATTTTCTCTCTCTCAATAAAATAGGTTTTAATATCTAAGGCTATGTCTGAGCTATTGTGGAGCTCAAAATAACTGCCAAGTCTAGCTGCATAGTACAGTATTTAATACATTGGTGTGTTCAGTGCTTTGGGGTATCATAACTATGAAAAGTGTCATGCAAAGCCATAATCTATTTCAATTCTCTCAGAATTGTCTTCTCTGCTTTAAAATCTTTTGTTGTAGACCAATTGGAACCCAAAAATATTTAGAGCCTAACTTCTAGAATTGGCTACCTAGATTGAATTTATAACATTTGGAGTACATTTCAGGCAGTTTAAAAATTTTCTCCCCAAGCAACTAACTACATCCTACAAGATAACCATCCAAGATAATTCAGGATTAAGTTTCTTTGAATTTCTGTAGCTAAGTACTGCAAGTGTCTTTAAACATTAGTTGATTGCATTTCCCATATGATGTGCAAACATTAGAGGGGTCCTAAAAGACCTCCAGTTCACTTTAAATCAATCTATTTGGCATATTGTCTAGTTCCACAAGTACACCAAACCCCATGAGAGATTTACACTACATAGCAGATGGCCCCAAGGACAAATTCTTAAAACAGCTTGTTCTCCTCTAATTTTTAGCATACCGTGTTCCTTTTCCGCACTCATCGACATTGGCACTTGGCATTCTGATTTCTATAGCTGCTGAAAAATGATGACATTGGGACAAATTTGTCTGTAAATTAAAGATCATAGAATCATAGAAAATTAGGGTTGGAAGAGGCCTCAGGAGGCCATCTAGTCCAACCCCCTGCTCAAAGTAGGACAAACCCCAACTAAATCATCTCAACCAGGGCTTTGTCAAGCCAGGCCTTAAAAACTTCTTAGGATGGAGATTCTACCACCTCCATAGGTAATCCATTCCAGTGCTTCACCACCCTCCTAGTGAAATAAGTTTTTCCTAATATCCAACATAGACCTCCCCCACTGCAACTTGAGACCATTGCTTCTTGTTTTGTCATCTGCCACCACTAAGAACAGCCTAGCTCCATCTTCTTTGGAACCCCCCTTCAGATAGTTGAAGGCTGCTATCAAATCCCCCCTCATTCTTCTCTTTTGAAGACTAAATAAGCCCAGTTCCCTCAGCCTCTCCTTGTAAGTCATGTGCCCCAGTCCCCTAATCATTTTCATTGCCCTCCACTGGACTTTGTCCAATTTGTCCACATCCTTTCTGTAGTGGGGAACCAAAACTGGACACAGTACTCCAGATGTGGCCTCACCAGTGCCGAATAGAGGGGAATAATCACTTCCCTCAATCTGCTGGCAATGCTCCTACTAATGCAGCCCAATATGCCGTTAGCCTTCTTGGCTACAAGGGCACACTGTTGATTCATATCCAGCTTCTTATCCACTATAATTCCCAGGTCCTTTTCTGCAGAACTGCAGCTTAGCCAGTCAATCCCTAGCCAGTAGCAGTGCATGGGATTCTTCTGTCGTAAGTGCAGAATTCTGCGCTTGTCCTTGTTGAACCTCATCAGATTTCTTTTGGCCCAATCCTCCAATTTGTCTAGGTGACTCTGGACCCTATCCCCACCTTTCAGCATATCTATCCCATCATCCAGATCATTAATGAAGATGTTGAACAAAACTGGCCACAGGACCGACCCCTGGCACACTCCACTCGATACCAGCTGCCAACTAGACATTGAGCCATTGCTCACTACCTGTTGAGCCCGATGATCTAGCCAGTTTTGTATCCACCTTATAGTCCATTCATCCAATCCACACTTTTTTAACTTGCTGGCAAGAATACTGTGGGAGACCATATGAAAAGCTTTGCTAAAGTCAAGATATATCATATCCACCGCTTTCCCCAGTGAAAGAGCCAGTTATCTCATCATAGAAGGCAATCAGGTTGCTCAGACATGACTTACCCTTGATGAATCCATGTTGACTGTTCCTGATCACCTTCCTCTCCTTCAAGTGCTTCAAAATGGATTCCTTGAGGACCCACTCCATGATTTTTCCAGGGACTGACATGAGCCTGTAGTTCCCCGGATTCTCCTTCGTCCCTTTTTTAAAGAGAGGCACTATATTTGCCTTTTTCCAGTCATCTGGGACCTCCCCCAATCGCCACGAATTTTCAAAGATAATGGTCAATGGCTCTGCAATCACATCAGCCAAGTTCCTCAGCACCCTCGGATGTATTAGATCCGGACCTATGGACTTATGCATGTCCAGCTTTTCTAAATAGTCCTTAACCTGTTCTTTCACCACTGAGGGCTGCTCACCTCCTCCCCATACTGGGTTGCCCAGTGCAGTTGTCTGGGAGCTGACCTTGGCTGTGAAGACCAAGGCAAAAAAAGCATTGAGTACTTCCCCTTTTTCCACATCATCTGTCACTAGGTTGCCTCCCCCATTCAGTAAGGGTCCCACACTTTCCCTGATTATCTTGTTACTAACGTACCTGTAGAAACCCTTCTTGTTACCGTTCACATCCCTTGCTAGCTGCAACTCCAATTGTGCTTTGGCCTTCCTGATTACACCCCTGCATACTCAAGCAATATTTTTATATTCCTCCCTAGTCATCTGTCCAAGTTTCCACTTCTTGTAAGCTTCCCTTTTCTGTTCCTGCACCCTCAATAAGGCTTCTCTAAAATACAGCCAGCTCTCCTGGACTCCTTTCCCCCTCATATTAGCCTCCCAGGTGATCCTGCCCATCAATTTCCTGAGAGAGTCAAAGTCTGCTTTTCTGAAGTTCAGGGTCCGTATTCTGCTGCTCTCCTTTCTTCCCTGTGTCAGGATCCTGAACTCGACCATCTCATGATCCCATGGAACAGGATGTAAAAACAGAGATTTTTCCTCTGGGGCTAGATCCATAGATGGGACTTAGAAACAGGCACCCTGCTACCCAGTGGAACTGACAGCCCTGAGTTAGGTGCCCAGGTGCCCTATACAATGCATGGCCAGAGTTAGAGGCCTAAAAATAGGATTCACAAAAGCCAACACGATGAGAAGGAAGCTGCCTAAATTAACAAATAGAAAATGCCAAGGAGAGAGGTTTGGCCTAAGCTATGCCCCACAAAGGAAGACAGGCACTTTACAGAAAGCATCATCCCCATGAGCCCCCTCCTGGAGTTAGGCACTTAAATGAGGTGAGACCTTTCTCGCAAATTAAAAAAAAAAAAAAAAAAAAAAAAGAGATGGTGGTGCTATGCTCCCCCCTTTTACCCAATAGTTCTGTGGTAAAAACACTCGCCGAGGATGTGAGAGATGGGAACAGGGATTTGAATCCAGGTTGCCTATTCTGAGCTAATGAGTATTTCCACCACCTCATCTGCCTCCTCTTGTGTTTTGTACAGGCCCCACAGGTGAGATAGGAGGAGGAACAGCTAGTTTGACTCCCACCAGGCCTAAGGCATGAGCTATGTGCTGGGCTTCAGGACTGAGGCAGCTTTGCTCGTACCCACCAGCAGAAGGGTAGTTGCCAAGGGAACTGTAGCAGCAGAAACTTAGGTGCCATGGGAATTTAAGCACCTATGTTAGGCAGGAGGTGTGGTTTAAGGATCTGAATTTTGGATTTAGGTGCCTACATCCCTTTGTGGATCTAGCTCCCAGATTATACAGGCAAAATTTTACCTGCCCACCTTCACTGTTATGCAATGACTATGCAGCCCTGCTATCCTCCATCCCAGAGGTGGCACACTTTGTTCACAATGTATTAACACCTTGTATGCTGCATAGGGGTCAACTGGGATATAAAATGTTTCCTATTTTAAGATAACTTTTCAGATCCAAACTCTGTCCTCCCCTTATCCATACCCTTCCACAGGCATACGGGGCCCAAAAAGACAATGGATTTGATGATATACTATAAAGGCAGCAGAAATCCTGTATTGGAGGGTCAGAACTTATGCTCTATGGGGCCCCCAAATGCAGTAGTATTGCGAGTCATTGGGTATGGGGGACAAGGATTTGCACCCACAAGCCAAAGCCTGGCTGCTTTAGTGGCCACAGGAAACAAAAGGATTCTGTTCCCCACATCACCTTCCCTGAAGAACTCCAGTGCAAATTCCACTGACTCTGGGTTTTTGAAAAAAGGAAGTATATGGCCCTGGTGTGCTACTTTTGAGAATGGTATGGGTGTACTGAATATTTGCCTAGTCTTACAACAACTTGTATTTTAATCTGTAAAATGTCAGTCGTTAATTTCTTTCGCCACCAAAAAAAGATGAATTTTTTTCCATAGTTAACAATAAAAGATTACAAATTTACAAATTACAAATAGTAAAGCTATTACAAATTGCATTTATAGTCCATTGATGTGCTCATACTTAATTTCTATCCGACAACAATAAGATATTATAAATATGACTATTTCTGAAGCGAATGTACCTGGACTGACTTCTACAGTCATTACATTTTGAAGAAACAACAATCTGATACCTCAATAAAAAAGCTACTTTGAAATCATAAATTATCCACTGAAATTTATAGAAAATACCTTCATCCTTCTAAACATAATCGTCATAAACACACTGTGCTAGAGGTGGAGCTATCTGATGATGTGTTTTGACTCCTCCTTTTAAGAGCTACCTATTGAAGTAATAGGTATGCCTAGGTGAAATATTTGTCTGAAATTCTTAGGTTTCCGGTGCAAGTTATAAACTTTGTGCAGAGAAAGAAAATAGCTCTTGACAAAGATCACAAGTAAACCACCGCTGCTATCCAAAGAAGAAATGAACAAGCCTTGTCAAAGATTTAATAATAATTGGGGTGCTGTCGCTGTGTGTGTGCGCATTAGCAAGGATTTTATTCTGCTGTAAGTTTTCTTGAGAATTTAGCAAAACTTCTACCCCTACATTATCAAAACAGTGGATGGAGATTTCACTGTGTGACTTAACCACTGCAAACATTAACAGAGTAAACTATAGTAAGAAAATAAAGTGTGGCAGTTCAGAGAAACTCCAAGGTTTTCTAGAAGAATCACACTGCTAAGTCTGAGAACTGTTAACTCAATAACTTAGGGAGAGAGTGCTTAGGAATGTCAGCAGTTGTCCATGTACTTGAAATAATGTAAAGGACAGCGGGAGGAGGGAGAGGAGGAAGGGGCGTTCACGGAAACCATAGCCTAAGCACCTAAGTATACCCAAGAAAGAAAACAGGTGTTACAACACATTGACCGTCGTATTTCAGTTGAAGTGACCTTCAAATCCCTTATACCTCTGAGTGCAGCCTTGCCTCACAGGGTCAATGCACAAAGTGGGTGGTGTTTAAAATTCCTATCTCCTGCCACAAATGAGTCACACCCACGGAAGATTCTGACTCCTTACAAGTACATGGTAAGGACCGTGTAATAATCACTGGATAATTATGTGTATTTAATAGTTTCTGGGTAATAATGTGGTTCTGTTTTTAAAACTAAAGCATAATCACAATATGTTCTGTTTAATAAACAAGTTACATAGTAATTAACCTTTAAATTACTTGACATTTCCAAGTGTAATTACCCACATCTGCTTAATTACATAATTACTATGTCTACAATATATGCAGTGTTTGCCATATTGCCACAAGGTAGGGGCCCAATCCTATAAACCTTACTCTCATGATTAGTACTCAACACCTCACAAGATCAGGTCCTAATTGTAGTATATTGGTATGTGTGCCTTGCAGGGCAGAGATAACTACAGGTTCACTAAGATTGCAACTCAGCGAAGGAACTAAAAAAAACCCCATAGCTTCATAAAATAGGAATGATTTCATTTAATTCTGACATCTATCAATGATCATATCAAATCATCTTAAATGGCACAAAGACATAATCCATTTTGAAACTGAAGCTTCCGTCTTTTCTGTGTACTGATACTGTTTGTGACAAAGGAAACGCTGCTCAACAGATTAACGGATGGAAAACTAGATTCTTTCACAGATGGTTTGTTCTGGGCTATGGGCTAAACTATGGGCTAGATTCACTTTCACTGCCATGTGCCACTGATGATATAAAGTAACAGTAAATCCAATTTAACTAGCTGGGTAAACTGGGTTTATGGCTGCTTTGCAACACTGGAGTGGCACAAAACCCCTGCAAACAAGGCTGATACTGCTGGACAATGTAAGTACAGTATAAGGATGATGGATATTCTTTAAAAATATATACATATAATTTTCCTGTACTGCCGCCCCAACCTGGTATCTGAAATTCACACTGTGTTTTTGGTCAGCTTTCCACATCAACAACCACAAAGATTCTAGAATAAGATTGCTGCAAAAGATACATGATCAGGAAGATTGAACTCTGCTTACTTTTCCACCCTTGTATTGCTTTAGAAAGGCTGACAGCAGTTAAAGCTTTGCTTTTGGCAGTAGACAAAGCAGGTGCAATTTGGAAGACATATGAGGAGCAGGTAAGTGCAATAACAAGGAACCATTTTAACAGTTAGTTTTGTGTCTCACATTACTGTTTACTGGGAAGTAGACAAGATGTGATGTTAAAGTGTATCTGTAATAGGCCCATTTGCTACATTGCAAATACAAGCCTGTGAAAGCAAACATGTACTTGGTTACAGGGAATAAAAGGAAATATCTATGTTGATTCATCAGGGAGACACTAGAGGCTATGAATTTAGGTGCCTAACTGCCACTTTAAGTGTCCAAGTCTAAAATTTAGATCCAAAACCTCCACTCAGCTAACACCTAACCCCATAGGCCTCTAAAGTCCATAGGCCAGAGGGGAGCGAACTACGGACCACGGGCCACATTCGACCCGCGGGACCGTCCTACCCGGCCCCTGAGCTCCCGGCCGAGGAGGCTAGAGCCCGGCCCATCCCCCGCTGTCCCTCCTCCCCTGCACCTATGCCGCCGCGAGGGCAGCGCAGCTTCTGCCCGCCCACCTCCCAGGCTTTCCAATAAGCCAGTCCTGCTGCTCTGAGCGGCCTGGTAAGGGGGTGGAGGGATTGGATAAGGGGCAGGAGGTCCCGGGAGGCAGTCAGGGGACAGGGGGTGGTTGGATGGGGTGGAGGTTTGGGGAGGGACGGTCAGGAGACAGGGAGCAGGGGGGGTTGAATGGGGGGGTCCCGGGGGAGGTTGGATAGGGGGTGAGGTCCTGGGGGGGCAGTTAGAGATGGGGGTCCCAGGAGGGGGCAGTCAGGGGACAAGGAGGGGGGGCATTGGATGGGTCAGGGGTCCCGGGGGTCCTGTCAGGGGGCAGGGGGGGCGGTTAGGGGTGGGGGGGTCCCAGGACAGGGCAGTCAGGGGACAAGGAGTGGGGGGGGTTGGATGGGTCAGAGGTTCTGAGGGGGGCAGTCAGGGGGTGAGAAGTGGGAGGGGACGGATAGAGGGTGGGGGCCAGGCTGTTTGCAGAGGCACAGCCTTCCCTACCAGCCCTCCATACAGTTTTGCAACCCCAATGTGGCCTTTGGGCCAAAAATTTTGTCCACCCCTCCCATCAGCGCTAAGTTTCTGCCAGTAAAGTCCCCAAAGCACCTACATTTCTGTCCACACGCATGTGCACAGCCACCTGTATCCTGACCCTGCTGAGGAGCTTGGTGCCCAGCTCCCAGTAGGATCCTCAAACTAGGCGTTCCCCCACCTATCTTGCCTGCAGCCCCTGGTCCAGCAGGCATTCTCAGAGGCTACCTACCATATTAGTGCCTGCACAAAATAAGGAGGCAGTAGCCGCCTCCTTATACCGAATAGCCCAGTGGTTAGATGATTCACTCAGATGTGGAAGACTTAAATACCCACATGGACCAGGGACTTTAACCCAGGTCTCTCATCTCCCGGAGAAGTGCACTAACCACTGGACTATGGAGTATGCTGGGGTGGGTCTCTTGCCTGTTGAAGCTGTTCCATTTTTTATACATTATTTAAATATTTATTGGGCCAGAGAGAGAACAAGCGTGAGAGATTGACTCCACAGCCTGGTGGTTAGGATATTCATGTGGCAAACCCAAGTTTAAGTCCCTGGACTATTGGAAATATAAGGGGAGAGGGTCTGGCAGCGTGGACAGCTCCTTTTTCTCATTTTTGTGTGAGTACAGCCTGACATGGCTAAGGCCCCTAACTTCAGGAGAGGATTCAGGGCTGAGGCCATGCTCTTTCTGCCTTACCACTGTCCAACTCATTACCTTGTAAAGCATTTTGAGATACCCTAGGTATGAAAGACAATATAAAACCAGATTCTGTTATATATACATATACCCCTAAATTCTCTCCTAAACTACATTACCTATAGTCTTCTGACATGCACTGAGTTCAGTAGGACACAGTACTATTCAAAGCGCATGGTTTATGGAGGGCTGATGATTACTTAGATAAAATAGTCCTGAACAGGAACACAGGGAAAAAGTTAAAATATGCTATCACTCTGATGGTCTACTCCACTTGAAGGGGAAAAAATGTAAATCTCTTCTTTAACAAAGCTTGTCATTAAGCACTATTCCTGAATTCTGGAGAAGAAAAGTGATCCACAGATCATGAATACATTATTAATCAAGACTTGGTACTCAGACAGTCATCCTAGTCTGCGTGATTTATTCAGACTCATCCTACAAGCATGCTTATTTTTCTCTCAGTCTTGTAAAGTCATTTGCTAGTAAGCCAGCAATCAGGACAGTCTGGCTTTAGGTGCTCAAAGAACAGTGTGAATTAAAGCTGTTGAAATGGAATAGTAAAGGCTTCTTTTTTCCCTAGATAGCTTTGGAATGCTGCACATCTGACTATGTGAATATGATGCCACCCCCTTTTGAGGGGCAAATTGTTAATATTCTGGCATTAGAAATGACAGAATACTGAATATCATCATCATGAATATTGTTCTCTTTCGCAGACTGTATGCCAAGGGAATTCTCCCATAAAACAGATAATTAACAAATACATTGATTATATATTAGATCTGTAGGTACACAACTCAGGTAATGGTAAGCAAAACTAGGGGAGAAGCTCCACCTTTGACTTCTCCACTTGCCCTCTGCCCAAAAAGCTTTTTCTGCTAAAACTACTCTAACATCCCAAACCTTCTTCAGCTTTAAACAGTTGCCTTTATAAAAATAAAATAAAATAGTAATAATAAAAGCCACTAAAAGAACTTCCTTCTTTTCTCCAAAAATTACACTAGCCTGATATGGAGGACTGACCAGATTTCGTTCTGGACCACAGGCAGATTTCATGTCTGATCCATCAATATCCATCAGAACTGGAAAAAGTAGCAACATGCTATTGGATTTGATAGACAGAATTTGCTTCTAGCCCTGAAATGGCTCGACGTATCAGACCTTTAAAAGTGGAGCACTAATAAACATACCTTTTCTGTCTCTGTGTAATGTATTTTAATCTGCCTCTGAGATCTAGACTAGACTGAACTTATGGGGTGAAATCCTACTGAGTTATACCTAGGTACTTCCACAGCAATTATACTGAAATCAATTCATTTTTTCCAGATTTACACTGTTGTAAAAGAGAGCAGAAATTGTCCCATTGTAACTAAAAAGAAAAGGAGTACTTGTGGCACCTTAGAGACTAACCAATTTATTTGAGCATAAGCTTTCGTGAGCTACAGCTCACTTCATCGGATGCATACTGTGGAAAATACAGAAGATGTTTTTATACACACAAACCACGAAAAAATGGGTGTTTATCACTACAAAAGGTTTTCTCTCCCCCGACCCTACTCTCCTGCTGGTAATAGTTTATCTAAAGTGATCACTCTCCTTACAATGTGTATGATAATCAAGGTGGGCCATTTCCAGCACAAATCCAGGGTTTAACAAGAATGTCTGAGGAACAGTGGGAGTGGGGGGGGGGGGAGGAGGAATGAACAAGGGGAAATAGGTTACTTTTTATAATGACTCAACCATTCCCAGTCTCTATTCAAGCCTAAGTTAATTGTATCCACGTTCTTGTTAAACCCTGGATTTGTGCTGGAAATGGCCCACCTTGATTATCATACACATTGTAAGGAGAGTGATCACTTTAGATAAGCTATTACCAGCAGGAGAGTAGGGTGGGGGGGGGAGAGAAAACCTTTTGTAGTGATAAACACCCATTTTTTCCATGGTTTGTGTGTATAAAAACATCTTCTGTATTTTCCACAGTATGCATCCGATGAAGTGAACTGTAGCTCACGAAAGCTTATGCTCAAATAAATTGGTTAGTCTCTAAGGTGCCACAAGTACTCCTTTTCTTTTTGCGAATACAGACTTACACGGCTGTTACTCTGAAACCTGCCATTGTAACTAAGAAATTCTGACTTTATAGATGGAAACATACACAACAAAAATAACCCTCAAAATTTTGCACCTCTCTAAAACATTTCTAAAATCTTTTCCTATAAAGTAGGTGGCAAGGATGAAGCCAGAATTTTAAAACCTCCAAAAACTGAGAGACTATATTTTCTCTATGGTGCTTTCAAACCATCCTTTAACATTTCATATAATGTATTACATTTTAAAGGATGGTTTTAAAAACAAAACAAGACTTGAGAAAAAATATTCTCTCAAATTCTAAAAGACTTCTCTATATGGGAGAACAGGCAAAAAAAATCCTTTGTACTACCCCACCCCATTAAGCACTCTCAGATGTGCAACAAAAGGACCTACAAGCCATTTAAGCCTGAGTAAGATCTGTATAAGGCTTCAGATCCAGAAGCTTGTTCTTCAGGAGCTTGGTCTCATCTCTAGATTTTATATTATATTCACCGTTTCACACATCATTGTGGATTTCAGGTTACTTGTGCATGAACATACTCTGTAACTGATTATGGCAATTTATACTTGGAGTAATAAAAAGGGACAGGGAACATCACAGTTATTTTCAGCATGCTGAAGCCTATGTAACATGTTAACTGCTCTCTGATTAAATCCAACACACAATATCAAAAGGAATGTCTCCTTCTACTTACTCCTTTGAAGTCAACAGATGGAGCGACTACATTATGTAGATACTGTACATTTTTTTAAAATGAAGTAATTTCCCAGGTATTTGTGACCCAAACTTCTCTGCTATAGGATAATCAAAAGCAGATATTTAAATGATCTATAGCTGTATTTTCACATTTTAATTGTGCCAGTACTGGACATATAATCTGTGTGGTCAATTAATCAGTGCGTATATCTTACCTCTTATTTCATAATTAAAAGGATCCAAAGCTTGGAACAGAGTGATGATACATTCAAGAAGAGAACTCCTGTTTCTTAGTAGCTCAATAATTTTTGAAAAGGTAATGATATCTGGCATACATAATACATCCAGCAGATACAGAATGTGATCTTTAAATAGAAATGAGCCAAAGCTGTGAAATTCACATAGAGATGTCAATCTGAACTCCTCTAAAGTTAGTAGGGATTCAGATTCAGTCATTTCCAGAAGTGACTAGTGACTTTGAGTGCCTCAATTTTGACTCACTTTTCCCACCTTCAGAAACCATAAAAGGGCCTGATTTTCACAGAATAGATACTCTGCCCTTCCTGAAAGTCAGGCCCCTTAGGCCCCTTTAAGATTTTTAGGCTGGGCATCCAAAAATCAGTGGCTTGGGAAAATTTAGCCAGGGCTCCAGTTCAACCCATATATAAATATAAAAGAGAGAAAGGGTGAAGGGGGGTAGCGGGGTAGAGGCAGAGGACTGAGCCATAAAGTTTGGATCCAGTTCAGTCCCGAACTTCCACAACATTTGAGCCTGTGGTTCAGGATCATCTATTATTATATTAAACAAAATATTGTTTGAAAGACCAACATATTGAAACTTATCTGAGAAGACAAGAAGTCAGTATTTCTGCTTTCAGAAGACAGGCATGTTTACACTAGCTGGTGTGGTATGCTGTGGCTTAACTTTATACCACTATTAATGCCCTGTGGGTTTGAGTCTGGTTGTCTCAGCCTAGTCCTCATAATTGGTTCACATATAAAACGCACCACCCAGCCTGGAACAATTTGTTATAACTGGCAGGCGGTGCTCAAGACAGGCCCAGTATCAGAGTAACAGAGTGTTTCAAACATGGGTGCGTTTGGATTTGTTTGTTTTGTTTTGCTTCGGAAGGGTGGGAAATATAGTCAGAATCTAGCTTTTTTCCTTTGTTGAGAGCATGTTGTATAGGCAGATTTTTCAGGGACTTTTCAGCTGAATGAGGGGGTGGCCTAAATAAGATCTCTCTCCTGCTGCTTTAGGGCATGATTGGATGTTAGATTGGGAGGAGGCACCGTAGAACCAGGAGCTTTGATTACTCATTGATTCATCCCATCACTGGGCAACCACTAATTTGACAAATGTACTGTAGATTGCCTCACTCACTCTGTCTCCGGAACATTCATGACTAGATTGTGATATGCTTGAATGTACTTATCATTCAAATTTGTCAAATCTGTCTTTTAGAATGTTTTACTTCCTGGCTTGATCATAGTCATCCAAAATGTATACTGGACAACTTATCTGGGATTAGTCACCTAAATTACATAGTATTGTTTTTCTTATCTGATTGGATTACTATATAAAACATTTCTGCCATGAATACGGAAATTCACATAATGCAAAATTTGTGCCAATAAACTGGACAGAGCTTGAATGTTTGCTCAAACAGGACACAAAAAAGGACACGGACAAGGTCAAAACAAATCATGTAAAAATTCAAATGCATATTCATAGGGAAACTTGGCGGGGAGGCTTTTGTTTAGTTTTCTGCATGCTCACCTACTATGTATCTATGGTGGCAACTAGGACAAAGTCAAACAAAAAGTACACAAGTGCTCTAGAAAATTTAACTGTCATAATTCCAGCCATGATGCGTATATAAGGTTCCACTCTAACATAGGTAAGGTCTACACTAGCAAGCTTACAGCAGCACAGCTGTATCGATACAGCTATGATACTGTAAGATCGCTTACGTAACCGCTCTATGCAGACGAGAGAGAGATCTCCCGTCGACATAATTAAACCACCTCCAACAAGCGACAGCAGTTATGTCAGCAGGAGAGTGTCTCCTGCCAACATAGCACTGTCCATACCGGCTATGTGTCCACTGGCACGTCTGTCACTGTAACTCATGTCGCTCAGAGGGATTTTTTTTTCACACCCCTGAGTGACATAAGTTATACTGACAAAAGTGCCAGTGTACACTTAGCCATAGTAAAACCAGACAGCAAAACCAATATGGAGAAGTGACATTATGCTTTACGGCCTAAGAAGCAAGCATTCCTGTATTCTAGTCTACTCTATATAGATTCTTGTACCATCCACATCACCATAATATCTGTGCATCTTCCAGTAGTTCATTAAGCGATGTGACTAACATGTGGCATGTGTGGTTCACTCTCCTCTGGGGGTGAACTGTGTGTGCTTAATGTGCTTTGCTTTTGGGGTTTTTTTAAGTGTATATGTTGCTATGTATTTATGTTAGAGAATGCAAGGTCAAAGAAATGCACCTTGCACTTCGAGCAGAGGTGGTGATGGTCCTTAGTTCTTGGAGGAGTTCAAGCCACAGTATAGGACTGGCCTCCAAGAAGCCTCTTCTCCTGGACAGATATGCTGTATGTGATATTAGGTCTGATTGCTCTATCTAGGATGTCATTTCATCAATTATTTTCCCTGCTGCTTCTGGTACTGGAATTTTCTTTTACTTTTTGTGTGTACTGTAGCTTCTGCTCCTCAAGAGACACTCCACAGAATCTGTTGCTTAGTAATGTCATCCTTCATGGAAATTAGTTGAACTTCAAAAGCTGAAAACATCTCTTATTAGGCAGAGGTTTCAAGGTAATGAATTCCTCTGAGAAAGTCGATTAAGAAAACCAGCCTTCCACAATCAGCACCAGAAAGACAGACCTTCAATTGTGCGTACAAAGACACCGAAGTTTCCTAGCACCATAGTCAAGGTGAGCTCATGAATAGAAAGAATCTCAAAAGTAAATAAAGAGGTACAAAGAAATGGCCTTTTAAATACCATTACTAACCTTATAATTCAACTTTGATCAACAATAAATGTAAACAGTAAGAATTAAAAATTATTACTGCTATCTCAGAACAAAAAACTTGCCATACAGAAACAAGCCAGGGGCCTGTCCAGTCTGGTGCCGTCTCCTACAATGGCAACACCTAGTATTTCTGAAGACATTATAGCTATATGTACCTACAGAATGGGGTGTTGATCTGTTAATTTTGACTACAATAGGATTTTGCTAAGGGGTGAGGCTGATTAGGGGTTTAGAAACATACAGAATTGTACAGTACAATAAAATTGATAGCCGGGCACCTAGATCTATGGACGGATGCCTTTTGGTTTTCAGAATTTGAAATAAATTACAAATGTGTATTCTAAAGTCAAAAACAAAACAATGATCCAAAAATTTTACTCATAAAAAAATCTCCAAAGAGCCTCACCATTATGGTGACAATTGGGCTCCAAAGTTACTCAATTGCATTAAGGGCTTCTCTACACAGGGGCACTCAGGAAAGTTAAGACCGATTAACTAATGGTGTGAAGTTAAAGAACATTAAACCCCCCTATGTGGATGTTCTCACATTCAAAAGTAAAGTGGCCTTAGTTTAGCCCTGGTTTGCACTTAAAAATTAGATTGACCTAGCTAAATTGCCCAGGGCTGTGAAAAAATTTCACACCAAGCACCGTAGTTGGGTTGAGCTACCCGAGGTGTAGAGACAGCTAAATCAATGGAAGAACTCTTCTGTCATCTTAGCTACCACCTCTAAAACAGTAGGATTAACTACACTGATGGAAAAATCCCTTCCATTGATGTAAGAAGTATCTACACTATAGTTCCACAGTAGCACCGCTGCAGTCCTGTAGCTGTACACCTATAGTGTAGACAGGCCCTTAATACTAGAGGAAATTCTGGGATTAAGCAAACTATGGCATGGTCTACACCTAAAATTTAGGTTGATCTTGCTACATCACTCAGGGCTGCAAAAAATTTTGTGCCTTGTGTGCCGTATTTAGGTCAACGTAACTCTGGTGTGTACACAGCTAGATAAATGGAAGAAGTCTTCCATCAACCCAGCCACTGCCTCTTGGAGAGGAGGATTTACTTCAGCGACAGAAAAACCATTCTGTTACTGTAGTAAGTATCTACACTATAGACTTTCCTTAGTTTCCTCATATAGACAAACCCTAAAACGTAGTCCACTTTCATAGGTTCCACACAACCTTCATCTCTCGCACTCACACACACACATACACCATAAATGTCAGCTAGTCACATAAAAGGGGTCAGTAGTCCTAGAAAATGTTGGAAAGAGAAGGGAGGGTGGTTATGGGAGAAGAGAATTCCAATTTGTATTGTTGGTGAACAAAACTAAATCGTATCAAACCAACCACAGAGGTTTTCCATGCAACGATCTGCTTGAGGCAGAATGCCAGTCACAGCTACAAGTATGTTTGCATGATTGTTGCTATGTTCTTCACCCACATAGCAGTAAGCTGATTCTTTAGACACTGACAAATACAACAGGTACACATACTGCTTTAGAATTGTTGCATTATGCAAAGCTTGCAGCTGTAGAATATTGTATCATCTGCAATATTTAAATTTCTGAAGATTTTAATGTTTCCATAATTGTTATAAAAAGAGTTGCACAACTTACTTATAAAAAACCAACATTTTGTGCATAAAAGCAAACTACTGGTATATCTGATAATAGCATCTGAATTCTGGCACATCCTTCTGGTAGCAATCCATAGAAACTGTGGTTTTGCTGAACATTCACAAAATTACAGAAGTATGCAAAAATACCAGCATTTATTTGTTTTTAAAGTATTAGCAGTACCACTGATTTTATGTCTCTTTTTTCAATTTTTTTCTTTTGTAATAACAAGATTACTCAATTTTTTTCAGACTGCATAAAAAGTAACACTTACTAGAGACAACAGTTTCTTCTCAGATGAGATTGATTGTGGGGGAAAGTGTTAGCCTTAGAAATGCTGAAATAAATTGTATTTCATCACATTTCCCGCCAGGCCCGTTCATACTGGGGAGCAATTTATTGGAATCCTGCACATTTACTTATACTATATGGGCCCGATACAGAAAAGCACTTAAGCAAGTGCTTTAGTCCAATTGAAGTCAATGGTATTTAAACACAAAGTGCTTTGCTAAACTGGGGCCTTTACTGGTGAACATAATCTATACACTACGTAGAGCCATAAATTAGTCATGACATAGACATATTGGATCCCCAATCCTGCATTAGATCCCTGCTTAAAATGTGAGCAGCATCCTGTTTATACTTGCACTCTCACCACAGTTACCAATAGCGAAGTTTCCCTCTGCAGACAAGTCCTTAGACCGGTATCACATCACCTTGTACCAGTCCTTTAGTATAACATTAATTCTCCATAATTTTCAAAAATTATTGGCAGAGGTGTCGATCATTTGCTAACTGAAAATTCCCATAAAACCACAAGATGCTTATCATCCAATTCACCCCAATTCTTATTTCTACGACTGACGGAAATAATCCGTCACTTACAAATAGACAGAAATTGAGTCATAAAAGTCGTTGTCATGTGTGGAAATGAATCATGCTGTACTGTACCACTGCCCATGGCATATGTTCTATTTATTCCACACCAAGATGATTTTAATTACTCAGTCATAGCTAAAAGGTAGCACATCTACTTTATACGGAAATAAAGAAAGTTATGTATCCTCCTGTCATAAATATAAAGGGAAGGGTAAACCCCTTTGAAATCCCTCCTGGCCAGGGGAAGCTCCTCTCACCTGTAAAGGGTTAAGAAGCTAAAGGTAACCTCGCTGGCACCTGACCAAAATGACCAATGAGGAGACAAGATACTTTCAAAAGCTGGGAGGAGGGAGAGAAACAAAGGGTTTGTGGGTCTGTCTGTAGTCGTCTTGGCCGGGGACAGAACAGGAATGGAGTCTTAGAACTTTTAGTAAGTAATCTAGCTAGGTATGTGTTAGATTATGATTTCTTTAAATGGCTGAGAAAAGAATTGTGCTGAATAGAATAACTATTTCTGTCCGTGTATCTTTTTTGTAACTTAAGGTTTTGCCTAGAGGGGTTCTCTATGTTTTTGAATCTAATTACCCTGTAAGATATATACCATCCTGATTTTACAGGGGGGATTTCTTTATTTCTATTTACTTCTATTTTTTATTAAAAGTCTTCTTGTAAAACACTGAATGCTTTTTCATTGTTCTCAGATCCAAGGGTTTGGGTCTGTGGTCACCTATGCAAATTGGTGAGGCTTTTTATCCAACATTTCCCAGGAAAGGGGGAGTGCAAGTGTTGGGAGGATTGTTCATTGTTCTTAAGATCCAAGGGTCTGGGTCTGTAGTCACCTAGGCAAATTGGTGAGGCTTTTTACCAAACCTTGTCCAGGAAGTGGGGTGCAAGGTTTTGGGAAGTATTTTGGGGGGAAGGACGCGTCCAAACAGCTCTTCCCCAGTAACCAGTATTAGTTTGGTGGTGGTAGCGGCCATTCCAAGGATAACGGGGGTAATATTTTGTACCTTGGGGAAGTTTTAACCTAAGCTGGTAAGGATAAGCTTAGGAGGTTTTTCATGCAGGTCCCCACATCTGTACCCTAGAGTTCAGAGTGGGGGAGGAACCTTGACATGGTGGCACAGTGGTGGGATTAACCTGAAATCATTTTGAGATCCAGTTGAGATTTTTTGAACTAGAAATACAGATTTTAAAAAGGAATTTTTAGGAAGTCCAGAAGGCAGCTTTGAAACTGAAAGCAGCTTGGTTTCTCTCTGCTTTGTGGCCAAGCAGAGACAAAAGGGGATTATCTTGTGAATTGCAGATTTTCTTTGCCTGGAGGCAGGGTACTTAACTCCTGCAGGGAAATTCACAGTCTTCCAACCCAGAGGTTTTTTTTTTTTTTCTTTTCTTCCTAAAAGTAAATAGGGGGTGTGTGCTCTACCCATTTGCCTGGAGACAAAAGTGGCAGGGGTTTTTTTTTAGGATTTTGATTTTTTTTTTTTTGTTTTACAAGGAGCACAGGTTTGAAAAGAAATTTTTTTCTTCTTTGGGCTGGGTAAGCAGGTTTCCAAGTAGTTGGAGGTTTTTTGCTTTAATTTGGGCCCAGAGCAGAGACAAGGGAATTGTCTTTTTCTGTAGGCTGACAATCACTATCAGAGAATAGGTATTCTATTCCAGCACAGCAAAATTTTACAGCCAAGTTTTGTTTGTTTATTTCTAAACCTCGGGTGTAAAGTTAGTTAAAAACAGAGAGGTTAGAATGGCCAAATCCTCAGCTCGACTACAGCTGGAATTAGCCAAATTTCAGGCTGAGGAAAAACAAAGGGAACATGAAAGACAGATAGAACTCATGCAGCTGAAGAAGGAACAAGAAAGGGAGGCAGAACAACACCAAGAGGCTGCCCACAAGAGGGAAATGGAGGCAAGGAAGCATGTGGAGGAGGAGAGGGAAAAAGAGAGGAAGCATGTGGAGGAGGAGAAGGAAAAAGAGAGGAAGCATGTGGAGGAGGAGAGGGAAAAAGAGAGGAAGCATGTGGAGGAGATGGAGAGGATAAAGGCCCAGCAGAATATACCAACAAACCCTAGCAATCCTTCTCCAGGTACCACTTCCCATCCCAGAAAGTTCCCCACCTACAAGGCAGGTGATGATACTGAGGCCTTCTTAGAAAACTTCGAAAGGGCCTGCCTTGGGTACAACATCTCTACTGACCAATACATGGTAGAGCTGAGGCCGCAGCTCAGTGGACCCTTAGCTGAGGTGGCAGCTGAAATGCCTAAAGAACACATGAACAAGTATGAACTGTTTAAATCCAAGGCGAGAGTCAGAATGGGGATAACACCCGAGCAGTCTCGTCGGAGGTTCAGAGCCCTAAGGTGGAAACCAGACATGTCATTTACCCGACATGCCTACCACATTGTAAAACATTGGGATGCCTGGATATCAGGAGCAAGTGTTGAATCTCCAGTAAATTTGCCCTTCCTAATGCAAATGGAACAATTCTTAGAGGGTGTTCCTGAGGAAATAGAAAGATACATCCTAGATGGGAAACCCAAAACTGTAATTGAGGCAGGAGAGATTGGAGCCAGATGGGTGGAGGTGGCAGAGAAGAAGAAAACTGGCCGCAGTTGGAGCGGAGACCAGAAGGGACCACCCCAGACCACACCCTATTACCGGGGGCCGCCCAAAGCCCCACCTACCTCCCAAAGAACCCTCCAGACCCCTTATCGTCCCACCACCCCGTTCTCCAGCAACCCTCCTCGCCCCAGTGACCCGTCAGCTGGACGATGTTTTAAGTGTAACGAGCTGGGGCATGTAAAGGCCAACTGCCCCAAGAACCCCAACAGATTACAGTTCATTGCACCGGAATCACACCAGAGGTCCACAGGCCCAGATACCTCCCAGATACCCTTGGAGCGGAGGGAAACTGTGAGTGTGGGTGGGAAGAAGGTCACCGCGTGGAGGGACACCGGAGCACAAGTGTCAGCTATCCATGCTTCCTTAGTGGACCCCAATTTAATCAACCCAGAGATCCAAGTGACAATTCAACCCTTCAAGTCCAACTCTTTCAATTTGCCTACAGCCAAGTTGCCTGTCCAGTACAAGGGCTGGTCAGGAATGTGGACTTTTGCAGTCTATGATGATTATCCCATCCCCATGCTGTTGGGGGAAGACTTGGCCAATCATGTGAAGCAGGCCAAGAGGGTGGGAATGGTCACCCGCAACCAGGCTAAACAAGCCGTGAGGCCTAGCTCTGTTCCGGAAACTTCTATCAGGACCCAGTCAGAGGTGATGGACCTGGACCCCAGGCCAATGTCTGCAACAGCAGTAGTGGATCCAGTCCCAGAGACCCAGACGGAACCAGTCCCAGAATCGGAACCAGCCAAACAACCAACACCAGACCCCGTGTCAGCACTGAATCCAGTACTTGCAACCTCAACACCAGAGGGCCCCACCGAACCTGAACTGGCAGCAGCCGATAACCCTACACAAGAGGCTCAGCCGGAGCCTGAATCCCAACATAGTGCACCAGCGGAGAGCGGTTCACAGTCAACAGAAACAGCTCCATCCCCTATATCGCTTCCAGAGGGACCAAGCCTAGGTCCACAATCCCATGAGGAACTGATGTCTCCAGCATCAAGGGAACAGTTCCAGACCGAACAGGAAGCAGATGAAAGCCTCCAGAGAGCTTGGACGGCGGCACGGAGCAACCCACCGCCTCTCAGCTCTTCTAATCGATCCAGGTTTGTTGTAGAAAGAGGACTTTTATACAAGGAAACTCTTTCTGGGGGACACCAGGAAGACTGGCATCCTCAGAGACAGTTGGTAGTTCCAACTAAATACCGGGCCAAGCTCTTGAGCTTAGCCCATGATCACCCTAGTGGCCATGCTGGGGTGAACAGGACCAAAGACCGTTTGGGGGGGTCATTCCACTGGGAGGGAATGGGCAAGGATGTTTCTACCTATGTCCAGTCTTGTGAGGTGTGCCAAAGAGTGGGAAAACCCCAAGACCAGGTCAAAGCTCCTCTCCAGCCACTCCCCATCATTGAAGTTCCATTTCAGCGAGTAGCTGTGGATATTCTGGGTCCTTTTCCGAAAAAGACACCCAGAGGAAGGCAGTACATACTGACTTTCATGGATTTTGCCACCCGATGGCCGGAAGCAGTAGCTCTAAGCAACACCAGGGCTAAAAGTGTGTGCCAGGCACTAGCAGACATTTTTGCCAGGGTAGGTTGGCCCTCCGACATCCTCACAGATGCAGGGACTAATTTCCTGGCAGGAACTATGAAAAACCTTTGGGAAGCTCATGGGGTAAATCACTTGGTTGCCACTCCTTACCATCATCAAACAAATGGCATGGTGGAGAAGTTTAATGGAACTTTGGGGGCCATGATACGTAAATTCGTAAATGAGCACTCCAATGATTGGGACCTAGTATTGCAGCAGTTGCTCTTTGCCTACAGAGCTGTACCACATCCCAGTTTAGGGTTTTCCCCATTTGAACTTGTATATGGCCGTGAGGTTAAGGGGCCATTGCAGTTGGTGAAGCAGCAATGGGAGGGATTTACACCTTCTCCAGGAACTAACATTCTGGACTTTGTAACCAACCTACAAAACACCCTCCGAACCTCTTTAGCCCTTGCTAGAGAAAACTTACAGGATGCTCAAAAAGAGCAAAAAGCCTGGTATGATAAACATGCCAGAGAGCGTTCCTTCAAAGTAGGAGACCAGGTCATGGTCTTAAAGGCGCTCCAGGCCCATAAAATGGAAGCATCGTGGGAAGGGCCATTCGTGGTCCAGGAGCGCCTGGGAGCTGTTAATTATCTCATAGCATTCCCCACCTCCAACCGAAAGCCTAAGGTGTATCATATTAATTCTCTAAAGCCCTTTTATTCCAGAGAATTAAAGGTTTGTCAGTTTACAGCCCAGGGAGGAGACGACGCTGAGTGGCCTGAAGGTGTCTACTACGAAGGGAAATGTGCTGGTGGTGTGGAAGAGGTGAACCTCTCCATGACCCTTGGGCGTATGCAGCGACAGCAGATCCAGGAGCTGTGCACTAGCTACGCGCCAACGTTCTCAGCCACCCCAGGACTGACTGAACGGGCATACCACTCCATTGACACAGGTAATGCTCACCCAATTAGGGTCCAACCTTACCGGGTGTCTCCTCAAGCTAAAACTGCTATAGAACGGGAGATCCAGGATATGTTACAGATGGGTGTAATCCGCCCCTCTGAAAGTGCATGGGCATCTCCAGTGGTTCTAGTTCCCAAACCAGATGGGGAAATACGTTTTTGCGTGGACTACCGTAAGCTAAATGCTGTAACTCGCCCAGACAACTATCCCATGCCACGCACAGATGAACTATTAGAGAAACTGGGAAGGGCCCAGTTCATCTCTACCTTGGACTTAACCAAGGGGTACTGGCAGGTACCGCTAGATGAATCTGCCAAGGAAAGGTCAGCCTTCATCACACATCTCGGGCTGTATGAATTTAATGTACTCCCTTTCGGGCTGCGAAATGCACCCGCCACTTTCCAAAGACTTGTAGATGGTCTCCTAGCGGGATTAGGAGAATATGCAGTCGCCTACCTTGACGATGTGGCCATATTTTCGGATTCCTGGGCAGACCACCTGGAACATCTACAAAAAGTCCTTGAGCGCATAAGGGAGGCAGGACTAACTGTTAAGGCTAAGAAGTGTCAAATAGGCCTAAACAGAGTGACTTACCTTGGACACCAGGTGGGTCAAGGAACTATCAGCCCCCTACAGGCCAAAGTGGATGCTATCCAAAAGTGGCCTGTCCCAAAGTCAAAGAAACAGGTTCAATCCTTCTTAGGCTTGGCCGGTTATTACAGACGATTTGTACCGCACTACAGCCAAATCGCTGCCCCACTGACAGACCTAACCAAAAAGAAACAGCCAAATGCTGTTCAGTGGACCGGAAAGTGTCAGAAGGCCTTTAACAAGCTTAAAGCGACACTCATGTCTGACCCTGTACTAAGGGCCCCAGACTTTGACAAACCGTTCCTAGTAACCACAGATGCATCCGAGCGTGGTGTGGGAGCAGTTTTAATGCAGAAAGGACCTGATCAAGAATTCCACCCTGTAGTGTTTCTCAGCAAAAAACTGTCTGAGAGGGAAAGCAACTGGTCAGTCACTGAAAAAGAATGTTATGCCATTGTCTACGCTCTGGAAAAGCTACGCCCATATGTTTGGGGACGGCGTTTCCACCTGCAAACCGACCATGCTGCACTAAAGTGGCTTCACACCGTCAAAGAAACTAACAGAAAACTTCTTCGGTGGAGTTTAGCTCTCCAAGATTTTGATTTTGACATCCAACACATCTCAGGAGCTTCTAACAAAGTGGCTGATGCACTCTCCCGTGAAAGTTTCCCAGAATCAACTGGTTAAAATTGTCCTTGAGATGTGGAAAATATTGTTAGTCTTTATGTACTTGGTAGTATATTTAGAGATGCATGTGTCTTATTAACTCTGTTTTCCTAGAGCTCCAGGAAGAAATCCCAGCCAGTGTTTCACCCTAGCTGAGATTTGGGGGGCGTGTCATAAATATAAAGGGAAGGGTAAACCCCTTTGAAATCCCTCCTGGCCAGGGGAAGCTCCTCTCACCTGTAAAGGGTTAAGAAGCTAAAGGTAACCTCGCTGGCACCTGACCAAAATGACCAATGAGGAGACAAGATACTTTCAAAAGCTGGGAGGAGGGAGAGAAACAAAGGGTTTGTGGGTCTGTCTGTAGTCGTCTTGGCCGGGGACAGAACAGGAATGGAGTCTTAGAACTTTTAGTAAGTAATCTAGCTAGGTATGTGTTAGATTATGATTTCTTTAAATGGCTGAGAAAAGAATTGTGCTGAATAGAATAACTATTTCTGTCTGTGTATCTTTTTTGTAACTTAAGGTTTTGCCTAGAGGGGTTCTCTATGTTTTTGAATCTAATTACCCTGTAAGATATATACCATCCTGATTTTACAGGGGGGATTTCTTTATTTCTATTTACTTCTATTTTTTATTAAAAGTCTTCTTGTAAAACACTGAATGCTTTTTCATTGTTCTCAGATCCAAGGGTTTGGGTCTGTGGTCACCTATGCAAATTGGTGAGGCTTTTTATCCAACATTTCCCAGGAAAGGGGGAGTGCAAGTGTTGGGAGGATTGTTCATTGTTCTTAAGATCCAAGGGTCTGGGTCTGTAGTCACCTAGGCAAATTGGTGAGGCTTTTTACCAAACCTTGTCCAGGAAGTGGGGTGCAAGGTTTTGGGAAGTATTTTGGGGGGAAGGACGCGTCCAAACAGCTCTTCCCCAGTAACCAGTATTAGTTTGGTGGTGGTAGCGGCCATTCCAAGGATAACGGGGGTAATATTTGTTACCTTGGGGAAGTTTTGACCTAAGCTGGTAAAGATAAGCTTAGGAGGTTTTTCATGCAGGTCCCCACATCTGTACCCTAGAGTTCAGAGTGGGGGAGGAACCTTGACACCTCCTTTAGGCTTTCACTCTTTCCTTCATTAAAAATGCTAACATATGTTTCAGATATATTGGCACCATCTCCATAGCAGTTTTAGCATTACTGCATTTTGTTGTACAATTACCATAAAGGAAATAATGTTTTGGGTGAAACAAAAACAGCTACAAATATAGGAAAGTTTCTAATGGTGCAGACATTAGTCTTCATTATATGAATTATAAAGAAAGCTTTAAAAATATTTGAAATGATAAAAGCAGATATTAAAATTATAGGCGTTTTGACAGGCCTACATCTGAGTGTGAATATAAACAATTTCTTAATGTCACAGACTTTCCCCACATGGTTGAAGAATGTTCATGTTTATTTTCCTTTTTTGTTTTTGAGTTATTTTCATGGGTGTGATATGTACAGAAAATACAACACAATTCTACTTAACAATTTGTTTTTAAAACAGTAAATTCAAGGTTTCTCCACATAGGTAAATTACTACTGTTCAAAAAGATTAAACCAGTTCATAATGACAAAGTCGTGGCTCCAGGAAAAACTGACTTTTAAGAAATTCTTCACCCTTTTCGCTGCAACAAATGTGTGTTCTGGAGTTCTGCTGTCACAGAAAAATGAACCAATAAATCTTTCAAGGAGGGCAACATTGCATGACTTGAGAGTGAAAAATCTCTCACGTTCTTAGAAAGAACATTAAAATCTGGCAGTCATCTAAGCATAAAACCAAATAAAATTATAAAAGTATCAGGCATAAAAGTGAAAATCAACAGAGGAAGAAAAGAGAAAAAGCATTTTCTTCTCTATATAACTAAATACCTTTACATAAGTAGTAAAACTATCCAAGAAATGCAACATCCCTTAGGAATATAGAAAACTCATTTTAGCAACAGATTTGTACACATGAAAGTTGTGACAGCTTCATGCTTTGACTGAACAACACTGAGATAACTGCAAAGTAATAAAAAAAAAATTCATTTTCATTTTCAATACCAAAGAATCTTCAGAATATAATAGATGGGAACACAGTTCAGTCATGAGTAAAAAAAAAGTCATTTTTGGAGAGGAAGAATAATATTGTAATCTCCTAAAATTAAGAAGGATCAAATTAATTTCAGATTTTAACCCCCCCACCCCCGGCCCGGCCCCAGTTAAAATTTCTCTTTCACAATTGCCCTAATACTGCAAACACTTGTTTGTAAAGTTACCATCTGTTTGCAGGATCATAGCCAGCGAGAGTAAGCAGTTTAACAATCTTTATCTTGATCCTAAGAATTCAACTGAAATTAACAAGGCACTGCTCTGTAACAGCCAATTGAACACAATAAACCAACTGGTTCTGTAAATAACACATTGGGGTAAACTGGTCTGATTTTTATGCTGAGCAACTCACCTTTACTTTACTGTACTCCCTCTTGGTTAGCTGGGGGTTTTTTTCTGCTAACCTCCCAATCCCCAAAACCTATTCCATTTGTATGTTTCACCCCCACTTCAAGACTCCTCTGAGTTTGACCCAATGCAAAGAGCTGGCATTAACAGATCAAGCATTGAGAAGAGAACATGCTCCAATGTGGGCTTAAACATTGCATTACCAAGACAAATCACATTTTTGACAGATGCAATTTCTACTTCACAGTTTGCACAGATCAGAGATTATGAAATCCCCGCAAGGTCATGTTCCCCCTTCAAGGAATCATTTAACTAACCTCACTGGATTACTCATCTTCTTTCCTCCTTGAATTATTTTATTTTATTACATCCATTCAAACCAGTTTAGTTCGTCTGGAAGACAGAGCCAAAATATCTGTTCCTGCCAGTGGTAGAGTGTGTGTGCTCCCATTGTATGACATTAGTTAAAGCACAATGTTTCTGTTTTCAGAGAGAAAAGGAGTGGATAGCTCTGAAATACAAAATCGAGCCCAGCCATAAACTGGAACCACAGATGCAAAATTCATTAAAAACAAGAGTTGTACTCTAAGAGGAACACAAAAAAACAAGTTGTTTTGCTCTAAAACTCCATTACTGCCTGTCATCTGATCAGAGGATAACTGTTACAAGTATGCCACCAGAAGAATTAAATGTGAATGTAAGAGCTGACTTCAAGGGGCCTCTTCATTTTAACAACACCTTAGCCCTGGTGCCTCGGCTTGAAAGCCCAAAGTCTTATTAAATCTGCATTGAGTGGCAGTGCATTTAATTGTTCAAAAGAAGATATTATTTAAAACTGAAATAAAAATCAAGGCAAAATTCCTACTTTAATATGTTCAAAATACAAATACCTTTTTATCAATATTTTTAGGTGAGAGGAGTAGAGATTACTTTGAGAGTGTCCTTAGACCTTCACTAAATAGCTTCATAAAATCTAATCCAGACATGCTCTCCAGATAGTGAGTGGTCCCTATGCATTCATACAGAACAAGAAGCTTCTTTGCACACACACACACAAGCCTTATGCAGTATGCATGCATGCTAGGGACCGAATGGCTCGGCAGCAGTTCTGCAGAAAAGGACCTAGGGGTTACAGTGGACGAGAAGTTGGATATGAGTCAACAGTGTGCCCTTGTTGCCAATAAGGCCAATGGCATTTTGGGATGTATAAGGGGCACAGCGAGCAGATCGAGGGACGTGACCGTTCCCCTCTATTCGACATTAGTGAGGCCTCATCTGGAGTACTGTGTCCAGTTTTGGGCCCCACACTACAAGAAGGATGTGGAAAAATTGGAAAGAGTCCAGCGGAGGGCAACAAAAATGATTAGGGGACTGGAACACATGACTTATGAGGAGAGGCTGAGGGAATTGGGGATGTTTAGTCTTCAGAAGAGAAGAATGAGGGGGGATTTGATAGCTGCTTTCAACTACCTGAAAGGGGGTTCCAAAGAGGATGGCTCTAGATTGTTCTCAGTGGTAGCAGATGACAGAACAAGGAGTAATGGTCTCAAGTTGCAGTGGGGGAGATTTAGGTTGGATATTAGGAAAAACTTTTTCACTAGGAGGGTGGTGAAACACTGGAATGTGTTACCGAGGGAGGTGGTGGAATCTCCTTCCCTAGAAGTTTTTAAGGTCAGGCTTGACAAAGCCCTGGCTGGGATGATTTAGTCGGGGATCGGTCCTGCTTTGAGCAGGGGGTTGGACTAGATGACATCCTGAGGTCCCTTCCAACCCTGATATTCTATGCACACACGCACACCTTATGCAGCTTAGAAGGGGACACTTAACAGAACTGACACCGTACTCTGGAGAGCACAGGGACCGCTTACTCCTGGAGAGCAGGATGCTGAAAAAGGGGGTAGGAAGGTAGCAGGGTGATGACTGTATCCCCTAATTGGAGCAGGGCTGGTGCAATCTGCTCCTTCAATTCGTAGCCAATGGGATTGTGTGTGGAGGGAGCAGGCTGCACTCCTCCCATGCACAAATACAGCCCAGAAGAGACTTTACCTTCCACAAGCACAATCTTCCCTGTGGTGATACCTGTCTCCACCCTGATGCCCAATTCAGGGCTGTTACTTAAATGCAACAAATTTTCCCGTTTATCCGATTCACCTGTCATTTACAAGTTTATGTAGTTGATAAAAATACATACCTGGATTATGATCATTGAGGGAAATCCACTGACATTTTTCCTATTCTCAAATATGAATGGATATTTTCAAGGCAGTTATCGAGAAAGGCAAAGTCAGTACCTGATGTGAATCCAAGAGATGGTGTGGCATTCCAGGGAAAGAAGCTTCCACTAAACAAGCTGATTTGTAATACATAATAAATGAGTGGGGCAGTGGCCATGTGAGTGGGAGATGGCAAATAAAAACAACATAAAGAAATACAGGAGAGAGGTAGGGAATTTGACGTATTTGATCCCACTCAAGCCCCACTGCCCAACTCTCCATTATAAATTCTGAACTAGCTTCCCAAACTTTCCCCATTTGTTAAACCATCTCCCCAACTTCTTATAATTACAGATCAGATTATTTCATGGAAAGATTTTCTCAATTTTTGTCGTGGTTATAAATTGTAGGACTGTGGCCAGTCTTTAGATGGTGTTTATTATTGCCCCACACCAAAACATGGTTCATGTGCTTTTTTTTTTTTTTTGGACCCAGAAACACCTATTCCAATTATTCCTTGGCCATAGACTCTCCCAGGCCTTGATCCTGCCCATTTAGAATGCATGGGTGCAGCATTCCACTCACAAAGACTCCCGCTGACTTCCTTAGGGCTCTGAATGGGAACAGTTGTCTGCTTACATGCTGTAAATCACAGGATCACAGCCCTAATTTATAACTTTGACTTTTGAACATAGCAATAGATTTGGAAGTTTCATAATCACAAAAATATTAAAATGTGTACAATGATATTTTATCTTTTCATTCTGCCTCCACTTCCTCATTCACCAGGATGAAGGAGTTAATATCCCATCAGGTTAATTTTCAGGAACAATATCCAGCAAATCAGTAATTGTAGTTTTAGATACACCAATGTAAATCTGCCCTCACGAAACTAAACAGATCTTTCATTAAACTACCACTATAATGTGTAAAAACCTCCTCCACAGGCAACACAAACATTCTGAAAAACAGATTCTGTAGCAAGTTTTGTAAAGTGCACAAAATATTAATGGAAATATTTTTTAAATGTTCTGATGTCATCATCAAAACTCTTGAAATTTTGTTAAAATTAAAAAGAAGTTACCTAAATGTGACTTTTTGGCTCTAATGTCTTGGCAGAAAGCAGCAACATTTTCAGAAAAATTACACCAACTAAATATACTGTACCATAGCAGCATAAAAAACCCTACAATTAGATGCAATTGCAGGCTTAATAAGCAGAAAACTGACAAAATATTAGAAATGTAATTTAAAAAAAAGTCTGGGTTTCCGATGAATCCTGGAGGTAATATTTGTAATTTTGTTTACATTGTTTCTGACAGTAAACCCAGTTCTAATCAATCACGTTTTCCCATAAAATTGAACGAGATATTGGAAAACCATACTTAAGTTATAAGATATGGCAGTTGAAGGAGCCATGTTAAAATAAAACAAAACAAATAATCCCAGAAAATAATCATCATGTCAAATAGCTGCAATTTTACACGACTGACCGGTGCTCCCCACACACATAGATGGCACTTGGCCGAATGCGTCTCCTTGTGTGACCGGGGAACTGTGGCAAAAACTTGAAGTACTTGGGCATTAAATCTAAGCATGCATCATGAAATTTCTTAATCCTCCAGTAGTAAATCAACGGGTTCAGTGCAGACTTGAGGTAGCAGAGCCAAAGGAGCCAAGTGCTTATCTCAAAAAAGTTGTGCTTGTGGTAAAAGTGACTGTTGAATGTGGCAATAAGGCTGTAAGTGGTGAAGGGCGCCCAACAGACTATGAAAACGATGAACAAAATCAATATGGTTGTGAAGGCACGAGTTTTAAAGCTCATATCAATGTTCATTTGAAAAGGTCTCTGAAGGCTCATGAGACCAAGCTTGCTGGCCTGGCTGAGGCATATGCTGTCCGGGTGGCTGTGGATTCGAACTGCATTGTGTCGTACAGTGTTGAGTATGCCCATAAAAGAGTACAGCATCACCATGAATGGAATAAAAAAAGAAATTAGTACAACTAGTATCACATACGCCTGGTAGCCAGGACTAGTGGTGTAGCCAAAAACACACTGAGGTGCTCTAGAAGGTATCTGCAGGTTGGGGTTCCCCACAGATAATGGAAAAGCAACAACAAAGGATGCAGCCCATGAAACAGCAGTGAGAATCTTTGCACGGTAAGGATTCAGCTTATCTTGCCTCTGAACTATAATAAGGAATCTATCAATGCTAATAATGAGTAGGATGGCCACCCCCTCTATGACAAACAGCCAGAAAAACATGGCAGAGACTCTGCAGAAGATATCTCCAAAAATCCATCGCGTGGTAATGATGCTTATCAGAGCAAAAGGCATGTTCAGCACCGCAAGCAACATATCTGCAAAAGCCAGGCTTGCTAAGAGAATGTTAATTGCAGATCGCATGGCAGCCTTCTGGTAGACCATGAGGCAGACAACAAAGTTTCCAAGAAAAGAAACCAACAGTATAAATATCATAGCAGCAGAAAGAATGATCTGGAGTGGCAGACTCAAGCTCTTGAAAACTTCTTGTGTAGGCAGGATAGCTGTAGGGTTCACTAGTAAAGTACTTATCTCAGTGGTGACCATGGCCCCTGAACTGTGTTTCAATGGTTGTGTCGTACCACTACGAAGCAAAAATTGGAGAGTGGTAACATTCATATAGGCATTTTCATAGACAATAAAAGTAGCATTCAATGTCCTAGAATGAGCAGATGTCAACACTGCGGAGAAAACCATTGCTTCTGGAGGAATGAATGCAGAGCCAAGGTCCTCAAGGCATTTCAGCTTGTAAGGGTAGTATCACGTTCCTTGGCCCTGGACCAAATCAGGATTACACAACTGAAAACAGCAGAGCTCCAACTTTCATGACAATATTTATGCCTGAAAAAAACAAAAAACAAACAAACATAGGAATGAAACTTAAAATGAGCAGAAAAAAAATTGGTTCTTAGACATCACTACAGGACAAATAATGTAATAAGTCTGAAAACCCCTGTTTTCTGATATTAACTCTCTGATCATTCTGTAATTGTTCTCCTCCCTCACCCACCCTCCAGTCCTAGACCATTAATCTGAACATTCTGAATGTGTTTTGGAATCTGAGTGAGTCTGAGACTGTTAACATTTCAAGTCTGAAGGGAGATGGAGCACCACACCCAGAAACACAGTCTTTGGCTTAGTTTTATTTGGCATCGGTTTTAGGTACACTTTGAAGTCACAGTGTAACGAGGAAGCATAAGTCAGAGAGTAACCTACCTGCTCTAAAACACATAGGATCAAAAATGTAATCCCTTCCCACAGCTGGAGTTTATTAACAAAGAAATGAACAATAATAAAAACAAATCATGAACAAAAAGTCCAAACTTTTATCCAGGCTTCCCCTAAAGTTCCTAGCTGTCTAGGACCTCTCAGCCCTCAAGTCTGCTTCCTCCACTTCAAATACCCCCAGCAGGAGTGGCCTCCGTCCAGGCTTAATATTGCTGGCAGGTGTTGCAGTGCAAGGCAACTTTCAGCTTCTGTTTCCCAGATGGACCTTTAACCTCTTCCTACTCTGGTCTTGTATGGTGTTTGTTCACTCCCTCACAGGAAGGTACAGTATTACTATGAACATAACTACACTGTTGATTCATGAGTTTAATTATTTTCCCTTACTGCTTGAAGGAGGAGGATTAATGTTTTATGTTTTCCTCCTACCTTTTACATTTCAAAGCCCTGCTGGTAGCTCAGGGAAAGCAGACTGTCCTCCTAAACTACGTAGTGAGATTCTTGTAAAAATGCCAGATAAACTTTGTTCTAGATTTCTTCTTCTCCTTATTACTTGCCCTTCATTTATATTTTATATTAACTCCTCTGCAACAAGCACTAATGTTAATAATAAACTAAAGCACAAACAGTAGACCCACAGTGAGAAAGTGCCCAGAACTTACTGAGAGAAAAAGCCAATTTAGAAATCTTTCCTTTAATAGTCTTCTCCACCAAAAATGTTAAAATTCTGTGTGTAATCAGCACCTAACAGGAATTGATCCCACTCTTTTCTGGTTCAGATGAACAATAATTTTGACAGTATGAGTATCAAAATCCCGGATTAGATGTTATGTCTAATCCAGCTATGATGTAAATTTAGGATCGCCTTAGGTGCCCAGATACTATAGCAGAGGATGTTGCACAAAATGCTAGACAGAAAACAAAATCAATCAATCTAAGGTGTTCTTGTTTAGAGGCAAGGAATTTAAAAATATATGGCTTTTATGATTAATTACCCTTTAACTATCGCAGAAAACAACTTGGGGGGAAAGTACGAGCCACAAAGCTTATTTTACATATATTGTACCAACTCACAAGCATACATGCGCTGTTCCTTCCTTTCTATTTAAATCCCAGTAGCTAATATATGCAACACCGAGAAGGTGAAATTCACCCAGGTGCAGAGTACCAGTGAAAGGTTTTCTGCACCATTTAATCCCTTCTGAAAGGCTGTGCTCGGGGGACCTCTGAACCCTCTAGGTACTGGATCAGTGGAATTGGAGACAGAGGACCAATGTTCCCTGGAGGGACTGCTATTCATTGATGATGAGACATCAGAAAAACAGGCAACACGGAAGTTAGGCTGGGAGCAATTCAGCCACATGGAAAGAGCAATGTACAAGGCTTAAAGCAGCTCCATTTGCTCAATTTAATCTGCATTCAGCTTCACTCCTTGCAAATGAAACAGGTAGGGAGGAAAGGGTCTCCTCACTGACTCCAAATAAATTAACATTGTGGATGAGCTGCTAGGTCCATGAGTAAAAACAGCCATATAGGTGCACAGAATGGCTGTAGATGCTTTCCCAGCCCACTGGGATAGAGTAGGGAGCAAGGAAAGGCTGAGCTTCAGCCCTCTGCCCTGTCTGTGAGTTGAGAGAGTGGGTAGGATTCCCTTTGTCCAACCCCACAGAGTTCCTCCCAAAAAACATGAGCAATCAGGCTTTTTGCACAGAGAGCAAGTTGCAACAAAAAGGTGTTTGAGTTGTTCTCTCTTCCCACCATCAAGCACACAATCGTTTCTATGATCCATCCTGTTTCCCTCCTCCAAAAAAATTTGGAAATAGAAACAGAGGTTGAAAGGAAGTCAGAAAGAAAGGAGCTAAGAGGAGTTCACATTGGTTTTGTTTCACTCTTCAGTTACTAGCTGTGAAGGCCAAATCCTACAGTTTGAAACTGAGACAGATGCATTGGATAGCAGTTACTGAACTGAGCATAAATGAGCCCATAGAGTGAAGATAATCTAAATTGGAAAATTTGCTTCTGGTCAAAGTGGACAAGTACGATGCAGCTACATTTTTGTCACTGTATTCTCATTTTTGGAACATGCACTCTCGTTGATTCTTTTCAAATGCAGAAAAGCTACAGTCCAAATTACTTTTTCCTTTTCAATGCAGAAAATTACTGGGTACGCACATTTCCTCTGAAGCAAATTTCTCACTCAAATGCAACTTTTTTTATATGGAGCATAATAGACATAATTGTTTCTGATGCAGTGTAAACTCACAGCTAAATATCTCACAAATTTCATTCATCAAATATAATTATTGCTAGAACTCTGTTTGAATTTAGCAGATTTTGAAGCCAAGGGCAAAAACCTATCTGTTTAGAATTTGGAAAGTATACCCAATGGTCAAAGATTATGTCTCATGTAGAAAGCCAATAACCATCAAAACCAGAACCTCTCATACAGCCAAATGGTGGAGGATTTTTCTTTGTACTTGTAAATACAGTATTACAGCAACAGTTGTGTTCAAGGCAGAGTAAGCTAGTCTACATTTGGCTGTTGCTCAAGTTTGCCATTAAATTTAAAGTTTTCCTTTTTAATTTGACCTGTTTCTCTACCAAATTCTAGCCACCTACCAGTGATTTTCTTCAAAAGCTTAAAGTTGACACGTGGTTTAAACACATAGAAAGGAAGAACTCTAACATGCCCCTTTACATGGTCCCACTTGGGTTTTGTTTTGCTTTGTTTTTACAATTATCATGGTTTATTTTAATTCACATTTGGTTGGGTTAAAGATGACCTGTAATGTTAATTTTTTTTACCATGTTTATTATTATGTAAGTCTATAAATAGGCCCAATGGCCTGTGATGGGATGTTAGATGGGGTGGGATCTGAGTTACTACAGAGAATTCTTTTTTGGGTATCTGGCTGGTGAATCTTGCCCATACGCTCAGGGTTTAGCTGATCGCCATATTTGGGGTCAGGAAGGAATATTCCTCCAGGGCAGATTGGAAGAGGCCTTGGAGGTTTTTCGCCTTCCTCTGTAGCATGGGGCAGAGGTCACTTGCTGGAGGATTCTCTGCTCCTTGAAGTCTTTAAACCATGATTTGAGTACTTCAATAGCTCATACATAGGTGAGAGGTTTTTCGCATGAGTGGGTGGGTGAGATTCTGTGGCCTGCGTTGTGCAGGAGGTCGGACTAGATGATCGTAATGGTCCCTTCTGACCTTAATATCTATGAATCTATGAACAAATACACTTAGCACAAACAGGGATATAGGTAGGTAGTACAGATTAGGGAAACATTTTTTAAATACAAAACCAAAATGTTATAAATAATGTAACTAATGTTACATCCCTTCTTTGACCCCACACCTGTGTAAGGGGGGCCTGGCAGATTTCTCTCGCTACATAGGAGGGAAAGGATTTTTTCAGTGCCTTAACATTCAATTCCCTGCTTCAGATAGAGCAAGGAGTGGGGCATAGAACCAACAGGAATGGGTAATTTACTTGTTAACCTAACTGACTCTTGACTGATGAGACAATTGAATTAGCTAGTTTCCAATCATGCAGACATGCGTGTCCAGTATCACCAGCAGATTGAAAAAGAGATGAATGAATGAGTGAATCTGCTGGTGATACTGGACATGCAAGACTACATGATTGGAAACTAGCTAATTCAGTGAAGATGGATAGGGCCAAGGCTATAAACAGATTCCATCCACACCTGTTCTGAGTCACCATTTCCATTTGAGCCAGTTGGGGTGTTACCTGGTTGGTCTTATATACCATGTTATACCACTTGGATATCCACAGCCTCTCTCTTGGTGCACTCTTCCATAGTAAACAATTTTAAGCAGTCAGTATGGGGTCAATCTAGCAACATAGCCAAACCACTGTAGTTTGCATCTTTTGATGACTCTAGACATGCACGACACTTTCAGTCCTTTATGGGTGTCGCCATTTCTTAATCTACCTAGCTATGTCATACCTAGGATATGGCAAGGGCACCTTATTTCCAATGTTTGTAGTTTTTGCTCCAGACACTTTGTCAATACTCATGTTTCACAACCATAACGAAATGTGGGTACAACGTTTATACAACGTATATAATCTGGTTTTAGCTGTTACGGATTTTACTTTCCAAACATTTTTATTCAGTTACATGAATGGTCTCCTGGCAGCAGCTATCCACTTGTCAATGTCATCTTCATGGTAGTTGCCATATGTTATAATGGAATCCAAGTAGAAGAATCTATCTACGTGTGATATGTCTAAACCATTAATGACTAGTTTAGTCAGTTTGTTGATTTCTGATTTCACTAATTTCACATTAGTTTGGTCTTTTGTTCATTCATTTTTAATCCCCATTCTCTGGCTCGTGTTTACAGGTTAATTGCTGCTTCTTGATTATATTATCATTATGATAGGCATTATCATTACTATATCATCTGCAAAGTCAAGATGATTGATAATTTGCCAGGATATCCTGCAGCCTCCACCAACGTTACTAAGGGAGCTTGTATAAGATGTTTTCTAAGGCCACGTCTATACTAAAGAGGCACAGCTAGGGTGCTCTAGCTATGCTGCCATAGTTTAGATACTTACTCAAGTGATGGATGGGAATTTTCCATTGTTGTAGAACTCCACCATCCCAAATGATGGTAGAAAGATCAACAGAAGCATTTTTCCATGAACACAGCTATGTCTACCCTGGGGCATAGGATGGCAAAGATATAGCACTATGGGGTGTGGATTTTTCACATCCCTGAGCATTGTAGCTATGCAAACCTTTTAAGTGTAGACCAGGCCTAACTGTACAGCAAAAAATATTGGATTTAGTATGAATCCCTGTTTGACTTCAGTTTTCACTTCAAACCACTATGTCATAGAATCATACAATATCAGGGTTGGAAGGGACCTCAGGAGGGCATATAGTCCAACCCCCTGCTCAAAGCAGGACCAATCACCAACTAAATCATCCCAGACAGGGCTTTGTCAAGCCTGACCTTAAAAACCTCTAAGGAAGGAGATTCCACCACTTCCCTAGGTAACCCATTCCAGTGCTTCATCACCCTCCTAGTGAAAAAGTTTTCCCTAATATCCAACCTAAACCTCCCCCACTGCAACTTCAGATCATTACTCCTTGATCTGTCATCTGCTACCACTGAGAACAGTCTAGGTCCATCCTCTCTGAAACCCTCTTTCAGGTAGTTGAAAGCAGTTATCAAATCCCCCCTCATTCTTCTCTTCTACAGACTAAACAATCCCAGTTCCCTCAGCCTCTCCTCATAAATCATGTGCTCCAGCCCCCTAATCATTTTTGTTGCCCTCCACTGGACGTTTTCCAATTTTTCCACATCCTTCTTGTAGTGTGGGGCCCAAAACTGGACACAGTACTCCAGATGAGGCCTCACCAGTGCCAAATAGAGGAGAATGATCACGTCCCTCAATCTGCTGGCAGTGCTCCTACTTATACAGCCAAAAATGCTGTTAGCCTTCTTGGCAACAAGGGCACACTGTTGACTTATATCCAGCTTCTCGTCCACTGTAACCCCTACGTCCTTTTCTGCAGAACTGCTGCCTAGCCACTCGGTCCCTAGTCTGTAGCGGTGCATGGGATTCTTCTATCCTAAGTGCAGGACCCTGCACTTGTCCTTGTTGAACCTCATCACATTTCTTTTGGCCCAATCCTCCAATTTGTCTAGGTCCCTCTGTATCCTATCCCTACCCTCCAGTGTATCTACCACCCCTCCCAGTTTAGCTCACCGAGAACTTGATTGCATCTCAAGCTATGCTATATAGAATCTGCAATATTTGAACCAAACTTGCTTCTAAAATGTACCACTATCAGGTCTAAAAATAACCAGGTCTCTGAAAAACAACCAGGAACTTGGTCCAGATGGTATCCGCCTGAAGTGTTAAAACATGGCAGAACAGGCATAGTCATGCTCCTTTGCAAACTATTTAACCTCGTTTGGACGAAGAGTGAAGTCCCTGAAGACTGGCTATGCTCAATCACTGTATCACTCTTTTAAACAGATGACCCAATGTATTGCAACAGCTACAGAGAAATATGTCTTATAAGCATTCCTAGCAAGGTATTCTGTAGAAGAGGGATTCTCAGCCAAATGCAAAAAAGAGCACAGGAAATCCCTTCTGAGTCACAAGCTGGCTTTACACCTGAACCTGGACTGTAGATAAGATATTGTTTTTTATCAAATCTTGGAGAGATGCAGAGTTCAACAAACCTCTGTTTTGCACATTCATTGACTTTAAGCATTAGACTTTGTAAACAGAGAGGATCTGTGAAAAACACTCAAGAGGTATGATTTAAGCAGAACTATTCATAAAAAGAGATTATTTAAAATGGAAGTATTTTTCTCTTTTCCATTTAGAACTACAACTATATATTTTAAAAGTGAAAAGTACTAAAGCAACAACCACCACCTCTGGATTGAGCAATTAGTGACACTTAATTACCCTCTTAAGGAGTATGCCTTCTGCCCTTAATTCAGCAATGGTTAATGGCCAAAAAATGCCCAAACATGGGAAGTGAGATTACAAACCATGAACAGATATAGAAAGAAAAGAAAAATAGCATTTACTTAGTTCTTCAGAAAGAGCATGGTCTAGTCTTTAGTTCACAAGAAAGGGCATCAGCGTTCTGGGTTAACTGCCAGTACCGCCACTGACTTGCTGTGCCCCAGTTTCCTCATTAGTAAAACAGTTATTATCCACCTGCTTCACAGGGATGTCATGAGGACTAGTTAGCATTTGGGACACTCTTCAATATCATCAAATGAAAAGAAGTGCAAAGTATTGCTGAAAACTTGCACTGCCAATGATGTTCCATGGTCTTTGCCTAATCGTTAGATTAACCAACAGGAAGATCCATTTTTAACTTCACAACTTCATTCTCAAATTTCCACTGGATTTGTATCCAATGTATCTAAATTGGATATTTAAGTTCAGCGTCCATTTACCCCTGCAGTAACACCCTTTCCTGTCACAAAAATCCAAAACATACAAATCCAGGCAGGATCCCTTGAACAGAATAAGGAATAGTCTGAATAAGTCATCTTTCAGTGCTCTTTTTGAGATTGCATGCACTGATGTTCAGCAGAATCTTCCCATTCCGAGCAGCCTGTTAAAAAATAAGTTAAGTCTACTGACACAGATATGACAAACACAGGCCTCTCTTGAGGTGATCGTATTTATCGTTATGAATGTTATCTGAATGTTTGAGCCAGCCTTGAAAGTACGAAAACTTCGAAGACCATTATGTTGAGATGTGCCAGAGGATACGGACCCATAGAATATTCATAGCCTTTTGTATCAATACATGTTAGGGTGATTAATGCAAAATCCCAAGGCTGATTTTGCAGGCTTTGAAGTCTTACCTCCCAAGGGAAGGGGCATCGACTAGTTTTACCTATTTTCAGGTTGCTGGGAGACAACAGTTTTGCGGATACAAAGACTGTGATTAAACAGACTCGGGGATCTTCTTTCTGATCCCACAAATGGTCATGACCTTTCATCTAAGGTAGCACCCCACCCTGCTGAAGGTTTAGAAAGACTGGAACCTGCCAGCGTCCACACAGGACTGATGGGCAACTCCTGGTACAATTAGTATGCATTGAGACCTTTTATTTGTTTCATGTTTTCTCTGTGTGTTTTTGTCCTTCAGTAAATGTACTCTGCTAAGAAAGAGCTGGATAGTCACTTATAACCACTGGTAAACCACTGTCATAGTCCTTGAAGAGAAAGCAAATTCCAGAAGCTGGACGTTAGTCAGATCTGCTTGGAAAGAACGTGAGTCCCTGCCCAGAGAGGGGATAGCTAGAGACCTGAGAGAGCATTCCTGGAGCCGGCCCTGGAGGTTGTCAAAGATGCAGTTATTCTGAAATTGTAACAACTAAGTCCAAACATAAGGGAGAACAGCAGCAGTTTGCCCTCCAGTAAAACTGAAAAGATACTTTTTGCTGGATGCGGTTAATATTCTGTTAAGTATAACTTAGGCCCCAATTCTGCAGGGTACTTAAGCATATTCCTAACTTTGAAGCCAACTGGACTACTCATGTGCTTAAAATTAGGAACATGCTTAGAAACCTAACTGTGTTAAGGGCCTGATCCAAAGCCCTCTGAAATCAATGGAAAGAAACAGCATTTAAACACACAGGCTGCTGTGGAATTTCATAAGGAGGGTGAATGAAGTTCGCAGAAAGTAACGGACATCAACACAACCATATTAGAGGAGTGAAAATGATTGGACAGCTACAATAACAGGAATGGACCATCTAGTCACCACCACCACCGCACCCAGTTGTCAACAGGATAGTTCTCTACTTTAACAAATATCTAATGTGACATCTGTCAAACAGGCTAGGAGACCTGAGTATTACTTGTTCGTATGGCTCTGGTGAATTCACACCATCCATTTTGAAATGAGCATTTTGCAAACTCTTCTACTTATTCTCAAAGGGAAATGAGAGAGTATCAGCGAGCCTTAAAAGCTGAAACATCTTAATGCTTTTTGGCAGCTCCCAATGATCTCAGTTATTTACAAATATTTTGTATACATAAAAATCAAAGCACAAGGTAAATGTAGTGGGAGGCAGAATTGCATTCCTCTGGAATGTTTATGGACACTTGTCTCTCTTTCTGGTTCTTAAAAGGCTGGAAAGGCTTTGACCTGTTTCACAATCACTCTGTCACAGTTTTCCCAAATGGTCAGAAGTCAGTATTAATGGATGTTATTTTGCAATCAGCTCAAAATTAACGATGTGTTTATTCCAATAAATAGGATAGGAGGGAATATTATTTAGCCATGTATAAAAACAACACAGATAAAATGCAGTGCTAAGATTATGATAGGTATTCATCACTAAATCTGCTCCCTGTTTAACAAGATCAGCGTCATAAACTGTTAATCTTTTCTCCCAGCCTCACTAAACCATCAGCTAAGGGAACAGGTTTGCCAGCAGGGAGAAAACAGTGCCAAGAACTTGGAAGGATTAAATTCAAATTTAACTTGTCAGATCTTCCCACAAGGTAAGCATATTCTTTGAAATCATTTTTTATTTCTTCTCATTACTTGCATGCTAAGAGAAGATGCCATCAGTAAGAGCTGGTAGTGTTTTTACAGCCAATTAAAAAAGCAATCTAGAATATCTGTGACATCTAGGAATAACTTTAACCTCAAGCTGCCAAGCAGGTGGATAAAAATAAAGCATTTTTTAAAGAAATGAAAGTCAATCAGAACAGTTTGTACTGTGTCCAATTGGTATTCCCCATTATATGTATTGAGAAACTCTCTCAAATCAGTAAAATCTATCAACATGAAAAAAAAAAAATGTCCTGATCCAGCAGAGTTCTGCATAGATGGAACCCCATGCATACACAGAGCTGAGTCAATGCGACTCTGTGCAGGCATGTCTGCCCACACAGAGCAGCTTACCTAAGTTTGGCCACTGTATATTAATGAAGGCACTCAAAGAAATATAAGAATACCCAAATTATTTTGATTTCAAGGTCAAAACCAATACCTTACTGCACCACAAATGAGTATTGCTTTGTGAGATACATCACTTCACCTCTCTTTGCTCTTCAGGATAGTGACTGTCCCTTAGGATATGTCTACTCATTTTAAAATGCTAGATTGCACTTCACTGTATACACTCACTGCAGCGATGGGAGGGGTTCTCCCATTATTGTAATTAATCCACCTCCCAAGAGGCAGTAGCTAGGCTGAGAGAAGACTATCTCCACTGACTTGCACTGTCTACACCAGGGGCTAGGTCGGCATAGCTACGTGACTTAGAGATATGGATTTTTCATAGCTATGTTGATGCAAGTTCCCAGTGCAGACCAACCATTAGTATGTGTTCATACAGTGTCTAGCACAAAGGGGCCACAAACACAGATGAGGGCTTTAGACACCACTGTAATACAAATAATACATGCAAGTATTCAGAACCATCCATCATACAAGACATACCAGAATGCTCATGACTCCCTCAAAAGGCTGCAAAAGCTTTTCAATAGCTTTTGGTGTCAGTCCAACAACAATATTCTTTTGGCTAGCTTTCATTAAATTTGGTTTGGACATTTTGGGAATGTAACATATGATACAATGTCTGAGCTCTTGTACTCAAATAAACCAAACCCTGCTTACCTTGAATACCTTAAACTGCACAATCAGGGTCAAATACACCTTCCATGCCCCACCTGAAAACTTGGTCTGTACGCTGAGAAGGTGGTAAGTAGAGCTTAGGACAAGCCCAGTCTAGGTTGCAAAGCTGCAGAGCTGTTCTGTTAAAGCTAATTCAGCTTCCTGGCTGAGGCAGTTTACATGTCACCTACATGCACTCTTTCGTGGCATGGGAGGATCAGATGATCCATGTAGTACACTTTCGGCTTTGTCTACTGGGCAATGCCAAGCAGAGAGAGAACCTAGACCCAGGCTCCATGCCAGGCAGGGGGTATATCTCTTCCATGGCTCCCCTCTACACTTTCACCCATTTATATCCTGGAAATATACCTGTTCTGCTGCCAGGGAAGAGGGAGCTGGCTGGATTTGCTCCTTAGTCATTAATGGTTTAACAAAACGTTAGCAGCTGTCTATGAATGGAACTTAAAAGTGCACACACAGTTTGTCCTTTTTATGAGGTAACACATCATTATTGAAATGTCCTAACTTCCATTACTGACAGAGCTAGGCAAAATATGCACACTTATCTCATTATTGCTTTCATAGATACCTGCCTGACTGAAAGAGTAAGGATCGGGGGGGGGGGGGGGCGCAACATTAGGGTCGAAATGGGGGTATTAGAATGAGTGGAAAAAATGTGACTATTTTGTATTCTTTACAAATTGTGGGCTGGGTATGTTGCTCACGTGGTATCTAGTGACTGAATGAGCCTCCCACCTGTAGCATAGTATCTTTACTAGCAAACTTTGCAGCCATAATGATCCACCAGAGATAACAACAGTGGTCAGAAGCCACCACTCTCCTGCTGCCCAGCTCTGAAGGCAGCAGTGCAGAAGTAAGGGTGGCATGGTATGGTATTGCCCCCCTGACTTCCGCGCTGCAGCTGGCGGAGTGCTGCCTTCAGAGCTGGGCTTCCGGACAACAGCCACTGCTTTTCAGATACCCAGCACTGAAGGCCGTGCAGAAGTAAGGGTGGCAATACCACAACTCCCCTAAAATAAACTTGCAACCCCCCTGCAACTCCCTTTTGGGTCAGGACCCGCAATTTGAGAAATGCTGGTCTCCTCCCGTGAAATCTCGTCTTTTGTGTGCTTTTAACCTATACTATACAGATTTCACGGGAGGAGACCAGATTTCACAATCCATGATGCATTTTTCATGGCCATGAATTTGGTAGAGCCCTACACGTAACTGCCACTCTACATTTAAGATAGCTGTAAGAAACAGTTAAGCTCCTTCATGAAACAGTAGTGGCCTTCATCCCAAACAAAGGTACATGTCACCACCCAAAACCAAGACACATGGTGGCTGATCAGGAATTTGAATTATGAGGGAAAGAGGCTTGGCTGGGTACTGTTTGTAGTAGAAGTTTGTGTGTGTAAGAAAAGCAGAAACTTCTGAGAAGCCAAGACAGAAATTAGCATGAAACACAAGCCTGAACAAGCACTGAATGTGTGGTGCTGGTAAAAGCTTAGAGAAAGAACTTTGGGGCTGGGTTCCGGCTGAAAGGGGGCTTTGAACTGTAAGCAAAGAAACTATATCTCCTGTTGGTTTTCTCCTGTGTTCAGGGGGGAGCAGGTCTTTGTACAATTTCTATAAATAAACAGAATTGTATCAAATATCGGACTTCATCAGCAATTTCTCCTCCTAAAGGAAAAAACCTGCAGAGCCCCAAACTTTCTCAAATATCCTACCATATCTCCCTTAACTCTTACACACATAAAACCAAAAGAATTTTCAGACTGCTTTCCAGTATATTACTTAGAATTCTGGAAAGGTCAGGATTACATATTTGGAAGCAGTTATATATTAACTCATGCTTTCTTACACATTAGTAATTCAAGATCATATTTCCCTCACTAATTCAAGAACATGTTTCCCTCCATGAGCTTAAAGATATTTCAGTTAACTCATTTTGTTAATATTAAAGCTTAGCCAAGGAGTTTCTTAACCCCAAAGATTTTACTCTTAAAAGCATTCAAGAGTTACAGATCTTTGAAAAATAACAGATGACCAAAGAGGCACCGTCCCCATGTTTGATCCCAGCCCTTCAGTGAGTCTGAGGTTTATCAGCCTTTTAGGCAAGGCAGTGTCCCTCCTGCCTTCTCCCTCTCCAGCAAGAACATGAAACAATGGGTGTTACCATACACACTATAACCGGAGTGATCACTTAAGGTGAGCTATTACCAGCAGGAGAGCAGGGCTGGGGGAGGAGAACCTTTTTGTAGTGATAATCAAGGTGGGCCATTTCCAGTAGTTGACAAGAACGTCTGAGGAACAGTGGGGGGTGGCGGGGGGGGGGGGGGGGAGATAAACACGGCTCTTCTGGCTCTGTCAATCTCCAACGAGAAACTGCTGAATTGGAATAAATTTGCAAACTGGATACAATTAACTTAGGCTCAAATAGAGACTGGGAGTGGATGGGTCATTACACAAAGTAAAACTATTTCCTCATGTTTATCCCCCCACCCCACCCCCCACTGTTCCTCAGACATTCTTGTCAACTGCTGGAAATGGGCCACCTTGATTATCACTACAAAAGTTTCCCCCCACCCCCACGCTCTCCTGCTGGTAATAGCTCACCTTAAGTGATCGCTTAAGTGTTACAGTGTGTATGGTAACACCCATCGTTTCATGTTCTCTATGTATATAAATCTCCCCACTGTATTTTCCACTGAATGCATCCGATGAAGTGAGCTGTAGCTCACGAAAGCTTATGCTCAAATAAATTTGTTAGTCTCTAAGATGCCACAAACCCTCCTTTTCTTTTTGCGAATACAGACTAACACAGTTGCTACTCTGAAACCTGCTCTTAAGGACAGTCTCTCTCTCCTCTTGTAGTCCTCTCCCACAGTCATACACACCACCGGGTAGAAAAAATACTGTTCCATGGAGGTAGGCCAATATTTGAGAGTCAAAGTCAATGGCCTGAGATCGCAGATTTGATACCTTCTCACCCATAGTCCTTCAACAAGGTATCAAACTCCTTTTCTGGGCAGGGCTGCTGTCTGGAGTGTACTTTGACAGGCTGTTATAAAGACCAAACAGTAACAAATTGTGATACATCCTACCCCTCTATCATCCTTGCTGGTAGCGCTCTCTCTTCCACACTTAAATTACCTTAACTTCTCCTCCCACCCCAAAGGCATTTTTCCATAGGACCCTACCGCTCTTTGGTCTTTATATCTTTACCTATCCATCAAACAGTTTTGATAATTATTTTTATGGTAGATCTTTTATTGTAGTTTCTTAATGTTTATTTTATCATTTAACTGTAAATCATAGCGAAGTGCCCCATCTACCTTCATTGGCATCATAAGGAATTCAAGTACCTTTAGTAAATACAAATGAGCAATAAAAAATAAATAATGAAATGTAAAACTCAGGAAATTAATATTTCATAATTGTATCTATTTTATCTATCTGCCTACATGAGTTAAAAATACCAGCTTCAAATAGTCTGATATTCTGGGAACACTCAGCTACCACTACATTTATAGTCTGTTTCCTTAGCAACACTATATAAGCCATCTGGCTGCACACAGCTAAATACTAATATCATAGTTCATCTATATCACAAATAGGCTAAAAAGGCATTTATATTTTAAAGTGTGTAGTCACTATGATAATTGAGTAGGCTAATAAAACAAAAAAGTTATTGGTATTCTTGGGGGATAGGGAGGGGAAAAGTACACACATTGGCTTGATCAACTGGATGCCTCGGAGGACTGATAACGGGATACAGAGTCTTTCACTGGGCTGCCAGAAAAACTCCCACTCCTCTCACTGCAATCAGCAGAGCTGCTCAAGATGACAGTCCCTTGGTTTGAAAGGGAGAGAGATGCTGGCAGGTCATTTTCCAAGAAGAATTTTCAATTTTAGAACTCTTCCTTCATCTTCATCCTACAGAGCTCAGATTTTACAGTCTTCAGGATGCACTACAATGCTCATTTGTTTTCTTGAGCCTTTCTGGGAGGCGCAGTTTGAGGAAGTTGAGGTATGGTGCTATATACACTGAACTATTAAGTGTAATACAGGCTTATGGCACAATTAAGCAGGCTATAGACATGAGGTGGTCTGGCAGCAGAATTATTTATGGTAAGGATATTTCTCCTTCAGTTTTGTTTTTTTTTATTTTTTGGGTGGTTTTTTAAAGATAACTGTTCAGGTATCTAGAGCTTGATTGAACTGGCAATTTAAATAAACGTAAAGAAATAAATTCAGCCCAAGTCAGTATTGCCCATACACTGCTACGAACTGATGTTTCTTAGTCTCTGTGAAATGAGTGAATGGATACAGTCCAGTTCCTGGTAGACAGGTGTCCACATAGTAACTGCAGTGGAAACGTCTCAGAGTAAAGAGAAAAGGTTTGCCTGCCCTCTTACAAGTCAGGCACAGTTATCTTAACTGCATCTGTCAGGGATGTAAAAAATTTCATGCCCTGTGTAATGTAATTAAGCTGACCTAAGCCCCAGTGTAGATACTGCAAGGCTGACAGAAGAATTCTTCTGTCGACCTAGCTACCTCCTCACATGGCATGTCTATATTACAAACTTTTGCCAATGCAAGTTGCACCAATATAATGCCACCATAGTATATCACTTGTACACGTGATACTTGGCTCCCTGCACTGGTGCTATGCGTATTCACCAGAAGCATTTGTGACGATGCACAGCGTGGTACACCATGGGTAGGTACCCCAGCATGCAACTCACCACCATCCAGTGCACTTTTTGGGAAGTTTTGGCAGTGCAAGGGGGACAGAAACGGGTCATGCTTGGCTGCCTGGGAGCAAGGAGTCAACTTCCCAGCATGCAACTTTCTCCATCTCATAATGTCATCTATATTCCCATAATTTTTGCACCTTTCAAAAAAAAAAATCTCATAAACCCATCTGGCCCTTCTCATTGTCCACCATCTCTGACAGAAACACAGAGCCTGCACAGTTCTGTACTACTGTCATGAGTGTTACAAGCACAGGGCGCACGATCCTTCAGTATTTGTAGAGCCACAAGAACCACTGAATCAGAGGGGAACATGATGATTCTGTGGAGGACAGCAAGAACCAATTCAAGTTGTTGGTGGCATTCACAGAGCAGCTGCAGATGGTGAAGTGTTGCTTCTGAGCCTGAGAAACAAGCACTGACTGGTGGGATCACAATGTAATATGGATTTGGGATGATGAGCAGTGGCAGCAGAACTTTTGGATGGGCAAGGCCATGCTCCTGGATCTATATGGCAAGCTTGCGCCAGCCCTCCAGCACAGGGACATCACAAGGAGAGTTTCATGGACTGTGGAGAAGCAATTGGCAATCACATTCTCAAAGCTTGCAACACCGGACTGCTACCAGTCAGTGGGAAATCATTTTGAAGGCAGAAAATCCACTAGGGGGGCCCTTGCCATGCCAGCCTGCAGGGCCATTAATCATCTCCGGTTATGCAGGACTGTGACTTTCAGCAATCTGAGATGGATGGATTTGCAGCAATGGCTTTCCTGAACTGCAGTGGAGCAACAGACAGAACTCATCTTCCTATTTTGGCACCAGACCACCTTGCCGCAGACGCTGACATTTTTAAGGACACAGGACTGTACAGAAAGCTACAAGCAGGAAGTTTCTTTCCCCATTGATGGATTAGCACTGGTGATGTTGCAATGTCAACAGTGATCCTGGGGAACCCAGCCTACCTAACTCAGGAAGCTGTACACCCACCACCTTGACAGCACCAAGGAAAAATTTATCTATTGGCTCAGCAGGTGCAGAATGACAGTTGAATGTGCTGTTGGTAGACTGAAGGGAGGCTGGCATTGTTTACTCACAAGAGTGGATCTGAGTGAAAACATCATCCCACTGCCTGCTGTGACCTGCATAATAACATCTGTGAAGCAAAGAAGGAAATGTTGCAGCCGGGCTGGAGGGTGGAAGTGGAGCAGCTGTCTGCTGAATTTGAAAAGCTGGACACAAGGGCTATCAGAAGAGCTCAGTGCAGAGCTATCCCACTCAGGGAGGCTTTGAAAAAGAACTTTAATAGTAAAAAGAAACGGAGTACTTGTGGCACCTTAGAGACTAACCAATTTATTTGAGTATAAGCTTTCGTGAGCTACAGCTCACTTCATCGGATGCATACTGTGGAAAATACAGAAGATGTTCTTATACATACAAACCATGAAAAAATGGGTGTTTACCACTACAAAAGGTTTTCTCTCCCCCCACCCCACTCTCCTGGTAGTAATAGCTTATCTAAAGTGATCACTCTCCTTACAATGTGTATGATAATCAAGGTGAGCCACTTCCAGCACAAATCCAGGTCTTCTCCCCACAAACCCACTCTCCTGTTGGTAATAGCTTATCTAAAGTGATCACTCTCCTTACAATGTGTACGATAATCAAGGTGGGCCATTTCCAGCACAAATCCAGGTTTCCCCCCCCCAATGCACTGTGATGTACTGTGTTCTACCTCGCCCTGCTGTTCTGGTGCCTGTTAGCAACTGTGAGGTGCTTGGTGCACATGCATAATGTAACACTGTCAATGCACCTATTAATTTTGTGGCATTTGCTGTACATTTACGATCACTACACTGTGTTTGTTACTGATCCTATGAGTTGTGTCACACTGTGCAACGAGGAAGTGGGTGCTTTCATTACTGCTAGGCATTCTGCAGCATATTTCGGGAGCTAATAAAGATGAATTATTTTCCGAACAATACAATGTTATTGACTAACAAAAACACTGCAAAAAATTCTGTGCAAGTTAAAAGCAAGTACATTAAAATCTTAATAAATTTATGAAATAAAACTTAAGAATATTTATTTCCATTTTAGCAATCGCTGCTCTCATAGGTCAGTGTATGTGAAGTTGTGATTGTCCGAAATGTCCCCTGGTGTGGAATGGCAGGGGTAGGGATGCACCCCCAGATTCCATTTGGAATGTTGAGGGGAGCATAGGGAGGTGCTATAATGGAGTTCTCCAGAGGCTGAAAAGGGAGATCAACCCATGATTGTTAAACCTGTAGGTTCACAAGAGTTTGCAGCGGTGTTTGCTGCTGGAAAAGCTCCATTATGGACTAGTGCATCTCCTCCTCCACTTTCTGCTGAGAGTTTCTCATGTCTGCTCTTTCCTTCTCCATGCAGTCTGCAATATTCACCCTCCAGGCCCCCTGCTCACGATCTGATACAGCACTGGCTTGCAGGATCTCGCTGAACTTGTCATCCTGAGTCCTCTTCTTTCTCCTCCTTAGCTGGCTAAGGCATTTTGTGGGTGTGGAGCAGGAACCCCTCAAGGACATAACAGCAGCAACTACAGATGAAACACACAGAGGTACCACTGTAAGTATAGTCACAATAGAAAGCAAAAATAAAGATTTCAGAACTCCCTTCCCTTGCTCCCCTAAAGTTTTAAAGAAGACATGCTTAAAGGCACATCTGCTTTGGAGTGCTTGTGCACCACACCACTCACTGCATCAGCCATGGTGAGCATGGCCTGCCAGGGGCGAGGGTAACTAGAAGGGTATTGCTCGGTTGCATGAAATCATAAGTAGAGGGAAATGGTACTAAATACTGGCACCATTTTCTACAGGCAGTGGAGATTTTAGCTGAGATATCACTCCTGAGGGTGATAAAGGCACCAAGAATACAGCTGCTGCTGGCATCCCAAAGCTGCCAGGGCCCATATGCCGTTAGCCTGTTGACTGCAATGGTGACTGCCAAAGTAATTGTTGACCAGGATGGGAAAGTGTCCTACCGCGGACAAAGAAATAGGGATGCCATCTGTAGAAACCTTCGGGAAAGGACTACAGAGTAACTCCATAAAAGTTTTATCAAGATCTCTGAGGAGGATTCAAGGGACATCCCTATATACATAAACAAACTGCTCCGCATGTCCTTCTGCCCCCCACCTAACTCCATAGGGAACAAAAAGCAGATAACAACACTACCTCTCTAGTTGTACTGCTACCTCTTCTAGTAGGAATAAATTAGTGAAAAAAGTCAATAGCTGTGTCCTGTTAAGTTGGGGACATCATCAGTACTTCATTGTAATGGAAAATACATGTACACACTTACCCAACATTTGTTTCCCTGCATCGGGCTCACCCGTGCTTTACTGGACTGTGGTGGAGTCTCAAACAGGTCTTGTCTTGTAGCATAGCTGGACCTCGCCGCACCCTCCACTCACATGCTCCCCAGTCTCCTCCTCTTCCTCCTTCTTGTCCTATTTCAAGGCAAGGGCTTGTGACTCCAGCTCCTCAGAGGTATACACCATGCTCTGTGGGGTGCAGGCGGGGTCTCCGCCAACTATGGCATTCAGCTCTTTGTAAAAGCAGCTGGTCTGTGACTCAGCACCAGATTGACTGTTGGCCCCCCAAGCCTTCTGATCTGCCTGCCACAGCTCCTTTGCTTTCACTTGGCACTGCTGCGGATCTCTGTTGTACTCCTTCTCCTGCATCCCCTGTGCAATCCGCTCACGGATGGCCTCTTCTCACCACAGGCAAGGGAGATCTAATCTCTCCAGCCTACTCCAGGCTGGAGTACATCTGAAGTGTGTAGCTGGCATGGTCAGCTGGGCAGTTGCAGACAACAATGGAGAGCTGCTCAATGTGCTCGGTAAGCTGGACAATCAGGAAAAAGCCTTTCAAAAATTTGAGAGCTTTTGAAGTGTGTGGGTTGGGGTGGGGGGGAGAAAAAGAGGGGAAGCTTCCAGTCTCGGTCACTCCTGAGCTGTGGAGATCTCAACTGTGACCAGAGTGGTCATTGTCAGGCATCGTGGGACATCTGCTGAAGGACTTTTAGGGTTGAAATGGGTAATGCAGTATCTGGACTCATGCTATATCGAAGTCATTACATCAACCATGGCTCAGGGAGCTGGTGTAATTGTGTCACCATAAGAGAGTGCTTACATCAAGTGTAGACACATGTACAGCTAGGTTGATGCAAGGCAGCTTACATTGATTTAACTTTGTAGTGTAGACCAGGCCTCAAAAGAGGTGAATTTACTACCGCAATAGAAGAATCCCTTTGGTCACTGTAATAAATGTCTACACTGGAAATGCTGTAGTGTTTCTAGTCTAGACATACCCTCAGCAGATACTCCAAAGATTCAAGCCTGGTCCATATTTAAAAGTTAGGTCGACACAGCTATGTCGATCAGGGGTATAAAAAATCCACACCTGTGCCCACCATAAGTTATGCTGACCTAACTCCCAGTGTAGATGCAGTTATGTTGATGGAAGAATGCTTCCATTAACGTAGCTACCGTCGTTCCAGGAAGTGATGGTGTTCCTACACAGAGTGCATAAAAATAGATAAAATTAAAAAAAAAAATGTTTTTAAAATCAAACACGGGTTTGTTTTGATTTTTAAATAAACCTATTTAAAACTAAATTTGAAACTGACAACCTAAGTGGAGGCCTAAACTTATTATAATCTATTCAATTATTTAAACAAAAAAAATTATAAGCAGTACATATTTGCTGCCATGGTTTAAAAAAAGTCAAACCACAGAACTAGTAGAAGTCATTGGCTTAGCACCTGGAACCAGAGTTTGCTGACGTGCCTAATCCACTTTTGACAGCTGTAGTGTTTCTGCAGGTTGACAGAAAACATTTTCTTCATTTCAGTTTATTCAACCAGTTCAGTTCAATGACTAGTTCATTCAAAGTTAAGAAACCAACTGGGAGTTGAAAAAATAGGAGAGAGAATGAAATAAAGCAGTTCTAAAATCTTGAAAGCCATGAGGATAGGAAACTATCAATTCAATTGATTAACTACAGGTAATATTTCCTTTAAGAAATCAATTTTCAATGCAAAACTTTTGATAAGCCTTTTTCCCCCTTCTGCATCTAGCATATTTAATGTATTTTAAATAAAAATATTTAAAATGCTGTTTTAGTGCATTTTTTATTTCCATCCAAATAGAGCTTGACAAATCACAAGTAAAAAATTAATCATGATCTAGTCAATAAGAAATAGATCATTCACCATTTTGTAATTAAAAATGTAAAAATTAAGAATCTGAATGAATGTAGATTAATTTATATAACTGCTTAAATATATACATGTATAGCTATGGCACATTCTCCTATTAGCAAAAAGAAGCACCAAACTTAGTACAAAGGCTATATTTAGTTGCAAATCAACATTTTAATGATTACCAACCAATGAGGATCAACCTTTAAGAAAATAACTAAAAAGTTCAATTGAAAACATGACTGAAATTGATTATTTACATCAATGTTTCCTGCTTGCTGATTTAAGTCATGATCAGTGACACTGCTATGCCAGCATAGTCTCCATAGTGTAGACAAACCCTCAGTGGTCCTGGAGACCAAACTGACTTTTCAGCTCTAATGGTGAGCCCTTCAAATCAGGGTTATGACATTCGGGGGGCGGAGGGTCTTCATTTCCACTAAATGTGTTGATTCTTCTCCATGAATAGAAGGATTCCATCTCCTGGGATGTTACTTCATGTACCTTTCTAAAGCACTTACTTCACACACACACAAACCTCTGATGAGAGATTGAGTGCAAGCATGCACACGAGCATACTCTTTAAATGCTTCAAGAAGAGTTTTTGGTTAGTCTGTTGTTGTTTTCTGTAAATTATTATATAAAATAGAAGTTAGAATAACTTCCTGTATCATAAAGAGTGTTTGTGTATATATATATACACACACACACACCTTTTTTTTAATATAATACAAGAAGTTATAACAAACAATATCCAGGGCAGAACAACACAATTTAATAGCTTCCTAGTTAGACACACCTATGTACACACCAACTCTTGGCAACAACATACCAAATCACAAACAAATTTCAGGAGAAAACCTCAAAAGTGACAAATAATACTGAAGACTTTAAACCTAAATGATCTGATAGAATACAAGGCTCAATGGAATAAGAGTAACGTAGTAAATCTGCAGAACTTCAGAATTTAAGCAACACAATTCAATTTTTCTATTTCAGAATCATTTTCAATACCTTTTTAAAAAGCGTCTTTACTACTTTTTTGAGAAATCACATACTTTTTCATTATTATAAACACAGAACTTTAGAGGATGCTCAAAAAGGTGTGATTTTATGGAGTATAGTAAATCCTAAAGCAATGACCTGCTCTAATAGTTTTTATAGTCTATCCAATTCAGCTGTAAAAAGATATGATTTTTACAATCTTCATATAAAAAATCTGCTTTTTCCTTTGTACATCTGTTGCATAAATTTTCTCTCTGGATTTTAAAGTAACTCAAATTGAGCACCCTAAATTAGTGGACACTTTTGACCTTAATTTCTCTGTACCTCAGCTTCCCATCATAAAATGTGGATAATACCATCTCCTGACCTCAAAGAAGTTTTCTGAGGATAAATGAATTAACATTTGCAAAGCATTCTGATACTGTAGTGATGAACGCTATAGAAAATTAATGATGAAATGAATAATTCTGTCTTCAGAGCAGGGTTTGAATAGTGTGCTGCACATAAGGCATGGGACCACACACGGAACAATGAGGAGAAAACAAAATACGGAGTAGCTGCTCATTAAGTGAACACTGGCCATCCTGTGCACTGAATGAGGAAGGACTCCTGTGGAAAAATAGCATGTAATCATGTAATTAAAGACTATCATCAGGGCTGGCCTAAGACCAAATGGCATCCCAGGCGATGGCATCCCAGGCGATGAGCATCTTCAGCACCACCTCCCCCGCCCCAACCCAATTTGTTAAATTTTTGAATACTTTATTTTTTATTGCATTTGTAGCCCATTTCATGACTTGGATGCACAATTTGTATGCATGATTTATCCCTGTCATATAAGATGCTAACAACAAAAACAGCATCCCAAGCCCCAGGCAGTTGCTTGCCCCTAAATCTGGTCCTGTGTATCACAATGCATAAGCACAAAGGAGCTGAATTAAGGTTGCACAAGCAACTTTAATTCTGGCATTTTTCCTAACTTTTGGGTGCTTGACTTTGCAACCTTAATGTTCTTTTAACATGGTTTTGTATGTGTAACATTATAGGTCAGGCTGTTAGCGCTGCTGATTATTGAGGAGGCCAGATACTTCCCATTATAAGACCCTGTTTTCAATTGCTTTTAACTTTGCCAAAAAAAAAAAAAAAAAAAACACTAACTAAATATTTCTGGGGAAATTTCAGTGAAATAGTTCAGCCACTTCCAAGAAAAAGGCTAAGGAAAAATATGTTGTTTTGTCCCATATATTTCTCCTGGGGAAATTCTGCAAAATTTTGCATTGCGCAGTGGTTCCGAAATGAAATTCTGCCTACATAATGTTACTGTCCCCCAAAGAAATGGGCCGCAGTGCTGCTAGCTGCCACTAGGGGCTACTGGACCCAGCAGAGCCCAGCTCGCACATAGAAGACACTGCTGGGGGGTGGAGAAGATAGAGGGTGCCTGGCAGCTACAGTTCCCAGCACCTCCTGTGTGAAGGAGAGGGTGGCGGCACACAGGAAACTCCATGCAGGCCTGGGACTAAGCAACAGGCTGTTTCTCCCTCTGGATCCCTGGGTTCTGGGGTAGGAGGCGAGGGGGAGGGGGTGTCTGGGCTGTGGGGCAATGGCTAGGCTCTGGGGAGGAAGGGGTATGAGTATATGAGCTAGGGGGCCCCAAGGCTGGTCTGTGGGGGGCAGTGGGTTCAGGTGTATTGACTGGGGGGGCCTGCAACTGGGCTCTGTGATGGGAGGGGTTGTGGGTGTCTGGCCCCCCAACTGGGCTCTAAGGGGGGGAGGGAGGGAGAAAGGGGCAAAGAAACAGGAACTGGGTTGTTATAGGGGTTTCTTTGGTTAGTCTCTAAGGTGCCACAAGTACTCCTTTTCTTTCTCCTCCTGGAGGAATTTTTGTGTGTGTCTGTATTTTTACAGATATACTTTCTACAGGTATTTTGAAATAAATTACCAAAATAATTGAAACTGGTGTGATTATGTACGGTTATTTTGACAAATAAAAATGTGCAGAATTTTAAAATATTGCACGCAGAATATTTTGGCGCAGAATTTTTAATTTTTTGGCACAGAATGCCTAAGGGGTACCATATTAAAAAATTCCAGCAGCCTGTCTTTTGAAAAGTTCTCATGCCACCATGCTTCGAAGCAAGGAGTTTAAACTTGGCAGGGGTGTGGCCTTTGCATCAGTGATGTGCCTTTTGCTCTCACCAAGAAAATCCACCCCGATTTGGCCAAATTATAAGCCTTTAGGAAAAAAAGTCGCCGTTTGCATATGCTCAGTAGACATATCTTACATTTTAGCTGCTAAATTCCCAAGATGCCCTCCACACTGGCTATGTTTCATCCCAGGACTGAGTAGAACTTTCCCTGAAATTAAACCGTTGGGCTGCTATAGGCCCTGCTGGGTTTGGGAACAAGAACTGAGAGCAGGGAACCAGTCTCTCCTGTGCTTTCAATGACCCTCCCGATGGTACCCAGGCAGTGTGGAGGAGGATAATGCCTGATTTGAATGCTGAGGGGGAAAAAGAGCCAGACCTGCAGACAGGGAGAATAGACAAAACAGCTAGAGATGGGGGGAAAAGAACTAGGAGCGGGAGCTGTGGGGACATTGAGACTGGGCCTGAAGCCAGGAGGGTCTAAACAGGTGTTTTGGGGTGGAGACTGGGACCAGCTAAACAAGAAGGCTGGAAATGGGAGCTTCTGGTGAACTGTGATGGGCTGAGCAAGAAAACTGGGATGAGAAACCTGAAGAAACTGGGACTGCATAGACAAGGAGAATGGTATTAGGACAAGGAGCCTGATGTGGGAAAGAGACAGGTTGGAGGGGATGAGGTAGAAGGGTCACACTTTGGGAGGGAAATGGACAGAAAAGTCTGCACCCACTACAGCACACTTCCCACGAGAGCCTTGAATGGAACTCAAGGTTTTGGAGTCTCACCATTCCTCTGATGTCAGCAAATATCTGTGAAATCCACTTGCAGAATGACAACCTACTACTGCTAACAGTTAGTCCGTTAGCTTAAGTGGCACAAGCCTGCATGTGGTTCAAGGTTCAAACGCTACGGATGTCAACTACACAGGCGTCAATAGGATGCCACAATCAAATTTCTGCTTTTTCAGTATGCTTTTTAGAAAGCCTAGGAATTACACACACAAAAACTAAGTTAAAAGAACACAGGCAACCTTAATTTTGGCATTTCCTAACATTTGCGTGTTTGACTTTGCAGTCTTAATAATGTTTATTTCGACAGTTATTTGTGTGCTATCTATATATAGATGGCGGCAAAATATACTCAATTCAGCAAGGTACTTCAAAAGTGCCATTGAAGTCAACTGGAATACTCCCATACTTCAAATTAGGCATGTACTGAAATACCTTACTGAATCAGGGCCTTAGACAGTAAGCTAAGCTTTAGAAAAGAAAGGTGTTGAAACATGTGAACACTGAGACGCTTGTATCCTATGAGGAATCTTTCAAGTAAATTTACATGGAATGACTAAACTGGGGCTTCAGCTCAGAAAGCGCTTAAGCACTTGCTATGTTCCAGTGTGTAGTTAAAGTTAAGCATGTGCTTAAGTACTTTCCTGAACTGCAACCTAAGTGATTAAAAGCTTCATGTTCCTGCTCTTCCCCTTTTTACTCACAAAGTGTTTAATAGTATTCCTCCCTCATGTTATAAAACGTTCTATGGAACTAGTTTGCTCTTGGGGTCTTGACAGGTAATGTATAAAACATGTGTGCTGTGTTTTATCATGTCACCGGATTTCCTCGTTGAATTATTTCCTACATTTAAAATATCACTGTAATTCATCCATGTTCTTCTTTATTCAGGTTCATCAATACATGAGAAAATCATGTAGCAAATCTAAATTCTTAGTTGTACTACTAATTTGGATGGTAGTTATAGGCCTTAGCACACAGACTACACATGCTTTTTAAAATGCACTGCTTTCCTGAGGGGCAGTGTACCCATTGGGTTCTAGTCCTGGCTATGTCACTGGTTGGCTAGTTAACCATGGGCAAGTCACTTTTTACTTCTCTGTATCTCTGTTTCCCCATCTGTAAAATGAGGATAATGATACTGACTTCCTTTGTAAAGTACTTTGAGGTCTTCTGATGAAAAGCTATGTAAGAGATAGGACTATTATCTAGACACATCAAGATATCTTCCCTCACAATTCTTCCCCCCCCCCACAAAAAACCCCATAACATAACATACGGTACACACACAGTGAGACTAAGAATTCAAAGAACACCATAGATTTGAACCAAGCAGCAAGATGCATATTTACAAAATTCCAGACGGATTCCACATGCCCAAGATTTGTTCATAATTCTGATGGAAGAGGACCAGTGCATGAAGAAATCTCCTTGGACTTCAGCCATGCTAACAACTTTAAATCCAGCTTTGAGCCATTTAGCCCAAGCATTGTGTCATGCTAGTTGGTGTAAGAATATTAGCACGCTCAGGGTTGGCTTCTCATACCCTTATTCACATTGAATAACGCCTTACTAGCCCAGTGGGTCTGCCCCAGAAGGAAATTTGGAGTGGGAGGAGGAAAAGTAAGTTTTGCCAGCCCTTTCCTGAAACAGCTTACTTCCCCCCTCTGCTACACTGGCCAGTGCATAAGGTGAGAGTGTGGGGGAATGGAGTCAAGCCTTTACCCACTCCCTGCCTGGCCCCCTATGCAAAAGAGAAGAGTAGCATCACAGATACATCTGCTCTCCCCAACTCTCCTGTATAAGTTGATCTTGTGGGTAGCCAACACAGGGGAATGAGGGAGAATCTTGGGCTTCCTTATGCCCGCTATGCAAGTGACTTACACCACTTATAATTGAGCCCATTGAGCTCAATGAGACTACTCACTGAGCAAGGTGTTATTCAGCATGGATAAGGGTACCAGAATGTGGCCTGAAATGAGCAAAGTCAAAATATGTTGGCAGACATTCTACCCAATTAAGATATTTAATTGATCTCAAGATCTTTTGTTTATTCAAGACAGTGGAATGTAATATAGATTGGAATGAATAAGCAAAACATCTACCAGTGAAATAAGGCACTAAGAAGCATGTGATAATCCCTATATATGTTTTAATGCCCCATCATATCTACAGCACTTCAAAGCAGGACCAATGTCTTACACTGGATGTAAGAGACTCCTCCAGATTTCTTTCTACTACAGTAAAGTTAAGTTATCTTCACGCAAATGGTTACACAACAGCAATACCTGTTTCCAACTTCAAAACTACAAGCCTTTGCTACTGTTTCGTCACTTAGGGCTAGTCTACAATAGCATGAATGCAGCTGCACCACTGTAGCATGTCTGGTGAAGAGCTCTCCCATCAGCATAATAAAACCACCTCCAATAGAGGTGATAGCTGTGTCAGTGGGCGAAGCTGACATAGTGCTTAGGTTGGTGTAATTTATGTCACTCGGTGGGGGAGGGGTGGCTTATTCACACCCCAAGCTACACAAGTTATAGTGACATAAGTGGTAGTGTGTACAAGCCCTTAGTATGCTATGCCTCCATACATCACCTACTCTTATTATTAAAGGGAGATTTTCAGAGTGGCACAGGAATGAAATGTGAAAACAACGTGATCAGCCATTACCTTATGAAAAGTGTCAACATCTCTTAATAGATGAGCAGATAATGGGAAATGAGTATGCTGTCAGTTTTGTCCTGATTCATATTATTTTCTCAATTTATAAAGGCAGCTATCCATTTGACACACACTGTAATAATAAGGACACTGTCTAATAACTTATGCAAGTAAACGTGCATAAGAAAAGCATCTGGGTTTCTGATCTGGGATAGTATGAGTGCAAAAATTCAATTTCAGGTATGGAAACAAGCAAAAATTATTCAAAGATGATCACAGTGAATAAAACAAATAAACCTCAATACTGGTCAACGTCAAATCTGCTTCTGTAGACAGGTTCATTACAATTAAATTTTTTAGTCTAATATGACCCTGGGAACGTGACAACATCACTGTTAAACCTGACATCAGACAGTAGAGAGTAGAACACTGCAAACATTGAAGCAAAGCACACTGAAGAGCTGGCAATCACTGTTCCCTCTAAGCTGTGCACGTGTGCGCACGCACACAGATCCTAAACCCTGCACACCCGGCGAAACACCACACGCACAAAAATTTGCACAGAAGCACAACAATTTGCACATAAGAAATTTTTTGCACACACGGCCTGTCAAAAATTAGAGGGAACTTGGTTTTTCCCATTCAACTAACTGCTTTTTTCAAAAACAGCTTTTAACAGTTATTCAGAAATGGTCTATGTAATCTGTGAGAAACTGTCTCTCATATCAGATTCTTATTCTCTCTGCTATAAGATCAGCTATGTACCATATGTTCCTCACAATAGCAGAGAATGCATTGTACAAAATATATTTCCCAGTATTTAAACATTCATTCTTCAATAAAAATGAACAATGACAGTCCCCTCAGCCACACACACAACTTGCTTGTCACATCTTCTGCCCCATTTTGCAAATGTAGATGTTGCTTATATCTTTATGCATATATATTCCTTTGTTTCACCCCATTTTCATGGGGAAACAATTATACCTTAACTGATTTGCCAAAAATGTCTCTACAATTCTACTTACTGAAACATTTCATAGTGTGTCTTGCATTATGTGTCTTTGTACAGTCATTAATGAAAGATGCTATGCACGAAGTTGCATTGTAAACACAAATCCCACAAATAAAATTGTTCTAACCTGATGGGAAAACCAGTTTTTCTCATGTTTTCACATGGGGCACTTTTTTGGCTAAGAGTCACTCTTCAATCAAAAATATATCAATGCGTGTATGTTAGTATTTTTGTCTAGTAAAAAACTTTTCACAATCAAGATGCAAAACACTGCTGGTAAGGACAGAAAATCCTAAAATAACTAGATAGATACTCTTGCAGTTCTCACAGTCCAAGAATTCACAAGTCAATTTCCTTTCTTAGGCAATAAATAACATGAATCCTCTGGTAGAAAGTATTTTGGACCTGAAATCTATTTAATATATTTTAAAAGTAGAAATCTGAGTCCCCAGCCACCCAATTTAATTTGCATTTCTGCAGGCAAAGTGATAACAAGACAATACATAAAAGAGAGAATTGGAATGAAAAATAGAGAAATATAGATACTGTATAGGCTATAAAATCAAACTGTAAAGAATCACTCTTAAAAAGGTAAGGGAAGATAAAGAGATGACATTCAACCCTTTAAATATCTACTATGAATGTAACTCCTCGAGGATAATAGGGAGCTTTCATATTTGGATCACATACTGAACTACAGCTTTTATTTAGCAACCACTCGAAAGAACAAGCCCACAACTGAGGCAATAAAAGAAAAAAAACATGGACTGTGTGTTTTCAACACCTTTGCGAAGAGGCCAAAGACCACTGTAAAAGGCACATACTTTATGGCCAAGTTTGAACAGATATAAAATAATGCCAGAATTTGAGGGGCCAGACGAGGAAACACTTTTAAAAAAGAGGAAATGGAAACGCCTCGTGTGAAGGTTTGCCTTGGGAAACAATTGTGTGAGAAACCTAAAGCGCCTACCTCATGGCTGACAAAACCTCTACTTTTTAGCACCTTTAGATTCGGAAAGAAGAGTCAGTTTCTTTGGCTGAACTCTGCAGCAGTGCAACTGGGTTATAACTAGGGTTATAAAACCCTAGTAACCACTCTGCCTATTAATTAATGGCTTGATAAATGGCTCCTGGAATAAAGCCTGAAGATGAAGCGGATTTTTCCCACCTGGACGGCTGGCTAGAGATTATTTGCAACTCGAATTAGGCTCGACAGCCAGTTGCCCTGGGGCCCAGGAATGCAAGTACTCTTCGGGGTGCACATGTCTAAAATGGCCTAGCTGCTTAGAGACAACAGCCCGAGTGAAAGGGCACCAGGTGCCACGGAGAAACGGTGCGTTTCTAGCTCAGCCCCAGTCAGAAACGAGAGAATTAGTCTAGCGGATGGGCTCCGCACTGTAAGTTAAACAAAACAAATGCACCTGGGACAATTGTGCAGGACTCTCCAGAAAAAGAAAAACCCCAGCACAATTCTGGAGTTCACCTCTCCCCTCTCTCCCATTCAGATGATCCGCTCCCTCTGGCGTACACGCAGAGCCCCCCCTCTCCCCCCACACCCACAACTGGAGCAATCCACTTGCTTTGAACAGCGGGCAGAAGGGTGTTTAGGAAGAGAACAAAGTCTCACCTCGGAACAACCACCGCGCCTTGCAGATCCCGGCAGAGCAGAAGCCTGGCCTGATCCGACGCCTCCTGGAACTTGCCTGACATAGCAGCAGCCAGCAGCTCGCCGCCCCCGACTGGAGAAAACAAAAGGTTCAAAGCTGGGAGCAGGAGGAGGCAGCCCGGGAGGCGCACTGCTTGCAAGCTGGGGCTGCTCTCTCTGCCTCAGGGTAGCCCGCCTGCGCCCCGCTCAGCGCAACCTTCCCCATTGCTTTGAGGACGGATCTGCTGCTGCTGCTGGACAAACAGACTCAAAGCCTGCTCGGAGGAGGAAACGTTTTCCAGCCAGCCGCCTCCTTCTACTAACTGCTTCCCTGCAAGGGGCTGCTGGCCGTCCCGGCCGGTCTGTGCAATGCTGCTGCGGCAGCCACCGCTGCTGCTGCTGCTGCCGGGGCGGGCCCCCGCCCGGGAGGGGAGGAGACTCCGCGCTCCGAGAACGTGCACCAGTGGCCGCGCGCTCCCGCCGAGCATCCCTCGGGCCGGGCTCGCCGCGCCGGGCGCTCCAGGTATGTGGCAGCAGCCTGGCGCACCTTGCACCTGCCTTAGCAGTCGGCCCCGGCCCTGAGTGGCGGGCGCGAGCGAGCGCACGGCAGAGGCCCGTTGCAATGGAGCGAGGCTGGTGCTTCCCAAGGGAGAGAGCTCGCTGCCTGCTAGGGGCTGCTCAGAGCCGGGGTGGACCTGCCTGCACCAATCCTGGGCAGGGGGAGCGTGCACTGGAAAGTCTAGTCTGCTCTTGCTCTGGGCATGTAAAGGAGCAGTTTATAGAAACAGACTGGGATTTAGCACCAACTGCTATGGAAACACTGTGTGTGTGATCCCACTTTTATTTTGTTCCTGCATTCGCATTAAGTTCTTTCTGTTAAATTGGATGTTTAAAACAGATGCACACATGACATTTCCATTAGGGGAGATGGATGTTGCTGCACACTATTTACAATAAATCGTTTGCCTCCCATTGGCTTGGCACATACGTATAAATATGCTCCATTTCTCTAATGTTGGATTCCCCCCCACCCCCCAATCCTTAACTCTAGTTATGAACAGAAAAATGACTGTAGAAATAACACTTCCTCGCTCCATAGAGATCTGCTCCCTTTGTGGATTGAGTCATATGCTGACTTTAGTGACTAAGGTACATTTTTACTGCTTTTGACTCCCCATAGAGCCAATACGACCAAGAGGAAGAGGGTTGGATTCAGTTCTGGCTCATGCATCATCATTAACTAAGTCTAACTGCAGAATCTTCAAGCAAGGTGCCTATTAATAGCATCAGTAACACAATTCAGGCAAAAAGAAAAGGAGTACTTGTGGCACCTTAGAGACGAACCAATTTATCTGAGTATAAGCTTTCGTGAGCTACAGCTCCACTGAATGCATCCGATGAAGTGAGCTGTAGCTCACGAAAGCTTATGCTCAAATAAATTGGTTAGTCTCTAAGGTGCCACAAGTACTCCTTTTCTTTTTGCGAATACAGACTAACACGGCTGCTACTCTGAAACAATTCAGGCAGGGAATGAGCTTAGCTTTCAATAAATGTTATTACATTGTATCAAATGTATTAATTTTATTTCAATTAATTGTATTTTCAGTTAAAAGAATTTGTGGAAGACTAGTTATTTCTTTATGGGAGCAGTATCAAGACTGAAAGGATATAATGCCACTATGAAAACTCTTTTTCTCTTTTAACTTATAAAGTGAGTGTATTTGATCTCTCACTCAGAGAAAGTCAAACTTAAAACTCCAGAATGCCATTTTTACACAGACAAGGTGGATGAGGTCATATCTTGTACTGGACCAACTTCTGCTGGTGAGAGAGACAACCTTTCAAGCCACACAGAGCTCTTCATAGTCAAACTGCAGTTTGGCTATTACAAAGACTGTAGTAGGCACTCAGCATGTGTCTCTATCCAATCCCCAAGAATCGGACAATAACCCAAAATGAGAACGAGAAGAAAATGAAGATTACAGGAAGCTTCAGGTTCTCTCATATTAATTTCTTGAACACAATACAGATAGTGGGCATTATAACAAAAAGAAGTCAAGGCCCACGCTTTCAATAATAGCTACCAAATACGCGTCCAACCTGGGTCAGGTTTTTTGTAGGGAATGGGAAGGAGGGATATTTTCTTTTGTTTTTTAGATGCTGAGCACAAGTAGCTTCCACTGAGTTCAGCTGGAGTTGTGGATGCTGAGCACTTTTGAAAATCAACTTTGGACTTTCAGAAATGAAGACACCCAAAATCAACGGCTGCTTTAAAAAATGCGACCCAAGTAACTTTTCCGTGGCCACACAGCAAATCAGTAACTATCAAGTGGCTATCAAGATGGAAATTAACTCCCTGAATATTCTTAAAACATATCTTCAAAGCTTATCTAATTGACAACCTGTTATATCTTCACTGCTCAAGATTAGCATTCCCACAGGATTCTGCATTTATTTGCTGGTTTTACTGTATGCATACACAGTTTGTGCTTTAATTGAGAGACGCTTCAGTTGAATGTGCCTGAACAATTAACTTGTCAGCATGGATAGGGGACTTTCATCCCAGAGAAAAGGAATAAATCTTGCCTTGACCTTTATATTTTCAGTTCATCTGGATAGAATGCAGTGCGCACATTGTTTTCCTCTTTGTTCCCTTGAATTAATGCACCAGCTTCACCTCTCTTTCTTCTTTGTCTGAGGGAAGAGCTTTGTCATTCCATGGAGGACTGTACATGGAGGGCAACACTGCTCTCTGGTGAATACCAGCAGTGCACTTCAAAAGAAGGTTTCCCTTCTCAAGTGCATCTTTAAACACTAATACACTAACACTAAGACCGAGTACTGGTCTTCCCAACTGAGAGTTCAGAATGCCTAAGGAGACCAATGGATAGATCATTAGTCTTTCAGATCTTTGCTTAGGAAACACTTACAAAAAAACTATATTGTGGCAACACTGTGGCCTCTATAGGTAAGCTAGCTCTTCATTGGACCAAGTATGGGGAGGGTGATGGAGGGGCTTCACTTGTCTATGCAGTCAAGACCCACAGAGCTGGTCAAGAAATGCACACAAATGAGCTCTTTGCCCCCCTCACCTTTCAAGTAGCCTTCAATGGGCATTGAACCTTTCTCCTTTGATGCCCATTCTGACCACACAGAACAGCTCCAAATAATAAGAAAATGGTTGTAGAAATAAATACTTATGGCATATTCATACCTAGCCAGTGCAGGAAGGGATTAACAGATTTCCCTGGAATCAGGAAAGTAGAAAGGCCAATCCTGTAATAACTGCCCAAGATAAGATACTAAGTCTGGAGAGAGGACCCTTTGACAAACTAATGAGTAGCAAAAAATACAAGGAAGGGTTACTCTCAGCCCACAGCTGGAGGAAAGCTTGGGTTTTTAGGCTGGTATGCCAGGGAGAACACATTGTCTCAGATAAAAAATAACTATGAGCAGGATCTAAATGTACCTGCTAGGGCCCTTGAATAAAAAGTGACTTTTCTGGTCATTTTACCCCAGAAGCAAGTGGCAGGGGTGGGGGAGGGAAAGTGGAGGGAAAGTTTCCCTAACGTAAAAGGACTGTCATGAGTGGCTACATCTACATGGAACTGTTTTTGAAAATCCTGTTGCCCCAGCATTAGTACAGGTCCTCCAGGGGTAGGAGTGAAAGTAAAGACTGGCTGTTGGCATTTTTACTGCTGTTTCTTCTAGCACTGCAGGTTTAGATAACACAGTGGTTCTCAACTGTTCTATTTACCATTGTGGGCCACAATGTTTTATGTGGGCCACATCCAATACCATCTCTCTGGCCCTGAGGATGTCACATGGGCCACAGCTCTGTGCTGATTGGGCCCCCGCAAGCAGCCTGCGGGCCGCAGGTTGAGAACCACTCATAACACAATGGTCAAACTGCTAGTGGCTTCTCAACACCAGCATTTCCACCTTTGTTAGCATCTGTAGAGCTGCAGCAGTGCTAAAGCAATGGAGAGATTTTAGGAAATATTTCAGCATGGACAAAGTCCTGGAAGCAAGAGTAGCCCAATTTGTGGACTAGTATGGTAGCAAAGACTGGTCTATATTAATTCCTGATGTGTGGGAACAGGCAATGCTGATGGCAGAGACTCATTTTAGATTTGGTTCTTTGCAGAAGGATACCCCCACTGTTAAGATCTTTGTTTACCCTTTACCTGCGTGGTGTTCAATTTTTTGAGAGCAGTGGGTAACCATCTAAAATGTCATTGGCCTGTCTTACTCACAGTGCATAATACACAATGATTAGCACAAGTACTATGTAATTTATTTCTTTGACTACAACTGTCAGAATCCTTGAAGCAGTCACTACCTGCAAACATGTTACATGAGAATATTTGTGTTTAGACTTTTTGAATTATTTTTCTCACAGGAATATTTGCATGAATATTTCTCTTTCATCCATGATATTGCTTTTTCAACCCTACCTAAGAGGTGGCTGTGGGAGGGTGGCTTTCAACAGCCAAAGTACTATTCTGAGCCATATCCCATTCAGATTTCCCTCCTAATGGAGCTTAATACAACGTAAAAGATCTTGCATGCTTCTTTTGAGGTATCTGCATAATGTGCAGCACGGGCCAAAGTTTAATAATATAGGAAAGACTAGGAGCAGAAATCACACCCTCCCAAAATCTCTTTATTCATGAAAATTGTCAACGTGTGGAACACAGTTGATGGAATAAGCCAATTATATTTATATATAAGCCAAAGAGCACTGGATTCAGGAAATAGGCATACCGGATGAGATGCTGCACAGACTTCAGGCAAGAGCACTTATTCTATTATGAAGCAATTGCATAACATTAAATATTCAGATTCCTTTACAAAGTACCATCATGTGCTAACCAGAAACAGGGCCTGAGTTTCAATACTTAGGTCTGGATCTGAACTTCTTCCCCCAAGTGCAGACATTTGGATCTGGGGGGTTTGGTTCTAGCACATCTCTAGTGCCAAGATTTTATGAGGTCCACCCTCTTAATGCCTGCTTCGTCACTGTAATAGAGGATTAAACTGGACGACTCACTGCAACAATTTGGGCTCCAGCACAGCATAGCACATGCACAATCACATGGACTTCAGTGGGACGACTCATGCTTAAAATTACACACACGCTTAAGTTCTTTTGCTGAATCTAGGCCTAGGATACATGCAACCATATGACATTAACTGAAGCAAGCGAAGAAAGACTAAATGAATAAGGGTTATGTTGAAAAAAATAGACTGCTATTTTTGCAGTGGAAGCATATGACATGTATCTGTTAACTGATGCAGAAGGCTAGTGAACTGGAGCTGAGCTTGAAATGTAGCATGAAAATCATTTCACACCTCTCAGAGTCATCCTGTGATGTGCTGTGAAGCTGCCTGTGCTAGAATGCACACCTCCCATTCCCATGTTATTTCCTCACAGTTTTAGTATTCTGTCTCCCTTACTAGGCAACAAAACAGAAGACAAGAGACAGTGATCACACCTTTGGAAACCTGAGATTAAAAATAAATTGTTATTGACAAACAAATCTTTAAAAAAAACCAAACATAAATCATGCCCAATCCTTTTTAAGAACCAAGAGGATAGAACAAAAGTAACTCTTTTGTTACTTCCCTTGCCTTTAGACTTAGAGATTTCCACAACAAGGATTTGTAAATTAACTCTGTTAGATGTACCTGAAAAGAGTGACAAAGCTAAAGATACTATATGAAATAATATCCTGCCCTCTATCTGTGCATGGAGGTCACTGGCACTTTGGCACCATGGATGGTGCCACCCTCTCAAAAAGACCACTCACAGTTGGTGCAGTGTGGATCTGCTTGCCTTTGAAATAGGCTAGACAAAAGAAATCCTGTTGCATCTGTGTGTCATCCTCATCGTCTCTTTAATCTGGGTGAAATTCAGGTGTCCTTTGTGATCTAGGAAGCCCTAAAGGGCCTGGACCTCAACTATGTCCAAGTCCATCTTCCACTTCTATGCCCTTTTATGACAATGATGCTTGATTCTAAGAGGACTTGGGAGCCTATCTGCATCTCCAGGTGCCTCAATACACATACAAATCTGTCCCTTTGTCTTCCAGTATTTGTAGGGAGCCTAGTACAACAGGCTCCAGTTCTTGATCCTGTAAAACAAATACTGTATGACCACATTTTATTTGCAAAAGGTTGGTATTGCTGTGGCACAAGACTGACTCTGGGAAAAGCAGAGTGTTTGATATGATTTGAAAAAGCATTTTTACTCACTGAAGCAATCACAGCTTAGTAATGAACATATGCTTCCTGATGCAAGCTGTGATCTATTGGGCTAATACCCTCATTAAATTCTAGTCTCACCTTTTGAATAGTGATGTCTTTTAGTGCTTCCAAGCTTAAGATAATTTTGGAAGGCCTATCTAACAGTTCTAATAGTTCAGAGGTGGGGAAAAGAACAATAAAATACTACTTAACTAATAAAGAGCTGGAGAAAGGATACATTTTAGAACAGACACACACTGTCAAGTCCTGCCCACTTTATTTACACAAGTCTTGGCTTCACTATTATTTTTACTCTTGATATATGATGATGAGATAAGCAGTAATAGAATTTAGATCCTCCTTTTCCAAAAGCACAGGCTTACTATCACTAGATCTGAAGGAGAATCTCCAAGTCTTAATGTAACACTAACAGACCCCGGTTGTCGGAGGACAGTATTAAACCGGGGACCTCTGGAGCTTAGTGCATGAGCCTCTACCGCATGAGCTAAAAGCCAACTCCCTGTTAGCTAAGGCTGTAGGGCACACTCATTAATCTCTCTCTATAGCGGTCTTGGTGCCACTAGATGGGACAGAAACCACATCAAGAAAGTGTGTGGATTACATTAGCACCAGTGGGACCATTCACAGACTAAGAGGAAGAGAATTTGGTCAATAGTTAGCAGAGCAGAAATGCACCAGAATTGTTCCTATTTGTGGAAATACCTTTATTTTATTTATTTATTTATTTATTATGATGCTTGTAACTCCGGGAGCTGAATGATAGAACATTCTCCACAAGGAGTTTTCAGCTAAGAAATCAGCTTCTATCCTTGCTCCTAAATAGTCAGGAATCATTGAACTTTCAGAAATACTGTAACGCCCATCTGTTTGTCCCTGAGTGGATGAATAGATTGGGTTGTGTAAAGGTTGTACTTTTCTTAGGGGGTTGCTCCTGGTTCTGTTTTTACTGGATTATTTCAAATAATGTCAAAGGCACCCAGCTTAACAGAAGGGTTGTAAATTGTTGTAAAGTGTTGTAAAGTGTTGTAAATTGCAATAGATACATAAAATAAGATTATTTTTCTGAAGGCTAATATTGGGGGGAAATTATAAATCACTGAAAACGACGGTTAGAAATAAACTGCCTTTTACTCTTTTAGTCATAGCTCCGGGCACTGTAACTGTGAGACCGTAGCACATGTGGGTGTGTATTTAAATATGCAGTTTTATAGATCTTTCCTGACTCTGTGAAGTTCTGGCCCTGTTGCTACCACTGGAGCAAAGTGCACAGCCAAGGTGGAGTTTTGCACCAATACAGTAAAACATTCCGCACTGTGGTTTTCAAGTGAGGAATGAACCTCCAGAGGTTCTCTGCTAATAAGTGGGAATGCTTACCTAAGGGCTTGTCTCCACTGGCACTTCACAGTGCTGCAGCTGTCTCACTCGGGGTGTGAAAAGACACCCCACCCCTCCCCGAGTATTGCAAGTCCCGGCGCTGTGATGTGCCAGTGTAGACGGGGCACCAGCGCTGGGAGCTACCCCCTCCCGGAGGTGGTTTTTTTGGAGCTCTGGAAGAGCTCTCTCCCAGCGCTGTGCCACGACCACACAAGCCACGTTAAAGTGCAGCGCTTTAACGTTGCCAGTGTAGACAAGCCCTCAATCTCTGGGGACCCCTACCCAGCCACTGTCTAATCCGCACATCTTATTCCCGCTGCTATAATTTATGGTTGGAGATCAGAGCAAGGCCTCCCTCCTGGGTTCTAGCACACTGCTCTCTGCTAATATACCAACATCTGTGACTTTCTTGTTAGTTGTACTTGCCAGTCAGTCCAGCAACAAATATGTTTGAAGTAGAAGTTCAGGTTATGGAGGTTTGGGGGTTTTTTTTCTATTATCCAAATTATTTTGTTGCTCATTCAGTGTAAAGTCGGGGACAACAAACAAGAAGAATATAGAACAGTTCCACTGAAAACCAGGCCTGATTCTCCACTGCCTTGCACTTTGTATAGTCATTTACATCTCTGTAAAGTTAATGTATTGTGGGTGTACAATGCTACCATTCAGATTGTTAATGAGAGGTGTTAATGAGCTCTCTCCCAGAGCTGGTGCCACGACTCTACAGCCACGTTAAAGCCACGTTTAACATTGCTAGTGAAGACAGACCCTAAGGCTTCCAAGCCATGTGCTGGGTAGCTTGTGTTTGAAACAAAGGAAGCACAGGCCACATGGCAAAAGACTATAAAAGGCAGCTGCATCTTCTCCATTTTGTCTTCAAACCTGCTTCTAACCTCTGGATGAACTTTGCTACAAACTGAAGCTCTGAATAAAGGCTTGAATGGCCCATCCAAGCTGTGGATGTATTCCAGAGAGACTTTCAAGCCAGCAAGCTCACCAATACTGCTAGGAACCTGATATATGGACTTTGAAGTCTTTGTATGTATGTGACTATTTTACCACTTAACATCTCTCTTCTTGTTCTTTCTTTTTTCTTTATAATAAACCTTTAGTTTTAGACACTAAAGGATTGGCTGGCAGCATGGTATTTTGGGTAAGATCCAAACCTATACTGACCTGGTAACGTGGCTGACCTTTGGGGTCAGAAGAACATTTCGTATATGTGAGTAGAGTTTTAAAATAACTTCTCACTGTACTGGACCTAGGTGCTAACTGGGAGCCAGAGAACTGGAATGCAGTAAAGGGGGCGGGGTGATTTTTGTTTTGTTTTGTTTTTTGTTTTTTGTTTTGCTTCTTGATAACCAGCATGGGGAATCAGAAGCACAGTTTGTGACTGGTTGAGGAGTTTAACTTCAGTGTTACCCACCAGTCTTGGGAGTATCTGCTCTCCCTTTTGCAGCCTGCTCTGACCTTGGCATTTCCAGTGAGGGCTACCCCAGGCACACCGGGTCACAGCCAGCACATCAAAACCACTGCAGAGAGTTTAATTTCTTAATAGATATCAGATGTGGGAAAGGAGCACAGAAGTGGAAGAGGGAGGCCCTTAAAGAAAAATTGCATTTTGGCAAATATCAAAGTCATTCATCCAAATTCCCATAGGCTTTTACTAGTTTATATGGAGCAGAAATAGGAAAAGCAGGCTGATCATAGCATAGCAAGATGGAATAGATCCATGATTATATGCACTGAGACTTTACTAAACAGGTCTTTCCAGGAATAATTTAGTTTCTTGCCTGCTAATCTAGCACATTAATAATAGGCTAATATGGGTTAGCCCGATTCTCAATAGCACTTTCATATTACATTTCAGTCTCTGATGTTTTTAAAAATGTCAAATCTGTCTTTCAAATGGGAACTTAAGTATTCTTCAGTATTATGTGGGAGAGACCTTGGAGTCTCTACATCATTGTTTGGTGAAGACTGGAGAAGTGACATTCTAATGTCTTAAAAACAAAGGAATCCACCCACAGAACTCTTCAAAAATGTCTGGAGTTTGCCAAAGGAAAATTCACAGCTATAGAATGAAACCATATATAGTTTAAAAAAAAAAAAAAGGACACCAAAACAAAGCAACTTCCTTTGTTTTTATGCCTAATGTGGGGAGTATTAGGAAAACTAAATTTTGGCCCTTGTGCTAAAGTTGCCCTGTATTCTTTAGAATACTTTTACAAAGGGAGTAAACACTGTTTAACAGAAATCTCTTGCACCCTTGTTATTCAAAACCTTAGGCAATGCTCCGTATACTTACTATGATGAAGAAGCAAACCTTGTAATAAAATGGATCACTGAAACATTGACAGGTCACAAATATCCTCTCATAGAATCCTTGATCTAACCAAACAAAATCGGTTACGTGTTTATTTATAATTGCAGGCCAACATTACAGTACATTAGGCAAACAATTCAGCATCAAGAATAATTTGTTCAAGGCCCTGTTCTGCAAACTGGAAAGTAAACATTAAAAATCATAAAGTTTTTTTCCAACCCTGAGCAAAGAATGATGGAGAAATAGTGCATCTTGAAGCAACGCTTTGAATGAGAAGAATTTAACAAAAATATAAATTTGCTATATTAGTACTGGCTACAATTTTCAATTAAGTCTCAGAGAGCTATTACCCTACTTAGGAATCAAAAGCTCTGTATGGGATTAGTTACTGTCTTTCATTAGGAACAGGGGAGCTTGACTACAAATGTTTCTCGGGGTCCTTACAGAAAGGTACTAATCAACTTTCTGACAACCGAGTTTTTCCAGAGAGACTTTTCAACTCATACACGTAGAGCTAGACGCCATGGAAACACTGTAAGGAATCTACACACTTCAGAGGAAGGGGACAAATCTAGCCAATAGTGCAATTATGTAAATTGATAGTAGGGAGGGAGCATATCTGTGATCCTGAGTCCTGCATGTGATCACTTTACATGAAGGATCAGATATGACTATGGATTGGCAACAGTGCAATAGCCCTTCCACATGTAGTACTCCTATTGAAGTCAAATGAAATTCTTAATAAATGAATCCAAAATTATCATCTCCGCTTCTGTGAGTGGACAAGATGCAAACACAGTGGATCCCTAACTGGGGTAGGGGATACAAAAGAAAGCAAAGTAGAATTATTTCTGCAACATCTTTCCTCTGGGCCCTGTGATAACCTTTCTTTGGGCTGCGGCTTACACATTTTGGGAGGAAGTGAACTGGGGCAGGAGGGAGGTGAGGGGTGCTCCTACACATTGGCATCCCACATATGAATTATTATTGAAGTAGGGATTTTTTTTTATTTCATTCCTCTAAAGGGCATTGACTCTTTCTGTATGGACAGTGGCCACTCATGGGGTATGTTTAGTATTATTATTTTTATTACAGTAGCATCTAGAGGCTCCATCTGAATCAGGGACCCACTGAGCTAGGCCCTCTACATACACACCATGAGACAATCCCTGATCTGAAAATCTGACCATCTAGATAGACAAGACAAACACAGGATGGGAGAAGGGAGGTATTCTTATATCCATTTTACCAATGGGGGAACAGAGGTACAGAAAGATTATGTGATTTGCCCAAAATCACACAAGGGGTAGATGACAGAAGCCAGAACTGAATACAAATCTCGTGAATCCCAAGCCAGTACCTTAATCACAGGACCATGGCTCCTCTCCAAAGCTATGGTAAAGCTTTCTGGGATCAACAAAGATAGAAAAAGCTGGTTCATTGTTTTATTTCTTTAGCTGCGTTAACATGAAGGGAGGAGGAAAGCATCCCTTGTGGACTGAAATTAAATGGCATTACCTTTTTTATGTTTCACTTTGCTCATTAATTCTTGGCCACTCATCATCCACACAAAAAAGTAATGGCTGTTAATGAGACTTGTGATAGGGAAAGTGCATAGCCAGTTAATAAGCTATTCCTATAGTATACATTTTTTCCCTTTGTAATCTGTGCTTTAAAACATTGGCATTTCAGAACAACTTTCCATTAAGAAGAATATGGTGTCATTTTTTGTTTGTTTTGTAAAGTATCCAAGGAACAGCCTTTGTTTGAAAAGAAATTAAATTTATAACACCATTCCAGTCTCATGGAAGGTGAACCCTCCAGAAAAACAGTGGCAAGGAGGAGTCATTTTTGCAGTCTCTTTTGAGTAGGAGCACATTTAACGTCCATGATTAATTCAGCCTTATGTCCTTGTGTGACAAGTGTAAAGGATTAGGACTAATGTGTGAACAGCAGAAAATGTACTTTACCATCAAGGTCCAACAAAGCAAGAGAGAAATGCTTCTCGTCACCAGGAAGTTAGCAGTCTGCCATAGAGACTGAGACAGGATATATACTGTCAACGAGCTCTTCCTTTCCCAGACAGCGCTGTACCCTCCACTCCCACAAACACATAGGCCAGAGGTTCCCAAACAGCCAATGTAAGTAATGCAGTTCTCCTAACTACACCCGTGTAAGTCCTACACCTCTTGTGGAGGTGGAGTTATTATGTCAGTGTAGTAGGGCACTTACATCGGCAGGACAAGGCTGTAGTGTGTACACTGACATAATTAGGTTGATGTATGCTGCCTTACAACAACCTAACCGTGCAGGGTAAACCAGGCACGTTTCCTTCAGGTAATAGTGAAAAAGTAATGGTTTGCAGCCGGATTGGGCCAATGTACAGAAATGTATTTCTCAATGTTTATTTGCAATTTTTAGTATATTTACTTCATGGTTTTGCCTAGAGGACCATAGCATCTAGAAATGGAAAAGATCCTTTAGATCACACAGTTCATCCCACTTCAATAGAAAATGTTTATGTCACAGTTTGACATAATAGCATCAGTGTGCATAAGAGAAAGAGTAAGTCCCAGAGCAGTTTGTAGTATACAAAACAACTTCTACAGCCTCTGGTGTGTTTTTGCTCAATAGGGAGAATAAGCTGGAATTCAGATTAGGGTTATTGCTAGTATTCTCTTTTTTGGAATAGGTAAGACTTTTGTTGGGCCTGTCATTTTTACAACAGTTTTAGTTTTTCAAATGACTTTCCATTCTTGTTCACAAGCAGTAATTATTACACAAGTTTTGTATGTATGCACTTAAAGAGCATCTCTATGCTATGACTGGATAGGAAGCTTCTTCAGAGCTAATAATATTAACTGGCAATTTTGTTGTATTACATAAGGTGCATGAAGCCAACAAATATCTCCCATAGCAGCGCTACACTGAAATCCCGTAGAATTGCTATATGAAGCAATTTAGAGATCGATAGAGCAGCATAATCTTCTATTCTGTGGCATTACTATATGCACAGACTGTAAGTACATAAAAGGAGAACAGAAATGTAATAATAGAGGGCTCTTCATTCTAGCAGACAAAGATATAACAATTTCCAATGTCTGGAAGTTGAAGCTACACAAATTCAGACTAGAAATAAAGTAAGATGCAGACTTTTAACAAAGAGAATAATTAGCCTTTGGAAGAAGTTACGAAGGATGGTGCAGTCTCCATCACCGGGAATTCTTAAATCAAGAATGGATGTTTTTTCTACAAGATATGTTCTAGTTCAGACAAGAATTATTTCAGGGAAGTTCTATGGCCAGTATTATACAGGAGGTCAGAGAGATTATCACAATGGTCCTTTCTAACTTTATTAATCTATGGATAAGAGAATTCAATATATTAACAAATCGCTGGAAACAAAATTTGTCTTCTAATAATTAATAGAAAGTAAAAATCATTTAGTTTTCATAGAAAGTTCTTTTCTTGATATTTTTGTGTTTTTAATAAATAAAAGTAACAACTTCTATTTGTATAAAACTTTTTATCCAGAGGGATCCCATAGTGACATACAGACTATATACAGGGATTGCTTAATTCATCATTGAAATGCAAACTTCCATTCTGGTGTGGAAATGGGGCAGCTATCCTCTGTCCACAGCAATATACCTTCTGGGATGTGGGAGCGTAGAAACTACAAGGGCATTTCAGATAGCTGTAGTGTGAATACCTCTGCTGGACCCTAGCGCTACTTGCTCTTCCCCTATATGAAAATTGCCATGAGGAACTGTCATGTTAATAGCAGTTGTTGAAGGAAACACCAATTTATATGATGAATGAGCTCATTAGGCTTGATTCGGGGCATGGGGCCAAATAGAAAAGTCAATTTTAAATTATCCCAGGATACATTTTTCTGGGAGTATAGAGAAGGATGATACAGGTACTAGCTTGAGATTTGGGAGACCTGCAGTCATTTCTTAGTTCTGCTATAGACTCAGCATGTGACCTGGGGCAAGTCACTCTGGCCCAATAGCTCCACAAAGGTAATTGGGTACCTATACCTCATCCTTAGGTCCCTAAATTCCTGCAATCCTACAAATTCCCCTTGAACCCTCTTGGTGCCTAAACTCACTCAGCACCTAGGTTTTCAGGGTAAAAGTTCCCTGGCCAGCTAAGGTTCTGCTTTTGGCCATGCACATGGCTGCCTTACCCTAGCCATCTAAATGCCTATCTCCCACCGAGCCCCAGTGTGGTCCACAAACCAGTGAAGACAGACAGGGGAATGCCTATTTCCCATACAGGTCTTGATCCAGTAGGTGGACTCTAAGCAAGTCTACCAGATCAAGTCCCATCCAACTTGTGGTGTCAGAACAGCCAGGCAGCCTGTCAGGACTACCAGTAGCGTAGAGTATTTGTGACAAAGTATTGACATTGAGCAGACTAGAGTGGCTACTCACATTTGGAGCCTATATACTTGCCTTGGGGTCACCTGGTTAGACCCTTGCTTGTGGATTGGCTAAACCCTTAGCACTGAAAAGTAATTACCTCAAATGACTTATCAGGCTCAGAGCATTCTTCACAGCTGGATGGAGGTGGTTCCACCAACTACCTTCTCACTTTTAGCCCAATGGTTAGTACATTCACCTGGGAGGTGAGAGACCAGGGTCCAATCCCCATCTCAAAAAAGGGAGTAAGGATTTTAACAGGAAACTGCTACCTCTCAGCAGAGTTTTATGACCATTGAGCTATGGGATATTCTCATGTGTGTCACCTTCAATCTTTCCTGTTTATTCTGTGTAGGTTTTTACAACAGGCCCACATTTATGGCAACTGAGTACACTGCTTTATACAGCTGGTATAGTGAAAAACTATTTCTAATTTGTAAATACTCAGCTAAAATTACTTGACATTTAGTCTAAATCTGTTATCCAAAACTCACATCAGCCCAGATCTGTGTTTACTTCAAAATCCATGTTAACTTTTAATCATCGTTAACTGGCACAGTTTACATATAACTCTAACTACAAAACTGGATCACTTATTCACCTTTCAGTTTACCAAGCACACCTTTGGATGCTTGGCAGATTTCAATTTTTATTTTTTTGTAATTTTGACAGATAATAATGATGTTTATTTTAAGCATTTTTTTCTATTTTCATCTATTTAAACTTTCATAGTTGGAAATTATGGGAGGAGTCAGACAATAATTATTCAATTGCAGTATATGTTGAGATTCAAAACGTTAAAGTTTATTGCCATTAACACACAGATTGTCAATATGTCAAAATATACAAAGCAAATATATTTAAATCAAACTATAATAAGTTCTCAAATAGCATTTTTTGCTACTTTGCCTATCTATAAATTTTGATTATTATCGATGGAAATATTTTTTTTCATTGGTTTGTGAGTGTAGCCAGTAAAATTGACATTTACCAATAAAAATCTAATCCTTCCAATCCTGTGTATAAATAACTGTAGGCAGCTCTACAACTATTAATTGGATCACAGGGGAGATTGACACCTACTGAGTCATCAACATCACTTTAGTATATTACTTTTTCTTGGAAATCTCTTCCAGCACTGTACTTTTTCATCCCTACTTGGATTCTCATAAGATCACAGCTCAAAATGGTATTGCTACTTTATTGAACACTCATAGCTTATATTAATTGGACATTCAACATTTCTTTCCAGTAAAAATACTGATCCAGGTGTTTGTACACTACCGAAGATTTTTTTCCTAAATACATGTTCTGCTATGATAATTATCCCTTCTGCACTGTAATTTCCTTCCTACAACCCAAAAGTTGATTTATTCTCCATGTGTCCTTTGTTGTGGAATTGAAAGGGTAGTGGTTGCAATGGACTTATTTCAAGCAGAGCTAATCTAAACAATTGCAAAAGTGTCTTTGTGTCCTCACGGTTCATGAGCACAATTAAATTGTCAACATTTGCCAACATTTACTTACTACAAAGTTACCACAGCTATTTCCTATTTTAAATAAAGTGGGGGGAGGAAGCCCTCAAGACAGGGGCCATCTCTGACTACCTGTTTGCACAACACCAACATGAGACCCTAATCTTGGTGACGATCTAAGACCAATCCTAATATAAAAAATAAATAATGTCCATGCAACCCTACTGATTTCAACAAAAGAATTTAGTACACTGTTTATGGCTGTATGGGAAGCTCCATGTACTCCATGAATCTCACAGGGAGTATTATCATATTCTGAGAAAAGTTACTATGATCCCAGGTATCCCTGTGTTCTCACCTACACACTACTGCAATGTTATTTGTATAAAATATGCCTTGTAAGGCATGATTTGAAAACTAATAACACATGGGTCAATAATATCATTGTGAAATGTATGTAATAATGCTGTGTGTGGAATTATGGATACTAAAAGGTCCTTAAACCAGGCGTGTCAGAGGAAATGGATGACAGGTTTTCTCCAGACAAAGGAAAGAAGCCAACACCTCAAATCAGATGTGGTCAAATTTAGTGGACTATTCATTTGTATCAAAGGCTGCAGAAAGAGGACATTTACATTGTAAAACTGCAGCAGGAAGTATCACCAGGGAGTACCCCAGGGAGTACCTTAATCAAGATGGAGGCAGTCCCCTGAAGGAGACAGGAGACTGAACCCTAGGGGATCAATTTGACCCTGAAACAAAGGCAGACTTTGAGATATAAGGACATGCAGAAAGACTTAGGATTATCCTACACCTGAGGAGACAAGGAAAACTAACATCTTGGATTCTGTGAGGATCCTGGCTAAGTGTTAGTCTGCTACTGCTGAGCAAGGAAGCTTAGAGAGGAAACTACCTTGAACAAAGACGGTCGTTTGTTAAGGTCTTAGCCATTAGAAAGCATATTTTTGTTTGTTTGTAACCATTTCTATCTTTATTCCTTCTACTTGGTATCACTTATGTCTTTTGTTCATAAACTTGTTTTATTTATTATTATAAAGCAACTCAGTACCGTATTTGAAGGGAAGAGTATCACTTATGTCTTTTGTTCATAAACTTGTTTTATTTATTATTATAAAGCAACTCAGTACCGTATTTGAAGGGAAGAGTGTGCTTACGTCAATTAAGTTAATAAGCTGGAATGTACTGACTCTTTGAAAGAGCAGCAAAATTAATATATTTTGTGACTGTACAGTGATATGCACTGTGCGTTGCAGACAGACACCTCTGAGGAGCTCAGGAGCTGGCGTTCACTGATTGTTATCTGCTAGGCAAGATTTGGGCAGGGAGAGCCTCGAGGAGTTTGCTGGTGAGGAAGACAGACTTGTGTGGTAGGGGGCTGATGCACGGTCTAATCTCCAGCAAAACTAATTCTTGCTGAGGCAGAGAGGTAGCACAGTGGCTCATAGCTCTGGGTGTCCGCAGTAGCAGGTTACTGTTATATTGGAACTAATAATGCTATTTGGGGACCAAAGTACTAATTAGTGTGATTATATGTGGCAGAATCCAGCCAAAGGAAATAACAGAAGGGGTTATTGTAATGACTCTATTATTCAACTTCATATTTCATCCATTATAAACTCCCCGCCCCCTTCCCCCCTCACCCCATGAAGTTTCTGCAGAATTTCCCAGCAGAATATCACAGAATCCAGAATCAGTATCACAACATGTAAACCCAGTTTGAGAGCACAAGGGGGCCTTAATAAAGGGCAACATTTGTGAAGAATGTTGGATCATATTAAAGAAGTTCTGAATTAAAATCACAAATGAGTTTGATTCCCCAGAGTTCAAATTCCAGGGTATTACTAATTAAGAGGTCTCTTGGTTTTTGGTACTCTTTCTCTCCCTCTATGTGTGAAACTTGCAAGCTGCTAACTGTGTTAGTACATTCTAAGACAGAGTCTGTTCTCAAAGCAGTTCACAGAGAGAGAGACTCAAAACAATACTCTAACAACAGAAACAGCACCCAGAGACTTTCATGCCCTTTTGTTGTATTAACAATTGTGATTAAAATAGAGATAGAGGATGTATGTGGATGGATGCTTGGTGTGGATAATAACTGAATGATCAGGGAGGTGCCAGCCTAAGAATCCAGTGTCCATTGGCTGAAGAAGGCGTCAAGTGGAAATAACCAGAGGGACCCCCCCCCCCCCGGAGGGCAGACTGGAATCCACCCAACAGCCTCAAGAATGGGAGAACCAAAGAACAAGATAACATCTTGGAGCCGTCAGGAATGTGCTATCTGCTGATTGATTCAGCAACAGCATGATGAAGCAATTCCCATAGACTGGCATAGGAAGAAATTCCTATAAAAATAGACTCTAAAAAGTGAGAACTTTGGGGTCTGATTCTGCAAACCAACTTCCAGGAGCATCAGATGAGCATCTGACAAGGCCCTGCTCCCTCCTCATGTCCAGGCCACCTGGCCAGTGGCTTGGCATGAGCAACTCTAAGGCTGGTAACTATGATAACAACCTTGCAGAACCTGTGTGTGTGGGTGTGTGTGTGTGTTTGTATGAATGAATGTGAGAATAAATATGAGATTGAATGGAATGTTATAGCTATAACTAACTGCTTACTATGATTCTTTCTGTATTCACAATAAATGTGGTATTTTGCCTTTTTCCCTTTAATAAGATCCTGCTGGTTTTTATTTTATTGGTACAACAAGAAGACCCAACTCAGCCTTAAATTTGTTTATGCAGTTTTGCAGCTGCTCATGGGCTCAAACTCAAAAGCCATTTAAAAAAATTTATATCTCCTCAAAATTTAACATATTTGATCCCCAAATCTGTAACATCTGCAAAGCAAATATTGTACTTGAAATGAATCAGTTTTTACCTTATCAAAACCCTGCTATTTTAAAAGGGAGCCATTTCCACATTTTAGGATTTTTCACCAAATACATCTTTAGACAGAGTTCTGCCATCTTTGTAGTTGGTTGAGATTTCAGGGTTGTTGGAAGTTTCAGGCAATTTATTCTAGTCTGCAAGCCAATTGTAGCTTGCGGGTGATTAGAAGGTATTGTCAAGCACTAAATCTGAAATGCACAATCCATCAGCTTTCACAGTGAGTCATCACCTGCAATTTTCAAAAGTCTGAGCACATACCACTCAGCTCTCTTTAATAAAAGGAATCTTTGTAACAGCATTTATTTTTAAATTCCTTTGGGGGAAAAACCCAAGAAGATTCTATGTCTGTGAAACTCATGAAAGGAATCAAGTCATGACAGTGTTTCCATGTATGTTAGTTTGCAATTCTTTTTTTTTTTTAAGCCATCTAAAATGATTTAAGTAATGAATATAAAATTAAGCTTAATTGTTTCCTTTCTGAGAGGGCACTGTGTGTGCATGGAAACCATGGTAACTAGGAATATGCTGGTACCTTGTTCCTGAGTAATAACATTGCATACAGAGTAGGTTTTGTGCCTAGCAACAAAGCTTTGCCAACTGAGTTTTTAAATAGCCCTTTCCCCCTCTCCCAAGCCTTTCTTGTCCCATGCTCTCCATATGTACATTCTTGGCACCCTTATGACTTCACTAAAGTGCCTCCTAAGCATGCACTAAACAGCATAAAATACAATTTCACACAAAAGAAAGCAGTGTATTCACATGGCCATAACTTTGAAAGAACACAAAGATCAAGTCCCCTTCCCTGTAGAGCTGTTATTAAGCATGACTCATCCTTGGCCAACATATTGGATGCTCACTTTAATTTGGATATGTACTTCAAAAGATTGCTGCAGACATTTGCTGCTAATAGCAAATCAGTCCCTGTCACATAACTGGGAATAAAAATGATTTCAGTACATTATGCTGTACATTTAAGTCATTTTAGGACAACATGTGGACAAAAATTAATTAGGGAAATGCACTAACTTGCATCTATATTGTCTACCACATACATCATGTTGGCATTAAAAAGTGCAAATGAAGCAAGTTGTGCCACCAAGTGTTTGTTACATAATTTTCTAAACACTGAATAATTATACATACAAATCTGCAAAATCCAGTAGATCAGACAAACCCAGATGAGGATCCGGTTTCCGTGTTTATCCTTGGTAGATATGAGATGAACAAAGCGGTACAGCTTTCAGACTGTTGATGATGCAGGCTAAAAAGCTGACTTTCAACTCGCATACAGATACCTTGTTCTGTAGAGCCAAGTGAGAAATATGAGCAATGCATGCCAGGCTTTTGTGTCACTCAGGGTCTAACAAGCTAGCACATATACATAATAGTGCTGCATCTAGGTAGCTGAAAAATTATCAGCTGCAAATAATCCACATGAAACATGCTCTTAGGAGACTGGTCAGTGAATAAATAAGATTATGTCTATTCCCACAGGTAGCACAGGACACATGATATGGGTAAATCCTCACCCTAGTTCCAATGGAGTTAATGTTAATGTTCATAATTTATTATTGCAAAGTATGAGAGTATGATGGACTCTGGGGTGGACGTTCCAGGGAATCTACAATGTGCCATGAAGACTGAAGAGGCCCAGTAGCTGTGGTTCACAGAAAATACCACATTCTGCTGCCTAGTCACCGAAGGGCAGGAAGGGGAACTAGCCTCCCCGCCCAAAGATGACGTACAACACATCAGAAGTCTTTGTGCAAGTTGGAGATGAGAGGCAAATGGAGCTGTTGGGCAAGGGCAGCCAAAACAGATTTGGGGATTCAAAAGGTTTAATTAAGGCCTGAATAAGCATCCTGACTTTAGGATGATTATCCAGACTGGATAAGTTGAGGTTCCCTGAACATGCTTAGGGGATAAACACTTTCAAAACACCTTGGTGTAGAACTATGTCATCCAGTTAGCCACTGATTCATGCATTCATTCTCCCTCTCTCAAGTGTGATGCACAAAGATAAATTAACTTTTCAAGTTATCTCACTTTTCAAAGGGGATCTTTCAAGTCAAGAGGTGACATCTGTATAATAATGCTCTCAGCTGGCAGAACAACATTTAAGATGACTTTTTCCATTCTGAAAGTGATATTTTGCTATATGGCACCTCTAGGGTTAGCTCTTACTGTGCTGCAGAAGAAGATTGACACTTCCATTACAACGCATTGGATCAGCCGCAACATGGGTATTTTGTCAAATAAAATCCACATTATTTACATATGTAATATACATGTAAAATGACAGACTTGTCCCAGTTAGCACAAAAGTGCCTTAAATTCACACAGAGGGGAACATTTTGTATGAGATTTGGACACATGCCAGATCCGTTCAGGAAGCTTCCTGTGTTTATCCATGGAGTGTGAAAATAACGTGACACAGCTTTGCTTTAGACTCTTAACCATTATTGCTCCACCAGCATTTTTCCTGCAAGTATGGTTAATGTGTAGCCAGTATAGACTAAAGCTAATGTTTTCCTAATTCATTTTTCTTTATCTGATACAAGAATGACTCACTACCATTTGAATTTGCTCAGGACCCTGGAAACAAAGTTACTGAGGGAAACATTGGTTTCTGTTAGTGTAAACAGAGCAAACGTTCAATTCTCTTAATTGGCTAAGACGGTTTTCACTACTGACAAAGGCATTCTTATGAATAAAGCATAAATATATATGATAAGACAAGGTATGTTTTAGTGGCTAAACAACTCCTACCTAGTTTTGCCAATTGAAAAAGTTGCACTAAAAAACAAAGTGTGTTCCAAGTGGGGAGGGGTTGCAGGTGCTTTGGGGGATAGCATTAAAATTCAAAAAGATTTGGACAAATGGGAGAAATGATCTGAAGTAAATAGGATGAAATTCAATAAGGACAAATGCACTTAGGAAGGAACAATCAGTTGGACACACACAAAATGGGAAATGACTGCCTAGGAAGGAGTACTGCAGAAAGGGATCTGGGGGTCATAGTGGACCACAAGTTAAATATGAGTCAACAGTGTAATGCTGTTGTAAAAAAAGAGAACATCATTCTGGGATGTATTAGCAGGAGAGTTGTGAGCAAGACCATCATCATCACGTTCCTATTATGCCTCTGGCGTTTAGGGCAGTGACGAAGCTCCTCTACTCTTGTCTGTTTCTGGCAAGTCTTTCAGTAGTTTCCCAGCTGTGCCCCAGGTTTTTCAGCTTGGCTTCCACAGCTCTTTGCCATGTAGTTTTCAGGCAGCCTCGTTTTGCTTGCCTTCAGGTGTCCATCTTATTGCTACTCTGGTGATAGAATCAGTTTCCATCTGAAGCACATGACCGATCCATCTCCAATGCCTCCTGGCAATGATGGTGCTCAGATCCTCTTGGCTGCACTGTGTCAATAGATCTTGGTTTGAGATTGTTCTGGGCCAAAAGATACAGAGGAGTTTTCTGAGGCAGGTTGTATGGAATGAAGACATTTCGGACATGTCATACTTTCTCATTGCCCAGCATTCTGCACTATAAAGTAATGTTGAAAGTACGCAGCTCTGATAAATCTTGAGTTTGGTTTTGGTGTTGTATTTTGATGATTTCCAGACTGTTTTTAAGCTCCTGAAGGTGTTCCTGGCTTTATTGATTTTGTTCCAGATGTCCTGGCCTGTTCCACCATCTTGGCTGATGATGCTGCCCAAGAACATGAATGTTTCTACATTGGTGAGAACTTAATCCTCTATCCGTACTGGTGAGGCAATATTAAAGGTCATGATATCTGTCGTATTGCAGTTGATTTTCAGTACAATTTATTGGCTGAATGTGTTTTGTCCAGTTGTTTTTTTCTTGTATATGGTGTTGGGTATGTGATAGGAGAGCAACGTCATCTGCAAAGTCCAGTAAGCAAGACACAAGAAGTAATTCTTCCACTCTACTCCGCACTGATTAGGCCTCAACTGGAGTATTGTGTCCAGTTCTGGGTGCCACATTTCAGGAAAGATGTGGACAAATTGGAGAGAGTCCAGAGAAGAGCAACGAAAATGATTAGAAGTCTAGAAAACATGAAGGAAAATTGAAAATATTGGGTTTGTTTAGTTTGGAAAAGAGAAGACTGAGAGGTACATGATAACAGTTTTCAAGTATGTAAAAGGTTGTTACAAGGAGGGAGAAAAATTGTTTTGCTTAACCTCTGAGGATAGGACAAGAAGCAATGGGCTTAAATTGCAGCAAGGAAGCTTTAGGTTGGACATTAGGAAAAACTTCCTGTCAGGGCGGTTAAGGACCGGAATAAATTGCATAGGGAGGTTGTGGCGTCTCCATCACTGGAGATTTTTAAGAGCAGGTTAGACAAACTCCTGTCAGGAAAGGTCTAGATCAGTGCTTCTCAAGCTATCTGATGTGGGGGACCAGCAATTTTTTTTTCCAATGCGTGCGCAGACTGGCAGCTGATGGCTCATGGACCGGCACCGGTCCGCGGACCACCACTTTGAGTAGCACTGGTCTAGAAAATACTTAGTCCTGCCACGAGTGCAGAGGAGTGGACTAGATGACCTCTTGAGGTCCCTTTTAATTCTATGATTCTATGATTCTTAACTTGGGTTAGCTAACCCACATTAGCTAACTTGGGTTCAAATGCCATTGTGAAGATATGGCAACTCCGCAACATGTTTAGCTGCTCAAGTTCATTCCTGAGCTCTCCTATGAGCTTTAACTCAAGTTGCTTTTAAAGTTAAAATACAAAGTTACCATGTCTTCACTGTTATTTTAACTTGAGTTAAGAATACACTTGATTTTTGGCATTGTAGATATATCCTTAGAGTCAAGAATCCCGCCTGCCAGAAAACAGTGCTGAAAGCAACTGGGTCTATGATGGGAGAGTGGCAAGTTAAAATAGCCCCCACTTCATAACCGCTGTGAAATACCCATCTCAACAGTGTGACACAGGAGGCTGAAGCCTCAAGAATCTATAGGTAAAGCAAGAGTTTAATGTGGGTTCGTTTTAGGTGTTTAAATTGAAATACAGCTATGAAAGTAGAGATTAGCTCGCACCACATGAGTTGATTATGTGACCCTTACGCTCCTTTGGAGATCTTAACCCATATATCCCCACAGGACAGTCCCTCAGATAGTTTTACCCTACTGACCAAGCCTGAGGGTATGTCTACACTACGAAATTAGGTCGAATTTATAGAAGTCGGTTTTTTAGAAATCGGTTTTATATATTCGAGTGTGTGTGTCCCCACAGAAAATGCTCTAAGTGCATTAAGTGCATTAACTCGGTGGAGTGCTTCCACAGTACCGAGGCTAGTGTCGACTTCCGGAGTGTTGCACTGTGGGTAGCTATCCCACAGTTCCCACAGTCTCCGCTGCCCATTGGAATTCTGGGTTGAGATCCCAATGCCTGATGGGGCTAAAACATTGTCGCGGGTGGTTCTGGATACATATCGTCAGGCCCCCGTTCCCTCCCTCCCTCCATGAAAGCAGCAGCAGACAATCATTTCGCGCCTTTTTTCTTGAGTTACCTGTGCAGACGCCATACCACGGCAAGCATGGAGCCCGCTCAGGTAACTGTCACCATATGTCTCCAGGGTGCTGACAGACACGGTACTGCATGGCTACACAGCAGCAGCAACCCCTTGCCTTGTGGCAGCAGACGGTGCAGTAGGACTGGTAGCCGTCATCGCCATGTCCGAGGTGCTCCTGGCCAGGTCGGCCAGGAGCGCCTGGGCAGACATGGGTACAGGGACTACATTAGAAGTGACTTGACCAGGTCATTCTCTTTAGTCCTGCAGTCAGTCCTATTGAACCATCTTATGGTGAACAGGTAGGCGATACGGATTGCTAGCAGTCCTACTGCACCATCTTCTGCCGAGCAGCCATGAGATGTGGATGGCTTGCAGTCTTTCTGCACCGTCTGCTGCCAGCCAAAGATGTAAAAGATAGATGGAGTGGATCAAAACAAGAAATAGACCAGATTTGTTTTGTACTCATTTGCTTCCCCCCGCCCCTCCCGTCTAGGGGACTCATTCCTCTAGGTCACACTGCAGTCACTCACAGAGAAGGTGCAGCGAGGTAAATCTAGCCATGTATCAATCAGAGGCCAGACCAACCTGCTTGTTCCAATAAGAACAATTACTTAGGTGCACCATTTCTTATTGGAACCCTCCATGAAGTCCTGCCTGAAATACTCATTGATGTAAAGCCACCCCCTTTGTTGATTTTAATTCCCTGTAAGCCAACCCTGTAAGCCATGTCGTCAGTCGCCCCTCCCTCTGTCAGAGCAACGGCAGACAATCGTTCCGCGCCTTTTTTCTGTGCGGACGCCATACCAAGGCAAGCATGGAGGCCGCTCAGCTCACTTTGGCAATTAGGAGCACATTAAACACCACACACATTATCCAGCAGTATATGCAGCACCAGAACCTGGCAGAGCGATACAGGGCGAGGAGGCGATGTCAGCGTGGTCACGTGAGTGATCAGGACATGGACACAGATTTCTCTCAAAGCATGGGCCCTGCCAATGCATGCATCATGGTGCTAATGGGGCAGGTTCATGCTGTGGAATGCCGATTCTGGGCTCGGGAAACAAGCACAGACTGGTGGGACCGCATAGTGTTGCAGGTCTGGGATGATTCCCAGTGGCTGCGAAACTTTCGCATGCGTAAGGGCACTTTCATGGAACTTTGTGACTTGCTTTCCCCTGCCCTGAAGCGCATGAATACCAAGATGAGAGCAGCCCTCACAGTTGAGAAGCGAGTGGCGATAGCCCTGTGGAAGCTTGCAATGCCAGACAGCTACCGGTCAGCTGGGAATCAATTTGGAGTGGGCAAATCTGCTGTGGGGGCTGCTGTGATGCTAGTAGCCCACGCAATCAAAGATCTGCTGATATCAAGGGTAGTGACCCTGGGAAATGTGCAGGTCATAGTGGATGGCTTTGCTGCAATGGGATTCCCTAACTGTGGTGGGGCCACAGACAGAACCCATATCCCTATCTTGGCACCGGAGCACCAAGCCGGCGAGTACATAAACCGCAAGGGGTACTTTTCAATAGTGCTGCAAGCTCTGGTGGATCACAAGGGACATTTCACCAACATCAGCGTGGGATGGCCAGGAAAGGTACATGACGCTCACATCTTCAGGAACTCTGGTCTGTTTCAAAAGCTGCAGGAAGGGACTTTATTCCCAGACCAGAAAATAACTGTTGGGGATGTTGAAATGCCTATAGTTATCCTTGGGGACCCAGCCTACCTCTTAATGCCATGGCTCATGAAGCCGTACACAGGCAGCCTGGACAGTAGTCAGGAGCTGTTCCACCACAGGTTGAGCAAGTGCAGAATGGTGGTAGAATGTGCATTTGGACGTTTAAAGGCGCGCTGGCGCAGTTTACTGACTCGCTTAGACCTCAGCGAAACCAATATTCCCACTGTTATTACTGCTTGCTGTGCGCTCCACAATATCTGTGAGAGTAAGGGGGAGACGTTTATGGCGGGGTAGGAGGTTGAGGCAAATCGCCTGGCTGCTGGTTACACGCAGCCAGACACCAGGGCGGTTAGAAGAGCACAGGAGGGCACGGTACGCATCAGAGAAGCTTTGAAAACCAGTTTCATGACTGGACAGGCTACGGTGTGAAAGTTCTGTTTGTTTCTCCTTGATGAAACCCCCCGCCCCTTGGTTCACTTTACTTCCCTGTACTTCCCACCTTCTCCTCCTCCCTTCGATCACCGCTTGCAGAGGCAATAAAGTCATTGTTGCTTCACATTCATGCATTCTTTATTCATTCATCGCACAAATAGGGGGATGACTACCAAGGTAGCCCAGGAGGGGTGGTGGAGGAGGGAAGGAAAATGCGACACAGCACTTTAAAAGTTTACAACTTTAAAATTTATTGAATGCCAGCCTTCTGTTTTTTGGGCAGTCCTCTGTGGTGGAGTGGCTGGTTGGCCGGAGGCCGCCCCCCACCACGTTCTTGGGCGTCTGGGTGAGGAGGCTATGGAACTTGGGGAGGAGGGCGGTTGGTTACACAGGGGCTGTAGTGGCAGTCTGTGCTCCAGCTGCCTTTGCTGCAGCTCAACCATACACTGGAGCATACTGGTTTGATCCTCCAGCAGCCTCAGCATTGAATCCTGCTTTCTCTCATCACGCTGCCGCCACATTTGAGCTTCAGCCCTGTCTTCAACCCGCCACTTACTCTCTTCAGCCCGCCACCTCTCCTTCTGGTCATTTTGTGCTTTCCTGCACTCTGACATTATTTGCCTCCACGCATTCGTCTGTGCTCTGTCAGTGTGGGAGGACAGCATGAGCTCAGAGAACATTTCATCTTGAATGCATTTTTTTTTCTTTCTAATCTTCACTAGCCTCTGGGAAGGAGAAGATCCTGTGATCATTGAAACACATGCAGCTGTTGGAGAAAAAAAAGGGACAGCAGTATTTAAAAAGACACATTTTATAAAACAGTGGCTACACTCTTTCAGGGTAAACCTTGCTGTTAAGATTACATACATAGCACATGTGCTTTCGTTACAAGGTCACATCTTGCTTCCCCCCACCGCGTGGCTACCCCCTCAACCCTCCCCCCTTCCCGTGGCTAACAGCGGGGAACATTTCTGTTCAGCCACAGGCAAACAGCCCAGCAGGAATGGGCACGTCTGAGTGTCCCCTGAAGAAAAGCACCCTATTTCAACCAGGTGACCATGAATTATATCTCACTCTCCTGAGGATAACACAGAGAGATAAAGAACGGATGTTGTTTGAATGCCAGCAAACATACACTGCAATGCTTTGTTGTACGATGATTCCCGAGTACATGTAACTGGCCTGGAGTGGTAAAGTGTCCTACCATGGAGGACGCAATAAGGCTGCCCTCCCAAGAAACCTTTTGCAAAGGCTTTGGGAGTACATCCAGGAGAGCCGCGAATGCCAGGGCAAATTAATCCTTTCACATGCTTGCTTTTAATCCATGTATAGTATTTTAAAAGGTACATTCACCAGAGGTCCCTTCTCTGCCTGCCGGGTCCAGGAGGCAGCCTTGGGTGGGTTCGGGGGGTACTGGCTCCAGGTCCAGGGTGAGAAACAGTTCCTGGCTGTCGGGAAAACTGGTTTCTCCGCTTGCTTGCTGTGAGCTATCTACAACTTCATCATCATCATCATCTTCTTCGTCCCCAAAACCTGCTTCCATGTTGCCTCCATCTCCATTGAAGGAGTCAAACAACACGGCTGGGGTAGTGGTGGCTGAACCCCCTAAAATGGCACGCAGCTCATCATAGAAGCGGCATGTTTGGGGCTCTGACCCGGAGCGGCCGTTCGCCTCTCTGGTTTTCTGGTAGGCTTGCCTCAGCTCCTTAAGTTTCACGTGGCACTGCTTCGGGTCCCTTTTATGACCTCTGTCCTTCATGCCCTGGGAGATTTTGACAAAGGTTTTGGCATTTCGAAAACTGGAACAGGGTTCTGATAGCACGGATTCCTCTCCCCATACAGCAATCAGATCCCGTACCCCCCATTCAGTCCATGCTGGAGCTCTTTTGCGATTCTGGGACTCCATCATGGTCACCTCTGCTGATGAGCTCTGCATGGTCACCTCTGCTGATGAGCTCTGCATGGTCACCTGCAGCTTGCCACACTGGCCAAACAGGAAATGAGATTCAAAAGTTCGCGGTTCTTTTCCTGTTTACCTGGCCAGTGCATCTGAGTTGAGAGTGCTGTCCAGAGCGGTCACAATGGAGCACTCTGGGATAGCTCCTGGAGGCCAATACCGTCGAATTGTGTCCACAGTACCCCAAATTCGACCCGGCAAGGCCAATTTAAGCGCTAATCCACTTGTCAGGGGTGGAGTAAGGAAATCAATTTTAAGAGCCCTTTAAATTGAAAAAAAGGGCTTCATCAGGTGGACAGGTGCAGGTTTACATCGATTTAACGCTGCTAAATTCGACCTAAAGTCCTAGTGTAGACCAGGGCTGAGTGGGACTGATTATCAGTCTGACTACTGGAGAGGTCCTGGCTTGGGTATTGCCACTCCTGGAAAGATCAAACATGCTTATGGGACAATTTGAGGGTTTCTTTTGAGCTATGGTGGTGATCTTTGATGATCGGAGTCACAAGTATATGGCTGAAGCTATGCTTTAGGTGTTGTAGCAGGGACATATTGACCAGTTGCTAAATATGCAGCAGAGTTCCAATGCTTGGTAGAAGTAGAACGAGGCCACTCAGCGTTATTTCTGGTTTGACCTAAACAATGATATTAAAAGTAACTGGTACAGGTGGAATCCCCACCTGGCTTGGATGCCTTATCAACCTATGCATCACGATCGATGACCACCTGATCAAATGCCACCAAGAAAAAAGATGGTCCTCCCAGCTCTTGTCAGCCTTGCTTTCTCCAGCACCCACGCCCCTCCCATCAACAGTCCCTTCTTCATTGTCCAGACTCATGCAAGTTGATCAGGTCCAGCCCCCACCTCTCCAACACAGAGATGAATCAGTGATGGGTATCGGGCCTATGCCTATCCTGCAGGGAACGAGGGCACTTTGCATCAAGCTTCCTGACATGGTAAATCTGTGCCCAAGTCCTGGCCCCTGATGGTGGGGTATGAGCTGGATTGGCACCCTTCCTCTCTCCCCAGCAAGCTGCTCCAATGCTTGACCACTAGTACACTGGTGTTGGCCAATCAGTCTCCAACACATCTCTAACTCCCTCTGCAGCTCAGGAACCATGCAATGCTTCACACCAATGTAGAGGCACTGGTGGACTTGGGTGCCTTGGACTATTTAATGGATCTAGAGTTTGCCCAGCCACTCAAGATCCCCACCCAGCACAAGGACTGCCCCGAATTAGTGGAGTCCATAGACAGGTCACTCCTTCATCAGGGTCAGTCACCCCCAGATGGCTCCCTGAGAGGTAACTACCCTTTGAGACCACCAAGAAACCCTCCAGTTTTGACTAGTTCATACACTGCATTCATCAGTTGTCCTTGGCATCCCTTGGCTCATTCTGTATGAGTAGGGCCCTACCAAATTCACGGCCATGAAAAACACATTTCTGCAGTCAGCAGCAGAGAAGTAAGAGTGGCAGTACCATACCATGCCATCCTTACTTCTGGGCTGTCGCTGGTGGTGGCTCTGCCTTCAGAGCTGGGCTTCCAGCCAGGAACCGCCGCTCTCCAGCTGCCCAGCTCTGAAGGCAGCACCGCCACCAGCAACGGCGCAGAAGTAAGAGTAGCAGTACCGCAACCCCCCTACAATAACCTTGCAACCCCCCCCACTCCTTTTTTGGGTCACAATACAACACCATGAAATTTCAGATTTAAATGGCTGAAATCATGAAATTTACTATTTTTAAAACCCTATGACCATGAAATTGACCAAAATGGACAGTGAATTTGCTAGGGTCCTACCTATGAGCACATACTGGTAGCACTCCCCATTTTGCCAACAATCCTGTTTCCCAAGACCCGACCTAGGACCAGCAACCCTTTGCAGCTTACTTGATCCTCCAAAGAATTCAGAAACGTGGAGAGAGAATCCAGACAGGACCCTGGCAACCCCCACATCCTCCCTGACATCCCCAGGGATCCTTGTTAAATATCAGTACTATGTCAACATGTTTGGCAAAGAGAAGCTGACACCCTACCATCTCATTGCAGCTATGATTCCCCTTTGACCTCCAGCTGAAAGCAGAGGTTCCCTTCGGGCACATTTATTCGCTCTCCAAACTCTAACTACAGGCACTGCAGAGCTATCTCGAGGAAAACCTGCAGGGGTGGGGGGGTTCATTCGCCCCTCCACATCCCCAACAGGGGCACATGGCAAAGATATCAGCTCCCCCTGGCCTTGTTTGGACTATTGAGCTCTTAAGAAGATAACATTCCAAAACTGGTACCTCTTTCTGCTTATTTATGCACTGTTTGAAAGACTCCGTTCTGCCAAGGTCTTCACACAGTTGGATCTCAACGAGGTTATAACTAAAGCTAAGATTTAGTCACGAGTATTTTTGGTAAAAGTCATGGGTAGGTCACGGGCAATAAATAAAAATTCACAGTCCATAACCTGTCCATGACTTTTACCAAAAATACCCCTGACTAAATCTCTACTTCTGAGGCCCTGGTGCTCTGGGGGCCCCCTGCTCTAGTTCTGGGGGTTGACTGTCTTCGGCCGCTGCTCCCTGGGGACCACTCTCCAGACGGCCTCCAGGCATCCCTGCGGCCACTGCCCTAGCCACCCCGGGACCACTGCTGCTCAGCTGGTCCCCAGGGCACCCACAGAACTGCTACTCATGCAGTCCCCGGAGCCAACTGCATCAACCACTGTTCAGACAGTCCCCAAAGCCAACTGCCCGGGGCCTGAGCAGCAGATGGTGTGGCCAGGACTGCTGCTCAGGCACCCCTTTGGGCCGCTCAAGCAGTGGCGAGTGCAGCTGGCCCCAAGGCAACCCCACGACTACTGCTCAGACGCTCCCCGGAGCTGCTCACAGGACCACTGCTCAGGCAATCCCCGGGATCAGCCACTGCTCGCGTAATCCCCAGAGCCAGTTGCCCGGTGCTGCCCAAGCAGCAGCCAGTGTGGCTGGCCCTGGAAACTGCCTGAGATCGCTGCTCAGGAGTTCCCTGGGCCACCCTCAGGACCACTGCTTGCGTGGTCCGCAGGACCAGCCACACTGGCCACTGCTTGGGTGGTCCCCAGAGCCAACTGCCCAGGGGCTCCTAAGCAGTGGCCAGTGCGGCTGGCCCTGGGGACCGCCTGAATAGTTGTCCCCGGGTCACTCCAGCACTGGCTGGTGCAGCTGGCCGTGGGGCACCAGAGCAGCTGGCCTCACACCAACCACTGTGGTAGTCATCTGTGACTTCCATGACCTCTGTGAAAGAATCGCAGCCTTACTCATAACCTGGTGAGGATCCAGGAAAGAGATGAATGGAAAACATTCTGTGCCAGATATAGCCTTTTTGAGTATTTGGTCATGCCGTTTGAGTATTGTAATTCCCTGGTGACATTGCAGCATTTCATATATGACATCTTTAGGGACATGCTCAACCAATTTTTCATCATTTACCTAGACGACATCTTCTTTTTCTCTGAAAGTCAGGCCCTCCATAATTATCACACGTGCACTTTCTAGGAGAGGATCTGCCAACCACCTCTACGGAAATCTCAAGAAATTCTTTGATAAGGACGCAATGGAATTTTTGAGATATATCATCTCAGCCAAAGGGACTCACCATAGACTCACATAAGGTGGCAGCAATATTCAGTTAGGCCACACCACAGGACATATGTGGAGTGCGGAGAATCCTGTGGTTCACCAAGTTCTACAGGTGATTTGTTAAAGGATTCTTTAACCTGGTTGCACCCATAACAATGCTCCTGCAAAAGGTGGCCCAGTTTGCCTGGTCCAGTGAGGCTCAGTTAGCCTTTGATCAACTGAAAAGGACATTCACCTCAGCACCCAGAATCACTCAGATCCCACTAAACCATTTATGATCAAAGCTGATACTTCAAATTTCCCCATAAGTACAATTTTATCTTAACATGTAGTCCTCCAATTCTGCCCCATCCCTTTTATTGGCGGAGGCTAACCCAGGCAGAAAAAGTTACAATATTTGAGACAAGGAACTACTGACTATCAAGGTGGTTGTTGAGGAGTGGCACCAACTTCTAGAAGGAGCCTGATTACTGGTCCAAGTCTTGATAGATCACAAGAACCTACCTACAGACTGCTAGATGCCTTAGCCAACACCAGATCCATTGGTCCCTCTTCTTTGCTTCCTTTGATTTTGTAGTAACCTATCGCCCAGGCACAAGAAACAGATAGGCAGATGTGCTATGCCGCAAAGATGAATATCATGAACCTGATGAAGGGCCCTCTGCCACCATGCTCAAGGGGTCCTACTCTGTCAACAAGATGATTGATAGCAGTCTGACATCTTCAATCCACTCCCTGCTCCCTGATGACCCATTTGCAACACAGATCCACCAGACCCTGAATGACGATGTGGGTACCTGACCCAACTTCAAGTTTTGATTACAGAATGGTCTTCTCTATCGCAAGGATTGTACTTATGTTCCAGAGGGACAACCCAGGCTTTGGGTATTCAAACTATGTCATGATTCATTACTTGCTGGCCATTTTGGCCAAGTCAAGACCCGGACAAGTTTACATCAAGGATTATATAAGGTCCTGTAACAAGAACCCACAATCAAAATCCATAGGTCTCCTTTAGCCTTTGCCCACACAGCCTTGATCTAATATATCAATGGACATTATGGAAGAACTTCCATGTTCTCAGGTATACTCTGTAATCCTGGCTGCCATCAATCTCCTAAAAATATGATACACTTCATCCCACACCTACTGCACAGGAGATGGCTCAGTTCTTCCTGGAAAATGTCTTCTGCTAACACAGGTTACCAATGGGCATTATATAGGACCAGAGACCCCCCGTTCATCTCCCTATTCTGGCAAAAAATTCTCAAGTCTCCTTGGCATCGAGTCCCTCCCTGCATCCACCTAACTTTCTCAGTCTAATGAGCAAACAGAGTCAATCAACTCTTGGAGCAGTATGTTTGCTGCTTTCTGTGCTGTTACCACAAGGATAAATGGCTTCCCTGCTGAATTCACATATAACAATGCAATCCACATCTTGACCCCACATAGCCCATTCTTTGCAAACTATGGCCTTCGTGTTACAGCTGCCCAAGTTCTTGAAGATCTACCCTGTCTTTCGCATCTCACTTCTAAAGCTTTACACTGAGAACCCATACCCAAACCACTCCAACTTGTCATTACTAACAACAACAGTCCATGGACAGGAGAAATACTTGGTCCACCAAATTCTCAACTCTCAACAAGTTAGGCGAAGGCTCCAGCACCTGGCGGACTGGGAAGGATACAGTTTGGATAAATGGTCTAGGGAACCAGTAGAGAACAACCCTGCCCCAGACCTACTGCAAGAGTTCCATCAGAAGTACCTTGAGAAGCTGGGCCCCAAGGACCGTAGGAGCTGCCCTTGCATGGTTGTCAGGAATCAGGACCTGCAACAGAACCAGTCTCCAGGCAACCTAACGAGCACAGCTAGCCTGTAGCAGGCTGCCTAACTGGCTATGGGAAGAGTCAGGAGACCATCTCTTAAGCCCGGCAGCAGGTCAGTGACTGGGATAGCTCCTGTGCCTGCTTGTTCCCTGCCTTGCTGCTGCCCTGTTCTAACCTTGGGCCCTAACCCACTCCCATTTTGGACCCAGCCTTACTCCAGGTAACCCGTCTCTGATCATCAGCTCTGGTTCCTGACTTCCGACTCCTGCTCTGACCCTTGGCTCTGGCATCTCGCCACTGGCTCTGATCTTGATCTCCTTGCTACTGATTTGTGTTCCAACCATTTGGCACAACCGCCCGTGTTTCAGTATCTGACAGTTTGTGTGTCAGAAATATATTTTAAGACTCTTTGAAATCAAGACCCACCAGCCCTTCACACATTATAGATCACAGTTTTCATGGTTTTGTAAATTTAGCAATAAAAATTACTCCTTGTTAGAAGATAATCCATAAGGCATTAGGCTAGGACTGAATTTATTAGCACCATGTATACTTTAGAGTGTGCTCACATGATCAGATCAATAACATGTTTTGTCAGAAAATTATCATCATGCCTCTCACTACTCAAAAAAACTGCACAGCATTTCCATTCTCACTCCTACAGCAGAGTTTTCCTTTTAAAAAACCCTGAGATTAAAAAAACCGAACACACCAAACCCAAGATGAAAATAACATATTTGTGACAGAAGCTGCCACAAGCCATAAAGTTCATTTCAAACTAAGGCTTCAGTCTTGCAAACTCTTATACTGTGCTTAACTTTACTTAGGCGGCTAGTCCTAATGAATTCAGTGGGAGCACTCCTAGGAGTAAAGTTAAGCACAAGCCTAAAATTCCATCTCATTAATAGGAATAATATTTTAATGCTGGCGAGAGGTGCCAGTTTACCACCACCATATTGCCACAGCGCAGCACGGCAAGCTTTCCAGATTACTCTCTCACCACTCCTCAGCCCTGGGCTGGAGGCACAATCTATCTATATGCCTCTTCCATACATGGCCTTCTTGTGGCGATTAGAACAAGAGGATTGCTACTTATTAAGGGCTTATTGAGACTAGGAAAATGTTCACCTATGGAACTATATCAATGCAGCTACATCGGTAATTCACCGCCTGTACACATTGCACTGGGGATTTGCACTGGTGTAGCAACATCAGTGTATCCACACAGGTTCGAAAAACCCAGTGGAGACAGGGTCTAATGTCAACTGTGTGTTGGTTTTGCCCTCAGGACAGCTGTCTTGTAGGAACTAGAGCGCAGCCAAAGAATCATGACACACATGCTGCTAATCATCTGTTAGAAGTTCACAGCTTTTCAGTCCTATTCACCTGACTGATTTGAAACATTATCATCAATCATATCTCACTACAACAGTGGTTCTCAGCTTTGGTCCACCGCTTGTTCAGGGAAAGTCCCTGGCGCGCCGGGGCAATTTGTTTACCTGCCCCATCCGCGGGTTCGGCTGATCGCGGCTCCCATTGGCCGCGGTTTGCTGTTCCAGCCAATGGGGGCTGCAGAAAATGGCGTGGGCCGAGGGACGTGCTGGCCGCCCTTCCCACAGCCCCCATTGGCCTGGAGCGGCGAACCGCGGCCAGTGGGAGCTGCGATCGGCCAAACCTGCGGACATGGCAGGTAAACAAACAGGCCTGGCGCGCCAGGGACTTTCCCTGAACAAGCGGTGGGCCAGAGTTGAGAACCACTGCACTACAACTTTACTGAGCAATTCGCAGGAGAGCTCTATAATCAACAGCTAAAAGCTATTTGGTAAGCACTGCTACAATTAGGGTGACCAGATGTCCCAATTTTATCAGGACAGTCCAGATTTTTGGGTCTCTTTCTTATATAGGCTCCTATTATCCCTCACCCCCGTCCCAGTTTTTCACACTTGCTGTCTGGTCACCCTAGCTACAATAGTTGTTCCCAGGGTAAAGATTATGGCCCAAACTATCAAAAGGACATAAGCAAAAGTGTGCCAACTATGCACACACTTTTGGGCATATCCAGTGTAGTAACCCCCTGTGTACTATGGGACTAATGTGCACTTTTGTATGGGCCCTTTGAAAATTTGGCTCCACTTGGGCCTTGGGATACAGGTGCAAAATAGTACTCACTCACTTCCATATTTCATCATGGTTCAACAATATCTTTATAAAGCTTCATAATACTTCAAGGCTGATCTAAGAGTGCCTGAATTCTACCTTTTCCAGAAAGTTTTCTGCCCACCTTCCCCCCGCCCTTTTTGTTTGTTTGTTTTTAAAAATAGTACAGTAACAGCTAAAAATCTGTCAAATCTGCAATAGGAGGTGATTAATTCCTATCATGAGGTGTTTCTAAGGTGTTGCCCTGTAGTGTAAGGTTTGCCTCTTGCAAACCTTATTACATGGAAATATTACCAAAGAGTGATTATTATGAGGCAATGACATGGCCCGCAGTTTTCTGAATTACTGTTAATAAAAATGTACTCTTGTAAACAATCTGAACTAAGGATTCTCACTGTCATTTTTTGTCCCTCTCCCCACCCCTAGCTGCGTGCCAAAAAGGTGTCTTACAAAAAATGACTTTCTTCATATATAACAGGACAGAAGATGTGTTTGTAAAAAGCATGTCCAAGAAAGTTTAAGATTAATGTAATACATTATAGCTTTTTATTCACAAATTTGCCTGCATCAGATCTTAGAAAAATAGAGTTATCCTGCAAGGAACAGAGGAATATACATTTTAAAAACTATTACATCTAAGGCCTAATCAGAGAGAAGGCGACAGGGATCAGTACTCAATGCTTTATTTAAGCGTTTATCTAGGAATCCTGGGCTGTCCCCTTGCAACACCTGGAAAAATTGTTTATTTTGGCTATATTTAACATATCCATACTTGTTTGTAAGCTGATTTCTCACACTATGTATACAGATACAATCATCCTTCTCCGGAGACCCTAATAAAAACAGCCTGTTGAGGCATTACATGCTTTGCCAGGTAGCAGCACAAACCCAGGGGAAGGTGTCGACCACAGCACTAGTTTTTGCAGATGGGGAATAAAAAGCAGCATGTTCATATCTACAGGGAAAAGTCAGAATGATTCTGCAAAACATAAATGATCAACACTCCCTGAACCTTCTATATAGCATGGGACCCCATAGTACTCTAGCAGCAGGACCATTTCTTGTGAAATGACATGAAATCTCAAAAAGAAAAGGAGTACTTGTGGCACCTTAGAAACTAACCAATTTATTTGAGCATAAGCTTTCGTGAGCTACAGCTCACTTCATTGGATGCATACTGTGGAAAGTACAGAAGACTTTTTATACACACAAACCACGAAAAAATGGGTGATTATCACTACAAAAGGTTTTCTCTCCTCCCACCCCACTCTCCTGCTGGTAATAGCTTATGTAAAGTGATCACTCTCCTTACAATGTGTATGATAATCAAGGTGGGCCATTTCCAGCACAAATCCACACAAATCAGATGTCAAGAATTATAACATTCATAAACCAGTTGGAGAACACTTCAATCTCTCTGGTCACGCGATTACAGACATGAAAGTTGCGATATTACAACAGAAAAACTTCAAATCCAGATTCCAGCGAGAGACTGCTGAATTGGAATTCATTTGCAAATTGGATACAATTAACTTAGGCTTGAATAGAGACTGGGAGTGGCTAAGTCATTATGCAAGGTAACCTATTTCCCCTTGTTTTTTCCTAACCCCCCCACCCCCCCCCACAGACGTTCTTGTCTTGGATTTGTGCTGGAAATGGCCCACCTTGATTATCATACACATTGTAAGGAGAGTAATCACTTTAGATAAGCTATTACCAACAGGAGAGTGGGTTTTTTTGGGGAGGGGTGGTGTGGGGGGGGGGAACCTGGATTTGTGCTGGAAATGGCCCACCTTGATTATCAAACACATTGTAAGGAGAGTGATCACTTTAGATAAGCTATTACCAACAGGAGAGTGTTTTTTGGGGGGGGTGTTGGGGGGGGAGAAAACCTGGATTTGTGCTGGAAATGGCCCACTTTGATTATCATACACATTGTAAGGAGAGTGATCACTTTACATAAGCTATTACCAGTAGGAGAGTGGGGTGGGGGGAGAGAAAGCCTTTTGTAGTGATAATCACCCATGTTTTCATGGTTTGTGTGTATAAAAACGTCTTCTGTACTTTCCACAGTATGCATCCGATGAAGTGAGCTGTAGCTCACAAAAGCTTATGCTCAAATAAATTGGTTAGTCTCTAAGGTGCCACAAGTACTCCTTTTCTTTTTGCAAATACAGACTAACATGGCTGTTACTGTGAAATCTCAGCCTCACAACTGCTTCTAGTTTTTGAGCATACTGCCTAATCTCAACCAAGGATTTAGCTGTTGTCCTCTCCAGCTGCCCCTCCAGGACCGGAAATAGCTGGATCAGTCTCAACCTTTGTTAGATTTTATTTGCAAAGTAATCAAAGCTCCTTGTAATAGGAAAATCTTGAATCAGTCACTGAGTGAGGGCAATTCAGATTAACTGAGTTGTCTTCTAATTGAAACAAGTCTACTGATCAAGGCTGTGCAGACACTTTGAGGGAAGCAACAAATCTCTCCTTTGACTGCTATACAGAAATGACATAATGCATTATAAAGAATTTTTGAATTCGAAGTCAGCATAGCTTAAAATTTCTATCTTTATCACGTAAGCCATTTTCCCTCCCACTTCTTTGGTCTTGGGTCATCTGTAAACTAAAGTGATCTGTGTGGCATAAGCCAAAGGAGAGAGCACGTGGGAGCCAACTTACCACTGGTTAAGGATAAAGATTATTATAACGAAAGGCTCAATATAGTCTGGGGCAAGCTGGACCTATACTCTACAGCAGTGGGTCTCAAAGCTGGTCCGCCGTTTATTCAAGGAAAGCCCCTGGCGCGCCGGACCAGTTTGTTTACCTGCCGCGTCCGCAGGTTCAGCCAATCACGGCTCTCACTGGCTGTGGTTCGCCGCTCCAGGCCAATGGGGGCTGCAGAGAGTGGTGCTGGCAAAGGGATGTGCTGGCCGCCCTTCCCGCAGCCCCCATTGGCCTGGAGCGGCAAACCGCGGCCAGTGGGAGCTGCGATCAGCTGAACCTGCAAACACGACAGGTAAACAAACCGGTCCGGCGAGCCAGAGGCTTTCCCCGAACAAGCGGCGGACAGGCTTTGAGAACCACTGCTCTACAGGAGTAACCCTAAATTCTGTGGAGATTTTGATTAATTCAATAGGAAAAGAAAAAATACATGTACAGAAGCCTATGAGATCTATTAGTATTATATTGCATTTATCATGTTACCATATTTACAATTTGTCTTAGATTTTCACTATTAAGTTCCAGCATTAACCACCCGTTGAGACAAAAGAAGCAATTCATGGCTCTCAGAGCTATTTGTTTCAGGCTGCCTCAGACTCAGGGAGCCATCACTCTATTGGTTTACACGCAGGTCACATTTGAAAGCTTTTCTTTGTATCCATGAGGTCTAGAAACATACTTTGATAAAATGAAAGCTTAGGATCTACAGCACAATTTTATGGCAAAAGGTGGATTCTGGAGCAAATTCCACAGCAGCAGCACTGCAGAAAGCACAAGGCCCTGAATACAGCAACTTAATGAGGGTCTGGTAGAGTGATCTGTCAGAGAAACAATATTTTTCCTAAGGGCCTTTCAGAAGTTTTGTGGTTCCATTAGCGTTCAAGGGCGAGACAGCTATTTATGTGGTAGGGCCTATATATTACAAACAGATATTTATGGTATGTCTGGAAACAGAAAACTTGTCCCCAAGCTTTTAATCATTAGAGTATAGATTGGACTGCATTTCAAATAATTTCTCTCTAAGAACAAAGAAAAGTAAGTTTCTTTCAACAGATACAGTACATTGTGAATAAATGTACATCAGTCTATTAAGAGATTCACCAGAATAAGCACATTTCACAAGCTCATACACTAATCGGAAGGAATTTTACAATATAAACAATGTTAAAGCATAAAATACTAAGTGTGCTTAAGTGAACTGATGAGAATTCACCTTTGCTAGGTGAGGACAGCAACTGTGAATTTGCTCCCACATAGGAAATCTTAACTGCTGACAGCTTATTGCAAAAGGCAGAAATATAGCATAAAATATATTCACACATTCCTCCTCTGTAGAGAAACAAAACCAAGAGAGTGATATTATTGTGTGTTAGAAGACATCTTCTAGTCTTGTTTGCTTTAATTCATTGCTATTTAATGCACTTACCTCCCATTTATCCCAGTTTCATTGTAGCTTTAACTACACACTAAATCAACTTCACTCATTGTACACAGTCAATTAAAAAATCTATAAAATAGTACCAGTGACCTGACAGATGGCATTCAGCAGCAAACTACCAGGGAAAATTAAGAGCATTCAATGTAGTTAGGAAATGGCAGATGGTAATGCACTGACTACCTCCACAGAAATAATAATAAGATATATACATTTCCCAAAATGTAAGATCGTTTGCAGAGAAAATTAGGGATTAGTATGACATTTCCTTATTTTCTTCCTTTTAAATGTATATGTGATATTACACCCCATATTCTTTATGAAAATATGTTTATGATATGAATATGACACAGCTGAGATGTACTTTATGCAAGATGGGTCTTCCAATTTGTATGCCTGTATCATTTCTGTATCTGAAGTGAGAAATATTGACTATGTATCTGTATTTCAACTATGCTGCTTTGGTGATGCCCACTGCTAACAATTCAGGTACAACAATGGAAAAGCCAGACAGGGCTGATGGCCCATCAGCGAGGACAATGGACTGTGAAAAGGTTGGCCTTCCTGCGGCCACCAACTCATGGACGTTGTGATACTTGTCACCTTATACTAAACATTACCTGGGACTTCTTGTAACTTTCCACTGGAAGGGGAGGGTGTGTGTGTCAAGTTTGGGAAACAAAGGATTCCGGCCTTATGTAAATCCTATTTAAGGGTGGAGAGGGAGGGAAATGGGACGACTCCTCTGCATGGCCTGTCTGCCCAAGAAGAAAGACTGCTAAAGCCACCTGAAGGAAAGGTGGGGGGAGTCCAGACTGAGACAGGGGTCCAGTCTGAAAAGAAATATAACTGGAACTCTAAACCACAAAAACTTTACAACCTGCCTAAAATAACATTTAGGGTAAGAAATTACTTTTTGTAACCTGTTTCTTAAGTATATTCAGTTTAGCTGGCATACTCTGTTTTATTTGCACAGTAATCTGCTTTGTTCTATCTCTTATATTCACTTAAAATTCACCTTTGGTAGTTAATAAACTTATTTCTTGTTTGTAATAAAACCCAGTTTATGCAATTTCTAACTGGAGGGGCTGGGAGAGGGAAGAAATGTGCACATCTCTCTTCACATTGAGGAAGAGATTGGATTTTTATGAGCTTGCGCTGTGCAGATTTTTCTATACAGTGCAAGACAGTATTATTTTGCGTTTATCTCCCAACAAAGTGTGTGCACGTGAATGCTGGGAGAGTCCTCTCACACAGAGCTGACTTCTGTCTATGTCTGCAGTGCGGTGTGGCCCTACCTGTGTATGTGTGCTGCAAGAGGCCAGTGAGTCTAATTCAGCAAAGCAGGGAGAGGGAACCAAGGCTGATTGAGCAGGGGAGGCTCAGTGAAATGCCAGTACATCAGGTGGCATCCCAGAAAGGGGGATCCAACCCATCACAGTATATATAATTGTTTTGTTAGGAATTTATGGGGGGAATATGTACAGTAGGCAAAATTTTCAAAAGCACCTAAGTCCCATTTTCAAAAGTGACTTTAGGCACTTGGGGGCAGATTTTTAACAGTAGTTAGGTACTCAATTCCCATTGATTTCAATGGGAGTTAGAAGCATAAGTACTTTTGAGGATTTGAGACCTAGAAGCCTAAGTTTCATTAAAAGTCATCAGAACTTTCTGATAAGTGCCTGTCACGTTAGACAATTTTGTTGAAGCTATAGCAAAGAACAGAATTATCAGACACACAGATGAAGACAATATGTTAGGGAAGAAATAACATGACTTTTGTAAAGGGAAATCACGCTTTACCAATCTATTAGAATTCTCTAAGGGGGGTCAACAAACATATGGACAAGGGTGATCCAGCTGATATATCAGAGGGGTGGCCGTGTTAGTCTGGATCTGTAAAAGCGGCAAAGAGTCCTGTGGCACCATAGAGACTAATAGACATATTGGAGCATAAGCTTTTGTGAGTGAATACCCACTTCGTCAGATGCATGTAGTGGAAATTTCCAGAGGCAGGTATAAATATGCAAGCAAGAATCAGGCTAGGGATAACCAGGTTTGTTCAATCAGGGAGGATGAGGCACTCTTCTAGCAGTTGAGGTGTGAACACCAAGGGAGGAGAAACTGCTTTTGTAGTTGGCTAGCCATTCACAGTCTTTGTTTAATCCTGAGCTGATGGTGTCAAATTTGCAAATAAACTGAAGCTCAGCAGTTTCTCTTTGAAGTCTGGTCCTGAAGTTTTTTTTTGCTGCAGGACGGCTACATTTAAATCTGCTATTGTGTGTCCAGGGAGGTTGAAGTGTTCTCCTACAGGTTTTTGTATATTGCCATTCCTAATATCTGATTTGTGTCCATTTATCCTTTTACGTAGGGACTGTCCAGTTTGGCTGATATACATAGCAGACAAGCATTGCTGGCACATGATGGCATATATTACATTGGTGGTCGTGCAGGTGAATGAACCGGTGATGGTGTGTCTGATCTGGTTAGGTCCTTTGATGGTGTTGCTGGTGTAGATATGTGGGCAGAGTTGGCATCAAGGTTTGTTGCATGGATTCATTCCTGAGTTAGAGTTACTATGGTGCGGTGTGTAGTTGCTGGTGAGAATATGCTTCAGGTTGGCGGGTTGTCTGTGAGCGAGGACTGGCCTGCCTCCCAATGCCTGTGAAAGTGAGGGATCGTTGTCCAGGATGGGTTGTAGATCACTGATGATGCATTGGAGAGGTTTTAGCTGAGGACTGTATGTGATGGCCAGTGGAGTTCTGTTGGTTTCTTTCTTGGGCTTGTCTCGCAGCAGGAGGCTTCTGGCTACACATCTGGCTCTGTTGATCTGTTTCCTTATTTCCTCATATGGGTATGGTAGTTTTGAGAATGCTTGGTGAAGATCTTGTAGGTGTTGGTCTCTGCCTGAGGGGTTGGAGCAAATATGGTTGTACCTTGGCGCTTGGCTGTAGACAATGGATCGTGTGGTGTGTCCAGGATGGAAGGTGGAGGTATGAAGGTAGGCATAGTGGTTGGTGGGTTTTCGGTATAGGGTGGTGTTAACGTGACCACCACTTATTTGCACCGTGGTGTCTAGGAAGTGGACCTCCCATGTAGATTGGTCCAGGCTGAGGTTGATGGTGGGGTGGAAGCTGTTGAAATCATGGTGGAATTCTTCCAGGGTTTCCTTCCCATGGGTCAGGATGATGAAGATGTCATCAATGTAGCGTAGGTAGAGTTTTCCTGAGAAAACTACAATGCATTGGTGATCTTCCAGAAAACACCATGCTAGCCACCATAGATGTAGAGGCTCTCCACACAAACATCCCACACACAGATGGAATACAAGCTGTCAGGAACAGTATCCCTGATGATGCCACAGCACAACTGGTTGCTGAGCTCTGTGACTTTATCCTCACGCAAAATTATTTCAAATTTGGTGACAATATATACCTCCAGGCCAGTGGCACCGCTATGGGCCCCCGCATGGCCCCACAATATGCCAACATTTTTATGGCTGACCTGGAACAACGCTTCCTCAGCTCTCGTCCACTCACGCGCCCCTTCTCTGCCTACACTACATTGATGACATCTTAGAATCATAGAATATCAGGGTTGGAAGGGACCTCAGGAGATCATCTAGTCCAACCTCCTGCTCAAAGCAGGACCAATCCCCAATTTTTGCCCCACATCCCTAAATGGCCCCCTCAAGGATTGAACTCACAACCATGGGTTTAGCAGGCCAATGCTCAAACCACTGAGCTATCCCTTCCTCCCAACAACACAGCAACACTATACAGGGATCACTCACCTGGCACTGAAATGCAGACATCTCTGGATGGAGCACAGCTGATGTGCAACAGCACTCAACAACACTACATAGGGATCACTCACCCAGCACTGAAATGATGCCACCTCTGGGGATGAATGCAGTAGCTGTTGAACAGCCACAGAGTGACACTCATCATCTGGACCCATGCATCTGACGAAGTGGGTATTCACCCATGAAAGCTTATGCTCCAATATGTCTGTTAGTCTATAAGGTGCCACAGGACTCTTTGCCAGTTGATATAGTGTACTTGGACTTTCAGAAAGCCTTTCTGACAAAGTCCCACACCAAAGGCTCATAATCATAGTAAGAAGTCATGGGATAAGAAGGAAGGTCCTCTCATAGATCAGTAACTGGTTAAAAGATAGGAAACATAGGATAGGAATAAATCATCAGTGTTCACAGTGGAGAGAGGTAAATAGCGGGGTCTGCCAATCTGTACTGGGCCCACTGCTGTTCAACATACTCATAAATGATCTGGAAAAAGGGATGAAAAGTGAGGTGGCAAAGTTCACAGATGATACAAAATTACTCAAGATAATTAAGTCCCTAGCTGACTGCAAAGAGTTGCAGAGGGATCTCACAAACCTGGGTGAGCGGGCAACAAAATGGCAGATGACATTCAGTGTTGATAAATGCAAAGTAATGTGCATTGGAAAACATAATCCCAACTACAAATATAAAATGATAGGGTCTAACTTAACTGTTATTGCTCAAGAAAGAGATCTTGGAGTCATCATGAACAGTTCTCTGAAAATATCCACTCAATGTGCAGTGGCAGTCAAAAAAAGCAAACAAAGTTAGGAACATTAGGAAAGGGATAGATAATAAGACAGAAAATATCATAATGTCACTATATAAATCCATAGTATGCCTAACTTGAATACTGCATGCAGTTCTGGTTGTCTCATCTCTAAAAAGATATACTGAAATGGAACAAGTACATAGAAGGGCAACAAAAATGATTAGGCGTATGGAACAGCTTTCATATGAGGAGAGATTAAAGTCTACAACTGTTCATCTTAGAAAAGAGACGACTAAAGGGGCATATGATAGAGGTCTATAAAATCATGAATGATGTGGAGAAAGTGAATAAGGAAGTGTTATTTACCCCTTCACATGACACAAGAACCAGGGGGTCACGCAATGAAATTAATAGGAAGCAGTTTGAAAACAAACAAAAGGGAGTACTTCTTCACACAACACACAGTCAACCTGTAGAACTCCTTGCCAAGGGATGTTTGAAGGCCAAAACTATGACTGGGTTCAAAAAAGGATTAGATAAATTCATGGAGGATAGGACCATCAATGGCTATTAGCCAAGACGGTCAGGGATGCAACCCCATGCCCTGGGTATCCGTAAGCTTCTGACTGGATCTAAAGGCAGAGGAGGCCTGGAATTACTTCAAGTCAAAGCTGCAGAAGCTATCGGAAGCCTGCATCTCAAGAAAGGGGAAAAAATTCATAGGCAGGAGTTGTAGACGAAGCTGGATGAGCAAGCATCTCAGAGAGGTGATTAAGAAAAAGCAGAAAGCATACAAGGAGTGGAAGATGGGAGGGATCAGCAAGGAAATCTACCTTATTGAGTTCAGAACATGTAGGGATATAGTGAGAAAGGCCAAAAGCCATGTAGAGTTGGACCTTTCAAAGGGAATTAAAACCAATAGTTAAAGGTTCTATAGACATATAAATAAGAAGAAAACAAAGAAAGAAGAAGTGGGACCACTAAACACTGAGGATGGAGTAGAGGTTAAGGATAATCTAAAAATGGCCCAAGATCTAAACACATACTTTGCCTCAGCCTTTAATGAGGCTAACGAGGAGCTTAGGGATAATGGCAGGATAACAAATGGGAATGAGGATATGGAGGTAGATATTACCACATCTGAGGTAGAAGCCAAACTCGAACAGCTTAATGGGACTAAATCTGGGAGCCCAGATAATCTTCATCCAAGATTATTGAAGGAACTGGCACACGAAATTGCAAGCCCATTAGCAAGAATTTTTAATGAATATGTAAACTCAGGGGTTGTACCGTATGACTGGAGAATTGCTAACATAGTTCCTATTTTTAAAAAAGGAAAAAAAAGTGATCCAGGTACCTACAGGCCTGTTAGTTTGACATCCGTAGTATGCAAGGTCTTGGGGAAAAAACTGAAGGAGAAAGTAGTTAAGGACATTGAGGTCAATGGTAATTGGGACAAAATACAACATGCTTTTACAAAAGGTAGATCATGCCAAACCAACCTGATCTCCTTTGAGAAGGTAACAGATTTTTTAGACAAAGGAAACACAGTGGATCTAATTTACCTCGATTTCAGTAAGGCATTTTATACGGTTCCACATGGGGAATTAATAATTAAATTGGAAAAGATGGGGATCAATATGAAAATTGAAAGGTGGATAAGGAACTGGTTAAAGGAGAGAAAACAATGGGTCATACTGAAAGGTGAATTGCCAGGCTGGAGGGAGGTTACTAGTGGAGTTCCTCAGGGATCGGTTGTGGAACCAATCTTATTTAATCTTTTTATTACTGACCTTGGCACAAAAAGTGGGAGAGTGCTAATAAAGTTTGCGGATGACACAAAGCTGGGAGGTATTGCCAATACAGAGAAGGACAGGGATATCCTACAGAAGGATCTGGATGACCTTGTAAACTGGAGTAATAGTAATAGGATGAAATTTAATAGTGAAAAGTGCAAGGTCATGCATTTATGGATTAATAACAAGAATTTTTTTTATAAGCTGGGGACTCATCAGTTGGAATTAACAGAGAAGGAGAAGGACCTTGGAGTATTGGTTGATCACCGGATGACTATGAGCGGCCAATGTGATGTGGCCGTGAAAAAAGCTAATGCAGTGTTGGGATGCATCAGGCAAGGTATTTCCAGTAGAGACGGGAAGTGCTAGTACCATTAGACAAGGCACTGGTGAGACCTCATCTAGAATACTGTGTGCAGTTCTGGACTCCCATGTTTAAGAAGGATGAATTCAAACTGGAACAGGTACAGAGAAGGGCTACTAGGATGATCTGAGGAATGGAAAACCTGTCTTATGAAAGGAGATTCAAAGAGCTTGGCTTATTTAGCCTAACCAAAAGAAGACTGAGGGGAGATATGATTGCTCTCTATAAATATATCAGATGGATAAATACCAGGGAGGGAGAGGAATTATTTAAGCTCAGTACCAATGTCGACACAAGAACAAATGGATATAAACTGGCCATCAGGAAGTTTAGACTTGAAATTAGACGAAGGTTTTTAACCATCAGAGGAGTAAAATTCTGGAATAGCCTTCAAAGAGGAGCAGTGGGGACAAAAAACATATCTGGCTTCAAGACTAAGCTTGATAAATTTATGGAGGGGATAGTATGATGAGATAGCCTAATTTTGGCAATTAATTGATCTTTGACTATTAGCGGTAAGTATGCTCAATGGCCTGTGATGTTACAGGATGTTACAAATATTACAGGAGTGGGTGAGTGAGATTCTGTGGCCTGCGTTGTGCAGGTCAGACTAGACGATCATGATGGTCCCTTCTGACCTTAAAGTCTATGAATCTAAGACTGCCAGAAGCTGAGAGTGGATGAGAGGGATCACTCAAAATTGCTGTTCTGTTCTTTCCCCTGAAGAAGCTAGGAATAGGTGACAGGGGATAGATCACTTGATTACCTGTTCTGTTCATTCCGCCTGGGGCACCTGTCATTGGCCACTGTTGGAAGAGAGGATACTGTGCTAGATGGACCTTTGGTCTGACCCAGTGTGGCCATTCTTAAGAACTGTATTAGATCACTAGTTGCACTAAGCAAACATCAGTGAAAGGTTTCGTTATTCTAGCAACTACTCACAAATACCACAAAACCACATTTAAAAGTGAAGCTGGAAAGAACTCAAGCGAGATTAAACCCTAAAAACTTAGCACAGACACATGAAGTACACATTCAGTGTAGGCCTGCTCATTGGGAATGTTGCCACAAAACTTTAGAGATCATTGAGACAGAGGCAAAATACTTTAGTTGAATAATAACTCAATAGAAAAGCAGTCCTCTTATGGTATACTGTAGGGCAGCTAAAGGTAAGAGTGAAGAACAGCAGGCTCCTTTATGTATAGACAAACTGAGTTAATTTTTTATAGAACACAGATACTACAAAACCATGTGCATTACAAATGAATAACCTATTTAAATGCACCGATGTACTATGCAGAAAATGGTTTTGTTTCGAATCGGCTAGTAATGCAAGTAGAAAGGATTTTGTTGTGAAATGGCAAAGCTAATGTTAGTCTTGCTAGGAATTTTACTTGATTTCTGAAATCAAGAAGCCCGTAGGGGAAAAAAAACAGGCATATTTTTAAAAGAAGCATATTCTAGATGTGTTTGTATCCCCTCCTTCAGAATTTACCTGATTTTAAGTTCTAAATTTAAGAAAGGTTATTAATCTTAAAGTCAGTAACGTTATTTAAGAAGGCCTTAGGCAGAAGTTGAGCTGTAAGTTGGCAATGTTTCTCCCTCCTCCCCCCAAACAGAAAAGATACTAAACAAAGTTTAACATTTCTCACATTACCATGAAAGTCCACATTATTTGATCACCACTGAAAGAGAATATTTTCTTTATTTACACATTTTGAATAGCTATAGTATCAAAAGGTTTACAACTTGCAACTAGCCTATGCCTAGTTTACAGCACATAACATACTTGGCTAAGAGCAATGAAGGATGCAGTTTACCTTCAACACGGTAATATAGCAGTATTACAGTAGTGGGATCTATAGAAATTTCTAGCCCGAAGTTGGTTACCTGAATTTCTGTTTCTAGGCTAGAATATATAAGCCCTTTATGGGTAAATGGGGATACTAAAATAAAACAGGTGGACCTCCATAGATATTTCTATTTATAGAAAAGAGGAACCAGCTGAATTTGAAAGCTACCTACTAATCATGCTTATCGGAGATGAGCCACTGTATCACACAATGAAGATGCGGGAGCCAAGGAAAGCTGCAATAGGTTCAAATGCTACCACCTGACACTGCTGTTTATAAACTGATTGATGAATGACTTACAAAGTTGGGGCTAACTAGAATGGAAGGGATGTAGCTGAGCTTAACAGCAGCCATTACAGCTCCATGGGTTTAAAGGTGCCGCCAAAGCAATTTCCCCCACACAATTCACCCACTTTTGCTTTTAAGATCTTGACATGCTTGAAAATTCTATTTCCCCTGCAATTATCCTTCTTTGTGAAGCAAACACCCTCTCCTATCATTTTTTTAATTATAGGAAAAGTGGCTCTGTTGTGTTGTATGTACATCTGCAGACTAGTTGCATGAATAAGAATAGGTGCCATGATAAAGATTGCTGCAGAATCACTAGAAAACACTGGTTGAATGAAGTCCAAAGACAACACATTTTCCATTTGATTTCTCAGTAAGAGGTGATATTTATTTAAAAATAAAACTTTCTGCAAACAACTGGAACAATTTAAGTGGATCATTTATTGTCCTGAACAGATTTTACTGATTGTCTCCTTATTTGGCATAAATAAGACAGGTTATGAACCAGAATATATCAAATACATTATTTTCACATGCAGCAATCACACAGAGAATGCAATCATTTAAATAAAGCATTTTACTGCTACAAGGGGGCAACCTTTAAGAGCATGAGACCAAATTCCCACACAAACAGTGTATGTGAAGTGTCAAATGAAGACACCAGTGGATAAACCAAGATTTTGCCAATCACTTTTAGGAAGGTTTTAAAGCTTTTCTGTCTTTGGGAGGAAAGATTTCCACAGCAAAAGGTATGAAGAATTCTAAGAGAGAGGTGACCTCCTTCAAGTCTATATTGTACTCCTTTGCTATTTTCTCTGTGGTCCATGTTTGTGGAGAAAGTTTATGATTATTGAGAAGAGTCAGAACCTCCACCACAGAAATTTTGCCTTTGGGAATGCTCGGAATATCTAGATCCCTTAAATGACCAAGTTTTGTAAGTCTGTATTCCTGCTGTTTACTTCCACCTTTGTCTTTTACCTAGTGTGGGAGGAGAAAAAAAAAGTTCAAGTCAATCAGAGTTCTGTTTAGTCTGTATACTGCACATTTCCTGCCTATTTCTTTAATTAAAGTTTCCTTTTAATTAAAAATAAGAGGCTCTCCAGTTTTTCTATTGTGAAGACTTTGATCCTCATGGACTGCCTCTCTTTCTTAGACCGTGGTTTTCAATCTTTTTTCATTTGTGGACCCCTAAAACATTTCAAATGGAGATGCAGACCCCTTTGGAAAGCTGAGTAATTACTACCATAATCCAATGCTACTTTATCCTCAAAGCATGGTGTTCTATATAGACCACAGTTTCAGAAATAGTTACCATGACCAAATGTTATCTAAATCAATAGCTTAGTTTTCTGAATAGCTGAACACCAATGTTTTCCACTGACGTCAGTAGGAGCTGCTGGTGCTTAGCACCTCTGAAAATCAGGCCACTGATTTAGGTGTTAATGTGAATGTAGATGCCTAATTTCAGAAACAGACATATGAAAGTTCTGTCACATATATTTCAAGGTACTGAGCAGCACCAACTTCCATTGAAATCAGGTGTTCAGCACTATGCAGGATTAGGTTTTTAGCTTCTCTATTACCCAAGTAAAATGGAGATAACATTATTTACATATCTCACATGGACATTATGGGGGATTCATTAACATGTCTAAAAAACATTTTGTTTTAGATGGAAGGTGCTACAGAAATGCCAAATATAAGAGAGAGACAAAGTGGATGAGGTAATATCTTTTACTGGATCAACTTCCATTGGTGAAAGAGACAAGCTCTCGACCTCCACAGAGCTCTTCTCCAGGTCAGGATATTATCTCATCCACCTTGTCTCTCTCGCATCCTGGGGAGAATACCACTATAAACAAACTGAAAACAAGCATAAGAGAGGCCTAGGACTAACTTTTTTTAATCTAATGCCAATATGTTGAGCCTTGCATGCAGATCACACAGACAACTGCTCTTAGTTCATCCGTTTCATGAGAAAAAAAAATCTAGAAAATTGTACAGGAAAATATAAATAAAACATCTTACCATTTCCTCACCCAAACAGATACATGGCTTCACTTAAAGGGACACCAGAGTTTTAAGTGATATTTTAATAATTTCTTTACTCTTGGTACTAGCCTCTTTGCTCTCCAGCAGAAACACAAACCCTCTCCCACACAAGTTCCAATTTCTTCTACCATCTATAGCATCATTTGGAATTCTATTTCCCATCCCTTCCACAGACTGGCTGCTTAAACTTCTGGAAACCCAAATTTGTGAGTATACTTTGGGGACTGTGGCACAAGGAAGGTGCACACAGCTGGAGTCTCTATATGACAGATGAACATGCCTGTATAGACAGCTTCATACAGAGAAAGGAAAACTGCAGGCACAAAAAAAGGTTGATGGCACTCAAATAAGGAATGTGACCTTGAAATCAGACTTCTAATTAAACAACTGAAATACAAAACAGCAATAAAAAAAGTTCAGTTTCATCTATTAACAGCTAGTGAGCTACAAAGACGACAGACTTCATAAAGCCTATTCATCATATGAGCTTTGGTATGTTGCTTTTGTCATCTGAAAAGTGCTTGCTGCTATACCCATTACAGAAAGAAGACATGCTCACTTGCATAGGTGGATCTATGGAATCAACGTAAACCTCTTTTAATAAGGCGAGAAGTTTGTCATCTTTTCTGCGAATTTCCTCTTGGATTTCTGGATCATCTAAGAAAAAAGATTTAAAGAAGAAAATCACTCTCTCTTGCTAATATTCTTGTTGGCTTATACTTCATGGTTTATAATGCCCAGGAGTAGGGCCCCATGAAACTAATGCTCCATTCTGGTCAATTTCACAGTCATAGGATTTTAAAAATCGTAAATTTAATGATTTCAGATATTTATATCAGAAATTTCACAGTGCTGTAATTGTAGGGGTTCTGACCAAAAAAGGATTGTGGGGGGGGGTCACAAGGTTATTGTAGGGGGGGTTGCAGTACTGCTACCCTTATTTCTGCACTGCTGCCTTCAGAGATAAGCAGCTGGAGAGTGGTGGCTCCTGGCCAGGAGCCCAGTTCTGAAGGCAGAGCCACCACCAGCAGCAGTACAGAAGTAAGGATGGCATGATACGGTATTGCCATCCTTACTTCTGCGCTGCTGCCTTCAGAACTGGGCCTTTGGTCAGCAGCCACCACTTTCCAGCTGCACAGCTCTGAAGGCAGCTGGCACAGAAATAAGGGTGGCGTGGTATGGTATTGCTAACCTTTCTTCTGTGCTGCTGCTGGCAGAATTCTGCCTTCAGAGCTGGGTGCCTGGCCAACAGCCACCACTCTCTGGCCACTCAGCTCTGAAGTCAGCGCAGAAGGGTGGCAATACCGTGACCCTTCTAAAATAACCTTGTGATCCCTCTTCAACTCCTTTTGGGTCAGGACCCCCAATTTGAGAAACACTGTTCTCACGTGCGAAATCTGTACAGAAGAGGGTAAAAGCAAACAAAAAAACAGATTTCACAGGGAAGACCAGATTTCACAGTCCTTGACGTGTTTTTCATGGCTGTGAATTTGATCGGGCCTTACCCATGAGACATCACACAACTCAAGTGAAAATGAAAGCATGTGAACATTTCCAGGGAAATCTCATTTTTGCATTAGTTCTGATATTCACAATACTTAATGTTGTCTTGTACACAGGGAAAGGAGAATCAATTATGCCTATTCACGAAAAGAAAGTGCAATACTAAACAACAGTGAGGCCTGGTATACACCTGAAAATTATATCAGTCAAGCTACATCACTCAGGGGCTGTGAAAAATGTCATGCCCTACATGACATAATTAGCTCAACCTAACACTCAGTGTAGACACAGCTGGGAATTCTTCCAATGACCTACCTACCACTTCTTGGAGAGGTGGATTAACTACACTGATGGAAAAAAACCCTTCCATGGTTGTAGGAAGCACCTATACTAGTGTTACAGCGGCAGTACCACTGAATGCATCCGATGAAGTGAGCTGTAGCTCACGAAAGTTTATGCTCAAATAAATGCGTTATTCTCTAAGTTGCCACAACTCCTCCTTTTCTTTTTTGCGGCTACAGACTAACACGGCTGCTACTCTGAGAAAAGTACCACAGCTGTGCCACTGTAGATGTGCCACCCCACCCCCCGTAACCCCCGTATACCCTGCATCCCACCCCCTCGTAACCCCCCATACCCTGCGTAACCCCCTCACGCCCTGCATCCTGCCCGCCCTCCCCCATGTCCATACCCTGCATCCCACCCCCGGAACCCCCGCCCCTGGCACATACCCTGCACCGCCCCGCCCCAGAAACCCCCAGGCCTCCACCACCGCTCCGCGCACGCGCCCGGCCCTCATAATCCCACCCCCCCGCCCCGCCCCAGGAACGCGCGCGCCCTACTGCCCCGTAACCCCCCGCACGCGCAGCGTGTAACCACCCCCCACCACCCACACACACACCCCGTTCCCCCCGCCCCCTGTTATCCCCCCCCCCGCTCTCGCTCCCTAGGTCCCTCCCCCGTGGCCTTGAGGCGCAGCGCCGGCCGCGGGCACTCACCGGACAGCGGGCCCGGCCTGGCGACGGGGTGGCGGGGGGCGGACGTGGGCTTCTCCTTGCTGATCTCGCGGGTGGCCCGGCTCTCCAGGTTGAAGTTGCGGAACACGCGAGTCACCCTGGCGCCCATCACCTCCCTGCGGCACCGGCCGCGAGCACGCGCACAGAGCCGCCAGCGCCCCACCTAGCGGGCAGGAGGAGCCCGCGCAGCCGCGGGAGGGATGAGGGAGGCGCGAGGAGGCAGCGGCTCGGAGCGGGGCGGGGCGGCCGTGCGCTCGGGCGACGGGGCGGCCAGGGGGCGGGGCTCCCAGCAGGGTCCCTGCCCGCGGGGGCCGGGGAGGCTGCGCAGGGCGCTGCTGGCTGCCCAGGGCCGTGGCCTGCGGAGCACCTCCCCTCAGTGTCTTGTGCCTGGCACGCGGGCCACCGGTGGCCTGGGGGTCTGGTCCTTGGGCTAGTCAAGGGCATCGCTCCGTGCCTCAGTGCCCCCGTCTGTAAATTGATGAATAATGGTGCTGCCCTGCCTTGTGCTGATGGAAAGGCACCGATGTGAGGGCAAAGTCGGATTGTTATTATGCTTAAGGAGTAGGGGAGAAAAAGCAGCAGCAGCTGGCGACAAAAAAACAAATAAAGAAAGAAAGAAAGAAAGAAAGAAAGAAAGAAAGAAAGAAAGAATCTAGATGAGCCCAACACTGCCTCACTTTAGCACACTGCCACGCGTCACTTTATTTTTCACTCTCTTCTTTCTTCCCCTCCACTTTCTCGCCTACTGCAGGGGGTATTGGGAGGTTAGGTTATGACCGATCTCAGCAGAGGCACCTCTTTTCAGTTTACTGTACCTATAAATACATTGTAAGTATGATGTCTCCAAGGATTCAATTAATTTTTAAAAATAAAGAATGATGTTCTCCCGCAGCAGCAGTAATTGAGAGATCCATTAATGTTTCATATGGGGATACTACAAATGCATGAGTTTATATATATATATCATATATGTATATTCTATATGAAAACTCAAATGCATTTTTAATGTTTTTCAACAATCTCTCCATTATTACTGCTGTGGGAGAACATCTTTCTTTCGGCCTGTAAACACTTAACCCACATGAGTGGTCCTATGTCAGTCAACAGGGCTTCTTGTGTGGGTAAAATCAATGGTGTTCATAAGGGTGTGAGAGCCCTGTTTTTTTCTGATTTTTAGCTATGTTGAAAACCCAAATCTCAGACTGAAGTCAATCAATGGAAGCTCTGGGTAGTCACATAATTGAGAAACTGACCATGTGTTTGGCCAGGGAGTCACCTCTCTTGGGGTACAGTTGGAAATATCCTCAAGGTGGCAGACTGGGCAAGGGTTTCCAACTTCCAGAGTTTTAATCACCAAAATGCCCACTTTTTTCAGCATATTAATATTGGCCAGGGTACAGCGTAAGAATAATAGTTTTACAGGTGATTTATAGCTACATTACTTTTTAATTATTTGATTTATAAATTGCGTCCATCACCTCAACAGAAGTAATAAAACAGAGATAAAAAAGAGTCTACAAGAACACCAACACTACCTGCATGTAAAATAGTCCTGGTCAATGACAATCTCAAACAGAAACATTTTATGTGGCACCCTGAAGTTTCCCAAACTCTGGTTAATGATCTAGTTGAATCTTTATGTGCTGAATGATCTTGATATCAAGCATAAATCATTACATTTACTTTCCCTCCCCCCCAACCCACACACATTTTAGGCTTCCTCCAAAAGTTATGGCATCATGATATGACACATCTACCATGTACCCGGCTGAAGAGTGGAACCAGCCCATAGTGATGATATTTAAAATTAGTTTTTGCAAGCATCTACTTTAATTTAAAACATCTTCCCTGTGCTTTTTGTCTGTGAGTTTCTTTATTTGGATAAAAGTACCACATAAGTATTTCTGATGGTCTCTCCTCTTACGGCTATTCTGTGATTAGAAGTGTGTGGTTTCTCTTTATCAGTGCATCACTGTTCTCTTGAATGATATAGTGACAATTTTAGAAGGAGGTATGCTGTACCTTATGTACCCTATGTTGGAGCTGTTCAGAACAATGAATCATTACAGGATGGCAGTCTGTGGGCTAGCTTGTGTCACAGGCTTGACTAGGGACAGTGTAGAGGCACTATCCCTCTCCTAGATCCTCAGTGAGCAGAGGCAATGCAGCATTTGCTCTCAGCACACCCATCCAGTTCTACTGACCAGCTGACCACCAGTGACCTAAAGGTCGCAACCAGCTTGGTCCCTATTGTGCTAGCACTATACTGACACATAATATATGCCAGTCTTTTCCCCAAATAATTTACAATCCGAAAGACAAGACATAACAGGTAGATAAGACAAACAAAAAGGGTGGCAGAGGGGACAGGTAGCAAATATAACTGGATGTGCATCTGGGATTACTGAGCTCCCTCTGGGGTCCTGGAGGAAGCAGTCCCTCCATTCCCCCTCAGAAAGGCTGAGATTGTCCATATCATTATACAAGGAGAGGGATGGAAGGAGGCTCTTTGAACCCTCCTATGCTGATAAACCTGCCCTAAAGCCAGATCCTATCTGGCTCTATTTTAGGAACCACTGCACAGTATGTGTGATAATAGAGTTCATAGATATTAAGGTCAGAAGGGACCATTATGATCATCTAGTCCGACCTCCTGCACAACACAGGCCACAGAATCTCACCCACCCACTCCTGCGAAAAACCTCTCACCTATGTCTGAGCTATTGAAGTCCTCAAATCGTGGTTTAAAGACTTCAAGGAGCAGAGAATCCTCCAGCAAGTGACCCGTGCCCCATGCTACAGAGGAAGGTGAAAAACCTTCAGGGCCTCTTCCAATCTGCTCTGGAGGAAAATTCCTTCCCGACCCCAGATATGGCGATCAGCTAAACCCTGAGCATATGGGCAAGATTCACCAGCCAGATACCCAGGGAAAGAATTTTCTGTAGTAACTCAGATCCCACCCCATCTAACATCCCATCACAGGCCATTGGGCCTATTTACCATGAATATTTAAAGATCAATTAATTACCAAAATCATGTTATCCCAGGGAGGTAGGAACTGCCAGACTGGATCAGACCAGTGGTCTGTCTAGTTCAGCATCAGTAGGCAGTTAGTGGCTGACTTGGTTATGCCTTGAAGCACAAGGATTTATATCTCATAAATGTTTATCCTATTTAATGTAACTGTAATGTTTTTGTTCATATGAATGTTTTTTCTTGGTGTTTGTAGATCCTTGATGGTACAATATACATTACCATCCCTTTAAGAGAAGTCTTAATAATCCATTCTGCCTACAGACTGAAGGCACAGACCTTAATTTGAAACTAAAGAAACTCCCTCTTGGCACCAGGAACTGCTGGCTACTGGGATCAGACTGAACACGGTGATGCTGTCTCTTTAAAGCCTGATGTGACTAACACTCCTGTTATACTGGTTGGCAGCAGATGAACTCACCAAAAGGCAGCTAATTCGTTAAAAATAAAGAGTGATGTCATTTTGTGTCTGTCACTAAGCATGGTACCAGGCTGTATGCTTTGCTGATTGTGAAGGACCAGGACGACAAGGTTTCATTCTACATCTGGAATTTTTCATACAGACTGCAGCAAGCAAATGATTTGACATTTTTGAATTGCAGATGTTTTCATGGCGTAATTAGGCATTTTATCAGTGTAGCTGTATCATTGACAGGTAATATTAACCAGGAAATGGAAACTTTTACCCAACCACATGCCAGCATTCATAGTTATGAAAAAGTTGTGACTATATTTTTTCCTTGTAACATAAAAACTGAGTATATTCCATTTACCCTGTTTTATAAGTGTGCTTCATTGTTACTGAATCAGCAAGCTTATTTTAATGTTCTGGGGTATTTTTAGTAAACAATGTGACTCCTAGATATCCCACATACCAAAATGAAGAACACAAGCACATAGGAATTGCTGTGCTGGAACAGGCCAGTGGTCCATCTAGTCTGATATCTTGTCTCCAACGGTCGCCAGCACCAGATGCTTCAGAGGAAGGTGCAAGAAACTTCACATTAGACAGATTTGGGAACTCTCCCCCCTGTATTTGGTCTTCTAATCCCTCCCAACTCTGACAGGGAGATTTCTTGAAACTGCTCAGCAAGTATAGGAGGTAGAATTGGTTGGAGAATGAAAAAAACATTGGTAAACATTTTCCTTCCCATTTTTCATCAAAATGTTTGTTGAATTTTTCTGGCTAGCTCTGTAGCTGGATGGAAAATGGATACAATATTTATTTTGTGAGTTAACTAGCACCGTTTCTTTATCACTAGTTGATCTGTTATACATTCCTTAGGAATATAGGCCCACATTAGTTTTGGGTGAACTATGGTAGCTGAGAGCTTAGCATGAGCCATAGGCCCAAAATATGGGACCAAAAAAGCATGAGATCATGAGAAAGAACAATTGTTGTGTTAAACAGGTTGTGAACTTTGGAATACCAGTGCTATTTTATTGAAGGTTTGGCTAAAGTAATAGAAATAAAACACGTTAATTAGGTACCAGGTGCAGTAAATAATTGGTTATATAAGAAACTGCTTCATCTAGCCTTAGCTGAAATCTGAGAATTAGGAATGACATTGTTTGTTAAGGGGTACACAAAAGCGAACTTTTGAAGGGTTCATTAGCAATATCTGCATGACCAAGTTGGAGCCGACTAATATGGGTCTAAGCACCCTGGGGGTTAGCCTATTTGTAACTATCTTGACCAAATGCTTATAATTATTTTGTTACTGATTGTATGCAGTAATTGTTTATCACATATGCTTTTTAGAGGTTTTAGAGCAATTGTATAAATACCATTCAGCTTTTGGATTTAGTAAAGGAATTTATGGTTAAATTAGTGTCATGGTTATACACTGCATAAATAATAATAATTAGAACATCCCTTATCTAAGGAAGAGTTGACTATCTTCATTATTAAGAGTCATGAGGGGTTGGTTGCTGTTCCATCCAGGAAAAGCAGGGATCAGGGTAGTCCATGAGATGTAGGTAACCTTCTCTAGGAAGTAATATTAGTCTTCTCAGTGTTGGATTCTGGGTTCTTGGGTTGAATGGAGGCAGTCTGGGGTTACTACATGCTTTATTGCCCGTGACATTGCACTCTATATGTTTTATGGAAGTATGCTTATGAATATGACATAACTGGAATATGCTTTACACTAAATACCTCTTGTATGGTGTCATTAGAAAGCTTGTAATCTACTAAGTGTGTTCATCCTATTTGCTTGCATGTATTATTTCTATACCTGGAGTTAGGAGAATAAGATATAAACTTGTATCACTGAAGTATACATATTAAGTGGAGGCCATTAAGGTTGCTCCAGAAACAATCAATTGTAAATGGCCTTAGTTACTTGAAAGCCTTCCTGTGTATCTGTGGGCCAGCCCATGGGGAATGAAGACTAGGGGTCTTACAGTGACATGTGACTATGTCACCTGATAATGAAATCCATCTTAAATCTGGTACTTTTCCATTTAGAAGGAGGGGTGGGGACCTGGAGAGACAAAAGATTCTCGCCTTGTGCCAAAGCTATAAAAGGGGGTGGAGCAGGACAAAGAGGGCTGCCAGTCATGAGAAAACCCCTGTTTACCACCTAAGATGTCTGCTGGATCTAACAAAGACTGTACTAGGGGAAAGGATTGGGCCCAGACTAGGAAGGAGTCTAGTCTGTGAAAAGAAAAGGAGTACTTGTGGCACCTTAGAGACCAACACATTTATTTGAGCATAAGCTTTCGTGAGCTACAGTTCACTTCATCGGATGCATGCAGTGGAAAATACAGTAGGGGGATTTTATATACACAGAGAACATGAAACAATGGGTGTTACCATACACACTGTAACGAGAGTGATCAGGTAAGGTCAGCTATTACCAGCAGGAGAGAGAAAAAAAACCCTTTTGTAGTGATAATCAAGGTGGGCCATTTCCAGCAGTTGACAAGAACGTGTGAGGAACAGTAAGGGGGAAAAATAAACATGGGAAAATAGTTTTACTTTGTGTAATGACACACCCACTCCAGTCTTTATTCAAGCCTAATTTAATGGTGTCCAGTTTGCAAATTAATTCCAATTCAGCACTCTCTTTGCACTCTGTTTTTGAAGTTTTTTTGTTGTAATATTGCGACTTTTAGGTATGTAATCGAGTGACCAGAGAGATTGAAGTGTTCTCCAACTGGTTTTTGAATGTTATAATTCTTGACCTCTGATTTGTGTCCATTTATTCTTTTACATAGAAACTGTCCGATTTGGCCAATGTAAATGGCAGAGGGGCATTGCTGGCACATGATGGCATATATCACATCGGTAGATTTGCAGGTGAACGAGCCTCTGATAGTGTGGCTGATGTGATTAGGCCCTATGATGGTGTCCCCTGAATAGATATGTTGGCACAGTTGGCAACGGGCTTTGTTGCAAGGATAGGTTCCTGGGTTAGTGTTTTTGTTGTGTGAGATATTACCTGTAATCAGTTTCTTAATGTATTAGGCTTAGACTTGCGTGTTTTGTTTTATTTTGCTTTGTGACTTACTTTGTTCTGGCTGTTATTAATTGAAACCACTTAAATTATACTTTTTATACTTAATAAATCACTTTTGTTTATTAATAAACCCAGAGTAAGTGATTAATACCTGGGGGAGCAACCAGCTGTGCATATCTCTCTATCAGTGATCTAGAGGGCGAACTATTTATAAGCTTTATACAGAGTAAACCGGATTTATTTGGGGTTTGTATCCCATTGGGAGCTGGGTGTCTGGGTCCTGGAGATAGGTAACCTACTGAACTGTTTTTAGTTAAAGTCTGCAGCTTTGGGGTCATGGTGCAGACCCTGGATCTGTGTTGCAGCAGGCAAGTGTGTCTGGCTCAACAAAGCATTGTTCTGGAGTCCGAAGCTGGCAGGGAAAACTGGCTCAGAGGTAATTTCAGCACATCAGGTGATAGTCCCAAGGGGATCTCTGTGACCGAACCTGTCACAGATGTGACGTTGCTGCCTCTTTGGCGGAGGAGAAATAAGATCTGTTTGCCTCTTGTATTGCAGAGGCATAGGTTTATGTCTGCCTCTGTCTGCATCAAACCATGTTTTCCACCACTGACACTCAAGTTTTTTTCCTGTTCACTTTTTTTGTTACAGATTGTCCAAAAATTATAGCAACGTGTGTGAGCAATGAAGTAGGAAGGGTTGCTTGTATGCTAGAGAGCATATAACAGTAACCAAGAAGTGGTTGTTTATGGGAAAACGAAGCTACGAAAGACCGAAGCACTGGTTATTATTTTCTGTAAATGACTGTTGGCTGGTCAATGCTCCTGTCCTGTCAGTTATGTTTTGTTAAGTGTATTTGGTTTCTTCAACAACTTCTCACTGGAAAGATTTATTAGTAATAGTTATAGTAATAATAATATCATGTTTGTTACAATAGTGCCTAAAGGCCAACTAAGAATGGGGCCTCATGGTGCTAGGCCCTGTGGAAACACAGAACAATAGACAGTCCTTGCACTGCAGAGTTTGCAATCTAAATAGACAAGATAGACATGGGGTGGAGGAAAGGGGTATTATGCACAAGTTAAGAAGTCTAGGTATTTTACTAGCCTTTGATATACCAATGAATATGTATGCCAGGTCAATTACTAAACTCTTATAGAATATCACCAGGCTGAAACCATAGATATGCCAAATAAATTTGTAACTACTATTAAATGCTTGTGTCTCCTCAAGGCTAGTTTATTGCAATGTGTTATTTTTGTTATGCTACTCTGCAACCTGTTATTTTAGGAGGATCTTCTTGCACCATTAGTAGGATGCATATTTAGGATGCAGCTTAATCAAAATGCAGCAAGCCCATGTTTACAACCACACACCTGTCCAAACATATTACTCTCCTTGCACAGCTTCCTTGTCAAATCACATATTGATTTCAAAGCTGTCACATTTAAAATCCTGATTGGCTGTGTCTCTGTGTACCTAACAAATCCTTCTAATTATTTTCCTGGTTGATTATTATAGTCTAAATTAGCAAGTTATTTAGTTTGGCTTTGTTATATACTTAAAGCATTAGGAGCTAGCATGTTTGGTAGGGAGGCACCCTGGTTGTGGAATTCATTGCTCATTGCAGTTAGAAATTCTCATTTATCTTGTTAGTCAAGCCAGACTAAAACAGATACGGACTTGGTTCTTAGTCACAGTAAGGGCTTCAAAGCAAGTAAATTTGCATCCACTTTAAGGTCCCTTTATTCTGCCAGAACTATGCTATGGGGATTTTAGTGAAAATGAAAACCAGGCCCTATCACAATAATATGCTTATTATAGCTTATATTTCTAAGTGCACATAATTTTTATTACAACTGACTGGACAGTGCCATGAAATATTGTTGCAAAGGCTGCTGTACAAATACACGTTGCTATTATAAGAAATATAGTAACCACAATCACCAGGCTATAGTCAGTAAAAAGTAGTAACAACCTTAAGCACCTACTTGTGAGAGACCACACTGCTGAACAAGCACGGATGATTCCTCTTTCTCCAGTCAGATTTTCTATAGCCAGTGAAACTCTCCCATGAGGACCTTCCCTCAAAGAGAACAGTCACTGTCTTTAGCTGCATATTTATAAATAGGGTTGGAAGGATTAGATTTTTATCCGTAAACGCTGATTTCACCATACACACACAAACTGACAAAAATATTTCCATTGCTAATAATCAAAATTTACAGATAGGAGAAAAACCCAAAAGTGCTGCTTGAGAATTTATAAATGTTTGATTGATGGATATTTAATTTATATATTTTTACATCTGATGTTGACAATTTGTGTTTTAACAATTATAAAGCTTTAACTTTTTGAATCTCAATATCTACGGTCATTAAATAATTATTGTCCGACTCGCCCATAATTTCCTGCAACTGTGAAGATTTAAAGTGGGAAATTCAAACTGGGAAAAAGCACCAAAAACAAACATTGATATTATCCATCAATATTATAAAAATCACATTCTGCTAAGCCTAGTTGTAAACTTAGTTTCGGTTTCCTGCTTGAGGCATCTGCCCCTTATGGCAGTCTGGCTGTATAATACATCATATACTACTGTCTTTCAGCTTCTTTTCATTGGGGAAGGTCCTCAACTGGTGTAAATCACCATAGCTTCATTGAAGTAAATGAACCTATGCCAGTTTATACCAACAGAGGATCTGGCCCTTAGGCATTTTCCACATGCCCATTACTACTATATCTAGCTTCCAATAATAATAGTCATGAATAGTGACTTAGGGTGCCTCAATTTTTAAGTGTCTGACTTGAGACATTGTTGAAGGGTCCTGATTTACAGAAGTGCTGAGCACTGCCATCTGAAAATTAGGCCCCTCTAAGTTGCTAAGCACCGAAAAACTGAAACACACAAAATCACTATTTCCTTCTGAAAATATAGGCTTACATTCTTTCATGTGTATTAAGCTTTTGTCATGGGTATTTTTAGTAAAAGTCAGGGACTGGTCATGGGCAATAAAGAAAAATTCATGGAAACCCATGACCAGTCCCTGACTTTTACTAAAAATATCTGTGACAAAATGGGGAGCTGCAGGGTCTCCACACCACCGTGGTGACTGGGCAGATGCGGGGGACCCAATTCAGAGTTCCAGGGTTACCCACCACCACCCCACCCACCAGAGTTCCAGGGTCCCCCCGCTGCCTGTGGTGGCCAGGAGCTCCGGGGGGCCCCCGCTGCCCACAGCTCCCAACCCCTCGGGCAGCAGGGACCCCGCAGCTTCCAGACTGCCGCAGGCTGAAGTCACGGATGACTCTGGAAGTCACAGATTCTGTGACTTCCGCACCCTCCATGACTAAATCATAAAGAAAAGAAGACCCATTTTCAGGAATAGTCCTGTTTCTTGTTGTCTGAATATCTGAAGTGCTCCATTGTAGATAGTTGTAATAACTCGTATAGTAAATAAAATAAAGATTAACTAGAAGAAAGTTAGTGACCTAAATGTTTAGGTATGTAGCCCAGTGAGCTAGCTTGCCTTGATTATATTCATTGCTTTGCATTATATTTTGCTTTGCATTATATTCAGCACTAATGCAAGAAACCTACAAGTCTATATTCAGTAAGACATCAGTTTCAGCAAGTTAGCATAAGGCTTGAGGCCTATGAACTTTGAACAGATAAACTTTGCACAGATAAACGGCCCAATGAAAAACCCCAAGTATTTGGGGAGCTGAAAATAGAGTTTAAGGGGAAGCTCTGGCCACAGGTACATGATTCAACCACAGAAGTGTCCTGGAAACGAACTGACATATATAACAGATACATGAGATACAACTAAGGCTAGCCTGCTTGCTTGCCTATATATCTTTTCTTATAAGTTTCATGTGGATTTGATTTATTATAATATGTTTGTAGGTTTATATTAGAGTATATTTTGGCTGTAACACAAGGGACCTACAGGCCACATCCTGTATGTTAAACTAGGGCAAAGTTAGCATACAAATGTTTGGGACCTTTTACCTAGATAGATGGTGATGAGCTAAAGCATAAGTCCATATATGGCTGCAACCTTTGCCATAGATAGATAAAGGATGCATTAAAGCCGGTTGGCATAAGGGCTTTCCTAAGTTCATACCCTTTTAAACTTAACAGATACACCACAACTTGGAACTTGGAAAGAACCAAAATAACGGCTTAGGACAAAAATGTGATACTTAACAACAAAAGGGCCATGATAATGAATTGACGTATATGATAAGTTAAGATCACTGATATACTAACCTATCAGAAAAAGACACGCCAGCATTAGTAAGGTGAGGATATTCAAATAAGGAAAAGGGGGGAAATCCCCTACTGAATATACATCAAATGTAACGGTGTCAATGTACCATAATATAAAACTGGCATCGCAGCTGAGGGGCAGTAGGAGAGATGTAGTCCTTGGGAGGTGCCAGAATGATGGCCACTACTGATGAGGGGGAAGGTGATGCTGATGAGGAAGATGATGGCTAACATTTCAGGTTGTTCTACAAGGGATGGTGTGAGTATATGGGTGTGCAGATGTACATTCTGTAGTATCTCTATCTTACTAAATTGGGGGTGTTTGTGACTGTGCTAAATGTATTAATACTCTATATTTGTAAATATAAAAGAGTTCCTCTAGCGCGAGTGTTGCAACTGTGCACAGTGGGATTCCCAACTATATAATAATTTCAATAATACTGAGCCTGATCTTGGGACAAGAACCTGTCAACCCTCAAAGTGATAACTCAGGATTTTTAAGTAATCAATATAATTAATACATAATCTAGAGATTGGGCAATAGGTAAGAGATTCTTTTTCAACTATGTGTACTTTATCATCTAGGAAAAGAAAACTCTTAAGGAAGAAGTATTTCTGAGTAGAGGCAAGTGAATAATAGATTTTTTCTGTTCAGGTACCAAACTGAAAAATCCCCAAAATTTTTAGGTTGGAATGGATTTTTTTTTGTTTTCCTCACCAAAACAAAAAACTGAAAGTGAAATGAAATATTTTGGGTTTTGTTGTATTTTTAGTTTGTGTTGTTTTGTTTTGGTTTTGGGTGTCTTTTGCCCTTTTATTGTTTAAATGAATCTAGCTAATTTTTTCCCCTGAAACTGTTCACCAAATTTGACCCGAAACTGCATTTTTCGGCAAATAAGCCATTCATCCAAAAAAAATTTTTTGCAGCTCTATTTCTGAAGCTAATCTACAACTGTAACCCTCAGGCAACATGTGTTTTTAAGACAACTACATTACTCTTTTCAAAATACTGAATTAAAATCAGCCCAATATTGGTTTAAATTGCCCATCTGTCTATTTCTATCTCCTCTCTTCTTCCACAGAGATTGAGAGAGTTCCGCCATGTAATTGTAGAAAAGAGTCTACACTTAAAGTTCTTCAGTTTGTTTTGAAATGAATAAGTCCAATTTCCACCACATGCCATATGCTGTATAACCATTTATTATGAAGAGGAGCATTTCAGACTTCCAGGCTCTTTTTATAGTAGCATTTTCTGCTTGAAAGAGCATTTTCTGCAAGCTTTTGTGTTTTTACATTCACTATTGTGATTGTTATTTGACATTCTAATTTTTTATTTAAGCTCTGTGACAAATAAGGAACAGGGGCACTCTGGACAGTAGAAAATTAGATGTTTGAGAGTAATACACTCTCCTGGTACATCTTGGAAATGTGCATTATTAGATTTGCAAGAGGCAAATGGACATGTCTTCAGTAAAAAATTATGTTAAGAAAAAACCCTAACAAGTCTGAGGCTCAAAAGCAGATGAGATTGTGTGTTCTTGAATGCACAGCATATACAGGCACAGACCGGGGGAAGGAAGAGCAAAAATGGTTTTAATCCATGTTTGTACCCCTGGAATTCTGGACAGGTTGGTGGCTAGTGTGTTTAATGGGAAGCGGCCTCTGATCAGCTCCACAATCTAGAATTGTTCTGAATGGCCATATTAGTGTTTGCTCTGGCCCTGCCACCAGCTCACTTCCCATATGGGGGTTAATTCCATGTAAAACAGCCTTAAACTGTGCCGCTGTCAGGACTTAGAGACTTTTTTTGATCAATTTTCATCCACTATGAATGTTAAAGGGCATGTGATAAATCCATAAAATCAGGAATAAGAACCCAATCCTTCAAGGTGCTGAGCGACTTCTTCAGGGTGCTAAACTACCTCAGCCTCCATGTTGAAACAGACTATTTGCCTAGCTAGTTTAGTCTAATATTCTGACTCAGACTGTGGCCAACAACCAGTGCTTCAGAGGAAAGTGAACATCTTCCACTTCACCCCATCTCAGTTAAAACCACCCTGCTTCTCCCCCATGTGCCATCACGTAGTACCTTCTCTGGTCTTGGGTTTGGGTGTGCTGCTATTACTGTTGCCCTTCCTACAACATTTCCAGCTCTATAACCTTAACCTGGGATCTAAAAGACAATCTGCATTCTTTCTCATTTGTGCCTTTTCACCAGTAATAAAGATTCTTCAGCTGGAATTTAGTTGACAGTTTTGTAGATGATACACAGGTCCTGCTTCAGTGGGAGTAGAATTAGGCCCTATATTATAACTGTCCTATGCCCTTTGGTGGCTAACATGAAAGGGGTTGGTGGTATCAATCAAATTTCAAGTGGACCAGTGTCCATTTCATAACCCCACCTCACCCTCCAAAGTTCAAGACACATAGTGCTGAATGTGCTGTACCTTTTCTATAAAAAAAATTAGACTTCACTCTCCAGGATTATTTGTCTGGCACCTAAATAGTCAGTCTTGTATACAAAATTTACTCATAAAGCAGAAAATAGGCCGGGCTCATGGTGATTCTGAAGTCCCTATAATGCTTGTTTGCACCATGATGTAATAATTTTCTGTTATATTGATCTTGTTTACATCAATTAGTGCCATCCTCTGCCTATGTGTTATACATATGAAGGACAGATGTGAAAATGACAAGTGAAAACCTAGAGTATACAAATTCCTGGCAAACCTTGTCTCAGAGAAATCAAGGCGGGGAGGGGTACTAACAAAAACCAAAGCAATGCTTTGAAGAAACAAATATAGATTAAAGGGTTGCACAATCGGTTTAAACATAGCCCCCCCTTTTAACTAAAATAATAGAATCATGGAATCGTAGCACTGAAAGGGACTTCGAGAAGCCATCTAGTCCGGTCCCCTGCACTCATAGCAGGGCTAAGTAAAACTATCCCTGGTAGGTGTTTGTCTAACCTGCTCTTAAAACTCTCCAGGAATGGAGATTCCACAACCTCTCCAGGCAATTTATTCCAGTGCTTAACCACCCTGATCGTTAGGAAGTTTTTCCTAATGTGCAATTTAAACCGCTTTTGCTGCAATTTAAGCCCATTCCTTCCTGTCCTATCCTCAGCGGTTAAGAACAACAATTTTTCTCCCTCCTCCTTGTAACAACCTTTTACGTACTTGAAGACTGTCATCATGTCCCCCCTTAGTCTTCTCTTCTCCAGACTAAACAAACCCAATTTTTTCAGTCTTCCCTCACAGGTCATGTTTTCTAGACCTTTAATCATTTTTGTTGCTCTGCTCTGGACTTTCTCCAATTTGTCCACATCTTTCCTGAAATGTGGTGCCCAGAACTTGACAGAATACTCCAGCATACTAATACTAATCAGCATGGAGTAGAGCGAAAGAGATTATTTCAATATAGGGCTGTCAAGCGATTAAAAAAATTAATCGTGATTACTCGCACTGTTAGACAATAATAGAATTCCATTTTTTTAAATAGTTTTGGATGTTTTCTACATTTTCAAATATATTTATTTCAATTATAACACAGAATACAAAGTGTACAGTGCTCTCTTTATATTTATTTTTGATTACAAGTATTTGCATTGTAAAAAACAAAATAAATAGTATCTTTCAATTTACTTAATGCAAGTACTGTACTGTAATCTCTTTATCATGAAAGTTGAACTTACAAATGTAGAATTATATAAAGAAAACTGCATTAAAAAATAAAACAGTGTAAAATTTTAGAGCCTGCAAGTCCACTCAGTCCTACTTCTTGTTCAGCCAATTGCTCAGACAAACAAGTTTCTTTACATTTACAGGAGATAATGCTGCCTGCTTCTTGTTTGCCATGTCACCTGAAAGTGAGAACAGGCATTCTCATGGCTCTGTTGTAGCTGGTGTTGCAAGATATTTATGTGCCAGATATGCTAAAGATTCATATATCCCTTCATGCTTCAACCACCATTCCAGGGGACACACATCCATGCTGATGATGGGTTCTACCTGATAACGATCCAAAGCAGTGTGAACGGACGCATGTTCATTTTCATTATCTGAGTCAGATGCCACCAGCACAAGGCTGATTTTCTTTTTTGGTGGTTTGGGTTCTGTAGTTTCTGCATCAGAGTGTTGCTCTTTTAAGATTTCTGAAAGCATGCTCCACACCTCGTCCCTCTCAGATTTTGGAAGGCACTTCAGATTCTTAAACCTTGTGTCGAGTGCAGTAGCTGTCTTTAGAAATTTCACATTGGTATCTTTTTTGCATTTTGTGAAATCTGCAGTGAAAGTGTACTTAAAATGAACAATATGTGCTTTGTCATCATTCGAGACTACTGTAACATGAAACATATGGCAGAATGCAGGTAAAACAGAGCAGAGGACACACAATTCTCCCCCAAGGAGTTTGTCACAAATTTAATTAACGCATTATTCTTTTAACTAGCCTCATCAACATGGAACCATATCCTCTGAAATGATGGCTGAAGCATGAAGGGGCATACGAATGTTTAGCATATCTGGCACATAAATACCTTGCAATGCCGGCTACAAAAGTGCCATGCAAATGCCTGCTGTCACTTTCTAGTAAATATGAAGAGGGCAGCATTATCTCCTGTAAATGTAAACAAACTTATTTGTCTTAGCAATTGGCTGAAAAAAAGTAGGACTGAATGAATTTGTAGACTCTGAAGTTTTACATTGTTTTGTTTTTAGTGCAGTTATGTAACAAAAAAAAAATCTACATTTGTAAGTTGCAGTTTCACAACAAAGAGATTGCACCTCAGTACTTGTATGAAGTGAATGGAAAAATACTATTTTTTTGTTTCTCATTTTTACAGTGCAAATATTTGTAATAAAAATAATATACACTTTGATTTCAAGTATAACACAGAATACAATATATATGAAAATGTAGAAAAACATCCAAAATATTACTAAATTTCAATTGGTATTCTATTGTTTAACAGTGCGATTAAAACTGCGACTAATTGTGATTAATTTTTTTAATCCCAGAAGCTGGGAATGGGTGACAGAGGATGGATCACTTGATGATTCCCTGTTCTGTTCATTCCCTCTAGAGCACCTGGCACTGGCCACTGTTGGAAGACAGGATACTGGGCTAGATGGTCTGACCTAGTATGGCCATTCTTATACTCTTAATCGCGATTCATTTTATGAGTTAATCACATGAGTTAACTGTGATTAATGGACAACCCTACTTCAATAATTATTCAATATAATTCAATCTTAATGATTCAAATAATTCTTAATAATTTAAATAATGCAATCTTTGTAATCAATATAAGGTTTAATGATTTTCTGTGCAAATGACTGCAGTGTGTCTGTGCAGCCAGTCACACATTCATTTAATGTCCGTAAGGAGGGAAAATAAAGATACTACTATAAAACTGTGGTCCCGTAATATAAGGTTCTATTCCCCGTTCTGCCATTGACCTGTGACCTTGCAAAAGTTGTGGCATCTGACTGCCTCAGTTTCCCCATCCGTAAAATGGCAATAATACTTACCTTTCTTTAAAAAGCACTTCATGATTGTGGCTTTAAAGAGCTAAGCATTTATTAACAATTAATTAAATAGTATTAATATTGACAACACAATCACTGATATTAAAAAGTAGCTGTATTTTAGTATGTTGAAATAAAAAAATAGTTAAGAATCATATTTGTCCACATTTACAAATATGCTCAATAGAAATATATACATATTAAGTCTCACTTAATACTACTACTACTAGTATCTAATAAATATATAAAATCCTATAATATCCTCATGCTCCAAAGGAGCTTTTAAGACTTTATGGAGTAGCAGAACTTATTGTCATTCAAGGGAGATAGGGAGTAAAAAAAGACTGAAGACTAAAAGTGTTTCTTGTCATCCATATACTCTGCTGTAAGGAATGGTCATGGGAGCACAGCTGCAATTTACTAGGGATCTGACTCTACGTAGTAACAGTAGCCATGGTTTTACTGCATTACCACATTCACCAGCTGTCCCTTGGACTGACAGCTACTTGCCTTTTTCATGAAATATGACTAAATACAGTGGGCCAAAAGAAATGTAGGTGTTGGAGAGATGCTGCAATGTTGATATGTTTCACCCCAAAACCAAAATTATTTTCACTATTTGTTTTTAGTTTGTGTTCATGCATAAATATTTGATATATATGTTATACAAAAATGTTTATGGAATGTCCAACTTAATCCTATTAACTGTGGTTCACTGTGACTTTTGAGATATTGCATTTATTTAATGCTTCTGCAGTTGGCTGCAAAACCATTTGCATTTACTTATTCCATTCATATTCTTATTGCAGGCTTGCATAATTTACAAATCATACATTTGCATGCTGGGCTCTCATGAAAATTGGAAACCTGTTCTGTGGGAGACTGTTCTATTTACATTTAAAGAAACTGAACCTCTGTAACCAGGAAAGAAAAGAAAAGAAAGGGGGGGAAAAAGAGTTCTTAATGAACCCTTTTAAAACTGGTTTACATAAAAGGACAGGTAAATTGAGCTGTGTGAAAGGACAATCATTTTAATATAATAAAAAGGGTCCAACAAATAAATGTTAATCCCAAAGTTTATACAAGGACAGTTTGAGCCATAACATAGAAAGATTAAGCTAATTTTTATTCACATGAAAATTAAATCCATTTAGTCAGGATTATTATTCTGTTCTCTCACAGTGAAATTCATCTGTAGAGCAAAGAGCCAGCAAAAGGCCCAATGTATCACTTAGACCTCACATAGGGTCTCCACAGGGATTAGGTTGACAAAGTAGCAACGCACCCTCTACATGCTGCAGGCAGAGTCTCCATGCTGTCCTTGCATAGGTCAAACAGAAGGGGAGAGGCTGTAGAGCCCTATTTTTGTAAATTAAGTGTCCCTGGAATCCTGTGCATTTGGTACTGAGTGTATGTGACTGCTATCCTGTCTGGAGTAGCAGATAACTGGGGGTAGTGGTGAATGAGGGGTGAACAGCAACTCTACACTCTGACCTTGGAGGTGCAAGGGTGGATTTCACTTTCTCATCTGCTCCACATTCCACCTACACAGAGTTTAAATGTGCAAGCTCTACACAGGTGGAGTGAATTTCTAGGAAATCCTTTTGAAACATATTACAGAATGTTCAAGTTACAATCAGGGACAGACAGTCCAGATTCCTGCTTGATATTCTTGGATTTGTCCCAGTTCACTGCGTAGTCTCAGACAACCAGATCTTCAATGATCTAAAAATCAAAAGAGAGTCCTACAAAAAGTGGAAACTGGGTCAAATTATAAAGGATGAATATAAACAAATAACACAAGTATGTAGTCACAAAATTAGAAAGGCCAAGGCACAAAATGAGCTCAAACTAGCCAGAGACATAAAGGATAACAAGAAAACATTCTACAAATACATTAGAAGCAAGAGGAAGACCAAGGACAGGGTAGGCCCATTACTCAATGGGGGGGGGGGATAACAGAAAATGTGGAAATGTTAGATGTGCTTAATGACTTCTTTGTTTCGGTTTTCACCAAGAAGATTGGTGGTGATTGGACGTCTAACGTAGTGAATGCCAGTGAAAATGAGGTAGGATCAGAAGAGACTAAAATAGGAAAAGAACTAGTTAAAAATTATGTGGACAAATTAGATGGCTTCAAGTCACCAGGGCCTGATAAAATGCATCCTAGAATACTCAAGGAGCTGACTGAGGAGATATCTGAGCCATTAGTGACTATCTATGAGAAGTCATGGAAAACGGGAGAGATTCCAGAAGATTGGAAAAGGGCAAATATTGTGCCAACCTATAAAAAGGGGAATAAGGACAACCTAGGAAATTATAGACCAGTCAGCTTAACTTCTGTACCTGGAAAGATTTGGAGCAAATCATTAAGCAATTAATTTGCAGACATCTAGAAGATAATAAGGTGATAAGTAATAGCATGAATTTGTCAAAAACAAATTGTGTCAAACCAACTTGATAGCTTTGACAGGGTAACAAGCCTTGTGGACGGGGGGAAGCGGTAGATGTGGTACATCTTGACTTTAGTAAAGCTTTTGATACAGTCTCACATGACCTTCTCATAAACAAACGAGGGAAATGCAACCTAGATGGAGCTACTATAAAGTGGATGCAAAACTGGTTGGAAAACCATTCCCAGAGAATAGTTATCAGTGGTTCAGTGTCATGCTGGAAGAGCATAACGTTTGCGGACGATACCAAGCTGGGAAGGGTTGCAGGTGCTTTGGAGGATAGCATTAAAATTCAAAATGATTTAGACAAACTGGAGAAATGGTCTGAAGTAAATAGGATGAAATTCAAAAAGGATTTTTTTTGCAAAGTACTCCATTTAGGAAGGAACAATCGGTTGCACGCATACAAAATGGGAAATGACTGCCTAGGAAGGAGTACTGTGGAAAGGGATCTGGGGGTCATAGTGGACCACAAGCTAAATATGAGTCAACAGTGTAATGCTGTTGCAAAAAAAGTGAACATCATTCCGGGATGAATTAGCAGGAGCAAGACATGAGAAGTAATTCTTCCGCTCTACTTTGTGCTGATTAGGCCTCAACTGGAGTATTGTGTCCAGTCCTGGGCACCACATTTAAGGAAGGATTGGACAAATTGGAAGGAGCCCAGAGAAGAGCAAGAATGATTAAAGGTCTAGAAAACATGACCTATGAGGGAAGATTGAAAAAAATTTGTTTGTTTAATCTGGAAATGAGAAGACTGAGAGGGGACATGATAACAGTTTTCAAGTATGTAAAAGTTTGTTACAAGGAGGAGGAAGAAAATTTGTTTTTCTTAACCTCTGAGGCTAGGACAAGAAGCAATGGGCTTAAATTACAGCAAGGGAGGTTTAGATTGGACATTAGGAAAAACTTCCTAACTGTCAGGGTGGTTAAGCACTGGAATAAATTGTCTAGGGAGGTTGTGGAATCTCCATCATAGGAGATTTTTAAGTGCAGGTTAGACAAACACCTGTCTGGAATGGTCTAGATAATTAGTCCTGCCATGAGTGTAGGGGACTGCACTAGATGACCTCTTAAGGTCCCATCCAGTTCTATGATTCTAAGTCAGTTAATATTTCTGTGCCTGGATTTACCTCTCTGTAAAATAGGTGTTGTCACGCTGAATTGTAAAGTACTAGGGGATCCTCAGATTAAAATGTGCTATTTTAAATGCAAAACTTTATTAGCAGTAATGTCTCTATTCCGAGCAGGAGGGAATCAAGTTACCTTCCATTTATTTTTATTTCAGCACATGGTAGTTTTACCAATAAATTGGCAATAATATCCACAAATGACCCAGTTAACTGATAGTGAATTACAAGGGAAATCTTACAGATCTTTTTATGGTATCGAGTGAGTTCATAGCCTCCTAAAGGGTTGCCATGGCTTGGGGTAGAACTGAGGATGAGGTCTCAGTCCCTATAATAAAGGTTCCAAATGGCCAATACACAGCCTCTGACAACCAAACTCCTACCACTTGTCTTCTCATGTTGGAGGTGTTCCAAACAAAAAGTGGGGATGTGAAAGGCAACGACTGTCTGGCCCTTTAAAACCAGGCTGCTTGGAGCAAATGGGGTCCTTTAACTGTGGTAGGCACCTCACTTATGAGACAGAAAACTCTTGATTTTAAACTGTCTTGAAACGAACTTTGAAAAACTGTTTGGGAAATCATCAGTGTGAAAGACTGTTTAATGGCTGTCTGAACACAAGAGGAGTCCAGGTTACTTGTAGTATTTGTGTAGCCCCACACCAGGGTTGCCCTGAGGAAGAGAAAGAAGAATATAGGCAGAGCTTTCTTCAGGCAACTAACAGAAGTTACTAGATCACAGGCACTGGTTCTCATGGGTGACTTCAATCACTCCGATATCTGCTGGGAGAGCAATACAGCAGTGCACAGTCAATCCAGGAAGTTTTTGGAAAGTGTATGGGACAATTCCCTGGTGCAAGTGCTGGAGGAACAAACTAGGGCAGAGCTCTTCTTGACCACCTGCTCACAAACAGGGAAGAATTAGTAGGGGAAGCAAAAATGGATGGGAACCTGGGAGGCAGTGACCATGAGATGGTCGAGTTCAGGATCCTGACACAAGGAAGAAAGGAGAGCAGCAGAATACAGACCCTGGACTTCAGAAAAGCACTTTGACTCCCTCAGGGAACTGATGGCCAGGGTCCCCTGGGAGCATAACATGAGGGGGAAAGGAGTCCAGGAGAGCTGGCTGTATTTTAAAGAATTGTTATTGAGGTTGGAGGAACAAACCATCCTGATGTGCAGAAAGACCAGTAAATATGGCAGGTGACCAGCTTGGCTTAACAGTGAAATCCCTGCTGATCTTAAACACAAAAAAGAAGCTTACAAGAAGTGGAAGATTGGACAAATGACAAGGGACGAGTATAAAAATATTGCTCAGGCATGCAGGAGCAAAATCAGGAAGGTCAAATCACACTTCGAGTTGCAGCTAGCAAGGGATGTTAAGAGTAACAAGAAGGATTTCTACAGGTATGCTAGCAACAAGAAGGTCAGGGAAAGCGTGGGTCCCTTACTGAATGGGGGAGACAACCTACTGACAGAGGATGCTTTTTTTGCCTCTGTCTTCACGAACAAGGTCAGCTCCCAGACTACTGCACTGGGCAGCACAGTATGGGGAGGAGGTGACCAGCCCTCTGTGGAGAGAGAAGTGGTTTGGGACTATTTAGAAAAGCTGGATGAACACAAGTTCATGGGGCCGGATGTGCTGCATCTGAGGGTGCTAAAGGAATTGGGAGATGTGATTGCAGAGCCATTGGCCATTATCTTTGAAAACTCATGGCGATTGGGGGAGGTCCCGGATGACTGGAAAAAGGCTAAAGTAGTGCCATCTTTAAAAAAGGGAAGAAGGAGGATCCTGGAAACTACAGGCCAGTCAGCCTCACCTCAGTCCCTGGAAAAGTCATAGAGTAGGTCCCCCAAGGAATCAATTTTGAAGCACTTAGAGGAGAGAAAAGCGATCAGGAACAGTCAGTATGGATTCACCGGGGCAAGTCATGCCTGACTTACCTAATTGCCTTCTATGACGAGATAACTGGCTCTGTGGATAAGGGGAAAGCAGTGGACATGTTATTCCTTGACATTAGCAAAGCTTTTGATATGGTGTCCCACAGTATTCTTGCCAATAAGTTAAAGAAGTATGGGTTGGATGAATGAACTGTAAGGTGGACAGAAAGCCGGCTAGATCATTGGGCTCAACGGGTAGTGATCAATGGCTCCATATCTAGTTGGCAGCCGGTATCAAGTGGAGTGCCCCAAGGGTCAGTCCGGGGGCTGGTTTTCTTCAATATCTTCATTAATGATCTGGAGGATGGCATGGATTGCACCCTCAGCAAGTTTGCAGATGATATTAAACTGGGAGAAGTGGTAGATACGCTGGAGGGTAGGGATAGGATACAGATTGCCCTAGACAAATTAGAGGATTGGGCCAAAAGAAATCTGAAGAGGTTCAACAAGGACAAGGCAGAGTCCTGCACTTAGGACGGAAGAATCCCATGCACCGCCACAGACTAGGGACCGAATGGCTAGGCAGCAGTTCTGCAGAAAAGGACCTAGGGGTTACAGTGGACAAGAAGCTGGATATGAGTCAACAGTGTGCCGTTGTTGCCAAGAAGGCTAATGGCATTTTGGGCTGTATAAGAACGAGCATTGCCAGCATATAGAGGGATGTGATCGTTCGCCTCTATTCGGCATTGGTGAGGCCTCATCGGGAGTACTGTGTCCAGTTTTGGGCTCCGCACTACAAGAAGGATGTGGAAAATTGGAAAGAGTCCTGCAGAGGGCAACAAAAATGATTAGGGGGCTGGAGCACATGACTTATGAGGAGAGGCTGCGGGAACTGGGATTATTTAGTCTGCAGAAGAGAAGAATGAGGGGGGATTTGATAGCTGCTTTCAACTACCTGAAAGGGGGTTCCAAAGAGGATGGATCTAGACTGTTCTCAGTGGTAGCAGATGACAGAACAAGGAGTAATGGTCTCAAGTTGCAGTGGGGAAGGTTTAGGTTGGATATTAGGAAACACTATTTCACTAGGAGGGTGATGAAGCACTGGAATGGGTTACCTAGGGAGGTGGTGGAATCATCTTCCTTAGAGGTTTTTAAGGTGAGGCTTAACAAAGCCCTGGCTGGGATTATTTAGAAGGGGTTGGTCCTGCTTTTGAGCAGGGGGTTAGACTAGATGACCTCCTGAGGTCTCTTCCAACCGTGATATTCTATGATTCTGTGATTCATTTAGCAGAAATGGCCAGACCTGAGGAATTACTGGCCACTGTGGGAGATTTCAGCAGTCACATGCTCAAGTTAGTCAGACTATAAGCAGATACTGGGAGCTCAGAATGCACAGGGCACTGCCCTGCTTGACGTGTGTTTAGGCAATTAGTGAGTGATTGCCAACACTTGCTTTTAAGAAAAGAGAATGTCATCATTGCATCATTGTAAGCAAACAGATTTCTTGCTCATCTGAATGAACCAGAAGAAGCTTGTTAAGGATTGTAAGGTTATCCCTAACAATTACAAAACAGTCATACTCCAACACAAGCTATTAGTGGCAGCGTGAACTTTGTTCCAAGAAGACATGCATTGGGATGACGACACTGCATGGTGCAATTGCAGACGAGTTTAAGGAGATAGTCACGAAGTTTGAGCCAAGAGATACACAAATTGGAACAGCAGAAGAGGAGTGGTATATCTTCAATAATGTATTGATCCTAACCAAGAAGCTGAGGTGATATGTGGATGCACTAAGGTAGGTAGACCACAATCTCTTAAAGAATGGTGGTGGAATGAGGTGGTACAAAAAGCAGTAAGAAATAAGGGAGAAGCCAGAATGGTGATGGAAAATAATCCTTCAGAAGAAGTGTTTGCCATCTGTAGAGCCTCCACTTGAGTAGCAAAACAAACTGTCAGAAAGGTTAGAACCTAGCTTTAAACAAGCTGTATAGAGTTGAACAACTGCCCTCAACTTGCCAAAAAGAAAATATATGCCATCAGGTGGACAAGAAACAAAAAAAAGCAGACTAAGTGAACATGCCATTCGTAAAGGAAGCAGGGGGCAAAATGCTTGTGATAGCAGTGATGGCATGTAATCAATGACAAGAATACAGTGAGGGTCTACTCAGTGAGAACTGTTCAGATACCACACTCTCATTTGAACTCATAATCATGGATGTCAATGATCTGACAAAGGCAGATATCCAGGCTACACTGCTGAAGATGGCACATGGAAAAGCAGCAGGTCCAGATGAAGTCATGATGAAAATGATCAAAGCCTTGAGAGAGGTTGGTGGGTGCTGGCTCAGGCAAATCCTGTATGAAGTCTGGAAAGAAGAAAAATCCCCCCAAAATGGAGAAAGTCCATACTGGTTCCAATAAACAAAGAAAACGATGACATATATAACTGTTCAAAATGCCCAGGAATTAAGTTGCTGTCCCAGTGCATTAAGCTGTTAGAGAGAATCATGATAGTCATATCCACTGAATAATGGAGCCCATTTAAGGAAGGGATTAATTTGGTTTTAGAAAAAGAACAGAGATTACAGATGGTATGCTTATCACTAGACAGTTGGTAGAAAAGGAGCTGGAGGGAAACACTGAGAATGGATGGGCTTTCCCCAATTTGGAGAAAGCATTCCACAAAGTAACGGGGCAACTGCTGGTGCCTCTACTATGATTTTGCGGGGGTACCACACGACCATGTCCAGATGGCGATGTGTTGGTATGACAGTTCTATGACAAAAGCACAGACGCCCTTTGGTGTAACTTAGGGTTTCGAGGTGACACTTGAGCTCCACCAGAGATCAGTGCATAGTAGATTACTATTCACAATTGTGATGGACTTTATCAGTAAGCAAATCCAAATGGAACATAGCATGAAGTAGATGTAGGCAGACAATATTACACTAATTGTTGATTGTAAGGGAGATTTGGGCCAGGTGATTGATGTCTAGAACAGGGAATTTAACAATCTGTGACCTCAAAATGAGTGAAGAAAATACTGACATTTTGTGGATGACTCATGCAGAATCAAGACAGATGAATATCAACATTCAGGACCAGCACCTAGATCAGGGTTTCTGCATTTAAGTACCTGTGGTGCTGGTTAGTGGCAAATGGAGAAAATGCCCTGCAAGCAAGGGGGTGTTACCCACTCAATTTAGGGCACCTCGCCTATACCCTACCAAGGGCTCAAGGCGTGACCCACCCTTTCCCTTCTGAAGGCTCAGGATGTAAGGCACCTATCCTTACCCATGGGCTCTGGAAGAAACCTGGTCAACATAAGTACCTGCCCTTTCCCTCAGGGCTCTACGGAACCTTTTCCCAGCGAAAGAGCCTTACACATCTATGTGCTCTAAACATCTATTTATTAGCAACACACACAGAATACATATACCAAGCAAATATCTTATGCTCACCACTCCCAATGTGCAGACAAATTTCACCCGATGGCCAGTCAGGATTCATTCATCTGGGGGTTCCTGGCAATGCCTCTGCACATCACGGTCATGCAGAGGGGTCAGCATTCCAGCAGCTTGATGTTGCACTGCGATCCGGAAATGGTTCCCAAAGAGCATTGTTTTTCATTTACATTATATAGGTAAAACTAGCTACCTCCTTCAAATTTACTAGACCTATCACATTATCCCACACTCCTAAATAACAAAATTTTTAACCAACTACACACTGGCACCTATGTGTCCTTCCTGCCCAAGTTTTTTTTTTTTTTATATATATATTTTATGTTTCATGCCCAAATTGTCACTTAGTTGTGACCTTTTCTGTTTGTCCAGATGGTCAGCATAACATGCTGGTAAGAGCTTATTTTACCATTTGTTGAGTCTCTTTCTGTAGCCTCCCTAATTTCCCAGCATCTTTACAACCTTGGTGGTTATAACTTTTGCTAGAGACATTCCTGAGGTGGGGGTGCTTTATCAGCAGCAGAACATTCCTTTTTTCATTTTTAGTGGTGACCACCCTGAGTTTCACCCAAGGCTGGTTTAATATGGAGGGGAGGGGTTGATCATGTGATGGGTTGCCTTTCTACCACAAAAAGGTAGTATTAGATTTGTCTTTGAGATAAGATGAGACTAATTGATATTTAAATAGATTAACAGTAACAAGGCACATAAATATTTCATTCACCCCAACGAGATTTCATGTACACCTAGTTCAAAACATTTTGTTAGTAGTCCTTCCTAATATATCCACAGGATATCTAGAGTTTCATTAGTCTCTAGAGTGGAATACAAATCTGAAAGATACTGCTGCATTATTACTAATTATTTATTATTACTGATGTGCAAATGATTTATTCCCTAATACTACATAGCATTTATTCCCATAATGCTACAACATTAGACTGAGCCTACTTTCATTGAAGACAGAGGGAGTTTTGTTGTGTCTTTGTTCCCTACATTAAGACTACATGGACACTACATGGACACAAGTGATTTCCATGTAACTGTTGTGACGGGGCAAGGCCAGCTGGCTATAGAAAAGTAGTGGGAGATAGATAGATAGATTAGCTCCAGGCTAAACAAATCCCTGGTACCAAGATAAGTGAAATGGCAGCTGCTCCAGGTCAATTAAGACACCTGGGGCCAATTAAGAACTTTCCAGAAGGCAGGGAGAATGCTAGGTTGATTGGGACACCTGAAGCCAATCAGGGACTGGCTGAAACTAGTTAAAAGCCTCCCAGTTAGTCAGGTGGGTGTGCATGTCAGGAGTTGTGGGAGGAAGTTGTGCTGTTGGAGAGACTGAGTAGTACACACCATATCAGGCACAAGGAAGGAGGCCCTGAGGTAAGGGTGAAGTAGAGCTTGAGGAAGAGAGGGCTGCTGTGGGGGAAGTAGCACAGGGAATTGTACATGTCATGTTTCTAAAAGGTCAGCTACCATAGCTGATACTATTAGGGTCCCTGGGCTGGAGCCTGTAGTAGAGGGTGGGCCTGGGCTCCCCCCCACCTTTGCCCCTCTGACTAATCACTGAGACTGTGCAAGGAAGGATAACGTCTCCTCACCTCCTTTGCTGGCTTATGATGAAAATGGCTCAGTAGACTGTCTCCCTTCTCCCTAGAGAGAGAAGGGTTATGTGGAGGGTCACAGTGAGCCTCTGAGGCTAGCGAAATCTGTCAGGAAATGTGGGACCCATGGAGGTAAGGACAGAGCTTTGTCACACCATGTTTACTAATATATAAGGCCTACCTCTATATGCATACTGCTGCTCTGGCAGGGTTCTATGGAGACTGCAATAGGAGACAGAGGCTCACTAGAAGGCTCCCAAACTATTTAAAGGGATGCTATCCAGTTCTTATAGACTCAACATTTTATTGCCTATATAATAAGAATGAGACCAAGCTCTAAAGCCCCATTACTGCAACTTCTTCACATGGATGGGTTTCAATGGGGTTTCACACAGACACAGCTTTCCACTCCGTGCACAAGAAGTTACAAGATCAGGGCCTAAGTTAACTCAGTTTTTTATGTACAATAGTAGAGTGCAGAACAAGATTTCATGAGTAGTATCTCAAAACTCCTTTACTTCCTTTAACATCCTTCATGACTAGTAAAATTAATGAAGTGACAGCTGGTCCTTTAGTTTGAGTAGATTCTCAGAGTCACCCACATACTTTATAAACAGGATCAAGGAGTCTGATTCTCCCACTGCAGGGTTGGACAACAAATGAAAACAGGAAATTTTAATAAATAAGATCACAGATAAAATAAGGAATATACTTACCCATATAGGTAGCTTTCATCTGAGATAGATATAATTTTGAGAGTGAGTGTGAGAACATGCTATCTCAAAGGGGAGACCTCTGTGTCTGCATGGAGCTGAACTGAACTCTGCACAGATGCATGAGTCCATCCATGCAGAGCCTCACTGAAGTCAACTGGGCTCTGTGCAGTTGTAAGGGTACCCTGCATGGAGCTCATTGCCAGATCAGGCCCTGTATTTGTAAGGGGCAGTTATAATGCACAATTTTCTTACAATGGAAATAACATGTTTTCCACAGACTAATGTATAATGAATTGCTGAATTCTTCTTTATGGTTGTCTCTTTTTATAAACTATAGCTGTACAAAAAGTCATTGTTGGCTGCTTTCTATCTAGTATATCCAGTAAAAAAAAAAAATGGCAGGAATTCAAATCAGCGGTGGTGGTTGTTCTGGAGATTCTGAAAAAAAACCAAAGGAGCAACATGCAATGCACTTTAGCATTTAGTAAATTATGCATTGGGTACTTGATTATGAAAATATTGCATGAACATATCCCCCAGGACTCATCTGTCTTTTGAATCTGTGCTACAATGTAGTTACTGAGGGAATAATAATTAGAATTATACAATTATCTACAGTGTTGGAAAAGTATATAGAACAATGTTAAACAGCTCTCTGCAAGGTATCTTCCCGATGAAAAAATGTAAATGCTAAGGTCACACTGACAGTAATTCTCGCTGACCATTTTGGATGTACTCCCCTCCCCCAACCCATGAAACAGACATGGAGTTTGGTCCCTGAAACGTGCTCATTCCCTTAGATCATTCCTTTAGCTCTACTGGTACCAGAGCCATCTACAGATCCCATAGGTTTCTGCAATGCTTAGCAGCCCCTACTGCAGAATGGCTTTTAAGTGGTTTGTTGTAGCCCTCCAATCTCAAAAGAAGGGAATACATACACCTCTTCCCCTTGTATTACAGCACTGCCTTTAAATAAAAAGGCATGCTACAGATGAACTAGACAGGACTTCACATTTAGTGCAGATTTTCCTAATTAAGAGGATGTAGCTGAGAGAGGTGACAGGAAATGGTGTTTTTTCGAAGACTTCTTAGAGAAAGTGAAGTCAGTAAAATGGTCTCCGAGCAATCAACATGCAAACACAGGGTCAGATCCTCCATCTCTGGAGGAAACTAGGGTCAATTTACACCAGCTGAAGATCTGGCCCACAAACCTTACTTATTTAAGATCAGATCCAAAGCAAGAGAGAGATTCCTATTAACTTCCATGGATTTTGAACCAGACACATAAACTTGAAAATTCTGGCTGACATGACTGGCCAAAGTAAGTCTGAGGCAGAACCCAGGTCTGATGATCCCTAGTCTTGTGTATATAAAATCTTTTCTTTCTTGCATAATAGCTAAAGCCCAGACATTAAAACTCTACTAGCAGCAAAATCTAGCCACTGTATCAAAAGGCTACCAGGAAAAAATGCTTCTTTGAAAACTCCCTACAACAACTGGCTAGAACCCCTTCCCCCCCACCGGGCACCACACTTTTGTACTAATGTTAGCTGGCACCTCTCAGTGTCCCATGGGTCTCATAGCTATGCAAGTGCACAGCTGAGATTCATAATTTACTGCTCCTTTATTTTGTCAAAACAAGTAAAATTAAATGCTTGTACTCATGTATGAAAACAGCCTCAGATTAGAGTTCACACAAGCACTAGCCTAAGGCTGAAGGAGGATAATGCTGCCTTCTGTTGCAGCTAGAAAGAAATTATATAAAATCCAGTCTCCAAGTTTAGTCAAATTTTTAAAAACATCTAAAAAACCCACATCTCTATTTGTGGCATATATGCCTTATTGTATGTGTGTGTTTATATATATATATAACACACACAAAGGTCTGACAGGTATATTTGTAAGGATAATTTGTCCATCTCTTTAGCAGAATAATAATAATCAATACACTTTGTAAATGACATAACTAGAAATTCATTACTCTTCTTGAGAGGAAGTGGGAAATAAATAAATCTATTCCTTCTCTCTGTGAACACACTGCGTTGCCAGCTGTCTGGCTTCCAGTTTCCAATAACCACAGGACAATTTCACTCTTCAAATAAATTCTTAACTATGACTGGCTTTTCGTGAACACATCTTGACAATCAATAAGTATTTTCTTTTTTTATATTATATCAGTCAGGCCAGGCCTCTAAAGGAGCAGAGCACCCCAGTGGACAGTCTGAACATGGCTGTTAGATATATGATACATTTGCTCTCTCCTTTAGGATCACTTTAGGTCACAGCTCACATGGCTGATCCATCTTTTCAAGCATACCCCCCTCCGTCATTAATAATCCCCTCAACCTTCCTATCCTCAAATTGTGTGTTGTGTGTTAGTCCCTGTCTGTGTTGTTTAGATTGTAAGCACTTGGGACAGGGATTGTGTGTTAGCTATGATACTAAAGTGCTAGGCAAATGCATCATGCCATATAACAGGTTTGGTAACAATCAATTTTAGGTACTTCTACAGCTCTAATACCATAACATTTGAGCAACTCACAATCTTTAATGCATTTACCATCAAAACACCCCTGTGAGGTAGGGAGGTATTATCCCCCTTTCACAGATGGGGAACTTGGGCCCAGAGAGGTGCTGCAAATTAAGGTGTCATTGTAAGGAGGAGCAGCATACCCACACTGGATATGATCTAGCTAGCCCAGGTAACAACAGTAGTGGAGACATGGTGGCATGGGGTGTCAATGCAGGCTAGCCGCCCTTAGACAAGCCCACCGAGGGCTGCTGGTGCGCATTGCGAGCCTGCTGCGAAGCCTGCCTTGCCACATCTTCTCTGCTATCGCCACGTGGGCTAGTTAGTTTAAAGCCAGCAGGGGGATGCCTACCCACAGTGCAATTACACCCTAACGTGGGGGGCAGACACACACCCGACGGGACTGGCCCAGGAAGCCTGTGAGCCACTGGCCTATCCTTCCTCTCCGCCATAGACAGCTGGAGCCAACCTGCTGGCTGCCCTCAAAGGGCCAGGCCAAGGCAGCTGAAGGGGGATGGGTGCCCGCGGGAGAGGGCAGGGGCCGATGCTGCTCAGGAGCTCGCCTGGTGCCCGCCAGCCCTCCCGCTGCCCTTGCCCAGCTCCTCCTCCTGCAGGTGCGCACAGCGCTGCCCGGCCTGTGCCGCCGCCGCTGCGCACTGGAGGGAAGGGGCCCGGGCTGCCGCCGCCGCCGCCGCCTGCGGGGAGGAGGCAGAGGAGAAGCTCCTCCTGCCCAGCCGCTGCCGGCCCCTCAGTCCCGCTGTGCTAGCGCGGTGCGGGCAGCCGGGCCGCTGCGGTCCCTTGGCGTCGCCTGGCTCCCCAAGCCACGGAGACGGCGGGGAGACTCCCGCCCGGCGCGTGAGAGACGGCACCCGGCCGGGGCTGGTGCAGAGCCGCAGCCGCTTTGTGTCGCCCGGGGAGGTGAGCGAGCCTGTTGTGCGCCAGGAGGCGCCTGCTGCTGCTACCTAATCAGGGGGCGCTGCCCCCGGGGCCGTGCAGTGGGGGTGGCGGGGGGCGGGGCGGCCCCCCTGGGCTGGAGGACCGCAACCTGCAATGGAAGGGCGTCCCGCCTGCGAGGGTTGCATCGTCCCCGCGCGAATCAATCACCCTCCACTTAGTTCCCCCCAACCTGTCGAGTGGAGTCCTGCACCCCACCCAGCCGGGGAGGGGTCTGTGGGGAAGCTTGGTTGCCAAGGAGACGCTTAAACAGTGACTCTGGCGCTTTGGGTTTCTGTGCCCGGCGATGGTGTTGGCTGCCTTGTAAGGTTGCAACAGCCAGGATCTCGTTTTAGGGTGGCATACGTGTGTGATCGAAAAATAAGCCATCCTGGAGGCGAGGTGGAAGGGATTGCTTTTATACCGCAGTACTTGAACTGGGATCTGCACTGTTGTATGTATCCGTCACTTTAGTTCAAACATGGGGATTGCACTTCACCAGGACTAAAAAAATAAATGTGCTCTGAAATAAATCGAACAGGACATGCATTGTTCGGTGGCTTCTCTTTGCACTAATGACTATTGATAGTTGAGTCAATATTTCTGTTTTAATCTCCCTACCCCCTTTTACTTGCCTTAGAGGTTTATAACGTGTATTAAAAAGTTGCTTTGGGCTCAATTGTGACACATTATGTTTTAGACAACTTTTGTTTCTGAAACGAAACAAAACAAAACCCCCTGTGTTTCTGCCCTGAAAAGTGCCTGTAAAATGGCATCATCTTAAACGACACAGCTGTTCTTGTTTGTATTTAGACTGATATCTACTTAATTTAGGGACAAAAATAAGCTTTAGCCCACCAGCTAAAAAAGGGGATCTGAATACTTTCCTAGCTGATGCATGTTAGAGGAATGATTAAAATCTCCAATCCCATGGACTTCAATGAAACTACATATGTGCTTAAACACATGGGGAGATATTTGCAGGATTGGTGCCTTACTTACAGTTGCAGGACCAAATTTGGCCCTTGGTTACATTGAAAACAACCCTACTGGTTAAACCTGGGCAGCCCTACTGAAAACTATGGGGTTGTTCAGGTGCAGCAATTTAAAGAATCTAATGACTATGGGTTTGCACAGATGTAACTGAAGGCAGAGTTTAGCCTATGCGGTCTTGATGGATGAGCCAGAAAAAAACACAGCTTGGCTTTCAAGTTCCTGGCTGAATTTGTAGGCAATTACAACAACCAACCAAACTGCAACCCCCATGTACATGGAACAGATTTTATATGGAATAATTGAGAAACAATAAGCCTGGAATCTCATGTTGCTACTTTTGAAAAATCACCATTCAGACTGAAGCCACACTTCAAAAATGGGTCTGGATGGCTATGTTTAAAGAATGTTCTTACACACCCTGATGAAAAATATCAATATTGTTGAGCTCAGGTATATTTGGTTTAAAGATGTACATTGCCAAAAGATTAGAATACAGTAATTGTGTGTTTGCTTTAGTACTGGGGGGAGGAGGGTGAGTATTTGTGGGAATAACTTGCAAATTATTCAATTTAGAAAGTAAATTCATGTTCCCATGAATGTGAATAGCAAAACTCCCCTTGAAATAAAAGGGATCACGATTGGACGCTTAAGACCCTATCCTGCTAGCTGTGCCACATGGGTTAATCACTTGCATTTGCAGAGTCTTGGGGTCAGCCCACATGGGGAAGCATACAGCATCAGGGCCTGCAGGGATTGTACACAAATTGTTTTTCAGATACGTTTTGTAAGTGTTTTTATTATTTAGATGAGACTTTAAAGTGATGACGTGCCGGATAAATAATATGGTTACGACATAGTTTAAAATGCAGTATTATGTTTTTTAGTAGACCTTTTTGTTTTACCAAGTTTATAAATAATGAAAGAAGTTCTTATTTAGCATTGAAAAAGTTCTAGAGAAACTTCTTCAGTCTATTTTTCAGATGTTAAACAATTTGACAGTGTTTGAAAATCACTTTGTAGATGTAATATATTAAGTACTGTATTGTTACTGTGAATAACTGACCTCAAAAACCCTCATTTTAGTGTGTCAGTAGTAAATATTAGTTATGACTGAGGAGATACTTTTCAGTATAAACCTTTATTCTCGGATATCTATAATGCCAATAAAAATATAATTTGGGCTGAGATTTATCGTGTGTACTATCAGCAAAAAGAGTTCATTTGGTTTTTCCTTTATAGGGATGTTTGATAGACTACCGTTTGGGCAGTTTTTAGCTATCATAGGTTGAGAGCCTCTGCCCCATTTCTTCAGGAGTCTATGTCTTGCATACCCCCAAGTTTCACCTCACTTAAAAACTACTCACTTACAAAATCAGACATAAAAATACAGAAGTGTCACAGTACACTGTTACTGAAAAATGGCTGGCTTTCTCATTTTTACCATATAATCATAAAATAACACAATTGGAATATAAATATTGTACTTACATTTCAGTGTATAGTATATAGAGCAATATAAACATGTCATTGTCTGTATGAAATTTTAGTTTGTACTGAAATAGTACTTTTTATGTAGCCTGTTGTAAAACCAGACAAATATCTAGATGAGTTGATGTACCCCCCAGAGCTACTTGTACCCCTGGTGGAGAACCACTGATATAGGGGAAACAGTACTTCTAATGTTTTCAAAATCTTTGTTTGTTTGGGCTTGGATACCTCAAAAACAGGTGTAGTTAAAAACGTTCAGCTTAGAATGCACTTAGTCCTGGGGGAGGGCAAGTATTTCTAGTTTGTTGAAGAAACTTGTTATAGAAATAATGAGTTATGTATTTAAAACTTTATGTAGACTACACTTGATTTATTAGTCTAACACATTAACCCATACCAAATGCCAGATAAAGTCAGTCCTGACTGCCAAAAGGTCTTGGGAATGTCTCAGAACTTGAGGTAATTGGAGGGTTGGATAATCATTGGAACCAGTACAGCAGGCTTTGTAGTCTCAAACTTGAAATCAGCAACTGGACAATTAGAAGGTTTCAGGGAACTTGAGTAAACTTTGGCTAATCATGACTTCAATCAATCTGTGGAAAAGCCCGACAACTTCACATGAGTGCACCTCAGTCATAGAAAGAATGACTGGCCAAGTTCAGAACTAATGTAAGTGGTAACAACTCCAGAAGTCAGGGTGATTGCATATGAGATCTGAATTTGGCTCGTGATTTGAATGCAGGAAGAAAACAAAACACTGAGAACCAAATTTATGACTCGTTCAGGTAGCTGAGATGTACAGAAAGGGTTAAGAAGATTGGTGGCAGTGAAGAACACGAGGGAATTCTATTCAGATTGGTGTAAGCACATACACGGTCACTGAAATCTATGCTTACATCAGGGGACAAATTCTGTTAAAATTCTTATGAGTAAAAAATATTGGTTCAGTGGATACTTGCATGAGTAAAGTGAACATCAAGAAAGGGATAGATAATAAGACAGAAAATATCATATTGCCTCTATATAATCCATGGTACGGCCACACCTTGAATACTGCGTGCAGATGTGGTCGCTCCATCTCAAAAAAGATATATTGGAATTGGAAAAGGTTCAGTAAAGGCAACAAAAATGATTAGGGGTATAGAATGGCTTCTGTATGAGGCAAGATTAATAAGACTGGGACTTTTCAGTTTGGAAAAGAGGTGACTAAGCGGGGATATGATAGAGGTCTATAAAATCATGAGTGGTATAGAGAAAGTAAAGAAGGAAGTGTTATTTACTCTTTCTCATAATACAAGAACAAGGGGCCACCAAATGTAGTGAATAGGTAGCAGGTTTAAAACAAACACAAGGAAGTATTTTTTCACGCAACACACTGTCAGTCTCTGGCACTCCTTACCAGAGGGTCTTGTGAAGGCCAATACTATAACGGAGTTCAAAAGGGAGCTAGATAGATTCACGGAAGATAGGTCCATTAATGACTATTAGCCAGGATGGCAGGAATGGTGTCCCTAGCCTCTGTTTGCCAGAAGCTGGGATTGGGTAACAGGGCATGGATCACTTGATGATAACATGTCTGTTCATTCCCTTTGGGGCACCTACCATTGGCCACTGTCAGAGGACAGGATACTGGGCTTGATGGACCTTTAGTCCGACTCAGTATGGCTGTTCTTATGTTCTTTAACAGGATTTGACCCCAGATAATTCCCAGTTCATTTAGAAACAGGATTATTTTCTTACTGCTTTTATCTTCTCCACTTTTCATTCAGAAAGTGTTGCTGAACCTACTACTTGAAAATCAGGTATCGATACTACGTAGCTTCTGAGGTTGACAAAGTGATCATTGGTGTTTAATGTCAGTTTGAGATGAGTAGTAGCCGTGTTAGTCTGTATTTGCAAAAAGAAAAGGAGTACTTGTGGCACCTTAGAGAATAACAAATTTATCTGAGCATAAGCTTTCGTGAGCTACAGCTCCGATTAAGTCTCTAAGGTGCCACAAGTACTCCTTTTCAGTTTGAGATGAGCAGCTACAATACAATGAAAAGGAATCTGCTTAATATGAAACCCATGGCACCGTAGCAGTGCTTTTAAATTGACTTTCCTGAGTGGAAGATGACTGACTTAAAGGCCAAGAATGGCAATAATGTATTGCCGCACTAGTACAAAGAATGTTGATTATAGCTGGACTAGAAATGAGAACTTGAATGAAGTGAAAAATGAATTTAATTTAAACATTTAGGCTAGAATAGTTGACAGCTCTTTTGGCAGCAACTGACCAAGTTTAAATGTCATCCACTATAATTATGCTTTCCTATTAGTAGATGTGTGACTATTGTTCCTTATTTTATTTCTCTTAGTACAGGAAATTTCCTATCCTTGACATTTCCAATCTTTTCAATTCTGTATAGGTTTTCATACCGCACATGTCAGGTCACTGTGATATCTGAGCACTTTTAACTCAATGATAAGTCATGGAAGATTCCAGAGGACTGGAAAAGGGCAAATATAGTGTTCATCTATAAAAAGGGAAATAAGGATAACCTCAGGGAATTACAGACCAGTCATCTTAACTTCAGTACCCGTAAAGATAATGGAGCAAATAATTAAGCAATCAGTTTGCAGACATCTAGAACAGTGGTCTCCAAACTGGGGTGTGCGAGATGATCCCAGGGAGTGCGCGGCAGCAGGAGTGCCGCCAGATGGCACTCCGCCGTTTGTTTTTTTTTAATTCAACGGCAGCTCTGCACGTTCACGGCTGGTGTTCCCCTCCGGTGGTGCATCTGCGGCTGGTCTTCCGGTCTTCAACCTGGGGGTGCGCAAGCCAAAAAGTTTGGAGACCAGTGACCTAGAAGATAAGGTAATCAGTAACAGCATGGATTTGTCAAGAACAAATCATGTCAAACAAACCCAATAGCTTTTTTTGACAGGGTAACAAACCTTGTGGATGGGGGGAAACGGTAGATGTAGTATATTTTGACTTTTTAGTAAGGGTTTTGATATTGTCTTGCATGACCTTCTCATAAACAAATTAGGGAAATACAACCTAGATGGAGCTACTACAAGGTGGGTGTATAACTGGTTGGAAAACCATTCCCAGAGATTAGTTATCAGTGGTTCACAGTCAAGCTGGAAGGGTATATCAAGTGGGGTCCCACAGGGATCAGTTTTGGGTCCGGTTCTGTTCAGTTTCTTCTTCAGTGATTTAGATAATGGTGTAGAGAGTACACTTGTAAAGTTTATGGATGATACCAAGCTGAGAAGGGTTGCAAGTGCTTTGGAGGATAGTATTAAAACACAAAATGGTCGGGACAAACTGGAGAAATGGTCTGAAGTAAATAGGATGAAATTCACTAAGGACAAATGCAAAGTACTCCACTTAGGAAGGAACTATCAGTTGCACACACAGAAAACAGGAAATGACTGCCTAGGAAGGAGTAATGCAGAAAGGGATCGGGGGTCATAGTGTATCACAACACAAACTAACTATGAGTCAATAGTTAAACAAAAACTGTTGCAAAAAAAAAGTGAACATCATTCTGGGATGTATTAGCAAGAGTGTTGTAAGCAAAACGCGAGAAATAGTTTTTCCATTCTACTCTGCACTGATTAGGCCTAAACTGGAGTATTGTGTCCAGTTCTGGGCCCCACATTTCAGGAAGGATGTGGAGAAAGTCCAGAGAAGAGCAACAAAGATGATTAAAAGTCTAGAAAACATGACCTGTGAGGGAAGATTGAAAAAATTGGGTTTCATAGAATCATAGAATATCAGGGTTGGAAGGGACCTCAGGAGGTCATCTAGTTCAACCCCCTGCTCAAAAGCAGGACCCATCCCCAATTAAATCATCCCAGCCAGGGCTTTGTCAAGCCTGATCTTAAAAACTTCTAAGGAAGGAGATTCCACCACCTCCCTAGGCAACGCATTCCAGTGTTTCACCACCCTCCTAGTGAAAAAGTTTTTCCGAATATCCAACCTAAACCTCCCCCACTGCAACTTGAGACCATTACTCCTTGTCCTGTCCTCTTCCACCACTGAGAATAGTCTAGAACCATCCTCTCTGGAACTACCTCTCAGGTAGTTGAAAGCAGCTATCAAATCCCCCCTAATTCTTCTCTTCCGCAGACTAAACAAGCCCAGTTCCCTCAGCCTCTCCTCATAAGTCATGTGTTCCAGACCCCTAATCATTTTTGTTGCCCTTCGCTGGACTCTCTCCAATTTATCCACATCCTTCTTGTAGTGTGGGGCCCAAAACTGGACACAGTACTCCAGATGAGGCCTCACCAATGTCAAATAGTTTGTTTAGTCTGATGAAGAAAAGACTGAGGGAGGACATAACGGTTTTGAAGTACATAAAAGGTTGTTACAAGGAGGAGGGAGAAAAATTGTTCTCTTTAACCTCTGAGGATAGGACAAGAAGTAATTGGCTTAAATTGCAGCAAGGGCAGTTTAGGTTGGATATTAGGAAAAACTTCCTAACTGTCAGAGTGGTTAAGCACTGGAATAAATTTCCTAGGGAGGTTATGGAATCTCCATTACTGGAGACTTTTAAGAACAGGTTAGACAAATACCTGTCAGGGATGCTCTATATAATATGTAGTCCTGCCTTGAATTCAGGGGACTGGACTAGAAGACCTTTTGAGGTCCCTTCTAGGATTCTATGATGATTCCATGGAGTCTCTGATTACTCCAGAACTGATTTAATGATCTATCACTTGTAATTATTTTTTTTAATTTTATTTATTATTATATTTTCCTCTCCCATGATTATCCGCTCCCTTGAAAACACTCCGGGTTGGAGAACTCCAGGAGTTTTCCCTCCAAATTCTTCCATCAGGAGGCAGGATTTCCTTCCCACAAAAGTAAGCATGTCTGGCTCCCAAGCCCCATGGATCCCCTGAGATCCATATGAAGTAGGATTGTGTGAAAACATAGGGCTATTCATGAAGTTATTTCTGAGACAATATAGCCCTGATTTTATAAAATCTGCTAAAGGATTTGTGAGTATATGCATTTTTGAAAAATGATTGGTTCAAGGGACAACAATATTTCTTAATCACATATAATGGATTTTGAAATGTTTGTGAACAGGCTGATGTCCTTATTATGTCTAAAACATTTTCCATCAGTGTTCACTTTAGGTGAAAGGAAGGTAAAAGGGTTGTTGCTTTATCAACTCAACCAGTATTGTACCTGGTTTACCCAGATATATAGAAGTAAAACCTGCATCTAGCAAATGCTATAACGGTATACAGTGTGTACCTTTTGAAGGTTTATATTCAGGATTCATTCTCTTGATGTGCTTTTTTTCTTTTTTTAACAATTTCCCCCGCAATCCATTAAGATTCTAACTAGCAGTGTGGTTTTGATCACATTTCTTCCAGACAATTCCTAATTCCAAATAGCATCCAAAAGCTATGTTGTTTTTTAAAACAGAACTAAAGCATTTTAGTTCCCCTGTTGAAAGGCTTTTTTCCCTCTCACAATGAATTGTATGTGCCTGTGATATGTTTCACAAAGAGCAAATATACTTTAAATCTGAATGACCTTTATTTTAGATTGAGGACAAAAGTGAAGCTTTCATGAGAATGCAATGACTGTTGTTATAGCAAACACTGGGGATTGAACGGGGATATCCAGAACTAAAAGCTTGAGCCTTTCCAGTGTGAATTAAAAAAAAAAAAAAAAAAAAAAAAGGGTCCATAGCAGAGGTGGGCAAACAAGGGCCTGGGGGCCACATCCAGTCCTCCAGACAGTTTAAAACGGCCCTCCTGCTCCTGCTGGGGAGCAGGGTCTGGGGCTTGCCCTGCTCCTGTGCTCTGGCCAGGGAGTGGGGTCTGAGGCTGCTCCACACGCATGTGCTGGGGCTCCCGGAAGCAGCAGCATGTTCCCCCTCTGGCTCCTACGCTTAGGGGCAGCCAGGGGGCAGGGGCAGCGCACCCAGCCCCCTGGCTGCCCCTAAGTGCCACCCCCACAGCTCCCATTGGCCAGGAATGGTGGCTAATAGTTGCTGCAGGGGCGGTGCTTGTGGACAGAGCCACCCTCCACATAGGAGCCAGATGGGGGGATGTGACGCTGCTTCAGGTAAGCGCTGCCTGGAGCCTGCACCCCGACCCCTCCTGTGCCCTAAACCCTTGCCCCAGCCCAGAGCCCCCTCCTGTACCCGAACTCCTCATTTCTGGCCCCCGACGAGAGCCCTCACCACCCTGTGCCCCAACCCTCTGCTTCAGCTCTGATCTCCCTCCCGCCCTCTGAACCCCTTGGTCCCAGCCTGGAGCACCCTCCTACGCCCCAAATCCCTCATCCCCTAGCCTCACCCCAGAGCCCACACCTCCAGCTGGAGCCTTTCCCCTCCCGCACTCCAACCCTTTGTCCCAGCCCAGAGCCCCCTCCTGCACCCTGAACTCCTCATTTTTGGCCCCATCCCAGAGCCCGCACCCCCACCCCAATTTTGTGAGCATTCATGGCCCACCATACAATTTTCATACCAAGATGTGGCCCTCGGGCTAAAAAGTTTGCCCACCCCTGCTCTATAACCAGGGGCTACAATAGACTTTCATGTTCCGTGGGTTCAACAGCATGCAGTGTTGTCTCTCACAGTCTGTGCCGAGTTCTGAGAATAAAATGGCTGCTGAATTCTGCTCACCAGGAAAGTGCTTAGAAATTTAAAGGTGCCTGTACACAGAAAACAAGTAATATGTCAGATTTTCAGAGCTACATACACCACGTTCTCCAACAGGGTTACTATTAGAAATGGGAAAGTTTAAGAGTTGCTGAACTTTAAATAACAAGGGGCAGGATGCTCTCTGCTCATGTATGCAGGATGAGGGAAACTATGAATGTATGTGGAACTGGGGTAAGGAATACAGCTGTACACCCTGCACACTATGCCCCCAGAAACTCCTCTATAAAGCTTTCACCTGCAAGTTGCTGAATGCTCTTGCACCAATTGAACAAGGCAATTTAGCATGTGCTTAATTTTAAGCACACACGTGGACTTCAGTAAGACTGTGCTCATGCTGAACTGTTTTGGTGGATCAGCGTCAGAGTAGCTGCCATGTTACAAGATTAAGCCTCCTTACTGAACAACTGGGAATTCATGAGTCAGGAGGCAACTTGTCAAAGCCTGTGTGGCATGCTCCTCTCATAACCTTTCAAATTTCCAATAGGTCTTCAAATCTGGAGCAGACTGATTCTAAGCAGTGGCAGAAGCGGGAAAGGTGTTAAATAGGCACTACAAATTATAGGGTTTTGGCCCTTCAACATTAGGGGCCAGACTCTCTTCTCACAGTAAAGCATTTCTGTTAGTTTTAATGACCGTATACTACTGTAAGCAAGAATTAGGCCTTATTAGTTTCTACACCTTTGGCAATCGTCTTTTAGCTCCTTTTCTTTGGTTGGCTTGGTTTTATTGTTAACTAATATTATTTAAATAGTTATAGGAAAAACTAAAAGGAATTAATTTTGTATTTTGCTTTGAAAGTGGTGAATTGTCATTTTAGTTTCTGGCCTATTTATTCTCCCATAATCTAGACCAGAGTAGATATCTGCTAAAAAGATATGTTGTTAATATGTTAGCATGTGATGGGGCTTAAAAGCCCCCCACCACAAACGAGTTTTTAAAAAGCTAAAATTTCTGTAACAATGGAAACAGGGGTGTGTCTCTAAAGAAGGAAATGGGACAGAAGTGTATTCCAAATAAAGATGGGAAGGAGTGCTCCTCAAAATAAAAGGGGCAGAAGTGACTCTGCATTTGAAACCTCTGAGTGCTATATCAATTCTCAGTTTAGATTATTCTTCATACATTTAATTTTGCAATACCCCAACCAAAGGAAACAATATTCCCTTCCCCAAAATTAACATGCCATAGGGTGATGCAGAAAAAGTAACTAAACATTTATTATTTGTAGTGTGGGGAGCCTCCATCAGGGATATGAGCTCCATTTAGTTAATCTGCCTACATGTTGCTGCATTCAGCTAATGATACCAGTCTACGTAGGTGAGTGGTAAAATGCTGCCAACGTAATTGCTCTCTCTCACATACAAGATATACTCCTTGTTCACTGGCTTGTGAGCCCTTATCTTGTTGTTCTGGTCAGGTGGATGGGGGCTGGAGGATGCAGGTCAGCCTCTCTGGATATGTGTACACTGCAATTAGACACCCACAGCTGGCTTGTACCAGCTGACTCAGACTTACAGGGCTAGGGCTCAGGGGCTGTTTAAGTGCGGTGTAGATGCTTGGGCTCTGGCTGCAGCTTGAGCTCATGGAACCTCTCCCCTTGCAAGGTCCTAGAGCCCAGGCCTTAGCCCAAGCCCGAATGTCTGCACCACAACTAAACAGCCCCTTAGTCCGAGCCTCGCAAGCCTGAGTGAGCTGGCACGGGCCAGCTGCGAGTTAATTACTGTGTCGAAGTATCCTCTGAGTGAACATCCAAGAGGTAGGCTCAGACTCTGCTTCATCTCTGTAAGCAGATCCACAAAATGGAAGGGAAAAAGGGCTTGAGAGCATGTGGTACTTTTTCTTGAATCAGTGGGGAAAAATGTTAAATTGGTGTTTTTTTATTTACAAATGCTGTGTCATTGAATCAGAATAAACAAATGCTGTTACCACAATTCACAAAAAAGGTAAAAAATTTCCTAAACGGTGCAACAGTTCCTGAGCAGCTTTTGGGTAGGAGAGATACCAAATGACAATAAATGTGGTTATGTAATGGACTCAAAATAAATAAAAGCTCAGCTGTTACTGGTAGTTTACAAAAGCAAAGAGGGTTTGTGGCTAAAAAGGAATAAATGATTTTTTTAAGTAACTGAAAGCTGTTTGCCAGACATGGAAGACGAAGGACAGAGTTGGCCTATTACTTGATGAGGAGGGAAACACAATAATAGAGAACTCAGCAATGGCTAAAATATTAAATGTATTCCCCTCCTCCGCCCTCCCCCCCCGTTTTTACCAAAAAGGTTAGCCGTGAGCGGACAACTAACATAGTGAACATCACTGTAAAAGGAATAGGATCTGAGGCTAAAATGGGGAAAGAACAAGTTAAGATTTACTTCAACAAGTTAGATGTCTTCAAGTGGTTAGGGCCTGACAAAATGCATCCTAGGGGTCTGCGGACCACAGATTGTAAACCACTGTTCTATGGTAACAACAACCTTTTTCAGACCCCTTAGACATAGTCCACAGACTCCTAGTTGTAAACCACTGTCCTAGAACACTTAAGGACCTGGCTGATGAGAAGTCTGAGCCATTAGCGATTATCTTTGAGAAATCATGGAGGGTGGGAGAGATCCTGGACTACTGGAAAAAGGTACTGTATTTGCCCATCTATAAACAGCTAATAAGGACAATTCAGAAATTGTAGACCAGTCATTTTAACTTTGGTACCCAGAAAGATAGTGGAGCAAATAATCAAACAGTCAATTTGTAAGCTCACGGAACAGGGATCGGCAAACTTTGGCATGCAGCCTGCCAGGGTAAGCCCCCTGGCAGGCCAGGCCAGTTTGTTTACCTGCTGTGTCCACGGATTCGGCCGATTGTAGATTCCACTGGCTGCGGTTCGCCACTCCAGGCCATTGGGGGCTGTGGGAGGCAACGTGCACAGAGGGATGTGTTGGCCGCCACTTCCCACAGCCCCAATTGGCCTGAAGTGGTGAATCGCGGCCAGTGGGAGCCGCGATTGGCCGCACCCGCGGATGTGGCAGGTAAACAAACCAGCCTGGCCCGCCAGGGGCTTACCCTGGCGGGCCTCATGCCAAAGATTGCTGATCCCTGTCATAGAAGATAAGATGGTGATAAGTAATAGTCAGCATGTATTTAGTCAACAAGAACAAATCTTCAAATCAACTTAATAGCCTTCTTTGACAGGGTAACACGCCTTGTGGATGGGGGGGGGAGTGGTAGATGTGCTAAATCTCAACTTTAAGTAAGGCTTTTGATACTGTCTCACATGACCACCTCATACAAACTTAGGGAAATGTAACCTAGATGAACTACTGTAAGGTGAGTGCACAACTGGTTGGAAAACCATACTCAGAGTAGTTATAAATAGCGGGACCATAACCAGGGCATAAAGCTGGGGCTGCAGAAAACTGGGATGGAAAAATAACAAAAAAACAGTAGGGGTTAGAGTCCTGCAGCGGGCATGGTTTTGCACACTTACTTCTGCGCTGCCGCTGGCAGTGGCGGCACTGCCATCAAAACTGGGCACCCAGCCTGCAGCCGCTGCTCTCCAGCCGCCCAGCTCTGAAAGACTGTGCCGTAATTGTGGGAGTGGATAAGAATTGAATAAACAATGCGAGAGCAGGTGGGAGTGGGTATTATGGGACGGGATAGGAGCGGGATTAAAAGAATAGTCCTATGCAGGGCTCTCGTAAGGGGTGCAAATATGCTTGCTCGCTCCTCCTGTTAAAATGTTTAGCTACACACTGCTAAACGGTTCAGGGTCCAGCTGGAAGGGCATATGGAGTAGATTCCCACAGGGATCTGTCCTCGATCTGGGTCTGTTTAATATCATAGAATATCCGGGTTGGAAGGGACCTCAGGAGGTCATCTAGTCCAACACCTACCCAGAGCAGGACCAATCCCCAACTAAATTATCCCAGCTAGGGCTTTGTCAAGCCTGACCTTAAACACCTCAAAGGAAGGAGATTCTACCACCTCCCTTGGTAACGTGTTCCAGTACTTCACCACCCTCCTAGTGAAAATATTTTTCCGAATATCCAACCTAAACCTCCCCCACTGCAACTTGAGACCATTACTCCTTGTTCTGCCATCTGCTACAACTGAGAACAGTCTTGATCCATCCTCTTTGGAACCCTCTTTCAGGTAGTTGAAAGCTGCTATCAAATCCCCCCTCATTCTTCTCTTCCACAGACTAAACAATCCCAGTTCCCTCAGCCTCTCCTCATAAGTCATGTGTTCCAGCCCCCTAATCATTTTGTTGCCCTCCTCTGGATGCTTTCCAATTTTTCCACATCCTTCTTGTAGTGTGGGGCCCAAAACTGGACACAGTACTCCAGATGAGGCCTCACCAATGTCGAATAGAGGGGAATGATCACATCCCTCTATCTGCTGGCAATGCTCCTACTTAAACATCCCAAAATGCCGTTAGCCTTCTTGGCAACAAGGGCACACTGTTGACTTATATCCAGCTTCTCGTCCACTGTAACCCCTACGTCCTTTTCTGCAGAACTGCTGCCTAGCCATTTGGTCCCTAGTCTGTAGCGGTGCATGGGATTCTTCCGTCCTAAGTGCAGGACTCTGCACTTGTCCTTGTTGAACCTCATCAGATTTCTTTTGACCCAATCCTCTAATTTGTCTAGGTCCCTCTGTTTCCTATCCCTACCCTCCAGTGCATCTACCACACCTCCCAGTTTAGCGTCATCTGCAAATTTGCTGACGGTGCAATCCACACCATCCTCCAGATCATTAATGAAGATACTGAACAAAACCAACCCCAGGACCAACCCTTGGGGCACTCTGCTTGATACTGGCTGCCAACTAGACATGGAGCCATTGATCACTACCCACTGAGCCCGACGATCTAGCCAGCTTTCTATCCACCTTTATAGTCCATTCATCCAGCCCATACTTCTCTAACTTGCTGGCAAGAATACTGTGGGAGACAGTATCAAAAGCTTTGCTAAAGTCAAGGAATAACACGTCCACTGCTTTCCCCTCATCCACAGAGCCAGTTATCTCATCATAGAAGGCAATTAGATTAGTCAGGCATGACTTGCCCTTGGTGAATCCATGGTGACTGTTCCTGATCACTTTCCTCTCCTCTAAGTGCTTAAGAATTGATTCCTTGCGGGACCTGCTCCATGATTTTTCCAGGGACTGAGGTTAGGCTGACTGTCCGATAGTTTCCAGGATCCTCCTCCTTCCCTTTTTTAAAGATGGGGACTACATTAGCCTTTTTCCAGTCATCCGGGACCTCCCCCGGTCTCCAAGAGTTTTCAAAGAAAATGGCCAATGGCTCTGCAATCACATCTGCGAACTCCTTTAGCACTCTCGGATGCAGTGCATCTGGCCCCATGGACTTGTGCTCGTCCAGCTTTTCTGAATAGTCCTGAACCATTTCTTTCTCCACAGAGGGCTGGTCACCTCCTCTCCATGCTGTGCTGCCCAGTGCAGTAGTCTGGGAGTTGACCTTGTTTGTGAAGACAGAGGCAAAAAAAGCATTGAGTACATAAGCTTTTTCCACATCCTCTGTCACTAGGTTGCCTCCCTAATTCAGTAAGGGGCCCACACTTTCTTTGACTTTCTTCTTGTTGTTAACATACCTGTAGAAATCCTTCTTTTTACTCTTAATATCTTTTGCTAGCTGCAACTCCAAGTGTGATTTGGTCTTCCTGATTTCACTCCTGCATGCCTGAGCAATATCTTTATACTGCTCCCTGGTCATTTGTCCACTTATAAAGTTTGCAGATGATACCAAGCTGGGAGTGGTTGTAAGTACTTTGGAAGACAGGATTAAAATTCAAAATGTTCTTGACAAACTGGAGAAATGGTCTGAAATAAACAGAATGAAATTAATATGGATAAATGCGAAATACTAGTTTGGGAAGGAATAATCAATTGCACAAATACAAAATGGGAAATGACGTCCTAAGAAGGAGTACTGCAGAAAAGGATCTGTGGGTTATAGTTGATCGACTAAATATGAGTTTCAGAGTAACAGCCGTGTTAGTCTGTATTCGCAAAAAGAAAAGGAGTACTTGTGGCACCTTAGAGACTAACCAATTTATTAGAGCATAAGCTTTCGTGAGCTACAGCTCACTTCATCAGATGCATATCGTGGAAACTGCAGCAGACTTTATATATACACAGAGAATATGAAACAATACCTCCTCCCACCCCACTGTCCTGCTGGTAATAGCTTATCCAGCAGGAGAGTGAATTTGTGTGGGGGGGTGGAGGGTGAGAAAACCTGGATTTGTGCTGGAAATGGCCCACCTGATGATCACTTTAGATAAGCTATTACCAGCAGGACAGTGGGGTGGGAGGAGGTATTGTTTCATATTCTCTGTGTATATATAAAGTCTGCTGCAGTTTCCACGATATGCATCTGATGAAGTGAGCTGTAGCTCACGAAAGCTTATGCTCTAATAAATTGGTTAGTCTCTAAGGTGCCACAAGTACTCCTTTAAATATGAGTTAATAATGTAATACTGTTCCAAAAGAAGCAAACCTCATTCTGGGATATAATAGAAGGAAGTTGTAAACAAGACATAAGAAGTAATTCTTCCGCTCTACTCTGTGCTGATAAGGCCTCAGCAGGAGTATTGTGTTGAGTTTTGGACACCATGCTTCAGGAGAATATGGACAAACTGGAGAAAGTCCAGAAGACAGCAACGAAAATGATCAAAGGTCTAGAAAACATGACCTCCAAGGAAAGATGGAAAAAAATGGGTTTGTTTAGTGGGGAAGAATAGACTGAGGGGAGTCATAGTTTTCAAGTACTTAAAAGGTTCTTACAAAGAGGAGGGGGATAAATTCTTCTCCTTAACCACTGAGAACAGGACAAGAACTAATGGGATTACGTTGCAGGAAAGGAGATTTAGGTTAGATATTAGGAAACTTTCTAACTGTAAGGATATTTAAACACTGGAACAAATTGCTTAGTGAGGTTGTAGAATCTTGTCGTTGGAGGTTTTAAAGAACAGATTAGACAAACACCTGTCAGGGATGGTTTAGATTATATTTAGTCCTGCTTCAGTGCAGGGGACTGGACTAGATGATTTATTGATATTCCTTCCAGTCCTACATTTTTATGATTCTGTGAGGCAAAGTTCAGTAATCTTTTCTTTTGCTCCAGAGGATACAGCCTCCAGAGGATACAAAAGAAACTAAATGCAGTGATCCCAGCCAATTCCAGCCTCAAAGGAAGGTGAAAATCTGCACAAATTACCCAAATTAATGCTGCCAGGAATCTGCCAAATTTCCTACAAGGTATTGTCAAGCTTCCTTCCTTATGTTGAGGTGCTTATGAACAAGTTGTTAATAAGCCAGTGATAGGTAGTAATGCAAAAGCAAAGAGGTCTCCCCCCCCACTAACAAAATATTAAATGTGAAGATGAGTTTCCTTATTTTAGTGTTTTGATTAAACTGGAAACATCTTTCCATATTAAAAACTAACTATCTATTTTGTAAATTTCCTGTTCTGTTGCTGACTCACAATTTTCTGTCTAATATTATTTAATGAATGAATTAGTAAAGCATTCCCAGTGATGTAGCTGAAGAATGTACCCATTTGCTTGAGGGTATTTTAAATAGTACTTATAAAGAAACTTGGCCAAAACCCGAAATCTTTATTCCATTTTTAATTAAATCGGTGGGAGTTTTGATTGATTAAAACCTATTGCCCAGTTCATGACTTTGAGTTCAGTCATCTGTGTGAAACTGTTTCTGTGCTTTGAGTCCCTGCAGAGGGCTCTCTGGTACTGAGATCTGTGAAGGGGCTAGGATGGACCAAGGTGGAGAATGGGCATGCTCCGGCTGGAACTGGGAATGACCGTACAGTCTCTCCATCAGCTCCATGGAGATCATGCCTGGAGTTTATTCGCATTCCTGCAGGGCCCCTCCATGTAGTGGAAGCACCTTTTATGTATGGATTCCTTCTGAAGGGCACGGATAGCTCCAGTGGAGCCATGCTACAAAGGCTATGTGCCCAGGAAGATTGGAGGTGGGAGATGCCATACACCAAATGGCCATTGGCTCCTGCAGATCCCTTGTAATTTGTGGGGTAGGAGGCCAAAGTGCAACATATTTTGCAGGTGGGGGCAAAGCCTTCCACCCTTCTTGAAGAATCTCTCATTTAGAAGACACTATAAGAAGGATGTGGAAAAATTGGAAAGCGTCCAACGAAGGGCAACAAAAATGATTAGGGGACTGGAACACATGACTTATGAGGAGAGGCTGAGGGAACTGGGATTATTTAGTCTGCAGAAGAGAAGAATGAGGGGGGATTTGATAGCTGCTTTCAACTACCTGAAAGGGCGTTCCAAAGAGGATGGACCTAGACTGTTCTCAGTGGTAGCAGACAACAGAATAAGGAGTAATGGTCTCACTTTGCAGTGGGGGAGGTTTTAGGTTGGATATTAGGAAAAACTTTTTCCACTAGGAGGGTGGTGAAGTACTGGAATGCATTACCAAGGGAAGTGGTAGAATCTCCTTCCTTTGAGATTTTTAAGGTCAGGCTTGACAAAGCCCTGGCTGGGATGGTGTAGTTGGGGATTGGACCCGCTTTGAGTAGCGGGTTGGATTAGATAACCTCCTGACGTCCCTTCCAACCCTGATATTCTATGAAGAGCTCCCCCCACCTTGCCTGTCATTTTCTCGGAAAGTTGTAATCCAGACCTGAGGGTTTGGCCCTGTGTTTGTGGGACATGGATTCCTCCAGTGATCTCAGTTAAATACTGGAAAACTGCTCACAATAATATTGCAAAGCCAGGCTTTACGTGATCTCAGAAGGGCTAGCACTTCTGCTGTAGCCTGGACGTGGTATTTCATAACAGAACTATTGCTAAGGCTGTAAAGAAAGTCACAGGTTGCAATTTTTTTCTGGAAACGGCAACTTTTCTTACACACCACAACTTTTTTATAGTTGCAGATGTGAGTGATGTTCCAACACCATGCACCAGGTTGCAATGCTACTCACTGAAATTTGGCCCAGATGCCCCTCTATTGTTGTGTAGGGGCAACTAAGACAAATATGAGTGAGTGGTGTTACACCACCACTCACGTTTGGATTTTAATTTTTTGTTATGGTACTTGAACTGACCACACCAAAATTGCAACTGTAGCAAACTGTGGCTGCATCTTTTCAACCAAAAAAATCACAACTTTCCTACAGTCTTAATTATTGGTTCATTTCAGGGGCCAGGGACACCTTTTAAGAGGCGGTGTCAGAATCCATATTGATGCCAAGCTGAAATGACCAGGATTGGTCAATGAGATAGAGCTCTGACATACCACAATGACAAGAGACTTAAAAATCACATTTGATAAACGGTTGTGTGACTGAATTAGCCTCCTCTGAGGCAGGACAAGACAGAGTGGTGATGCAGCAGTGTCTGAAGTGGCACTCTGAGTGGCAATATTGCTAAACCCAAGAATTACAAAATTAGATGACAGTTCCAGCACCAACCCAGGAGACTTGCATCCAACCTGAAACATGTGCAAAACCTGTTCTCAGCTCCCTCAGCGCAGCTTGCAGAGGTGCTTTGGATACTTGGTATCACTGAGTAACTTGAAACAATTGCAGTCCTGTCAGCTGAGCAAATAGAATTTCAAGTCTGTTTGTTTTGTTACAGTACCCTCACTGACCAAATTGCTGTCCCTGTGCTTCGTAGTTGTGTGGTGTGTTGTTCAAGATGAAAAGAAATCTATAGCTCTGTGCTGACAGTATTACATAGGATTGTGTGCAAGACATCTACCCCTAGTCATAGACAAGATGCTGTAGAGGGCACACTCTGTCTGTAACAGGTCATCTGATTCAAATGCAGGTTTTCTGTTGTGTGCCACTTACTATGGAGAAAAGTTACATGCTACTTAATTATTTGTTTAGTCCCTGAAAATATGCTCATTCATCAGTTATGTCCTTGATTGCTTGCCTTCCCAGGCAAGTCACTGGATTAATCTGTGCTGAGTGGGAACTGTAGAGAAATTTAATGTCATCCAGTACCACTACCACCAGATCTTTGCATAGCTGTACATACGCTCTGGACACTGATGAATAGCTCTTCCATGTAGCATTCTCCTTTAAGGTCTGGTTTCAATGTTGCCAACCTCAAGCATTCAAAAATCATGAGTCAGGCCACAGAAATTATGAGAATAAAAAAAAAATAGTATTTGAGGGGTTTTGGCTTCTGGCTTCAGAGCCTGAAGGTTACTAATTGGTCACATTTTCAGGCTTTCCCCAACAATATTGAGGGTTGGAAGCTTACTTTTATTTTTCAGATGAAAGATGAGATTCTAACATAATTTGCCTCTAGGAGCTGGGATATTAAGAAAACCACTAGAGACTTTCAGTAAAATCTTGACAGTTGGCACCACTGGTATTTTAGTCACTGTTTAGATGCTGAAAAAAAATCTGACTTCTGTGGTGGTGTAATGGTGTAACTGAGGGTGAAGTTTGGCCCTGGAGCACTAATGTAATTTTTTTTTCATTTTTGTTTTGTGGGAGGAATCTATCATGTCACCAGCAAACGATTAAAGAACTTTATAATAAGCACAAAATCCAAATAGGCCCATTAGACACGGTAATATACAGAAGATGTAGCATCATTTTGGGTAATTTTAGCAAGCAGTTTTCCTCTCTTCTCTGTTTTTACTTACTTACAGTTGCTTTAACTCTCCTGTTCTTATTTTCATCATCAACCTCTGGCAATTTGTAATTAACCTTTCCAGGTTAACTGGTGCAGACAGCACCTGTCGGGTAGCATTGTTCTGAATAAACCAGTTTAGCAATGTTTTTTGCATAAACCATTCTCTGGATCAAATTGATGTAGAAAATGCTGTCAGTTAGACTCCGATCCCCTGACTCCTACAGTGTTTACACCCACTTATACCAGCATTCAGATTCTCAACATGTAAATTGCACCTCATACTTTGGTAAATTAAAGTAGTGGGCGCCCAGCTTTAATTTTCACCTCTGCACAATGGGGTGTGTGTGTGTGTGTGTGTGTGTGTGTTCTATAGTTTTGCTCCTCTGTTATGCCAGCCACTATCTAAGCTTATTCGGACTCGCCTCTGGAAGGGAAAAGGGAGCAAGCTGTAAGAAGAATGAACAGGTCACCCCAGGCATCCTGTTACCTGTGAGGCTCTGTGAAGAATTTAACTATAACAGAACATCACTAGATCAGTCAGATGAATGGGAGATCTAGTGTGGATTATTGAATATTGTGAAATAGTATATAACAAAGGCAATATAAAATCAAGTATAATGCAGTTCAAAGGACCTGATTTAGAGCACAGTGAAGTCAGTGGAAAGACTTAAGTGGGCTTTGAATCAGGCTCAAAATGTTGTCACTTAATTTTATAGGCTGCACATACAGTGCTATGAATAAAGAAAAGGAGTACTTGTGGCACCTTAGAGACTAACGAATGCATCTGATGAAGTGAGCTGTAGCTCACGAAAATTTATGCTCAAATACATTTTAGTCTCTAAGGTGCCACAAGTACTCCTTTTCTTTTTGCGTGTAACCCTTCTGCCCGTCAGAGTTGGCAGCAACAAGGGCCAGGTTCAATATCTAGGGGTTCCATTCCAATAACACAATGCAAACCGGCTCGAGCCCCCACCCAGTGACCTGGGACCAATATATACCACCCCCGCTGGGCGCCTCCAAGAGGCAATACTTCCCCTCTCGCAAGCACATAGTCTGAGTGTAGCAAAAGTCTTTTAATAACAGAGAGAAACAATGTGGCATTATGTTGGGGAAACACCACCAACAGGATTCATAACACAACCCATGAGCAAAAACAACCCCACCCCAGGCAAATTGGGGCATGCCCTTTTCCCTTTGGTTCTTGAGTCCAGCATCCCCAAATCACCCAAAGTCCCAAAAGTCCAATGCCCCAAAAGTCTCTGTCCCTGGTCAGGGCAGCCCCAGAGTTCGAAAGTTTATCGGCGGAGCTTTACCTCCCAATCTGGGTGGAAATGGGACAGGGGTAAGAGGCACCTTACGTGATCTGAAGCTGACCGCCCCATAGCTCCATAGCGGCGCTCCGCTCCGCCAGCCGCCCCACGAACTCCTTCGCTCAGCTGCGCTCCGCTCCGCCAGCCGCCCCACGAACTCCTTCACTCAGCTGCGCTCCGCTCCGCCAGCCGCCCCACGAACTCCTTCACTCAGCTCCACGGCCCACAAGCAGCTCCTGCCATCCACACACTGCTCCGCGTCGAACTGCTTCACCAGCCGTCCCGCAAATTGCTCCACAATATATCTTCAGGCTCCCCCACTACTTAACACAACACTCAGTGATTTCAGCTCTTAGGTGAATTCAGCTTATAGTAGGGGAGCCCCAGTGCTGGTGCACTGTCAGCCCAAAGTGAGCTCAGCAGCCTATAACTAGACTTCTAATGAAATCAAAATTAGCTCTGATATTCCACAGTGGAGAGAGGAGGAAGTGCAATCAGCATGTAAGGCCCTCACCAAGGGGCCCATGCCACCAAGTATTAATACTTGTCCCCAGCCTCTCTCCATTCACACAGTTTTGGAACCCATGACCCTTGCCTAGCGAGTGCTACTTAGTTGATGGTGAATCCCTCCATCATAACAAAAGGCCACGTACAGTTCCAAGCACAGTTCCCATAATCAGGGTAATAGCAATTTATTCTTCCTGCCCCAATAACAGAGACACTGGGGATCCCACAGCAGCCAAAGTGACCATTTGGGCAGCTATGGTCTCATTCTAGGCGTGGTGGGTGTGCCTATGCAAATGAGATCGGCCCCTGAAGTTCTTTTCCACAACTTGCCACACCTCACCACCAGATGTCAGGGTGGAGCTCATCCTGACACTGCTTACATCTCCTCCCCCCAGCCGAGACTTTGTCGTCCCGACAAATCACACTCCCTTTATACCAACTCATTGGTTTCCTCCAAAGGGCCTCAGGAAGCCCACTTTAGCTTCCACAAGCCTGTGTGCTAAATGTATTGGCTCCTCACTAGTCACCCCAGGTGCATCATAAGTTAACCGTTTCACTGGTCTTATCACCCTGTCTCGTCTATTGAGAATCTCTGTTGCCGAAGTAAGGGGAACATCCTCTTGAGTGACGGATGGAGAGGCTTCCCTGGAGGGTCCCTCGGCTACTGGCGTAGGCCCCTGCACTCCTAGTTCTAACGCTGGAGGGTCCAAGGTGCCCAGGACATCCTCTACCTGTCTGTCCCCATTGTCCAATAACCTGTGTTTGTCATCACAGGGGGGTCTCATCAGCAGCACCGGGGTATCAGAAAGGGGCCTAAATAGTTCCGCCAATGGGTTTAGGGCGGAAAAGGGAGAACTCTCGTTTGGTTCAGCTGATCGAGACTGAAATCTTGTCTCCATCCCAGGATACACCAGGGTTGTGTCTTCCTCCTCAGACTCACTCTCAGATGTGCAGAATAGGGGTAAGTTAGCTGCAGGGGGCCCACTGTCTGTGTTGGATGGCGGCTTTGGTCTAGCACCTCTGTTCTGCCCGGCGGCCCTGCCGTGGCCCATCTCACAAGGGGTGCTTACCAATTCCCCCACAGGGAGCAAAAGGTTTCTATGCACCGTCTTTATTTGCCCTGGACCGTCTTCAGGTTTGATCTTGTAGACCGGCAGATCTCCCAGCTTTTCCATCACCAGGTAAGGTATTGCCTTCCATCTGTCAGCTATCTTGTGTTTGCCAGCAATACCCAAATTTCGCAGCAGGACTCTGTCCCCCGGCTGGAGCTCCTGCGAACGCACTCTAGCATCATATCGATGTTTGTTGCGGTCTGCGTTCTTCCGAGCCGCAGCGGTAGCTAAGCGATAAGCATCCCGCAGCTTTTCTCTTAGTCGGGATACATATTGCTGATGAGTTTCATAGCTATCTCCATCCTCTGATACACCAAAGCACAAGTCTATGGGTAATCTTGGTTCTCGCCCAAACATCAAGAGATATGGGGTGACTCCCGTAGCATCGTTCTTTGTGGCATTGTAGGCATGCACCAGAAATGCGACATGCTGGCTCCAGGTTGCCTTCTGCTCTGGTCGCAAAGTTCCCAACATATCTAATAGGGTTCGATTGAACCTCTCTGGCTGAGGATCACCTTGGGGGTGATAAGGCGTTGTCCTAGACTTTTTAATTCCTGCTATCTTCAGCACCTCCTTCAGAAGGTGACTCTCAAAATCCCGCCCCTGATCAGAGTGTATCCGAGCCGGGAATCCATAGACTGAGAAATATTTGTCCCACAATACTCGAGCAACGGTGGTGGCCCTCTGATCACGTGTGGGATATGCTTGTGCATACCGTGTAAAATGGTCAGTCACTACTAGAATGTTTCCAACATTCCTCTTGTCTACCTCTACAGACAAGAAATCAATGCATACCAACTCCAAAGGTTTGTTGCTGGTGATGTTCTTGAGATATGCAGCCCTCGTGGGCAGAGTTTTCCTTTGAACACATCGAGCGCAAGTCTCACATTTCCTGCGAACATCTTCAGCCATTCGGGGCCAATAGAACCTACTACGAATAAGTTCCAGGGTCCTCTCCATCCCTAAATGCCCAAAGTCATCATGCAGGGCCCTCATGGCCAGGGCTCTGTACTTTTTTGGCAGTACTAGTTGTGCTCGTTGTTTTTGTAAAGGGTCAGTGGTCATTCGGTGTAGCACTCCCTGAATCAGTTTTAGTTTGGTCCATTCTCTCAATAGTAGTTTACCCTCCGGGTTAGGTGGGACAACCGCAGTTGGGCTTCGCCCCTCCCTTTTGGCAAGTAGTGTATCACGAATGTCAATATCTTGCCGCTGGGCTTCTTGCCAGTCAGCCGCATTGAGCATGGGCAAAGGAGATTGGTCTAATGCAATATAGTTCACCGAAGCAGAAGGCATGCATTCAGGGGGCAGGCCCAAAGCTTCTGCAACACATCCCTGAAAGTCTTCACGGGCCTCTGGCTCTCGGCGACTCACACTGCAAATAGCTCTCACTCCATCTGTGGGTATCACAGCAACTTCTGGAGCCTGTGGACGCCTGGACAATGCATCTGCATCTACATTGCTTCTCCCTGATCGGTACTGAATGCTGAACTCATAGCTAGCCAAGGCGGCCACCCATCTCTGCCCTGTAGCATCCAGCTTAGCACTTGTTAACACATAAGTCAGTGGATTGTTATCTGTCCACACCTGGAACTGAGCACCATACAAGTAGTCTCGAAATTTCTCAGTGATGGCCCATTTCAAGGCCAAAAACTCCAGCTTGTGGGTGGGATAGCGAGTTTCACTACCAGACAATCCTCGGCTGGCAAAGGCTACAGGTTTACATTTGCCTTCCACTTCCTGGTACAGGACTGCTCCCAGACCCTCCAAACTGGCATCAGTATGCAGGATAAATGGTTTGCTTGGGTCAGCAAAAACTAGGACTGGAGCATGAGTTAGGCAAGTAATGATTTCTTGAAAAGCCCTTTCACATCTCTCATCCCACCGTGGCCCAAATGGTGCAAAGGGGCCATTGTGTCTCTGCACAGGAGGCTTTGGGGACCTCCCCTTATTCTTGGACTTAGATTTGTTCTTGCTGAACTGATGTCCCCTGGTAAGATCATTCAGAGGCTTTACAATCGTAGCATAGTTTTTCACAAATCTGCGGTAGTAGCCACTAAATCCAAGGAAGGTCTTGAGTTCTCTGTAGTTACTTGGACGTGGCCATGTAGTGAGTGCTTCTATTTTATCAGGATCAGTACTCACACCTTCTTGGGACACAATGTGACCCACATACTTCACTGAGGTTCTGCAGAACTGGCATTTGTCAATTGAAAGCTTCAGACCATAATCCTCCAACCTATCAAGCACTTTAAGAAGTCTTTCTTCATGCTCCTCTAAGGTTCTTCCAAACACAATCAGGTCATCCAAATAAACTAACACTTGCAGTAAATTCATGTCTCCCACAACTTTCTCCATGAGACGTTGAAAGGTGGCAGGTGCTCCAGAAATCCCTTGGGGCATGCGTTCAAACTCATAAAACCCTAATGGGCAGATGAAGGCTGTCTTCTCCTTATCTTCTTCTCCCAGAGGGATCTGGTAGTATCCACTTCGAAGATCCAACACAGAGAACCACTGGCTTCCCAGCAAACAGTCTAAGGCGTCTTGCACTCGAGGCATAGTGTACTGGTCGACCACAGTACGGCTGTTTAGGGTGCGGTAGTCAATACACATCCGGATTTTCCCATTCTTTTTGCGGACTACCACAATGGGTGAGGCGTATGGGCTGCGGGACTCTGTAATGATGCCATTCGCAGCCAGCTCCTGAAGATGATGTCGCACATCTTCCATCTCAGAGAGAGCAATCTTCCTAGATCTCTCCCTGAAAGGTCGAGAGTCATGTAGTCTGATATTGTGCTCTACTCCTTTTGCACATCCCACATCCCACTCATGCAGTGAGAACACCTTGGATCTTTCACAAAGTTTCTTCCTCAGGCGATCTTTCCAGTCCTCGGACACTGGTGAATCTCCAAAGTCAAACTTTGCTGGGTCTATTGCCGAAACTGGAGTTTCATACTGGGGTTTTACAATCGACTCAGGCTCAAAGAGGTCTGCTATCTTTTGTCCTTGCTTCACAAAAATATCACGACTCGTTTCATTAGCAATCAATATAGTCACCCTTTCCTGGGCTTCAGCAGGTAGGGTTATGACTCCACTGGGGACCAGCACTCCTTCAGGGAGCTCTCCTCCCATCGGCTGCTCTATCATTGCTAACGTCCCTTTACTGCCTTTCAGACAGGTACTCATGACAAGCACTTCTTGCTCCGTCCTTGCAGGCACTACTAAGGGGGTTGTGCCCGCGTACTTCAGTGCCCCAAGCGGTAGCTCAGATGTGTCCCTTTTAGCGCTCTCAATTTTCCTATAGGCTTCAGCACAAAGCGTATGGATCATCAGGGTATTCAGGTACTGGTCCCCAGCCCGCCTTCTGCAGTAATCCGCGAGTACCTTGAAGAGACTGGAGTTGGTCCCTATCAGCACAGACACATCAGAAGTCCCTTTAGGGTCAGGGCATATTAAGGCAGCTGTGTCTACCTCTTCTCTTACCCCAGCAACCTCCTCTGGGAATTCCAGGTGCACTATGACATACCCTTGATAGGGGTATTCATCCATGCTGAGGCCACATAGGCCAAGGCCAGTCAGTGGCTGTATAGGCAGGTGCCTAAGCATCTGTTGGTAGAATGACTGAAATATAATAGTCACTTGAGATCCAGTGTCAAGCACTGCTTTACACTCCACCCCTTCGATCCTCACCATGACCTCTGCTCGAGGCCCTATCAGTCCTGCAGGGATCCCAGCTGGACAGTCTTTTCTGGGGGAATCTTCAAATCCTGCAGACCTGGGGGGTCCCCGTCCCCAGACCCTCTGGCAGCTACCGGATCTCTCCCAACTGATCCTCAGCTTTCCATACACTAAGGAGGGGTTTTCTTCATTACGGCACTTGGCAGCACTGTGTCCATCCTGACCACATCGGTAGCAGAAGAATTGACCTTTCCCCCTTCGCCTGGGGGGGATGGTGGCTCTAAGTGCGGGCTTCTCAATCGCCACAGTTTGAGGCTTCTTATTCCTAGAAGTCTTAACTCGGTCAACGGTACTTTGCAGCTCAGCTATCCGTTCCGTCAGGACCTGCATTTGTTGGGCAAGTTCCTCTCTGGTGCTCACCATCAGTACACTGGCCATTTGCAGTGGTGTTGTGCTGGCTGGCTCCGATGTTTGGGCTTCCCAAAACTCACTGGCAGCCTGCCTTTCTTCCTCCTCTCGGACCTCTTTTATCAGCTGGGAGTAACTTGGGGGATGTTCCCGTCGTTCTCTTAGCCGGAGATGAAGTAGAATCGGGTTCTGATACTGAGTTCCTCTTACAATTTGAGCCAGTCTGGTCTGATCCATCTGCTCAGCAGTCACTGCTCCCCTCATGACAGCTCTCTGAAGCAGTCTCTCCAGTCTCTGTATGTAGGCTGAAGCCTTCTCGCCCTTTTGTTGTCGGGAATTAAGGAACTTACAGTAGCTGTCTTCAGGGCCCTCTACGCTCCCAAAGTTGTGTTCAAGGGCCTCTAGGCAGTCCTTCACACTGACCCCAGGGTCAATGAGCTTCAGGGTGCGAATCACATCTAATGCTGGGCCGCCAAGGCTCTCTATAAGGCATCTTCGCTTTTCTGCATCTGGTACGGCCCACTCTTGCAGCATTTCAGTGGTATGCTCTAACCAGGGTTCAAACTCCTCCTCCCCAGCAAATAATCTTAACTTACGACAAGAGTCTGACTCAGCATGGGGAAGCACAACCTTTTCCAATATTTGCCCCAGAGCTTTTGTCCAATCATCAGCCGAGGCTGCAGCCTCTGAGCTAGAAGCTGCTGAGCCAGGGCCCAACAAACCTGACATATTAGCCATTATACAAACAGTAATTTCCTCAAAATATAAGCACAAACAAAAAAAAATATAAATTGTTTCCCAATGTAGTGGATCACTCAACAGGTGCTTGCGAGGGGTACTGACCCAGGCGATCCCGGACGAGCCCCCAAAAATGTAACCCTTCTGCCCGTCAGAGTTGGCAGCAACAAGGGCCAGGTTCAATATCTAGGGGTTCCATTCCAATAACACAATGCAAACCGGCTCGAGCCCCCACCCAGTGACCTGGGACCAATATATACCACCCCCGCTGGGCGCCTCCAAGAGGCAATACTTCCCCTCTCGCAAGCACATAGTCTGAGTGTAGCAAAAGTCTTTTAATAACAGAGAGAAACAATGTGGCATTATGTTGGGGAAACACCACCAACAGGATTCATAACACAACCCATGAGCAAAAACAACCCCACCCCAGGCAAATTGGGGCATGCCCTTTTCCCTTTGGTTCTTGAGTCCAGCATCCCCAAATCACCCAAAGTCCCAAAAGTCCAATGCCCCAAAAGTCTCTGTCCCTGGTCAGGGCAGCCCCAGAGTTCGAAAGTTTATCGGCGGAGCTTTACCTCCCAATCTGGGTGGAAATGGGACAGGGGTAAGAGGCACCTTACGTGATCTGAAGCTGACCGCCCCATAGCTCCATAGCGGCGCTCCGCTCCGCCAGCCGCCCCACGAACTCCTTCGCTCAGCTGCGCTCCGCTCCGCCAGCCGCCCCACGAACTCCTTCACTCAGCTGCGCTCCGCTCCGCCAGCCGCCCCACGAACTCCTTCACTCAGCTCCACGGCCCACAAGCAGCTCCTGCCATCCACACACTGCTCCGCGTCGAACTGCTTCACCAGCCGTCCCGCAAATTGCTCCACAATATATCTTCAGGCTCCCCCACTACTTAACACAACACTCAGTGATTTCAGCTCTTAGGTGAATTCAGCTTATAGTAGGGGAGCCCCAGTGCTGGTGCACTGTCAGCCCAAAGTGAGCTCAGCAGCCTATAACTAGACTTCTAATGAAATCAAAATTAGCTCTGATATTCCACAGTGGAGAGAGGAGGAAGTGCAATCAGCATGTAAGGCCCTCACCAAGGGGCCCATGCCACCAAGTATTAATACTTGTCCCCAGCCTCTCTCCATTCACACAGTTTTGGAACCCATGACCCTTGCCTAGCGAGTGCTACTTAGTTGATGGTGAATCCCTCCATCATAACAAAAGGCCACGTACAGTTCCAAGCACAGTTCCCATAATCAGGGTAATAGCAATTTATTCTTCCTGCCCCAATAACAGAGACACTGGGGATCCCACAGCAGCCAAAGTGACCATTTGGGCAGCTATGGTCTCATTCTAGGCGTGGTGGGTGTGCCTATGCAAATGAGATCGGCCCCTGAAGTTCTTTTCCACAACTTGCCACACCTCACCACCAGATGTCAGGGTGGAGCTCATCCTGACACTGCTTACATGCGAATACAGACTAACATGGCTGCTACTCTGAAAGCAGTGCTATGAATAGAGAAGGTTTACCTAAGCACATTTGATATAAAGGCGCTTATAACTTCCTCATCTAAAAACTATAGAATAAACCAAAATGAATTTATGCATGAGTTAAAACAGACTTTTTAGAAAATACTTTAACTGGTTTTAAACAAGACTCTTTGAATGATTACATATGGCATAGTTCATTATGACAGTTTATTTTTAACAAATTATCTTTAGCAAAGTTTATAAAGTACCTTGAACATGAAAAGTGCTATGCCAGTGCTAATCAGTATTGTTTAATTGATGTCTGTGAGATCACAGCTTTAGTCTGGTCACCAAGTCCTCCCTGGAGAGACATGTCCTTTTTGAAATCACCATATCCTTTCCAGGGGAATGTTGCTCACAGTTGTACAAAAGATCATAGCAGCTGGAATCAAATGCCTGACATTCAAATGCCTGTGATTTATTAAGATGGTAATTGGCGATCTTGCTGACACCAGACAATATCTAATTTTTAAAAATAATTGAAAACATCACCTGTGAGGTCTTCATAGATATACAGTGCCAATACCCAGTAAAAATCATTACATTTAGCAGCATAAGAATCTGTTCAAATGAGATCTGTGAAATCTCTTACAAAAGGCATACTTGCATGGAAATAGATTAAATAATGTAATCCTCCTGACTAGGAGCTTGCCCGGTATTGCTATGAAGAGCTTGGAACTTCCAAAAGTAGAGCCAGAGCCTGACCCTACTCACACTGACTTCACTGGCAGATTGTCACAGCTAGAATGACAGGGCTAATGCCCTGTCTCCTCCGATAGTTAAAATCCATAGTAAAAGGTGTGGGGAAGGAAATCTCCACAAGCTTGTCCTCCATAGAGTTTCTTCCAGGTGTTCTGCTAAGGAGAACCTCCTAGATCTTTTGGGATCTGTTTTGATCTTGGGCAACAGCGACCTGTTTGGAACCCTCCTGCCTCTTTGTCTGGGGCCTCCCACCAGCCCCTGGCTCCGTGGCAATGTGGCTCTAATAGAGCTGTGCTACCAGTTTCTTTCCTAGTTGCATCTGCCCATAAGACTCCCATCTTAATGGGGGAGGGAAGGGGCACAGAAAGGTTAACGCTCCAGTGGGCTCAGTCAGCTCCACTCCACTGTAGTTGCAATAGTTCTCATGCTTGGAGAGAGGGGTCAAAAGGGAAGAGCACAGTTCAGTGTGGGCTGACGGGGAAGGAGAGCATACTTCCAGTTGTCACCTCGGTAGTTGCAGGTGGTCCCCTGCCTAAAAGGGATGAGAGTCATATAAAAACACCTTTTTGTTTCTTTGCCCCCGAGGACTCAGTAGTGGTTTGATCTGAGCCCAGGAGCAACTTGGGTCACAGAAGGGGAATGGGATATGATGAATGCTGAGATCTCACCCCAGAATCTAACTTAGTTTTCTTCATCAGTTGTGATAACTCTTTCTAAATGATAAACAATTAGATACTCACTCATCTGCACTTTACTACACTGCACACTATATAATTTGCCCAGAAAAATGGTGGCCACTTCTCCACAAATATATAATTCCTTAGTTTTATGGTGAGGTTTTGCATTAATAAGACTTCATTATTGTTTATAAAATATACTGTAGTACATTTACTAGCATGTTATGAAGTATTGCCATAAATAATTCTAATGACTACAACTGTGGAGAGAAATGAGCCGAGGGCTCAGTCCAGCTCCTATTGAAGTCAGTGAGTAAACTCCCATTGCATTAAACGAGAACAAGGCTCGGTCCAAAGTATATATTTTGATGCAGTACATCTGCATTTATTACTGTGTTGGTTTTTTTTCTATGTTAATTCACAGCATTCAATAGTTTGCAGTAGCTTTCCCTGTCATTAGTGTGACATCACAAGGTTTTACTCTACTCTCAGCAAACTACTCTTTTCTAGGTGGTCCCTGAGTAAATCTCACAAATTTTTCAACATGTTCCCAACCACTCTACTGATACTAGGTGGTAACCTAGTTACTTAGAAAGGGGAGCTATATTATAGAGTATGTGGGTTTTAATCCCTTTGGTCTCTGAGCTTTTATCACTGAATTTCTTCCAAAATTATCAGCTCAAATTTGAGCTGTGTGGAAAAACACCTTCTTGGTCATTGGTCCATGAACAAACTGGTCAGTGTTCCATGATTAAAGATTAGGGTTTAAAAAAAATATTTGGTAGCATGCATCTTCCTTAATGCAAACCCCATCCAAATGATAATTACAATGAAATGCTTATAACTGGATACTTTCCAGGAAGAAAAATTCCTATCCTTGCACATAGGATAGACTTTTCAGCTTCAACAAAAATAAATTTGTTCCTGAACCCTTCTTAGGTGAGTAGCTTTGGGTCAACACTGATTACAGCCAGGGTTCTCAAAGGTCTCTAAATTGGTATAGTACCAATTGAGAGGACTGGAACTAATGGGGTTCCATTTTATGCCGGATTTGAGGAGCCTGAATAATGTGTCTGCTGTACTGTTCTGCTATAGAACTTGGATATTTCAGAGGCTCCCTGTGAACCCCTGTGGGTAGCTGGAAAGCAGGGTATAGTGGGGCCATTGTATTCATGGCTACATGTATCCACTAGTTATTACATAGACTATTGCAGGGCTGAGGCAGCCGTCATGGCTGTGGAATTTCTCTGCAGTTTTTGGAGTAGGAAGAATTTCCTTCAGCCAAAACAAGATTTCCTTGGGTCACAGATACGTTGTTTAGGGTGCAAGCTAGGGTCAGGGCTTGAACTCATTAACTCTGGCAGTTGTGTATAATGAATCTTAATGGCTACATTCCAACTTCTGTTTCATTTGTATAACCTCGATGTTACACAGATGAAATGTTTTTTTTCTGATGAGCTGTCTTAAAAAGTTTAAATACTAGCTATTTATTTGAATTCATAGAAAAGAAGCTATCTGACAACAGAATGTAATGTGGTGTAGATACCATCTGTTTAAACAAATGCATGGTCTTAAACAATTTACTCATGCCTATGCTAGGTCTCTGCATGCACAAAATACTTACCAAACCCCTGTATTTTAAATTGGATTAGGATTAGTTTTGGATGGGAGTTTAACTAACCTTGACATTTGTTTAATACTCTACAAAAAGAAAAGAAAAGCATTCTCTTGCGGGGAGAGCAGGGAGAAGTTGCTGTCCAATATTGTTTGTTATAAACTTAAGGTCATATTTCCAATTCAAAATATGACCTTTTCAATTCAAAATTATATAACCATGAGCTGCTATATCCAGCATTTATTATATTAGAACCAGTATAATCTGTCTTCACATTGGTGCTTATAGTCAAAGAATGATGTTCTTTGGGAATAATTGTTCATAGGGCTTTTTAAATTGCAGAACGTTAATCATTCAAATTTGGCTTCCTACAGGGCTCAATGTTTTCAATCTAAAGTGCTGAAGAAATGATTTATTTCATACTATTCGTTATCGCCTTCATTTTGCAAGGTATAATGCAACCTATGACATTTGCCAGACACCAGGCCAATACAAAGGGAGAGGTGAAGCTAAGGGCGCGTCTACACCTACAGTGGGGAATAGAGCAGAGACTCTGCACCCCAGCTAGCATGGGTATAAATAGCTGTGTAGACAGTGAGGCACTGCTTGGGCAAGTAGAGTGGAGTAACCTACATGCCAGAACTTGAGTATATGCCATGCATGGCTCTCTGCACACAAAGTGCATGGCAATGGAGAATTAGGGTCCATGCCAGGATACTACTAATATGCATCAACTGTATTACTGAGAGGCCATCCTTAGAAGTGAGGAAGGTTTCCATACCTATTTATTAGGGCCTGGCCTTTCTGCTGAGACTGCCAAATGTGTCAACTGCTAACATGAGTCAATTTGACTCTGAATTGTGTAGATTTAAAGAAGAATCCACATCCAATTACTAGGGCCCTACCAAATTCATGGTCCATTTTGGTCAATTTCACGGTCATAGGGTTTTAAAAATTGTAAATTTAATCATTTCAGATATTTAAATCTGAAATGTCATGGTGTTGCAACTGAAGGGAGTAGTGGGGGGATCGCACGGTTATTATAGGTATTGCCTCCCTTACGTTTGCACTGCTGCTGGCAGTGGCAATGCCTTCAGAGCTGGGCTCACAGCTAGCGGCTGCTGCTCTCTGGCCACCCAGCTCTGAAGGCAGAGCCACTGCCAGCAACAGCACAAAGATAAGGGTGGCATGTTATGTTGTTGCTACCTTTTACTTCTGCTGTGCTGCTGGTGGGGCGCTGACTTCAGAGCTGGGAGCCTGGCCAGCAGCCACCGCTCTCTGCCACCCAGCTCTTAACGTAGCACAGAAGTAAGGGTGGCAATACTACAACCCCTCTACAATAACCTTGAACCCCCACCATGACTCCCTTTGGGTCGCCCCCCCCCCCAATTTGAGAAACACTTGTCTCCCCCATGAAATCTGTATAGTATAGCGTAAAAGTATACAGAAGACCAGATTTCAGTGGGAAGACTAGATTTCATGGTCTGTGATATGTTTTTCATGGCCATGAATTTGGTAGGGCCCTACCAATTACCAATCATCTGAGCCATCCAGTTCCCCTTAAGTCTTTCTTTTTTTTAAAAAAAGCGCCTTTTGATATGTAAAAAGCATTAATTCTGGGTCCTGTCACTTGTGAGGGCTGTAGAGTGTATTGAAATTTTGTGTGTGAAATGGAGATTGGCATATTTTCTTAGGAAAGTAATCAGAAAAGCTTAAACTGGGTGACTGAAGATTTTTGAGAATTCATTGCACTAAAGTGAGCTTCTTATAAATCCTGTTGGCTGAGATGTGAGTTGTCAAGGTTCCTCCCCCACTCTGAACTCTAGGGTACAGATGTGGGGACCTGCATGAAAAACCTCCTAAGCTTATCTTTACCAGCTTAGGTCAAAACTTCCCCAAGGTACAAAATATTCCACCCGTTATCCTTGGATTGGCCGCTACCACTACCAAACTAATACTGGTTACTGGGGAAGAGCTGTTTGGACGCGTCTTTCCCCCCAAAATACTTCCCAAAACCTTGCACCCCACTTCCTGGACAAGGTTTGGTAAAAAGCCTCACCAATTTGCCTAGGTGACTACAGACCCAGACCCTTGGATCTTAAGAACAATGAACAATCCTCCCAACACTTGCACCCCCCCTTTTCTGGGAAATATTGGATAAAAAGCCTCACCAATTTGCATAGGTGACAACAGACCCAAACCCTTGGATCTGAGAACAATGAAAAAGCATTCAGTTTTCTTACAAGAAGACTTTTAATAAAGAAATCCCCTCTGTAAAATCAGGATGGTAGATACCTTACAGGGTAATTAAATTCAAAACATAGAGAACCCCTCTAGGCAAAACCTTAAGTTACAAAAAAGATACACAGACAGAAATAGTTATTCTATTCAGCACAGTTCTTTTCTCAGCCATTTAAAGAAATCATAATCTAACACGTACCTAGCTAGATTACTTACTAAAAGTTCTCAGACTCTATTCCTGGTCTATCCCCGGTAAAGACCAGCATATAGACAGACACAGACCCTTTGTTTCTCTCCCTCCTCCCAGCTTTTGAAAGTATCTTGTCTCCTCATTGGTCATTTTGGTCAGGTGCCAGTGAGGTTACCTTTAGCTTCTTAACCCTTTACAGGTGAGAGGAGCTTTCCCCTGGCCAGGAGGGATTTCAAAGGGGTTTACCCTTCCCTTTATATTTATGACATGAGTCATACTCATGAGGTGGACCATGGGCTCCTTCAAATGATTCTTGTTAAGAGTAACAAGAAGGGTTTCTTCAGGTATGTTAGCAACAAGAAGAAAGTCAAGGAAAGTGTCGGACCCTTACTGAACGACGGAGGCAACCTAGTGACAGAGGATGTGGAAAAAGCTAATGTACTCAATGCTTTTTTTGCCTGTCTTCACAAACAAGGTCAGCTCCGAGACTGCTGCACTGGGCAGCACAGCATGGGGAGGAGGTGACCAGCCCTCTGTGAAGAAAGAAGTGGTTCAGCACTATTCAGAAAATCTGGACGAGCACAAGTCCATGGGGCCGGATGTGCTGCATCTGAGAGTGCTAAAAGAGTTGGTGGATGTGATTGCAGAGCCATTGGCCATTATCTTTGAAAACTCATGGCGATTGGGGAGGTCCCGGACAACTGGAAAAAGGCAAATGTAGTGCCCATCTTTAAAAAAGGGAAGGAGGAGGATCCTGGAAACTACCGGCCAGTCAGCCTCACCTCAGTCCCTGGAAAAATCATGGAGCAGGTCCTCAAGGAATCAATTCTGAAGCACTTAGAGGAGAGGAAAGTGATCAGGAACAGTCAGCATGGATTCACCAAGGGCAAGTCATGCCTGACTAATCTAATTGCCTTCTATGATGAGATGACTGGCTTGTGGATGAGGGGAAAGCAGTGGATGTGTTGTTCCTTGACTTTAGCAAAGCTTTTGACACGGTCTCCCACAGTATTCTTGCCAGCAACTTAAAGTATGGGCTGGATGAATGGACTATAAGGTGGATAGAAAGCTGGCTAAATTGTCAGGCTCAATGGGTAGCGATCAATGGCTCAATGTCTAGTTGGCAGCCAGTATCAAGCAGCATGCCCCAAGGGTCGGTCCTAGGCTGGTTTTGTTCAATATCTTCATTAATAATCTGGAGGATGGTGTGGATTGCACCCTCAGCAAGTTTGCAGATGACACTAACCTGGGATGAGAGATAAATACGCTAGAGGGTAGGGATAGGATACAGATTGCCCTAGACAAATTAGAGGATTGGGCCAAAAGAAATCTGATGAGGTTCAAGAAGGACAAGTGCAGAGTCCTGCACTTAGGACGGAAGAATCCCATGCGCCGCTACAGACTAGGGACCGAATTGCTAGGCAGCAGTTCTGCAGAAAAGGAGCTAGGGGTTACAGTGGACGAGAAGCTGGATATAAGTCAACAGTGTGCCCTTGTTGCCAAGAAGGTCAATGGCGTTTTGGAATGTATAAGTAGGAGCATTGCCAGCAGATCGAGGGACGTGATTGTTCCCCTCTACTCAGCATTGGTGAGGCCTCATCTGGAGTACTGTGTCCAGTTTTGGGCCCCACACTACAAGAAGGATGCGGAAAAATTGGAAAACGTCCAGCGGAGGGCATCAAAAATGACTAGGGGACTGGAACACATGACTTATGAGGAGAGGCTGAGGGAACAGGGATTGTTTAGTCTGCAGAAGAGAAGAATGAGGGAGGATTTATAGCTGCTTTCAATTACCTGAAAGGGGGTTCCAAAGAGGATGGACCTAGACTGTTCTCAGTGGTAGGAGATGACAGAATGAGCAGTAATGGTCTCAAGTTGCAGTGGGGGAGGTTTAGGTTGGATATTAGGAAAAACTTTTTCACTGGGAGGGTGGTGAAACACTGGAATGCGTTACCTAGGGAGGCAGTGGAATCTCCTTCCTTAGATATTTTTAAGGTCAGGCTTGACAAAGCCCTAGGTGGGATGATTTAGTTGGGAATTGGTCCTGATTTGGGCACAGGGTTGGATAGATGACTTCCTGAGGTCCCTTACAACCCTGATATTCTATGATTCTTTTAAAATGTAACCTATGATTTCTGCTTTCTCTAGCTCTCTGTTGTAAGGTTTTAAAAATAATTATTAATAGAAAGAAAGTAGATCAGCAGGGTTGACACTGAGTGAAGACAATGGACAGTGTGAAAGACTTTCTAGAAGAACCATTTATTCTTGCTCCGGGGTAATTAAACTAAAAATGGAAAATGACAGAAGAGGGGATGAACAGATTGGGATGAAATCTGGTTTTTCCATGCAACACCTAAATAAAAGTGCTGGAAGGCACCTTTATGAGGAAAGAAACTTCCACCTCCACCCCCAATTCAAGAGCAGAATATAGAGCACAAGGGCAACCTATCTGCGGCTACAATGATATAGGCCGTATCCCTAATAAAAGAGTTGGTGGTCTAGAAGTAGTTTCTGGCTCCATAGGGCTTGGGACTAAAGTAAGCAAATGCAGGGGGAATGCAGCTACTCCTGCTGTACTAAAAGCAGAGAAGCTCCCCCTTCCTCTCCCTGGCCTGGGGATTTCCCACTCCTCAACTGGTACGCTGAGGGGTTTCCCCTTCATGTTTCAGTCTAGTTCTCTCACTTCCTCTGTACACTTATAACTCTTCCCCTGCCCTGTTGTGCTAGAGAGGTTGGTTTTGGGGTATACATGGGGCTGCAGAATCCTCCTGCACACCTTCTTTGCTTCCTGCCCTCAATGTACTCCTGGATTTTGAGCCAACTAGGGTCAAATCCTGCAGCTGCAAGTGATTATTGTGTAAATAAATTTTTAGATAATAAATAACTATTCTAAGAAATAATCCATAGAAAAAGATTAATCAAGACGATAGAGGTGAAAGTTTGTTTCCCCAAACAATAAAAGCATTACTCTTCCACAGAAAGAAAAGGAGTACTTGTGGCACCATAGAGACTAACCAATTTATTTGAGCATAAGCTTTTGTGAGCTACAGGTCACTTCATCGGATGCATACTGTGGAAACTGCCGAAGACATTATATACACAGAGACCATGAAACAATACCTCCTCCCACCCCACTCTCCTGCTGGTAATAGCTTATCTAAAGTGATCACTCTCCTTACAATGTGTATGATAATCAAGTTGGGCCATTTCCAGCACAAAGCCAGGTTTTCTCACCCTCCGCGCCCCCCCCCCCCCCCAAACTCACTCTCCTGTTGGTAAAAGCCCATCCAAAGTGACCACTCTCTTTACAATGTGTATGATAATCAAGGTGGGCCATTTTCAGCACAAATCCAGGTTTTCTCACCTTCCCCCCCGTCCAAAAACCACACACACAAACTCACTCTCCTGCTGGTAATAGCTTATCCAAAGTGACCACTCTCCTTAAAATGTGTATGAAAATCAAGGTGGGCCATTTCCAGCACAAATCCAGGTTTTCTCACCTCCCCGTCCCCCCAAAACACACACACACAAACTCACTCTCCTGCTGGTAATAGCTTATCCAAAGTGACCACTCTCCCTACACTCCCTACAATGTGCATGATAATCAAGGTGGGCCATTTCCAGCACAAATCCAGGTTTTCTCACCCCCCACCCCTATACACACACAGACTCACTCTCCTGCTGGCAATAGCTCATCCAAACTGACCACTCTCCTTACAATGTGTATGATAATCAAGGTGTGCCATTTCCATCCAAGTTTAACCAGAACGTCTGGCGGGGGGGGGGTAGGAAAAAACAAGGGGAAATAGGCTACCTTGCATAATGACTTAGCCACTCCCAGTCTCTATTTAAGCCTAAATTAATAGTATCCAATTTGCAAATGAATTCCAAATCAGCAGTTTCTCGCTGGAGTCTGGATTTAAAGTTTTTTTGTTGTAAGATAGCGACCTTCATGTCTGTAATTGCGTGACCAGAGAGATTGAAGTGTTCTCCAACTGGTTTATGAATGTTATAATTCTTGACATCTGATTTGTTTCCATTTATTCTTTTGCGTAGAGACTGTCCAGTTTGACCAATGTACATGGCAGAGGGGCATTGCTGGCACATGATGGCATATGTCACATTGGTGGATGTGCAGGTAAATGAGCCTCTGATAGTGTGGCTGATGTGATTAGGCCCTGTGATGGTGTCCCCTGAATAGATATGTGGGCACAGTTGGCAACGGGCTTTGTTGCAAGGATAGGTTCCTGGGTTAGTGGTTCTGTTGTGTGCTGTGTGGTTGTTGGTGAGTATTTGCTTCAGGTTGGGGGGCTGTCTGTAGGCAAGGACTGGCCTGTCTCCCAAGATTTGTGAGAGTGTTGGGTCATCCTTCAGGATAGGTTGTAGATCCTTAATAATGCGTTGGAGGGGTTTTAGTTGGGGGCTGAAGGTGACGGCTAGTGGCGTTCTGTTATTTTCTTTGTTAGGCCTGTCCTGTAGTAGGTGACTTCTGGGAACTCTTCTGGCTCTATCAATCTGTTTCTTCACTTCCGCAGGTGGGTATTGTAGTTGTAAGAATGCTTGATAGAGATCTTGTAGGTGTTTGTCTCTGTCTGAGGGGTTGGAGCAAATGCAGTTGTATCGCAGAGCTTGGCTGTAGACGATGGATCGTGTGGTGTGGTCAGTGTGAAAGCTGGAGGCATGTAGGTAGGAATAGCGGTCAATAGGTTTCCGGTATAGGGTGGTGTTTATGTGACCATTGTTTATTAGCACTGTAGCGTCCAGGAAGTGGATCTCTTGTGTGGACTGGACCAAGCTGAGGTTGATGGTGGGATGGAAATTGTTGAAATCATGGTGGAATTCCTCAAGGGCTTCTTTTCCATGGGTCCAGATGATGAAGATGTCATCAATATAGCACAAGTAGAGTAGGGGCGATAGGGGACGAGAGTTGAGGAAGCGTTGTTCTAAATCAGCCATAAGAATGTTGGCATACTGTGGGATCATGCGGGTACCCATAGCAGTGCCGCTGATCTGAAGGTATACATTGTTCCCAAATGTGAAATAGTTATGGGTAAGGACAAAGTCACAAAGTTCAGCCACCAGGTTAGCCGTGACATTATCGGGGATAGTGTTCTTGACGTCTTGTAGTCCATCTTTGTGTGGAATGTTGGTGTAGAGGGCTTCTACATCCATAGTGGCCAGGATGGTGTTATCAGGAAGAACACCGATGGATTGTAGTTTCCTCAGGAAGTCAGTGGTGTCTCGAAGGTACCTGGGAGTGCTGGTAGCGTAGGGCCTGAGGAGGGAGTCTACATAGCCAGACAATCCTGCTGTCAGGGTGCCAATGCCTGAGATGATGGGGCGCCCAGGATTTCCAGGTTTATGGATCTTGGGTAGTAGATAGAATATCCCAGATCGGGGTTCCAGGGGTGTGTCTGTGCGGATTTGATCTTGTGCTTTTTCAGGAAGTTTCTTGAGCAAATGCTGTAGTTGCTTTTGGTAACTCTCAGTGGGATCATAGGGTAATGGCTTGTAGAAAGTGGTGTTGGAGAGCTGCCGAGCAGCCTCTTGTTCATATTCCGACCTATTCATGATGACAACAGCACCTCCTTTGTCAGCCTTTTTGATTATGATGTCAGAGTTGTTTCTGCGGTCGTGGATGGCATTGCGTTCCGCATGGCTGAGGTTATGGGGCAAGTGATGCTGCTTTTCCACAATTTCAGCCCGTGCACGTCGGCGGAAGCACTCTATGTAGAAGTCCAGTCTGCTGTTTCGACCTTCAGGAGGAGTCCACCTAGAATCCTTCTTTTTGTAATGTTGGTAGGGAGGCCTCTGTGGATTAGTATGTTCAGAGGTATTTTGGAAATATTCCTTGAGTCGGAGATGTCGAAAATAGGATTCTAGGTCACCACAGAACTGTATCATGTTCGTGGGGGTGGAGGGGCAGAAGGAGAGGCCCTGAGATAGGACAGCTGCTTCTGCTGGGCTGAGAGTATAGTTGGATAGGTTAACAATATTGCTGGGTGGGTTGAGGGAACCATTGCTGTGGCTCCTTGTAGCATATAGTAGTTTAGAAAGTTTAGTGTCCTTTTTCTTTTGTAGAGAAGCAAAGTGTGCGTTGTAAATGGCTTGTCTAGTTTTAATAAATTCCAGCCACGAGAAGTTTGTGTGGAAGGTTGGTTTTTTATGAGAGTATCCATTTTTGAGAGCTCATTCTTAATCTTTCCCTGTTTGCTGTAGAGGATGTTGATCAGGTGATTCCGCAGTTTCTTTGAGAACGTGTGCCACAAGCTGTCAGCATAGTCTGTGTGGTATGTAGATTGTAATGGATTTTTTACCTTCAGTCCTTTTGGTATGATGTCCATCTGTTTGCATTTGGAAAGGAAGATGACGTCTGTTTGTATCTGTACAAGTTTTTTCATGCAGTTGATAGATTTCCACTCCATACGGCTAAATGCAGTGCCTTGCATAATGACAGGTTTCAGAGTAACAGCCGTGTTAGTCTGTATTTGCAAAAAGAAAAGGAGTACTTGTGGCACCTTAGAGACTAACCAATTTATTTGAGCATAAGCTTTCGTGAGCTACAGCTCACCTTCATCGGATGTAGCTCACGAAAGCTTATGCTCAAATAAATTGGTTAGTCTCTAAGGTGCCACAAGAATAAATGGACACAAAAAAACTTTAAATCCAGACTCCAGGGAGAAACTGCTGAATTGGAATTCATTTGCAAATTGGATACTATTAATTTAGGCTTAAATAGAGACTGGGAGTGGCTAAGTCATTATGCAAGGTAGCCTATTTCCCCTTGTTTTTTCCTACCCCCCCCCCCCAGACGTTCTGGTTAAACTTGGATTTATGCTGGAAATGGCCCACCTTGATTATCATACACATTGTAAGGAGAGTGGTCACTTTGGATGAGCTATTACCAGCAGGAGAGTGAGTCTGTGTGTGTGTTTGGGGGGGGGGTGTGAGAAAACGTGGATTTGTGCTGGAAATGGCCCACCTTGATTATCATATATATTGTAAGGAGAGTGATCACTTTAGATAAGCTATTGCCAGCAGGAGAGTGGGGTGGGAGGAGGTATTGTTTCATGGTCTCTGTGTATATAATGTCTTCTGCAGTTTCCACAGTATGCATCCGATGAAGTGAGCTGTAGCTCACGAAAGCTTATGCTCAAATAAATTGGTTAGTCTCTAAGGTGCCACAAGTACTCCTTTTCTTTTTGCAAATATAGACTAACACGGCTGTTACTCTGAAATCTTCCACAGAAAGCACTCTAAAATGTAGTGCATGGCTGGGAGAGAGTCCCATACAAACAAAGGAATTACAGAAATTAGCAGATAGGACAATCCATATCCCAACCAGAGTGACATAGGCTTCATGCCTCCTTAATCTGTAGCTCTGGTGCTTACAGCATTTGAATGATATTTTTTGATGGCTAAAAAAGAAAATGCTAAAAATGAATACCTTTCAGGTAGATTGCCAGTCCCAAAAGAAGGAAACTGCAGATAGCAACTACTGAGGATGTGGTGGTTGAACTACTTGAGCTGAGAGATTTTGCATATCCAACTATGTCTACACTACGAAATTAGGTCGAATTTATAGAAGTCGGTTTTTTAGAAATCTGTTTTATATATTCGAGTGTGTGTGTCCCCACAGAAAATGCTCTAAGTGCATTAAGTGCATTAACTCGGCGGAGCGCTTCCACAGTACCGAGGCTAGAGTCGACTTCCGGAGTGTTGCACTGTGGGTAGCTATCCCACAGTTCCCGCAGTCTCCGCTGCCCATTGGAATTCTGGGTTGAGATCCCAATGCCTGATGGGGCTAAAACATTGTCGCGGGTGGTTCTGGGTACATATCGTCAGGCCCCCGTTCCCTCCCTCCCCCTGTGAAAGCAAGGGCAGACAATCATTTCGCGCCTTTTTTCCTGAGTTACCTGTGCAGACGCCATACCACGGCAAGCATGGAGCCCGCTCAGGTAACCGTCACCCTATGTCTCCTGGGTGCTGGCAGACGCGGTATGGCATTGCTACACAGTAGCAGCAACCCCTTGCCTTGTGGCAGCAGACGGTACAGTATGACTGGTAGCCGTCATCGTCATGTCTGAGGTGCTCCTGGTCGCCTCTGTGAGGTCGATCAGGAGCGCCTGGGCAGACATGGGCGCAGGGACTAAATTTGGAGTGACTTGAGCAGGTCATTCTCTTTAGTCCTGCAGTCAGTCCTATTTGAACCGTCTTATGGTGAGCGGGCAGGCGATACGGACTGCTAGCAATCGTACTGTACCATCTTCTGCCGAGCAGCCATGAGATGTGGATGGCATGCAGTCCTTCTGCACCGTCTGCTGCCAGCCAAAGATGTAAAAGATAGATGGAGTGGATCAAAACAAGAAATAGACCAGATTTGTTTTGTACTCATTTGCTTCCCCACCTCCCCTGTCTAGGGGACTCATTCTTCTAGATCACACTGCAGTCACTTACAGAGAAGGTGCAGCGAGGTAAATCTAGCCATGTATCAATCAGAGGCCAGGCTAACCTTCTTGTTCCAATAAGGACAATAACTTAGGTGCACCATTTCTTATTGGAACCCTCCGTGAAGTCCTGCCTGAAATACTCCTTGATGTAAAGCCACCCCCTTTGTTGATTTTAGCTCCCTGAAGCCAACCCTGTAAGCGCCCCTCCCAGCGTCAGAGCAATGGCAAACAATCGGGCATCTGAGTGTGCTGTCCAGAGCAGTCACAATGGAGCACTCTGATGGGGCTAAAACATTGTCGCGGGTGGTTCTGGGTACGTGTCGTCAGGCCCCCGTTCCCTCCCTCCCTCCGTGAAAGCAAGGGCAGACAATCATTTCGCGCCTTTTTTCATGAGTTACCTGTGCAGACGCCATACCACGGCAAGCATGGAGCCCGCTCAGGTAACCGTCACCCTATGTCTCCTGGGTGCTGGCAGACGCGGTACGGCTTTGCTGCACAGTAGCAGCAACCCATTGCCTTCTGGCAGCAGACGGTGCAATACGACTGGTAGTCGTCCTCGTTGTGTCCGAGGTGCTCCTGCTCACGTCGGCTGGGAGCGCCTGGGCAGACATGGGCGCAGGGACTAAATTTGGAGTGACTTGAGCAGGTCATTCTCTTTAGTCCTGCAGTCAGTCCTATTGAACCGTTTTATGGTGAGCAGGCAGGCGATACGGACTGCTAGCAGTCGTACTGTACCATCTTCTGCCAGGCAGGCAAGAGATGAGGATTGCTAGCAGTCGTATTGTACCATCTTATGCCAGGCAGGCAAGAGATGAAGATGGCTAGCAGTCGTACTGTACCATCTTCTGCCGAGCAGCCATGAGATGTGGATGGCATGCAGTCCTTCTGCACCGTCTGCTGCCAGCCAAAGATGTAAAAGATAGATGGAGTGGGTCAGAACAAGAAATAGACCAGATTTGTTTTGTACTCATTTGCCTCCTCCCCTGTCTAGATCACACTGCAGTCACTCACAGAGAAGGTGCAGCGAGGTAAATCTAGCCATGTATCAATCAGAGGCCAGGCTAACCTCCTTGTTCCAATAACAACGATAACTTAGGTGCACCATTTCTTACTGGAACCCTCCGTGCAGTCCTGCCTGAAATACTTCTTGATGTACAGGCACACCCTTTGTTGATTTTAGCTCCCTGAAGCCAACCCTGTAAGCCGTGTCGTCAGTCGCCCCTCCCTCCGTCAGAGCAATGGCAGACAATCGTTCCGCGCCTTTTTTCTGTGCGGACGCCATACCAAGGCAAGCATGGAGGCCGCTCAGCTCACTTTGGCAATTAGGAGCACATTAACCACCACACGCATTATCCAGCAGTATATGCAGCACCAGAACATGGCAACGCGATACCGGGCGAGGAGGCGACATCAGCGCGGTCCCGTGAGTGATCAGGACATGGACACAGATTTCTCTGAAAGCATGGGCCCTGACAATGCATGCATCATGGTGCTAATGGGGCAGGTTCATGCTGTGGAACGCCGATTCTGGGCTCGGGAAACAAGCACAGACTGGTGGGACCGCATAGCGTTGCAGGTCTGGGACGATTCCCAGTGGCTGCGAAACTTTCGCATGCGTAGGGGCACTTTCATGGAACTTTGTGACTTGCTTTCCCCTGCCCTGAAGCGCATGAATACCAAGATGAGAGCAGCCCTCACAGTTGAGAAGCGAGTGGCGATAGCCCTGTGGAAGCTTGCAACGCCAGACAGCTACCGGTCAGTTGGGAATCAATTTGGAGTGGGCAAATCTACTGTGGGGGCTGCTGTGATGCAAGTAGCTCACGCAATCAAAGATCTGCTGATATCAAGGGTAGTGACCCTGGGAAATGTGCAGGTCATAGTGGATGGCTTTGCTGCAATGGGATTCCCTAACTGTGGTGGGGCTATAGACGGAACCCATATCCCTATCTTGGCACCGGAGCACCAAGCCGCTGAGTACATAAACCGCAAGGGGTACTTTTTGATAGTGCTGCAAGCTCTGGTGGATCACAAGGGACGTTTCACCAACATCAATGTGGGATGGCCGGGAAAGGTGCGTGATGTTCGCATCTTCAGGAACTCTGGTCTGTTTCAAAAGCTGCAGGAAGGGACTTTATTCCCAGACCAGAAAATAACTGTTGGGGATGTTGAAATGCCTATATGTATCCTTGGGGACCCAGCCTACCCCTTAATGCCATGGCTCATGAAGCCGTACACAGGCAGCCTGGACAGTAGTCAGGAGCTGTTCAACTACAGGCTGAGCAAGTGCAGAATGGTGGTAGAATGTGCATTTGGACGTTTAAAGGCGCGCTGGCGCATCTTACTGACTTGCTTAGACCTCAGCGAAACCAATATTCCCACTGTTATTACTGCTTGCTGTGTGCTCCACAATATCTGTGAGAGTAAGGGGGAGACGTTTATGGCGGGGTAGGAGGTTGAGGCAAATCGCCTAGCTGCTGGTTACGCGCAGCCAGACACCAGGGCGGTTAGAAGAGCACAGGAGGGCTCGGTACGCATCAGAGAAGCTTTGAAAACCAGTTTCATGACTGGCCAGGCTACGGTGTGAAAGTTCTGTTTGTTTCTCCTTGATGAAACCCCCCGCCCCTTGGTTCACTCTACTTCCCTGTAAGCTAACCACCCTCCCCTCCTCCCTTTAATCATTGCTTGCAGAGGCAATAAAGTCATTGCTGCTTCACAGTCATGCATTCGTTATTCATTCATCACACAGATAGGGAGATGACTACCAAGGTAGCCCAGGAGGGGTGGTGGAGGAGGGAAGGAAAATGCCACACAGCACTTTAAGCACAGCACTTTAAAAGTTTACAACTTTAAAATTTATTGAATGACAGCCTTCTTTTTTTTGGGTAATCCTCTGTGGTGGAGTGGCTGGTTGGCCGGAGGCCCCCCCACCGCGTTCTTGGGCGTCTGGGTGTGGAGGCTATGGAACTTGGGGAGGAGGGCGGTTGGTTACAGAGGGGCAGCAGTGGCAGTCTGTGCTCCAGCTGCCTTTGCTGGAGCTCAACCATACACTGGAGCATACTGGTTTGGTCCTGCAGCAGCCTCAGCATTGAATCCTGCCTCCTCTCATCACGCTGCCGCCACTTACTCTCTTCAGCCCGCCACTTACTCTCTTCAGCTCTCCACCTCTCCTCCCGGTCATTTTGTGCTTTCCTGCACTCTGACATTATTTGCCTCCACGCATTCGTCTGTGCTCTGTCAGTGTGGGAGGACAGCATAAGCTCGGAGAACATTTCATCGCGAGGTCGTTTTTTTTTCTTTCTAAGCTTCACTAGCCTCTGGGAAGGAGAAGATCCTGTGATCATTGAAACACATGCAGCTGGTGGAGGAAAAAAAAAGGGACAGCGGTATTTAAAAAGACACATTTTATAAAACAGTCGCTACACTCTTTCAGGGTAAACCTTGCTGTTAACATTACATACATAGCACATGTGCTTTCATTACAAGGTCGCATTTTGCCTCCTCCCACCGCGTGACTACCCCCTCAACCTTCCCCCCTCCCTGTGGCTAACAGCGGGGAACATTTCTGTTTAGCCACAGGCAAACAGCCCAGCAGGAATGGGCTCCTCTGAGTGTCCCCTGAAGAAAAGCACTCTATTTCAACCAGGTGACCATGAATTATATCTCACTCTCCTGAGGATAACACAGAGAGATAAAGAACGGATTTTGGTTGAATGCCAGCAAACATACACTGCAATGCTTTGTTCTACAGTGATTCCCGAGTACGTGTTACTGGCCTGGAGTGGTAAAGTGTCCTACCATGAAGGATGAAATAAGGCTGCCCTCCCCAGAAACCTTTTGCAAAGGCTTTAGGAGTACATCTAGGAGAACCGCAAATGCCAGGGCAAAGTAATCCTTTCACATGCTTGCTTTTAAACCATGTATAGCATTTTAAAAGGTACACTCACCAGAGGTCCCTTCTCCGCCTGCTGGGTCCAGGAGGCAGCCTTGGGTGGGTTCGGGGGGTACTGGCTCCAGGTCTAGGGTGAGAAACAGTTCCTGGCTGTCGGGAAAACCAGTTTCTCCGCTTGCTTGCTGTGAGCTATCTACAACCTCCTCCTCATCATCTTCTTCGTCCCCAAAACCTACTTCCGTATTGCCTCCATCTCCATTGAAGGAGTCAAACAACACGGCTGGGGTAGTGGTGGCTGAACCCCCTAAAATGGCATGCAGCTCATCATAGAAGCGGCATGTTTGGGGCTCTGACCCAGAGCGGCTGTTCGCCTCTCTGGTTTTCTGGTAGGCTTTCCTCAGCTCCTTCAGTTTCACGCGGCACTGCTTCGGGTCCCTGTTATGGCCTCTGTCCTTCATGCCCTGGGAGATTTTCACAAAGGTTTTGGCATTTCGAAAACTGGAACGGAGTTCTGATAGCACGGATTCCCCTCCCCATACAGCGATCAGATCCCGTACCTCCCGTTCGGTCCATGCTGGAGCTCTTTTGCGATTCTGGGACTCCATCATGGTCACCTGTGCTGATGAGCTCTGCATGGTCACCTGCAGCTTGCCACGCTGGCCAAACAGGAAATGAGATTCAAAAGTTCGCGGTTCTTTTCCTGTCTACCTGGCCAGTGCATCTGAGTTGAGAGTGCTGTCCAGAGCGGTCAGAATGGAGCACTCTGGGATAGCTCCCGGAGGCCAATACCATCGAATTGTGTCCACAGTACCCCAAATTCGAGCCGGCAACGTCGATTTAAGCGCTAATCCACTTGTCAGGGGTGGAGTAAGGAAATCGATTTTAAGAGCCCTTTAAGTCGAAATAAAGGGCTTCATTGTGTGGACGGGTGCAGGTTTAAATCGATTTAACGCTGCTAAATTCGACCTAAAGTCCTAGTGTAGACCAGGGCCTAGATTCCAACATCTCTGTTTTGTTAGGTAGTTACTGCTACCCACAAGCAATGTTAGGAAAGTGACACACATCTGCCCTGATCTTGTCCTTGTTTCTGTGAGACTGAGAGTTGCAGTTTCACACCAATGGTGTGAGAAATGATTCTTGCAGAGCAAATGGCTTCCTTCATGACAATATTCATTTCTTTTGTAACAATTTATTTTATAAAGGAGGCGACTATTGCCAGTCTGAATGTCTGATGAAATGTTTAACTACAGTAGAACATATCAATGTTTTCCTGTTTATATATGGATGTAATGTATCCTATTATAAAATGTCAGACCCTGCCTCATGGTCAGTGGCAACAAATGTGACCTTGATGCTTTCTGCAATACTATGCCAGTTCTTGGAAAGTTCAGGTTTTGGAAAATAAACAATCATGAAATTTCAAGTTTTGCAAAAGTTTTTAATGAACAAATTTGAAGTAGTATTTTTGGGTTACCAATATACTAGGTGAATGGTGTTAGAAGTATTCTCTAGAAAATGTATACAAAACAATAAAATTGCTATATGTACCTGTCTCTAGATCCTATTATATTTACCAGTTTCCACCATGGCCCATAAAACTAAACAAATCATAATTGGGAAAAGAGTATAGGGAATGAGTATGGAGAGAAATTCTTCTGGTGGAAAAAGAGTCAGCTTTCCCTTCCTTTAGAAAATAATGTGTGTGTTGTAGTAGTTGTGCTTTCTTGTACCAATTTCTTTTTCTTTTATACTTTAAGAAACCTTACATCTCAACGTTTTAAAAAAAATCACTGCAATAGGCACTTGTAATTCAAAATAGAAATAAACTACTTCTCCCCACATTTGTAACACCACATACAGGAGAAATACATACTACATACAAAAAAGCTACGTTAGAAGAACATAATTGTTAGGTTGCAAAGTTAAGCATGCAAAAGTTAAAAATCCCAGAATTAAGGTTGCCTGTGCAACCTTACTTCAGTCCTCTTTGTGTACATTCATTAGCGTGCAGCCTTTAATTGCCTGTGCCTTTCTGATAGAAAAATAGTATGTCATCATGTAATCTTAATTCTGGTATTTCTGAAATTCTGAGTGCTCGATTTTGCAACCTTAATATGGGGTGTGTGTGTGGGTGTAAATTTCTAGCCGTTTAAAAAAAAGCAAACTGAAAAAACAAATGCCATCATATGGCATTGTAATGAGACCCACATGGGTATGAGCAACGTTGGAAACTTTAGATTCACCACCAATTACTAAAGGAATAAATTATAGCAGTAGTAGGTTGTTATCTATGCAGATCACCATTACAGGGGAATGAGAGACACTTTACCAGTGGGTTCATAGATAGTTGCTAACAGTCGGGTAATGGTGAGACTCAGGAGTCCTGGGTTGCATTCCAGACTCTGGCTCGCACTCATCTGCCTATTCCTCCTAATATGTCCCTGTCTCAATCCTATCTCTTCCCCATCCGTCTCCTCATCCCAGGCCCATTCTCCTCACCTAGCTAATTCCAGTCTCCACTCCTCAGGCTTCTCATCTCAGTTTTCCTCATTGTTCAACTAGTCCCAGGTTTCCCCCTCCTGGCCTCCTCGTCTGCTCTGAGTCCTTCCAACCTTCCCTATTAGCTCCCAGTCCTATCTCCTGTCTGTCTCCTTCTTCTAGTCTTCTGTTTCTCCCTTGCTTCTCAGATGATCTTAGCACTCCCTCCCCACCAGTCAATTGGCTCCTAGTCCTCTCACCCAACTCCCTCACTGGCTTTCATTCCCAGCATCTCCTCCCCCCTACTTCTAGTCCCACTCACCATCACTCCAGTCCCAGTCTTACCAAGCTCCTTGTCCCAATTTGCTCGTTTCCCTCTCCCGAGTCAAGTTTTTGTTCCCTTTGCATGCCCCCCCCACCAAAAAAAAACCCAACAAAAAACAAAACAAAAAAGAATTTGAAGAGCAACTAGCAAAAGACACAAAAACAAATAACAATTTTAAGTATATCAGAAGCAGGAAACCTGCCAAACAATTAGTGGGGTCACTGGATAATCAAGGTGATAAGGAGCACTCAAGGAAGACAAGGACATTGTGGAGGAGTTAAATGAATTCATTGCATTGTCTTCACTGCAGAGGATGTGAGGGAGTTTTCTACACCAGTCTTTTTAGGTGACAAACTTGAGGAACTGTCCCATAGTGAGATGTCAATAGAGAAGGTTTTGAAATAGTAATAAGTCACCAGGATCAGATGGTATTCACCCAAGTATTGTGAAGGAACTCAAATATGAAATTGCAGAACTACTAACTGTGGTATGTAACTTCAGCCTCCGTACCAAATGACTGGAATGTAGCTAATGTAATGCTGATTTTTAAAAAATGCTTCAGATGTGATCCTGGCAATTTTACTGGCCAGTAAGCCTAACTTCAGTACCAGGCCAATTGGTAGAAACTATAGTAAAGAACAGAATTATCAGACACATAGACTAACATGATATGTTGTTGACTCTTTTCTATGGCTTTTGTAAAGGGAAATCATGCCTCACCAATCCATTAAAATTCTTTGAGGGGGTCAAAATGCATGTGGACAAGGGTGATCTAGTTGATACAGTGTACCTGGATTTTCAGAAAGCCTTTGCCATCATCCCTCACTAACGGCTCTTAATCCTACTAAGCGGTGATGAGATCAGAGGGAAGGTCCTCTCATGGATCAGTAACTAGTTAAAGGATACAAAATAAATGGTCAGTTTTCCCAATGAAAAGAGATAAATAGTGGGGTCCCCCAAGGATCTGTTCTGGGACCTGTACAACATATTTATAGATCTGGAAAAAGGGGTTAACAGTGAAGTGTCAGAGTTTGCAAATAATCAGTTACTCAAGATGGTTAAGTCAAAGGTTGACTGCAAAGAGTTACAAAGGGATCTCACAAACCTGGATGACTGAGCCACAAAAGGGCACATGATATTCAATTTCATAAATGCAAAGTAATGCACACTGGAAAACATAATCGCAGTGATACATATGAAATTGTCTAAATTAGCTGATATCACTCTAGAAAGAGATCTGGGAGTCCCTCCATATGTAGGGAGGGGCAGCTTGGCCAAATGGTGGTGTGATCTGGAACACATGGAGTTGGCCCCTGCACAACAGAACACATGGAAGTCTGCTGAGAACTCGACCCTGGCAGCACTGGCTCATGCAATTCAAAGAGAGAGGGCAGAATCCCAGGCTGAGGGAAACACGGGACGAAGGAGGTGTGTGTGGGGACAGGAATCCCTCCTCACCTCACCTCCTCCAAAACATTTGAATTGGTGCTGCTGACATGTAGGAACTGTGAGGGAATGGAGCATGCTCAATTGCTCTGTGGAGTTGTAATATGCTCTGTATAGTTACCACTAGGAGGTAGGAGATGCTTGAGCATGCTCAGTAAGTACAGAATCTTAGATTTTAACATCTAAAATCTCTGCAGTCTCTACTTAGTATGTGTGAATGGCAATTTTTTTCCCTGGAGGCTTATAACTTGGCTACAACATTTGGGTAGATTTTCATAGGGATAGCGCTGGAGACATCCCTGACACAAAGACACCCACTGCTAAATTTCAAGTCCCTCTTCCAAGCATGGAGTCACTAGAGATTTCCAAAGAAAAGGTTACCAGAATTTGTTAGCATGGGCAAAACAATGTATTTTGTCCTAGCCTCATTCTCAGAAACAGCTGAACCATTTTGGCTGAAAATTTCCATAGATATTTGATAGCTGCTTTCAACTACCTGAGAGGTGGTTCCAAAGAGGATGGCTCTAGACTGTTCTCAATGGTAGCAGATGACAGAACGAGGAGTAATGGTCTCAAGTTGCAGTGGGGGAGATTTAGGTTGGATATTAGGAAAAACTTTTTCACTAGGAGGGTGGTGAAACACTGGAATGCGTTACCTAGGGAGGTGGTAGAATCTCCTTCCTTGGAGGTTTTTAAGGTCAGGCTTGACAAAGCCCTGGCTGGGATGATTTAACTGGGAATTGGTCCTGCTTCGAGCAGGGGGTTGGACTAGATGACCTTCTGGGGTCCCTTCCAACCCGGATATTCTATGATTCAGCATGAGGCAGGTGTAACATTTCAACCCAAATGGTTAAAGTCTAGCAAAGTTGCAAGGAGCTGAAAACCGAGTCGTATAATGGTACAGGTCAAGTAACCTAAATAGGTGGTGCGATCAGTCCCACCTGTAATATAAACTTAATGTATCGGAAATCTATTATGAATCTACTAACAAAAAGATACAAAAAAAAACAAAAACAAACCCCACCCAACCTCCATAAAGTACAGCTTCTTATAGCACTCAGGGTCTAATATTTAAAATAGGTTATCACATCCGGGTGGACTTATCTGAGTAAAAGTGCTCAGATACCACATTTGTGGGGGCTATGCAAATACCTGTACAGGTGTTTCTGCAAGTTTTATGTTAGGGTTTAGGATGCCTTGCTGTAATTTTCAGTATCTTTACCACCAACCATATGTGAAAAGGAAGAACTAAACATAGCGTTAGCTAACTTTTGAATTCAGTGGGACAGTCTTCTCCCTTGGAGGCTTTATTTTATTGGTAATCTTTGATTTGTATCTCCTTCCAATCTGCTTTGATGCCTTCTACCCCAATCAGTAAACTTTGGAAAGCTGTTGTGCCCTGTAATTTGTCACTAGTAAGGTCTTATTTGAATTGTGGGATGATTGTCAAATAATTGTGGCCGAGTTACAGAAAAGACCTGGAAAATCGCAGAAAAGTAATAATGGACCTTTATTAATTGCGGTAATTTGGAAAAGCCAGGAAAGACATGCTTAAGAGAAATTTGCTGGAACAATATAAACACTGAAGTATTAAGTTATGCCTGCTAACTTTTTTGATAGCCAGACATTTTCATGCAACTATATTGCAGTCATTAATGCGTGGGGCTGACAGCCTGACCCCAGCCACTATCAGCAAGGATCAATGGGATTCTACTGAACTAATGGGGGAAACAAGTATGTTGCAAACCTCAAAATCTAGCAAATGGGCAGTGGAGGCTGGCATCATGGGTCAATCAGAAGAAAACCTCAGTAGCTAATGAGAGATCATAGGTACAGTGGGGATTGACTGTAAAGGGCCAATAAAGTGAATACAAGAAGCTTTTGATTGATGGGAGAAAGAAGTGGTAGCCAGTGGAGATATTCAAAAGGGGGCGGGGGGTGTTGTGGTCAGTGATGGACTAGCAAAAGGATCTTTGCAGCAACGTTTTGAGTGGCTGTGAGTGGGGTAAGATTGCGTTTATCAAGGCCAGAGGAAAGGATGTTGCAGTAAGCAAGATGTGATGAGAGCTTGGAGAAGAATTTTAGCTGTGTGGATGGACAGCAAAGACCATGTCTTAAAAAATAATATGCAACTGGCAAGATTTAGACATAACCTGGTGTGATGACCAAGAGAAAGGTCTGAGTAAATAATGATGCCTGAATGACGTAGAATGATAGTGTTTTCCACTGTGATCTAGAGAGGAGGAAGCAGGGATGAGATGGGTGGTGAAAGATTAGGAGCTCTATTTTAGCAATGTTTAGTTTGAGAGTAGCATTTGGTGATAAGTATTTCTTTGCAGTTTTGTTTGTTTACTAAGAATGTACAAAGTCCAGTGTCTCTGAATGCAGAAAGAATCAAATAATAGGAAACAGCTTCCTTTGCTTACAAGTACCAAGAATGCTCTTTTCAGCCTGCACCTGACCCAAAAACCTCTCCCCAAGCTTCTTCTATAATCAGACACTGATTTCAGCTGCTCCTTCTCTTTCCAGCTCTTCCAGTTTTTTTGTGTGTTTTGCCTTCCCTCCCCCACCGTGGAATCCCCTGCCAACATGGTGGTAGGTTTCTGGTCAAGCTATTAGGCCTTGTTTTAGATATGGCCCCATAAGATAGTTATATGAAACACTTAAGTGCTTTCACTCCTAATCTCTCAGAGGTTTGTGATCCAAGCAGTCACCATTACCTCTCAGCACAACAGGAGTTTAAAAAAAAAACAAAAAAACCCACTTTTTTTTTTAAACTCATAAATGATCGTGAATAAGTACTTGGGGGTAAAAAAACAAAACAAAACCAAAACAAACTAGTAGTAGCAGAGTTTCATCCTCTTTCACTGCTTGGGGTTTGTCTACAGGAGTGTCACAGGAGAGGTCTCAAGAGCCCTCTCTAACCTCAGTCACCTACCACAACCAATCCAGGTCGTCGTCTTCACTATCACCAGGCTTTATTATAGTTTATTTACAATCAGTAGCCAGCTTCCCTACATGCTTCTGGGGCAGGGTATACTAGTAGCAGCTGCCAGTCAGTCCTGGCCCACTTCTGCCTTCCTTCAGGCTCCCTACTCGCCTCCAGCATTTCCTTCCTGTTTGTTTATATAATCCTACCTGCTGCGGCTATTTCCACCCAATTAGCCCCTCAGCTGTATCTCCATTCAGATAATTGGCCTCCTCTGCTGACTGTCTTTCAGACAGAGCTCAATTAATATAAACTGGTGGGGATTTGAGTGATAGGGTGCTGAATTTGCTCCTGAGTCAGCACACTCTGTTACAAGCAAGATAAACGGATTTTTAACATGTTGTAGCTGGTCAAGGTGACTCCTAGGCCCCTATGAGGTTCACCACAATTAGCCAGTGTGTTAAAGTACATCTTGCCCTATGTGCACTAGAATGTTAAAACACATTGGTGAACATTTTTTAAAAAAAACACCTTTTATCCTAGTCTAGGTGATCCCTTGAAATAGATTCTTATAACATTCTAGAGGAAGCCAAACATGTCATGTTTGGTGTAAACAGCTTATTTTTATTAATGGAGATGAAGTGAGCTAACATCATCACACTTTTCCAATTCACACTACTCAAATGTGAGGCCAAGTTTTACTTTGACTTGTTAATGTGTAAAAACCTCAAACTGACTTGTTTTCAGTAGGATTTTACCTCATTATCAAGTGTTAGCTAGCATGATAAGAATGTGCCTTTTCCCTAGTGAGGATGCACCTGTAGAGATCAGCGCAAACTCTCAGTTCAGGTAACTGCCAGATGTTTTGCTTTTCTATTTAGTCTGGGTAAAATGAAGTACACTCAGTTCTACCTCCTGGAGGTATGTACAGTTGTGAGGTATGATTCTGCCACCTAGTGGCTATGCAAGGTAATTCGTAAACAGTGCACAGGCACGGAATAACAGCCATTGGCATTTACAGCCTCTTCTTTGATTGACTGATATATTTAAAACAAAACAAAACTTTTCTGAATACTGTGGTCTTTAATTATGTGATCACATACTATTTTTTTCCACAGGACCCCTGCCTCATTCAGTGCATAGGGGGGCAGAATCAAGGTAGCATGGACAACCATATATCTGGGTCTTCTTAACTTTGACTGCTTGACTTCAATTTAAATAACATTTTTCACTTTTTTATTTGATACATAATATATTAATTAGCAATATGCGGTTGCCTTAAAAGTAGACAGATTTATACAAAATCATGTTATGTCTTATTTGTGGTGGTTTTGTCACATGTTCCCACTATTAGGTCTCAGCAACTCCACTAAGCACCTGGGGGAAGTGAGTCAAAAGCTTGTCTGTTAAAATAATCTCCACTCTCCTGCTGATTTAGAATTAAGATTGCTCAAATCTGGGCTTTAAATCACTGTATCTCTGAATTATCAAGGCCATTGGAAATAATTATGTCATGGCACAGTGAAAACTATAGTGGTATGGTTGAGAGTAACTGTGGATTCATATTTGCATGAAGTAAATACATTAAAGTTATTGATCTTTGGAATAACTGTAACCTGGTGAGCTTTGAGTTTATATTACATAGAAAAGCTCTACAAGCCTTCACCCGTCATTGATTGGGTTTCACATACACAGATAAATATATTTTCTTGCTAGCCTGAGACAAACAAATCTGAATAGTGTTTTGAACAAAATATAGTATGTAGACACTCAGGCACTTGAGCCCTGATCCTGATAGCATTTACAAATGTAAGCAACTTTATAGGTATAAAAGGTCCCATTACACTCACACTGAGGAATTGCACTGGGGAATTGTTCTTTAGTTGAGGCAAAGCAATCAAAGAAATTTTAGCAGTATACAAATTATATTTAGTTGTGAAGAAAGCTGAAAGAGTAAGATTAGAAGGAAAAACCATACAAATCAGATCCTGGTGGTACCAATGCTAATATTAATTATTAGAATAAACAGAAGAACTTCCCCTCTTGTAAGTTATCCTGTGGAAGAGATGGAAATAAATGTAAACAAATTAGGCAAACATCTGTGTAGTTATGCATCTCAAGTCCTATTGATTTCACTACTTTTGGATGCATTCTTTATAAGCACTGACTATGGCTTTGGTAGTAAAAGTAATATGTTTATGCCAAATTTTGCTGTTCTTATTCCACATTAACCTTGTTTAAATGAATAGGTTTTGTTTTTTTTTAATAACAGGATTCAGCCCTTTGATATTATTCTGGAAACATGAGTACAGTTGCATATCACAGTAATGTTTCTAAAGCTATGTTAATGGATCTTCTATACTTGAGAATAAATGTTGAGGGGCGGCAGAGAAACCATTTAAAAGGATACTAGCAACTTAAAATCATAATTTGTAAACAAACAATTCTTTAACTACATCAATAATAGCAGGTTATTACAAGTTAAAACAATATTTAAAATCTTAAATCACAGTCCTACAACATGAGGTGGCACAGACAGTTTGCTGCGCTCACACAGAGCTGCATCGGCCTTCATTTTACCTCAGCCCCCTGTAGTTAACACCACGGGGAAAAAAGTGTAAGAATATAATGTCTTTTAAAAATCGTATCTGGGACTCAAAACACTAATATGTATTAATCATATTGTTATCAGATTATATAGCTATAGAGCAGAGTTAACGTTGTTTGGGTACCTTGACTATACACTTTCATACATGTTTTCATTTCTTTTCCTTTTTTTAGTTTTGAATTTCCGGGGTTTACAATGATTTTTGGGAAAATTATAGCATCCCTTTCATGTTTTTTCCCGTAATCTAATGTTCTCCCAAACTTTTATCTCCATCTTTGTTCAGTTTGTGTTTGGGAATTTTAATATGGTGGACTGTTTTTTGCACTAACCACAGTAATGAAGGAAGGAAGAGAAAAAACAAAGTGTTAATTCAGTGTAACAGGAATAAGATAACTAATATAACTTAATTGTTTGACTCAAATCTATCTCAAATAAATTGTACATTGAAAAGAACAAAGGCAAGGATTTTCCATATATACTATGTCTAACACCTAAATTGAAGCTAGTGCTTTCCATTTGGCCTATTATTTTCCAGTCAATCTGTCCAACACAGTAGAATATTCTCCTAGAGCATTGAGATTTAGGTCACATGATGACACTTGGTTTAAGCGGAAAACTTTATCCTAGAACTCATAAACTAATCCTTTAAACCAATTTAGCAATTCAAGGCAGTTAAATAGATCAGACAATATTAAGTTTTCAGCCTTTGTAATGATTAGCATTTCCTTATGTGTCAAGGAATGTTAGGTTATGTAAAGATGAGAGGATATCAAATGCTAAAACTCTTAATATAAGGGGTTTTGAAATTTCTAAGTATCAATGACATCCAGGTTTTAAAAGTGTTAGTTTGGAATTCTTGTTGCATGAAACGGTTTTACCTGAATTATGGAGAATAAACGCTACAAATTCTAGATTATATGGCTAATCCAGGACAGTAAATTTGAGCTGAAAATACAAAAGTGTGTGTATATATAGGTAGCTTTGAGGCAACACTGTAAAGTAAATTCCAATCAAAACTTAATTTACCTTAAAATGTATTTAAGCCTATGGAAATTGTCCTCCTTAGATTCCAAATATCTTTTATAAATATACTATTCAATTACCAGAAATAAATAGTTAGCTAATGCTCATATAAAATCTGCAAAGCAAATTTTTGTGCTGTCTCTGCAGTAGCCACTACCTAACACAGTTTGTTTTCTGGATTGTTCTGCATCAATAATATTGAAGCCAAAGCAATATCATTAACAAAAATAAAAATTATAGGGCCAGATCCTCAGCTGGTGTTAATTGGTGTGGCTCCCTGGAAGTCAGTGGAACTCTACCATCTTAAATGAGATGAAGATTTGGCCTTATGATATTTTTAAATTGCTTTCAAAGCATAGAAAAACACCAGTCTTTCATAAATGCAAAAGAACTATTGTGGAACTAAATGTTCTCAACCTATTACAATATGGCAAGCAGTAAAGAATCTGATCTTCCCATTGTAGGAGCCCACACAAGGTTTATATTTTAATCCTGAAGAACCAAATCCGCTCCCAAGCAAACCTTTTAGTGTGTGGGTGTGTGGTGGAGAAGGGAAGGACCTCACTGTATTATTTTTATATTCCTTTTTTCATGTTGTTAATTAGAAACATACTTGTATATAAACAGAAGTTATTTTTCTTTTTAAAGTATTTTAAAGTATTTTAATCTTGATACAATACTGATTACAATAAGAGACATATGCCTTTATAATTTCACCCCTTACCCAATTTGTCTTGTCATAAAAGAAGTGTAGTATATAAGAAAAGAGAGGAGAAAAAGTTTTCATTCTTCTTACACTGTGCTCTCTTCTTTTTGTTAGTGAATTACATTAAACAATAAACCATATCAGTTTTTCCCTATATAAGTTATTTCCTAAATTACCAAAGTAGCATAGATCTCTTCTAGTTACTCTGTTACAGGACATTAATGGAAAAAAATTGTATGCATGTCAAAATACCACTCTTTTTCAGTTCTCTATAACTTTTGCCAAACTTAAACTGTTCAAGCTGAGATTTTTGGTGAGGGTGTCTGCTTCAGGCTGAATTTTTTGGGGGGACAGGGGAAGGGAATTTCAGCAAAAATGATTCAGCCATTTCAGAAAATGAGTTAGGGAAAATATGTTTTTTGCCTATTTATAATAGAAATTTGTTACAAGTGTGCGTTGAGTAGCTCTAACACCTTATGGTCTGAAGCAGGGAGGTTGCATTGGTGACAGGGATGTGCTTTTTGCTCTTTTTCTGAAAATTCACCCAAACTCAACCAAACTATAAACCTCTTCAAATCTCAGTTCCAGTGGTCAATAGAGTTGGTAGAAAAATTGTTCGAAGAGTCCATCTGTACTGAGCATTCACCTGTGTGACAAGTAGACTGTGTGTGTGCCATCTCCACGGAGCGACTGAACTTCTTCACAGCAATGCTGCGGGGTTGAGCAGGTCTTTTCCTGCAATAGCTCTTGTGGGCTTCTAGGTGTCTCTGTGAGGCCAGGTACAAGAAGTGACACTAAAGAAATTGCCTTTTATTCTCCATTCTCCCTCTGCTAGTGGCCAGGCAGTGTGGAAGAGTCCTGTAGGGGGAAAAACCCAGTATGTGTTCATGTAATTAAAGACTGTATCATCTGTGACAAAGTTCCACCTCTGCCTTGGTGGGTCCTGCACCTACTGGCAGATTTGCTCGCCTCAGAGATTCACAGCAGCCCTCAGTTTGGCCACTTTTGCTAGTGGCTCAAACCTGCCATTCACTCAGCTAAACTCATCACTGGCCAGCATGGGGAAAAAGAGGGAGAACAATCCCCGCTGTCTCTGCTGGTCCACCAAGTGGGTCAGCAAACAGGCCAGAGCCCTTCTCCTCTGGTGGGACCCACAGTCCAGGTCAACTCTTCCTGTATCCAATAGGGAGTTGGGGAGATGGGCGGGGGGAACCCAGGCCCACCCTCTACTCTGGGTTCCAGCCCAGGGCCCTGTGGATCACAGCTGTGTAGTGTTTAATGTAACACCTGTGTGATAGCTATAACTCCCTGGGCTACTTCCCCATGGCCTCTTCCCAACACCTTCTGTATCCTCACCACAGGCCCTTCTTCCTCATGTCAGATAGTGTTTGTACGCCTCAGTCCTCCAGTAACATGCCCTCTCACTCTCAGCTCCTTGTGCAGCCCCCACTGACTGAAGTGAGGTCCTTTTTAAACCAGGTGCCCTGATTAGCCTGCCTGTCTTAATTGATTCTAGCAGCTGCTTAATTGGCTCCAGGTGTCCTAATTAGCCTGTCTGCCTTAATTGGTTCCAGTAAGTTCCTGATTGTTCTGGAACTAGCCCTGTTACCTTACCCAGGGAAAAGGGACCTGCTTAACCTGGGGCTAATATATCTGCCTTTTATACTTACCTGGCTGTCGAGGAAGCCCCCCCCGCTCTGGGCCCAGGCTAGCCTGAACACCTCTCCCTCCTGAAAGCTGTTGTGTTATACCTTTTGATTGCGTTGTTTTGTTGCTAAGTTTTTTTTTATCCTTTTGTATTCTTTGTAACTGTTTCAAATAAATTTCCTTTCTGTTTCAAAAAAAAAAAAAAAAAAAAAAAAAACTAGCCCTGTTACCTTACCCAGGGAAAAGGGACCTGCTTAACCTGGGGCTAATATATCTGCCTTTTATACTTACCTGGCTGTCGAGGAAGCCCCCCCCGCTCTGGGCCCAGGCTAGCCTGAACACTTCTCCCTCCTGAAAGCTGCTGTGTTATACCTTCTGATTGCGTTGTTTTGTTGCATAGTTGTTTTGTTTCCTTTGGTAATTCTGTAAGCGTTACCAATAAACTTTCTTTCTGTTTAAAAAAAAAAAAAAACTAGCCCTGTTACCTTACCCAGGGAAAAGGGACCTGCTTAACCTGGGGCTAATATATCTGCCTTTTATACTTACCTGGCTGTCGAGGAAGCCCCCCCCGCTCTGGGCCCAGGCTAGCCTGAACACTTCTCCCTCCTGAAAGCTGCTGTGTTATACCTTCTGATTGCGTTGTTTTGTTGCATAGTTGTTTTGTTTCCTTTGGTAATTCTGTAAGCGTTACCAATAAACTTTCTTTCTGTTTAAAAAAAAAAAAAAACTAGCCCTGTTACCTTACCCAGGGAAAAGGGACCTGCTTAACCTGGGGCTAATATATCTGCCTTTTATACTTACCTGGCTGTCGAGGAAGCCCCCCCGCTCTGGGCCCAGGCTAGCCTGAACACTTCTCCCTCCTGAAAGCTGCTGTGTTATACCTTCTGATTGCGTTGTTTTGTTGCATAGTTGTTTTGTTTCCTTTGGTAATTCTGTAAGCGTTACCAATAAATTTTCTTTCTGTTTCAAAAAAAAAAAAAAAAACTAGCCCTGTTACCTTACCCAGGGAAAAGGGACCTGCTTAACCTGGGGCTAATATATCTGCCTTTTATACTTACCTGGCTGTCGAGGAAGCCCCCCTGCTCTGGGCCCAGGCTAGCCTGAACACTTCTCCCTCCTGAAAGCTGCTGTGTTATACCTTCTGATTGCGTTGTTTTGTTGCATAGTTGTTTTGTTTCCTTTGGTAATTCTGTAAGCGTTACCAATAAACTTTCTTTCTGTTTCAAAAAAAAAAACTAGCCCTGTTACCTTACCCAGGGAAAAGGGACCTGCTTAACCTGGGGCTAATATATCTGCCTTTTATACTTACCTGGCTGTCGAGGAAGCCCCCCCGCTCTGGGCCCAGGCTAGCCTGAACACTTCTCCCTCCTGAAAGCTGCTGTGTTATACCTTCTGATTGCGTTGTTTTGTTGCATAGTTGTTTTGTTTCCTTTGGTAATTCTGTAAGCGTTACCAATAAATTTTCTTTCTGTTTCAAAAAAAAAAAAAAACAACTAGCCCTGTTACCTTACCCAGGGAAAAGGGACCTGCTTAACCTGGGGCTAATATATCTGCCTTTTATACTTACCTGGCTGTCGAGGAAGCCCCCCTGCTCTGGGCCCAGGCTAGCCTGAACACTTCTCCCTCCTGAAAGCTGCTGTGTTATACCTTCTGATTGCGTTGTTTTGTTGCATAGTTGTTTTGTTTCCTTTGGTAATTCTGTAAGTGTTACCAATAAACTTTCTTTCTGTTTCAAAAAAAAAAACTAGCCCTGTTACCTTACCCAGGGAAAAGGGACCTGCTTAACCTGGGGCTAATATATCTGCCTTTTATACTTACCTGGCTGTCGAGGAAGCCCCCCCGCTCTGGGCCCAGGCTAGCCTGAACACTTCTCCCTCCTGAAAGCTGCTGTGTTATACCTTCTGATTGCGTTGTTTTGTTGCATAGTTGTTTTGTTTCCTTTGGTAATTCTGTAAGTGTTACCAATAAACTTTCTTTCTGTTTCAAAAAAAAAAAAAAAAACTAGCCCTGTTACCTTACCCAGGGAAAAGGGACCTGCTTAACCTGGGGCTAATATATCTGCCTTTTATACTTACCTGGCTGTCGAGGAAGCCCCCCCGCTCTGGGCCCAGACTAGCCTGAACACTTCTCCCTCCTGAAGTCTGCTGTGTCATACCTTCTGTTTGCTTTTGTTTTGTTGCATAGTTTTGCTTTATCCCCTTTGGTGATTCTTTGTAAGTGTTACACAAATAAAATTCTTTTCTGCTTCAAAAAAAAATTAAACTTACCTGGCAGGGGAGATACCATGATCACGAAGGTGGTTTTCCCAGGGTGAGGCTCATCCATTGCACTGTGGGTGTGCTGACCCCTGCGATTTCCCCAAATGTGGGTAACTTGACTGCATAATTTGTGGTAGTGAGGGACTGCATTCGCACTCTCCCCTGGCTCTCAGTTTAAAAAAAAATCACTCTCCTGTAGCCATCTGGCCTGACCCTGTCACACATCATACATGAGCAAAAGGGTTTTTCTGGCATTTCCTAACTGTGGAGTATTTGATTTGGGTGAACTTAACATTCTTTTAATGTAGGGCTTTTTAAAATGTAATATAAATATACTTGAATGTGAGACTAATTTCACATGCAAGTATACAGTTCAGTTCATTACACTCTTAGGGCTAAATTCAGTTACATTTGTTTTAAAATGTTCCAGGATGACCTGAAGTTTGGAATAAAGTGTTGCCTTTAGGGCACTGCTCTTCTTAAGGGATGATGTGACACTGCATTGCCTCAGGGGAAACTCTGCTTTGCTGCACCAGTCCAGTCTAGGCCTAGTGCAGTGGGGAGGTATGGGAGGAGGCAGAGAGAGATCCCTACTCTCTTGTTGCCACTGTGCCTCACTAGGGGGTAGGAACAGCAATTCTGTCTGGTCTTTAGACAGCACATGCAAGGTGGGAGGAAGAGGGGAGAAGACTTCTTGTGTCTCCCCTGCCCCCACTACATACATACGTAAGGTCCAGGAAGAATCTGGCCCTTAAATAATGTATCATGAAGAAATCATAACCCAGGTGAACAGGAGCTATAATATTGAATGTGAGTTAGGGACAGTGCTTAATTTGTAATGAAAGAGCTGCTGGGGCTCAAGAAATTAGGTGCCAGGGCTCAGACATTTTTTTTACTTTCATAAGTGATGCAGGTACCAGGGCTATGAACTGGCAAACCAGGAGGTGCTGCAGTTCAGCCCTGGCAAGCCTTGGCACAAATCAAGCAATGGTTAGGGGGAAGAATTAGGCCCAAAGTGAACCTAAGCAAACCACTTTCTTCTGTGTTCTCTTGCTTAATTTCTTTGATAATGTCACAGATAGATGCTGGTGGTATCAAAATCTATTGCCATGGAAGCATGTGATAACAGAAGCACCAGATTGTGGCATCAGTGACTAAATCAGGCAGCAGGAGGAAGGTCTAATATCAGAGAGAGCTGATTTTACGCATGCACGTGTACACACACACACGCCCGGGTAATTAACAGTGATAGAAAAGGAAAAAGAATATTATGGCTTGATGAGCTATTTACTTCTGGGAGAATTCTGCACCAAGAAATTCTGCACCTACTATTTTAAAATTCTGCACATCTTGTCAAAATAACACAGTATAATCATGCCAGTTTCAATTATTTTGGTAATTTATTTCAAAATATCTATCACAACTATGTAGCAATACAGACAACAAAAAAGATTCAGGAATGTTTTATGACAAATAGATTCCCTACTAGGCATATTAATACAAAACTGAGTTATAATTCCTTTAAAGTACAATATAGGAATGTATTTCCCACTGCACATGTGCAGAATTCAGAAGCAGTGCAAAGGCTGAGGGGACTCAGAGATAATGGAGGAGCTGAAGGAGAGAGAAGTAATTGGTGGGAAGGAGCCTGGGTGTGAAATTGGAGGGTTGTTGGATGTGGGTGGGAGAAGTATGGAATGGGTTTTTTTGGGCAGGGAGGGATTGTTAGGGATCCTCCACCATGCAGACCCTGGCTGACCCCTAGCCTTTCTCATTCACTTCTGCCTGTCCCCATATGTCCTTGCACCCCCATTCAGCTTCTCCCTCCCCCCTTGCGGCCCTGCACCCCTTCCTCCCTGTCCCCATGTGGCCCGGCACCCCATGTGTCCCTGTTCCCCCACTCCAGTTCAGCCCCTGCCCAAGTCTGTGACTCCCCAAGCAACCCCATGTGCCCCACGCTGTCTGACCCCCGCCCCCATATACCATGCCTCCTGACCTGGTCACATGAGTAGAGCACTGTGAGGAAGGCAACTTCCTTTTATCCCTGTCCAGAGCTGGGGCTGGCCCAGGAGTGGCTGTTCTTTTCTGGCACCACAGAGGCCTCTGGTGGGCAAAAGGTGTAACTGCAGCAACTTTCCTGCAGAATGTATTTTCTGCGGGGAGGGGGGGAATTCTGCACATGCGCAGAGATGCAGAGTTCCCTCAGGAGTAGCTATTGGAAGGAGAATAATGTGCTATCTGTAATAGTTTGCCAAAGTTTGGAAGTGGTTCACTATCTATTCTAATGTACTTAGATGCCTCAGTTCAAGCTGTCATATAAATTATGTTTATTATAGTTAATCCTCAAGGTGTTTTTTAATGTAATAGGTTGTCATAAAGAGGATGGTGATCAGTTTTGTTCTCTCTGAGGGTAGGACAAGAATAAGCAGTTTAGTTTACAGCAAGGGAAATCTAGGTTGGATATTAGAAAAGCTTTCCAGCTATAAATTTAGTTAAGCACTGGAACTGGTTATCTAGGAGGTTATGGAATCTTTATCATTGGAGGGTTTTAGGAACAGGTAAGACAAAACACCTGTCAAGGATGATCTAGGTAGACTCAATCCTGCCTCTTGTTGTTCATTCCAACTCTATATGTCTATGATTCTGTGGATATAAATTGAAGAGCAGGATGAAGATTAGTAGTAGCCTATAGATCAACAACATTCTCATCTCATCATGTTTGTTTGGTTTATTTCCGTACAGGTTTATATTGGTGAAAAGTTTTTCTTTGCTTTAACAGCCAATACTTCAGTGTTTTGCTATGGTAAAGCGAGTTAGTCAGTGAGCTTTTACAATCATAAATAACTAATTTGCTATTACACACCTGGTGGGCGGTGGTGGAAAGTAATACAGACAGTGCTCTGAATAGGGGGTATGCAGAGCCCCACTAACCTTGGGAGGACCTTTAGGATGGATTGTGTCTGTGGATGTGTAATCCATCCATAGCTGTCTGGTGGGCAGGGAGAGTATGCACATTGAACCATTCTAAGTGGCCCTGCCTGCCAGCCAACTCTGCAGGCTAGTATTGAGGGTCTGCACTGCCGGCCCACCTTGTTTGGGAAATATGTCTCCCTAGTGTTAGGGAGGGAGCATGCCTGTGACTTCAGTGACTGCAGTTGTCACTTGGGCTTATGTGGAAAGTGCTGGGGAAGAAAAGAGGGGAGGAAGTTATCTCTAGGCCAGGGTCAATCTAGCCAATAATGTTTTGTGACAAGGATGGACAAAAAACGTTGAATTTGAGTTTGGCCTCCTAAAAGTTTTGACCTTTAAGGATAAGGCTGCCTTTTCTTCAAATTTTAATATACCTTTTCTCTGTCTGTCTTTTTTTAGCTGTAATGTTTTCTTCTTCCTCCACAAGATTTTAAGTATTGAGATTCTGAAGAACAAACGTGAAGGATGCCATCTGAGAGGTGCCTCAGGTATGGTACTTTAAAGCAGTGCAGGATGTCATTGTCATTTAGCATGGTGTTTACTGAAGCATTAGTCATCATATGATGCATTAACAAAAGCATTCATTTAACACCTGCATCTCCAAATTATAACCTGGAAGAGATTGCTTTAAGAGTTGCTGTTGCCATTATCATGAACAACATGAAGCATGAATGAGACAGTAGTAATTTACTTGAACCCCACAATCCTCTCCAATTCCCTGTTGTTTCTCATTCTTTATGTCCTTCTCTACGTTAGGAGTTTGCCCAGGGGCATTTTCGGTGCCAGTGAATGCCCAAAGTGTAGACAAAAAAAACGCTGGAGTCAGTGAAGTTTTGCACTGGTGCAGTCATAATGGTGGCAGGTGATTGTTTGCTGTGATTGGGGCACTTTCCCAACGGCCATCTATAAGAAGGCTGGCTGCAAAGCATTCTTATTCATGCACTTCCTCTTCCTGCCCTTCCAAAGTTCTCATTTCCATTTTTCCTTATCCATCTGACACCTCAATCTGTTTCTCTCTTGTTTATGCTTCTTACTGGCTACTTTACTTGAATTAAATAATAATTATTTCCTTATTTTGGGAATGTTTGCACAGAGGGTGCTATACAAAATATATTCATGCTATGGAATTTCTGCAGGATCTATCACCAGTCTGGTTCCCTGGAGGCTGTTCTATTTTATACCCACTGCCTACATCTCACTGGGACCAACTTGGCAGTGGTATCCCACGATACCTCCTTTCCCTCTGCCATGACCCCAACACTGGAAGATTCCCTCAGACATGGGGGATAATGAACTGCCTAGATCTACTATGCTTTATGGCCACTTTGTACTCGCAGAATGGTACAAAATGGCACAGTGTGCCTGTGAATCAATGCTCTCATGTTTATAACTTTCAGTTGAAACTGTCCATAATGAACATGCAGATGTACATACCATACAAGTATGTAAGTATGTGGTTGTAATCAGAAAAATTACTAAAAGTTGAGATTGGTGCATTACAAATATTTGCTCCCTCTGATTCCAACTCTGCTGAGTTTATGGACAAAATCAGTGTTTTATTTCTGTTAGAAATGGGAAACGAGGATGCACATGACCGAACTGTCTTCTATTGATCCTCAAGCATCATGAACAGAATTGCTGGTTTTGCTTTGGTTCCAGGTTCCTTATTGTTGGTGCTGAAGAATGAACCTGAAAAAACACAGTTGGATTTTTTTTTTTTTTTTTTAGTTATCAGGTTGAACTTACAGCACTGACTGCTTAAAATAATAAATCTTGACTGGACTTAGTGAATTTCCTATGGAAGTTACAGAAAGGAAATAAATGTAAAACAGCAAGAAATTGCTTTTACAGGATTGTCTTTCCTGACAACTGTACTTTATTGTATATAAATAGGATTCCACAAGCAGAATAGTCAGAAATTATTTTGCACTTATTTCTTTGGTGTGAAACTAAATAAAGGACTAGCCCCTCAGCTGGTATAAATTCATATACAATTCACATGATTTAGCCCAGCAGAGGATCTGGCCAGTTGTATGTGGATTTTTTTTCTTTCTCCATTCCATGTATTTATTATTTTTTATATACATATAATCAGGTTGTCCTTTCAGTTTCCTGGAGTGGAGGAGATTTGGATCAGGCAGACCTAGGCAGGGAAGCACAGAAGCTCGGGGCCTATCAGCTCCATGGCTTTGTCCAAACACCAGGGAGTTATTTAGAGGAGATGCTTTTTGCAAAAGCACCTGTATTGGTCCTTAGCACCATGTAAGAGTCACCTGAGCCCTTAACACAAACCACCAAGTAGCCATCTGGCAACTTTAAGTTACAGCTATTCTGAATTGGTTTTAAAGAAGCAACCTAAAAGTGAAAGACTCTAGTCTCTTATTTATTCCTCAGCCATCTAGCCCCTTCTTATTTTTAAAATATGCTCATATTTTACAGTGAAAATGTAGCAAATATTGATATTAAATGACTAATTATTGGTTGAAACCACTTTTACAATATTACCAAGGAATAATGGAATAGTATGTTCTGTTGCTTTGACACCTTATATTGCAGGTATTATCTGAAAAGTAATAGTAAAAAAAAATGAACGTTCTGGTATCACAGATCTGCTGCTTGTGAGGCTTTAGAGTCATATCTGCTTTTTTTAGTGACAATTTTAACTAATCAGAACTACTTTTTACCTCCATTAGTTCAGCTGAACCAATATAGCTAAGGAAAAATTAGATGGAATCTCTTCTGGCTGGCAAAATTCTTTACAAAGTACGACTAGTAGAAACTGTTTTTGATGATAATACGTGAGCCAGACAATTTGTAGAGTTGGTTACATGAATGTTCAATATTCCTTTCTACTAATATATTAATTTAGGCCACTTTGGTTGTTTTTCTATTACCCTGTAAGAAGATGATAAAACCCCAAACCTTTGTACTCCTCTTACTTAACACTTGTATAAATCAGGACACTGAACCCAACAGTGGAGTAAAGGAGAAAAGAATCAGGGCCTTTGAGTTGTTGTAAATCTAACATATTTTCTATCCAAAATAAAACTAAATTATGTGAAACTTTTCCTGTGCTAAACATACCACATACAAGCGTCTCTTTGTTTGGGCACAAACTGCTTTATTTTTTTTAAACCAGAAATGTTGATCAGCATTAACTGCTGAGCCTCAGAGTTAGGTCTTATGTTTGTTGATAGACTCTTTTTGTTTCCTTCATTTGCAGTATTCAAGAAATGCTGACAGGTCAGAGGCTTTGCCAATCCAGTTCACATAATGATGCTGTATTGGCAGCCCTGAACCAACAAAGAAGTGATGGTGTACTCTGTGACATCACCCTCATTGCAGAAGAGCAGAAATTCCATGCCCATAAGGCAGTACTTGCAGCATGCAGTGATTATTTCCGAGTAAGTTTACCTTCGCATTTTCCTTCCCTTATAAAATCACTAAGAAATATGATGTAACTTCAAGAAAAAAATGGTTGCAGGTTCCATGCTGAGCAAGTTACAATTTAAATCTGAGTCTTTGAAAAGGATGAGATTTATATTTTTTGAAATGCACATAATGCACTTTAGTTGCATATCATGCTATTAAAGTATCCATCATTTTTGTAAGTGTGAATATTATTTTCAGTTTTTTCTAATTCAGAGTATAATTTAGTTTTTGTCTTTAATCTGGAGTCTAGACTTTTTAAGAGTGTTCTTTTAACAGAGGTATAGGGGTTTGTGTCTGTAATTTCCTAGGTTTTTAAAAAAAGCAAACTGAAAAAGTGGGAATTGCATTATGTGGCATCATATTAGAACATAAGAGCTACCATACTGTGTCCGTATGGCCCATGTTGCCCAGTATCCTGTCTCTGACAGTGGCCCATACCAGAGCTTCAGGGAGGAGTGTAGAGAACAGGGCAATTCTAGAGTGATCCACTCCTGTCTTCCATTCCCAGGTTCTGTAGTCAGAGGTTTAGGGTTGCCCTGAGCATGGGATTGCATCCTTGAGCTCCATCAAAGGCTATTAGCCAAGATGCTTTCTTCCATGAACTTATGTAATTCTTTTTTGAGGCTGCTTATACTTTTGGCCATTATAATTTCCCATGTCAATGAGTTCCACAGGTGCTTTGTGTGAAAAAGGACTTTCTCTTGTTTGTATTAAATTGCTGCCTATTAATTTCATTGGGTGACCCCTTTTTTTGTATTGTGGGCAATTGTGGATAACAACTCTCTAGTCACTTTTTCCACACCATTCATACTTTTATATAGTGGCATTATGATGTTTTGTGTCTTATTTTCTATCCATTTGCTAATAATTCCTAACGTTCTGTTAACCTTTTTTTTTACCACTGTTGTGCATTAAGGAGACATTTTCATATATCTATCCATGGTGACTCCAAGATCTTCTTTGTATGGTAACAGCTAATTTAGAACCCCTCATTGTATATGCATAGCTAATATTATTTTTTCCAGTGCGCATTACTTTGCACTTAGTAGTGTTGAATTTCATCTGTCATTTTGTTGCCTGGTCTCACCCAGTTTTGTGAGATCCCGTAAAAACTCCTCACAGTCTGCTTTAGACTTTAATATCTTGAATAATTTTGTGTCATCTGCAAACTTTGCCACTTCACTGTTCACTCCCTTTTCCAGATCATTAATGTGCATGTTGATGCCCACATGGATCATGATCAAGGTTTGAACCTTTAGATCTACAGCAAAGACCTATACCCCTTGCAGTAAAGGAGTAAATAGTAGAAATAGTAGGTTGTCATCTTCCACGTGGACCATCACTAAGGGGGGATGGGACACTTTACCAGAGGTTTTCTCATATTTGCTGATAGCAGTGGCATGCTGAGACTCGGGAATCTTGAAGTTCCCTTCCAGCCTTTGGAGGGGAGTTTATATTACTGGATCACTTCTGCCTTGTTTGGATCACTTCTGCCCTGTCCCTTCCAGCCTGTCCATGTCTCTTTCCTTCCCCTGGCTTCTTGTCCCAACACTATTCTTCTCACCTAGGTAGGCCCAGTCTCCTTTCCCAGCAAGTGCTAGTTTGATCCCTTCAAACTCCCTGTCCCAGTCTTGTTGCCATTCCCAGTCCTCTCTTCCCAGCTCCTCACCTGATCTCTCTCCTTTTCCCTATTGCCAGACACTCCATTCATGTTCCTCATACCCACTGGCTCCCAGTCTCCCTTCTTATGCTCCACATGCAATATCTGCATCCCCTCCTTCTCTGGCTCTTTTACCCAGTCTCTTTGCCCATCCTGTTTGTTCTCCTCCAGTTGCCTGTCAGATCTCCCTTTCCTTGCCACACAGATTCCCAATCTCCTCATCCCCTCTCAGACTACAGTCCTAATCTCCCCCAACCCCCACAGGGTCCATGTCCCCTGTCTACTCCCCCTAAGCCTGCTGCAAGTCCAGCTCTTGTCCACTCTTCATTCAAACCAAGCAGCTTCCTCTTCCATGTTCCCTCTGCATAGCTGGGGGCTCATTCAGAGCACAGTTGAGACAGGCTCCCTGCTCACCGTTCAGGTGGTCACCTCCAGCATGTTCTGCAGCAGCATGCAGTTGCAGGAAAAATCCTGCTCAGCCCCAGGCTGCAGCATGCCCAGTGTGGCTGGAATCTTCTGGGAATTTAGCTGTGAAGTTCTAGTAAGCCACTATGGAGCATGTGTGAACTGTGCTTTTTCCCCGTCCCCACCCCCAACTGCCCAAAAGCTTATAACTTGACCACATTGGGTGGATTTTCATGGGGATGACCCCTCTGCCAAATTTAAAGCCCATGCCCCAAAACATTGGGCTGCTAGAGCTTTTCACAGAAAACATCACCTAAATGTTTTAACATGGCACAATAACATATCTTCCCTGTCGTTTGTTCTCAGAAACCGCTGAATAATTTTGGCTGAAACATTCCAAAAAATTTCAGCTTGACATAGACACCCAGCATAGAAAATTTCAGCCCAAATGATGGAAGTTGGGTGAAATTCAAAGCAATTGAAAAATAGGTCTTCTAATTGGAAGTGTTGTGCAACCTTAATTTATAGGCATTGCTACCAGTCCCACTGCGTGTGTGTGTGTGTGTGAGTGAGTGAGTGAGTGACAGAGAGATTCTAAACTATAAGTATCTATAAGTTTATTTTGAAATCTCGTTAAGTAGCGAGTCACCTTAACACTATCCTGAGACTAGAGAAGTAATTGCTTTAAAAGTCTGTTTTCAGTAACAAAATACAATTATTTAAATTTTTAGCTACAGTAGTTGTAGCATTAAATGCCTCTACAGTGACCTTTTCATTCCATTATAATTATATTACATTCCATGTAATTATATGTTTTTAACACCCATGTATTGCTAGATATTCTGTATCCTTAATTGTCTAAACAGGATCTTTGTCCTCCCCTGGAACCTGATAAATTTTTTGTTAATGTTGAGGTTTAGCTTGCTATATACATATAAGGAACACTGTCAACTTGAAATCAGGTTTCAGAGTAGCAGCCGTGTTAGCCTGTATTCACAAAAAGAAAAGGAGTACTAGTGGCACCTTAGAGACTAATCAATTTATTTGAGCATAAGCTTTCGTGAGCTACAGCTCACTTCATCGGATGCATTCAGTGGAATTAAGTGATCACTCTCCTTACAGTGTGTATGATAACACCCATTTTTTCATGTTCTGTGAGTATATAAATCTCCTCACTGTATTTTCCACTGAATGCATCCGATGAAGTGAGCTGTAGCTCACGAAAGCTTATGCTCAAATAAATTGGTTAGTCTCTAAGGTGCCACTAGTACTTCTTTTCTTTCAACTTGAAACCAGTTACTTTCACTGCAAGGGCTACTAAATCAATTTAACTTCCAGTTTTTGAGTACATTTTCCCAATTTCTCTCCCTTGTTGCTATCAGAGGGACCCTCCACACTTAACAGGGGAAAACACTTTTGCCAGATACATGTATTATTCTTATTGTGAGTTGCTGATCCTACTATGTTGCTTCTCTTGGTCCTATGCAGCCAGGACACCTGTTTCTCCTCTTCTTCCTGGAGCGCAGAGGGGCTTGATAGAGTTGCCAGTTTTCAAATTGCAGAAAACTGAATACCTCACCCCGCCCCTTCCCCGAGGCCATGCCCACCCGCTCATTCCACCCCCCCCCCTCTGTCTCTTTCACTAGGCTGGGGAAGAGGGTTGGGGTGCAGGAGGAGATGAGGGCTCTGGCTGGGGGTGCAGGCTTTGGGGTGGGACTGGGGATGAGGGGTTTGGGGTTCAGCAGGGGACTCAGGGCTGGGGCTGGGGTGTGGGGAAGGAGGCTCAGGGTTGGGGCAGGGGCTTGGAGTGCAAGGGAGGGTGCAGGCTCCAGGTGGTGCTGATTCAGGTGACTCCCAAGAAGTGACCGGCATATCCGGCTCCCAGGCAGGCAGGAGCAGTGCAAAGACCCCCTCTGGCTGCCCTTTCACCTAGGAGCTGGATATGTCGGCCACTTCCTGGGAGCTGCGCAGAGCCGGGTAGTGCAGCGCCGCCAGTTGGACTCTTAACAACACATTGAGCAATGCTGACCGGAACCGCCAGGGTCCCTTTTCGACCGGGTGTTCCGGTCGAAAACCAGACACCTGGCGACCTTATGGGGCTAGGTTGTTGGGGCGCCTGTGTCTGATTTCAAGGAGTGACTGGGATGGGGAGGGGGCACTTTCCACTCTGCGGTCTGATTCTGCTGCTGACAACTCTGTCTTCCCCTGCTCCAGTCTGGTTGGCGCCTCCTAATTTTTCAGAGGGAATAGGTGCTGTCTCTTTCCTCTTATAGGGAGATGTATTGTCACAGCCTCTCCTGGTCCCATGGAATGGCTGTAGAGCTCTTTCTCCTCCCAGACTGATTTTTTTATTACTCTCCTTCTGAGTGGCTTGAGGTTATAGAGGTATTTTCTCTTGCCTGCTGTCTGGTGCCCACAGTCTTGCAAGGGGGAGGTGATAGGAGGGGTACATCTTGTCCCCTCTTGTCCCAGCTGAAAGGGCCTAGTGTAGGATGCATGCACCCGCTGCTGCTAAGTACTCCACAAATACTTTAAAGAGATCCAGGAAGAAAAGTTGGGGACATGCTGCTTCCCACTTCCAGGCAGCTCCCATTACTCCACAGCCTTATGAAGAAGTCCAAAGGATGGAGAATGGGGCTCCTGTTGATCCCCAGTTCCACTTAGGTGTCTGGGGACTTAAGATTGGGGCTGCCCTTCCTTTCTCAAAGTCATTTGTTACTCTCCCTTTGCAAGAGTTATTGTGTGGTAGTCACATGGCTTCCCCTCCTACCCAGCACATTCTCTCTTCTCTCATTCCCCACCCCCATATAATGCCTGGCAACATCTCACAAAGAGTGGGCTGCAGCCTGCCTGACTGCCCTGTGTTCTTTAGCAGTGTGACAAGAACGGGTCCTGTCTTGCTTACTGATTGATTGACCTTGAGATTGGGGCACTGTGACTCACCCTGTTTCCAGTTGAGTTACTTGGTGTTTGGTGAATTGTCATTGTAAATTTTTTGTCTTGCTATCCTATGAAAAAAATAACAATTTAAAGATGGTTCAAATTATTAAAAGCTGCATACATCATTTCTATTGAAAAATACTGAGGGAGTGATTTGATGCAGAACTTAGTAATTTGATCTGCCTCAAAATAGTTATGATTTAGTAGGACATGTTGTCCACACTTTAAATATCTGCTGAAAAATGTACCACTTCTTTGCTAACAAATTCATTAGAGCATAAACTTTTGTGGGCTACAGCCCACTTCATCGGATGCGTTGAATGGAACATATAGTAAGAGGATATATATATACCAATGTGATATGTGCCAGCAATGCCCCTCTGCCATGTACATTGGCCAAACCAGACAGTCTCTACGCAAGAGAATAAATGGGCACAAATCTGACATCAGGAATCATAACATTCAAAAACAGGTAGGAGAACACTTCAACTTCTCTGGCCATTCAGTAAAAGACTTAAGGGTGGCAATTCTGCAACAGAAAAGCTTCAAAAACAGACTCCAACAAGAAACTGCTGAGCAAATTAATATGCAAACTAGATACCATTAACTTGGGTTTGAATAGAGACTGGGGGTGGCTGGGTCAGTACACATACTGAATCTATTTCCACATGTTAAGTATCCTCACACCGTCTTGTCAACTGTCTAAATGGGCATCTTGATTATCACTACAAAAGTTTTTTTTTCTCCTGCTGATAATAGCTCATCTTAATTAATTAGCCTCTTACAGTTTGTATGGCATATTCCACTTTCTCTGTATATATATAAATATCTTCTTATTATATGTTCCATCATTCTATGCATCTGATGAAGTGGGCTGTAGCCCACGAAAGCTTATGCTCTAATAAATTTGTTAGTCTCTAAGGTGCCACAAGTACTCCTGGTTTTTTTTGTGGATACAGACTAACACGGCTCCTACTCTGAAACACTTCTTTGCTGAAAATCAACCAAACAATAGCTGCTATTGGTAGACAAAAACTTTGTTAGGAAATTGTGGGGTGATAAGACTGATGTTGCATGGGGTGATAGTAAGTGAGGAAGGGAATAAATGCAGTATAGCCAAACCTAACCATCCAAACATAATGAATCAGCTTCCACCTAACTGTCCCCCCTCCCCAAAATAAAAAATCATGAGGTTGGCTTACAATCATGATTTTATTTAAAGTGTTTACATTTGATTTCTGAGCCTTTAGGCTTCATTGGGTCATGTTTACAGGTTTTCTCTGCAACCACTAGGGCTAGAAACTTAGCTTTCATTGGTTTAAAAAAGTGAGATTCTCATGTGTAATCACAGGACTCCAGGAGCTGGGGCTCTAAGAAGAATGACAAATACCATGAAACTCACAATAAAAGCCCATTGGGTACTTCTCATTTACATAGACTCTTGACGTTTTTCTTTTGCTTGTTTTTGAATTTTATAAAAGGGGTAGTACAGTATCTTAAAAGTGGGGTGCATACTTTCTCTTATCTTCATGAACTTTAGATGGCTCCATTGCTGAAAATGTGTAATCCTGTAAGTGTTTTCCTGAAGGAGAGAGCAAGAGAAGGGGGTGTCTTTCTTAAAAATAACATTATCATACCAATATCTGCTAGGAAACTTAGTCCTTGTGAATTGAAATACCACAATCAATAGCTGAGAATTGCTTCATTTTCACATAAGTGACTCTACTTTTTGACCTTGATTATGCTTCTTCACTGAGATCAAATTTTCCAATAATTTTGTCTGTGGACTGTCTATTGTCTATAATTTTCCAATAATTTTGTCTATTGCTTTTAGAATGACTGATCTCATAGATCCCTTCAATAACCAAACCTTAATTATAGGGGTACCTTGTAGGCAACCTAAATGTAGGCATTGCTAACACTTTGCTTTATATAAGGTTCTTGCAATCTTTTTTTGGGCAGCTGTAGCCCCTCCATTGTTTGCAGCAGGTCTCTGAAATTGGTCAGGGAGAGGGGCCTGGCTGTGACAGACTGACAATGTCCTGAATAAGCTTCAGTGAATTAAGTTAAACCTTAGTGAACTAGGTTTAATAACATTGGGGTCCATTGTATTAAAAATGCAATTGTTTATGTGTTGTTGAGGGATCGTGAATGTGTGGTCATGGAAAATGTAAACAGGAGAATGGGGATGAGGGGTGATTAGGCAAACTCATGCAGTTTGGAACATCTCCAGAGAAACACCACCCCCTAAAGAGTTTTGAATATACTGGTTCAAACTGGAGTCTCCAGGGACCAACGGACAAAGAAAGGAAATAGCCTGGTTTTAAACTGGCTCATGGCCTCTTTTCTGATCCACCAAATGGACAGGACCTCTGGTCCAAGGTGGGCCCCTAATCTTTAGGGAAGAATTGGAAGGACTAATAGACAATCAGAACTCTTATCAGAGTGAAGTGGGGTGGGGGGGAACCTCTGACAAACTTATTAGTACAGATGTAGGTTCTTTTATTGTATTTAATTTGTTTTCACTGTGGTGCTTTTACCTTAAGAATAAAATAGGCTAGCATAAAAAGAGCTGTGCAGTATCTATAACTGTGGGCAGTCAGACCATTAACAGTCTCTGAAAAGCAAGCAAGCAGGTGTGTTGGGAATAACACAGTGAAGGCAGGGAACTGTGCAGTCTAGAAACACCCTAGTCAGAAGGGAATGAGATGCAGGTTTCCACCCATGAGAGGTAACGACTGGGGAGCTGGAAGCCTGAGAGTTGGTGGCCCTGGCTGGACCACTGAGGGGAAATACATATGCCCTGAACTGTGACACAGGCTGCAAGCTAGACCGCAAGAACCTCATCCATAAAGGTGCAAGGGTTGCTTGGGGCCAGGTGGAGGACTGGCAATGCAAGGTGTGGGGCTGAGCGGGGGGAGTCAGGTGTGGGGGCCAAAGAGTGGAGACCCCCACTCTGTCCAGTGGGAAGGAGCCAACTGCCTCCTGTGTGAGGGAGATCTGCGCCTTCAGCCTGGGTGGCCTCATATGGGGTAGGGACATAAGGCTGACAGCTTGCTGCTGCCTGTTAACTAGGGCCCTGGGAGCTGCCCTCCTGCTGGTGCCTGAATGTTCAACTATTCCCATCCCTCAGGGTCTGTCACCAGGGCCCAGAGGCCTTGGTAGCCCTGGGCCGGAGTCTGCCCCATCGTCGTCTAACACAGATGGATGAGTTTCGGGGGGTAGACATGGCAGCACTTGGGGAGGCACCTGGGGGTTTCCCACAGACTACTAAAGGAATAGAGGAGGGCTGGTGGCAGACTTGAAGTTTTGCCTAAGGTGGCTGATTGGATTGGATTGGATTGAGCAGTCTCTGGAAAGTTGGGTTAGTCAATGGATGTATAAATTGCATTGTAATTGTACTAGCAAGCTATGTGATTTCCACTGAGAGATTCTTCTTTTCTACAGAGTTCAAATATGGAGTATTGCTTCTAAAATGTATGACTTTACTACCACACATTTGGAATATTAGCAGATGTTTTTATAACCTAAGGGTGTGTGGGGGGTGGGTTTTTTTTAAATGAAATGCTTCAATTTCTCAAAGTCTGAACAACCCTCTTTCTCCTTATTTCCATCTGAATGGGTTTATAGTTAGACCACTGAATTACTTCAAAATGACAAAAATCTTTCATGTAAACTGGATGATCAGGATAATCTGAATCAATAAGATCAGTTTTTAAAATGTTAGTACTACTTCGATCTTTGATAGGGAGCATTTTCAATTCATAGTTTTAAATACTTTCTGTTCAAGATGAGCCAAATAGAACTAGATTTTCCAGGGACTTTCTCCTGTAACTTTCATAGCTGCTTCATAAGCACCCCATTCTCTGAGAGAGTTTTGAGTCTACTATTCCATTGCTGGCAGGAAAAAGTATTGTCAACTGATATCTTTCCATATATTCAGCACAGCTGATTGTTTGTATTTTGTTACATGTACAATGTACCTTGCTAAAGCTGAACTTTGCTCTTCAGGGCCACTTACTTCTGCTGTATTTAGAGTTGCCAGGCGTCCGGTTTTCTACCGGAACGCCTGGTCAAAAAGGACACTGGTGGCACCGGTCGGCACTGCCGACCTGACTGTTAAAAGTCCAGTCAGTGGCACAGCAGGGGCCCGGAGCTAAGGCAGGCTCCCTGCCTGCCCTAGCTGCGCATTGTTCCTGGAAACAGCCGCCAGGTCCTGGTGGTCCCTAGGCATGTGGATGGCCAGGGAGGCTCTATGTGCTGCCCCTACCCCGCGTGCTGGCTCCGCAGTTCCTATTGACCAGGAACTGCAACCAATGGGAGCTACGGAGGCGGTGCCTGCAGGCACAAGGGCAGTGCGCAAAGCCTCCCTGGTTGCCTGTACACTTAGAGGCTGTAGGGACCTGGTGGCCACTTCCTAGGAGTTGTGGTAAGCACCGTTGGGCCCACGCACCCTGAACCCCCTCCCACACCCCAACCCCTTACCCCAGTCCTGAGCCCCCTCCTGAACCCTAAACCCCTAATCCCTGGCCCCCCCAGCCAGAGCCCTCACCCCTGCACTCCAGCTCCCTGCCCCAGCCTGGAGTCCCCTCCTTCATCACAAACCCCTCAAACATCCAAAATAATTCATTCTAAAATTGGAAGTTTATTGATCGAACACAAGAAAGAAAAAGAAATTAAAACAAGCATTTATATTGGAAAAAAATTGAGTGATTATGCAAAATAAATGTAATCAGAAACTTTAAAATCTCTCTTTTTGGAGGCAAAGTATCCAAGTCCCTTATTTTATTAACAACCGTTCTTCTATGTAAAGGAAAGGGTTAATTTTACTCTCAGTCCTGATATGCGAAGAGTATTCACTTCTGTTTCAGACAGACAGATAGACACAAGGTGGAGGAAAGAGGATAGAAAAAAGAGAGGAATTATGTCTTGTTGATGTTTTTGGAACACTGGACGGCTTTGGGTGTTAGGCTGACCACAAATGGATGCTTTGGGTGTTAGGCTGACCACAACACATGTTGGTTGGACTCTGGTACATATTCTGGTCAGGGACATCATCTGGTTGGGTCCTTTCTCCTTAGACAGGACAGGATTGTGATCATCTTATCTCTCTGGGCTGATGCAGTGCAGTTGATTTCAGGATTTGATGAAAAGCTGAGAGTGAGAGAGAGAGAGAGGAGAGAAAGCAGGGGGAACAGAAAGTGACCCAAAAGGAAGGCAGGCAGAACAAGATGTTTGCGGTCGTGATAAGTGAAGGGAGGTAGCTCCCTTTTATGAACACCAAGCTATAAAGTCCCACTTGGTGGCTGTTCTCTGCTTGCTTTACCTGTAAAGGGTTAAAAAGTCCCCCAGGTAAAGAAAAGGGAGTGGGCACCTGACCAAAAGAACCAATGGGAAGGCTAGAACTTTTTAAAATGGGGAAAAACCTTTCCTTTTGTGTCTGTTGCCCTTCTCCAGAGAGAGGGGACAGAGCAGGACAGGGCTTCAGTTATGCTGCAAAAAGTTCTAAAACCAGGTACGAAAAAGTATCAAATCATACCTTGACCTTACTTATCCGAAACCCCAAATATGTAAGTAATCAGGGGATGTCTAGAAAGACGCCTTTAGGGTTATTTCTTTTATTTCTTATTGGCTTGTGGATTCCTTTGCGCTAACCCCAGATGTATGTGTTTTGCTTGTAACCTTTAAGTTGAACCCCCAAGAAAGCTATTTTGGGTGCTTAATTTTTGGAATTGCTCTTTTAAAATCTAGCAAAAGCCTAAGTTCCAGATGTATTTTCTTTCTTTTTGTTTTAATAGAATTTACCTTTTTTAAGAACAGGATTGGATTTTTGGTGTCCTAAGAGGTTTGTGCACATGTTGTTTAATTAGCTGGTGGCAACAGCTGATTTCCTTTGGTTTTCTTTCTACTCTCTTCCCCGAAGTGTGTGTGTGTGAGAAAGGGCTTGAGGGTACCCCACAGGAAGGAATTCCTAAGTGCACCTTTCTGGTTCAAAAAGTAGTTTTGCATTTGGATGGTGGCAGTGTTTACCAAGCCAAGGTCAGAGAAAAGCTGTAACCTTGGGAGTTTAATACAAGCCTGGAGTGGAATGTATTAATTTTTAAAATCCTTGCGGGCCCGCACCCTCTGCACTCAGGGTACCAGAGTGGAGAATCAGCTTTGACAGCAGTGCTGGCAAGTAGGTATCCCCACTGCTGGGCTGAGTGTTGGATGTCATGATGATATAGTGATTTTCAGGACTCACAAGTGAAAAACAAAATTCCTTGAACAAGAGCAAACCCTAGGGACCTTCCTCTGAGGAAAAAAATCTTTTAGTCTGGTCTTCTCCTTGTGTCTTGGGGGAAAAGGTGGCCTACATAGTTCATCACCTCAATATTTTGTCCACCAGTTAGGCCTAATATCCGTCACGCCAATTGTGAAGCAAGAAATTAATGGACCAAATCTTCTGGTTTTACCATCATGATTTCAACAGTCCTTGAACCATATCAGCAGGTCCTTGTTGTTTGGACTAATCCAGTTTCTCTGTCTGGTTCTCTTGCACTTGTTCATAACATTCATTATTGAGAACAACTTGACCATAACTAATTTCCAAGCAGGCAAAAAGTTGCATTTAAGAAGGGCTCTAGAGGTGATCCTGGCAATTACAGACTGGTAAGTCTAACGTCAGTACTGGGCAAATTAATTGAAACAATAGTAAAGAATAAAATTGTCAGACACATAGAAGAACACAAATTGTTTCGGAAAAATCAACATGATTTCTGTAAAGGGAGATCATGTCTTACTAAGCGATTAGAGTTCTTTGAGGGGGTCAACAAACGTGGACAAGGAGGATCCAGTGGACATAGTGTACTTAGATTTCCAGAAAGCCTTTGACAAGGTTCCTCACCAAAGGTTCTTATGTAAATTAAATTGTCAAGGGATAAGAGGAAAGATCCTTTCATGGATTGAGAACTGATTAAAAGACAGGGAACAAACGGTAGGAATAAATGGTACATTTTCAGAATGGAGAAGGGTAACTAGTGGTGTTCCCCAAGGGTCAGGACCAATCCTAGGACCAATCCTATTCAACTTTCATAAATGATCTGGAGAAAGGGGTAAATAGTGAGGTGACAAAGTTTGCAGATGATACTAAACTGCTCAAGATAGTTAAGACCAAAGCAGACTGTGAAGAACTTCAGAAAGAACTCTCAAAACTAAGTGATTGGGCAACAAAATGGCAAATGAAATTTAATGTGGATAAATGTAAAGTAATGCACATTGGAAAAAATAACCCCAACTATACATACAATATGATGGGGGCTAATTTAGCTACAACTAATCAGGAGAAAGATCTTGGAGTCATCGTGGATAGTTCTCTGAAGACATCCATGCAGTGTGCAGTGGCAGTCAAAAAAGCAAATGGAATGTTAGGAATCATTAAAAAAGGGGTAGAGAATAAGATGGAGAATATCTTATTGCCCTTATATAAATCTATGGTACGCCCACATCTTGACTACTGCGTACAGATGTTGCCCCTCATCCCAAAAAAGATATACTGGAATTAGAAAAGGTTCAGAAAAGGGCAACTAAAATGATTAGGGGTTTGGAACGGGTCCCATATGAGGAGAGATTAAAGAGGCTAGGACCTTTCAGCTTGGAAAAGAGGAGACTAAGGGGGGATATGATAGAGGTATATAAAATCAGGAGTGGTGTGGAGAAAGTGAATAAGAAATACTTGTTCCCATAATATAAGAACCAGGGGCCACCAAATGAAATTAATGGGCAGCCGGCTTAAAACAAAGAAAAGGAAGTTCTTCTTCACTCAGCTCACAGTCAACCTGTGGAACTCCTTGCCTGAGGAGGTTGTGAAGGCTAGGACTATAACAAGGTTTAAAAGAGAACTAGATAAATTCATGGAGGTTAAGTCCATTAATGGCTATTAGCCGGGATGGGTAAGGAATGGTGTCCCTAGCCTCTGTTTGTCAGAGGGTGGAGATGGATGGCAGGAGAGAGATGACTTGATCATTACCTATTAGGTTCACTCCCTCTGGGGCACCTGGCATTGACCACTGTTGGCAGACAGGATACTGGGCTGGGTGGACCTTTGGTCTGACCCAGTATGGCCATTCTTATGTTCTTATGTTTATCTTATATTGACATCTTACGAACATGCATATGCTTTTTACATAGGAGCTTACAACTGCGGTAAATTTTTAGGCCTAATAATCACAAGAGTGCGAAGGAGAAATCCTTACAGCATACATTTCCAAACTTTCCCATAGCATGCACCACATTTTAAAATAGATTGTTTTGCAACTGGACAGGCTACCCCTCTTCACATTCACCATTGTGTACTATATCTGTCCCAATTACAGCAACTGCTTACTTGGAAAAGTAATACTGAAAAAATATTATATATTTTTAGCTCCATTGATATCCATTTACCATCTGGAAATAAGGACTGGGAGGAGGCAGCAACATGCTTATACAGTGCTGAGCACCCTCAACTCCCATTGAAGTCATGGTCAGATTTTCAAACCTATTTCTGAAATGAATGAGTGAGGTGTCTAGGCACTTTTGATCATCCCACTAGGTGCCATATTGCATCTTTAGGCACCTAATTACCTTTAAAAATCTGGCTTTGAAGGCCTGAACCAATGCCCACTGAAGTCAATGTACATCTTGCTTTGATTTCAATAGCCATTGGATCAGGCCTATAGTTTGAATGTTGGCTATGAAGAACCAAAGCCAAATGACAAATGAGCATGGCCAAGTTTAGTGTGCTAACTAAGAATGAAGACATTATTTAGAGAGCCATTTATTCTGGAGGAAATTACATAAAAAGGACAGCAGCTCAGTTTCTACTGGGATGACCTTTAATTTAGCACAAGCATGACATTTGTTAGGATATTTATTTTTTTTATTCAGCTGTTAGGTTTTAATTAGTATTTTAGAATTTCTCGGTAAAGAGATGAAAGACAAAAGAAAAGTGCTCAGTGAGCAGATTTCTCACTTGGTCCTATTTATTAAACTATTGCTGAACAAATATGACAATATAAATTAAGGGTACTTCTATTAGCAAATTTTATTAAGATTAAAACCCTCCTGAAATGGACTATTAAAAGTATAGCCTGTCTGGATTCTCAAATACTATTTCACTGTCACACTGAGGTTACAGGAGTGGAAGGTGATTCTATCATAAACCACTACATTTGGATTTGAATGTTTAATGGGATTTGTCACCACTATAAATTGGCTTCATAGCCGAATAATTATCATATCTAAAATTTAACGCTCTTGGTGCCAGAAAACAGGATTTTACAGGAGTGCAGATGAAGGTAGTGATATGCAGTGAGATAATTAAATTCTTCATCTTTTCACATTGAAGCTTCCCTGAATAGCCTGAGAAAATGGGGGAAATGGCTTGAGCAAGTACAGCTTCTTAGTTTTGAAAATTCATGAAGGTTATTAGAGAAATAGAGAGTGACTAAAAAAGAAATCAAATATCTCTTGAAAACAAATGATTTTTAACCACATTAAAAGAGTTTGTATATAGCATTTTAACCTTTGAAATAAGAGGATATCGTTGTAGCTATGACACTTGAAGTACCGAATAATCAGCTGCAGTGAGTATTTTTAGGGCGGTTTTAAGCACTTCATGTAGTGTTAGCCTTTTGAACCACACTAGAAAGTGATGTCAGCATAACTATATAGCCATGTGTGAAAAAAATCACACCCTTGACCAACATAGCTATGCTGACATACCTCTGTGTACACCGAGAGTTATGTCAATGGAAGAATGCTTCCGTCCATGTAGCTAGTGTCATTGGGAAGGTGGTGATCTTATACCATCAGAAAAAACGTCTCTCTTAGTGTGGGTTGTGTCTACGCTATGGGTTATGGTGCCGACATAGCTATGGTGATTGTAGTGTCTCTAGGATAGACATGCCCTTAGAGAAGTTTCAAAGTCAGTCACCAAAAGAGCTAAGACCAATGAGAGGTGTTGTAGCAGTTTGTCAACATGCTTTTGAAACCAACAGGACAGTGTTAAGATCCTGCTACTTATAAATGAAGAAGACTGTGTGCTTAAGAGCTAGTACAATCAGATATAACTATTATTCCATTTTATTTTCAAGCTTGGTTTTAATACCACGTGATAATATCGTCAGAAGAACATTGGGTTTATCCATTGGGAAACACAGAGCTAGGTTAGGCCAAAATGTTCAAATATGATTCATGCTTTTTGATGCTCAGTTGGAGATAATGTGACAGGGCCTAGATTTTTAGACAGTGTGGACCTCTGTCCTCTGAAAATCAGGCCTATTGAAAGAGCTTAGGCTTCTTGGGGCAGGGACTCTTTTGTTGTTGTGTTTGTACAGTGTTTGTACAGAGTCCTAATGATTGGGGTCCATATGTGCTACCACCATAAAAATAATAAGTTGGGCACCTAGAAGTTGAACCATCAAAATAACTAATGAATTTTGAAATCTTGGCCTTAATATATTGTAGATTTTAACACCCACCTCAATCTGTGGAAACAAAATTGTAATGTTAACAAAACGGAATAGCTTCAGAATGACTTCAGCATTTTTCTCTTCTAAAGGATGCTATTGAAAAGTGTTGATAGCAAATCCGAGTGTCTTTCTGTTATCCATTTTATGTTAAACATTTGCTGTAAAATGAAAGCTGAAAAAGGAAATAATACAAGGAACTAAACTGGGGGCTTTTCCTTCTCAGCATAGTCAAAAATTGATAAAATATTATTAATCTCAAGCTAATTGTCTTGGACTCCTAGGACAATTCATTATATGTCATCTCAAAGCTAACCTAACTTTGGAAGAACTATAGCAATCTTCTGTGCTCTTACATTTTCTGCTCTCTATTAACAGTTACACTACACAAGGTTCTAATTTGTGTGTCCTTCTCACTGAGTTATACATTTTAAATACTGAAATATATTTCAAGATGCTATTTTAATAAAAAAGATAAAATCCTTATGGCAAATATTTTTTTAAGGTATTTCAGTTGTAGATTGGCATCTACTATTGGAAAATGGAACTGTGACAAGGTGGGCTAGGTCCGGAGATCCCCAGCTGGAGGCCTTGTGGCCCTCCCTCACCTGCCCCCAAAAAGAGCAGAGGAGAAGTCCTTTAGGTGGCCTAAAGTGGCTGCAGAGAAGCAACCAATCAGAGGGGCTTCTCGAGTGGCCAATATAAGGGGCCAGAAGGGCTACATAAAAGGAAGCAGCAGAGGCAGAGCAGTCAGTTGCTGCCTGGAGCTCGAAAAGGAAGATCCTGGTGCCTGGCTGGAATAGCAGCAGGACCGTGGACAGCTCACTGCAGGCAGAACTGAATCCAGGGAAGGTTGCTGAAGATGAGGTGCCTGGCTGGATAGAAGAGCAGTGGGACCATGGACAGGTCAGTGCAGGCAGGCTGAGCCCAGGGGACTGAGCCCAAACCTAGCCAGACCAGGCGAGGGTGCAGTGGTGGGCCCTGCTGGTCTGGTTGAAAACTGAGCTAAGGGTGGGCTGCTGAGAAGACACCAAATGAGGGTATAGAGATGGGCCTCTATTGGGCTGTTAAAAAAGGAAGTGCCTCCGGGGGGAGGGTAGCCTTGGTGCTACGGTCTAATACAAGGGCCGTGAGAAAGAACTAGAGACTGTATACCCTGGAAGCGGGCAGGGCAGCGGGTGTGACTCAGCTGCAGGGCTGAGTCACTGAAGACCTACCAAACAACTGTTGGGCTGTGGGGGCACTTGCAAGAGGTGGGTACCACCCCACTGTAAAAATTGAAAGAAAAGCAGGCTTACACCCGACCAGAAAGGGGGGGTGCAGGTGAGAGGGAGTGCCAACCCCATTACAAGAATGGAATTTCCAAACCAAACATTCTATTCTCTATAATTTCTTTTACCGTGATCATCACTGTAATATCCAAGCAAATTACGCAACCAGGACTACACATCTTTCATGTATTATTTGTTCTCTCATCATCTCCCCTGATGGAGAAGCATGTACAGTAGGGGAGAGGAGGTGTCTTGGTTTGGTAGATTTTTTTTTCTAATTATGTATTAAATAAATATATACATTGCTTTGTGTTTACATTAGAGAAGGCAAGGTTAAAGAAATGTGCCTTTCACTCAGAGAGGAAAGTAGTGAGGTTTGTGATGGTCTTTAGTTCTTGGCGGAGAGAATTCCACAGTCTTGGACTATCCCCAGAAAAGGTTCTGTCCCCCATACAGATTAGCTTTACTCTCATTTTTGAAAGTTTCATTGTGCCAGAGGAGTGAAGGTGTCAGACCCAGTCTTTTTGGTATCCTCTGACCAGGTGGTGGAGTGCTTTGAAGATAAGGACCAACACCTTGAACTTGGTGCAAAATTCTGTGGGAAGCCAGTGTAGGGAGTGGAAGACAGTTATAGTGTGCTCATGTCTGCCAGGATGGGATGGAGTGTCGTCGCTAACTGGAGATGGTACAAAACACTACTTGGCAGCCATTGCAATGTTTGAGCTCTGAGTCAGTGAGGAATACAAGAGGTGCTTTTGGACACAGACTCTTTTGACCAATTATGGATATGAACCTTCAATCAAAAAAGACTCACTGTGATTGCAAACTCCTCTTCTCTGTCCACCCGCATTTTTTCTGTCTTGCTTGGGTTCAGCTTTAGCAAACTCTTCTCCATCCATAAGCTGGTCTCGGCCAACCACTGAGCCATCTCGGTGATAGTGGTGTAGTCAGATGTGGTAAAAGATATGTCATCTGCATTTTGCTGGCAGTTGAGTCCATCTTGTCTGACCAGGTCACCTAGTGGTTGTATGTAGATGTTTAAAAGGACTGGACAAAGAATTGATCCTTGTGGAACACCACAAAGTGAGGAGTCTAGCGATGGAGGAGTAGTGATGGGAGCATCCCTCCAGGAAAGACTCAAGCCATTTGAACATTTTACCCTGAACTCTTGCCACTTCTTTCAGGCAAGACAGCAGTATGGTCAACAGTGTTGAGCACTGTAGAGAGGTCCAGGAGGATGGAAATGGATGTCTGTCCTGTATCCATTGACAGGAGCAGATCACCCATCAGTGCCACTGGAGTGATTTCAGTTCAATGTTCTGGCCTGAATCCAGATTGTGCTGGGTTTAGAACGTTGGCTTCAGCTAGATGATCTTGTAGTTGGCCATTTGCTAGTTTCTTTATGAGCTTGCTCAGGAATGGAAGGTTGATACTGGATAGTGGTTGTCTAGTATTGAAGTTTTCAAGGTTTCTTCAGTGTTAGTTAGACTATTGTGTGTTCTGAAGGAGGAAGGGAAGACTCTGAATGAGGCATTGGCTGTTTTGGTCAGGGGTGACACAATGTGTTCTTTCACAATCCAGGGAGGTCCTGGATTGGGTTCTCAAGTCTTGGGTTGGGACTGCTTTACAGTATCTAGAACTTCTTCCAGAGTGTATGTATTGAATTCTGTGAATGCAGCTGGGCTGTTGGTTGGTGGGTGCAGGTGGAGTGGATCCATGCTATTTTTGAGAGGCTTCCTGAATGTGCATTATCTTTTCAGCAAAGTAAGATGTGAGTTCTGTGCAGCTCTTGGTGCTTGGCCCTCATGCAGGTTGTAGGCATTCAGGATTAATGAAGCAATTTACCACCTTGGATAACTAGTTGGCATTTGGCAGCTTCAGTGAAGGCTGATAGGAAGGTTCTCTCAGCCCATAATACAGCCTCAGAATAGACTTTGAAGAGTTTATATTTCATCCTGTCTGAATCAGCCTCTGTTTTCCACCCTTTTGTCTTCTGGCACACAGTGTCAGAAAATCAAGTAGATATGGGTCTGCGATGGGGAGGAGGGGTCCTTTGGGGGAGCCAATGTGTCAATGGTCGAGGCGAGTGCAGAATGGTGATGCATCACCAGGACCTCAATTGGTAGATGGGGAGGTCTTGTCCTGTAGCAGGCTTTGGAATTTGTAAGAGTCCACGAGTCTTCATGGTCTTCCTTGTTCCCTGAGTACTGAAAGGTCTCTTACCTCCACCTTAATGAGGTCCAAAACAGTGGCTGGGCTGTAATGACCTCTAGATATCTAGGCCAAGGTATGACAGTGTGATGGGGTTTATAAGCCCCACACTGGCATAGAAGGGGTTAGGGAACAGTTCTGGGCCCCATCCCAACTGCACCTGCAAAGCCTGCTCCAGCAGGAGGAAGGATTTAAAAGAGAGCAACAGAGCTCAGAAAGTGGAGAGATAGCAGTTAGGATAGGGGGACAGACCTATTCTGAGAGCTCCTGAGTAAGGGCGCAACAAGAATCCTTGTTGTAGGGAGGTGGGGGAGGGGGTCTGCAAGCGGCAGCTACCCCAGGCCTCAAAGGAGTGACCAGCTTGTTCTTAAGGATTTAGTAACCCCTCTCTCTCTTCTTTCTTGTATTGTTTGTGCGACTGACCATGTCCTGGGCTGGGAAAGGAAGTGGCAAGAAGTTGCCCAGGTCGACAGCCTCTGCACACCGGGTGCTTGATATTGCGTCCACTCACAAGTTCAGTTTCTGGTAGAGAGTGAGGGTCTACCAGCCAAAATATGGACTGTATGAACCAAAAAATGGGGAGAGGAAAATAAGGAGCAGATTCATTACTCTGGGAGGGAGAAAGACAATAACAAAAAATGTGGAAATGGCAGAAGTGCTAAATAACCTTTTTATTTCAATTTTCACCAAAAAGGTTAGTAGAGATTGGAGGTCTAACATAGTTAATACCAGTGAAAATGAGGTAGGCTCAGAGGCTAAAACAGGGAAAGAACAAGTTAAAAATTACTTAGATGTCTTCAAGTCACCAGGGCTTGATGAAATACATCGTAGAATACTTAAGGACATGACTGAGAAGATATCTGACCCATTAGCGATTACCTTTGAAAAGTCATAGAAGACAGGAGAGATTCCAGAGGACTGGAAAAGGGCAATCTATAAAAAGGGAAATAAAGACAACCATAGGGAATTACAGACCAATCAGCTTCTCCTCAGAACCCAGAAAGATAATGGAGCAAATAATTAAGCAATCAATTTGTAAACACCTAGAAGACAATAAGGTAATAAGTAACAGTCAGCATGGATTTGTCAAGAACAAATCATGTTAGACTAACCTGAAAGCTTTCTTTGACAGGGTAACAAGCCTTATGTATAGTGAGGGAAGCGGTAGATGCGGTATATCTTGAGTTCAGTAGGGTTTCTGATATTCTCTCGCATGACCTTCTCCTAAACAAACTAGGTAAATACAACCTAGATGGAGCTACTATAAGGTGGGTGCATAACTGATTGGGAAACCATTCCCAGAGAGTAGTTATTAGTGGTTCAACGTCAAGCTGGAAGGGCATATCAAGTGGGGACCCACAGGGATCAGTTCTGGATCCAGTTCTGTTCAATATCTTCATCAATGATTTAGATAAATGCATGGAGAGTACATTTATAAAGTTTGTGGATGATACCAAGCTGTTAGGGGTTGCAAGTGCTTTGAAGGATAGGATTAAAATTCAAAATGATCTGGACAAACTGGAGAAACGGTCTGAAGTAAATTAGGATGAAATAAGGACAAATGCAAAGTACTCCACATAGGAAGGAACAATCAGTGGCACACATAGAAAATGGGAAATGACTGCCTAGGAAGGAGTACTGCAGAAAAGTATCTGGGGGTCATAGTGGATCACAAGCTAAATATAAATCAATAGTGTAAAACTGTTGCAAAAAGAACAAACCTCATTCTGGGAGTGTGTTGTAAGCAAGAACAAGAAGTAATTCTTCCACCGTACTCCACACTGATTAGGCCTCAATTGGAGTGTTGTGTCCAGTTCTGGTGCCACATTTCAGGAAGGGTATGGACAAATTGGAGAAGCTCTTCTCTTGACTAACGAAAATGATTAAAGGTCTAGAAACTTTACCTATGAGGGGAGATTGAAAACATTGGGTTTGTTTAGTCTGGAGAAGAGATGACTGAGGGGGGGATAGGGCAATAGTTTTCAAGTACATAAAAGGTTGTTTCAAGGAGGAGGGAGGAAAATTGTTCTTCTTAACCTCCGAGGATAGGACAAGAAGCAATGGGCTTAAATAGCAGCAAGGGCGGTTTAGGTTGGGCATTAGGAAAAACTTCCTGTCAGGGTAGTTAAACACTGGAATAAATTGCCCAGGAAGGTTGTGGAATCTCCATCATTGGAGATTTTTAAGAGCAGGTTAGACAAACACCTATCAGGAATGGTCTAGTTAATACTTAGTCCTGCCATGAGTGCAGCAGACTAGACTAGATGACCTCTCGAGGTCCCTTCCAGGTAGTGTAAATTGGTGTAGCGCAGGGGTTCCCAAACTTGGTTCGCGGCTTGTTCAGGGTAAGCCCCTGGCAGGCCAAGAGACGCTTTGTTTACCTGAGCATCCTCAGGTACGGCCGCTCGCAGCTCCCAGTGGTGGGGCCACCGCTTTCCATAGCTCCCATTGGCTGGAGACGGTGAATCGCAGCCACTGGGAGCTGCGAGCGGCCGTACCTGCAGATGCTCAGGTAAAGAAAAGCGTCTCGTGGCCTGCCAGGGGCTTTCCCTGAACAAGCCAAGTTTGGGAACCCTTGGTGTAGCGTTATTGAAGTTATGTGAACTATACCATCTCAGGATCTGGTTAATGATTTTAAAAAACATGCTATGAACATTCTGCTGGGAATTAAATCCTTGCTAAATATCTCTACTTTCAGGTAGTTGGGAAAAATACCTTTTGCTCCCTGCTTTTGGGGGAAATAACCCCCTATAACTCTTTAAATTGGTGATGAAATGCAACAAAGTGCATTTAGGTTACACAATTGATCTGATATAATTGTAGGTGATATGTAACCCATTGCCAGCTATTGGTTGTGTGATGTATAAAAAGCAACATAAGGTGGTTTTAGAATTAGGTAAACTGATTATAATTTAAGAGATTTGAATGCAGTACTTGAAATAACATATTTCAATCCCCCGTCTTCATTGTACATCTGTTTACATTTGTAAAATATAACTCCCCTTAAACTATGTCTGGTATTTGACCTTTGGTTACCCATTTCCCAGGCCTTCTATTTGGTTTTGGGGCAAATGCTTAAAAAAATTCACCGGGCAGATTTATTATTCTATGAATGATTGACATTATGTAAAACTTACTGGAATTTTATGTTGAACTTGTTCAGAAGAGTCATGTCATATAACAAGTCTCTCTAAATGAGATTTCATGCAACTAGTATTAAGTGTTTTTTGGCATGCAATAGAGGACATTCATAGAATCATAGAATATCAGGGTTGGAAGGGACCCCAGAAGGTCATCTAGTCCAACCCCCTGCTCAAAGCAGGACCAATTCCCAGTTAAATCATCCCAGCCAGGGCTTTGTCAAGCCTGACCTTAAAAACCTCTAAGGAAGGAGATTCTACCACCTCCCTAGGTAACGCATTCCAGTGTTTCACCACCCTCTTAGTGAAAAAGTTTTTCCTAATATCCAATCTAAACCTCCCCCACTGCAACTTGAGACCATTACTCCTCGTTCTGTCATCTGCTACCATTGAGAACAGTCTAGAGCTATCCTCTTTGGAACCCCCTTTCAGGTAGTTGAAAGCAGCTATCAAATCCCCCCTCATTCTTCTCTTCTGCAGGCTAAACAATCCCAGCTCCCTCAGCCTCTCCTCATAACTCATGTGTTCCAGTCCCCTAATCATTTTTGTTGCCCTTCGCTGGACTCTCTCCAATTTATCCACATCCTTCTTGAAGTGTGGGGCCCAAAACTGGACACAGTACTCCAGATGAGGCCTCACCAATGTCGAATAGAGGGGAACGATCACGTCCCTCGATCTGCTCGCTATGCCCCTACTTATACATCCCAAAATGCCATTGGCCTTCTTGGCAACAAGGGCACACTGCTGACTCATATCCAGCTTCTCGTCCACTGTCACCCCTAGGTCCTTTTCCTTTGTCGATGAGTAGTGAGGAAAACAGGAATAGAACCAGGCAAAATGTGCAAAACCTGCATAGTTATGAAAGAGAAAACTTACCTCAACTTTCAGAAGGAAAAAAGAAACAGATGCTCAAGGTAAACTGGCCTCTGGATAGGTTTAAATTATGCATCTAACGTTTACACAGTAGATCAATCAAACTGACATGGGCCTTGTCAGCTCTATCAAGTTAATATTTTGGCCGTGATTAACTGCACTTGAGCAGTTTTTCCCCTCACAAAAGTTGGTGCAAGCACCAAAAAAGGGCTTATGTAAAGGAAGGTTAGAAAGTGGAAATACATAAATAGAAATATCTGAAGGATAATTTAAAAGTAATATATCAAAGAAATGGATATGTGTATACTAATAGTAATTGTTATTACTATGATAATGCCAATGCCCAGAGGTCATGACCAACACTTTCCCATAACTCTGTGTATGTTGAGGATCTAGCACAATGTGGTTATGTGTACACATGGAAAAAAGCCCCGTGGCACAGTCATGGCTGGCACAGGTCAGCTGACTCAGGTTCTTGGAGTGCTTGGGTTGCAACGTAAAAAAATTGCTGTGTAGACATTCAGGCTTGGGGTCCACACTTACAGGGTCCTAGAGCTCAGACTCCAGCCTGAGCCCAAACATCCACTCAAAAGTTTTTCAGCCCTGCAGCCCAAGCCCTGCTAGCTCAAGTCACCTGACCGAGGCCAGCTGTGAATTTTTTATCCCTGTGTAGACATACCATAAGAGACCATTCTTGTTCAGGGACTTAGTCAATCTAGATCAGACACACACAGGGGGGAAGAAAGAAAGAAACTTTACTTTCAGAGAGACTAAGGTCCCAGTTAAGCAAGGGATTTAAGCATGTATGTAGTCTCTTTGCATGTGCCTAAAGTTAAGCACAGGCTTAACAATCGTACTGCATTGGGTCTTAAAGTGATTTGTCTGATCCCACACCGGATGTGTGGCGGAGAGGAGGATTGAAGCAAGATCTTCTGTGTCCCAGTTTCGCACTTCTTTTGTTAGATCATACAAACTATGAACTACCTAAAACAGAGAGTGGAGTAAAACTGAAGGGGCACACCAGAGCATAGATATAAATGTATGTACTGTGGAAAGCAAGCATAAACAAAACATTACTTACAAAATGAAGGTACTTAATTTATTAAATAAAAAAAAGACCAGTCTAGGTAGTCACTGTGGAAGTGTGGAGGATAGTTAAAAAATCCACAGGGCTGATTCTGCTCACCTAAAAAAAGATATAAAAACTACTTTCCACAATATGTGATTTTACAATGTAAATTAAGGAAAAGCTTGGCATGGTAGGGAATTGTGAGTAACAGTTAACTTGCTAGAAAGTCAGAACAGATATACAGTTGTTTTGTGCACCGGAATATTTTTGGTGATGTTTGATTCTAGTAACCAGTTATGAAGATCTCTCATGTTCTTGAGACAATTTTTGTAAATTATATACTAAAAAGTATGCAGTGTTGTTGAATCTTTCTTGTGCCTTAATTATGGAGAGGACTTGTGGTTAAAATGAATATATTTTGATGGTGATGATGCTGTTGAGAATGTCTTGCTTGCAGAATCATCCAGCTAGGCAGTATTGATCTCTTCTACTTGAATAGAAAAAATCGCATTCACTGGCACATTTTTATCTTGAAGAATGCAAAGAAACTCATTTTCAGTAGTTCTTGTGATAAGGCTGAATCATTCTTATCTCGCTGCTTAAGAACTAAGGTCAAAATTTGTATTTTTATTTTCTGTTCTGTTTCCATTACTTCAGTTCAGTCAATCACTTGTTTCTTTACACTTCCTTCAACTTGAGGCATGTTCATACATTCACTGATGTTTGATCATTTCTAATCACCAATACCATTTGCAGTATTGATCAGCAGCTTTCACATTTACTAAAGTTAGAATGAGAAGCAGCCACCAAGTGAAATCACCATTAAACATGGAAAATAAGATAAGCGAGTCAGTATTGTAGAGAACCATGTTATCAGTTGCCTTTCCAACTTCCTAGACGTTTCTATGTTCTAGGAAATGTAGTCCTCCTCGAAAAGGGTCACAGTTCCAACCACTCCTCTCTCTTCAATGTTTAAGGACAGTTGATTATACCTATTAGCCACTCCCTCTCTCTCCAATCACCAATGATTCTACTCATTTCCCTTCAGGCTTCCACACAATCCTAATACCTTATTACTGTACTTCCCAGTAAGTATAACCAGTTTCTTAATGATCTCATCACTTTCCTGTTAATATTTTAGAATAAAGTTTTAAACAAGGATTGCATTAAAAACGTTTGATTCTAAGTATCAAAAATCTTTCAAAAATGTAATATCCTTGTAAATAATTTGGAGTGACATAGAAGTTAAAAAATGAAAACACACAGAAAAAAACCTGGTAAAACCCATTAAAAAGTAAATAGGGTTGTTTTTTCTAAAATAAAAATAAAATTAATTCTGTTTGTTTTTCCACAACCCTAGTTTAGTGGACTAGATTCAGGTTTGTGTGTGGGGTTTTTTTAAACCTGTCCATTTGATCTTATATTAATTTTAACAGTCCTCTGAGCTAGTGTACATGTCATGATTCTATTAATCATCTTAAAAAAGAACTGACTCAGATAGAATTAGCCCACACATTTGGCTGATGCAAACTGCTACATAAATTGATAGATAGTCAATTTAATTAGTTTGTGATGATTTATTATCTGATATGCAAGACACAGCTGAGAGAGTAATGTATACAAACAGGGATGAACCTGATATTATCACAGACATTGGACATCTGCTGCTTTGATTCTTTTGAATGAATATGCAGAAAAGTAATTCCAAGGCAGACAGGAATGTGGCATCCCATCACTTATGGCAGTGAATGAAATTGTATCTTCTGGGCACTTGGACATTGATTTCTTGTTTCTGCTTCCCTGGACTCTGTTTTTAAACCTGCACATTTTGAAAGAGTCTGTTAAATGTGGTTGCAGAAGCTGCCTTCTGTTTGCTGTACTGCTGCATTGATCAAATCAATGGGCCAAATTTTCCACTGCTTTGTATCTCATGCAGAGGCTTATACCTATGCAAAGTTTTGCTAAAGATTACTTTTCTGATTCGGTAGCATTTACATCAGTTTTGTGCTCACCTTGTATATTTGTAAGTTGCTACATAAGATAAAAAAAATCAAGGAGTACTTGTGGCACCTTAAAGACTAACAAATTTATTAGGGCATAAGCTTTCGTGGGCTAAAACCCACTTTATCGGATGTATGCAGTGGAAAATACAGTAGGAAGATATATATACACAGAGAGAACATGAAAAAAATGGGTGTTGCCATACCAACTGTAATGAGGCTAATCAATTAAGGTGGGCTATTATCAGCAGGAGAAAAAAAACTTTTGTAGTGATAATCAGGATGGCCCATTTCAGTTGACAAGTTTGATTGATTAGCCTCGTTACAGTTGGTATGGCAACAACACCCATTTTTTCATGTTCTCTGTGTGTGTATATATATCTTCCAACTGTATTTTCCACTGCATGCATCTGATGAAGTGGGTTTGAGCCCATGAAAGCTTAAGCCCAAGTAAATTTGTTAGTTTCTAAGGTGCCACAAGTCCTCCTCGGGTTTTTTGCTGATACAGACTAACACAGCTACCACTCTAAAACCTGTCTACATAAGGTAAGGCACTGGAAAATTAGACCCAATATCTGTCCAGATGGATGTTCTACTGTATGTAGGTTCTTATATCAGGTCCATCAGTGTGGTACCTGTGTTCCTCGTCACCCTTGTACAGCTCTATATACAATTTTAAGCTCTGATCTTACTTTCCATTCTGTACATGGGGGAAAAAGGCTGATGTGCAAAGATCCGTTCGGCTGCAGTGCTGAGGGTCCTGGAAGGGCAGACACAGGAAGCTGCACACTACATCTGCATGTGTTATGCTGTGTACTAATCACCAGCCCTAGATTGGTCAAGTTGGTTGGGGTCAAATTTCCAAGTGTCTACTAATTTTGAATGCATCAACATTTAGGTGGCAGCTATGGTTTGATTGTGACAACTTCTGATGTTTTGGGCTTGATTATCAGAGGGGCTGGGCACCCACCACTCCCAGTGGAGTCAACTACAATTGTAGGTGCTCATGACCTTTGAAAATACCTTAGTTTGTGTACCCAGAAACTGAGAACCACAATTATGGAAGACCTCTGAAACTTGAGGCTTTTAACCCCTTTGCACTTCAGTTTCTCCATGGGCGGTGTGTGACTCCTGCATTTGGGGAGGCTGGGTGTGAGCCCTGGAAGCTTCCTAGAATTGGAGGGGGCAACCAGCTCCCAGACCGTGGCCCCGCCCCCTACTCTGCCCTGAGGTCTGCTTCCGCTAGCCCCTCTCCCCAAGTCCCCCGCCACCCATTCCTCTCAGCCCCCCCACGAGGCTCTCTTGCCCAATCTTCTTGTCCCCTTCCCCCCCCACTTGCGCCTCTTCGCCCTGTCCTGAAGCCCACCAGCCCACAGCTTCTCAGCTGGCTTGGGGAAAGGTCTTGGGGAGGAGGGTGTGGAGAGGAGCAGGTGGTGGGGGTTCAGGGGAGGAAGCAGCGCGAGGGCAGGACCTTGGGGGGAAGAGGCGGAGCGGGGGCGGGAAGAGGAGCAGCATGGGTGGGGCCACAGGGGAAAAGGATGAATGGGAATGGGGCCTTGGAGTGTAGCATAGTTGGGGCTACTGCCTGGGTGCTCTTTCGGCAGCAGCGCTCCAAAGGTGGCAGACTGGCATGCCTCCAGAGGGAGGTGTGTCACATCCTGTTTTGGGAGGTTTAGCCTCCCCTGGACTCTTACACCTGCAACCCATGGGTTTCTCAATCTGTAAAATGGGGATTAGACAGTCTCTACATACATAGATGAGCTGTATGTTTAATTAGCCATTGTTTTTACAGTTCTTTGGACATTACATAATTGCTGAGCATTATTATATTTAACAGCATTATACTGATATGTATGTATAGATCTAAGGTTTACATAAGGCAATTTTTTAAAAAGTTGCTATAATTCCTCCTTAACTACATCATTTTGTGAACATAAACAAATAACAAATGGCTGCTAAAAGGAAAGAATCATTGAAAACTGACTGAATTACTGTAAATTATTTAATCAAAATGATCAGACTAAACTTTCTTTTAACAATTTTTCTAATCTCAGTCTTCAACACAGAACAGTTAATTGTAGCCAATACTTTAAGAACAGGAAAAAGTGCAATGCAAATATAATTTTTCTGCTGATACATCTAAGTGGTTTCCCCCCAGGAGTGGACTCTCATGTTTTTAGACTGCTCTTAAAATTCAGTGTCGCTCTTCAGAGAACTATATTAGATGAATAGAAAATCCTGTTGGTTGCTTTATTTCAGATTCCTCTGCTGGCATAAAAGCTTTTGCAATACATTTTCTTAAAGAAAATTTGCATTTGTGGAAAGGTGTGAAGTTTGCTACCCTCAAATAGAATTATTTAAAATAGCTTTTGAGAATATGCCTTATCAGAAGGATTATGTCCTCTTTCTTTTTCCTATTTGAAAATAATCATTTTCTCCTTCCCGAATTATTTAAAATAGCTTTTGAGAATATGCCTTATCAGAAGGATTATGTCCTCTTTCTTTTTCCTATTTGAAAATAATCATTTTCTCTTTCCCATTCCCTATTCCATTTCAGGTTAAATTCAGAGCTCAAATTGAGAAAGAAGGGAGGATGGATTTTTCTGTGCTCTTTTTAGAGCAAATGCAATTTTATCTATTTGTTTTTTAAATAGGTACCAACAAGCCTGTAAAAAGTAAATGAGACACTTGGATAGTATGAATTTTCATTGTTAGTGTGAAAGCAGATGTATAACATATTATGGGTGGGAGGGGGAAGTTACCGCAAATCCAGACAAGTTGGAAATATATTTATCTTGCACTTGAGTTTTTGTGTGCAGTATTTCAAACCTTTCAATAATATTTTACTGTCACTCTCTCAAGTCAGTATGCTGAAAGAGAAATTTCTATACAAATTTCCTTCAATAAAAATAGTTCTCAGGGTAGATGTCTCCTAGCTGTATTTCCTAAATAGGTATGTCTTATCTGGACCAGGATAATATCTGCCAGCAGATTGTTACTCTTCAAAAGAAGTCGGCAAAGAGGGGGTGTCAAAATGGCTGGTGAGGCACATAGCTGCTAAAACTGCTCTGACCTCTGGTGAAATCATTTGTGAATGAAGACATGTTTAATAACTGGATTTTTTTTTATCTCTTTCCACATTCTAGCTATTGGATGATATTTTCTTTCAGGATTTATTTTTTGTTTGGGTAAACCAGTGGTTCTCAAACTTTTGTACTGGTGACCCCTTTCACATAGGAAGCCTCTGAGTGAGACTCCCCTCTAATAAATTAAAAACACTTTTAAATATATTTAACACCATAATAAATGCTGGAGGCAAAGCGGGGTTTGGGGTGGAGGCTGACAGCTCGTGACCCCCATGTAATAACCTTGTGACCCCTGAGAGGTCCCGACCCCCAGTTTGAGAAACCCTGGGGTAAACAAACTATGACCCTGATCAGCAAAGACAAACAAATACTTAATTTTATGCAGTATTAATACTCTCATTGACTGAGTGGAAGGGGGATAGCAGAGCAGCGACTGAAAAGAAGAAACGGAGGACAGCTGCGTCCACAAAAGTCTCATTTAGGTGGAAGAGAGGGGCATTCTCGAATATTTTTTGTGCAAACAAAGTCTGATCAATGATTTTATAGATTTACTGTAAACTTTGTTTGCTTTTTAAAAAAAGACTTTGTATACATATATCCAAATCAAGTATGATAAATTTACTTGGCTCAGTCAACTGTAAGGCCGGTTTTAACAGTTGTCTAAATATTTAATATTTTGTTTATATCTTTTCTGTTACTGTGCATCCAGCTGAGATGTTCTCTCCCCCTTCCTCCCCTCCCCCCACTTTTAATTGTACTATGGGGAAAATAAACAGAAATACTAGCACTACATAAAAGCATTATTGATAGACTTACTTAATCTCACAAAACCAGAACAATTCAGAGGTGCATCTGAAATCTGATTGACAGTTCATGCTTAACTCACTCCCTAAGTATTGCAGAAGTTTCAAAACAGAATATTATGATCCATATGTGCATACTGTATCTACTATAATATTCAGGCACAATAGGATGAATTAAGGACTGAGCATCTGCACTGAATTTTACCTGGAATTCTGAACTCCCTTGCTTGTGTGGATCTTTGAGAGGGGATTTCATGCTGGGCTAAACTTTCAATCATATTAGGCTGAGTGTGAAATTTGTTGATGGATGAAGACACCGTGGAAGGATTTACAAGATAAAGCTCTTCTGGGCAGGAGACAACTTTCTTGGTCCCAGTCCCTGCCTGTTGAAGGGATTCCCACAGGAAATAAGGGTCATCACAACCTCACCACCTTCTGCACCAAATGCAATTCTTTGACCTTGCCTTTTCCAAGATAAACACCACCATGTAGCTTTTAAAAGGCAAAACAAAAGCACCACCAAAACAAAACACTCCACTGTACACACAGTTCTCACCCTGGAGAAAGTATGAGAGAGAACAAAACACATGTGACAGATGTCAATCACACTGTTTAATGCAGTACTAGAAGACACTCAGATACTACTGTAATGAGAGTGGTATAAGAACTTGAATAGAAGAGCAGACTGTAGCCCTAAAGCTCAGCAGATCTGAGCTCTATACCAGTTCTGCATAGAAGAAATGGTTGAGGGTCTGAAGGTGAACTGGAGGCCGCTTGTTAATATTCCTACACGGTCCACATTTATGTTAACCCAGTGGCAATGAACCCCTACACATAGGATGCATGGAGCACACTCCTTATTCCAATCCTGTGAGTCAGATGACTATTACTATTCCCTACACCTCGAATCCCATGTAGATCAATATACATAGTCTGTTTATACTATAATTGTTCTGGGGAAGGTTGTTCTGTTTAAGCTTGTTTAGCTGTACTTATTTTTCATGCCTTTTTTGCAACAGTATTTCTAATAATAATTTCAGATACTTTTATTTAAAGAACATATGAATTATCTTCTGCATCAAGCAAGTTGTCCATCTAGTCCAGCATCCTTCATCTGATAGTGACTGGCACCAGGAGCTTCAGATGAAGGTGCAAAGAATGTCCTAATCCTAGTAGTTGGAAACTGACTACAGCCCTAAAGGATGAGATATTAAACCACTTCCATCATGTATGTTAGCATTGGCTGTTATATCTAGAATCCCTGTATGACATTCCCCAGTGTACAATCTGGGGGACCACTGAACTGCTGTGTCACCTTAATTCTCCAGATCAGAGTGTCTCTTACACAGTTCTGCTAGTGAAAAGCAGTCTCTCCAAGCTCCGCTCACACAGCAAAGTTGCATGAATGCTCTCCTCATGAAACAGATACAGGGCAACCCCAACATATTCCTCAGTTCCAGCCTTCCCAAACAGTGTAAACTCATTAAAAGTTTGTCATTCCATCAAAGAGTAATAATTATGCAACAGCTCATGTTAACTTGAGTGGAGATTCCCCAGACATTTCAACCAAAACCACATTGGATTTGATAAATAATTAAACAAGTTTCTTAACTACAGAAAGATAGATTTTAAGTGACTACAAGTGTTTAAGGCATAAAAGACGAAATTGGTTACCAAAGAAATAAAGGATAAAACTACAGTGTAATTCCTAAACTTTACCAAGATAAATAGGATTAGAAAGCAAAAAGGTTTCTCTCACCCAAAAGCTTACAGCAGTCTATGTTAGGACCACTCCCCCTAGTTCAATGATGTTTCTTTGTTTGTTCTATCTTGCTCCATGAGTAGAGGTGGGGAAGGAAAGATAATGGGGAAGCCATTGTCTCTTATTTTTATATTCTCCTCCTCTTTTTGAGGACTACCCCCTGCTGGGGCACAGACAATCAGTGTGTGGCCTACGTGAGATTTGAAGCACTTCCATGTGAATTGTATATTTCTTGTTCATACTTTCTGTGTATGTGAGGGATGATATGCAAATCTTTGGTTTAAAGTACCTTCTGACAGTGAATGGTTGCTTCAGTAGTTAATAGTTTTCTAACTGTGGTCAGTCCTTTGTTGACACTGGGGAGCTAGTCTGTGAATGTTCCCCAGAATTACAACATGTTTCAGTAACAAACATAGCAAAATATTATAACTACATATACAATATTGGTACACACATTTTAACAGAATAATGATGCTCCACAGATTATGGGTTTTCAAATGACACCCCACAAGGCATACTTTGTACAAAACATATCATTACCATATACAGGTGGTGAACATGGGGTACAGGGTGTCACACCCTGTAAAATCCCTTTCAGACTCTTATTGGCCTCAACAGCATCTTGTCACAGTGAGTTCCACAGTTCAGTGGTTCATTACATGAAAAAGTATTTCCTTGCATCAGCTTTTGAATTTGCCGTCTTTTAATTTAATTGAATGTCCCCTTGTTTTTATGTTAGGAGACAGGGAGAACAGAAGTTTGTTCTGTTCTGTACCTTCTCCAGACCATTCATTATTTTACATACTTTTATCATGTCCTTTCTTTTTCATCTCTTCTCTAAGGTAAACAATCCCAATCGTTTCAATCTCTCTCCAGATGAGAATTTTTCCCTGCCCCTAATCTTATTTGTCACCCTTCCCTGAACCCCCTCTCGTTCTGTGATATCCTTTTTGAGATGGGGATGATCAACACTGCACACAGTATTCTAAAGGAGGCTGCACCATTGTTTTATATAAAGGCATGTAATAATATGGAGAATATTTACCATATTATTCTTTATGCAACCTTGCATTCCTCATGCAATCTTGTTTTCTTTTTTGACAATAGCAACAAGCTTTTATATCCTATTGCTATATTTGAAACAGTGTAGTCATTGGCAACACACTCTGATGTGATATTGACTCTGTAGTGAGCTTAAGTAGAGGGGGAATCTGAGCTGTGGGGAAATAGACTCCCCTCCCCATACAAAATATCTGTAATTAGAGCAAAATCCTTCTCTCATCAAAGTCAATGGGAGTTTTGCCATTGATTTTAGTGAGACCAGGATTTGGCCCTAGTGGGAAAGAAAGTACAGATAATCAGCCAAGTAAATTGTATCTGGTGTAAATAATTGCTTCTTTTTTGCCAGTTCAACAATATACCCTTTATGTAACTTCAGAATACTTTGTTAAAGTGTTTGCACTGGTGTTTCTGACCTTTGAAATATACTTTAATAGGGAACTTCTGGAAACTTCCTTCCACTTCAGGCCAGATCCTCAGCTGGTGTAAACCAACATAGTTCCATGAAAGCCAATGCAGCTATGCTGACTACAATGGGTCAAGATTTAGCTCTGCATATCTTAAATGAGTTCCATATTGCTGCTGTTACTTTTCTGTTCCACAATTCTACACTTCATACTAAGTAAACAGGTAGTCAGCACTGCAACAATGCCCGCTGCCAGAATGGTAATTTACTATTTATAATAAATAACAGTCGATGCACAAATCATTTTCCACCATATCATTAGCAATAATGTGGATTCACACGTGCATAACTAATTCTGAATAGTGTCCTTTTCCTGCTTGCACTGAGGCAGAATAAACTCTGTGTGCTTTAGTTGTAATTAAAACATATTGTTGATACAGAATTTAATCTAATGACATGTATATCATCTGAATATATGAAAATGTAAATACTTGATTGTGGTGTAGTGTTTGGAATGTGAATTCTTTCTTTGATGAAGTACAGAATTTTAGCAATCAGACGCCCCTAGCCATGACATTTGTGAGCAGCAGTTGGAATTAATCATTTTTTTTTTTTTAAGATTCACCAACTAAGGCCCAAATTTAAGAAAAAAATGAAGTGGTTTACAACTCAGACAAAGTCTGAGAATAATTAGGATAAAACAGTAAGGAGATCATTGTAACAGAACAAACTTATCTTCTAATGTCTTCTGACAATTGTAGGATAGGATCTAATAGCTGTTTGCTTTCTGTCTGAAGAAAATAACAAAACTTAATAGTCATATTTTGTGCATAACAAAACCCACTGCTTTTGAATGACAGAGTATTTATAAATTACCAGTTTAACGTACTTTATTTAGAGATCTGATGTGGGGCACCACACAGCTTAGTGCAATTATCTCCGAAAGGAGTGATGGTTATTTTAAGTAATTTGCTATATTCCACCTGTTATGGACTGCCATTTAAAAGACTTCACTACATGGCATCCTGCACCCCATTACAGAATGCTTTTCATCATTTTGATTAGAGTGCTTTTCATGCTGTGTGAAATCACACCCTATGAACGGTTTTGCTGTTCATATGTTTGGAAACTGCTACCTTTCTAGTTTTAATGTTTACAGTAACTCAGTTTATGGGGGGGCAAGAGATCTGCAGCTAGCCAGGTGAGCTACATATTTTAATATTACATATTGTAGCTATAAAGTGCAGTTCTGACAACACTGTAGGTAAGAGAGTCCAACAGATCAGACTGAAGGAAAAAGATAGGCCAAGCGGAGAAGTGGTGGGATGTCAAATGTGGTGTGATAGAGAACATGGCACTGAACAGAGCATTTTGGAGGGAGAGGAGGGGGAGGGATAGCTCCGTGGTTTGAGCATTGGCCTGCTAAACCCAGGGTTGTGAGTTCAATCCTTGAGGAGGCCATTTAGGGATCTGGGGCAAAAATTGGGGATTGGCCCTGCTTTGAGCAGGGGATTGGACTAGATGACCTCCTGAGGTCCCTTCCAACCCTGATATTCTATGATTCTATGTCTATGATAATGTAGACTGAGTTATGTGATTAATGCAAGGAAGAAGATTGTAACTATAACAAGCTCAAGAGTGAGAAATATTATTGAAAGCCAGAATGAAATAGACATCCTGGCATACCATATAGAAATAAATGACAACTGGTATTTTGGGTGACATGCATGGTAATTAATAGACTACAGTTTTTACTCAGCTGGACAAGTCATTGAATTTTTCAGTTCGGATTTCTTTTCAGTTGGGAAAACTTAGAATGACTATTTCTTACTGTGTTAATGTGATAACTAGCTGCCAGTGAGGGAAAACCTTGATAAAATTTCAATTGAAATACAAATTGCAGAGGAGCAGAACAGGTACCTTGATAGACGGCATGTTTGCTTAAATTAGATCACTGCCAGGGGACAAATTCATTTCAGAGCAGTTCATTTCAGTGGCAATCAGAACAATGTTTTTGGAAGTGGACACGAATTTTGGGGTGCTTCCATTTTTATACTGAAACTCCTCAGTCCCAACTGAGATACCATGCACCAGATTTTAGAGGTACTGAGCTCTTGCGTCTTCCATTGGCTTTAGTGATGTAGTAGTGATGTAAAGGGCTTATAGAGTTGGGACCTGCAGACCCACTGATGGGGGTGGGAAATTCATGTAACCATGATTGGCCCCTCTGTATCCTGCCCTAGTGTTTCTCTCACACTTGCTACGCTTGCGTTTGGATTGCAATAACTCCTGCTCAGCAGCATGTGGAAGGGAGAGAGACTATAGGAGGGCTTATACTGAGCTCTCCAACAATAGGCTGATTTTGGGGATGTGAGGGTCTTGAGGCTAGTTATGGGGAGATGTTAGCCAGGGTGGTAGGCTCAGGAGCTCCTTAACCTCTTCAATAACTCCTTGGCTGTCACTCAGACAAGAAGAGCTCATCCTTCACACCAGGTGCCTCCCATCATGTCACACCCACTGCCATATGTGATTGACACATGCAACCTGGAAATCAGCTGGAGTTTTGCCATTGATTTCAATAGGATCAGGATTTCACCCTTTGAGTCTATCTCAAGGAGAAGGTGTAGGTCTGGGTGGCTCTCTGCAGTAGCAGATAAGTGAATGTTTCTGCTTCAACACTCAATTAGTGGTCTGCGGCTTCAGTCACCTCCTTAGCCACACCACTCAAATGGCCAGTATGAGGCAGATTGCAGTTTATTTGACAATCCAAAATGGTGCCGCATAAACATAAGAACTGCCATAGTGGAGTAAGACCAGTGGTCCACCTAGCCCTGTATCTTGTCTCCAACAATGGCTGGTAACAGAGCTTCAGGAGGAGTGTACAGAATGGGGCAGTTGGAGTGTTCCACCCATCTTCCCCTCCCAACTTCTTGGATGTTGGCTAATAGTCATTGATGGACATGAATAAAGACAGGTTACATGGATCAGGCTTGGGGAAGGGAAGATAGTATGAGTTGGCGCAAATAATGTGTTACACAAGGGCTAATTGTTGCCCCACATACGACATGCCAAAATTAATGAGATTTATGCATATGTATCTCAAGGTAGAACTAGGCCTAATAAAATATTTTTTATTAATGATCACAATATTTGAAATGTCTGTTAGTCTCTTTGGAAGCTTGAAAGTATTCATGAAGTGGGGAAGGAAACGCCACACTTAAGGGAAGAAAATACTTTTTAAACGGCAAATTTCAGTTTCTAATTTAAGAGGAAGTTCACGTTGTTTTAAGGGAAGGGATTGACGCTGTCTAGAACTCAATGCCATTCTGTGCAAATATTGAAAATGAGCTCAAGTACCAAATCATGTTGGGAGAGAATGATCTAAAACCAAACAGGCCATGCAAGTTTGGCCTATCAAGTCTAGCATCCTTCCTCAGTCAGCGAGCTATGCCTTGGAGGAAGGTGGGAGAGAAAGGAAACCAACAGAATGGGGCCTAACAGGTCTGCACCCATACATATGTGGCCTTGCTCTTAATGTACTTGAATGTTTTATGAACCTCAGTATCGGTAGATGGCTGTTCTTCATGTTACCTCGTTGTCTTTTTTATTTCTAATTTCCTGGCATTGTCTACATTCCATTTTTTTGTGCTATTTGGGTAGGATTGCCACTTTTTAAAAAGATGCTATATCTGTCTTAATATACTAATTTACTTATTCAAATAACCATAGAGGGCTTATCCTGCCTTTTTAAAAAATCTTTAAATATTTTATAGAACTACAAGTCAAATTTACTGTTCTAGGGGTGTTTGATTAGAATGATTTTTCAGGATCTAATTTGCCCACTTACATTGAATAGTACCATACTATGTGAGTGATCCCATTGGTTTCAGTGGAATTACTTGCATAGTAAAGTATTACTCAATGTAAAGTTTTCAGAATTGGATCTTGATGGATTAGTTGCAGTTTTTCTCTTCAGGGATATGTCTTTGCACTTCTTTATCAATGAAACAGCTCAGTTGCTAACGTACTTACTGAGGGGGAGTCAAAGGAAACCATAATAATGAAAACTGAGATCTTATCAGTGCTTAATTTATGCCAGGACTGAGCCCCGGCACCTCTAAGCTTGGCAGTTCATTGCCCTGGTACATCTGTGCTTGCTGCATCAGTAATATAAAAAAATTGCTTGAGCCCTGGCACCTCAATAGTAGTCATGGTGCTACTGAGGTGTTTTACTTGGAGAATAGCAAGGGGTGATTTAGGTAGCAAAAATCAACAGTGTTCATCTGAAAAGTCTCATGTTTCCCCCTCAATCTCATTTTTAATGTCTGCAAATGTTTCTTTTCTCTTCTTAGGCAATGTTCAGTCTCTGTATGGTTGAAAGTGGAGCTGATGAGGTGAATTTGCATGGTGTCACAAGCCTAGGTTTAAAGCAGGCCCTGGACTTTGCATACACTGGACAGGTATTGTACAATTCTTCAAATTCAAACACCTAAATCAAAAAATATAATCATTCTTGCTACTATAGAAACTAATGCTAAGTGTCAGCTATACAAGTTTTAATTTGATATTATTAATCTTCTGCACTTGCAAAGTATGAAGTGTTTGGGCTTGTCAATACAAAACTTTGGAGTAGAAATTATTTTCTGGATAAAATCCATGTAAAAAAGAAAAACCTCTTTATCCTCATAGTTCTGAAATCATAGAATCACAAAAATGTAGGGTTAGAAGGGATGTCAAGGGGTCATCTAGTCTAGCCCCCTGCACTGAGGCAGGACAACTATGCCTAGACCATTCTGACAGGTTTTTGTCTAACCCAATGGTTCTCAAACTGTGGGTTGGGATCCCAAAGTGGGTCGCGACCCCCTTTGAATGGGGTCACCAGGGCTGTCTTAGACTTGCTGGGGCTCAGGGCTGAAGCCAAAGCCTGAGGGCTTCAGCCCTGGGTTGCGGAGCTCAGGTTGCAGGCTCCTTGCCTGGGGCTGAGGCCCTTGAGCTTCAGCTTTGGCCTCCCTGCCCAGAGCAGTGAGGCTCTGGCTTTGGCCTCCCACCTGGGGCAGTGGGGCTCAGGCGGGCTCAGGCTTTGGTCCCCCCCGCCCCTAGGGTCATGAAGTAATTTTTGTTGTCAGAAGGGGGTCACAGTGCAACGAAGTTTGAGAACCCCTGGACTAACCTGTTCTTAAAAACCTCTAGTGATGGGGATTCCACAACCTCCTTTAGAAGCCTATTCCAGAACTTATCTACCCTTATCCTCTGAAAATTTTTCCTTATAGCTGACATAAATCACCCTCACTGCAGATTAAGCCTATTACTTTTTGTCCCACCTTCGGTGGACATAAAATCATAGAATATCAGGGTTGGAAGGGACCTCAGGAGGTCATCTAGTCCAACCCCCTGCTCAAAGCAGGGCCGATCCCCAATTAAATCATCCCAGGCAGGGCTTTGTCAAACCTGACCTTAAAAACCTCTAAGGAAGGAGTTTCCACCACCTCCCTAGGTAACGCATTCCAGTGTTTCACCACCGCCCAGTGAAAAAGTTTTTCCTAATATCCAACCTAAATCTCCCCCACTGCAACTTGAGACCATTACTCCTTGTCCTGTCCTCTTCCACCACTGAGTACAGTCTTGATCCATCCTCTTTGGAACCCCCTTTCAGGTAGTTGAAAGCTGCTATCAAATCCCCCCTCATTCTACTCTTCCGTAGACTAAGCATCCCCAGTTCCCTCAGCCTCTCCCCATAAGTCATGTGTTCCAGTCCCCTAATCATTTTTGTTGCCCTCCGCTGGACTCTTTCCAATATTTCCACATCCTTCTTGTAGTGTGGGGCCCAAAACTGGACACAGTACTCCAGATGAGGCCTCACCAGTGTTGAATAGAGGGGAACGATCACGTGCCTCGATCTGCTGGCAATGCCCCTACTTATACAGCCAAAAATGCTGTTAGCCTTCTTGGCAACAAGGGCACACTGTTGACTCATATCCAGCTTCTCGTCCACTGTAACCCCTACATCCTTTTCTGCAGAACTGCTGCCTAGTCATTCGGTCCCTAGTCTGAGGCAGTGCACTGTATTCTTCTGTCCTAAGTGCAGGACTCTGCACTTGTCCTTGTTGAACCTCATCAGATTTCTTTTGGCCCAATCCTCCAATTTGTCTAGGTCCCTCTGTATCTTATCCCTACCCTCCAGCGTATCTACCTCTCCTCCCAGTTTAGAGTCATCTGCAAACTTGCTGAGGATGCAATCCACACCATCCTCCGGACCATTTATGAAGATATTGAAAACCCGCCCCAGGACCGACCCTTGGGGCACTCCACTTGATACCGGCTGCCAACTAGACATGGAGCCATTGGTCGCTACCCGTTGAGCCCGACAATCTAGCCAGCTTTCTATCCACCTTATAGTCCATTCATCCAGCCCATACTTCTTTAACTTGCTGGCAAGAATACTATGGGAGCAGTGTCAAAAGCTTTGCTAAAGTTAAGGAACAACATATCCACTGCTTTCCCTTCATTCACAGAACCAGTTATCTCATCATAGAAGGCAATTAGATTAGTCAGGCATGACTTGCCCTTGGTGACATGTAGAATTGATCACCATCCTCTCTAACAGCACTTAACATAAATATGAAGACTATTATTTCAAGACTATCACTCTTCTTTTCTCAAGACTAAACATGCCCAGGTTTTTTAACTTTTCCTCATAGGTCAGGTTCTCTAAACCTTTTATCATATGTGTTGTTCTCTGTACTCTCTCAAGTTTGTTCATGTTTCTTAAAGTGTTGTGCCCAAGACTGGACACAGTACTCCACCTGAGGCCTCAACAGTGCCAAGTAGAGTGGAATAATTAGGACACTCCTGTTAGTACACCTGTCATAAATGTAAAGGGAAGGGTAACCACCTTTCTGTATACAGTGCTATAAAATCCCTCCTGGCCAGAGGCAAAACCCTTTCACCTGTAAAGGGTTAAGAAGCTAAGGTAACCTTGATGGCACCTGACCCAAAATGACCAATGAGGGGACAAGATACTTTCAAATCTGGAGGGGGGGAGGAACAAAGGATCTGTCTGTGTGATGCTTTTGCCGGGAACAGATCAGTAATGCAGCCTTCCAACTCCTGTAAAGTTAGTAAGCAATCTAGCTAGAAATGCGTTAGATTTCCTTTTGTTTAATGGCGGTAAAATAAGCTGTGCTGGAGGGAATGTATATTCCTGTTTTTGTGTCTTTTGTAACTTACGGTTTTGTCTAGAGGGATTCTCTATGTTTTGAATCTGATTACCCTGTAAGGTATTTACCATCCTGATTTTACAGAGGTGATTCTTTTACCTTTTCTTTAATTAAAATTTTTCTTTTAAGAACCTGATTGATTTTCCATTGTTCTTAAGATCCAAGGGTTTAGGTCTGTGTTCACCTGTACAAATTGGTGAGGATTCTTATCAAGCTTTCTTTGGGCTTGGGGGGATATTTTGGGGGGAAGACTTCTCCAAGTGGTCTCTTTCCCTGTTCTTTGTTTAAAATGCTTGGTAGTGGCAGCATATGGTTCAAGGAAGCTTTTAACCTAAGCTGGTAAGAATAAGCTTAGGGAGTCTTTCATGCAGGTCCCCACATCTGTACCCTAAAGTTCAGAGTAGGGAAGGAACCTTGACAGCACCCCAGAATGATATTAGTCTTTTTTCACTGCTGAAGCACATTGTTGGCTCATACTTAATTTATGATCTACTACAATTCCCAGATCTTTCTTTCAGCAATGCTACTGCCTAGCTTGGAAAAGAGGAGACTAAGGGGGGATATGATAGAGGTATAATAAAATCAGGAGTGGTGTGGAGAAAGTGAATAAGGAAAAGTTATTTACTTATTCCCATAATATAAGAACTAGGGGCCACCAAGTGAAATTAATGGGCAGCAGGTTTAAAACAAATAAAAGGAAGTTCTTCTTCACACAGTGCACAGTCAACCTGTGAAACTCTTTGCCTGAGGAGGTTGTGAAGGCTAGGACTATAACAGGGTTTAAAAGAGAATTAGATAAATTCATGAAGGTTAAGTCCATTAATGGCTATTAGCCAGGATGGGTAAGGAATGGTGTCCTTAGCCTGTGTTTGTCAGAGGGTGGAGATGGATGGCAGGAGAGAGATCACTTGATTATTACTGGTTAGGTTCATTCCCTCTGGGACACCTGGCATTGGCCACTGTCGGTAGACAGGATACTGGGCTGGATGGACCTTTGGTCTGACCCAGTATGGCCATTTTTATGTTCTTAGCGAGTTATTCCCCATTTTTATATTCATGTGCCCTAAATATTTTCTATTCTAAGAGTACAGTTGTCTTGACTGAATTTCATCTTGTTGATTTCGCACCAATGCTCCAATTTGTCAGGGTCATTTTGAGTTCTAATTCTGTCCTCCAAAGTGCTTGCAACCCCTCCCAGTTTAATGTCTTCTTACTCCTCTACAAATTTTATATGTGTACTCTCTGCTCCATTGTTCAAGTCATTAATGAAGATGTAGAAAAGTACTGGACCCAGGACTGACTACATACGTCACCTCACTACATACATCCTCTCGGTTTGACTGCAAACCATCTATAACTACTCTGTCAACTAGTCTTTCAACCAGTTGTGCACCCATGTGACGAGGTCACAACTCACCACCACTGGGGCCTCCCGCTGGTTGCTCTGAGAATTAGCTCTTGTCAGCTGCGGAGCGCTCTCAGCGCGAGGAGTCTCGCCCGTTGTCTGCTCTGCTGCCTTGGGACCCGCGTTGCTCCCTGCTCGGTGGCGTCCTCTTCAGGACACTGCCCTCCGGCAGTGTCCACTATTCCAGTCTCACCCCCTTCCAGGGGGGTTAACAGCAGTCTTTCAGCTTGCACCTGCCTCAGTGGCCAACCACAACCCCAAAGTCTAGCCCCTTATTTCAGGAGCAGGTTGCAGTCTGTCTTGGCCCTACTCCTGTGTGGCCAGGTGCAGTGTAAGGGGGGAAGGAGGGGACCCAGGCCCACCCACTACTCTGGGTCCAGACCCAGGGACCCTCTAGCAGCAGCCTCTCTCTGCCCTCCTTCTCTCCCCTCTTGTCCGACTATGTTCCTTGGGCCACTTCCCCTTTGGCCCTGTGCACCTTCTCAACCCTTCTTAGCAGGGCCACAGCCTGGCAGGTAACGGGCCGGAGCTCTCCTCTGCTCCCTGGAGCCTGCCCAGCACTGCTCTGTCCAAGGTGCTAGCTCCTTCCCTCAGGAGTCAGTCCGTCTCCCTTGCTAGCCTTTATATAGAACCCAGCCCAGTCCTGATTAGCCGCATCTTCCTTGGCCCTGATTGGCTCTCTCTAGGCCTTTGTTGATTGGCTGCTGTTCTGCGCAGCCTCTCTGGCCTGTTCCAGCCCTTTTTCTCAGAGGGTGGGGCAGCCGCCCCACCACAATCCACCTCATAGTAGATCTATCTAAACCAGTGCTTCTCAAGCTATCTGATGTGGGGGACCGGCAATTTTTTTTCCAATGTGCTTGCAGACCGGCAGCCAATGGCTCTCAGACCGGCACCAGTCCGCGGACCACCACTTTGAGTAGCACTGATCTAGACCACGTTTGCCTAGTTTACTTATGAGAATGTCATGTGGGACTGTGTCAAAAGCTCACCCAAATCAAGATGTATCCTGTCTACTGCTTTCCCCCATCCACTAGGCCAGTAACACTGTCAAAGAAATAAATTAGTTTGGTTTGGGATGATTTGTTCTTGACAAATCCATGTTTCCTATTATTTATTACACTGTTTTCCTCTCTGTTCTTACAAACTGATTGTTTAATAATTTGTTCCAGAATCTTTCCAGGTATCAAAGTTAAATTGACTTGTCTATAATTCCCTGGGTTGTCTCTCCCCATCCCCCCTTTTTAAAGATAGATACTGTGTTTGCCCTTCTTCATTCCTCTAGGATCTCAGACATCCTCCATGAGTTCTCAAAGATAATCACTAACAGATATGAGATTGCTTCAGCCAGTTCCTTAAGTACCCTAGGGTGAATTTCATTAGGCCCTGCCAACTAGATTACATCTAACTTTCTATATTTTCCTTAACCTGATCTTGCCCTATTGTGGTGTGCATACCTTCCCCCTTGTTCTTACTATTAATTGTGTTAAGCCTCTGGTCGCCATTTACTTTTCTAATGAAGATTGAAGCAAAGTAGGCATTAAACACTCCCTTCTTGACGTGACTGAATATTAGCTCTCCTTTCCCACTAAATAGAAGACCTACATTTTCCTTTCTTTGGCTCAGATGTATTTACAGAACCTCTTCTTGTTGGCTTTTATATCCCTTTGCTAGGTGTAACTCATTTTGTGCCTTAGCCTTTGTAAATTTGTCCCTCATACTCGTGCTATTCATTTGTATTTATCTTTAGCAATTAGTCTATGTTCCACTTCCTGTAGGATTCCTTTTAGATTTTCAGATATTAAAGAGGTCTTAATGGAGCCATATTGGCTTCAGATTATTCTGTCTTTACTTCACATTGGGATAGACTGCTGGTGTGCCTTTAATATTATCTCTTTGAGAAACTATCAGCTCTCCTGAGCTCCTTTATCCTTTAAATTTTTCGCCTTATGGGACGCTACTTACCAGTTATCTGAGTTTAAGGTCAGCTTTATTGAAATCCAGTAGATGTGATATATCTTGATATTGATAAGGCTTTTGACTCAGTCTCACATGACATTCTCATAAGCAAATTATGGAAATATGAATTTATATAAGGTGACTGAATCACTTTTTGTCATGATGGCCTGAGCAAATGATGGTCCATAGAGCACTCAGTGGTGGTCTGCAGAAAACCGGCTGATCACATGATTTTAATCTTCATTGTATCCATCCGCTAAATCCTGTTAAAAAATTAAAAAAAAAATCCACTTTCCTAATAATAAGACTTCCTGGAAGCACTTGTTGTAGTTGCCACAGATGTTAAATTTACCAATTGCAGCGGGGGGTGATCCCTGAGATAGTCTCTCTGTTAAGATGTGGTCCACGCTCTGAAAAGCTTAATCTATCTGAAATAACTTTTTACGGTACTAAATCTCTATTTAATGTTGATGGGAACAGGATGTATACCAGCTAACATTATCAGGATAAAAACAAACCCCTTCTGAATGTAGAAAGGTGCTAATAAAACAAAAAGCTATGTCCAAGACCAGTGACCTTCAGCAGTTAGTCTATAAATTAAAGTTCCTAATCAGTGCTTCTGCAAATGACATTTCTGTCTCTGAAAGTTACTGGAAGAGATTTTTGACTGCTCCTTAATTGCTAAGAATATTCAGTTTTTAATCCAGTTACCTTGGGTTAGTTCCTGTTTTGTTTTTAAAAAACTAGTTTTAAAATACCATGTGACATTCCAACTCTTCTGTCTACACTAGGTCTGGAAGGTGTAAATTTCACTTTGAGGAAATATACCTGCTCTAGGTCTGATTGAGCTAATGTGCTAAAAATAGATGGGCAGCGGCAGCGTGAGTGGTGGGAGAGGGCATTGACCCTAAATACAATCCTGCCCTAGACTGTAGGTACATACTCAGGGCAGCTAGCCCCTCATGCTGCCGCAGCTACATTTTCATATTTAGTGGGCTAACTAGATCAGAATTGGTGCAAGTAGGTCTCCTTTAGCTAGAATTTACAGCTTCAGTGTAGACATACCCTTAGACTGGAATCTTTTAGTAGACTTCTGAGCATGTTGGGCTTGATTATTCACTCTCTTACAGCAGGACAAGTTTGATTTAAATTATGTTACTCCTGATTTGGATGGAGAATTAGATCCTTTGTCCCACACCTCCTTTTATAAACTGAATATGCCCAGTTTTAAAAATCTAATCTCATAAACTCTTTGTCACTTGCATTGTTCATCTTTGTGCTTTCCAATTTGTCAGTTTTACTTAAAATGTGGAGACCAAAGCTGCCCCAACTTTAAATTGTTATGTACCATGCACAAGAAACTGTTTCAAAAATGTGTATGTTGTTTATTCTTGCAGACATCAGGAATACATAAACTGTAGAATTTTCTCTTATTCGTGGAAACTTTGGCGAATCAGAGTATTGCTGGAAATACTGCTTATTTAGTAGATAGATCCCATGGTGAACATTCGCTGTTGTTTCATTTTGAAAAAAGAATCAGTTACCATTTCATTATTGTGCAAGGTTGTAAAAATCTAATTAATCTGCTTCCAAAATGTGGTTAGATTATATACCCATAATTTCTGGAAAAGAAATAATTAAACAAATAAATAAAAAGAAAATTAAATTCTGAAGGCAGGAAATCTCTTTGAACTGATTTTAACAAAGTTGTTTTCTTTGTCACCAAGCCAAGTGACACAGACAACAAAGAAATAAACAATTTAATTTTAGTTTTATAGACAGCTCTTAAACTTCCATATTTCTGTCAGTATGACGAATATAAAAATTCTTCAGAGAAGTTTTCCCTCTGCCATAGATAAGAAGGGTAGAAATTCAGCCATTGTTCAGCAGTGCCTTTTGCTGTATCCTGAAAGCATGTCGTCCATACTCATTTTGTTCTTCCTTCAGTCTAAGGATTCTTGAATTCCTTAATAAAATGGAAGGTTTTTTCAAATGCTTTTCTTTCTAGTGCTACTAGTGAAGAATGTATTATTTGGTATGACAGTGTAAATATGCCAACCCAGGGGGAAAGTATGATTTAATGGTTAAAACTTTCTTGTCAAGGAACCAGGAATTCCAGGTTCTGTTACTGCACTGGCTCCCATTTAATGAAGCCTATTTTCAAAATTATCCTTCAAAGCATTTTGAGCGTCCAATTTTAGACATATCATGCCTTATTTTCATAGGGGCTAAGAACGTCCAACTGCAGTTGAAGTCAGTGAAGGTGGTAGGTGCTTACCTTCCCTGAAAGCAGGGCCCTTGCTGTCTAAACTGGGGTACCTCAACATTACCAGCCACTGCTGAAAATCTGGCTCTAAATTTTTTTGTGCCTGAGTTTTCCCATCTATAATAATACCCACCTACCTCTGATGATAATCCCATAATAATACTCACCTACCTCTGAATGGTATTCAGAGTCTTTATTAACCAATGTTCATAAATCACTTTGAGAGCCTCAGATAAAAGCACCTATATAAGTGCAAAGCATTATTTTTATTATTGTGAAATATACTGATATTATAATTTATTAATTTTTCCAGTGATTAAAAGATACTAGCATACTTTCCTCAGTTTTTGAATAAGATCTACAAGAGCTTCCCCAGGGTGACATAATGTCTACAATCCTCTACTAAAAATTAGGTGCTTCCGGTTTACAGCCTTGATCCTGCAAACTCTTACTCTTGTGAGCTATTTTGCCAAAATATAGAGGTGGTAAAACCTGTCTACTCACATTTGAGATTCCCTTGTTTATACATCCCAGGATTGCATTAGCTCTTTTGGCCACAGCATCACACTGGGAGCTCATGTTCAAATGATTACAACCTCCAAATCATTTTCAGTGTCACTGCTTCTGAGGATAGAGTCCCCCATCCTGTAACTATGGCCTAGATTCTTTGTTCCTAGATGAATACATATACATTTAGCAGTGTATATTTGTTTGTTTGTGTCCGGTGTACCAACAATCTAAGATTGGTCTGTATTAGTCACCTGTCCTTTTCATTGTTTGTGTCCATCTGCAAACTTTATCAGATTATTGATAAAAAATGTTTAATAGCATAAGACCAAGAACAGATCCCTATGGGATCCCAATAGAAACACACCTGGTTGATGATGATTCCCCATTTACTATTACATTTTGAGACCTATCAGTTAGCCAGCTTTTAATCCATTTAATGTGTGCCATGTTAATTTTTTATTGTTCTAGGTTTTTTGATCAAAATGTCAGGCAGCACCAAGTGAAATGCCTTGTAGACATCTAAGTATATTATATCAATACTGTTACCTTTATCAGCCAAACAAAGATATCAAGTTAGTTTGACAGGATCTGTTTTTCTTAAGCCCATGTTGATTGAGATTAATTACCCATCTTTTATTCTATATTAATCGAGTTCTGTATCACTCACTCCATTATTTTGTCTAGAATCAATGTCAGACTGACAGGCCTATAATTACCCAGGTCATCTCATTTACCCTTTTTAAAATTTTTGTTTCTAATATGCTTTAAAAACTTCTTGTCCATAACTCTGCTGGGTATAGATTTCTCCTTGTGTCCCTTTGCTTCCTTTATCAATTTTCTAGAATTCCTAAATTCTGATTTATATTAATTATCAAATTTCCCTTCCATTTGTTTTGTGTATTTTTTTTATAGCTGCCTTCACTTCTCCTCTAAACCAGGTTGTTTTTTTAATCAACATGGCCTTCTTCCTCAATTGTGGCTTTTTTTGGGGCATCTATTAAAGTGTTCCTAAACAATTCCCAGTTGTTGTTCACATTTTTCTGATTAAATTCTTCCTCACAGCTGATTTGGCCCATAATTGTTTTCAGCTTTGTGAAATTGGCCCTTTCAAAGCACGAGCTGTGTATGCCTGTCTGTCTACATCTATTTATTACTGGTCTGGTTTTTATTCTACTAGCAAATTATAAATGTGGTGAAGTCAAGATTACTGGTACATAAGCTACCATTAATTTTAAGTTCGTTGATCAGTTTCTCTTTTCTGTCAGACCAGGTCTAATGTAGAATTTCCCTGTGTTGATTGCAACCCTTCTTGAATTAGGAGATTGTCATGTAAAGTGTGAAACCACAGTGCTTATGAAGTGACTCAAATTGTTGGGAGTCTTGATACTAAGTTGATGGTAAGGAAGTTATCTGAGTATTTTTTGTAATGGAAAATTTTACTCTGCATACCAATCCTCCCAGTAACTTCTCATTATCATCATTGGGATGGTCAAGTGGATAATCTTTCACAGAAAAAGAATTAAAGGATTGTATACCAATAAAAACAGAAATGAATGTAGAAAGAACAGTATGTGACATTTTGGGGATCTCCTAGACCAGGAAGGGGTACCATCAGCACCTACCCTATAACCTTGGATGCCGTTTTGCTTTATGTCTTTGGATCAGAGCCCTAACACGAGTTACCTGTACACAAGCACAAAGTCTCACCCTGGCTTCCACCAGCCTCGTTTCTCATTGTAGGGTGACACTAACAGCCCTTCTAGTCCCAAGTCTCCCCAAATCCATCCACCCTGAGTTCTTAACTACCAGACATTCTGACTTCCCTGAACTCCCTCTGGTTCATCATCGCCAAAGCATTAAACCAGGCCTCCAGATACCCGCTTACTTTGGTACACAGACTCCACAGAATTTGCACACCAGGGACCTGCTCTGGGTAAGAATAAACAAAAGGTTTACTTAGTAGAAAAACCACAGATTCAAAGATAAAATAGTATGGAAAAGCAAATATTTTCGGTATAATTTGTATATGAACATAAAAATACAACCTCAGGCTTTACACTTTCAAATTAGATAAATTCTCTTTTCTAATACAGGTTACCTATTGCTTCTGATCAGTTTCCTAGCATAATCCCTGCCACAGAAGGGACCCTTCATTTCATAGACAGCATCAGCCAAATGGCTGTCGCTTAGTTTCTGGATGAAGATCTCTGTTTCAAGCCTCATTTTAAGAGGGCTTTTCTCTCTGTCTGTCTGTCTCTGTCTTCTGGCATGGTGACTAATGGTTATACAGGGTGGGAAAATTCTGTCCAGCATGTCACAGGACATGGCCACACTAGAGAGTTTACAGCGGCGCAGCTGCACCAATTTCGGCTTACGAGAGTGGGAGAAGCTCTCCCGCCGACATAGCGCTGTCCACACTGGTGCTTATGTGGGTGTAACTTTTGTCACTCGGGGGTGATTTACAGCTGGTCTAAGCTGTAGTGTAGACATAGCCTCAGTATCTTCCCATTAACTCTAATGGCTCATCATTTGTCTTTCCTGGGTTATACAATGCTAGGTAAGTAGTCTCATCTGTTTGGAGAGAGGCAGCCCCTCCCTGCTGACTGCAACACAAACAATGAGCACAGTTTTCTATATGCACAAATACAAAAATTCATAATCAGTCTGTATACATATCTCATAATGACAGTGAAGTTTAGAACATCACAAGCTTTCATAAAAGACCTTACTCGATACACTTTTGGAGTATAATGATACAGATTGCAATCAGTGGGGTCAACTGCTCATTTTTGGGGTTTAAACATTCTGTTTGCCCTTTGGGTATCTGCACCCTGATTGTCACACATTTACATCCTCAGATTCAGTGGTGGGCAACCTGTGGCCTACAGGCTGCAGGCATCCTATTAGGGTAATCCGCTGGCAGGATGTGAGACAGTTTGTTTACATTGACCGTCTGCAGGCATGGCCGCCACAGCTCCCAGTGGCCGCGGCTTGCCGTTCCCGGCCAACAGGTGCTACGGTAAGCGGCAGCCAGTGCGTCCCTGCGGCCTGCGCTGCTTCCCACAGCTCCCATTTGCCAGGAACGGCATACCGCGGCCACTGGGAGCTGCGGGTGGCCGTGCCTGTGGATAGTCAATGTAAACAAACTGTTTCACGGCCTGCCAGCGGATTATCCTTATGGGCTCCAGGTTGCCCACCATTACTCAATTGTTCCCGAGAGTTGCCCAAGATTTAGCCACACTTTTTTTAATAAAAAGAAAAGGAGGACTTGTGGCACCTTAGAGACTAACAAATTTATTTGAGCATAAGCTTTCGTGAGCTACAGCCCACTTTATCGGATGCTGTAGCTCACGAAAGCTTATGCTCAAATCAGTTTGTTAGTCTCTAAGGTGCCACAAGTCCTCCTTTTCTTTTTGTGGATACAGACTAACACGGCTGCTACTTTGAAACCTGTCATTTTCTTTAATGTGCTTTAGCCCATTAAAACCCTGTACCTTTGAAAGTGTAGGTATCATGGCATGACCTTACCGAAATCTAGAAAAATAAGGAAATTTACAAGGTCATCCTAACACCTGTACGGGCTCCAGAGTTAGGGGAACACATTGTATCAAAAATTGCTATTCCTATTTATTGTAAACTTTGTGGAACTGTTAGCAATTTTAGGAGAGCTTTAAAATATTTGTATGTGTAGGCATGCACTCTACTCGTAAGATAGACTATCCAAACTGGTTTAAGTATTTAATCTTTCATCTGCTTTTCTTTAAATTTTGTAAACCATTCTAAGTTTCATCTGTAAACTGAAATGCTATATAACTAAAAACTTAGCCTTCTTTTCTGGGCTATTTGAGACCTCTAGTGGAAATGTTTGGTATTCTATGAAGTTAGCAGTACAGTTCATTGTTTCCAAGATGTTGTTAAAGGTTATTAAAATTAAGCAACTTAATTTGTCATCTGTCTTTGGAAATAGCATGAGAATGCTACCTGAAATTTAAATTTCTGAAGTTCTTTCATCCTCGGGACTGAAATGTTGGGATAAAGAGAGAAATTTAGGCCCCAATCCTGCAGTCAAATACACGTAGGCAGACCATGTTTTATCCTAATTATTGAATCATAGAATCATATAATATCAGGGTTGGAAGGGACCTCAGGAGGTCATCTAGTCCAACCCCCTGCTCAAAGCAGGACCAATCCCCAATTAAATCATCCCAGCCAGGGCTTTGTCAAGCCTGACCTTAAAAACTTCTAAGGAAGGAGTTTCCACCACCTCCCTAGGTAACGCATTCCAGTGTTTCACCACCCTCTTAGTGAAAAAGTTTTTCCTAATATCCAACCGAAACCTCCCCCACTGCAACTTGAGACCATTATTCCTTGTCCTGTCCTCTTCTACCACTGAGAATACTCTAGAACCATCCTCTCTGGAACCACCTCTCAGGTAGTTGAAAGCAGCTATCAAATCCCCCCTCATTCTTCTCTTCTGCAGGCTAAACAATCTCAGTTCCCTCAGCCTCTCTTCATAAGTCATGTGTTCCAGTCCCCTAATCATTTTTGTTGCCCTTCGCTGGACTCTCTCCAATTTATCCACATCCTTCTTGTAGTGTGGGGCCCAAAACTGGACACAGTACTCCAGATGAGGCCTCACCAATGTCAAATAGAGGGGAACAATCACGTCCCTCGATCTGCTCACTATGCCCCTACTTATACATCCCAAAATGCCATTGGCCTTCTTGGCAACAAAGGCACACTGCTGACTCATATCCAGCTTCTCGTCCACTGTCACCCCTAGGTCCTTTTCCGCAGAACTGCTGCCTAGCCATTCGGTCCCTAGTCTGTAGCTGTGCATTGGGTTCTTCCGTCCTAAGTGCAGGACCCTGCACTTATCCTTATTGAACCGCATCAGATTTCTTTTGGCCCAATCCTCCAATTTGTCTAGGTCCCTCTGTATCCTATCCCTGCCCTCCAGCATATCTACCACTCCTCCTAGTTTAGTATCATCCGCAAATTTGCTGAGAGTGCAATCCACACCATCCTCCAGATCATTTATGAAGATATTGAACAAAACCGGCCCCAGGACCGACCCCTGGGGCACTCCACTTGACACCGGCTGCCAACTAGACATGGAGCCATTGATCACTACCCGTTGAGCCCGACAATCTAGCCAACTTTCTACCCACCTTATAGTGCATTCATCCAGCCCATACTTCTTTAACTTGCTGACAAGAATACTGTGGGAGACCGTGTCAAAAGCTTTGCTAAAGTCAAGAAACAATACATCCACTGCTTTCCTTTCATCCACAGAACCAGTAATCTCATCATAGAAGGCGATTAGATTAGCCAGGCATGACCTTCCCTTGATGAATCCATGCTGACTGTTCCTGATCACTTTCCTCTTGTGTAAGTGCTTCAGGATTGATTCTTTGAGGACCTGCTCCATGATTTTTCCAGGGACTGAGGTGAGGCTGACTGGCCTATAGTTCCCAGGATCCTCCTTCTTCCCTCTTTTAAAGTTTGGCACTACATTAGCCTTTTTCCAGTCATCTGGGACTTCCCCCTTCGCCACGAGTTTTCAAAGATAATGGCCAATGGCTCTGCAATCACAGCCGCCAATTCCTTTAGCACTCTCAGATGCAGCTCGTCCGGCCCCATGGACTTATGCACGTCCAGCTTTTCTAAATAGTCCCTAACCACCCTAACTCTTTCTCCACAGAGGGCTGGCCATCTACTCCCCATGTTGTGATGCCCAGCGCAGCAGTCTGGGAGCTGACCTTTGTTGGTGAAGACAGAGGCAAAAAAAGCATTGACTACTTTAGCTTTTTCCACATCCTCTGTCACTAGGTTGCCTCCCTCATTCATTAAGGGGCCCACACTTTCCTTGGCTTTCTTCTTGTTGCCAACAGAGCTGAAGTAACCCTTCTTGTTACTCTTGACATCTCTTGCTAGCTGTAGCTCCAGGTGTGATTTGGCCCTCCTGATTTCATTCCTACATGCCCGAGCAATATTTTTATACTATTCCCTGGTCATATGTCCAACCTTCCACTTCTTGTAAGCTTCTTTTTTATGTTTAAGATCCGCAAGGATTTCACCGTTAAGCCAAGCTGGTCGCCTGCCATATTTACTATTCTTTCGACTCATCGGGATGGTTTATCCCTGTAACCTCAACAGGGATTCCTTGAAATACAGCCAGCTCTCCTGGACTCCTTTCCCCTTCATGTTAGTCCCCCAGGGGATCCTACCCATCCATTCCCTGAGGGAGTCGAAGTCTGCTTTCCTGAAGTCCAGGGTCCGTATGAATGAAGTTTTTTGGTTTTAAGGGGAAATTGATTTTTTAATAGACTAAATGATATTAAAACTCAAGTTTTAACTATTGTGTAAATAATATAATAATGCTCCCACTTTGGGGCTTTTTTTTTTTTTTTTTTTACAAGGGTGGCTGAGCCTTGATCCTGATCTCATGATTCGGTGGTATAGAATGACCCTGATTCTGTTCTCCCACTAGTTTTACACCGGTGTAGCTTAACTGACTTCAGTGGAGTTTCTCCTGGTTTAGTACCATCAGGATCAGGCCAATTGTATATATAATGATTCTTTGTGTGGTATAATAATTCTTTGTGCCTAAATTTGCTTTATATCTTCAAAATGCTTTACAAACATTCAGTAATCAATCTTACTAACCATGCAGAGTTGGTCATTAAAATCCCATTAAGACGGAGGTCAAATGACTACTCTGAGGCCACAGTATTATCAGAACCAGGCTTAGAATTCAGGAGTACCTGACTTGCAGTCCTGTGTCCAGATCACTAAACCATGCCCCTTCCACCCCCCACCCCAGGGAATGTAATGCTGCAAAATGACTGCAGAAATTGGCCTTGAAATGTGTGACAGCTCCCATCAAATAAAAATGAACATGAGTCACATTCTGTCCTTGTTTGTAGATGTATAACTCCATTAATGTTTAGTATGTTTTTATGCATATACCTTAGAGCAGAAAGTGGCTCATTATATAAACCCATCTGCACTGTTACCTCCTTGAAACCTGTGCTATACACAGACTGTTGATGTATATTGGTAATATTGGGGCTTTTATCCCCATAGGGTACATTATATCACACATTTTTAATATATGATAATCAATGATAATACTTTGAACTCTAATAGTCCCTTACATCTGAGGAACTTAAAGCACATTATAAAAGTGGGTAACCATTACTCTTATTTTACTGCAACAACGGTGCAGAAACTGAAACACAGGTCACACAACAAGTCAGTGGCATAGTAAGGATTAGTACCAAGCTCTCCCGACTAAGTTCTGTGTTCTAATGCTTAGACTATGTCTAAGGGATGTGATTCTTAGCTCCTGCAGACATACTCATGCTAGTTCTCATGTGAGCTAGCATGCTTAGCAGTGTCAGCATGGACTAGTCGCCCTCAGTACAAACCCACCTGAATCTCGTGGGTACATACTCATGATGGCTAGCATGTGCTGTCTCTGCTGCTTCTCATGCTACACCAGGGTTGATAAAAATAAAAAAATCAGATTTTTTTGAATTAAATCGGATTTTTTTGATAAAATGCTTTTTGAGGAAAAACTTATCTAAAAATAGTTTTAATTAAGATACATTATAGCTCAAAGATATCTATCATGAAATAGGGATTATAAATTCTATAGTATGAGACAATATATTCATGTAATGTTTCAGAAAAGTTTTTTGTAAATGCGTTCCAATAGTTCATGGATTAAGGACCCAATCTTATGGGGTTCCAGAGGCTTCTGTATAGATTATTTAGGTTAATCTTTCTATCTACCCAATGGGACTCAGTGCTCAGTCTAGAAGATACCATCAGAGATGCTTAGTTTTGCAGTTCTCAAACTATGGATTTGTATCTCCAGAGGTAGCATGCTTGTTAACAGCAAAAATGTTTACAAATAAATAAATAAATAATAGAGGTGAGAAATAACAGACCTCAACTCTATTGTCCCTCTGCAAATTTGTGTACACAGAATCAATCCCTTACCTCTCTCTAAAAGTGCAAAGTTTCAAAAAGTTCAGTGAATTGAAGATTGTGGGGGGCAGAATAGATCTGGACAAAGAGATGAAGTCTGGAGATAAATGTGAGAAGCGAGGGACATATGCTTGTTTTGTTAATGTATATTATATGTTTGCTGTTGAAGAAAAAAATCCAGAATACTTATCGTTGTTGTTTTAGTTAAATAAAACCATTTAAATGTCTGTCTGGTGATGTTCTCCTCCTAATACAGCATGGCAAGAAAATCCTCCAAATATTAATGATTAACCTGTTGAATTCGAGATAGTTCACCTCCCAATGACTTCATAAATATCTGCTTCAATTACCTTTGGTAAATGAAATAATCAAACACTCATTCATTTTCTGATATAGCTGTAAAACTAATCTGAAAAGTTTTCAAAATAAATCACTGTTTAAAAATGTATAGTATGCACCTTCTAAAAATGAAACCTACATCTGTCTATCTCTGAATTGTGAAGAATATGTATTAAAGTTATAACAATCAACAAGAATGCACTTTTATGGAGAAAACCATGATTAAATCGGGTCTTCCTGACTAGTGATTTAAATCAAATCCACCCTGTGCTACATTACTATTTTTAGCATGCTAGCTCAGATAAGAACTAGCCCGAGTATGTTTACACCAGATGGGAATTACACCCCTAGCTCAGAGTGTAGACATAGCTGTTAGGTAATGCTTAACAGATTGTTCTGGACTTTTTCAACCAGTGTGGGTTTTTCCTCTTTCCAGATGTTGTAAAGATGCTGCTACATTACCAAAAAATTCAGGAGTCTCCTTGGGTTTTAAAATTATTCTAAACCTACAAAGCATTTGACATTGAGAAGAATGAGTGAGACCATGCAAATCACAGGGATCTCCCATGCCATTTTGTTTCTCTCTGTTGAGAGTTTGATTTATGGGTCAAGATAGTCTTTTGGCTTGACTCTAGCTGGGACATACTTTCCAGCCTGCCTGGGATTAGAACAACCTTACAATGTGTGTGTATAAAGGATGTTTTAGAAATCAGTGGGCTGGACTTCTCAGAAGTTCTGGGTATCTGAAGTCTGGATTACCTTCAACTGGAGTTGTTAGTGTTCAGAACTTCTGAAATTCAGGCCCAACATGTACATTTTTTTAAAATCAGCATTTATATTCGTACTCTTTTCCGTTTCTGAAAGCCAAATGGGAAGCTGTATCTACTCTATAAATAAACGAAAAAATAATTTTAAAACTATTTTTGGTTATCATATTTTTTGCCACAAAAAACTATTCATCTTCGAATCACTCACCTACCTACATGAATATATTACGTTGGCTCTCTCTGCAAGTTTTTATCAATAGTGCAATAAGAGAAATTCAAATTCTTTTTAGCCATTAATTAGGAAAACAGAAGGAATCCTACCATTTGAAAATTAAGATTAAAATCAGTCTCTCTTATTAGGTGTGGTGTTTACAGCTGTCATAAATATAAAGGGAAGGATAACCACCTTTCTGTATACATTGCTATAAAATCCCTCCTGGCCAGAGGCAAAACCCTTTCACCTGTAAAGGGTTAAGAAGCTAAGGTAACCTTGATGGCACCTGACCCAAAATGACCAATGAGAAGACGAGATACTTTCAAATCTGGAGGAGGGGGGGAAACAAAGGGTTAGTCTGTCTGTGTGATGCTTTTGCCGGGAACAGATCAGTAATGCAGCCTTACAACTCCTGTAAAGTTAGTAAGTAATCTAGCTAGAAAATGCATTAGCTTTTCTTTTAGTTAATGGCGTGTAAAATAAGCTGTGCTGGAGGGAATGTATATTCCTGTTTTTGTGTCTTTTGTAACTTAAGGTTTTGTCTAGAGGGATTCTCTATGTTTTGAATCTGATTACCTTGTAAGGTATTTACCATCCTGATTTTACAGAGGTGATTCTTTTACCTTTTCTTTAAATAAAATTCTTCTTTTAAGAACCTAATTGATTTTTCATTATTCTTAAGATCCAAGGGTTTGGGTCTGTGTTCACCTGTACAAATTGGTGAGGATTCTTATCAAGCCTTCCCCAGAAAAGGGGGTTTTGGGCTTGGGGGGATATTTTTGGGGGAAAATGTCTCCAAGTGGTCTCTTTCCCTGTTCTTTGTTTAAAATGCTTGGTGGTGGCAGCATACTGTTCAAGGACAAGGCAAAGCTTGTACCTTGGGGAAGCTTTTAACCTAAGCTGGTAAGAATAAGCTTAGGGGGTTTTCACGCAGGTCCCCACATCTGTACCCTAAAGTTCAGAGTGGGGAAGGAACCTTGACAACAGCTTTATTGTACTTCCTGACAAATTCTATTTCTGAAACGAGCTCTTGTGAAATGAGTTGTCGGTTTCTTTCACATGTCTGGGTTGCAATCAATGTTCTCTTAAAACTCTACTAAAATTAAGGGCATTCACCTAGGATGTGGCTTTAAGCTTTTCCGGTTACACAGGTGGTGTATGTGGCTCTATGATAGGTCTCTGACTGCACTTCAGCAAACCAGGAAAACAGATTTAATATTTCGGTGGGACTGCCATCTTCTGGTTGGAAAATCCTTTCATTACTGAAATCACACACACGAAACAATTGTTTGATAAAATGTTATCCTGAAGCTCAGTTTTCAACTTGCTCCCTTGTAGTTAGATGCTCCAGCTTATTTATTCTTCTAGCAGAGTCTCCAGAGTAATGGGGGAATCCTACCAAATAACAAACAAATGGCACGCAGTGTAGCTAGTACCGTTAATGATTGCAATTACAGCATCATGTGTTTGACCTCTGCTCAAAAAGCCAACCCTTGATGTTGACCATCTATCCAGCCATCAACCAGTATCTCATCATCGATTTTCGGTTAAAATTATTGAAAATGACATGGAGGTGACAACTCTGAGAGTATCTTGATACCTCTGACTTTCCTGAACTTTGTCAGTTTGGGTCTTGACCTGGGCACATCGCTGAGAAAGAACTAGTTGATTATCTTTTCTTGGCAAGATCCATGTAGCTATTAACTAGTTCTATCAGCTGCCTTTGATACTGGGGATCATGAGATGTTTATTAAATTGCTTTAAATAAACTTTTGGTCCCAGGCAGGAGTAGATGGAACTGTCCTCAGATTTTTTTTTTGTTCCTTTTTCTCAGGGAGATCCCAGAGAGTAACTCCTGTAGAGTTCTCTGCTATCACCCCCTTACTCATTGTATATGAGAGGCTACTGGGAGAGTTAGTAAGGAGACAGAGCTGAAGTGCCTTCAATATTTCAGTTTCACTCAGCTTTGTATCTCATTCTTGCGCTTCCCAGGCTGGACAATCTATTTTAGTATTTCCGTGATCTTGGAACATGGATGGGAGTGAATCGGTTGACACTCAACCCAGAGGAGACTGAGGTGACTATAATGGGTAGAGAAAAAGCCACTAAAAGATTTGGCTGAGGTTATATCAGACTCCCTTCCCCAAGTTGTCACCAAAGCTTGTAAATTGGGAGTCTGGTTAGAGTCCCAGCTTCTTTTAGACTATCAGCATGGCTTTTTTTCCATCTGTGTCTGGTCAGGAGATTGCATCCTCTTTTCTTTCATTATTATTTTATTATTTGTATTGCAGTAGCGCTGAAGAGCCCCAGTCATGGACCAGGGCCCCATTGTGGTAGGTGCTGTAAAAACACAGAACAAAAAGATGATTCCTGCTCCAAAGAACTTTCACTCTATGTAAACATTCTCTGATGTGGACTTGCTACCATGATTCGTGTCTGTCAATTCTAGATTAGACATGTACAAGACATAACAGCTTGGGTGTATGTTCCATGGTCAGGGAATGGAGAAAGCTTAGAGTAAACCAGGCCAGTCCAAGACTGTTGGCTTGGTTTGCTGTTTCTGTCCTTTGCCTGGACCGCCCCACTGCTGTTTCTTACTCTACAGCTTTCCCCACAAAGGGGAGTTAGTTGAATTACACCACATTGTTGTACCAATAAAATAAAAACCATCAGGATCTTATTAAAGGGAAAAAGGCAAAATACCACATTTATTGTGAATACAGAAAGAATCATAGTAAGCAGTTAGTTATAGCTATAACATTCCATTCAATCTCATATTTATTCACACATTCATTCCTACAAACACACACACATACACACCCACACACACAAGTTCTGCAAGGTTGTTATCATAGTTACCAGCCTTAGAGTTGCTCATGCCAAGTCACTGGCCAGGTGGCCTGGACATGAGGAGGGAGCAGGGCCTAGTCAGATGCTCATCTGATGCTCCTGGAAGTTGGTTTGCAGAATCAGACCCCAAAGTTCTCACTTTTTAGAGTCTATTTTTATAGGAATTTCTTCCTATGCCAGTCTATGGGAATTGCTTCATCATGCTGTTGCTGAATCAATCAGCAGATAGCACATTCCTGACGGCTCCAAGATGTTATCTTGTTCTTTGGTTCTCCCATTCTTGAGGCTGTTGGGTGGATTCCAGTCTGCCCTCCGGGGGGGGGGGAGTGGGTCCTCTGGTTATTTCCACTTGATGCCTTCTTCAGCCGATGGACACTGGATTCTTAGGCTGGCACCTCCCTGATCATTCAGTTATTATCCACACCAAGCATCCATCCACATACATCCTCTATCTCTATTTTAATCACAATTGTTAATACAACAAAAGGGCGGGGAGTCTCTGGGTGCTGTTTCTGTTGTTAGAGTATTGCTTTGAGTCTCTCTCTCTGTGAATTGCTTTGAGAACAGACTCTGTCTTCGAATGTACTAACACAATTAGCAGCTTGCAAGTTTCACACATAGAGGGAGAGAAACAGTACCAAAAACCAAGAGACCTCTTAATTAGTAATACCCTGGAATTTAAACTCTGGGGAATCAAACTCATTTGTGATTTTAATACAGAACTTCTTTAATATGATCCAACAACATGCTCTTTGCTGTGCCCCAGGGAGCGAGGCAGTGGTGGAGGATGTTGGGAAGTGAGAGCTGGAGGTCAGCTTGTAATTGAGGAGCAAGGGGAACTAGTGACGTAACCTGGCAAATTAAGCTGTCTGGAGAACAGGGAAGCACTTGAGGCCTGGGGGCTGGGAAGATAAGCTGCTGAAACTGACTACAAGCTCTCTCCTTCCATAAGACGTAAAGGAGAAGGAGGTTGAGATTAGTCACTTGGACAGCATCCTAAGAGACGAAGCCTGGAGAGCATAATGACAATATCCATTTTCAAAAATAATCATGGTAAAAAATAATCAACAAATATTCTGTGAATGAGTATTTTCAACTAGGAGACATGGCTGTGGGTGGACAGATGGGAAAAAACGTGTTGCTTGCTGATAGAATAAAATGTCACAGAATTTGGTCCCAATGTACTACTGAGTGGCACAATTCCCAACTTAACTGCACCTCTGACCTCCAGGATCCCCAGGTGGCCTCCACAAGGGTACTCCGCTTGGTCTCAGGCCTCTAGCCATGACCTCTTTTGGGGCAGGCTACTGGGATCCTCTCCATCCGGAGCAGGGACTAGGCTTCAGACTCCTGCAGTTCACTGTGATCAACTCAGCAGATCTGACTTTAGGCAGCACCCACAGTTCTATTCTCTCAGGGACAATGACAAGGCAATTCAGCAACCAGCAAAGACTCGCAAAGCAGAGTACTATTTATTCAGAACACAAGGATTTCAAAGAAACCATATCTTACAAACAATAAACAGCTTACATTCATCCCTCGCTTACTAATGGTCACCCATCTTCCATATGGAGACTCTGGTTTAAAGTTTTTTGTTGTTATAGTTCTTTGTCTGTCTCTGGTCATAGACTCCTGTGAGTTCTTGGATCAAGTACAAGTGACCATCTCCCAAGTCTGGGCTGTCACTTTATACAGTTTCAAGTCCTTTGTTCATTATTTGAGCCAGGTCAAACTAGTTTGGATGCTGTTTCCCCAGGGGAATGAAGCTTCAAAACATTTGTTACCTGCATTGTTTCAGTATTGTATTAATTTGCATTAATTACCACCATTGACTTTAATTCCTGCAGGAAACATTCTGTCTCAGACGTATTTAGCCAGGAAAACAATAGCTGGCCAGCCCTTAAAGATACATGTAACATATATAAAATCAACACAAAAGTCTTTGACTATTCCAGGATTCCATAGTATTGCACCTGTTATACAGAGTACCTGGGACTCTAATAATAATTTGTAACTCACCATTTTCCCTGCATGCTTAAGTTAATACAATAATATCACAAGTTCGATGATTGAGTTAAGTCTTACACCTTAAAAAAGAACCCTGAGTTTAGGGTTAGCTGTAGAAGTGACACCCTAAGTAATATATAATTAATGTTAATATGACAGTAGTACACAGAAGGGGGGCAAGGTAATACATTTATTGGCCAACTTCTGTTGGTAAAAGAGACAAGCTTTCAAGTTCTGGGCCTGAAGAAGAGCTCTGTGTAGCTCAAAAGTTTATCCCTTTTACCAAAAGAAGTTGGTCTAATAAAAAGATATTACCTCACCCACCTTATCTCTCTATTATCCTGCGATAATACACGGCTACAATAACACTGCAAACAAAGGTACACAGATACTATCTTCTTGTGATGCACATAGGGCCAGATCCTCAACTGGTGTAAATTAGTCAATGGAAATTCTGCCAGTTTACATCAGCTGAGGTTCTGCCCTGCTATGTTTAATTATGCCTCATAATCCTGTTTTTTTTTAAATTGTTCACTTTTTAGTTTTCAGTGTAATATTTTAATTAGTTTTGTGGGTGTGAATTCAATCAAAGACACTAGTGCAAAACCAGTAATAACTCCATTGACTTCAGTAGAACTATTCGTGGTTTACAGCAATGTAAGTGAGAGGAGAATTACACCCACTGCACACACATGTATATTTGTATGTGTGGTAGGTGTACTATAAGCATTTACTGCTGAAGAGTCAGCTAGACATAAACTGCTAATGTTATTTCAGGTTTAATAGCACCTCAGGGAGCCAGGAAAACAGTCTACAGAAGACCCTTGAAAGTGACCTATTAACATTTTTTAATAGGTCTGGAACTTTGGCATGAAGTGCTGACTGCCCCAAGTGAAAAGGGTGAGGAGGGCTTTTCAGCACACTCTTCAATTTATCTGAAGGCATTTTTCCTCTTCTTTGTAGATTGTCCTTCTTTCTGTTGTGAGACACCCCAGCATCCAGTCTCCTGGTGATGTCACATCCAGCATAGGTTATTTAATATTTTAACATATCTCTAAATGAGTATAAAATAAGAATGCAGAACAATTTGTTTAGGGTGCAGTATTGGAATAAGCCAGACCCCTCTTAGTTCTGTTGGCAGTCTCTGGTCTTCAATAGTGATCTCTTATCTTAGTAGAGTTCCTGGTGAATTATTACATGGTGTGGGAAGCTTGTAAGCACTGAGAAATTTGTCTGCTAAAACCTGGCAAAAACAGTTATGCTAAACGGGATATTTTTAAAACCTTTATGCTGTTCTGGAGAGTATCAGTCACCTAATTATAAAATTATGTCACTGGCTTTTTACAGATCATCTTTAAATTTTAACTCATTTAACCCAGTCCTAACACATCTACAAATGCTACCTACATGATGCTATAAAATGGATTGATACAATTTTACAACATATTCATGCATCAGAGGAACCACAAGTACAAATGTATCTTTGTCCGCAAGATTATAATCTATTTGGGGCACAGATTCTCTTTATTTTGAGCCTTTTACAGCATCAAGCACATGGCTGGCATGTAACAAATAATGTGACATCAGCACAGATGACAGGACTCATTCAGTTTAAACCAGGGTTGAATAATAAACATTGCAAGGTCTACATCCCTGAGACCCTAAAGAATGGAATGATTTGTATGGCAGTCTGACAATTTTTCATTAGAACAAATTTGACAAGTGCTATAGAACCTATATTTTGAATATACCTAACAACTGAAAGATTCTTGTAACTAAAGCTCTCTCCAACTTTTCCTTGTGCCACATACCATCATGAGTGGAAATCTAATTAGCATCAACTAAAAACCTGGAACAGATTGGGCCTTATTCTTCCTTACATTAAGGCCACTTTACATTCTGATAGGGTAAAGGCTCCTTTAAGTGAGAATATATGTGATTTACACCCACTTGAAGGATCAGTTACTCTGCCAAAGCGGTGTAAAAGGGCCTTGTTGTAAACAAGAATCAAGCCCCTTACCTCCAGTTTTTACAGTATACTATGGATGAAAGTGCAATTAATGTTACTGCTGAGGATTGGTACTTTCTTCTGTCCCTGTCAGGGGAAATGTGACTGCCTCCAGTGTCTCCCCTCCTGCTTTTTTGCTTCTCGCTGCATTTCAGTGGTAGGTCCAAAGACAGAACTGCAGGGACAGCTAGCAGGATGTATTGAAGAATAAAAAGGCTTTAGCTTCCTGCACAGTAGTCATAGAGTGGCCCCTTGTGGTGCAAAGCTAAAACTGCAAAGGGAACAATTTGTCAATTCTAGGTCCCAGGGAAAATGAGTTACAAGGATGAATGCCAAATGAAATAAAAACATTCAAGAAATGTGGTATCTGTTGTCTGCTGTTGATTATTTGAGGGCCCATGCACCGTTCTTCCAGGAGTAATATTAGTTTTGGTAATTTGTAATGTGATTCCTGAAAAATGAGATTCCCCAATAACTCTTATGTAAATACTAAGATTTTCTGGTCTCCTGAGGGAGACGTGGTCTAATGATTTGACCACAAGAGTGGGAGCTCTCAACTGAGGCCATACAATTCTGTCAGTTGCATCGAGCCAACTTCTCAGTGAAATCAATGGGAGTTTTATGTGAGCAACAGATAGGATAATCAGGTCCTTGGTTTCTCATCCCTTTTCTGACACTCTCTCAGTGGCACTTTGACTCTGTGCTTCTGTTTCCCCATCCATAAAATGGAGATAATACGAAGTGTTTGATAATGTGTTTAAAGTGCTTTGAAAATGAATGCTATATAAATTCTAGGTATGTTGGATTTGTAACATTCCACTCACATTGCAAAGTGCTCCTGTTTTTTATTTTATTTTGGCAGGTATCTGAGGAAGGGATGGAATGGGGGTGGATTTGTTTATTATGGTAATGTGTTGGGGTTGACTTACAATTGTATGGAGGTGGGTAATGGCTTATAACAGTTCATTGTGTACTTATTGATTATTATGTTTTAAATATTGGCAGGGATATACAGAGAATGGAATGGGTCTCCATGTGTAGGTATAAAAAACTCTAAATAAATATTATTTATTGCTATGTTTAATTATGGAGTATAACCTGTTCATTCTATTAGCTTTATTCATCCATAGCTATGATTAAACTATTTTTGTGCAGTTCTATAATTTAGAAAAATAACATATATTGTAACCACAGTTAGCTTTCTTTAGATCCAAATTAACCCCTGTTTTTCTCAGCCATATTAATAAGAAATGTCAGAAGTAAAACTTACAATGAACAGCCTTATGCAAGGAGAGACAAAGAATATTGCACATACTAATTGCAATCTGTAGCACATAGTTTATTATAGCACTTAATAGTAGAGTCTTCTGTGATACTTCTGTAAGGACAAGGTTTTGCAAAAATAAATTGTATTATATGTAGTTTTCTGCATCTGAATTCAATAAAGTTTAGAACAGTTAGATTTTAGCTGGGTGTGCTTTTTCCTATAATTTTTCAATTACAAACAAGCAAACAAAAATGAAATATGCTGCCTAAAATTTCCCTTAATACACTAGGAAGGCATCAATTCTTATCAATACACTGCTAAAATTTTGATAAAGGGCTCCCTCAAAATATTTCCATAATAGCTGGTGATTACACATGATATTCCCAAAGTAAAATACTCCCCAACTCCCATCCACTAATTCCACACTCTTCTCCCCACATCCACCCCCGAGAACCCTGTCAATGCTGACAGTACACATCCATTAATCCTTTTGTCTCCACTCCTCTCTTTCCACCATATTTTCCCCCTTACCAGCACCATATGAAAAATCCTCTAGATGCCTTGTCTATCTGGAAGTTGTTCCACAATGCAGCAGCAGCAGGGCTGTCAGGTGGGTTTCCTGAAACCTCTGACTGTAATTGATTGGGTGAATCCCTCTAATGATGGGCTGGTTTGTGGTTTGGGAATGGGTCCCCTTTAATTCTTGAGGTGGGTGTTTATGCCATGACTGCTGGCAGCATTTCCTATCTGGTATGAAGGGTCTGTAGAAGAGTGGGGAGGTGATGGCGATGGTGGATGTGGGAGAGACATCTCCAGGTTCTCTCCTACTGGCTCTTCATACTCTACAGGCAGGCAGTGTTGAGGAGAGTGGCTGGAGGACTTTCACCGAATGCAGCAGCTGGAGGACTTTCACCCTTGGCCCTGTCCCTTCTCCTCCTCTTCTTCCTCATGCATTGCTGGAATGGCCCAGTATCCGGGAGAAGTGCAGCGACTGGATGATGCTTCCACCAGGCACTCCTAACAGGCCTGGTGGAAGACACAAGATGGAATTCCCTCTTGCAGCCGCTGTTGCACATGTGGCAATGGCAGTTGCATCTGCAAAGCAGCACCTGACTGAACAACCAGCTTAGTCCTGGGTTCAGGAAAGGCTGAGAATTCTAACTGGCAGAGCCCGCCTTCACATTTTTGTGTGCGATTGGCAAACAGCTTTCTGCTCCCTAAATGTAATGATCACACCACTCTGAGAAAGGCTGGCCTGAGGATTTTGTTGGGCGTTCCTGAGCACAAATAGTTTTAAGCAGAGATTTAAAAAAGGATAAAGTAGTGATTTTACAGATTTTGAAGGGGAAGTTTTTTGATAGAGGGCAGCAGAGTTCAGGGGAAGCAGTACAACCCTCTTCACCCAGAGACACAGCAGGATTCAGCTGTTTCCCCACTGTGCCCAATGTCAATAAAGTCCCCAGAGTCAGCAGGGAAGACAAATTTGGGACTGGGAGTCCTGCCCTATTCACGTCCCTAACTGCTATTCCATATGCCTTCAGCCACTCTCCATTCTTTGTCCGATTTGTCTCTCATTTCTCCATTTATATCCATGTAGATATTCCCTCTTTGTCTACATGATTTGCTTGGGGTAGAATTCCCTCCCTCAGGAGAGAAGCGGTGTGGGTTTCCTGTATCAGTTAGAACAAGACTTCAAATGTATCATTTTTCTTACTATGATGATTAAACTGTATTATTGTATTGTTATATTCTGCTTTTTAAGGTGATTTTGTGGCTTTGCAAAAAAAATGGTGTATTCAATAAATAATATGCCTTTCACAGTAGAGAGTCATCAAAAGCCTCTTTAAGAACAATTTAAGATAAAGACTTAAGACAATTTAAGTGTCTGTGTTTCACTGACTAAATATCCCCCTGAATATTCTCACTGAATTTTTTTAAACTGCAGCCCCAAACCTTCAAACACTTAGACATATACTTAATTTTATTCACATGAGAAGTCCTATTGCCTTTAGAGTCTAAAAGTTATAAAGTCTTAAAATGTTGGCTTCCTTTATTTCCATATTTTCCCTATGCTTAATATAAGTTCTTTACAACAGATATTCATTTTTTCTTTTTACATACAGATTTTGTTGGAGCCAGGAGTAATCCAGGATGTGCTAGCAGCTGGTAGTCACCTGCAGCTGTTGGAGCTCCTCAGTTTATGTTCTCACTATCTCGTCCAGGTAAGGCTTCTATACCTAATTAACCAACCATTTCCCTTTGACTGACAGACTTTATTTCCAAGGTTAAATCCCATAATTTTGAGTTTTGTATGGGAAATGTTACAGAACTAGGATAATACTAGTTCAGTTTGTTGTGAGTGTGGTCTAGTAGGGCTCTGGACTGGAAGTCAAGAGACCTGAATCCTGGCTGTACCACAGATCTTCTGAGTTTGGGCTAGACATTGAACCTCTGTCTCCACATCCACCCTTGATCTGTCTTGTCTAGTTAACTTTAGAGAGAAAGGATGGTCCAGTAGTTAGGGTACTAGCCTAGGTCTTGGGAGACTTGGGTTCAAGTCCCTGCTCCGCCACAGACTTCCTATATGATCTACTGCAAGTCCTTTACTTTCTCTGTGTCTCAGTTCTTCCTCTGTAAAATGGGGATAGGAAAGTGCTATTGTCTCATATAAATACGATATCTATCTAGATATAGATCATAAACTCTTTGGAGTAGGGACTATCACTCTTCGTACAATACCTAGCACAATGCAGCCCCATTACTGACTGGCCCCTATGCATTCCTCTAGTATTAATAACGGTACCAATATTTTGAGGCAACAAAATAAATGTTTGTTTATTTGGTTGGCTAAATCAAACAGATTTTGATGGTAGCAAGAGCAGCAGCTTTAAATCACCAACGTAGCAATGGCATGCACTGTTAAAAGCAGCAATTTCACTTGATTTTTTCCCCTTTCTTTATAGTGTTTTTATATTTTATCCACAGACACTTTGAGACAGGGTCAATGGCTTACAATATATGGTGGTGTTAATTTGTCTATGAAGTGTAAGTCAATCAGGAAACCAATGTAAATGGTAAAGTAGTGAAATTTTCAACAGTCTGGCATTCAGTGAGTGTACAGAATGACTGTACATTATTCTTAGGGAATGAAAGGAGAGTGTAACAGGGAAGACAGTTAATCAGACAGTGCAAGTAAAGGGGCTGGGGTGGTTCGGCATGGGGCCCACACACTAGTTTACCTTAGTCCTTCTTCTTAGTTGCTTTTCCTGCTGCACCATCTTAATATTTCTCACATATGCCCAATTCATTGTCCATTGCAGTCAGTGGAAAGACTCCCATTGGTTTCAGTGGGCTTTGGATTAGGTCCTTGATGTATAATAACACAAAGGGTTCAAGTGGCACCTTAGAGACTAACAAATTTATTTGAGCATAAGCTTTCGTGAGCTATAGCTCACTTCATCGGATGCATCTGATGAAGTGAGCTGTAGCTCACGGAAGCTTATGCTCAAATAAATTTGTTAGTCTCTAAGGTGCCACAAGTACTCCTTTTCTTTTTGCGGATACAGACTAACACGGTTGTTACTCTGAAACAAAGGGTTCAGTGCTATATTGCTGTGTTCACCCAAAAAGCAATCTGAAAACGTCCATGCAAGCAGCCTGTCAAATGAATAATAATGATGAACCTGATATTGGAGAAATCCCACTGAGCAAGGACTTCCAGACTGGAACCAACCAGCAAATTATTCTCTCACTTAGGGCCCAGTCCTGATCCCACTGAAGTCAAAGGGAGTCATTCTTCTGGCTAGAGTGGAAGTAGGATCAAGCAGTTAGTTGCACCTATCTTAATCAAGAGTGGTTGGAGTTACCCTCACTTACACCTGTTTTACAAACAGTGTAAAATCATGATTAATTATTTTAAACTGGTGTGGACATACATGATCAAGAGGAAATGGGACCCAGGCTCAAAGTTTCTAAAGGGTTAGGAAAAAATTGTTTGCTTTGACAGCGCTGATATATTTCTATTCAATAATTTGGGTCAGGCTCAGCTGCTGTAAATCAGCACAGCTGCATGGAAATCAGTGGAGCTACACCAGTTCACACTGACTCAGTATTTGGCCCTTGGTTTATTATATTTATTTACTAAATTCAGGTTCTGCCAAGGGATCTGTACAGGAAGATCTATACCACTAAATCAGCATCAGAATTCACCTGCTTTAATTCCTTTGCAGGGTGGGGTCCATTCATATAAAGTTATCTGCAAGTGTCACGTCTAATATTAAAACCTCTTTCTATACATTGACAAAATATATTTTATAACAATGTAGAGAGAATTTCCAATGTCCAAATTAAAGCTATCAGATGCCTTTTTAAAGTCCACATGACACTGATTGATTTTAAAAATACATAGTCCTTTATACTACCACCAAAAAAATTAAAAATAAGGCTCAGATTTTTAGGAGTTTCTACAATCAGCATTACAATCCCGAACTGATTTAGGAGCCTATGTCTGATTTTCAAAGGTGATTTAGGCACTTAGGAGCCAAAATCTCATTGATAATCAATGGGATTCAGGCTCCTACATGCCTAAATCTCTTTTGAAAATGAGATTTAGGCTCCTGAATCTGTTAGGCTTTGCAATGCATATCAGGATCTAAATATCTTTAAAAATCTGAGCCTTAGTTAACCAGGCCACCTTAAAAACTGCTGCAGGTGAGACCCAGGAAGTCTCTCCAGGTGTGACTCCACTCACTATGATGCAAATGGTAAGGGATGGGGAGTGGAATAATCCCTTCCCACACTTGTCTTTTTCTAATGTTGCTGTCGGGTCTCTGGATGCTGCACTACTGTCTGTTTACCTTGGGATTGGATTTCTTTCTTTTTGTTTTGAATTGTTGAGATATTGAGCTTTAGCTCAGCATAGCCTAATACATTATATTGAACGAATCTAGTTTATTGTTGCTGTATGATGCTGATGCAGAGTTTCTGCTTATTAGGATTTTCTGTCATTTTTGGGTTTTCATAGATTCATAGATATAATGGTCCCTTCTGACCTTAATGATCATCTAGTCTGACCTCCTGCAAAATGCAGGCCACAGAATCTCACCCACCCACTCCTGTGATAAACCTCACCTATGTCTGAGCTATTGAAGTCCTCAAATCATGGTTTAAAGACTTCAAGGAGCAGAGACTCCTCCAGGAAGTGAACTGTGCCCCATTCTACAGAGGAAGGCAAAAAACTTCCAGGGCCTCTTCCAATCTGCCCTGGAGGAAAATTCCTTCCCGACCCCAAATACGGCGATCAGCTGAACCCTGAACATATGGGCAAGATTCACCAGCCAGATACCCAGGAAAGAATTTTCTGTAACTATAACTCAGTTCCCACCCCATCTAACATCCCATCACAGGCCATTTGGCCTATTTACCATAAATATTTAGAGATCAATTAATTGCCAAAATGATATTATCCCATCATACCATCTCCTCCATAAACTTATCGAGTTTAATCTTAAAGCCAGATAGGTCTTTTGCCCTAACTGCTTTCCTTGGAAGGCTGTTCCAAAACTTCACTCCTCTGACAGTTAGAAACTGGATGCAGCACACCCTTCTTTGGGTGTTTTTAATAATGGCTTTCCTTGTTTCTCCCTAGGTATTGTTAAGTTTTTGCCAACACAGGCATTCAAGATTAACTCTCTGACTCCATTTCTTCCACCTGAATATGAGCCCAGTTGAAGTCCCATTGATGTCAGTGGGAGTCTTTCTGTTGATTTCAGTGGGAATTAGACTGGGCCATTGTTTTCTCCAAATGGAAGCAAATTTTCTTTGGAGATACAAAGAAAAATAAAAAGAAGGACTTGTGGCACCTTAGAGACTAACAAATTTATATGAGCATAATAAAAATCAGGAGAAATTCCATAACACTCAGTGGAGATAAACCACTGTAAGACCAGTGTGAGTGAGAGGAGAATTTGGTCCCAGATTCACTGCAATTCGTTTTCTGCAAGATATATTACATACCATTTCTCTTAGAATGACTAACTTAGAACAAGTTATTGAATCTGTTGATAAATCTCACAAAGATTTCTATAACAAATTGCTTGAATCACAAACACAAGTCAAGAGCATGAAATCACTAATACGAGTTTCTGATTAAAGATAATGTTATATGAAACAGAATAACCATAAGACCCTGGGACAGTTCTTCAAAATTATGTAATGGACATATCTTAGAAATCCAAACACTATGGAATCAAGCTATATGATATTTCTGGTTCACTGAATGCACTTTTCTATTTCTATATTTCACATATTACCACCAAATCCTCTTTTATTCCTATTGTGGATTCCCTGTTTTTACCTGGAAAAATCTTTGCTAATTTAAGATCAATAATTGATTGTGAAAGAAGTATGAATTAAGTTTAGAAGTCTAAAGGGAATATAGTTTTAAATGATAACATTTATATTTTTACCTAACATGGGAAAAAAGGATTCAGGCAAAAATGAGGGAAATTCCTTGTTTTAAGGCCAGAATTCCATGTTCTCTTGACTTTTGTATAGATAAGAACAAAAGAATGGCCATACTGGCTCTGACCAATGGTCCAGACAAGCCCAGTGTCCTGTCGTCTCACTGTAGACAGTGCCAGATGCTTCAGAGGGAATGAACAGAACAGGGCAGATAATCTAGTGATCCACCCCCTGTCATCCAGTCCCAGCTTCTGGCAATCAGAGGTTTAGGGACACCCAGCACATGGGGTTGTGTCCCTGACCATATTGGCTAATAGCCAGTGGTGGACCTGTCTTCCATGAACTTATCTAATTCCTTTTGTACCCAGTTATACTTTTAGCCTTCATAACATCTCCTGACAGTGAGTTCCACAGGTTGACTATGAGTGGTGTGAAGAAGTACTTCCTTATGTTAGTTTTAAACCTGCTGCCTATTAATTTCATTGGGTGACCCCTGGTTCTTGTGTTATGTTAAGGGGTAAATAACACTTCCCTACTCACTTTCTTGACACCACTCATGATATTGTAGACCTCTATCATACCGCCCCTTAGTCATCTCTTTCTAAACTGAACAGTCCCAGTCTTTTGAATCTTTCCTCATATGGAAGCTGTTCCATACCCCGATCATTTTTGTTGCCCTGGTCTGTACCTTTTAGAATTCTAAATATATTTTTTGAGATGGGGCAAAAAGAACTGCATGCAGTATTCAAGGGGTGGGAGTATCATCGATTTATATAGTGGCATTATGCATTTATGTCATGGCATTTTCTATTCTAATTCTCTGTTAGCTATTTTGACTGCCACTGCACACTGAGCACACGTTTTCAGAGACCTGTCCACAATGAATCCAAGATCTTTCTTGAGAACTAACAGCTAATTTAGACCCCATCATTTTGTATATGTATTTGGGATTATGTTATCCAATGTGCATTACTTTGCACTTATCAGCACTGAATTTCATCTGTCATTTTGTTGCCCGGTCATCCAGTTTTGTGGCTTAAGCTTTGGACTTAACTATCTTGAGTAATTTTGCATCTGCAAATTTTGCCACCTCCTGTTCACCTCCTTTTCTAGATCATTAATTAATATGTTGACCAGCACAGGTCCCACCACAGATTCTTGGGGAACCCCACTATTTACCTCTCTCCATTGTGAAAACTGACCATATACTTCCTACCCTTTGTTTCCTATCTTTTAACCAATTACTGATCCCTGAGAGGACCTTCTTTCTTATCACATGACTGCTAACTTTGCTTAAGAGTCTTTGGTTAGGGACCTTGTGAAAGGCTTTCTGAAAGTCCAAGTACACAGTATAGACTGGGTCTTCCTTATACACACAGTTGTTGACACCCTCAAAGAATCCTAATAGATTGGTGAGGCATGATTTCAGTTTACAAAAGCCGTGTTGACTCTTCCCCAATATATCGTGTTCATCTACATGTCTCATAAATCTGTTCTTTACTATCATTTCAATGAATTTTCCTGGTACTGAAGTTAGGCTTAATGGCCTGTAATTACCAGGATCACCTCTGGAGCCTTTTAAAAAAAATCTGCATTACATTAGCTATCTTTCAGTCATCTGATACAGAGGCTGATTTAAGCAATATGTTACATGTTTCAATGCAGCATGCAGGCATTTCACTCTAGTGACTGTTCCTTTTCATTTCAGTTTAGGTAACCTAAATTGTAGTTCCTCTTTTTGAAGTTAAATGCCACTGTGGTGCATTTCTTTGGTATTTTCCCCCTACAATGATGTTAATTTTAATTGCGTTATGCTTGCTATTTCTCAACAATTCCGCAATATTCACCTGTTGGCTCAGTTCCTATGCTACATTTAGGATTAAATTAAGATTTGCTTTTTCCCTTGTAAGTTTTTATCTCTGCATGCTGTCCTGAGGTGACAGGTTCTCAGTGAATATGGGGATAGTTGAACTCTCCCATTATTATTGGGTGTTCTGTTTTTGTAGCCCCTCAAATCTCTCTGAGCATTTCACAATCACCATTACCATCCTGGTTGCGTGGTTGGTAGTAAATTCCTACTGCTATACTCTTATTATTCAAGCATAGAATTTCTATCCAGAGAGATTCTATGGCACAGTTTGGTTCATTTAAGATTTTAACTATATTTGACTCTATGCTTTCTTTCACAGATAGCCCCACGCCCCCCACCAGCGCGACCTATTCTGTCATTCCTATATATTTTGTACCGTGGTATTATTTTGTCCCATTAATTATCATAATTCCACCAAGTTTTTGTGATGCTTATTATATCAATATCCTCATTTAATATCAGACACTCAAGTTCACCCATCTTAGCAGACTTCTAGAATTTGTATACAAGCATTTATAAAATTTGTCAATATTTAATTGCCTGCCTTCATGTGATGTAACTGAATGGGACTCATTTTTGTTTGACTGTTTCTCTTCAGTTTCTACCTGAACTTTATCAAGTTCTGTTCTCTCGTCTTTGCTGGGATATAGAGTATCCTCTTTAATAAATACTTTCCTAAGGGATGTGTCTGTCTGAACCATGTGCTTCACCACACCTGTAGGCTTTCACCCAGCTCTTAGTTTAAAAACCTCTCTACTCATCAGTCTTGTATATTGCACTGCCTCAGCTTCCCCTTCAACAGACCTTTTTCTGCAAGTGCCCTACACTTTTTTCTTTTCTTTCCAGAACACTGTTCTATTTTCTAATCTATCTAGGTGCTTGCGACCCCTATCATTGTAATATCTGATTACTTCCTAAGTATTTAAAAAATTAAATAACAATAGAAATATCTCCCAGCCATCCCAGCCTTTGGAAGAAATAGTCTGATTAGTTTATAGTTCATATTGTTGCTTCTGTGTGTGAGAGATCGCTTTCCCTCAGTAATTTGCTAAGTTGAAGAGATGAGCTTTGTATTTAGACCTGAAGATGGTGAAGTCCGTGCTCACTTTTATCTCTTGTGGGAATGCTCTCCATAGTCTAGATCCCGATCCTGTGAGATTTCTGTCTCCTGGACTCACAAGTCTTTGTGTCTCACCCAGCCCAAACTGGTTGACCGTTTTGGCTGCGATTTCCCAACAAAATTCAACAGGATTTGGGTGCTAAATCTCATAGGTTTCTTTGAAAATCTCAGCCTTCATGGTCCCAGTGGAAAATAGCTGAAATAGGAGGCTATCGCTTTGGAGTAGCTAAGGGAAACATCACAGAGGGCTTTGAATATCGGGACACAGATCTTAAGCTGGACTCTGTATTCAATGGGATAGGGTACTGGGTGATGTGCTCACTTTGTTGCTAAACTGATTAAACATTTTGCATCTGTTTAATATCTCATCAGATGTGTGGATTCATTCTTAGGTATAAACTGCAATAATGAAGTCTGGAGGCCACAAATGCTCACTGTGGCTAGGTCTATGTCTAAGAACATGGGGTTCAGTCTTGTGGCCAGTTGTAGATGGAAGTTGTTGTTTTTTTCTGCCATGACTATTTGGGTCTCTAATAGGAGTGAGGAGACCAAGACAACTTCCAAGCTGCAAACTGTTTGAACAACATGAGGGCATATGTCCTTAATGGTGGGGAATGCTTACTGAGAAGACAACAAGTTCTTCAGCTCTTCTTATCAGCATCAACCCAGTCTTGCCTCAGTTCAGCTTTAGCCAACTGCTCGTCATCCAGGTGCTGATTTCAACCACGCATTGGTAAAGCTGAGAGATGTCACATGGGGGGATGTAGAGCGAGGTGACCTCTCCGTACTGTGGCACTTCAGCCTGTGTTATCTCACTAGCTTTCCCAGTGGCTTCATATAAATGTTGAATAATATGGGGAAGAGGAGAGAGCCTTGTGGAACTCTGCAGATCTGGGCTTTGGAGGTGGAATAATTATTACCCAAAACAACCCTCTAGTTTCAGTCTCAGAGGAAGCACATGATAAAAGTCATTTCACAGTATTACCATTTGCCTAGGAGGCAGGTCAGGAATATTGGGTAATCACCAGAATCAGCTGCTGCAGAAACGTTCAGCAGGATGAATATGGATATATTTATCTTGACGATGTACTGGGAGAGAAATGCTGTCTCTGTACCATACGCAAGCAAAAGCCTGACTGATGGAAATCAAACTACTGGCAAATAAAAGGTGGCATTGGAACTCTTTTTGCTAGCTTTTGATTACCGTGGTAGAGAAGGGAGGTTAGACCTTGGACGGTAATTTGGACTCTTGCATGTTTTAGCACATGTGATTCATTCTCCTCATCTGAGGAGGTATTGACCATTCTTATAGGTAGGGATCCCAAGTGTTTTCTGCTCTTTTTATATCCAGGAAGGGCAGAAGTTCTAGTCACAGGCAGTAGCCATGATTGCTATTCATGCTTCCTTGATTGTTGGAATTTTTGATATATTCCCCTCTAAGAAGGTAAAACCTGATGCCAAAATTTACTTTTGGTTTTGACGGCTTGGAATTGTCCAAGAGCATGTCTGCACTAACTAGTAGATCAGCACTGCTGCAATTGATGCAGTCTATTTAGTGGGTCTGGTGAAGACCAGCTAAATCAATGGGAGAGCACTCTCCCATCAATTTGTGTACTCCACCTCCCCGAGAAGCTTAAGGGAAGTCAACGGGAGATACTCTCCCATCGACACAGCGCAGTGTAGCCACCACAGTAAGTGGATCTAACTACGTCGACTCCAGTTACGTTATTCATGTAACTGAATTTGCTTAAGTTAGATTGATTTTACCACGGTAGTGTAGACCAGCCCCAGGAAAGAGCATGTAATGTTTCTCTCTCTCATTGGTCTCTCTAGTGTTTATACCAAATTTGTTACCATGGAGTATGAGCATCTTACAAGTGACCTGTCCATTTCCTTCTACTGACTCTCAACTATTTACATTTATTTATATATTTTCTATTTTTTTTTTTCAAATGGAAAGGGCTACATTGAAATCTGCTTGTGTAAAAGAGGGGTTTTTTTTCGTTCATCTTGTTACTCAGGGCCAGAGTCTGATAAGGTATTAAATCTCCCTTATCCCACCCCCTCCATCTGGAGTTGTTCAAATAGCACCCTCCCAACCTACACTAAGATACACTCCTAAGAAGAGACATTAATTCTTACACCAGAGATGGAGAGCATCACCTCTCTATTGCTAGCAGCCCAAACTCATTTGGGAATTTAGCTCCTGGGTTTTTCATATAGAGCAAATTAAACTCCTGGAAAAAAATTTGAAGGTCACCAAGCAACCAAGAAGTATTTAGTATGACTGAGTTTTTAAAAAATACATGTATATTACAAAGTGATGCTGTATAAAAGAGCCATCACCATCAAAGCTAAGCTCACCAGCTTTCTCCAGTGAAGGGAATGGGTGACCCTTTCCAATGTCAAGAAGACATCAAATGTATGCAGGAAAAAATAACAACCCAGTTTATAGTTCTCTTGTTCTCCCCATTATGCAACCAGTGGCTGTTGTGCTGAACCAGCAATTCTGGAAAGAGTATCATGTTCTGTCAGTTATTGAGTGGAAGGGCTACCAGCAGGAAACCTCATTCACCAGGGTAGAACAAGCAGCACAAAGACAGCATTAGGAAGTAAGGTCTGCTGTCTCTCTGGCTATGCAGCTAAGTACTTAAACTGGGAGATTAGGGGAAAACTGATGATATTGTGTCCCCCTTCCACTCACCTCACTTCCCCTTCCTTTTTTCAACTGCTAGCGGTGAGAAAAAGGACTATGACATATCCATATGATCAGAGTCCTGTTTTTATTGCAATGTGTTATCGCACTACCAGTTACTCACATGAGGTGCTCATGGTGGTAGACAAACTACGCCAAGAGCATTAACCCCCACCCACTAGGATGTAACTCGGATTCACCTGAGTGGTGCAGGGACATTCAATTTACTCTTCCCTTCACTGTCAGGCCTCCCATGCCGCAAGTGGGAGGGCTGGCAATGTTATTGTCACTGCCTTCCCTCAGAGGTTTCTGTGAGGAAGAGGGAACAATTTTGGTTTGTGCCTATGACTTGATAGGGGGAAATACACTGAATTAATGCTGCCCTGACTATCCTTGCCACATTCTCCTTCTAACCACAGCCAGCCCTTCAAAGATTTCTGCCTTTGGGATACTTCATGGGTCTTTATGTGGGTGTAAATCTGGACTGAATTGAGGACCTGAATGTTTAGAGTCATCATGTACAATTCTTTTTTGCTTTTATCACCATCTGACCAACACCAAGGTTTCACAGTACATATTTTTCCCATGTTTTTAGCTGTTACATTCTCCTCACCAAAAGGGGCAATTAAACATACACATGCAAATCATGTTACTTATAATTACATAGTATCCATTTACCAGCCAATCTCACAATGTACATCCAGGTGCATTGATCTGATAGGAAAAATCATTTGGTTGTGTGACCAAAAAAAAAACAACCCCTGAGATGGTAAATGACTGAACTTATTTTAAAATATCCAAGCAGGTGCTGTCAGTACCCACTTCTTGGCAGCAGGTGGCAGTGTGAGTCCATCACTGTTGAGTGGATGAATTAAAGCAAAAATCAGAAAAAATGAAAAGAAAAATTATTTATTTTGTTCCATATTAGTCTTCTGACCTAATCAGTAAAAAAGTCATTATTCACACAATGCTGGGCAATATGCATTGTAATTTTTAACAAATAATAGGAAACTGTTAATGTTTTCATAGGATATACAGTTCTATCTTGTGCAGTAATGGTCATTTATCACTGCACTTTGTGAAATCACTCATTTGTTCTAATTTGAATGTAAATGACTCTAAGGTTTTACAAATAAGGTGACAGACTCACATAAATGTAATTGCAGGGTTCATCTCTCTCTTTTTATATATCACTCATTAAGTTATGAATTAAATACATCATATTAAACCAGGGGCATGTCCAATGATGATATTGTAATGGCAAATTACTCTATGCTATTAGAGGTGTATTTTTTATTCATGGACATTAATTTGTCATTAAGCGGCATTAGTTTAGCACTTTTATGTGGAAGACGTGACCTGAAAGAGGAGACTTAGTGCTGTAATGTGAGAGAACAGGAATACAAGTACTAGATCTATGGAGCTTTTTATCTCCTGTAAAGAAACAGAGGGACATTTTATTTGTTTCTTTTTATAGAAATAATTTGTCCAGTTATTATTGGACATTGTAGCAAAGATATTTCTGAAAAATTAAAGGACTTTGGTTTTACAGTCTTTACTAGTATGGAAAAGCTACCAAAATAGTTACTATAAATCATTTGTAAACCTAGGAACTTGAAGGGAATGGGGGCCTGAAGAAGCTAATGAATGACTTGGAGTCAAATTTCATCTCTGAAGTATCAGATGTTTGTTTATTGTCCCCTGTTTCATTTCTTTACACTAAACTGGTTAAAACAGAAAGAAAGATAAATTCTTATTTTTTTTCCGTTATGAAGTAGATGACTAAGCTTTGCATCCTATATTCTTTTGTATTTTTTGAAGTAAAATTATTATTATGCTCAATTAGGAGATTTCAAAGGTGGAGCAGGAACGGAATCTTTGTCAAGAATATTTCCTGAAAAATAAGTGGCAACTGCATCCTTGAAACAGTTGCACAAATGCATGACTATACAGAATGTTTGGCTCAGTATAAGACAGACATTAAAAACAGCCTTTTGCATCTTATGCTGCGTTCACAATCTAGTTAATAGAGAGGATTACTGAATTGCAGAAATGGACCCAAACCACACAACTCGATCAGGATTTAAACACTTTAACGTTTGGGGATATTTGGAATTAGGGATTTTGGTTTGGACCAAAGGGGTCTGGAATCTAAACTTGAACCCCTTGTGTATTTGGTGCCTTTGCATTATATAATGTATTTTCTGATGCTTTAATTGTTGCTGTTTGTTATTTTTTAACTGTGCAATGCCATAAGTGGTTAAAGGAAAGGGGGTGCTTTATAAATAAAAATGACAAAATACTAAGGCCAAAATGTTCAAAAGTAAGTGCAAAAAAGAGACCCAAAAATAAATGTCCAGTTTTGAAATTTCATTGTAAACATATACTAAACAATGTGTGGTCTACATTAAAACATTTAATTTCATGGGCAAGAAGAAGAGGAAAAACTCTTAACTAGAAAGGCCAGTGCTGACCATTTTCTCTGGCCCTGCATTAGTAACGGTAAATGTCACAGTGTCATATTACAATCCATCATTTGTGGTATGTATAGACATAGACAGTCCCATGTACTGTCCACAATTACATAGCAATAGAATTTGCCTTGGGACACCATTTCTTGCATCAGATCTGTGTTCCAGAATGTAAGCTTCTACTTTAAAAAAAAAAAAAAGTTTCTATCTAGCCTGGTAGTGAAGAAAACTTGAAAACCAGAACAAAATGTAAACCTATGCTGTCTGCTCTTCCTGAGTCTTCAACCAATGTGGAACAATAGCTCTGTGATGTGTAAACTGTCCCCATTCATCTTAATGGGTTTCTAATTCTCAGATTTAAAGATGACAATTTAAATATCAATATTAACTATTTCATTACAGAGTATTTTAGCAGAAACAGCCAGCTAATGTGTTTATCCCACAATCCAAAACTGTCTCCTGTGCCACCCAGATACCGAAAGCCCTGGCTGTCCCCCATTTTCATATCTAATTAATTCAAAACCTTGCTTATTAATTTGAATGAAGTGTAAAGCTGCTGCAGAATTTCCCATCTGCTGCACCAGAGTGTTGCAGAACCTATGGACCTTGTCACAGAATTTAGGTCTAGTTTGCTGTGGAGTACATGTGGCCTTGGATGTGGAAAGATGTGTACCTCTGCTCTGTTTTGTAGAACTAAGTCTGCTCTTAACCTAAGTATTTCTAAATTGGCACATTTTGCATTTGGTTACTGTCATAAATATAGAGGGAAGGGTAAACACCTTTAAAATCCCTCCTGGCCAGAGGAAAAACCCTTTCATCTGTAAAGGGTTAAGAAGCTGGGATAACCTCGCTGGCATCTGACCAAGATGACCAATGAGGAGACAAGATACTTTCAAAAGCTGGGGGGAGGGAGAAACAAATCCTCTCTCTGTGTCTGTGTGATGCTTTTGCCGGGGACAGACCAGGAATGGAGTCTTAGAATTTAGTAAGTAATCTAGCTAAATATGCGTTAGATTATGATTTCTTTAAATGGCTAAGAAAATAAGTGGTGCTGAATGGAATGGATATTCCTGTTTTTGAGTCTTTGTGTAACTTAAGGTTTTGTCTAGAGGGATTCTCTATGTTTTGAATCTAATTACCCTGTAAGGTATTTACCATCCTGATTTTACAGAGGTGATTCTTTTTACTTTTTCTTCTATTAAAGTTCTTCTTTTAAGAAACTGAATGCTTTTTCATTGTTCTTATGATCCAAGGGTTTGGATCTGTGGTCACCAATGCAAATTGGTGAGGATTTTTACCAAACCTTCCCCAGGAAAGGGAGTGTAAGATTTGGGAGGATTTTGGGGGGAAGGACGTTTCCAAACGGACTCGTTCCCAGTAACCGGTGTTAGACGTTTGGTGGTGGCAGCGAAAGTCCAAGGGCCAAAGGTAAAAGAGTTTGTACCTTGGGGAAGTTTTAACCTAAGCTGGTAAAAGTAAGCTGAGGAGGTTTTCATGCAGGTCACCACATCTGTACCCTAGAGTTCAGAGTGGGGAAGGAACCTTGACAGTTATGACATTCAAACTGTTGATGTCAAAGAACAGGGAGGTAGGTAGGTCTCAAGCAGAAGGAAAAAACATATGGAATTCTCTCCACATATTATGTGTGTGTGTGTGTGTAATTTGTATATATTCTTTGGATCAGAGAGACCGTGGTAACAAGCTATTTACTAAATTTCTAAAATATGGGACAAAGTATTTTGGGAGGAGATTTTTGAAGTCACTAAGGGCGGTGAGGGGTCTAACAACTATTCTTTCCTTGAAAATCCCCCCCTTATTTACTTGGAACCCTATCTAATCTATTTATGTATTTATAAGATACCCGTCATCATAATATTTAAACACTTCTGCCCAGTGTGAGTCAAGTGTTGTCGCTACCCCAAATACATACATATGTAGTCTGTCCTGAAAACACTTTTTTCATGAAACTCCTAGTGGCTTCAAAAGGAGTTCTGTGTATGAAGGGCTAGGAGGCTTGGGCCCACAGTGCACACTTCAAAAGCAGTATTAATGTGTTTTTCTGTTCTGGCACTCCAGCCTCCACAATACCTGCACAAATTATTTCTGCTGGGAGCAGGAGCAATCTGTTCACAGGGTTGAGTGGAGGTTTAATTACTGGATTGGGGTGTATGTATATAAATATGTGGTGCATGCTCCTCTGAACATTAGATTATCATAATTATTTACCATGTGTACTGTGGCAGTGCACAGCGGCCCCGGAAAGGACCAGGGTTCCACTAGGCAATGTGCTGTACAAACAGATAAGACTATCCAGCCCCGACCAGAATTTACAGACTCAGTAGACGAACAAACAAATGAAGGCTGTAGAAAAGGTATTAAAAATATAAGCAAGTGAACAGAGTAATGACCAGGGTCACGTTGTATTAGTCCCACCCTCTTTAAAAATACATGTAATCTATCCCAGCCTTCCACTGTATCAAGACATTGGTAAGGGTTTTAGAGATGGTTGAAATATTCCAAATTTTGAAATTTCAACAAAATAGTTCATAAATATTGTGACAAAAAGGGACTAATTTTTCACTCAAATTTTTGTGAAAGAAATCCCATTTTCAACCAACTCTAGTCTTTTAAAAAGTATACCTGTTATGCCTAGCCTAATTTCTGTTGTCAGGATAAAATCCATCAATGACTGTGTGGTGCTCAGATACCACAGTGGTGGGGGCCACATGGGTTCCTAAATAGATATATAGTTACCCAAATGAATTAACAGAGTGCATTTTGTGACTTATTATCCTTGCTTTTTTATTGTTCATTCATTTAGGGCCAGATCCTGATAGGTGCTCAATTTCTTCATAACCCATGAACTTCAATGAGAGCTGATGGCACTCAGCACCATGTAGCTTCAAGCCCTGACTTGCTATTTTACAATAGGACTCCCACAGTTCAACCTTGTGAGGTGCTGACACGAAGGCCCACCCACCTGCTAAATTTTAAATTCTTCCTTCAAAGTATAGGGGTGGTAGAACTTCTCAAAGAAATGGCTGCTAGAATTTTTTAACATTGGCAAAAGAGTGTATTTTTCCCAAGCATCAGTCTCAGTAACACCCAACTGTTTTGGCTGAAATTAAAGAAAATATCAACCTGGGAGACTGGAAAAATTCAGGCTAGGTGGTTAAATTTTGGAAAAAATACAAGCAATTGAAATGCAGTCTTATAATGGGAAGTGTAAGGGGACCTTAATATTAGATTGTGCTATCTGTTGGTAGTAAAGACTCCAAATAGTATTATATAAACACACACAAATTGCTGATGAATCTTTCCTCTTGAGCTGAAACTTTCTGTGCATGATCTCAGTTTAAAGTTAATTTCTTCTCTCAAAAAATTAAGGACATTTTCTTCAGTTATTTTTTATTTCCAAGAAGGGGGGAAATTTTCAAATAAATAAATCTAACCATATTTTTTAGACACAATTCCTGCAAAAACAACTGACATTTTAAGTTTTGCATGTGTACTAGGGTCTTTGCTGAGCTGTTAACTGAAAAGCTGCAAAAGAGGATATAAGCAACTGAAAAATCATTTCAGAGCACATGGCATATTTTAAAACTGATCCTAGTAAGTCCCCATGCCCATTTGTAACATCTCAGATTCATTTTGCCCTGCCTGACAGGCACAGGCTCTCCAACTGTGTCTGACAGAGGAGCAAAATTCCCCAGACATTCTGCACCTCAATTGTTATATTCTACAAAGTGACTGAAAATATGGTTTTATGGCATTCCATATTTATTGACTCTTCAGAGGCTTCTATCAAAATTCTTCATTTTATAGGTGGTAAATATTTTTTCTAACTGCCAGCCCTGTAAAGTCAGCTTGGGATCTGAAAGTCAAAATTTGTTCTCTCTGGCTTTGACACTAGTAATAAAGATGCTGTAACTGGAAGTCAGCTAACAAGATTGTTGATGCTAAATGAGCCAGAATAGGATTCAGCGCTCTCCCATCACTGTGTTGGCTCTGCCAGACAACAGAAGTAAAAAAACAAACAAAAAAGTATTTAAGGCCCGTAAGGAGTAGGGACCAAATCATCCCACACGATGCATCCACAGAGAGGAGGGAGACTCTCTGAGTGTCGTAAAATCTTTAAGGTCTTTAAATTTCCAGAAACACTGTCTTTGGGTTTGGTGATTTCAAGAGCCTGGGACTGAGTGTGAGAGACGGGGCAGGCAATGGAAGAGGTGGCCTCTGCTGTAGCACTCACTTTGATCCCACAGGATTTTCCTTGTGCAAAGTAATGCTAACCTTGCCTCTGTTATGTGAAACCTCCCGACTGAGGAGGTTTTGTGCCAGCCACATGTGGGATTCCCAGGACAGCCCAACTCACTTTGGAGATAAAGTTCAAGAAATGTAAACAGGTATTGAAAACACTGCATAAATATCTTGTGGCTACTTTAACATTGCTGTACAACCTTTGTTTTTCTATTTTGTGATGTACTAAAATGTTGAACTATGCCATCTTAATGTTGCATTTGTATTATTTTTCAGAAATAGATGTATGTAATATACAACAGAAATGAACGGATATCTCTGTAGTCATGATCATTTGAAAGGACAGACACTTTCATCTTGAAAATTTACACACTTATTGTTGACAGATTTCAGAGTGGTAGCCATGTTTAGTCTGTATCAGCAGAAAGAACGAGGAGTACTTGTGGCACCTTAGAGACTAACAAATTTATTTGGGCATAAGCTTTCGTGGGCTAAAACCCACTTCATCAAATGCATGCCGTGGAAAATACAGTAGGAAGATATATATACACACACAGAGAACATGAAAAAATGGGAGTTGCCATACCAACCATAACACCTATTGTTGTTACAAGTGACCATATTATTGTACCTGAGAGAGAAAGAGTTATTCTTTTGGTTTTTTTCTCCAGTTAGTTGACCTTGTACATTTGGTGGCACTTTGTGTATAGTCAGTTTCACTGTTTTGTTGTTGGTCAGTTGCATTTTCAGTTTTATGGACTAAGATTATAACATCACTTTCATACCCTGTCCTTGCAGAGATCACAGACACTCTTTCCCCCCTGCTCGCAAGACAGTGTTTACTAGCAACAGCTGCAACAAAGCTGAAACTGAAAAGGCAGCAGACACAGTGTGAAAGAAAATAGAGAAGGAGGGAAATGAGTGGGCCTGAGCCTGTTTGATGTTGCTGATCTTGGGCCTAACTCAAAACATCCTTTAGAACATCAGCAGTGATTCAGATCAACTTTACACTTTTTTAAAAAATAGGAATTAAAAAAATTAGGATATGCTATGGAAAGCATGTTCTACCAATAAATTGAATTTTGTAAAATTAGTCAATGAAAATAAAATAAAATTGATAGTGTTCCTTAAGTCTACGAGGATATGTGTCTATAGTCAGCCAGTGATCAGTTACCATTCATCTACTTATGAAAAAAAAACCTCTATATCTTTGTCTATGCTATTATATATGGGGGGGGGCAAAATATGAACCCTTCCCCCTATCAAATTCTGCCCTTACTATCCCAGTGTGACCGTGATTCTGCAAAAATTACTTCCATGCATGAGTGGGACTACTCAGATACTCAATATGAGCAAGAGTTCCAGAATGAGGCCCAAAGCCCCAATCTTGTAAAGATTTTTGCACATGCTTAACTTTAAGTTTGTAAGTACTACTATGGATTTCAAGCTTGAATGATCTCATTAAAGTTAAGCACATGAGTAAGTCTTTGTTGGATCAGAGCTTTAGTTAATAAAATGCAGTGTGTGTGAAATGGCAGAATTTGGCTCCTCTTCTGTAATTATTTAATTTAAAAAAGAGAAACTATCCACTAGATTTTTCACTGTAATATAGTTCCTAATGTATTTTTGCCTTGTTACAGATTTCTCATTAAGTTTTAAATAGCATATTTATGTTATTTCTATTTTGACTTATACCAGAATTACCTTTAACCATTCATCATCATCTCCTTCTTCTTCTTCTAATTATTATTTTATTTATTATTATTTATTATTTGTTTTATTTTACTTACCATTTATATTACCATAGTGCCCAGATGCCCCATCAGGATCAAGAGTCCATTGTGCTAGGGGCTGTTCAAAGAATTATGAAGACAGGGCCCCTGTCCCTAACGGCTTTCACTTTTAGAAGACACGTTTTTGCTTTCAGGCATTGATTGTCATCTCTTTTTGCAGAGGAGAAATAATACAAAGCTATCCGTTTCTGTGGTACTAATATGGGTAGTCACATAATACCTTGATTTATAACTGTGTTGTAATCCAAATAGGAAGCAGGTGGAGTCACAACTGGGTATGATGCCTTGGATATTAATGGCTTGGCTCAGCAATGGAATTTCTAAAGCTGTATACACTTTTTCTGTAATTATGCATTCATTAAAAGATTTTATACCCAACAGAATAAAGTAAATATTTTTTGATCTCTGTAGTGTGCTCCCAGACTGTAGATTTGCACAGCAGGGTCTTGATAATCTGAATAAATTGTATTTCCCCAAGGAGTTTATCTTTCAAATAAGGTCATAAAGAAATGCAGTCTCTCCCCTTAGTTCTCCTTGTGATTTTTTTGCTATTTATAAAGCAGAGCACAGGACTAGAAGTATATTGTACTCTAGCGTGCACTTGGCTATGATTAACTCTAATTTATCAATCTGTTACTTATATCCTGTTCTGTGGCTTGCACAATACAATTATTCTTAAAACTATAAATTAAATAAAGATCGATTTGAAATAAATTTAAATAGAATATTTCTAAATGTTCTTTCTCCTGTTTGACTCTCTTCTGTATCCCTCTATTAAAATGCTGTTAGTATCATGTAGTCTACTGTAAACATTTAATATTGTCTTTCTATTAGGACATATTTGTCTGAAAAATTGATTTTCTTGTATTCCCCCTAAACTTAAGATTTTAAATGTGAGCTCATTATTCAATTGCTTTGGTAGCCAAAAAGTTGATATAAATAACATAGAAGCCCAGTAAGATGCTTAACATGGAATGATGGATTCACTCACTACTAAAAAGAGCAGTTTGGAAAAAAAACAGTCACCCTCTTCAGTAAAGTACAGTGAGCTGAATGTATAGGACCAGATACACAAGTTCGTTTTGGAGGTAGACATTGATTAACATTTTGACTAATTTATTTAATGAGGTTCATGTTCACTATTGAATATACCAACTATTTATACTGTAACTCAGTAATAAGAACTATATACTGTTAGTCTGAATGTGGGTTAGCAAAGTAACATAGATCACATTAGCAAAACATTGGGTCTCTTTCTTTCCCTACCACTCTTCTTTAATTCTTCATGTGCTCTCTTTTAGTTTGTTTTTCAGCTCTCCATAAAAAGACATAACACCTTTATCCTTTGTACAATGTACATTCTTTTTATATAATTTATTTATGCTTGATGCTTTCAATTATGTGTTAAATACTTTTTATTAAAAATGTCATTTTAATGAATAGTACTAGAGGACAGTATTCTGTAATACAAATATATAATATTTATTTTAAGAAATAAGTCTTTTAAACTTATGTTATTGCTATTTCAAAACAATAACTTGTCATTTAATTGTAAATCAAACAAAACCCATTATAGGCAAATACAGTCAGGACTAGCTTATGCCTAATCCCAACAGAATTGAATGGGTAGCCCATTTCAGAGAATGCACACTTCATTGATTTGTTAATCTGAAGGTTTTCATCTAGTTAAGAATTTAGTTTGGAAATGTATTCAGAGGAAGCAGATGTATTGATTGTGATTCTGTTTCACTATATATATATGTGTGTGTCTGTCTCTGTGTGTGTGTAGACACACACATATATAGATAGATAGATATATTCTGATACCAAAAAAAAATGAAACTTTGGCAAGAGGCTTCTGTACTCTGACATAGTCATATGGTTATTAAAGCCTTATCACGGATTGGGAGATGGATTATCTGATCAGTAATATACATCTCACAATCTCAGCATGACACTTTTGTCCTTAGCAGGATAGCAATATGCAATATCAGTATAATTTTGATTTGAGCAAATGATTGGTATGACAATTGGATGATTTTCTTTTGAGAAAGCTGATAAACCAGCTTCCATGGTTGTGAAGTTCAAAGCTAAAGGCCAAATCTGACCTTCTAGAGTCAAACGTGAGTATTTCTGTTTAGAGGCCCAATCTTTTTAAATATATTGATAGCCTTCTAAACCATCAACCCCCCCGGAAGGTGATTAATTTCAGCTTCTGTGTCAAGCTGACCTATTCTGAGGAAGAGTCAGCATTCTGCTGAACCCCAGCAGTAAAAAAATTTTAAAAATATTCTGATCAGTATCTACAAGTTGTTGAACCCCTCAGTTTATGCTCAGTCTAGGGATGATGACTCTTTGCTATAGCTGGTTCAAAATTTTCCATTGAAACGTTTTCCCCCTTCTCCCAAGGAAAATGCCTTTTGGACAAAATGGAAATTTCACCACAAAAATTCAATTGTATTCCTCCATTCTCAATCCCCCTCCCCCCAAAACAAATTTCCACTGTGCCACCCTCCCCCTCTATTTCAGGGACTCCCTTCAACCCTCCCCCATACCTTGCCAGCAGCTCTATGTGAACCCCTATTGCTCCTGTGCTCCCACCATTCTTATTTCTTTTCTTTCTGTCTGGGAGATAAGTCATACAGGGTGTCATCATTTTAAACTGTATTGGAACTATGGGCTGAGATGGGAGTATTGTTATGCCAGTAGGTGTTAATGTCTGCCATCAAACCGGTTCTTTGATCAGTAGATAGTTACAGAGCTGTTTAAGGTTATGATTCTGCTATCCCAGATACAAGGGACTCCGTGTGTACCCCATTTTCCTTTTCCTATTTTCAGCAAAATCTGTAAGGTTCAGCCTTACTACAACATTCCGACAACATTCCCTGAAATTTTGGAATTGATCGGCATTCAAAAATTATGTTTCAGACAGAGAAATGCCATCAAGTTGCCCTTTTCAGCAAATAAATAATATCCCGACCAGCATTACTCATGATATATAAGGTCCAGAAGGCTGCACCTTCTGCACCTGGGGTCTGTTTCAAAACCCACCGAAATCATTAAGAGACTTTCCATTGACTCTGTTGGGTATTCGATAAGGCTCATCTTTCTTTGGTGGAAAGTTAATCTTCAGGTCACAAGGCCTGGATCTTATTCTCCTTATTGCTGACCTCCAAAAATGAAGAACTCAGTTTATTTAAGTTCATGTCTCTTACATTTCTTTTTGGATGATTGACATTCCATCAGCCAGGGAAAACCCCATTGCAGGATTTAATGCAAGTTTTCATTCTATTCATCTCTACATTTTAAAGAGAACCAAGAATGACTAAATATTTACAAGATTTTTATATACGTACAGGTCATTTTTAAAAAATAAATGGAAACAGAACTCCTAGTACTCACTGTAGGTCAGCAATTGCCAGCAGTTGGTATCTGAGAAATGACAACCTATAATGCTTAGAATAGGGAATAGCTGCCAGACCTGAGATACCACACTGTGATAACTTGCTAGCAAATATGTATATTTTCAGTGATGACCCACTGTAGTTTCTAAAATGTTTTTGTCAAGTTCTTTATTAATTAGTAATAAAATAACATCCCATAAATCTGTCAAGTGAAATTTATATCAAGATTAAATTTTTCTATGAAATTACATTAAAAATCCAAATATTTAATTGATAATGGAATTTTTTTTTTGCTGTAAAATCCAAAGATTTTCTGTAATCCCATTGCCTATTTTTAATGAGTATATGAATTGATTTGGGGAGCAGGAGTGCAAAAAACTGTCAACCCTTGCCCTGTTTCCCCATGATTGTGAGCAAAATCTTTTCATGTAGGAAACAAGAAATGCCAGGAGTTTCAACGTGCAGAATTCCTGTCCTAGCCTTCGGTAGTGGGAAAGGATTTGTCCTCACCTTACCTGTCTCGTTATGGAGAGGAGGGGGCATCCTTCGATCTACCAGAAAACATGTGACCCTTGAGACTAGATCAAGCCCTGAGTGCTTATTGTGAATATGCATAAACCTCAGCTCCTGATTCTTTAAAAAATAAGGAAGAGATTCTGTATAGAATGTAGCACCTTAAATAGAATTTGCCTTCAATACACAGCCCCAAGCTGGAGGACATGCAGGGGTTCCATATTTCAATGGGAGTCCCACAAGGAATTTGGTCATCCTGGAGTAGCAGTTCTACCATCAATCAATAGAAAACCATTGAATTCACTGATAAAGCAGACCTTATCCCATGGGTAGCACCCAGAACCTTCTGGAGATTCTCTTCTCCCATTCCCATCTTCCTCCTGCTCTGCTCCATGTGCCAGCAGAGCAGCAAATTGACATTTACAAGATCTCTTGTCAGTTTCATTTGGCTCTGCCAGTCCATCCAGCAGAGCAGCCAAGTGTAATTCAGGTAATTTAGTCTTTTCCTCTTTTCTGCTCTGCTTCCTGTGCTAACTAAGCAGCAAAGTGAAACTGACAAGAGTTCTTGTAATCTTCGCATAAGGAGTGGGACAATGAGGGGGCTGGTAGCTGGGAACAGAGCAGTAAATTGTGGGAGAAGACCAGGGAGTAGGAGAGGGGGAGAAAAAAACAGGAACAAAGAGAAAAAACAGAGAAAAGCAGATGAAAGTATATGAATTTTATTTAGGGTCCTTTGTCACTCTGATGTCTCAAATAATATATATTTGTTCTTGTTGATCCTGCTCTATATTATATAATTTCTGGAGTTTCTGCTATGCTGTCCTTAGGAAGCTGAGGTGTATGGCCACACTGAGAATGCAGGAATCACTGTTTAACCCAAGGAGCTGTGGGCAAATCCCAGGATTCTAGGTCCTCTACCTGGTCTGCATGATCCTTTGTGTTGCTTTCTAGCCTCCTCTTTCCCATGGCACCATAGCTCATTTAGGAGATGTACTATCATTGTCTCTCTTACATGATTAGTCCCCTCTGTGTATGGAATAGAAGCTTCGGGAGGGGAGTTAATGCTACAACAGACAGCATTAACTCCCATGTGGATTTCTGTCTGCATATCCACAGGTTTTAGAGGCAAGTGAGTCTTGTAGAGCAACTGCTCCCTGACTCTGTCGTTCTCCAAAACCCACAAAGAGCCAGCAACACACTGTTTTTGTAGGTGGCCTTTCTCAGAGTTGGGAAGGATTCGGTGAAGTCTCTGCTCACTCTCCCTTGTCCTTAGGTGTTTATTCCAGGAGTTTGTCTTATTCTCCTTCACATCGTGCACTGGGCAGGACCATTTGGACCATTATTATTTAGAGGTACTGTGTATAATTTTGATTCCTGTATTTCTCAGCTGGGTAAGAATAGGATGGGAAGGAAAGTGAGGGAGTGTTATGCTAATTGTGCCTACAAATTTACCCTAATTGAGAGCTTTACTGTCAAAAATGTGTATGTTTTAACATGTCATGATAACCTATAATAACAAATATTGATGGGAATAATGCAAGAAAACCAGACAGAGAAACTGGATTACTCTAAACGCAAAAGTCCATGTTGATATAATCCAAAAACTGTTGAAATTAGTATGATGATGTAGAGCTGGAAGTTAATGAACCAAAATTGGCGTGTTGGATAGTAAGCCTAATTTTTGGACAAAATAATGAGGGGATGGGTTACTTCACCCACCATACTCTTTGTGGCTTTTTAAAGACTGAGATTTTGGGGGTAAAGAAAGAATAGCCGGAGGCTACTGGACCAAGCTTCACTGTCATGGCTGCCACCCCCACTATCTCCAGGGACCCAGACCTTCTTTGAGGGGTGTCCTTACCAGCTCAGGCCAGAGAGGGTTGGTGATGTCATCTGGATTGTTCTGTCAGCTCCAGCTGAATTCCAAACTGCATCTTTGATGAAATGGGATTGGACTTTAACAACAGCAGCTCCAGCTCATCTCAACTAACTTATTTTCTTTTCCTCAAAAGGTCAGTTTTGGATCTTAAAGACAACAGGAAAAACAACCGCTTTAGCCCATCTCAGCCAGCTTCTTTCCTTTTGCCCAAAAGGACAGTTATTACCATCTTTAATGCTCTCTAAAATACTGTGGAACAAGGGGGTTTTCTTTCTAAAAACTCTACAGCTAAAGGGAACACAAAATGTTAAAATGAAAGACTTGTTTAATATTTTACATTTCAGATGCTTTCTTTAACTGTTTTTCCTTCTTTTCTGTATCGTTAATGAAAGGTTCCAAGGATTTTTAATGGTGCGTTTGCCATGTTCTAAGCAGGCTGAGGTCTCTCTACACCGAATCCCAGGCCCTGTTTAACATTAAATAAAGTTGGATAGTGACTGGGTTCTATTAGACCTTTATAGACTTAGTGACTAGTTACTTTTTTGTTTATTTTCTAGATTTTTTTACTTAGTTAGTGGTAGTGCCCAGTTACTAGGTGCTCTCCTAACATAGATGAAGACATGATCTTGATCTTGAAAAGCATGAGATCTAAAATTATGTAAATTGCCCAGATTGTAGTAATTGCAGCGATATGCCAGGCTGAAAATGTGGGCCTTTAAATGTAGGATCTGTTGATATCTGGGTAGAAAGTACTTTTGCTTTGGTTTAGCTCAGCTTTTGTCAGTGTTCATTTTTCTGCTTCTAGATGAAGAAGTGGCAAATCAGGATACTGTTGGTGCAGGAGGTGAAGGCAAATCTGTTTTAATTCACTGATGATATATCTGTAAATTGAAACATAATTTCAGCATAGAAAACAGAAGTCCTTGGTGAAACTAGAAATCCTATTTATGAAAGTGCTTGCAGTTCTCTTTTCAAGGCAGATGAAATAATTAACAATAAATAATGAGCAAATAATTGTTCTGTAACAAAGCTTTTTAATTAATGGAAAGATTTTTTTTAAAAATCTACGTGTTGAATTCTGCCAGCTCTTGTAATACAGTATGAAACACTTTGGTTTATTTATTGGTCCACATACAACTTCATGTCTTACAGTTGCTGCAGATGCATGCATAAATCAGGCAGTTTCAACACACATGATTTCTGAATGCCCTCTATCATTCACAATTGCCCGATTTGCACATGCAATTGCAGCATTTGCTCACGCTTTTTTTTCACACGTGTGCCAGACCATGATCCTCAATCTGAAGTCACATTTTCCCCTATTTCTCTTTTGCCTTTTTTTCTGAGACACATTTTTTGTTTTGCTTTGCTCACCCAGGAATTAAATAGCTTTAATTACTTGGACCTGTATAAGCTCGCTGACCTCTTTAACCTCACTTTGCTGGAGAAGGCAGTGGTTGACTTCTTAGTTAAACACCTCTCTGAGCTGTTGAAGAGTCACCCGGAGGAAGTCCTGGCTCTCCCATACTGTCTCCTTCGAGAGGTCCTGAAGAGCGACCGACTCACTTCTCTTAGCGAAGAGCAAATCTGGCAGGTAAGGAAATCGGTTGGTGTAATGTGTGACACTGTATAAAACCAGGGAAAACTTTTGTTCAGGAGCCTTGAGCACGTGCTGGTGACACTAAAACGATTAAAGGCTCAGGGAAACAAAAGGGGGCAAACTAGATTTTGACGTAATACAGTAATACAGGATCTGCTCTGTTCTAATACAATTAGTTAATCTGGAAGAAGACTTTTTGTTGTTTGACTTGTGTGGCCTAGTATGTTAACAGGAAAAAATTACAACGTTGTGGCATAATATGGAATATGATTTAATAGCTTTTAATGCTAAAGAAACACATAGCCACATGCCTTTTAATATGTTTTGCTACAAAAATATATATAAAAAATAATCTGGGAAACAATCCTACTGTAAATCTGTGAAAATGGGAGCTTCAGAATATAATGGAAGTAAACATCTGTAATATTAATTACAGTAACACTGCTGTTTGTTTCTTGTTTGCTATCACGCAATATGGGAGAAAGGCAGGGCAAGGTAGGAAAAAATTGTTAAATATATCTGTTTTGGAAAATACTTTTTATCTTATAAAAAGGGAGATACCTTCAGGCTAATGGAAGGGAGAAGCAGTCAGAAGACCTGAGTGTTATTCATGGCTCTCTTAATAAGCTCCTTATCTGCTGGGTGATGTTGTGTAAGTCACTTCATCGCTCTGTGCCTTGGTTTCCCTATCTGTGAAATGAGGGGTATGATTCTTACCTTACTTTGTAAGGTGTTTTGAGATCTGCAGATGAGCCGTGCTATATAAAAACAAACTTCTTCAAACTACCAAGGCAGAGTGGAGATAAAGTTTAATCCTTCATTCTAGTGGCTACCGCACAGATTTATTTCTCAGATTTTGAGGGTAGAATATGCAGTCTTTTCCAAAGATGCTATTTCCATTAAAATTGAAATATAAACTTGGACTCCCGCCTACTCATCTTTGAGAGATCCCCTGGTGCTGTACTCTTTTATAAAGGAGGAGGGGATACTCTGGAGTGCTAGCCCTCATTCCCTTGCTTGGTAAAGCAGTTTTGATGAGTGAGGTTGTGGGGGTATTGCTGACTGGCCCATTTGCTTTCATTATCACTTCACTGCAAGATGAAAGTGCTTCTCAAAGTGCTTTGAGACATCTTAGAGAGGAGAGATGCTGCAGAAAGCCAAGCTGCATTAAATAGCATGCTGGCACTGGTCAGTGTGGTATGGCAGGCGTTCTCCCCACGTTTGCCATTTCCAGTCTGGTAAGTGGGAGTTCTTAAGTCTCTGGTACTGTGACACTGCCCTTGCCCTTTGGGACGAATCTGGGAAAGATTTTCTTAATGGCCTGCATGACAGTAGAGTGGACACTCCATGTAGCAAATATGATAGTGTATGCCAGTGTTGCAGGTCACACTGCAGATACTGCTATGTACAGCAGTGATAATGTGCTTCTTTTTGAGTGACAACAAACTCTACACTGTCCATTTAAGTATTATCATAATTGCCTCTCTAAAGGTTACTAATGCTGTTATGTAGAATGTTTTAAACTAGTTTTCTGCTGCAGGCAAAAATATATATATTTTATTTCTGGTTCTCCAGAATGAATTAAAAGACACACATAAATATTTACCAATTTAGGCATTCAGCAGGCAATAAGAAACTGTTTTTTGCTTTATCATAGTAAATAAATAATTCCCTCATAGTCAACCCAATAGAGGAAAATCAAATCAGACCAGCTATATTGCCTCAAGTGTAGTTAAGTTCATCATTTTTGCTAAGGTTATAGTGGTAATGCAATATACCATGGAAGAATCTAATATTCAGCCCAGGGTGAAGATTGGGTATGCCAGAGGATTAGTGTCAGGGTGCTTTATAGAAGTGAAACTTGATGGACAGGCTGGAGACAGATCTACAGAATCTCATTAAATTGCTGAATTGTTCATTACTGAGCACTCTCCCTGTAATAAAGTGCTCATTGACTTTGACAAATCCCTATCCCATGTCTTGCAGAAGAACAGCAGAGCAGGAGGTGTTGGGGAAGCAAGAGGAAATTGGCACAAAGTGGGGCAGATAATAGAAAAGCTGATGAGGGATACTACTACTTGATTAATGTGTCCTACCTGTAACTAGTGTGGCATCCCAAGAACACACAGATGCACACACATTATAACAACATTGTTTCAACGTGTCCCCAAGGCAACTTCACCAGTGGTCCTCACATCACAGATGCACACACATTATAACAACATTGTTTCAACGTGTCCCCAAGGCAACTTCACCAGTGGTCCTCACATGAAATTCAAACCACAAATTAAAGGTACCCTCCCAGGGGAGGGTCCCTGGAGGGGATCACAGTGTCCCCAGGGCACTACTACGTTCACTGGTGCAGCAAGGTTTAAACTCCCAGCATCCACTGGGTCCATCAGGCCCAATGTACATAAAGATTAAGGCAGTTAAAAGAAAAATATAGGAAGTCTGGCTTTGAGATAACACATAGATTTGCTGTAGATGAAAACTAAAATCTACTGTCGCTCACGTGTGCTCCATGCTAGATTTTTGTTAGGTTGTTGATTGTGGATTCCCCAGTTGATTGAATGTTGTGAACTACATCCTTAAGCAAGACATATTTTGTAAAGTTTAATAGTAATATTAGCTTCTAACCCACATAAAAATATGACTAATGTTCAGTAAGGTTCTACAGTACTATGGTGATGATTCTCCTAGATCGTCTTGGAAAGAAAGTCAAGATTTTATGAAGGATATAGTGGATAAAGTAAGTAGAAGTGCACTTCTTAGTAAAGAGTGCACCGTTATTAACAGAAAAATCTTATGAACCTCATTTTCCCAGCCTAAATGGGGCTTTCCTTTGGAGAGGCAACTACAAGGAATCCAAAAAAATCTATTTTTTACAGTGTGAATAACCCTGAACTTTTCTAACCTGACCTTAACCATGATAAAACAATAACAATGGTGGAGGAGCGGGAAGAAATACAGTTTCTTCTAAACAAATGACTAGAGTCGAGATGGCTACCAGCTCCTGAAAACATAAGCGTAAGAAGGGGACATTGGCGCTAGTGTTTTAGAATCTATATTTTATTGATTTTTTCCCATATAGATTGTTACATTCAACTACTGTGTGGGATATTTAAATACAACTTTTGATAGATCATTACAGGTGTATATGATTCATGGCTTGTGTGCACCATTAAAGTGTGTGTAATAATTCATCCGGGTGGGAAGAGAGAATTAAATAGAGATACAGAAAAGACAAGGAAAAATCCCGAGAAAGTTAAAACAAAAGTGAATAATTCTTTGATCTTGTCCTTCCCTTGTCATATGTTTGACTGAGATGATCAACAGTGATATTTATTCACAAGTTATTGTAAATGCTTTCCAGATGAGGATATAAATGTCTAGATTATCATTAGGTGGAAAGTCAATTTTCTCATAATTGGCTATTTCTAAAAGGGCTCATTGGCTCTACTTTAAGGAAGCAGCTTATTTCTTTCCCTTGGTAATTTAAAAGGTAACCAACCTTATACAGTAATGCATGTTCCCAGAGAAATCTAGTACCAGAGGGCTTCTTGTTGGTAACTTAGAGTGGTAATATGCTAAATTTAAAGGCTATTTAAGCAATAAACTGATGTTACACTTAATATTGCTATACATAAAAATCAGCTATCATCTTAATTTAGAACTTTGATTTTGAAGGGGTTAGAAGTTCACTGTTCATAGGATCATCATAATAGTTAGAGATGGAAATATCTCTTAGGTCACCGAACCCCGCAGTAGTAGTAATAGTAGTCCTCCAATTTATCGAATGATACTACACCGATACTATATTTGATCTTAATCAAAAGGCTAACTCTGAATCGCATTGGACTGAAAATGAGTATTCCAGAGATCAACACAGATTTGTTTTTCCCTCTTTTACTTATACAAAGGGTTGTAAAGAAATCAACATTAGCCATTTTAGATACCTTTTTTGTGAAGTTAAGGTTAAGAAAAATACACAAGAAGGTCCAGCACCTTCCTATCCATCCATCTATCAGTAGATATAGATATTAGAGCTGGTAATAAAAACACAGTCAAAACAGCATTCTGTTAGAAAATCCTGTCTTGACAAAAATAAAATTTTTTGCAAAACCATTTTGACTTTTTGGTATAAAAAGTGTCAATTTTTCATTTCAAATGACTTTTTATTTCAAATGTACACATATATAAATTAGGGCTGTCAAGGATGTTTAGTCTTCAGAAGAGAAGAATGAGGGGGGATTTGATAGCTGCTTTCAACTACCTGAAAGGGGGTACCAAAGAGGATGGCTCTAGACTACATGTTCTCAGTGGTAGCAGATGACAGAACAAGGAGTAATGGTCTCAAGTTGCAGTGGGGGAGGTTTAGGTTGGATATTAGGAAAAACTTTTTCACTATGAGGGTGGTGAAACACTGGAATGCGTTACCTAGGGAGGTGGTGGAATCTCCGTCCCTAGAAGTTTTTAAGGTCAGGCTTGACAAAGCCCTGGCTGGGATGATTTAGTCGGGGATCGGTCCTGCTTTGAGCAGGGGCTTGGACTAGATGACCTCCTGAGGCCCCTTCCAACCCTGATATTCTATGATTCTATGATTAAAAAATTAATTTTTGTATTGCGCTTAAAAATTAATTTTTGTATTGCGTTATTAATTGCGATTAATTACACAATTAATCACGCTGTTAATAAGCTCACCAAAGATTTCACTGTTACGCCAAGCTGGTTGCCTACCATATTTGCTATTCTTTCTGCACATCGGGATGGTTTGTTCCTGTGCCTCCAATAAGGCTTCTTTAAAATACAGCCAGCTCTCCTGGACTCCTTTCCCCCGCATATTAGCCTCCCAGGGGATCCTGCCTATCAGTTCCCTAAGGGAGTCAAAGTCTGCTTTTCTGAAGTCCAGGGTCTGTATTTCTCTACTCTCCTTTCATCCTTTTGTCAGGATCCTGCACTCAACCATCTCATGGTCACTGCTGCTGAGGTTGCCACCCACTTCTACTTCCCCTACCAGTTCTTCCCTGTTTGTAAGCAGCAGGTCAAGAGGAGCATGGCCCCAAGCTGGTTCCTCCAGCACTTGTACCATTGACTTTATAGTTACATAACTTTTCCTACTAATATACATTTTTCCTAATACAATTTTTGCACCATTTCCTATTGTCTTAGAATCACTGACCAACAAGGAAAATTGATCCCTGTCGTCTTTATAACATCCCTTTACATACGTGTGAAGTTATCTCCCCTTATTTGCCTTAGTGGTAGGCTTAATGTTCTCTTAATCTTGTCATTAGTTGACAATAAGATCTTGTGTTACTTTCTTCTGAACTTATTCCAAGTTTGACTGGGTTTTTTTTTTAAATATGAAAATTTCTTATTGCAACTGTAAACCTATATAATGGTAACACAGGTTTTATTTTACATTAAAGAGCAGTGATTTATGAAAGGCATCTCTGTGTTCTATGCTTCTAATTTTCATTTTGATACATGTCGATTCCACTCCATGATTTTTTTGCTGCAGCTGTAAGCAATAAGGAAATGACTGGAGTGCATTACTTTTGCCTCAGTGTCCTGCAATAATATTGCCCCACCTAATTTATCCTGGATTAACTGTAGAATTGCATAGAGCATCACACTGGTAGGCAGGAGGGCTGCTTTGCCTGCGGCTCCTGAATTTAGGTCATCTCTGCAGGTAAGTAGGGAACATGGGATTTAGTTTAAAAACAAAGTGCGGAAAGATGACACCAAGGCACACACTCAACAAGATGGTTTCTGTATGTCGCATTTGCATTGGTCTATCTTCATGGAGTCTAACACACAAGATTAACTGAAGTATAATTGTATGTATCAATGTATATTTAAGTAAAAGGAAATGTTCTTGGTCACTAGTGTTGTGCTGCTATTAAAGCTACAGACACAGTGTCAAGATGAGTAACAGTATATTTCTAGGTTTGACTTTAATCTATTTACTGTATGCAGTGATAACATACCCAGCAGAGGACATCTAAGTACAGGTATGAAAAGTAAAAGTAGTAATCATAACAGATATCTAAGCAAGGTGGCCACTCAAAACAGTTGTCCCCACAGTGCTTAACATCAGTCCCTCTAGACACAGAATTATAATAAACCTATGTTTACACTACGAAATTCGATCAAATTTATAGCAGTCGGTTTTTTAGAAATCGTTTTTATATAGTCGATTGTGTGTGTCCCCACACAAAATGCTCTAAGTGCATTAAGAGCATTAACTCGGCGGAGTGCTTCCACAGTACCAAGGCTAGCGTCGACTTCCAGAGTGTTGCACTGTGGGTAGGTATCCCAGAGTTCCCACAGTCTCCGCTGCCCATTGGAATTCTGGGTGGAGATCCCAATGCCTGATGGGGCAAAAAACATTGTCGCAGGTGGTTCTGGGTACATATCGTCAGGCCCCCCTTCCCTCCCTCCCTCCATGAAAGCAAGGGCAGACAATCGTTTCGCGCCTTTTTTCCTGAGTTACCTGAGCAGACGCCATAGCACGGCAAGCATGGAGCCCGCTCAGCTCACTGTCACCGTATGTCTCCTGGGTGCTGGCAGACACGGTACTGCGTTGCTACACAGCAGCAGCAACCCATTGCCTTGTGGCAGCTGATGGTGCAATAGTCCTGATAACAATCCTCATCATGTTCGAGGTGCTCCTGGCTGCCTCGGTAAGGTCGGTCAGGAGCACTTTGGCAGACATGGGCGCAGGAACTAAATTAGGAGTGACTCGACCAGGTCATTCTCTTTAGTCCTGCCGGCAGTCCTATTGTACCATCTTCTGGCGAGCAGCCAGGAGATGAGGATGGCTAGCAGTCCTACTGCACCGTCTGCTGCCAGCCAAAGATGTAAAAGATAGATGGAGTGGATCAAAACAAGAAATAGACCAGATTTGTTTTGTATTCATTTCCTCCCTCATCGCTCCCTCCCTCCCTCCCTCCGTAAAATCAATGGCCAACAATCGTTTCGGTGAGATCTGTCAAGGGCACCTTGAAAAGTTTAATGGAGATTCAGTCCTGCCTGAAATACTGGGGGGAGGGATAGCTCAGTGGGTCGAGCATTGGCCTGCTAAACCCAGATTTTTGAGTTCAATCCTTGAAGGGGCCATTCTGTGTGACAGTTGTTTTTGTTTCTCCTTAATGTAAAGTCACCCCCTTTGTTGATTTTAATTCCCTGTAAGCCAACCCTGTAAGCCATGTCATCAGTCGCCCCTCCCTCCATCAGAGCAACGGCAGACAATCGTTCCGCGCCTTTTTTCCATGCAGACACCATACCATGACAAGCATGGAGCCCGCTCAGATCACTTTGGCAATTAGGAGCGTATTAAACACCATGCGCATTATCCAGCAGTATATGCAGCACCAGAACCTGCCAAAGTGAAACCGGGTATATAGGCAACATCAGCGCTGTGACGAGAGTCATGCGGACATGGACACAGACTTCTCTCAAAGCACGGGCCCTGGCAACGTGGGCATCGTGGTGCTAATGGGGCAGGTTCATGCGATGGAACGCCAATTCTGGGCCCGGGAAACAAGCACAGACTGGTGGGACCGCATAGTGTTGCAGGTCTGGGACGATTCCCATTGGCTGCGAAACTTTCGCATGCGTAAGGGCATTTTCATGGAACTTTGTGATTTGCTTTCCCCTGCCCTGAGGCGCAAGAATACCAAGATGAGAGCAGCCCTCACAGTTGAGAAGCGAGTGGCGATAGCCCTGTGGAAGCTTGCAATGCCAGACAGCTACCAGTCAGTCGGGAATCAATTTGGAGTGGGCAAATCTACTGTGGGGGCTGCTGTGACGAAAGTAGCCAACGCAATCAAAGATCTGCTGATATCAAGGGTAGTGACCCCGGGAAATGTGCAGGTCACAGTGGATGGCTTTTCTGCAATGAGATTCCCTAACTGTGGTGGGGCCATAGATGGAACCCATATCCCTATCTTGGCACCAGAGCACCAAGCCGGGGAGTATATAAACCGCAAGGGGTACTTTTCAATAGTGCTGCAAGCACTGGTGGATCACAAGGGACGTTTCACCAACATCAACGTGGGATGGCTGGGAAAGGTACATGACGCTCGCATCTTCAGGAACTCTGCTCTGTTTCAAAAGCTTCAGGAAGGGACTTTCTTTCCAGACCAGAAAATAACCGTTGGGGATGTTGAAAAGCCTACAGTTATCCTTGGGGACCCAGCCTACCCCTTAATGCCATGGCTCATGAAGTCATACACAGGCACCCCGGACAGTAGTTAGGAGCTGTTCAACTACAGGTTGAGCAAGTGGAGAATGGTGGTAGAACGTGCATTTGGACGTTTAAAAGCGTGCTGGCGCAGTTTACTGACTGGGTTAGACCTCACCAAAACCAATATTCCCACTGTTATTACTGCTTGCTGTGCGCGCCACAATATCTGTGAGAGTAAGGGGGAGACGTTTATGGTGGGGTGGGAGGTTGAGGCAAATCGCCTGGCCACTGGTTACATGCAGCCAGACACCAGGGCTGTTAGAAGAGCACAGGAGGGTGCGGTGCACATCAGAGAAGCTTTGAAAACCAGTTTCATGACTGGCCAGGGTACAGTGTGAAAGTTCTGTTTGTTTCTCCTTGATAAACCCCCCCACCCTTGGTTCACTCTACTTCCCTGTAAGCTTACCACCCTCCCCTCCTCCCTTTGATCACCACTTGCAGAGGCAATAAAGTCATTGTTGCTTCACATTCATGCATTCTTTATTAATTCATTACACAAATAGGGGGATAACTGCTAAGGTAGCCCAGGAGGGGTGGTGGAGGAGGGAAGGACAAGGCCAAATAGTTTAAAAGTTTAAAAGCACTTTTAAAGTTTAACACTTTTAAAACTTATTGAATGACAGCCTTCTGTTGCTTGGGCAATCCTCTGTGGTGGAGTGGCTGGGTGGCCGGAGGCCCCCCCACCGTTTTCTTGGGCATCTGGGTGAGAAGGCTGTGGAACTTGGGGAGGAGGGCGGTTGGTTACACAGGGGCTGTAGCGGCGGTCTGTGCTCCTGCTGCCTGTTCTGCAGCTCAACCATGCTCTGGAGCATATTAGTTTGATCCTCCAGCAGCCTCAGCATTGAATCCTGCCTCTTCTCATCACACTTCCACCACCTTTCAGCTTCAGCCCTCTCTTCAGCCCGCCACTTACTCCCTTCAGCCCACCACCTCTCCTCCCGGTCATTTTGTGCTTTCCTGTACTCTGACATTGTCTGCCTCCATGCATTCGTCTGTGCTCTGTCAGTGTGGGAGGACAGCATGAGCTCAGAGAACATTTCATCGTGACTGTGTTTTATTTGCGTTCTAATCTTCGCTAGCCTCTGGGAAGGAGAAGATCCTGTGATCCTTGAAACACATGCAGCTGGTGGAGGGAAAAAAGGGGACAGTGGTATTTAAAAAGATGCATTTTATAGAACAATGGGTACACTCTTTCTCGGTAAACCTTGCTGTTACATACATAGCACATATGCTTTTGTTACAAGGTCGCATTCTGCCTCCCCCCACCATGTGGCTAACCCCTCCCCGTGGCTAACAGCGGGAAACATTTCTATTCAGCCACAGGCAAACAACCCAGCAGGAAGAGGCACCTCTGAATGTCCCCTTAAGAAAAGCACCCTATTTGAACTGGGTGACCATGAATGATATTACTCTCCTGAGGATAACACAGAGAGATAAAGAACGGATGTTGTTTGAATGCCAGCAAACATACACTGCAGTGCTTTGTTCTGCAATGATTCCCAACTGCGTGCTACTGGCCTGGAGTGGTAAAGTGTCCTACCATGGTGGACGGAATAAGGCTGCCCTCCCCAGAAACCTTTTGCAAAGGCTTTGGGAGTACATCCAGGAGAGCCGCGAATGCCAGGACAAATCAATCATTAAACATGCTTTCTTTTAAACCATGTATACAATTTAAAAAGGTACACTCACCACAGGACCCTTCTCTGCCTGGCGGGTCCGTGAGGCAGCCTTGGGTGGGTTCGGGGGGTACTGGCTCCAGGGTGAGAAACAGTTCCTGGCTGTTAGGAAAACCAGTTTCTCCGCTTGCTTGCTGTGAGCTATCTATAACCTCATCATCATCATCTTTCTCATCCCCCAAACCTGCTTCCGTGTTGCCTCTCTCTCCATGGACTCAGTAAAAGCACAGGGTGGGGGTAGTGGTGGCTGAACCCCCTAAAATGGCATGCAGCTAATCATAGAAGCGGCATGTTTGGGGCTCTGACCCAGAGTGGCTGTTTGCCTCTCTGGTTTTCTGGTAGGCTTGCCTCAGCTTCTTAAGTTTCATGCGGCACTGCTTTGGGTCCTTGTTATGGCCTCTATCCTTCATGCCCTGGGAGATTTTGACAAATGTTTTGGCATTTTGAAAACTGGAACGGAGTTCTGATAGCACGGATTCCTCTCCCCATACAGCGATCAGATCCCGTACCTCCTGTTCGGTCTATGCTGGAGCTCTTTTGCTATTCTGGGACTCCATCATGGTCACCTCTGCTAATGAGCGCTGCATTCACCTGCAGCTTGCCATGCTGGCCAAACAGGAAATAAAATTCAAAAGTTCGCGGGCCTTTTCCTGTGTACCTGGTCAGTGCATATGAGTTGAGAGTGCTGTCCAGAGCGGTCACAATGGAGCACTCTGGGATAGCTCCCGGATGCCAATACTGTCTAATTGCATCCACAGTACTCCAAATTCGACCCGGCAAGGCCGATTTCAGCGCTAATCCCCTTGTTGGGGGTGGAGTAAGGAAATCAATTTTAAGAGTCCTTTAAGTAGGAAAAAAAAGCCTTTGTCATATGGACGGGTGCGAGGTTATATCGATTTAATGCTTCTAAACTTGACCTCAAGTCCTAGTGTAGACCAGGGCTCACACATGTTATGAATTAACCTGAAGACCATCATGTGGGGATTGAAGATTCAGCCAGAGTAAACAAAAGTGGCACCATTTTGGCAGACGGTCAGTTGATTAAAATGTGAAGTGCTCTGTGCTTGAAGAAGACAAGTGAAGAGCATCCAGTGTTCTCACTTGTTCTTTTCTGTAGCTAAATCAAAAAGAATCAGAGTTGAGCAGTAAGCCCTAAAAGATTTTTTTTTTTTTATTGCTGTTGCGCTGTCCTCTGAGATGTGTTCTTGGCAGAGTTCAAGGAAAAGAAAAAACAAATTGGCTGCTGACAGGAAAGTGCATAAATGTTCCTACAGTTAACATCACTGGGCCCATCCTTGTTAGGAGAAGGCCTCTGCAGTGCTTAGACATGTAGTGCCAGCCTTGGTAGCTCATAATGTGCTCTGAGTGGACTTCTGCAAGCAGATGTCTGATAGTGAAGGTATTGAAGTGGAGAGGAGGAAATAGACAAACTCGGGATGCATCAGGGTAGGAAATCCAAAAGGGCAGAGTTATGGAGTTTTTACCAAAGAGCTTAAGAGTTGGGTTTTTTTTAAAAAATAAATTGGGGGGGCCGGGGGAGGAAACCCCATTCCTCCTACAGTTAATGTATTTGTGATGTGACTTGGAAAAGCTGCCTAGATATTTCAAGGTATTAAAAAGAGTATTCATAGGTCGTGTTTGCAAAAAGTATGCATACATCTTCTACTTATAAAAGACATGCGTTTGGATAACAGAAGCCACATTTACACATGTAATTCTGAGGTGCTGCATGTTCATTCTTCTGTTTTGTGGACACAACATTGGCACACACTTTTGGAAAAATAGCCCTAATGATTTTGTAGCAATATAACAACATAGAATATATATAACTTAGTGACAAATATGCATTTGAATTGTATGGTTTTGCGTAGGGCCTGAAATGGTAATATCATATAAACCCTTATGGAAAAGTCCTATAGATTTGTGGGACCAGCCTATCATTTTCTATGAAATTTTATATAGCAACAATAGATTTCTGAAGGATGGTTCAAAAACCTATAGAAAAATATAATGATTACATTCTATAGGTATTTAGATAAGGTTCTATAAAATTTAATGGCATTTCTGTAGAATTCTGTTTTTCCTGCTTAATAAATCTATAACATAACACAAAGCTGTAATACTTAAAATGTGGCTATCGAAAGTTACAGTGCATTTTGTGACAAATTAGCCTAAAACATTATTTAAAAGTCCAATGCAAATCTGAAACCTAGTCTAATCTAAACTTTACAGAAAAAGCTATTATCATTCCCCCCCACCCCACCTAAAATTGATCCAATGTAGTTTCTAATTTCAGTCCTCTAGATTGAGATCAAACAACAATGGAGAGTCGGGGCTAGACAAATCTATTTGTGAGCCCAGAGCTGTTTGTTCATTACTAGCTTTTAGAATCTGTTCTCCAAATAATTGTTTATAGTGGGTAGTTGCTTATAATTTTTAACCTTCTCTTTTCTGTGGATGGACCTGTTCCAAATGACACAGCAAGTTGCCTGGCCTTTGGTCTCCATTTTTTTTAATGCTCTGGTAGATTGTCACCTGCTGTAATTTTGCACTCTTATTTCTCTGTGACAATCTTGTATAAAGAAAAGGGTATATTGATTGCAACAGCAAGTATAGGCTTTCCACTCCCATCAGTCCCAACTAATTTATTTTATTTATTTCTTTAAATTTCCAGATGTGCTCATTCCAGAAGCACGGGACTATAGAATGGTTGCTAACAGTTGTGTGTCAAAGCTATTTGTTCCAGGGGGCACTCACTAATATAAATTGACTTCAAGCAAGGCAGCTGGTTGTAGCACTGGAATTTCATCACTAGGGAGCCCTGCTGCTCCACCACAGCACAAAGTGTCGGGGGAGGAAGAGGGTGTGAGGAGCCCATTCCTAGAGCCTCAGCACAGATTCCCAAAAGGGACAGGTCAGTGCATCAACATCATGCACCAAACGGTGGAGCGAGCCAGCTGCCCAGTGCGAATTATGCAGTACCCTCTGAAACTGTAGCAATTTTTTCCTCCCATCAAAATATAAGCTATTTTTGCCCCGGTGCTCCAATCTACTCAAGGAGGAATCCTGACCCTTCCTGGTAATATGGTGTCCTAAAGGCACAAATGAACCTCATATGGTAATATCAGGTCAAATGTAGTGATCTGAGTTGGCCCATCTTATGCAGAGACAAAACAGCCAGGTATCAAAGTTTTAGCAGGTTTTATTTTGTGGCTTGACATTTGACCAAACGTCTGGGTTTCTGCTGGGAAGGTTATGGTACAAGAGTGTAAGTCAAGAGATCTTGATTATATACTCAGATGTGCCACTGATTTCTTATGTCAAATCACTTAATCTCCCTTTATATCAGTTTTCCTATCTGTAAACAAGTACTTCAGAGGGATGCTGTCATTTATTAATTCCCAGCAATTGCTCTGAGAACCTTAGAAGAAAGGTGCTATGTAATTTTAAAATAATACCAGTAATGCTTTGGGCCTAGTCCCATGGAAGTAATGGTAATCTAGATGAGTGAGGATTTACTCTCCGTTCTGCCTCCCCCAACCTTGTCTTTGTCTATCAAAATAATTCATGAAAAACAAAGTTTTTATGTAGAGAGAAATAGTGTCTGCAAAGTTATGGTTGCAACCTGTGTTCTGTAATAAAGCTGACTTTTAAATACTATCTCCCCCTTGTAACTCTGGACAAAACAGATCTTCAAGTTTTCAAAACGATAAGATTAATGATGAAGCAGATTTTTTTCTCTCCTGAAAATGCCAAGGAAATTAAGCACTTTTTTTTACATTCCTTCAACTGAAAAAGTGCCGCCTTTTTGCAATTTTTGTAAAGTTCTTTTTCTTGTCCCTATGTTCTGTAAGTAAACCACAACTTTATGAACTCTAATTTTATGGAATTCTTACATTTAAAATGCCTTTACATCTCCTAGCAGGATTGTAGGCTAGTATATATACCTCTGCTTTTACACAATCCTTACGTAAATGTCACCTGAGACTCGTAACATTAAGGTATGACTGTATTTAGAAAACAGAGTTTAGTTTTAACACAGGATTCACTTGATCAGTATATCTATCTAAACTTGGGTCGAGGTTAATTTCCAAGAAAAATAACATTTATTTTACTGTTTCTGTTTTTTATCAGGTAAAATTTTCAGAAACACTAGGTAACTTTTTACCCATTATTCCTAATGAAATGAATGTCCTCATTAGAAAAAATATGTTCAGTTTTATAAAGTTCTGAAATATTCTGCAGAGCTTCAAGATGTTTAAGGCAATGCCTAGAGATTTCACAAAAGGTCCCCATCACTTACAAAATCTATTTCTGTCTTAACAAGTATTGTGGAAAACAATGGGCCTGAGAAAGGGCCTGCACAGTTGAGTCATTTAGGGAAGGACAGATGGTCTTACAGTTAAGGCACTGGCCTGGGCCACCAGAGATCCAGGTTCAATTGCTGGCTCTGCTCAGACATCTTGTGTGATTTTGGGCACTTCAGGGACTCAGTTCCTCATTCTCAGCATTGAGCTATTAATACTTCCCTTGTTCAGTGGTGGTGTAAGGATAAGTGCATTAAAGTTTGTGAGGCGTGGCGATCCACCAGTGATAGAACTACCCAGGTAGCCCCTGGTTGTTTCTCATGTACCCATATTTGAATTGCAGCCTGGAGCATATGCTCTGCCAGACCTCAGCTCTGGGATATGTATTCTCTTCATTCTTGGGGGTGAGGGCTGTACAGGACAATGCACCTGACTAGCCCCACAAAGAAATCAAGCAATTAAAAGAGTGATGAATGGTGCCCTAAAGCTTAAACATTTTAGGCAAATATATCTTATTAACACGCGAGGATAAGTAAGAAATCATTTTAATACATTGTGATTCACTTTAACACTATTAGTTCTGATTAATTCAATTGCTATTAATATAGCAGCATTATGTACCTCTAACTAAATTACTTTGTAATTTATCATTTATGCTACCAGACTGCAAAACCAGCCAGTCAGATTGCTGGATGACTGAATGTTATTCGGTGCTAAAAGTAAAAAAACAAAATTTCAACCATCAGAAACTAGCTAATCCATGGAATAAAGCCTGCTTTTAGGTAGCTGCATTCTGTGGTTGTCATCATTAAGGCCAATAGAACCCAGACCAGGAATACACCAGCCATGTTCATGATATCTGAGACATGAAAGTCTGTCTTTAGCGGAGTAAGGGCTTCTTAAGGAAGTCTCCCAAGAAACTTCACAGTAGCAAATTGCAGGCCTTCCAGGAGCAGGAAGACATCATGTGAATGAGGTCCCTACCTCCTGCTCTCCACCACTCTTGAGACTCAGACTCATCTACCCCTCTTTTTGATCATGTATGTGCAAAGGGCCTAGCTAATTCACATTTTGGGGAGAATAAGGCTGGCCTTCCCTTCTCTGAGCTTGTCAGGCTCCACGATTCTTGAATGTGGGTCTGTGGGGGGTCCTGGGAGTCATTACACTCCAATCCTCCACCCAGTAGCTCACAGACAGCAGCTAGAACGGGGGTCCAGGAAGCCCAGCTTGGACACAAGCCCCTTCCCCTATGTTCTGGTTGGGAGCACTCCAAGGCTTCTGGTTCCATCATCTTATCCTGACCTCCCGGTGTTCTGATTCAACCTCATTCCTACTCCCTGGACCATTGACCTGTTCCCGATATAGGGTGGCCACCTTTCCAAAAGGCAAAAGTGGTTCACATGCAGGAGCCATGCCCTGTCTGTGGTCCTGCCCCTTGTTCTTCCTCTTCCTCCTGAGGTCCCACCCCCTGGCCAGGCCAGAAGCCTGAGCTGGGCTGTGATAAGAGTCTTCCAGGGAGCCCGGGCCACTGTGGGGAGCCCCCGACCGTACACCTGTCCTGGGTGGGGGGCTGGGGTGCCCAAGAGCAGTCGCTGACTCCTGTCCCCGCCCAATGTAAGGTGACAGGTTACTACCCCTTTCTGCTTAACAGTAGCAAGCTTAGTCACAGACTTCCATGACAATATTCCCAAGAGTCCACTCAACCTAAATGTTAATTGTGCAAAGTAGCTTAGGCTTGGCTAAGTGGGAATGTGCAATGGTTAAAGACTGACATAGGAGGAGGCCTATGAGCTAGCCAAGAAGGAGGGGGAGCAGAAAGGATGGGGATCTCCTAATTGCTTTTAGCAAAAGAGAAGGACCAACTTCTCACCCCCATACCCTTTACTTTAACCCTGGTCCTGGAATGCCTAATCTATTCCCTTTCATCTTGGATCCATAGCACTTCAGTGTCTGTGTTTATTTTTGGAGCCATTACACAACCTGACGGTAGTGAGCTTCTTTCATTTAAAAAAAAAAAAAAGCACGCACATTTTAGGAACGTAGGAATTGCCATGGTCCATCTATTCCAGTACCTGTTTCCACAGTAGCCAGTACCAGATGGTTCAGAGGAAAAACTCCACAGATGTGTGATGATCTGCCCCCACAAAGGCCTCATCCTGATCCCTAACAGGCAGGGATTATTTTAAGTCTTGAAGCATGAGGTTTAATATCCATTTGATGCACAGTTGTACTGCCCACAGACCCAGGTTTTCCAAAGAAAAATACATTGTGTCAGCCATAGACTTCACTACAGAAAAAGGAAATACTAACAAAATAAAATGGAATCCTCTTTGCCACCAGCTCAGTTAGGGTCCTTTATTGTGAGGGTGCTTATGGTGGTTTCCTCATTAACTTGGTTAATATGTGTTATTTCTGCTTATAACCCAGTCCATTCAAAGAATTAAATCTTTCATTAGCCAGCACGTGCATAATGGACAGGAAACATTACAAAATTATTTAAACCCTTTTGCATTAGCATCAGCCTCCTCCCTCCACCCCCACTTCAGACAAACATTAATCTTTGCTTTAAGCTTCCTTTTGTTTTGCTGCACTGAGCTGCATGTTGATATATGGAAGTGGTGCCTGATTGGTGAGAGAACATTTGATGCTGGCCACAAACAACACAACGGGGAAGAAAGGATCTACCACTCTGCACTTGAAATACCTGCTCTATTCAGCTGTACAAAGAGATTCCCTTTGATTTGTAATGCTTTCCTTTCAATAGCCATTGGAATTATGGAAAGCCTTGTGGCTGGAGTGCAGAGCTGGGAGAGAACTGAGGCTGCAGAGTTGGAGCTTTACAATCTTTCCAATTTTAATCAAAGCGGGCCAAAATTAACTTTTAAAATTTGTAAGGCACTCGGATCCCAGACTGATGAGTGTGGTAATGACACTTAGACAAATAGGTTCCCTTTCCATCCCTATAGAACTTACGCTTGAATCAACTGCAGCCTGCCAGAAGCTTGCGTACTGATACACCGAGCACAATAACTGATTTCCACTTTAATCTCAAAAAACAGACTCTGTTTGATTCTGTTGTTCACTCTGAGAGGAAAAAGATTATTAATGTGACAGTCTTTAAAGTTTTTTGTGGAAAGGAGAGCAATAATGCAATAAATGTATTGGTTAAGAGAAAACATTTACAGGAGATCTTTGCCCATCATTTTTTATCTTCTTTCATCATGAAGAATGTTCGCTGTGATACACTGTCCTGCTAATCAAACAGCACTGAAAGGTTAGGTCATTGGAAGTCTTTAGTCATTTTGTGCTTTTCAAGAGTGAATTTGTTAAAATTATGCTGAATACCCACTTAAAGCCTCAGCTGAAAACCCTACCTGTGTTTTATAACTCTGCACTGTCAGAACTCATAATAAGTCAAACATTCTTTCAGAGGCACTCATAAGAGAGAGAGGAAAAAAACCCTGTACATTTAAGAGTAATTTCAGATTGTAAATGAAAAAGAGAGGCACGACTGTTCATTTGCACCAATCATGCCTTCCTTTCATCTGCTCTGATTAGGCCTGGTGCGGTTTCATCAAACTACTCCATCACTGAGCTGTCACTCCAGCCGTCTGTTGATTGAAAACAATCAGGGCTCTGATGGCACAATTATTCTGACCCTTTAACTAGAGGCTGCTGTGATAATGAAAGGTTGATTATGATAGTTTGTGCCTCTTTCAGTTTGCCAAGAAGGTTAATTTGGGCATCAGACGGATGTTTAATGGGCGCTTGCTGGCTACACTGAAGTAAATGAGAACGTGCAGTCTTCGATATTGCACGGATATAGTTTGGCTGTCAATCATTGTCATTTTGAGTTTGTGCCTCACACTCTGGAAATCACATTTTATTTCTTCCTTGGAATTTAATTTATTCTGTGCCCTGAGGAAGTTCTTTCACTCTCTGACCTTCGAAGAAGCTTTCTCTGTCTTTTTTTTCCCCTCCCCTCAAATGGAGCCCAAAGGCACAACGCATCCAGAAGAACATTTTCCTTTCATTTTCTCTTAAAAACCCCGGAAACTTTAAAATCACTCTTTAGAACTCACCTTGAATAAAAGCAAATGTTTTAATTCTGATTGTAAAATAAGAATGTGCAAATGAAAGTGAAGTTTGCCCGCTTGCTAAAGCAGCGTCACAAAGGGGGTTGCTTATATATACACACATTCATAAATATTCAATAAAAATTTTAAAAATATCTCTGTGAGAAGGGGCACATTTTACACACACACACACACACACAGAGCTTAATGTAGTGTAAATGTGATCTCAGTAACATCCTACAACTTTTTGAGTCAGAAAGTCTCCCTCTTTTCAGGGTTGAGGGGCAGGAGGCATTTCATTGCAGATTCAAAGATTATTAATATTTACCAATTTCAGACTGAGAGAACCCTATGCATAATTTTGTAGTTGTTTGGTTCATGGCGTAAAAGAGATGCAAATACATCATAATTTTGATTGTTCTACATGCACCTCATTACAATCTTCTTTTTATGCACATTTTTCTAATTCAAAAAAAATGACAGAAGGAAAAAGATTTTATATATTTAGCCATGTGGTTTGTGGATCTGAGTCACTCGCTCTTGATATCGCTAACAAATATGAGGTAGTACCTGCAAGGCACAATTGTAAAGGAGTGTCTGGACATTTAGTCACAAGACTACTGTCAACTCCAGAGGCACTGAATTTCTTCTTCCGGGTGAGTGCTCCACCGCCGCTATGCCCCGAGGCCCCGTCTCACCTCTTTTCACCCCGCTCTGCCCCCTTCCCAAGTGCACCCCTTCCTCACGCCACCTCTTCCTGCTCCTGCTCCTGCTCCGCCCTCTCCCCCAGCTCCTCCTGCACGCTGCCAAACAGCTGATTGGTGGGGCCTCCGAGCAGCTGATAGGTGCAGTTGGCGCCTGTGGTTAACTCTGTCCCGTGACCTGAAAAAGAGCTCTGAGTAAGCTTGAAAGCTTGTGTCTCACCAACAGAAATTGGCCCAGTAAAAGATGTCACCTCGCCCACCTTGTCTCTCTAATATCCTGGGACCAACAACTACAAGCAAGCCTGTTCCATGTCTGTTTTTTTAAAATGTCCATTTGTAAGCCTAGCCTTGAGAAGCTGATGGGATTTGTTACTTTCTTCCAAAAGCAATTTTTGGGTTGGTCCCATTGTTTTTATAAATGTACACTAATGGTCTCACCCAAAGACCACTGGAATCAAAGAGTGTCCTTCCATTTTCTTCAGTGGGCTTTGGATCAGACCCCTAATAAATAGTTGGTTCATTGGTGCTCATTTGTGGGCTCGCAAACCCCTAGGAGTCGAGGTCACAGCCACAATGCCCTTTCCATATTGCTACAAGGGAGAGGGTCCCAGCTAGATGGGAAAGCGGTTTCATGGAAGAGGGGAGTATGGAAAAGGTTAAGAACCACTGAATTACCTGAACTCCAATCAGAGGCCAGATCACACTTGCAAATTTTGTTCTGGAGGAATATTTTACAGCCAGAACACCCATTTGCGCTGTAGTAAGTGCACATAGAAATGCAGGCTTGTAAGTTGGAAAACAAACAACCAGATAAAGCACTAAAGTTATAAACCCCATTATTTTGAAACAGATCATGAATAGATGATGAATGTTAGTGAGTTCTCTTTCTATAAAGAGTGCATTGTTTTCGTTACTAGTTTTGTCTCATCAATATCAGTAGGTCTAAAACAGTGTTCCAAGTGCTTATGTAACCTATTTCCCCTTGTTTTTTCCTACTCCCCCCCCCCCCCCGACGTTCTTGTTAAACCCTGGATTTGTGCTGGAAATGGCCCACCTTGATTATCATACACACTGTAAGGAGAGTGGTCACTTTAGATAAGCTATTACCAACAGGAGAGTGGGTTTGGGGGGGAAGAAAACCTGGATTTGTGCTGGAAATGGCCCAACTTGATTATCATACACATTGTAAGGAGAGTGATCACTTTAGATAAGCTATTACCATCAGGAGAGTGGGGTGGGGGGAGGTATTTTTTCATGCTTTGGGTGTATAAAAAGATCTTCTACACTTTCCACAGTATGCATCCGATGAAGTGAGCTGTAGCTCACGAAGCTTATGCTCAAATAAATTGGTTAGTCTCTAAGGTGCCACAAGTAATCCTTTTCTTTTTGCGGATACAGACTAACACGGCTGTTACTCTGAAACAAGTGCTTATGGTAATTATGACTTTCTTTTGGCTTGTTTGGTTACAATTCCACAGTGAGATGTAGAGAGGTTGTTCAGAAAAAAATCAGTGTGAAAAAAATCTCTGCTGCTTTTTTCTTTCCACACTATATGTTCTAGATAGAACTGAAGAAATCTATTGAAGTTTGTTTTTAATATGTTCTGTTTTGTTTTCAACCTCTGAGGCCTGATTATGATCTAAAACTGTCACATAATTGTCTACAGTGACATGAATGGGTCGATCAGGGCTGGCTAGAACCAGCCCATATCAGTGGAAGGATTTGATGAGACAGTGGAAACCAAATGGCTGGGACATTCACACCTAGAGACCAATGGTCAAGAGGAGATTTCCCCCCACTCTCATCAGGGAACCAGAGCAAAGGCCAGAAGCTGGAGAACAAAGGGGAAAGGTGTCTGGTGTCTTTGTTAAGAGTTGAGCTCACAGAGTCACACACAGCTCTTACCTAGAGGTGACAGAGAGGTACAGCTAAGGTGGATTTCATAGCAGGTTGACTGGGTGGAGCCCGGGATGGACTGTCTGAACTTTTGCCTTTCTGTGCACTGCTAACCTAAGGACTTCCTGGTGCTGTATTCCAGAAGACTAATAAATCTTACTCTGTGTTGGAGAGGCTGCCTGATGTCACTGCAAATACTTGCTGAGGTGCACTGATCCCTGAAGAGAGTGAAAGTCTGTGACCAGGAGTCTGTCTCAGTTGGACTTGTGGAGGAAAACGGGAGTGCTGGAGATCCAAGGCTAAGTCTTAGAGGCATTGAACTACGGGACCTACCTTTGTGACTACAGTGTACGGCACATCCTAAGGCCAGCTCTGTGATAGCCTTGTAAAACCAGGCACGTTCCTCCTCAGCAACTTTCACTATTACAGGGATGGCATTGCATGTGCTGTGAATGTATACGCTGAATGGCATATTTAGTGAATTTTGTGGCTTTTATAAAAACAAGCTTATGCAAATGTCATTTTTCAAGACACTAAAATGAACACAGCTGTCATCGTTACCAGTAGCAAGAAAGGGGAATGAAAACAAACAAGTCTACATCATTTGGCTTTCTTGTTGCATACTTACCTACCTACCTAGAAAAGGCCCAGCGAGGGATCATAATATTAATATATGCTAGTTGCAAATGTAAGCCCAGGATCACTGTACTGGCCAAGCTGGGGTGGGGGAGCTGGGCATAGGCAAATTTGACATTAAATCCTGTTATGTATGTGTATGTGCAGTGTACATATTAATAGTATTTCACAAATTTTTAGAGAAATATTTACATTTTATATAGACAGTACACAATTCCAAGGAAACCTTTACACTGCCCCACAAAATCATGTATAGTCTCACTGTACGTACCACAGAAGCCGCTTATAAATGAAGTTGCTTTTGCCATAGTTCACGCAGCAGGCTGAGTGCCTTGTAATGGAGATTTCAGATCCTTGTGCTGCAGCTCAATAACTCTTCAAATATCCAGATACCATGGTCACAGTCACAAAGTGCGGGTGTGCGTGCCCGCACATATATGGTATGCCGCAGAAAAAATCTAAAGGGAGAAAGGGGATGAGATTCTAAATAATTAACAGACATTCGATTACAGATTACAAAGAAATACATTTTAAATGTGAACTATAAGGGCTTTTTGCCTACCACTAGACCAGGTGTAAGAGATCTCTCTATTTCTACAGTTGGTGACATCACTGTTACCTAAAGTAGAGCTGAGAGCTGGGTTCCTTATACCGTTTTAGGTGTCAGCGGTGGAAACAACTGGAAGATGGGGAAATGCTAATCAATTAAACTTAAGCTATGGCAGCTAAACGGAAGAGGATATTACTTTACTATATTGTTCAGTTGGCAATTTCAGATCATGAACAGTTTCACATTTATTTTAATTTAGCCGCTTGACTATTCAACAAGCTATGTTATGTGCACTTTGGAACCACCCAGAGTGTGTACATCACGGACATGCTGCAGTCCTTTTTGCTGTTCTGCTTTATGGTGGCACTGGAATGATGAATGCCACTGCATTCCACAGCTGCTGGAGAATTCAGTAGTGAAGGAGTTTAAAGCATTTACATTAATTTTTAATAAGAGGAAGTTTTTAGTTTTGTAGCTTTGTTTATTCACTTAACTTTCACTCCAATTCATTATCCCAGACTAATAATTCTATTTATTCAAGAAAACGTTTGTTTTTATTTGAACAGGTAAGGGGATGGGGGACTAGTAATTTTATTTTTTAAGGTAAAGAATACATGAAGGTAAAAGGCACCCTCAGGTTGTTACCATGAATAGTCTGAATTTTGTGTTCTGTGCATTGTGTGGGGGTGTTGATATTATGGTTTTAAAAAAATCAGGAATGAAGAAAATTGATGCATGGTATACTTACCTAATTTTTCTTCCTTCAGTATTTTGTTATAAACAGGAATAAAGGGGGATGAGGAGGGGAAAAGCCTTTTCTTCTTAAATCACCATACCATAATCTTCCTGATTTTTTTCCCACTCAAGTGTACCCTGTGGCCTTCAATGATCAAATAGTTTCTGTTTATTATATTTTTCCAGGAGCTTGATTCCTATGTTGGCAGAGATTACTTGGACCTTATGAGCTCCTAAAGCACTGCTAACTGCTAACATTTCCTGTTAATTTTGTGTAGCAACCCCCGATGTTGTAGAGGGAGAAGAACAAGTTATTTACTGCTTAGCAGTATGATGATCATATATTAATACTGTAGATAATCATTTTCTTTTTATGTAAATAGCAGATGAAATTTGAGAATGCATCTCATATATTGATATCTATGTACTCATAAGTATCTTATACATTGCTCTATGTGTGTAGTAATTCAAATGTATAGTTCTTCTTGGAATGCAAACATTGTGTTAGAAAAACTCCATCATAACATTAATATAGATAATTGCTTTTTGTGTTTGTGTTTTTCCCTACTTTTTAGCTAGCTGTGAGGTGGTTGGAACACAACTGCCGCTATCAGTACATGGATGAACTTCTCCAGTATGTCCGCTTTGGCCTTATGGATGTGGATACACTACATACTGTAGCCCTTCCTCATCCTCTTGTCCAAGCTAGTGAAACTGCGACTGCACTTATTAATGAGGCCTTGACATATCACCAGAGCATCTATGCACAGCCAGTTTGGCAGACCAGACGGACGAAACCTCGCTTCCAGTCGGACACTCTTTACATTATCGGTGGGAAAAAACGTGAGATCTGTAAAGTAAAAGAACTCCGGTACTTCAATCCACTAGATCAGGAGAATGTTCACATCGCAGGGATTGCAAACTGGAGTGAACTGGCTCCCATGCCTGTCGGGAGAAGTCACCACTGTGTAGCTGTCATGGGAGATTTTCTGTTTGTAGTTGGTGGAGAGGTTGAGCATGCCACAGGCCGCACTAGTGCGGTAAGGACTGCCTGTCGGTATGACCCCCGTAGTGACTCTTGGGCTGAAATAGCTCCAATGAAGAACTGCAGGGAACATTTTGTACTGGGAGCTGTGGATGAGAACCTCTATGCGGTAGGGGGAAGAAATGAACTACGTCAAGTTTTGCCTACAGTCGAGCGGTATTGTCCTAAGAAGAACAAGTGGGCCTTTGTTCAGTCCTTTGACAGATCCCTTTCATGTCATGCAGGATCTGTGGTGGATGGACTTCTTTGGATATCAGGTAGAAAACGTTTCACACAATTTGAGGTACTAACAAAATACCAAATTATTGTCATGAATTAAACCCATAAGTTTACTTTGGCTTACGTGTCTGGAAAGGTCGGACTAAGCCTTTATTTTAGAACAGAGAAACTCAGACTGATGCTCCCAAGCTGCAAGTGGCTCTTTACTGTATCTCCTGTGGCTCTTTGCAACACATGATATTAAAACACTGTGTGACTGAATTATTAACCAATCAGGATGCTTTTACTATGTTGTTAACCAATTGTAGCTGATAAAATAATGATATTTGGTGAGTCATTTTGCTGTGAGAATAATATATATACTATATAATATATTAAATGAAACAATTAATTCACACTACGGTGGCCCTTCTGGGTAATGTTGATTGCTAATTTGGCACCTGAACTACTGAAGTCTGAGTATCACTGTTTTACATATCCATACTAAATTCTTCTAAAACCATAGGAGAATGAGGCCTGGTCTACACTGGGGGGGTGGAGGGGATCGACCTAAGATACGTCGACTTCAGCTACGTTATTCTCGTAGCTGAAGTTGTGTATCTTAGGTCGACTTACCTCACATCCTCACGGCGTGGGGTTGACTGCCGCCGCTCCCCCATCGACTCTGCTTCTACCTCTTGCTGCGGTGGAGTACCGATCCGGTAGGTAGTGTAGACGTACGCTGAGAGAAGCAGCATAATGTTCATACAGTACTTTTCTCTCTACTAAATATGTCCGGCTTCAATGTTGTGTACCGTATGTGGTACCTCCAATCATGATTCATAAATCGCAGTGAATCAAAATGATGATCTATTTGCTGACAGATACAAGATTAAAAATGCTGCATATTCACTTAAAAAAAACCAAAAAATAAACGCCCGTTCCTCCCCGCCACCCCCCCCGTATCCATGCTGTGGTCAAGTGTCAGTAAATGGGATAACCTGAGTAATTTTAGACCTGTCAGTCTGACCCTGATCCCAGGCAAGATAATATAGCTGCTGCTACAGGACTAGATTAATGAAGAGTCAAAAGAGATTAATATAATTAATTCCAATCAACATGGGTTTATGGAAAATAGAACCTGTCCAACTACTATGATATCTTTTTTTGATGAGTTACAAGTTTGGTTGATAAAGGTCGTAGTGTTGATGTAAAATATACTTAGTCTTCCATAAGGCATTTGAATTGGTATTACATAACATTTTGGTTAAAAAAAAATTAGAACAATATAAAAGTAATATGGCACACGTTAAATAGAAATCAGGAATCATCATCAAGTGGGTGTGTTGCCGGCAGAATCTCATAGGGACCTGTTCTTGGCCCTATGCTATTTAACATTTTTATCAATGACTTGGTAGAAAACATTAAATAATCATTGATTAAAGTTTGCAAATGATGCAAAATTTGGGGGAGTGGTAAATAATGAAGAGAACAGGTCACTGAAACAGAGCAATGTGGATTGCTTGGTAAACTGGGCACAAGCAAACTATGTGTGTTTTAATACAAGCAAATGTATACATTTAGGAACAAAGAATATGGAACATATTTACAGGATGGGGGACACTATACTAGGGGGCTGTGACTGAAAAGGATTTGAGGATTGTGGTGTATAATCTATTGAACATGAGTTCCCAGTGCGATGCTGTGGCCAAGACAGCTAATACAATCTTTTTATGCATAAAAAGGGAAATCTTGCTTTGGAGTAGAGAGGTTATTTTATGTCTGTCTTTGGCACTGATGTGACCAGTGCTGGAATACTGTGTCCAGTTCAGATGCCCATAATTCAAGAAGGATGTTGAAAATTGGGGAGGGTTCAGAGAAGATCCATGACTCTGCCTTGAGTGACAGACTCAAGGAACTCAACCTGTTTAGCTTAACAAAGAAAAGGTTAAGGGGCAAGTTGAATACAGTCTAAAACAGGAGTAGGCAACCTATGGCACGCGTGACGAAGGTGGCGTGCGAGCTGATTTTCAGTGCTACTCACACTGCTCGGGTCCTGGCCACCGGTCCGGGGGGCTCCGCATTGTAATTAAATTTTAAATGAAGCTTCTTAATCATTTTAAAAACCTTATTTACTTTACATACAACAATAGTTCAGTTATCTATTATAGACTTAGAGAAAGAGGCCTTCTAAAAATGTTAAAATGTATTACTGGCATGCAAAACCTTAAATTAGAGTGAATAAATGAAGACTCGGCATACCACTTCTGAAAGGTTGCCGACCCCTGGTCGAAAAGTACCTACGTGGGGAACAAATATTTAATAATGGGCTCTTCAGTCTAGCAGAGAAAGGTCTAACATGATCTGATGGTTGGAAGTTGAAGCAAGCCAAATTCAGACTGGAGATAAAGTGAAAACTTTTAACAGTGAGAGCAATTACCCACTGGAATAATTTCCCAAAGGTCATGGTGAATTCTCCATCATTCACAATTTTAACATCAAGATTGGATGTTTTTATGAAAGATCTGCTCTAGGAATTATTTTGGGGAAGTTCTATGACCTGTGTTATACAGGAGGTCAGACTAGATCACAATGGTCCCAGCTTGCCTTGGAATCTAAGAATCTCAATTTTATGACCCAAATTGATGAAAGTAAAGCACTTCCATTTTCAAACTAGCATACCCTTCTCAACTCAGTCCAATATATGTTATTTTATCCATGCACAGTGGTGTGAGTTAAGGACAGAGTATCATCAACCTTCATATTGATTTTGCTGACATTAGTTATTTTGAAAGTTTAAGGGTGTTTACCTTGCTTTTCTGAAAAAATATTGCTATTTATTAAGAAATAGCTCATGGAAGGTTATAAAGTGTGTAATATTTTTCAGGGAAGTCCAGAATACAGCTGGTCTAGTTTTCATGTAAGGCATCCGTTGATTGCCATCCTTTACCCTAGAAGTATATGTATTATAGGGTGCTCTGAGATCACTCTGGAGAGAAGGTGCTATGTGAATGCAACATGATGTTATGTATTTATGTCTCAATCCTGCAGTGTAACCCTCTTCGGCAAGTCAGTGAGGTCAACAGGACTCTGTGTGGGTGCAGCAGTCTGCCTACATGGATCATAATGCAGGATGGGGGCTTTTGACATTAAGAAAGAAAGAAAATATGGGAAGCAGTTATAGCAGGTGGCTAGTATATGTACATACATACTCATGAACATCATGTATAAAGGGGCTGGAGATAAGAGGCATCATAGGATGTCAGAGATCATGGAAGAACAGTGTGCAGTGCTTAATAGTGCAACATCTTACTGTTGTATACTAACTTAAGTTATGAACTACCCAACTTCTGATCTGCCAATGGTGATTTATGTCTGTTAAGCCCTGGTGCTGTTCCAGACATAGAATCAGTATAGGCAGGTACGACATGCTCCCTTTCTGCCCTTAGTTATTTCTCCCCACAGTTTACATTTCTGGTGGCTTCCAAAACTGGCCACACTAGGCCTAGTGGGAGAATATGTTTACCCAGGCTTGTGTAGAAAATAAGAGCTAGAGACAGACCCATTTAAAGGTTTACCTTACCCGTTGCATACGACAGTGAATAACCAAGTCAGAATTTAGCTGAACAGTGGAGCAGTTAAAAGCAATGTTTAAGCCATCAAGATATGCTAAGTAAAGGAAAATAGATAATTATGCTGAAGCATTTTGAAGACCGTCAGAGTGCCCAATAGACAGGATTATATATGTACTTATATCTTTCAATGAAATCCTTATTTATTTAATGTATCAGTGTAGTAGAGTATTTAAATATATGTATAAAATACATTAATCAGACTATAGAATAACCTTCCAAGAAATCTGGTGGATGCCCCATTGCTTGAGTCACTGAAAATTGGACTGAGTGACAGAGAAAATATATGGGATCGCATCATGCCATCTGTATTTGATATTGATATCAGTGGAGTTTCTGCTGCAAAATGGATGGTACAGTATAGTCACAGTAAGGAGCAAGGTACTGGCAGTAGGATGAACTAGATAGGGCTTCTCTTTTATATCTAATTTCTATCTTTCTGAGAGAGTACTCTGTGTATTTTTGGTTTGCTAGATTATGACATCTTATGAATTACTAAAGCATATGATACAAATCCATTTAGTATTGGATTGATCTATGTTTTGGACAGGCAGGATAATAAGTGGGACATGTACATTGAAAATATTAGTATTTTTAAAGGTAGTGTATAGATACTATCCATAACTTTAGTCAGTTTTCTACTATTAATTAATCTCTTAGGGCCAGATAATAGTGCTCTCTGCATAGATGCAGAAGGAGTGGGAGGATAGTGCAGTGAACATATTTTGCTATTCTAAAATATTAGTACTCGCTGTTTGAAAAATCCACTTTCCAATAGTCAATAATAAGCTTTCAGAGCAAGCGCAATCAGCTACAGGAGAATGGCCAAAAACTTCAAATGTAGGTGCCTAAAACTAGGTGATTAAATAAGTGGTCTGGTGTTCACAGATGCTGAGTAGCTGCATCTCCTGTTCACTTCTGTGGGAGTTGTGGGTGCTCAGCACCTGTGGCAATCAGGCCATTTCTATTTAGTTGCCTAGTTATCTAAATCCATACTTAACTTCAGGAACAAAGGCCCAGATCTCCAGGATATTTAGGTGCCTAACTCCCAGGGGAGTCACCTTTATATATTTGGGCCTAAGTTTGGAAATTTGGCCAGCATAAGCTTTTCTTAAAAGAAAATTACATTAAAATAAACATTGATGACACTTATGTATCTAGACCCTATGATTGCCAATAGAATCTTTCAAACATGAACAGGGTGCAAACCATTGTAGTTCTGTTTACTTATCTTGCAGACAGGGCTCTTTGGTGTCTTTGTTGCTGCCCATTGTCTTTCCAAGTTGCAACTGATTGAAATCTGAGCAGAGACTCCTGGGGTTTCATTGCTACTATTCAAAACCTTGGCCAATTTTTTTCTGCCGCTTTGGGGAAAAATATGAGCAGCAGCTAAGGTTGCCAATTTTCTAATCGCACAAAACCGAACACCTTGCCGCACCCTCTGCCCCGAGGCCCTGCCCCCTGTTCATGCCATCTTCCCTCCATTGCTTGCTGTCCCCCAACCTCACTCACTTTCATTGGGCTGGGGCAGGGGGTTGTGGTGCAGGAGGGGGTGAGGGCTCTGTCTGTGATGGAGTTGGAGTGGTGAGGGGGTGGAGTTGGGGATGAGGGGTTTGGGGTGCAGGAGGGGCTCTGAGGGCTGTGGCTGAGCAGTTTGGAGTATGGGAGCATGCTCTGGGCTGGGGTTGAGGGGTTTGGAATGCAGGAAGGGGTGAGGGCTCTGGCTGGGGTGTGTGGACTCTTGGGCGGGGCTGGGACCATGAGGTTCAGAGTGTGGGGGGGCTCAGGGCTCCAGCTGTGGGGGAGGTCTCTGGGGTGGGGCTAGGGATGAGGGGTTTGGGGTACAGGAGGGGGCTCAGGGCTGGGGCAGGAGAGGGTGTGGGCTACAGGAGGGGGCTGGGGGTTGGGGTGTGGGAGAGGGCTTAGGGCTGGGGCAGGGAGTTAGGGTGTGGAAGAGAGTGTGACGTGTGGGCTCTGGGAGGGGGCTCAGAGCTGCAGGAGGGGTGTGGGTGGGGGCTCAGGGCTGGGGCAGGGAGTTGGGGTGCAGGAGGGGATTCAGGGTGTGGCTCTAGCCAGGAGGTGCTTATCTCAGGCGGCTCCCGGAAGTGGCCAGCATGTCTGGCTCCTGAGCGGAGGGACCCGGGGGATCTGCGCACTGCAGGTGCTTCCCCTGCAGCTCCCATTGGCTGCGGTTCCTGGAAGAGAAGAAGGTGATTCCTTCCTGAAAATAGCAGAGTGTATCCTGGGGTACATTTCATGAATACCGTATGTTCCATATACTTGCTGGAATAAATGCACATGGGAGCTCTTTGCCAACATGTGGTTTTACACATCTCCCAGCCAAATTCAATTCAATTCAATTCAGATTCAAATACAAAATTCAGCACTAAGGGATTTCAAATGGGTTTGTGATACTTTCTCTGGAACTTTGATCGTATTTCATTCCTCCTGCCATGTGATGGTTTTTGCATCTAGGACATATCTATTGTGGATAATATTCTGCACTTTGGATCTGATTGTACAAGCCTTATTAAGGTGAAAAATCAACCCCCCCCCCACATTTCTGTGAGGCTTGCTTGAGTAAGGGCTGCAGGATGAAGTTATTCAATACAATTTACAAATCATTTCATGGTCTACAAGGGAACAAAGTGTCTTCCCCATGTAGGCTAAGGCAGTGAAAGTGGGAGGGAAAGTGGTTCTGTGGCAAGCCTCTCGTCTTCTCCAGAAACTTCTTTGTGTAGGTGGGCATCTGAGATCTGAATTGTGTGGTTAGGATTTTTGGGTGAATTGAGTTGGGAAGTACCTGCTGTATTGCACCATTCCTCTGGCAGGCCCAGCATGGATTTCCACTTCGAAATCAGCTCAGGAGTTAGACAGTATTGATAAATGCAGTACAAGGACCTTGACAGGTGTATGGAGTTAACACTGGTTGGACTCCCCCTTTTCACCTTCTGTCACCTTCAGCAGGAAGATCTGGGCATTGTGCTGTCATGGGGAGGTCACCAGGGAGGAATGCCTCTCTTCATTGAAGCTATGGGTCCCAAAATCAAATCACTTCTGTCAAAGTGCAATGAATTTAATGTACTACTATTATTTAGTGCCTGATGTTTGGGAAATGCTGGCTGGACTTCCCAAACTGTAAATTTTGTAGTAATTTACACCAAGACTTTCTTCTCACGTAAGCCAGTTACTACAGCATAGTTGCTATGGCTTGACACTTGAATTTAATACTATGAATTCTGTTTTTAAATGCACCTCTCTAGAGATATTATCACTTGCGTATCCCTGTATCTTAGGATAATGCAGAAAAGTTTTAAGAAATTCCATTTTTTATAAGGGAAACAGCTATCCTTGTTGGTACCATTTAAACTTTTATTTTTCCCTATTGTGTTTTTTTTAAGAGACATTTTCTTTTTTTCCCTTTCCCTCCCTCTTCCTTTTTGCCTTGAGTATTTTTAAAGCAGTAGTTCAAGAGGACACTTTCAGGCTTGTTACATTGGAATTTTGGCAGAAAATTTTAAATGTTCACTATAGCACTTCCAAGTTAGGAGAAACTTGGTTTTGAAAACTGATGCTGATATAAAATGGCATATTTAATGACAGATGTATCTAAAGAAAGCTGTTAAGATGCAGATTATCCCCCTGGGGAGGGGAGATCAAAACTGCCAATCTATAAAATGTACTTGTTAGGGGAAGGCATGGAATCTATCTATGCAAGCACTTTGATTGCAGGGGACAGTGTAGCAGCATGTGGCATCATAACCTAAGAGCAGACAAATCAGCTTGATGACTTTCAAAGCCAAGAATACTGCTGGAGGCAAGGGTACTCCAGTCTAGAAGAAATTAAAACATATAGAGACTGTTATTAATTCCATATCTATTTTTGTGTAGTCAAATCTGTATGCAAATCCTTAGCATCTCATTTTGGCAGATTAATCTAAAAGTGACGAGCGGCATGTGAAAGGAATGTAATGATAAAACACCACCGATGAGTAGTATTGAGCAGGAAAAATCTAGGCTGTGTACAGTACTTGGTATGAGGGGCCTTTTTAGGGGGAAAATAAATGGTTTTTATTTCTTTGATTATTTATGAATTATTTTACTAGGAAGCAACCCCTCCACCAAACAAAACAAAAACGAAACAGTTTCCAGGCTTTTCTTTCTTAAGAGTGACTTGGTAAGAGGCCCAACATCATGTTTCCGATATACCTCCTGTAGTTTAACATTTAGAGGGAATCAGCAAAATAACTGATTGGTATGTTTCAAAATAGTAATCTGGCATCTCATTTCTAAATATTACTGTACAAGAGAAAAGAAATATGCAAAAGAAATTGAATTATGAAAAAGATCATTGTGTAGCTGTACGTACAGTTGACAGTATACAAGGATGTACAACAACACAGAGCTACATAATATATCCTGAGGTTAGGAAGGGGAATAATCAGAACTTGCCTATGCATATTGTGGCATATGTAATCTACAAAGGCTGTGATAGACAATAAATGGCAACATCTTAGCATGGTGGAAATATTTTGAAATAACACCCTGTGTCTGGCTTGTCTGTTTAGATTGTAAACTCTTCAGAGCAAGGACCACATGTTATTACATGCGTGTACAGTGCCTAGCACAATGGGATTGGCATCTCAAGACATGGCTATAATATAAATAATCAGTGTTGTCACTCAGCAGTACAGGGCAATTTGCTTTAATAGATTTGTCCTTAGTTTCTCCTACATGTGTAAAAATGTCTGGAGCTGCAAGACATTGAATGGGAGGCTTTTCCTATGAATTGGTTGTGCTATTGACATTGTAGGATGTAGCTTGCTTTTTTCCTTGACCAGGTGTAATATTGTTGCTGCCTGTATTCTAGACCATAGGTTGTGGTATAATAAATAATTGACTTTTGCTTAGGTGAAGTTAAAGATTTATTAACCCAGGATATTAAAAAATAATCACAGCAGGGCACGATGAAATCTTGAGGTTAACAAAATTATGGAGACAACATAGATGTTGTTACAAAGTTTCTAACTATCTACATACAAAATATCTGGAAACCGCTCTATTTTGGACATTACCTTTAAGTATTACATTTAAAAAAATGAAAGGGAAGGTGAGGTTAGAGGTCAAGGGGAAATATGATTATAGCTTTCTGATGAGCAGCCCGGAAGCAGATTTTGGCAAATGATTTATTAATTATGATTTTTTTAAAGGTAACAGTGCACTCTGCCCATAGGAAGACATATGGTCAGATCCTGGGCCCCATTAAGGTCACTTTGTGTCACCAGACTGCTTCAAAGAGCAATTGAGGATTACTGCAGCATGGGAGAATTCTCTGGCCAGCCCTCCTGGCCACTATCTCAACCCTAGGGTCATTTCAGGGTTTGCTGGGGACAAGAGGAGGTGGAGCTGAAGCGCAGTGCATGACTGGCCCCTTGGGACTAGTTTAGCCAACATGAATTAGAGCTCGTCTGTGGCTGCTGTGACTTGCACTGAAGGCTGATCTACCCCACCCTCTCGCTAATCCAAAAATCAGTTTAGAGACCACTTTCTCTCCTCCATGCTCTGCACAGTTGAGGATTGTCACTGACCCAAAGAATTTCTTAAGGCTCTGATGCTGCAATCCAATCTTCGCGGTGTCCCAAGGATGTGTGTGTGTGAAGGGCTTCACCTGTGTGGATCAGATTACAGCATGAGGATGAACATTTAAAACCAAGAGAGCACAGGGTGATCATATATCAAATCATTAATGTGAAGCATCAATTTGGGCCAAATAAACTATCCTAGGCATTTTGAAGGTACCTTTCATCTTTGTTTGTAAATTATATTGACAGCTAAGCAGCCAAGATGCAGTATTTGGGTATGCTTCTTGGCAATGGTTAATGGTGTTTCAGACTTAACCATTGTTGAAGGAGCCCACAGCATACATATGCTAGTTATTCACATGGCTACTTCCATGAGCAAGATATTCTCTTCCTAAATACAAATCTCATTTTGTTTTTCTTTCAGAATTATATGTGAAAGTGATTGTTGTTCTAAGATTCAGCACAATGTTTCTGAATGAAAATGATGCCCCATAGTGCCATTCCTGTTTGGTTACAGCTCTAATCCCCACCTCCAACTCCTAAATTTTCTCCTGTCCTGTGGTTTACTCCATAGGTCCTCTCTTCTCTTTGACTGCCTCTTAGATTGCATACTCCTTGGAGCAGGGACAGTCTAGTCATTTCACCTCTCTGTGCCTCGTTTTTCCCATCTGTAAAATGGGTATAATGATATTGACCTCTTTCATAAGTCATTTTGAGATCTACTGACTAAAAGTGCTAGGGATTATTATTATTATTAATCTTTGTCTCTTGAACAGGGATGAGCACACGGAACCACAGAAATGTAGGGCTGGGAGGGACCTTGAGAGGGCATCTAGTTCAGCCCCCGGCACTGAGGCAGGACCAAGTAAACCTAGGTCACCCCTGCCCGGTGATTGTCTAACCTGTTCTTGTCTAAATCTCCAATGACAGGGATTCCATAAACTCCCATGGAATTTAACTATCCTTATAGTTAGAAAGATTGTTCTAATATCTAACCTAAATCTCCCTTGCTGCAGATTAAGCTGATTACTCCTTGTCCTGCCTTCAATGGACATGGAGAACAATTGAACCATGCTCTTTATAATAGTCCTTAGCACATTTGAAGACTGGTCAGTGTACTAAACAAATAATATTATTGAACCATGTTTTAGCCTAATGAATTAGCTTTACACAGAGATGAATTGTTTATTTGTTTGTTGCTGTTTTGCCTTGTATTCTGGCAACATGGATCAGCTGTGCTAGTTATTAACTAGATCAAAGGTCTAACTGTGTGAAAGTAAAACTGGTAATAAGTAGTATAATTATGTCGTAGATTTAATACGGTGATATATAAAATTATAGTCCTAAATGTGCTTGATTTCTTTACTAAGATCTTGGTCCTTTTTGGTACTCATGAAAACATTTTAACCCATGTAAAATCTCTTGTAGGAGGAGTAACAAATACTGCACAATACCAGAACAGGCTAATGGTCTATGATCCTAAGCAGGTGAGTTTCTGTGTTGTAGGTGTTTGCTTATATGTTTGAATGAACAAAGTATATAACAAATGTATATTAAAGAATACTGGCAGATCAAAAATACTGCCAATTCAAACTGCTAGTGTTTTATACCTACTTTCCACTGTTGTAAATGAGTATACATGTACAGAGTAACAGAGAATAAGGGCCACTGTTTAAAAAAATAATATTCTTTAACTGGGTTACTGAAAGCATTTTAGATTAGCAACACTGAAAACATGTTAAAAATCTACTTATTTGTCACCATTTATTCTGCTTCTTTGCTTTTTGCAAACCATTAGCTTTGGACAATGCAAATAAACTAGTCAGTTTCACATACTGGTTCTCCAATGGTAGCTCAGTGTTGCGATATTTCTGCTCCACATGCAGCAGAGAAATGTGTAAAACCAAACAAAAGTGTTTTCCTGAACATAAAACTATTTCTATTAATATTAGGGTTTGTAAAATTTTCATTTACCACAAAAACATAATTTTGGACCTACACTGCCCATCAGTGATCTGTTAAACTGATTTATTGCAAAGCAGTTGATTAAAATAGATATTTTTGTAAAAAAAAAAAAAAAGAGAGAGAGAGAGAAAGAAATCTGACCATTTTTGATATTGCTAAAGTACCTATCACTTTATTATCTGAGCACCAAAAATATCTTTTAGGAATTTGGTCATACATTATGTGTTTTGTTTAGGTTAAAATTCTCCAGTAACAACTTCAGAGCACTGGGACATGGTAATATGTCCTTTCTTCCTTTATTAGGGAAACAAACGCCCTAATCCTACAGTCACATCAGCATGAGTGGACTCTCATGCCCCTATAGAAGGATATTGACTTCTGATTGCTGGGTAGGGGCTTTGGGTTTTATATTTAAAGCCAAATTCTGCCAACAGATACTTACATGTGACTCCCAGTGGTTTTATGGGGAGCACCATGTCTGTATCCAAGAGCAGAAGTTGGCTACAGGAATCACAGTTAACAATTTCTTTTAAAGGGCACAATATGTCATTATTGATTATACAGAGGTTCTGTTATAAATCTTTTGTCCATCGTGATCACAGGCTACAGTCTTATTTTGCTTGTGATTTGGGCATCGTACTTACATACATTGCCTCCTTTTTGTGTTGTGCATGCTTTGCCTAGATTCCTTAGTTGCTCAGGTATCCCAGCAGACGCACTCTAAAATATCTGTGGCTTGGCTACTTCAGCATAACTTGCTAATTGCAGGAGGCCAAGTCTGATACACAAATAGTTAAAGAGGAAGAATGTGTTAGCATTCTTTAAATGAGGTCTGCTTCATGTTTGTACACACATGCTCTTTTTAAAAATTCTGCTGGCATATTGTTTATGGTGGGTACTGGAAAACATCACATCTGCTTGCATCTTGCACAGAATCTCAATAACTCTATCATTCAGCAGTAGTGCTTGTTTCTGTGCTAGGCCTTTGTGGAGAGTCGATAATGCCTGCCATCTGCCACAGAGCACACAGCTACCTGCCAACAAGCAGGCTGGGGTGACCTCTGCTTCCCCACCACTGATTAGTATTCACACGCTGGCTTATTAGGAATGACCCCACCAGGCCCCTCTGTTTCTTTGCCTTTGCAGTGCTTGGCGGCTCACCTGGCAGGCACTGCAGTGGAGGAAGCTAAAGATATAATCAGGGGATGCAGGCAGGCTTTGCAAAGCAGATGGTGTCTATAGTCTTGTGTCAAGGGACTGGACTGCTAATGCAAAAATTAATTCCTAATATTCAAATATTATATATTGTAATGAATAGCTATATACTGTGGAGGCCACTGTCAGAGGCTATTGAGTTACCAAGTTACAGGGTATTTAATATAAGGAATTACCGCACAGACTAATTGTTCTAACTTCCCCTACTAATAAATTAGACCTTTTGTAGCAGGTTGTTTGACTGTTCAAGGTAGCTGGAGCAGTTGTTTTCTGACTCCTAAAGTTTCATATCTTTTTACCCTTAAAAAAGTAGTAAAACTCCTGCAGGGCCTCCTTCCTGGTTAATAAATATTCAAAACCATTTTTCTTACATAAATGATTCAATCAAAATACGGAGGGATAAAGAAAACAAAATGGAATGCACAAATGCTTTGGTAAGATGCTATGAGATTTTTTTTTCCTGTTCCTTTGCTTCCTAAAGAGAAAAACCAAATATGTTTCTGAATGGAGGGAGGAAAAAAACCCTCTTCCAGCCCTGATTATAGCTCCCTGTTCCAGGTTTCAGTGCGATTTACAGAGGAGAGATCTAATACTTTCTTACTGAAGCACGTCAGCACCGCATTCTATTTTTTTTTTTCTCTGTGACAGGAGAGAGCAACATCTGAAACCCTTAGTCTTTCAGAAATGTTCTCATGACTTTTTCAGCACAGATACACTTATTTTAATATTATATTGCGCCAGATGAAAATTATAATTGTAATCTACACTCTTGCTTGGAATCTATCCCTTGATTAAAATCTGTCCATGAGTAATTCAGATTCACCATATGTCATGAAAGAAGATTTTTTTCAATATATTCTAAATAAAGGATCAAGGGAGATTAGATGAAAAAGTGAATGTTGGGGGATGGTGGAAATACTGTGTTTTATCCATGGGAGAAGAGTCCCTGGCTCACCTGTACTCCTGTCACATCACCATTTTCATGTTTCAGTTACACTTAAGAAATCAACATTTGGTTGTGTCTTCCATCTGTCCTCTTATCCTGTCAAACCAACAATGCCTGAAGTATAACCAAAGACAACATTTACCACACGGCTACATTCTAAAGAAGTGGAAAAGAACCTCTGAATTCTCCCAAAAGATATATATTAAAATATAGAGCTACAAAGATTACCAGCTATGGTGTGGGTGTTGGAGTCCAATCAATTGACCAGCTGTTCTAAGTAACATTCAAATTTAGCAATATATTTACGCAAGATTTGTGGCTAGTAAGAGGGATATGTGACACTCGTAGCACTTGCAAGTCTCCAAGGACTGCTGAGTCTGAGACCAGTTTTTCTTTGTTTACATTTCTAGAATAAGTGGATAAGCCGAAGCCCCATGTTACAGAGGAGAGTGTACCATTCCATGGCAGCTGTCCAAAGGAGGCTTTATGTTTTAGGCGGGAATGATTTAGACTACAATAATGATCGGATTCTTGTACGCCACATAGATTCTTATAACATAGACACCGACCAATGGACGCGCTGCAGCTTCAACATGTTGACAGGCAAGTCTTTTTCATGAAATGTACAATGAAAGCAATGTTATGGGAGGGTTTTGTTTTGTTTTGATTCAGGAGCCTAATTCTCCTCCGTTACAGCACTTTTATAAAGGTGGACCTCCACTGACTTCAGTGGAATCACTCCTGATTTAGGAACCGATGCAAACAGGAGCCAACAGGAGCCATTGCCTTGCTGCTCTAAGAGAGAAGAGAATCAGGCAGAAAACATTTAAGAAGAGTGTTCTTTTGGAGCATTGCAGGCTACATTTTCAAAACGATGCAACTAAAAGGGGTTTAATTAAACAATCAAAATAATAAAATGATTAAATCTTATTTCCCCTTTCACTAGGTGCTTAATTGCACCAATGGAAATATCTCACTTTTTTGAGTACACAAAGGCAATTCAACTATACCTTGCACTCCATGAAAGTGTAGTTTTATAGGGTCTGCTGCTACTGGTGGTGTTCAGAGTATTTATGGAGATGCATAACTGTCCCAGACTTATTACTACATAATAGTGTCTTAACAGGATGCCAGAAAGGAGTTTATTTATTAGAACTAAATCAAATCAGAGATGAGCAGATTAGCATTGACGGCTGCTGGATTTGCAAACTTCCTCTTGAGTAGCTTGAGGGATCATTGCAGTAACAGCTAGCAAAGCAGTGCACCTCATTTACCTCTGTCACACACATTACCTAGCATCATGACTGTGTGATGTGCCTCTCAGAAATACTATTGAGTATAAGCAGCAGGGAGATACAGCCCAACATTATGCCAGGCAAGTAATGTGTCCCAGGAGTAAACCAGTGGCAGCTGCCTAGGGAGCCGCATTGAAAGAGGCATCTCCAGAACCTTACTGCAGGAATGCTGAGGTCATTCAATCATTGGCCTGACTTGAACAACTGTTCCTTCAGCTGCAGAGTTTCTGTCCGCCCAAATGCTGGTTCTTGCTTCTGCTCAGTCAGCTGTAAGCATCCTAGAATCTTGCTCGGTTGTTGCTCAGAATCCTTTGTATAGGCACCACAACAACTTTCTTGATGCAGCCCAGCAAATGAAGCAAAGGATTCAGGAGCTAAAGGCTGAGCAGCAGCGAGAACAAGGAGTTTGCGGAGTTGGTTAAGTTGAGGGAAGGGAGTAATATACAGTGGTCACCAAATCCCATCTTCAGGGATTCCTAGGTTGCTTTAAGGGCCAGCCTGATGTCAACATCATTCTTTTAAGTATCGCTTTGAAGTTACTAGTTCTGGAAGCAAAGACATAGATAATATACATGTCTGGCTGTTTGGTGGCTGAGTCAGGGAATCAAAATGCTAGACTTAATTGAGTGAAATGGTGTTGTCAATATAAAGGGAAGGGTAAACCCCTATAAAATCCCTCCTGGCCAGAAGAAAAATCCTCTCACCTGTAAAGGGTTAAGAAGCTAAAGGTAACCTCGGTGGCGCCTGACCAAAATGACCAATGAGGAGACAAGATACTTTCAAAAGCTGGGAGGAGGGAGAAAAACAAAGGGTCTGTGTCTGTCTGTGTGATGCTTTTGCTGGAGACAGAACCGGAATGGAGTCTTAGAACTTAGTAAGTAATCTAGCTAGGTATGTGTTAGATTATGATTTCTTTAAATGGCTCAGAAAATAGCTGTGCTGAATAGAATGAATATTCCTGTCTGTGTGTCTTTTTTGTAACTTAAGGTTTTGCCTAGAGGGATTCTCTATGTTTTCAATCTAATTACCCTGTAAGGTATCTAACATCCTGATTTTACAGGGGTGATTCCTTTACTTCTATTAAAAGTCTTCTTGTAAGAAAACTGAATGCTTTTTTCATTGTTCTAAGATCCAAGGGTTTGGGTCTGTGGTCACCTATGCAAATTGGTGAGGATTTTTACCAAACCTTCTCCAGAAAGTGGGGTGCAAGGGTTGGGAGGATTTTGGGGGGAAAGATGTGTCCAAACTACGTTTTTTCAGGAACCCAGATAAAGTTCAGTGGTGGCAGTGGAAATTCAAGGGCAAAGGGTACAATTAATTTGTACCTTGGGGAAGTTTTAACCTAAGCTGGTAAAAGTAAGCTTAGGAGGTTTTCATGCAGGTCCCCACATCTGTACCCTAGAGTTCAGAGTGGGGAAGGAACCTTGACAGGTGTTCTCTCATATCGATAGATACCTGGAACTGGTAAAACAGGGGAGGGAATAAACTTTGTTTTAAATTAAGTTTCCTTTCCATCCTTCTCTCCCCTTCAATGCTTTTAAAGGTGCAGGATTGACAGCCTCTGGCAAAGAACCACTTTGTTTTTTGCACGGAATAGGCAGCACAACAGAAGCAGTGGCAATGCGGGCTTCCTCACTTTGGATGTGCCTGAGCACCTCTGAAGTCAATGGGATCAGTAGCAGGGCCTGTGCTTCAAACCTGACGTTGAAGGAATGGTTCCAAGGGTGAGGGTACTTTTTCCTCTCTGTACCTTCAGTGCTCAGCCTTTCTGTTGAGATTGCCACTAAGGATTCCACTTAGAGCTGTGCTTCGTGATGGGACACAGAGTTTTAAACAGTTTTAAACAGTGTTTACATTTTTCTAGAATGTTATTAACATGCGCAGATTCCTTAAACAAGCTTTTCCTATTTAAAATAGGAACAACTTCTGCTTTTAGCTATACCCATCTAACCCCGTAAAATTCAAGAGGTCTGCACAGGTGCCAGTTTGGCTTCATTGGTCTAACAGTGTATCTTATTAGAGTAGTATGTTTATATTAAACATATGGAATACACACACATGCGCGTATAGTTGTAGATACACGCACAAGAGGCTTAATTCCTCTTTCAGAGATGTATTGGTATCTACTATTTCTTAATGTTTATAAAATATACTTTTCTTTAATACACTTTAAACTTTGCAGTCTGTTCCCTATTCAAGTGTTACTAACCTGGCTTGCAGTGTGTGGTTTTTGGCATCATCTCTGTCCTTCAGGATAGCACTCAAATTGCATTCCTGGGGATAGTACATGATAAGCCCTTCTCTCCACTTTAACTGCCAGGAATTGGTAGTTCTGAAACTGTCATGTTACAGCAAATCTATGTGTATCTCATGAACAAAATCTCTAACTTTTGATGCTAACAGAGTTAATTAAAAGATGCAAGTGCTTTTGATTTCCTTTTTGCTTTAGGTCAGAATGAATCTGGCGTTGCTGTCCACAATGGAAGAATATATTTAGTTGGCGGCTATTCTATTTGGACAAATGAGCCTTTGGCATGTATCCAGGTGAGAGATTTAGGTTCTTTTGAAGTCTCTTCAAATGTTTCTGCAAGGGTCCTTTTTGCATAGCTGTTATCAAAAAGCAAAATTTATTTGAAGTGGCGAGAGAAAGAGATTAGGGATGATTCTTATGCAGTCACTGAATCTCTAAAACATACCTGGGAAATGTTGTGGATATTAACAGATTTCCAGGTTAGCAATTAGATTTAATACTTCTGCATAACATTTTCTGGGACTATAGATTGGGCAATTCCTCTCTTGACAAGATTTGGGTAAAAAAAAAAGCACTTGCATATTACCAGGTGCCATGACACTTAAAGTGTCTAAATGGAGGGGGAATGTCCTATTAATTTTTCAGCCCTCTCATTTTCTATAAAGAGGCCAGAAATAACCAGTAATTGATCTAGGTCAAAATTTGGGCTGGAACACTGCAACCTGCCTTAGTTGTGCATGTGTTCATTACTTTCGAGCATGTTTTAAAATTCCGCTGAGAGCTTTGCCTTTGGTACTAGGTTCTCCAGTAAAGTCTTCTGCTGCTCTAGAGTCCATCATAACAGCAACTGCCCTCTTGATCCTTGGCCTTTCATAGATCCCCAAAGCTGTAAATAACCTGTGAAAGTGGGATTATAGAATCACAGAAATATAGGGCTGGAAGGAACCTCAGGACGTCATCTAGGCAGGACCAAGTATACCTAGACCATCCCAGACAGGTGTTTGTATAAACTGTTCTTAAAAACCTCCAGTGATGGAGATCCCATCTCTTTTGGAAGCCTATTCCAGTACTTAACTATCCTTATAGTTAGAAAGCTTTCCTAATATCTAACCGAAATTGCCCTTGCTCCAGATTAAGCCTATTACTTCTTGTCCCACCTTCAGTGGACATGGGGACACTGATCACCATCCTCTTTATAACAGCCCGTAATGCATTTGAAACTTATTATCAGGACCCTCTGTCTTCTTTCCTCAAAACTAAACATGCCCAGTTATTCTAAACCTTTTGTCATTTGTTGCTCTCCTCTTGACTCTCCAAATTGTCCACATCTTTTCTAAAATGTGGCACCCAGAACTGGACACAGTACTCCAGCTGAGGCCTCACCAGTGCTGAGCAGACCAGGATGGTTACTTTCCATGTCTTACACAATATGCCTCGTGTCATACTACTCTCCTGTTAATACATCCCGGAATGACTGCATCACATTGTTGGCTCATCCAATAACTCCCAGATCCTTTTTTAGAAATATTACTGCTTAGCCAGTTATTCCCCCTTTGTATTTCATTTGATTTTTCCTTCTTAAGTGTAGTACTTTGAACTCCCCTTTATTGAATTTCATCTTGTTGATTTCGGACCAATTATCCAATTTATAAAGATCACTTTGAATTCTAATACTGTCTGCCAACCCTCCCAGCTTGGTGTTATCCACAAATTTTATAAGTGTACTCTCCATTCAAGTAATTTATGAAAATATTAAATAGTACCACACCCAGGACAGGCCTCTGTGGGACTCCGCTAAATACATCCTCACAGTTTGACAGTGAAGCATTGTTAATTACTCTTTTAGTACGTTCTTTCTACCAGTTTTGCACCCACCTTATAGTAATTTCATCTAGACCACAATTCTCTACTTATGAGAATGTCAGGTGGAACTGTGTCAAAATCAAAATACATGATGTCTACAACATCCTGGCCCCTGGGCCAATAACCCTGTCAAAGAAGGAAAGTAGATTGGACCGGCAAAATTTGTTCTTCACAAATCCATGTTGGCCATTACTTATCACCTTATTATCCTCTAGATGCTTACAAATTAATAGTTTATTCCAGTATCTTTCTGGGTAGTGAAGTTAGGCCAACTGGTCTGTAATTCTTTGAGTCCTCTTTGTTCCTTTTTTTTAAAGTTTGGTGCTATGTTTGCCCTTCTCCAGTCCTCTGGGACCTCACTTGTCCTCTACACGTTCTTAAAGATAATCGCTAACCATTCGTTCGGCTAGTTCCTTATGTACCTAAGGGTGATTTTTGTCAAGATCTGTTGAAGTGAATACATCAAACTTATCAAAATATTCTTCAACCTGTTCTTTCCCTATTTTGGCTTGTATTCCTTTCACCTTGTTGATTTTAATTGTGTTGAGTATTCAGTCACCATTATCTTTTAAGAAAGACTGAAACTAAACAGATATTAAACACCTCCACCTTCTTGAGGTCATCTGTTAATAGTTCTCCTATGCTAAGTAGTGGAACTACATTTCCTTCAACCTTTCTCTTGCTCTTATGTATTTATAGAACCTCTTCTTATTGCCTTTGATGTCCTGTGCTAGGTGTAACATATTTTGTTTCTTAGCCTTTCTGATTTTGTCCCTACATGCTTGTGCTATTGTTTTGGACTGATCCTTAGCAATTTGTCACTGTTTCCACTTTTTGTAGGATTCCTTTTTAATCTGCAGATCATTAAAGAGCTCTTGAGGGAGCCGTATCAGCATCTTACTATTCTCCCTATCTTTCCTTCTCCTCAGAATAGTTTGCTGCTGCACCTTTAATATTGTCTCTGAGAAACTGCCAGTTCTCCTAAACAACTTGTTCCCTTACATTTTCTTCACATATATTTCCCTATGTTTTAAGTTTGGTGGAGTCCAATATCTTTATTCTGCTGCTCCCACTCCTTCCTTTCCCTATAATCATTAAATCTGTAATTGCACGATTACTTCCATCCAAATTGCCTTCCACCTTCAGATTTGCCTCAATTCCTCCCTGTTACAGAGTAACAGCCGGGTTAGTCTGTATTCGCAAAAAGAAAAGGAGTACTTGTGGCACCTTAGAGACTAACCAATTTATTTGAGCATGAGCTTTCGTGAGCTACATGCATCCGATGAAGTGAGCTGTAGCTCACGAAAGCTCATGCTCAAATAAATTGGTTAGTCTCTAAGGTGCCACAAGTACTCCTTTCCTCCCTGTTACTCACCTTGTTATTTTCTCCATCTTCAGAAACAATACTGTCCCTAATACATTTGAAGAACTTATTGGACATTTTGTTTTGCCATACTACTTTTCCAATAGATGGCTGGATAGTTAAAATCCCACATTACTACTAAGTCTTGTTTTGGATATTTATGTTATTTTTACTAGAAATTCCTTATCTACCTCTTCCTGACAGTAGACTCCTACATGATGTTGCCCCTGGTTTCCCACATATACTTTTATCTTCACCCAGAGACATTCAGCTGGTCTGCCAGTCACCTCCTTCTGGATCTCAGAACAAGTGTATATATTCTTAATGTATAATGCAACACCTCCTCCCTTTTTCCCCTGCCTGTCCTTTGTGAACAAGCTGTAACCCTCAGTATTCTAGTCACGTGATTTATCCCACCAAGTTTCAGTGATGCCATTAAGATGTAATTTCTTATGTACTAATACTGCCAGGTCTTCCCCATATTCCTTGTATTTGTGTATAGACATCTAAAATGTTGAGCAGTTCCCCCACTGTTTTCTCCCTTGTTGCTTCTATGACCCTAATGTAATTTTCTATTCCCCGACATCTAGTAAGGTCATTTTCACACACTGTCTCTCTCTCTCTTTCTCACTTAGAGCCCTGTGTGGATACAAATTTATATCTGCGGATATAAATTGGCCTCCACGGAACCGCAGGGCTCTCCCGGGAACCACAGCAGCGAAAGGAGCAGAACGTGGGGCCGCCGCTCCTAGGAGCCAGCGCCTCACGCCGGCAGCTCCTCTGGCACAGCTGTACTGCCCCCAGTCCTGCCCACTGGGGTAGGCACCAGGCTCATCAGCAGCTGTCCCTGGTCACGCTCTTGTGTTCAAGCGGTGTGCACAGTTGCGTGGAAGGGATGGGGGCAGAGCTGGGGGCAGGGCTGGGCTGCGGGCAGTATAGCTGTGCTGGAAGAGCTGCCAGCACTGGCTCCTGGGAGTGGCAGCCCCAAGTTCCACTGCTTTCTCAGCTGTGGTTCCCAGGAGAGCCTGTGGTTCCACGGATACTGATTTATAGCTGCAGATATCCACATACATGGATATAAATTTGTATCCGCACAGGGCTCTGTATATACTTACCTCTGGGCTTTAGGTGACTTATTTTCATTTTTCTGAGTGATGCAGTGCCCCAGTTGTAGAAACATCAGTGATGACAAGTTGAGTGGGGTAACATAATTTACTTGGTCAATTGTAAATGGAAAATTAATTCACAATGGCTTGGATAGGAACACTGTACAGTGCACAAAATGTAACAAACAGCACAATATCAAATTGGGAAACGTACTAACAAACACACTTGTTTATAATCTGTGGGACCTTTTGAGTACTATTTCATCTCTGTTTAAATACTACTTGATGGGAAGTGAAAATGCATTTTGGGTCCTGCTTTTGCGTGGACGTTTCCCCACATCACAGAACCATCTCAGAACTGGCAGTCTGCCCAAGAGAGACTCGGGCCTAGAAGAAAAAAATATAACAAATGAGAAAGTGCTTTGGCAGAGCTGTAAGTGTTGACTACATATGCTCTCAGTTGCTGGCACGCTGCCTAGCTTTAACCAGCACTATAAGCCCTTCTATTTTCAAATTCAGCATGCTGTTCCCTCTTTCTGAAGAAAAGCACTTTTCTCTGGATGCCTTCATTTACTCTGTCATTCAGCTGGCCCTGAGTTCCCTTGCTCGTCTAAATACCAGTTTGATAAATGATTCATATTTCGTAGTAATGGTTTAGTGTTTCAGTGCAGAGTTCTACATGTGCAACCATGCAAGTGTAGAGCTAGTAAGTGGGATCAAATTTTACCATTTGCTATTAAGTGACGGCTAGGATAAGATTTGGGTGATATGGACATTAATACAGCACTTGATCCCTAAATAAAAGCCATTGGGCTGAAACTGCATTTCCTTGGGATTAATAAGTGTATACAATATGTGCCAGCAAATTTGTTGCCTATTTCTTCTGTGATCCTTGAAATATTATTTTCAGCATTTTGGTCCTGCAGGTGCTGGATATTAGCAAGGAAGGGAAAGAAGAAGTATTCTACGGGCCTACACTTCCTTTTGCTTCTAATGGAATAGCAGCATGCTTCCTTCCAGCTCCCTATTTCACATGCCCGAACCTCCAGACTTTACAAGTGCCTCACCACAGGATTGGCACTATGTGAGAAAAAGAATGCACCATCCATAAAAGCAAATGGGGGGGAAAGCGCTGCATACAGCAATTTCACATTTGGATCAATTAAGCATGAAATGCTGCTTTATCTTCTACACATTTGTCTTAAAGTCAAATAACAATAGGCAAAAAAATGAACATTTTTTTCACTAAAGGCTCACACCTCAGTCTGCAATTTCTCTCTGGCCCAAATTAGGAACATACACTTCATACCAACCCATTTGCCATTTTCTCTGGGTGACAACTTATTACCTGCCTCTATTTAAATTCTTTATGCATCTTTGAAAGGCATTCTGAGTGCACCCAGCATCCTGCCGGCCCTGTTGTTCCTTGGGGTCTGCACATTAAATGGATGGCAGTGGCCCTGTTCAAAGACAATATAATACAATGTTTATAAGCTTAACAAGGACAATATTCTATTATGCTAAATTATTCAACTTCCTAGGTACCTGTGGCAAAAAGGATAAATGCATTGACCTTCAGTTCCCAACTTCTTCACCACTGAAGTTTCTCATTTAAGAAAACTTTATTGGAAATTTAGATAGCGTGAAGCATAATAAAGTAAAAAAAACACCAAACCTCTTTCCTCTTTAAATTTATTATGGGCATCTACCAAGAAACTGATTTTTTGCATCTCATCCGAATACAGAATACACTGAGGTTTCAGTGGCTATTACTGTACAACAGTGTACTGAACCTACTTGTCGAAGAAATTGATATACAAAATTATCTTTATTTACCAAGGTCTACTTTTAAATGTTATCTTCTATCAGATGATCAATCCTTCCTGATACCGGCAATCTTTTAATGATTGGAAATAACCTCTTTACTATATAATTAAAATGCACCATTTACTTCATATTTTTAGTAGCCAGTTTGTAAAGGGTTACCATATTTAGAATTCTCAATGAACAGTCTCATTTTGTCCAACATATGGTACCACAAATCACTGGCTTCCAGAGGCTAAATCGGTGTATAATAAAGTTTATATAAATTGAAAGAATAAATAAAATATTGTGTCTCCCTGCAATACTCCAGGTGTCTGTACAATTTATAATAATAAAACCAAACCATTATATTCTGGTTTTCTCTGGCTATTGTGACCCCCTGCCCTTTTTTTTTTTTTGATGTTTTTGCCATTTATTTGCATATATGTGACAACATGGGTGTTCAGAAATATTAACCAAGAAGAATACTATTAAACCTCTCGGTTGATGACCTACGGCCGCAATGTATTTCTCTGATCTATGTACTTATAGGTCCCACACCACCATAATATTTGAACAGATCTCAAAACATAGAATTCCCGTTGCTATTCATGGTAATTTCAAGTCCAGAATAGAATCAAGGAATACCCAGTGCATTTTTGGAGAGGAGCATTTTGCTCTTAGTCCGATGAGAGCTGTTACTGGGTCAAATAAATTTGATCGTACAGATGGTAACTCTTTTCAGGGCTACTGTTAGTGATAAAAGGAAGTTCTACTTATCCCATCTGATTCTTCTTCTTGGAGTTGTCCTTAGGAAACTTCACCTTTTCAATGTGTCAGCATAGATTTTGTATCAAAAATTGTTTTATCAATTGTCCTAGACAACTTAAAGGTAGACAGGGTCGAAGAGATCTAACTGCATATTTGTCACTGGGAATGATTATCTGAGCACTGACAATACTTTCTTTCCATGAAGACTCAGCTGTGAAGTTTAGATCAAGATATTTTTCCCCCCTAACTGCATGGCTCATGGGTCTCGAAGGTGTCTGAATTTTTTATTTTGCTTTTCTCTGGTCTCCTGCAGACCAGCATCCAGAGGCATTTCTTAGTTTCTCCATACAGAACAGGAATTCTTGAAAGTAATCTCCCTACATAGTGTATGGGGTCTATGCCTTGCTTTGTAGTTGGAATTTCCAGGACTGAGTTGTTTGTATTTTCCAGCAGCATCGTTTTATTCTCTTGGGAGCGTGGTCTAAGTGATGGGAGCAGGGGTCTGAGAGGCCCCCAGCTTCTGATACTGGTTCTGCATATGAATGAGTCATCAACTTCTAGTCTGATTTCCCCCATCTAGAAAAGGTGTATATAATACTACCCATTTCACTGGTGTTGGGAGAACTTACTGAAGTTTGTAAAGCACTGAGACAGACAAAAGTTCCCAGGATATTTTCTGCATTTACACATCTTGTTTTGGTATTTTAATTTCTGTAAACCCCAGTCCACTCACCAGTCCCCCATATGGTCAGCTAGCCACAGCTGTGAAGTTATAGTTAAAAGGTTTCTTTCAGAAGAACAGAAGATTACCATTTTTTTAACTGCCCGTTTACCCATGGCAGCAGGCTGCGTAGAAAGTTTCTAGAACTTGGAGTGGCATTAGTTTCCTTATGCAAAGCTGCATGTGCCATACAGTTCAAGGACCGACAGACAGGAGAGTATATGGCAAGAAAAAGTTATCATATTTGCTCTGGTCTTTCGACACTTTTACTGCTCTGGTTGTAATCATCAATTGTCTATCCTGGTGAATAGCAGTTTTAAACAGCTGTGCAACTGCATTACATTAGTCTTAGAGTTCCAGAGCCAGAGAACATAGCCCATGCTTCAATTAGTGTCAGGATTCTGCTCCAGCAATCACAGACATCTTTCATGTTGACCACTTACCTTTATAGAATCATAGAATATCAGGGTTGGAAGGGACCTCAGGAGGTCATCTAGTCCAACCCCCTGCTCAAAGCAGGACCAATCCCCAAACTAAACCATCCCAGCCAGGGCTTTGTCAAGCCTGACCTTAAAAACCTCTAAGGAAGGAGATTCCACCACCTCCCTAGGTAACACATTCCAGTGCTTCACCACCCTCCTAGTGAAAAAGTTTTTCTTAATATCCAAACTAAACCTCCCCCATTGCAACTTGAGACCATTACTCCTCGTTCTGTCATCTGCTACCACTGAGAACAGTCTAGATCCATCCTCTTTGAAACCCCCTTTCAGGTAGTTGAAAGCAGCTATCAAATCCCCCCTCATTCTTCTCTTCTGCAGACTAAATAATCCCAGTTCCCTCAGCCTCTCCTCATAAATCATGTCCTCTAGCCCCCTATACCTTCTGCATACTGTGCTATTTGCAGCTTCAGTTATAGAACATGCAGATTTACACCTGACTCCAAAAGGGAGGAGGAATTCTACTTTTCAGTGCCTAAAGTTAGGGAGTGCCATTTATCTTTTGCCAAGTGAGAAATTATGCAAAGAGGTGCTCCCTGGTGCCAGCGTGGTATACTGTCCTCTAGGCAGGAATGGGGGTGAGCAGGTGATGGTTTCGAGAAGGCAGCTTTGACTAGCAACTGGAGTTCTGTAGGAGTCCTGCTGGCGGAGGCTATGCAGTGGATGCAATTGAATCAGCACATCCCCAACTAGCGCTACCCATTTCTGAGGCTGGACAGGCTGCAGGCTCCTTGGTGTGGGTGCCTTCCATAGGCCCAGTCTCTACAGAGACTTCAGTGGTGTGAAATTTACCAAATCTTCTGCCAACGCAAATCTTGGAGTGAGTCAAACCCAGCATCCGTTCCTGCCAAGTCACCAGTTTTGACCCTGCGGTCCAATAGAAGATATGTCCAACTGCTATTTTTTGACAGAGCCTTAAGTTGTCACTTTATTTTTGGACCAGAAAAGGAAAAGAATGTTTTCCACATGGCCAGTCTACTCTATGAGTGAAAGAAGAAGAGAAGAAAACAGTGGGAAAGCTGATGGTAACATAATTCGCTTGGGCTTCCAACTGGAGAAAAGAGTGTGGAGTAATGGACAAGATCTCAAGCAATAACTCACTCATGCCTCTTCACCAGCTTAATAAGGGGAAATAGCGGTAAGACTGAATAATTCAGTAGTGGGGCTATACATTGTTGGGATACAGGCCATGTGGGTACTGCTCATTTTCTTATTTTTATTGACTAAATCTGCTAGCATCTGGAAATAGATCTTTGAGTCACAAGATCTTGAGCTGTAATGAATCATCCAATACTTATATCCTGTGGTCTATATTTTAGGTCACACCCATAAAGAGTAATATTTACTTTTTATATAGTGCATTTTGTCCCAAAGGATATGGAGGTGTCTTATCAGTTGTACATTTAGGCACCACATCACCAGTGACTGAAATTCAGCCATCTCGTGTGGCTTATCTGATGATTCCTGAGCATAGTGCTAAGACACTGGTTTGACACAGATGAAAGAACACTGATAACATCAACTTCACTTTCTACAGCATCTTCATTTTCCCTTGAGCATTTCACATCCAAGCACTGACCAAAGAAATATTGAGATGTTGTGGCCCAGTTGTCAGTATCAAGAAAATTTTGTAGAATATGTTTTTTAAAATCCCAGTATATCTATTGTATGCTGTATATTCATGATTTATTCACTTTCAGGTAGAGTACCTGGACCTGAGATAGAATTACAAAAGTTTGTACTGTTTTGCCTTGAGGTTTGCCTAGGGTTCTTTTTTTTCCCCTACCCATATAGAAATTTAGTACATCAGTTGCAGGATCAGGAAGAAAGAGATAATTGAACATGCACACAAGCAGAAACAACTTAGGCAGAATGTGGAACAAGTGTGAAAAAAGGCAGCATCTGTTTACTGAAAATTAAAATGTAGAATAAATGAAGAGGGCAAGTTTACAATACTTTCTCTGCAGTCAAGAGTTTGCAGGGAAGGAAGACTTGGCAGGCAGTTTAAGAATGTAGATTATGTAAAGGGATATCATCATTTTGTTTCTGGGAAAATTACTTAGAATTTTTTCAAAATAATTTTTGAAAGAAAAGGAGAGAATATCAGCATTCAAGGGTATTTTCAGTAGAGGTTAATTGTTATAATGCAACGCTACAGCAGCTTTTCTATAATGCTCAAAAAAATTATATATAAGAAATCAAGATACCTTCTGCAGGAGCACTGCTTGTCTAAGGGTATGTCTCCACTACGAAATTAGGTCGAATTTATAGAAGTCTACTTTTTAGAAAGCGATTTTATACAGTCGATTGTGTGTGTCCCCACTAAGCACATTAAGTCGGCGGAGTGCCGAGGCTAGTGTCGACTTTCGGAGCATTGCACTGTGGGTAGCTATCCCACAGTTCCTGTAGTCTCCGCCACCCATTGGAATTCTGAGTTGTGCTCCCAATGCCTGATGGGGCAAAACCATTGTCGTGGTGGTTTTGGGTACATATCAGTGGCCCCTCCCTCCCTGGAAGCAACGATAGCAATCGTTTCGTGCCTTTTTTCCGTGCAGGCGCCATACTGCTTTCAACAGACGGTGCAGTAGGACTGCAAACCATCGTCATTGAACAACTGCTTCTGCTGCCACTCTGCTCTCCTGGTGCCATGAATCCACTTCACAGGTCCTCTCGTCATTCTTTATAAATATCTATTTTCCACCGCTTCTGCTGCAATTCTGCTCTCCTGCTCGTCTCGCCATACCACGGCAAGCGTGCAGCCCGCTCAGCTCAGTTTACTGACACCGCCGCTGTTGTGTCCTGGTGCTGCTGGCAGCAGATGGTGCAGTAGGTCTGCAAAACTCTGCTGTCCTGCTCTCCTGGTGGTCTAGCAGGTCCTCTATATGACAGTCGTCATCCGCTGCAACTCCGCTCTCCTGGTGCCATGAATCCACCTTGCAGGTCCTCTCGTCGTTCTTTATAAATATCTATTCTCCACTGCTTCCGCTGCAACTCTGCTCTCCTGCTCTTGTCTCACCATACCACGGCAAGCATGCAGCCTGCTCAGCTGACGGTGCAGTAGGTCTGCAAAACTGGTCATCCAAACACTGCTTCCCCTGCAACTCTGCTCTCCTACAGACACCATATTACGGCAAGCATGGAGCCCGCTCAGATCACCGCAGCAGTTATGAGCACTGTAAACACCTTACACATTATCATGCAGTATATGCAGAACCAGAACCCGCAAAAGCAGGCGAGGAGGCGATGGCAGTGCGGTGACAAGAGTGATGAGGACATGGACATAGACTTCTCTCAAAGCACGGGCCCTGGCAATTTGGACATCATGGTGATAATGGGGCAGGTTCATGCCGTGGAATGCCAATTCTGGGCCTGGAAAACAAGTACAGACTGGTGGGACCGCATAGTCTTGCAGGTCTGGGACGATTCCCAGTGGCTGCAAAACTTTCGCATGCGTAAGGGCACTTCCATGGAACTTTGTGACTTGCTTTCCCCTGCCCTGAAGCGCAAGAATACCAAGATGAGAGCAGCTCTCACAGTTCACAAGCGAGTGTCAATAGCCCTCTGGAAGCTTGCAATGCCAGACAGCTATTGGTCAGTTGGGAATCAATTTGGAGTGGGCAAATCTACTGTGGGGGCTGCTGTGATGCAAGTAGCCAATGCAGTCAAAGATCTGCTGATGTTTTCGGGTTAACGTTAAGCACAAACCCAACTAAACCACCACCCTCCCGCCACACACACCCAATTCTCTGGGATGATCGCTTCCCCCCACCACGTGGCTAACAGCGGGGATAATTTCTTTTCAGCCACAGGCAAACAGCCCAGCAGGTACGGCCACCTCTGAATATCCCCTTAATAAATTCCCCTATTTCAACCAGGTGACCATGAACGATATCACTCTCCTGAGGCTAACACAGAGGGATGAAGAACAGATGTTGCTTGAATGCCAGCAAACACCGGGACCATACACTGCAATGCTTTCTTATGCAATGATTCCAGACTACGTGCTACTGGCCTGGTGTGGTAAAGTGTCCTGCCATGGAGGACGCAATAAGGCTGCCCTCCCCAGAAACCTTTTGCAAAGGCTTTGGGAGTACCTCCAGGAGAGCTTCATTGAGATGTCCCTGGAGGATTTCTGCTCCATCCCCAGACACGTTAACAGACTTTTCCAGTAGATGTACTGGCCGCGAATGCATCCCAAGTATTCAGGGCAAATTAATCATTAAACACGCTTGCTTTTCAATCGTGTATTATATTTACAAAGGTACACTCACAAGAGGTGCCTTCTCCGCCTTCAAGGTCCGGGAGCATGGGTTGGGAGGGTACTGTCTCCAGGGTGATAAACAGTTCCTGGCTGTCGGGGAAAATGGTTTCGCTGCTTCCCTATCTTCAACCTCCTCCTCCCCAAAATCCTCATCCCTGTTGTGTGAGACTCCCTTGCAGGAGTCAACATACAGGGGTGTGGTAGTTGTAGGGGCACCCCCTAGAATTGCATACAGCTCATCATAGAAGCGGCATGTCTGGGGGTCTGACCCCTAGCAGGCGTTTGCCTCTTTGGTTTTTTGGTAGGCTTGCCTGAGCTCCTTAAGTTTCATGTGGCACTGCTGTGGGTACCTGTTATAGGCTCTGTTCTTCATGCCCTTGGAGATTTTTTTCAAATATTTTGGCATTTTGTCTTTTGGAACAGAGTTCTGATAGCACAGATTCGTCTCCCCATATATCGATCAGATACAGTACCTCCCATCTGGTCCATGCTGGAGCTCTTTTGCGATTCTGGGACTCCATGGTCACCCCTGCTGATGAGATCTGCATGGTCAACTCTGCCGATCAGCTTGCTGCGCTGGCCAAACAGGAAATGAAATTCAAAAGTTCATGGGGCTTTTCCTGTCTACCTGGCCAGTGCATCCAAGTTGAGAGCGCTGTCCAGAGCGGTCACAATGGAGCACTCTGGGATTGCTTCCGGAGGCCAATACCGTTGAATAGCATCCAAACTACCCCAAATTCGACCCGGCGATGTCAATTTCAGCGTTAATCCCCTCCTCAGGGAGTACAGAAATTGATTTTCAGAGCCCATTAAGTCAACAAAAATGGCTTCGTCATGTGGACGGGTGCAGGGTTAAATTGATCTAACGCTGCTAAATTCGACCTAAATTCATAGTGTAGACCTGGGCTAAGGCATAATTTAGCAACATCACACTGCCTATACGAAATGGAAGTTGCATCATCTCCATTTTTCTCTCCTATAATTCCTTAGTGAATTTAAGTTGCTTGTATATTTTTTAATGTATTGAATGTTTGCCCTTCAACCAATTTCTGACCATTTTCTGATAAAATAAATATGTACCTTTAAGACATATCTGTATAAATAATATCAACTGTGAAATATAAGCCTAGAGTATGTAAGTCTAATTTGCCAGACTAGCTGTGCCAGGTTTTGATGTTGCTCGCAGAATTCATCACGTGGACTAAAATGATAATTTTATATTAACCTTTTTACCAAAACAGACACAAGAGGGAAATCAATTTACAACTGATAAATATGGGGTATTCGGTTGGTACTAGGATAACTTACTTATACAGTAATGTCCTGTTCAAATGTAAGAGGCAAACACTTCCAGGAACTACACTGTAGGGCTTAATAAGTTGGTCTAGAAAATGTAGTGAATTTTGGCCCCAATCCTGTAACCCCTTTGAGGTGGGCAAAGTCCTGTACCTGTAACAAGACCACATAGATCAAGATACAGAATGAGGGTCTTTTAGTTAACAGTTGCTTTTCATCTGTGTAGTGGCAGACCACCACCTTCAAAAGATTTTGTTTTGTAAGTAGCTCAAAGAAGTGTTTTGAGACAAAACTTACTTCCTAACCATATTTTTGTTTTAGAATACTTCTGTGTATTCTAAAACAAACAATCTAACTCTGCTATGACATGTTGACACCGCACTGGGTTTTTATCGTCAGTGTATTTTTGTAACCATTTCTAACAGAAGGGCTGATTACATCACATTTTAAATACAGAAGCAGCTAAAAATAATTCAGATAAATTAGGATGAAATGTAGTGCCTAAAAAACCTCCCAACATATCTAATTTTCAGAAGCTACAGAAGAGGGAAAAAGACGACTGCAGTAATGCCTATTATCAATTTCTTGAGGGAAATATCACAATTCCATTTAAATGGACAGTTATGGAAGTTTTCATAAATGACGAGGTAAGTAGTGTATGTTACTGGAAGCTCATGTTCTGTATAATTACACAAAAGACTGTACAGATCTTTATTCTTTGCATGTGTGCACTGCCTTAGTCCATCATAAAAAGGTAAAATTTGCTATCTTATGAGCTATTTCATCTTAGGAAATGCCCCCTCGCTTCATTTTTTGTTAGTGAAAATGGAAGCGAGGCATAATTTAATACATCTTGTTCTTGCTTTCCAATAACAATACAAAAATGTTAAATTCTTACAAACTAGATGTACATTTCCATGGTAATAATGCAAGTTAGTGTGAATTTTTAACAATGCCTTTTTCCTTTCCTTTTCTTTTTTTTCTTTTCTTTTTTTTTTTAAGAGAATCATGTTAGGGTTCAAAAAGAAAAAGAAAAGGAAAAAAAAGGAATCTGCAGTTTGGCAGGCGTGTTGGAGAGTTGTTCTATACCAAAGTATGTTGGATCAGAGGAGATCAGTATCCTGAATTCTGTAATAGAGGAAATATATAACAAAGGTATTTTATTTTTATCCAGTTACCAGTGCTGTGTGTCTCAGTGTGGAAAGCCTTCCTCATACACACACAGTAACAGTACTGAAGCAGATAGAGTAAAAGAAAGATGTATAAATGAGGCTTTTGTTACACTGACAGCAGCCCTCCTGCTGCCTTTTTTTATGAGGGTGGGGGAGAGAGAAATGACATTTAATGAGCCAGTGTAGTAGTTTTGAAAACTTTTTAACAGAAATTTAATATTTGGTCAAAATACCATTGAATACTGCTATCATGTGATTACAATCATCACTGTAGGGATGATGGTGAATAATGTCATAAATGTCTTAGAAAGTCAACAGCTCATATATTCATAAAGTGAGCTGGACAAAGCATATGCATATAAGTCTTGTTGAATTCCATTAGCAATCCTAGCTACAGTCTTATTCGCTGGGTTTTCCTCTTGATTATGGAAATAAGTCACAAATGCTATAAAACGCCTAAGCCTAAGAGCAATATTACTTTAACAATGTACTACAAAACATGGAGACCATTTCTGCTGTTATGTTTTTTGAAGTGGCACTGCTCCATTACGATACTAATGAGGATCCCACAGGGGAAACCTGTAAAGGGCCAAATCGCAAGGATGGAGCAAAGCTGGCATAAAAGGACTTAGTACTCAATTTTAAAATATTGCAGGGCTGAACAGAATCTACAATCCCTTGCAGGCAGGATGCCTGAAGAGCTGGGTAAAACTCCTGCTACCATAAATGGGGAGGAGACACAAATGTGGCCCGTTGCTCCCCTTGCATGGGGTTTTGGCTCAGCTGATCCACAAATGAACAGATCAATTGGGCAGATCCAGGCCAGGCCACCCCAAAATCACTCTTGCTCTGCAGCTAGCTGCAGAGACTCTCTTGAGATCTTCTCCAGGGAACAATCTCCACCTGGTCTGGGGTCTCCTCTGCAAATGGCCCCACGTACAACTGATCGGCAGGTTTTGGCCCTTCCGCAGGTGCACAGTGTGGCTACAGTAGCTTATAAATGAATGGTTTATTTAAAATTATTTAAAATGAAAACTGATGTTTAAAAGGAAGTGTAAAAGGGTTAAATATACTTTGTATACACACATGCAATATTCAGTACCTTAAAGGCTCTTTACGGCTACAGCTTATAACAGACATACACAATAGATGGCTGGTTTCAGACTTAAAATATATTGAAGGAAAATTAAAGTAATTCAGCAGCCTTTTTGCTAGTGAAATATTTGGATGGAATGTTTTGAGGTATACTAGACAAGCCACCCCACCCCATAATACTCTGCAAAAGCCTTGCTCTCTTTATTATCAAGACTATCAGTCGCAGCTGCCCCCATCCACACCAAATAATTAAACTACACCAGATTGCCTGCTTGGCAGTAGTTGAGTGATATCATGCAAAATGCTTTATTTCTGTTTGCATGAACTTTTTGACAGAGAAGAACAATAATTTCCAAACTGTTTAAATTAGTGTCTCATGCACCAAGAGCTATGTCACATTTTCATAAAGCATTGTTGCTTTTTTAGAAACTTTACAGACAGTATCAACTCTACTTTTAAAAACCGCACTGAACACATCATTAAATAATTTGTTACAATACCTATTCTTTAAAAGTCAAAGGGCTTACTTTCAGGAAGTAATACTACAGTCAGACATCTGTTCTGCTACCTACTGTGTGATAAAACTCAGATTTCAAAGGCAACTCTATTAATCTCATTTGGAGAGTTTTCTTAAAGAAAAAAAAAAAAAGCTTTTTAGAAGCACAAGCCTCTTGAGATGAATAAGACTCCTTCCAGGTGCAGAAGCTTATAACACAAGTTCAATAAGTCACTTTCATAATGAAAAGAACCTCCATGTTCTGCACTATTAAGTAGCCTAAAGAGGCTTTTAGTTACTACTTTATCTGATGCAACAATAGCTGATTTAAGGAAAAGATTATCTGTTTCTACTTGATAGGAGCACTGTAACAAAACAGATGCTGCTCCAAACAAGATTTTAGGGACATTTCTGAAGCTGTAGTTGTTAGACACAAAAATAGTCTCTCCTCCTCCCCCATTAACTCTGTAAAGTTAAGGCCGAGTAACTTTAAAAGTAGATAACCAATTCAATGATGTTGCCAGAAGGTGCACACACATACTACTTCCATGCCACAGGACTAAATCTTAGGAACCCATGTTAATGAGTCAAGTGAAAGATGTGAATTCTACAGAATCTTAAATAACTTTTCTCTGAACAGAATTAAAGTTTAGGAACCTTTATGATGGACTAGAGAAAGGATCAAGAGATTATCAAGGACACAGTGAGAGGTTTGAGAAATCCATCTAGCCAGGCTAATCCAACGTTAAACACAGTCTGAACTAACTAGAAGAACTGATTTCAAAATCTTTAAGTGCATCAGCCTTCTCACTCTCTCCCTTTATCCTTCGTCTCAGTTAAACTAGCTAATGAAATTCACACCAAATTTTGTAGATTTTACTAGATTTGTAATTTAGTTCATTTTAAATCCAGGATAAGAGGAAGACTAGGAAATTAACACTTCAGTCAGAATGGGAGATCTTCTTGATATTCAGGAACCTGAGACTTGTCCTGCATGGAGGGAAGAAGCAACAGAGATGAGGAATCTGAGAGACCCGAAAGGTTTCAATACAAGAGCAAGGTTAGGATGCCTGTCTCTATTCTGTTCAACACATACACAGGCCTTTCTATTAACATAAGATAGCTTAACCCTGACCCAGCTTTCGGTGAAGAGGTTGCATTCACTAAGCTCAGTATACTTACAGGAAGTGCCTTTGTGTGCTCCGTATAAAAGCCTGCTGCCTGACCCCCAGAGTTCTACACAGCACACTTATTTCTGAGCTACAAAACACTTTCCCATTAGAAATTAAAATTTTGTTCAAAACACACTGAACGTCAGTGGGACTTGTGCTAAATCACTTCAGCTCTACTGAAAATCCCACACATTGTCTTGTGAATTTTAGATGGATATTTCTAATATTTAATGAATTTGCAGTATCTTTCAGTCATCAACTGAAAGACAAAAAATTTGAATTACTCTTCATATTTGACAATAGTCAAATGCTACCAATGCTATTGGAAAAACAGCTTAACTTTTAAAAAGCATTAAATAGATTCTATTTGTAAAGATAAACAACTTTGATAGTGCATTACAGTAACAGTACAGGCAGTAAGAGTGTGCACATATTTCAGGGGGAAAGAATTAATCACCAATACATTGTTAACTTGTCTCATTTTCCAGTTTTAGTATCTCATTTTGACCAGCTGCTGTAAGGTGAGATAACAGTCTTTTGTAGGCTTCTCTGTTAAAAACAAAAGCATATAATATGTCAGTTAAACAATTTCATAGGACTTAAGAGTAAAAAAATGCACAGTTTTCATGCAAGCTTTTCACGTAAAGTAAGGTAAGACCAGAACTTTTTCCTTCCTCACTTCTGCAATTGCTTGGCTTACTATGAATTTTTAGCAAAGTTTGGCTGAGGGGCAAACAAGGATCGAATGGCACATAAGAGCGGCCATACTGGGTCAGACCAATGGTCCATGTAGCCCAGTATCCTGTTTTCCGACAGTGGCCAATGCCAGGTGCTTCAGAGGGAATGAACACAACAGATAATCAAGTGATTAATCATCCCCTGTTGCCCATTCCTAGCAAACAGAGGCTAGGGACACCATCCCTGCCCATCCTGGCTAATAGCCATTGATGGACCTATCCTTCATTCAGTTATCTAGTTCTTTTTTGAACCCTGTTATAGTCTTCGCCTTCACAACATCCTCTGGCAAAGAGTTCCACAGGTTGACTGTGCGTTGTGTGAAGAAATACTTCCTTTAGTTTGTTTGGCACATAGTAAATGGAATATCTTCAAGATCTAAGTAAACTTTCCTCCTAAGCTAGACACATCTTTATTTTAAATTGTGTATTTACTTGTCTAGCTGAGGCTCAAAACGAGAATCATGTAGAGAGCTCACTATGTTACCACATATTTAATTTTTGTCTAGTATATTGGATATGTAGTTCATGGAGTGGTGGTTCCAAAATGGCACACTATGACAGGCTGCTAGAATGGGCTTAGAAAGAAGGTTAAAGATATCACCATATCATTAGTTTATTATCCACTAAGACCTTTATGTAAAGAACAGATTTCTATATTTTTCTTCACAAAATATCCTTCTCAATCATTTCAATTCTACAAATACGGTTTAACATGAAAATCACAGCAAATATATGCAACCGAACATTTCATAGTGTCATTACCAGTGGAATTTCTTGGCTTTGTTTCTGATTTACATGGGATCTGAACTTCAACAAATGTAAGCATACATAGAATAATACGTAATTATGTACATAGATATTTATGCTTAGAGGATCTAGATTTGAGAAAGAGAGCTTTTTACTAGGATGACTGTATTTTCATTGTTCATGGATAAGGCTACGATTATTATCCGTGACTTCCAGTGACCTCTGTGACATTGGGGGCCCCCTCAGCTGACCACCCACCCTGTAGGGTAAAAAACTGCTATCTGACTGAATGTGCTACTTAGAGGGTACTGAGCCTGCTCACATGAACTAAGCATGCTCATAACATCTGCTGAAGCCAGCAGTAGGGGACTCCTGCAGCAGCCCAGCTTCCGGGGGGTGGCCGCCGGTGCCAGCGGGGACCCTGAACTCCCCAGCTGCCAGCGGTGGCAGGGGCCTCCCTGCAGCTGCTCAGCCACCATGAGCAGCCAGTTTCCGCCCCCCACCCTGGCCACAGGCAGAGGGATCCTGGAGCTGCTCAGCAGCTGCAGGCAGGGAGACCCTGCAGCACCCAGGGGCAGGGTGCTGGACCCTCCTCCCTCCCGAGTTTGTCAGGAATGTTCTTAGTAAAAATCAGGGACACGTCACGGCTTCCGTGATTTTTTGTTTCTTGCCCGTGACCTGTCCCCGACTTTTACTAAAAATATCTATGACAAAATCAGAGCCTTATTCATGGATCACCTTAAAGGGGTGGACAGGGAAGCAGTTTATAAATAAAGTTTTTACACATTTATAGAGAAAACATCGTGGAAAACATTAACACCAGATCTTAGAGTATGTATTATGAGGTTATTACTAAAGAAAACTTGACTGTTTGGTAATCACCTAGTATATTCTTGGGGAAGTTCAAACAAACTGTCTTTTTACGCTCTGTTAGCAAATGGATGAGCTTTGCTTTATTGACAGTATAAAAAAATGTTATATAAAAGTGTCTACAGACTACATGATCAAAAGGAAACATTCAGGGAATTTGAAAACCCTCCTATGACTAGCGGAATAGCAGTCTAACACAGCATGTACTTATTTAAAATAGAAGCGACTATTTTTTTGTGGCGGGCTATAAAAGGAGAGAAACTTAATAAAAATCATGCCATGTTTTATTTTACATTTAACTCCTTTCATTTGTACTGTCTGCTGAAAATGAAACTTGTACCATGGTCAATGATTGAAAAATATGCTTATTCACTTTACATATATTATGGGTTGGCGTTTGTATGACTATATAAAATACAAAAGGAATATAATATTTATAGCCCCAGTCCTGCAGAGTTACACACTTATTTAACTTCACACATTGTGGGTAAAATCCAGACCCCACTGAAATCAATGGCAAAACTTGCAAAGGAGCCTAGATTCATTCACCCTTTCAGTAGCCCTGGTCCCCCTCAGCAAGGAACTTAAGCAACAACATAACTTTAAGCACTTCTAGAGCCTAAAACTCCATCTACACTACAGCACTTGCAGCTGTGTCACTGTAACGCTTGTGGTGGAGATGTTCTCCTGTCAGCTTAATAACTCCTGCCTCCACGAGAGGTGGTAACTATGTTGGCGGGAGAAGCTCTCCCAGGCTTCTCCCACCGACATAGCGTTGTCCACAACTGCGCTTAGGTCAGTATAACTTACACCACTCAGGGGTGTGGATTATTACACAGTCATATGCCAGCTGAACAGGAAACATCAATTTACATATTTGATCCTTAGCTAGATCCAAAAGCAATAAATGTGAGAATAATTGCAACCTAAGAGAGTTAATATTCTACATGGTTACACACTGTACTCATGTTGGACCAAACATTACACGTTTAATGTGCATATTACTCAATTAAAAAAACTGACATTAAGTACATTTCGTATTTTTCCTCCATCCTTCTCCCTTCAGTATCAAGGGAATGAAAAGGAACACATTACCTTATTACAGAAAAGTACTGCAACCCCATTATGTTATTCTTACTTTAGTGGGAAAAACAAAAAACCTGAATACCAATCTCTTACTAGTGCTTAGGACCACAGCATGCATTCTATTTTCTTGACTTATAAAAGTGAGACAAATTATACTTTTATGCATGATAAGATGGAATCGTTCCTCCCCATTTAGAATCCTCTAAGTGAGCATCTTCCTTAATATATGTATCCTGCATGACTGTATCCACTCTACAAGCCTGATTTCCTGACCCTTTCTCTCATGCTCCACTGGGAAATCATACATTACCAGTGAATTTCTGGTTCATTATAAAGTATATTTTGGTATCATCTTTTTGTTTTAATTTTAGTATTTTCAGTTTATATTATGTAAAATTAAAATGACTCAGAGGATTTTTTGAAGGATCTGAAATCACCAGCTTTGATTTTATTTTTTTGTTTTAAACTCTGTATAAAAAACCTTAAAATTAATCCATGGATATTTCTTATGCCAAGCCTGAATCAGATATTTACACTAAAATTGCAGTATTAAGCCTTAAAAATAGGGACTTATAGCACAATCAAACTAAGGAACTAAATAGATTGTAAGCTCCTTGGAGCAGGGACTGACTTCCTATTTTGTGTTTGTATCGCATGTAGCATAAAGAGGTCCTGGTCCATGAGTGTGCTCCTAAGTGCTAATGTAATATAAATAACCATTATTTATTTATATGGAAGCCAGCAGGCTCTGCATTAAATTCCTGTGTTTTTGCAAGCCTGGTGTCAAAACATCTGAGAAAGCATTTCACAATTCTAAGTCATCTGTATGTGCTAAAGTTCTAAAAAAAGTTAAATTTCTGGCTGAATATACTTACACATCAGTTACATGAAATCTATGCTGCAGTCTAAAAGTTGCCATCCGTCACAAGAATACACCTCTGTTGTTCACTGACAAAAAGCAATAATAATACAAAGTGTACCTTTGTGCAATGTTTCTGCCTAGCCCTTGTTTGTGCTCTGAATCCTTCAGGGACTGTGTGATTGTTGGAATCAGACTGATAACGAGGTGCTGATCCAAGACTGCCACTACTTCCAGGATGCTGTAAATCTGATGATCATATACTGTGGTATAGTCCTGGATAAACTGCCTGAAGGAGAAACAGGGGCACTTAATGCAAGGTCAAAACTAGATATAGAGAATGTGCAAAGGAACAACCACCAAAAGAGTCTGATCAGCAGAACCATCTTGAATGCATGGAAGTTTTCATTTTATACAAAAGACTTTAGGGGCTGCATTTTCAAAGGCTAATGCTACAGGATCAACATGTACACCTACAAATTTTTACCAGTGAAACTTGAAGCCCTGAGATCCTGCCAGCTGCTCCATGTGGGCTGACCTCTTCGACCAGGGCACTCTGCCCTGAAGCAGGGTCTCCTTGCATGGAGGAGCTTGCAGGATGAGAGCTTAATTATATATAATAGACAAAGTGGTGAGGTGAGGGTATGCAAAATTGGACATAAAATGCCCCCTGAAAAGGTTGAATTTTTTAGCATGTGGGCAGACTGGTGTTCCGGCAAAGAGTCCTACTGATTTCAATGGGGCTGTCCACACAGCTGTTGGCCTGCACACTACACAATACAGGATCAGGGTCTATGTTTGCAAAATTTCTTTGGGCACTGGGCTCATGCAGTTTGTTCACTGTATGTACATGGGGAATGGGATTCATAGGCAATACAATCCTGTCAAGTTTTGTAAAAAGCTCAATTTTCACAGTGAAAAATCTTCATGTAACAAATTGGGAATTTCAGTAATAAAAAATGTAAAAGCAAAAAAACAGTCAGATGTGCCTTTCAATTTCGGCAATTTGGCTTCTGACATCATGCTTCACCATTTGCACAAGGAGTTTCTCCCATTATGGTTGCAATACATCCCTCTGTTGTTTGTCTTTCAAAACAATATGGAATCCACAGGAAAATTTTTATTTTTTTCTTTCACTTTTTAGCCAACCAGTATTTTAAATCACTGCCAAGAATGCAATAATTTAAGTATCATAAACAAGTAACAGTGCATTAGGTTAGGGATAATTAGTTATGTAAAAAAACATGTTTGCTGTCAAATGCTTTGCAATAGCTGCACTGCCAGTTGGCATATTTTCTGGTTACCTAAACACAGAAGTCAGTTGGGTGGCAGGTTCTCCTCCCGACCCTGCTTGGCAGTCTTCTACCATGTACTGCAGAATCTCACTAGATAGTTTTTTAACTGTTTAAGAAAAATCACAAGATTCACAGGTTAGGTTGGCTACAAAGAACAGAATGAATCATAGACTTATTCAGTAGAAAAGGGGTTTCTCCACCTTTTCCTTTCTGAGGCCCCTCCAACATGCTATAAAAACTCCATGGCCCACCTGTACCATCACAACGTTTTTTCTCTGTATAAAAGCATTAAGGGGTCGGAAGCAGGGCAGTTGCCCGGGGGCCCACGCCACAAGGGGCACCGTGAAACTAAGTTGCTCAGGCTTCAGCCCTAGGTGCTGGAGCTCAGTCCTGCCTGGTGGGGCTTCAGCTTTCTGCCCTGGCCCTAGTGAGTCTTAACACCAGCCATGTTTGGCAGATCCCCTGAAACCAGCTCGTGGCCCGTGGTTGAGACCCCCTGCAATAGAACTCTTACCGCCCCACTGTCAGGATTGAAATACATAGATTTTAAGCACCATCTTTTTAAAAAGGGGAAAATTTAGATTTTAAGCATTATCCCCTAAAGACGTACACGCTCCATGGAAATGGAGGTATATATTTCAGTTTGGGTTTTGTTTGTATTCTTTAGATCATTCCCACTCTGAATGAGAAGGAAGCAGTCAGGCCATTCTAGCCTGCTCAAAATTAAGAACAGGAACTATCACCAACAGTACTACTGTTTTCTTTCTCTCTTTTTTTAAAGTATGGAATATATTTATCCTTCCTTCCACCCCAATTTATTTGGAATAATACTCATTTGCAATGATAATTTCCTTCTTTTATAAATTTGGAGCTGTATTCAACCCTGGGTTATGTTGGGTTCCTGGTCTTGGCAGAAAGTCAGCCTACAGAGGGTCATGGCAGTAAAAGTCTTAGCCAGCTCATGCTTCAAGAAGGGGGCTAACGCAGCTGCAAAGTGGATGGTACTGGCTGGGACATATGTGGCTGTTGGAGGATACACAGATTCAAGTGCATCTCGAACATATTCTGCCCTTGAAACTTCTGTGGGTCACAGTTAAAAGATGAGTAGACAGAACCCTAGGAAAAGGCAGAGGTGAAAGCTTCCACTGGCAGAGGGAAGTGGAAATCGCACCCCTATGTCGACTACCCACACAGTGGGAGGATGACTTGAGTTCTTTATTTTTATTGGTGGGTTGTGCAATCACAATCAAACTCAGAACTGTACCAAGTTAATGTTCATAATTATTCTCAATATTGTGATGTCTTTGCAAATCAGTGCACTACTTCAGCCTTTGCCTCAGATATCTTGGAGGGAGAAGTCTCAGATCAGGTAAAGAACAGGCAATAGGAATGCACATTTCCCCATATCATCCTGCCACTGTGCCTCAACCACTCTCTGCAGTGTAATAAACCTATCTACTTGGATGAAAAGTGCTCAGTACGTATAAAATATCACACATGTACAAGTGTATATTTAAAGTTAACAAGCATCTCACCTTGTGTTTCATTAACTAATACCATGCATTTCAAAACAGCAGGGAGAAGCAACACAATGTCACATACTTCAGTGCTCTTGGTTCTTTGAAATACTTGAAGGATGAAAGCCAGAACTGAGGCCAGGCGAGGAGGAGGGGAGTTACCTTTGAACTGGAGGTAATTTTCCCTGGAACAAAATAAAGCTCAGTCCATAACTTATTTTTTTCATTAAGCAATGGTACAACAAATAAAATATTACATCCTTTAAATAGAGTATTGCCGTATTTCTTCAAGAGGGCCATTAAGTAGATTTCTCTCATTATGTAGGATCAAGTAATGGCTTCTCTTTGTCTTAGTCGTAGCCCTGGTCTGCACTGCAGGGGGGATCGATCTAAGTTACGCAACTTCAGCTACGTTATTCACGTAGCTGAAGTCGACGTACTTAGATCTACTCACCACAGTGTCTTCACTACGGTGAGTCGACTGCTGCTGCTCCCCCGTCAACTCTGCCTACACCTCTTGTGGCGGTGGAGTACAGGAGTCAACGGGAGAGTACTCGGGGATCGATTTATCACGTCTAGATTAGACACGATAAATCAACCCCCGCTGGATCGATTGCTGTCCACCGATCCGGCAGGTAGTATAGACATACCCTTAGAAATGATTCACAATTAGGGTGACCAGATGTCCAAATTTTAAAGGGACAGTCCCGATATTCAGAGTTTTGTCTTATATAGGTGCCTATTACCCCACACCCCATCCCAATTTTTCACACTTGCTATCTGGTCACCCTACTCACAATTCAGCAGAGCACCACCAAGTAGGGGCTTACAACTCACCTATTGTTGTGCTAACCCAGAAATGGCAGCTATCACAATTATGGTCAAATGCTCAAATATGTCTAATAAAAGCTGAATCCACAAAAAAAAAGGAGACAACTTTTGATTGCGCAAAACCCAATTATACACATGTAAATGGCTCCTTATAAGCAATGATACTCAAGGACATATCCTTAAATGCATAAGCTCTTTTCAAAGCCACACCATATTTGACCTTTTGCATTTATGCTCTGTGGGCAAACTTCTCCTTCTCAGATCCCTATTTGAGATCTCCACTCCAATTATCTGCTCTCCTTAAACAAACATACAGAACTCCCACTGTGTAAGTTGACTTTTTCCTTTGTTTCCAGGAAACATCCACCAGATTTCCAAGGACAAAATATCCGAAATAGCATGACCTTGAAAATAGGCCTCCAAAATATTTTAAGAACTCTTAGTCAATTATTTTATTTCTTACATGCTTTCCGGTTGACTAAAACCCTAAGAACTTTAACTATTCACAGTCCATATGGTTTGAAATTATATTAACACTAATATATAACTATAATTAACACTAACTGGATACTACTTCATCTTTGCCAACGTTATATTGTAAAGGGACAGACAACCTCCACCTCTGCTCAGCCAGAATAAATACAGCAGGCTCAAATATAAAACTGGTCACAAAGACGAACGGTAACTGACACCGTAGGGCAGAAATGAATTTTGACATCAAGCACATTTTAAGTATTCCAACTTGATGACTTCAGTTGTTGTTTTTCACCAAGAGGATGCAAGAATCTGAGCCATAGTTAGTCAGAAATTAGGAATGAGTTTATTGAAATATAAAGACAACCCTTGGATTTTATGAGCTCAAGAGAAAATATATGTAGTACAATAACATAACATTGTATTTACTCATCAGGTAGTACAATCCCTTATGGAGCATGCAAAATAACTTTCCAGATATCTAGCACTAGGTTAAAAAAAAAAAAAGAAATATTGCCCATGAAGAATAAGGCCTGGTCTACATTAGAAACTTAAATTGATATAGCCACGTCTCTCAGGGGTACAAAAAATCTACACCTGAGAGACGCAGCTATATCAACATAACTGCCAGTATAGACAGCACTAGAATTCTTCCCTTGACTTAGCTGCCGCATCTTGGGGAGGTGGAGTAACTGCGCTGATGGGAGAAACCCTCCTGTCAGTAGAGGCAGTGTCTGCTGAAATGGTTTATATGTAGACAAGCCCTTAGTCTACCTTGCCCCAGCTCTTCCCTGCCTTATCTCAAGTGAGAGCTGGTCAGGAATTTTTCAATGAAATGGATTACATCACGAAATGCTGATTCCTTGAAACCGGAACTTTTAGCGGGAACCTATCAATTTTGACAAAACGTTTATTGGGAATGTTTCTCAGGTGGAGGATGGAATTTCTGGTCAAAACCAGAAACAGACGTTCCACCACAGAATAACCAATAGCCCAATGGTTAGAGAACTCAGGAATGCAGGAGACCCAGCTTCATGTAACTGCTCTGCCTGATTCAGAACTTGGACTTACACTTGGTTCTCCCACATCCCAGGTAAGTGCCCTAACCACCAGGCTATTGGGCATTCTGGGGTGGATGGTGGGGGTCTTTCTCTGTTTTTTCACCAAAAATAAAAAATTGAGATCTCCCCGTTTTGGAACAGGAAAAATTTTGAAATCTCAAAAATGTTAATAGGCCTGGAAAACTGTTTCCCATCCCACTCTACTCCCAGTCTCCATTCTCCCTGGCTCCTTGCCCAACCAGTCCCAGACGTTCCCTGGGTCTTCATCTGATCTCAATCCCTCAACCCACTGGCTCCCAGTCCCCATCTCCCCTACCTGCCTCCCAGTTTCTTTGTCCAGCAAGCTCCAGTCTTTCATACCCCAACCGCATTATTCCAGTTTCCCCTCTCCTACCATCCTTCTTTTCCTCTCTGCCACCAAGGTTCCTTGTTTCAATCTATTCCCTATGCCTCCCAGTCTGGCTCTTGTCCTCTCTGCTTTAGAATCAACCAGCTTTTTCCTTCATGCTGTCTGAGCCAGTGGGAAGGTACTGAGAACACAAGAGAGACAGGATCTCTGTTTCAAGTTCCAGTGTCCATAAGTAGCCCCGAGCAGCAATCACAAGAAAAGTCATTCTCTCAGCCCCAGGATGGATGGAATCTTTGGGGAATTTAGCTGTGAAGCTCTAGCAAGTTTCTACTGAGCATGTGTGAACTGTGATTTTCCAATGGCTTATAATTTAGCCAAATTTGGGGGGATTGTTCCTGACAAAAAAGCCACCCTAGTGCCAAAGTTCAAGTCCCTGCTCCAAAGTATAGAGGCATTAGAGCATCTCAAAGAAAAGGTCACCAGAATTTTTTAAAATGGGCAAGCCAATGTATTTTTCCCTAGCCTCATTCTCGGGTTTGTCTGAAATTTTCCAGATATATTCAGTCTGCAGCAAAAACCCAACATGTAAAATTTCAGACCAAACAGTTAAAATTTGGCAAATTTACAAGCAACTGAAAACAGGGTCTTATAATGGGAAGTGTCAAGCAACCTTAATAACAGACAATGCTAGTAGACCCATGTATAATAATAGATGATACCACCACCACCTTCACTAAACACTTATAAAGTGCTTTCCATGGGTAGATCTCAAAGCACTTTACAGAGGTGGGTGGAAATATTATGCCAACATTACCTATTAAGTAACTGAGGCACTGAGTGGTAAAGTGATTTGCCCACAGTCAGAGTCAACAGCAGTGCTCTAAATAGACCCTGATCTTCTGCCTCCCAGTCCAGTGCCCCATCAATGAGCCAGACTACCTCTGATATTATCTGTCACATTATTAGAGGTTACAGTACAGTATCTAGTTTCTCAAGGATTTGATTGAGGGACGTAGGCAGTAAGTTTATTTGGTGTTTGGGGAAGAGTACTTTAAAATAGTTTTGTGGTGTTTTAATTGTTAAATTCAAGCTGCTGCACATGTGTCCAGAGGCTAAGGGTAAATTTAAAATGAATAATGGCCCCAGTGCAGGACATTTGTCTTCTCTTCTGTTCTTTATCGTGTCTGCTCCCAGTCCACAAGGACCAGGATCTCTGATGAACTATTCAACGGAGTCCTGAACCGAGGGTCATTTCAGAGTCTCTATTCTCCCTGCTGTTTTCCAGCCTGCACATTCAGGAAGTAATAGACCAAAAATAAAAATATTTGCACTGCTTTATCTTTTTCCCCACTTCAACCTCATTTAAAAGAAAACTGAAATAAACCAATATAATAAAGTATTTGACACGAGAACTCTTTTCACACAGAAGTCACTAAAAATGTAAATCCCGTAGACATTCATTCATCTTAAAAAAAAAAGACATGCCACCTGAAAAGTATGCTCTTAGCTGATCTGTATAATCTGTGTTCTCATTACAGTTATCCTCATTCCCCCCACCATCAACCACCCTCTGATGTTTGCTACAGCCAACTATTGCATCTTGACTTAATTTAGATTAAAAGCTCTTTGCAGCAGGGACTGTCTCTTATGTGTTTGTACAACACGCAGCACATGGGGCCCAGATCCAGACTGAAGGCTGTATGCACTACTCCAATATAAACAATAATAATAATAAATAGTACCCTTGTCCCCCCCATGGATTATTTGGGAAGAAGTCAAGTCTAGGTGTCTACAAACTGGTTTTCTCCTTCTCCAGGCCTTACTTTATGACATGTGCAGTGGTCTTTCGCAGATGTAAGGTCTGTGGGATGGTAATAGAATTGCACAATGCCAGCAGCATGGGATGCTGTCCAATTCCTGGAGAAGATGGTGAAGGAGGGAGAAAGCGCCCAAAATACTGCTGAATAACGCTTCCTAGAAGTTGGTTCAAATAGGCACCTTGAGTTTGGGACTGACAGCATATAAAGGACAAGCCCTGTGGAAAGTAAAAAAATTGAACAAGTATAAATATAAACAAGCATCCAACATCCCCCTTCTAACTGTAACAGCTTCTGAGGCCTAAAGCTGTGTGTGAGCTATTCCTGCATGCAGAATGGTAACTGTGGCTCACACGTTCACTTCATAACTACGGAATCTCATTGTTTTGTAAAGCACATTGTGATACTGGAGTATGAAAGGCACCAATCCAAGTTAAATATTGTTCCTATTAATGACATAATAGAAAAAGTACTTATTAGAATAAAGATCTGATAGGAGAGTGCTGGGGCATGACATGAAACAAGTTTGTTTGAGTTAGACACCCAGCTATACTGGATTTTTGGGTAGGGGGGTTGCACCAGTTTAACGCAACACTTGCTTCAGTGCAACTTATCCTGGATACATCACACCTTTCCGCTTTGCACTGGTACAGGCTATCTTTTGGTGTACCTACAATGATTTAATTACACTGGTTCAGGTACCCCTAATCTGGACAAGTCCTTAGAAGTGAAAACCAACAGTGGAGAGAAGGAAACATCAATAGAATACCAATCCTGAGAGAGGCCTCTGGTCACTGCTGTAATGGTGAGTTTATATTTGCTGCAGGATAGCCAAAGTTCTGTTTTCCTACAATTTTGATTTTCCTTGTGAGACAATCCTTCAGGATAGGATTATAACAAGGACTGCGCTGTCACATCTTCCCATAATGCTTCTACAGCAACCAAGTGTAAATGACACCATCCTAGCTGGTGATGCATTCTACACAAGGAAGGAACTGGGGGCATTCAGGTTGATGAAATAGGGCTGCAAAGGTGTTTTTCCTTATCTGTTGTTCTACCCAAGTGATCATGCTGATTCTATAACAGTTTTATACAAGGTGTACCTGTATCTTATAGCAACTCAAGGAGATGCAGACTGAAACTGACCAGGATCACATCAATTTCACATTGTCCTGGCAATAAGTTAGCTATAAATTTGACTGCTAAAATTATATCATCAGCAGAGGCATATGTGGGAATGAAGAAAATATTGTATACAACCCAAATTTATATAGGTGTAGAGCCAAATTCACAGCAGCAGTGACCTGGTCCATAGTCTTGATGAGTTTTAATATTTTTCAGCTTCCAAAATCTGTTCTATGTTATTTTTGGCACACCATATTCTTCAAATATGATTTTATATTCTAAATTTTGCAGACAGCTGGTCACAGATAGTAAAAACTGAAAAATGTTGAAATTTCAAAGTTGTTTTTATTTCAAAGAGTTTCACTTATTTTTTTAAAATTGAGTTTAAACAAAACTTATTGAAATATTATTTACCAAAACCTAAGACAAAAAAATGGTAGATGATGTCTTGATTATTATTTTTTAATACAAAAAATGAAAAATTTCAATGTAACAACTTTTGGTGAAAATGTTTAATTTTTGAAAAAGGCCATTTCTTTTCCAAAGAAAAATTAGACTAGCTCTAATTTTGGATGTAAAATACACACACACAAATTAAAAGCAGAAAAAAGAAATTAAGAGTCATTCCAGTGGCAACTATCAGAATAAAGTTAGCTCCCTAAAGGAGCTCATGATTGTGGTGTCAAGAGACTATGCAATAATTAATTATTGCTTCTTTTCTTGCTGCCTCTTTCCTAGTGGTGGTTTATTTTACAGAGTAAGGTGAAAAATCATTAGAGATATGTAAAACAAATTGTAGCAATGTAGAGCCTGATTGTTTTTGGTTACAACATTACCAACTCAAAAAAGCAAAATCCATTGTAAAACACAGTGAATAAACTAGGCAGCAAATGTCTGGCCAATGAGTGAGCTGAATAATGTCTTTAGTTAAATTAATGTATACATGTAGCTGTGGAAAAAAAAAATCCCCTACCTGTATAATAGGTTTCTGTGAGAGTAGGTCCATCCCAATAGGTCCTCCTCCCTTCACTGGTGACTGACAGGAAGAAGGATGAGTCAGAGGGGAAAAAAAGAAGCCCTATTCCTGTCACAAAGTGTCATAATGGAGAGTTCACTCAGAAACCAGAAAAAGAAACTTCCTTGGAATTCACACACTAATATGTTGATCAAACAAGTTGGGAGGCTTCTTGACATTTTCTGGAATTGAGAGTTATTTTTCTGGAGAACAGATGTTTTGGTTCCATTGTCAGGGAAGAGAGAAATCCAGAAACTCAAGAACCAAGGAGCTTAAGGACCTGTCTGACAGACACATGTTGCCTGAGGATAACCCAGACACCACTGAAAGAATGTTTTAAGTGTGTCTTATGTGAAATACATGCAGGTTGTTATTGAAACTTATTTATTATGGTCTTGTATCTTGTATCTTCTGATGAGATGGTGCACTAGATGTACATGGAAGATTGCTTCTTGTGTCACAGCTGTTAATAAGACTTAAGGGATTCCATATTGAATTTCCTTTATTCCAAAAACTAGCACAGCTACCTGCAATCTAAGACTACTCTCAAGTCTCCTGAATGCTTCAACACTAGAAACAGGAGAGAAAAGACATTCATCTAGCTGAGCTGAGGGACAGGAAGAACACCACATAACTTGGGAGTATAGGATACACTTGTTTACAGCTTCTCCTTTCCACAGGTTAAAGAAATAATATTATTAACAACAACAACAACATTATTATTAAAGGATTAGAGCTTGAGAGAAACAAGGCAAATTCTCAGAGCCAGGTGAAAAGACAGAAATAATCCACTTGGCTGATAGTGTGTTTTCTTATTCTTAGGAAATGGGTAATTCTGCTCCTAAAAGTAGCCATCCTAACAAAGACCATACCAAAAAGCGTGCCTTCACTGAATAACTGGGACAGAAGTGATTGATTGTTCTGAAATACAGACACATACTCCACTGGCTAAAAATTTAACAAAAAAGTTGACAAAGTTGAAGTAGCATCCCTGATTCTAGGTCATCAGTAGCCAAAATAATACGATTTAAGTTACTTTTCATTTTTCTTTAATTATTTTATAGAGCTATCTATCTTGACACCCAAACAAAAAACTCTGGTGACAAAAGATTTATTTAGAATTGTGCTGAAGCCTTTCATTCCTGAATCAAATACCTTTCTAAAGATGCTTCCATTTTCCTGTCTGATGGATCAGATAAAGCTACCTCTTCAAAAGACATATACGATTTTGTAGATCACCCAGTAATATGGGAGTCTATTTTTAGAAAGGCCCCCAGACCATTCTTCTCCTTAGGGGAGGGTATTATATGCTTTTTGGCAGAGGAAATTTAGCACTTCATGGGTGATAAACTTCCCCCGCACGGGTCTTCTGTCTCACGGACCTTTATTCTAGATTGGAAATAGTGCGAAAACACCTTTCTTTTTGTGAGCATCAGGAAAAACACTTCTCTGTAGTAGCAGAATCCTCAGTCAAGTCTTGGGCACTGATCGCATTAGGTGGCTCATGTCCTCTTCTTTAAAGTGCCTCAGAGAAGAGTCATCAGACTCTGAAGAGGATGCTGAATAAATTTCCTCTGCCTCCTCAAACCTTCTGAGAGAGAAGCTTGGATTTCTTTTTTGCACACAAAGGCATGTCAGAATTGTTGTGCAACATAGGGCTCTTTGTTTGGTGACCAAGAGTACTTCTTGCTCTTATAGTGTTTAGAGAAGGCAAGATCTCCATGGAGGCCAAGATAGAGAGTTGATGCAGTAGCATCAGAGACTTTGGCTTCACTGAGGTATTTTGCCAGCTCCATATCCTAAGTGGCAAAGTGGATTGAGCAAAAGCTCTGTAAGGTGACTTGGAGAAATGTTCATGTCACCAGTGGCCAAGGAAGCAAATACAAGGAGGGGTACTATCTTCTTTTGGTAGATCCTGTCAGAAGTTAGCTGGGAACCTGCACTCTCGTGTGAAGGAAAGGACGAACCTACATTGCTAGACTGCAGCTGCCTGCGTTTTGGACTGGAGGTTTGACCTCAGCCATTTCAGACACACAGACCTTCTTTATACAACAGATAGGCATTACAGAGAATGTGGATAAAGGCTGCCTTATTTTTCTCCACTTTTGTCATGTTTTTCAGGCATCTTCTGAAGAAAGAAAAAAAATAGTCTCCTGAGGAGAAGTGCATGCCAGCATCATCTCCTCACTTAAGCAGAGTGGCAATAGATTCCTGTGTGCACTAACAGCAGTGACTCTTTCTGTCAGGAAATGCTTCTTTCTTCTGATTCATCCATCTATCTGTCAATCACCTATGAAGAGAGAAGGACCTATTAGTAGGGACTGCTGGTGCTATTCACTGCAGAAACCCCAAGCTGTCTAATGACAACGTTTCATGTCAGTCCTGCTGATGGAATAAATCTATTCACCAGTTAATGTTGTACAGTGCCTATTAAACACATGCTATAATTCACAAAAATGCGGTACTGAACTTGTCCAGATCTTTCACACTACAGTACAGATGAGGGCTTTGAAGGCCTGCCCCTTGAGAGATGCTGAGCATGCTCAATTCCATTAAAGACAACAGGAGCTGCGCATGCATAGTGCCTTTCAGGATCAAGCTCTTACAACTTCTTTATTTAAATAGAAATAATACTGATAATTTGAACAGAGTACACTATAGGCCCCTATATATATAATACATATTCATTCCACATACACACATCATATTCTGTAAGACATTTATACCACTAAATTTGGAAATAATAGCTTTAGTGCACAAACACTTATCTTCATTACTGTTGGCAAATGTATACCAACACTCCTCCAAATCATTTTCTAAATCCATTTTATCAGCAATCAGAACGATTTTCAGATTCCCCGTAATAAATTTCAGCAATTCACTAATACATAAAATCAGATCACAACAATGTTTCCAAAGGAATAAAATGCCTAATGTTGGATGTTATATGCCTTGCCTCATCTCACAATTAAAAACAATTCCATAAAAACTTTAAAATGGCCATCCATTCATTTTTTTGGTGCCTCACCTTCTAATGTCTGACACTTAACCACTCTGCACACAACTTCGACAACAAATCCTATCAAATTCTTAACTACAGCATTTCCTAGGTCATCAGCTGTCTTAAGAACAGTCTGTACAATGGTAGAAGAAACAACCTCCCTTCAGCACCTCTTAAGACAAGAAAAAGTACCAGTTTAAAATTGTGAAGTGATGCCAGGGCTTCAGCAAGCCTGAGAAGGCTGGATCAATTATGGAACACTAAGAAATCTCCAGGAATTATCCTGAATGTAGTGGAGAATGGACCCTGGGTATCAGGAACCCCTCGAGATGTGTACATGTTACTTAGGGTTTTCTGAACCCAAACCTAGTGGTAACTATCTTTTCTTCCAGACAGTTTCAGGAAATAAATCAGTGTGAACATACCTCCTTCTCTGATGAACGATTGGCACAAACTTGAGAGCTTTTGCCCCCAAATCCCTTTTTATTGAGACCAAAGCACATATCTAAAACAACAACATTAGCTCACATTTATTTAAGCAGCTAACTAAAATTAAATAAAATAAATGCAGTAAATGTAATTAGACAAACCAACATAACACTCTATGGCCAATCTTAATGGAGTTCTTAATTTATGCACATGGCATTCAGACATATGCAATGGGCACCCTAGATATACCTGATATTTACTTTCATCTCTTTAAAACATATCTACAGTCTGGGGGTTTTAGCATAGTTAGAACATATCTCAGTGATGATAAGGAACTGCCCACAATAATACTTACCTGAGATACTAATAAACCACACCTATCCATGCTGTAGCCCTCAAAGTACTCATGACACAGAAAATCAAAAGAAAAAAAGGAGGAGGGGGGGAGAGAGAGAGAGGGAGAGAGAGAGAGGAGCTCTGCCATATTCCCTAAAAGATCTGGGCTTTGCCACTATAAGTTAGGGAAGTTCCAGAGTTAAGGACCCCTTAGGAAGAGAGCCAGGTCGCTAGCCCCCTTCTTTTTAAAATCAGGACCATGTTGCCTTGAATAATTTGCCAATTGCAACTGCAATAGTATCACATGGGGAGTGCGATGGTTTGGCAAATCTGTCTGCATACAAACTTCTGAACTCTGGTGGATTTTATGAAACGTATTTGGAAAAAGAACAGAAGTATTTGTGGCACCTTAGAGACTAACAAATTTATTTGAGCAGAAGCTTTTGTGGGCTACAGCCCACTTCATCGGATGCATAGAATGGAACATATAAGAAGATATATATACACACACATACAGAGAACATGAAAAGGTGGAAGTCGCCATACCAACTGTAAGAGGCTAATTAATTAAGATGAGCTATTATCAGCAGGACAAAAAAACTTTTGTAGTGATAATCAAGATAGCCCATTTAGACAGTTGACAAGAAGGTGTGAGGATTCTTAACATGGGGAAATAGATTCAATATGTGTAATGACCCAGCCACTCCCAGTCTCTATTCAAACCCAAGTTAATGGTATCTAGTTTGCATATTAATTCAAGCTCAGCAGTTTTTCTTTGGAGTCTGTTTTTGAAGTTTTTCTGTTGCAAAATTGCCACCTTTAAGTCTGTTACTGAGTGACCAGAGAGGTTGAAGTGTTCTCCTACCAGTTTTTGAATGTTATGATTCCTGACATCAGATGTGTGTCCATTTATTCTTTTGCGTAGAGACTATCTGGTTTGGCCAATGTGCATGGCAGAGGGGCATTGCTGGCATATATCACATTGGTAGATGTGCAGGTGAAAGAGCCCATGATGGCGTGGCTAAAGTGATTAGGTCCTATGATGGTGTCACTTGAATAAATATGTGGACAGAGTTGGCATTGGACTTTGTTGCAAGGATAGGTTCCTGGGTTAGTGTTTTTGTTGTGTGGTTGCTGGAGAGTATTTGCTTCAGGTTGGGGGCTGTCTGTAAGCGAGGACTGATCTGTCTCCAAAGATCTGTGAGAGTGAGGGATCATTTTTCAGGATAGGTTGTAGATCTTTGATGATGCTCTGGAGAGGTTTTAGTTGGGGGCTGAATGTGACACCTACTGCCGTTCTGTTATTTTCTTTGTTGGGCCTGTCCTGTAGTAGGTGACTTCTGGGTACTCCTTTGGCTCTGTCAATCTGTTTTTTCACTTCAGCAGGTGGGTAGTGTAGTTTTAAGAATGCTTAAATGCTTGTTCCATTCTATGCATCCAATGAAGTGGGCTGTAGCCCATGAAAGCTTATACTCAAATAAATGTGTTAGTCTCTAAGATGCCACAAGTACTCCTGTTCTTTTTGAGGATAGATGAACACGGCTGCTACTCTGAAACCTGTCATTGTATTTGGAATCATCCACCTGTTACCAGTGCTGGTGGCACATCTCTCCCAGACCAGTAACAATGGAGAGTCATTAGCATGAATAGACACAAGAGTAAGAGCACCTTAGAGCAATGGGATGGCTGAAGCCTATGGAAACTGGTTTTCCTCAGATTGTCTGCAGAGGAATGGAAAATCCCCGGAAGGAGAACAAAAAAATCAGACATTAGGACTGGCAGTTAAAAACTCAGATGCTGCGTACACAAAGAGATGTGGTTTCTGGTTCGGAGGGTATCTTTTGACTGTCAGACCAGCTCAAGCTTGCTTGCAGGAGTCAGCAAGGAGAATGCATGACCAGGGAGAGAAGACTGAGTCAGATGAGTCAAGTCCAGGGACTTCTGAAGGGACTGGCTACAAAGCCAAAGACATCTTGGAGTGGTGAGGGGGCAAAGGAGGGAAGGGTTTTGAATGCAGGTTTTTTGCATGGATCTGTAAGTCTATAGGCTCTCTCTATGAATACACCATGTGTGCTTTGCAAAGCGTCATTGTCATGTGCTCCGAAAAGGCTAAACTTTAAACCAGAGTACCCACTAGTAGAGATCTGGAATAGGGTGTGCTGAAGCTATTGGGGAGATTGGAGGGGGCGGGGGCAGCACTGGTCTTACGATCTAGGGCAAGTGGATTGTGGGGTCCCACTTTCACAAAAGGGTACCAGCAGAAAGTCAGCACTCAAGGAGTGAGGCTAGAGGGCAGAAACAATGCCTGGAGCCTGACCAGATTCAAGGCAGGGTGCTCAAAAGCACACGGATCCAGCAGATAGGTCCATACCCAGCAGCGTAGTGAGTGTCCTGCAGGGGGAGCTCAATAAGGACTGTGTCAGGGAGCGAAACCAGGGAGTACTGTTTGATTTGTAATGAAAGAGGTTCCGGGGATCTGGCAATTTTTTTACATTCATAATGATGCATTCATGATGCATCAAGCCCAGAGGTGCCGGGGTTCAGCACTGACACAAATTAAGCACTGCCAGAGAGACAGGACCCAAACCATCTAGGACTTCATAGAAAATCATGATCTGAAGACTACACCCAGAAGACTACTGGTTTTCAGCACAGACTACAGAGCACCAGTGTAATATACCCTGTGGATGAAATACCACTTAGCAAGCAGGCAGCCACATTGTGTAGTAATATCAGCTTCCAGATGGTGACAAGGCGTAGACAGCTTCTCAAAGTTCCCACGAACCAGCAAACAACTAAGTCATATACTGCTAGGTCATTATATAGGGATATTAATTTTACTATGACACGCCATCAATCTCAATATGACTTTTGGATAAAGGAAGAAAGCTGTGGGATGTCTACAATGTCACCACAACCTCTGAATTTAATTACTTCCTTTTATTACTTGGTTGCTTTTAAGGACAGTAGCAAGAAGTTTACGCTCAAAGTTTAGATTTTGAGCGACCATAAAAAAGGGTTTTACAGAAAATAATGTGCACATTTCATTATTTTAAAAATAGGTCTTTTCTCTCCTTCACCCCCAATTTAAACAACCTCCTGCACTTCCAATAAACCATACAGCATTTTGAGAGTAAATGAGAATGTGCGTGGGGGGGGGGGGGGAAGGAGGAAGGAAACAGACTACAACCAATACTGGAACAAATGACTGGACCAAATCCACAGTCAAACTACTGAGATAACAACAGGGTCTTCTCAGAAAGTACACAAACATAAAAAACAGTGAAAAATAAACATTTAAAATATCTAATCCTTAGTAAACTAGAGTGTTATTAAAGTATATTTAATAAAGGTATATTTTCAAATACATGTTTGCTTTCTAATCTCAACTAGTGTCCTTTTATCCATTATGCTTATTTGATCTGCTGTCTCATTTCACAAGCCAGTGTTGGTGATAGGTCAGCTAAATCTTCTCTCTACACAACGATCAGGCTGGCATATATTGGAATGCATCCTCCATCACTGCTACACACCCCTCGGGGAGTGGTGAACCCACTGGGGAGGGGTGGTGTTTTTCCCTCCCACTCGCCCCAACAGGAAAAACGCTACTGCTTCTGCTTGAGTTAAATGAGATCAAAGCCATTTTTGTTCCACTGCTGTTCCAGAAGGTGGTTTGCTCGCTGATAGAGCAACTCAGATATTTACCTGAAGATACAGAGGAAGATTTTCCCGAATGGCAGACAGCATAATGGCAGGCAGCTCTTTGTCTTGCTGAAACACAGCAAGCGGCAATAGCAAGCTATCTATGATGCGGAACAACAGCTGTTGTGCTTTCGAAGTTGCCAGTATTGGTGCCCAGGACTTTACAAGGCCTCCTATTGAAGAACAGTCAAGAAACACCCCAAAAAACAAATTACAAGCAGGCAAAAAAATTTCAAGGCAATCTACTGTTACATGATTCCCGGGTAACCATAGCAACCCAGTTGTCTCATTTTCAAGTACAGTCCAACCTGCTTAGTGAACCTGGATACAATGGAAGTCCATTTACACGACAGCAAAATGGAAGTCCCAAATTATTTCAAGGCATGATAACATACAAGTTGTAATTTCAATTACAGTGAAGTTGTTTTGCAAAAGGAATGGCTACAACTTAAAAAGGGGCCACCTTATTATACCTCTGTACTATCAGCGTTCCACTATTTAACTACTATATTTGGCATATTTGTACACTACAGTGGCCTCTCCCACACATGCCATAATATGGGTTCTCAAACTTTTTCAAATCTTCAACAGACAGATTGCCTTTCGCTTCCATTCACAACTGCATAACAGCCCTATGGCAATAAGGAAATTGTTTACAGGGAAGAACAATATTAGAAAAATATTTTATATATATTTTAGCTCCTCTTAATGCAATTTACCAGCTGAAAACAAGGAGAAGCCAGCTTCACATTACCAGATGCCTCTCTATAGACTGCTGGTGGTCCATAGTTTGAAAACTTCCATGCTATACAAGAGCAGCACTTCTTACCTCTTTTCAACACCTTTGTGTACTGATTTGCACAATTCCCTGTCCTTAGTTTTAGTGTCTTACTTACTGATTGTAAAAGGGTGTTATTGTAAAAATACCTTGGCATCCAGCTTTATTAAAGCTGAAGTGCAGTTTTTATTGAGGAAATGGCTGCATACTCAGCAGCATTTTATTACTCAAAGTACAGTGCTACTAATATAAACAATCTAATAAAACAGATTCTTGCCCATACAACGTAGTTCTCATCAACTGAGCACAATTTAAGTGTATATCCAATTATAAACAAGAAAAGGTTTCCTAGGTCAAAAGTACAGGGGCATCCCAAGGAAATACGTTCAAGACTGAATAAGTAATGGAAGACATCAAAAATAGGCTTTTACAAGATGTTATTAATGTATAAAAGTCAACCCATTACCATCTCTAAAAACAGCGAACAACAACATTCATCTTGTGGAGTGAAAGAAAACACAGTGATCAATCATAATGAAACACAGTGATCACTTAGCAATATTTCTAATAATGCTGTCTAGTGCCCCATTTTCTTCCAACTACCATACATAAATATTTCAAAGCAGCATAATCACCCTGACCCAAAGTTCTATGCCCATTATCACGGACACTATGCATTTGGTGGCATAGGGTAATGCAGTTTAGAGATGCGTACAATGCCCATACTTGAGAGGCTTCCAGATTTATCTGGAAAGCATCTTACTGTGTGACTGCAGTTTTACAAGCTCACAGCAGGTGAAGAAATGACTGAGATTACTTTAACTGACAGAACAAAACCATAACTCCCATTTCACTCCTTTTTTACTAAAGGAAAAGGACAATTTTTTTGTATCTAGTGGTACAATTTCAGATTCTGATAATATCACCATTTCTTATGGGAAAGGAAAGAGAGGGAAAAAATACCCTTTAATCACTTTATTATATAAAAAAGGTTCTGGCATCTGGATACCTAACACAGCTCATTTGGTTGATTGCTTTTATTTTCTGATTCCCAGATCTGTATATTCTGGTACATAAGCTTTTACCCATCAATAAATCTGTTAAATCAGATATACATTCAGCATGCTACTCAAATGTTAGTTTTGCTTACTTCAGTAAACAATGCCCACTGTTTTAAAGATGGTGCTTTCGCTACACATATACATGTGCACACAACCCTCTTCATCTTTTATTTAAAGGTAGGTAGGCCTTGGGTCAGATTCTGGCACCTTTATTCATAGGTAGTACCACTTTATTCTTTGAGCAGTCCCACTGGTTTTAATGGCAATGCTCAAGGAGTAAGGAACTATTCAGTGTGGGTAAGGCTCCCAGAATATGGCCTTTAATAATGTGCACACAGGATCAAAGAGAAGAGTGCCAAAGTAACGCTCATTTAATTGATAATTTACATAGTCAGATGCACTACCATAGCATTATAGCAAAGATACTGCAGATTAATAAAAATTCCATTCTGTGGGCATTTTTCCTTGTTTAGTTCCAGTAAAGATTTTCAGTGAACAAAAATATTAAAACCTCATGATTTCAAATAAAAGCTAAACTTTGTTAGTATTCACAGCACAACTACAGAGGAAGGATTATTTTCTGGAGGAGAGAAATATTGTTGTTTCAGAGGATCAAGATAAAAAGGTGAGAAAGATAAAAGAGAAAATAAGGAATTTTTCTTTTTAGTAGTTTTCCGATATTTAATCTTTTAAACATCAGGAAAATAGATTATTAAAAAATCCACACAAAAAGTTGTTCATTCATGCTGGGTTGAGTCACAATATTTTACTCATTCCCTACACAAAACTATTTCCTGTGCTACTGAATTATGAAACAAGATGATGCATGGTTGCAAAATAATTACCTATAATGGAGTAAGTGAGCTGCAGGCCTTCAGCGGGTCCTTTCTTCTGCAAATAAGGTTTTACATATTTTACCACGTCACCTAGATATTCCAAAGACTTTGTTACCATGGCAGATTTCTCAGCTACAGTCTGAAGGCCACTGTAAGTTACACCAACAGCCTGAGAACACAAAAAAAGTTAAATAGACCAGACTCTGTTGGATTTTGTTTGTTTTTGTTAAGTACTGTGCTGAAGCTTGGCTAAATACTTTTTTAAAAAAAGCACATTCAAGTTTTGGTTTTACATTGCACATTATAACTGTCCTGTAGAACCATGATAAGAGGTACAGTACCTTAATGAACTGGACAAGAGCATTCTTAGGGTCTTGCTTGAAGATTGAGTCATCAAAGTGTGCCTTTGAGAAGATGTTTTCTACTTCTGAGAGTTTAAAAACCAGCCTTGTCATTTCAGTCAGCTGCTCCACATAAACTTTCCCTGTTTGTTATAAAGGGAATATAACTGAGAATGCAGTATACTTTGCTAGTCAACTCCAGATATGGTTGAGTTTTCTATTTATCTGTTAACAAAATCATGAAGTCAAACACGATTCAAACGTGTTTAAAATATGAAGACTCCATAAGTTAAGGTTTCTTACTAGACAAAGGGCTTGTTTCTAAACTAGGCAAGTATCCAACACTGGGTGAGAGTAATGTGTATTAGGAGTAATCCAAGCCCTTCACTCTACCATTAGCCTTCCCAGAAATTTACAGAATATACATGAACAATATCTTTTAGAAGATTTGTTCTATGGATAATTAGAAGTGCAATATTCTAAATAAGACTGAATAAATATCATTCAGCACATAAGGATGAAGCAGCCAAGAAAGCAAAATATCCAATCTAAAATGGGAAAGAATTATTCATAATTGGGTGTTTTTCTTTTTAGGGAGTTCACAGCATGATTCCTGGTTATTTACTTCAGATTTTCACATTTTTCAGAGCAGTTCTTCATGGAGGAAAAAATAGCTTGTCTCCTTGGGAGCAAGTTTTTGTTCTTTGCTTCCAAGGAAACAGCTCTTTTATCTTTGTTTGTGACAAATTTGTCATATATAGAACAGGCAAAACATCAAGAAATAGCACAAGCCATGTAAAGAAGTACATTTTGTAATTGGGTAAAAGTAAAGAAATACAAACAAAAATACATTTTGTAATTAGTTGAAAATATATGCCATTTTTGCTATATAGAATCGTTACAGCAATTCAAACACTAGGGAAACGTGAACACTTACCAACTGTTCGCTCAGCATCTGTCCTGGTCAACGTACCACTAGGCTGATCAATGTACATTTGTAAAATGCACCGAAACCAAGAACGTACTGACAAGGCTTCATAGGATGTATGTCCCATACCAGAAAAAGCTTCAGACAATGCACTGCACAAATATAGTGGTGGGGGGAAAGGAAATAAATAAAGAGCTGGAAAAAAGCCTCATTTTACTTTAGTTTTATAGAGAATGTTTTTAGCAACCCCATTTATAACTGTATACAAACATAACACAGAGAGAGGGCCAAACTTGGCATTCCTTTAAATACATGCAACCTACAGAATTTTGCCCAGAGTTTACAGATGCCCAGATACAGGTGATGTGCTAAATTCACTAGTGCCATATGTGGTGATGTAATTTACAGGTCAGATGTAAGACATAAAACTGATGCACAGAAAATCTGTACAGTTTGTTATTTTTCAATCCAGCAATGAGGGTCTCTCTCTACTTAGAAGCCTAGGGATGAGAGGTGATTTGTTTCGGCAAATAAGACTGTGACGAATCAAAAACAGTTAAGGAGAAAAACCCCACTAAGGTAATCTAGAGGTGTCACAAATGACTGTGAAGTGACTAACAAGGGAGTATAAAAGGAACTATCCTCCTCTACAAACACAAAGAGGGCCAGATTCTCCCCTACTTTACACCACAGCAAATCAGGACTAATTACATCAGAGCCAGTACAGCTATACTGGTGTACAGAAAAGTGTAAGAGAGAAGAAAAATCAGGTGCACTTTAACTGTCCATGGCAGCACACTTCCCAGATATTTCCAGCAGCCAAGTCCCACATAGACCCCCAATATCACTTGAAAGTATTCTGTCAGACCAAACATAATTTGAACATTGAATATATACTTTAAGTACTATGAAATTGGCACCATTTTACAATATTTAAATCTGTGATGCAATGTATACTCCTGGGAGAATTCTGCGCCAAAAATTTAAAATTCTGCAGCCTAAAATTAAAAACTCTGCACACAATATTTTTAAAAGTCTACAAAATTTTGCAAATTTTATTTGTCAAAGCAACACTGCATAATCACACCAGTTTCAATGATTTTGGTAATTTATGTCAAAACACCTGTCAGCAAATATGTCTGTAACAATACAGACATCCACAAAAATTCCCCCAGGAGTAGAGAGTTAAAGAAACCCCTATGCCAACCCAATTCCTGTTTCTCTGTCCCTTCCCAGCTCCCAGAACCCAGCCATCCTCCCCGAGCCCAGACGCTCACCCCTCCCTCCCAGAAACCAGCCGAGCCCCCCCAGCCCAGACACCAGCTCCCTCTTTTCCAGAACCCAGCCGTGCCCCCCCAGCCCAGACACCCATCCCCCTACCGCCTATGGATCCAGAAGGAGAAACAGCCTGTTGCTGGGTCCCAGCCAGGCTTGTGTAATGTCCAGCACACCACGGTCTCCTTCCCTCAGAGCATGCAGGGAACTGCAACTGCCAGGAACTCTCAGAAGGGGAGGGATAGCTCAGTGGTTTGAGCATTGGCCTGCTAAACCCAGGGTTGTGAGTTCAATCCTTGAGGGGGCCATTTAGGGATCTGGGGCAAAAACTGGGGATTGGCCCTGCTTTGAGCAGGGGGTTGGACTAGATGACCTCATGAGGTCCCTTCCAACCCTGATATTCTATGATTCACCAGGCAGTGTGAGCTGGGCTCTGCTGCCTCCAGCAGCCCCTAGTGGCACCCAGCAGCATTGCAGCCCTTTCTGTGGGGGAAAGGAAATTATGCACAAAAAACATTAATTTCTGAAAAATTCTGGATTGCACACTGGCGCAGATTTCCCCCAGAAGTACCTGTTGTGGAGGCAGACAGAGGGGGCATTGTGGCAACTCTATCGGAGGGTGAAGCAGATTCACCTGACTAATGAGCAGGTATCATGCCACGTAGGTGTTGGGTGAGTGGCTCGCTGACCAACTTCGCCAAGGAGCTCAGTCACACTAGTTGGTGCTGCGATGTTCACAGCCTCACAGACTTTTTTCATATATCTAAGGAGTGCCTGCTACTCGTCTGCCCAAGCAACATGTGCCTGTGTAATTGTGCTTAATTCCATCAGGAACTCCTAGCTGCAGGACAAAACATCTCCTCTGCATATGTCAATAGCACTGGGGAGAAGGTGCTGTGCCATCTGCAGTTACTACGAGACCAGTTGTCATATTTGCTTCAAGTTAAGGAAATTAACTGGGGGTGAGGGTGTGGAGAAGGACACCTTCGTATTCATTAGAGAGAGGGGACATGATAACAGTTTTCAAGTACATAAAAGGTTGTTACAAGGAGGAGGGAGAAAAATTGTTCTTCTTAACCTCTGAGGATAGGACAAGAAGCAATGGGCTTAAATTGCAGCAAGGGTGGTTTAAGTTGTACATTAGGAAAAACTCCTTAACTGTTAGGTGGTTAAGCACTGGAATAAACTGCCTAGGGAGGTTGTGGAATCTCCATCATGGAGATTTTTAAGAGCAGGTTAAACAAACACCTGTCAGGAATGGTCTAGATCAGAGTGGGCAAACTACAGCCCACGGGACTATCCTGCCCTGCCCTTGAGCTCCCGGCTGGGGAGGCTAGCCCCCGGCCCCTCCCCTGCTTTTCCCTCTGCCCCGCAACCTCAGTTCGCCGTGCCGCCAGCACTCTGGGCCAGAGCAGATACAGCTCAGAGCGGAGAGCGAAAGAGAGATGTGCTTCCCCTCAGAATGAAGGCTCTGATTCAGTGAGTGTTTATGTACATGCGTAACTTTATGCAGACCCATTTAAGCCAATGGAACTACCACACCCATACATTTAAGCATGTTCATTTCATGTTTGTAGGACTGGGGCAAAAATCTGTTAAATAAATTTTAGGATTCTACTCAACATGCTCATTCTTACGGTCTCAGACATTAGTACTGTGTGAAAACTAGTATGAGATTGCCAGATGAAAAGGTCCACAAGTCCAGTTTTATTATTTTGTATTTATTATTATTTTGGATGTTATTGATACTATACTGGACCCCTCCCTAAATATTTTTGTTATAACAGAAACCTAAATATTTAATTATTTCTCTGTTGCAATATCATAAAAAGTCCAGAGGAATATTAAGACAAGCTTAAAATCTCTAAGCATGAATGAAAGGGGATAAATAGATGTTGGAATTACCAAGTCATAACATTCAACATATTAAAATTCAGCTATGGGTGCTACTGCTTTACCTCTTAAATGGTAGGGATGGTAACAATAGTAAAAGGGGAGGGATAGTCAATATGCAACTAAATAAAGTACAATACTGTGTGGGTCAAAGCATTTCATTTAGTTGCAGTGTAATGGCCTTCAGAAGAGTATTGATACAGAGTTATTGTCTAGATCCCAGTTTTCCAATACCAATTAGCGATAACACTTTTTCCATTTGGAAAAAAAAGCGACTTGCTTCATGAAAGAAAAATTAACTTAGCAATTTAAATGTCTACCTGTCAACTTTCATTATCCAAAGCCATAAGAAAAAAGCTTTAGAAAATAAAGGAGGACAAAACCATAATAAATTCAAGGAATCTAGAACTTAGAGAATTGCAAAAGGTCTATAACAAAGAAAGTAGATCACTTGAAGGGAAGCACTGCTTTTTAAAATAACATTTTCTTTTAGACCAATGAACAAATGAGGGAACTTTGTGTGCTAGAAAGGATCCAAAAGAACAAGGAGTTTAAATTGTTCACCTGTTTTGTATTAGATGACTGAGATATCGTGATACCAGCTGGGGACACACCATATCGTCCCATCCAAACGATTGCATCATTGCTAAAACAGGCTGTGGCTGGAGATCTGATGGAGCTGTACAGGGCATGTCCAAAGCTAACAGAGTAAAACCTGATTTTCAACAGAGAAAAAGGAGGGGCAGAGTGTTAAGTTTCTCAAAATATTTAAAATATATTCCTGTTCTACTAACAGAGTCTGCTGTTAGTTGTTATTTAATACGTATGTTTCTGTCACTCCCACAGGCCACAATCATGATTGGGAACCCATCATGCTAGACATCGCTTAAATGCATATGAAGATGCAGTCCCTATCCTGAGGGGCTTACAATCCATGACAACACACAAGATCCAAAATTTGGCAGATTGATACAATCAAATACACACTGTTTAAAAATACATTTCCTTTTTCCTCCCCCTTTCATGCACGAGTACATTTTTTGTCCTATAACAATTTTTAAAACACTTTCTTCCTCCAGGAATGAACTTTGGAGGATTAAACTATATTTTGAAAGGTAAGGGATCTGTAGAATTGTTTCTTTCTGTGTTTAGAATAAACCTTTTTAAAATGAGAGTTCCTTGGGGGCAGAGGGAGGGAGTGTAAACACTGCAATGATAAAGTTACTTTTGAACTGAACAATCCCACGTAGGCCAAGACAACATCTTCAGATCTAGAAATGAATACCTGCCACAGAATTTTTTTTAGAGACGCAGAGTTGGTGAGGTAATATCTTTTATTGGACCAACTGCTGTTGGTGAGAGAGAAACTTTCAAGCTACAATTTAGATGTCACAATTTTTCTCTCACCAGCAGCAGCTGGTCCAATAAAAGATATTACCTCACCCATCTTGTGTCTCTAATATCCTGGAACCAACACAACTATTACAACACTGCATACAGAATTTTTTAATGAGACATAACCATGCTCTTTATACTGGTGGACCACCATGGAACCTACATCCAACACTAACAAAAAAAAATGATTCTCATAGCTCATTCTTTATGCTATGGATAACAAATACATTTCAAGGCAGGCAGGAGACATATCATGGAATGCTGATATGTTATTAGGGTAAATGAAATCGGCAACAGCAAAGGAGGTTTGGAAGACTGATCTTTATTTTTTGATAAAATGTAAGGTGCTCACCAGCTCCCAGCTTCCCAGAAACCGGCATATTAATAAATTAACAGCATACTTTGAACTACATGTATCCAGAAGCTGATTTTTGACTAGCTGAAGTACATAATAAGTCAATTCTCAGAAGCAATACAAATGCAGCTATTTGAATTAATGGAACAGGGCTAGGTCTGTGATCTTTCTACAAGTCCTCAGTAAGGGTCAGTGTGTAGTTTTGCCACCACAGAAATAGGCTAATGACCTTTTGTAAACCACAGTCAAAATATGGTGCTTAGTTCACCGTTTACCCCGGGGAAGGAAGTAATCATGCCAACCCTGAGAGGTACATACTTAGCACAGATTACTTTCCCCACCATGGTGGTTCAGCAATGTTTGCCAGTGCAGGGGGTAAAAGTTGGGAAACTGAGTCACAAGTCCACCCAATTTAGGCTTAATCAATTTTTGCTTTTATTTATACCATTTCAGAAAGAATTATTATCACTCAGTGTCTGGACATACATTTATGCCATCCAGATAACAACAGACAAGACAGAATTGGTAAACAGCCCAAGTTGCCACATTCTGGAACACTGGGAAGTTCCTCCACCTTCCACGATCGTTGTCGCCTCCTCTGATCCCTTGGTCTGGTCCTTCAGCCCTGTTCCTCAGTTTCTGGTCTGGTGTTTCTCCAGTGTGGGTCCATGTTTGCTTGGTCTTTTATACATTTCTACACTACAGAGTCCTTAATTTCATCCAATTGGCTTTTAGCACATCAACCTTATGGATTTTAGGTAACCAGTACATTACGCATGCGCAAGCTTCAGTTACCCAACTTAGGTATTTTTCCTGCTGGTTTTGCAGTTTCTGGGTGATGTTGTTTTGTGTCACCTTGCCCTGTGTCTTTTTTGTTTCTGTGTTTTTATTTATCATTACTTGTTTGTATATCTATTTCTTAGATCTCCCAACATAACATGTTGATTCTGTTCTATTGGCAATAACATTTTAAGCAGATTAGAAATTCTATGTAAAAGAAGAATTGGCAAAACCACACTCATGCCACCAAAACCTTGGCTTAAGAGATACCTTATCTGTACTCATTCTCTGCACAAAATTACAAGTCATTAAAATATAGCTATCAAAGCTTTTAATCTTACCATTAACTGTTCTTCATTTTATATTTCAATGTTACAAGTCAGTATTTGGATTCTTTAATGTCCACATATCTTCATTCAGAGCTCAGATTTATTTGTAATTCATTACAAAGAAACTTCATTAGAAATTTTCCTGTGAATGCATTTTTGAGGGGTGATTCCATTTTAGGGGCCTTGATATTTAGTTGTTTTAATGATACTCCAACACCAGTATACTCTGAGAGAGAGGGGAAGGGGGCAACATGGTTAAAACTGCCACTTCCTGTCCCTGGATGTCCACTCCCCACCCACTTGAATAGGAAGGGGAGTAGCAGTGCTGTGGAGGCTTCTGTCTCTCCCTTGTGTAGCAACCTTCAATGCAAGTAGCCCACGCAGTGGGGTAAGAAGTTGCATTCCTCCACATTGCTCCCCTATAACGGTGCATAACACAGATCACAATTGTATCTATATTCAGCACTCTAAGCAGATTCCTAATAGAGGTTGGTTCTTTCACTATTTCATTCAAATAGAAGGAGAATGGATCTTGCTTTGGTTTTGTATTGCCATTTTCTATAATGCCTCAGCGGTGGCATTACCCTTTCACAAGAGTCTCTCTCATTACCATTATCTCACTTAACTATTGCAGAACTGCTCCAGTTCAAGGGTCTCTTAGCATTTCTGTTACTGACCTAGTCCCTGAGAGCTTATAAACATAGTTCTTAATTCACATCATGAGGGGGAAAAAAAAAAAAAAAGACTCCGTTTCGATCTGGCCTTTTCAGATTCAGTACATCCTCAGAGCTAGAGATCAGCCCCCTGTCAAACTGAAACATAGTATTATATTAACATTTCAGCAAAAATAATACTGCATCCAAATGCAGTGAGCCAGATCCTCAGCTGCCACAAATCAGCGTAGCTCCACCGAAGCCAAGGATCTGATCCAGCATTCTTACTATTCACTGACACACTATCCATCTGTCTGGATTCGGAGTGGTATTTGCAAGGTAAAATTCTAGCAACGTAACAGCTTCCAATACAAAATGACCGATCAGAACAGTCCAATGTAATGTCAGAATGCATCTGAAAGTAAAAATGCTACAAAAAGTGATAATGAAATTTACCTTTTAAAAAATATCTGCATAGATGTCAAAACATGATACCAAAATGTAAATTATGTTAAACCATTAGCATACTGAAAAAAACAAGATGAGAGAAAACTTTCATGTGAAGCTATAGAATAGATTTTAGGTATAATGTAATGAACCATAAATCATTATCCTTATTTAGATTACAGCAAACATTACAAATATAATTTAAGCTGTCAATGATGCAAAAAATCAAAGAGTCCTATAGATTCAAACCACTCCAGTATTATAGATCTGTATCCTATTGACAGAGCCAGCACTTCATTTTTTTTGTTGTCAAAATATTTAGCACCATTATCACAGAGCCTAGTCTCTACATTTGCGTAGATTTGAGCTACTAAACATGAGCAGGAATATGCCAAAACCTTAAAATGGAGAAAAGTTTGCATTCAGGGAAATAGCAAAGGAGGCAACAGAGAAAAGGAGCATCAGTGCTGACCTGCAGCTGTATCTGCAAGCTGTGGAGGAGGCAGTGTCTGTGATATCCTTTGGCTCTTCAAGAAGGGGAAAAAATTTCTCCAGAGAGCACTGGCAACAGCAAGGTGGTGCTCTTTAGCCACTAATGGAAGTTGTGTGTTTGGGCCCGTGTTCCCTAGCTGAGGTCCCTGGATCACACGTTCGTGCACACTCCTAGGGAGAAACAAAAACAACGTTAACATGCAATAAATGAAAAAAACAGATTCTTTCACAGTTTCTTTAAACTGTATAGTCTGAGAACTGAAGGATCATTTTGTGTAATTAAAACCTTTTTGCAAGACATTATGCATACCGGTTATTTGATGGATGAATGATGGCATATTAAGCACCATAAAGTTAATGTTAATTACTAATGTCAACCATTAATTATATGCTTTTTAATATGTCAGATCAAAATGAGAAACAGGTCACTTTAAAAAGAACGTTTGCATTTTGCAACTGCTGGCAAGACAAGTGAGTCTTGCTTACAATCCAAAGCCAGGCACTCTTTTTTTTAAAATTATCTGTAAGAGTGTAAGTGCATGGGTGTGTACAGAAAAACAGTAAATAATGAAAAATGCTTTTTCTTAATTGCAAGACTTAGTATTAAAGTTGACTTTTTAATTTGTGAAACCTCAGTAGATGCGTGGTTAGATAAGAGAAAAGATGCATGTTTTCCTGATGCATTGTAGACAATTCGGTTTGACAGTAGGGCCACAGCTTTCTTAGTACAGTAAGGACAAAAGTTACCACTACCACACAACTCCCATCTCTTCGTGAGACAATGTGGCATAAATTCAATAATGCACTCAATTTTCTTTGATTATTCTTCTAGTACCATTCCTGCTACTTAATCTAATTTGGAAGTTGTGACTTTCTAGAGGTTTAATAGAGATATGTCTGCAGGGAATCAATGTTCTCAGAGAAATGGGGGTGGGGGGGAGCATTAATACATTTGTCTGGTAGACTAGGATAGGAGGCATTACTGCAACGGGCTGATCAACTAAATAACATGCTTATTAAAAACAATCTGCAGGAACACACTGTCATTCCTGTTCCTATTTATCTTCTGGTCAACTCAATTGAGATTGTGCATTAAAGCACAGGCAGCATTATTACATTTGCTTTATTAAATTCTATAAACAGCACTGTAAAGTCAGAGTCAAGATATTTAGAAGATAATAGCATAGAGTGAAGGCAGTGAGACTTGCTTTAACGCTAATGTTTGTAGACTATACCATAAGAAAAAAAACATGAGATAGTCACACGAGCAAATGTTTCACAACACTCCTTTCTCTGGCTTCCTAGGTATTTATTCTATGCTCATCCTAATAAATAAAGTTCCCCCCTGGAGAATGTGAAAGAATTATAAAAGAATTACACAACTCATGACACTCATTAGGACATCTGGACTGGAATAATTTTAAATAAAGAGCGGACAGGCAGCAAGGCCTACTCTTAGCCCTGGTCTACACTAGGAGTTGAGGTCGAATTTAGCAGCATTAAATCGATTTAGCTCTGCACCCGTCCACACAAAGCTCTTTTTTCGACTTAAAGGGCTCTTAAAACCGATTTCTTTACTCCACCCCTGACGAGGGGATTAGCGCTGAAATTGGCCTTGCTGGGTCGAAATTGGGGTACTGGGGATGCAATTCGACAGTATTAGCATCCGGGAGCTATCCCAGAGGGCTCCATTGTGACCGCTCTGGACAGCACTCTCAACTCAGATGCACTGACCAGGTAGACAGGAAAAGGCCCGAGAACTTTTGAATCTCATTTCCTGTTTGGCCAGCATGGCAAGCTGCAGGTGACTGCAGAGCTCATCAGCAGAGGTGACCATGATGGAGTCCCAGAATCGCAAAAGAGCTCCAGCACGGACCAAACGGGAGGTACGGGATCTGATCGCTGTATGGGGAGAGGAATCCGTGCTATCAGAACTCCGTTCCAGTTTTCAAAATGCCAAAACATTTGTCAAAATCTCCCAGGGCATGAAGGACAGAGAGCATAACAGGGACCCGAAGCAGGTGCCTCTTCCTGCTGGGCTGTTTGCCTGTGGCTGAACAGAAATGTTCCCCGCTGTTAGCCATGGGGAGGGGTTAGCCACGTGGTGGGGGGAGGCAGAACGCGACCTTGTAATGAAAGCACATGTGCTATGTATGTAATGTTAACAGCAAGGTTTACCGAGAAAGAGTGTACCCATTGTTCTATAAAATGTGTCTTTTTAAATACCACTGTCCTTTTTTATTTCTCCACCAGCTGCATGTGTTTCAAGGATCTTCTCCTTCCCAGAGGCTAGCAAAGATTAGAAAGTGAAAAAAACGCACTCGCGATGAAATGTTCTCTGAGCTCATGCTGTCCTCCCACACTGACAGAGCACAGACGAATGTGTGGAGGCAGACAATGTCAGAGTGCAGGAAAGCACAAAATGACCGGGAGGAGAGGTGGCGGGCTGAAGAGAGGGCTGAAGCTGAAAGGTGGCAGCAGCGTGATGAGAGGGGGCAGGATTCAATGCTGAGGCTGCTGGAGGATCAAACCAATATACTCCAGTGTATGGTTGAGCTGCAGGAAAGGCAGCAGCACAGACCGCCGCTACAGCCCCTGTGTAACCAACCGCCTTCCTCCCCAAGTTCCATAGTCTCCTCACCCAGATGCCCAAGAACGTGGTGGGGGGCCTCTGGCCACCCAGCCACTCCACCCCAGAGGATTGCCCAAGAAACAGAACGCTGGCATTCAATAAGTTTTAAAGTGCTGGGTGGCCTTGTCCTTCCCTCCTCCACCAACTCACCTGGTGCTTCCCTCCTCCAGCACCCCTCCCGGGCTACCTTGGCAGTTATCCCCCTACCTATGTGATGAATTAATAAAGAATACATGACTGTGAAGCAACAATGACTTTATTGCCTCTGCAAGCGGTGATTGAAGGGAGGCGGGGAGGGTGGTTAGCTTATAGGGAAGTAGAGTGAACCAAGGGTGGGAGGGGTTTATCAAGGAGAAACAAACAGAACTTTCACACCGTAGCCTGGCCAGTCATGAAACTGGTTTTCAAAGCTTCTCTGATGCGCACCATGCCCTCCTGTGCTCTTCTAACAGCCCTGGTGTCTGGCTGCATGTAACCAGCTGTCAGGCGATTTCCTCAACCTCCCACCCCGCCATAAACATCTCCCCCTTACTCTCACGGATATTGTGGTGCGCACAGCAAGCAGTAATAACAGTGGGAATATTGGTTTTGGTGAGGTCTAACCCAGCCAGTAAACTGCGCCAGCACGCTTTTAAACATCCAAATGCACATTCTACCACCATTCTCCACTTGCTCAGCCTGTAGTTGAACAGCTCCTAACTACTGTCCGGGGTGCCTGTGTACGGCTTCATGAGCCATGACATTAAGGGATAGGCTGGGTCCCCAAGGATAACTATAGGCATTTCAACATGCCCAATGGTTATTTTCTGGTCTGGGAAGTAAGTTCCTTTTTGCAGCTTTTGAAACAGACCAGAGTTCCTAAAGATGCGAGCGTCATGTACCCTTCTCGGCCATCCCACGTTGATGTTGGTGAAACGTCCCTTGTAATCCATCAGTGCTTGCAGCACTATCGAAAAGTACCCCTTGCGGTTTATGTACTCGCCGGTTTGGTGCTCCAGTGCCAAGATAGGGATGTGGGTTCCATCTATGGCCCCACCACAGTTAGGGAATCCCATTACAGCAAAGCCATCCACTATGACCTGCACATTTCCCAGGGTCACTACCCTTGATATCAGCAGATCTTTGATTGCGTTGGCTACTTGCATCACAGCAGCCCCCACAGTAGATTTGCCCACTCCAAATTGATTCCCGACTGACCGGTAGCTGTCTGGCATTGCAAGCTTCCAGAGGGCTATTGCCACTTGCTTCTCAACTGTGAGGGCTGCTCTCATCTTGGTTTTCTGGCACTTCAGGTAGGGGAAAGCAAGTCAAAGTTCCATGAAAGTGTCCTTATGCATGCAAAAGTTTCGCAGCCACTGGGAATCGTCCCAGACCTGCAAGACTATGCGGTCCCACCAGTCTGTGCTTGTTTCCCGGGCCCAGAATCGGCGTTCCACCACATGAACCTGCCCCATTAGCACTATGATGCCCTCATTGCCAGGGCCCATGCTTTGAGAGAAGTCTGTATCCATGTCCTGATCACTCTCGTCACCGTGCTGACGTCGCCTACTCGCCCGGTTTCGATTTGGCAGATGCTGGTGCTGCATATATTGCTGGATAATGTGTGTGGTCTTTAATGTGCTCCTCATTGCCAAAGTGATCTGAGCAGGCTCCATGCTTGCCGTGGTATGGCGTCTGCATGGAAAAAAGGCGCGGAATGATTGTCTGCCATTGCTCTGACGGAGGGAGGGGAGACTGACGACATGGCTTACAGGGTTGGCTTACAGGGAATTAAAATCAACAAAGGGGGTGGCTTTACATCAAGGAGAAACAAAAACAACTGTCACACAGAATAGCCCCCTCAAGGATTGAACTCAAAAGCCTGGGTTTAGCAGGCCAATGGTCAACCCACTGAGCTATCCCTCCCCCTGGTATTCCAGGCAGGACTGAATCTCCATTAAACTTTTCAAGGTGCCCCTGACAGACCTCACCAAAATGATTGTCGGCCGTTGATTTCACAGAGGGAGGAAGAGAGGGGGGAGCAAATGAATATAAAACAAATCTGGTGTATTTCTTGTTTTGATCCACTCCATCTATCTTTTACATCTTTGGCTGGCAGCAGACAGTGCAGTAGGACTGCTAGCCATACTCATCTCCTGGCTGCTCGGCAGAAGACAGTGAAATAGGACTGCCAGCCATCCTCATCTCTTGCCTACTCGCCATAAAATGGTGCAATAGGACTACTAGCCATCCTCATCTCCTGGCTGCTCGCCAGAAGACGGTGCAATACGACTGCTGGCAGGACTAAAGAGAATGACCTGGTCGAGTCACTCGTATTTTAGTCCCTGCGCCCAGGTCTGCCCAGGCGCTCCTGACAGACCTTACCGAGGCGGCACCTCGGACATGAGGAGGATGGTTTTCAGGCCTATTGCACTGTCTGCTGCCACAAGGCAATGAGCTGCTGCTGTGTAGCAATGCAGTACCGCATCTGCCAGCACCCAGGAGACGTACGGTGACAGTGAGCTGAGCGGGCTCCATGCTTGCCATGGTATGGCGTCTGCACAGGTAACTCAGGAAAAAAGGCACAAAATGATTGTCTGCCGTTGCTTTCATGGGGGGAGGGAGGGCCTGATGACATGTACCCAGAACCACCCGCGACAATGTTTTTGCCCCATTAGGCATTGGGATCTCAACCCAGAATTCCAATGGGCGGCGGAGACTGCGGGAACTGTGGGATAGCTACCCACAGTGCAACGCTCCAGAAGTCGACACTAGCCTCGGTACTGTGGAAGCACTCCGCCGAGTTAATGCACTGAATGCACTTAGAGCATTTTGTGTGGGGACACACACACTCGAATATATAAAAACGATTTCTAAAAAACCGACTGCTATACATTCGACCTTATTCCGTAGTGTAGACATACCCTTAGGATGGTTGGTATTAGAAGTGTGTTTCATTGTACCAAATTAGTATCCAAAAAATTCTCCCAAACGGATCATTTTAAAAATAAAGCATACTGGCTGTCAAAGGTAACAGATACCTTATGGCTATCCACAGGCAGCTATTAGTTTCAATGGGATACACACAGGGAATTTAGTACCACTACTTTTTGACTGGTTACAGTTAACACACATAATATAGGTTGCGTAATGTAGTATAAGGCATCAAATATTTTGTTGAAAGGGCCATGGTCCAAACACAAGTGGGAACCAGAAATCCCTGACTTCTAAGATTACCTCTAGCATTTATTCCCTCTGTGGCCTTAGATAAGTAATTTAACCTTTGTGAACTTCAGTATCCGATCCAGGGAATTGGGGTGGTAATATTTATCTCCACTTTCATAGGATGTTGCGAAGACTAATCAATGCTTGTAAAAAACACGTAGAAGATGAAAATTCTGTTCAGTATAACAGTTGAGTAATCCATTTGAAGAAACAAATAATCTCCAAGTTAACATGCATAAAAAGGTGCTTCTTTGGGATTTTCTCTGACACACACAACAGGTACAGCAACAACAACAGAAATACAAGTTCAAAAAAACAGGTATGTAACAATTTGGGCTTATAACAATATGGTTGAGTTAACTCTGAGCAGAAAAAGGGCTAACAGACCGAGTTAAAAAAATAAAAGGAATTAATGGCTCAAAAAATCTGAATGGTTCTGTTTGTTTTAATAAAGGGAGGGAGAATTCCTTTTAATACAGCAAGTAAAATTACAAAGGACCAAATTCTATCTTTACTCACATCTGTACAAACCTACTGATTGGTCCAAAATCCTTCTCCTCTCCTCCAAATTGCCTCTCCAAAGAAAGACTGTTTACATTTCCTTTAGCCATCTATGCCTAGTGGAAGGATATTCAGACTTCCAAAGTAAGGTAACATATCGCTGAGCCAGGAGAAGGGCAACATGCACAAATATGTGTTTATGTTTATTCATAGTGACCTAAACAAACACTTGCAATGAGGTAAATGCTTAGAGTCAATGGGGCCTCAATCTGTGCTAGAGAAGGGGTTCTCAAACTGGGGGTCGGGACCCCTCACAGGCTCACGAGGTTATTACATGGGGGAGCACAATTTGTCAACTTCCACCCCAAGCCCTGCTTTGCCTCCAGCATTTATAATGGTGTTAAATATATAAAAAAGTGTTTTTAATTTGTAAGGAGGGCTCGCACTCAGAGGCTTGCTATGTGAAAGGGGTCACCAGTACAAAAGTTTGAGAACCACTGTGCTAGAGTCAAAGTTCAGTCAGCCACTTCCACCAATAAACAAACCCTTTATTGCAACAACAATATTGATAAATACAGCCATGCTTTTCGCTTAGCAGTCTCGACAAATGTGCCCACTAGAAACCTGCTCCACTACTGAGATCATATACTTTCTGTTTTCGCTAAAACAAGGTGTTTTTCTGTTTACTAACAGACAAAATAAAATTTGGCTTCATAAAAGCCAGGAACATTTGTTACTCCTGTCCGCAGCCTGGAGGTTGTGCTGGATAATCATATAGCAGCAGTGTTCAGGAACACTCTGTACTGTTTGTACCTGGACAGAGATTGCAGCCATTTCTTTCAGGTGTGGCCCTTGCCACCAGGATCTGTGCCTTTGTCCCCTCCAGACTTAGGGCTATACTTTGGGTCAATCCAGAAATTTAAACAGCTGCAGAATGCCACAGATTGCCTATTAAATGGAGGTGCATGTCACCAGCGCACCATGATCTGCTGTAGCTGCCTACTAGCTTCTAGACTGAATGTAGTGTTTATTTTGATCTACAAAGGCTTGGGACCCTGCAACTTGAGAGGCTGCCTCTCTCCACCTGCCATACTGTCTGGATGTGATCAGCAGAGGCATTTGTGCTGTATCCCTCTTGATTTAAAAGAAATGGGACCAGTGATAGAGCACTCTTTGTGAGAGGTCCTCAGCTCTGAAATAGGCTCCCTCCTGCAAGCCCCAGGCTTGCAATAGTCTAAATCCAGTAAGAGAAATGAGAAATTTTAGGAAGAAAAATAATCATTCACGTTCACAGGAATGCTAAGGAGACATTTAACAGCTGAGTAAAGGTTTATACAGTAGTTTTAAATGACCTAAAGTCAATACATCCTTACAAACAAATATTAAAACCACCCCGGCCTGTACCTGGCTTCCACTGGGGAAGATCAATGATCTAGGACTAGGTATTGAGATATGTTAAAGGTAACAACCTGGTTAATCTTGTATTGGGGACACGCTTACCTGAGGAAGAAACAGAAGATCTGGCTGCAAAACTAGCACTTTCCTCCAGGATCCATGTAGAGACAAGGGAAACTAGGGAGCTCAACTCTATCTACACATGCCTTGTTCCTCTGCATGATACGTAGCCCTCTCTGCTCTTTCAGTACTGTAACAGAGCCATAGGAACCATGCTGACGGGGACCCAAATCCCCTCAAATAGGGAGAGGCATACAGCATTGGAGGTGGGGAAGGTGGTTTAGATATTGCTGACAAGGTCAGCATGAACATACGAACATCCTGCAGGGTTGGAGAAAAGAAACCACCATTCTCCGTGGCTCCTCCACCACACGGATCCTGCTTTCTGTGTGTGGGCAGCACTACCTATGTTCTGCACTCTCCGCTCAAGGCCTACTGATGCGCTTACAGAAGCAGAGTGTAAAATACATTCCATAATCTGAATGAAATCCAGGAAATGTTGCTCAAAAACTGCCCTGTAACTTTTTTATGTTGAGGGGTTTAAAAAAAAAAAAAAGGCAGAACCAGCATCCTTGGACAAAACTAGAAAGACTGGGTTGAGAGACATCTGTATTTCTAAGGTAATAAATGGCCTCGATGCTTAGAATTTCAAATACTAATATCAGTTCTTTCAAAAAAGGCCAGAAGCAGTCAAATGAAACAAAGCATCACTATAGAAAGACTGACAGCTTTGTATAGATAATAATAGAGGTCTTGTGTCCTATGAGGCACAGTAGGCCTAAATAATGAAGCACTCCCCCATCTCCTGCTCCAAATCTTCTTCCCCTCAGTGCCCCCAGTACAGAATAATCACTACAGTATCTCTTATTCAGTCATTTTGATAGCAAAATCAATATATTTTATATTGGTCCAAATCTTTGGTTTTCAATACCAGTATTGACAAATAACTGCATCACAGAAGTTGTTGGAGGAAAGCTGAGACTTTATGAGAGGGGTAGGGGGGGCAGTTTAGTCTTTTGATACCTGGACTCAGAAAACTGGGGGAGCTGGTTCTGAATTTTTGGCTCCTGGGTGAATTGAGGAGATCCCCTTTACACTGCCCCTTTTGGGCAGGGACAGAGGGGACTTCAAATCTGGAAGTGTCGGGGGAGGGCAGCTATTAGGTTTTCTCCTCTGCACCCTGCCAGAAAATCTGCCACTACATCAACAACGATGGAAAAGAGTATTACTCTGATGTTTCCGCTAAATGACTAGGAGTGAAATATTTGTTGAAGTTGGCATCATTTAAAGTAGTATCCTTGAGCATCAGTGTTAACAATCCATTGATATGGATGAAGCAAGTGCCTTAAAAAAAAAGAAAATGTAGATTCTGGAGTACAATTACATGGCAAATTCAAAACAAAGGGCAATCATTCAACAATTTATGCAGCCACAAAAATCTTGGCTGCATAATCATATTATATACACAACACTTTGATAACAATGCACTTGAAGCTTCTAAGGTATTGCATTTATCACAAGAGCAAAATTCTAAGATCTTTGTTATAAGGGATAGTCTATAAATTCCATTCAGTGAGATAATGGGTCTGATCACTGAACAGTATTTTACCTTTTTCAAACATTACAAACATCAACGCTCCTATGCACTTTTTTCTTTAAGAATTGTTGTTTCTTACAAAGCTTGGATCATGAACAAGTCTTCTACAGAAGTCACAAAAGTTCCTTATTTTTGACAGAATGATTCAAGTCTTCTTCAGTGGCTATGTTTTCATTCAGCATACAACAAAGACAAATATTTTCAAACAAATACGCCCTCCACTGGACTCTGAAATGACCTCTAAAATCATCTACATCTTTTGTTATAGTGCTCATGCTTGTCTTGGATTTTTTCCCTAAAAAAATAAAAATAAAATAAAGACAACCAACCCCTTCAGCGATTACTCCTGGTGGAATTCTGGGCCAAAAAAATTAAAAATTTTGCAACAAAATAAAAATGGTGCGCACAATACTTTAAAATTCTGCAAAGTGTTGCATATTTTATGTGTCAAAATAACACAATGTAATCACACCAGTTTCAATTATTTTTGGTCATTTATTGCAAAATACCTGTCAGCAAGTATGTAACAGTGAGGCCTCATCTGGAGTACTATGTCCAGTTTTGGGCCCCACATTACAAGAAGGATGTGGATAAATTGGAGAGAGTCCAGCGAAGGGCAACAAAAATGATTAGGGGTCTAGAACACATGACTTATGAGGAGCGGCTGAGGGAGCTGGGATTGTTTAGCCTGCAGAAGAGAAGAATGAGGGGGGATTTGATAGCTGCTTTCAACTACCTGAAAGGAGGCTCCAAAGAGGATGGCTCTAGACTGTTCTCAATGGTAGCAGATGACAGAACGAGGAGTAATGGTCTCAAGTTGCAGTGGGGGAGGTTTAGATTGGATATTAGGAAAAACTTTTTCACTAAGAGGGTGGTGAAACACTGGAATGCGTTACCTAGGGAGGTGGTAGAATCTCCTTCCTTAGAGGTTTTTAAGGTCAGGCTTGACAAAGCCCTGGCTGGGATGATTTAACTGGGAATTGGTCCTGCTTCGAGCAGGGGGTTGGACTAGATGACCTTCTGGGGTCCCTTCCAACCCTGATATTCTAGGATTCTATGATTCTATATTCTAACAATTCAGACAACAAAAAAGATCTAGGAATGTTTTTTAACAAATAGATTCCTTACGAGGCATATTAATACAGAACTCTGAGTAATAATAATTCATTTAAACTACAATACAGAACCGTATTTCCTGCACCCCTCAGAAGCAGTGCAAAGGCTTGGGGGAGTCAGGGGTAATGGAGGAACTGAGGGAGAAGGAAGTAAATTGCTGGGAATGAGCCTGGGTGTGAACCTGGAGGGTTGTTGGGTATGGGTGGGAAAAGTATGGAACAGGTTTTTTTTGCAGGGGCGGGGAGGGATTGTTAGGGAGCTTCCACCATGCAGACCTTGGCTGACCCCTAGCCTCTCCCATTCAGTCAGGCACATCTGCCTCTGTCCCCATATGTCTCTGTGCCCTCACCCAGCCACTCCCTTGTCCCTGTATCCCCTCCCCTCCGTTCCCATGTGTTTCTGTGCCGGGGAATGCTGGAACAATTTTTATAGTGGGGGTACTGAGAGCCATTGATTCAAACTGTAACCTTGTGTATAATAGAAACTACTTCAAGCAAGGGGGTGCGGTAGCACCCCCAGCACACCAAGTTCCCAGCATCTAGGTCTGTGCCCCCACCCAGCCACTCCCCTGTCTCTATGTAACTCTGCACCTCCTACCCCGTCCCCATGTGTCTTTGCACCTCCCTCCCCTGTGGCCCTGTGCCTCCACTCCCTTTCAGCTCCTGCCCCAGCTTGTCCTCCACTACTAGCCCTTATGAGTCCCTGTCTGACCCCCCAGCACCCTACGCTGTCTATCTCCCCATAGCTCCTGTCTCCTGACCTGGCCACAGGTGCTCTGAAGAAGGCAGGCTCTCTCTTCCTTAGCTGGCCATGAGCTGCAGCTTTGTTCTACTGCCACAGCGCCCGCGGGTAGGCAAAAGGTAGAATTGCAGAAGTTATTTTCTGCTGGGAGCTGCTGCTGTTCTTGCACCACAGCACCCTCTGGTAAGCAAAAGGCGGAACTGCAGCAACATTTTGGCGGAAGCTTTTTTTTTTGTGCAAAAAATTAGAAAACTGAGGGGCTCATTAATTATGCACATGTGCAGTAGCGCAGAATTCCCCCAGAAGTAAGAGACAGAAATTCAAGTCTTCATAGCTGCTCTGCAAGCTGTATACCTTTAACTTTCAGTAGGAAGAAGGTCTTAATCAAGCATAAAAACCAAAAATGGTATTCAGGAAGCTTTTGGATTCTCCATCCCACCTGGGCACCAATACCATTGGTTATACAGACGATACCTAGAAATTTAGGCATGCCTATTCCTTAAGCACAAAAAATTCCTTGCACATGCAGAGCACACCCCCTTTGAAATTCACTTGAGCATGGAAGGCTAATATAGGCATCTAGCTAATTGACTATCAGATCAGTTAGACACGACAGGTATAGAAAATTCCACTATGGATCCCAGACTCAACCCTCTTTTTGAGCAGGTTGTCTGATACTTGTGTTGAGTGGCAAAGATGTCTATAGTGCGATTGTTCCAGACCAGGAAGATGTCTGCAAGTATCCTGCTCATTGTTCAAGAGAAAATGCCTGAAGAGATTGTCCACTTGTGTGTTCTGCAGTCCAGGTAAGTGTACTGCCACTAGGTATATTCAATGGATGATGTGCCAGTTCCAGAGTTTGACTGCTTCCTGGAAAAGTAAGGAGGACCTTATCTCACCTTGTTTATTGATGTAAAACATGGTGGTTGTGTTGTCAGCCATTATTTGGACCAACTGTCCTGATATCCAATGGAGAAAGGATTTGCAGGTCTTCCGAGTTTCAGGACATTGATGTGAATTCTCCTCTCCCACAGGCCTGTGTTATTTGTTCATCCATATGGGCACACCATCTTTGTAAGAATGCATCCGTGACTATCATCTTGGAAGGTTGAGATGCTCTAAATAGGACCCCTCCTTCCATCATCTCAGGGAGGATAGGACCAAGGGTGGGATGGTGAGGAGCATGTCCAAGTGATGTTTGGAAGGTGTGTAGACCAACTTCAACCAACCTACAAAAATCAGAAGTGAGGTCTGGCAATACAAAGTATTTCTTTGTATGGCAGATAAAAAATATCAGGTCTTCTCTTGTGGAAACACTGTCATTTCCTGGGTGGTTCCAAAGATCTTTGTTGTAAAAGTATGGCTGGATTGGTCTCTGTGAGGGATACTGCTGTTTCAGTTACTTCCTTTTAGACGCTGGCGTGTGGGCTCTGAGGGAATACAAGTTGGCTTGTGAGTCCTTTTTCAGAGTGTGTAGAGCCTCATCAGCTTCAGAGATGAACAACAGGCTCCTTCAAAGGGCAAGTTCTCCACTGTGTCTAGACTTCCCTGGGGAAACCCGATCCCTGAAGCCACAATGCCCCATGCCTGACTACAGCCATTGCCATTGTTCTGACAGCCATATCTGCTGCATTCAGCACTGCTTGGAGATTTGTTCTGGCCTTCATTGACCAGTGACATGAAGTTCTAAGGAGTGTCATTGGGAAGTCTGTCTGCAAAAGCAAATAAACAGTCTCTCAAGAATCCAGGCTAATACGGCTGACAATTGGCTATGCAGAACTGTAAGCTTTGCCTCAATAAATCTAGTCTCTTTCGCTCTCTCTCTTTTGGTATGGATTGGAGTTGTTTTGCCTTTTTGTTCACCACAGTGAACACAGCGGTAGAAGAACTCTGCATCTTAGGAGACACCTGATTTTTTTTTTTTATCTGCCATACAAAGAAATACTTGGTGCCAAGGCAGGTGTCTGCCACAGAGTACCGGCTGGATCCATATAATTAATTGGGAGGGTTGGAGTATGTCTATCAGAAAGAAAACATAAAATCATCACTGATAAAGTTTACAGATGACATAAAAAGGGGGGAGTGGCAAATAATGAAAAGGATAGGTCCCTGATTCAGAGTGATCTGGATCACTTGGTAAACTGGGCGCAAGCAAACAATGAGTGTTATATGTAAATACATATATCTAGGAACAAGGATTGTAGGCCATACTTATAGATGGGGCAACTCTATCTTGGAAGCAGTGACAGATGGGAGGTTGTGATGGATAATTAGCTGAACATGAGCTCCCAGTGCAATGCTGTGGCCAAAAGGGCTAATGCAACTTGGGATGCATAAGCAAGGGAATCTTGAGAAGGAATCGGAACGTTATTTTTCCTTTGTATTTGGCTCTGGTGCAACTTTTGCTGGAATACTGTGGTCCAGCTCTGGTGCCCACAATTAAAAAAGAATGTTGATAAATTGGAGAAGGATCAGAGAAGAGCCACAAGAATGATGAAGGGAGTAGAAAAGCTGTCACAGTGATAGATTCAAGGAACTCAATCTATTTAGTTTAACAAACAGGTAGAACACAATTCAATGGCTAGAAGATGAAGCTAGAGAAATTCAGACTAGAAAGATGACAAATTATTGACAGTGCGTAATTAACCATTGGAAAAATTTACCAAGGCTCAGACTGGATTCTTCCTCACTAACAATTTTTAAATCAAGATTGAATGTGCTTCTGAAAAAAGACAGGCTCTAGGAATTATTTTGGGGAAAATTCTGTGGTCTGTGTTATAGAGGAGCTCAGAGTAGATGATCACAATGGTCCTTTCTGGGTTTGGAATCTATGAGTTTCTGTGTCTGATCTTGCAGCTCCTCAATATGGATTTGAAGGGCATCAACCATTCTTTTTAATAGCTCCTGGATGCTCTGATAATCATCCATTTGAGGGGTCTAAGTGGCACTATGGCCTCATTGGGAAATGAAGAGGAAAGGATTTTCTGTGCCAGCAAATGCAGCCTCTAGTGCATGCTCTCTCATTACTTTCTCCTCTATTTGTGATTGTGCTGGAATCAAGAGAGGCTGCTGTAGTCTCCGAGTACACAGTTCTGTAGAGGAAGTAGCCTTCTGGCGGTGTTGTTGTCCCTGGAGCCAAAGTTGCTCTGAGTCAACCAGGGACCCCAGCAAGACCACATGGGCATTGGTGGGTAACAGCTTGGTGGTCAGGGGATAGAGAATCATGAGCCAGAATCTGTGGGACTCAATATCTTTCTCGTGAGGAGTATGTGGATCTTATATAAGATGTCGAGGGCTGCAATAACAGTCTGGGTGAATAAGTATGTTGCTGGAATAGAATCTCTTCATCCTCCAATTCTGAAGATGAATCCAAAGAGAATGCACTGCTCAGACCCATGGTCAGTGCCGTGAGTTAGGGGAGGATGGTGCCTCATTACTAGACACTGTTGGTGCCAACTGCAGTGCTGAAGTCAACGGCAAAGAGGACTGAGGTTCTGGGTGAATCTGCAGGTCCATTGGTGTCAAATATTTAAATGATACTGTGTGGGGCATCACGGATGGCTGCACAGGATCCAGGTTGTGTCGACATGGCATAGCAATCTCCACCACAATGATTATGCACTGCCCCAACTGGCTTGGTTCCAGTGCTGGAATGGTTGGTGCCCAGGGCCCTTGAAGTAGATGGTACTGGGGTTGGTGCCATGGTCTTTCCCAATGTTCCAGTTTTCAGTACCAGGTGTTTTGATGCTGTACAGCTGGAACTATTATGAGACTGATGTTCAGCAGGAACCGTTCTGGGCCATGGTGTGTCAGATGCTGTTTAGTGCCACAGGGAGGTCTTCTCAGAGAAAACCCTAGTGGACCACCTGTCCTGGAACTTCTAGCCTCCTGAGGTCTATCTGAGGACAACACTGTAATTGTAGTCATGATTGAAGTTGGGGTTCTCAAAAAGCCCTCACTTGCACTCTGCAGCTCAGAAGCAGGGGGTCTAGTAGCCTAGCTTCGAAGTCAGTTTCATTGACTTGGTCATCAGGAAGACCTGAAGGTAGGCCTTCTTGGCTCAGGAGCTGAAGGACATGCAGATTGCACATTTTCTGGGAACACGCAATTATCCCAGACAACAGAGGCATTTGGAATGTCCATCTGATGCTGAGATAGCTCCCTCACAAGAGGGGCAGCATTTAAACCCAGGTGAATAGGATGGCGCCATACCAACCATTACATTCAAACAACTGAAGGTTGTTAGCTAGCAGTACTAAAACTACTAATTATGTTCTGAGACTAAAGTAAAAGTCTGTTATATAAGCTATAAAGTAGGCTGACAGTCTCTCTGATGGTTGGGCTCAATCCTAAAGTTGTGAGACAGAGACAGGAACTGAATGGTGACAGGTGCATCTCACTTTCATGCACCCTTGCAGACATGCATGAAGACTGAAGAGCACACGCACTCTACAGATACTGCTGGCCAAAAGACTCCGATCTCTAGCTCATGAGCACTATCAGTGAATGCATATGGACAATCGCTCAATGGAGAACATAATTTTCACAGACTAGATTCATGCTATCTAGTGAAATTTCTCCAAACACATCAAAAGTGCTTGTCACTACCACAGCAATGAGCACAGTATAAATGTTTGTATTTGTGTATACCCATGTACACTGTTTAGATTGTATGCTGTTTGGGGCATGGTCTAGCTCTTATCTTATCTGATTATACAGCACCTGCCACAATGGGACTCTGATCTTGATTGCAGCCCCCAGCTGCTACCATAATACAAATAAGAACTACTCTCTCAGAAAGTCAGAAGTTCAAAAATTAAGCTGGTTTTGAGGTCTCCAAATACAAACAAAGCATTTTGAGTGGTAACTCAAAAACAACCACACAGAATCTTACCTCTAGGGAAATAAAAAGTTGGATTTCAAGATAATAGCATGAGAAATTGCAGCCCCAAAAGATTTTTTTTTTCCTTCAGAAAGATAGAAATGCTTGAAAAGAGGGGCTTATAATGAATGTGTCGGTGTCGCCTGAGCTATAATGATAGCATCTCTACCACAGTGCTGTAATGCAGACATAATATTTTATCATTATTTTTTCAGTTCTGCTTGTACAGACATTAATGCTCCTCCGTCAGCTTAGTATTTATTACAGCATGTTTCGGTGTTCTTCTGACAGTTTTGTCTGCTTCAATAATCAAAAATAAACTGCACACTGAAATGTTTACTAGAAAAAGGAGGGAAGGGGAAAATGTGAGAGGGGAAAACATGCATAAGAGCCGGCCAGTTTTTGTTAAATGCTTCCACAACACACCCATTTCTGCACAGGTATTCTATAACAGAAACTGCTGTACCCCATAATTACACACGACACTGGTACAGCACGTATTCATCAGAGGCTTTTGCAATACCTATGCAAAACAGTGTGAAGGAGGAATAGATTGAGATGTTTGAAATTTTGGATTTTATGCCTTTAAATGGACACAATCAAGACAACCAATTTAAAGGTATGCATATCACACAAGCCAAATGAATTGCCTGCTCCACTAGCCTCATTATTGTGGGCTGTCAGTGTACTAAAACTTGGAAGAGTCCTACTTTCAAGTAGCGTAGTATTCTTCCAAGTTTCAATATCCTGCCAGCTCATAAGAATGGAGCTGGCAGGCAGGCAGATGGCGTAAATCTCAGGAGCACAGACCTGAACCACTGCAACACTCTGGGTTGGAAAACAAGTTGCCAAGATGAAAAGCAGGGATTTTAGCCATGTTGCAAACCCTTGATTGAGAGAGAGAGCGCGAGCGAGCGCATGCGAGACCAAGCGCAGTCTCATACTTCATGCCTTTCAATTGTGACAACCTCTTTGTAAGTCACAGCCTGTGGAGTGATTTTTGAAAAAAGTACTCTTAAGCCAACCTTAGTTTTCCACATGCAAACCTGGAGACAAAGTTAGAGGCTATGGTGGGATTTTGCCCCTATCTATTCTCTACTGCAGGTTATGTATTCAATTTTTCTTAATTGTAAAAATATATTTGTACTACTGAAATAAAAAGCTAACGGAACACTTCAGGTCTCCCAACAGATGAGTTAATCTCTGATTAGTTAATCTCTGATGAGTTAAATGGAAGTGCCTTAGGTACTCTCCTTGAACACAGCATGGATCCAATTGGTACTACTATAATTTTTTTAATGTATCGTATAAATGTTCTGATTTCAATGGAAGAGTATAGTATACTCCTGTTTTTAGTGGCCATTGATGCAACAGACCCAACAGATAATAAACCTCTAATATGACATTTTAAACATGCAGAGTAATTAAGTATATTAAAAATCCTTATCTCCTCCTATCAAGCCATTGGAAGAAGGCCTATGGGTATCCAAATTTCTCATTTCAATTCAGCCCAGGGTCAGCTAAGTTAAATAACATCAATACAAAAATGCTTTATACTCAAAGACACGTTCACTGCTTAAACATATTCAACAAATTATGCAAATTAAACAAAGATGGTTGAAGGTACAAATATCCTAAACCATTTAACTATTTGTGTGAATTGACCATACCAATTTTTTTCCAGAACTAGTTCCTAGGCTGTAACCAAGGTTCAACTTACAGGAACTTCAATTGGCACATACACGGCAGGGTTAAGGTTGACAGATTTTAAAATACACTAATACAAATGGCAGGTTTCAGACTAGAAGCCGTGTTAGTCTGTATCCGCAAAAAGAAAAGGAGGACTTGTGGCACCTTAGAGACTAACACATTTATTTGAGCATAAGCTTTCGTGAGCTACAGCTCACTTCATCGGATGCAATGAGCTGTAGGTCACAAAAGCTTATGCTCAAATAAATGGGTTAGTCTCTAAGGTGCCACAAGTCCTCCTTTTCTTTTTTTAGTAATACAAATGAAGCTATAGTAATATTTTCCTCACTAAGTTACCTTACTAGATTATGTGCATCAATATATATGATACAGGTTCTCAGCAATTAAAAGGAAAAATCAATCTACATATCAATAATTTATATCAATACATAATTACAATATCCACAGTTGCAGAAGGGGGTCTTTTGTTATTTTTCCACCTTTTAATAAACAGAAACAATTTAAATGTTGAGAAATCTCAATTTTTTTACTTGCATATTGCTTCCACAAGTAATCCCAATAATTACATTACTATTATTACTACATTGCATTGATATCTCCCATTTTAACATAAAATCAAAAAGCCCTCAGTCAAACAGTGATACCTTTTTAAAGAAAAGCTTTCCAAGTTCAATGACATTCTTAAAATATTCAGTTGGATCAAATGTTTTTCCCAATTTATAAAATGCAGCCGCCTGTGTAGTAAGAAAGAAATAGAAAACATTCCCTATTCAAATTGTAGATGATTATTCATAAGAAATGACTGTACAACGTATGTGGTGATATACGGTTTGGCCTGTACTCCACTGGAGAAATATGACTACAGAAACGTAGCTTCCCTTTGCCTGAAAAATAGGATGAAAACAGATGCTGGCAGACTTGTTTTCATCTCTAAAACCTCCATTAGGTAGAAATCTAGCAGTTCTTCCAAAAGCATGGAGCCCTCAGAAAGACAAGCCAAGAGTCTGAGGTCAGAGGATAGGTGCCCTTCTCATGGAGGTATCCAGACAGCTTGGCATGCCATGACAAAGTCCCCAGAGAGGTCAGCTTGCAGTCTAATGTAGTATATTCACAGCAATAAGGCAGATTTTACCTACACGTGTTAGGATCAGTCTTTTGCAGGTGCTTGTGGTGGTTTTGATTGTTATGGTCAGCCTGACTACCTGAGAGCCATTGCAAAGCTGCCATGGAAAGTATGGGGGACACACTGAATTGGGAAAGGTCAAATTACAAAGAGCAATAACTGATGTTTGTGGAGATAACTACTCTGTCCATTTCCCTGTTTAAAGGATCATTGGTTGGCTTGCCTTGGGCAAGCACCACCAAGTCCATACCGGGGTAAGCCATCCAGGTGTTCAGGATGGCAGAGTTCAAGTTTGTTAAATCTCCACACAACTTCTGGACATAACTAAGATGACAACCAGGGTGCTACAGCCTGTTTTGCCATTCTGGATATGGAGGGGTGAATAGACAAATCTTTCTCCATGAGCCCTACACTTTCTTGTCTATTGTAGTGGATCCTATGGTCCTGTATCATGAGAGACTATAAGTAGTTCCACACCTTGGGAGATAGCCTTCTGGGGTTCTCTGAGGAGAAAGTAATAGGTTGTCCAAAAGTAATAGGTTGGGTCCCTGATGGGCTGGGTATCATTGAGAACTGAACCCACTTCTCTTTCAGGTGTATCCTGCTGGCAGCCACATGTTCAGTCCCATGTATGTCCCCCATACTTTCCATGGCAGCTCTCCAATGGCTCTCAGGTCATCAGGCTGACAATAACAATCACAACCACCACAACCACAGTAAGGTACTACAGTGATATGATTTCTAAGGCACACTAATGTGCATGCACTAACTGGTCCTTGTAGATCCTGCTGGTGTGCAGTAAATGTTCCCTTGTTCACTTTAACATAGTGCAGTTTGAAAAAGTACTACATTAAAATGCACTAGGGAACATTTAGTGCACACCAACAGGGGCTACAGGGACTAATTAATGTGCAACACACTAGTGCACCTTAGAAATTACATCCCCGTACTGCGCATTAATCTCCCATGTGTCCCCGTGACAACATTGTGTGTGTTCAGTAACACTTTAAAAACCTACATAGAACACCCAATAATTTAATTTTGCTCAAAAACTGAAATGAAGATATACACACAAGATTAGAAGGAAAAAAAAACAACCCCCCCCCACACACACACGTAAAACATGGGGGTATGGAGAAGGAAAATATCCAGAGTTACAGAACATTGGTTAGCTCTTGGTTCCTTAATCTAAGCTCTTTCAAAATTTACAGACCTGGGATAGTTACTTATATTGTTCAACAACAGAAAGTGTCTCTCTTCAGTATAACCTGACCTGTAAGACTTAACCTTGCCTTCTTCCAATCCCTTCTCTCAAGGCTCACTTTGCCACAATGCCTACAAGAAATCAGCCAATCTGTGTTCCATCCTACAAAGTACTGAGCAATTTTTCCTAATCCAGAAGAACATTTAGGGCTTGATCCTGTAGGATCATTCAAGTCAATAGGAATTTTACCATTGACTTGAATGGGAGCAGGATCAAACACTATAGTATGTGCTTAAGTGATTTGCTAGATCAAGCCAGAGCACCCAACACCCTTTAGGATCACAGATCTTTCACACAGCAACAGGGAAGAGGGAGATTATAAAAGTGGAAAATATAATTTTCACACAGAACTATATAGTACCTGAAACTACTTACTTTTTTAAACCCATGTTTTTTAAAAATATTGACTCAATTTCAAGTTGATGGAATCTAGAGCTGACAATTTTTTTAATTTGTAAAAAAAAATCAATATTTCTAAATTGTTTCTATTTCACAGGGTTTAAAACAGGCTAATTTTTATTTTTTTCTATTTTTGACAACATTTTACAAATCAAAATATATCAACACAATCAGTGAATAAAACATTACATAATAGTTTCAATATTTTTTCATTTTGATTAAAGTTCTAATTAAAAATGCCGTGAAATGTTAAAAAGAGAGTCCATTTTTCATTAAATACTTTTGGGGTTTTTTGATGTAAAACTGTTGCTTAAAAATTTTAAGAAGATCTAATAGACTCTCCAACTGGGGCATAACTTAATCTAACAACCTCTAAAGACATCTTTGGCCCAATTTTATTTCCCACATATTTTAATCCCCACAATTTTAATCTGCAGGGTTGGAAGGCTTGAAGGAAAAGACACTAAAAATAGCTCAAATTTATCTATATTCAATTTTGTATACAGAATAGTAACTCGTAGTTTAGTATCAGGTAAGGGGGATGAAATCCATTGTGTTAGCCAGAACAACAGATCATCATCTGCATACAAGGCAATCTGTGACAGTCTTCCCTGACTGCTACTCCTATTCATTATGAGATTGGAACACATACCAGAGCAAACAATGGAAGAGGAGAGAAAAAAATCCTATGAAATATTCCTAAATAGGGAGATAAAATAGATGGATGTCAAAAGATAGGAAACTTGAATACACGATAACTAGGTAACGTTTCCAAATTTTCAGCAAGCAAGATATTGTGCCATTCCTGGTAAATCAGTTTTATTCTTTACGGAGTGAGGCATAAAGGATTTTGCTCAAGTCTTCTTTTTAGTGAGTAAGATTACAGTAGGCACAAAATACCCCTACTCAGATTGTTCCCAACATCTGTATTATTCCCAATACAGACAGTAGAGCTACTTTTCTGTTACTCAGGAAAAACTCTAGGCTTGCTAAACTTTTACCATCATCACCTCTGAAACACAGTAAAAATCACTGTTAGAACCAATAGTTTATTAGATCAAAGCCACCATCAACAACGTCGACTCTGCCTGGTTGTGTTAACAAGAAAGTGTTTTACGAGTTCCACCACTGGGCATCAATTTAACTTCTAGCACCAGCAATGCTGTAAAACCATGAACGTAATTTATTTGGTGACCTGCATGTGTGGGAAGTAATATCTAGGCGCAACTTCTCACAGTCTGATAAAATGCTTTGATTTGCACCATTCAGATGATTGAACAAAGAGAGTTTAAGCAATCTCCAACAATAGCTTTCATCTCCAAATGCGCTAAAAATTTATTACTATATGAGTGCAACCTATTGCTTTAGAACTAGTTTTGATAAAATAGAAGAGATTGGATAAATATTACATTTTCGACTTGTACACATCGTGTCCATTAGGTTTAAATACTGGAGAAGCTTCATGTTTAAGATAAATATCATTTTTAGTTGATTCCACCACACACGAGAGTCACAATGTCTCCATGGTAACCTTTTTGCTTACACATAGTTTACAATACATGTTCATTCCCAGACAAGTGAAGTATATAGAAAATAATCTTTTAAAGCTTCTCCAATTCTTTATTATCTTTTCTTTTCCTCAGTGCTTAAAGCACTTTGAAACGTTTCCCAATTTATGTCTCCCTTATATATTTGATAAGTGTGTCCCCTAATCCATCCCACTGTGTTGTGGCAGGACTGATTATTCCTAAACCACCTCTAATATACTGGTATCTAGCTTAGTGCTGCAGATCTCTGGTGTTAGAGATTCAACAACTTCCCTTGGCAGCTTGTTCTAACTAATGTTTAGATGTTTTTACTGCTACACAGAATTTCCTAGTGTTTAGCTTAGCATCTCTGCTCTTCTTAAATTTTTCCTCATTAGTAATATGGCACACACTTCCAGACAGGTTCTCCTCACACAGGAAATAGCTTTTTAAAAATCTGTAACACACAATATGGATGTGTCTTCCTTTGGGGGGCGGGGGAGGGGAGGGAAAGGGTTTGCTTTAAGATGATGAATTTGCAGCATCTGGTTTTCCCCCACTTCATCACTCGTTTCAGGAGGAAACTGCTGATTGGAACATCATCTGGTGGCATACTGAAGAAACACATAACTGGCACCAGTAAAAACCAGTGCATTCTGCTCATCTGGCTCTGACTTTCTTTTCCTCCTCTGACCTACTACATTTCATTTGTCTATAGTACACTACAAAATTTGCTTTGCAATACAATGCAGTGAAATAAGGGCTGCTATTCTAAAACAACTTTATCCAATATTTAAAGTGCGAAGTCTTTTGCTATACAGCTGCTAAACAAGATTTTAAAGATCTTGCAAGACATACAGAGTTAAACGTTTACACTGTTTTTCTTATCTTGTTCTTCAAAATTCAAAACTAGAAAATCTCTTGAGTGGAAAGCTAAAGAAAGGCTGCCATCCCTTCTAGGGTTAACAGATGCTTTTGTAAGATTTTAGGTCAGATTAACCTTTTGCTCACAATAGGGCTGGTTATTGGTTTTATTTTTACTGTCTTTAACTCAGGTAAAAAATCAATATGAAGCGAGACAAAGGGCTCTAGAGGCCCTGGCTACACAGCCTTTGGTTTGGCTCAGGCACAATCCTACAACATGCTGAGGCTGGGAAGGATTAGCCTGCTTGTGTTGAGTAAACCGATGATACTCAATAAACAGTTTCTGTTGTAAACCCCTTAGGACGTGCAAAGCCACACTAGTTGGCATTAGACCAGATAAGCTGCCGAACCAGCTGTAATCTCATTTAGACCTGAGCTGATCCTCCTGTCCTTTCATTCCACAGGATCAAAGCAAACCACTGAGGAGGCAGCTGTATTATAGCAGCCCTGCTTGCTGGATGCAGCAAACATTTCATAAATTCCTTTCCTTGAAGCAAGTCTGCACGTAATCTACCCAGAGCCAGGACAATCAATGGATTTCTGAATTCATGAGCCTTATTATTGCAGGATGACTGTTTTCTCTTTATAGAGGGATAGTTGTTGCTAGCCAACTTTACAAAACAGCTGTTACTCCTGACCATTGCTTTCTGGCAACGCCTTTGTGGTTTTGCTGTGCCACTGCACGAAAGTAATTTAAATCACTTCTACAAGCCTTTTTTTTTTTTAAACGACAAGGAATAAAACCAACTCCCCATACATTCAAGTAGGAAGGACTGAAATATACTAAATTCTTCTGGCCGTAATTGATGGCTACCTGCTCAAATGCTTCCATGCATCAGTAACGCTTCTTAGCATGTGCACAACGTGCCTCTGGTGGCACATGCTTTCTGGACTCAGGGACAGCTCCTCTGAAACCAGCAGATAATAGCGGAAGCAGAGATTACATCACGGTACTAGCTTCATAATAAACTGACTAAAATTAAAGAAGGAGTTACAGAGGAAAAAGGTTTCTACCCACCTTGCGCCGTGTGTGTTGCCAGGAATTAAAAATTCTTTTTTTTTTTTTAATTAAACTCACAAGCTTTAGAACAGCAGGCTAAAAGAATCATTCAGAAAGTGTAGCAGATGATAAATCTCATCACGATGAAGCTCACGTTGTAACAAACTTAAGGGGACAATTAGGACAGGAGTGAAAAAAAATGTCCTCTTCCCAAGCACTACCTTTTAAAATGTAAATATGTAGAGTGAGATTTACTGGTGAAGTCCCTTTGCACTGCACTGTTGACATAAATTGGCCTCTAACACAAAAATAAAGGGCCCAAGGCGAATCATTCAGCACAAAGGTGATACTCAGTTCATGCAGAATTGGCATAGGGACTGTGAATGCCACTCCTTCCTGCTACAGGTGTAACAGGGAAAAGGGGTGTGTCAGCAAAAAGGGAGGCAGGCCAGGCAGTCCTCTAATCTGTACTAAAAATTGAGGATTTTTGCATCATGTGGCTGTTTGCAGCCCTCACAAAATTAGATAAACCCTCACAGTGCTGCAATCCAGTGCAGGAGGACTGGTCATGCACAGAGCAGCACGGGGATTATGGAAGCTCAAAAGCAGGGTGCTGGAACAATTTTTATAGTTGAGGTGCTGATGACGGAAACCTTGGATTTAGTGTTTTTTATTACTATCTCAAGCCAGAGGTGCAGCAGCACCCCCAGCATCCCTAGTTCCAGCACCACTGCTCAAAAGTGAGCTTTATGGACATACGAACGGCCATACAGGGCAGACCAAAGGTCCATATAGCCCTGTCTCCTGTCTTCTGACAGTGGTCGGTGCCAGATTCTTCAGAGGGAATGAACAGGGCAATTAAATGAATGTTCCATCCCCTGTTGTCCGGTCCCAACTTCCGGCAGAGGTTTAGGAACACCAAGAGCATGGGGTTGCATCCCTGACCATCTTAGCTAATGGTCATTGATGGACCTATCCTCCATGAATTTATCTAATTCTTTTTTCAACCCAGTTATGCTTTTGGCATTTACAATATCCCCAGTAACCAGTTCCACAGGCTGACTCTGCATTTTCAAAGTACTTCCTTATGTTTGTAAAAAGAAAAGGAGTACTTGTGGCACCTTAGAGACTAACCCATTTATTTGAGCATAAGCTTTCGTGAACTACAGCTCACTTCATCGGATGCAATGAGCTGTAGCTCAAATAAGCTTATGCTCAAATAAATGGGTTAGTCTCTAAGGTGCCACAAGTACTCCTTTTCTTTTTGCGAATACAGACTAACACGGCTGTTACTCTGAAACCTTATGTTTGTGTTAAACCTGCTTCCCATTAACACTTCCTTATTTACTTTCCCCATGCTATTCATGATTTTATAAACCTCTATCATATCTCCCCCTCAGTGATCTCTTTTGTAAGCTGAATGATCCCAGTCTTCTGAATCTCCCCTTCTATGGAAGCTGTTCCATTCCCTTAATCATTTTTGTTGCCCTTTTCTGTACTTTTTCTAATTCTAATATATCTTTTTTGATATGGGGAGACCAGAACTGCACAAAGTATTCAAGCTCTCGGAGTACCATGGATTTATATAGTGGCATTATGATATATTCTGGTTTATCATCTTCCCCTTTCCTAATGCTTGGTAACATTCTCTTAGCTTTTTTTGATTGCTGCTGCACATTGAGCAGATGTTTTCATAGAACTATCCATGGTGATTGCAACATCTCTTTCTTGAGAAGTAACACCTAATTTAGACTTCATGTTTTGTACGTATAGTTGGGAGTATGTTCTCCAATGTTTTCCTTACTTTGCATTTATCAACATTAAATTTCATCTGCCATTTTGTTGCGCAATCACCCAATTTTGTGAGATCCCTTTGTAACACAGTCTGCTTTGGACTAAACTATCTTGAATAATTTTGCATTGCTTGTAAACTTTTCCATCTTACTGTTTATCCCCCCCCCTTTTCCCAATCATTTATGAATATATTGAACAGAAAAGTACAGATCCTTGGGGGACCCTGCTATTTACCTCTCTCCATTGTGAAAACTAACAGTTAATTCCTACCCTTTGTTTTCTATCTTTACTGACCTTCCCTCTTATCCTATGATTGCTTAGTTTGCCTTTGGTGAGGGACCCTGTCAAAGGCCTTTGAAAGTCCAAGTACACTATAGCCACTGAATCACCCTTGTCCACATGTTTGCTTTCACCCTCAAAGAAGTCGAATAGACTGGTGAGGCATAATTTCTTTTTACAAAAGATGTGTTGATTCTTTTCCAAAATATTGTGTTTGTCTATGTATCTGACAATTCTGTTCTTTACTATGGTTTCAACCAATTGGCCTGGTACTGAAGTTAGGCTTACCAGCTGTAACTGCCAGGATCACCTCTCAAGACTTTGATTTTTTTTTTTTTTTTTTTTTAGTGTCACACTAGCTATCCACCAATCATCTGCTGCAGAAGCTGATTTAATTGATAGGTTACATACCACATTTGGCAGTTCTGCAATAAGCGTATCTGAGCTCTTTCAGAACTCTTGGGTGAATACCATCTGCTCCTGGTGACTTATGACTGTTTAATTTGTTCCGAAGCCTCCTCTACTGACACCTCAATCTGGGACAGTTCCTCAGATCTGTCACCTAAAAATCATGGGTCAAGGGCAGGAATCTCCCTCACATCTTCTGCAGTGAAGATGGATGCAATGAGTTCATTTAGCTTCTCTGCAATGGCCTTGTCTTACTTGAGTGCTCCTTTAGCACCTCAATCATCCAGTGGCCCCACTGATTGTTCCTCCTCCTGATGTATTTAAAAAAAAATTGCTATTATCTTTTGTATTGGCTTTTGCTAGTTGCTCTTCAGTTCTTTTTTGGCTTGCCTAATTATACTTTATGACAGCTTTTCACACCTGACCTATGATCTGTTCTGATTAATAGTACCTCATTCGTGCTTTCTATGAGAATACCAGATTATCTGTTCCTATACCGAATACTCTAATAAAGTCCTAATAACCGCTGATGTTTAACACTAGTTAATTATTTACAGCAATAGAGAGTTACAAATCACGGACATTTAGCACAGAGTTACTTTTGAAACTAAGCTGAAGTTTTTCTAGTGTATTTCAGGGACAGCTTAAAAAAAAAAAGGTGAGCAAAGGTCTTTGCACCTATCAACTATGGATGTATAACAGAAACAACCATACATCTCTTGTTCAGTCACTTGCAAAATCTTTAGTGTGCTGGCTAGTTAATGATTCACCTTTCTCCAATTCATTCTTCAGACATAAAGGGGTCCCATTTAACATAATCATTTAATAACAGCAAAGTGATGGGTATCGGAACCCTAATTCTTCTAATATTTGCAAAATCCAGCTCTTTGTAATAATAATAACACCATGATAGCAAACTGTAAAACTGTGTAATTATACTTTAATTGTATTGTGAGGCATGCATTAATCAGAAAGTTTAAGTACCAAGGATGGAATTATAATAATTCTGTAAAAGAAATTTAAGCTAGCTAAGTAGGTCAGAACCACTAGCATGCAACAGGAGACCTCTGGGAATTTATCAGTTAATGGCTATTTATGTGCAAATGAGTGCCCTCCAACCCTCCAAAATCCTGTGTAGCTGAAGGGTATTTCTGTTAACCAGGAGCACACTTAACTGCTGAGGCATAAATTAAACCATTTATTGGAATTATTTTAATTTTCCCCCCACCACTCCCTCCATCCTCACTAGCTGCACAATTTACAATATTAATTTACATGGAGATAGGACTGCTGAAGACTTTACAGAAATTACCCTGTTTAAAGAGAGAGAGAGAGAAACTTTTAGTAAAAGATATTAGCAAGGGTGTTCTTAATCTTCACATCTTCCAAAGGGTGGCTTGAGCCGTTAGAAATTAATATCTATGAAATTCAAGATTATCATAGCAACACAGTGAAAACCCTTTCATAACGAACTCTAATGAAATGAAATTCTGTGTTATGTCCTCATGTTCTAATCCTACAGAAGACAATGATGCTCAAGGGGGACTGCATCAACTATATTTTCTGTCAACATTTCTACTGTACACTTATCAAAGAGTTCCGATACAGAAGGGGGAGGGGGTTTCCTTCCTTTCTTTGCTGCAGGAAACCCGCCCTCCATTTTTGGTTTGACTTTAATTTTTAAAAGCTAGTAATTTTTGGTGTCTTAGAAAAACAGATAGAGTTGCCTTTAAAAAATAAAGAATCACAGTAAAAATATATTACATGTTTCACTGCAGCATCAAATGTGGACAATTTACAATATAAATAATTGCTGAATCCTTATAATCATGACAGCAGTAATTTAATACAGCAAGGGGCTGCAAGAGTGCTAGCTGAAGATTCTCTATTATGCTTTTTTTAAAAATTTATTTATTTGAATTTGGCAGCAATAACTGTGTATCCTGAAATAACAGATAGTACAACTTTGATTATCTTAACATCAATTAACCAAAACTCTCTGGTATCTAAACCAGGGTCACATTGCCCCAGTGTCTAATAACTATGCTGAAAAAAATTCCTTACATTTTCTAAATATATTCAATGTCCCTATAGCTGCACTATAGTTGATTATTCTATGAGAATAAATCTGACTCCCACCCTTGCACCGGAACATGAAACACAATCAAATGAAAGCTGAGACATTTCAGAACAGACTGCAAATTTACTGTTGCAGTGTGAGTTAGCACAATTCTATTCCTATACAGTACTCCAAAATAATTTTCATAAAAATATCTTATTTTTGTACAACATGTACATTTTTGAAACCACTGCAAACATCAATTAAAGTATCCCAGGTCAGGAAGGAAAAGGGCAACGAGGCAAATATTTGCTCTTGCTTGCTTTGCTGACTTTTCATAATTGCAATAAGAACATAAAAACAATGAGAGAACTCTGGTATCCTGGCAAACATGGCATATTCTTCTCTTCCCCTGCCGCTGAGAAACAAGTTGCATACATCCCCAGTTGCAGTAAGTACTACTGCGGAGTGCATAATGGCTGTGTAGTCACTGAATTTTGTCTGTCTATACGTACACATATATTTATATAAAACCTGAAAGGCGCCTTCTCTAAACTGAAGAATCTTTTCCATTGTGCTAAAATCATGAAATTACTATATGTATAAAACAATTTGATAAAAGTTCACTCATATAAGTTAAAGAGAATTACTGAGAGTTGTATTATCAGATTCTGTGCCTGGCTCATGGTTACCTCTCCATTGCCTACAGCGAGGAACTGCAGCCTTGATTATGTTTGTACCTTCCAGCCATTGGCAGGGTCTAAGCACTGCCTTAGGGCTTTAATTAACCCCGATTAGAGATAAGCAAGACCTTCTGGCTGTGAAAAAGTAAGAGGAGAATAGGCAGCACTTTCAGCCTGTTAGAGAACTAAATAAAACAAAATATTTTTTCCCTCCCTACTTGCTCCTCCTCATAATAATATCGGAAAGGCAACCACACAATGTGAGAATTGTGCAAAGTACACATTGCTGAAGGCATCCTCCTCTCTTCATGTTACCTTTTCAGAAGACGTGATGCACTTCCATACTAGGCTTATAGCTCTAGAATTTCCCATCATACCTACTACTGGTGACAGCAGAAGCAGGAGCACTCATGACACCAAGGCATCAGAAGTCGATGGCATTTCAAGCACTCTGTTGTGTAGATCTGCTCTGAGATTTGACTATGAGCAGCTGCTTAGAACTCTGTTTATACTAGTGCTTCCAATGTTTCACCTCTTGTGTAAATGAATTAGTGGTAGCAAAAAATCCCCATGTAAGTACCCCTACATTAAATGGGATAGAAATTCATTTTCCCTAAGAACAGATTCCTTTCTATGCATATGGACAAGGCTTTGTCTACACTGGCATTTTCCTTGAAATCTCCCACCACTGCACTTCTACTGGTGTTAGGAGCTTTGGTCCTTGTAGACAAGGCCCAAAGCTCCTACTAGACATGAGAAAGCTGTACCAGTCTGGAAACTAATTTAGTCAATTGTGCAATCCCCTGGCATGAACACTCTTATTTAAGAGTGCCTTATATCAATCTGTTACAGACTTAAGCTAAATAGACATAAAAAGCTCTTAAACTAAAGAAGTATACACATACACACACAGATTCAGTTAAATTGGTACATTTTTCTCCCATGGAAAAGACCTTAGGTTAGACAGGGACCAAGCAACATTGGCATTTTTACCTCTGTTTGGTCATAACTTGTGCCAAGCAGGATTACACAGTATGATCATAAAAATTCTTGCACCCTGACTACATTAGCATTCCAAAGAAAAGCCCTAACCTGGTATTTTAAAAGCAGTTTCTCATTAAGATTTTAAGACCTACACACAAAGATACACAGAAAGTGCTCTCCAATAATACCTACTTAGTTGTATATATAGCACACACCACTTTTCACACTTCATGAAACCTAAGAAAAAGTTATGTAAGTAACTTACACACACACTTCACTAACAGATATAAAGCAGAAGTCAAAACATTTTATAAATCAAATTCCAGTCTAAGCTATGTCTTCACATACATGCATTAATTTCCCATTTCACTAAGGCTTCCTTTCTGTAAATATCAGGTCCAGATATGTGTAGCATATTGCACATGAAGCACCTTTGCTGCCCAGTGGCCAGAATCTCAAAGTACCCATCAGTACAAAATACAAATACATACAAGAACACTGTATATTGTAGATACAGACACTTCATCAAGTGTGTACTGCTAAAACTACATTTCAATACAACTTTTAGAATATTATAACATACACATTTTCACCTGTTAAACCTAGTCATTCTGAAATAGTTTTTAATCTTAAATGAGACAAAAGTATAAGACCATTGCAGAGAAACTAAATGAACTCTTTCCACCAGTTTTTACGGCTGAGAATGTGAGGGAGATTCCCAAACCTGAGCCATTCTTTTTAGGTGACAAATCTGAGGAACTGTCCCAGATTGAGGGGTCATTCAAGGAGATTTTGGAACAAACTGATAAACGAAACAGTAATAAGTCACCAGGACCAGATGGTATTTACCCAAGAGTTCTGAAGGAAGTAAAATGTGAAATTGCAGAACTACTAACAATAGACTGTAACCTATCATTTAAATCAGCTTCTGTACCAAATGACTGGAGAATAGCCAATGTGATGTCAATTTTTAGAAAGGGCTCCAGAGGTGATCCTGGCAATTACAGGCCGGTAAGCTTGACTTCAGTACCAAGAAAACTGGTTGAAACTATAGTAAAAGAACAAAATTGTCAGACACATAGACAAACATAATTTGTTGGGGAAGAGTCAACATGTTTTTTGTAATGGGAAACCATACCTCACCAGTCTACTAGAATTCTTTGAGGGCGTCAACAAGCATGTGGAAAAGGGGGATCCAGTGGATATAGTGTTCTTAGATTTTGAGAAAGCCTTTCACAAGGTCCATCACCAAAGGCTCTTACGTGAACTAAACTGTCAAAGGATAACAGGGAAGGTCCTCTTATGGATTGATAACTGGTTAAAAGATAGGAAACAAAGGATAAGAATAAATGGTCAGTTTTCAGAATGGAGAGAGGTAAATAGTGTCCCCCAGAAGTCTATACTGCGCCCAGTCCTATTCAACATATTCATGTTGTGGATCTGGAAATGATCTGGAAAAGGGGGTAAACAGTAAGGTGGCAAAATTTGCAGATGATACAAAACTACTCAAGATAATTAAGTCCCAGGCAGACTGCGAAGACCTACAAAAGGATCTCTCAAAACTGGGTGACTGGGCAACAAAATGGAAGATGAAATTCAATGTTGATAAATGCAAAGTAATGCATACTAAAAAACAATCCCAACTATACATATAAAATTATGGGGTCTAAATTAGCTATTACCACTCAAGAAAGAGATCTTGGAGTCATTGTGGATAGTTCTCTGAAAACATCCATTCTGTGTGCAGTGGCAGTCAAAGAAGTAACAGAATGCTGGGAATAATTAAGAAAGGGATAGATAATCAGACAGAAAATATCCTATTGCCTCTTTATAAATCCATGGTATGCCCACATCTGGAATACTGCGTGCAGATGTGGTCTCCCCATCTCAAAAGAAAAGAAAATGGAAAAGGTTCAGAAAAGAGCAACAAAAATGATAGAGGTATGGAACAGCTGCCATATGAGGAGAGATTAAGAGGACTGGGACTTTTAATCTTGGAAAAGAGACAACTAATGGGGGGGGATATGATCAAGGTCTATAAAATCATGACTGGTTTGGAGAAAGTAAATAAGGAAGTGTTATTTACTCCTTCTCATAACACAAGAACTAAGTGGCATCAAATGAAATGAATAGACAGCAGATTTAGAACACACAAAAGGAAGTATTTTTTTACACAAAGCACAGTAAACCTGTGGCACTCCTTGCCAGAGGATGTAGTGAAGGCCAAGACTATAACAGGATTCAAAAAAGAACTAGATAAGTTCATGGAGGCTATTAGCCAGGATGGACAGAGATGGTGCCCCTAGCTCAGAGGCAGGCAAATTTTTTGGCCTGAGGGCCGCACTGGGTTTCGGAAATTGTATGGAGGGCCAGTTAGGGGAGGCTGGCCCGCCCCAAACAGCCATACGTGCCTGGCCTCTGCCCCTTATTCCCCCCCCCCCAGGACTCCTGCCCCCTCCAACCTCCCCCCCCATTCCCTGATGACCCCATCCACCCTGTCCTGCTCCCTGACCGCCCCCGGCACTCCCACCCCTGACTGCCCCCCACCACCCCATACAAACCCCTCCTCTCATTCCTGATTGCCCCCCCCCCCGAACCCCAGCCCCATCCAACCACCCCTTCCCCTGACTGCCCCCTGCCACCCCATACAACCCCGCCCCCCGCTTTCCTTCCTGACTGACCCCCCGGGACTCCTCCCCCCATTCAACCCCCCCATTCGCCACCCTCTGACCACCCCAACCCCTATCCACACCCCTGCCCCCTGACCAAAGCCCCTGCTCCCTTACCATGCTATCTGAAGCACCGGTGGTGGGCGGCTCTATGGCTGCACCACCCAGCTGGAGGAAACCAAGCCACTGCGCAGCACAGAGCAATGGATCAGGCCAGGCTCTGCAGCTGCACTGCCCCAGGGGCTTGCAGCCCCACCGCCCAGAGCATTGCGCTGGAGGGGCAATGAGCTGAGGCTGTAGGGGAGGGGCCGGGGCTAGCCTCCCGAGCCAGGAGCTCAGGGACCAGGAAGGAGAGTCCCGCGGGCTAGATGCGGCCCGCAGGCCGTAGTTTGCCCATCTCTGCCCTAGCTTCTGTTTGCTAGAAGCTGGGAATGGGTAATGGGATGGATCACCTGATGATTACCTGTTCTGTTCATTCCCTCTGGGGCACCTGGCACTGGCCACTATCGGAAGACAGGATACTGGACTAGATGGATCTTTGGTCTGACCCTGTGTGGCCGTTCTTATGTTCTTAAAGTAAAAGTCTTAGCATAAATAAAAGCAAAGTCTTGTTATCCTTTTTATAATTTTAAGAACATGTTTTCACTAGGGCTGTAAATTAATCACAGTTAACTCACGCGATTAACTCAAAAAATTGTGATTAAAAAAATTAATCGTGATTAATCACACTTATAATAATAGAATACCAATTGAAATTTATTAAATATTTTGGATGTTTTTCTACATTTTCAATATTGATTTCAATTACAACACAGAATGCAAAGTGCACAGTGCTCACTTTATATTATTTTTTATTACAAGTATATGCACTGTAAAAATGATAAGAGAAATAGTATTGTTCAATTCACCTGATACAAGTACTGAAGCAGAATCTCTTTAATGTGAAAATGTAACTTACAAATGCAGATTTTTTTGGTTACATAACTGCGCTCAAAAACAACACAGTGTAAAACTTTAGCACCTACAAGTCCACTTAGTCCTACTTCTTATTCTGCAAATTACTAAGACAAACAAGTTTGTTTACATTAACGGAAGATACTGCTGTCTGCTTCTTATCTACAATGTCACCTGAAAGTGAGAACAGGCATTTGCACAGGTCTTGGTATGCCCCTTCATGCTTCAGGCACCATTCCAGAGGACATGCTTCCATGCTGATGATGCTCATTAAAAAAATAATGTGTCAATTAAATTTGTGACTGTACTACTTGGAGGGAGAATTGTATGTCTCCTGCTCTGTTTTACCTGCATTCTGCATATATTTCATGTTATAGCAATCTCAGATGATGACCCAGCACATGTTCGCAAAAAGAACAGGAGTACTTGTGGCACTTTAGAGACTAACAAATGTATTAGCGCATAAGCTTTCATGGGCTACAGCCCACTTCATCGGATGCATTGAATGGAACATATAGTAAGAAGATATATATACATAAAGAGAAGGTGGAAGTTGCAATACAAATTGTCAGAGGCTAATTAATTAAGATGAGCTATTATCAGTAGGAGGAAAAAAACTTTTGTAGTGATAATCAAGATGGCCCATTTAGACAGTTGACAAGGTGTGAGGACACTTAACATGGGGAAATAGATTCAATATGTGTAATGACCCACTCCCAGTCTATTCAAACCCAAATTAATGGTATCTAGTTTGCATATTAATTCAAGCTCAGCAGTTTTTCGTTGGAGTCTGTTTTTGAAGCTTTTCTGTTGCAAAATTGCCACCTTTAAGTGTCACTGAGTGACCAGAGAGGTTGAAGTGTTCTCCTACCGGTTTTTGAATGTTATGATTCCTGTCATCAGATGTGTGTCCATTTATTCTTTTGCATAGACTGTCCCATTTGGCCAATGTACATGGCAGAGGGGCATTGCTGGCATGTGATGGCAAATATCACATTAGTAGACGTGCAGGTGAACGAGCCCCTGATGGCGTGGCTAATGTGAGTAGGTCCCATGATGGTGTCACTTGAATAAATATGTGGACAGAGTTGGCATCGGACTTTGTTGCAAGGATAGGTTCCTGGGTTAGTGTTTTTGTTGTGTGGTGACTGGAGAGTATTTGCTTCAGGTTGGGGGCTGTCTGAAAGCGAGGACTGGTCTGTCTCCCAAGATCTGTGAGAGTGATGGATCATTTTTCAGGATAGGTTGTAAATCTTTGATGATTTGTTAGTCTTTAAGGTGCCACAAGTACTCCTGTTCTTTTTACGGATACAGACTAACATGGCTGCTACTCTGAAACCAGCACACGTTCATTTTAAGAACACTTTCACAGCAGATTGGACAAAATGCAAAGAAGGTACTGATGTGAGATTTCTAAAAATAGCTACAGCACTCGACCCATGGTTTAAGAATCTGGAGTGCCATCCAAAATCTGAGAGGGACAAGGTGTGGAGCATGCTTTTAGAAGTTTTAAAAGAGCAACACACTGATGCGGAAACTACAGAACCCAAACCACCAAAAAAGAAAATCACACTTCTGATGGTGGCATCTGACTCAGATGATAAAAATGAACATACGTCAGTCCGCACTGCTTTGGATTGTTATCAAGCAGAACCCATCATCAGCATGGATGCATGTCCTCTGGAATGGTGGTTAAAGCATGAAGGGGAAATATGAATCTTTAGCCCATCTGGCATGTAAATACCTTGCAATGCCAGCTACAACAGTGCCATGCGAACACCTGTTCTCACTTTCAGGTGACACTGTAAACAAGAAGCAGGAAGCATTATCTCCTGAAAATTGTAACCAAACTTGTTTGTCTGAGTGACTGGCTCACCAAGTAGGACTGAGTGGACTTGTAGGCTCTAAAGTTTTACATTGTTTTATTTTTGAATGCAGGTTGTGTTTTTTTACATAATTCTACACGTGTAAGTTCAACTTTCATGATAAAGAGATTGCAGTACAATACTTGTATGCGGTGAATTGAAAAAAAAATCTGTTTTTACAGTGCAAATATTTGAAATAAAAAAATATATAGTGAGCACTGTACACTTTGTATTTTGTGTTGTAATTGAGAGTAATATATTTGAAAATGTAGTAAACTTCCACAAATATTTAAAATAAATGGTATTCTATTGTTGTTTAACAGCGCAATTAAGCACGATTAATTGTTTTAATCGCTTGATAGCCCTAGTTTTCACATAGCTCAGAAGCTTCAAACTAAATAGTTCCTTATCACAATTTTCCCTCTCAAACACATGAACTCACACTGTTTTGTTGTAGGTTTGCTCATGCATGCTAGGCTTCTGGCACTATTTTTTGTTTTTCTGATTTATTTTTTTTTTAAAAGGTGAACAGAAATTAATAGACCAAAGCTGCAAGCTGCTTAATGTCCCAGAACTCTTCAGAGGATATTTCAATGCAAGCAGCAGCATCCCAAGGGAGGAAAGTCAGAAGGTATATCCACAGGTAGCATACATATAAGCAGTACATATATGAAGAGAGAGATTTCATTCAGATTTCTGCTTCACATCATCTAGTCCACAGGTTTCATGATCCAACTAAATTACTTTTGTGAGTAAGGAAGCTTTTGTCATAGGAGTTAGAGGTGAGGGAGGTCAATGCCAATAGTACAGGGTTTTAGGTAACTGGTACAGATTGGCAGAAAATGAAGGAAGTGGGAAGTCAAGTTTACAACCTCTACTAATCTCCAAAAAATTAATGCGAGAAAAAAAAAGTCCTTATTGAACCACTGACAATCATTCACAATTATGTGAAGTTAAAACCCTTGTTTCACTCAGCTCTCTTTGTGTTGTTTGCCTGCTAGTCACTTTTCCTCCATTAACAGACCAGCAAGTTCATTTGCTCTTTTGCATTTGTGCAGATTCTTCTACTCTTTAAAAGGTCCTGTTTTCTTTAAACATGCAGATGCAAACATGCAGAGATGACATCCTTCCAAAGAGATTTTGGGGGTGTGCAGAAAAGAATCTGAGGGAAGTATTTATAGCAAGTGAAGGGTAAAGCTCAGTACTGTAGGTGTGTGTGTTCTTAAGCTACAGACCTTGAGAGTTGCTGTACAAAAGTAAGCGTTCACTATTTTATCTATCAAATCTTTGTTACTTCTCCCTCTCATACATGTGTAGGGCATAAACATGAATACACACATAAGTATACATACCACTTTCCTATTTTGGGATGTTAAAAAGTTTAGGAATATCTTCACAGCTTTTCAACTCTTTTTATAACCCTCTGCCAAAACTACCAGTAGGAGGCAGCACTGATTCTGGCAGCAGTGGCTCCACACTGCAGAGTAGTTAGGAGCGAGCTTCATTCCTCTGTCATTATATAAGCAAGATGACACTGTTCTCTAATCCAGCCAAAGCTGATAAGTACCATCAACCTGTCACTTCCTACATTTCAAATTCTAACATTGCAGCATCAAAGAGTTTTTACATTTCGATTTCTTTTGCTGGCAGCGGTCGGTAGCCTCTCATTCTCCCACAGTGTTCTAATGCAGCATTTGCACACCAGGGTTACTCCCAGCCTGAATAGCAGGTCATCCCCTACTCACTGAGCTCATCTGTGGCCCATGTGCTAGGCAATTTAGATCCAATCAGCCCTTATTTAGCTCAAGAGTAATGAGCAGCATAGTGACACAGACTTAAGCCTGACCCTCAGGACACTGCTCATCAAGCAGTAAAACTGTGACAAAATCATTCATCTTCCACCCGCTGGCAAGAAATAATACTCGCACTCACTGTATTACTTTTCAAGATATAAAAAAAAAGTCCTGAATTTTCATGATGTGAGACATTAATTTGCAGAAAGCTGAATTCCCTTAAACCCCCCTGTTGCTATGAGCTCACCAGGGGGAAATAGGCCTTAGGAGACTGAAATGGAATAAAGAAAATTGCTTCAGCTTTCTTTTCATTTTAAATAAGCCTTAAATCTGACAAGAGATATTCTAAAGAGAGAAGAAATATATATCTTGCAAGGTAAAGAAGAAACAATCAAAATTAAGAGATTTAAATGCTACTTGCATTTAATATTTTTATTAGCAAAAATAGTTCTTTAACAACCCCAACAAAAAAAACAAAAAAAGCTTTTTTCCATACTGCCTGCAAAGAATGAAAGAGGGAGAAGAGAAAGAAAAGTTCATTTGGGGAAAATACAGGTTCAAAAGTGAAACGCTTCAACCAGAAAATAAATCTGCATTGATGTTCTTTAGGGAGTTCATATTTTTCTAAACAACTATTGGGTCCTAAGCAGCAGATGCTCAGAGGCACCTGAAAATGATTTCGCATGTTTTGGTTTTTTTTTTTTTTTTTTTTTAGAAAACGTATTTGGGTGGATTTTATTCTTTCATAACAGTCAGTCTTGTATTGCTGACATACAGGCTACACACAAGCATCTGTGAATTAGGGTATGTCTACACTACGAAATTAGGTCGAATTTATAGAAGTCGGTTTTTTTGAAATCGGTTTTATATATTCGAGTGTGTGTGTCCCCACAGAAAATGCTCTAAAGTGCATTAAGTGCATTAACTCGGCGGAGCGCTTCCACAGTACCGAGGCAAGCGTCGACTTCTGGAGCGTTGCACTGTGGGTAGCTATCCCACAGTTCCCGCAGTCTCCGCTGCCCATTGGAATTCTGGGTTGATATCCCAATGCCTGATGCGGCAAAAAACATTGTCGCAGGTGGTTCTGGGTACATGTCGTCAGGACCCCGTTCCCACCCTCCCTCCCCCCGTGAAAGCAAGGGCAGACAATCATTTCGCGCCTTTTTTGTCTGCTGCCAGCCAAAGATGTAAAGGATCGATGGAGTGGGTCAGAACAAGACATAGACCAGATTTGTTTTGGACTCATTTTCCTCCTCCCCTGTCTAGATCACACTGCAGTCAGTCACAGAGAAGGCGCAGCGAGGTTAATCTAGCCATGTATCAATCAGAGGCCAGGATAACCTCCTTGTTCCAATAAGAACGATAACTTTGGTGCACCATTTCTTATTGGAACCCTCCGTGCAGTCCTGCCTGAAATACTCCTTGATGTACAGGCACACCCTTTGTTGATTTTAGCTCCCTGAAGCCAACCCTGTAAGCCATGTCGTCAGTCGCCCCTCCCTCCGTCAGAGCAACGGCAGACAATCGTTCCGCGCCTTCTTTCTGTGCGGACGCCATACCAAGGCAAGCATGGAGGCCGCTGAGCTCATTTTGGCAATTAGGAGCACATTAAACACCACACGCATTATCCAGCAATATATGCAGCACCAGAACATGGCAACGCGATACTGGGCGAGGAGGCGACGTCAGCGCGGTCCCGTGAGTGATCAGGACATGGACACAGATTTCTCTGAAAGCATGGGCCCTGACAATGCATGCATCATGGTGCTAATGGGGCAGGTTCATGCTGTGGAACGCCGATTCTGGGCTCGGGAAACAAGCACAGACTGGTGGGACCGCATAGTGTTGCAGGTCTGGGACGATTCCCAGTGGCTGCGAAACTTTCGCATGCCTAAGGGCACTTTCATGGAACTTTGTGACTTGCTTTCCCCTGCCCTGAAGCGCATGAATACCAGGATGAGAGCAGCCCTCACAGTTGAGAAGCGAGTGGCGATAGCCCTGTGGAAGCTTGCAACGTCAGACAGCTACCCGTCAGTTGGGAATCAATTTGGAGTGGGCAAATCTACTGTGGGGGCTGCTCTGATGCAAGTAGCTCATGCAATCAAAGATCTGCTGATATCAAGGGTAGTGACCCTGGGAAATCTGCAGGTCATAGTGGATGGCTTTGCTGCAATGGGATTCCCTAACTGTGGTGGGGCTATAGACGGAACCCATATCCCTATCTTGGCACCAGAGCACCAAGCCGGCGAGTACATAAACCGCAAGGGGTACTTTTCGATAGTGCTGCAAGCTCTGGTGGATCACAAGGGACGTTTCACCAACATCAACGTGGGATGGCCGGGAAAGGTGCATGACGCTCGCATCTTCAGGAACTCTGGTCTGTTTCAAAAGCTGCAGGAAGGGACTTTCTTCCCAGACCAGAAAATAACTGTTGGGGATGTTGAAATGCCTGTATGTATCCTTGGGGACCCAGCCTACCCCTTAATGCCATGGCTCATGAAGCCGTACACAGGCAGCCTGGACAGTCGTCAGGAGCTGTTCAACTACAGGCTGAGCAAGTGCAGAATGGTGGTAGAATGTGCATTTGGACGTTTAAAGGCGCGCTGGCGCAGTTTACTGACTCGCTTAGACCTCAGCGAAACCAATATTCCCACTGTAATTACTGCTTGCTGTGTGCTCCACAATATCTGTGAGAGTAAGGGGGAGACGTTTATGGCGGGGTGGGAGATTGAGGCAAATCGCCTGGCTGCTGGTTACGCGCAGCCAGACACCAGGGCGGTTAGAAGAGCTCAGGAGGGCGCGGCACGCATCAGAGAAGCTTTGAAAACCAGTTTCATGACTGGCCAGGCTACAGTGTGAAAGTTCTGTTTGTTTCTCCCTGATGAAACCCCCCGCCCCTTGGTTCACTCTACTTCCCTGTAAGCTAACCACCCTCCCCTCCTCCCTTTAATCACCGCTTGCAGAGGCAATAAAGTCATTGCTGCTTCACAGTCATGCATTCGTTATTCATTCATCACACAAATAGGGGGATGACTACCAAGGTATCCCAGGAGGGGTGGTGGAGGAGGGAAGGAAAATGCCACACAGCACATTAAGCACAGCACTTTAAAAGTTTACAACTTTAAAATTTATTGAATGACAGCCTTCTTTTTTTTGGGCAATCCTCTGTTGTGGAGTCGCTGGTTGGCCGGAGGCCCCCCCACCGTGTTCTTGGGTGTCTGGGTGTGGAGGCTATGGAACTTGGGGAGGAGGGCGGTCGGTTACAGAGGGGCAGCAGTGGCAGTCTGTGCTCCAGCTGCCTTTGCTGCAGCTCAACCATACACTGGAGCATTCTGGTTTGGTCCTGCAGCAGCCTCAGCATTGAATCCTGCCTTCTCTCATCACGCTGCCGCCACATTTGAGCTTCAGCCCTGTCTTCTGCCCGCCACTTACTCTCTTCAGCTCTCCACCTCTCCTCCCGGTCATTTTGTGCTTTCCTGCACTCTGACATTATTTGCCTCCACGCATTCGTCTGTGCTCTGTCAGTGTGGGAGGACAGCATTAGCTCAGAGAACATTTCATCTCGAGTGCGTTTTTTTTTTCTTTCTAAGCTTCACTAGCCTCTGGGAAGGAGAAGATCCTGTGATCATTGAAACACATCCAGCTGGTGGAGAAAAAAAAAGGGACAGCGGTATTTAAAAACACACATTTTATAAAACAGTCGCTACACTCTTTCAGGGTAAACCTTGCTGTTAACATTACATACATAGCACATGTGCTTTCGTTACAAGGTCGCATTTTGCCTCCTCCCACCGCGTGACTACCCCCTCAACCCTCCCCCCTCCCCGTGGCTAACAGCGGGGAACATTTCTGTTCAGCCACAGGCAAACAGCCCAGCAAGAATGTGTCCCTGAAGAAAAGCACCCTATTTCAACCAGGTGACCATGAATTATATCTCACTCTCCTGAGGATAACACAGAGAGAGAAAGAACGGATTTTGGTTGAATGCCAGCAAACATACACTGCAATGCTTTGTTCTACAGTGATTCCCGAGTATGTGTTACTGGCCTGGAGTGATAAAAGTGTCCTACCATGAAGGACGAAATAAGGCTGCCCTCCCCAGAAACCTTTTGCAAAGGCTTTAGGACTACATCTAGGAGAACCGTAAATGCCAGGGCAAAGTAATCCTTTCACATGCTTGCTTTTAAACCATGTATAGCATTTTAAAAGGTACACTCACCAGAGGTCCCTTCTCCGCCTGCTGGGTCCAGGAGGCAGCCTTGGGTGGGTTCGGGGGGTACTGGCTCCAGGTCTAGGGTGAGAAACAGTTCCTGGCTGTCGGGAAAACCGGTTTCTCCGCTTGCTTGCTGTGAGCCATCTACAACCTCCTCCTGCTCCTCATCTTCTTCGTCCCCAAAACCTGCTTCCGTATTGCCTCCATCTCCATTGAAGGAGTCAAACAACACGGCTGGGGTAGTGGTGGCTGAACCCCCTAAAATGGCATGCAGCTCATCATAGAAGCGGCATGTTTGGGGCTCTGACCCAGAGCGGCCGTTCGCCTCTCTGGTTTTCTGGTAGGCTTGCCTCAGCTCCTTCAGTTTCACGCGGCACTGCTTCGGGTCCCTGTTATGGCCTCTGTCCTTCATGCCCTGGGAGATTTTCACAAAGGTTTTGGCATTTCGAAAACTGGAACGGAGTTCTGATAGCACGGATTCCTCTCCCCAAACAGCGATCAGATCCCGTACCTCCCGTTCGGTCCATGCTGGAGCTCTTTTGCGATTCTGGGACTCCATCATGGTCACCTGTGCTGATGAGCTCTGCATGGTCACCTGCAGCTTGCCACGCTGGCCAAACAGGAAATGAGATTCAAAAGTTCGCGGTTCTTTTCCTGTCTACCTGGCCAGTGCATCTGAGTTGAGAGTGCTGTCCAGAGCGGTCAGAATGGAGCACTCTGGGATAGCTCCCGGAGGCCAATAACATCGAATTGTGTCCACAGTACCCCAAATTCGAGCTGGGAACGTCGATTTAAGCGCTAATCCACTTGTCAGGGGTGGAGTAAGGAAATCGATTTTAAGAGCCCTTTAAGTCGAATTAAAGGGCTTCACTGTGTGGACGGGTGCAGGTTTAAATCGATTTAACGCTGCTAAATTCGACCTAAAGTCCTAGCGTAGACCAGGGCTTAGTTTTTACTAGAGAAAGTGAATGGAGTGGATAAAGGATGGAAGCATTTTTGAATTTGTAGCACTTGGTAAAGAGAAGCATATTTTCATAATTAATGTTAGACTGTACATCTGATTTTCCTTCACTTCAAATATTTACCATAGTTGGCATTACTTGGCTATCAACAATCCGCAGCTGGGAAAAGCAACTCTAACAGATCCTCTGACCCCAGCAGTCTTTTCAGTTTATTTTAAAATTAATTTCAAGGAAGATGCTCTTCCATTACTGCACTAAAAGCTAGCTAATATGAACTTGATTTTAAGCAGTAGCTCGCTCATGATCTTCATCTACTCATTCAAAAGATGGATGCTAACTATTGGAAATAAATACTTATGAGATCCTAAAGCAAAGCCAGATAAAACAAAAGTTAAAAACAAGAATTTTCCATATACCAAACAGTGGGTATATAGCTGCAATGCACTATATGAATCTCTTAAGCAATATTATATTCTGTACCTTATTTCATTCATCTGTATAATTACTCAGAGCTAAAGACATTCAATCAAAACTTCAGCTTGCACCAGAGTTATCTTTGAGGAGCACAACACAATAGGGCAGAACTATGTCTGCAATTTTATTTTGGAGTCAAAATGTTCCACTCAAAATAACTCACACACAAAACACCTGAAACGACTTCAAGCCCAGACAAAGCAAAAAGAGTGAGAAATAAAATTCATTTTTAATAACCAGAGCCACGCCTTGAAGTAGCATACTGACATTGAAATTAGCTATGGATAACTTACCTACACCCAGTGTTTACAGAGCAATCTGCTAAACATTTATTAGAAAGGATTTAGATACAACACACCTTTTAGACATACTCTGATTTCTAAAATATAAACTTGTTCAATTCCAGTGCTCTGGTCACCGAACTTACTTTTACTTTCTTTTAAGTTAATAAAAATAACTGAGATTTGAATGAATACAATCAGTTAACTGCAAAAACACTAGGATTTTTATTTATTTATTTATTTTAGCCACTGGCAAAATTAATAAAAGAATGAGAACATTACCTTTCATACCCTCAGTTCTGCTGGGTTGCTTCATCATCATTTGTGTCTACACACCTGCAGTCATACACCAACTGGTCATCGTTATGTATTGCGATAGCACATCTGATATCGTGGCCCTGTTGTGCTACGTGCATTGTACAAACACACAGTAAAGGGCAGCCCTTGCCTCGAAGAATTTACAATCTAGAAAGCATCTAGACAAAGGAAGGATTGCTCTTTCCATTTTCTACATAGGTAACAGAGGCACAGAGAGATATTAAAATGATTTGTTCAAGGTCACATAGGAAGTTTGGCAGAGCTGGGCACTGACCCCACGTCTCCTGCATTCCAATCCTGTGCTTTAATCACAAGGTTAGCTCTTCTGCTCTGGCTATTAGAACACCACAATCAAAAGTTCTAATGGTATTCCTGAGAGATGGTGTGCTAGGGTGAAGACCAATACCATTCTAAAATGGCTGAGGGTCTTTTCTCACTACAATTTTCAAAAGTTCAGCATTAGAAAAATATATTTTACAAAGACTAACACTGAAAACCACCTAGGAAGGGAAAAAATACTTTTCTATTCTCTTCAAGAGCCTATTTATCCTGACTTGTATGATTACAGGGAGTGGGGAGAGACATTCCCCCTGGGCTCAGAATGCTTCCAACAGGGCATTTGGATGGCAAAGCACAATACAAAAACCGCACAAATGAGTACATATTTCTATAGCAAAAATATGTTGGATGACCATTCCCATTGTGAATTTCTCATTCAACCTAAAGGGTTATAGTACACTACAATATAACTAATTGTAGAGATTTGTTATTTTGGCTACAGCCCAAATAGTAAGGTAACTTTAATTAAAGAGACAGACATCTGTACCTGACTGGTATTCGTACAACGGTAAAGAGATTAAGACAAAAAAGCAAGCAACTAAAGCCTTATCAGTCCAAAATACATTTATATTAAGAAAATACATAACTCGAGCACTGTTTCCTTTGGCTCAGGGCGTACAGAACTGTGCATCACTGTGAATTAGCACACTGACCAGTGGCTTCTGCATTAATACTGCTCAATTTTACCTAAAGCTTGAAGAGATCTCAGCAAAGCCCACAACGAACCATTGAGCTACAGCCAACCAACCACCCATAGTTGCTTAAATTAGGTAGAGAAAAACAGACATTTTGTATATATCCTCTATTAAGAGTCTCCTTCATTGATGCAGTGTCTCCTGTTTTGAATGATGTTGTGATGGCTGTTTAATTAAAAAACAACAACAGCAGCAGCAGTTCAAATAACTTTTAGGGCTTACATTTCTGAAGGAGACGACAAAGGCTCATACCAAAGATCTGCTTTTTTGCATGCATGCAGAAATGTGTGCACATAATTACACGATCTGTATGCACCATTTCCCCCCATACACCTTTTAAAAAAAAATTAGCCAGAATTTGGCTTAAACCTCCAAAAACTACTAATATCCCCAAAACAAAATAGTGCATGATAGTGTAAATTTCTCCACCATTTTTCCATATTCCGTTGGATCACACTAGTTTGTTTTGTTATCCTCTACCTCAGAGTTTTCCCTATGTGAGGGTACCAGACTAGCGCAGGGGGACCCAGGCAGAGTTCAGTGTGGGTAGGTTAAGCCACAGGACCCAGATCAACCCATACACAAAGTCACAGGGAGCAAAGGTGATGACTAGTGGCTCCTGAAACAGCATATGACTCCTTGAAAACCGCTCACTGCCCCCTTCCTGCTCCTGTTGTGGCACACAATGAAGGTGGCTGCATAAGCATTTAATCTATACAGGGCTGCAGACTCAGGCAGCAGCTACTCTACCCTGCACTTCTCTGGTTCCAGATTTTAGTACTGCTTTGTGTGGCAGCAGGCACTCTCAGCATAATGCAGCCTTCTAATGAGTGTGGGAAAGGTGAGGCGCATCAGAGCTATTAGGAACAGAAGCAGGGGAGAGTAGGGGGTGGGGGAAAGGACAGAGACAAAAAGAGAATGGACAGAACAAAGGAGGATGGTGACAAAGGAATCAGTATATGGTGTGAGGTAAAGTGGGAGCCAAAGTTTCTAACCTTGTGCATCGTCCAGTTGCCATGATGACCGCGTTCTATTTTTACCGTCTCCTTAATAAAATACAGGCCAAGATTCATCCCAGTTTAAGATAGCTTTTTTCTGGCATAAACCAGGTCACTGGTCCCCCAACAGACAAAAGTCTGCTGGGCAGGGGGTGGCTGCGGTGGTGCAAGTCTCAATCCTCCATCCTATAAGGGCCCAGTGCTGCCTGAAAAACAGCTGGCACTAGCCTGGAAAGTGGTGTTGCCAGTGTTACTGGCTGCCCTCCACTCCAAAGCCATGCAAATGAAAACCCATCTTCTGAGACATTAGTGGAAATCGTGATACATTTGAAAGTTTACACAGGTTATACAGTATGTAGGAATATTGACAAGGCATCTACCAGTGACACCAAATAGTTGTGGCAAAGGGACAACTGTACACGTATGTGCAAAAGGTTACAGTGCCATAATAAACTAACCTATGAAATTTGTGCACTGAGGTTTTCTGTAACATTTCTGATTCCTGCCACTTTACCAGAGCACGAGAAATTGGCATACACATTTTCAAATCATGTACAATTATAAAGAATCATGTGGGTTATATATTATTTTATTTGGTTGGTGATTATCATCAAGTCTTTCCTGGGAATCAGTAGCAACAGTCTCTTATTCTAAGCAAAGAGTATTAGAATGCAGCATTTGTATTATGATAGGACAAGCACTGTTGTATCATAATCACACATCTCAGTTGTTACATGAGGCACAAAGTAAAACACAAAGATGAGATAATGAGAATACAATGCTCACCATAAAGTGATGCATCGTGACCAAGGAGATGAAATCTCATCAAATAAAGAAATTTTAAAATATTTAAAATTATTCCACTATGTATGACAGCTGAGGGCTTCTGCCTATGGAATGTGTTCCTTGTGCATAGACACCAGAACATACATTCAGTAAGTTTTAGGCCTCTAACTCACTTTGTTCTTTATTTTAACAGCAGGGAATGGAGTTCCGTCAGATCCTGTTTTAAAGACTATTTCCTTGGTAATGTTTGTTTGTTTGTTTTTTAAATTATGCAGGGCACTTGGATGTGTTGAGTTGGTGGGCACCATTATGAATATAAATATGCATGCTGCATGGGATTTTTTTTTTAAAGAAAAAGATATTTTGACAGTGTTGTGGGAAAAAAAGGGGAAAAGTTAATGTTTGTGACCTGAAGAAGAGCCCTGTGCATCTCAAAAGCATGTCTCTTTCACCAACAGAAGCGGGTCCAATAAAAGATATTTCCATACCTAACACAAACTTTAGAGAGACAAGGTTGGTGAGGTATGTCTCAAATAAATACAAGAAGGCTTCATCAGCACATTTTTTAATTTAATGTACTCTATTTTTTTCCTTAACTTATATGAATTACAGCCTCACAATTCCACCCCCATCCCATAATCAATACCAAGTTCTTGTTCTGTGAGATGCACTCATGGACCAGGACCCCTTTGTGCTAGGTGCTGTACCAACAAGTATTCTACCTGGTTTCAGAGTAGCAGCCGTGTTAGTCTGTATTCACAAAAAGAAAAGGAGTACTTGTGGAACCTTAGAGACTAACAAATTTATTTGAGCATAAGCTTTTGGCCAAAAGCTTATGCTCAAATAAATCTGTTAGTCTCTAAGGTTCCACAAGTACTCCTTTTCTTTATTCTACCTGGGGCATCCTAATCACAACAGATCAAAAGTTAATTACTAACAAAAACATAGCCATTCCCCCTCCACACACACAATACTCATCATATTTAATATTCTTAAACCCCCAAAATAGAAGAAGAAAATATTGATATATGTGGAAGAGCCTGCCACTTTAATACTATCTTCCACAGATAGACAGGAAACTCTAGTGTTCCTGTTACTTTTCTAGTGGACAGCACAATATGGAAAAGCCTGCAAAGCTTCAATTGAAAAAAAAAAAATTAGAGGCAATAGTGCAAAAAAGGAGTATCTGCTTTCCAACTCCTATTTAAGGAAAAAAGAAAATGAGCACTCTTACAGGACCTTGTATACAAGGTTTAGCCTCGAGCAAATTTTCATAGTGATGATACAAACCCTTGAAAATAAAGGTTTAGAATGGAAATGCTGACAGACCTTTAACCGCAGCAGCATGAATGGCTATAAGTAAAGTACAGCTTTTGGCTACACCCCACTCTACAAATGAAAGATTGCCAGGTTTACAATAACCTCAAATAGAAGTAATTGGGAAATCAGAAATGTGATTCCAGAAATGCAATGAGATAAGTTAAAGGGGATTGCTAAAACTATTTGATATTCTCAGCTTTAAATAGTGAAGCATTTGCTTAACATAATCAAGTCACTATTTTCATAATGCTACTTAATCAGCAATAAAGAATGCTCCTGTGAGCCATCATCTTGGGTTAGCAGAAAGTGGCATATGAAGTTATTATTTCCTAACAGCCTAGAGGGAGCCGCTTCTCTCTTTAATCAGTGATCTCACTTCCTTCCTACCTGTAAATTCTCTGTCATACAGTTATAAAACTATTACACAGTACAGTGTACAGAAAAATTACATTTATGCAAGGTCTGCTATCTTATTCCCACCTGGATTTCAAAACAGGAGAGATTGCTACAGCAAGTCATTTCATTCTTTTCAAAGCCAGAGATGCAGCCAAGAATGAGTACCATCAATCTGGTTAACCTCTGCTTGGCACACAGAGATGCAAAGATATATAGTGGTATAGTATTCAGACTGGGCTAAGTAATTACCATTTAGTTTTTAATGTTATTTTCCTCCCATGAATGGAAGGGTGTTAATCTATCTTATTTATGTTTAGGGCACCCATTAAGCATAGGAGAGAAGCTCCATCAATATTTTACATTTCTCTTGCACCTTCCACCTGAGGATATCAACATGATCTGCAAACATTAATGAAGCATGCCTCACAACATCTCTGTGAAGTAGCTAAGTAGGTATCATCAGCCCCATTTTACATATGGAGAAACTGAAGCACAGGAGGACTGGGGGCAAGACACTGATACCGTTTCTTATGTTGAGAAGTACCTTATTCCTCAAGTACTCCAATGAGATTGCTTGAAGAATGACCATTCCACACCTTAAGCAGGGAGGCAGTTGTCTGGCTAGCCAGGGAAAGGGGTATACCTCTTTAAGAGGTAAAGGACACATCTCCCCAGGTGACCTGACTAGAAGGGCGGGGAGAGTACATAGGGGGGTAAAGCGTGAGGGAAAAGCCCTCTCTCATATCCAGACCAAGTAGAGCAGCACCTATCTTCCCCGCCTTGGAAATGGTGAAAGACCAGGTTTGGTCAGGATCCGCTGGGGGGCAATAGCCACTCCTTTCTCGAGGACTGGGAAGGATTTTCTCCCATTGCCAGATTGGCCAGGGCAAAGTGGGGGAAGGAGGTTCACCTTCCTCACAGAGGATAGTTTTCTCTTTTGGTTAATACACACAATATTTTGGAAGTCTCTAATGTATTCCAGTACATAAGCTCAGCTGAACAGAAATGAGAAAACCTTTCTAATAAATCAGCTGCACTTTATCTTTTTTCAAAAGGCTGCCTGAAAAGCAGTTGACTTTGGATTTATAAGCTATTGACAGCTGCAGGCAAACTATCTAGACAGTAACAAAGTACCCCAGCTAAACAGAGATCTTACATGCAGGTCAATTTTTTCTCACTATCCATAATGTGCATTTCTCACTGCCCCTCCTCCACAGATCTCAACCTCACAGGTCTCATTGCGTGGCAGATCAATAACTGTCTTATTATGGCTTGCAGTGGAATTATGGGGGAAATGTTTTTTCAGCCCTCCTAAAGCAGTTTTGGCTTTAAACTGAAGGACTACCTGCAAAGTGAATTAGTAGACAGAAATGTTTATTGCAGGAATGGCAATTTGGATGTTGGAAACTACACCAATAAATCAAAGCAAAATTGATTATTTAGTGATAAAATAGGATTTCCTTCTTTCCATCAGACACTTTTTGACTCCATTTTCTGTGTTTATTTCTAACTAGGTACTTACCTGGTGCACTGTTGCATGAATGCCTAGGTGAAAAAATATGACTGGAAAATTAGAGAAGAGTGTGCAATATATAATTAAACATTACTAACTGAGTAGAGGTTATAATTTTAAAAGAGGTCAAAAGCCAGAGAAATTCAGTTTTACTCACAATGCTGTCCAAGAAAATGGAAAATAAATAATTTGGCCTACAATGGCATCAATTCATAGCAAAGAAAAATATCTGGGATCTCACACCTCAGGATTGAAACAGCAGAGAAAGATTTTCTAAAGAGAGATTTGTGGATTGAAATTCAGAATTTAGTATGTAATTCAAAATCCTGCAGAGCTACCTCTTCAGTTCTGTTCTGTTTTATGGAGAAGTTAATACATTATAGACTCATAGACTTTAAGGCCAGCAGGGACCATCATGATCATCTAGTATGACCTCCCGCACATTGCAGGACACAGAAACTCACCACCCACTCCTGTAACAGACCCCTAACCTCTGGTTGAGTTACTGAGGTCCTCAAATCATGGTTTAAAACCTTCAAGTTCCAGAGAATCCACCATTAACACTAATTTAAACCATCAAGTGACTCAGGCCCCATGCTGTACAGGAAGGCGAAAACTGCCCAGGGATCTCTGCCAATCTGACCTGGGGGAAAATTCCTTCCCAACCCCAAATATGGTGATCACTTAGACCCCTGAGCCTGTGGGCAAGACCCACCAGCCAAACACATGGGAAAGAATTTTCTGCAGTAAATCAGGAGCCCTCCCCAAGTAGTGTCCCATCACCAGCCATTTGAGATATTTGCTGTTAGCATTTGCAGATCAGCTACATGCCATTTTAGGCAGACTCATCATACCATCCCCTCCATAAACTTATCTAGCTCAGTCTTGAAACCAGTTAAGTTTTGTGCTCCCACTGCTCCCCTTGAAAGGCTTTTCCAAAATTTCACTCGTCCGATAGTTAGAAACCTTCATCTGAATTTCAAGCCTAAATTTGTTGATGGCCCATTTATATCCATTTGTTCTTGTGTTAACACTGGTGCTTAACTTAAATAATTCCTCTCCCTCCCTGGTATTTATCCCTCTGATGTATTTATAGAGAGCAATTCTCTTTGGTCACATTTTCCACCTCCCCTCTGCCAGCTCAGGATTGTTCCCCACAGCTGGGGAGTTTCTGGTTTTTAGTTTGACCATTCCAAACTGTTTTCGGTTTGGAAAGCTATCAGTGCTTCCAGGAGGGATGGATTAGTAGGGATAACTGCAGGTCAGGCTAAACAAGCCAAGCTCTTTGAATCGCCTCTCATAAAGTAAAAAGAAAAGGAGTACTTGTGGCACCTTAGAGACTCAAATAAATTTGTTAGTCTCTAAGGTGTCACAAGTACTCCTTTTCTTTTTGCGAATACAGACTAACACGGCTGCTACTCTGAAAACTCTCATAAAGTAGGTTTTCTATTCCTTGGATCATCCTAGTAGCCCTTCTCAGCACCTGTAACCGTTTAAATTCATCTTTCTTAAACATGGGAGACCAGAACTGCATAAGGTATTCCAGATGAGGTCTCACCAGTGCCTTGTATAATGGTACTAACACTTCCCTGTCTCTACTGGGACTGCATTAGCCTTTTTCACAGCCGCATCACATTGGTGGCTCATAGTCATCCTGTTATCAACAAATACACCCAGGTCTCTCTCTTCCTTTATCACTTCCAACTCATATGTTCCCAGTTCATAGCAAAAATTTTTGTTAGGCCCTAAATGCATGACCTTGCATTTTGCACTATTAAATTTCCTATTACTGCAATTCACAAGATCATCCAGATCATTTTGTATTGATATTCCAGTCCTCCTTGGCAATATGACCAAACTTTGTGTCATCCACAAATTTTATTAGCATACTCCCAACTTTTTGTGCCAATGTTGGTAATAAAAATGTTAAATAAGATTGGTCCCAAGATCAATCCCTGAGTAACTCCATTAGTAACCTCCCTCCAGCCTGACAGTTCACCTCTCAGTATGACCCATTGTAGTCTCCCCTTACCTACCTTTCAATTCTCATAGTAATCCCCATCTTCTCCAGTTTAACTAATAATTTCCCATGTGGAACTGTATCAAATACCTTACTTAAATCCAGGTAGATTAGATCTGCTGCATTTCCTTTCTCTAAAAAAATCAGTTGTCTTCTCAAAGAAGGAGATCAGGCTGGTCTGGCATGATCTACCTGTTGTAAAACCATGTTTATTTTATCTCAAATTATTGTTCACCTCTATGTCCTTATCTACTTTCTCTTTCAAAATTTGTTCCAAGACCTCGCATACAGTTGAGGTCAAACTAACATGCCTGTAGTCTCCAGGATCCCTTTTTTCCCATTCCTTAAAAATAGGAACTATATTAGCAATTCTCCAGGTCATAGAGTACAGCCTCCGAGTTTACAGATTCATTAAAAATCCTTGCTATTGAGCTTGCAATTTCATGTGCCAGTACCTTTAATATTCTTGGATGGAGATTATCTGGACCTCCCAATTTAGTCCCATTAAGCTGTTTGAGTTTGACCTTCACCTCAGATGTGGTCATTTTTACCTCCATATCCTCATTCCCATTAGCCACTCTGCCACTACCTCTAAGCTCTTCATTAGCCTAATTAAAAATGGAGGTAAAGTATTTGTTTAGGGGTTAGGCCATGCCTAGATTACCTTTAAACTCTACCCCACCCTCGGTAGTTAGTGGTCCCACTTCTTCTTTCCTTGTTTTCTTTTTGTTTATATGACTATACAACTTTTCCCTATAGAAATTCTCTTTGCAAGGTCCAACTCTGCTTGACTTCTGACAGTTCTCACTTTATCCTTACACCTTCTGACCTCCAAGAGGTAGATTTCCTTGCAGATCTATCCCATCTTTCATTCCTTGTTGGCTTTCTGCTTTCTCTTAATCACCTAGTTGAGATGCTTGCTCTCCAGGTTGGTCTGTAACCCTTCCCTACGAATTTTTTCCCCTGGCCTGGGATGCAACCTTCAGATAGTTTCTGTAACTTTGACTTAAAGTAATTCCAAGCATCCTTCACATTCAGATCCTTGAGTTCTTTGGCCCAGTCCACTTCCCTAACTAATTCACTTAATTTTTTTAAGTTAGTCCTTTAGAAATCAAGGACCCTAGTTGAAGATCTATTTTTGATTATCCTTCCATTTAGTTTAAACTGAATTAGCATGATCACGTGAACCAAGGTTGTTCCTTACCACCAGTTCTTCTATGAGGTCCTCACTACTCACCAATACCAAATCTAAAATGGCGTCACCTCTTATTGGTTCAACGACTACAATTTAGTGACAAACACAAAGCAAGATACCAGTCTGTGTTCATGATTTATCTGAATAACTTACTTGAGTCTGGACAGAACCACCTGCAAGAAGTTTAGGACCATGGTGAGTTCAATTCCTCGACAAGCCGGGAGCAGCATACTAAATCCATCGTTCAACAACTTTTCCTGGGAAAGGTTCAAGTAGCAGCTGGTCTCGAACACTTCCTGGACACCATCAATGTAAGTGGAGAGTGGTGTCCATAGATTTTGTTTGTGTGTGTGGTCATTCTTGGTTACCAAAAACTCCTTTGCCTTTTCACAGAAAGCATGTGAAAGTTTCTTAGCTAGAACGCTGATGTCCATGTTCTTCTCAATGTACATCAAAAGGAAGGCAAAGTAGCCTTTCCAAATGAGAGCTCTCTGAGCAGTGCTGATGGAGGTTGGGCTGAGAAAATCCAGGAGATCCAACACCCGACTTGCAATGTCCTCTGTCTCTGCAACAGCCGCTAACACAAGGAAAAGATTAAAGAAGTTCTGCAGCCCCACCTCTGTCAGCTCTCGCATTCTTTTCTGATGGAACTTGGAATAAATTCTACATATTAAAAAAAACAACACAAAAAAGTTTAAATTATGTTAAAGTATGTGTCTTTCCATCTCCTTGAAGAGCTGTATTAGTCCCATTTTACACCTTTACTCTAGCTCCACACACTTACTGTAAGCAATTCTTCTCCATTTTAAATTTTTTCTTCTCTCCCGCAACCTTTTAATCTGTTTGCTACTGAAACAAGCTAATTCCTTCCCTTCTTTTTCCCAATCCAGGGTGCATGCCAAAGGATTTCCAACCCATGGTGAAACCTAACCTTTCTCCCCATGTCAACTACTGTTGATGCAAGCACCTCACCTCTAGCAGAAAGATTAGGAGATTAGTCAGTACTACTGGAACAATGCTTTGGCTCAGATGGTTTCCTTCATACCTTTCCCCCTTTCAGAACTGAACAAAACACCATCAACTTAAGCTGGTACAGAGCCATCAACCTGCATATTCAGTGGGGCCTCTCAGTTGCAGCATGTGTTACTAGTGCTCCAGATTCTGCACTGGATGGTGACTGGTTTTCAGGTGGAGTTTAAGATGTTTGTTTTGACTTAAAAAGCCCACAATGGCTTGAGACCACCATACATGAGAAAATACCTCTTCTCCTATGCTACACCGCCACAGCTGTGACCAGACCTTTGTGCTTGATCCCCCTTGTTATAAAAGGAGTCGGGGGAAGGTTCAGGGACTGTTGTCACAGCATTCTCTATTGGCACCCTTCTTCTTCAGAAAGGGCTCGCCCCCTCTTCCCAAAAGTCTGGAATGACCCAAACACACTCATTTGTGTAGACTGCAATGCCCTTCCTGTTTGAGAGGACACTGACAGAGGGCAGAGGCACTGGAGAGTGCAATTTCTATTTAGTGGGAAAGTGTGATGGGGGGCTTTAGGATACATTGGTCACATAATATGTGGCAAAGTAGCAAGAAGAAGTGCTGTTACTTTGCATATCCTGTATTTATGTATTCTTAATGTATGTCAAGAATCCCCAAGCTTTCGCATAGGTGCCCTTTAACATGGAGACTGCTAGACTGAACTCTAAAGAAATTTTACCATATTTTTCTTAAGATATGAGGGAACAAAGGACTCAGCATGGTTTGTCCAAATTTTTACGGTGTGTGGTTAAAAAATATGGTATACTCTTCACCCTCCATTTATGACCAGTTCTACACACAATAGTTAACCCCCATAAACACTAACTTCTGCCTATCCTTTCACCTGGAAAAATAGTTAGAAATGGTGTTGAGGTTTTAAAATCTAGCCACCAAAAATTATAGCAAATCCCATTAATGTTGTTTAGTAGTTAATTACTACTGACAGGCATTTATGTTTTTCATGCACCAGTTAATGCTTAGTTAGCTGCCGAAAGCAGAGTTCATCCCAAAATCATAGCTGTAGGCTGTTAAAATTTTGTAACTTGTATAATTGACTTATTCAAGGTTGGAATGATGAATGCTGGTTGAGCAGACTTGCACATGATGTTGATTATCAATAATTTTCCCCCTCTTAAATTAAGGAATTAAAAAAGCAAGTTAAAATAAGAGAAATATTAAGTATAATTTCATTTCAATAAAACAAATTGGTTAATTAAAATTACTAAATAAAACAAAAAGAAAAGGAGTACTTGTGGCACCTTAGAGACTAACCAATTTATTAGAGCATAAGCTTTCGTGAGCTACAGCTCACTTCATCAGATGCATATCGTGGAAACTGCAGCAGACTTTATATATACACAGAGAATATGAAACAATACCTCCTCCCACCCCACTGTCCTGCTGGTAATAGCTTATCTAAAGTGATCATCAGGTGGGCCATTTCCAGCACAAATCCAGGTTTTCTCACCCTCCACCCCCCCACACAAATTCACTCTCCTGCTGGTGATAGCCCATCCAAAGTGACAACTCTTTACACAATGACAGGTTTCAGAGTAACAGCCGTGTTAGTCTGTATTCGCAAAAAGAAAAGGAGGACTTGTGGCACCTTAGAGACTAACCAATTTATTAGAGCATAAGCTTTCGTGAGCTACAGCTCACTTCCTCAGATGCATATCGTGGAAACTGCAGCAGGCTTTATATATACACAGAGAATATGAAACAATACCTATTCCCACCCCACTGTCCTGCTGGTAATAGCTTATCTAAAGTGATTTCCAGCACAAATCCAGGTTTTCTCACCCTCCACCCCCCCACACAAATTCACTCTCCTGCTGGTGATAGCCCATCCAAAGTGACAACTCTTTACACAATGTGCATGACAATCAAGCTGGGCTATTTCCTGATTGATAGATTGATAGAGCCAGAAGAGTTCCCAGAAGTTACCTACTACAGGACAGGCCTAACAAAGAAAATAACAGAACGCCACTAGCCGTCACCTTCAGCCCCCAACTAAAACCCCTCCAACGCATTATTAAGGATCTACAACCTATCCTAAAGGATGACCCAACACTCTCACAAATCTTGGGAGACAGGCCAGTCCTTGCCTACAGACAGCCCCGCAACCTGAAGCAAATACTCACCAACAACCACATACCACACAACAGAACCACTAACCCAGGAACTTATCCTTGCAACAAAGCCCGTTGCCAACTGTGCCCACATATCTATTCAGGGGACACCATCACAGGGCCTAATAACATCAGCCACACTATCAGAGGCTCGTTCACCTGCACATCCACCAATGTGATATATGCCATCATGTGCCAGCAATGCCCCTCTGCCATGTACATTGGTCAAACTGGACAGTCTCTACGTAAAAGAATAAATGGACACAAATCAGATGTCAAGAATTATAACATTCATAAACCAGTCGGAGAACACTTCAATCTCTCTGGTCACGCGATCACAGACATGAAGGTCGCTATCTTAAAACAAAAAAACTTCAAATCCAGACTCCAGCGAGAAACTGCTGAATTGGAATTCATTTGCAAATTGGATACTATTAATTTAGGCTTAAATAGAGACTTGGAGTGGCTAAGTCATTATGTAAGGTAGCCTGTTTCCTCTTGTTTTTTCCTACCCCCCCCCCCCCCCAGATGTTCTGGTTTAACTTGGATTTTAACTTGAAGAGTGGTCAGTTTGGATGAGCTATTACCAGCAGGAGAGTGAGTTTGTGTGTGTATGGGGGTGGGGGGGATGTGAGAACCTGGATTTATGCAGGAAATAGCCCAGCTTGATTGTCATGCACATTGTGTAAAGAGTTGTCACTTTGGATGGGCTATCACCAGCAGGAGAGTGAATTTGTGTGGGGGGGTGGAGGGTGAGAAAACCTGGATTTGTGCTGGAAATGGCCCACCTGATGATCACTTTAGATAAGCTATTACCAGCAGGACAGTGGGGTGGGAGGAGGTATTGTTTCATATTCTCTGTGTATATATAAAGTCTGCTGCAGTTTCCACGATATGCATCTGATGAAGTGAGCTGTAGCTCACGAAAGCTTATGCTCTAATAAATTGGTTAGTCTCTAAGGTGCCACAAGTACTCCTTTTCTTTTTGCGAATACAGACTAACACGGCTGTTACTCTGAAACCTGTCATTAAATAAAACAAGACATTGATTCAGCAAACTTGGTCATGGGAGCATTTTTTAAAACCCCTAAACTTTTTTGAATATAACAAGAGAAACACAGAAATGTGATATGTATAGCTTTGTATTGTAATAAACAAGGTAACTTTCCTTTCTGGTAATAAATGTACTGTATTCCAGTAAAATCTTAATAAAGATATTGCATAAACACCCAGAACTTAATCTAATAGTTAGCTACACCCAATAACAATACTAATCAATTTAGTTGTGGTCTGAAGTGAAAAACTACTTGTTTACAGGTTAAACCATTGTAAATGCAAGTCATCTGAAAAGTTACAGTACATTCACTGATCAGCAGAAGTTGTCGTTCTTCTTAAAATACAAGATTTGCAAGTTCACACACACGTATATTAAATTAGAAAAACTAATGTTTCAGTTAACTATTTTTCATGTGTTTTCACACAACCTAATTATTACGTTATGGTTATTGCCATATTTCAAAACTCACAAAGTAACAAAACTAAAACCTCACAAAAAAGAAAACTTCAAAAGTGGAAAAGTTGAAATGGCTATGAAAAAAAAGAGAAAAAAAGGATATTATTAGAACCACTGGTTTCAGAGTAACAGCCGTGTTAGTCTGTATTCGCAAAAAGAAAAGGAGTACTTGTGGCACCTTAGAGACTAACCAATTTATTTGAGCATAAGCTTTCGTGAGCTACAGCTCACTCCACAGTATGCATCCGATGAAGTGAGCTGTAGCTCATGAAAGCTTATGCTCAAATAAATTGGTTAGTCTCTAAGGTGCCACAAGTACTCCTTTTTTATTAGAACCACTGGTATACGGTACATACCAAATTAAAAGATTACCATACCTTCCTTTAATTTGTTTCCAAGGGTGGGTTACATTGTTCTCCATTGCTTCTTTCATCATTCGTGCCAAAATACAGAGAAAAATTAGGTAACTGTTGCTGGACTTATACAGGTCAGGGCTCTGCTGGTCAGAACAGCAGTTTTTCACCAATTTGAGCATAGACAAAGGAGTTTTACTAACACTTGCCAGACCCTTCAGACCAAGCCATGGAATGGTGAAGGAACTATTCTGGAAGAAAAATAAAGGCAGGAAAGAACATTAAGTGCTAAATAACTATGTAAATTCCTTCATACAAACAACAAAAGGGCATCTTCATGTCACTACTTCCACCCAGAACAAAACACACTGTTACTGTATACAGAACTTCTTTAGGAAATCTCACTTTTCTCAGGCATGAGCACAAATGATAATGAAGGTTAACGCATCCCCAAACTTCCCCCGTGACATTTGCAATATCTAGAAATTCAGATTTTCAAAAAGAATATTTTTTCTTACATGGTAGCAATTTATGGAACATTTCAACCCATGTTGAGCTAAAATGGATTAGAACTTTTTCACAAATGTGACTGCTATTTCAGGCAGTTCAGAGCATAAGGTAATTTCTCAGATAGAGGGGTGCTCACTTGTAACTCTCTAGTTTTTCACATATACATTCACTAACCAGATTCTTGCTGTAATACTCCCAGAGTATGGTGACAGTAGGTAGATTCAAGTCCCAGAAGCTACACAGAGTCAAACAGCACTGAAGATGCATTCGTATCTGTTCCTCTAATACAGCAGCCTTATAAAAAAAAATAAACGAAAAGATTTTGTTAATAAAAAAACCCACCTAGATTACAAATAACTTCAAGACTTCCAGACTGCTGACAACCTTATTGTATAAATATTATTTCTAGTCATATACTTTTGAGTAAAAGTATTCACTATTATGAGCAGTGAGCTAGAAAATAATACTTGACAAATACAGGCATTGTCAGAGAGACAAGGTGAGTGAAGTAATATCCTTTATTAGACTAGCTTCTGTTGGTGAAAGAGACGTGCTTTGGAGCTTACAAAGAGCTCATCTTCAGATCTGGGAATAAGCTTTCGTGAGCTACAGCATCCAATGAAGTGAGCTGTAGCTCACGAAAGCTTATGGTCAAATAAATTGGTTAGTCTCTAAGGTGCCACAAGTGCTCCTTTTCTTTTTGCGAATACAGACTAACAAGGCTGCTACTGTGAAACAGGTCTGGGAATGTACTCACAGTATTACAGCTAAAAACAAGGTGGAACAGATTGTTTAACATAAGTACTTAACACATATTTCAAGGGGCTATTCAAGGTGAAGTGGCCCGTTAACACCCCTCCAGTCACAGAGAGGAAAGGAAGGGAGAGAGAAAAAAGGGAGGTAGCTGGGGGGAGAGGGAGAGGGCCAGGATGTTGTTAGTGGGTTACAGATTGTTGCAACAACATCTCTATTCAGTCCAAGATTTTGTGTCTAGTAAAGTTATGAATTTAAGCTCTCAGGCTTATCTTCTGAAGGTGTTGTGCAGATTTCCTTTTTAGAATGAGAACTGAGAGGTCAGATGTAGAATGGTTGTTTTGTGAAAAAAAAAAAAAAAGTGTTCAACCACAGGTGATATGGTTCCAGAGTAACAGCCCTGTTAGTCTGTATTCGCAAAAAGAAAAGGAGTACTTGTGGCACCTTAGAGACTAACCCATTTATTTGAGCATGAGCTTTCGTGAGCTACAGCTCACTTCATCGGATGCATACTGTGGAAACTGCAGAAGACATTATATACACAGAGACCATGAAACAATACCTCCTCCCACCCCACTCTCCTGCTGGTAATAGCTTATCTAAAGTGATCATCAAGTTGGGCCATTTCCAGCACAAATCCAGGTTTTCTCACCCTCCGCCCCCCCCCCCCCCCAAACTCACTCTCCTGCTGGTAATAGCCCATCCAAAGTGACCACTCTCTTTAAAATGTGTATGATAATCAAGGAGGGCCATTTCCAGCACAAATCCAGGTTTTCTCACCCCCCACCCCCCTCCAAAAACCACACACACAAACTCACTCTCCTGCTGGTAATAGCTCATCCAAAGTGATCACTCTCCCTACAATGTGCATGATAATCAAGGTGGGCCATTTCCTGCACAAATCCAGGTTTTCTCCCCCCACACACACACAAACTCACTCTCCTGCTGGCAATAGCTCATCCAAACTGACCACTCTCCTTACAATGTGCATGATAATCAAGGTGGGCCATTTCCAGCATAAATCCAAGTTTAACCAGAACGTCGGGGGGGGGGGGGGGAGGGAGATAGGAAAAAACAAGGGGAAATAGGTTACCTTGCATAATGACTTAGCCACTCCCAGCCTCTATTTAAGCCTAAATTAATAGTATCCAATTTGCAAATGAATTCCAATTCAGCAGTTTCTCGCTGGAGTCTGGATTTGAAGTTTTTTTGTTGTAAGATAGCGACCTTCATGTCTGTGATTGCGTGACCAGAGAGATTGAAGTGTTCTCCGACTGGTTTATGAATGTTATAATTCTTGACATCTGATTTGTGTCCATTTATTCTTTTACGTAGAGACTGTCCAGTTTGACCAATGTACATGGCACAGGGGCATTGCTGGCACATGATGGCATATATCACATTGGTGGATGTGCAGGTGAACGAGCCTCTGATAGCGTGGCTGATGTTATTAGGCCCTTTGATGGTGTCCCCTGAATAGATATGTGGGCACAGTTGGCAACGGGCTTTGTTGCAAGGATAGGTTCCTGATATGGTGATATGGTGTTTTTGTCTTTTCTCATTGTTCTGTGAGAGTTCATTCAAGAGCATAGTGATTGTCTGGCTTCACCCACACTGTTGTTAATGGGGCATTAGTGCACTGGATGAGGTGCACACCACATTTTGTAATAAGCATGTATAGGATCTATGATCTTGAAAGGTGTGGAGGGTGTTGATCACTGTAGCAGTGCAGATATGTCTGCAGTTTTTGCATCTGTTGCTGTGGCAGGGTCTGATGTCACATTGAGCTGGTGGGTTGGTCTGTGGGGAGCTTGCTTCTGGTGATGAGCTTGGAGAGGCTGGAGTGGTTCTTTGAAGGCCAGAAGAGGGGCTTCGGGAAAGATTTCTTTCAGGGTGGGGTTCCCATCAAGTATGGGTTGTAGCTGTTTGAGAATATTCCCATATGAGTTCCAGTGGACGGGTGGGAGGTGACAGCAAAGGATGTGTGGTCAAAGGGGATTTTATTTCTGTAATGAAATTACAGATTCTCTCAGGGTATTTGGGTAGCCCATTCCAAGACACAATCTACTTTTCCGTTGGAGTGTCCTTGTTTGATGAAAGCGGTTTTAAGTGTGTTAAGGTGTATATCCCAGACTTTCTCCCTGGAGCATATTCTGTGAGAGTTAAGGCCTGCTCTACACTAGAATATTACGTAAAGTTAACTGAGTGAGTCAGGTGTGTGAAAAATCCACACCCCTGAGCAGTGTAGTTAAACCACTGAGTAATGTGACAAAGTGATGTGTGGCCTAGCTACTGGTGATGAGAAGCAGCCAAGGAACAGCTAATCTAAAGGGACTGTTACTCTCTCCATTGCCAATAACTTAATATTACATTTTGCAGCATATGTTACTGCTGCTCCAAACAGGAGGCACTTCCCTCTCTGCAGCATGTCCGCAGAAGAACCATGTGCATGAGAAGATTGGGGGCTTGCCACTGCCACGATGGCAGCGATCCCCTGACCTGTGAGGTTTCAATATCCCTACTAGCTCTGTTGCAAAGGGAGCATTCTGTTCATTTACCACTTCCAAGATTCCTCCCAGATTTGGGCCATAGTAAAGACAGAGAAAAAAACAAAATGGTTTTTAACACAGTGACAAGTCCAGCCTGAAATTCTGGTAATTATGAGATTACAGTGAAATTGTTCTATAAATGTAGCGATGTCACTACAAAAGGATTCCACTGCATATTTCTAAGTGACCAAACTCATGCAATATTAAGAATAATTAAAGGAGCTATGAAGGGAAAAAAAGAAGCACTAAAAAAGTACCCCCCTGAAGGGGGGTTCCAAAAGAGGATGGTGCTAGACTGTTTTCTGTGGAAGCAGACGACAGAAGAAGGAGCAATGGTCTCAAGCTGCAGTGGGTGAGGTCTAGGTTGAATATTAGGAAACACTATTTCACTAGGAGGGTGGTGAAGCACTGGAATGGGTTACCTAGGGAGGTGGTGGAATCTCCATCCTTACAGATTTTTAAGGCCCGGCTTGACATAGCCCTGGCTGGGATGATTTAGTTGGGGTTGGTCCTGATTTGAGCAGGGGGTTGACCTCCTGAGGTCTCTTCCAACCCTAATCTTCTATGATTCTATGAATTCAGGACCAGCCTTACAATCTGAGGCTTGAAATATCTTGCTGGGGAAGAAGAGAAATGCCCGCTCATCCCACAGATAAAGGTCATGGAGTTATTTCCTCCAATTGCAGTCCCACTGCCAGTCCTTGCATTGCATAGAATGCATAGCCCAAGTAGCTAGTTGTTTTTCTTGGGCTTCAGAGCAGCCCCATTCAACCTGTAATGCTAAGGTAGCTATGCAGATTAAAACTCATTAAGTCATACTTAACTCCCTGAATCAATACATCCCTGGGGGAAAATATTATTTGCTACATTTTATCAGAACAGTGTGAGCAATCAAAGAAATCATTTGCAATAGACTCAAATTCTGTCTGCCTTCTCTTCCTAAGTGCAATGAATATAGGATGCATGGTCACCTGGCAAACTCTCAAACTTTACAAAATAGCATATTTCTAAAATAAATTGAAGGGTGAAGCAGGATTTTCATTTGTAAATCTGGAAAAAGGACACACACTACAATTTATATATGAAAGCATGAGAAATCCGCCACAAATGTTTGCATTCTACTTCAGTGAGCCCAACATAGAAAATTTTGGGGAAAATACTTGTGAATTTATTAAGTATAAGAATATACTACAACTAAAGACTTCCCAATTTTTGTTTTTACATTTAATATAATTTTACACATTAACCAATAATTTCCATAAAACAAGACCTTGAGATAAATCTAATCTGAAAACTAAGATTCTTCAACCATAACAGTTTCCAATGTCTCCTCTGTCTAAAGAAGAGTGAAAGTGGGTATCTTGCATATAAATGTCAAGAATCGCAACAGGCCATGGTATTAGTTTCTCTAGACACCAACCAAGTTGCATGACTTGTTATACCAAGGACTTTAAGAAGAAAATTAAAAGTGTCCATTCTTAGAGCTATATTTTTGCCCATAGGATTATATCTGGGACCTATCTTAAAAAGCGAACGATCCTTTAGACAAATTCAACAAAAAAACAACATTGTGCTCATCTTTGATTTCAGACCTTCATTATCCCAGTGTCCAATATTACATTAGAACAGACGTCTACTACAGGATATACATTGTAGATTTTATCTCAAATGTAACATGAAACAGTCCTCTGGACTTTATATGTCACTGGGTATCATGCACTCTCCATTTAGGATTACTTTTTTTGTTTAATATGAACTCCTGTGCTGCTGGATATAATCAGAATTTATGAGGGGCTCAACACCAGATATAATCAAAATGATAGTACTATCTAAACATCTTCCCCCATCTTTCATATGTCACTGGTCTCCTTAGATTATAAACTCTTTTGACAGTAAGGAGTATGTCTTCTTTGGCATTAATACAGCACTAACTACCTGGGGACAACCATGCTGATATGAGCCCTGCAGTAATATAAATATTAAATAATAATAATGTCCAACCTTCCAGATATATGTACTACATTAATAGGATCTCATCACTGCTTATATCTGTGCTGCCAACAGATGACTGGGTCAACTCTATCAAGTTCTTAAAATTTTTTTTTTTTTGCAGCTGCTATTGTAGGTGCAACAGGAGCTCTTAGAAGGATGGGTATGTCTTTTCCTTTCTCCAGTAGGGGTTACCAACCGTGATCCAGGGACCACTTGGTAGGGGTCACCGGGATTTATAGGGCTCTCCTGGGTCAGTTATATGCACAATAGCTCACCATAGTGTGGCATGTAAAAGCCAGTAGCCCGCAGGCCATCATAATCATTGTGAAACATATGTACAGATAATATTTAAGAAGTTATGTATTTATACTGAAAATTACATTCTTAAAGCCTTGGAGCTAAGGCAGGTTACCTAGAGGAGACATGCCTTACACATGGTCCTTTCAGGCAGGAGGTAACAGATGGTCTAGTTGTTTGTTGGTTGGCTGCCTCACAATACAGACCTATTTGCATACTGAGCCAGGTGCCAGTCAAAAGGTTATCTAAGCTACAAGAGAGAAAATTTACAGAAACAAAACAAAACAGCAAGGAGGTGTCTTGTTTATGAATGAAGATAAGTAAAGACTTGTATATCTTGGAGGGCAAAGGAACACACTGGGTCCTTTGCCTCGGAGGCAAGCTAACCGTTTGCCTGTCTCATTAAAGGAGGATTATATCTGGCTTGGTTGTAAAGTGCTGCAAGGACTTCAGGGGATCATCACTCGAACAGACAAGAGAATATCTTGTTAATTAAGTCCAGGCTCTAGAATGCATGCTATGATTTTATTTCATATGTAACCATTTGTTCCAATACATCTACCTGCTATTACTTGAAGCTCTATGCTTTGTTAAATATAACTTATGTTTACAGGGAACCCTAGTACATCTAAGTGCTGTGTGTTAAGTAGAGAGACAATCTGAGGCAGAACTGGGCTTTACTGTTTCTTCAGAAGCAGCAAATCTGTGAATAGTGCAAGCGCCCACTAGACCAGGGGCTGGACACAGAGACATGCAGAAGAGTTGAGGACTGTGGTGCGCCAATCCCTAACCTGCAGGGGCTCGTGGAGCCTAGAGCGGAGTCCTTGCGTTGCCAGTACTGTTCCCTCTAAGCTGTGCGCGCACACGGATCCGAAACGCCGTGCGCACAAAAATTTGCACAGAAGAAATTTTTTGTGCACATGGCCTGTCAAAAATTAGAGGGAACATTGGTTGCCAGTGGCTGGTAGAGTCGGAAGCTGACCCACGTCAGGCAGACAGGCTTCCTCATGCTAAAGTTGAGGTGCCTCACAACTCTTGTTCCCCCCCAGGCAGTGTTACACCAACAAAGTGGAATAATTTGAGGCCAGGCCTGAGCAGTTAATCCCAATAGCACTATCCAGCCTTCAGTCATGTATTGGCTTTTACTACTACACATAGCTTTGCCTGTTCCTCCATTTGATTCTGCTATCTTGATCTGCCATCCTGCTGCACTTCTCTCCTTCCCACTCTTACATTATCTCGTCCTTTTGACGGTTATTTTAAATATATCAGAGGATAACTCAAAAGGTAAAAGCAAAGTGGCCGTAGGAAGCCTAGGACAGCAACAGTGAAGACATACATGTCACAGAGTCTGTTGGTGAAAAAACCTCCTTCCTAGGTATTATTTTTATTGTTTTCGTTTTTTTACTGATTCCACACACACAATATTGAGCAATCCCATAGCAGTATTTTCTACACAAAGCTAGCAGTCATTTAATATTAAGTAATGAACCACTTAAATAGAAAATAATCCAACAGAATAAGAACATTTTGTACAAGATGTTAATAAAACTAGCATTGTCTTGTTTGCCTTCAAAAATGTTGGTATAAAAAGACAGAGAACAGGAAAATGGTTAATAAGGTAATACCAAATGTTAAGCATCTAATTCCCATCACAGATTTCTCTAGTTTCTCTCACAGTATTCTGAAGTCCTTGATACATCTGTAATGTACATATTGTACTACACCCTGGATATAGATGCAGTTACGCACACTTTGAAATAGTCAATAAACTATGAAAATGAGAGATAGTTAGTCTAGTATTCTGCCAAAATGACTTTTCTAAACAAAAACAGGTACATGAACATAACTGTCTCATAGCTAGCAGGATTACAGATTAAAACCGCAGATACTAACATGAATTAAAATACAGTTTGCAGTTTAAATTAAGGTTTGAAGATATATTTCCTTTGTCAATGTGAAAGTCAATTTTTACAACATCTGACCCCTTTTTGTATTGACTATATTTACATATTAAAGTGTTTAAACAAAATCCAGACAGTATACTCGCACACTGCACACATGTCTCGGACAGATTTTAAAACAAAGGTACAGCTCTAATAGATTTTCACAGGAGGACATCATTAACAAAAAAAAAAAAATAGATTCCTCTTAGATGAGATTGGTCTTCATTCAGCAGCCATGTTACCATAATCTAGGACCTCTCTCCAACATTGCTGAAACTGTGCTAATAGTAACTGTTTTTAAATACAAGCATGGTTGTTGATACCCTGCCTTCCCTAAGCAATGTAGTCCATTGCTTTTCCCCCTCCCTCTGAGAGTTGTTCAAGCAAAACTTTGCAGCACTGCCTGATTATAGTCTACAGCATAATTTCTAGCACCATTAAAATATATTTCTCTTTTTTTTTTTCCAATGGTCAAGAGAACTACATTAGAGCTGTGCCAGCAACAACTGTATTGTGAGAAACACTTCGCCCCTTATTATGGCTTCAACCATAGTGTAGAGAAGGCCCTAATGAAAAACCATCTTCCTCTTTCAACCATATCATATTTCAACTTTTTTTCTCTCAACTGGAATCAAAAGGGAAATAATCAGCAGATTTATTCTTATTGCTTAATATGTAGGTAGTCTTACATGCACACAATTATTTTTGTAGCTGTTGCCGTTACAGAAATTACAGTTTGTACCATGTAACTTAAGACGACATATACAGAGCTGTAACGTAACATGTTAAAAAATGTGAACAGCATATTTAAAAGCTCTTTAAAAGGAGGTCAATTCTGACCTCTGGGCCATGAAGCAATGCATTAACAGCTCTGTAGAAAGAAAAATGATAAGGTATACAATGAGTGCTCAGAAACTAGAACCTTATCAGAAGAGTTTGATTCAAGCCTGTAAGACAAATTGCTCAGCAAGGCAAGTCACCTTCCTGCTGTGATGAGGATATAGCTGAATTTTCAATGCAATGACTATCTCTCCCATCATGTCTCCTCAACTTGATATCCTTACATTCAGTGTGCCGTTTACATTTTCTAAGTATCCAGCTCTTATTCTGAATATAGCTTGTCAAAGTAGCCACATGCACTTCCAGGATAATTATCTTTTCCCTTTATCTGACAATTTAACATCAAGCACAGCCACTTTAAAGTAAGTGTAGTCTCTAACAAGAAGCCAACTGTACACTGTCTTAGTTCAGCTACATCAAGGATGTTCATATAATCAAAATAAAGAAACTAAATTCCAAAGACAAACTTGTTGGCTGGATACTTTGCTTCATGTGCTGCATGCTTCTCAAAAATCACCCCACACTATTCTTTATTCCTCCCCGTACTTACTTGAGCATCAATGGACCTTTTCAGCAGTTCTTCCACAAAATTCCAATTGGATTCTACTTGTTTCTGGAAAAGAATGATTATCAAGGTTAAATATCTGTTTTTTATAGCAGACATTATATAATATTGTAAAACATGAAAACAAGAGTACAAGAGATTTCCTGAAATTTTCCACTTCCTGAAAGCATTTTGCAATAGTTGTTTAAAAGAGTCGCTTTGCATTTATGTATGCAATTGATATTTTCCCCAACTTTAGGCTATTAACACTCTCAAAAATACAATTTAAAAAATATATGTCTTTACTTTCTGTCTTTATAGCATAAGTGTTACTCTAACCTTGTCAGGAGATTGTATTTCATTCCTATGCATAGCTCTCAGACAGTCACCAAAAATTAGTAAAGAAACAAAATGTTTATGCCATTTGTACATCAGTCCCCCTAGTGACAGCTTCCACGTGTAATAAATCTATATTACAGTTTCTCAAAAGTAACAAAAAGATCAGCAGTCCTCTAAAATGGAAAGGAGGGAAGCAAAGTGGAGACTCATTCTTCTCTTTCTTTGCAAATCTTTCACTAACTCATTTTACCTAGGTCAAACAGCTGTTTAATGCTAAAAAATGTCAGTCAGTACCAATTTGGTCCAGAGTATAATCTGTTGCCTAGACAAAGAACAGCTCAAAAGATTGTAGAGTAAATCAAAAAAGGATCATAATTCATCATCTTCCTGTCTGACAAGATTGATGGTTGTTTCAAATAGGCATTCAGATCACTTCTACAAAGCAGAAGTATTGAGTGGAAAAAAGTTCAGACTAAAGACAGTAAAGCTGTTTAAACATCTGGTTATGTAAGGTGTGGAAGAAAAGGGAGACATATTTTTATAACCAAGAACATCTGCCAATAAAAATGTACACATAGATTTCTACCTCAAACTTGATTTAAACTTAAAGTGATGATAATCTCTTACTTCCTTTATCTGTGCTATAATTATCCACACAGAGCAGGGATCTCAAACTCAAATCACCACAAGGGCCACATGAGGACTAGTACATTGGCCCAAGGGCTGCATCACTGAAATCTTTTCATACAAAAGCACCCCCCACTGCCCCCACCCCCACTCCACCCCTTCTATGAGGCCCTGCCCTGCCCCCATTCCAACCCTAATTTTGCCCCCTCCCTGCCCCATCCAACCCCTTCCCCAAATCCCTGCCCTGGCCCCGCCTCTTCTCCCCCTCCCCCCACCCGGAAAGTCCTAAGAACCGCCAAACAGCTGTTTGGTGGCGGGAAGCGCTGGGAGGTAGGCGGAGGAGTGGGGACGCAGCGCGCCGGGGCTGGGGGGGAGGGGAGCTATGGCGGGCTGTGTGTTTGAGACCCCTGACATAGAGGGTTTATGTAACCTTATTTTCCCATTATTTTTCCCTTGCATTGCCTCTCCTCTTCACTTCACTGTTGAATCCTGTCTTTATCTAAATTATAAACTCTTTGGAGCAGATGTTCTTTATAAATTTGCACCGAGTCCAGCATAATGAGCCTATGATTTGGGTTTCCAAATGTAACACAAAAAATAAATATCCTCTCCTGCTTCACATGACTATGATTCAGTTCAGCGCCTATGCCAGATAAGAGAGAATTTTAAATACTAGCTCATGTAAAAAGATATACTGCCATTTACTTTTCAACACTAGTATCATTTGAGTGTTTAGCAGATAACATATTTTTGCATGACAAAAAAAATATTCAAAGGAACTGCTGATAGAGGTGGTGGTGCTGGTTCTTCACAAATTAATACTAGAGGTCAGAGATGAACAAAGGATGGGCCTGCAGGAGAGGAGGACAAGGACAAATGAACACAGAACAGAAAGGAACAGCAAAGGGGAAACATACTCCCATTTTTCAAGGTAAAGGGAGATGTCATTCTGTAAGGAAGAAGAGTAGGTAAAGTGGGCAGATATTAAGGCAGGTGACCTGCTTAGGAGCGAGGACAGTAAATTTGGTGCCTGAAGTAGGAGAGAAGCAGCAGACCTATTAGGATATTTCTACACTGGAACAAAAAATAAATTTAATTTTAAAGGCTTTTTATATTATATTAAATATAAATATTAATGATTTTTCCACTTCATATTGGCTCTTATATTTTAGACTTTGGTGTTATTTTGAACACCAAACACAGAAAATTGGAAAGTAAAATTTTGGTTTTATGAGCCTCGGAGAGCAGGCTAGTTGAGAATTTTCCTACAAAACAGATTTTCACCAGAAGATGCTGACTCGTCAACACTGAAATGTTTCACAGAAACAGTTTCAATGAACTTTCAATAAAACACCATTGCAAACCTGCCTGGTTTCCTGCCAGCTCACCTGCGGGCTGTTGCAAGGCACCGGCTTCCAAGGTCTATGGCTCCAAGGCAGCACTACCTCAGAATCAGGGACCCCAGGACTTCCAGGGTCCACGACTCTTGGACACCCTACCATGCAAACTGCCTCAGGGCAGGGGATCTCAGGGCTTAAAGGCTCCCTGCTGCATAGCCAGAGAGACTGGCAGCCCTGAGTATTCCAGTTCAAGCTGGGCTTGGCTCCTGACTCCTCAGCAGAGGATCTGGAAGCCCTGAGAACCCCAGCTTAAGCCAGGACTCTCGAGGCTCCTACTCTAGAACCTGGCTTCCAACTGGGTGGATTGATTTAAATCATCGATTTTAATCACAATTTCAATCAGCATGCAGAAAACCTTGATATAAACCATTAATTTTAGTCATGGTTTCATTTCTACTTTATAGTTATTTTCCTACTGAAACGTTGATTCTCATTGGCTTGTATCTGTTAAAACATGTTGATCTGCAATTAAATATTAGCCTTTAGAATAAATTTGGTCCTTCTTTTTGCTTACCAGGAAGATAAAGTGTAGTGTATCTATACATATTTATTTAAGCAATTATAAGCTTAAATTTACACAGTCAGTTTCTTAATTTTTCATCATGTTAGAAAATGGTCACTGATGAATTTCTTATTTACTATAGTATTAATTTTTACTTGTGATTACTTGTTTGGATGGAAATGCAAAGTTAATTAAACAACATTTTTATTATTAAATAAAACTACCTTAAATGTGATGGATACATATGAAAAAAAAAGTTTAAATACAAAACATGTTTTGATAAAAACTAACATTTATTAAACAAAGTAAGTATTGTCCGTAATTAGTAAATTAAACTGATTGTTCCTGGTCATCAAGTCAATCAAGATTTTAGAACTAGTAGATCTCATTCTATTCATAAACTGGTGCAGGAAAACAAGTTCTCTTACTTTTTCTACTCCCAACAGGTTTCTTAACTTTGAATGAACAAGTCATTGAACTGAACTAACTAAAGAAACTGAAATGAAGAAAATATTCCCTTGGCACTTGCAGCAGAGGCTACTGCTGTCAAAAGCTGGTTTAGCACTTTAACACCTGGTTGCAGGGGGGCTTAGCAAGTAACTTCCACCACTCAGTGGTTTGACTTTTGTTAAAATGTAGTAGCAAATAAGTACTGTTTAATATTATTTATATAATTTAAATTATTTTAATAGATTACAATAGAACAGAGCTTGCCAATTTATTTTAAATAGTTTTTTTTTAAATTTCAATTAAAAAATCAACTTTTTTAAATTGATTTTTATCTACCCTGCCTACCAAGCTCCAAGGCTCCTGGCTCAATTTTCAGAACCATACATCCTTATTATTGCTATGAAAAAAAATTGTTGACTTTTTTTCCTGCAGGGAGTTTCAAAGTTTACCCTCTTTGTTCCAAAACAGAATTAATTTTTTTTCAGTATTTCCCAAAAAATGGAAATTCCAGCTTTCAACTAGCTCTAGTAAACACATCAAGATATCTGACCAGCCCAGATTCACAGACAGTATATCAGAAGTAGCACAGCTAGTGTCCCAAAGTTCACACCATAAATATATAAGGCTTCTTAAAACCAGTGTCCAAATAACAGGTGGACTGGGGGATAGGGGCAGGGGAGATTGGAAGACTTCTTACAGCCAAAATCAAAAACAGGAAAATCACTAGGTCTCCTTTCCACTACTTCCAGGAGAAATCTAGGGTGAAATCCAGGGCCTCCGTAGAAACTGATGCTAAAATTCCCACTGAATTTAATGTCCAAGTTTTCGCCCTTACTCTCTAAGTCAGTCCAAACTCAGAGGGAGAATGACATCCAAAAACCCAGAACATTCCCTCTTAAGGTCTCATTTTTCTCTGCTCATTAAGAGAACTCGTCTCATCTGAATCCAGCTAAATTCCCCCCATAATTGCATTCCTCTGTTATCTTGGCAGTGAGGGAAGACAACTGTTTAAAACCCAGCCAGACAATATGTAGTTTCTACACACCTCATTCCAAACCCAGTGGCTCCCAAGCCAAAAAAGATTAGTCCTGAGACTGGCAGAGTCCAGTAACCGTCAACCATACCCATCGTGTAAGCATTCATCATGCAGCTAAAGACAAAACTTCAGCTACAACCTTTGGAGTCCAGCAGCAGCAGCTTTTCTAGGTGTAGACAAAGGCACTCTCCTCTCTTAGCTCAGCTGGCAGAGCTGTGCTAAGCTTCTCTGCTGGAAGTCACTCTTTTCATATCTTATACAGCAGTCACTTCAGACAATTCAAAGGCAAAAATCTCCAGCCCCAAGTAATTCTGACTATATTTCCTTAGCCCACAGCAGTGTTAAAATTAACCCCTGCAATGTTCAAAAGTGGCGATTTTTCTCTCCAAGCCCTATTTGGTTTTTAAATGTATGAACAGTACTTTTCAGAATAATGTGGCATGGTCTGTGTTTCGGTTAGAGAAAATACAAAAACAGATGGCCTGTGCACCCCTCTTCACTCTGAGAAATGAACACTGGATAGTTCCCTATATGGGAAACAGAGGAACTGGACACCATTTTCCTGTTTAAATCTACGTGTATGAAATGACTAAGTTAAACAAGCTAAAGAAAAAAATAACTACGTCTAAACCCTATTTAGCATTTTAAAAGCTTTCATATTAGTCAAAGCAGTCCACATTAAAAAACTGAAATTCTTCCACAGATGACACAGGACGAGAGGCAATTTCTGCTAAGGCCCACCTTTGATCACAGTTTAATAAGAGCAAGAACGTGTATAACAGAGTCCTCTATCACAGCTAACTGTTAACCAACAAAAGTAAGCTGAATTCATTCCTAGTATAACTCCACTGACTTCAACAAGCTTACATCAGTGATTACTTTAGCCCCTTATTTTCAAGGAAGATTCCAGGCTGTAATTCAAAAAAAGAGAAAATTAGCACTCACAGCTACCACTCTGAAACTGATCTCCTGTGGTTTGTGACAAAATGTTGTGATTACTTACAGAACTTTGTAAGCATACACAGAACTCTGTAAGGTAACTAAAAGGCAAGATCTATGGAGAAGATTACAGCCAAACTCAGAAAAATATGATGGACAAAACAGTAGTTCCAACACAGAGAAGTTTGCAAACACCAAGATGAACGTATGTAGGAAAGTCTTATGATTAAGGTATTGGACAGGACTTAAGAAAGATGGCATCATAACGAGGCTCTGCCACAGACTTCCCGTTTGACCTTTCTCTCTCTCTACCTTAGTTCCCTAGCTATAAAATAAAGATAATACTACTTACTTTCTCCTATCTTTTATCTTGTCTATTTAGATTGTAATTTGTTTGGGGCATGGACTATTTCTTATTACTTATATGTATGGTGCCAGCCCAATAAGAGGGACGGATAGTCCAGCACTTAGCACTAACATGGGATACAGGAGACCAGGGTTCAATTCTCTGCTCCTCCAGTGTCTGTGTGCCTCAGCTCCTGATCTGTACAATGGTAACAATAGCACTTCCCTACCTCACAGTGGGCCACTGTGAGGATGAACATATTAAAGACTGTGAAGGCTCAGACACTACAGGAATGGGGGCCATATAAGTACTGACAGATAGATAGACAGATAGAGGCATCAGTCTTTAATGTGGCCTCTCAGCATTAAAGCTGGAGAGACATTTTTGACAAAAAGAAATTTTTGTTGGAAAAACCAATTCACCTAAACCAAAATCATTTGCAGAAGAGGCAGTTTTGACAAACTTCCCATTTTGAAACCTTTTTAAAAACCATTTCAAACTGTCTAAATGTCCTGTTTTGACATTTTCAAAATGAAAAAGTTCTCGTTTTCAATTCCAAAAGACTTTGGGTTGAAATTTAATTTATAGTAAAAAAAAAAAAATTAAAAGACAAAATATAAACAAAATGTTTAAAAATTATTGGAATGAAATGTTTCAATCAACCTGATCCAAATTATTTTTCAGATTTTCAGTTTGCAAAAATTTGAGATTTTGATTTTTTGTCCCAATTTGGGGTAGGAAATTTTTTTGAAAACTCAAAAAATATTTTGTGGGACAAGAAAAATGTTTCCTGGCCAGCTCCACTGGACACTACCAAAATACAAATAATAAAAAAATAACAAAAAGGCTCCACGGGAGAAGTAGGATTTAAAGGACAATTTTGAAGTAGACAAAGGGTACGGGTGCTTGGGAAAGTGGAGGTTGTTCCAAGTGGAGGTTGCCAAATACAAAAAGGTGCAAAGCCAAGATTAGGATCAGTCAACAGGTGCAGTTAGAACAAAGGAGAGATGGGAAGGGGTGATACAACCAGTGGTGAGCTGGAGCCGGTTCGCACCGGTTCGCTAGAACTGGTTGTTAAGTTTAGAAGCCCTTTTAGAACCGGTTGTTCCACGAGGGACAACCGGTTCTAAAAGGGCTTCTAAATTTAACTGGCCAAAAGTGGTGCCTTAGGCGCCGACTCCATGGGTGCTTCATGCAGAGCACCCACCAGCAGCTCCCTGCCTCACCCCCAGCTCACCTCCACTCCGCCTCCTCCCCTGAACGCGCCGCCCCGCCCTGCTTCTCCTCCCCCCCCCCCCCCCGACTTCCCGCGAATCAGCTGTTCGCGCAGGAAGCCGGGGCAGGCTGAGAAGCAGGCCGCAGCTTCCCGCTCAGGGCCAGGGAGACGGAGGTGAGCTTCGAGAGGGGGGAAGAGAGGAGGACGTGTGTGTGAGGAGGGCCGCCCAAGCCGCAGCAGGTAACCGGAGTGGGGGACGCGCAAGGGAACGACTCCTTCCCCCAGCTCAATTCTGCCACCATCGGCCTGAGTGTGAAGCTGCCACCTGCTTCTCAGTCCTCCCAGGCTTCCTGCAGAACAGCTGCTTTCGCGGGAAGCCGGGGTGTGTGTGTGTGTGGGGGGGTGGCAGAGAAGCAGAGCGGGGCGGTGTGTTCAGCGGAGGAGGTGGAGCGGAGGTGAGGTGAGCTGGGGCCGGGCGAGGGATGGGGAGCTACCAGGGGGGTGCTCTGCACCCACCAAATTTTCCCCGTGGGCGCTCCAGCCCCGGAGCACCCAGGGAGTTGGCACCTAAGGCGCCACTTTTGATGTGATCAGTGGGGGAGCGGCTGCTCCCCCTGCTTCCACCCAGCTACGCTCCCCCGCCCCTAGGAGCCAGAGGGACCTCCCGGATGCTTCCTGGGAGCTGCCCCATGTAAGCAACACTGGGACTCCCCACCTCGCCCCCTGGCAGGTCCCTCTGGCTTTTAGGTGTGGGGTGGGCACCCACTACGGTGGCCCACGAGACCCTCCTGCCCTGTTCTGGGGGCAGTCAGGGGACAGGGGAGGGGAGTGGATGAGGCAGGGGTCCTGATGGGGGGGGGAGGGGGCTCAAGGAACGCAGGGGGGTTGGATGGGGCAGGAGTCCCAGGGGGCAGGGGTGGGCAACGATCCCCTCGTGGGGTGAGGAAGGAACCCGTTGTTAAGATTTTGGCAACTCATCACTGGATACGACCAAAGTACTCTAATGTTGAAGACATTTTGGCAGACAAGGAAAAGTAGGGACATTTTCTTGGGCTTCTTCCAGCCTTGTTATTAATAAGTGTCACAGTCAAAGTGAGATGAACTAAGATCATCTTTCTCTCTCTATATCTTTCCCAGTTTGTAAACCCAAAGCAGATACTCCTCGCCTTTGGCCAAAGATTAGACACAGCTCCCTTTAGGGTCTGGAAACAATCACCATCGTTTCAGGATCTGGTCTGAGGGAGAGAGCACAGGGGTTATTCAACAGTAAATCAAGGCGATTCAACTCATGGAGCAAAGGTTTGACTTCAGGATGTGAGCACTGGATTTTTGCATAGTGGTATAGGAAGACCTCAATGCATCAGTCCTTGACAGCAGACTGAGTATTTTAGAATCTTCTAGCAGTATTATTATTTTGTCTGAACCTTTGATTACATTAATGATGATTTAATAAGTAAGTTTTATATTAATCTCAGGCATTACATGTAAGACCCGGGCACACAGAATATACTACACCCACAAAAACTAGCATAAAGGAATATTAAGGTTGCAAAGTCTAGCACTCAAAAGTTAGGAAGTGTGAGAATTAAGGTTGCTTGTGGAAGCTTAACTTGATCCCCTTGTACATCTGCATCATGATAATCTTTAATTACATAAATTACATGATCAACGTGAAGAATGTGGGAGATGCCAGATTCAAAAAAAACAAACAAACAAAAACAAAAACATTGTGAGTAACTCTATTTGAATACTAATCAGTTGTCTGCTACACAGGTACAAAGAGTTAATTCAGTCCGGGGGGGCGGGAGGGATTACTCCTCTGCAGGAAGGCGGAGAATTGCTAATGATTAATGGAGAATAAGTGAATCGACTGCCGGAAGTCCACCTTTGACTTTTCGACTTTTTTCTTCCGTGGACCTAGCGCTGTCTGCATGGGGATTTAGGCTGGCTTAACAACTCCACTCAGGAGTGTGGGTGCTTACAACACACCTGACTAAGGGTATGTCTACACTACGAAATTAGGTCGAATTTATAGAAGTCGGTTTTTTTGAAATCGGTTTTATATATTCGAGTGTGTGTGTCCCCACAGAAAATGCTCTAAGTGCATTAAGTGCATTAACTCGGCGGAGCGCTTCCACAGTACCGAGGCAAGCGTCGACTTCTGGAGCGTTGCACTGTGGGTAGCTATCCCACAGTTCCCGCAGTCTCCGCTGCCCATTGGAATTCTGGGTTGATATCCCAATGCCTGATGGGGCTAAAACATTGTCGCGGGTGGTTCTGGGTACATATCGTCAGGACCCCGTTCCCACACTCCCTCCCCCCGTGAAAGCAAGGGCAGACAATCATTTCGCGCCTTTTTTGTCTGCTGCAAGCCAAAGATGTAAAGGATAGATGGAGTGGGTCAGAACAAGAAATAGACCAGATTTGTTTTGTACTCATTTTCCTCCTCCCCTGTCTAGATCACACTGCAGTCAGTCACAGAGAAGGCGCAGCGAGGTTAATCTAGCCATGTATCAATCAGAGGCCAGGCTAACCTCCTTGTTCCAATAACAACCATAACTTTGGTGCACCATTTCTTATTGGAACCCTCCGTGCAGTCCTGCCTGAAATACTCCTTGATGTACAGGCACACCCTTTGTTGATTTTAGCTCCCTGAAGCCAACCCTGTAAGCCGTGTCGTCAGTCGCCCCTCCCTCCGTCAGAGCAATGGCAGACAATCGTTCCGCGCCTTTTTTCTGTGCGGACGCCATACCAAGGCAAGCATGGAGGCCGCTGAGCTCATTTTGGAAATTAGGAGCACATCAACCACCACACGCATTATCCAGCAGTATATGCAGCACCAGAACATGGCAACGCGATACCGGGCGAGGAGGCGACGTCAGCGCGGTCCCGTGAGTGATCAGGACATGGACACAGATTTCTCTGAAAGCATGGGCCCTGACAATGCATGCATCATGGTGCTAATGGGGCAGGTTCATGCTGTGGAACGCCGATTCTGGGCTCGGGAAACAAGCACAGACTGGTGGGACCGCATAGTGTTGCAGGTCTGGGACGATTCCCAGTGGCTGCGAAACTTTCGCATGCCTAAGGGCACTTTCATGGAACTTTGTGACTTGCTTTCCCCTGCCCTGAAGCGCATGAATACCAGGATGAGAGCAGCCCTCACAGTTGAGAAGCGAGTGGCGATAGCCCTGTGGAAGCTTGCAACGCCAGACAGCTACCGGTCAGTTGGGAATCAATTTGGAGTGGGCAAATCTACTGTGGGGGCTGCTGTGATGCAAGTAGCTCACGCAATCAAAGATCTGCTGATATCAAGGGTAGTGACCCTGGGAAATGTGCAGGTCATAGTGGATGGCTTTGCTGCAATGGGATTCCCTAACTGTGGTGGGGCCATAGACGGAACCCATATCCCTATCTTGGCACCAGAGCACCAAGCCGGCGAGTACATAAACCGCAAGGGGTACTTTTCGATAGTGCTGCAAGCTCTGGTGGATCACAAGGGACGTTTCACCAACATCAACGTGGGATGGCCGGGAAAGGTGCATGACGCTCGCATCTTCAGGAACTCTGGTCTGTTTCAAAAGCTGCAGGAAGGGACTTTCTTCCCAGACCAGAAAATAACTGTTGGGGATGTTGAAATGCCTATATGTATCCTTGGGGACCCAGCCTACCCCTTAATGCCATGGCTCATGAAGCCGTACACAGGCAGCCTGGACAGTGGTCAGGAGCTGTTCAACTACAGGCTGAGCAAGTGCAGAATGGTGGTAGAATGTGCATTTGGACGTTTAAAGGCGCGCTGGCGCAGTTTACTGACTCGCTTAGACCTCAGCGAAACCAATATTCCCACTGTTATTACTGCTTGCTGTGTGCTCCACAATATCTGTGAGAGTAAGGGGGAGACGTTTATGGCGGGGTGGGAGATTGAGGCAAATCGCCTGGCTGCTGGTTATGCGCAGCCAGACACCAGGGCGGTTAGAAGAGCTCAGGAGGGCGCGGTACGCATCAGAGAAGCTTTGAAAACCAGTTTCATGACTGGCCAGGCTACAGTGTGAAAGTTCTGTTTGTTTCTCCTTGATGAAACCCCCCGCCCCTTGGTTCACTCTACTTCCCTGTAAGCTAACCACCCTCCCCTCCTCCCTTTAATCACCGCTTGCAGAGGCAATAAAGTCATTGCTGCTTCACAGTCATGCATTCGTTATTCATTCATCACACAAATAGGGAGATGACTACCAAGGTATCCCAGGAGGGGTGGTGGAGGAGGGAAGGAAAATGCCACACAGCACTTTAAGCACAGCACTTTAAAAGTTTACAACTTTAAAATTTATTGAATGACAGCCTTCTTTTTTTTGGGCAATCCTCTGTTGTGGAGTGGTTGGTTGGCCTGAGGCCCCCCCACCGCGTTCTTGGGCGTCTGGGTGTGGAGGCTATGGAACTTGGGGAGGAGGGCGGTTGGTTACAGAGGGGCAGCAGTGGCAGTCTGTGCTCCAGCTGCCTTTGCTGCAGCTCAACCATACACTGGAGCATTCTGGTTTGGTCCTGCAGCAGCCTCAGCATTGAATCCTGCCTCCTCTCATCACGCTGCCGCCACATTTGAGCTTCAGCCCTGTCTTCAGCCCGCCACTTACTCTCTTCAGCCCGCCACTTACTCTCTTCAGCCCGCCACCTCTCCTCCCGGTCATTTTGTGCTTTCCTGCACTCTGACATTATTTGCCTCCACGCATTCGTCTGTGCTCTGTCAGTGTGGGAGGACAGCATGAGCTCGGAGAACATTTCATCGCGAGTGCGTTTTTTTTCTTTCTAAGCTTCACTAGCCTCTGGGAAGGAGAAGATCCTGTGATCATTGAAACACATGCAGCTGGTGGAGAAAAAAAAAGGGACAGCGGTATTTAAAAAGACACATTTTATAAAACAGTCGCTACACTCTTTCAGGGTAAACCTTGCTGTTAACATTACATACATAGCACATGTGCTTTCGTTACAAGGTCGCATTTTGCCTCCTCCCACCGCGTGACTACCCCCTCAACCTTCCGCCCTCCCTGTGGCTAACAGCGGGGAACATTTCTGTTCAGCCACAGGCAAACAGCCCAGCAGGAATGGGCTATACTGAGTGTCCCTGAAGAAAAGCACCCTATTTCAACCAGGTGACCATGAATTATATCTCACTCTCCTGAGGATAACACAGAGAGATAAAGAACGGATTTTGGTTGAATGCCAGCAAACATACACTGCAATGCTTTGTTCTACAGTGATTCCCGAGTATGTGTTACTGGCCTGGAGTGATAAAGTGTCCTACCATGAAGGACGAAATAAGGCTGCCCTCCCCAGAAAGCTTTTGCAAAGGCTTTAGGAGTACATCTAGGAGAACCGCAAATGCCTGGGCAAAGTAATCCTTTCACATGCTTGCTTTTAAACCATGTATAGCATTTTAAAAGGTACACTCACCAGAGGTCCCTTCTCCGCCTGCTGGGTCCAGGAGGCAGCCTTGGGTGGGTTCGGGGGGTACTGGCTCCAGGTCTAGGGTGAGAAACAGTTCCTGGCTGTCGGGAAAACCGGTTTCTCCGCTTGCTTGCTGTGAGCTATCTACAACCTCCTCCTGCTCCTCATCTTCTTCGTCCCCAAAACCTGCTTCCGTATTGCCTCCATCTCCATTGAAGGAGTCAAACAACACGGCTGGGGTAGTGGTGGCTGAACCCCCTAAAATGGCATGCAGCTCATCATAGAAGCGGCATGTTTGGGGCTCTGACCCGGAGCGGCTGTTCGCCTCTCTGGTTTTCTGGTAGGCTTGCCTCAGCTCCTTCAGTTTCACGCGGCACTGCTTCGGGTCCCTGTTATGGCCTCTGTCCTTCATGCCCTGGGAGATTTTCACAAAGGTTTTGGCATTTCGAAAACTGGAACGGAGTTCTGATAGCACGGATTCCTCTCCCCAAACAGCGATCAGATCCCGTACCTCCCGTTCGGTCCATGCTGGAGCTCTTTTGCGATTCTGGGACTCCATCATGGTCACCTGTGCTGATGAGCTCTGCATGGTCACCTGCAGCTTGCCACGCTGGCCAAACAGGAAATGAGATTCAAAAGTTCGCGGTTCTTTTCCTGTCTACCTGGCCAGTGCATCTGAGTTGAGAGTGCTGTCCAGAGCGGTCAGAATGGAGCACTCTGGGATAGCTCCCGGAGGCCAATACCATCGAATTGTGTCCACAGTACCCCAAATTCGAGCTGGGAACGTCGATTTAAGCGCTAATCCACTTGTCAGGGGTGGAGTAAGGAAATCGATTTTAAGAGCCCTTTAAGTCGAAATAAAGGGCTTCACTATGTGGACGGGTGCAGGTTTAAATCGATTTAACGTTGCTAAATTCGACCTAAAGTCCTAGTGTAGACCAGGGCTAAGAGAGTTAAACCAACATAATTTTTTTTAGTGTAGACCAGGCCTATAGGCTGGTCTATACTGGGAAATTACATCACCATAGCTACATCACTCAGGGGTGTGAAAAATTCACACTCCTCAGCAGCATTGTAAAGTCCACCTAAGTCACAGGGTAAACAGTGCTAGGCCAATGGAAGAATTCATCTGTCAACCTAGCTACTGCCTCTTGGCAAGATGGATTACCTATGTCAGTGGGAGAACCCCTCCCGTTCACGTAGACAGTGCTACAGCAGCACAGCTGTCCCGCTATAGTGTTTTAAGTGTAGACAAGCCCTTAGCACGAGGTGAATTGATTCCACCCTGAGAGGTAAAGGCATGAGTCTGACATTTAAAAGGTGTGCACAAGGAAAGATTGAGTGACAAGTCAAAGCAACAGTTCACCTTGGAACCATAACAATCGCATACAGTAGAACCTCAGAGTTACAGAAACCTCGGGAATGGAGGTTGTCCATGACTCTGAAATGTTTGTAACAAAGCACAGTTCAGGCTCCAGATCCAGCAGCTGACACTCCAGGCCAGGCTTCAGCAGCAGTTGAACTGCCTACTGAGCCCTGGCATGACTTTGCAAGCTTGTCCCCCTCGCGGCAAGGGGGTGCGCGTGTAGGTGTATGAAAACAGTGTGTCCCCGTCCTGGGCGGAGGGGGGGGGGGAAATAAGTGCATCCCCCTCCTGGCAGGGGGTGGGGGTGAAAGTGCTGCTCCTGATCTGTTGGCTGGCTCTGGCTGCCTTGGGCTGGCGGTCCCAGCATCTTGCTATAAGTGGCTGCGCTGCACATGGGGTAGGGAGGTGGAGCCAGGCAACCTGCCCAGATGTGCCTACTTTTAAGATGCAATACAGGCACATTACAATATTTGCTTCTCCCCCCCCCCCCCCCCCGTCGGTCTTTGCTGCTATCTGATTGGTTACTTCTGGTTTCACTTGGTGTCCGGTTGACTGGTCAGTCTGTAACTCTGGTGTTCATATCTTTGAGGTTCTACTATACTATATTTTCCACAGGACCCCGCCTCATTCAGTGTAAAGAATGGATGGTGCTCTCTTAATGAGCTGCTATTCATTATTTTATTATCTCCTATCTGTTCCACGTGTGGTCCCATGCCTTATTTACTGCAGTATTCAAACCCAGCTCTGAAAACAGACATTAATTATCTCATGGGCTTTTCTGTGCCACTTAGCACTGTGCCATCTGAGTGCTTCACAAACAAATTCAATTATTTTCACAACACCTTAGTGAAATTTGGGGAAGGGGGATATCCCCATTTTACAAGATGGGGAATTGAGGCACAGTGAGATTAAGGTCCAAAGGTCTAAAGTATCTAATTTGAGACACCCAGGACCTGATTTTTCAGAGTACTTAACATTATATACTACTCAAATACAGCCAAAGCCCAGCTCCCATTGGCTTCAGCTGCAGATGTGAGTGCTCAGGACTTTTCTGTAAATCAGACCCCCTGGTCTCAATTGGGCACTCAGAAAGTAAGGAATACACAATTAGCAGCCACTTGTGAAAAGTATAAGTGACTTGTTTAAGAGATAGCATCCAATTCTCTAGAGCAGCATTCAACTGCCCTAACCAGGAAAACATTCTTTCTCTTCATGAAATACACTGCCTCATTCACTGTGCACCTTCCGACTTCTACAACAAATGAAGCTGGGATCCTAAAGACAACCACCTCTTTCAGCCTTAAGCCTGGCATTTCATAGCATTTGTTTGCTTGGTTTTGCAACTTCAATGTTCCTTTAACATAAATTTGTGTTTATGTAATTTCCTAGGTTTTAAAAAAAGCGATCTGAAAAAAATAGAAATTCCATCATGTGGCATCATATTGACACCCACATGGTTCACCAGCAGCGCTGGAACCTTTAGAACTACTGCACAGACCTCTGCCATTTGAGGTAACTAATAGCAGTAGTAGGTTTTTATCTTCTATGTGGACCAACATTAGACAGGCCTCTTTGTCCCAGTCTCCTTGCCCAGCCAATCCCATTCTTCCCCTGGCTCCTTGTCCCAGTCTCCCCCAATTACCAGTCCTAATTTCCCTCTCTTCCCCACCCCCTGCCTGCCAGCTTCCACTTCTAATCTCTCCCTCCAAATTCCTTATCCCAATCCATTCCCCCCCCCCCACACACACACACACTATGGCCCAAACCCCTTTGCATTGGAGCCAGACAGCTTCCTCCCCCGTGCTGTCTGAACTTCAGCAGAGGGGTCACTGAGAGCACAGGAATGAAAGGCTCCCTGCTTTCAGTTCCACCCCTGCCCAGGGCAGCTGGGAGCAACCATTACAAGGAAAGCCCAATTCCACCTTTATAGCCTTGCTCAGTTGCTCTGTGGGCATGCATAGTCTGATCAGCACCAGGATCATGACCAGTGGGCACAGATTCTTCAGCAATTTTAGCTGCTATAGTCTTAAAAGACTCCACTGAGCCAGCCAAATGCAGGTGGATTTTACAGGGACAGCAAAAGGAATGCTCCTAACACAAACTGCCAAATTTCAAGCCCCTGCTCCAAAGCACCAGGACACTAGAGTTCTCCAAAGAAAAAGCTGCCAATTGTTTTTTATTAGTGCGAAACAATGTATTTTTTCCTAGCCTCATGCTCAGAAACAGCTTAACGGTTTTAGTGAAATTTTTCAAAAAACAAAAACAAAAAAACTACGAAACTCATCCTGCGGCAGACATCTGGCATGGGAAATCTCAGCCCAAATGGATAAAGTTTGGCAAAAAGTCATACATAATTGAAAACAGGATCTTCTAATGGGAAGTGTCAAGCAACCTTAATAATATGCAGTTTATTTAACAGTACACAGCAACACTACATAACAGTTTATAACAGGAAATTAAGAAAAATATGAATGCAATTTAAACTGCAAGGGAAATTACTTAGGCAGAATGTAATTAGCCAGACTGGAATTCAGTGAGAGCACCAACATTAACACCCTTACCTCTTATGACAAGTGGCATTAATGACTGAGTGCAGTCAATGCTTCAGCTTTACACCTCATTTAAAGAATAGAAAACCTACATGAAGCTAGCATCCAATGCAAATAATCATTCTAACATGTTCAGTTACTGAAGCAGTGAACTCAATGAAGCAGTTATGCTGAAGGCGGACAGTCTTAAAACATATGCTACAGCAATAAGTACAGGTTTCAGAGTAACAGCCGTGTTAGTCTGTATTCGCAAAAAGAAAAGGAGTACTTGTGGCACCTTAGAGACTAACCAATTTATTTGAGCATAAGCTTTCATGAGCTACAGCTCACAATATGCATCCAATGAAGTGAGCTGTAGCTCACGAAAGCTTATGCTCAATTAAATTGGTTAGTCTCTAAGGTGCCACAAGTACTCCTTTTCTTTTAGCAATAAGTACATGGACTGCTAACTAGCAGGACTTTCTAGTCCCCTTACTTGGTTTACTGACTGAATCCATGTTTTTTAGATCCATATGCTCAGGGCTCATGGAATAGATTGCAAGCAGTACGCCTTAAAATCATGAACCTTTAAAGGAACTTCGTAACATGAAAAATTAGCGTAACAACACTGATCCATTTTCCAATTTCCATTTTCCACCACCAAATACCTGCATGAGATTACAGGTGTAAATAAAATGTTAAAATATTAGAAAATACAAACCTACCTTTTCCTCTACATTTCCGTTACGGTCAAACTGGTAAAGTGATGCCAGATGAGTAATAATCCACCAGCTAAAACTTAATGGATCTTTGCACTGCACTAGCTCAAAAACAGACATCCCTTCTGCAGTACTGGGTCTTTCAAAGACTTTCTTCAGAAGTTTATTCACCCAGCTCCAAAAAGACTGCAGAGAACAGAGAAAGCCCACCAGGGCTGCGTTAAATGACTTTGTACAATAGATTAAATGATAATCTAAGTCTATGTTAAAGAGATTTCCCTCAATACTATCCTGTTTACTCATTAAGATTGTCCTTTTGGTATTAAAGGAAAAAACAAGCTGACAGTCATTAAAAAAATACTGAATAACAAAAGTTAAGTGGCACCCAGGAAAACCTAGAGCCATTTTAGGATTTTATTCTTCAGAAGGCAAATGGAAAACAAGAGCAGTGAAAGGATGACCATTAGTCATCATGGGAGAACATGCTCCTAGAATTTTTACAGGCTAGCTCAAAAGCACATAGAGCCAGGGTCTAGAAGGTGGTGCATTCTACCATCCTCAAAAGAATGAGGAAAACAGAATCATCTTGCACTGGTGTGGACTGTAGTTGACCTGTCTAACAAAAGAAAAACTGAACTATTTAAACCCTGAAAGTGAAAAACAGTTTATGAAAATATTCTTTAAAAACAAGTCTCAGAATACATAAAATATATCAAATGGAACAGGAACTTTAGACACAACCAAGTTCTCAAAATGGATAACAGTTTGCCTGCACTTCATATAGCAGATAAATAATTATATGAAATAATATTAGCTAGGGAAAGATCTAGTAAGAGAGAACAAGGCCTACACATTTATTTATTTTAATTAAAGGAGCTAGCTTGACATTTTTATATTTATTATGATCTTGTGTTAAAGGCACTGGATGGGGAGTCAGGAGATCTTTTTAAAGTCTGGAGCTCTGCCACAGCCCAGCACAATGGGAAGGAAGGACTGTCCACTGGTTAGCACATTAGCCTGAGAAGTGAAACAATTCCTTGTTCCATCACAGACCTCCTTTGTGACCTGGGGCAAGTCACTTAATCATAGACTTATAGAACTGTACGGCTGGCGGGGACCTCAAGAAGTCATCAAGACCAGCCCAATGAGCTGAGGCCATAGCAAGTAAACTTAGACCATCCTTGACAGGTGTTTGTCTAATCCATTCTTAAAACCTCTAGTGATGGCGATTCAACAACTTTCCTTGGAAGCCTGTTCCAGAGCTTTACTGCCCTTATAGTTAGAAACTTTAGAGTTAGAAACTTTTCCTATTTTCTGACCTAAATCTCCCTTGCTGCAGATTAAGCCCATTACTTCTTGTTCTACCTTTAGTGGACATGGAGAATAATTGATCATTGTCCTCTTTATTATTTGAAGACTTATCAGGTCCTCCCTCAGTCTTCTTTTCTCAAAACTAAATGTGCCCAGGTTTTTTTTAACCTTTCCTCATAGGTCAGGTTTTCTAAACCTTTTATCATTTTCATTGCTCTCCTCTGGACACTCTCCAATTTGTATACATCTTTTCTAAAGTGGGGCACTCACAACTGAGCACAGTACTCCAGCTGAGGCCTCCCCAGTGTTGAGTAAAGTGGGACAATTACCTCCCTGGTCTTACATACAACACTCCTTTTAATATACCCCAGAATGACATTAGCCTTTTTCGCAACTGCAACACACTGATGACTCGTACTCAATTTGTGATCCACTATAACCCCAGAGCCTATTCAGCTGGCCAGTTATTTTCTATTTTGTAGTGTGCATTTGATTTTTCCTTTCTAAGTGAAGTGATTTTTAAGTGATTTTTCCTTTTCACTTGTCTTTACTGAATTTCAGCTTGCTGAACTCATACCAATTCGGCAAGCTCATTTTGAATTCTAATTCTGCACTCTAAACTGATTGCAAATCCTGCCAGCTTGGTGTCATCCTCAAATGTTAAGAATACTCTCCATTCCTTTACCCAAATCATACAGATGTGCCATTTCTAAAAATGGGAACAACACTCCTCTCTTCAACCACCTTTTGTCTGTCTTGTCTAATTATGTTATAAGATCTTCAGGAATATAGACTTTGTTATGCTCAGCATTTGTACAGCACCTAGCACACTGGCACCCTGATCTTGACTGTGACTTGTAGATGCTACTGTAGCACAAATAATTTACAATCAGAAAATTTTCACTAAAGAGACTTTTTTATGTCTGCTCACATTAAAAATTCTGAATACTCTACCGTGAAGCTGTTTGATGATATACAGACTATGCACTGCAGTAATGCGTATTTAAACCCCATTTGAAAGAAGAACAGTGCTTTGGATTTCATGAAGATTGGCGCTTTCAAAGAAGCTTTTCTGAAATGTCTTCTAATAAATATTCAGGGAAAGATTGTAGCTGGGCCTTGCCGTGCAAATGGCCTAACGGTGGGTGGGTGGGTGTGTCGGAGGGCCAATTATGCAAGGACTACTGCCCTTCTCTTGTGGTCCCCCTCCCACCTCAATAGAGAGTAACAGCCTCAATTGCCTTGCTTTCCTGAAAACAGGGACTGCTCCCTATCAGTGCCCTGGGCCACAAGAAAACTACCAGTGACAAAACTCAAACCAGGACACAACAAACTCTCAAGAGTGGGGGCTAAGGTGACATAGCTGGCACATTTGTCTCTTGTATGTCAGGGAGCATAATCTCTCCTAAAGCTCCTGATGGGGCAACTCTGCATCACGCTGGATGTGAACTGGTGCATTCATGGCACAATCTGGTGCTTAATTTGGTAATTGACCAATCACTATTTGAATGTTTTGTAAACACTTTCCTATATTTTCCTCATGCTGTGCATGCAGCAATGTTTCCACTTACCTCTGTCTGAGACCCTTTATTTCTGTGGTCCAGCAGATGAATAAGCAGAACCCATAATTCCTTAATGCAACTACAGGGGTAGTGGTGACTAGTTAGAGCCTCCGATGGTCTAACCTGGTGAAGAAAATATGAAGTCCATTCACTCACAGAGCAGCAGGCTATCTGAAGTTGCATTTTACATACTAATATTTCCATTCTCTTTCTTGCAACAATGTAGAATTTATACACAATTACAGAAGATTCTTGTGCAGCGCAATGCACTATTCCATTAACATCTAAAATAAATCATGCACATAGCAAAGGAACCATTATCTACCAATGTACAGTATAAGTAGCATTACTTTTAAGCTTTTACTAAATCAGGTTCAAATGACCTTTCAAAAAAATATTTAATAAGTGAAAGGGATGTTCTAAGTACTAATGAAAAGAAATAGCACTAAATACCAATTCATTGTCTATTAGTGAAAGAGAGAGAAAATGATTGATTAGATTCACTTGATGTTCCTGGGAAGAGAAGTAAAAGCTTCCAAATGATTTAGTATTTATTATTTTTAACATGCAAATCCCTTAATCGTTATGTGTAATGCTAACAGAACAAAATTTGTTCAACTGAGGAGAGTTTTTGTTCATGGGAATATGTTAAAATGCCTCAATGTCCCTACAATATTTCACATAGTAGTATTTTGGTGGTCCTGCAATAAGACATTATTTTAATATGCTCCAAAGAGCACATTTTGAATCATGTGCGTTATCTGATTATTACTTTTTGTTTAGAGAAATTCTCTTTAGACTGATTTTTAATATGTAAAGCAGTCTTGTGGTGAGTTACCTTTCAGTTTCTCACACTCAGAGAAACAGAGATGTGTGTGCACCTAGAGCAGAATCCACAGTGACAACATATCAAAGAATGTGAGATTACTCTACTGGCTGGTATATAGAGCAATCAGACTTCCTAGTTTAGATCTGCTGATGATAGAAGGCTGTGAAGAAAAGTCAGCGCACCAATGTTTATATATACAAATAAAAAAAGAGTTACGCAAAAAAGGGTACATTACACTGCAGCTGGGAGCATGCTGCTCAGGTACACAGAAAAGCACTAGCTCTGGTCAACTAGTGTGATAAAAATAGCAGCGTAGCCAGGGGCAACATGGGCTAGTTGCCTAAGTACACACCCAAGAGGTCCAGGCCAGTTTGTACTCAGGTGGCACGTGCAAGCTGCTGGTCCTGCTACTTTGGCTATACTGCTATTTTTAGCATGCTAGCTTGAACACAGCTAGCTCTTGTCCGTCCACCCAAAGTTTCCCTTGACCAATGTAAAGAAGCTGTAACAGAAAGCTGAGGTTGTTGAAATAGGAGTGGCATAAATATAAAGCGTAATATGACATTGTAAGTAAGCGCCCAGTTAGCTTACTGCCAAGGTTTTAGTCACTCTTTTTGTTCCTTTTGAGAAAGTATGGAAAGATATTTTCTGCATCTACAGCTCACGTTTGGCATGAAACCCAGCACACTGAACTTATTAAATGAGGCACACACTTCAGTTCTGTACACAGTGCATTCAAAATTACTCTCCCATTCAATTGCCAGATGGTCATGAATAACTACAACACAGTATGAGTTTCTAACAAATAACACTCTTTAAAAATTTGGTATATTAAACCAATGGCAAAATTTTAAAACACCACCACCAAGGGACTGTTTTCCTATGCATCTGTACAGCACCTAGCACAAAGCAGCCCTGATTATGATTGGGGCTTTCAGGTGCTTTCTGCAAAAAAGAAATAAAATAATAATACCTTTGTATATTTGCTGATTGACAAGCTTATCAGATCGCAGAAGAGGTTTTCACAGTGGGCTTCAAATAAACTGATATTGGTTAAATTTTCTCCTGTTAGATTCATGAATTGGTGAGCATACACAATTTGTCCTAAAACACAACAAAAGATCAGATCTCCTTAACACTTCGGCTTGATTCTACGGACACAAAGACAACAATTTCTATGCACTGTATTTGGGTCAACAAGCAATTCTGAGAGGAATATCGTTTTTGTTTACAAGCAGAAAACTTATTTGAGGAAAGTTTTCCCATTCCAAATTAATCCCTGATGTCTTCTCCCTTTCATAAAAGTTTGATATTATTCTAGTTGACAACAGAATGGTTGGCATTATAATATCTACTTTGCTGGCACAATCCCTGCAGTCACTACACTGCAGTAAAGGTTTCTTCATTTGCAAATTCCTCTCAGTAACAAATGCCTCTGTTTGACAAATCTAAGGAACCGTCCCAGATTGAGGTGTCATTACAGAAGGTTTTGGAACAAATTGATAAATTGTACAGTAATAACTCACCAGGACCAGATGGTATTCACCCAAGAGTTCTGAAGTTACTCAAATATAAAATTGAAGAACTACTAACTGTGACACGTAACCTATTACTTAAATCATTCTCTGTACCAGATGACTGGAAGGTAACTAATGTGACGCCAATTTTTTAAAAAGTCTCCTGAGGCTACCCTGGCAATTACAGGCCAGTAAGCATAACTTCAGTACCAGGCAAATTGGTTGAAACAATAGTAAAGAACAGAATTATCAGACATTTAGATGAACACAATTTGCTGGGAAAGATTCAATATGGCTTTTGTAAAGGGAAATCATGCCTCACCAATCTATTAGAATTCTTTGAGGGGGTCAACAAACATGTGATCCAATCAATACAGTGTACTTAGACTTTCAGAAAACCTTTGAGAAAGTCCCTCACCAAAGGCTCTTAAGCAAAGTAAGCCTCATGGGATAAGTGGGAAGTCTTCTCATGGATCAAAAATCAGTTAAAAGATAGGAAACAAAGGGTAGAAATAAACGGTCAGTTTTCACAATAGAGAGAGGTAAATAGTGGTGTCCTCCAGGGGTCTGTACTGGGACTACTACTGTTCAACATATTCATAAATGATCTGGGAAAAGGGATGTCAAGGCTGATTCCCCACTCTGGCACTTTGAGTGCAGATGGGGGCCCGCAAGGATTCTAAAAATTAATACTGGCTACTTCAGGCTTGTATTAAATTCCCAAGGTTACAGCTGACCTTGGATGGATAGATACTGCCACCACCCAAGTGCAAAAACCCCTTTGAGAACCCAGAAAGGAGCACTTGGGAATTCCTTCCTGTGGGGTACCCTCAAGCCTTTTCACCCCTCCCCCCCCACCCCGGGGGGAAGAGCTGAGAAAGAAAACAAAGGAAATCAGCTGTTGCAACCAGGTAATTAAACAACATGTGCACAAACCTCTTAGGACACAAAATCCAATTCTGTTCTCAAAAAAGGTAAATTTTATTAAAAACAAAAAGAAAGAAAATACATTGAAAACTCAGGCTACTGCTAGATTTAAAAAAACCCACTTACAAAAATTCAGCTTCAAGAATAACCTTTTTGAGGTCCAGCTTAAAGGTTACAGGCAAAATAAAAGCATTTGGGGTTAGCACAGAGGAGTCCAGAAGCCATAAAGAAATAAACAAATAAACCTGATCGCATCTTCCTAGCCATTTCCTGATCTACTTACATATCTGGGGTTTCAAATGAGTAATTTCTAGGTATGATTTTTCATACCTGGCCCAAACTCTTACAGCATAGCTACAGCCCTGTCTCTGCTTCTCCCCAACACAGACGGACTTAGGGGAAGTTATTTCCCAATTTTAAAAGTTCTAGCTTTCCCATTGGCTCTTTTGGTCAGGTGCCTACTCTTCCTTTTACCTATGCAGGGAGGCTTTTTAACCCTTACAGGTAAAGCAAGTAGAGAACAACAACTAAGAGGGATTGTATAGCTATCTGGCTGGCTGGGTGTCCATAAAAGGGACTCCCCCCCACCCGCATTTCATTTATCACAAGAGGTAAACAGTGAGGTTGCAAAATTAGCAGATGCAAAATTACTCAACATAGTTAAATCCAAAGCAGACTGTGAAGAGTTACAAAGGGATCTCACAAAACTTTGTGACTGGGCAACAAAATGGCAGATAAAATTCAGTGTTGATAAATGCAAAGTAACGCACATTAGAAAACATAATCCCAACTACACATACAAAATGATGGGGTCTAAATTAGCTGTTACCACTCAAGAAAGAGATCTTGGAGTCATTGTGAATAGTTCTCTGAAAACATCTGCTCAATGTGCATTGACAGTCAAAAAAAAGTTAACAGAACGTTGGGAATCAATAAGAAAGGGATAGATGATAAAACAGAAAATAGCATATTGCCTCTACATAATCCATGGTATGCCCACAGCTTGAATACTGCGTGCAGATATGGTCACCCCATCTCAAAAAAGATATATTGGAATTTGAAAAGGTAAAGATAGGCAACAAAAATGATTAGGTGTATGGAACAGCTTCCATATGAGGAGAAGTTAAAAAGACTGGGACTTTTCAGTCTGGAAAAGAGAGACAACTAAGAAGGATATGACAGATGTCTTGATTGGTGTGGAGAAAATGAATAAGGAAATGTTATTTACTCGTTCACAAAACACAAGAACTAGGGGTCACCCAGTGAAATTAATAGGCAGCAGATTTAAAATAAAAGGAAGTACTTCACACAATGCACAGTCAACCTGTGTAACTCACTGCCAGGGGATGTTGTGAAGGCCAAAACTATAACAGGATTCAAAAAGGAAGGAGTTACGTTTATGAAGGATAGGTCCATCAATGGCTGTAAGACAGGATGGTCAGAAATGCGACCCCATGCTCTGACTGTCCCTAGCTTCTGTTTTCCAGAAGCTGGGAGTAGACGACAGAGGATGATTGCCTGTTCTGTTCATTCCCTCTGAAGCCCTTGGTGGAACACAGGATACTGGGCTAGCTGGATCATTCGTCTTACCTGGTATGGCTGTTCTTATATTATGTTCTTACGTGTGTTCTAAAATCGTTACATGTTTTACAGGCACATGAATTGACCACAAACAATTTTATCATTGGAAGGGAGATCTACACTGTCCTTAAAACGTGCTTGTGTAAAACGTTGGCATGACCCTATGCCAAGTAGAACGTACAGAGACAGTTACACAGATAACTAAGGAAAGAGTACTAGGTTCCATAATCCTGGACAGCTCATAAGGCCTTATCTTACAAGGCCTCCACCTGCAGAGCTCTCATTGACATCAGTGGAACAGAAGTCTTGCAGAATTGGGCCCATATTTTATTCTTGAAGATTGAAACTAATGACAAAATTCCCACTGACTTTTGTGGGGTCAGGGTTTCACCTGAGTTGCTTCAGAGAGAAAAAGAAAGAAGAAGAAAAAAAAAAAACCAACAAGAGCCTAGGAGCGCTACAAGGCATAGAGGATACAAGACCGAGTAAAATTAATGCATACACTATAGTCTGGTTGACTGAATTTTAATGCTAAAACACAAGCCCAGAGGGTGCACTGGAGGTGTGCAGAGGGTGTACTGGATTGCCACCCAGAATCTGATCAACAATTAACACCTCTCAATTACAAAAAAGGCTCTTTAAATTGCTTCCTGAAGGAAAAAAAAATTTCCTAGCAACATCAATTTCAAGAAAACCAAAATTCAAAATTTTCCCCATCAAATCCACTTAATTTTTTTTTAAGATCATGGCAAAACCCTGATGAAAGCTTAACTTCACCAGTAAATCACACTGCTTTTCATTACCTCCCATACCCTTATCTCTGCTTATATGCATTCTCTCTGTTTAAATTATAAAGCTCTGTGGGGAAGGGACCTTGTCTTCCATGCCTTGACACCGTTATTTTTTTATATAACACCAACTCTTTCTGCCACAGTTTGGAAAGAGTTCTCAAAAAACAAAACACTTAACCCCCAACCCTCACACGCAACATCATCTACCTCTGTTCATTACAAAACTGTGTGGATCCCGTATACACAAGATTCTTTACTCGTGGGGGAATTCTGTGCCAAAAAAATTGAAAATTCTGCACATAATATTTTAAAATACTGCAAAATTCTGCATATTTTATTGGTCAAAATAACACGATATAAACAGTTTCAATTATTTTTGGTCATTTATTTTAAAATATCTGTCAACAAGTACATCTATAACAATACAGACAACAAAAAAGATTCAGGAAATGTTTTTTTGACAAACAGATTCTCTGAGTAATAAATAATTCATTTCAACTACACTACAGAACCATATTTCCCACACCCCTCAGAAGCAATGCAAATGCTTGGGGGAGGCAGGGATAATAGAGTTGCTGAGGGAGAGAGAAGTAATTACTGGGAGTAAACTTGGAGGGTTGTTGGGTAAGGGTGGGAAGAGTATGGAACAGCTTTTTAGGGGGCAGGGAGGGATTCTTAGGGAGCTTCCCTTATGCAGACCCTGACTGACCCCTAGCCTCTCCCATTCAGACAGGCACATATGCCCCGTCCCCATGTGTCCCTGCACCCCGATGTGTCCTTCACCCAGTCCACGTGTCCCTCCAACCCCACTCAGACACCCACTCGCCCCATCCCATGTGGCCCTGAACCCCTCACCTGTCCCCATGTGGCTCTGTATCCCCTCTCCCTTCCGGCTCTGTGTTCCCCCACCCAGCCACTCCCATTCCTATGTGTCCCTGTACCCTCTCCCCCGTCCCCAAGTGTCTCTGTGCCCCCAATCAGCCACTTTTTGTCCCTATGTAGCTCTGCACCTCCTCCCCCATCACCATGTGGCCCTGCAACTCACTCCCCCGTGGCCCTGTTCCTCCACTCCATTCAGCCCCTGCCCCACTCTGTCCTCCCCCACTAGCCCTTATGAGCTCCTGTCTGACCACCCCCATAGCACCCCACACTGTCTGTCTCCCCATAGCCCCTGTCTCCTGATCTCGCCTGACAGGCACTGTAAAGGCGGCACTACAGGCTCTCTCTTCTCCCGCTGGCCAGGAGCTGTTGCTGTGTTCTATTACCACAGCACCCTCTGGTGGGCAAAAGGCAGAACTGCAGCAACATTTCAGCAGAAGCTTTTTTCTGCGCAAAAAATTAAAAATATGCATGGCTCATTAATTATGCACATGCGCAGTAACACAGAATTCCCCCAGGACAACAAGATGTTTGGGGGGGTTTTGGATACTGAATCCATAACTAAACTGCTGAACAAAATCAAAGACTGGAATATTTTAGAGGACTTACAACACTGTGGATAAGTGACCAAGCACGAGTACGGTTCTTAGTGACATAATGAGACATTTTGTTATCAATTTAAATAGCAGCTGCATTCTGTCTCAAGTAACTGAGCAATCAAGTGTCTAAAATTTTTTGCACACTCATTAAAAAAAAGCAATATAAATGTTTATAAATTCATTGCTTGAGAGCAGCTCATATCAAAGTTACGCGTACTGAATTCAAGTGAACATACACTTGATTGTAACTGTTTTTGCTGAAAATTCTTTATTATGTGACATCCTACTACAATACATTTTGTACAGTTATGTAATGTATTCGCTACGGGCCAAATTTGCCACCTTTTCTCATGTTGATCAACACCTTAATCCACGAGTGGTCCTATTGAGGTCAAGTTCAATTTCAGCTGAAAGGTCAATAGGATACCACATGGAGTCAGATTTTACTCAACATGAGTAAAGGTGGCAGAATCTGCCCTTATATGTTTCAATAAATCTTTCTTACGGGGCATTGTGCAGATTAGTTAGTGTAAAAGTATTAAAGTATTATTATTACTCTAACTTGTATGTGGCAGTTAAATGTTCCTGTAGTTCTTGGATAAGTATATATCTGCCTTTCCATAACACCGTATTATGAATGGAAACTTAACAGGAAGTCTTGTTGGCCTCTTTCACTCCCATAACGTCGAATGAATGACTAAAACAGGAGCTGGCTCTCATATACCGCAATGTCTAGATTACTGCAATTGTTGTAATTCACATATGTATCAATCTTGGAACATTATTTAGAAGCTCTATACTAAGGTGGATTTCAATGCAATGTGATAACACCTATAGAAAAGGGAAAAAAATAGTACTCCAGAATTATTTTTTGTGCTTGACTTGGCTGATATACAAATGAACAATACATAAAAAATCCTCACTATGCAACTCATATTGCCCTCTTTTGTATTTCAACCATTTTTCTCCAGCAAGCTGAACTGCTTTGAAGCTGGTCTCCTCGATTGCATTCCCTGACCTTTAGTTTAGTTGCTGCCACAAACAGCTTAATAGTTTCAGTCTGCTCCTTGCCCTGTAAAGCCACTAAAAAAATCCCACGTATATTCGTTTGCCCTTTTCTCACTATATTTTCCATACACTCCTTTGGCCAATGTCTCTCTTCTCCCAATATCTCCTCAGTGGTCGTCTGTGAATAAAAATTAGGATTTTTTTTTAATCAATCACAAAATCTCCTCAAGAATTCTGATGAATGAAGCACAGACACGTTACTTGGATCTGATGAGGAAGTGTCCTCTTTTAAAATCATGGCCTCAACATAACACGAATGAGTTTCGTTATGGTCTTGACCATTCTCTTCAAATCTGTACCAGCCACTCCTGGATAGCCTTTCCATCCAGTTCACATCAAATCATTGTGTGCTGTTCATCATCACCTTTTGATTTTTGCAAGCAACATTCAAAAGTGTATTTTTTTTATTAAACTTGAGTCATTTGAAGTTTCAAGAGAAAATAATTTGGTGGCTCAATCTAATCCCAGTAGCACAAATCCACAATCAATTTGATTTAATTGTCAACCTTCATTAGGACAGGATCAACCCTGGATTAGTATTGTACATCCACACTGAGATGCACTAGCCAAAGCATGTGGGAAAACTTGAAAATAACCTGCCCTCACCATTCTTGATTTTAGCCAATGTCTCTAATAGCAATTAAAACGAAAAAAAAAAAAAATAAAGTAAATGAAGAAACTAACCCCCAAAGAAAGTAAAATAATTTGGACAACTTCAGATCAGAAACATATATAACGCGGGGGGGAGGGAGAGGGGAGATAAACTAAATCACTAAAAATATACAAAGCACAAACATGCACCATAAACACATGGACTTACGCAGCATCTTCTCGCCTAGGACATGAAGAATTTCCAGCACTAGCCAATGGATATCCAAGTGGAGATGCAGTAAATGCCACGATGGAGGAAACAGCTGTGATAAGAGAGAATTTTTTTTTTCTAATTTCATATTTCCTAAGCAAGGCCTGGATCCTACCCTAAGAACCATGAGGACAGGCAGACTCCTGTGACCATGTGGAGTCCCACTGATGTCAAGTATAGTATTAAATAATGCGTTCCAAAGTGAAAGAGAAAATGTTCTTCCTCACACACTTACTCTTCTGGTTTAGAGCAGGTTCACAAAATCTTTAATCTAACCCACAATCCAACTAATCAGATCTTAGTTCAAGGTGAACAGGTGAAGCACCACCAACTTCCTGATAGCAGAGAACTGGTAAATGGACCATACCAAGGATCAATTTTTTCATTCAGAGGCAAGAGCACTAACCATTTTAACCTCTGAGACCTCAGAGCTACTCAAAGTGTAACGCATCCATCCCTAGGACAGAGAACATCAGTTCTTCATCAGTCCCTTGACCCAAACAGGGATGGCAAGAATCTAAATGTCACTCCTTACCATTGGTATTTTCCTTCACCATAATGATTTGCATAGCACTCTAAGCATGGAATCTCTTTTAAACAAAATAAAATAAAAATATTCCCTATCACAAAAGGAAAAATCTTATACCTGTATACTACTCTAGTCTATTAAATGTTCTAGAAAGGGAAATAGAGTTATTGCAGTTTTCTCCTTCACAAATATGCTCTTTTCCTATTTTAGACAAGTTTCAGAATTTGTCTTTATAAAAGTGCCTCTTCTAGTTGGGAACTCAAGAGTTCTCACTATCATCATGGATAAACACAATGAATTTTTGAAAAACAAATAATAGCACTATGACAAGCTGATTGATCAAGCCTATTTATTCACCTCTAAATATAATTACATTTTATTAGCATAATACCAATAAGGATTCTAAAAGGGAAATATTGTACAAAGAAAATGCAAGGTCTAATACACCCAATGTCAAAAAATAACTAACTGTGTTTGAGTAATATGGGATGACACTTAACTAATAAGTGCATGAGATGCACTCCCATTTTTTAAATAAAACTAATTTTTATTCATCATAATTTGTAAGAGTCAAATCTGGACTGTTATATGATGTATTAAAAAGATAAGCCAAACCTTTGCCTGATGTTGAATGGTAAATGCTCCCAGGACACTACTTGGGAGTTCATACAGATGTCCAATATGTAAGGTCAAGGCATGAAGCTCCTCAACCAGCACTGAAGGGAACTGGACTTCCAGTTCTTCATATGGATGAAGTAACCCATCATTCTCTGTTTTGTGTGATTCCAGGTATCTGAATGAACAGCACATCAATATATAATTAAAGGGTGCATAACAGATGGCTATGTAAAACTAAATACACACAATAAATTAACTGGCTATTGAAACTGAATGTGTCATCTCACCTGAAGATGAACACCTTCACATAATTCAGAAATGCAATACACTGATGTCTGATGTTGCCTGCTTCAGAGTGTAGGTTTGCAGCCTGACCTGAAAACAGAAAATTAACAAATTAGAGGCATAAATTACTTCTTTCAAAAGAAATCTTTATAATACTAATGACACACCGTAATGATCAAATATATTTCACAATAAGTTCCAAGAACAATTCCATTTAAACAATATCATTCAACTGTAAACAAAATGTTATATTACAATTTTTCCCTGCTAAGTAACCTCCACACAAACTATCACAAAACACGGTCCAGTTAAAGGTAGAAGGAAGAGAAAAATGCTATACATAGTTCAGTACAGTGGGACTCCTTCACATTATCTTCACCTGTTTTCCCTGACAGAGTAGATTAAAAAACAGAAAAGCACAACTTTAGAATCTGTGAAGATGTAAGCAAGCATTATTATGGATTAGTTTTAATAAGGAGAGAGTGGAAAATGAAAAACACCATCATCAGACAAATTCCTAGGAACACTATGTGGACACTGAAGCCCAAAAGCATTTTTAAAAGCTACATTTTAACTGCATGGGACGGAGAGGGAGGGATAAGGTTTTGCCAGCACAGCAGAGACCACATTTACAAGAACTTCACAGGATACTAGTAAGAATATTTCCAGGAAATTTACACTAACAGATATAAAAATTTGGAAGAACTGGGAGCTAATATGCTGCAGGTTATTAAAATGTCCAGACTGACATATAAAGAAAGAGAAGTACTAGCTGGTCCAATAACAGAGAAGAAACAGATAACAATTTCATCATTAAAATCAGGGAAGATTCCTGGATCTGATGGAGACACCTCTGAATTCTATAGAATGTTTAAAGCACAGATATTATTATTAAGTGCACTTCAGTCTTCCGAACTGAGTCACCAAAACCCAGGTGGCTTTATAGATGGAAGAAGTCCCTGAAATAATACAAAAAACGGTTACCTACCTTTTCGTAACGATTGTTCTTCGAGATGTGTTGCTCATGTCCATTCCATTCTAGGTGGACGCGCACCCACGTGCACAGTTGTCGGAGATTTTTGCCTTAACAGTATCCGTAGGGTCGGCTGTGGCGCCCCCTTGAGTACCAACCCTACACCCTCTCAGTTTCTTCTGGCCAGCAACTCCGACAGAGGGACAGCAGGGCAGGTAATGGATTGGACATGAGCAACACATCACGAAGAACAACAATTACGAAACATAGGTAAACATTTTTTCTTCAAGTGCTTGCTCATGTTGATCCCATTCTAGGCGACTCACATGCAGTATCTGTTAAGGTGGCTTATAGTACTGCCTACCAAAGCCAGTGTCATTCTGGGCCTGCTGGGTAAGCGTGTAGTGGGATGTGAACGTACGGATGGATGACCAGGCGGCCATCCTGCAGATGTCATGGATAGGTACTTGGGCCAGAAAGGCTGCCGAAGAAGCCTGGTCGAGTGGGCAGTTACAATCGCCAGGGGTTGCACCTTCGCCTGATCGTGGCGGAAGCGAATGCAGGTGGTGACCCAAGATGAAATTCTTTGTGCGGACATTGGGCAACCTCTCATCCTGTCAGCTACCGGGATGAACAATTGTGTCGACTTGCAGAATGGCTTGGTCCTTTCAATGTAGAAGGCTAACACCTTCCTGACATCTAGGGAATACAGACGCTGATCCTCCTCCGATTTATGAGGCTTTGGAAAGAAAACAGCTAAGAAAATGTCCTGGCTCGTATGAAACTGGGAGACCATTTTGGGCAGGAAAGCCGGGTGTGGTCTCAGCCGGACCTTGGTTCCGCAGTGAGCACCCTAATCTCTGAGACCCAGCGGGCAGATGTTACTACGACCAGGAATGCAACCTTCCAGGGCAGGAGAAGAAGAGAGCAGGAAGCTCAAGGCTTGAAGGCGGGGGGTCCTGTGAGCCGCGACAGCACCCGATTCAAGTCCCATGGAGGAATGTGCAGGTTGAGGTGCTCAAGGGCCTTGAGGAACTCACAGTCATGTCCTGGGTGAAAACCGACCTACCCGCGAGTGGTGGATGGAAGGCCGAGATAGCCACCAAGTGAACCTTGACAGAGGAAAGGGACAGGCCTTAGAGTTTGAGATGCAGAAGGTAATCTAGGGTTAACTGCATCAAGGTTTGCGCAGGCTGAATGCCTTTATCTGAGGTCCAGCAGGTGAACCGCTTCCATTTGGCCATGGTGGAGGGTTTTCTACTCCCCAACAGGATCTGTTGGGCATCAGCCAAGCACTGCTGCTCCTGCTCATTCAACCATGCAGCAGCCAAGCCATCAGGTGCAGCACCTGCAGGTTCATATGCAGAAGACTGTGGTGGTTTTGGGATAGCAGGTCCGGTTGGAGCGGTAGCTGGAACGGAGCAGCCACTGAGAGGTCCAGCAGCGTGCTGAACCAGTGCTGGTGCGGCCAAGCCAGTGCTATGAGGATCACCCTTGCCCTGTGCTGCTTGATTTTCATGAGGACCTTGGAGAATAACGGCACTGGACGGAAGGCACACATCAGAGCCCCAGACCCTGGGAGCAAAAATGCATCTGACAGGGATCCTCCAGTGCGGGTATGGACGAACAGAAAACGTGGCATTTCCTATTCTGCCTGGACGCGAACAAGTACACCAAGGGAGTTCCCCACTTGCGGAAGATGAAGCTGACCACGTCCAAATAGAGGGACCACTCATGGTGAGACAAGAAGGTCCTGCTGAGGCGATCTGCAAAGGCGTTCTTGGCCCCAGGGAGGTGAGTGGCTCTAAGATGGATATTGTGCTGCAGACAGAAGTCCCAGCACCGGAGGGCTTCCTGGCAGAGGGCAAACGACCTGGCCATGCCCTGCTTTTTTTCTTCTTTGAGTGCTTGCTCATGTTGATTCCATTCTAGGTGACTCACAAGCAGCGTCCATGAAGGTGGGCTCAGAGTTCACAGTCTTACAGCTTGCAGCACTGCTCTGCCAAAGCCAGCGTCATCTCAAACTTGCTGGATAAGTGCATAATGAGACACAAACGTGTGGACAGACAACCAGGTAGCGGCCCTACAGACCTCTTGGACTGGTATCTGTGCCAGGAAGGCCGCTGACGATGCTTGAGCCCTAGTTGAGTGTGCGATCACAATTGCCGGTGGAGGCAGCTTCATCAGCTCATAGCAATGGCAGATGGAGGCCATGATCCAAGATGAACTTCTCTGAACAGACACCGGGCGACCTTTCATGCTGTCTGCCACTACAATGAACAACTGCGTTGACTTTTGGAACAGCTCCGTTCTACCTATGTAGATGGCCAGCACTCTTCTGCTGTCCAAGGTGTGTAGCCTGCGCTCCTTATCTGACATATGAGGCTTTGGAAAGAAGACAGGTAAGTATATGTCCTGGCCAGTATGAAACTGAAAAACGAACTTGGACAGAAATGAACTGGTGTGCCCCTGCTTGTCCTTTTCATTGGCCGCAGAGACAACTAGCGAATCCGGAAATGGGTGGGTATAAAAGGTATTTGAATCCTTTGGCTGGGACAAAGTACTTCTTTTCGGCCCTTTTAGAGGTGTGATGGATGGACGACAGGGTTTGCCAGAGGGCATTGGCAATTTTCAGGATCCCGTCATGCACTGGTAATGCAACACGGGCAGGGGTAGAGGCTGAGAGACATTGAACAAGGTGTCCGCCTGCTCAGCCATGTCCTCCACCTCTAGGCCCAAGTTCTCAGCCACCCATTGAATCAAGGCCCAGTGTTCTTTAAAATCGTCCAGAGGGCTAGTCCTCGAGGGTCCTGTGACTGCCTCGTCCGGGGATGAGGACGACTATACCACCAGGGAAGGTTCTAGGGCATCATCCTCCATGGGGGAGGAGGGTTTTGGGGTGGGCACTGCCTCCTCTACCCCAACCTCCAAGCGTGTCTCATGCACCGAGCCTGGTGCTGCTGGTGCAGACAGCTGTTGCACCAAGGTTATGGCAGATGAGCGGTGTGAAAGGGGCATCATCATCACCGACACGCACTCCAATGAGGCCACTCTGATGGCCACTGGCCGTGCTGCCAGGGCGGTGCCACAGATGTTGACACAGCCTCAGGTGCCCAGTCGCACTGGTGGGGTCTTGGCAAGAGGCTGAACTGCCTGTCTGTGCCAGAGGAATCCCCTTCCCGAGACCACGGTGGTCCCATCGATGTCTGCGTCTGCCACCGGAGACTGGTGTTTGGAGTGGGAAGATCAGTGCCAGTACCAAGAGGACTGGTGCTGGGGGGAACAGAATCATGACAGGGAACGCTCCTATGGGGCAGGTGACTGAGATCTATGCCGAGAAGACGACGGACGAGAGGGAAAACGGCGCCAGCAATACAGAGATCTGGGCTGTGATGCTGGAGATCTGCGGCACAAAGATGGAGAATGCTGCTTTGGCCCAGAGGATCAGCGGCACTCCATTGTCCCCTGAGGGGTCTTAGCAGCTGGCTTGCCCTCGTAGCGTGCCTTTGCCACTTCCTGCAGCACGCACGGTGCTGCCACCATGGAGGCCTCTGCTCTCTCCTGGCTGGCAGAGCTTGGGAAAGCATCAATGCTGCCAGAAGTTTGGGTCCCCTACCACTCCCAGGAGTCAGTCATGGATCCTTTAAGGAGCTAAGGGCCCCAACCAAGGGGACACCTCTACATGGCTCTAGAGTGTTTAAGTGGCCTGAACTGGGTCCTTTGGACAAGGTCCCCTGGCCTTTCTTGCAGAGCTGTGCTTCTTCGTTTTCTTTCTGAGCACTGGCAACAGGGATGCACTGCGCACCAAGGCCTAAGTACAAGGTGAGTCTTGGCGGGACAACTCAGAAGCCAGACAAAGGGCAGCCTCCATGAGGAGGCTCCACAAACGAATATCCTGCTCTTTCTGAGTCCTGAGTCAAAAATTTTTACAAATACGCACTTGAGGCAGCTGCTGTGGGGATCACTTACAGGCATATGCCTGTCACAGTCCATGCAGGGCTCAAACCCGGAGACTGGGGCTGCCCCACCTGGGGCAAAGTCCCCACTGGGACTCTAACTCCTAACTACATTTAACAACTACAACTACTATAAACAACTATTTACAAGGCCCTAAGGCTCGAAGTCAGAAGAGATGAAGCCGGTAGCCCTTGCTATGCAAGGAAAGGCGCTCCAACTAACCACAAAGGGCGGTAAGAAGGAACTGAGAGGGTGCAGGGCCGGTGGTGCCTGATATACCGACCCATGAGTGCGGCACTCAAGGGGTCGGCCAGCCAGCCCCATGGACACCGCTAAGGCAATAATCTCTGACAACCACTCACGTGAGTGCACGCACAACTAGAATGGAATTGACACGAGCAAGCACGAAGAAGAAGCAAGCAAGAAGAAGAAAACTTACATGTGGCACAGCACTCCAGAAGCACTAAAGAGGTCTACATTCTAACTATGAACTGTCTCTGAATAGAAATATGCATTCTGTTAAATGTTAGGGTTTTGAGGGTCACTTGCAGAAGTGGATCAAAAGAATGTATAAAAATCCTATGACATGCACCTGGGGGGGAAAACTGAGCCAGTAACACTACACAGAATAAGACAAGGATGTCCCTTACACCCTTCTTATGTGACTTAATTATCAAAGCACTAGCACAAAAGATCAGGGACGCATGTTCAAGGAATAAGAGCACTGGGAATAGAAAACAAAATTTCCTTGTATGCTGACAACCTTATGCCTTTTACGCAAGATATAAATAAAAGTTGGCTACTGTAAAAGAAATAATTGAAGCTTTTGGTCAGGAATTGGGGTACAGACTAAACCACTCTAAAGCCTAGTCAACACTTGAAAATGAAGTCGGCTTAACCACACCACTCAAGGGGGTGAAAAATCCACATCCTTCAGCAGCATAGTTAAACCAACCCCACCACCAGCGTAGACAGCACTAGGTTGATGGAGGTTGACCTAGCTACTGCCCCTTGGAGAGGGGGATTAATTATGCCAACACAACAGCCCCTCCTGTTGGTGTAGGTAGTGTCCACACTGAAGCACTACAGCAGCACAGGTGCAGCATTTCAAGTGTAGACAAGCCCTTAATACTATGTCTCGCATCCAAAAGATTCTTAAAAGATGACAAATGCCCAACAAAAGTAGTGGATAATAAAATTAGATATTTGGATATTAATGTAAGACCAAATGGGGAAGTTGTTTAAATTAAACATGGAGTCCCAGTAATGAAAATTATTTGCAATGATCGAGGCAGGAGGCGATTTTTCACAATATTAATAAGTAAAGGGATAAAAACAAATAAAAACTATTAATCTACTTTAGATAGGAAAACAATACAACAGAAATACTGAAATCATTGAGATGCTTTGATATGAGCACAATAATCTTGTTCTTACAGGAAAAATAAATAGTCAAGAAGGGCATACAGAAGACAATCACTGAATTACATTCCCCATCCCACCTCTAACTGTCCATATTTCCTAGCTTCTGAGAGTCTTCCCCTTCAACCCCAGAAAACAGTCAGCTTCTCAATAAAGGTTTTAAAAATGAATACAAATGAGTAAATATACATACATCATGTTACAGTTGTATTTATATAATTTGAAAGAAGGGGAAAGGGGAATGATATAAACAGGTAAAATTAACATGCAATATGCTGTGAAATATTGTTAATTTTGTTTGAAGGTTTATATTTATACATGTCATGACACTGTAACTGAAGTACATAATGGGGTGTACCTGGCCTATGCAGCTCCATACAGGAGGCCCAAAAATCCTACTACACCCCAGGAAGAGGCAAATGAAAGTGAGTTCTCTAGGCATGCCTAAAGAGATCTTATGGAAGCAGGCAATTGAAGCCCAGCAGGCTCAGATAAAAGGAGCTGCAGGGTTTCAGCAGGCCAGTTCCTCGCTAGGACCAGAGGGGTGAGGCAGGCAGTGCCTTTCTGGCCAAAGGCGTATGAGGGATAGCTAGAGTTTAGTTCTGGCTGTGTTTGCAGAGATAGAGAGAGAGAGAGGACCCAAGAACCTTAACCCTGATATAAGGGTGAAACTAAAAGGGGCCAGGGAGGAAGAGGCCCAGAGACGAAGCAGCAATTAACTGAAAATCAAGCAGGGTGTAGCTGTTTATAATGTCCGTGGGTTGGAACCCAGAGTAGTGGGCAGACCTAAATTCCCTCACCAGCCATAGTGGCATAAACCCCAATAAGGGGGACAGGAGTTATTTGAGAGCCCAAACAAGGCTGAATTTAATGGGCCCAGAACACAGACTGAAGACGCTAGTAAAGACAACAGGACTGTTCATTTACTGGACTCTTTACTACCCTAGAAGAGGTTCATTTGGATGTTGTGACGTGGCTGGAGGGCCAAGCCACCGAAGATCCACCAGTGTCGACTGGCAGCCTGGAGGGAGAGCCGGGGGTGAGAAAGACTGCAGTACCAAACCCATCTGCTAGGAGGTACTGAAGAGGTGAGTACTCCCATTACAAAATGTTCTACTGTAAATGATTTGAAATATCAAAAATGTAAACGGAAAAAAAGGATCTTCACACATCCGTCACATCTCAGAGATTTCTGCAGTGAGTCTCCAAAGCTCACTGGGGGGTAGAAGGAGAAATGGAGGGCAATATGGGCTGGCCAGATGTACAGATACAACCCATCCATAGGGCTCAAATCAAATTTGGGGGACGATGGAAGAAGCAGGTTTGGCCCGTTCCTCCCTCAAATATTCTGTATTTAGTGACTGTGGCCTAGTTGCATGTGCACTCTGGCCAACTGGGACAGAGGATTTAATCCCTCAGCTTTGCAATTATTTTCAATAGAGCAAATTGTTTGCTTTTACTCAGACTTTGCTCCATTTTCTAGCATTAGGTCTGGTAACAATAATATTTATGATACCTTTGAACAAAGGACACCCAAATGCTTTACAAACACTTGCTTCAGTGCGTATCTTACAGACTGCATGCACCTCAGGGCCTGAACCATGTCTTCAGTCAACCTTGGTACTTCAACAGAACACTCCTGCATGCATTTCTTACATGAATGAAATCATTATTATACCAAAGACTGTAAAAGAAGGAAGCGCATTAGCAGATGCATGAAGAGATTAAGGCTTTTCCACAATCATGTAATGTTACAGAAGCAACATATGACTCACTGGAAGAGGAAATAGCAGCAATAGTGCCACAGAATTTATGCTAAATTTGCCCAGAAGTACATGGTGCCTCACCTATAAAAGACATAGTATGGCTCCTACATTTGATTTTTGGCAAATATTTTACTTTATTATATTTTGTTACCTTGATATCTGACAAAGTGAAGATAAAATAAAGAGCACCAAATAGACGCTTAAATTTAAAAAATAAATAACTTTTTTGGTCCAAGAACAACAGAAGATTAACTGGAATTTAAAATAAAATCCTTTCCAGGCTGAGACCTTAAAGGTAAAATCTCAGCCAAAACTAGACTTTTATGACAAGTCAACTAGCCCTTGAAACTAGATGTTTATAAAGGAAGCAAGGCGACAAGCTCAGACCTACAACTATAATGGAACAGCTGATTGATTGAATCATCAATTAAAAGTAACACTGGTATGACAAGTTTCAGAGTAGCAGCCGTGTTAGTCTGTATTCGCGAAAAGGAGTAACCTTAGAGGCTAACAAATTTATTTGAGCATAAGCTTTCGTGAGCTACAGCTCACTTCCCCAAACAAAAAGCACAGACGTTTATTTGTGCCTTTATAACAATTATTTCCAAGTAGCAACAGGATACCATAGACAGCGTATTTCTGAGCTATTACTTCAGTTCTCAACTTGCTGAAGTAATTTGGCCTTCAACCTCACAATAAGCCTAAGGCTGCAATAATCCGTCAGAAACATACTTCTCATGCCTTAGTATTTAATTCAAATTAACTGTTTTGTAGTGCTGCGATTTCATCGATTTTGTTGCAAGGACAAATGAAGTCCATAAATAATGTCTAATCTAAGCAAATATAACAACTTGTTTATACGTAAGCCAGGAGGATACAGAAAAAATGCTATCTTAATAACTAAAATGATCATTGTGAGCTTGAATTAATTTTTTATTTTTAAATTCAAAGAATTAATGGTTCACCAAGCCCTACACTATGGGTGAAATCCTGGCCTTGTTGAAGTCAATGATAAAAATCGCATGGCCTTCAAGGGGGCCAAGATTTCACCCAAGGCATTTGCTATATAATCAACATACAGTTAGGCTGGTACTAAATGTGTCACGACACTTCTGCTAAGAACAGCAGACATCTTTCTTCCCACTAGCTTTAGCCTACCACTGCAATAATGTCAGAAATATATACAGCCAGAGATATTAAGACATTGCAGGTTTATGCTAATACATATTATTAATGTTTGTATTGTGGGAGCACCTAGAAGCTCCAATCAGGAATCAAGGCCCTGTTGTGCTAGATTCTTTACACCCACATAATAAAAAGACAGTCTTCTACACCAATATAAATGGAAATATGTCAAACTTACCAAAGTCTGATGAACTCATCTGTACTAGGTTTTCCAATTTGTGTATGTGTTGCCTAATTAAAAAGATACCATAAAACTATGTATTATATAATTAAAGGCTATTTCACAAACATTCATTTTATAGTACTGTAAATGTATAAAATGTTTTTCCAAAACACAAAAGAAGAAACAGACTCTTCCCAGAAAAGCTTACAAGAGCATAAACTGGGCATCAGGTCACTCAGGAGAGGCTACAGAGACATCGAATACTAGGGATCATCATAAGGAAAATGCAATGCTGTTCCAAGCATGGCACAGAGGGCACCATGAAAAAAGGTGTAAGGCCAGGAGACAAAATAACAGCTAAAGCAAGATGTGTTTAGCGATGAAGCAGGCAGACATGAGAATAGAGACGTAGAAGGGGCAAGACTGGGCAGGATTCTGAAGGTGAAGAATTTGATGTGGAAAACAACAATCTACTGAAGGGATTTTGGGGGAGGATACATGAATGGAGTGGCAGAAGATGACTTTAGCAGCATTTATAACAAACTGGAGGTCAGATATGAGAAAGCCAGAGAAAAGGATCAGGCAAGAGATAAGCAAGGTGTAGCTTAAGTGATTTATTTAGATTCATAAAATGTACTAGTCAGTCTCTTAATTTGTGTCCAAAAGTAAACAACAAAAGTCAGCTCAACAGATTTCCTCTTATCTTCTACCCCCCAAACACTCCTCAACACCACCATCTTGCCTCAGTATAAATTTGGGAGAACAGACAAGTCATGCATCCTACACAGAAGGCTACCAAATGATTTACAGAATAGAAGACCCCTCTCATGGAGATTGCCCAGCCAGCAACCCCCTCATTATATAAAGTAGAGAGGTACTATTAATTTGGGGTACTTTAATAGTAACAGCCACAGTATTGGGTTAGGGGAGTTTGTCTCTAAGGTTGGAAGAGCTCAATAATTCATGGTTTTTGTAGGTGAAAACCAACAACTTCACTTAGCCCTGGTCTATACTAGGACTTTAGGTCGAATTTAGCAGTGTTAAATCAATGTAAACCTGCACCCAACCACACGATGAAGCCCTTTTTTTCGACTTAAAGGGCGCTTAAAATCGATTTCCTTACACCACCCCTGACAAGTGGATTAGCGCTTAAATCGGCCTTGCCGGCTCGAATTTGGGGTACTGTGGACACAATTCGACGGTATTGGCCTCCGGGAGCTATCCCAGAGTGTTCCATTGTGACCGCTCTGGACAGCACTCTCAACTCAGATGCACTGGCCAGGTAGACAGGAAAAGAACCGCAAACTTTTGAATCTCATTTCCGGAGACTGCGGGAACTGTGGGATAGCTACCCACGGTGCAACACTCCGGAAGCCGACGCTTGCCTCGGTACTGTGGAAGCACTCCGCCGAGTTAATGCACTTAGAGCATTTTCTGTGGGGACACACACACTCGAATATATAAAAACGACTTCTATAAATTCGACCTAATTTCGTAGTGTAGACATACCCTTAGACATCTGGTTGACAGCCACCGCAAATCACAGCACACAGGTGCAATGTAACTCAACAGGAAGTGCCAACTAATAATAATGCCACTACATTCTGCACTAACTGTAATTTTTCAGATTGCTTTCAAGTGTAGCCTCCATGTAGAGTGTATGACAGTAATTTGGACGTGAGAAAGGCATACATAACCATGGTGAGGTCATGAAAAAAAAAAAGTCTGCATCCTTTTTGTCAAGCGCAAATTTTAAAAACCCTTTGAAATCTCCAGCTATCCTGCAACGATTCAATAAGCCCTGGTTGCAAGCCTGTACAAGGAGAGGTGAGGATACTCCTACAAGTGGGGACACCGAAATAATCTCCACCATTCTTTCCCCACATTGTACAAAAGCCGCTTCAGTCATTTGGGTTGAGCTTCAGCCAGCTATATCTCATCCACACTAGAAACTTTATTAGACACTGGATAAGTTTCTTCAATCACATCTATTGTGTGGGAAAAGATGGAAGCACTGGGTGATTTCAACAGAGACTCCCAAAGTTGAAAGTTAGATAAATGGAGAGAGCAGGTAGCAAAGGAGTCAAGTAATAGTTTAAAAAAAGAAAACATTAAATCAATATAGTGCAGAGACAGAGTGAGCCCAGGGATGGAGTGGGAAGGGTAAAGTTAGGCCTGGTCTACACTGGGGGCCGGGGATCGATTTAAGATACACAATTTCAGCTACAAGAATAGCATAGCTGAAGTTGACGTACCTTAGGTCGACTTAGAATCACTTACTTCGTGTCCTCACAGCGTGGGATCGATGGCCACCACTCCCCCATCGACTCCACTTCCGCCTCTCGCCGTGGTGGAGTTCTGGAGTTGACGGCAGAGCGATTGGGGGTCGATTTATTGCGTCTACACTAGATGTGATAAATCGATCCCCAATAGATCAATCACTATCCGCCGATCCGGTGGGTAGCGTAGATGTGGCCTAAGACTCAGGCTTTGTCTACACTAGCAGTTTTGATGGCAAAACTTTTGTTGGTCAGGGATGTAAAAAAAACCACATCCCTGACTGACATACGTTTCACTGACAAAAGTGCCGGCATGTACAGCACTATGTCGGCGGGAGAGCGTCTCCTGCCGACGTAGCTACTACCGCTTGTTGGGAGTGTTTTAATTATGCTGGCAGGAGAGCTCTCTCCCTCCTGCATAAAGCGGCTACACAGGAGACCTTAAAGCAGTGCAGGTGCAGCAGTACAGCTGCACCGCTTTAAGGTCTATAGTGTAGACTTAGCCTCAGGTCACAAAAAAGAAAGCAATGGAGTAGTGTTGCAGGAGAACAAATGGTAGGGAGAGATAAAGACCGCTTTTTGGAAAAGTGTAAAGAGAGTGACAGAGATTCTAACTGGGAGTTGGTGGAGACATCCAATGAACAGAAATAAAGAATAATTATATTGCCTTGATTAATAGAGTATATTTCATCCAGAGAGACAAGTGCCTTACATTTCAACTACAAAGTCCACACAAGGCTCACTTCACCCACAACTGAAATAATCTTTGGTGTGGGATGTGGAATCACCTTACCTCTAAACAAATCTTTCGGGCAGGATGGAATGAACACAGCCATATCCAACACTAAACACAAAGGTAATGTAGGTAGCAAAACGTAATGACCAAAATTGGATTTTGGCCAGGACACCAGTGTTTAATGACCGTATTCTTATAAAAAGTGCAAGAGGAAGTTTCATGGCCACAGATGTTCAGGAACTCAGTTTTATAGCTCGTTTGAAAGATATGTTCAATTTTTTTTATGTACACAGAAAACATACAGAATACAATTTTAAGCAAATGTTATTAGTGAAAATAACTGGCTAAGCAGAGTTCACATATTAGAGCCCCATTCCCTACAAAACTGCCTCTGTAGGTGAAGAGTTAGCTAAAGCTATGTATACCTTGTGGGCTCAGCTGCCACACAAACTATATTCTATTCTGAAGAAATGCTTCCTCATCAGAAGCAACCTTCGAAGGCCACCTAGCCCTGCTGCTTTCCCCAGGGCGAACTCTTTGACTCCACCAGCCTGATTGCTATACATGACAATTGGATTCTAGAGAATGATACCAGTGATGGCAATTAATGTGCTTAGTGCCTCTCTACCATCTTACAAGATAAGCTGAGTCTACAGATCAGTTACATGGATAGAAAACACTCCTGGGACCAAACAGGATCAATTTTTGGCACCGAATGAATCAGGTAGAATGCTGAAAAGGGACACACAGAGATTCAGTTAACTAATCAAAACCATTAACGAGCTATCCTGCCATCTTTTTTTCTATGTGGAAAAAAAAAACCATAGTGTAGTCAAAGCTTTTATCAAAAGAAGCAGAGCCAATGTATTTTTTAAAAAAACATTCTCCTCCCTCCAATTTTTCAGGATCTGTGCCATTATGTTACAAAGACCAGAACCTATTAATGACATGTTCCATGACATGCCCTTGGTAATACCCTCAAGGTACAGCAGAATTCACTGTAATCAAAAGAGTGATGGGATATATGACAGATGTTTGAAGTATCATACAAAAAAACCCAGTCCACCCTCCATGTGCTTTACATCCTGAGGATTAACAGTAGCAAAGAGGATTATCAATGATCTGTATGTTTGCACTGACCAGATTAAACATCTGCATTGAATTAGTCAAACACAGAGTAACTGTATCCAAAGAGATTGCTGACACTATCCTAATCCAAACAAGTGAAGAAAATGCCACGTCCAACATTTACAGTATTTGATTTATAGCATCCATGCTTATGTGCACATACAAAAAAGTTCATTTAGTCTATTTAATTAAAGCAAAACCTGATACAGTTTAGGGATGTACTCTGAAACTAGACAAGTATTACTGTACATTATGAATTAAGCATAAAATTGTTGTAACAGATATATTTCTTCTCATGAACCATGCTGCTTAGAAATTCAAAGTCAAGTCACATTACGCTTGAATTCTAATGTGTAGTTCGCAAGTGTATAGTTCATCAATTTTAAATACACTACCAATAAGCCACCTGCCACTCACTGGATTGCACGGTTCATATAATATGGTGTTTACTACACATTAAGTTATTTTGTCTATGGCTTTTGACAATTTCATAAGTAGAAACCCCCAAAGTTTATTAAGCAACATAGTATAATTAAATCTTGAAAACGGGCCAATGAGGTAATAAGAATATCATACCTAAGTAAACCAAAGAGAAGTCTACAGGACTCAACTAATGCAATTTCAGTAACCCAATGAAAGCCAAATATTTCCACTGTATCTTCTTCATAGTCAGTTGGAGAAGGATCCAGTCTCAGCAAAAGCCTGAAAAAGAAAGCAAGCACCTGTTAGGGGGCTTATTCCTTCACCCACTTACTTCCCTGGTCCTTCTCGCATGAACAGAGAGCAACAATACCCGAAGTCCAAAGGTGCAAACAATTCGATGTTTATTGGGGTGAACTTCCAGCAAGCATAATTCCAGTTTCCTTCCTTAGTGTCCCCCTTCCCAGTTCTGACACCACAGAGCCTTACACCTGTGTCCCTGTTCCCATTCCTGCCCTAAGCCAAACATGATTCCAATTTCCCCACCCCTATTCCCATTTTCCCCACACATACACACCCACTCACTTCCTGATTGACTGCAGACTATACAGTAAAACTTAAGTTCTGCTTAGCTATACCATAACCAATCATTTTCCTGAAATTTAACTAACCAATCCTAACATATTGTAACATGATTATGTAACCAATTATATCCTACCAGCTTAATTAGTTTACACCCAGCAAAATTAATTATACAGCAGACAGAAACAATCACAGAACCAGACAGAGATTATACAGACAAACAATAGCAAAGTGGGAACTATAATGACAAAACAATACAGAAGTGGGGATTTCACATCCCAGCTATTGATAAGTGAGTTCTTGCCAGACAGGATGCTATCAAACTAAGTTTCCTTTTACATTTTCTAGGCACTTCCCTTTCTCTGGAGGTGATAGGCACTATCAGGACAGGACTGTATTCCTAACAGCCCAATAGCACCTTATTTCAATGTGACTAGTTTGGAATGTGAGGAGGTGACTGTTCACTTCCCAGCTTGTGGCTGCCTCTGTTGCTTAGCCAAAGGCCTTAGCCTAAGAACAGGGCCTCAGACTGTCACAGTAAGAGAAGGACCTTACACTGGCAGACAGTGATTTTGATTCTTTCTTTTATACCTCTAACTAGCCAAGTGATAAGAATACACCTAAATTCTTTGAGTACAGGCCTTTACAGACAGGCCTGAATATCTATATCCTAACAGCACCATTCACAGCTTCTTCTATATTATAAAGGATACAGTACCTACAGATGATTTGTGTTATTTTATCAATGTCTGTAGTGTTCACACTATAGACAGGAAGTTCCAGTGCTCTGCAAGGAAAGGCTGTTAAACCTTTTATAGTGATACAGGATCTAGTATATAAAATATGGCAACTCCTAGCTCCAACAGCATAAAATCATCTCTCTGTCATAAACTACAATAAATTTTAGACACAGAAAAACTAGCCTATCATTCTAAAGCATCTTTCACCCTTACAGTGGGGCCTGCTTGAGGCATGATATACAGCTTGTTTTTAATACGAAGAAGACGACTGCTACGTTACCTAAAGCACCCCACTGCAATGTATGTCACAGTTGAAATACTGATCCACCTGAATGGTCCAGCATGTCTAATCATTATCTCTAGAATGAGCATTTATTCTTCTATGTGGACTTACTAGTACTTATAAGTAACCGTTTGGACATAGATACAGAACATAACCTTAAACAGCTGAAATAATCACATCCACATAGTTTGTGGTTTCATAATAAATTACTCTAACTCTAGACCAAGAAAATCATTTTATTTTAACACCCAAGTGCTCTACAGACTCCAGGGTTTATCTCAGCCACCTCTGGTCGATTCTGCATCATTACTGCACATAGTTCAAAGAAAAGCAAGAAAGAGCATTTCTAGTTTAACTGTAAAGAAAACATACTGGACAAAAGAATGGCCTTCTTTCACGGTAGTAGTTAAATTATTGTTCCCCTGGCACTATGTTTGGCTACTGATTCAGTTCTCAGAGGGAAAAGCAGCACCTACTGAGTTACCAGTGCTACTTCCTGCAACACCTATATACTTCTAGGTAAGGACCAAAACACTACTTATTTATGAGACGTGAGCCAATCATAGCCTAGGATGATGGTATGATTATTATTTGTATTACCATCATGCCAAGCAGCCCAGTGGTTCCAGGTACTGAATACCTCCATTCGTGTTCCTAAGAATTTACATTCTAACTAGACAAGACAGACAAAGGAATTATCGTCCTCATTTTACAAATGGGGAATAGATGGGCAGATAAAGGTGAAGTGACTTGCCCAAGGTCACACAAGAAGTCTGTGGCAGAGCTAGGAATTGAATATTTTAATCATAAATTCAAACACATGAGTATTTTAATCATAAAACCACCCTTCTTCCCTGGTATGAGTGGCAGGCTTGTCTGAGGGACACAAATGGTTGAAGAAGAAAACAAATTTAAAGACACTGGCAGCGGCTGAAAGAAGCAACTGAAACATTCAAAAGTATAACATACTTTAAATTCAATATAAACATACCTCTTAAGAGACCCACTTGCTAGATGAGACTCTACAGAAAAGTTTCTCCCTCCATCTCGATTGTCTAAAGCACAGGAAAAACAAGGGAGTCTGGAGTTCTCCTTTTCCACTTCCATAGCCATCTCTAAGCTTTCAGTGAGGTATGGGGGTGTGAGGGAAATAGTGAAGTCATCATCCATTGTTTACACTTGTTCCTGAAAATGTATTTTAAAAACCAAATAAAACTTAGTTTTCTGAAAATGGGTTTCTTGTAGCTACGTTTTCCCTACTGAATGAAAAAAAGTAATTGAGTTAAAGACTCCCCTGTTATCCATGACCTACACTAAAAGAGCATTGCAGCTCAAGTGCATGCAAAATAACAATAAATCTGCAGACTGAATCGCTGCTCCAATATTAATTATGCAACTATGTAACTCACATATTGATAATGTGAGTAAAATTACCATATGATTAATTCCGATTTAGCTAAGGCTGCAAGAAAGCTTGTATTTAAAATCTGTTTACCAAAAAGTCTGAAAGTGAAAAGGGAGAGAACAAAAGCAAGACTAATGTTCACTAAACAAGGGCATATGTCTAAAAAAAAAAAAAACTTAATAACTGACTTTAAAAAAACAACCAGAAAATTAAGGTGTTAAACAGTAACCTGAAAGTGCAGGTTATATCTACCATAATTATATCTATTCTAAATTCAGCCATGGTTTCAGTTTGGTTGCTGACACTTCTTAGCAATATTTTTTACATGCTCTAACTCACTCTGCAGTATTGTTTAGTCTCAAGTCAGTATGATCAAATATTTATTGCTTAAGCATATCTTCAACCTTTGTTTGATACCTGGTTTTGAACTTCCCCATGAATTATTAAGCATATTCATTGTAATTTTGCAAATCACAGTAAACACAGAAGTACAGTTTACTAGGCTGACCCAAATTAAAGGGATCACTTCACACACTCCTGAACTAACCCAGATTATAAATACACTAGGACCTGATCACAGAAGGAATCCCTAAAGCAGAAAAAGGGCAATGACTTCTAGACAGCACATTTTAATTTAACTCCAGAGATGGATTAGGGACAGAGCTTCATAGTTACCATCCATATACAATTCTGTGAATTTCCCCTCTGCAGTATTGCTGAACATTTGAATCAAGGGCTGATTTGAGATTTTAGGCCATGCAGTGGGCAGAGGGGAGGGGCTGGGGATAACCCGTGGTGGTACAGTCAGTGCAGGCCATGCAGTGAGCAGAGGGGAGGGGCTGCGGATAACCCAGGGTGCTGCAGTCACTGCAGGCCATGTCCTGAGGGTCCCTACTAGGCACCTGGCGCGCAGGGAAGGGACAATCGGGCACAGGGCGAGAGAAGGGGAGCGGCCGCGCGGGGAGGAGCACGCGCTGGTGAAGGGGCGAACCCCGGGGCCGGGTGCACGCGCTACCTACGTGTCTCGGAATTTTTGCCTCTTCTTCCGAACCCCGATACTTTTCCGTAGGTCCCGCGCACACCAGCCATCCAGCTACTGCGCATGCTCGAGAACAAGCGCTCCGGCAACACTCCCTGCTCATTGGACAGGGCCCCTGTGTGACTCCGCCCACTCTGTCTCCAGAGCCGCTCGCGCTCTCCTACCCCCGCTTCCGCCTGCGGCCCGCTAGGCTGAGAGAGACAGACCCCTGGGAGGGGCCATCTGCAAATGGCAGCCCCGGCCGTTGCCGGTGTGCCGCCTGCAGGGGGGAACAGCCATGCGAACCACCCCCGCCCAACGTGCGCTGCCTTCCGGACGGGCAGGCTGCCCCCTCCCGGGCTCCGCCCCGCCCCCCGCGGCTCTGTCCATACCCCAGCCATCCCCACAACATTGCTCCCTCCTGAGGGTTCTGCACCATTCCCCCACGGCATTGCCCTCCAGACCCCGCCCCAGCATTGCCTCTACTACTCCAGGGCTCTGCACCATCCCCCCAGCCACCTCTCCAGCATTGCTTCCACCCCAGGGCTCTGCACCATTGGCCCCAGCCACCCCACTTCAGGGCTCTGTGCCTTTCACACGCACACACACACACGCACCCCACCCCTCCCCGCCAGCTCCACCCCAGGCCTTTGCACCATTCCCCACCAGCAAACCCCTCAGCATTCTGCTCCTGTCATTCTTGCCATAGGGCTTTGTGCTACTCCCCACCAACCAGTGTCCCAGTCACCCCCCACTAATCTACCTAGCAGTCAACATTCACACATTTCCTCCAAAACCTGTATTTTACGCTACTTTCTCCCAGCTGTCCTTCACCTTTCCTGCACTCATTCATCCATCCTGCTACACACACACACAGGTTCCTTATTCCATATCAGCCCCACCACACATTCTGGGCCAGGCCCTCATCATCAACCCCCCCTAGGAACCTCCCACTTTTCCTGACAGCCATATGCCAGCCAGCCACCCAACTATCTCCCTGAATGACCAGGGCTTACATTTGGCCGGAGTTGTCTGGAGTGGAGCTCCAGTAAATTACCTGAAGATTTTATAGCATGTCAGGGCATGGGGGGCTCTGGGAAATACTCTATGAGAATTTAAGCCCTCCCCATCCCACACACTCATGGCAGCCTTTCCTTGTCACCCTCCCTGCCTATCTCTCTCTTCCAGTCACCTTTTACAAGTTCTCTATTAGGCACACATGCATTCCCTGCCAGCTACCCATTCAAATCCCCACATTCCTTGCTGTCCACCTTTCCCCTTCCTGGTCACACACCCCACTCCCTGCCAGCCTCCCATCATTTTACCAGCCACCTATATATTCCCCTTCTTAGCACATGCACACATACCCTACACTTCCTTTCACTGATCCAACCACACCCTTCCTAGCCATTTCCCACAATACCTGCCACAGTTTCCTTGCTGTGACCCCCACTCATTTCTCTCCCATCTATCCAACCCCAAATTCCTTGCCAACTGCCCACCATATTCCCTCAGTCTCCCATCCAGACAGCTCCTCATTCCCACCCAGCCAACCTCCCGTTTCTTGCTGACAGCCACCCATCTAAATTCTGCTTCCCACCGACCCTTCCCTGAACTACCACCACACACACTGTTGCCCCCACCAATTGCGCCTAAGCTCCTCTCCTGCACATTACCTGCCAAAAACCCATCCCTTACCAGCCACCTTCCACCCATTCTCACTCACCATCCATTCTATGTACATTTCCATGATAGCTACCCCGCCAGGAACCAATATTCTCTGCCATTCACCCACTCTCCTCCCATTCTCCATCAGTCACCCATCTCCCTCCCAGACATCCCTCAACATTCTTGGCTAGCAATTCCTCTCCCAGCCAACCTCCTCTTCCCACTCCCCCGCCATCCTTTCTAGCCATGTTCCCTGCCAGCCTCTTGCCAACAATCCCCCATATTCCCTGTCAGCCAACTGCTTCCTACTCCCATCTTGCCTCCCTGTTCCACTCCTGCGATTTCCCATGCCCCTTCTACTTCCTATTTTCCTCCTGCCAGCTCCTCTTCCCTACATTTTTCCTGCTGGTCAAAGTCAAACCCTGCTCACACAATCCCTGACAGCTTTCTCACTAAACTTCCTTCCAGCCATCCCCCTCTCCCTCCCTCACACCTTTCCCATTCTTCCCAAATGCCCATTCCTCCCTCCCCTCCCCTTACATTTCAGTACATCACTCTATCATTCTCATTCTTCTCCAGCCAAACTAGTGCCTCCTGCCATACATCCCTACTAACCCGCAGGTCTTCTCCTGTTACCCCTTCTCGTGCTACTGCCCAAATCCTTCCACGCAATCCACCTTTCCCATCAGTCCTCTCTGCACAATAGTTCCCAACCAGTTTCCCATATCAGCCAAAATTAACCTTCTCCTGTCCTTTCTGTATCCCTATCAGCCCCCTTCTCCGCTGCCACTCCTCTCTGCCAATCCACCAGTGCATGGAAGGAACACAAGTTCTCAGCCAATATGCGCAAAAGTGCCTGACAAATACAACATCCAGGTCGGATCCTCCCATTGTTATGAACTGAAATGAAGTGAGCTGTAGCTCAGGAAAGCTTATGCTCAAATAAGTTTGTTAGTCTCTAAGGTGCCACAAGTACTCCTTTTCTTTTTGAAAACTCTTGATTACTCAGTCATTATGGTGCCCTCTGCGAAAGCTTTAAAACCCTCTAAGCTCTGTGCGTGACATAGCTTTATTAAGACATTGTGCAGTCTGTAACCGATTATTCATTTATATAATTATTGTATCATTATGAATTGTCTTGTTTTTGGTAATTACAAAATACTCTTCCTGGCTTTTCTATGTAAATTACTAGAAGTGCAGGAAACTTTTGTTCCCAACTGGAAAGTTATAAAGAAGTTCTGCTGTGGCTGCTACAGCTGGTGGGGTTATTGCTGTGAAAGCACCTGTGGTGACTAAAAAGCTACTTTTACTCTTAGATTTGCAAGAATCTCTCTTTTTCCTTCTCTAAATCCCTGACTAATTAAAAAAAACAATACATCATGGTTAAATAAAACTGTACCCAGGATAACCCTGATTTCCATATGCAGATTTATCTGCACTGACAGCCCCCTCTCCCTCTCTCAGTCTCTCTGTGTTTTTTCTCTCTTTCTTTCTCTCTATACACTGTGTCTGTCTGGTTTTCAGGGCACCTTAATTTTTTGCTTTCTCTCGCATGCACAGACTCAAATATCTAGCCGAAGATGCAAAGTGGTTGCTGCAGTCATTGTCTTGAGGAAGAAAGCTCATCATTGCAATGCCATCTTTTCACTCGTGCTCGGTGATTAAACTTCCCCAGCGTGGGGATGGAAAAGAAGCTGGAAATGAAACAGGATTGGGGGAAATCACATTGCTGCAGCTGTAGCCTGCGGTGGCCCCTGCCAGACGTGTCCGGGTTTCTGGGGTCCTTGACATTCAAAAGCAATGTGAGAAAATATTCGGAGACAAAAGCTGCAGCCTAAATGATCATTTTCTTTATTTAACATGGCAGCAGGCGCCGTGCGTGGGTAGGATCAACATGCTGCGTGTTCAGTTGGACGTCTCTCCCTGTCTCCCTTCGAAGATGAAAGGAGATAATGTAATCTTTCCTGTGCCAAATAGGGACCCGAGGTAAGAATCTTGTTTTAGTAATCACGTTTCCTAAAGTTTTGAAACTGGATATATTTTCAGTTTCAAACCAGTAAGAGGCAAAATGTGTTTTATCTGTCTTTAAAGAAACCCAGAAAAAAAGTTAATGTACAACATATTCGAGGTCCGTTTGGAAGGATTACTTTGTCATTTATTTCTGTGCTGTTTGTTGGATATTTGTTGCGAAAGCAGACTTCAGGAGTGACATCATGGTTTACAGCTGGTGCTAAAACTGATCTGCAAAGTCTTAACAAAACAACAACTTTGCAATAAGAAATTGAGCTACAGATGCATGTGCTGTCTTTTTCGATTGTATCCCAAATACTAGAACTCTTATTAAAGGATAGTGAGTTTTTTATTTTAACAGAGACGCAATGAATGCTGCATAATTAGGTACAGTATTTAATTTGGCTGTTGTGCAGCAAAAGAATAAGGTAATATTTTTTATTGTACTAATCAGACTCAAGATGTTCTCTGTGTTAATTGGGTTAAAAATTGCAGTACTTATTAGAAATTCTAATTTCACAATGCAGCACTGACAATAAGCTCCGCCAGTGAATTATTCACATCTTTAATTTGCTCACTTAATGACAGTGTTCTGTAATCAGAGTGCAGAGACTGCTTCCTATGCATTATGTATGATGTTCAGGACTTAAATGCAAGACATTATGAAGCTCTCAGTGGCTCAGTAATTAGTTTTCCCCCAGACAGGACTTAGATATTCACAGATAAAAGTCTACAGTTGAGATAATGTTAAGGTTGTGACACATACTAACAAAAGCAGAGGAGTTCAAATTTAAGGCTGAAACTATGTTCCTTTCTCATCCATTGTGCTTAGGAGGCTGAAAAATAACACGTGATAGTATGTAACAGTATGTGCAGCAATACATCGGTTCAGGGGAGTAAGTTAAAGGACTTTAGTTTAACTTTGAATTTCCTTGCTTTTGGCAGTTTGTGACTGACAGTTTTTTCCCATCAATTATTTATATATAGTTTTTTAAAATAAACTTTGTTGTGAAAAGGAGACAGTAATATACACATTAGATAGTAACAATGTATAGGAAAACATAGGGATGATTAAATATATTTTAATGGTTTTTATAGTTGATGTTAAACCCAGAGGTTTGCAACTCTATCAAGCTTTATGGTTTAACAAGTAACTGTTTTGTTATATGTACTAAGTTTGAGAGCACTTACCAGCATGGCTGCAGTGACATTTTTTTCAATCTTCAGAATCTATAGTATATACGTACTTTGGAATGCATGTTGATTTAGAAAACTGCATGTTATTCACTTAAAAAATACTAACTCTAAAAGTGCTGTTGTGGCTCAGAGTGCAAATCCTCCCTTTTTGTGTTTATCACTGACCTTGTATTATGTGGGGCTCAGTGATTTAACAGAGGGGAGAAAGCATGGTTACATCATATCCTTACATCTCATATTGCTGGTTGTAAAATGGGCTGTTAATAAGGGAAGTTGAGGAAAAGTTAAGAATAACCATAACTTTTTTGTCATATTCAGGCAATGGTCAGGCTGGCCGCTGTGAATTTGTGTTAAAAGTGTCTTATGAAATTTTAATTGGAAAAAAAAATTCTCACTTGGGCAAGTTTGTCATTTTTAAAACCTCAGTATCTTATTTGGAGCTGAGAGTGTTAATTTTAAAACTGATTAATTTGTATTCTTGACTTCAGAGACACTACTTGGGAGAGTAAATTTACTTACATGCTTAAGTGTTTGCAAGTTGTGTGCTAGAATTTTTAATGATGACTACCAAGTTTAATATAGATATAAAAAACTATCGGAGATTTCAAATTAGTACTCAAATATAGACAAAGGCTTAATAATTTTTAAGTACGTCTGGAATTTAAAACAAAATATTTGAAAATCAACTTCTTCTTTACTTCCCTGCCCAGCCCTAAGTTCAGAATTCAGTTTGTCCCTTCAACAGCTGATAGCAGGGTTATAACCTAATAACTACTAAGGCTACTGCTTATAGCAGACACACATCTGTTTGCTACAGCCAATAGTAGGCACTATGTCCCAGATCCACAAAGGAATTTAGGCACCTAAATCTGGGCTTTAGATGCTTAAAGCTCAGTTTTAGGTTCCACTATAATCCATATAACTTCTGCTGAACTCTGTAGGCCCCTTCACTCACTCAGCACCTAAGTTTTCAGAGTAAAAGTTCCCTTAGTGCCTAAGTTTCTGCTTCCGAGCATGCACTCTGCTGCCACACTCTTACCTGCCAGGGTGGGTGCCCTAACTACTTGACTATAGAGTCATTCTCTCTCTCTCTCTCTCCATCTCCCTCCCTCACCCCTCTTCCTGGCCCAATGACTTTTTAAGTATTTATACACAGTGGAACAATTTCAACAGGAGAGAGTGAGGGAGCCTCACAGAGTATCCCTTCTCTCAGCGGTTAAAGCACTCCACTGAAAAATGGGTAATACTCTTTGAAATTTTTTCTCATGCTCTGCCTGAGGGGGAAATTGAATCCAAATCTTCCACATGAATGCTCTAGCCATTAGGCTAAAATGGCATCATTTTGCATGGGATGCAGCAGGTGCTTAACTCATTCTTAAAAGAAATGACTCAACTGCTTAACTCCAGGAGAGGGGTTCCCAGCTGTGGATTGCTAGCAGAGGTAGGTGCCTCCTAGGCGTAGCCACCTATCTTTGTGAGAGTGGTCAGGCTTAGGAAACACCTCTCTCCTTAGCATCTCCCATTGGCTAGTTTAGGCAGCGCCTCACCTAGTGTGCTGGCTTTTGTGGGTTGCATTCTAAATTATATAGGGAGTCTGAGCACTTCGAGCCTTTGTGGATCCCACTGTTTCACTGATTTTCTAGATGCCTAAAAGTTAGGTGTTGCAACACTTACATCCCTTTGTGGATCAGGACCTAAGTGTTTGCAGGATTGTGCCTTTCCTTTTCAACAGTTGGTGAGTAAACACATAATCCTGACCGCAGAAATTGTGGGAAAAGTCACCATCTCTGCTGAAGAATAATTATATCAGATTAAAATAATTTTATTCCAGAGTAGAGTCACTGGTCAACTGACCAGTCTAGTTCTGCTGGTCAGTTTCCCCACATAGACAAATTCTAAGTTTTAATTTTTAAAAAGTTAGTTTCCTAGACCTTGTCTTTCGAAGGAAAGCTTGGAAATGTGACCTGAGTATAACTGATGCAGTGATGTTTGCCAGCTCAGGCATACTTCCTGAAAGAGCTCTGAGTGATACTCAAGGCATCTCAATGTGATGTTAACCCAAAGACCCACCCTACCAACAACACTCCAGCAGAGGACTCAATGTTGTAGATGCAGAAGAGTACAGTGGATCCATCCCACCAACCAGACATATACACTTCAGCTGTGAGGTGTATACTTGGGGGGTGATAAACCTGCTGCCACCCAGCCTCTTCAGGAGGGCAAGGGGACCTCATATACTCCTGAGGGGAGGGGGACCCTGATATTACTTCTGCAGAACAGAATGGGTCTCTATACCAGTGTTCCTGCTTCTCTGGGAAGGGAGGACCGCATGACGCTGGTCCCTCCAAGTGGGGGCAAAGTTGAGGGGGCATGTCATGTGTCTAGGGCCCAGAATTACTTAATCTGGGCCTCTAGGACATGGCAACTGCATAAAGGACATTCAATAACATTTTAATACTAGTGACAAAATCAGAAGATTGTAGTCATAATGCATTTAAATGGGTGACATTTTCTGACCTTGTTTATATTGATCCAAGTTCAAGAAGCATTATGAGTAAAAATCTGTGAAGAGGAATGGTGGCTTATGCATCTCTGAAAGCCTTCTCTTAATTTGGGCCTGATGCTTTTCATGTGCATAGCTCCCACTGAAACTAGAGAAATATTGCATGTAGAAGGACTAGAAGGACTGAGCCTAATATAGTTTCAGAAATTATATTCAAGTACATGTGCCAGAATGTCTCATTTCAGAATTATTGTTTTGGCTTGATAAGTTGAGAGTAAGGGGCAACTAAAAGGAACTAAAATATTTAGAGTGAAAAAGAAATTGAACATTGATGGTGATTTGTGTTCTAGAGAAATCAGTTCTCAAGGTACATATGTAAAGGACAATTATAAACAGGATACCTGGTGGAAATCACAGATGGGACCATATTTATGCTTCCCAATATTTTACCAGAGTTGCTTGGGAAAACAGAGTAAATAAATTCAAATATACAGTAAAATAGTGAAGCCAATATTTATTTATATTTAATATAGTGTCTATCCAAGCTGAAGACAGTGTGTACTTTAAAACACACCGCTGATAAATATTCTTATTACAAATAAAAAAGAATAATTGCCAAGTCAAGCAAAATTTAATAACCATATGAGCTCACACATAATGTGCCCATAAAAATATAAATCTATGAAATCTTTGACTCGCATACATATTTTTATAGTAGCCCAGACAAAAACAGAGTAAGAATATTTAATACCACACAAACTCTTTCACTGAAGAGTCTGACTATGTCACCCCTCTCTTTGCATCCCTCATTGCATCCTCTTCTTTGTCATATCAATTATAAGCTACCTGTCTTGATTTTCAAGGCCCTTAACAGCCTATCTCCACTTCTAGTATCTTCTGTCATTCACTATTGAGATGTTGATGTCTGGCTCCCATGATTCCAGCCTGTATCGTCCACATGCTAAATTTTCAAACAAGTACTGTGTGTCCCTCATGCTTGGGAGGAGCTCCCCATAAATATCCACAGAGATACCTCATTGTCCTCCTTCAAATCATTTGTTAAAACTTTCCTTTGCCAGGATACCATAAAAAAACTTGATAACAGTTAGGCTGCTGGTGTATTGAGACCACTATTGTTTCATTGTTGACCATGATGGCCAGTATTGTTTCATTGGTTCCTCGTACTACCCCATCTGTCTGTCTGTATCTGTCTTTTGTCTCTTGTTTTATACTTACATTGTAAGCTCTTTGGGGCAGGGATCATCTTCTTGGTCTGACTTTTGTACAATGCCTAGCACAGTGGGGTTCAAATCCATGACTAAGGGTCCTATATGCAATGGTAATACAAATAATAATAATACTCAAGGGTATTTCATATCAGCATGTGGAGAGGTAACCAGGGTCATCGGGAGCCTGAGCCCAGTTCAGCCACTAGAAGGCGCTGGGTGTGGTTGGCATAAATGGATATCAAACCTATGTGAGGATGAGCTGGGCCTTCATAAATGAAGGACACCCAGGTAGTGGGAAGGAGCGTCGGGGAGGAGACCCAGGTGAGAGTTGCTGGGAGTTTCCTCTCTTGGGCTAAAGGTAGAGAAAAACCTGGGCCGAGGAGGTGTTGATCTGAAGTTTGAGGGAAGCTGTGATGGAGGCTGAAAAGAGCAGGAGGTTCCTGTGGGAACTAAAAGGAACAGATTAGACTCCAGAGGGAGGCCATGAGGTAGAGTCTGTAAGAAGCAAGGAGAGACCCTGGAGGAATACAACAGGCATAGGATTCACAGGCAGAGGGCCTGGACAGTGGAACACTGAAGGGGACTTGCTTGCAGGAGCCTGATGTGAAGTCAGTAAGAGGTCCATGGAGGCAGCAGCAAGGAGTCTGGTGGAGCAGATCATAGCAACTGGTTATAGGGTCTCTGGACTGAAACCCAGCACAATTGGGGGTCCTGGGTTCCCCCACCAGCCTCTGGGAAAGTGTGACGCTCCAGAGAAGGGGATAAGGGCAGCTGAAAGCCCTGAGAGAAGAGGCATGAAGACTACAGGGCCCAAAGTTGGTGCTGAAGACCTTTTATAAGGACATTGAGACTATTATTTGCTGGATTTACAATGTTATTCCAGAACGGGTGAGACTAAACTTTGACCAGGCTGGAGGGCCAAGATGCAAGAAGAGGCAGACCAGAATGACCATCAATAGGGGGTTCTAGAGTGGTAAGAGCATCTATACCAGGCCCAGCCAGAAGGGGGTACTCCAGTAGTAAGTTCAGCCTCCTGCACAGCACTATCACTAAAACCCAAGGAAACCACCAGTAAAGGTAGCATTAGCAACCCTAAGAACCTCAGCTCACATACTTTAATGCCTACCCCTTTTAATACCTAAAAACACTGACAGATTCCACAGCATTTTGTGACATTTCCCGTTTCTTTTTAAAAATGTGGGGGTAATGTTGGGCAGGGATACTGAGGAATCAGCGTTAGCAGGTATGAGGGAGAGAGAATGGGGGAATAGGAGAACAGCAGGTTTTGACCCCCATACAGTCTTCTCCAAAGTTCCCTAGTGTCTCCACTTTCTCTGCCCAAAACTTCCCCATCAATGGAATGCAGGCTGTGGTGAGTGGGATTTTTTTGATGGGGAGAGTCTGGCCATAGGAGGTAGGGATTGCAAAGCTCCAGTGGGTGCATGCAGAGGGGATGTAGGTTCTGGTTGGGGGGGTGCTGGGTTCTGGTAAAGTGGGGCTCAGGGAGAAGCAGAGTGTAGCCAGCTGATGGATTGAGCTCAGGATTAAACAAAGACTGTGAATGGCTAGCCAACTACAAAAGCAGTTTCTCCTCCCTTGGTGTTCACACCTCGACTGCTAGAAGAGGGCCTCATCCTCCCTGACTGAACTGACCTTGTTATCCGTAGCCTGATTCGTGCTTGCATGTTTATACCTGCCTCTGGAAACTTCCGCTACATGCATCTGACAAAGTGAGTATTCACCCACGAAAGCTTATGTTCCAATATGTCTGTTAGCCTATAAAGTGCCACAGGACTCCTTGCCGCTTTTACAGATCCAGGCTAACACGGCTACCCCTCTAATACTGGATTTTTGGTTTATTACAGGGCTGGCCTTACAGGTGCATGATGTGGGCGACCATCTAGGGCACCGCGGTCGGAGGGGTGGGGCACCGTCTGAGTGCCACAAGCTGCGGACCTGGGCTGCTGGAATGGGGTGAGTGCAGGCAAGCACAGGTCTGGAGCCCCTGACTCGCCGGGCAGGAGGCTGGTGATGCCATCAAGAGCTGCCAGCCTGGTGGTGAGGCACAGGCAGCAGGGCTCATCCCTGTGGAACCAGCAGGGTCAGCCCTTGGATCCCCCCTTCTTGCAGGCACGGGTGGTGGCCACGCACCCACTCTCCTCCTGCTAGGTGATCAGGTGATGTATGGCAGGGGGAGCCCCTGGGCTCAGAAACTCCTCCCTGTGCAGTCCAGCTGGGCTCTGGGACCAGGAGCTGGTTCTCACTCCCTGCATCCCACGCAAATTCAAAGAAAGGACACCAAAATACAAGTTCATCCAGGGCACCATTTTCCCTAAGTCCAGCCCTTGCTGCTTATAACACTCTATAACCCACTAGCAAACCCCCCTCCCCAGCTACTTCCCCCTCCTTTCCTCCCTGTGATAGGAAGGGTATTAATGGGCCCCTTCACCTTGAACAGTCTGTTGAAATATGAATTAACTGCTTATGCTAAACAATCTGTTCCACCTTGTATTTAGCTGTGACACTCTGAGTTAGTTTCCCATACCTGAGTTTACACAGAGGTATTCTTCAAAAGCTTGTCTCTCTCACCAACAGAAGTTGGTCCAATAAAAGATATTTCACCTACCTCGTCTCGCTAATGTCTTGGGACCAAGACGGCTACAACAACATTAAATATGTAGTGGCAGCAATCAGTCTAATAAGACCCACAGCAAGGAAGAGAGTGTGATTAAGAGGAAAATAAAGCAGCACCTAGAGACAGAGCCAATAGGCGGCATGGATGGACTCTGACTACCAGGAAAGCTGAATTTCCAGACAAAACATCTTGCACAAGCATGGAAGCAGTAGAAGCAAGAGTTGGTTCTGTATACAGAGCTGACCATAGGGGAAAAAGGATGAGAAAAATGAAGGTAGAATCATCTTTATTATCTCATTGGGGGGGAAAGGATGAGATGTGAGTAAAACTTTGTTCCCAGGATCATTGCCCAAAACATTGGAACAGCTGGTAAAGGTGTTTAAGTGCCATGACCCCAGACAGAATAAGACTGTAGAGAAATACCATTTTAAAACCCCCAAACCAAGTAACAAACAGGGAATAGATAGTTTCAGTAGAACCTCAAGTTATGAACACCAGAGTTATGAACTGACTGGTCAACCACACACCTCATTTGGAACCGGAAGCACACAATAAGGCAGCAGCAGAGACACACACAAAAAGCAAATACAGTATTCTGTTAAATGTAAACTACTAAAAAAGTAAAGGAAAAGTTTAAAAAAAGATCTGACAAGGTAAGGAAGCTTTCTGTGCTTGTTTCATTTAAATTTTAGATGCTTAAAGGCAGTATTTTTCTTATCCATAGCAAAGTTTCAAAGCTGAATTAAGTCAATGTTCAGTTGTAAACTTTTGAAAGAATAACCATAACATTTTGTTCAGTTACAAACATTTCAGAGTTATGAACAACCTCTGTTCCTAAGATGTTTGTAACTGTGAACTAACTTACAGAACTAATAACTCTGGCAATCATGCGTACCTTTGACAACATAAAAGGTTGCCTAATTAGGGACAGAATTGTTTGTGGAACACATGTTTCCATCTTACAAGGGAATGTTGAGAGAAATAGATCTAACCCTAGGGAAATGACTCCAAACAGTAAAGGCAGCTGAACTGTCCAGGGAAAACATCGTAACAGCAGCCACTAGTGCAGAACAATTATATGGGGTCAAACTAAAGGTACCCAGGAGCCAGGACAGAGAAAGATCAATTGAAAATACAAGCATCATTGTCCAGCAGCATGGAAGGCCAAAAGAAAAATGCCCAGCCTGTGGGCAACAGTACAAAATGTGTGAAAAACAGAACCATTTCATGTCCTAATGCCACAGTTACCCGAAGAAAAATAAAGCAGCAGTACATGCAGTGATTGAGGACATAGAGACTACCAATGAAGAGGAGGATGTCTGCAGGGTGACTTCAGCAGGCCCAAAGATTCTCAATGTACACTCACTACAGAAGAAGTGAGTGTACATTCAATTCAATCATTCAATTGCCAGTGAGTGTACATTCAATTCAATCATTCAATTGCTGGGCATGAATGCATATGCAACTACTCATAGGCACCAACTCCAGAAGTGCTTCAGGGCTGGAACACCCATAAGAAAAAAGAGTGGGTGCTCAGCACTCACCAGCCACAGCTATTGGGCAGCATTGCCAATCAGCTGCTTGGCTGTGCCCTCAATCAGCTGATCAGGGACGGAGCTGTTTGGTGGCTTGGGGAGGAACTTGTGGAGGCAGAGAGCAGAGATCAGTGCACAGTAAAGGGCCTCAAGGAGGAGGCAGAGCGAAAGCGGGCCCTTGGGGGAAGAGGTGGAGTGGGGGCGGGACCTTGGGGTGGAGCAACCCTGGAGAAAAGGAAAAGTCAGCACCTATTCAACTATGCTATTGAATCAATGACCAATTCAATTCCAGCTGGATTGTGGAGCCAGCTACAATGTAATTCCAGCAATACTGATAAACAGCAATATTAGTCTGGAGAAATGTGAGGAAGTGCTGGTGATACACAATAAAACCATTTTGGGATCAGTGGGCAAATGGAGCTGTCAATGAGAAACCTGCAAAATAAAAGATGTTATTACCTGGAGTTTATAGTAGTTTATACAATAATTGAAATATAAGGCTGGAAGGAGCCTCAAGAGGTCATCTAGTCCAGTCTCCAGTGCTGAGGCAGGACCAAGGATTCCTAGACCATCCGTGACGGGTGTTGGTCTAACATCTTAAAATCCTCCAATGATGGGGATTCCACAACATCTCTTGGAAGCCTATTCCAGAATTTAACTACCCTTACAGTTTTCCTAGTATCTAACCTAAATCTCCCTTGCTACATTTTATCCAATTACTTCTTCTCCTCCCTTCAATGGACATGGAGAAAAATTGATCACCTCCCTCTTTATAACAACACTTAACATATTTGAAGGCTGTTATTAGGTTCGCACCTCTGTCTTCTTTTTTCAAGACTAAAAATGCACATTTTTTAAAAACCTTTCTTCATGGGTCAGTTTTTTCTAAACCTTTTATCATTGTTCTTTCTCTCTCCAATTTATCCACATCTTTCCAAAAGTGTGGTGCTCAAAACTGGACACAGCTGAGGCCTTATCAGTGCTGAATAGTGTGGGACAATTACCTCCTGCGTCTTACGTATGACAATCCTGTTAATACACCCCAGAATGATATTAGCCTTTTTCACAACTGCGTCACAGTGTTGATTCATATTCAATTTGTGATCCACTATATCCCCCAGATCCTTTTCAGCAGTACTACCACCTAGGCAGTTATTCCCTCTTTTGTAGTTGTGCAATTGATTGTTCCTTCCCAAGTGAAGTAGTTTGCACTTGTCCTTATTGAATTTCATCTTGTTGATTTCAGAACAATTCTCCCATTTGCCAAAGTCACTTTGAATTGTAATCCTGTCCTCCGAAGTGCTAGTGGCCCCTCCAAGCTTGGTGTCATCTGCAAAATTTTATAAGCATACTGTCCACTCCATTAGCCAAGTTATTAATGAAAATAGTGAGTGGCGCAGGACCCTGACAGACCCCTCGGGGACACTACTAGATATGTCCTCCCAGTCTTACAATGAACCATAGATAACTACTCTTTGAGTATGATATTTCAATCAGTTATGCACCCACCTCATAATAATTTCATCTAGACCACATTTCCCTAGTTTGCTTTTGAGAATGTCATGTGGGACGCTGTCAAAAGTCTCATTAAAATCCAGATATATCAAGCCTATGCTTCCCCTCCCCCATCCACAAGGTCAGTAACACTATCAAAGAAGGAAATTAGGTTGGTTTGCCATGATTCAGTGATATACAGAAGTACCACTCACTTTTGGGCAGTAGGGCCGTGGAAGTCATGTATTTGATTGCAGTACACTGCAATATCTTCATTGTGAGAAAGGACAGAGAACAGTCACTGTCGGTCCATTCTAGCAGAATATTAGGATATTTTTCACAGAGATGGACACCTACAGGGCAAATTGAAGGTAGAAAGAGACTCCCACATGCAGCCTGTGAGACTTCTGAAACACAGAGTTCCATTAGTCCTGGTGGAGCCACTGAAGAAGAAACCGGTAAGCCTGCAAAGAAGAGGCATCCTTATACCTGTTAGAACAAGCACACAGTAGATCAATAGCTTCGTAGTGGTGAGAGAACCTGCAGGTAAACTGAGGCTCTACATTGAAAATAAGTCACTACTGTTACCAACAATTGAGGACATCCTACCCAATCTATCCACAGCAAAAGTGTTTGTCAAGAAAGGATTCTGGCATATTGAGCTAGATGAGCCAGCCAGCCATCCGATGACCTTTGTCACACTGTTTAGCAGAAACTGCTGGGTATGAATGCCTATAGAGATCAACCCAGCACCAGAGGTGTTCCAGTGTAAACTGAACCAGGCACCAGGAGGACTCCCAGGTATCCAAAGTAGCTGATGACATTCTTCTTGTAGGAGGAGGAGATGACAAAGAAGAGGCAATGCAGGGCCATGATACGAAGCTGCAACAACTTTTTAAACCAGTGCCGGGAGTGGAATATTAAGCTGAGTGCAGTCAAACTAAAGGTGCAGAGAACTGAAGTCCCCTACATCAGACACCGTGTTGACTTCTGAGGGACACCAAAAAACTGAGAGCCATTCATGCAATGCCCAGACCAAAGGAAGTGAAGTGATTTATAGGAATGACCGACTATTTTTCCAGATTCCATGCACACCTATGGAAGCCTCTGTGCCCTTGAGACAATTAATACACAATGATGAGGTGTGGGAATTGTCATTTACCCAAGAACTGGCATCTGAAAGAGTAAATAAAATAAAAAACGAGATACCAGTCCTTAAGTACTACAGCCATGCAGAGTAGCTAGAGCAACAGTTTCAGAGTAACAGCCGTGTTAGTCTGTATCCGCAAAAAGAAAAGGAGTACTTGTGGCACCTTAGAGACTAACCAATTTATTTGAGCATGAGCTTTCGTGAGCTACAGCTCACTTCATCGGATGCATACTGTGGAAAGTGTAGAAGATCTTTTTATACACACAAAGCATGAAAAAATACCTCCCCCCACCCCACTCTCCTGCTGGTAATAGCTTATCTAAAGTGATCACTTTCCTTACAATGTGTATGATAATCAAGTTGGGCCATTTCCAGCACAAATCCAGGTTTTCTCCCCCCCCCACAAACCCACTCTTTCCCCTTGTTTTTTCCTACCCCACCCCCAGACGTTCTTATTAAACCCTGGATTTGTGCTGAAAATGGCCCACCTTGATTATCATACACATTGTAAGGAGAGTGGTCACTTTAGATAAGCTATTAGCAGCAGGAGAGTGGGTTTGTGTGTGGGGAGGGGAGAGAAAACCTGGATTTGTGCTGGAAATGGCCCAACTTGATTATCATACACATTGTAAGGAGAGTGATCACTTTAGATAAGCTATTACCAGCAGGAGAGTGGGGTGGGGGGGAGGTATTTTTCATGCTTTGTGTGTATAAAAAGATCTTCTACACTTTCCACAGTATGCATCCTATGAAGTGAGCTGTAGCTCACGAAAGCTTATGCCCAAATAAATTGGTTAGTCTCTAAGGTGCCACAAGTACTCCTTTTCTTAGAGCAACAGTATGATCTCTAGCGGTCTAGGAGTAACACTTATCCAAAGCTAGCAGCCCACGCCATTTGCTCGTAGAGCCATGAGACACACAGAAAGGGGATGTGCTGAGATAGAAAAGGAGCTACTGGCTGTGCTCTTTGGAATGGAACGAGTCCATTAATTCACTTCTGGGTACAAGAAAAATAAGGTACTGCCCATCATAGGCACAGACTCCATAGGTGCACCAGGGCTAGAGCACCCATGGAAAAAAAATATTGGGTGCTCAGCACCCACTGGCAGCCCCATGGATCAGCGCCTCCCCCTACCATCCTCCTCCCCATCCCCAGCGCTTCCCACCTGCCAGTGATCAGCTGTTCAGTGGCGTGCAGGAGGCACTGGGGGGGGAGGGGGAGGAGCAGAGACAGGAAGAGGTGGGACAGGTGCAGAACAGGGGTGGGAAGAAGTGGGGCAGGAGTGGGAGCTTGGGGGAAGGGGTGGAGTGGGGGCAGGCCCTGGTGTGGAGCAGGGGTGGGAAGAGGCGGGGCGCGGGCTGGGGTGGGGTCTTGAGGGAAGGAATGGAGTGGGGGCAGAGCCTGGGGCAGAGTGGGGGTCGAGCACCCCCTGGGAACTGTGGAAGTCAGTGCCTATGCTGCCCATGATCTGAGGTGGTTTCTGGCATATAGAATCTGCTAATGTGGGTAAGAGGCAAATTGCCTGAGTTTCCTAAAGTTCTCTGTACTTTTATTTTTGAGCTGCTATATTCCGATCTGAAGAAACTCTACATTCCAGTGTTTGTTTATGGATGGTATGATGCATGCACAGGGCCAAATTAACACATGGCTTTAGGGGCTGAAGCCCAAGGCCTTGGGCTAAGGGGGCCCACGCAAAAATAAATCCGTAATTCTATACAATTTAGTGGTCACCAACCCGTCAATCGTGATCGACTGGTCGATCCTGAAGCCTCTGCCAGTTGATTGTGATCTTCAGGCTGCTAAAAGTCCAGTGGCGCAGCAGGGTCTGACTGCCACAGCCCCACACCGCTCCCGGAAGAGGCCAGCTGCTGGCATGTCTCTGCGGCTCCTGGCAGGAGAAGTGGGGGAGAGGCAGCTCTGCGCGCTGCCCCTGCCCCCAGCACCATCCCCGCAGCTCTCATTGGCCAGGAACCGGCCAATGGGAGCGGCAGGTGCAGCGCTTGTGGGTGCAGGCAGCCGTGCCAACAACCAGCTGCTTCTGGGAGCAGCATGAGGCTATGGCAGGCATGCAGACGGCCTACCTGAGCCCTGCTGCGCTGCCTGTTTTAAGTGCCTCCCAGTTGGAGCCTGCACTTCGCACCCCTGCCTGTAGCCCAACCCCCTGTCCCAGGTCAAAATCCCCTCCTGCACCCCCACCCTCTGCCCTAGTCTGGAGCCCCCTCCTGCACCCAAACTCTCTCCCAGAAAGAAACTAATATAACAGCTGTTCTAAGGTAAGAAGTAGGCTATTTTGAATTAACTTAACTACTCTGCATGTTTTAAAACTGAAATGTAACCACAGAACAGCTTTATGTTAATTAAAAAGCAAGTGTAGTATAGCGTTAATAGCTCGATGTCATAATTGTGATAATTTTGTTTTAAATTAGGAAAAAGACTTGTATACAGGGACCCCACAAAATCTAATAGCCCCAGGCCCACAGGAGAGTTAATCCAGCCCTGTGCATGCTGAACCATCTCTTAAGGCAGGCGGTCTGTGACCAGTAGGAAGTCACTTCACTGCTTGGAAAAGAGGGACAGAAAAAACCAACAACCCACCAGCTAAACTGTTGCTCAGGATTCCAGGTACCTCCAACTAGAACGTATAGGTTGTGCTACTAAATATACCACATCTTTTGTCATTTGTTGCTGATAGCAATAAAATAGAATATATAGAAGCAGTTGCAATGGAGGTCCAACAAATGATTTAGGCTAAGATCTTAAAAGCTGACTAGTTACTTTGGCTTCCTCAATTTCAGAGAACTCAGTTTGAGATATCTTAAAGGGGCCTGGTTTTCCAAAAGTGGTAAACACCTATGCTCTGAAAATCAGCCCTTTTATGGTATCTGAAGGACACCCAAATACCTAGTCACCTTTGAATATTTTAATCTTCCTATCTACTGGTCACTCCAATGCTTATTCAGATGCTTACAGGAAGGTATGGAGAGTTTAAATTAAATGCTGTAGATAATCTTTAAAATTAATAATCTAGTCTCTGGTGAGGTACTGTGTACTCCAGCATAATTTTTTGCAAAAATTGAACACTCAACTTTAGTACTTCTGAAAGCAAGATACTGGATTCAGCCAGAAATATTGTGTGAAATCCTGACTCCATCGAAGTCCTAAAACTGTTAGCAAGGTGTGGATGTTTCACATATTTTATTACTAGTTGAAAAGCCAAGGAATGTCAATCATTTAACTGGTTTCAGAGCAACAGCCGTATTAGTCTATATTCGCAAAAAGAAAAGGGGTACTTGTGGCACCTTAGAGACTAACCAATTTATTTGAGCATGAGCTTTCGTGAGCTACAGCTCACTTCATCGGATGTAATCTGATACAAGACTGTTATTAACTTGTCTTTAGGCCAGTACAAACATTAAAAGACTGTTAACTAAGTTGCAGTGCAAGACTTGTTTCCACACAACAAGCCTCATAGGTAGTTTTCAGTTTAAATTCTGCATTGTTTGTTACATTACCTATAGGAACAGCAGTATTTCTGATCCAAGTCCTTCTATCGAAAGTAATATTCTTTAGTCATTTCCTCCAACCCATATACAGAGCTGTGGATCTTTTCCAGAGAAATGCAATAAAATATAGGCGGTAATAGATAGAAAACACATTTTTTAATTTACTAAATACTTATGACTTTGCTCTTTTCCTCCTTTCATGGTATCTAACTTAATGAGATGTAAACTGAAAAATGCCTTGTTTTCTAATATCTGAGTTTGGGGTTTTGAAGTCCTACCACCTTCCAGAAGATTGCAAGGGCAATTGTAACACCGACAGACTCTGGTTGTCGGCAGGCAGGATCAAACCTGGGCCTCTGGAACTAAATGCATGAGCTAAAAGCCATATAGCTGTTAGCTGAGTCAGCTTATGCTCAGATCAATCTGTTAGTCTTTCAGCCCTGGTCTACACTAGAACTTTAGGTCGAATTTAGCAGCGTTAAATCGATGTAAACCTGCACCCGTCCACACAATGAAGCCCTTTATTTCGACTTAAAGGGCTCTTAAAATCGATTTCCTTACTCCACCCCTGACAAGTGGATTAGTGCTTAAATCGACCTTGCCGGCTCGAATTTGGGGTACTGTGGACACAATTCGATGGTATTGGCCTCCGGGAGCTATCCCAGAGTGCTCCATTGTGACCGCTCTGGACAGCACTCTCAACTCAGATGCACTGGCCAGGTAGACAGGAAAAGAACTGCGAACTTTTGAATCTCATTTCCTGTTTGGCCAGCGTGGCAAGCTGCAGGTGACCATGCAGAGCTCATCAGCACAGGTGACCATGATGGAGTCCCAGAATCGCAAAAGAGCTCCAGCATGGACCGAACGGGAGGTACGGGATCTGATCGCTGTTTGGGGAGAGGAATCCGTGCTATCAGAACTCCGTTCCAGTTTTCGAAATGCCAAAACCTTTTTCAAAATCTCCCAGGGCATGAAGGACAGAGGCCATAACAGGGACCCGAAGCAGTGCCGCGTGAAACTGAAGGAGCTGAGGAAAGCCTACCAGAAAACCAGAGAGGCGAACGGCCGCTCCGGGTCAGAGCCCCAAACATGCCGCTTCTATGATGAGCTGCATGCCATTTTAGGGGGTTCAGCCACCACTACCCCAGCCGTGTTGTTTGACTCCTTCAATGGAGATGGAGGCAATACGGAAGCAGGTTTTGGGGACGAAGAAGATGATGATGATGATGAGGTTGTAGATAGCTCACAGCAAGCAAGCGGAGAAACCAGTTTTCCCGACAGCCAGGAACTGTTTCTCACCCTGGACCTGGAGCCAGTACCCCCCGAACCCACCCAAGGCTGCCTCCTGCACCCAGCAGGCGGAGAAGGGACCTCTGGTGAGTGTACCTTTTAAAATACTGTACATGGTTTAAAAGCAAGCATGTGAAAGGATTACTTTGCCCTGGCATTCGCGGTTCTCCTAGATGTAGTCCTAAAGCCTTTGCAAAAGGTTTCTGGGGAGGGCAGCCTTATTGTGTCCTTCATGGTAGGACACTTTACCACTCCAGGCCAGTAACACGTACTCGGGAATCATTGTAGAACAAAGCATTGCAGTGTATGTTTGCTGGCATTCAAACAACATCCGTTCTTTATCTCTCCATGTTATCCTCAGGAGAGTGAGATATAATTCATGGTCACCTGGTTGAAATAGAGTGCTTTTCTTCAGGGGACACTCAGAGGAGCCCATTCCTGCTGGGCTGTTTGCCTGTGGCTAAACAGAAATGTTCCCCGCTGTTAGCCACAGGGAGGGGGGAAGGTTGAGGGGGTAGCCACGCGGTGGGGGGAGGCAAAATGCGACCTTGTAACGAAAGCACATGTGCTATGTATGTAATGTTAACAGCAAGGATTACCCTGAAAGAGTGTAGCCACTGTTTTATAAAATGTGTCTTTTTAAATACCGCTGTCCCTTTTTTTTTCTCCACCAGCTGCATGTGTTTCAATGATCACAGGATCTTCTCCTTCCCAGAGGCTAGTGAAGCTTAGAAAGAAAAAAAAAACGCACTCGCGATGAAATGTTCTCCGAGCTCATGCTGTCCTCCCACACTGACAGAGCACAGACGAATGCATGGAGGCAAATAATGTCAGAGTGCAGGAAAGCACAAAATGACCGGGAGGAGAGGTGGCGGGCTGAAGAGAGTAAGTGGCGGGCTGAAGAGAGGGCTGAAGCTCAAATGTGGCGGCAGCGTGATGAGAGGAGGCAGGATTCAATGCTGAGGCTGCTGGAGGACCAAACCAATATGCTCCAGTGTATGGTTGAGCTGCAGCAAAGGCAGCTGGAGCACAGACTGCCACTGCAGCCCCTCTGTAACCAACCGCCCTCCTCCCCAAGTTCCATAGCCTCCACACCCAGATGCCCAAGAACGCAGTTGGGGGGCCTCCGGCCAACCAGCCACTCCACCACAGAGGATTGCCCAAAAAAAAGAAGGCTGTCATTCAATAAATTTTAAAGTTGTAAACTTTTAAAGTGCTATGCTTAAAGTGCTGTGTGGCATTTTCCTTCCCTCCTCCACCACCCCTCCTGGGCTACCTTGGTAGTCATCCCCCTATTTGTGTAATGAATGAATAAAGAATGCATGACTGTGAAGCAACAATGACTTTATTGCCTCTGCAAGCGGTGATTGAAGGGAGGAGGGGCGGGTGGTTAGCTTACAGGGAAGTAGAGTGAACCAAGGGGCGGGGGGTTTCATCAAGGAGAAACAAACAGAACTTTCACACCGTAGCCTGGCCAGTCATGAAACTGGTTTTCAAAGCTTCTCTGATGCGTACCGTGACCTCCTGTGCTCTTCTAACCACCCTGGTGTCTGGCTGCGCGTAACCAGCAGCCAGGCGATTTGCCTCAACCTCCCACCCCGCCATAAACGTCTCCCCCTTACTCTCACAGATATTGTGGAGCACACAGCAAGCAGTAATAACAGTGGGAATATTGGTTTCGCTGAGGTCTAAGTGAGTCAGTAAACTGCGCCAGCGCGCCTTTAAATGTCCAAATGCACATTCTACCACCATTCTGCACTTGCTCAGCCTGTAGTTGAACAGCTCCTGACTACTGTCCAGGCTGCCTGTGTACGGCTTCATGAGCCATGGCATTAAGGGTCCCCAAGGATACATATAGGCATTTCAACATCCCCAACAGTTATTTTCTGGTCTGGGAATAAAGTCCCTTCCTGCAGCTTTTGAAACAGACCAGAGTTCCTGAAGATGTGAGCGTCATGCACCTTTCCCGGCCATCCCACGCTGATGTTGGTGAAACGTCCCTTGTGATCCACCAGAGCTTGCAGCACTATTGAAATTTACCCCTTGCGGTTTATGTACTCGGCGGCTTGGTGCTCCGGTGCCAAGATAGGGATATGGGTTCCGTCTATGGCCGCACCACAGTTAGGGAATCATAGAATCATAGAATATCAGGGTTGGAAGGGACCTCAGGAGGTCATCTAGTCCAACCCCCTGCTCAAAAGCAGGACCCATACCCAATTAAATCATCCCAGCCAGGGCTTTGTCAAGCCTGACCTTAAAAACTTCTAAGGAAGGAGATTCCACCACCTCCCTAGGCAACGCATTCCAGTGTTTCACCACCCTGCTAGTGAAAAAGTTTTTCCTAATATCCAACCTAATCCCATTGCAGCAAAGCCATCCACTATGACCTGCACATTTCCCAGGGTCACTACCCTTGATATCAGCAGATCTTTGATTGTGTGGGCTACTTGCATCACAGCAGCCCCCACAGCAGATTTGCCCACTCCAAATTGATTCCCAACTGACCGGTAGCTGTCTGGCGTTGCAAGCTTCCACAGGGCTATCACCACTCGCTTCTCAACTGTGAGGGCTGCTCTCGTCTTGGTATTAATGCGCCTCAGGGCAGGGGAAAGCAAGTCACAAAGTTCCATGAAAGTGCCCTTACGCATGCGAAAGTTTCGCAGCCGCTGGGAATCGTCCCAGACCTGCAACACTATGCGGTCCCACCAGTCTGTGCTTGTTTCCCGAGCCCAGAATCGGCCTTCCACAGCATGAACCTGCCCCATTAGCACCATGATGCATGCATTGGCAGGGCCCATGCTTTGAGAGAAATCTGTGTCCATGTCCTGATTGCTCACGTGACCGCGCTGATGTCGCCTCCTCGCCCGGTATCGCTTTGCCAGGTTCCGGTGCTGCATATACTGCTGGATAATGCATGTGGTGTTTAATGTGCTCCTAATTGCCAAAGTGAGCTGAGCGGCCTCCATGCTTGTCTTGGTATGGCGTCCGCACAGAAAAAAGGCGCGGAACGATTGTCTGCCGTTGCTCTGACGGAGGGAGGGGCGACTGATGACACGGCTTACAGGGTTGGCTTCAGGGAGCTAAAATCAACAAAGGGGGTGTCTTTACATCAACGAGTATTTCAGGCAGGACTTCATGGAGGGTTCCAATAAGAAATGGTGCACCTAAGTTATCGTTCTTATTGGAACAAGGAGGTTAGCCTGGCCTCTGATTGATACATGGCTAGATTTACCTCGCTGCACCTTCTCTGTGAGTGACTGCAGTGTGACCTAGAGGAATGAGTCCCCTAGACAGGGGAGGGGGGGAAGCAAATGAGTACAAAACAAATCTGGTCTATTTGTTGTTTTGATCCACTCCATCTATCTTTTACATCTTTGGCTGGCAGCAGACGGTGCAGAAGGACTGCATGCCATCCACATCTCATGGCTGCTCGGCAGAAGATGGTACAGTACGACTGCTAGCCATCCTCACCTCTTGCCTGCCTGGCAGAAGATCGTACAATACGACTGCTAGCAATCCTCATCTCTTGCCTGCCTGGCAGAAGATGGTACAGTACGACTGCTAGCAATCCGTATCGCCTGCCTGCTCACCATAAGACGGTTCAATAGGACTGACTGCAGGACTAAAGAGAATGACCTGGTCAACTCACTCCAAATTTAGTCCCTGCGCCCATGTCTGCCCAGGCGCTCCCAGCCAACGTGGCCAGGAGCACCTCGGACACGACGAGGACGACTACCAGTCATACTGCACCGTCTGCTGCCAGAAGGCAATGGGTTGCTGCTACTGTGTAGCAAAGACATACCGCGTCTGCCAGCACCCAGGAGACATAGGGTGACGGTTACCTGAGCGGGCTCCATGCTTGCCGTGGTATGGCGTCTGCACAGGTAACTCAGGAAAAAAGGCGCGAAACGATTGTCTGCCCTTGCTTTCACGGAGGGAGGGAGGGAGGGAGGGAACGGGGGCCTGACGATACATACCCAGAACCACCCGCGACAATGTTTTAGCCCCATCAGGCATTGGGATCTCAACCCAGAATTCCAATGGGCAGCGGAGACTGCGGGAACTGTGGGATAGCTACCCACAGTGCAACGCTCCGGAAGTCGACTCTAGCCTCGGTACTGTGGAAGCGCTCCGCCGAGTTAATGCACTTAATGCACTTAGAGCATTTTCTGTGGGGACACACACACTCGAATATATAAAACCGATTTCTAAAAAAAGACTTCTATAAATTCGACCTTATTCTGTAGTGTAGACATACCCTCAGGTGCCACTGGACTCCTTGATGTTTTTGTGGATACAGACTAATACGGCTACCCCCTGATAGCTGAGTCAGTGTGTCTCTGTCTCTCTCTCTCTCCTCCGCCCCTCAGCCACTAGATGGGACAGAACACCACACCCAGGAGGTGTGTGGGTTATACAATCTTAATTTCAGTTTAACAACATTTTTTTAAGTAAATATACTTTGTTTCACAGCGAATAATTTGTCTGTTGATGACAAGGCTCACAGCGTTGTTGAGGGGCAAATCTGTTGGATCCTACATCTTTTAGTAGAGTGGAGAGTGGTTGGCTGTTTCAGAGGAGTAAAACCATTCCCTGCCAGAATCCATGTAAGTCACCCTCTCATGGAAAACTATGAAGACAAATACAAGTCCAGAACATATGCAAAATCTCAGTCTAGTGAAGCAACTATCTTTATGATTCCTGCCATGTTACCTGCAGCATTGATAACTCCCTAACACAAATGTTATCACTCGGACACAGTAGCAAGACCAATGTTTCCACAAGAAATTTCTCCAAACATTTTGCGGGGGGGGGGGTGTGCATTTGGCAGAACAGTAATATAAAAAGAGAACAAAATGTTATTGCTAAAATGCTACCACTCAAAACATCATTATGGGTATGGCTACATGTTGTGATTCGCGATGGTCAGTTCTGCCTCTGCCTATCAACCTGCAGAACTGTCAGGTCAAAAATCTTCTTCCAGCTGGTTCTTTCTCTGGTATTAAAGTACACCTCTCTTTCAAGTCAGGCAGAAAGAGTTTTAGCTGGACAGGTAAAAGTCCCCTATAGGCGAAAATTTTCAAAAGATGCTCCTGAAATATTTGCACAAAACATGCAGCTACACCTTCAAAATACTCAATCACAATTTCAATTGGTTGACATTACCATATAATACCCAAACAAGAGAACAATTTTAAGTGAGCAAATCTAGAGCATGACTATCTGTGAAAGAGTGCAAATGATTTTCAGCACAGGACATAAATCTTATTCTTAAATGTAATTGTCACGGTTCCTCCCCCACTCTGAACTCTAGGGTACAGATGTGGGGACCTGCATGAAAAACCTCCTAAGCTTATCTTTACCAGCTTAGGTCAAAGCTTCCCCAAGGTACAAAATATTACCCCCGTTATCCTTGGACTGGCCGCTACCACCACCAAACTAATACTGGTTACTGGGGAAGAGCTGTTTGGACGCGTCCTTCCCCCCAAAATACTTCCCAAAACCTTGCACCCCACTTCCTGGACAAGGTTTGGTAAAAAGCCTCACCAATTTGCATAGGTGACCACAGACCCAACCCCTTGGATCTGAAAACAATGAAAAAGCATTCAGTGTTTTACAAGAAGACTTTTAATAAAAAATAGAAGTAAATAGAAATAAAGAAATCCCCCCTGTAAAATCAGGATGGTAGATATCTTACAGGGTAATTAGATTCAAAAACATAGAGAACCCCTCTAGGCAAAACCTTAAGTTACAAAAAAGATACACAGACAGAAATAGTTATTCTATTCAGCCCAATTCTTTTCTCAGCCATTTAAAGAAATCATAATCTAACACATACCTAGCTAGATTACTTACTAAAAGTTCTAAGACTCCATTCCTGTTCTGTCCCCGGCCAAGACGACTACAGACAGACCCAGACCCTTTGTTTCTCTCCCTCCTCCCAGCTTTTGAAAGTATCTTGTCTCCTCATTGGTCATTTTGGTCAGGTGCCAGCGAGGTTACCTTTAGCTTCTTAACCCTTTACAGGTGAGAGGAGCTTTCCCCTGGCCAGGAGGGATTTCAAAGGGGTTTACCCTTCCCTTTATATTTATGACAGTAATGAACATGTGTGTTTATTTTAAGGAATTGGGGACCCAATGCATGGGAAAATGTAGTTATCTCTAGATGTATAAGGTTCTCCCATTGCACTTTTTCAAACAGTTTTTCCCCCTCCCCTGTATACCTTTGCATATCTGAGTCCCTAATTGCATGCTTACCCTAAGCTCTTTGAAAATTGGCCTTTGAAAATCTCAATATGTCTTCTAGCTTTATCCAAAGACACTACATAGGTTGTTGTCTGATAGGCTTATTAGGAATGTAATGAGCTAGGATCTATTGTGGACAGGACTCCAGTGAGAATCATCTGAGGTCAGAGTTACTTTGTTACTTTACCAGGATCTTGGCTACCATGGCTGCCAGAAGAAGGTTATTATCCCTCCCTCCCTCCACTAGCCCTAGAGACCTCCACTCCACTGTCTGTCCTACTGCCTGGCTCCCTCCCACTCTTGGCTTCTTTCCTCTACATCTACTGGTATTTAGTATTCACTACTTTATCCATTACTCAAATAATTGTCTTTTAAATGGATTTTTCAGCTTCCTAGTTCCAAGTAATCCATTCCCTTTCCAAGATTCTTCTGCAATTGCAAAAAACAATATACTGTATCTTCAGCAATTATTGCCAATCAGATAATTTGCATATTGATAAATCATCAGTTTGATTTTTTTCATGCTTTAGTATCCTCAGTTAACATGGTGTCATGTTGATTAATTGTTATCTCTTTGTTATCAGTTTTTCTCATTTCATTCTGGAAAACTAAAGCAAATAGGAATATATCTAGGAGCATAGGAGCTAAATAGTAAAAAGCTGGCAGTTTGTAATTTTATTAGAATCATTTTGGTAACAACTCCTCTGATACCTATTATATGTGCTCATGAATAGCCACTGTACCAACACAAAACATCTGCTAGTCTGGATGAATTTGAACTCCCTCTGATCTGGTAAGAAATGAAGAATAATTTACCCAGCCATAATTGAAATCCACATGTAGTCCTGATCCAACAAAGATGATGAGACTTCATATGGGCCCAGAAGTCCATACTAGAGGATCCAGTGCAAGATCAGGGTTTTATGTATTCAAGTACTGCAAGAAAGAACTGTTGTCTTATACATTAAATGGACACTGTCAACTAGTTTATTTTATTTTTAACCTATATTTTATAGGGTATTTACAGGTGAGTACACAGGCTAACGTATATGTAAATATAGTACAATATAATCCTAGAAAAGAATATACACAGCATTTGGTTTTTATCTGGTGCAATATTATTTTCTCATAATTGCACAAATAGTTGGTGTAGTTCTTGTAATCAAGTAGATGCATGATAATTTGCATTCTGATTGAGAGAGATGGTGCTATCGCCTCCCATATAAGTTTCTTAGTATTTCTCATAAGCCTTTGATGCGCTTACTCAGGTTCTCACCTCAATATTAGAGGTGACTGATAAGTTTTTTGGGGAAAATTAGTGATTTCCCCCTCATCCCCCTGTTTTTGTTGCAATTTCATATCTGTGAAAAATTTCTTGCCAGCAATAGAGCTGGTCAGAAAATGGAAAACATTTTCTGTGTGTACTCCCCCCCCCGCCTCCCTCCCAAAAAAATCATTTTTTTTGACAGAAGATTTTTGCCCAGTTCTATTTAGTATATAAATGAAAGACTATCATCTTTTTGGACACAGTACAGGGATTTCCATGGGACATAAAAAAAAGTTGAAATCAAACTTTTAAGAGAACCATATTTATCTGACCTCTATTCTCAGTAGAGGCAATTGATAGATTAATAAATGTTTTCATCTTTACTCCTCCTTTCATAAATGATTGAGCTTACATGTACTTTGCCACTCTCAGTTAAGCTGTGTTTTGTTATGAAATCTGGTGAAGTGACGATTCCACTTCATCCATTCCATAGCTTAATAAACTGAAAGTGTCACAGAAGGTTGAACTTTGGCCTTTTTCTTTTCTTTTATTTATGACTGTTCAAAATTAGTTTACTTTTGACACCATGTCATGTCACAAGTGATTGGTATCAATACAACGGTAACTGGGTGAAATGTAATGGTCTGTGATATACGGGAGGTCAGACTAGATGATATAATAGACTCGTCTGATCTTAAACTCTATGAATCTTTGACAATGACAAAGAATTGCAAAAAAGAGTAACAGTTCTAATGCTGCAAAAGGAATGTTATTAGACTAAAGAAAGTGGCACTGTAGTATCTGTAAAGGTACTTTCTCTGCCTACTTCATTGCTGAGTTTCTGCCTATCTTTTTCTTCAGTCCTTTCTGCTGTAGACTTGAAGAAACATGCACATGCCCTTGCAGAGAGGGACAAATGTAAAGCTTTTAATCCTCATTGTGACTTTATAGTTGAATCACAAATACTTCATCAGCTAGAAAAGATATGTCCATTTCACCCTGTCAAACGCTTTCTCTGTATCCAGCAGTGACAGGGCAAAAAAGCCATCTACAGAGTTTGTAATTTGGGAGAATATTATCTGAAATCCTTCTTTGGTTATCTGAGCCGGAACTTCCTTTTATAAAGCAGGTAGGTATCTAAAATAGTTATCTAGGTATCTGAAATAGTTAATTAGTGGGATTAGTATATTTTATTTGGTACAGCCAATAAAATCTTCATCAAAAAAGGAGATGGTTCAGGAAGAAACATATTTGGGGAAAACTCTTGTCTTTGGGCAACATTTTGGTGATTGCTGTTTGTGAGGTTTGAAGGAGGTAGCTTGACATTTGAATTTATGAGAGTGATTCTTGTAAGTTTTATTACACATTTGTTTCATTAAATTTGTGTAAGACAGACTCTAAGACTCTATTCTAAGGGGTATGATGCCTCCTAATCCTTCTGTTTCTAATGGCTTTGTGGGAACTTCCGCCTGGTATTAAGTAAGATTATTGAGTTTGGATGTTTTCAAGCTATTCTGAGTTTTGGAAGTTGGATTAGGTTCTTCCTACTATTTGGTGAAAAGTTTCTATGCCATTTATGAAGACTGTGATTATTTCTTCTTCATCGTTAGATATCTAATTCTGTATTGGATGGAACATATTGTGGCTATTGCTGCAGGGGATTCCTGTTTCTTAGGCTAGAATGCTAGTAGTGTACTTGAGCTACTTCTATATTCATAATAAGTTTTTCAATACATATTGGCACAACTGGTCTGCCAGAGACTGGATATTGAATCTTGGTTCACAGAGCACTTAGGAACCAGTAAATTCTGACCTGCCACCCGGTGACATGCTAACAGTCGCCAGAACTAGACTCTGAACTCTGACAGAGGACTCCAGTCCTGCTCTCCGATTGTCAGAACTCTGAGGGTCCTGATTGATTCCCTGCTTGTATTTAAACTAAGCTCAGGACCAGGCGGTTGTCTATGAAACCAAGTTTCCCCTGCTTAGGACTGCTTTCCTTGTGCTACCTGTTCCTACTGCCTGACCTCCTGGTAACCTGACCCTGGCTGATTCATTAAGCCTGACTCACCCTCTGGCCTGTCTCAGACTCTGATCTCCTGGTATCTGACCTGGCCTGGCTCCCAACTAGGTCAGACTGCCCATCCTGGTCCTGCTCATCCTGGTCATCGTATGGTTTGTTTTTTCACTTAATGAGTTTACATGTCTAGAGTTTCTTCTGATTGTGTCATTTTCTGTCTTGCTTTTTCCTCTTCCTGAAATTAAGGTATTATTTTACCCCTGAAGACTGCTTTTAGGGTTTCCCTGGGCGGGGTTTACTGCTGTTTCTCTCAATTCTTATTAATTTGTAGGAAGTATTTTTTTGGCATATTTATGATATGTTTGAAAATGCGTCTCCAAAAGTGAACTATTTGGATGCCAAGAGTCAGAGCTTGCAAGTGGCAACACTCCTATTGAAATCATGGAACTGGAGGATTCTTTCATTGATAAGAGCATGGCAGAATGATATGAAAAAAAGGGAGGATTAGGAATGAACAAAGATTTATTCAGGAGTATGGTGAAAAAGCAGTGTGAGGGACAACTAAAATTGCCCGTAGAGATGAAGCTAAGGGCTGATCTAGGAGTCATCACAGTATCTTAGGACTGGAAGGGACCTTGAGAGGTCTTTTAGTCCAATCCCCTGCACTAATAGCAGGACTAAGTATTATCAAGACCATGCCTGACAGGTGTTTGTCTAACCTGCTCTTAAAAATCTCAATGATAGAGATTCCACATCCTCCCTAGGCAGTTTATTCCAGTGCTTAACCATCCTGATCATTGGGAATTTTTTCCTAATGTCCAACCTAAACTGCCCTTGCTGCAATTCAAGCCCATTGCTTCTTGTCCTATCCTCAGAGGTTAAGGAGATAACAACCTTATAGGCACTTGAAAACTGTTATCATGTCCCCTCTCTGTCTTCTCTACTGCAGACTAAACAAACCCAATTTTTTCAATCTTTCCTCATAGGTCATGTTTTATAGACCTTTTAGTCATTTTTGTTGCTCTTCTGTGGACTTTCTCCAATTTGTCCACATCTTTCCTGAAATGTGGCACCCAGAACTCCAGCTGAGGCCTAATCAACATGGAGTCAAGTGGAAAAATTACTTTTTGTGTCTTGCTTACAACACTGCTACTAATACATCCCAGAATGATGTTTGCTTTTACATTGTGGACTCATATTTAGCTTGTGATCCACTATGACACCCAGATCCCTTTCTGCAGTATTCATTCCTAGGCAGTCATTTCCCATGTAATATATGTGCAACTGATTGTTCCTTGCTAAGTGGAGTACTTTGCATTTGTCCTTATTGAATTTCATCCTATTTACTTCAGACCATTTTTCCAGTTTGTTCAGATCATTTTGAATTTTAATCCTATCCTTCAAAGCACTTGCAACCTCTCCTAGCCTGGCATCATCTGCAGTCTTTATAAGTATACTCTCTATGCCATTATCTAAATAATTGATGAAGACACTGAACAGATCCAGACCCAGAAGTGATCCCTGCAGGACCTCACTTGATATGCCCTTCCAGCTTGACTGTGAAGCACTGATGACTATTATTTGGGAATGATTTTCCAGCCAGTTATTCACCTACTTTATAGTAATTCCATCTAGTTTGTATTTCCCTAATTTGTTTATGAGAAGGTCATGCGAGACAGTATCAGAAGCCTTACTAAAGTCAAGATATACCACATCTACCACTTCCCCCCTAGCCACAAAGCTTGTTACCCTGTCAAAGAAAGCTATGAGGTTGGTTTGGCATGATTTGTTCTTGAAAAATCCATGCTGGCTGTTACTTATCACCTTATTATCTTTTAGGTGTTTGCAAATTGATTGCTTAATTATTTGCTCCATTCAGTATCTTTCCAGGTACTGAAGTTAAGATTATTGGTCTGTAGTTCCTCAAGTTGTCCTTATTTCCCTTTTTATAGATTGGCACTATATTTGCCCTTTTCTAGTCCTCTGGAATCTCTCCTGTCTTCCACGACTTTTCAAAGATAATCGTTAATGGCTCAGACATCTCCTCAGTCAGATCCTTGAGTATTCTAGGTTGTATTTCATCAAGCTCTGGTGACTTGAAGAGATCTAACTTGTCTAAGTAATTTTTAACTACTTCTTTCCCTATTTTAGCCTCTGATCCTACCACATTTTCACTGGCATTCACTGTTAGATATCCAGTCGCTGCTAACCTTTTATGCTTCCAGCTGAAGTGTAGACATATCCTGAAACACATTGTGACAAAGTTTGAGAACTCCTGGCTTATAATATTAAAGCTGTCCTTTCAATTACTTAAGGTGTGTTAAACTCATTTTTCTTTAACCATTAGGTGTCTCTCTTCTCTTGTTGTTAGGACCCTCTCCATTTTAACTTCACGTCCCAATTATATGGTTTGCTGTATTTATTTATTTATGTTTGGCAGATTCTCTTAGGCTGTTGTGTATAGGTTGCTTCTACTTTTCTTTTCATTTTGGTGCTTTGCTGATAACCCTGCATTTATGCCAGTGTTTTTTTCTTTGGCTCTCCTCCTTTTCTCCTTTCTCCTTCATTGAATCTTGGTAATTGATGCCTCAAGCAGTGGCACAAGTAACTGAATGTAAAGCTGAAGTCTTAAGGCCTGTTTGATGGAGTGTTTTGGTCACATTGGGTGACATAAACAGAGTGAGACTGGTTTGTGATATTAGAGCTAAATAAACAAAGTGAATTTCAGGTGCTGAAATTGAGTGCAACATAATCACAGCATGCATGTTGAAAGAGAGCAGCACTTGCCTTATGTTAAAATTGAAAAACTAAGCTTGCTTCATATAGCAGGTCCCAAATGAGCCCCTAAGGCAAAGCCACACTGACATGTTGGTACAAGGACAGATACTACACAGTTGAAATAATGGAACAGAAAGTTCTGTGTGTGTGGTTTGAAGGGTGGGCTGCAACTACAGTTGATCCAATATGTGTATAATTTGTCTACTGAATGGAATGCAGGTGTTTAATGGAATGGAATACGTAATACATCACATTAATGTAAATCTCTGTGTGGCACAAAAATATATTCACCTGAAGTCCAGTTAGCACTGAGAAATGAAGTGAATGCAGAATTTGACCAGATGATAAAATTCAATGTCATTATACAAATTCTATAGCATCTTTTAGGAGATGCATTTTTAAGAAACTTCCTTTTTGGGATTGTCTCTGCATCTGAGGTGTACCAAAGCATCATGTCCCAGCTCTTTGAGGATCTGCTTGGGGTACAAGTAATTGGTAAGGATATGCTGATTTTGGACAAAAATGGTTAACAACACAAATGAAAGACTCTGTAATGTTAAAATCATAGACTCATAGGCTTTAAGGTCAGAAGGGACCATTATGATCGTCTAGTCTGACCTCCTGCACAACGCAGGCCACAGAATCTCACCCACCCTGAGTATTGTGTAGTGTAGCAAAGAAAAGACCCATTAATAATTTAAAATATTAGTTCCTATTCAATTTAAGTTGAAAGAAATTAAAATGTAATTTATTTTTCATAGTCTGCACTGTTAGTTCACTTGTGAATTTCACTTACCTTGAACAAGAAAACTGCGGAGTGAGTTTCACTTTTGTTTCTAGTTAGTTTCATTTAATGTCCGACTGACCCATATGCAGTACTATACATTTTTTTTATCTTGCAGAATTTCATAGAAATTACTGCTAGTCCTTTCAGTCTCTTGTTACATGGCAGTCTCCTTCTCTTCTCTCACTTCCAAGCATTTTTATTGCTCTTCGCTCACCTCTTACAGTTTTTGCTTTGTCTTTTTTAGATGTGGTGACCAAAACTGAAAGTAATTTTCAGGGAGAGGATGTACTATCAATTTTTTAATATAATGGTATTGTACTTTTAATGCTGTTATCTGTCCCTTTCTTTATATTCTCTAATGATGGGAAGTTTTAAGGTTGGCACTGTAAGCTATTTGTGTCATGAATTAATAATGCTAAAAATGATGAAGTCATTTAAACATTTTTTAAATGAAACTTCCTTTCCTCAGATTTTTAATAGGGTGTATGACCTGCAAGTAAAATCCAAAGTCATCTCCTGAGTTTCCTGATTAATGGAGAATTATCTTAATTAAAAGGAAATCAGAAAGCCAATCTACAAGTGTGAATCCTGTTCCTTTTGCTAATATAATAGGGAAGAAAAGCACCACTGGGGATGCCCTACTATTTGCAGAACAATGGGAAATATTCCCAAATGAAGTTAAATCATATTAATTGTCAACACTCTCTTCTATCCTAAAATGAAAGTACAAATAAAATGTCAAAAATAAATGAATAATGCAAAAAAAAAAAAAAGCATGTGATTATGCACTATCAAACAATATGACTATTGGCCAGATCACATACCCTCCCATGGAAGAACCTACAAGCAGGAAGTAGGAAGAGGAATTCTCTGTGAAGTTCTGTAGCAGAATTTTCCTCAAGTTGTTCCTTTGGGATCGGGAATTGACAGCATATGAAACAGGAAAGCATTTGAAGCCCCAGGCCCTGCAGAACCCTGGAGACACAGGGCCATTCACACATAGGAGCTGTGACTCCAGGATGACTCTAGAACCCTCTGGCTCAAATGAGCAATCCAGTGCCAGGGCTTCCCCGGCTTGCAGCTTCCCCAGGGATCTGAACTCAATCAAGGCCGTTAATGATGCTTGTAGCTACATTATTTATTTATTTATTTATTTGATTATTTATTTACAAAAAATCACCAGGAATTGGGAGATGGGTATGGGCAACATATAGACTTCTGGTCTTGCCAATTCCTTCTTGTGGAACCTGGACTTGATGGAGAGATCTGATCCTCAGAGGTTGGCCCCCACTCCTATTCCATGTGGAAAGGGGAAAATCCACACATGAAATATCCTCTTTGTGGGCTGCTCTGTTGAGTACAGTCTGGCTCTTTATTATTCACCTCTCTAACAAGGAAACAGAATAGAGAAATCAGCATTGATCATAAGAAAGAAAAGATACTGATATACTCAAGTTTTGCTTTAGACAGACTGATACCTCCTAATGTTAACACAATCATAAATAAAGCTGCCATATACAGAAAGAGGAGAAGAGAGTGTACAGAATTGAGGTCAATAGTATTTTCATTTATCTTTTCTATTTTGACAGTTTTGTTAGGGAATTAGGAAATCAATAGAGACTAATTTCATTGGCAAGGATTAAAGAGTACATAGGAAGGAACACTCAAGATTGTATAGATGCTTTCAAGGGCATTTTGAATAAAATGTACTTTAAAGTGAATGGAACAATTTCTGTGATCTAATTGGTTAATATACCAAGCATTAATTCTCCAGAAAATCTCAGTATGCATACAAAGCACTAAAATTGACATCAGAGACATCAGGAACCTTTATTTTCATAAAATAATAATAAATGCCCATCTAATGCTCCGAGGTCTTTCACAAAAATCAAAATAGATTATTATTAAATACAATTAGTAATTTCAACGTAATATGATAGAATGCCTTAATAATTGCCTACCAATCAATAATGTTCAAAAGTTTCCTCCATTTTATCTGACCTATCACATCCCACCTTCTCCCCAAGTACTCAGAAGAAAAGAGAATGTTGCAGATACTCTGGAAGATTAACCAGTCAGGATCTAGCAGACCATGATGTTATGAGAATTCTAGAGTTCAGAGGTCTTTATGGTTGATGATTAGGAAAGAAAAAAAAAGGCAGGAGGGATAAAGACAAACTATTAAAAAAATCTATATGTTCAGCTAATGTTAATATCTCTTTGCCACATTTTACTCATCTTATCCCTTCTGATCATTAATCTATAGAAAATGCTCTCCATACCTCATATAGCATATGTATTATATTATAAGTAGTTATACGATTAATGGACAAGCTCTGGCCATTGTAAGTGCAAGTGGTGGCTTGTGCTGGGGAGCCAGCCCAAGCAATGAAGTGATCAATTTTTTGGCTAGGTAGGTGAGGTGCTATAAACTGATTGTGTTATAGAGAGAGCATTCTTTGTTGGCTTCTCTTTCTGTAAATAAAAACAGATTAGATTTTTATGTCTGATTTTTAGTCTAGAGTTCTGTGGACCTAAAGAATGAAGTATCACAACTCAGCTGTTGCTTAGAGCAAGCGGAAGAAAGGATAAGACTGAGTGTGACCCTGCCATTTTGCCAGCACAAAAGGCCTGTAAAGGTGGCTTAAACAAATTTCCTCAGTGTGTGTGGGAGTTGTCATTGACTTAGAACTGCCTCAGTCCCTGACATAGGGTTGTGTTGCTGGTGTGGCCAGTAGAGAAGGGACATTGCCAGAGCAACATGTGCTCTCATAACCGCATTGGTCATTGGGACACCATCACTGATGATCAATCAACCAATTGTCTCCACCTCTGACAATTGTGTCAGTGCTTGAGTCTTCACAAAGTCCATTCCTGTCCACTCTTTTATGTTGTCAATCCATCTCTTCTTCTGTCTACCTCTTCTTCTCTTCCCCTGTACTGTCGCTTGAAGGATGATCTTGGATAGGCCAGATGATCTTGTTACATGGCTGTACCACTTCAGCTTTTGCTTCTTCATGGTTGTCAGGAGGTCTTCATATGACCCAGCAAATTGCGTGATGATGTTGCGGACCTCTTCATTAGTGACATGGTCAAAGGAGATGCCCAGGATTTTATGGAAGTATCTCATCTCTACTACCTGTATTTTCCATTCAAGTTCTGCTGTAATGGTCCATGTCTCGCATGTATACAGAAAAATGGAGATGACCAATGAGTGCAGCAGTTTCAGTTTGGATTCCAGGAAGATGTTTTTATTCCTCCAAATTGGCTTTGCCACTGCTGGTGTTGTTTGCGCAGTTCTTGCCTGAATTTCTGCCTTGGATCCTTCATCAGTGATGATTGCCCCCAAATACTTGAACTGTTGAACTATCTCCAGCTCTTGTCCACTGACAGTGATATGTGAGCTGATCCCATCACATTTGTTTGTCATTAGCTTGGTTATCTCTGCACTGATTTCCATGCCATATTTTGCAGAGGTTTCATCCAATCATTTCACAAGGTTGACAAGTTCATCTTCGCTGCCTGCCAGGCCATCAATGTCATAAGCGAACCAAAGATTTGAGATTGTTCTCCTCCCAGTGCTGACTGTGCATACGTGATCTTCTAGGGCATCAGTCATTATGCGCTCCAAGTAGATGTTGAACAGTGTGGGTGAAAAAAAGCAGCCTTGCTGGACTCCCAACAGTGGTACGAAACCACTCTCCTATTGTGCCATTGACGAGAATTGCACTGCTGGCCTTGGCATACAGTTGTTTAATGGAAAGAATAAGCTTACGACCAACATTGTACTTCTTCATGGTTGCCCAGAGAGCTTTGTGCCATACTCTGTCAAATGCCTTCTTGAAGTCAACAAAGACATGGTAGATGTCCTGCTGGTGTTGTAAATACTTCTCACATAGAACACGAAGGTTGAAAATCTATTCTGTGGTACTTCTTCCAGCGCGAAAGCCAGTCTGTTCTTCAGCGACGATATTCTCTGCTTGTGGCTTCAATCTGATCAATCTGACTTTCAACATCACTTTGCTGGAATGGCTAATTAAGCTTATGGTCTGGTAATTTTGACACAATTGCAGGTTCCCTTTCTTTGGCAGAGTGATGATTAGTGACTGTGTCCACGTGGAGGGCCACTCACCGGTCTGCCAGATCTTGTTGCAGATCTTGGTGAGTACATCTATTACTATTTCTCCTCCAAATTTCATCAGTTTGGCTGGGATGTTGTCAATACCTGTAGCCTTTCCGTTCTTGAGTGATTTCACAGTGGTCTCCGCTTCTTCATGTAGTATTGGAAAGTCATCCTCCTCTGTTGAATCTGGGTTGTCCAAGATACTAGGATTTCCATTTGTCTGGTGGTTGTATAGATCACAGCAGTAGCTTGTCCACCTATTGATGATGTCCCTTTCTTCTGTAAGACTGTTCCCTTCTTTGTCTTGAATTGTTTTAGCTTTGGTCCATCTTGCCTTCATCAGATCTTTTACAACCTGGAAGGCTTGTTTGCTATTTTTATTATTGATACACTTTTCAATTTTAGAGCATTGTTTTTCAATCTGTATCTCCTTGGCCACCTTCTTTCCTTTCTTGACCTTTCTGCCAATCGCTCTGTATTTATCAGCTCCCTCAGTGCTGTTCTTGTCTTTCTTAAGTTCTCTTCTAGTGTCACACATTTGTAGTATTTCATTTGTGACCCATGGTTTTGTCGTCTTACGATGTTTCCCAAGGATGTTCATTGCTGCCTCATTCATTACAGCATTGAAATTGTTGGTCATTGTTTCTACATCTTCCTCTACAGCAAGGAGTGGGGCAAATTTTCCGCCGATTATTGCTTGGAATGACTCCGCAATGTTTTGGTCTCTGAGTCTTTCTAAGTCAAACTTGGTTTTGGTGAACTTTAGTCTGACGATTTTCCTTAGCTGCAGCCAAAAACTTAGCATCACAAGGTTGTGATCACTTCCAATATCAGCACCAGGGAAGCTCCTTGTTTTAGCTCTGTTAATCCCAGAATGAAATCGGTTTTGCACCATGGCTGTGATGTAGACCTTTAGGTGCATGTCATGTTGGTCATCTGGATGCTTTACGTGCTCCTAATGTGTTTGCAAGAACCAGATTGTGATAGCTGGCAAGCTCCAAAAGTCTCAATCCTTTCTCATTTGTTACCACATTACAGAAAGGGCCACAGTAATCTCACCAATCTGAGCCTAGGAGCCGCTGCCAGACATGCCGCCGCTTCTGGGAGCCACCCAAAGTAAGCGCCATCCGGCCAGAGCCTACACCGTGAACCTCCTGCCCCGAGCTCACTTCCTCACCCAAACTCCCTCCCAGAGCCCAAACCCCCTGCCCCACGTCAGAACCATCTCCCTCACCCAAACTCCCTCCCAGAGCCTGCACCCTGAGCCCCCTCCCACATCCCAACCTCCTGCTCACACCCCAAGCCCCCTCCCATACCCCAACCCCCTGCCCAGAGCCTGCACCCCTCCCGCACTCCTGCCCCAGCCCAGTGAAAGTTAGTGAGGGTGTGGGAAAGTGAGTGATGGAGGGAGGGGGATTGGCGTGAGTTGGGGCAGGGCCTCCGAGAAGGGGCAGAGCAGGGGCATGGCCTTGGGGCAGGGGCGGGGCAGGAGCAGGGCAAGGGTGTTTGGGTTTGTGTGATTAGACAGTTTGCAACCCTATGCCCGCTCCATCCCTGCTGTACCTCCTTCCCCGCTCCAGGCAGGGAGGATACAATTCTGGGTCCTTCTATGGAGTGCTGCCTTCCCGATGGGGGGCTCGGACACCCCCTACGCAGTTGTGGCGGCTCTAATGCAAGCAGCCATTGCTGCGGGCTCCTTTAAAAAACAACCCCAATTTCAAAATGGCACTTGGCTCAATTCCTTCTGGGAATGTAGTTTACCTCCTCCCTCCAAGGAAGCTGGGGACTACAAGTCCCAGAATGCCCAGCACGCTGCTGCGTGATTCAGAGAGCTGAGCTGGAGCCTGAAGACTGGGTGACAGCCGCGCCGTCTGTGTGCGTGTGTGCTGCAGAGCCCAGTGCAGATACGAAATTTGTATCCGCATCTGCACTGTGATCTGCAAAAATGGTCTGTGGCTATCCACATCCGTGGATATCCATGAATACAAAGTGGATACCGGCAGATTTTCAGGGCTCTAGTAGTAGGCAGCGCAGCTTAGCGCCACCCTAATTTGCGTTGGTGGTTTAGAGCTGGGTTTGCTCATCCTGTCTCCCTTCCACCATCATAGCTGAGGAATGAGTCCTGCAAGTCTAATAATCCTTTTTTAAATATATGTAAAAAGGAGTAATTTTAAACTAGTTTTTACTACCAAATAGATTTATTTTTAACTTTTCTGAAAAAGCAATGTGGTGTTGATATATAAAAATACGTATCTAATAGTTTAATGTAATAAAATTAGTGCTTATTTTGGAAATCAGTTGTGTGGTTGTCTCTTGACTTTCAACTCCCTACCCTCTTTTTCCTCCCCCCCGCCCCCCCCAAATCTCAGTTTTGTTATTTAAATAATGAAAGGCACACAACTCTGGGCTAGTCATTTCTCTGGAGAGCCAGCTATTAGTAGCAGCTCAGCTCTAACAATGCAAGCATATCTCTTACTTCACATTCAAGTAACTCACATAGGAGTACTAAACATGTAGAACTGAATATTTTAAGTGCAATGTGTTTAAATCTTCAATGAAGTATAAAAGCATGAGTAACTAATTCAGTGTTGGCTTCCTTGGTGGTGACTGACATATGAACTAGTGAGAATATTGATATGTATTCAGTGTTGATTTACACATCTCCCATATGTTTGGCCTCATAACCTAACTGTATGATAAAGGCGTAAGTGCTAAACATATCCAGATGAAGGTTTCAAGTGGTCTGCAGTGAAATTAAAACTGTAACTGTGAGTAAACAGTTGAGAAAGAAGTAATGTTTCCATACAGCTACGGACAACTGTATGTACTTAAAATCAACAGTAACAAAAGCAATGCAGAGAAATCAAGATTCCCTTTTAGAGTTTGTGGATAGAAATTACTTTGTCAAACAGTCTGAAGAGTTTGTCATCCTATTCACTTTAACAGCAAGGAAATCCTCACTTGTTATAAATCCACTTAGAAGTATAGAATGTGATGTTTATTGTTTCTGAGCTTCACTTCTAAAGCTTTGCATTGAAAGTTTTAGTAATCTTATGTCACTTGGATACCCCAATGTTGAGTTGTTCTGATGATTTTTCCCCATTTTTATGTTATAGAAAAGAAGCATTTGACTGTGGATATCCTATCTGACTTTTAAAGAGGAATACTTATTGTAATTTACAATAAATTATTAAAAAGATATTAGGAATAACTAGCACATCCATTACAAGTATTAATTAATATTGCCATAGCAGTAATACCCAGATATTTCAATCACAGTGAGAGCCCATTGTGCTAGCCATTGTACAAACACATATGAAGATAACCTTTTTGCAGAAATGATCCTTTGTTATCAAAAAGGCATCAGTCTAGCAAAGCATTAAAATGTGCTTAACTTTAAGCATGCAAATAATTCCATTGACTTCAATGGGAGTACTCACATGAGTAAATTTAAGCACGTGTTTACATGTTTTGCTAGACTGGGACCTGGGACAAGTGACATGATAACATACTGGGGGTGGGAAAGAGGGATACAATAAAAATATATACAGCTTACATACATTTCCTTTATCATGTAAACAGATCAGATGCCAAAAGTGTTAATCCAAAAAAAATCAGAACATTTAGAGATAAAGGTTGTCCTGTTCCTGCCATGAGTGCAGGGGCCTGGACGAAATGACCTCTCAACATCCCTTCCAGTTCTGTGATTCATTCTTTGTTCCCTACTTATCTCCTCCTTTCTCTCTTTTTGGCCTTTTTTGTCCCTCTTTCTTCTCCTTTCCACACCATGCTCATCCTTGCTTCCTTGCACATAGACACTGAAGTAAGATTTTTGATTGCATGATCAAATAACAGTGAGCAATGTGATACCATTGGTTAAATAGTTACTTTACGAGTAAATTAACCAGGATGAAAATATAGTAGATGTATTTCATACACTAATTGTGTTACAGTATCAGATTATTAAGGCAAATTGACATTTGAGTGCTCCCCTATCAAAATATCCTATTTGAATATGCATTGAAGAGACTGGGAGATGTGAGTGGATCTGACTGTTAATTGGAGAATGAATTATTACAATGACAAGACTTATCTTAAAACCCCTTGATTAGAGTCCAAACTATTGATTAAGACTCATCATAATTCTAAACCTGAAACCTCAGAGTGACCTGGAGCTATAACTCTTTAATGAATATGAACTCATCAGGTAAATCATCACTGCAGAACTTGGCGATTCAGTAAAGCAGTGTTTAATAATGTCAAGTGCTGTAAATGAATAGTTGATGTCCCCCTGTGAAGAAATTTGTCACAAAGAATTCTTCAGTTAGAAAGCATCAGAAAACTTTTTCACCATACAAGTGTAGTGCACTCAGTCAGCACTTCACATGGCATTTAGCAACAGAGTCTGCATCCATCAGATTTTAAGAACAACCATGGGTTGGTACAATTGCAAGAATAGCCTTAGCACAGTCCACTGCTCTCATGAGATTGATGCTATTGAAACTGCTACTTCTAATGCCCTAAGAGCTGCTGCCATCACATTCTCTTTTGCTGATGTCAAGGAATGTTTTGGCAATGGGACAAGGGTCACAATATGGATCTTTCCATGGCAAGATGAGGGGAGACAATTTCAGTGCCACAAGAGAAGAAACTATTAGTGCATCAGGGCAGTCTCTCTTCTGCCAAGTGCTCTGTGGCATTGGACACCTAATGGAGGATCTTTTAAAAAAGCAAACTAACAACAAACAAACAACAGCACAAAGCACAAGAGAATGGAGGAAATTCACCTTCTCCTTTTACTATGTGGCTTACTGGGTGAGAGGTAAATAAAAATATGAAGTTGGCTTTTCCTTATGTTGGCCACAAAAATGTCTTTGTTCAAGAAAGAAAGATGGCATATGTGCCCTGGAGTAAACAAAATAATATTACTTTTAATCTATTTTTGGTTTAATATTCTCTCAGTTTCACTGTTGTATAAAATAAGTTTGCAAGGTAATACAGGAAAAAAATTGGTGATATGCCTTGTGCAGTTTTGGATCTTTTAATACACCGGAGAAATGGATAAAGGATAGTTCATCCTCATGTAAACATCCCTGTGTAACACTATCAAGGTCAGGTGAGAAAGAGGGGTTTAAAGGGAGAGCCATGCTGAGGGATCTGTCTGGGCTCTATGATCCAAAACACAATCCAAACACACAAAGCCAATTATGTACATACGAGAGAGGACAAATACTACCACAGTGATATTCAGAGTCACTTTGATTGCCAGGTTACAATGCCAGAATATTCTCAGTGGCTTTGCTTTCCTTAGTCATGGGCATATAGCTAAGCCAGTGCCAACTACTCAGCTGGAGGCTGGCTGAAGCTTTCATTGGCTTTGCCCACTTCTGCTGATAACAAGGGCTGTATCCCTGAGCATAAGATACAGTTGACCTTGAGTTGTCCTAGAATGTTGTTAATGCTGAAAAAATGACTTGACAAGCAGGAATTATTGAGAAACCTGGTTGTTGCTATACTTATGTTCTCATCAGGTGTCTACGCAGTGGAGGTCCGTATGTGAAAGACAAAGTTGCAGATGAAACAATGAAAGAGAAATAATGTTATTTTCAAACTCTTTATTCATGACCACAGATATTTTCTATATGATTTGCCTTCTCTATGACCTGCACTGACATATAGATGAAGAATATTAACAACAAGGTAACAACTGATATCTGGTATAAGAAATCTTTCACACTCAGTTAAAAGCAAACAAGTAATTGTGTAAACCATTGTTGCCATCACAGCAAGTATAAAGTAGACATAGTCCTCACATTTAGTAGTATAAGGACTTGCTGCTGAAAACATATACTAAATACAGGATTTCCTCAAGGTTAAATGTGATTATAGAATGCACACACACAAATTGCAGGCAGAGATTAAATCACAAAATAATGAGATCTTCTCGAAAGGTAGTGTACTACAGAGATTATCCTCCCCTTTGCCTCTAAGATATGTTTCTGTTTTAAATTCTTTATATACTACATTTATTGGAAAACAGTATGTAAACCAGTATTGTGAGATTCAAGCTGAAGGTCTATCAGTTTTATTTGGCTAGTTAGAGAACACTATTAGTTCTGTGAAATCAGTCTTCAGTATTATTTGTGTGTCAGCAGTCCAGAATTCTCTTCTTTCTCAAAAATTTTTAACCACATATTAGACATCTGAAATAAGGAATTAAGATTACTGGGCTATATTAACTAAAGAACTACTGTAGGTCTGAATCAGTTGACTAACAGAGGGAAATTAAATATAAATGAGCAGGAAAGTTTCCTTGCTGAGGAGAAAACATGAGGTTGAATTTGGTGATGACTTTCAGAGGTGGGTGACATGTAATCTTATTTCAGAAGTCCCAACTCCAACAAGGTATGGGGGGTTTTCAGATGGTGTGATGGGATGTCAAAACACTATACAGTAGCAAACGCAAAGGAGTTAATAGCTGGGATAAAAAGCTGCAGCTCAGGCTAAGGGAGATGGCTACCAGCCATCTGGGGACTATCTTCAGGAGGTTCCTTAGCAGTAGCTTGGCAAGGAGCTGCCCAAGGAGCAGACCCAGAGACCCACCAGGGGGAGTGGAGGTAAGACTGCTGGACAATAGCGATAGGGAGGGAGGTCAGACTTCTGGAGACCCATGCTGTCAGGTCTTTGAGAGACTACTATATAGGGTCAAAGATTGACTGTCAGAGAGCTGGTAAGCCATGAGACTGGGCTTTTGAAGGGCCAGAGTAACAGAAGATAAGGAATAAAGGAACAAGCCCCTTCACATATGGCTTTTACCTATGTGGCTTTTTTTTAACATTCCCTATGGAAGGCTGCACATCACAGTGGGAAGAGCAGAATAGTCAGATTGTCAGGGCCAGAGGATATCCTAGCATCGCTATCTTAAAGACACTGAATTCTGCTTCAGTGCAAATGAAAAGCACTGTGATTTAAAGAAAAGTGTACAAATGCACAGAAATTACCTACAGCAGATAAACTGTACACAGGCTGGTCTTGTGTGCAGATTCTCAAAGGGACAAAGGCACAAGGAGCTTTTTTCATCCCCGTGGGTGGTTTGGCGCTAATTGGAGTCCCTGTGCTCCACTGAATGCAAAGATTACTCCATGCTATGGCTGCTATCAGCTCATTTTAAAATCAGTATGTCAAATAAGGTAGGCTTTAGTGAACTCCCTGATGGTTCTAGCTCAACTCAGTCAGTAGAACTGGCTGGGCTGAGACAGGAGTGTTTGCTGCATTCATCTGAAGAGTGATGTAGTAGTTATGCTCCCCACAAGTTCTGCATAAGCTTCCCCAACACAGTGGTGTGCCTTCATGGCCTAACTAGAGCTGGGTTAAAAATTTCCCACAGCACATTTTTATGTCCAAAATGCAGCTTCACTGATATTGAAATGTTTCATGGGAAGTGCTGGTTTTTACAATTTTCAATGAGACTGTCTAAATGAATCATTTCGCCCTTCTTGTTTCACTTTGATAACATGTCAATAGGCAACATTTAGACCTACTTTATAGTATCCTGATCTAAGAGTAGATTCGTTTAATAGCATTTCCTTGTAGTGCCAGGAATGTGTAGTGTATTAAATTGTTAAGCTCATCTCTTAATCTGAGTTGCATTAATCACTGAAGAAGCGGCTGGGATCCGCCTTTATAGCAGGAGCTGGAGGGGGGGCCTAAGAATTCACCCAACACACACGTTTTATGAGTCAGTTAAATTTGGGGTTTATCTCAAAGAATCCTCTCATTAACTGTCTCCAAAGCCCTTACATCAGCCCCAGGCATCGCTGTATGATCATGAAGCCGCATCTTCCAACTTGAGTGCCTAAGTTGGACACCAGCTAAAAAGCCTGACTTTCAGAAATAACAAGGGACTAAGCAACTTTGAAAATCACGCCAATTTTTAGATGTCTAACTTTAGCCTCTAAACAGTGGATAAATATCTGTTATTATTTCATAGATTCTCTTATAAAATGCTACGGTCTGCCTCTGCTTGAATGGCTTGTATGCATAGTCCCCAGGAGACTTCCTCCCTGGCTGCATTCCAATTTTTTTTCCTGCATGAGTGTAAGCTGGCTCTTTATTTTAGTGGATACAAAAGCTCACATTCCTCATAGGACTAATACTTGGGGTTTCTTCTTTTCTTAGAGGAAACATATTTCAATATACAATGTGGAAATAGTTGTTTTTATATCTCACATCTGTTTTTTTCCTTCTGCTGCTCCCACACCCACCCACCCACCCACACACACACACACACACACACACACACACACACACACAAAAGGACAAAGACATAAAAGGAGACTGATTTTAGAATTTGAGAAAGATATTGGCATTTTATATTTGGCATTTTATAGTTTCTAGAAACATTAAATCCAGTCACAGGATGTTCAAAACAGTATTTGCTTGTTGCTGCACCTGGCACGGGTGAACTAATTTCTGTGAGTTGATTGGCACATAACCTGAATTTCATTTCAGCTGCCTCATCAAAGGCAACATGACTCTGTTTCCATTGCTGGGAGGTTAATAGCATTTTCAGATTCTAATCTAGTCTCTGGAAAGTGGTCTTTTTTAAAAAATTGATCAATAATGTTCATTTTTACATCAGTATGTCAAATAAAGTAGACTCCACTGTACATGGCATTTCTGCCACTAGCTTTTCTACTGTATCTTTTCTTAGTAGATATCACTACATGACAAAATGCAATAAACTCACCATGCTCACCGAATTGCCGTTTGGTTCATCCTTAATTCACTTCTTTTATTAGACCTAGACATGGCATTTCAAAGAAAAAAGTTACCATTTCTTTGCAGCAAATCATGTTGTGAAAAAGAGTCTGTGTGTCTGTGAATATACATATGCACAAAAATAAATATACACATGCAAATTCACAAAAACAACATACAGGATGAAAGGTGGAGATCCAAACAGAAGCAGGAAGTGTTGGAAGGGAGTCATCATTGGAAGGCCAAATGAAAGAAGTGGGATTTAAAGAGCGATTTGAAGGATCAAGAGAATTTTACATTTTGGATTCATTATCGCTCACAGCTTATAGGAGAGGGCATGGAATGATAGATGGATTGTTAAATTGCCTGACTAGGCATATACAATTAAGAGCTGAAGCAGATCCAAGAAAGATAGTTTTTCTAAGTTTGGATCCAATGCAGAACCAAAACTGTCAACTAGTGCAGATAAACAACCTCAAAATGCAGGTGTATCGTATCTGGAGAAGTAATAAATAACTGGGAATTTCCATAGTTAAGGATTTTGTGATTAGGCTCAAAGAGGTGTAACTAATCAGCGTGGACCACCAGTGAAAGGAACAAGAAAACACAACACCATTTCCCCCTGAGTAAACATCCAGTGCTAAGAGTGATAGCTGCAGTCATCACACTTAAAAAAAATCATAAGGTCTCTTTAAGGCTTACACAAGAAATGTTCTAAATGAAAAGGGCCAGTATGCCTGGAGCTGGTCCTTTATTGGAGCCAGCTGGGATGGGTTTGGCTGTTTTCTATAAAGGGCTGAGAGAATTTAGTTAAAGAAGTTGCATAAGGGAGATGGGCTCCTGTGGTGTGATTTGAGGTAAGGGTGTGTTGTCCTTTCAGCACAGAGAGGCAATGGGAAAAAGTCTCTGAGAGCTGAAGCTTAGGGCAGGCAGATGAACTGCTTTTGTTTGGTGTTTTATGTTTGAAGAATAGCGTTTGCCAGGAAAGAGACTTGGCCATGGCGGTGAGCCTTTCCTGGGAATGTCTGGTGATCCAACCTGATTGAAGGGAAATTGAGGTAGTGGCTAGCCTGAAGCTGGGCTGGGATAAGGTGACTCCAATAATATTAAAAATAAAAACTATGACTAATGATTACCAATGTTTCCTACTAAGTGTATCCAATATTATGCAGACATGTAGAAGGACAAGATTCCTGTCAAGGGCTGTTTACAATCTAACCAGTTATATATAAATCAGTCTCATCCTTCAAAATCCCCCTCAAAGCCTGTTTTCACTACACTTCCAAATAGAACCCTTCTTTGTTGCTTATATTGTTGAAGGTTCAACTGCTGAATCTTCATAGCTCATCTGTCAATATAATCTGAGAGCCTGTAAATGTTTTTAAAAAGGGACCCTGTTTCTTTACAAATTTGTATACTACCTGTTATCTGGGCTGGGCTTCCACCTCTTGAACATTCTCCCTTAGGGCAGGGATGGAGTATATATGGATCTCCACTCCATGCCCAAGATGAATAGATTCCAAGGCCAGAAAGGACCCTTGTGATCATCTAGTCTGACCTCCTGTATAACACAGGCCATTGAACTTCCCCAAACCCTAGAGCACATCTTTTAGAAAAACATCCAATCTTGATTTAAAAATTACCTGTGATGGAGACTTCACCACAACCTTTGGTAAATTTGTGGTTAATTACACTCATTAAAATTGAGGAGGTGAGTGTGTAAAGAAAGAACCCCAGGCTCTTCTCCCTACCCTGCCATCAGGGCCTTAGCAGCTGGGGGTCTGAGGCCCTCTATGTGGCTGTGAGCAGGTTTCAACCAGAATGCAGGGCCAGCATTAGAGTCACTGGGGCTCATGGCAGAAAGCCAAAGCCTGAGCCCCGCTGCGCGGGGCTGAAGCAACTTAGCTTTGCAGGGCCACCTGTGGCATGGGGCCCCAGGCAATTGCCCTGCTTGCTACCTCCTAACACCAGCTCTGGCTTTTGACTGACTGGATATCCAGAAAAACAGTAGTTGTGGCACAGTGGTTGTGGAGTTTCTGTAGTGTGGTGGTGGTGGGCAGGGGAGCTCAGAAAGAAAATTGTTGAGAACACCTGCCCTAGAAGGACTTGAAGGGCAGAAAGAGAAAGACACTGGTTCTTCTCCTCAAATGTTAAGTAGAAGGAGAGCATGACCGAGGAGAAAGAGGGGGTCAGGGACCTCACCTATTATGTCTGGATCTCAGTGTGTTAATAGAGATTCGAGAGTGAGGTGGGAAGGAGCAAGACGGGCAAATGCTAGGTGGGAGTAGGCTAGGGTGTGTGCTGCTCCAAGGAGGAAACAAGGGTGAATGCCAAGATGGTGTTGTGTTTGGGTGGAAGGCAGGAGTGGTGGGGGGTAGGGGGCTATACGGGTTAGTGATGAGGGGAGAGGGCAGAGAGGAGTAAACGGGGAAGGGCCTCAGGGGAAGGGGCGGTGTATGGGCGGGGCCTCGGGGAAGGCACGGTGCATGGGCGGGGCCTTGGGGGCAGGGCAGTGGGGGGCAGGGCCATGGTTTGGGTGCCTGTGCTCCCTCTCCCCCCACCTTCAGGGCGCTTCTGCCACTCCTGGTGGAAAGTGGCAGAGACTGAGTTTGCAATACCTGGGTGTCAAACAAGAAGGAGTGTAAGGTGCTGGTTTGTTGCATGTTTCTACATGCATTTGGCCAGTGCTAGGGGCTTCTTAACTTCATGTTGGTGACCAGATGGCAGGTTAGAATAATTTCTTGAGTTGCTGTTGTGGTGTGGCTGTAATTTCTCTCAGCATGCAAGGTTAGTAGGAGTGGGAACAGAGCACTCAGAAGCTAGGAGAGAAGAGGTTATGAAGGGAAGCGCTAAGGATAGCCAAGTTCAGGGAGGAGCTTTTGTCTGATGTTTATGTTGTAGACATTGTGAGGTATTCACAGTTTCATAAATTGGACAATAATTATTTACAGGGGGAAAAGGAGATTATTTTAGCTTAAAAAATGTCACAAGTGACTTGGGAGAAGAGGAACTTCGGAAGTGTAAACTATTTCACATTCTGATAGGTCATGAATCAAAAACAAAAGTTGGTTTTGGTTTTGTCTTTGAAAAAATAAGAGAATAATTGAGATGGAGCCAAAACCAAGATACAGCTGCCAAAATCCATCACTATTTAATATCCTAGGTGCATTATCCATGAGCCCTTTAATTCAAATTTTATCAAATCAAATGTGATGAACTTCCAATAAGAAATATCAAACATTCATGAATGTCCCAAATAAGGTATTAGAAAATGGTACCTCACCCACTCTGACTTTGGCTTAGTGCTAAAAGCATTTTCTTTTATTTTTGCCTGCATAACTGAAGCAAACTTCTGAACTGTGTGGATGATCACAAACTTCATTTTCCATGGCAGCTGATATAATATGCATTTTGAGTTTTATCTAAAGGATTTGTAGTTGACCACTTTTACCAAAGCAGAAGCTAAGAAATTCTTGCTGAGTGTATTTTGTTGTATTTTTTCATGCCACTGAGTCTTGTTTACTTTTTCTATTTAGCCATTTTTCACTGTACTCATCTATTCTGACCTGTCTTTTTTTCATAGGGACTGGTATCTTCAGGATAAAACCTTCTATGCATTTTAGGGTACCTTTCCCTAGTTTTTAAAGGAATATTATCATTAGATGATTATGCTGAGCTGCCTAAACATCCATATACTTTCCATTATTATACAGCCTGGAGGGCAGCAGGTGGGCCTGAGTTATGGCCTAAGAGCCTTGGGATGCCCATGAGGAATCAGCCTGGATACCCGTGTAAGATTTGAAATCTGTGGGATATCCAACATCTTTTCCTATGGATTTCCATCCTGAGTAGAATCTGGGCCATGTCCCCACATGTTCTGCACTACTACCTGTCTCACATTTCCAGGGAGATGATGCATCAGAACTAGTTTCACTCAGAAGGACTTTCCTTGCATCTGTTGGTTGCTCCAAGCTGAGGTGACTGGACTGAACTGAGGACTGGGGACTGGAACTGAAAGAAGGAAGTCTGCCTTTCCTGTGATTTTGATTACCTTACCTTGCTGGTGTCCACGCAGCATGGAGAAGGAAGCCACCTGATTTGAATGCAGAAGGGACAAATGCTGGATTGTGGGGAGAGAAAGGAGTTGATTAGCATAATGATTCTGAGACTAGGACTGGAGGTGGGTAGAGAAACAATGTGGGAGCTGGAGAGGAAGCCTGGGATTGTCTGGGCAAAGAGATGGGGAGAGAGCAAGCTGGAACAGGTTGAGCATGGAGACTGAGGCAACGGATGGAAATGTGGGCGACTATGAACCAACTGACTAGTGGAGGGTGTGAATACAGAGATCAGACAAGGAGCTGAGAAAACTGGGACTGGTTGTGGACAAGCAAAATAGGATTAGGAACCCAGGGGGAAAGATCTATCTGAAAGGGTGGAATGTCAGCAGAGAACTGGGTTTGGCTGAACAATGAGATTAAGATAAAGAGTGAGGGAAGGGGAGTCTGAGTCGGGGAGAGGGGGATACTGGGAACAAGTTGGAGGGTCAGGGAGACTGGATGAGGAGCCTAAAGGGAGAAATCAGAACTGGCTGGGCAAGGAGTCTGGGACTAGGCAGAGAAGATTGGACAGGTCTGTTTGTTGGTGTCTTGGTAAAGGCTTCGAGGTTCTAACCCTTGAAGTTCTGACGTCTGAGTGGCTAATTGCTCCCTAGTGGTGAGGGGTGGAGTTGAGCTGAGCTAAGCAGGAAGACTTGGTATAAAACATTACTTGCTAGGCAAACTTGAGAGCTGCAAACAGAGGCAGCTAAAAGCGGAGTTTCAGAGGATGTTTGGAGAAGGAGTGAGAGGCTTTCTTTCCAGGTTCATCTAAAAATGCAATTTCAAGATGGTCAGTGATGGAACATGGTTGTGACTGGCAATGGATGTGCCATGTTCTGTGACCTGCTTGAAGCTAGAAGTGACTTCCTGTGCATGAAGTGCAAATTGGTGGCTGTACCTGGAGGAGAAGATTCTAGGATGGGAGGCACAAGTACAGATGTTACTGAGAATCAGAGAAGTTGAGGAGTTCTTAGACAACCAGGTTCTGGGAAGAAAGGAACTGTCCACTGAGGAATTGGAGAGAGGAAGTCAGACAGGAGGCCTGGCAGTTCATAACCACGAGCAGCAAGATGTCACAGTGGCATTCTACATGGTGGGAGATAGATGAGAATGGGCATGTTGTGGCCAGCAGAGAGAAGAGGACTGGGGGGAACTCCACACAACTAATGTTGATTGGAAGCGTCCAGGTCCTCAACATGGAAACTGAAAAATATCTCTGTAGAAGATCCAGCTGGTCAAAGGGAACTGAGGGATGTACAGGACACACCTGTAGATTGGTAGCTTGGCCCAAACTGTAATTAAAACCAACTTGTCCATAAAATTTCTCCAACCATCCAAGGAAAACAAACAATGCTTGTGAGGATTTAATACTCAGAAGAAATGAAAGACAATTCTGCAAGAGATGGGTGGACAGCAGGACAGTTTGCTGCCTTCTCAAAGCCAAGACATGAGGCATCACTCTTAGACTGGATAAGCTTTTGAAGTTAATGGCAAAGGATCCATTGGTGGGGATTCATATTGACACTAATGACACTGCTTTGTCAGATATCTTGCAGATAGTAGATGACTTCAGAGAACGTGGAAGACTGCTGAAGAAAAATAATGTCCATGCAATTTTTTTCTGAGATCCTTCCTGTCCCGTGAGCAAAGGAAGACAGAAGCTTATGTTTAATTACTAGAACACATTTTTTAGAAAAAACATCCAATCTTGATTTTAAAATTATCAGTAGGGCCATACCAAATGCATAGTCCATTTTGGTCAATTTCACAGTCATAGGATTTTAAAGATTGTAAGTTTCATGATTTCAGCTATTTAAACCTGAAATTTCATGGTGTTGTAATTGTAGGGGTCCTGACCCATAAAAGGGGGAGTTGGGGGTGGGTGTTCGCAAGTTATTGTATGTGTGTGGGGGTTTCTGTGCTGCTGCCAGCAGCAGCACTGCCTTCAGAGCGGGGCAGCTGGAGAGAGGTGGCTGATGGCCTGGAACCCAGCTCTGAAGTCAGAGCTGCCGCCAGCAGCAGCTCAGAAGTAAGGATGGCATGGCATGGGGTGGGCCCTCAGTCAGCAGCCGCCACTCTCCGGATGCCCAGCTCTGAAGGCAGCAGCACAGAAGTAAGGGTGGAAATACTTTACCAGGCCACCATTTCCACCCTTACTTCTGTGCTGCTGCTGGCAGGGCGCTGCCTTCAGAGCTGGGTACCTGGCTAACAGTCACCGCTCTCCGGCCGCCCAGCTCAGAAGTAACAAGTGGCAGTGCAGAAGTAAGGGTGGCAATACCTAAAATAACCTTGTTACCCCTTGTAGCTTCCTTTTGGGTCAGGACCCCCAGTTTGAGAAATGCTGGTCTCCCCCATTAAAACTGTTTAGTATAGGGTAAAAGCACACAAAAGACCAGATTTCTTCAGGGAGACCAGATTTTATGGTCCGTGACGTGTTTTTCATGGCTGTGAATTTGGTAGGGCCCCAATTATCACTGATGGAGAATCTACAATGACAACCCTTGGTAAATTGTTCCAATTGTTAATTTTTCTCCCTGTTAAAAAAATCTTATTTCCAGTCTGAATTTGTCTAGCTTCAACTTCCAGCCATTGGCCTGTGTGTTGTACCTTTCTCTGCTAGATTGAAGAGCCCATTATTAAATATTTGTTCCTCATGTAGGCACTTTTGGGGTATAATCAAATTAAACCTCTTAACCTTCTCTTTGTTAAGCTAAATAGACTGAACTCCTTGAGTCATCACTATAAAGCAGGTTTTCTAATCCTTTAATCATTCTCATAGCTTTTTTCTATATCCTCTGCAATTTATCAACATCCTTCTTGAACTGTAGACAGCAAAATTGGACATCAAATTCCAGCAATGGTTGCAAAATACAGAGGTAAAACAACCTCTTTCTCCAATTCAAAATTTCTCTTTATGTACCCAAGACAGCATTAAGTGTTCTATAGATTCTCCTGTTGCATGACTAAGCGCAGAATGAAAGCTAGAAATGTTTTACAGTAGACCAACCCAAAAGATGCTCATTCCTATCAAACTCACATTTATATATACTGTTCTCTACGATTAACTTGTTTAACCTCAGTAGTTTGGACACAGGGTTTATGTAAAAGCATCATTCCTCTGTACTGTAAATAAAAGCTCTTACTTGTATATGTTAACATTTTGACTGATTCAAGCATAGTTCTGTAAATAAGGCCATTCAAACATGACAGCAGGTTGAATCGGTGATGTTAATCACAGGAAATAGTTTCCCCTCCTGCATGCAGTAGAATCCTCTTCAATGGCAAACCATTGCAGAAATAGAAAGTGACAATTAAGCACTATTCCAGATGATCAGAGTGCAACAAAACCAGAAACATATTTTTAAATGACATTAATGTAAAAGCTAATGCCTTTAGTAGCTTGTAATAAAGCAGAGAAGCAGCAGAGTGAAGATAAAGATGCAAACTAAGTTGGTTAGTGAACACCAGTTCACACCTGATAACTATTGGAAACAAGCCATTTAAACAGAGGTTTCACAATTGTGTGCTATTAATCTATTGTCAAAAGTTATTGAAATACTTTGGATTGATTTTATTTCATGGTAGTCATCCCAGATAACAGCTGTAGGGATGGCTTACCTATCTGGTACGTTAAACAAATTGTACCTCCTGTGTTGCCCCATGGCACAAGTACATTGCCAGTGAAATAATGATATTCCAAAAAAACATCACCATAGTGTTCCTGTGTGATTGTTTTTCAGCGGTCAAATTAGAGCAGAAGTTCTCAAACTGGGAGTCGGAACCCCTCAGGAGGTCACGAGGTTATTACATGGGAGGGTCGTGAGCTGTCAACCTCCACCCCAACCCCACTTTGCCTCCAGCATTTATAATGGTGTTAAATATATTTAAAGTGTTTTTAATTTATAAGGGGGGTCGCACTCAGAGGCTTGCTATGTGAAAGGGGTCACCAGTAAAAAAGGTTTGAGAGCCACTGAATTAGAGCAACCAGTTTGTACTGCTTTTATGAAATCCTGAGTGGTCTAGCCTGTAACAGTACTTAAGTCCTCGGCGTCAGCCTCACCCTTCATGGCATTGGTTCCGGGCAAGGTGCCTAGATCCCAAGGTGTGGGAGGTAATGGGAGATGTGTGCTTCAATATCTTTGGGGATCTGGGGCTGAATCCTTTTGGAGATGAAAGAACAATAGCAATGTGATTCTAGGATGAGGGAAGCACTATCTGATCTTACCTTGGTATTATGTGGCATCTTGGTCATGGTTATTTATACAGTAACTTTCTGTTTCCTTGGGAGAAAATACTCATGCCCAACTTACTAAAGTTAATTTTTATTCAGTAGATTGGAATATACCTACATTTCTAAACATTCCCACCCCCCCCACCCCGTCTTTCCACTTAATTGAGCCAAATAAAGCTACATGATAAGGTCAATTATGTTTTTCTTTTTGGTGTTAAAATGGATTTGTTCTCATTCTTATTCCATGGAACAAATACCTGTTCTTATTTTACATAATTGTCCAGTTTAGCAGTTGGTTTAGTACCTGTGTCTGGTATACCATTTTAGTAATGCACATCTGTTGGTTATGTTGTGACATAACAAGTTAATGTCTATACAGCTCTTTGAAAGCCCTATATACATGCTAAGTGTTATTAAAATAAGCTGAATATTATTATTATTTATGTACCAGAAACTTTATTACTTACTATTTCTCACAAGGTCTTTGAAGTATGTGTATATCTGCATTTATATGAAAAAAATCAATAAACTGAGCACGAATGGGTTAAAAATTAGCTAATGAACCTGAAAGACATTCCTTATTTAGAGTATAATAATTTTAAGGAAGGTCAGGTGCTGGGTCTAAACTACTTGACAGGTAGACATTTTAAAGGCATATTTATGAATATAATCAATGTAAGTCTCAATAGTTACACTTTTAATAACCTATTTGCTGACTATATGTTCTTGTCAAGATAATTTATACATACACTATTTATGTGCTATAAAAATTTCTTTTGCCCAGGGGAGCATTTAATTTTCTTTTCCCCCAAGCGAATTAGTCATATGTATCCGAGGGACCAGAGGATCTATCACTTATTCCTCCCTTTAAACCTCCCACCCCCAGGACTTCCTGTCACAGCAATCATCTTTTCAGCAGAGGCTGGACATGGCTACCTCAAAGCCTATCAATTCCACTTTTCAATGGGTTGTAGAAATCACTGTTGAATGATGCGTGGAGTTAACTGAAGGTGACTCTGTAGCACTTCCAGCTCTTATTGGCTCCTGGGAAAGAATCAGACATGGGTATCCTTTATGACAGAACATTACTCAGTTGAATGAGTACTTAATCTTTCAGATGATAAGGTTGATATTGCTTTGATTACTACAATAAAGCAAAAACCTTGGTGGGGCTTGTAGAGTCCTTTTGGCATTTGCTATGGTTTGTTGTAGAGATTTCCACTTCCTTTCTATCAAGAAATTAAGTGAAGATCAAAATGTGTATTCAAAAGAATCCTATAAACTGTATCTTAGGTGAGCTGAGGCCCCAGTGCTGGTGTAACCTCCTAGTGGACCAAGGATTAGGCAAACCATTTGCTTGTGCAAATTCCCCCTCTATGCTATCAAATCCTCCACTGGAGGGGAGTATGGAGGCAGTTATTGTCAGGGCGGTCTCAGAAAGTTCATCTGTACTGAAGCTGTGTTGTCACAGGGTATGTCTATACTGCAATTAATCTACACCGCATATATATCTACACTGCAATTAAACACCCCCTTTGCCTGAGTCCTGTGAGCCCAAGTCAGCAGGCACAGGCCAGCAGTAGATTTTTATTTGCAGTGTAGATATATCCATAGAAGCTTGGAAGTGGCAGAGTAACAGTTTCCTACTCCAAATTTCATTCATTCATCCAGTGCCTACTCCACCTCCCACTGATTTAGCCTTTGGCTACAGACTATCCCTGCTCACTAGCTAACTCTGTATTCGGATACCACTACACCCTTGAATCTTCCAGCAAAACGGCATACAGATCCAGATCTGCTGAATTCATAGGAGCAGAACCCTCAGTGTGTGTGTGTGGAGGCTTATAGAAGTGATGTGGGCTCCAGTATAGTGGGTGTTCCTGGAACGAGTGCTGGACCCATGTCAGGAGCTAGGTAGGGAAAGAGTAGGGAAACTTCCTATAGAATGTAACATGGAGGACAACAATATAATTCTATAGGAATTAAATGGGGTTGTACAGAAATTACTCTAAAACCCTATACAATTGAATAGGCTCTCATTCACTATCTATAGCAGGGATATCCTTATCCGTTACCTTGCACAGAATAGGTCCGAAACCTATTGAAAGGTTATTTTCTATTAAATTCTGTAGACTTTACCATAACATGCCCCCTCAAAACATTGACCCACCCAGGGAATACTAAATAATTGGTACACTTAGACACAATCTGCTCTGTATGCCCCCAATCTCCTCAGAAGTGCCATTATTGAGACAAATGGAGGTTTTGTTGTGGGTGGGTGTGGCTGTGGAAAGAGAAGTTTAAAACTCAACAGGGATGTTCAGAGTGCCACTGGGTGTGTATTCCTGAGCTGAAGCAATCCCGTGCAGCTGAACCTAGTTAGACTCAAAGCCTTAAAATGGGGCTGGAGTGACCCACTGTTGGTGTGGGAGAGATAGGAGTTTGTGGATTAAAAGAAAAGATATTCTTGAAGTACTGTTCTGTTTTATATTGTTTTTAAGTTTACAGTCTGCTAAACTATGACTAGACACTTTTCTGGTTAGTGATACTTTGATTGAATGAGAACTTGATAAATACAGTGTAAAGCCCTGAAAGGAGTAGTTGTTTGCTTGCTGAACATGGGCTTCTTGTGAAGTTTCTTTCTAGCCTCTCCATTAACCTATTCTCTCATCTCTGTGTAACCTGTTAGACTCCCAATCCCACTATGGCACATACTTAACTATATTTCATATTTATTTATTTTTTTTAATACACAGTTTGTCTTAGAACAGGGGAGGAAGTTGTTTCTTCCTCATTACTTCCCTGTGTGCTGTTGCTGAACACATGCTGGAGGAGCACAGCCATGGGGTAAGTAATTTTCCCTGATTCTTGTCATCTTCCCTAGGTGATTTTGCTGTATTATCACTGATAGCTATAAAGCACATGGGGAAGAAGGGTGATAGGAGAAATATAGATGGATTTTCCACCTATGTAGTTCAGTACTACTCAGAGGAAGTTATGTGAGGGAAACCTGAATGTTAGAGCTTCCTCCATATTTCACTCTCACCATTGCATGACAACCCTGATGTGAAGTGTTAGAAATACACTGTTAGGATCTTTATATGGGAGTCATTTTTATAAAACTATTAAGAAAACATGGGAATATTTCTAGAAAATGGGATTGGTATCCATTTCAAGTAGGATGAACTCTACCTACCAGGTGCTTAATTTGACTAGATCTTCAAACATTGGGTGACAGTTGTGGTGGTGAGAACACTCTTCTTTTGAAACAGAATTAAAACCATTGCCTCAGCATGATGTTTCTATGCACTATCCTTCTGAAGATATGGGAGCAGATCCTCTGGTGTACTGAGTTTATGCTCACTACACTCTTGGGATGTAGTCTTTAAGACATCTTCCTGCTTCCCTGATGGTGAGGTTAAAATGGCCTAAATTAGGGTTTATGTACATGGAGACACTCAGGGAAATTAATCCAAATTAACTAAAGGTGTGACTTTAAAGTGGATAACTACATTCTGTCTGTCTTAAATAACCTCTGAAGTTTTTTAGATATGAAATGATTCCTCACTTTCTCTACTAGGAGTTGTGTAGTGGTGCTGTGCATACCTGATCAGTTGTCCTGTTCCAACTCGCAGATTACTCTGCTCCCATAATTTTGATTATACCCTGTGGTTTTTGAGATCATTCTGAATGACAGACTTCATAGGAAAGTTCTGTTATTAGCTATCTACTAATAAAAATGGTAATTCCCTTTTACCAAATGAAGTGAATGCCTTATCAATTGGCTGATTTCCAAAAGTTAGTGTGAAAATGCTGCCTTTCCCTGTTTTTTTTATTTTATTAAAAATTGAAAAAAGTTCCACAAAAAGTACCTATTTTTGGAAGTCTCATGGTACTTCTCTGTAATTTAACACCTTTAATGTCCTCTGAAAATCTACTGAAGCCCTAAAACATTGTATTTCAAGTTATAGAAACTGGGAAGTGTTGATTGCCTTTATACACTTCTAAAAGAGACATTGGTCAGCACCATTAGACCTATTTTTTTTTAACCTTAAATAACACATGGAGAAAAGCATGGTGACAAGTTAATGTATATTGTGATGTATTGGTCACTTCAGTTGTTCCTGCACTTTAATGAAAAAGAAAACCAACACAAAACACCTTTCTTTATAGAACCAGGTGATGCTTGTCAGTACATCTTCATGGTTTGGTGCTTGTTCTTAAATGGGAGAAATAATGCCACAAACTCAGGTCTCAGCTGTGTTTTTGAAGTCCTAAAACTTCTGTCAAATAAAAGAAAAAAGCAAAGAAGGTATAGTATCTACAGTCATGGGATTATATCTATGAACAATCTGAGCAGAGAACACGAATAGCCTGCAGCATAGATAATTTTTTACTATGATTTTGCCAGATTTCATAAACCTGAGGAAGACTGGATTAGTACATAGATAGGAAACGTACAAGGAAATAGGAAATCTTTTGTGTTACAGAAATTAGTGTTCGTTATTCAGTATGTGGCTCTCTGCTAATGGGGGGACATGGATTAGTGTTCATGTCACACTCCCCATCAGTACCCAGCCTAAGCTGGGGAAGCTAATGATCCAACCAGCGGACAAAAGTTGAAGAACTCTGGTTCATGTGCTACCTGAGGCATGTTGTGCATACGCGAAGAAGAGTCAAATCAATGAGTCAGGAGGACAGTGGGACAAAAATAAATTTAAAAAAGTAAATAAAAAAATCCTATGGAAAATAGTTAGACAAAAAATTGTTTTAATCAAAGCATTTTGATTCCTCCCCATTGTATTGTATTGTTTTACAAAAGCCCTTCACATTTTTGACAAAATTCAAAATTTTGCATTTTATCAAATTAATTTTTGTCAAATTGTGATGAATTTTTTTTATCTAGCTCTAATTAAGAGGCACTGTGCTGCAAGAAGTGTCAGAGGAGATATTAAATTGAAGTTTTGACCTCTTATGTTTATAAAAGATCCCATACAATTTTTGCAAGAGGTAGGATGTTGGCCCTGCTGTCCTGGAAAAAATTTACAATAGGTAATATTCTGGCTACCTAAAATATTCTCCGCAGTTCTGATAAGACATAGCATTCTTTACTTGCTGTCTTAAATCTTTGTATAGCATTGATGCATGCTGAAAAGTAGTTTCAGCCAACTTCGGGATGAAATGTAGCATTTTCATGCTTGGTGAAATGATTATCAATCGAATTTGCAGACTGGCTACTAAAATGCTTTGGGATTCTTCTGGATGAAAGTCAAGGTCACTCCAAATATGTTGCACATGTGTGCACCAGAGCAGTGGGTTCCTCTTAAGGGAATCCTGTATCCTAGTGTGATCCATTTAGTGTGGTGGTCAGGTCCGTAAGTCTTGGAACAGAAGAATTATTTTTCAAAAATAACTAGAAAAATAAAATTAGTAGATCTTTCTAGTTCAGGAATTTTTAATGTTTGAAAAACAAATTTGGCCTGTAGGAGAGGTCATGTTGTTTTTAAGTAAAAGCTAATTAAAAATCTAAAAAGAAAATGAAATCCAGAAACAGGTGATAAATGTCTCAACTGGCCAAGCTGTGGGAGATAATAGTACATGAATCAGTTTCTTTTATATTGCATTCAAAAAAATTCCTCCCGCCCCGCTGGAGTGTTTCCTGGTTGGCTATGTATGAGTTTCATGTGAAAAGATATCTGGAATAGTGATACACCTGGGAATGTCTTTGGAAAACTGGGGAATGCCAAAAATTTCACAGAAGGGGAAGGGGAGGGAGACAGAATATTTATTTAAGGTAAAATAATTATGTGCTGAATAGAGTTAGAGCTATTTGGCTAATTTCCCCCCCCCCTTTTTTTTTTCTGTTTCTGAGTAATTGGCAAACTCACTTTCATTTTGAGTTTATTTATATAAAATTGTTCATATGTGCTATGCAAATATACTTTAGCCATGTTGGTTCACAACCTCTTTGCTTCAAACAGGTCTTTAGATATTCATGGAGTGTGATTGGCCACCTAAATCAGGTGGTGGTGGTGATGCTTTACCTTAAGAGTGTGACTAACGTTTTAACAGAAGGAGGGTTATGAAAGATTTCAAGATGGTTTCATGAATGCTTGTGGAGGACTTAAAAAGAAAAGGAGTACTTGTGGCACCTTAGAGACTAACCAATTTATTTGAGCGTGAGCTACAGCTCACTTCATCGGATGTGGAGAACTTCTGCACATATATTTGTGAGACTCTTGCTTTCTGTGAAAATCCTTGCATATAAGCCACTCATGGGAATATTTGTGGAAAATGAATAACTGAGCTTGTGAATACTGCCAGTGGATTCATGGATTTTATTTGAACTAATATTTGCAAATACTTTTAGCCATAGTCACTGAGCACTGTTGCTGAGTGCCCACAACCATTTAGCTCACTCTTAAGAAGTTTAGATTTGCTGCCACCCATTCTTATGGGTGTGACTTTAAAGCAGTGGTCCATGAAACTGGGAGAAGAGCTGTAGCTGGGGACTGAGACTGGGGGTGGGGAAGGGCTGTGGCTGTGGACAGGGCTGGGAGTGGAAGTGGCAGTTGGGGGCCAAGGCTGGTGCTTGGACTGGGAGTGGAGCTGGGTCTGGAGCCAGGCCGGGAGCAGATCTGCTGCTGGGGAACAAGGATGGGTGTGTGGCTGGGATCAGGGCTGGGAGTGGAAGCCATGGTTGTGAGCCAAGGCGGGGGGTGAGGCTGGCACTAGGGTCGGGAGCGGAGCCGCAGTCAGGAGTACTGGGCTGGGTGGCGCTCCTACCCCACCCCCCATGGGGGCTGGCCCGGGCCCTGCCACGCTCCCCTGAACATTCTAAGGGGCGCACCCCACAGTTTGGGGACCTCTGTTCAAAGACTAATAGAAAACATTTTTTGCTGAACTAGCAAAATTAGGGTGCAGAAAGATAAGCATGCACCATGTAATCATTTTAGTAAAAACTACTAATTTGTTGTAGGATTTATAATTCATGTTTAGAATCTAAAATGGGAATTGCTGATATAACAAACAGAACACTTGGGAGTAATAATCGAAAAACATTATTCTCATCTGCCACTGACCTCATGGGAAAGACTTAATGTTCATTCAAAATATCCTATGCCATGCTATCTCGCCCTGAACAGAAAATGCAAACCAGTCCAGATTGAGTATATGAGAACATGTCCAAGTGCAAGGCTTAATGATAGAACCCATTGGGGTGATTAGTATTAGTCCTAGGTAGCTTTGTGACAAAAGTCCAGTTCAAGAAATTTTCTTCTTTGTTTGTACATGATGTGCGTAATGCATATGCACTGAGCCACGGTGGTACCTGCTTGCTCCTGATCCCCGCTCCTATCCCAAAATTAAAATAACGAGAGAGAGACTTTGTTTGGAGACTATAGGATAAACAGAAAGGAACTAGAATGTGCCTAGCATATATTATCTTGTGGGATACATTCTTCAGTGTTGTCATACTTAAAAGAACTGGATCTGTTACAGTTATGTTAGTCACCTTCTTAAAGGGAGATTATCTACCATAGATTATATTTTTTTAAAGGTTGCTTTCCTTTTCTGTTACTAACAACCATCTCATTTTAAGCATTGCATGTTACTATTTATAGTTTATTTTTTGCAGTTCAGTCAGTTTGAAGATTCTCATAGTTTTACTTTCTGGGAAGTGAACTAGCACAATATTGTTTGTCATTTGAGTGCTAAGTGGGGGGAATTTAAATACTTTCCCCCCTGAAATTAACAAAGTCATTCATACTATAAAAGATTGTGTAAAATCCTGTGTTCTGATCCTAAACTATTTGACAGTGCCTTTATTGAAAATCTAATTTGTATTGTTTAAAATGAAGGGTTTGATGGGTCTCTATTTTGTACCTAAATGAGATGCTACTGTTTTGCATCTAAAGAAAATGTTTATTGGTACAGTCTGGAAAAAAAACCACCCATTTTCCCTCTCATTAAACTATCTTTTTATTTACCTCTTTTTTTTTTATGACTTCTAATGCAGAGTAGTTAATTATATTTGTTTCACTGAATAGCGTGGATAATATTTCCATGTTTGAGGAGCAGCAACATAAGACAGGTTGAAGCAGTAAGACATCAAGTATCTGCCTCCTGGTGTAACACTAGCCACTACCAGAGTCAGTGGTCAGTAGAGTCATGACCCTGCTTTAGGTCATGTTTAATTCACCGAAGAATCTGAATATGGACAATCACCAAGAAGGGATGAGTTGTACAGAAATCTCTTATGTAAGTTTTGTTATTGAAGAGTGAGAGTCTTAATCACACGCCTTTAATTTTCTTTTGCTCCCTTTTGCTCATAATGCAAGTAATATACCACAGGGCCAAGTTCTGCTTTGTTACTCAAGTGAGTAAATCTATAATAACGGTCTGTAGATTTACCCCAGATTTAAAGTGGTGTAACTGAGACTAGAATTTGGCTTTAAGTAACTACAAGTATTCCTAAATTATTATAAAGCAAAGCCTGCTTTCCTCTTGATGTGCATGTGTAATTCCCATTAATGTAAGTGACATATTAGTATTCATAGCTTATATTGCTAATTACACACATACAAAAACTGCATTAAAAGACCATTATTAAGGGTACAGAATCAACTTAGAAAATCCTTGGGCAACCTTAATTCAACAACCTTGTGTGTAATTACAAGACCACACACTATATTTTCCATAGGACCCCTGCCTCATTCAGTGCACAGGATGGATGGTGTTCACTTAATGAGCAGATAGTCAATATTTTGTTTTCCCTTCATTTTTCAGTGAGTGGCTCCATGCCTTATTTATAGCACACTGTTCAAACCGTGCTCTGAAGACAGAATTATTAATTACCTCTTGGGCTTTTCTGTATAACTCATCATTCTGTGGTACTCACAGTATCTGAGTGCTTCACAAATACTAATTTTCACAACATTCCTGTGAGATTAGGTGGTATCACTTTCACTGTTCCTCAGATAGGGTACTGAGGCAGAGATAGTAAGTTTAAGTGTATCTGTTAATTTTGATTGCTGAATTTGAGACACCTAGGATCTGATTTTTCAGCATATTTAATATTGTACTTTATGTGTTAAATACAGCTCCCATTGACTTCAGTTTGCTAGAAGTGTTTCTTTGTGGGCTATTTATTGGGAGCCTCATGTTAAATTTGCCATCAAATTGAAGAAAAAGTTTGGGCTGTACCATATTTTAGTGCCTAGTAGATTTCATCACTTCATCCCCTTCCCTGGATACCATGAATACAGCTCTGCCAGGGATGACTTATTTCTAGCTTTTGGTCTTTCTAAATGTTTTATGTGTCCTCCATCACTGTCGTATCTGAATGTGGTTAATCATATACTGTTGCAGAGAAAATGTTTTCTCTTTATAATTGACCAGATTGCATCAAATGAGAGGTATTTCTAACAGATTTCCCATAGGAGGATACCCTCAGATTTCCCTACAGGGTTTTCAACCTAACACTTGAAATTATACAAGTTGAACACAGCTATAATATTGGCATACAGCATTTGGCACACTTTCTTCATGTCTCTGTGCATAACCTGGCCAGTAAAACCCCAGAGGAGGATTCTCAGTTCAGACTCTCCTTCAAAACCTGTTTCCCAAATCCCAACTCACACACCTCCTCGAGTTTTGTTTCTTAAAATATGACCCATGGAACTCTGGACTGAGCCTCTATGCAATCTTATCCAAGGGACTACAACAGCAATGACTACCAGAGCACTCTGATTCCATTTCCCAGCCTGCTTGGAGTCAGAGGTGGTGACAGAATGGACTAAAAACCTCCTGCTGAGGCCAAAATAGGAAAGGTAGGCTTCTGCACAGGGTGATCTGGAAAAGCAGTGTTCTGGGCCACTGATGAACCAGGACTGCTCAGCCACCTTAGTGGGACAGGACACCCTGACCCAGAGACAGAGACAATGTTAGTTTCGGCTTTGCGTTTGGGAATTGAGAGAAGCAGAGCAGCTCAAGGAGTGTCTGATTAATTCCTGATCCCCTCCCCACAAAGGTAGACTTTGAATTGCAGTGGATCTAATGCATAGCTCAGGCAGTTCCATCCTTGCAGAGACCAGCACCCAGAGTGTCAGAGATCCGACACTGCACCAGCTGCTGAGAGCCAGGAGAAGACTCTATAAGTGTTCCCTCCCCCCTTTTTAAAGCAGCTCATGTTCATGGTGCTGCAGCACTCATGTCTGGACTCCCCACCTCATTTGCCTGGGAAGGCGCCAGGGAGGGAGCTGAGGGTTGGAAGAGTTGAGTGTTAGAAGGTGGGGAACTTGTTGATTTGTTGATATTTTAGTACTTAGTAATAGTTAACCCTAACCCTTGCCTTCTCCAGATCCTATTTTCCGGCTCCCAGTAAAGTCCCCCTTTGCTGTATATTTTTGCATATGTCATTCCTTTCCTGGGGTGATAAGTTTAATCACAAATAAGTTTAATCAATATGCTAATGAATTTTACTGGGTTTTGTGTGCTGTGTTTTTTATTCCTTGCCAGCAGTAGTAGCATTATTCATTGTCCAAAGGACAGCTCCACTGGTGTCCCAGGCACAGCGAGGAATCACTTTAGGTGGAGGCACCAGAAAGAACCCAGGACCCAATCCATGCAAGGTGAGGGGAGAAGCCACTCCAAGTAGCAAGAACCAGGGAAGAGGCTTGAGCCACATGTCTGGGAAGGGCTGCATTTGAGTTGGCCACACTTTTAGAAAAATCCCCCCATCCTGCATGCATTCTACAGGTTTTGGTTTGTTTAGCTGCATGCTTGGGAAGGTATTTTGCCCCTCACGTATTACTTTGGTGTAAAATAAATGTTTACCTATTAGCACTGATCTTGTTCATTCCACCTGCTGCAGTGTGTTTGAGACATTTTATTTTGGGACATCCATCAAGGTATTAACTCTCCAGGAGCGAGGCTCTCCCCATCCACCTCTTGCTGATATTTTCAGAGAGGGAAAATTACTAACCTTGTACTTCTCCTTCTGGGAAGACATATCCTTGGGATTACCACCTCTCTCCTCAGAGTTTGGAGGGATTTCTGTGTGAAATAGCGTCTGTGTTTTGACATCTGTTTTACTAATTGGATTAGTTTTTTCCTGAGATATTGTCAATTGCTTCTCTAATCATTGTCCCAATGTCACATATGACCAGTTTATATGTGGATAGTTGAAGCTGCCCATAATTATTCCTTCTAGATTTTGTTTCCTCCTTAATCTCTCAATATTGGACACGCTATTCCCCTTGTGTGCCACCTCCCCCCCGCCCCCGTTCCAGTAGCTGGTAGCATAAGCTACTACTCTGAGAAATGGCTGGGTGCCAAACACCTCTTCAGCCGCTGTTAAGCTTCTTGCCTTAGTGTGTATATGTTGACTAATGCTAGTGCCTATTCTTACTCAGCAACTTTGTATAAAATAGTTACCGTTCCAGAATGTACCTTTCCCTTGTTTGAGCTCAACTTGTTCCCTCTTTATCACTATGAGCTGTAATTTATCCATTCTTTTCTACCATTTACTGTACTAGTGACATCTGTAGCAGAAGTCTTTGTCTGACCTGAGTCCTTCTCAGCACCTTTTGGCTTTGTACCAAATCCTAATTTAAGTAATCCTCATTAATTTTCTAAGACAGCAGTTTGGTTCTATCTCTTCTGTACACAAGTTTTCCATACTCCAATATGGTTACTCCTCTCTAATAGATATAAATGTAGTGGGGAGCGGGGAGCAGGGGTTATGGGTTGCTACACACAGTTCCTGAGTGTTCAGATACTATCTGGACTAGCTATCTTCTGCCTTTATTTAGTCCACTAATTAGAGAATTATAAAATACTTGTTAACATGCTATGTAATATGAAAAAAAAACAAACCCTAACTTTTTTAGTACATTTCAACAGTCACTTTATGGAACATTACATGGTGTGTCTTTTGAGCACAGTTAGCATGACTCCCCTCCTCCCCCAGTCTCTAGTTTGAATTAAGTGGTGTTTTATCGTCTGGTTAGCTGACCCATCAGGAGATTGTGGCAGTTTTGGGGAGCAGCTGCTTCTTTTGTTCCTGCTCCTTGGCTCTGGCTTCTGCGTGGAGCAGAGGCTACCTCAGTGGGTCCCATTGACCATACAAGACCCCAAACTAGAACCCAGCTGATGGGACTCTCTAAAATATCCTTGGACGTACCACATTTCAGATGCTGGACTAGACCCTTACTGGTGCATCCCAGCTGGAGAGACTTCATACAAGTCCCTGATTGTATTTTGCATTTAAAAAAAAATTATAAGTGAATATAGTGCTTATGAAAGGTGATGGATGGAGCTGGCCAGAGTAACTTTTGAGGTTTTGAAATTTTTTATTTCATATTGGAATCAGAACAAAACCTTTTGACTGTTTTCATGAAAATGGAATTGTCAAAATCTCTGATTTTTGGATCAAAACCTGAATTTTTTGATATGTATGTGGCCTGGTGGTGAAAGTACTGGCTTGGAATGTGAGAAACCCCCGGTTTGATTCCTGCTCTGGCTTTTTCACAGCTGTTTTCACCCAAGAGACATAGGTGTTGGAACTAGGGGTACAGGGCGTGCTGCTGCATCCCCTGTCTTGAAGTGGTTTCCATCATATACAGGGTTTACAGTTTGGCTTTCAGCACTATGAGTCTCGGCACCCCCACTATACAAATTGTTCCAGCACCTCTGCCCCATATCACTCTGAACCAGGCAGAGTTGAGTCTTTCATATCCCAGGCCAGTGCCTTAAACTCCAGGCTTGTGTGTGTGAGTGAAAGAGAGACTTCTCTGCCTCTCTGCCTTACAAAAACTTTGTCAAAAGTGATGTCTCCACTAAATGTGTTGGCTTTTAAATGGCGCATTTGGACAAAATTTCATTTAGTCAAAAATGTTCTGAGCAGCTCTAGCAATGATTTAATTTTGTTGAAGACCCAGATTTTCTATTTAATCACAGAATAGGAACAGCAGTGGCAACAATAGTGCAAGCTTCCCTAATTTAAGCCTAATGTGAAGGATGCCGCTGGGGGATGAAAGGCTAGTATGGTCATGTTCGATCCTTGTTATCTTTGCTGAAGTATTAAGGCTTCTAACAACGTTACTAGGTGGGATGGATGAGATGCAGGCATGTCTTCAAGAAGCTAAACTGAGACCACAGTCCACCTGTGCATATTTTTATGTTCTTGCTTATAAAATTATTTCTAAAAGTTATTTTAAAAAACCTCTTTGAATGAAGGTGGGGTGGGAGAGGCAAAATGGTGGATACAGTAAAAATGTTAAAACCTGGAAATGAGCAGAATGCCCTCCCATAAGGAATAATCCCTTTAAAAATACTTTGGACCTGATAGAGCACAGACTTAAACAGATGCACAAAAAAGGGAGTGTATAAAAGGACCCTCCCCGCTCTTGAGCTCCCATGATGGGGACTGGATGAAATTCTGCTCAGGAGCAGGCATTGTACCTGCTTGCACTGGCTACCTGAAAGGTCCCTGATCCTGCTGTCCTTCTCCATGAAGCCCCCAGAGCTCTGCACAGTGAATGCATACTGCACTCATTACAAAGCTGTCGGAGCTGCCTAGTGTCTCCTTCCCAGAAGGAATTCTGGGAAAGTTATTCAGATTTCATGTGAGTTCTCCCATTGCAACATGGTTGCTCCACTGCAATCCTGGTTTTAAACGCCAGAATCTAGTCCTTAAGAGTTAACATTGCAGATCTTTGAAATTTCAGATTTCTGTACCAATATTACTTAAATAGGTCACCTGTGTTATTTCACTGATGGCAGAGGCTCCCCTTCGCTTTGTCATTTCTAACATTTATCTTCCTAACCAATACTTGATTGGATCATGAGTTTGTCTTTTTAGCTAAGACTTATAAATGTATTTTGGAAAGCCATAAAATGAGCTTTCACATGTTTAAATATTCTTACTTGGTACTTTCCAAAACAATGTGAAGTTCAGGTGTTGAGTGGCAGCATTGCATTTTGATATGTTGTATTACCAAATGTGTAACTTTTTAAAGGAGAGCCACCTGATATTCAGTACTAAAGAACAGCTCCTGCTTTCGCTGATTTTATAAATAAAATCCATTGAAGCAGAGAGAGATCTGGGGAAGGATGGAAATAATTACTTTGTAGCTAAAGCTGCAAGATCTTAGTTTTATTGTGGAGCATGTGTTGCCTAAAAAGCATGTAACATGACATTGGTTCCTGTCAGATTCTATCAAACAACACAACATTTCATAGCCTCCAAGAGCTGATACTTTTTTATGTACTTCACCAGTAAACAAAGAATAGCAATTTTTTTTTAATTGGGGGGGGGGGGAAGAAACCTGCCTTGGATACATTCTTATGGTATACATAACCCTCCCCCTGGCTGCTTATATTTTTATCCTTGATGGATTTCTTTTTTACTATTTCAGAGCGATGAACATATATGGCTGTTTCTATTCGTGCTGGTGTATTTTCAGCGATGCCTGTCAACATCCACCAGAGAGCAGGGCAGCTCCAATACCCACATCTTTTATGCTGTGGAAATCAATGGGGACAGCAACACAGCCAGCTTCCTGACCAAACAACATGGATTGCAGTTCATTTCAAAGGTCAGCGCATATTTAAACTTGCTTCATTACTCCCCCCTTTATACTTGAGATTTTCATTTTTTTAAAATCAGTTTACCAAGAGGTTCCTTTAGAGACAGAAAAATGAAAGTGCTGAGTCCTATTTTCATTTGGGGATATCAAGCTTTTTATCAAATTATAGAGGTGGTGTTTCAGAATATTTCATATCTGATCAGAAGGAAAATCCAAAAATAATTTTCTCTTTATTCAGGAGTCTTTCAGGCAGTAGGACTGTTTTATTTATTACTTAATATTGTGCCCTAGTCAATCATTTTGAATTCAGACAGGAAAATAGAATTTTTATTTTTAAAGAAAAAACCTAAGGAAAAATATGATTAGAATAAAGTAGGGTTTTTTTTTTAAAGCAAAAAATGTCTCAGTGCTTCCTCTGCTAAACATTTAATGTTGTTTTTTTTAATCACAGCACATGAAAATGAGAGAGTACATTAACAAAGCATCTTACAGATGCAGATTACAAGGCACTGTAACTCCTGAGTATTTGTTCAACAATATTTACCTTTCAGCTTTCAGAATCTTGGCTTTCTAATACAATCAAGTACACTTCCATTTTTTTTCAAACCAAACCTCTGTGTGGGTGGGTGGGTGTATGTGCACACGCGTGTGCACACACACACACACACACTCTGCATGTATCATATATATTCTGTGTATTTTGTGTATATACACACTGAATTTAGTCTCATTTTAATTTTCTATCTGAAGAAGGCAGTTTCTAAATCTCAGATAAACTCCCTTATATACTAGCCCAGGGCAACTCCATGAGTTACTTTAATGTACATGAGATATACCTCAGGGACACATTTTTAGATTTTTACTGTATTTCTGTTAAAGAAATACCTTATTTATGTAAGTTAGTTTAAAAACAGATTACAAAGAAGATTTAACCTGATAATAGTACCTTCCGTCGGTTGATCTGAAAGCCCTTTGCAAATCTTATTGAATTAAGCCTCCCAACATTCCTGCCATTATTATCTCCATTTCTCGGACATGAAAGGCTGATGCACAAGAAGCTGTGACATGTCCAAGATCTACACAGGAAGTCTGTGGCAATGTGATGAATGGAATACACATTTCTTGATTTTTTTATTCCCCCCCCCCCCCCAATCCTGTATTTAGGCCACAAGACCTTATCCTATGAGAGCATAATTAGCTTGTTGTGAGGGAGAAATACCTTGTGTGGTATCTTAACTGCTAGCAGTGACTTCCTGTCCCATTTATGAATAGTGTTGGTGGGCTCTGAGGGGAGTTGTATGCAGTTTTTTTTCCAAGCAGAGAAGTGGTGGCTGTGACGCAGGTTTTATAATGAAGTGCTATAGCATTCTACAGTAACGATTCACAACCCGGTGGGTTATAATCCTGAATATGTATAATAAATAGTGGTTGAGCAGAGTTTGTGGCTACTACTCTAACATTCTTTTTAATAAGAGATGATTTCAATGGAGGTGGAGACTTGGGAAGGCATTTGTGTGAAAAGGGGTCTCTCTTAAGCTTTGACTGCGATACAGAGGAGAACTAGGGTTGGGGGAACAGATAATTTTCCTTCTTTGCCATTGAAATGATCTACAAGTAATATACTGATCACATTTTTTATAGCATGTACAATTTGGGCACATTTTTATTTACAGTTGGGTTATTGGAGGTTGTTTCAGTAGTATAGCAAAGAAAATCACAGTAACTGTCCTGGGTTCTGTAATATTTATCCAGCAAAAAGCCTTTCTTATTACCAAGATTGTGAATAAGAGAAGCAACAGGGTAGAAAGGGAAAAGCTAGGAGGTTTCTTCTGTCTACTCTCCTTATTTCTGACTTACAACCTGTTGTATAAGCAGCAGCTACCTTTCTTAGCATTCTCATTTCAAATATGAAGAAGGAAGCCACTCTGGTATTTAGAGCTTATGGTCCTTAAAGCCATGAGGAGCACTTGTATAGTCTTAAAGATTCAAATATGAGTAAGCTTAATATTTTTTTCAAACTTTGTGTTGGCTTGTAATAAGCTTACAGTATGTGCTGTGTGATAAGACTGGATGATGCTAAAACATGTATTTGAAAAAGAAATGCCAAAAGGAGCTTGGGAAAACTTGCTGTAGCTGAAATGTCTGAGAGGTATTATTTTTATTTAAGTTTTTGTTGCCCTGATGTTTTAGGCTTCACTTCAGCAAACTGTTAAAACATGTTTCTTAAGTCCATCCCCATTCAGCAAAGCATGTGGCTAAATCTCATGGAAGTAAATGGGATTTAATCATGTACTTAAAGTCAAGCAAGAGTTTTACTAGATATGGGTGGACTGCTGAATTGGGCCTTTAGTTAAAATGGAGTCATATAAAAAGACTAACTTTAACAAATGAAAATGTTGTCTTATAAATATGCTGCTGCTCTCCACAGGAAACAGGCTCTTGTGGAAATGGTAATTTTTTGCAACTGACATCCTTGCTTTAGCATGTTAGCTAGTTGCAATTCACAGTTACAATTTGAAAGCATAATCCCCCTTCGGCATAAACGTATGCACTTGCTATGATATGGTGAATAAAGAAAGTGTGTTAACTGTTACTTTGGAGTACTTCCTCTCATTAAATGTCTTTTCTTATTAATATGCAGACATATAGCAGCACAATAGGAAAATTAGAGCTACCTACACAAAAGGTTAGACTAGACACTGAAATGCACTTGTTCAAAGTGTAACTCTCAAATGTCATTTATTTTATTAAACCCAAAGCATAAAACTCAGCAGTTTTTAAAAACACTTTTAGATTTCAAATTGTTCAATAGTTAATTTAAGAAGAAAAAAGGAGAAAGAGAAATTATAATGCTATTCTAAGTTTTAAAAGCATTTCTCTAAGAGCAAGACTGCTGGCATAAAGTTCCTGTAATTAAAACACTCATTAAACACTGTGAAGATACCCCCAGAGCCCTATGTAGAAGATTCTCAACAGTTCTAACATAACCAAAATATTTTGCAAAACATCACTCACTTTGGTTGTGAATTTTGCATATTAAGGTGATAACGCTGCACTCTATAAATATTAAAGTTGTTTGATATTAAAGACACATGCATCATAAAGGGTACATCAGTATTGTGTGTGTTGGGGTTCTTTTACATTCGAGGGAGTTCAATCCTTTTATTTTTATTGTTGTTGTAGTATAGAATTAACATTGTTGTGGGTGTTTTGTCTCTGATTTTATTTGCTGCCAAAAAGACTTCCTATTGCAATGTTAAGTTACAGGAACTGAAGGTGCAGTGGCAGGCACTTGATGTTAATTTCTTGTTTTGATCCTTGCAATTTAAGAATGAAGTTGTGCAGAGGCTACAAACTCTGAATTGGTTATCTTAAAGGTGAAAGTAAGGAAACTCTTTAAAAGTAGTATGAATGCTAGCTGTGGTCAACAAATAATTGTTTTAAATTATTTTACAATGTGGCTAATCCAGCCCCCATTATGTCAACTGCAAATTCCCCATTAGCTTCAATTGGATGAGGATCTGGCCCATTGTATAGGCACACTGAGGTTTCTGTACTGTTTGACTCGATTCACAAATGTCACTCGTAAATAGCACGAGACCTATGCAAACCATTCAAAATGAAACCTTGAAACCAGATGAGTCACCTTTTTTGTTTGGAATTTCAAACTCCCCAATGTATTGTGATCCTATCTTTTACTATACTTACTGTCTTTGTTTTCTGGAGCCAGCAAAATGAGGGGATTATGTGAAATGCTTGCCCCAAATCAGCATGTTCTGATGCCAGCTACAGAGGTGCTGGATCTGTTGTGAAAGGGATTTTAATCAGAAACCACTACAATTGAGATTTTTAGCAAACTAATTGAAACCTGATGTTTTTGGAACAGATCAGTTGAAACTAACCTGTTTCTCTGGCATTTTAAGAAATTTAGGGGTTTGTGTGACTTTAAAATTCCAAGTGGAACTAGAAGAGTTGGGAATTGGTGCAAATCAGACTTACTAAAAATAATCAGCAAAATATGTGGGAATGAAAGCTGGCAAATGTATTACAACTGTTTTAAAGTCTTGTTATTACTTCCTAAAATTAAAAACTGTATGTGTGAGATACATTAGCCATGTAATACTGATGAGTTTGATTACTTAATGCAGAAAATCTTGTTTTAATCTGCTGCTCTTTGAAAGTGTTGATCTATTTAGCAGTAAACTACTCAGTGTAGTATATTCTTGAGATGGAGAGCATTAAGATGAATTGTACCTGGGACACTTTTTTTTTTTTTTTTGCTAAACCTACTCCAGGGCACGTCTAGCCCAGATATATTTATGGGTATATTGCAAACTTATGTTAAAATTATTTTATACTGGTGATTCCAAGATGTACTGTGTATACTTTTTCCTAGGCAAAAGCTACTGAGTTATTGTAAAGTTTCAGCAAAACTTAAAATAAAGCCACAGAAAAAAGATACATAGTGTTTGGGGACTGTTTCTGGGACTTTTTGATTATTAATGCAAACTTTGAAATTCAGGGTCCCGATATTTCTGTCTCTATACAGTAACATCAAAAATGAACTGAGAATTGGAAATGAACTATTCTGATCAGAAGTGAAAAATGTATTGATCTGTCTGTATCTATCTGAGCAGCAAAAAAAACCAACAACCCCTTTTAATAAAAACAGGTTTAATAAAAGTACTTTATAGAAAGAAAATAGATTCCTGCATGACATTTTGACTATGCAAAATGGGGGGGAAATGTAAGTTTAGTTTTCTTTTTTTTTCTTTTCTCTTCCTCCAGCCCAAGAAGGTTTTTTTATGGTTGAATTGCCACTTCTAATTCTGTTTTCCTGTTTCTGTATGCCTTCATTAAGCTCCTTTAGATATTTTGCAGAGCAGGCAAAACCTGATTTTTCCAAATACATTTATTTCTAAAATCTTAGTCATATTGGTGGGATATAGTATATCTTATAAACCAAAATCTAAGGAGAGGCACTTTTTTGGACAGTGAAAACATTTGCTCATTCCTAACCTCTGGCCTTCTAGAGTCTAGCGAAGGGCACATACTAAAATGCTTCAATCCACTGTAAGGCAAGAACTCAGAATAAGAGGTTTCATGATGAAAGCTGGAGTTACACTCAACTGTGAGAACCTGAACCAAGAGACTGCTCCTCATTGCCATGTCCCCCGTGTGCAATAAAAATGTGTTTTAACCTTTAATTAAAGTCTAGTACTTGAAACAAAATGAGTCTTTTTTTTTTTTTTTGTAGGATGCACATGGTAGTTTGTGCTAAAATTCAAACACAGGGTCTATAGCCAGGATCATTTGCTCACTGCAATTAAGGCTCATGAAGCAAGCATTGACTGTCTGAATGCATCACATAGAGACGCATTACCGGTGCTCATTGTCAAAATGCTCCTTCAGAGCCTCCCTGATTTGAATAGCCACCTGCTGAGCCCCTCTAATTGCCCTCGTCTCTAGCTGCTCAAAATCAGCAGCCTGATGATCCATCTCTGGGCTCCCCCTTCACTTTGCAAATGTTATGCAGAGCACAGCAGGTTGCTATGACCAACAGAATATTTTTCTCCTTGAGGTCTAACCTGCCAAAAAAGCAGCACCAGCGACCTTTTAATCTGCCTAAGGCTCATTCAACAGTCATTCGACACTTGCCTCGCCTGTTGTTGAAGCGCTTCTTGCTGCTGTCTAGGTTCCTGGTGTAAGGCTTCATGAGCCACAGGAGCAAGGGGTAGGCGGAGTCTCCCAGGATCACTGTGTGCATTTGCACATCCCCCATTGGAATCTTCTGGTTTGGAGAGAAAGTTCCAGCGTGCAGGTTGCTATATAGTCCAGTGTTCCTAAAGATGCATGCATCATGAACTTTCTGTGACCAACCTGAATTGATGTCAGTGAAATGGCCCTGGTGATCTACCGGAGCCTGCAAGACCATGGAGAATTAGTATGTCAACTGAAAGGGCTCTGTTGCAGGATGGTCTGGGGCCAAAATCGGTATATGCATGCCATTTAGCGTCCTGCTGTAGTTAGGGAATCCCATTACTGCAAATCCATCAATTATTTCCTGCAAATTACCCAGAGTCATAGTCCTTCATAGCAGGAGGCAATTAATGGCCCTGCACAGTTGCATCACCACAACCTACACAGCAGTCTGGAGTTGCCAGCTTCCGCACAGTGATCACCACTTGCTTTTCCACTGTAAGGGCAGCTCTCATTATGGTATCCTTGTGCCACAGGGCAGGGGTGAGCTCCACACACAGTTCCAGGAAGGTGGCTTTGTGCATCCGAAAATTCTGCAGTCGCTGCATCATCCCATACATGCATAATGATGCAATTCTACCACTCAGTGCTTGTTTCCTGAGCCCAGTACTGGTGGTCCACTGTGTGCAGCTGCAATCGTGAATTGTTTCTTTCTATTGGTCACAGCAGGGCTCTACAGATTCACTTTGTTTCACCAGACTAGTCAGCTGTTCAGGATCCATGCTTTCAGACAGAAATGGCAGGTGCATGGTTTACAGGAGCTGTTTAAAGACTGGGCCAAAGCAAAGTCAGAAGCCCCAGGGAATGATGGGATGGAAAGAACTGCATCGTGGAACAGGGAAGCATGTCCCCATGATGCCATGCAATCCATTCCCAGCTCTCCCAGCAGCAGTGAGTTGCACCAGTGGAATAGCTACCCATGATGCAACAAGCTCTCTGTCGATGCACGAGCACTGAGTCTGGATGTGCTGCACCGACACAAGGAGCATTGTACAGGTGTGTACAACCGATGTAATTAAAGCGGCATATGGTCATTGAGGTAACTTAAGTCAACTTATCTCTGTAGTGTAGAAGGCCTAAGAGAAAGTTTTAAAAAAAAAAGCATCTAGAAGCAGTTAATTGTTTATGTACCACCAACTTTATCTTCAGGACATGATTTTTGATCTCACATATGTCTTTTAGTTGTTTGTTTTACAGAAACACCAATGTCTTGCAGCATTGTGATCAGAATTGAGCTCTTAGGCTGTACTGAAATATCATTTTATTTTATGTGCTGGAGTAATAGTAAATTCCAGCTGTGGAATCTGGATTCCTCCAGAGGGGAAGAGGTGAGACTAAGGGTATATCTATACGACAAGTTCTACAGCAGCACAGCTATGCCACTGTAGTGTAGACACTTGCTACAGTGACAAAAAAAGGGGTTTTCCATCACTATAGTAAATTCATACCCTTGAGAGGCAATATCTAGGTCAGCAGAAGAATTCTTCTGTCAACCTAGTAGTTACACCGAGGCTTAGGTCAGCTTAACTACATCTCTCAGGGCTGTGAGTGACATAGCTAGATCAACATATTTTAGGTGTAGAACAGGCCTGTGAGGAAAAATAGAGACTGCTTTGCTTCAAAAGTATCTGCATAGCATAATTAGTTAACAGTTATAACACCTGATAGCTTTCATTCAAGAATCTCAAAAGCTCTTTACAAACACTAAGGCCAGGTCTATCCTACACACTTACTTCGGTATAACTATGTCACACAGGGTATGAAAAATCCATGCAGTCATACCAACCTTAACCCCCTGTGTAGACAGCATTAGATCAGCAGGAGAGCTTCTCCCCCTGACATAGCTACTGCCCCTCATGAAGGTGGAGTTGTTAAGCCAATGGAAGAGCTCTCTCCCATCATCTTAAACCATCTTCATCAGAAGTGCTACAGCGATGCAGCTGCGCTAATGAAAGTTTGTAGCGTAGACTGCCCTAAGCTTTCAAAACCCTGTTGATATTGTTACAGCCATTTTACAGATGTTTAAATTGAGGCACAGACAAATGAGTTTTGCAAGCCATACAGCAATTTAGTAACAAATTCAGGAGTAGAACCCAGGAGCCCAGTTCCCTTGTTTTCCGCTTTCACTGTTGACAGATGCATTGAAGGTTGTGAGGTGCTCAGATACATGACTAGCTGTGCTAATAAAAACAAATAATAGTGGTGATGGGGGACCACATAAGTACATTAGATATATAGGACTTGATGGTCAATGGTGGAAATGAAAGACAAGAGGAGTTGTTGGGAGGGGGCTAAGATAAAGCTGTGAACAACTGTATTACAATAATAGCAGCAGAGCACTGAGAATGGATTTTCCCTTTGAACTGTTCAGATAGTTTGGTGCGCTGACCCAGAAGTACTGAAATGACAACCTCATGATGGCAGGACAGTTGACATAACAGTATTATTAATATGGGGCATATCATGAACCACTTGTTATAATCATTTCTAGGTAATTGTTAATATTAGATTAAACTTGTGCACCCTATTAAAATTAATGCTCCAAATTGTTTCCCCCCTGCATTGATTTGCACATTGATAGGTCATTCACAGAAGAGAGGCTCACCCAGGTCCCTGGCACCATCCTCTCTCCAGCTGGTGATGTTTTTCTCTGAGCCTCCAAGGTCTGTGCTGGGAAATGGAGAGAAGACTGGGCGGGTGAGGGGCCAGGTTAGAGGTGGGGATGCAAATCTTCCTACATCTAGTCCTGGGAATATTATCCAACAGAGGAAATACAGGTGCAAGCCATAACTTCTAATATTTTAATCATAATAAAGAAAACCCCTCTGACATTTCCCTTCTAAACAAACTAAATACCAAGTTCCTCAACCCCTTGCAAGCAAAAGAGAAGAGATTGGCCTGGAACTGTGCCCTAAAGAAGACTTGGATCTTGATAATTTTCTCATTTAGACCTTGTCTATGCTGGTGGCGGCATGTAGGGCATGTGTAGCTACAGGTGGCAGTGAAAGGCTGTGGCAGGGCGGAGACAGCAGGGAAAGGCTTTGGCAGCTCCCTGCTTTTGGAGCGTTTCACTGCGATGAGGAAAAGCTCCAGCAATGGGACACTACACTGCTAAAAATAGCATAGATGTGGCAGGCACTGCTTGGCCATGTAGAGAGCCACGTAGGATATATACCTGGTGGATTCATGTGTGTAGGACACTCTACACTACTCACCTGAGCAGTGCCTCACTGTCTACACTGCTATTTCTACCCATGGTAGCTGGGCATGCAGAGTCTGTACTCTACATTTTACCTTAAGTGTAGATGTGCCTGTGACGTTACACTCCATATTCTTTATGGAAATATGCTTATAATATGGATATGACATAGCTGAGAAATACTTTATGTAAGATGGGTCTTGTAAGGTATCATTGGAAACGTTATGATTTACTGAATGTGATCATCCAATTTGTATGCCTGTATCATTTCTGTATCTAAAGTTAGGAATATGAACTATTGACAATGACAACTGGGTATGTACTGGGAACACACCCACCAGATGACAGGCCATCAGATTTGATGGGCCATCAGGAAGGAACAACAATACCATGAAGATACTAATCTCTCTTCCTCTTGGGAGTGTCCGGGGATGTAACTGTGACACTACAAGGTCAGGTGGTCTTGTTACCTGATACTAAACATTATCTGGGACTTCTTGTAACTTTTCACGGAAAGGGAAGGGGGATCAAGTTTGGGAAACAAAGGATTCCCACTTTATATACATCTTATTTAAGGGTGGGGGGCAGGAGGAGGAGGAGGAGGAGGAAGGCAAACGGGATTCCTCCTCTCCGTGGCCAGTCTTCCCAGGATGAAAGACTGCTAAAGACACCTGAAGGGAAAGCAAGGAGCGGGGGGGGGGGGGGGGGGGAGGGGAGTCCAAACTGAGACAGGGGTCCAGTCTGAAAAGAAATATAACTGGAACTCTAAGCCACAGAAACTTTGCAACCTGCCTAAAATAACATTTAGGGTAAGAAATTAAATTTTGTAACCTGTTTCTTAAGTATATTGAGCTTAGCTTGCATTTGTTTTATTTGCTCAGTAATCTGCTTTGTTCTGTCTGTTATTGCTTATAGTCACTTAAAATTCCCCTGTTGTAGTTAATAAACTTATTTCTTGTTTATAACAACCGCGTGTGCACAATTCATAATTGGGGGAGAGGTAAGAGGCTGTGCATACCTTCCTCCACATTGAGGGAGGAGGCGGATTTCATAATATATCTTTGGGTTTGTACTCCCTTAAGTGGAGCCTTCCCAGAACTGATCTCAGTGTCTGTTTCATTCTGCAGTGGGATGTGGCCCTGCCTGTGTATGTGCTGGAGGAGGCTTAATAGCTTGGCTCAGCAAGACAGGTATAAAGGGTTCCCAGGCTGGCATAACAGCAGGCTCAGTGGTATCTCAGCACATCAGGTGGCATCCTAAGGGGGGCAACCCGTCACAGTGCCTTTATACCAGTGTGAGATCAGGAGAAACTCCTTTGAAACTGATGGAGTTATACCATTGTGAGTGGAGTATCGGGCCCTTGGATGCTCTCCAAGTGAATTTCAGAGCTGAGACACCTAAACAGAGCTGCTTGGCAGTAGTACCTATATGTTTGAATCTAGTTTGAGAACCTCAGCAGGTTTCAGCACGAGAAAGGGGCTGTCTCTCAGCCACAACTGAAGATGTACAAGTCTTTATTGATGTGTCAACATCTTCAACTGCATGCATATATCCTAGAGTTTAAGATGAGTATTTCTAATACTTTGTGTGTTTATTAGCACATGTATGAGAGTATTATATCACGCACATACATATTCACCTGTGCACACTTCTACTTGCACTTCTTTCAGGGGCTAGCACAGCTCCATGTGCCCTCTCTACGTGTGATTAAATATTAATTAGGCTTCTAATATAAGCACGTGAGTTCACAGGCCCAAGTGCCACATAAATAATGCATGAGGTACCCGAAGGCTTAGCCTGAAAAGCTGATTGGCCACCTTGGATTTGTATAATTATGAAGTTTCATTATTAACAGTGGAAGCAGTAGAGAGATTTGCCAAGCTTGAGGGACTTTGAAAGCATAAGCTGCCTCATTAGGGAAAAAGGGAATAAGGCATAATATGCAAACTTGTTAGCAAAAAAAAAAAAAGAATAAAAATTAAGCATAGTTCTTTAACAGGAGTATTGTGTGTGTAAATATTTTTAAGTGTATGGAAAGATTAAAAATCAGATCTGAGAGGTCTCTACTGTACCTTTTTAAACAATTTCCTTTTATTTGGAAGAAGCTTTGCTTCAAAGCATTTGTTCTCAATATAAAACAATCTTTAATATTTTACTGAAAAATCCACAGGTAGCTTAATGGGCTCTGCAAAGTGAATGGTACGGAGGTGAGAGAGAATGAACACAGTCCAGGGTTCTTGCTAGAGTGTGTGTTGTGCATGCAATTAAATCTCAAGGTCAAACAATTTACAGACAATTACTTTTCTAACATCTCCAGAAATGCCTGCTTACACGTCTTTAATTTTAAATGATACTGATATTCCAATTCTCCCCAAAGGTTAATGCTGACTAAATCCAGCTGTGACCTGACACGATGCGACAGCACAGTGCCTAATTATCCTCTGGATAGTCATTACTTTAAACCATTAAAGGAATAGGCTGAGAGGAAGATTTAGGACCCTGAAAAAATGTTATCCTGACTTCTTCTTTCTTGAAGATGGGATGGGCTGAAAAATAAAAATAAAATCTTGCTAAATGTTAGCCATTTGCTTTGATGGCAGAAAATTGTTCATCCCACTCTTCTTTTTCTTTTTTTTTAACAGGTTAAATTGCTAACTAGTTCATTTTATCCATTGCCTATGGCTGGCGCTAAATGTCAGTGACAAATTTTGTTCTTGTCTTGAAGAATGAATTAAGTTATGCACAAAAGCTATCGTGCTCTTTTTAAGATGAGTGAATTGCAGAGGGAAAAAAGTTGCTCTTTTGAAAAAAGGATTGTTTCGATTAAAGGCCTTTTCTATTGTAGCAGAAGACAGGTAGTAGTTTAAGATAATTCCAACAGTTACCTCCCACTGAGGCTGCAAAAGGCTCCTTTACTAAAAATTTCTTTAAGAGCACTTCTTTAAGAGCAGATTATATAGCATGATTATTATCATAAGGCCATTTGAGACAGTAAGGGAAAAAACAATGATAGAAAACGGCAACTATTATTCATTAATTGAGCGAAAACTCTTTTTCTCCGTCTGTAGGGTCAGCATTCCATCACTATCACGCAAACCTTTATGTGGTATACTGCAATAGTAATTTTTAAAAAATGACAAGTATTTTCTGCCAAATGTTGATAAGAGAGAACAGTGCATTCAGCAGTTTGTATTTGGAAGACCTGGCACAGACTTCACAATCCATCTAGTTTTAGTTGTTTGGCACTGGTGCTACCCCTCATCTCTGAGTAAATAAAGTATCTAAGAATGATTGTTAACATCATATTGCTTGAAAGTCTAAACTGGTTTACTGTCCTCAGGCTAAACCTAAGGGAATTTCTACATATTCTTATTTTACTGGTTTTTTTTTCATGTGGAGTATGTCTCTTTATTTGAAAATCCAAAGAGTGCTTAGAGTTAAGACTAGACTCTGCATCAGAATACTGGTACAATGGGCTTTCTGAAAACTCAACATTCATCACCCCAGGCATGTGCAATAATTCCAGTATCCTCCTATACTTATGAATACAGCGACCCTGCACTGCAAACACAGCAGAGTGGCAACATTATTATTTGCATTATGATAGTGCCTATAAGTCCCAAGTATGATCAGGGCCTCAACGTTCTAGGAGCTGTACAAATATACAGTAAGACAGAGTTCGTGCCCGGAAGCTTTTAATGGCATCAACCGATTTTTTAGTAGAAAATTTCCTACCCTCAGTGTGTGCAGAAATGTTTTTACTGTTACCCACTCCAGGGAATGATTGGATACATATTTTGTGTGATATATGCTGATCTCAATGCACTTAATACATCCATAATTTGAGTTAGTTCTGTAATTTCTGCACATTGAGATGAAAACTTAAATGAAAATCCAATGATTAGTTATGTGCCCAATCAACCTACAGATACATCTGATCCTATCTTTAACCCTTCTGACAGGTGGAGCTCACAGCAACAAGGGCTGGGTTCAATATCTAGGGGTTTGTTTTTAATAATACAACACAGAACCAGCTCAAGCCCCTACCCAGTAACCTAGAAAAATTACACACCACCCCTGGGTGCCTCTAAGAGGCAATACTTCCTCTCTCGTAAACACTGAGTGTGTGTATAGAAAAGAAACTTTAATAAAAAGGGGAAAGTAATCTGTAATTTGGGAAAATGCTGGAGGCATGATTAAGAAGCATATGACCATGACCAAAACACCCACCCCAGAGTACGTTGGACAGTGTCCTTCGCCTCAGAGTCTCAACTTGTGTTGAGAAAGTCCAACAAACAAAAGTTCTTTCAATGTGCCACTCTCCTCTCCCTCCACCACACCCTACTCACAGTTGTGGTCCTTGGGGAGCAAAGACCAAGAGTTCAGAGGTGCATTTGCATGAGTTCACCTGCCACCCATGGGGTTGGGATGGGAGGCACCTAGCAATGCCTCAGCTGCTGTTTGGCCATCCACTTGCTCTGCCATTGGCTGCTCGGTTGGCCACTCGCCCCACCATCGCCTAGCAGCTCCGCCAGCAGCTTGCTCCATCCTCGTATGGCAGAAGGCGTGCTTTCTCCACTTTCTCCACTGCTTCATCAGCTGCTCCCTCTGCCACTGCCTTCTCTACTCCAACCTCTGGGAAGTCTTGAGGTCCCACCACTTAACACAGCTCTTAGTGATCTCAGACTGGGCAGTCTCTTTAACCAGAGACAGTGTCTCATACCCAGTCTAATGCTTAGGCCTGGTTATCAGTGATTTCAGCTCTAGTGATCCACAACAAAAAATCCTCAATGGAATCTTAGTCAGCTCTGTCATTACACAGTAGAGAAAGAGAGGGTTAAATGGTATCTTAGGTAAAGCCCACACCACCAAGTAGAAACACCTGTTCCCACCCCCTCTCATCTCCACTGGGCTTTGGCAGCCCTCCCTAACGAGTGCAGTTCAGCTGAGGGTGAGTCCCTCAATCATGACATGCCAAGCACCGTTCTGCTTCCCTTGATTCACACAACAAGGATAACAACCCTTTATTACACCTGCCCCCCAGTAACAAAGTGACTTGCGATCCAACACCAGCCAAAAATTATCATTCGGGCAAAGTAGCTCCATCGTGCTGCACACCTAGGTAGAGTGGATGTGTCTATGCAAACCAAGGTCAGTTCCTGAAGTCTTCTCCCCTAGCTCTCTACTAGATGTCAGGGTCAGATGTCATTCAGACCCTATTTACATATTTGAGCCATCTTCACATGCACAGAGGATATTTCCTTTTGTAAGAGGGTGTACTTCCCCTTTGGAAGAAGCTGGGCAATGTTTGCCTGGGGTGGAATCCAGGACCATGCATCCTGATGGCAGTCTTGTTTTAAGGAGAGATGTTGGAGGAATGGTGATTTTCCCACCCTCTTCCCTTCACTCTTTCACACCTCGCCTGCCTGATCAGACTTGAAATTCAGCTCCCACTTTAAATGCATGACAAAGACACTTTCATAGTTGTTATAAAGGATAACTTTGATTAATTTCAGTAGATGATGTTAACCAAAAATAGCAGTGATTGGAATATATCTTGCATATTTCCTGTAACACATGTAAGTGACATACAAGCAATTCCCTGTCAATATGCTTTTTTTATTTTATAAAATGATTGTTTCACCATCTCAGGGATAAATAAATGTTTCCTTATAAAGGGCCTTAATCTGCTACTTTAGACCAACTGAAGTGAATTTTAAGATTGGTTTTCTATTGTCTTTTTCAGTTTTTAATAATAATACATCTTGGCTGAGTGGTATGTGCCTACTATTTTGCCCTTTTGGTATCTCTCATTCACTGATGAATAACTGCCTGTGGTAAAAATAAACTTCAAAATATATGCTACTGTTTTCATATGGGTATTTTGGGGATATTACTTAGCAAATTACGTGATATGCTGAATGTAATACCCAGCCCTGATAGACTAATATAATCCCTTCAATAGAATTTAATTTATTCATTCCTAGAAGAAACAATGTCTAAATCACTGGATGTGCCCTTGTAACAACATCTTTCAACAAAAGCTGTAGATGTGTTAAAATGAAAACTTCAGTGAAGTACCCCAGAACCTTCTGCTGATCCTGACTTTACTTTCTGAGATAAGCTAAAGCATAGTCTCTGTCTCTCAACCGTTGCACATACAAATACAGCTTTGCCCTTTGAAGACACTTCCTTATCTGCCCCTATTGTGCACTGCGTGAAGCCTTGCTCAGCAACAAAATACATGTGGTGAAAATCTTCCACTTCTGTTAAGGGTGTGGAAGAGAGAGAACACTCTACCCACTCATTATTGCTTTGGAAAGTAGATGGAGAACCAGCTTGCAAAGGGGTGCTGGCTCTCGATAGTCCCTTGACAACCGAAGAAGAGCTGTTCCAACAACTTCTAACTTGATTTTGGTGGGGACAGTTTCAAGTAGTTTTTGCATATGCTCCACTATAGTGAGGAGGTGTGGTGATTCACCACCCCGCCGAGGGAAGAACCTCCCCAGACACCAAAGTGGGCAGAGCCAGTGGATCCTGCGCCCACCTCCCAGAGGTCAAGGCGCAGGACAGGAAGTAGAAAAGCCCAACCCTGGAGCTCAGTTGGGAGACAGCAGCTAGGAAGGCCAGATGCTCCGGCTTGGGAGACACCAGCAAGCCACGACCGACCCAAGGACTGGCCAGACCGGCCAATGCTTGACACTGATCGACACCCAGAGGAGCAGCCAAGCCTACCCCTCACCAGCTACCCAGAGGAGCGGCCAAGCCTACTCCTCGCCAGCAACCCAGAGGAGCCCATGGTGCTGGAACCCTCCGAGGACACCACCCTGACCCAGGTACCCCATGAGGGGAAGTCTGGAAGTAGCCTGGGGACAGCCGACCCCAGTCTGGCTGCAGCACTGCCAGAGCCAATGTCACTGTGTTGCAGCCAGGATCCCCACTGACACAGCAGCGGGTCTTCGACTGCTGTTAGGGCCCCGGGCTGGGACGCATTGGAGTGGATGGGCCTGCATCCGCCCTGCCACCCACCTCGCAGGTGGCAGTCTCCCCCTCCCCCTGGTTGCTAAAGCTAGGAGCCTGGACTTATATTGATGAGTTGCTCAGCCCCTACCTGAGGGCCTGAGCCCCTGACTGTTTGTTTGTTGCCCCGCCCTGACCCAGGGCCTGGGCCTATATTGAACGGCTTGCGGGATCCAGCCTGAGGGTCTGGGCCATAGACTGGGTATTCCCCAATCCAGCAGAGAGTGTAGTGAGGCGGTGTGGTGCCCCACCACCCCATCAAGGGATGAGCCCCGGCTGAGTTCCCTTACACATGGTGGAGAATGTGGACACGAGCCCTTGACCCCTGTGAGAAGGGGCCTGGAGGGGGTTGTCCCCTGAAGAAGTCATGGATATGTCCAGTCTTTTTAAGCTCCTGACGGAGAGCCAGGAGTGACAGCAGGCGGCCTAGCTCCAGCAGCAGCAGCAGGCCACCCACCAGCAGCTCACCCAGCAACTGGGGACCCAGCAGCAGCAGCTGGTTCGGGACCTAGGGGTGCAGAACCAGGAGTTCCAGCGACAATGATACAGCACCTGACAGTGGCACTGCCATGGCCCCCAGCACCCCAGCCAGGAGATGCAGCCGGGGCACCCCGGCCCACTGCGCCGGTGCGACTAACCGAAATGGGACTGGAGGATGACCCCGAAGCCTTTTTGGTGGATTTTGAAAGGGTGGCGCAGGTCACACAGTGGGCACCCGACCAGTGGGCCACCCTCCTGGGCCCGTATCTGACCGGGACTGCCCAAGCTGTATACTGGGGGCTATCCACGGAGGACGCGCGGGATTACACCCAGGTAAAGATGGCGATTCTAGATGCCTTAGATGTCAGCCCGGAAACCTTCCGGCAGCAGTTCCGGAGTCTGACCTACACCGCTGGCGCTCGACCTCGGTTGGTGGTCCAGGAGCTGAGGGAGGCACGCAAGCAGTGGCTAAAGCCCAAGAGGCGAACCCCGGATGAGCTCACTGAGCAAGTCATCCTGGAACAGTTCGTCCACATCCTCCCTCTGCGAGGAAGGGCCTGGGTCCTCCGCTACTGGCCTGTGATGCTAGCCGCCATCACCCTAATGGAAGATTTCCTTGCTGCTGAAGCCCAGTGGGACCGGCTATTCGAACCCACCCACTAGGGCCCGACCGCCCCAACCTAGAGAGAAAGGGAAGTGCCCCGATTGACCTTTGCAGGGTCAGGAGCCCCAGTATCAACGTCCCGAGGGGCCGGTTTGACAAGCCCCTCGGGCCCTTGAGACAGTGGTCGGAAGGACCAATCGACGCCCCCCAAGGCACCCCGGGGGAGCATCTGCCTGGCCCGGACTACCAGAGCTCAGGCCCTGTTTCTCCTGTGGGAAATATGGACATTTGCAATGGGACTGCACCGAGATGGACTGCAGTTTCGGTCACGTTTGCGAGGGGGAAAATCGCGCCCGAGGGCCGTAGGCCACCAAGATTGCAGTGCCAGTAGTTGTCGAGGATTGCCCGACTCTGGCCCTGATTGACTCAGGCTGTGGCCCCCAAAGCTTAGGCCTCTCATTAACCAAAGCTTAGGCCTCTCGGCGGACCCCCACTTGGGGATCATCCGGTTCCAGTGTATCCATGGCAATGTACGGCCCTACGCCAGTGCCCAAGTCCGGCTAACAGTGGATGTGGTCATGCGGCTGATGGTGGTTGGCCTGGCCCCGCGACTAGCCTACCCCATGATCCTAGGACGTGATTGGCCAGAGTTCCCAGGGTTCCTTTGTTTGAACGCCGTGGAAGGCCCGGAAATCACTCCAGCACTGGAAGGAGGCCGCCTTGAGACCCATGCAGAGGAGGGGGAGGAAAGGGACCCCAACGGACAGAGAGGAGAGCCCGAGGACCCCCTGCTGATGTCTGCCAACGAATCTCGGGTTAGCATCGACTTCTGCCAGGACCAAAGGGAAGACCCTACCCTTAGTCAAGCGTATGAGCAGCTAGCGGCCATCTATGGGACCCTGATCTATCCGTGCCGAGCAAAGGTGTGGCCCCATTTCGAGTTATGCCGTGACCATCTCTGTTGGGTGGAATGAGATTCCTGCACCGGAGAGGTCCAGACCCAACTGCTAGTGCCGCGATGTCACCGACGAGCGGTAATGAAACTCACCCATGACATCCCAGCTGCAGGGCACTTGGCACAGGAAAAGACCCTTGCCTGAATTTTGGCATGGTTCTTCTGGCCCAGGGTGCACCAGGAGGTGTGGAACTATTGTAATTCCTGTCCAGAATATCAGCTGGCTGCTCCCTCATGGATGCCTAAGGCCCCACTGATTCCCATGCCCATTGTAGAAACACCATTTGAGTGAGTGGCTATGGACTTGGTGGGCCCCCTCCCAAAGAGTATGGCTGGATTCCAGTTCATGCTGGTCATCGTGGATTATCGTGCTGGTCACCCGTTTCCCCGAAGCCGTCCCGCTATGGAGCATCACCACCAGAACCATCACTGATGAGCTCGTGAAAGTCTTTGCCCGCATGGGCTTACCCCGGGAACTCCTTACTGACTAAGGCACCAACCATCTACCACCCGCAAACCAATGGCTTGGTGGAATGGTTCAACCGTTTTCTCAAAGACATGCTATGCAAATTTCCCCCAGAGGACGTACGCCACTGGGACCAGCTGCTCCCGCCTTTGCTTCTGGCCATCTGTGAGGTACCCCAATCCTCCACAAAATTTACCCCTTTCGAGCTATTGTATGGACGTCGCTCGAGAGGGCTACTGGACCTCATAAGGGAGACATGGGAGCAAGCCCCGTCACCAACCCAGGGCCTTTTGAAGTATGTCCTCCACCTTCAAGAACGCCTCGCTCAGACGGGAGCTCTAGCTTGGGAGAACTTGAAGGCGGCTCAGGAAGCTCAGGCCCAAACATACAACCGGGAGACCTGGGTCCACAATTTCAAACCTGGCGATCGGGTCCTGCTTCTCCTGCCCTCCAATGAATCAAAACTACTAGCCCCTTGGCAGGGGCCATATGAGGTGGTCCAAAAGGTTGGACCGGTCACCTATGAGATTAACCAGCCTGACCGGCGTAAGAAAACTCAGCGGTACCATGTTAATCTACTGCTAACAGTGGGCATAGGCTTCCCTTAGTTAAACATATTGTTACAACACATTGGCTCCTTTAAAAATGACTAGAAAAGAAAATGGAAATCTTGCTGTTTGTCTTAAGGGAGTCAGGCTACCTTGGAGTTCCAGTACCAGCAACTTTTTTCATTGTAACCATGTTAGTTATTTTCTTCAGTTAAAATGGTACTCGCATGCATTTTCTTTATATTTTTAACTTTGTGCAACCGTAGTGAGAGCACAAGCTGATCAGTGACATTGCTGTGATATTAAAGATCAGTAAGATGAAAAAGATTGGGCCTCAAACAAAACCTTGCTTAACCTGTCACTCCTCCCTAGTCAGACTCTGGTGAATTCAGATTTGGTGATCTGGAGAGTGGTGCAACTCACAATAATAATAATCAACTACTTAATATTTCCTGCCTTGCAAAATGTTATCTCTGTAAGGGGCAATTTTACACCAGGACTCACCCTGCCCTTATGCAGAGCAAGGCTTCCTAAAGCCATTCCATAAGAACACTGCTGAGCATTTTGCAGGTCCTCTGTAAAACACTTTGAGATCTGTGGATGATAAGTGCTGTGTAAGAGTTAGATATTATTTAATGACAAATTGTGGTTTTATTTAAGAAACAAAATAGAAATATTAGACTTTAAATGTACATACCACTGAGAGGTCAAATTGCCTTGGAACCCAGCTCCCTCTTGTTGTTCCCAAGACACTTCTAATATTTCCATGTTTGGATCTTCTCTCAGAATGTTTTAATGGTCCAGATTCTCTTCACTGGGTTTGTACCCCCCAGGACAGCTCCATTCTCATCCGGCTTGTCCTCCTTTTGACTATCTCCTCTCAGGAGGACTCTGGCTGTGGTTCAGTTTCTCCTTCATGGGTGAGCTATGTTTGATCCTGCTCTATGCTGCTCTTGCTTTTTTATTTTTTTGAGCAGCCACTGTCTGCTTCTGTCTTCACATAACAGTTCTGGCCTGACTTTTCCTTTCTTGGCAACCTAGGTTAATTTTAGCTCCTTTGCTGACTGTCTGCTCCCAAGTATCATAGCTTTCCCAGCCAATTGTTTGGCAAGAAAAGTTTACATCAGTCTACCAATGGGCAGGTTTCTTTTATGACTCGGACTGAGCCTTTCACCTTTACAGTGCCTCCTCTTGCAGTATCGTGCCTAAACAAAGGTTCTTTTTGTCTAGTGCCCTCTTTTGTCTTCTGGGTTGCACATCAATCTGTCATTTTCTATGATATACCCCTCTAGCCAACTAATTACTCAGTCCATTCCCTTCCAGGGTAGACAGAAAAGTCCCAAAATAGGAAAATTCAAAATCTAATGGCTTTCAAGCCTATCTCCTGACATCTATCTGGAACTTGTTCTTGGCCTCTTTTAATACCCATGTTCTCTCTCTCAGTCTGGGGAAGTGGTAGGAGGAACCCAGGACCATCCTCTCCTCTGGGGTCCAGCCCAGGGACCCTGATTTAGGCAGCTAGTCCTTCAGTACTTCCACCATTTTCCTTGGGCTGCTCCTACCTTTGCCCAGCTTGTTGATATCTTTCTCCAGGTCTCTGGATTCTACTGCCTCTATCTGGAAGCTACAGTTCCTCAGCACTTCTTCTTTGCCAGCTACAGGGTCATTTCCTTGAAGTCACTCCCAGTCCTGCCCTGCAGTACCTGGGTTGTATTGCAAGCTTGCCTTAAGACAGTATTTCCCTCCCCATCTGCCCTCTTTCTGAGGCCAGGGTTCTATTCCAGGCCTTTTGCCTTACAACAGTCAGTATCTACCTCCTCCAACTGAATTCCTCCTCAACCCTTTTTCCAGGGCTGAGGTTCTCTCTCAGGCAATCTCTCTGTTCCTTGCCTTAGGGCACTCAGTATTCCTCTTTAAGAGGAGTTTTCTCCCTCAGCCCTCTTCCTGGAACCAGGTTGTATTCCAGACAGCCTCCCTGCCTTAGAGTAGCCAATAGTTCCCTTCTTTGAACCGGACTTTCCCCGCAGCCCTCCTTCTGGGATTGAGGTAGCATCTCAGACAGTCTATTCATTCCTTGGGGCAGGAGGTTATGCTTATGTCTGCCCCCACTGTGAGGGAGGAGAAAGGGGCCAAAATAAAGGCTTTCTCCCAGTTCATCCTCCAGATGTTTGGGGGAAGAGAGGAGGGCCACGCCAGGTGGTGGGATGGGCTGGCCATTAGGCATTACTTCCCTTAAGGGCAGACTATCCATTCACAACGACCCTTCAGTTGGAAGGTTCCATGTTCTTTGCCCTTTAAGTAACTAGTATGGGTAACAACAAATCTGGGTGACGCAACCATCATGAACAACTTTGCTCCTCAGGCAAAATGGAATGTTTTACCACAAGGGCAAAAACTCATCTGTGCAGGAGATGGTGCTTTCTCAGATATTGGTCTGAGACTATGGAATGAAGTCCCACAGGAACTAAGAACTACTGCTAACATCCCCACCATCTATTCCAAGTACACCTGGCATTTTTTCGATCTTGTGCTGGCCTCTCCCCTTCAGGACAGATTAAACAAGTAGTAACCTGCTGAAAATAATTTTTCATTAGAAATAAAAGCACAGCAACTAAAAAAAGCATCTACGGTACTTCAAAGATGTGCATATATAAATTAGAAAGCAGTTTTTCCTTTTTCCCCTGTAGGTGGCACCAACAATTTGCTTCTTGGAGGTTTTGGGGAGCTTTTACAATGAGCCTCTAAGAGTGTAAAAGAGCAATTTCTTGCCCCAAGGCATGACTCTTCTTACCGGTGGGTGATGGATATACGGAAACTAGATCTATCTCTAGGAGGTCCTATAATCCTTGCATCTCTTCCAGTTACCTTCTGTGCTGCTTAAAGTCGAGGATTATATTTCTGTTTATGCCCTTGAGTTGACAAGGAAGATGCTAGCACAGACTCGTGCAGGGTTCAGCTCTGACTGGGGGTCTGCATTGGTGCATCAGTTTGTGGCATTCGGGCCCATGTTTTTCGATAGGCTCTTTCACAGTGCAATTTTTTAATGAAGATACAAAGTACATTATATTTATATTCTGATGCATGGTTTACTGTTTTTGCATTGCATTACATAAATTTGCACCTCATGGATACGAGTACATCAGCTGATTTGTTGTGAAGTGGGTTGTTGTTGTTGTTGAGATTCCAGCTCTGAAGGGGAATGGAAGGGGACATATCACCATACTAGCTTCTCTTTCTTTTATTTCACATTCTCTACAAGTAGCCTGTAAATTACATGTTCCCATGTGTTTGGCAGAGACTGTACAGATGACCAGAACCTGTATAAATGCAAGAGCAAAGTAGGATTAGTTTAATTTGGCTTTTTAAAACACTGTCTTGGCATGTGAAATGTTCTGATACTAAGGGCACCGTATAAATAAAAACTGCATTATATTAAGGTGTTTACCAAAACTCTCCTCACCTATTCCTCCACCCCTGTAAATCCACTGAACGTTTTATTATTCAGGGGTTGGGAGGTGGACAGAATGGAGTGAAAGCTACAGAATGATTTAACACTGTGGGAACTTAATCAATAAGACTGTTGCAGAGAGCTCCCAGGAAAGAATGTTGTTTTCCATCCAGATGATAATGAGGCAGACTAACAGCAACCTCTGGAGGAGGAATCCTGGAGCAACAATTCTGTGGTGCAGCTATGCTAGTTGCTAATTAATAGTTTTGAGGCTCGTGGGACACCTTTTGGCCCCTCTGATACTTGCAAGCTTTTCTGTGGCTTGTCCCACTGTCTCTTCCACCATCAGGGGTAGGCTGGATTAGATTCAGAATTAGAATCTATGCAGATTTAAACAGCTATCTCTTGTGCTAAAAATTGGATGGTTTCTTTTCTGTTTTTCTTCCTGTTCCTGGCATTATCTGCCTGGTGCATGTACCACTGGATCTCTCCAGTATTATGTCAGAAGCAGTTAGCTAGATGAGGTGATTATACTGTGGTATAAGAAATAGGGGAGGGAATTTTTAGTACATTTTAAAAAAAAATATCCCCATGTCTCTCTCCTTTTTCTTTGTGAAAATGTCAGATGGCTGAGCTTTTTTTGGTGTTTGATATTCAGTTGCCACCTGTGGTTTTACTTAAAAAAATACCACCAAAACCTGGGCTTGCTAACTGTATAACCAAGATTTGCAGACTGAGGTAATTATAAAGGACATCAAATCTCCATCCTGTAAGAAACTGGGAAAGATTGTTTTCCCTGTATACAGCACTGAATCTTCACAATAAATGGAATTATTAGGATTTTGCACCTTCCTTTGTGGCAGAATAGATGGAGCAGGAGTCTGATATGGTATGACCAGTCCTGAATTCTGATAATAATTTACACTTATCTAGCTGAGATAAAACTTACAGACTGCTGTGGTCCCCATTACCATAGTATCTGAGCACCTCACAATCTTCAATTTAATCTCAAATACCCTCTGTGGAGGTAGGAAAATATTATCTCCATTTTTTTCAGATGGGGAACTGAGGCACACAGACAAAATGACTCACCAAGGAAGCCTGTAGAGGTCTTCCATATTGCAACCTTTCTCTCTTACACTTACATTTTATTTTAGCATTACATTTTATCTGCACATCTGAAAACACTTCACAAACAGTAATGCACTTGTACCATAATGGTAAGGTAGGTATGTGTTTTTATACCCAACTGAAGTACAGTGACAGATGACTCACAGCCACATAGTGAATTGGTAACAGAGTCAGTAGTCCAGGCTTCCAATCCTGTGGTCTAACCACTACATCACATCCTTCCCACCAAATGATTTACTTCACATTTCTTGAAAGGTGTTTGTTTTTGGCGTTTTTTTCACCAAAATGCACTTGCATACCACACTTGGTGTAATATGTCAAAGGCTGAGGACTGAGCAGATGAATAAAATTCTCTAAATTGATTATTAGTTGCCTTGTTTCATTTGATTTTGGTCATTTAAAAAATGTTTTTTTGTCCTGACTCTACAATGTATCTCATCTCCTTACTAGGCTTGTGACTATAGTTGTAATCATCGAAGGGAAAGCATGGAGCAACTGCATCTGTATACCAGTGCATTTTTTTTTTCTCAGTTTCACAACAAAAAGCCCTTGAGACTAGGAGTGTTCATTTGATTTTTGCTGATCTGAGAGGTCTGTGTCATCTTTGATAATTCACCACAGCAGATCAAGCTTGACTGTACTACACATGGAAAATATCACATTAACTAGTCTTTAAAGTCTCGCACCTTTTAAAAAAAGAAATATTTAAACCATGTTTTTGGGAGGTAATGTAATCTAATTTTTTTATTGGATTTCCAAAAAAATTCTTGCAGTGGGATTCACAAAGCTTTGAATAAGCACAGTCTGTGTATTTATAGGGAGTAAAGAGTACTCTTGTGTTTTACCTAATGATTAAACTGATACATTCAAAGCTGCCTAGGTGATTTGATTAGGATGCTCAGTTCCAATGAGAATTCCCCTAGGCAGCTTTGAAAATCTGAGTCTAAAAATAGTACAGTCTCAACATCATATATGCTTAATAAATTTGGCATAATAATAATTAGGCTGCTGGTGTGCTGACACCACAGCCTATGATGCTGGCCGATATTGACTTATTGCTCACCTGTTGGTCTGTCTGTATCCATCTCTTGTCTTGTACATGGCACACACAGATTTGGTACTCTAATAACCTAAATCTGGAGTTGAAGTCTTCCCTAGTTTACTGAGCACCAGCTAGGAAGCAATTTTAAGAGGCAAGTGTATTGGGCTGTCCCTGGCTGACAGGACTGTGAATCTTGGGATGGTCCATCTGTTTAGGGTTTTTCCACTGAGACCGTAAGGTCTTTGAGGCTGTCTTTTTGTTCTGTTTGTACAGTTCCTAGCATAATGGGGTTCTGGTCCATGAGTGGGACTCCTAGATGCTGCTGTAATACAAATGTTATGTATTATTTCCTAAGATATCTATCTCACATATGTGACAGGGTCGGGCCAGATGGCTATAGGAGAGTAATAGAAGGCAGATATATTAGCTCCAGGCTAAAGAGGTCCCTTTTCTCTGGGTAAGGTAACAGGGAAGGTTCCAGAACAATCAGGAACCTTCTGTAGACAATTAAGACAGGCTGATTAGAACACCTGAAACCAATCAAGAAGCTGCTAGAATCAATTAAGGCAGGCTAATCAGGGCACCTGGGTTTTAAAAAGGAGCTCACTTCAGTTTGTGGTGTGCGTGTGAGAAGCTGGGAGCAGGAGGCTCTAGGAGCTGAGAGTGAGAATGCAGACTGTTGGAGGACTGAGGTGTACAAGCATTATCAGACACCAGGAGGAAGGTCCTGTGGTGAGGATAAAGAAGGTGTTGGGTCCAGGAGGCCCTGGGGAAGTAGCCCAGGGAGTTGTAGCTGTCGCACAGCTGTTCCAGGAGGCACTCTAGACAGCTGCATTCCTCAGGGCCCTGGGCTGGAACCCGGAGTAGAGGGCAGGCCCAGGTTCCCCCCAAACCTCCCAACTCCTGGTCAGACACAGGAGGAGTCGACCTGGACTGTGGGTTCAGAAAAACGGCCAAGCTGAGGGCTGCCGTGAAGCTCCAAGGCGAGCAAATCCACCGATAAGTGCAAGACCCACCAAGGTAGAGCAGGAACTTTGTCACACCTATGATTCTGTCATGCTCAATTCTTCATTTGTGAGTTATGCTGCAAAAGATTCAGTATCATATTCATATTGGTTTTCATTAAAAAACTAATGTGAAATAAAAGACACATCTGCAGCCTGAAGACAGCAGTAATGCTTCTACTGAAAATATGTTAATGTGGCATGTACTTGCTTACTGTAGGTTACAATGTGAATGAGACTATAGCTTTGTCAGTTTCACTTCTCAGTCTATTGATTTCAACACTGGTCAGCACTTCATTATATTATTATTACTTATTTGTTTTGTGATAGAGCCTAGGAGCTCCAGTCATGAACCAAGATTCCATTGTGTTAGGTGCTGTACAAATGCAGAACAAAAAAGATGATCCCTGTCCCAAAGCACTAACCAGGATCATCCTACAATGTTTTTATGTGTGTTTTTTTTAAAAAACGGGATAGAACCAGTCCTGAAATATAAAGCGTTTAAAATTCACCAGGGAGGCTAACAAAACATAAAAAGTCTCGCAATATTCTGGATTTCAGCTTGATAGCATGAAAATGTTCAGGCAGTTTTGTGAAGTTCGTGAAACCATGAGTTTTCAATGAAAATTTTGTGACATGAATGGTTCATCTTCTCATAGCTCTTGAATGGTGTATGGCTTCTGAAAAGATTTTTAAAAAAGGACAAAGTTAATGAGAACAAGATTTAACTATTAAATTTCCTTGATTCATTTAAAATATTGATTGGAAAAACACTTCCGATTAAATATTTAGACCATACAGTAACATAATTAAATGGTCCCTTTTCCTTTCTTTGAAGGTTCTTAATGCCTTGTGTAATTTATCACCGAAAAATAGATTGTTGGCTATGGGTCATGTGACAAAATAATCCCAGATATTTGATATTAAAAAAAGAAAAGGAAAATTCACTAGCTGTAAATATCACCCACAATATGTGGAGATGGGGCCTGAGTTGCAATGCCCGAATCTGGTCTTTCCCGGATTTGGGTCTGTGTTATGTCTGGTATATTGGCTTGAGGCCATGTCTAATATGATGCTAATGTTGTGACAGACACTAATGAAAACATGACATTTCCAGATGAAGCTGATGGTGAATACCTAGGCAGAAGAGGTAATTTCCTTAGCCACTTCCTTAATGAGCCCAAGTAGGGAGGTTAGCCTTCTCTCATCTGTGAATCTCCTCTTAGTTTTTATTAGGTTTTGCAACAATATTACATTTCTTAGAATGTATTTTTTGGTTAGTGCATATACAGCTCATCATATCCAAGGCTTTCCAATTTGCTAACTCTGGGTCCAGTTAAGATATCCTGGGGTGGGACAGGGAAGGTTGCCTTACATGGAAAAACACTAAACAGACAGACCACCCCAAGATTCACAGACCTGTCAACCAAGGACAGCCCAATATATTTGTCTCTTAAAATTGCTTGCTAGTTGATGCTCAGTAACCTGGGGAAGAATCCAACTCCAGTTTTAGGTTATTAGAATACCAAATCTCTGTGTACCAGGATGAAAGGCATTATATAAATGTAAGACATTATTAATTAATGCAACTCATTTGTTATTTTAAAGGATCTCATTGTTATGGTTGGACCCTTTTTGGTGGCACACTGCATTAGTAAAACAATAAAAGGGATTTAATACATTAGCATTTCATTTAAGCACCTTTTAAAATAAAACAAAACAAAACAAACCTTTATTTCATGAAAAGGAAAGTAAGTGTCAAAGCCTTTAATCGCTAGAGAAGGTGAATGTTAAATGCCTGTTACCTCAAAAGGTACAGAAGCTAATTCTTAAAATTATCATCTGACTGCTAAAATATGGCCCCTCACCTTACATAACATTCTAGGACAGTACTTCCTTCTCTTATCCTACAGTGAACTTGCCTTTAGAACTAGTCCCCAGACAGCCTAGTTAAGGCAAGGGGTTTTCTAAGACTGGCGCAGGTGCAAACAGCCTGCTGCAGGTGTCCACTAGCCACTTTACTGCTCTGTTGCCATAACAAATTAAAATCAAAAGGGTATGTAAGTCTGCAGCCGAAGACCACTCTCTGTTTAAAACACAAAAGAAGAAGAAAGGAACAGTTTTAATTTCAGCATTAATTCTGTGACAATTCAGCAAAAAAAGTCTTTAACGACAGAACTACCCCACGTCACAATACAAGTTACTTATGTTTCTTATTAGATTTGTAGGTTTGTCCTGTTGCCAATGTATCCAGTTCTGTGTGTAAATTCAGACTAGCCTGTGAACTGAGTGACCAATAAAACTATTGGACTTGACTTCATTCATTATTATTCTGTTTACATTAACATAGAGCAATTTCTCACCCCAATCAGATACAAAACCAAACCTAGATTAGTATAGCACTCAAGAAAGTGAGGAGCAGTTTTACTGGTTTAAACCAGGTTCAGTGCTGGCAGGTCCTTTATGGACTTTTCTTCATTATACATATAGGGAAACCATGACAGGGAGAGCAAGGCCGCAATTCTGCAAAAACGTAATGCACATGCTTAACTTTATGTACTGTGAGTAGTCTCATTAAAGTCAAAGGGACTACTTACAGTGTGTAAATTTAAACTCATGTGTATGTCCTTACAGGATCAGGGCTGAAGTGAATTCCATTAGGTCATACCTTCCATGTCTGCAGGTTCGGCCAATCGCAGCGAACTGCGGCCAGTGGGAGCCGCAGTCAGCCGAACCTGCGGACGCAGCAGGTAAACAAACCGGCCCGGCCCGCCAGGGGCTTTCCCTGAACAAGCGGCTTCCCAGCACTGCATTAGGTTGTAGCCCGAGATAGCAACACAGCCAGAGTTATTTATTTATTTTTAGTTATTTTTTATTTATACAATATTCCTATCCTTAAGCTCTAGGAAGCACATGAACATTTCAATAATTAAAAGGACACAATAATTCAGGTTGACCCAGCATCAGCTCTCACTTTCCAAATTCTGAGGCCCATGTCCTTCATCTCACCTTTCCCAGAAACAACCTGGTTAAACAGATATGCTTTGTACTGTGCCCCGAAGGTCCATGAATTAGGATTCTCTTAGTGTAAGATCTAGAGACCAGGGCACTCGCGTTTAACAGATTTATCAGCTTGAACACAGAAACTGATCTTAACTGCTGGGTTAAAAATGAGAAGGGAAGAAGCCTAAGATACGCAAGACCTAAACTGTGAAGGATCAAATCCAACACCCTGAACTGCATTCAGAAACTAGATGGAAACTGATGCATTCTCTCTTATCTGGAGTTTAATGTGCTTCCTGGAGAAGGTACTGATAACTGGGAGGGCTGCACTTTCCAAATGTCCCAAGTGATCTTCAGATCTAATAAACAACTCTGGATTAGGTCTCCTGACTCCTCGCCATGAGAACATGCTTCTGTACTCAGCTCAGTGAACTGTCACTCCATTTTGTGAGTAGAAGCTAAGAAGTATCTGTAACTAAGTCTGTAATAGGACTAAATGAAATGAGAAATTTAGGATAAATAGCGGGCGGGGGGAACTTACCTAACAGAAATGAGAAATTATCCAAAATTAGAAATTATTAAAGTAAAATAGTTTCCCAAGTCAGGAGGGTGAAGACCTATAATTGTTTTGGATCATTTACACCTAAAATGGACAAAGCATTAGAAAAACATTTTGCAGAGAACAATTCTGTATTAGCAGGGGAATGGAGAAGATGACCTAGTAGGTGATTTCTAATTTCTCTGACTCTATACTATAGCACTCAAAAGCTGCCTTTTGGGATTTACTTATTCTGAAAAATAAAGCACAGGATTCTGGTTTAGACTTTCCTGATGGCTTATTACTCACTGAACAGATGGAACAACCACTGTGAGTTTCAAAAAGCCAAGATTTGAAGTTTACCACAATGTCTTTGCCGGGTCAACCCATAAGCAGTGATGCAAGTATTCTGAATGCATGTTCTTAGTGTCATGAGTAGAATGACATCCATACGTGACCAATATTTTGTAACATTAGCACTGCACTATTTCCTTAAAAAGAAAATGTCCACTGAGAAATAGAGCCCATAGTGTCCAGACTTCTTTTTTATTAGTGCTCTTTTTCACCTGATACAGCACCTAATTTAGGCCTCAGACAAAAATAAAATGTATCTTGAATATGCATCACGAGTTCCAAAAATGAAAAGAAATTGGATTTGGATAGCACTTACTCAATAGACAGATATGATACATGGTAAGAAGGTGCACTGTCTGCCCTGTGATAGATTAAACTACTTTATAGGAAAATTACTGTGAGCCAGTCACCACCACCACCGTGGCTAAATCTTTAATAAAATTCTCTTCCATATTCAAGAGCAAGGTATGAAGTACACAATAAGCAGAGTGAAGTAGAATGCCATTTATCAAACCACAGCTAGGTCTGTAATCTCCTCCTTTATGCTTTTTTAGTACTTTATTTGTCTTTATTGTTGCAAGGAGGCACATTTACTCAGAGCAGTGGGCATGGAACCTTGATAAACCTTTTGTTTTAAACTCTACCTGTGTTTTGGATGAGATAGCAATGTTGTCGCATTGTCAGGGTAATTAGTTTGTTTGTTTTTGGTGGTCCTTTACTTGTTACAAATTCTTTCTCCCCCCATCCCCACCAGCTGACCTTGTTTTGATACTTGAAGAAAGGACAGCAAATTTACCAAGACAAGGCAATGGCAATGCTAAAGCCTGTGGAGGAGGACTGCCCAGAAAGCACTTTGTAATGCCCTTCTGAGAGCCTTTTGGCAAGATGGCTGTTTTGGACCATGTTGCATTTGTCCTCGATGTCATTAAATGGTCAAAGCTGATAAAAGCAAAAGCATTTTCAGTGGAAAAGGAGAAAACATCATTCAAATAATTTTCTTCTTAAAAATTAAACACCAGTCCAAAGGCTAGCGTTCCTAATTACAGTAATCATTATCACAATGTTAAACCCAGTTCTGGATGCCCTGAACATGTGAGAATATTCCAATCACTTTTAGAGCCATGCTGATACTAAGAACAGATGCAGCGGAAGGGTCTTGTGGGTAGGAACTATGTGACTAGTTGTGCTTTTGTGCTGCCTGAATATGCATACTGCCAGTCTGTGCTTCAGGCCTGGGGGTGATTTTTTTAGTGCCATTATAACCCTTTTTTATTGTTTGAATAGCAGTTTTATGACAAAACATTTATATTCAGCCTGCCTTTGTACTTGGTTGAAAGAGAGCAATCACTGAGAGTGATAAGGCAACCATGGTAATGATAACTGCATTTATGGAAGCTTGCAGAATTTAAACGGGCATGCAAAAATAGACTTACAATAATACTCCACCTGAATTAGTTTGGGCATATTACTGGTGCCAGAGCTGTATTTGCTTTTTTCTCCCCTCCCCACCGTCTTGTGATTGTTTCTGTGAGTCTAACCAGTAAGTGCATCAGGTTTGCTTTACTACCAACTAACATGGAAAGCTGCTGTAGTCAGGTAGAGCACCATCATAGTTTTGAAAAGTTCAGCATCTTCAGATGAACTGTTGAACTGAAGTGTGGATTCTTAAGACCTTGCGGTTATTTGCTCTTGCAGTAAAATGGCCTCTTGGTCTCTTGAAGCCCCACCTCTCATGAAAAATGGATAATTCTTTCACTGTCCCTTGAGGCAGAGAGACTAGTGTACATTGTAACATAATCTAAGAGTGTTAGAGTGGTCCTTCTGTCCACTAAGTGCAAATGTCACCCGTATTTTACAGATCCTAAGTGCTACTTTTCCCTTCCCTTCCAGTAGCAGGCTTCCTTTGAATCCGCTGTGTGTGAGTATTTCTTCAAATTGGTCTCTTCCAGCATAAGACAAAACAATGTGCTCAGATGGCTTAGGTTCTTAGTATGACACTTTTGTGGTGTTCTTTTTAAGGAAGAGGTAGTTTCTGGTTCACTACTAAGTACAGGCCTTGAGAGTGCACTGGAATTGCTCCTCAATCTGTTTTCATTGTGTATGTCAAGATAGATACAAGGAAGAGTTTGTGTACATATACTTTAAAAGCATGTTAAGGCCAGATTCTGCCTTTCTCACTTTCATAAAACCTTACCCTGTGAATAGTTTCAGTGAAATCTAAAAATCACAGAGTTAAGGATGATTCACCATGAATTAAAGTGACAGTATCCAGCCTATAGTTTGTATAGATTTCTTCAGCATTTAAAAATAATTTTGACAGAAGACAATTTGATAAAAAATCTCTCTAACCGAACTGTCTCTCTTCATAACCAAAAGTATGTATGCCTCTTTTGGTAACCGCCAGTGACCATTTTGAAAGATTTCTTAATTTGGGGGCATGCTATAAAAGAGTAGTGAACGTTAAAGCTGGTAACATAGACACATTTCAATTTCTTTAGTATTAAAGAGATTTCTTTATTGTCCATTTCATTTCTCTCTATTTTTGACAGTACGCCAGATTTTTTCTTTCTTTAGATATTGGTAATACATAAAATGTAAGTGTGTGTGTGTGTGTGTGTGTTGGGAGGGGAGGGGGGAGTTGAGTGGGATAAGGTGGGTGTTGAGGGAGCTGTGAAAGCTTCATGAATCCAGAAATGTAGCAGGAGGGACAAGAATAATAGAAGTGTAAACCCAGTGTTATTATGAACACGTGTATAATTTATTTGACTAATCCACAATTTCATGAATTATATTATAGAAATTTCTATCTAGATGTATATATGGATGCACATTACGTGTGCCTCTATTTGTTCATGTGTTTCTATCTGTGTAATTTTGGTATTAAACATATCTAAAAATCATAATACAAATTTTTTTTGCCAAAAGAAATGTAAGTAATACAAACATTTTTATAGCATTTTGTTGAAGTAGCAGAATCAAAGATATGTCATTTTCTACTAAATGCCTTTCTAATTCTTTTGCAGCAAATGACACCGTTTCTCCAGGCCCCACTACTTAATGGCTATTATTGAACATGTGTCTCTTACAGGGTTTAAAAAAGTGCAGCACTAGGTGGGGGAAATTTTTTAAAATGTGCATGGACTATTTAGGAATATGCACAATGAATATTAAACAAACACCTGAAGTTCCTGATGCTGTTGCCTAGAACCAGCACTTCATTATCTATTACGTGCTGTGACTTTGAATGTACCGGTCTCTTAGCCTATAAGGCTTGTGAATGATGTATGTGAAAGTGACTTCCAGCAGAGAGAAGCTTATCACAGATCCACCTAAAAGGTAAGGCAATTTTTTTTTTTTTAGTTTACGTGACAGAACTACCATCTGCAGACCATGAGAAAGGCTGGTTTAGATGTTGATTAAAGTGGCAAACTGTGCAAGTCTTACCCAAACAACAAGTCCAGTCATGGGCACTCTGGATTCTGATTAAATCTATTTGCAATATTTGGACACTACTTGGTAGATGCAACATTATGGATTGGAATATTTCCCTATTAGTTTTGTGTTACACATCCCTTTTTATGACTTTCCACCTCTCTTGTTGACTCAGTGGTAGCACAGATGGTCTTAAAGTTTGGATCATTTGTGTCTTCCGCAAAATTTAGGGGTATTTAGATCCAGGGTTTGGTTCAGAACACTTCTAAAAGCAAGGCTGACATTGTAAATCTGACATATACACTATGTTAGAGAGACAAGGCTGATGAGGTAATATCTTTTATTGGACTAACTTCTGTTGGTGAAAGAGACACGCTTACACAGAGCTCTTCTGCAGGTCTGGTATGCAATACATTTAAGAGATCAGATCAATGTTGTTAGCATTCTTCCTACCTGCCAAGGGATTCAGTGTTAACAAGTGTTAATGAGCATTAGAAAAAAACAACAAAAGGAGGGGGAGGTGATGAGTGATTGAGACGCGAAGTGGCAGAGGAGAAGAAGAGATACTGCAGCAAAACAGATGCTGGTGAAGAGAATGTATCAGTTCCCACCTCTCCAGACAGACCATCAGCAATGGTGGATTTTGTGGAGCCCTACCATCCCATCATGTTCACAGAAATAAACTTACGTAATCAGAAAGAAACTTAGCCTGGCTCATTCAAATAAGTACGCTAGAGGAAAATGTACTCCGAAAAATGGATGGTGCCCCTTCATGAGCCTGGGGTACTCACGTTTTGTCACTGTCTGTTGAAAGAGAGCATGAGATTCTGAAGATGCATAGTGAAATCCAAAGCCCTTCTGTCATATACTTCCCTTCAGAAACAGCATTTAAAAAAAGAGAGAGGGGGGTAAGCCACAACATAAAGCTATCCAAGATAACTCAAGCATGCTCCTTTCCCCTATACGGATGAGAACGGAACTGTTAGTGGTAGTACAATGAAGTTACATATCCTTAGAGTGTGTGTGTGGGGGGGTGAGGGTTGGCACTGGGCATGGTAGCTAGATAACCGTTTAAATCCTGCAATGTTTTTAGTTTACTCTGAAAGCAGTGTATCTTGATGGTGAGGCCTTGATTCATTTGTTCAGAAAAGGAGACTGAAAGCACATAATGTAGAGAAAACCCCCCCTTCAGTCAAACCATTTGCCACCATTACAAATAAATTTGTCTACCCCTAAAATTAATCAGGTATACAATAGTGAAATGATAGAGTAAAGAAAGACCGAACAATTAGCTTAGTAGTGTCTTTGATCGGGGCACACTCGAAATTCTCTGTCCCTCTCCTTCTTCTCTTGGGCATCTGTGTAGACAGCAGTTCAAACAGGTGTTGACAAGACTGGCAACACAAATGTTAGTTCTTCAGATTCACTGATTTCAAATGTTTCTAACTGCCTGGCATTGTTGTCAAAGAAATGTTGGTAAAATTCATTTACCGTGAAAGTTCCAGCAGTATTATTATAAATCTTCTGGTTTATGTCCAGTAGAGACATCTGAATACATGATTGAAATCCATAACTAGAAGTAAATCCTGTAAAAGATTCTACCATCTCTGTCTGGAGAAAAATAATCTTCAGAGATTGGGAAGCAAATCAAGAAGAAAAAAAATGTCATCTGAGGTCTCTTTTTTGAAAGAGTTGGTTAGATGATTCAGGACAAAAAATGGGGGGTGTGGGGGGAGAGATGTTAGTTTTCAAAACATTTGGGACGTACAATTCAGAAAGGGGTGCAATTGTTTACACATTTTAAGGAATAATACACACTTTGCTTTTCTATGGTGAGATGATAAATAGGTCATCAGATTTTTCAAAGATTTTTTAAAAAATCAACTTAAAATGGGTGAAATTATGCAATGCAAATAAGCAATTACAGGTTTTTTTCAGGGGAAAATATTAGTTTGAAACATTTCTTTGTGGAGTTTTTGTGCATTTTTAAAATATGTTGATAGCTTTATGTAGATGATTAATATTCTTTCAAAAGGAAGAAACACTTAAAATTCATTATCAGCTGAAGAATTGACATGCATCAACAGTGGTCTCTTCAATGCATGTTACTTCAGTCAGGGTATGCCCTAGTTTTTAAACCAAACTTAAATTCAGCAGCCCATACTCAAGTTATTACTTTGTTGTGTGGAACTAGTAGATACTTATAGGCAAGTTGGAGACTTATTTAATCACAAGCTGCCTGATAGCCAGTTCTGAAAACTTGAGCCACTGGATTTTGATTTGCCAGTGATGCAACATCATCAGCAAACCGTCCAAATAAGATGACTGTTAACATGTGAGGATGATTTTCCCTTTTTTCAGGTTTAACCCTAATTTTAAAATGTCAATTTGAAGATGGAACTAAATACTGGAGGGGGAGAAGGGGATGGTCATAAATATAAAGAGAAGGGTAAACACCTTTAAATCCCTCCTGGCCAGAGGAAAAACCCTTTCACCTGTAAAGGGTTAAGAAGCTAAGATAACCTTGCTGGCACCTGACCAAAATGACCAATGAGGAGACAAGATACTTTCAAAGCTGGAGTGGGGTGGGGTAGGGGAACAAAGAGTCCTCTCTGCCTGTGTGATGTTTTTGCCAGGACCAGAGCAGGAATGCAGGTCAGAACTCCTGTAAAGGGTTAATAAGCAATCTAGTTAGATATGCATTAGATTCTGTTTTGTTTAAATGACTGATAAAATAAGTTGTGCTGAATGGAATGTATATTCCTGTTTTTGTGTCTTTTGGTAACTTAAGGTTTAGCCTAGAGTGATTCTCTATGTTTTGAATCTGATTACCTTGTAAGGTATTTACCATCCTGATTTTACAGATGTGATTCTTTTACTATTTCTTTAATTAAAATTCTCTTTTAAGAACCTGTTTGCTTTTTCATTGTTCTTAAGATCCAAGGGTCTGTGTTCACCTATGCAAATTGGTGAGGATTTTTATCAAGCCTTCCCCAGGAAAGGGGGAGTAGTGCTTGGGGGATATTTTGGGGGTGGAGATGTTTCCAAGTGGGCACTTCCCCTGTTATTTTTGTTAGACACTTTGGTGGTGGCAGCATAAAGGTTCAAGGACAAAAGGTAAAAGTTTGTACCTTGAGGAAGTTTTAACCTAAGCTGGTAGGAATAAGCTTAGAGGGTCTTTCATGCAGGTCCCCACATCTGTACCCTAGAGTTCAGAGTGGGGAAGGAACCTTGACAGGGGTGATGGTCGTTGCTGCTAGGTTGTATGGCAGGGGGGCTTAACCTGAAAAACTAAATCTCTTAAACAGCACCATTCAGGTTCACATACAACTGCTTTAAGATATTTGGATTTAAAAATGGTTAACCTTGAATCTTGATAACAGGGAATAAGCCTTTTCCTAAAATTTCTCCTTTTGTGTTCAGCATAACGTTAACATGGCTGGCATATCTCCTTTTATCACAGCAGGGGACACTGTGTATTTGAGGGAGGAACTAGTTTCACAGTGACAGTATGAAATCTGTTTGAACTTGTTTGCATATGTGTGCCAGTTGGTATTCACATCTGAGGTGGTAAGTGTTAGGGCACTGTGTCAGCAATAGATTTTTCTCAGAATAGCTAATACACATCCTATGGATGTGTCTGTTCCTTCTGTGGTTCAATGATATTTTTATTGCCTATAAATATAGCAAACATTGATAAAGACACATAAATCAATAAAGAAAACCAACAGCTCACAGTAATGAATGAGAACAACATAGCTTACAATTAGGTATACTAAATATAATTAGATTACTTTATGCCTTTTTCTCCAAGTAAAGGTGAGTATATTCTTGAAAACTTTTAACTGACCTCTGTTATAGGTTATTCTGTCTGATATACAAGACTTCATTCCTAAGAGACGCTATTTTTCTACATGCTTACTTTCTCTCTGTATGTTTGAGCTGATGTAGCCTACCACTTGAAATTATCTCTTTGCTCAGCATTAGAGGAATCTCTCAAAGCAGACCTGAGTGCTGTAGTTATATGTGAGGATGCAGTGGTTTTTGGATGGGGAGGTGGGTTAGAAGTTTTGTAAACATATTGTCTTTTCCTCCTTTTGGCTTTTTCCCTAAAATCTCTATTGCTTGCTGTTCCTATTTTGTTCTGTACTATTTTGGATCAGCAGTAGCATCAGTTTATCCTATAGACCAATTTGTACAGACTTGTTTTTGTCTGGGGAGGACCAGAGTGACCATGCAGAGAGAAGGAAGACCAGGGACCATTCAACACCTGCTGTGCTGAAATCCAACATTAGCAGGAAGGTATTCACCTAGAGCTATTTTAATGCAATGCAGGTTTCTCCCATAGCAAAGGACTCAGATAGAAACTTTTGCCATGTCAGCTGTTATGAGCTGGATGAAACATTGTTATGAGTTGAGTTAAAACCTCACTGAGATTAATGGGTGTGAACGCACCCTTCAATTAATATAACTGTAAGGATAAATTAATCATGATCCCTCACCTAAAACAAAAGAGTTACGTGAACCTGCCTAGGAGTTTTGGACTGTCTGAGCAGAAGGGCTTTTGCTGAGTATTGTTTTGGGTAAGAGTGTATGTGTGAGAGAGAGGGAAGGCAGGACACGAACCAGTGACAGACTGAGAGCAGAGCAAGAAAGGCAAGCAGCAGCCAGTGAACATGGTGTGACCCTGAGAAAAAATATAGAGGGTCTGGTTTGGAGTGCTGGCAGAAAGTAGCTGGGGGCTACCTCTTTTGCCTTTGGTTGCTGCTGCAGTTGGAAAAGCAGGCCTTTGTACGTTCCATGACAAAACAAAATGACATCAAAGAAAATAACAGACTCCATCATCAATTTCACCTCCTAGTTGGAGCATCCTCAGGACCCCAAATTTTGATTCGCTGGTCAGATCAAAGAGGGGTAATAATAATGTGCATGTCTACTTCTGTGTTAGAGAGACGTATGTTAATGATGAAGAGTACTAATTCCGGTGCTGTCAGTATTTTGGTAATGTAGGCCCCTCCCGTTATGAGGGCCTCCAAACCTTGTCAGGGATGTTCTGCTTAGGCCTCTGTGTATTGGCTCCAAAGGACTTCAACTACTTCCAGTTAAATCGGGTGAGCTAGACCCTGCAAGGACTACAATTCTCATGATGCAGTGTTTGACCCTCTCTGGGGGTGATGCTTTAAACTTTGCTCTGGGATCCAGTATCTAGGCAGAGGTGGAAAGGCAAGAGATGGAAGGGCTGGGCTGGCTGAGGGAAATGGAGAGAGAGAAAGTTGGGCCTGTAGCCAGAGGTGCTACAAGTTTGGGTGTCCAGTGGGATAGGTGCTAGTGGCAGTTGCCTGTTTTTGGATTTGGAGATTTGGGAGACTCTGCTGTCAAGCCATCCCTGCAGAGACCAGTGTTAAGGCCATGCTGCACCTGTAGGCCTGCTAGCACCCAAGCTTCAGCACTTTGACTCCGTCTCAGCAGTCACCTACTGACAACTGCGGACAGAAAGCACTGGTTGTACCGGCAGATCCTCAGCCATGCCCACAGGCAATTGTAGAAAGTATGAGTGCCCAGAGATTATCCTCCATGTCTGGGGAGACCCTGTCAGTCCCTTTGGAGGTTTGATGTGAAAGTCCTTGTCCTAGGGGCAGTGTGCTGAGATGAAGACTAGGGAGCTTGTAAGAAAAGCGATTGCCTGCTTAGAGTTGCTGGCTGTTGTTTTATATCCAGGATTATTACCAGCTACCAGTATGTCAGTCTTAATCTGCCCTATACACAACTGTCTCACTCCTATTATCTGGACAGCCTCTGCTGATTCAGGGATACCTAGTGCTGCCCTTGAACTCCCATTCATCAAGAGTGCCAACAAAGAAAGTGTCTGGGATTTTAAAACTACGGGGGAATGCACTCTCTGGGAGGTGTTGAGTTTGTATAATGTTCATGGTGAATGTTCTTGTGCAAGTTTGTTTTTTAACATAAGTCTTGGTTGCAATGAGTAGTGGTTAAGTTTACTTTAATGTTTATAAGTTGTCACCATGAGCTGAACTGTTGTGATACCACCTATTATCTTGTCACAGTCATTACAGTAGGTACTATACTCTATTGCATTGTCATTATATTTTGCTATATTACTTCCAAGTAAAGCTGTTCCTGGCTCCAATTTGGGTGTTTAATCCTTTCCTTAAAGCAATAAGTATCATTTTCCATTATCTGCAAGGCCTATTACATGGTTTAGTCTGCAGTTGTTCCTGGAAGCTACCAAAGTACCCTAACAGAGGTATATAGTGCCTATCCAGGTGAAGGCACAACCAACTGTCATTCTTCCTCTGAGTAGAGAGATGTTGCAGATGGGTGGATAGAAGATTCTCACCTATCCAGCACCACCATTGGGACCACCCATGGATCTCCATTCTTCTCAAGAACGTCAGGCACCCAGGCAAGAGGTGAGCACTCGCCTACTCTAGTGTAGTGATCTGGAAGGGCAAAGAGGATTAGACAAGAAACAGATGTAATTTTGGGGAAAATTACAAATGAGTACGTTGAACAGTTTATGAGTCTGTAGTAGTGAAAACTTACCCTCGGGGATGGGATAGGCTGCTGTCTGGGCAGCTGGCTGACTTTTTTTTTGAGAGTCCTATAAATTACAATTGTGTCACTTGACATTTTATGAATATACATATCTCCACAAAAATCTCATGAACAGCTAGATGTTGAAAATGGATTGTATCTTGAAGACACAGATGATAAAATTATTTGTGATTAACAAGTATCTTTCCAGCATGAAAGCAAATGGATAACATTTTTGTTAAAAGCAAGCATGTTTGGGCCCTTTGGTAAGGAAGAGTCTTCATGCCAGCAGGATTAAACTCCCTGGGTGAATTGATTCATGCATAATCTTGACCTCAACACAGAAAACTATGAGATTTGAACAGTCCCTGTTCTCTTCTCATCCTGGATGGCCACTGCTCATCCTAGAGAAAAACAAGTCTGAGGGCCCTGGTCCATGTTTTCTCCTTGTATGGAGTGGGTCTGCTATGCTTCTAAGACCATTGTCAAGCCATGTTAGGCTGGCAGGTACAGCACAGACTCCCTCCTCTCAGGGGAGTGTGTGGGGGAAAGGGTGGATCCAGGACTTCAGACTTATTTTTAGATGGGGTCAGTTATGGCAGCTGGGAATAAGAGCCAGGCATCCTTCAACTCATAAAGTTTACTAATTATTTTATTTACTTATATACTTCCTGTGACACTCATCATGATCATATGGAACACCTCACAAACACTGACATATATTAACCCAAAGAGCATCGTCTTGATGTTGTAATGCATATAACTTAACTTGGTTAGAGCTTGTGGAGTAGATTTCCGAGCAAACTGGTATGACTTGGTCTCTTCTTTCTTAGAGGTCTTTCCAGCTCTCTTGCCCATGGAGTTGGATATAATCTCTCAAATTTTTTAAAATTTTTATCTGGTATCCCAACATTTCTTATTCCAGACACACTCTCTTCTTGCCTGATGTTTCTTAGCACTAAATTAATGATGAACTCCAGGACTATCCTCTCCCATGAGTTCTGGAGCACCTCTGCTAACCCACAGCAGAATGGGGTCTGTTTCAAATCCAGTTACTTGGAGTTAGGGTAACCAGACAGCAAATGTGAAAAATTGGGACAGCGGGTGGGGGGTAATAGGAGCCTATATAGAAAAAAGACCCAAAAATTAGGACTGTCCCTATAAAATCGGGACATCTGGTCATCTTACTTGCAATCTGGCATGCTCCAGGTTTGAAACATTCCAGTGTCTATCAAGGATGAACATGTGCACAGCTGAATGGGAGATGAGCAGCAGAGATACATGGAGACTGGATGCCACAGTCATCACTGAGGCGACTGCCTGCAAGGGAAAGGGTATTAAGGATGACAATGGCTCTCATAATCAAGGTCTTTGGCAAAAAGTACAGTTGTCTGGAAAAGTTGGTAATCAGAGAGTTAGATCACTAGGAAGGAAGATCACTAGGTAAATCTTTCTATCACTCATCTTGGTGGGCCCATTCCTAACTAGATCTCATCGAATAACTGATTTTTTTGATATGTTGGCATAGGGTGACCAGACGTCCCAATTTTATAGGGACAGTCCTAAGATCCAGGGCTTTTTCTTATATAGGTGCCTATTACTTCTCACCCCCATACTGATTTTTCACATTTGCTATTTGATCACCCTATGATGCCAGTTCTGGAAAAAAAAAAAAGAAGAAGAAGGTTCAGGTTGAACTGAATCTGAAAATTCTGGAAAATTTAGGCAAATCAAAAAAGTCAGCAAATCTTGGGTCAAACGAAAAGTTTGACCCAAAACAAACCATTTTGTTTCTGGGCACTTTTTACCATAAAAGCAAAGGAAACGAAGGGCTATATTCACAATACAGCCAGAGGAGCGGGTGGCAGTCATTCCCACCATATAACTTTTAGCCCAGGAGCTAGAGAACTCACCTGACTGTGGGAGATCCAGGTTCAATTTCCCCCTTTGCCTGATGTGGATAAGGTATTACAACTTGAATCTCCCACACTGTAGGGGATCTCCATAACCCCTGGGCTAAGAGATAGTCTTGTGTGGCTCTTGCTCCATGTAAGAGACCCATGTTCAAATCCTTTCCCCACGTCATGCACAAGGGTGAACTGAACCTGAGTCTTACACAACTCAGATGAGGGCTCTATCCACTGGGCTAAAAGTTACAGCCTGGGTGGTGGCAGAAGCACCTCCCTTTGGTGCTGTTTGTGAATGGCATCTAAGTCCTACAACATTTGTTTTTAAAAAGAAAAGGAGTACTTGTGGCACCTTAGAGACTAACCAATTTATTTGAGCATGAGCTTTCGTGAGCTACAGCTCACTTCATCGGATGTTTTTGTTTTGGCTGAAATGATTTGGCAGATGTTTGTCAAATTCGTGAATAGTATTGGGTAAACCAAAAATTTCATGTTTCGATGAATATGCACCTGAAAAATTTTGCCCAGCTCTATTGCTAACCTATTTGCATAAATAGGACTTTAGCTGTTGATGTCAGTGGGAACAAGGTTAGGGCCTATGATAGATAATTATACTGTGCTTGATAAAGTGACTTAACAGTATCACAGAATATTTTGGGAAAAAACAATTGTCACAATGAACCAAAAGTGAGTGAGTGTTCTGGTTATTACTGTAACTTGACAACCTTGTTTTGGAGATGGGGAGATTTTTGGTTTTGGGTGTAAGTTTGTAGTCATGTGTGTTTTTAGGATGGTGATAGTATCTCCTTGTGTCCTCCTGACTAAATGTCTTATTACCACTTATTTAGAATATCCAGAGGCTGAGAAGTGGTCCATACCTAAGCTTTCTGAAATGCAATTGGGGATATTCTCCTTTGAAGCACAAGATTCATAGTATAGAAGATGAAGCATATTCAGGAGATCAATTATTGCTCCTGGTTCACAGTGTGTTCAAGCTGTCTTTATTACTTGTCATGGAGACAATAATTTGGTCTGACAGCCAGATTGGATCTTATTAAAATTAAAAGGATTTTGGTTGCCTTACTGCATATGTGAAGCATTGTTAAGGTCTGCTTGGTAAAGAGAATCAAGAAGCCTGCATCAGTAGTTTGATCTGGAGGTAGAGGAGTTGGAAAATTGCCCAGTTTTGTAAGCAGTTGGTGAATTAATTGTTTACAGTTGTCCACAATGAGTCTTGCCTGACGGAATATATCTTTCTCATATTAAAGCAAATGCAGTGCACTTTCTTGTTGGAAATCAGGAATTTAGCAGTTTATAGTAAGGGCTGTATTTCATTATTATTTTTTAACACAGCTGTTGCTGTACCACCTGGAGGCCAAACCCCTTTGTGCTTTGTGCTGTACAAATATAGAGAAAATGACTCTCCCAAACAGAGTTTACAGTCTAAAGGACAGGACACAACAGGAAGATGAGACTAACAAGCAGGTTTGGGGAGGGGGCGGAGAACAAGTTAGGACCAATTCTTAGCCAGTCAGTAGAAGTAATTGCAACTTGCTGTAAAGATAGCCATGGACTTTAACGCCAGAAGGGACCACCAGTCCATCTAGTGTGACCTCCTCTAGAACAAAGGCCACCAACAATACCTAGCACCTGCATATTAAACCCAAATATTAAAATTAGACCAAAGTGTTATAGCCCACAGAAGAGTGAGCTATTATGTGCCACAGGCAGAGAATCAGAGGGACCGAGGTGCACCAATGCCTGAGGCTCCCGCAGTGCAGAGAATTAAATGAGATGTACAGATAATCTTTGCAAGTGAGCCACACCCCATGCTTCAGAGGAAGGCAAAAAAACCCAAGGTCATTACCAATCTAGGCTGGGGGAAAATTCCTTCCCGACTCCACATTTGGCAATCAGTTAGACCCCAAACATGTGAGCAAGAACCAGCCAGCTAAGAAAATGCTCCATACCACCTCAGACCATTGGCCCTACCCTTCTAGTGTCCCATCTCCAGCCATGGTCATCTCTGAAGCTTCAGAGGAAGGAGACCTAAAAAGTCCAGAATGCATTGGGGGAGTACAAAATCCTTTCCCAGTTCCTGCAAGTGACTGCCTGAAGCCCAGAAGCATGATCTTTAGGAGAATAAGACATAAATCAGAAGGGACCCCAGGGTTGCTGTCATAAATATAAAGGGAAGGGTAAACCCCTTTGAAATCCCTCCTGGCCAGGGGAAAGCTCCTCTCACCTGTAAAGGGTTAAGAAGCTAAAGGTAACCTCGCTGGCACCTGACCAAAATGACCAATGAGGAGACAAGATACTTTCAAAAGCTGGGAGGAGGGAGAGAAACAAAGGGTCTGTGTCTGTCTGTATGCTGCTCTTGCCAGGGACAGAACAGGAATGGAGTCTTAGAACTTTTAGTAAGTAATCTAGCTAGGTATGTGTTAGATTATGATTTCTTTAAATGGCTGAGAAAAGAATTGTGCTGAATAGAATAACTATTTCTGTCTGTGTATCTTTTTTGTAACTTAAGGTTTTGCCTAGAGGGGTTCTCTATGTTTTTGAATCTAATTACCCTGTAAGATATCTACCATCCTGATTTTACAGGGGGGATTTCTTTATTTCTATTTACTTCTATTTTTTATTAAAAGTCTTCTTGTAAAAAACTGTTTTGGGGGGAAAGACGCGTCCAAACAGCTCTTCCCCAGTAACCAGTATTAGTTTGGTGGTGGTAGCGGCCAGTCCAAGGATAACGGGTGTAATATTTTGTACCTTGGGGAAGTTTTGACCTAAGCTGGTAAAGATAAGCTTAGGAGGTTTTTCATGCAGGTCCCCACATCTGTACCCTAGAGTTCAGAGTGGGGGAGGAACCTTGACATGGTGGCATAGCGGTGGGATTAACCTGAAATCATTTTGAGATCCAGTTGAGATTTTTTGAACTAGAAATACAGATTTTAAAAAGAAATTTTTTTTTCCTTTGGAAAGGAAGTCCAGAAAGCAGTTGAAACTGAGAGCAGATTGTTTTTTCTCTGCTTTGTGGCCAAGCAGAGACAAAAGGGGATTATCTTGTGAATTGCAGGTTTTCTTTGCCTGGAGGCAGGGTACTTAACTCCTGCAGGGAAATTCACAGTCTTCCAACCCAGAGGTTTTTTTTTTCTTTTCTTCCTAAAAGTAAATAGGGGGGGTGTGTTCTACCCATTTGCTTTTTCTTTGGGCTGGGTAAGCAGGTTTCCAAGTAGTTGGAGGTTCTTTGCTTTAATTTGGGCCCAGAGCAGAGACAAGGGAATTGTCTTTTTCTGTAGGCTGACAGTCACTATCAGAGAATAGGTATTCTATTCCAGCACAGCAAAATTTTACAGCCACGTTTTGTTTGTTTATTTCTAAACCTCGGGTGTAAAGTTAGTTAAAAACAGAGAGGTTAGAATGGCCAAATCCTCAGCTCGACTACAGCTGGAATTAGCCAAATTTCAGGCTGAGGAAAAACAAAGGGAACATGAAAGACAGATAGAACTCATGCGGCTGGAGAAGGAGGTACAGGAGGCTGCCCACAAGAGGGAAATGGAGGCAAGGAAGCATGTGGAGGAGGAGAAGGAAAAAGAGAGGAAGCATGTGGAGGAGGTGGAGAGGATAAAGGCCCAGCAGAATATACCAACAAACCCTAGCAATTCTTCTCCAGGTACCACTTCCCATCCCAGAAAGTTCCCCACCTACAAGGCAGGTGATGATACTGAGGCCTTCTTAGAAAACTTCGAAAGGGCCTGCCTTGGGTACAACATCTCTACTGACCAATACATGGTAGAGCTGAGGCCGCAGCTCAGTGGACCCTTAGCTGAGGTGGCAGCTGAAATGCCTAAAGAACACATGAACAACTATGAACTGTTTAAATCCAAGGCGAGAGTCAGAATGGGGATAACACCCGAGCAGTCTCGTCGGAGGTTCCGAGCCCTAAGGTGGAAACCAGACATGTCATTTACCCGACATGCCTACCACATTGTGAAACATTGGGATGCCTGGATATCAGGAGCAAGTGTTGAATCTCCAGTAAATTTGCCCTTCCTAATGCAAATGGAACAATTCTTAGAGGGTGTTCCTGAGGAAATAGAAAGATACATCCTAGATGGGAAACCCAAAACTGTAATTGAGGCAGGAGAGATTGGAGCCAGATGGGTGGAGGTGGCAGAGAAGAAGAAAACTGGTCGCAGTTGGAGCGGAGACCAGAAGGGACCACCTCAGACCACACCCTATTACCGGGGGCCGCCCAAAGCCCCACCTACCTCCCAAAGAACCCTCCAGACCCCTTATCGTCCCACCACCCCGTTCTCCAGCAACCCTCCTCGCCCCAGTGACCCGTCAGCTGGACGATGTTTTAAGTGTAACGAGCTGGGGCATGTAAAGGCCAACTGCCCCAAGAACCCCAACAGATTACAGTTCATTGCACCGGAATCACACCAGAGGTCCACAGGCCCAGATACCTCCCAGATACCCTTGGAGCGGAGGGAAACTGTGAGTGTGGGCGGGAAGAAGGTCACCACGTGGAGGGACACCGGAGCACAAGTGTCAGCTATCCATGCTTCCTTAGTGGACCCCAACTCTTTCAATTTGCCTACAGTCAAGTTGCCTGTCCAGTACAAGGGCTGGTCAGGAATGTGGACTTTTGCAGTCTATGATGATTATCCCATCCCCATGCTGTTGGGGGAAGACTTGGCCAATCATGTGAAGCAGGCCAAGAGGGTGGGAATGGTCACCCGCAGCCAGGCTAAACAAGCCGTGAGGCCTAGCTCTGTTACGGAAACTTTTATCAGGATCCGGTCAGAGGTGATGGACCCGGACCCCAGGCCAATGTCTGCAACAGCAGTAGTGGATCCAGTCCCAGAGACCCAGACGGAACCAGTCCCAGAACTGGAACAAGCCGAACAACCAACACCAGACCCCGTGTCAGCACTGAATCCAGTACTTGCAACCTCAACACCAGAGGGCCCCACCGAACCTGAACTGGCAGCAGCCGATAACCCTACACAAGAGGCTCAGCCGGAGCCTGAATCCCAACATAGTGCACCAGCGGAGAGCGGTTCACAGTCAACAGAAACAGCTCCATCCTCTATATCGCTTCCAGAGGGACCAAGCCTAGGTCCACAATCCAATGAGGAACTGATGTCTCCAGCATCAAGGGAACAGTTCCAGACCGAACAGGAAGCAGATGAAAGCCTCCAGAGAGCTTGGACGGCGGCACGGAGCAACCCACCGCCTCTCAGCTCTTCTAATCGATCCAGGTTTGTTGTAGAAAGAGGACTTTTATACAAGGAAACTCTTTCTGGTGGACACCAGGAAGACTGGCATCCTCAGAGACAGTTGGTAGTTCCAACTAAATACCGGGCCAAGCTCTTGAGCTTAGCCCACGATCACCCTAGTGGCCATGCTGGGGTGAACAGGACCAAAGACCGTTTGGGGGGGTCATTCCACTGGGAGGGAATGGGCAAGGATGTTTCTACCTATGTCCAGTCTTGTGAGGTGTGCCAAAGAGTGGGAAAACCCCAAGACCAGGTCAAAGCCCCTCTCCAGCCACTCCCTATCATTGAAGTTCCATTTCAGCGAGTAGCTGTGGATATTCTGGGTCCTTTTCCGAAAAAGACACCCAAAGGAAAGCAGTACATACTGACTTTCATGGATTTTGCCACCCGATGGCCGGAAGCAGTAGCTCTAAGCAACACCAGGGCTAAAAGTGTGTGCCAGGCACTAGCAGACATTTTTGCCAGGGTAGGTTGGCCCTCCGACATCCTCACAGATGCAGGGACTAATTTCCTGGCAGGAACTATGAAAAACCTTTGGGAAGCTCATGGGGTAAATCACTTGGTTGCCACTCCTTACCACCATCAAACAAATGGCATGGTGGAGAAGTTTAATGGAACTTTGGGGGCCATGATACGTAAATTCATAAATGAGCACTCCAATGATTGGGACCTAGTATTGCAGCAGTTGCTCTTTGCCTACAGAGCTGTACCACATCCCAGTTTAGGGTTTTCCCCATTTGAACTTGTATATGGCCGTGAGGTTAAGGGGCCATTGCAGTTGGTGAAGCAGCAATGGGAGGGATTTACACCTTCTCCAGGAACTAATATTCTGGACTTTGTAACCAACCTACAAAACACCCTCCGAACCTCTTTAGCCCTTGCTAAAGAAAACTTACAGGATGCTCAAATAGAGCAAAAAGCCTGGTATGATAAACATGCCAGAGAGCGTTCCTTCAAAGTAGGAGACCAGGTCATGGTCTTAAGGGCGCTCCAGGCCCATAAAATGGAAGCATCGTGGGAAGGGCCATTCGCGGTCCAGGAGCGCCTGGGAGCTGTTAATTATCTCATAGCATTCCCCACCTCCAACCGAAAGCCTAAGGTGTACCATATTAATTCTCTAAAGCCCTTTTATTCCAGAGAATTAAAGGTTTGTCAGTTTACAGCCCAGGGAGGAGACGACGCTGAGTGGCCTGAAGGTGTCTACTACGAAGGGAAATGTGCTGGTGGTGTGGAAGAGGTGAACCTCTCCATGACCCTTGGGCGTATGCAGCGACAGCAGATCCAGGAGCTGTGCACTAGCTACGCGCCAACGTTCTCAGCCACTCCAGGACTGACTGAACGGGCATACCACTCCATTGACACAGGTAATGCTCACCCAATTAGGGTCCAACCTTACCGGGTGTCTCCTCAAGCTAAAACTGCTATAGAACGGGAGATCCAGGATATGTTACAGATGGGTGTAATCCGCCCCTCTGAAAGTGCATGGGCATCTCCAGTGGTTCTAGTTCCCAAACCAGATGGGGAAATACATTTTTGCGTGGACTACCGTAAGCTAAATGCTGTAACTCGCCCAGACAACTATCCAATGCCACGCACAGATGAACTATTAGAGAAACTGGGACGGGCCCAGTTCATCTCTACCTTGGACTTAATCAAGGGGTACTGGCAGATACCGCTAGATGAATCTGCCAAGGAAAGGTCAGCCTTCATCACACATCTCGGGCTGTATGAATTTAATGTACTCCCTTTCGGGCTGCGAAATGCACCCGCCACTTTCCAAAGACTTGTAGATGGTCTCCTAGCGGGATTAGGAGAATATGCAGTCGCCTACCTTGACGACGTGGCCATATTTTCGGATTCCTGGGCAGACCACCTGGAACATCTACAAAAAGTCCTTGAGCGCATAAGGGAGGCAGGACTAACTGTTAAGGCTAAGAAGTGTCAAATAGGCCTAAACAGAGTGACTTACCTTGGACACCAGGTGGGTCAAGGAACTATCAGCCCCCTACAGGCCAAAGTGGATGCTATCCAAAAGTGGCCTGTCCCAAAGTCAAAGAAACAGGTTCAATCCTTCTTAGGCTTGGCTGGTTATTACAGACGATTTGTACCGCACTACAGCCAAATCGCTGCCCCACTGACAGACCTAACCAAAAAGAAACAGCCAAATGCTGTTCAGTGGACCGGAAAGTGTCAGAAGGCCTTTAACAAGCTTAAAGCGACACTCATGTCTGACCCTGTACTAAGGGCCCCAGACTTTGACAAACCGTTCCTCCACAGATGCGTCCGAGCGTGGTGTGGGAGCAGTTTTAATGCAGAAAGGACCTGATCAAGAATTCCACCCTGTAGTGTTTCTCAGCAAAAAACTGTCTGAGAGGGAAAGCAACTGGTCAGTCACTGAAAAAGAATGTTACGCCATTGTCTACGCTCTGGAAAAGCTACGCCCATATGTTTGGGGACGGCGTTTCCACCTGCAAACCGACCATCCTGCACTGAAGTGGCTTCACACCGTCAAGGAAACTAACAAAAAACTTCTTCGGTGGAGTTTAGCTCTCCAAGATTTTGATTTCGACGTCCAACACATCTCAGGAGCTTCTAACAAAGTGGCTGATGCACTCTCCCGTGAAAGTTTCCCAGAATCAACTGGTTAAAATCGTCCTTGAGATGTGGAAAATATTGTTAGTCTTTATGTACTTGGTAGTATATTTAGAGATGCATGTGTCTTATTAACTCTGTTTTTCCTAGAGCTCCAGGAAGAAATCCCAGCCAGTGTTTCACCCTAGCTGAGATTTGGGGGGCATGTCATAAATATAAAGGGAAGGGTAAACCCCTTTGAAATCCCTCCTGGCCAGGGGAAAGCTCCTCTCACCTGTAAAGGGTTAAGAAGCTAAAGGTAACCTCGCTGGCACCTGACCAAAATGACCAATGAGGAGACAAGATACTTTCAAAAGCTGGGAGGAGGGAGAGAAACAAAGGGGTCTGGGTCTGTCTGTAGCCGTCTTGGCCGGGGATAGACCAGGAATGGAGTCTTAGAACTTTTAGTAAGTAATCTAGCTAGGTATGTGTTAGATTATGATTTCTTTAAATGGCTGAGAAAAGAATTGTGCTGAATAGAATAACTATTTCTGTCTGTGTATCTTTTTTGTAACTTAAGGTTTTGCCTAGAGGGGTTCTCTATGTTTTTGAATCTAATTACCCTGTAAGATATCTACCATCCTGATTTTACAGGGGGGATTTCTTTATTTCTATTTACTTCTATTTTTTATTAAAAGTCTTCTTGTAAAAAACTGAATGCTTTTTCATTGTTCTCAGATCCAAGGGTTTGGGTCTGTGGTCACCTATGCAAATTGGTGAGGCTTTTTTATCCAACATTTCCCAGGAAAGGGGGGGTGCAAGTGTTGGGAGGATTGTTCATTGTTCTTAAGATCCAAGGGTCTGGGTCTGTAGTCACCTAGGCAAATTGGTGAGGCTTTTTACCAAACCTTGTCCAGGAAGTGGGGTGCAGGGTTTTGGGAAGTATTTTGGGGGGAAAGACGCGTCCAAACAGCTCTTCCCCAGTAACCAGTATTAGTTTGGTGGTGGTAGCGGCCAGTCCAAGGACAACGGGGGGAATATTTTGTACCTTGGGGAAGTTTTGACCTAAGCTGGCAAAGATAAGCTTAGGAGGTTTTTTCATGCAGGTCCCCACATCTGTACCCTAGAGTTCAGAGTGGGGGAGGAACCTTGACAGTTGCCAAGCCATGCCTCCCACTGTCACAAAGAATCCCATCAGACAATCATAAATGTGTCCAGCTCTCTCTTAAAGCTAATTAAGTTGTTTGCCCCTCAGCTCCTATTGGGAGGCTGTTCCAAAACCTTACTGCTCTGATGGTTAGAAACCTTCTTATAATTACCAGCCTGGATTTGTTCACGGCTAGTTTATACCCGTATATTCCTTTGCCAACATTGTCCTTAGCTTAGATAGCTCTTCACCCTCTCTGTTGCTTATCCCACAATGTGTTTATAGAAAAAAATCATTTCCCTTCCCAGCCTCCTTTTTGCTAGACTGAACATGCCACACTACTCTCATAAAATAGGCCCCATATCATCCTAATAGCTCTTCTCTGCATCTGTAAGTGTGTAGCAGTGTGTTTTTAGCATGGTGACATGGTAGTCTTTTGGCCTCCTGGCTAGACAGAGTTATAAAGATGGAGTTTATAACAAGCATTGCATAACTGAGTAGAAGCAGACAGAAACCTTATCTATGGTACACTGGGAGTGTTGCTAGGATGAGGGGGTCCTCACAATTCCTTTCTGAAAGTCACCTTGTCAGAGAGAGGCCTAAAATGAAACATGTGTGAATACCTACAATTAACCAGCCGCAAATATATATTTATTACACTCATTTGGGGAAGTAATTTTAATAGCTGTTACAAAAATATTTATATAGGTTTTTAATGTTCTTAGTTAGTTCCTTTATAATAATTGATATGAATATAAATAAAGGCATATACAATGTAAATTTCATCTTTGTGACTTTTGGGGGAATGATTTTCAACAACAAATCAATGAAGGGGAGTGTACCAGAGTCTGGGTCAGTGTTGTCTGATATCTAGCCCAGTTTTGACAGACCTGCTTTAAAACATTTCAAAGGGATGGACTCTGGGAAACAGCTGATCCTTGAATCTCCTTCTACAAAGCAGCCAGCACTAGCCATTAAACCACTCCCTTCAGTCTTAACTTTGCTCCTTTTAATTTGCAGAAATACATGTAAAGGTAAGAGGGACATATTAATAGGAGATTGTAATATGCCTTCTCTTTATCAAAGGATCTATTTCTATTGTGCTGGAATGCTAATTCTTAGTTCCCACAACTCCTATTGGGAGATTGTTCCAATATCTCACTCCTCTGATGCTTAGAAATCTTCTTATAATTACCAGCCTGAATTTGTTCATGGCCAGTTTATATCCATGTATTCTTGTGCCAACAGTGCAAATGTTAGTTAGCAAGCATACAGGTAAACCCATCTATTAACAAAGTCTACGTGTAGTTAAATAAACGTAAATACCACATTCTCAGTATGTTCCATGACCCCAAAGATAATAAGTATCAGATCCAACAATATATACAAAAGTAAATGAAGCTCAAAAAGGGCATTTCATCAAGGTATTGAAAAGAAATACTTTACAATCCAGGGAGCCAGGGAAGGTGGCTCATCAGAATGTGTAGCTAAAAATGTCATAATCACTAAAATTTCCATAGTCATAGTGTGATCTTGCCCCTTCTCTTCATGGTGAATAAATACTGAAATAGTGCAAAATATTTAAATAAATAAAATATAAGCTACACTCTTATATGGAGAATTTATCATTAACCACTACTGCATAAGCCGAACATGCAGTGGGTTGTGTCACTCTCTAAATAATTTATTTCCACTTATTATTAATGCCATTTAATAACTCATTCATAGCTCTGCTTTTCTCCTTTATTTGTGAGTTATCAGGTCATCAATCATGAGTGCAAGTAAATGATTTATCTAACCACTGCATTGCATATTTCAGTTATATACTATGTTTTCAATGGCTTTTTTTCATAGTGTGTATATCAGTACTACTGTTTGTTAGTCAGTGACCTCAGTGAGACTACAATAGTTGATGAATGTTCAATGTGTCATAACAAAACATAATATGCACCAGCAAAAGTCAGCCTAATTGAGGACCATATTTACATGTGCATTAAACTATAACGTATGAGGCATGACTGTGAGCAGAAATATGTATGGGTGTAGAGCAGGTGTATTTTCCATTAGAGCCTCTTAAGAACAGTAAATATTCCCTTTAACTAGAGGAGCAGCCAGTCTGTGTGTGTCCATTTGAGTCTGGGTGTTCAGTCACTGCGGGGAACCGGAGCTAGCAAGCAGCACAGAACTTTGTGATGTAACGGATGGAGAGAAATAAAACAAGGAATAAGTGAAGAGTAAAGGATGCTGTTAGGTCAGAGAGTATATATCTTGGTTGTAAATCAAAGTGCAATTTTCAACTAAAAAATTCTCTCTGTATAACAAACTCAGTGACGGTTAGTATGTTTGGAAGAAGTCGTTGTGAAATCAATTCTACGTAGGTTTTTAAAGAAAAGATATGCTATCCATGTATAAATGTCACAAGCGACTTTAATTCTTATCCTTTGCTTTAAACCGCACACTCTTTTATGTATGTCTCCCAGTTTTGAAAAGGTAGTTTAAGATGACAATAAATAAACCTAAAGGCCAACAAGAAGATTCACAGAGGAATGCAGTCAAAAGTGATGTTGCAAATCAAACCTAGAATCAGACCATCAAAATTCAAAAACTTTCAGCTATTTGCAATTATAGTGGTAATTGCTATTTTAAAATGTTTTGCTTATTCCAAAGAAACTCTGCATCGTTAGCTGAAATTCTAGGTATTTTACATCACATAGAATCTTTTTGCAGCTGATGAAGACTAAATATACAGGCAATCAAAACAACCTATTATCTACATATTTTAGTTGATTTAAAAAAAGTACCTTTTAGAACTTAAAAAAAAATCATTTTAGTACATAATACCAGCTAATTAAAACGCAGTTTTATAGGGCAAAAACATTAGAGGTGTTTATTTTAAACTAAGACGGGGTGGATTTTTGTAATTTTGAAAAAGTGAAGAAGAATAGAATCTGAGGTCTTTTTAAGCTTTGCTACTGTACTTCATCCCATGTGATCATTTCTTTATTTTCTGTTCTAATTCAGTGTTTTCAGCAAAGTTTTCTACCAACATATGTAAACAAATGTATTATATAAAATTAAAGATTACTTTAAAATACTATAATAATGTAAATATTAAAATGACCAACTTCAGTTAATATGACAGCACTATGATAGACTTATAAGAGGAAACGGGGAAAGGGCAAAAAATAATAATGTAATAATATAAGAATAAATTTGGGCCAGAGCTGCACCAAAAAAGGTAATTTGGATCCTATAACCTCATTCAGGACCTCCTGTCTTATTGACAGCTGGAAGGCAAAAAATAAACACTTATTTTATTCCTTATATCTGAATGACATTCTTTTCTTTTGCTAAGTGGTTTAATTGACAGGTTCACATTTTCAAAAGATAGGTGCTGAAAGGGAAAGACCAATATTTTCTTTTTCCTATTTAGCAAAACCTTTCTGATCTGAAATCCTCTACCAATGATTTTTTAAATGAAATATTATATCATGCTTTTTATGTAGCTATAATAATCCATAACATACTGTGTTAATTGCTTCTGATTTACACTTTTTTAGCATTATATCTTAAGTGCAAATATTCACATAGGATCTAACCAACTAGACTTTTAAGAAGATAATTTTGTTCAGTTTAAAATGAATCTAGATGGCCAGTATGTTTCTATTTTTTTAAATTCACAATATTTTGATTTTGAATAAAGCATGGCAAGACAGACAAGCGCAGTGATTTGAAATGGTCATGTAGGATAGGCGGGGATTTGATGATGGAACATCACCAAATCAACCGCAATAAAATCAAGACAACCTGTCATGGCCAGGGTGGAATTTTCAGAAGTTGGAGACACAGCATTTTCATTGGAGGGCTCTGAATTATGGAACGAACTGTCAGAAGAGACCAGAATGAGCCAATTCTCAACATATTCAGAATAGAATGTACGATTCCCCCCTTCCCACTGATCTCACAAGGAGAACATTTTATACCACTGTGGTTAGCTACAGCTGTTTCGGTCTTTGAAGATTTCCCTTTCTCCCTTCCTGAGAAACTTTCAGTACATTCTTCACCCTTGTTGTTGTGAAGTAATAATTGTGAATGTGATTAACTCAGCTAAATATGAGTACATCAGCTCAGTTTGGGGATGTGATTTAAATCAATGGGTGATTTAAATGGATCAAATACATAATTTGATCAAATTATGCCAATCGATCAAATACATAATACACTTGCTCCATAGAACAGGAAAACTAAAGCAATTCCCAATAAGGAATGTAATCTCATAAGGCCACATGAGGCTATAATGGATCTAACCATTGGTTTCTGATCCAGGTTCCTATAAGAAATTTGGAGGGCAAGCTATTATCATTACACATTTAAAGTGAACATTAGTTAGCTTTATTCATAAACACAGTATGTTGAGAATACTTAAAATACATGCTAGGAAAAAGTAAATATTAATTCAGGTTGTGCTTATGACATAACAATGTCCTCTAAACAGTGATCAAATTCTGCTTTGGGTCACCAGTGAAAATTAGCTGTTTGGTCTCTCATTGTTATTGACAAAATGCCACAATATTTGGAAAAATTAGTGGCCCTTGCCCAAGATAAACCTCGGGGTTTGTATTATCAGGGGTGTCAGGATTGAGGTGCATTGGCAGAGGGAATGCTGTGTGTATCTGCACAATACTCAGCTCTCTATTAGGTGCACGTTCACAAGTACTAAATTAATTCACAGTGTTTTAAAAGGGAGAGTGGAAAAGAGTTCACAGTTGGTGGGCATTAAAAAATAATGCAAATAGTGAAGGAAACCTATTAAATCTCCATAATACAAAAATACACTACGACTTTGTCCATTTTCATTTAGATTTAAAGTTAACAGGAGTTAATCTCTCTTGCATTAAATTTGCATTTCTCTTAAGCTGTACTACTTCAACCACTTTCTCCATGAGCCTTTTTTTTTAAACTGCCAAATAACTGCTGTTTCGTATGCAGTGGAGTGGAGCAGTGGTGGCATTCAGTGATTAATTAGTTCAAAAAGTGCACACTCCCTAGAGATATCCTGGAAGACACTTTCTAGACCTGTTTAAAGAAACATATTGCTTGCATTTACAGGTAGTGGTCGACTGAATTTAGAATGGTTATCAGCTATGTGCCGAGTTTGTTACATCTGTAGCGCTTATTTCTATTGCCTAGTAACAAGTGTGCTTTACTAATTGTGCTTAATGATCCAGTGCCAAGAGCCCAAAACTTTATCTTGACGACAACTCTGTTTATCTTTTCATCTCCTGTAATGTGAACATTTCCAAGTTACTTTATGGTTTCTCTGAAATGTGCAAATGGCCTAAAGTGCAAGACCCCACAAAATTATCGGTTCTATTTACAGATTGTGAGGGAAACTTTGTTTTTTAAACCTGAATTTAGTGTTTACAAAAGGGCTTGACAGCCCTCGTGAATGAAATCTTCAGTTTAAACACAACATAGGGATCACTGAAGCAAGCTTCTTTGTGTTGCCCTATTGTGGCATTCTCCTCTTCGGTCTAGTAACAGATATGACTCTCATCGTTATGGCTCCACCTCTCAGGAAGCAGACAATAAGACAACTGCAGGAATTAGTCCCTTTCCCCTTTTCCCACAATTTGCCTCTGGCATGCTAGAAACATGGAGCAGTGTGATGGGGTTTGTGGCCTCCTGCTTTGTGGCTCTGCTTCACTCTGCCCCAGGAAACAGCTATGTTCAGTGCTTAATTTGTAACAAAAGAAGTACTGGGGCTCAAACAATTAGGTACCAAGGCTCAAGCAATTTTTTTTACTTTCATAACTGATGCAGCAAGCCCACAGGTGTTGGGGCTATGAACTGCTAAGCCTTGAGGTGCAAGCCCTGGTACAAATTAAGCACTGGTTATGTTTGAAGAAAAGAGCAGCCATTTTGAAAACTAGTGAGATCTGGTCCTCCAGAAGGGCTGGGACCCAGCAGCAGCCAATCAAGGCCCAGCACACTGAAATAAAAGGAGCTGAAGCCAGAGCAGTGAGAAGGGCAGCTTCCTAGTCTGCAGCTGGGCTAGGTCCTGTTACTGGCCACTGTCAATGGCAGTGACTAAGATGGAACCCCTGCTGATTCAATTCCAGAGAGGGAATTTAACCCAGAAAGGATGAAGAGATTATTTTGTTTATAATTGACCCGGAAGGGCAAGGAATTGTTGTTTGTTTTTTGTTATACCCCAGAAGGGGTGTTGTACTGTGTGACCTGGCCTGAGGGCTGAGTCACAAAACACCCACAGAGGCTGACTGACAGCCTGCCAGGGATGCTGGTAGCCGAAGAGAATGACAGCACTGTGACCAGACAGCAAGGGGGTACTCAAGAGGAGAGTGCAACCTTCCACAAGCAGCAATTATCACAATCCTACCTGACACCTCCTCCTCCTCTCTTTTCCTCTTATTCTGAGAAGAAGATTGAAAGAATCTGAGGAGGAAAGGGAATTAAAGGATAAAGACAAGAGAAAGAGAGTCTAGTGAAAGAGTGGCGGAGATGAGAGGAGAGCTTTCCTTTGACTGACAGAAGCATTTTGTTAATCAACGTAGAATTGGCCAAAGAAGGCTTGTGTCAGCAGTTACAAATGAAGGAACTTTACCTGATTTTTTTTAAACCTATAAATGGAAACTTGCATTTCCTTTTGTGTGTGCTGGTTCCTACTATGACTATGTGAACCTATAAGGTTCCTTAGTTTTGGGACTCTTCCCATAATTTGAACCAACAAATCTAAATAAACTCTGGGTTCCTTGGAGTGCCGTCTCCAGGTGATTGATTTATTTTTCTTTTTAAAGTGTGTTTTCTGTAGAATGCCAGTGGGCTGGCTTGGCACCTTGCAATCCAGCGCTCTTAAGGAGCAGAGGGCACTTCTCAGGACCAAGGCAGGGACTCAGTTGCGACTTGTACATGAATTGTGATGCTCACCTGGGGGAATTAAGCTGTCAGCCTTTTTCCCAGCACAGCATGCCATCACCAATTCAATTGTACTGCCCAGGGCTTTGCAATGTCTCTACCTTCTTCCCACCCACTTCCATGAGAGGGAGAGTGGCAAGCTGGCAGAAGTTGCTTCACTCACCTTCCCAGGGTCTGGTGTTGTGGGTTGCCCATGCTGAGGGTAGGAGGAGGGATGAGTAAATGGGCATCTTATATCTCGCTATTCCCCTGCATTTTTGGGCACATGACTGAACCTATTGTGATTGAAAAAAATGCAGAACTCACATATACAGTATTGCATCAGTATTATGCTGCAAAGCAGCCATAACCTAGCTCCATGCTGTTTTGGCCCCTCCCTGAGAGGGACCTCATGGCCAAAACATCATGTTTAATCTTTTCCGATTTCTATTGTAGATTTTATCGAGATGCTATAATTGCAGCTATGAAACTGTGAATAAATACATAAAAGACCCGACTAATATTTACTTTAACATCTACTGATTGCTTCAAACTTATACGAACAATTTTTTTTGGCAAATGAAGACACCTGTGTTTTATGGTATATTTCACCATCAGTATAACTGTGCTGTGGTGGTCCAGTTGTAAAGATGGTAGGTCAATGGGATCTGAAATAAACAAGTGGAAAGCTATGTAGTTGAAAGACATTGTATTGATATTTAAGGTTCTTATTCAAAGATAGTGTTGAGCTTCTTGCTGTGGAAGCCAGCTCAAGGCTGCGCAAGCCTCGTCCTTCCCGATGGGCTTTCTGGGACATTACAGTTTTGTGTAGCCTTCTGTTCTGTGGCAGCCAGATGGAGTTTTTATTAAAACAGGCCTTAAATGTACAGAGTTGACTCTCACTAACAGCAGGCTATGTGTCTGGAGAAGACTGCAATATTTATCTATTAATATTAAGTCACTGTTACTGTAGGCAACTGAAACTTGGAAGCAGATGCTTTTTTAAAAACTGTGGTAAAACAAGGAATGGAGGTAAAACAGCTATTGCAGTAAACTGTTCAGATTTGTAGATGCCAACACAAGTGCTTGAACTGCTGGAGTTGATTTCTGAGTTGAGAAAATAAGCTGACAAATTATTTTTGCACTACTTTAGTAGTGGTGTTGATTTCTTCTTCTTCTTCTTCTTCTTTTTAAAGTTTCAGTGTTAGGTATGATGCACAGAAGCAGGGTGAGAAAATGATTTCATGCTCCATTTCTCCAGATGATGTTTTGAGCTTTGCTGATCAATAATGATATATAAACCCAAAACTGCAACTGCCCAGGTCTAACAATGGTTAAAAAATAAGGTGACTGTAGAAGTTGTGTAACTGTAGAGAATTTGTTGTAGGGTCCATGGACCTGCTTCAGTTTCATCAATACCTTGCCACGTAGAAGGCTGGCTTGAAAAAAGTTTCCCTTCATATTAAGTAGTCTTGAGGACATAGAAATCTCTATTCCTTATATGCTTTTTAAATAGATACTGTGGTATCATCATGTTGGATTACACTGGAAAAAAACAAAATACATCAAAAGAGACTGCTACAGTGATCCACACCTCCCACAACACACCTTTCAAGATCCATGGGTACTACACATGCTTATCACAACATGTGGTGTACCTCATCCAGTGCACTAAATGCCCCAACAACAACTATGTGAGTGAGACCAGAAAATCATTGCACTCTCAAATGAGCTCACACAGTAAAATGATAAAAGACAAAAACACCCTATCACTTGTAGATGAACACTTTTCACAAAGCAATTACTTTATATCTGACCTATTAGTCCTAATCCTCAAAGGAAACCTGCACAACACTTTCAAAAGATGAGCCTGAGAGCTTAAATTCATGACTTTACTCGACACTAAAAATCATGGTCTTAATAAAGTCACTGGATTTATGGCATATTACAACGATCTGTAACCACCTAACCCCCCTTTTTGTCTTATGACTAAAGAGATTTTAATGGGCTACATCACCTTGAATGATCCCTTAGAGCAGGTAGCATGTACTAGAAAATTTAGATACATACTTTCCCAATGCAAAATAGAGGAAGTGGGGGATACCACAGACATAATCACAGATTTGTGGGAAACCATCTGAGGCTTCAGACATCCAATTCACCAGCTGTGAATCTGAATCTTCCCTGCACATCAGATGTCACTTAGGGACAAACAAGGTTCCCGCATCCCTGTCTATTATGCTGTTTGCTGGCATAACTAACTTGTTGGTGTGTTTCTATAACCTCACTTTTTACAAGGATAGGTTGTTGGTCTATTGATTAACCCCAAACCTGGAGGGCCAGTGGACTGCTTTTCACCTGGTTCCACCCTTTGACCTGTCCAACTTGAATGGCCCTACCAGGAGTTTAAACTCCTGCTGGCATAACTCCCAGGGTCATTGGAGCATACAAACCTCCATCACATCAAGGTGCAGTCCCGAGTCGATGATCAAACATGAATAGAGTGTTGTTTCCAAGAAATCTATTTACACTGAACATAATTGTGTCACTTTGATGTATTTACTATTTTTGTGGCCCTTATTTCTGGACAGTGTTTTCAGAGGTTTTGTAAGGGCATGATAGGGCATCTGCCCCACACTGGCCCATAAGGGGTAATAAAGCCCTAATGAGGCTGTGCAGGAGGCAGCCAATTAGAGAGGGGCAATGAGAAGAAGCCAGTCAGGGCCGGGCTGGCCCATATAAGAAGGGCTGCAGGGCAGAACAGCCTCAGTAGTTGTCTGGAGCTTGAGGAGGGAGCTCCTAACAGGAGGAAAAAGTGCCAGCACCCTGGACAGAGCAGTGCTGCCGGCAGGGACCAGGGAAGCTAGAGAGAGCTTCTGGCTAGCTACTAAGACTGGCAGGCTAACACCCTGAGGTAAGGGTGAAGAAGGTGCTGGGGGTGGGGTGTGGGAAGGTGGCTCAGGGAAATGAACTGAGGAGTCGGAGGGGACACAGTAAGTGGTGACCATTTACAGGGTCCCTGAGCTGGGACCTGGAGTAATGGGCGGGCCCGGGTCTCCCCCCGCTTTCCTTGCCACTGGGGACTTAGCCAAGCAATTGGTTGCAGTTGCCACTGAAGGAAGTGGCCAGACAGTGGACTGCAGTTCTCCCAGAATGTGGGAGAACAGAGTGTGACGCAGCCAGAGGGCTGTGTCTTGAAGAGGACACTGCGGTCCTTGGAGCAACATGGGTCCAGGAATAGTGGTCACGATGGGCAAAACAACGCCAGAAGAGGCCGTAGAGCTAATTCCCAAGACAGCTAGCAGGAGGCGCTGCAGTGTGAGTCCCACCCTGTCACAAAAGGTAATCAACTTTTTTGTTCTCACTTTCTGATGAAACAATGACCACAAGTATTTTTTAGGATTTTACAGCACCTGAAGGGCAACTGTATGACAGTTCTGGGCTGCTGAGGATTCAGCCCTTCCTATTTGAGAAAATGCTACAAAAGTGGAATTCTTCAAGTTGATGGTAACTCTCAAAAAGATACCTGTTTAAAAAACTGCACAACCAGGCTGAAATATGCACACACATTATACCTTATCTTGTTTAGTTCTCCATGAAATGTCAAAAGTACCTCCTACTGTGATATGTCTGAAATCCCTGTAAGACCGATTAAAGTTCTATATAGTATCAAATTGCTGCATCCTGTGAACCATAAGTTATAAAATGTGTCTTATGTTTTATCAGTCATTTCATAAAAATGCTTAAGAGCAAAACTTTTTCTCATCAGGCATGAAGAGTAAACTGTGGCTCTCATTTTATCTATGGTAACTTGATGCATTCACCCCATTTTACAATTGGGAAAACCGAGATTGTGTGTGAGAGAGACAGAGAGAGCAAGAGCATTAACTTAATTACATCCAAGTGAATAAAATCATGATTTATTTCCCAATTCAGATGTATTTGGAAACAGGAGTATAAGGTGTGTAAATTCTAATATATAAAGGCTTTCTGGCAGAAGCAGAATGTAGAATATTTAGAATGTATAAGAATAAAAATCCCCTCAATTTTTATCTAGTGCAATAGAAAAATATAATCAGGAGACTGGTGTCATAGAAGATTTTGCTGCATAACAGACACTAGTGTTAAAAGGGCTTGTGGTCATTTCTCACATCACTTCAGGATGTGTGGTTTCTGTACACAATTCTGAGTTGCACATTTAAATCACATTCAGTGTTGCTGACCTTTTGGCTTCGCACGCCAAGAGGCTAATGTGAGGAGTCTAATTTTAAGACTGAAGTTTAAATGCATTTTAAGGTTTTCAGGATCTTGAATTTAGAGCAAAGAGATTTTTTTTTAAACAAAATCTTCATTATCTGTTTATCTGTCTCAGCATTTTACTGTCTATTACCATAGTATCTGAGCACCTTCCATGTAAAATCAATAGTAATAATGAAATCCCCTAGTGGATTTCATGGAGTCTCTGACACTTCTCCCTATATGGGGTCACAAATCTGCTTGGGCTAGTTTTTTATTGTTTGTTTTTTGGGGAAAAGAAATTAGGAGGAGATTGGGAATAAAAGAGGTATTCAACTTGTGCATGTCACTTTATGGTAGTCACTTAGCAGCACCAGTGAATGAAATCCTTTCCCCACAGAATAGACAGCAACAGCTGGAGATTCCCTTCCCCTTGCACTATATGTCAAATGTTCACACTAAGGGCTTGTCTTCACTAGGGGGGAGATCGATGCTGCTGCAATCGATGTAGCTGGTGTTGATTTAGCAGGTCTAGTGAAGACCCACTAAATCGATCGCAGAGTGCTCTCCGATCGAACCCGGTACTCCACATCTCGAAGAAGAGTGAGGTAAGTCGACTGGAGAGTGTCTCCCATTGAAGCAGCACAGTGAAGACACCGGGGTAAGTAGACCTAAGCTATGTCAACTCCACAATATTCAGATATTCACATATCTGGAGTAGCGTAACCTAGGTTAGCTTACCCTGGTAGTGAAGATAAGCCCTTATTCAAGTACTAGCCTTCCTGTGGAGGTCATACAACAATAATGGCTGTTGGGATAGTTGTTTTGTCATGTGGATGTTAGTCCACTTGGAACTGGACTGTGATAACCAGCTTGCATCACAAAGGCGCCGAAACAGTTATCAGACAAAGACTGTGAGGGATTGCTGGTCTCAAAACACAGGTCCATGGGTCCCCAGGTAGTCCTCAGACTGCCATAACCACCTGGCAGCTCACTGGTACCAGCAGACAGAGTGGGCTGGTGGACCCTTGCTCACCAGAGGCACTGCCTATGAAACTCCTGATAGGAGGAGATGTCTGGTCTGTCCAATTGGCTCAGACTCTCTATTTAACCTAGAAGGAGGGATAGGCAGTTGTCTGAACAGCTAGGTGAATCCCTGGTTGGCTGCTATATTGGATCCTACCTTTTCACCTGACTCCTGGTTCCTGCCTTGTTCCAGATTCCCTTGGCTTCTAGCTCTGACCCTTGATTTGACTCCTGACTCTGTCTCTGAACCCGGTTTGGGTTCCTGATGGCTGGTCTGACTGCCTATATCCCAGACCATGACAAAGATAATGGTCCATAGCATCTGGACCAGTAGTTCTCAAACTTTTGTACTGATGACCCCTTTCACATAGCAAACCTCTGAATGCGACCCCCCCTTATAAATTAAAAACACTTTTTATATATTTAACACCGTTATAAATGCTGGATGCAAAGTGGGGTTTAGGGTGGAGGCTGACAGCTCACGACCCCCCATGTAACAACCTTGTGACCCCTGAAGGGTCCCAACCCCCAGTTTGAGAACCTCTGATCTGGACATAATTCTGATGGTTTTTTTTTTCTGGGTTTTTTCCTTTTTGTTTCTTACTCAACTTAAAATGTACCTTCAGTTTCTACACTACATGTCGTTAATGGCTCAGCAGAAATCTTCTTTAAAGACTAGGGACTTTATGCCCAGACCTTTGATCTAAAGACCTTTATCAAGAATTGAAATTCTTGTTGCAGTTCTAAGTCTTGCTCCCAGGTGGTAACAGTATGTTTCAGTAAGTTAGAGAAAAGTGAAGGGTAGAAACAGAGAACAGTCTCCTTTGTATCTTTATAAAGAAAAAAAACTTTAGATAAAATATGCACGGATGAATTTCTATGAAGTGTCATTATTTAGAGGTTGTAGGTGAGATCAGTGCCAAGCACCAAACAAACATATGTAAGAGTCAGTCCATGCTCTAAAGAGCTTTACAATCTAAATGGCCAAGTCAGATAAACAGTAGGTGGGGAAATGGATGCAAGGAGAGGTTGAGGGGCCTGCCCAAAGTAACATAGCAGGTCAGTGGCATAGCTGGGAATAGACCCCAGGTCTCCTGAATACCAGTCAAGTGCGCTACTCCCTTGACAACACTGCTTCTCAAATGATCTCTAATGGTTCTGATTTCGTATCAATACCATAACGTGTGTGTGTGTGTGTGTAAAAGGCTTTGAACCCTACATCAAGTCTTCTGAGTTATCCAGTTCATTTTATTAAGTATTTGCTTTACCTTTCGTTTGTCTTATGGATCAACTCCCGCATAAGTCATCCCTGTCTCACAAGCCCTGGCATGTGCAGCTTCCATATACTGACTGATGAGCTAGTGTGTTAAAGTAGCAGTGAAGCCAAGGGTAGCACCCCAGGGGGGGTCCATGTAGGTTTGTACTTGCCGGAGCTGCCGACTGTGTTAATGAGCAGAGCTAGCATGTGTCTGTCTACCTGAGCTTGAAAACACACTCCCAGCTGCAATGTGGACATACCCTTAGTGAGTGACGATCTCTTGCACCATGAGAATCTCAACCTTTCCCTCTGTGGACTGAGTTTAATTACTTCTTTCCCACATAATAGCTCAAGATCTAGTGCCAGGCCACTGAGCTGATCTATATTTTTTTTTAAAAAAAACTTTTTCTTTAGTAACTATTATCATCACTCCTGCTATCTGGAGCAGGCTGCAAAATTCTAGCCCTATTCACATGAATCATGGCAATAAGGCTTCCTTGTGCTCCCATTTTTGAGACTGATTATATCTGGGAACATGTCTGTTCCTCACGGTGTGTGTTCCAGGTTTTGTCTGAACCTGATGATGATCAAGGAATCCTTGGACAAATATGTGAAAAGGTGTTGGTAATCAGTGATTTTTATATGTTTGTTAAAATATATCTCCCTAGTGCTCCCCATCATGATTTATTTCAGAAGGGTGCCGGCTCCACTTAATCTCTCAGCATTCATAAGGCCTGCTGCTGTGGTTGCAAGTGAACACTGCATCTTCTGGGTTTCTGGGTAGATTCCCAAGACAGCAGCAGACAGGCTGCTGTTTAGTTGATCTTCTCTAGCAGTTGGCAGTCAATGGCTCTCTGTGGGGAACTCTAGAATGGAAAAGGCAGCCAATCATGCATGGTGTAATTTACATCTGATTGATGAAGGTCTTAGATTCACAGAAACAATTAATTTGTACCAGGGCTCCTATGGGCCTAAAACTGAAAGATTTTGCCACCAGTACCCAACATTAATTTTTGCCTTGATCAATCACCTGTCTTCCCACATGTCAAGTTTGTTCTCAGAATTAACCTTTAGAAACATACATGTTAAGCGATGCCTTGGGTAGTCTGTGTTTCCAAAATTAAATCATATAGGTAAGCAAATTAATTGACAAACCTAAGTTGTCAACAGAACATTTTAAATAACCTGATAACATACATTTTTAAAAGAAAAGAGTGTGCTGAAGAGTGCCCACTTATGCTTACAAAAGAAATCCCTTTTATTTTTAAAATATCCTTATGTTAAACTCAATATTTATTAATTAGCTCAGAACAGTCACTCTCAGTATTTACTAATTAGTAAAGAAAAACCACATTGACTTTGACCAAAAGGGCTAGCAGTAGAGTAACAAAGAATTATCCAGCTTTTAAACATTTAATAAAGGGCAATGGTAGCATTTACTAATAATATTGAATTAGCTTCCAATACAATGTTGCAATCATAGAGTCCAATATGCTGATTTAAGAGTTTTAGGTAAAGTAAAACACATATCCAATAAAATTCTGCAAAAAGCTTACTCTTGCATCAGTTTTAGGATAGTATAAAATATAGTAAACCAAAAAAAAAATGTTTCTTTATCTGCTAACACGCAAAACACCTTACTCAGTAAAGAAAATGTGACGTCTAGTTGTGATTTTTCAGTTGGAATTATAAAAACTATATATAGTGTGAGGGCAGGGCATCTTTTGATCATTGTTTTGAGATAAGCATGTTACCTGACTTTGAATAATTGAAATATTTGATGGTAAATGGAGTTCTTGTGGGTCTGTTACTGTATATGCCAAAATACAATGTGAGTTCCTTTTGATCTTGTCTTTGAGTTGCTAAATTTGGTGGTGCTGTTGTTCCTATGGTGTTTTAGTGGACTTCTTCTTCAGTTTGGGCTTGTTTTGTTTTATGTTGTGTCTTGAGGTTTTCTTTTTGGAGGCCTTAAAGGAAAATAGACAAAATTTATCGCAGTTATGGCAATAATCTTACATAAGATATATAATTAAAAGCAAACTTCAGAAGCTAATAGTGTGGCTATAATTTTTCAGTCACGTTCTTTCTAAAACTTGGTGTTATAATTCCAAAGGGTAATATCCTAAATTATCTTTAAAAAATGAAAAAGCTTCATTTAATAAAATCTGAGCATAATCCCTGATCTCCTAAAATAACTGTGCATGTGTGCGTGCTGAGAGCTGAATAACAGTAGCTAGCCCTGAACATTTGACACTTGAGAACGCTGCTTCACAGTGGAAAAATACTCAGGCACTGATCAGCCATGAAAAGTGTTTCTGAACAAATGAGGGTTACTTCATATACTGAGGATGGACAGTTTAAAGTGATCTTTATTTAGCCTTAGAGAGAAACATATTTATCAGGATGTTTTGCAGAAATACGCTCATTGTTTTTCTTTCACAACTCACACTGACCTGTGATGTGTATCTGTTTCTTACTCCAGCATTAGACTGCAGCAGTTAAAAACAGTGCTAAATACTAGCATGTTAAAGCTGAGCACAATCAGGACAGCTTTTAGCATATACTGGATAGGTAGCTGCATTTCCAGGCGTGCCTTGAAATCCTCCTAAATTTGTTGCTCAAGTATTGTATGAGGCTCTCGACACTTCAGTGCATGTTCCTCATAACTCTGGAGATCGTTTTCCCTCTCCAAATCCTCACGCAATCTGCTGCTATCTGGGGTTTGATGTGCCCTGAAGTAATTTGTGTGCCAGACTGCATGAAAATTCAACCTAAAGGAGGGTGTGTGCATAGCAGAAATCTCTCTAGGCTGACTGGGAGACAGAAACATAAGAAGAGGCCTATATTCCCTAAAATCTCTGCACCCACTAGAAGCCTATTTCTGGAAGTCTGGGATTGCTGGAGGGGGTAATGTCAGGGCAGGGAGAGGAAGAGAAATTGGAGAAATGAGATCAAGGGAGAGGGCAAAATAGTCTGGGGAAGAGGGAGGAGAGGGGTAGGGAGAGGAAGAGAAATTGGAGAAATGACATTATGGGAAAGGGCAAAATAGTCTTGGGAAGAGGGAGCTGAGGGGAAAGATTGGTGGAGAGGGGTCTTATGGAAGGGAATAGACACAGGTGTCATGACTCAGGAGTAAGTAGAAAGGAGAAAGATTAAGGTGCTCAGAGAAAGAGGGAGAAGACAAGAAAGTAGGGGGAGAGAGGAGAACATAAAATGGGGAGAGATAATAATAGCTAGAAAGGAAATAAGTAGAGATTTTTAAAAAGATTGGTACTGGGAGGTAGAAAAGATAAGAGAAGGGAATAAAAGAATGGAAATACTGTGTTGAAAAAGCAAGAAAAGCAACAGAACATGGAAACAAATTTTCTTTCAACTTCTAGTCTCTGTTTCAGGAGTGGTTCTCAGGATGGAATATATATATATATATATATAGTCACTTTTGACTTGGAGAAGGGTGGTAATGCCACAGACACTAATACAGCCAGCGCAATGCAGCTACTGTGGTTCTGATCTACTGCGTGCCCCACTGATCTCAAGTGGTAGCTCCTTGTAGTTAAAAGATTGAGGCTAGAGGACTCTTTCTTTCTGAACTACATTACTGGGGGAAATCAGTGCAAATTTTACTGCGTAATGTCACAAATGATTTTGTGATGCTATAAAATTTTCATTTAAATGCATCTTAAAAAAACCCAAAATAAATACAAAACAAAAAATCCCACACATTTATTCCTGATTTAAATTCCCAGTCTGGCTAACCAGGTAAATATATAAATTTCCCATAAAACTTATTAAGGAGCATTTTGTTTACATATTTTTATCTCAATTATCTTTGCCCATAGGACCCATTCAATCAATTTTTCACTAAGTAGTTTTCAAAATATAATTACTCTTATGGGTAGCTCTATGAACAGCAGTGTCATTTACACTATAGTTCACTAATTGCACTTCTAAGCCATTATAATGAATTATACTTGTACGTTCTTCAAGAAGATCAGTTAATGCTAATCACTTCTATCACATACATCACTTAGAAGAGATTCATCTATAACAGCCTTTTCATTTACAGCCTCATTCCTTTTTAATTTTCTTGCATTGCAAGATATGACCATAGATACATAGAGCACGTGCTCTCATAACTTGTTAGGTTGGTAGACTTAGTAACGAAGGGAGAATTATTTAGGTTTAGAGTGACTCAATTAGACATTCAGGGCAACATACTGAAAACAAGTAATTTTGTCTCAGTAGTATGTGGATTGGATGCCTGGATGTGGACAGACAAAAATTCCATATCAAGTTGAATATTAAAGCAATAATCTCATACTTACATGAAGGATACTAAAGTGATGATCTCATACTTGCCTGAAATCCCTTTGACACTACCTTGACTAGAAAAGTGTAATTCCTTGAGGACTAGAGGAAACTTCCTTGGGAAAGGAGGTACCAGCAGTTCAGGGGTCCCAAGCATTACACAGAGCCGTCTCCTTGTCTATATGCACTGCTGTTAAGAATGTTTCACTGGTATTTTACAGTGGAACTTCTCAAAAGTGATGGTAACAAATGCAGAAGGAATATTAAGGAATGAGGCTGCAAATTAAGATAATGATATTGATCTCGAAGTGCTATATCTGAGCTGAGTGATTAGAATTAACCAATTCCACCAGTACTTAGATTCTATCATGATGGATACCTAAGATACATCAGACACTAACACCTTTGCTTACACTGGGTGGAGTTTTCCAAAGTTAATTATATTGGGATAATATCTACATGTAAATAAAATCAATAACTGGGGCTGAATTACCCTGGGAACAAGCAGTCCCCTTGTTGGGTCTCTAGCTAAAGGAAAATGTGGGCTGAAACTTACAAAGTTAATTTAAAGGAGTACTTGTGGCACCTTAGAGACTAACAAATTTATTTGAGCATAAGCTTTTGTGAGCTACAGCTCACTCACAAAAGCTTATGCTCAAATAAATTTGTTAGTCTCTAAGGTGCCACAAGTACTCCTTTTCTTTTTGCGGATACAGATTAACACAGTTGCTACTATGAAAAGTTAATTTAGTATCTGCTATTCACAACTCAATCTAAAACTGCAGCAAACTGTTAAAGAAAAGTACCCCCTTAAAAAAATAATTTGAAAGAATGTTTTTTTGCATAGTTTCCTGGGACATTGTGAAGCCAAATTCATCCTTAGTGTTCCTCGACTGACTACAGTGATGTTTACACCAGGAATGAGATTGGTCTTGTGTCCTGATTGCCAGACTTGGAGAAGCTATAAATCATCCCATTCACTGTAGATGTACGGTTATGTTCTTTTTGCACTGAGAAGTCAAACTAAAATGGTTAAAATTAAATGAGTGGTGAAAATCTGGCTATCTCTATTTGTAAATTTCCACAGCCACTTAAACTATCAACCAGGCATTTCGGTGACTAGTTTTTATGGGAGACTTCAGAACTTCCCAACTGGTGATTTGGAGTCTCATTTCTTCTTAGGTCTTAGTTATTTGTTCCTTTTTATGGAAATATGTAGGAGAAACTCATAGCAATTTTGCAAGTTGAAACACGCTTTTAGCTTGTTTGCTTCAACATATCTGACATATACTGAGTGCGCACGCATGCACACACACACGCGCAATATAGGGCCATTTTAATACAGCAGTTATACTCAATTTGTGGTTGTAGAGCTACATATAGTTCTTTGTGGGCATTACTGTAAGCTCTTTGCTTGTGCAGTTACCAGTCTTGACTGAAGTATCTTATGGGCTTGTGAGAATCCCTCTGAAATCTTTGCAGACCCAGGAAGAAAGGAGTGTATATTACAGACAATTCTTAATTGTTATAATGCAACATCCAAACATTGTGTTTCAATATCAGTGTGTAGTGGGATGGTTACCCGCTCCTGCCCTGTGGGGCTGAAAAGCCAACCCTGGGAGAGAGCCAGGGCTGTGGGCAAGAAAAGCTAGACTGATTGGGGAAATGGCCACAGCTGGGCCTATAAAGGGGCTGCTAGGCTGAAGCTTAGCCAGAGTCTCTCTCTGCGTTCAGAGAGGGAAGAGCCTGGCTGCAGGGACCTGAGTGAATACCTAGATTGGGGCAGGGCTGAGGGGAAAAGGCCAGGGGAGCTCTGGCCTGGAAACCGCCAGGCTGCGAGGCCTAGATTAGGGCCTATTAGGTACTGGGGTTGCAAGGGGGCAGCCCGCGGGTAGACAGTGGCAGCAGGTCCAAACCCCTTCGCCTGTGATGAGTGGCTGATACACTGCAGTCTGCCCAGGGAGCGGGGCTAAGTGAGGACTGGCAGTAGCCACGACTGAAGTGAAGTGGGGATAGTGGGTGGGGGGTTCCCCTGCGTGGGGAGACCCTGAGACTGAGGGGCTTCTGTCAGAGTGGCAGCACCCCAGACAAAAGGGCACTGGCTCCAGGAGGGACATGGGGGCCAGTGACAGGTGGATCACCAGACAGCAGAGGGCGCTCCAGAGGCTGGTGAGCTAATTTCCAAGGAGGACCAGCAGGAGGCACCACTGGGTGAGTCCGGCTCTATTACACAGTGTTATGATGCTGCATTACAATACCCAACATCATGATGATGCAAGCATTACAGTGAAACGTCAGGAAGTCATTCTGTAACTATTTTGTCCCTCTCTGGGACTGTGGATGTCTAATTCTTTATCTGAGCTTTATTGATATATACTTACACTTAATATGTGAGCTACAATGAGAATGCAGCTCGTATGCCCAAACCATAACACTTTAAATCATATCAAACTCATTAAATTATGTCTATCCCAACTATTTTAAAAATCAAGAGTCAGACTCCCAACAATTACAAGACCTTATAATATACTTTCTATTAGTTTGTTAGGAAAGTAAGAACTGGCATATTCAATCAGATCAATAGTCCATCATCCTATCTCTGGCAGTGACCAGTACCAAACGTTGCAAAGGAAGATATAAGAAATCATGGAATGACCTGCTCTTAGGGAATATTTCTTCCTGAGCTTGTCAACAAGTGATTGGCTTTGATACAGATATCCTTATATTTAAAAAATCTTTTTCCTCACTAATGCAGCTATGGGTACTCTTATTATTTGAATAAATGTTGAGTCCTTCTTTGAATTTACTAAGCCTTTGGCCTTTGTGATATCTTGTTGCAATGAGTTTCACAGTTTAATTATGCATTGTGCAAAAAAGTATCTCTCTCTCTTTTTTTTTGTTTTTGTTAGTATCTTGGATCAGCTCTTGAATAGACATCAAAGCTAATCCATTCAGCTGGGTTGTGATCACGGTCATACATTGATAGTTATTAAGGTAAGCAAGAACAGAAGTGGTAGTCACAGTGTAGCAAAAATCCTTAGCCACATATAGATATTTTGAAAAAATAATGGCCGTACTAAGCTCAGTGGTTTGAGCATTAGCTTGCTAAACCCAGGGTTGTGAGTTCAATCCTTGAGGGGGCCATTGGGGATTGGTCCTGCTTTGAGCAGGGGGTTGGACTAGATGACCTCCGGAGCTCCCTTCCAACCCTGGCATTCAATGATTCTTTTATACATTGATATAAACAAATTGCATGTTATACTCCTGATGTAGTGAGTTACCAGCCCTACACCTTGTATCTGTTGGTTTGTACAAAACATCTCCATCCATCCGACTATCCTGTCCACCCATCCTCGTTTTACTTGGGGTCAGTATGTTCCTGTGCCATCTCTTAGTATTGTGTTTATGCCATAACTTTGTGTCGGGGTGTATCTGTACAAGCCTTCTGGAATGTGCTTACATGAATACTCTGTGTCTTGTACTTTTTAGGAATGCCTATGTTTTTAGCAATGCTAGCCATGTTTTTACCACGTTCATGTACTGGACAGTGAACTTGTAAGCAAGCATCTGCTTTATTACAGGGCCTGACTTTGGCTCATAGTATGCTGACTTTGGTTCAGGCCTCAGGCCTTGCATCAGACCTTGTTCTCCAGGCTCCTGCTCTTGACCACATAAGCCAGTAATAATATAGTATAGGAAAAAGGTTCAGCCTCTGGGAAGCCACCCCATGAAGTGTTGTTACATTCAGCTTACACAGAAGGTTGGCTCCCAAAGCTACACATTGGATGATTACTTATGGGATGACTTTACAAGTTACACATCTCTTTACATTCACTGAAATCCAGCCCATCAGTTCATCCCAACTTGTTCTGTTCCTTTCCTTATTTTTGTTTTGTCTACTAGCATTCCAGGTACTGGTCTGAGAAGGAACCTCCTAGGTTTGTACCAAGGTAAAGCAATTATATATCTTGTCCTTTTCCTTTGGGACATTTCAGTACTTTCCCATGAGAGTAACTCCATATCTGTTGCTATGGTAAAATATTCATATATCCTGATCCTGAAAGTTTGCTTATCTACTTAAACCAAAGCTAACTTCAGTGAATGCAAGGGGTTATGGGATACTTAGCCTACCTGAACAGGATTATATAAAAAGTGTAGTCCAAGTTAGGCTATATAACTACTATTATGTGTGTAATATACTGTGACCCGGTGCTGCAGGGGAAGCCCTAATCAGCTCCTGGCACCTTAGCCCCAATCAGGGGAAATGGGTTAGCTGGGACTGGCCTGGAAACTGACTACACCTGCCAGCCTTGTTAACAGGGGCTTTAAAAGCTTGGGAGGAAGTGAGTCCAAGGATACCAGGAGGGGAGAGTAGGCTTAGGAGGAGCCAGGAGCCTGCCATCCTGTTGCCACTGAAGCCTGTGCTAGGCCAAACCTGTAAATAATCTGTAAATAGTTGGAGCTTGGTGGTGGGGAGCATGGGTGTTGCACCAGCTTGGAGTGCTCCTGACTCATTGGGGAGCAGGGCCAGGAGGCTGAACCCAGTGGGACGCACTGAGCAACCTGTTACATGTGAGAGCTTGTCTGGATCTGAAAGCCACCACTAGAGAGTGGCAACCCGAGAGAATGGAGGGCATGGTGCAGTGGCTAGCTAAGCAGTAGGAGGAGCTGCAGAAGACCCTGCAGGCTTTCCACCAGGCCGAGAGGTAGGCCTTACTTGTGTGGCAGGCTGAACAACAAAAAACCCTCCAGACTTCATCCGGGAGCAGGCCAATATACAGCAGCAGCTGCTGCACTGGGTGATGAGTCCCCCGAACGGTGATGGAAATCATGTGACGGCTGGGTCTCTGTAAAATGGGCCCCAACTATGACCCCGATGCTTTTGTATGTACTTTCAAACAGGTAGCCATGGGTGTGGGCTGGGATAAGGCGACGTGGGCACTAAGACAGGCTCCTTATCTAGCAGGCAAGGCGCAGGTGGCCTACATGGCCTGAAGCAATGACCAGGCCAAAGATTATGAGAAGGTGAAGGCAGCTGTCCTGGACTGGATGGGGCTGTCGGCTGAGAAGTACAGGCAAAAGTTTTTTGGGCAGCCCCGTGGATAGAGGGTTTGTGGCCCTGAGCTTTTGCCCAAAAATTAATTGATTTGGGCTACATGGTGGCTATGGTCTGAGGGTGGGAGAAATAATGGACCGGGTGATTCTCGAGCAATTTGTGTAGGGCCTCCCAGAGAACATGTGGGTCTGGGTCTGGAGGCACCAGCCGACGACCGTGGATGCCGCCATCAAAATGACGGAGGAGTATGTCGAGGTGGACTTTACCCAAAGGGAGGCATGGACAGGCCGTGACCTGGACTGGGGGAAGAAGCCCCGAGAACCTCCCTCTGGAACAGGACTGGAGAAAAAGAGAGAGGAGGCTAAGGGGGTCCCCAGTCGCCCAGGTCAACTGGTCTGCTGGTGTTGCGGGCAGCAGGGACACATATCCCGGGACTGTCCAGTGATAGTGTGGGCTTGCCAAATTTTGTGGTTGGATGAGTGGGGGAGCAAAGAAACAGAGGTGAGGGCTGGCCACCATCCCCATACAGGTGGGGAGGAAGCCCCTGAAGGCTTTGTTTGATATGTCCTCAGCCCACTCCCTCATTCAGCGCAGGCTGGTGAAACTGCACTGGTTTATCCCCAGAAGACGAATGATGCTAGAATGCATCCATGGGGATTGGAGGCCCTGTCCCATGGCACAGGTGCCCCTGGAGGTTGGGGGCAGATTTGCCTGGCAATGGGTGGTGTCATAAATATAAAGGGAAGGGTAAACCCCTTTGAAATCCCTCCTGGCCAGGGGAAAGCTCCTCTCACCTGTAAAGGGTTAAGAAGCTAAAGGTAACCTCGCTGGCACCTGACCAAAATGACCAATGAGGAGACAAGATACTTTCAAAAGCTGGGAGGAGGGAGAGAAACAAAGGGTCTGTGTCTGTCTGTAGTCGTCTTGGCCGGGGACAGAACAGGAATGGAGTCTTAGAACTTTTAGTAAGTAATCTAGCTAGGTATGTGTTAGATTATGATTTCTTTAAATGGCTGAGAAAAGAATTGTGCTGAATAGAATAACTATTTCTGTCTGTGTATCTTTTTTGTAACTTAAGGTTTTGCCTAGAGGGGTTCTCTATGTTTTTGAATCTAATTACCCTGTAAGATATCTACCATCCTGATTTTACAGGGGGGATTTCTTTATTTCTATTTACTTCTATTTTTTATTAAAAGTCTTCTTGTAAAACACTGAATGCTTTTTCATTGTTCTCAGATCCAAGGGTTTGGGTTTGTGGTCACCTATGCAAATTGGTGAGGCTTTTTATCCAACATTTCCCAGGAAAGGGGGGGTGCAAGTGTTGGGAGGATTGTTCATTGTTCTTAAGATCCAAGGGTCTGGGTCTGTAGTCACCTAGGCAAATTGGTGAGGCTTTTTACCAAACCTTGTCCAGGAAGTGGGGTGCAAGGTTTTGGGAAGTATTTTGGGGGGAAGGACGCGTCCAAACAGCTCTTCCCCAGTAACCAGTATTAGTTTGGTGGTGGTAGCGGACATTCCAAGGATAACGGGGGTAATATTTTGTACCTTGGGGAAGTTTTGACCTAAGCTGGTAAAGATAAGCTTAGGAGGTTTTTCATGCAGGTCCCCACATCTGTACCCTAGAGTTCAGAGTGGGGGAGGAACCTTGACAGGTGGGGTTAATAGACAGGCTGCTGTACACTGTTGTGGTGGGGAAAAACGGCCATGGGAGGAGACCTTCGGGTGGGAGAAGGGAGGAGCCCCCAGAAAAGGCGGGGGAAACCCTAATGCCCCTCAGCCCCAGGTCCCCAGAAGACAGAAGCAGGTACTAGATAACAAAGCCAGAGGGAAGACAAGAAAGAAGGGGAGAGCGAGCAACTGAAGGAGGTTTAAAGGGGGAAAGCCCTGGGGAATGCCAACAGGGAGATCCTCCAGGCAAGGAGGGTCAGGCCCCCTTGGGGCTTGCTACCTGCACCAGAGGCCCAGGAAGGCCGTCGCAGGGGCCAGGCCCACCCGGCTCCCCAACCAGGCAAGAATGGGGAGCAGCTGGGAGGGCTAAGTTATGATTGGTGTGCCAACCTCTGGGCAGGAGTAGGGCTATAGGGTGGTCCACCCCCAACGCACTGTGGGTGAGGAACTGACAAACTCAGTGAGGGGGATCCTGGGGCCTCTTAGCGGATGGCAGTAGGCTGCTCCAAAATCCTAGTGGAGGGGGAGAAGGGGCTGAACCAGCAGTTACTTAGTGGGGGAGGTGTGTGGCAGGGCACTACAGAGGAAGCCCTAATCAGCTCCTGCCACTCCAGCCCCAATTAGGGGAAATGGGTTGAGGCTGGGCCACTAGCTGGGACTGGCCTGGAAACTGACCACACCTGCCAGCCTCGTTAAGAGGGCTAAAAGCTTGGGAGGAAGTGAGTCAGGGGATGGGGATGGAGACCAGGAGGGGAGAGTAGGCTCAGAAGGATACAGGAGCCTGTTGCCACTGAGGCCTGTACTAGGCCAAACCTGTAAATAATCTGTAAATAGTTGGATCTTGGTGGTGGGGACTGGACACAGGAATAAAGAGCACAGGTGTTGCACCACCTTGGAGTGCTTCTTACTCATTGAGGAATGGGGTCAGAAGGCTGAACCCAGTGGGGTGTGGTGAGCACCCCGTTACATATACATACATTATCCACACCATATATATTTTATTAGTATGTTGGTAATGTGATTTACCAACATCTAGTGACAGATAGATACAGCCCAGCATATATTTATCTATTGATTGATCGGCTGATAAATATAGCCCAGCATAATTAGTCAACAAAATTTATGTTTGATACAGTGTTGAAAATAAACATGAAAAATCCAAACATACAATAATAGTTTCCTTTAGTACTGCAAAAATACCTTATGTAGTTGCCTGAAATAAATGGTAAAGTCTGTTCACATTCAGACTTTATGTTCCCTCCCTGCCAGCTGTTTACAGGACAGACGTGTGTAAAATAAAAAAGGAATGTCATAATACTTACCATCAATGCTCCAGGTATGTCACACAAAATGAAACAGCAAGTAATTTTTTAATTTTGTCCTATGTTGTCTGCTTTTTACAATTCTCCACTTTGATCTGTAAATCCCTCTCAGTTTTTGGTCAGCTTCATAGCCAATTTCAAAGCCACAGTTCTGGCATATCCTGTGGAAAATGTTCACAGCACATATCTGTTCTTGAAGAGGAGGCTTTTCAGGTTCTCGTGTGATGCGCTATCCTCTTGTGCCCCTTCAACCGGTGGGTGCTCAGCATCTGTGACTGTCTTGAGAAGTTCCACATCAGTGAGCTCACCTGCTGTCTCCACATGACTGCCAGAAGGCCTCAAATTCCTCTGCTGTCAGATCATCGGGAATGGCAATGTGACCCAGCACATAGACATCCACCAACTCAGCACTGTCTGTGGTGGATACAAATACTCCCTTTCTAAAGCAGTTGTAAACAGTCCGGGGAACAACAGTGGCCTATGACTCCTTAGGAAGATGAAGTGAATCAAGGAGTGTGTCAAGGTTCCTTCCCCACTCTGAACTCTAGGGTACAGATGTGGGGACCTGCATGAAAAACCCCCTAAGCTTATTTTTACCAGCTTAGGTTAAAACTTCCCCAAGGTACAAACTATTTTACCTTTTGCACCTGGACTTTAATGCTGCACCACCAAGCGTCTAACAAATATATAACAAGGAAAGAGCTCGCTTGGAAACGTCTTTCCCCTCCAAAATCCTCCCAAACCCTACACCCCCTTTCCTGGGGAAGTCTTGATAAAAATCCTCACCAATTTGCATAGGTGAAGACAGACCCAAACCCTTGGATCTTAAGAACAATGAAAAGAGCATTCAGTTTCTTAAAAGAAGAATTTTAATAGAAGAAAAAGTAAAAAAGAATCACCTCTGTAAAATCAGGATGGTAAATACCTTACAGGGTAATCAGATTCAAAACATAGAGAATCCCTCTAGGCAAAACCTTAAGTTACAAAAAGACACAAAAACAGGAATATACATTCCATTCAGCACAACCTATTTTATCAGCCATTTAAACAAAACAGAATCTAATGCTTATCTAACTAGATTGCTTATTAGCCCTTTACAGGAGTTCTGACCTGCATTCCTGCTCTGGTCCTGGCAAAAGCAACACACAGGCAGAGAGAACCCTTTGTTTCCCCCCACCCCCGCTCCAGCTTTGAAAGTATCTTGTCTCCTCATTGGTCATTTTGGTCAGGTGCCAGTGTGGTTATCTTTAGCTTCTTAACCCTTTACTGGTGAAAGGGTTTTTTCCTCTGGCCAGGAGGGATTTAAAGGTGGTTAGCCTTCCCTTTATATTTATGACAGTGTGTCATTTGTTTGTCTTACTGCCTTCCCCACCCCCAATATCTAGTGCTCAAAGGTGTGGGTTAGTACTGAAAAATGCAATGATTCAGCCATACACACAAGTGCAGGAGTGGCCTTTGAAATTTTTAAGGACATCTAGTGTCTGCACGACTGAGGTTGTGTTGGAAGGCAAAAATTTAAACACAATGTGCAAAAGCTCTACATTGAATGAATGAGCTGGGCAATTGTCAATCACCAGGTACATGTGACAGTCTGGTACATGCAGCTCCCTGTTCCATTTAAGGCTACTCTTGAAACAATGAGCTAGTCATCCAGACATTAGCGGAGTTCCAGTAGATCACAGGCATCTTCAAGTGATCTTTAGGGAAACAGTGAGGGCTTTTGCTCTTTCTGATTACCATGAGAGGCTGTTTCTCCATCCTGTCCATGCTTGCACAACACAGCCGTATAATGTCGTTTGTAGCTTTTTTGCCTCCTGCAAACTCTTTTCTACCAAGGCCTCTATCCAGAAAGCGCTGGTAGAAGAAAGCAGTATCATCAGCACTGAGGACATTATGTGACTGGAACTCATCCAGAATGCTGGGTAGGGTGTCAGCATCTGTTAGAAAGTTAGGGTCTAGTTTCTCACTATGTTCCTTTCACTGAACCATATTGTGTCAGGCTTTGCAACGACTGAGCCAGCCGTTTGAATGGTTGAATTCCTCTGTTATTACTCAAGGTACAATCTGGACTGTTGAACAGCTGTGTCCCCTCAATTCTCCAATCTGGAGTGCCTTTTACACTACTTTGCTGTAAGAGCAACCACTCCTGATCCTGCTCTCACACAGCCTCTAGTGTGGAAAATAGCTCCCAGCTGAATTACATGAATGCTCTGGTCAGTAATGCATGTTACATAGAGGGTAACACCAGCAAATTCCCAGTCCCTGACCTTCCCCAGAAATGTGCATCTTCTACTGCTCAGCTCTCTACTGGACAATGCAAGCTCATATAAAGTCTGTCATTTCATCAATGGAAAATGATATGCACAAACACTGTTATCTCAAGTGGAGGTTGCCAAACACTTCAATCCAAACTCTGGTTTAGATAAAACAATAAAACATGTTTATTAACTACAGAAAGATAGATTTTAAATGATTATAAATAATGAAGCATAAAAGTCAGAATTGGTTACAAAGAAAATAAAAGATAAAATGCAAACTAATACTTAATTTAGCAAGCTAAATAAATTCAGTGCCAAGGTTTTTCTCACCATATGCTCTTTGCAGTCTTTACTGGCTGGAAGCCTCCAAGCCAGGACCCCTCCGCCAGTACACTGTTCTTTCAGGTGCTGTTGAGTCATAAGCAGAGAGAATGGGAGGAGAGAGGTAATTTGTGTTGTGTGTTCTCTATTCTTATACCTTTCTCTCCTCTTTGAGGATTATCTCCAGCTGGGATTCAGGCAATAGGCAGTCTTTTTACATGGGACCCCCAGCTGTTTCTATTGCCAATATGTAAAGTTCTCATTCACCCTATTCCTGCCAAAAAATGGCTGCTTCACTAGGTGATAGTCCACTTGATTTTGTTGACCCATGGCTGAGGTGTTGGCTAGCCTTTTGTCTCCGGGGGAACTGTTCTGAACCTGTATCCCCAGACTTGGAAAATGCTTTGTACAGTAGAATCTTATAACTTTATATACAATGTTACCACACATATTTTATCAGGATGATAATGTTCAGCAGTTTGAGTTTTCAAACAATACCTCACAAGACATACTTTGTATAAAATTTATCATAGTCTTGTAAAACTGTGAACAACTGTCACAACTTCTTTACCCTGTCTGATGCTTTTTGTTTCAGTATTGGCCTGAACAGATGAGCATGTTAGCCAAGCTTATGCTGAAAGCAGAACAACGAGGCTTCACCAGTGTTCACCTTCTTGCCATCACATTAATGCTTGTGGCCTCGGTTTGTGCTAATCTTGCACTCATTCAAAATGTTATCACTACAGTAGAACCTCAAAGATACGAACACCAGAGTTATAGACTGATCAGTCAACTGGACACCACGTGAAAGTGCAAGTAACCAATCAGGCTCCAGCAGAGACAAAATAAAACAAACAAAAAAAGCAAGTAGTGTACTGTGCCTGTATTGCGTCTTACAGATAGGCACATGTGGGCTGCCTGTCCCTACTCTACCCCCACTCTTACCCCCCCCTCCAGCCCAAGGCAGCTGGAGCCAGCAGAGCAGGAGAAGCACTGGGGTCTGTGCAACTTTCACCTCTCTCTCTCTCACACATACACACACCCCTCCCTTCCCCCCTCCCCCCCCTCTGCCGGGAGGGGGACAAGCTTGCAAACTCATGCCAGCGTTGAGTAAGGAGCTCAGCTGCTGCTGAATCTTGGCCTGGAGTGTCAGCTGCTGGATCTGGAGTCCACACTGTGCTTTGTTCAGAGTTATGGACAACCTCCATTCCCAAGGTGTCTGTAACTCTGAGGTTCTACTGTATTCTTCGGTATGCATGAAACAACAGATTTTGAGATGTCAAACTTCACACTTGCTTAGCACCAGACTAATGCAGGGGCCCCAAAACTTGCACTTTATTGGCAAGAGAGATGTCTGCACTTTGGAAGCCATGACCCACAGCAGACATGCACAGCTGTGCAGCACAGTCTTCAGTGAATTATGAACGCTGCATAAAGCACATTGTGTACAGCAGTACTGTGTGTGCGCTGTACTCCTGAAAACATGCATGTGCGTTCATGTCGTGCATCGGATTTGGAGCCAGCAAATTCATTATAAGTAGAACTTTTATTCTAATAAACTTGTCAATAAGTGGCATGATAATGTGCAATTTGGATATTAGCAACTATCTTTATCAGGATTGCTAATAGCCGGAATTCAGTGTATACATTTAAATGCTAGATTTTAGGAATGTCATCCATGGTTTTGAATATCTAACCCACATTGTTAGCAAGTGAATACTGACTGTCTGCAGAAGATAGAAGTTCTGTAGTTAGCACTCTACGACATCGGTAGGATTCCAGACAAGAAATCTGTGAATGTGTTCACTTTTAAGCACATTAACGCAATTAAAAAGCTGCTGGCTATGTACTCAGTGATTTCAGTGTTTTTTAAAAAAAGATTAAAATCGAATACAAGATTAAAATACAGAAACAAGATGGAATCATACCAGCAAAATAAAATGATCAATTATAAAATAGAATAGAAAACAATGTTATTTTAAAGTAATGTTTGACATTGAACATTTGTGAGGCAGCTGAAAATAGAACAAGATGAGTTAGAGTATCTAGGAATGCAGTTTATTATGGAAGATAAAATAATGAAAAGTCAAAGAGAAATGAGTGAGAAGCATTTACTGGTACAAGAATCACACTGATAGCAGGGGAAGTAAAAGGAATCAGAAGAGAGGTATAATCAATCAGGAGGCAAGTTCAGAAATAAAGGAGTATTAATTTTAGGCAGCTGGGAAGAATGTTAGATTTCATCATGTCTTTTTCTATCCAGTCCTCTACCATCTCCTTTCCAAACTGCATACCATTATCACTTCTATATTTTAATCTCTCCCTTGCTGCTTAAATAAAGGAGTGATAATTTTCAAATGTGATTTCTTATCCTTTGCTCCACTAATTGGCTTTATTACCCTCAACCCCTTCTTGCCTCCACTGCAGGCAGCCTGACAATTTTTATCAACGAATCCCCACTTTTCACACTTTAATTTTACCCCTCCATTTGCTCCCCTTTCCTCTTTTGGTGTATTTAGAGCTGCAGAGAGCTGTTTAGCAGAGAGTCAACTCCCTAGAGAAATTCAAAGAGCTTGAAACACATTGCAAGAACCAGGGGAGTTTTTACCAGGCTGCCAAAAGCATAGGGTAACATTTGGAATGAGATCACTTCATCATGATCTCATTTTGAATTGGATTTGCTTATAAGGATGAAGGAAGCTTGACAGGAAAGGAATATTGTTTTGCTAGTTAGAATTGCATAAACTTGGATAGTTCTTGGGCATTTCCCTACATTTCCTAATTTTAAAATTTGTGTGTGAATATAGAGTGTTTGGCTTACGCTAGACATAGAGTTGAGTTGCAGGGATTTGTATCTACATGGTTGCCAAAAGGAAGTGAAATATCTGAGAACTAAATTTCAGAATAATATTTTTGTGTTTTAAAAAAAATTGTCAGTGATTTTGGTGCTCAGGAAAGTGAGAGAGAATTGGCAAGAGTCGAGCATAATATGGGCTGGCATTTTATAAACTTCCCTCCTGGAAACTCTGCCGATGCACCACAGTCCTGACGTGAAACCTTCTGACATTGTAGTACGGGCCTCTTTTTTTATTATTATTTGTTGGGAACTGGCAGTGTGCTCTTCAATGTATAGACAATCCCTGCCCCCAAGAGCTTACAAAGCAAAAGACACAAGAGAAGACTGGGAGACTGGAGGTGGTCTTTTAAAAATCATTGTCATCATCACTTCTTTCCTATTAATAAAACGTTGAAGTGGAGAAACTATTTGGCTGACATGAATTTATCAGCCTCATGGAAGGACTCAAATCACTCCACGTGACTCTGAGGAAATTTGGATGGCTGGGGCAAGAATAGAAAGTATGAAAGAAGACACACAGCCAGAAGTGGCAAAAGGAGAGAAAGGGCATGGTGAAGATTATGGGTGGGGTGAAGTGAAGTGGTGGAATGATAGGAGGCATTTAAAAAAAAAAAGAAACCCAATAGATTCAGTATGTAGGCAGAGGCGTAGTTCTGCCGGCTTGTTTTGAACAGATGACGAGACATTTCTTGTGGGGGAAACCTTTTGTAGTGATAATCAGATATGTGTGACTGGACAAAAGGAAACAGGTTCTGTTTGAAAGAGGTAGACTTGTGAATCCTCAGCATAGATGTGGAAACTGAATATGTGAGAATGGAGAAGGTCACCCAGGGATAAGTGAAAAGAGAATACAGTGGAAGGTCCAGGATGGAGCCCAGTGGGATACCAACACAAAGGGAGATGGGAAAAGGGAAAACTACCAGGGTAACTACTTGTGATTAAATGGGATCTGCCTGCATCAAACTGTGAACTCCATCACTGTTTTCTGGAGCAGAGTGTCAATCATGTCTACTATATCTGATGTGGGAAAATAGAAAAATACAGACTAAAATGAATCCACCAAACTCATTTTCATGATTTATTTATTTTGGGATTTAAACCCAGGAAAGCTCTACCAAAAAGTGGCAAACTGGCTTTCTATAGGAGAATGTACATATATAGTCTGTATGTATTAGACATAGTATCTGTGTAGTCTTTTTTGCAGAATATACACACAGAATCGGACAGTATGTGTATATTTCCTCTCTAACCTTCTATGTTCAGTTGTTCAGAACTTTCCAAAACTTCCAGTGGGGATTGGTCCTGCTTTGAGCAGGGGGTTGGACTAGTTGACCTCCTGAGGTCCCTTCCAACCCTGATATTCTATGATTCCACCTACCACAGTTAAGTTTTCTAGGCAGACACCATGCCTAGAAAAATTCTGTGGATTTTTTGGGAAAACTTTGAGCAAGTTCAAGCTTGACAAGGACACTTGCCTCCATCAATGAGCATTTATCTCAGTGTAAATAGCAGCAGAAATTGGACAGTGTGCAGTGAATGAGGCAGAACATGAGGATAAATATAATAAATTAAACATTTACAAATTCATTTTTTTTAAAAAAAAAGTAAATTAAATAATTTAGGGATATATTAGATTTTATCCAGATTTTCTCTTTGCTTCTTTTCTAATAAATTTCTAGGGAAGAAATGTCACATTTCTTCCCTATGTAGAGTTGTGTCCTGCAACTGGATCTCATTGGTGAATCATTGTGCTGGCATGGATCCAGTTGCAGTGTTTGGTCCTTACCACACACCATCCAGCTTATGTACTACACCGAATAAGGTCAATGGGAGTTTGGCCCTTGACTTCAGTGGGTGCAGAATTGAGCCCTGAATGAGGGAGGGTCCTGCAGATAGCAATACATTATCCTATAATTAGAGACTATCATGAAAAATGCACATAAAGGAGCAGAGTTAAGGTTACATAGGCAGGTTTAACTTTGTCATTTTATGATTTCTGAATGTTAAGCTGTGCAAACTTAATATTTTCTTAACATAACTTTTTTGGAATTAATATATAACTTTTATTGACTGGCTGCCATCTATGTACATAGAATATTAGAATACATCAGTAATGTAAGTTAAAAACTGTTAAATATTCTTGTTTTTTCTAGTTTGAATTTTTTACATAAACAACATTTTAAACTTTCTTTTCTCTGTATCAGAGTAGCAGCTGTATTAGTCTGTATTCGCAGAAAGAAAAGGAGGACTTGTGGCACCTTAGAGACTAACAAATTTATTTGAGCATAAGCTTTCATGCATCCGATGAAGTGAGCTGTAGCTCGTGAAAGCTTATGCTCAAATAAATTTGTTAGTCTCTAAGGTGCCACAAGTCCTCCTTTTCTTTTTTCTCTGTATGTAACTTATAGTAGCTCCAAAAATGATAGCTCTTGATAGCTTTCAGTTCTGATTATGAGCTATGACTATTGTTGCAAAGAAAACTATTCTCTGTAGCAATGCAGACTATAAGAGAAAAAAGGAGAAAGCTACCAAAACTCTGTTCTGCCTGAAATCAATAATGAAATAAGTTCATTTCATGCAAACATACATCTAAAGCTTTCATGACAGTCTAAAAAACGTAAAAATGCCTGCAGAAGATATGAATGTATTGAATTTTCTTACTTTCTGTTTCACAGACTGTATCCTAAGCAGATGATATAATCTGATTGTATCAACCTAGAAGTATATAGGATTTTATTTTAATGTTAAAAAACCTCAGTAGCTTTGGAACTTAAATTCTTTCTGTCTTCTATACTGTACTAGAATCTCAGCACTGAGGTATTACAAGATAACTTTAATAAAAAGAAGTTGAGTTTTATAAACTTAAATTTACTTATTCATTTCCTATATATACAGTTAAATTCTTTAGATGACTGCTTCCTAAGTATATGGCAAAGCAATATATACTTTATTGAATGAAGAGTGAAATTTATATTAATGTAGTTGATGTGGATATAAGATTTCTGCCAAAGCATTTTTTCACTATAACTATTATTGAATATTACATCTTTTTATCACTTCAGATTTTATTCCAACATTTTACTGCTTTATTCTGGCACTGAAAATATTTTACAATTCCCAAAGACGTGTTTTACTAACTTTTACACTGAACCACTTTTAGTTTAGGGTTTGGGCTAGACTTTGAAAAGGTTGGTGACAGATATATATTATCCACAGAGCACTGCCTGGGTTTTCTTTTGTTGGTCTGTAACTTGGATTCTTCTTGAAAGATCTCTAGACTTCCAAAAATCTGGATTGCATAAAACAGAAAAGTTAAGAGATTTTCAGCACCAGAGAGGAAGAAGTTTGCAATCATTTTCTGTAATACAAATGGACTTATTTAGTGCTTCTGTTATGGAAGAGATTCTACAATAATAATGCTACTATTATAATACCATTTCTGTAATAATAGCACTTCTGTTATAAAACACAATTATTATAGAAATGCTATTATAAGACAAGCTCTGTTATTCAGAATTGCTTCTGCAATAAAAGTGCTAAAAAAGTCTGCTTATATTATAGAAAATTATTGCAAATTTCTTTTGCCTGGCACTCAAATTTTTCATTCTGAATTTTGTCTGCTACAGCTGGAAATTCACTCTCTCTCGTTAATCTGGGGCTTCTGTGAGTTACTCAACACTGTATATTTAAAACAGGAAATCATTGGACAGGCAAATGCAAAAAGCCCTGTCCATTCTTCATGTATCTGAATTCCCATCTCCCTGATTTATTCATTTCCCTGCCTTGGAATATGTCTCATATTTGGAAGGTGACCATGGCTTTATAATACTCACACTCTGGTTGGGGGTGGGGGTAAGAAAGAAACAAAAGATGTCTGGAAAGGGAATCCTAGAAAGACATATAACTTTTTTTATACCATCAATTCCTCAGTTTGAGCATTGTTCATCTAATTGCTTCCAACACCTTATTTGACTATGTATTTAACCGATATGCCTATAATACGCTATAAGAGTGAAATTACAACCCAGTGTGAAGGGCCTTTGAACTACTTCAGCCCTTAGGCCCAAATCTTCTGAACCAGCGCACAATTGAAATGCCAGGCTGCACAGGGTGTTGCCCCCACCCCAACTACCAGCAGGCCAAAGAGTAGGATCAGAATAGCCCCCAGAGCCCTGATGAGCCCCAACCCTGTTGGGAAGCAGGAATAAAAGGATGATCCATGTGGCTACTCCCCTACCTTTAATACCCATCCTCATCCTATCCTCTTTAAATGCTCCCTCTACACAAGTAGGCAGGAAGCTGCTCTATAACTCTCTCCTTTCTCGAGAAATGAATCAGTTCTATTGTTAGGGGGCCATGGAGACATTGCTGGAAGCCCTTTGCCGTAAAATTAATGTCACTTTGAATGAGCCAGGTAGATGTGAAAAGCCCTGAACTTTGGATCATAATGTGAAATTTGTGGTAATGCCTCATCTGTAGAATAAGCTAGCTGCTCCCACATTCCTTTTAGATGTTCATCTCCTTCCCCAGCATGCACTGCTTGAAACGTTACTTATGTTTGATATCCTTGACAAAGGTTTCCTTTTCTATAGTAAGAAAACATTCAGAGGCTGATCCTCAGCTTGACTTCAGTGAAGATGAATCAACTTTACACCAGCTGAGGAGCTCTCTCTCTCAAATGCTTGGTTTGTGGTGGTGGTGGTGGGGAATTTTCCCCTACCCATAACAGAGATTCAAACTCGTCTTGGATGCCACACACTGTATCCTTTTTCTAAACTTAGATGTGCTTCCTATGACAAGAAAGTAACATTCTCTAGTAATAGCCTTTCTTCTGATCTGTATGTTGTCCTCCTATGGATGGCTTTTTTTAATTTAAAAATTTCAGTCATAGTTTATCTTTGTAGTCTTCAAGAATGTCAGTTGGGACACCTGAGCCTTCTAATGATGATCACTATATTATTATTATTGCTGCAATACTCCTCCACTAGAATTAGAGTTTAGTCTGTTTTTCGCCTTAGTTCATCTCTATTTTCACCAATTTATAACTACTGTAAAAACTTGCATTGAGATGAACCTTGAAATGGATGGGCTCAGTCTAGAGTTCTTGCTCTCTTTCTTTCTATTCAATTTTTTTTAAAACCCTTTTCATGTTCTTCTGCATTTCTGGAAATTGAAAAAGTCATTGTGTCCCCCCCCCCGCTAGCTACATTATTTAGCTCATGGCATCAATTAGTGCCTTTGGGTATTGTATTTTCTTGAAAATGGCAAACACTTTTGTGCCTATTTGTATCTCCTAAATGTCTAAGTGCTTGTATTATCGTTTGTGTGTTATTTTTCAGTTGATACTTACCGGTACTTATATTTGGTAACATCTGCTGTTTCGTTTCTTCATTGCAACAGCTCCCTTAGGACTCTCAGTGGAAAAAGTCATTTTAGTGTTAGCAGTTACTGTACCACGCTCTTACTGGTACCAGTAGAATGGTTCTGAGTCTCTATTCTTTGTGTTTATTGGTGCATTTATGCTGATGTTTCTGTAATTCTGGGTAGTGTAAATTAAATATTTGTAACTTGGTTTCATCCCTCTTCTCAGTAAGACACAATATTTGTTTTGAGCAGGGATTTTTTATTCATGCATGTGATTTGATAGACTGTTAGCCGTTACCAAATATACATGTTTTAGCTTTCTTTCACTGGGCTGAGTTTGACCAATATATGATGATGATAAAATTTAGAGCTTTTTAACATGTCAGTGTATAGTGAGCGTACAATGTTTTGCCTCTTCTTGTATAAAATAAGGATGGTGAATTTTTCTCTTTTTGGATGATATTCATACTTGATCATCCAGAAATGTTGTGGTATGAATGGAGCATACCATTCCACTTGTCAGCACCAGTGCTTTGAACGCTTGACCTGATTGGTTAGGAGGCTGGACAATGGAGGAGGAGGTACTCGCTTCTCCATCTCCCCAGAACCTGGTTGGCTAGAGAGCTGGCAGCAAATCACACCCCTGCTCCCTACAATGGAAGATTGGATTGACGCTCTACAAGAGGCTGCATGCTGGGGAGCATATACTTCTGCAGGTATACGGTGGGCCTAAATCCTGAGCTCTTGCTCTGGGAGACAGGCCCAGGGGAACAGCCTGAGAGTGTGACTACTAGGTAATTACACTGCACTTAGGAAAAAGAAAAGGAGGACTTGTGGCACCTTAGAGACTAACAAATTTATTTGAGCATAAGCTTTCGTGAGCTACAGCTCACTTCATCGGATGCATTCAGTGGAAAATACAGTGGGGAGATTTATATACATAGAGAACATGAAACAATGGGTGTTACCATACACACTGTAAGGAGAGTGATCACTTAAGGTTGCCAACTTTCTAGTCACTAAAAACTGAACACCCTAGCCCTGCCCCTTCCCCGAGGCTCCGCCCCTTGCTCACCACATTTCCCCTCCCTTGGTGGCTCGCTCTCCCACACCCTCACCTATTTTCACTGGCCTGGGCAGGGGATTGGGTTGCAGAAAGGAGTGAGGGCTCTAACTGGGCGTGTAGGCTCTGGGGTGGGGCCAGAAATGAGGGGTTCAGGGTGTAGGAGGGGGCTCTGGACTGGGGCAGGGAGTTGCAGGAGGTGCAGGAGGGGGTGAGGACTCCGGGCTGAGGGTGCTGGCTCTGGGGTGGGGCTGGGTATGAGGGGTTTGGGGTACAGGAGGGGGCTCCAGGCAGGCGGGTGGGGCTGAGGGATTTGGAGTATGGGAGGGGGCCACGGGTGCAGGAGGGGTTGAGGGTTCTGGGGTGGGCCAGGGATGAGGGGGTTGGGGCTCTGTTTTGGGGGGGGCTCAAAGCTGGGGCAGGGGGCTGGGGCTAGGGATTGGAGTGCGGGCTTACCTTGGGTGACGCAGTGGCGCAGCAGGGGGGCTAAGGCAGGCTGCCTGCCTGTCCCGACACCATGCTGCACGTGCTCCGGAACCAGCCAGCAGGTCTGGCTCCAGGTCCTATGCAGGGTCAGGGAGGGAGGGCAGGAAGCTCCACATGCAGCTCTCACCTGCAGGCACCCCCCCCCCCCAGCTCCCATTGGCCGGGAACTCAAGGCGGGGGTGGCGTGTGGGGACCCAGGCCCTCCCACCTAGAACCCAGGCCTGCTGGCCGCTTCCAGGGCGCAGTGCAGTGGCCCAGGACAGGTAGGGACTAGTCTGCCTTAGCGCTGCAGCACCGCCGACCGGACCTTTAATGGCCCGGTTGGCGGTGCTGATCAGAGCCGCCAGAGTCCCTTTTTGACCAGGTGCTCCGGTCGAAAACCGGACACCTGGTCACCCTAACTGCACTGCACAGCATCAGCCACTTCTGAAAGGGAAGGAGATGCACTAATCTGGGTCTGAGGAGGCAGGGGTGGTTTGGATGTTTTCTCGTTGATGGACCTTTTGTTTTTAAGCATCTTGAATTTATTTCATTGTACTCTCATTAGCTGCTCTTTTAAATGACATTGCAGTTCTTCTGCCCCTGCTGATAAAGGTGTTGGAAGATTGCCTGGTGTTGGAGTGATGCCTGGGTCAATTTCTGCCTCCCCAAAGGTTGTAGGAGGATTGTCCACCCTCATGCAAGGGTGCAGAATTTGGAAATATACCTGTCTCTGGGAGGTAAAACCCTACCACATATGGAAAAACTTAAAATAGCAGTCAAAGGAATAAAATGCAAATTAATAATATCCCAGGAGTGCGAGGGCAGCTATAAAACAGAGGCCATAGTCCTTTAAATTTCCCTTTTATAAAAGGGAAAACTTTTTTTGGAAAGTAATGACTACTGGATCAGCACTAGAGTTTGTAGAACCAAAATAGTTCATAGGTTCCTAGTACACACACTGTTATTATGAGCAACTAATGTCCCCTTTTTGAAGTAGCAGTGGCAAAGGAATGCACCTCTGGGTTGGCAGGGTACATGGTGGGAATGGAAGAAACTCACAAGAGGGATATTGGATTTGAGAAATCTAGCTGGTGGACATGCTGAGGCACTAGCTTGGAGCAATAAGGACACACCACAGTAAATACATCCAATGTAATCCTGAGTCGTCATTGCTCCTGGCAGTCAGGGTGAATGGGGCCCTTTTTTTGTTGCAAGCCAACACTGTTAGGCATGTATGTGTGTGCCATTTTTGGTTCAGAGAAATTTAACTTTTTAAAAATGGAAAAAAAATTCTCAATAGAGTTGTCAGTTTTCACTAGCAGAGAATTTGGCCTTATGTTTCTCGTACACAGGGCACAGCAGTCAAGCAATACCCAGGAGGAATGCAGAAGAAATATTAATGAGCTCAAGGCTCTGAGTCAATACAAGCTTTTCAGACAACCAACTCAGCTGATACAGTAATGTGTATAATTTAGTTTTTCACAACAAGACACCATGTCCGAAGGAAGGGCTATGTCTTGCCACAATTCCCTCACTGTTAGAACCACAATAGCAGGAGTTGGAGAGCAGCAGATGGCTTTTTGGATATATGAGGAGATCACTATTGCTCTCTGCCCTGTAAAAACACCCCTGTTATTAGCAACATTGCTACCAGCACTTTATACTCTGTGAAGAAAGCAGTAGCTGCTTCTGTGAAGCATGGGTAGCATCTAGTTCCAACACTGCCTGTACTGTATACAGTGCAGTGACTGATAAAACTGAGAGTGCTATTGTCTGATGTGTACCATTCGATGTCTGTGTATGTCTCTTCCTCACTGATGCTCCTCCCTCTGTCTCCACATTAATGGTACTGCAGGAGCAGAAAGTGGGAGAGTCTGATGACCCATTCTCTCTGCTTCTTCTCTGCTCTGTGCAAGAGCACACACTAATGAAAGATACTGGGACAGATTCTCAGAAACGTGTTCTCTTTGTGTGCATAAGCATTTTTCCTCTGGCATGAGCACTTTTTCAAGCACCAGCACCTGCACATGTAATCGGTCCCTTCTGTCCATTGTATATGCAGGGAGTTGTGAGAATTAGTAAACTGCGTGTTTAAATCTCGAGCAGGTAGCAAAGCCGTAGGGGGCTGTAAAAGTTCTAGAAAGAAGCTCTCTATTAAAGCAGAGAGCATAAGTGAGTGTGGCTTTAGATTAATAGAATCCTAGGTCAGATGGAACAATTGGTGTGGTGTTGCCACCCTTACTTCTGTTCTGCTGCTGCTGGCAGCGGTGCTGCCTTCAGAGCTGGGTGCTGGACCAGCAGCCATCGCTCTCTGGCTGCCCAATCAGTGCTTAATTTGTGCCAGGACTGAGCCCTGGCATCTTTTCCCTTACAAATTAAGCACTGACTGGCAGGCCGCACAGGAAGCCTTGGTGGGTAACAGTTGGCCCATGGACCGACTATTGAGTGTCACTGCCATAGTGATGTTTAAATACAACCAGCTGGCTGCTTGGAATGCTTTCAGTTTTGGAAATTTCTCTCTAAATTCTACCTGTAACCTTGAGCTCTGGTCTAGCATGTGCACTCCTGAAGTACTAGCAGCTGAATCATTTTAAATTGATATTTGATAATATCTGCCTTGTTTAATATCCTAATAACCAATAACCATACCGTGACAGAAGTGGAGCTGCTTTGTAGTGATTATGAGTAGCGTGTGTTGATTTGGTTATGGGGGTATTTACTCTCTGGTTTAGTTTAATAGGAGGCAGTCAGGAAAAACAAGCAGGGAGGGAAACAATGGCTCAAGATAAGCCATCCCTCAGGAAACACTTGAAAGTTTTTAAGAGACACCACCAGTATGGGAGAAGGCCTGTGAACACAGGAGATTAAAAGAATGGTGGCAGGTTTAAAAAGGAGCATTCTCTCAAAACAAGGGGGAGTTTGTAGGAACCAGGCTGAGACACCCAACCATGGCAGTTGTCTGAAGAAGTTAGGTCTGTCTAGGTTCCATCAGGGAGGTAAGCATTTAGGTAAGATGGACATGCACATAGACATTTTGTTTTAAGATCCTTTTTCCCTGAATGTTTTTTTCCACTTTTAAAATGAACAAAACTTTGTTCTTTAAGAAGGCTGGCTGGTCAACTGCTCACAGACTCCCAAAGGGACGACCTCTAAGTGCCAGAACTCAGTGAGACCTTCAGGGTATGGAACAGTTGAGACAAGGGTGCTGTAGAGCAAAGGCCTCGTTAAGAGTGGGAAAATGAAAGAATTCCACCCTGAATTTGGTAAAAACACAAGGCCTGATTCCTGAGAAGGTGCACTCAGAAGCAGCTAGACCTGTAACTGTGACACATGCTGTTTGGCTAGTCTTGTTAATTGATTTGCTCACCTTCATTACATCACCATCAGTCTGTACAGGGGTCCTTATATAAGTGGTAGAAGCATCTCAGCTATTGGTGGACCACAGAAGAATGGTACTGTGACCTATACTCTGAGCAGAATGCAGACACATTTCTTTGGCTGGTTTGGGGATGTAGTGAAGGTGTCATTAAGTCTCTGCATGCTAATGACTCATCTACTTTGCTGAAAATACGGTAAATTTGATTGGGGGTATGAAGTTCTAACAAAAATGTGGAGGGGATGGCACAATGTGAGGGGAGTAGGCAGATCTAGTGAGTCTTAAATTGGATAAGTCTTTGTTCTTTGGAGCCAGGTTGTTCTATAACAGGTAGTGGGCCTGTCTCCCCAGCCCAGGGAGGAGGAATCATATCCGTGTTTTCAAGGCTTTTCTTCAGGGCACAATTTATTCTTTGAACAATAAAGCAGTTCAACATGAGTTCCACATATAAACCTGGTCTTTTTCCTGACTTGGGGTCTTCTGCTGGGGCCCAAATGCTTTCCTCTTGAATTTCTTACCCCTACTCCAGGGCTGGCTGGTCTGCCTGTCACAGTAGCCAACCTCCCTCCTGCAGTTTTCCTTTCTAACTGAGCCACTTGCTAACTTTTATAATCACTTGATTAATGTCAGCTGATCAGTCACAGGTGAGGGTTGGCCCAACTCTCCTTCAAAGAACGGCTGCCCTGTGACATAGCCTTTAAGATGGAAAAGCCATCATTTCATTCTATATCTAAGTATGCCCCCTTCACGGTACCATTTTCAAACAAGAGACAAGTTATCTTTATATCAGTTCTACCCGTATATACTCTTCCTTTGTTTGGATATGTGCCTCAGACATTACATTTCAGGTCACACTGTAGCAAGAGCATACTGGTAATGCATTGTTGATTTATGTTTTATTTTTTCAGACATAATCCGGAAACAAAATGGAGGTTTTTCTGCGTCATTGTGTGGGTTTCAAATAGAGTAAAATGATTATCTTAAATACACCATGAGGAAAGAAAACAAACTTAGCAGAGATTCTACCATGAGGTTTACTTCAACAATTATATTTGACAAGTGAAAAGATACTGGGCCAAATTCTGCTCTCAGTTGAAATAGTGTAAACACAAACTAATTCCATCAATGTCAGTAGAGTTACTCTAGATTTACACTCCTGTAACTGAGTTGAGAATTAGGTTCAATTTATTAACTAAACTCCTTCCTTTCTGATTTGCTTAAGATGGCATTATGGAAGTGGTTCTCAACCCATACTGTGACAACTCAGTTTTCTGTGTTTTTTTTTAAAGTTTTGACAAAAAATATTTGATCAGCCCTGTTGAAATTCTCTATTTACTTACAAAATAGCTACAGATTGGGCAGCAGCACTGCAAACATCTCTACAGGCTGAGATGGTTACCTCAAATTTTATACCCATTCATTCTTTGCTGAAACTTCCTACAAGTGTGTGTCCAGTGTTGTAACTGTGTTGGTTCCAGGATATTAGAGAGACAAGGTGGTTGAGGTAATATCTTTTATTGCACCAACTTCTATTGGTGAGTGACAGGCTTTCAAACTACACAGCACTCTTCCTCATGTCTGGAAAAGGTACTCAGAGTGTCACAGCTAAATACAAGACCGAACAGATAGGGTGTATGTCAATGCTAATTGTGGTGGTGATATGGATATTTGTGATATGGATATCTGTCTACTCTAAACTGAAATTTGGATACCAACTAAATATTTGTAGGTCACTAAACAGCCATCAGTTCTCAGTCACTGAGGTCTTCTATTTTACTGTATATTACATTTAGGATTAAACAAATCAGTAAATATACATAAAGGAAAAGTGGACTGCGAAATCATAGTCAGGGCATTGCTGTGACATAATTGCCATGAGCTATTATATTTTTGCTGTCCCTGGTACCGTGTGTGATTATGATGGCCAAACTTGCTGGTCTAGTGGAATGAATGATCCAATGTCTGTATGAAATTGGGACTTGGTTGAAGTTCAGTTCAGGCAACAATGAAGAATTGGTTGGGGGAAGAACCTAGTAAGAATTGTATCAATACTCTGACTCTGGGATTGGGATTGCTGTTTCATATGTCAGTTTTCAGGTGAGAGGTCTTGTTAGGTCCTTGGCTATTGCTAGATGCTTAGGTTCCATCAATGTCTGAGGGCTTTATTTCCATCAATGTCTGAGGGCTCTATTTCCATCAGTGCCTTGCAAGAAGAATGTAACCATTTCTTTCTGATTGTGGTCTTTTTGGGAACACTTGGGGAAGACTGCAAATGTGTCCTAATTAAGTAGGGTTTCACACTGGGAGCACATAACACCGATGCTGTGTGATCTACACTGGCCGCCTGTTGTCTTCCAAGTCTCATTCAAGGGACTGATTGTAATCTAGTAGTCCCTAAAATGGTTTGGTACCTAATATCTGAGAGATAACATGGTACCTAATATCTCTTTGGATGATACCTCTACTACTGTGACTAGTGGATGCGCTTGAATATAAGCCTCTGTTGGTTAAAACAGGCAGCTTCTGACAGGGTATCTCGGGGTCCCTGGCCTCCGGAACTAATTTCCTCTCCTTGCGCTGCCGGAGCCCAAATGCGTTAACTTGGTGGATACTTCTCACCATAATCAGACAGATAATCAGAACAAACGAATAAGCCCCCTCCCTTTTCCCTGCCCCTCAACCTACAAGATAATAAAAAGAAAAGGAGTACTTGTGGCACCTTAGAGACTAACCAATTTATTTGAGCATGAGCTTTCGTGAGCTACAGCTCACTTCATCGGATGCATACTGTGGAAACTGCAGCAGACTTTATATACAGACAGGGAATATGAAACAATACCTCCTCCCACCCCACTGTCCTGCTGGTAATAGCTTATCTAAAGTGATCATCAAGTTGGGCCATTTCCAGCACAAATCCAGGTTCTCTCACCCCCTCATCCGCCTCCCAAAAACCACACACACAAACTCACTATCCTGCTGGTAATAGCTCATCCAAAGTGACCACTCTCCCTACAATGTGCATGATAATCACATGATAATCACATTGCGGGGCTGTCTGTAGGCAAGGACTGGCCTGTCTCCCAAGATTTGTGAGAATCTTGGTAGACAGATCAGTCCTTGCCTACAGACAGCCCCACAACCTGAAGCAAATACTCACCAACAACCACATACCACACAACAGAACCACTAACCCAGGAACTTATCCTTCCAACAAAGCCCGTTGCCAACTGTGCCCACATATCTATTCAGGGGACACCATCACAGGGCCTAATAACATCAGCCACACTATCAGAGGCTCGTTCACCTGCACATCCACCAATGTGATATATGCTATCATGTGCCAGCAATGCCCCTCTGCCATTTACATTGGTCAAACTGGACAGTCTCTACGTAAAAGAATAAATGGACACAAATCAGATGTCAAGAATTATAACATTCATAAACCAGTCGGAGAACACTTCAATCTCTCTGGTCACGCAATCACAGACATGAAGGTCACTATCTTACAACAAAAAAACTTCAAATCCAGACTCCAGCGAGAAACTGCTGAATTGGAATTCATTTGCAAATTGGATACTATTAATTTAGGCTTAAATAGAGACTGGGAGTGGCTAAGTCATTATGTAAGGTAGCCTATTTCCCCTTGTTTTTTCCTACCCCCCCCACAGATGTTCTGGTTTAACTTGGATTTAAACTTGGAGAGTGGTCAGTTTGGATGAGCTATTACCAGCAGGATAGTGAGTTTGTGTGTGTGGTTTTTGGGAGGGGGATGAGGGGGTGAGAGAACCTGGATTTGTGCAGGAAATGGCCCAACTTGATTATCATGCACATTGTGTAGAGAGTTGTCACTTTGGATGGGCTATCACCAGCAGGAGAGTGAATTTGTGTGGGGGGGTGGAGGGTGAGAAAACCTGGATTTGTGCTGGAAATGGCCCAACTTGATGATCACTTTAGATAAGCTATTACCAGCAGGACAGTGGGGTGGGAGGAGGTATTGTTTCATATTCCATGTCTGTATATAAAGTCTACTGCAGTTTCCACGGTATGCATCCGATGAAGTGAGCTGTAGCTCACGAAAGCTCATGCTCAAATAAATTGGTTAGTCTCTAAGGTGCCACAAGTACTCCTTTTCTTTTTGCGAATACAGACTAACACGGCTGTTACTCTGAAACCTACAAGATAATGTAATTCAACCCAAAGAGCCTCCTATTGTTAGGAAGGGAGAGGAGCTGGAGACTCTGTCAAGTTCATTAGTGACTGGGCCATGCAGTTCTAAGTTATCTGGGAAGCGCTTGGATACTATGGTAAATGAAAACACAAAATTCTGCAAAGCTCCTCTATTTCTTTGGCATTTGTGGAGAGACTGGGCTCAGGGGTTAGGATTGGTTAGATATTATAGTTATTGTGGGGATGTTATTGTGTTGGGTAAAAATTGTTTGGAGTTCAATATAGGCAGTTCATTATATATTGATTTCATTTTTAAGTCCTGTAAGGAATCTCCCTCTCTCCCATCCAAACAGAGGATAAATAATTTGATATAAATTTTAAAAACATTAAACACCACTACTAGTCCTGCTGCAGTACACATCAGCAAGACTATAGACCGGGAGAGGCTAGGATATGTGGATCCCTGTTCTGCTCCTGAGCTGATCATATCTCCTTTCTCAAAGTTTAAGTTGAGTTCACACATTGCATGGCATATTATGTTTTTGGTGTTTTGATTCTCCTATGTAAGGATAATGTATTTACCCCCCTCCCTCTCATCATATATATTTAGTTCCTAGGAATATTACAATATAATTGCAGTTGATTCATGAAGTAAAGATGAGTGGCCATAATTTCACTTCCCTGGAGAGGACTGGTCAGAACTATGGGTGGTATGAGTGCTATTTCTTGCTAAACTGCATGTTTTATCATCAGACCAGATAAAGTAATATTGCTATCCAGGGAGCAAAAGTTAGGGCTTGTAGGTGCTAAGAGTTCAAAATGTGGTTATTGCTACCATGATTTATCTGTAATTGTAAATATTTGATTGTTTTTTCATCTCTTTTTAACTGCTCATTTTGTATTGTAGAATAATGGAAACTACTTTGGACAAGTACTTTGTTCAGTAATTTCCTTTCTGGGTAGTCTTTCATGGACAGTTGACTTCTGCATTGGCTTAAAAAGATCTTTGAACTTTTTATTGGTAGCTAAACTATTCTATCTCCTTGGATCCTGTTATTTTGCCAATGCTGCATCAACATTGACGGTCTGGCAAAAGCCTGTCAAATGAAGGCTTCCCGGCTGCTGAATTTAGACAGTGTTTGAAATGCCATCCTGCATCTCTGGAATGGAACTCTACAGGGAGTTATGCAAAACCCTTTTTCATTTCTCTCCTGCTGCTCTGCCATAGACGAAAGCGATGTTGTAGTAAATACACCTGCACTATGTGTTATGCCTGTAAACAGGACCTACATTTTGGAAATGTTTACTGAGGTAGTTTGATAAACTGTGGGTATCATTGAACCCTTAGGTAATTTCCCACCCTCACACTTGAACCATTATTGTGAACAAACTACAGCAGATTTAACAGAAGCATTTGTGCTTAATACCCAAGTTCTCTTGCTCCAGACACTTCGTTTTTTCTTGGTGTCTCAACATCCTCATTTAAGTTAGTATCTTACAACAAGGATAGTCACATTTAATCTTTTACTGGGAGTCACGGTGGTGTTTTAACAGTCGTTCAATATGTATAACTGTATCTCAAAATTAACTTATGTTTGATGGCTATGAATTTTCCTTAATGTTGTTTAAACATTTTTTCTTCTTTTTAATGTCCTCAGTACCAGGTGGGCAGGAAAATTATGGGGGGTGAGTGGGGATTTAGGATTTCCTATTAAAAAAAACTCCTAGATCATACATTGATTCTAGAATTATGTAAATCTACAGCTCAAAGTTCACTTCTTACAGTGTTTGGTTAAGGACCTAATGTGATAAAACAGTAAAGAAAACACTGCAAGTACATCACACCCAATTATAACCATTATAAAAGATCCTTTTTATATGATATGTTGTAGGTCCTTTCTCTAAAATCACGCTTACAATATGGTCTAGGTAACATTACAGAAAAGTATCTTATGGAGTCTTTATGTACTGTTGTCATGTTTTACACTGGTGCAAATCAACTTTTTTAAGTAGAGTTACTTCTGATTTACAATGGTTTAGCTGAGAACAGAATCAGCCCCAAAGACTGCAAGTAGAAAAAAGAAAAAGCCAGTAAAGTGCATATAGTAATTAGCATAACAAATGAAAGAGTTTTACATATAAACAAGGCATAGCATATGCAATGACTATGACTTTTATGAAGAAGTAATCCGAAAGAACCATTCAAAGTTTATGTTCCCTTATTTATACTACTTAATTATATTTCATAACAAGGTATGTCACTGTATTGGACATCTGTTCCATACAGACTTAACATTATATCACTATTACTATAAACTCTTGACATCAGAAATGCTGAATTATGAAACTTAAATTGGAGAAAACAAGTTATATTAAGGAAAGAAATCCCAGTTTGTGTCCGGTTTCCTTCAGTCAAGTATTTTGTTTTGGTATTTACCCATTTTGGTCTAAATTTTCCAGTGTTTTTGGGTGCCCAATTTGAGACACCTTAAAGGGCCTGATTTTCAGAAAATTCTGAGTGCCCACCCTCTGAAAATCAGGTCCATTTAATTGAAGCCATGCAAATTTAGGTCTTTGTGTTTTGGAGAATATTTTAAAAGCCATGTCACACATTTACTTTGGGATTTTCAAAGGAGCTGAAGAGAATGAGGTGCCCTATTGAAAACCAATAGAGTTTGAACATCTGATTCCTGTAGGCCTCTGTGAGAAAGAGTCCTTAGTCTTTGGGAAAATTGGGAGTGTCAGTTTTCTGACGCCATTTCCTCAAGGGCTTTTAAGTATAGTTCATTCCCATTTTACCAAGAAATACAGTGACCTACTGGAGAGAGAGAGAAAAACATGTTGTATCAGTAGCCATATAAGTGTAACTAGGTAACACACATATAATGTATGGCCTCAACCTCCATTCTGTGGCATGCCATCTCTCCAAAGCCAAGCAGTGCCAGGATTTTAGCTTGTGCTAAGAAGGGTATTGGAAAATGTTTTCAACATGGAACAGTGACATAACATGTTAAATATTTATATCATTTAATTTTGTCATAATTTATCTGTTGTATGTTTTAACATTTTATGACTTTAGTATTTCTGAGACACTTGTAACACTAGACTTGGTACCTGCTCTGAATAGGCAATTTATTATTTATTATAATAAATATCTAAGGAAGAGAGGGATCACTTTATTACTGAAATACAGGACTGGGATTCAAGAAATCTGAGTTCTAATCCCAGCAGTGCCATAGACTCCCTGTATGATCTTTGGCAAGTTTCCTCTAAGTTTTGCCTTTGCTTCTCAATGGAAAATAGGATACTGCTTATGACAGGAATGTTGTGAGACTTAACTCGTCAATGTTTCTAAAGCACTTTGAAACCCTCAGAAGTGCTACAGAAGTGCAAGTTGTTGCTCCTGTTAACTCTGATTCTGCAAGCTGCTGAACATCTCCTGGGAAATGAGTTGCACCTTCAACTCCCTTTGATGTCCATGAGAACCAAGGTACACAGTACCTCACAGAATTGCATCCACCGTCAGTGATGTCTTTTGGAGAAAAGGCTATAGCTTGGCTCCCCTGCCATGGAGGCAGAAAAGGGTATGTCTACACAGCAAAGAAAAATCCATGGCTGGCCCGTCCCAGGAGAATCGGGCTCGGGCTGTGCTTCATTGCTATGTAGACTTCTGAGCTCAGGCTGGAGCCCAAACTCTGGGATCCTCCCACCCTGCAGGACTCCAGCTTGGGCTCCAGCACAAATGTAGAAGTCTACACAGCAAGGAAACAGCCCCGAAGCCTGAGTCAGCTAGCATGGGCCAGATGCAGGTCCTGTGTAGACATACCCAAAGAGGCCTAAGGTATCTTCTTCCCAATGACTATGCGATAGGGAGCAAGATTTGTTTGTAGATATTTCTAACTATCTGGGGAGAATAAAGCAGCCTCCTCTTCTTCATCCTTCTTCAATCTTCTTTTTGGGAACGAAGAAGTTAAGAGAAGGAGATTCTGGTATCAGAGAGCCAATCATCTTTCCTGGAGTGCAGTTAATATGATATTAAGATTTCTTCCTGACAGTGGTGTGCTTTAGTTGTTCAGCTTAAAAAGAGATGACTAAGGGGGATACGATGGAGGTCTGTAAAAGCATGAATCGTGCGGAGTGAATAGAGAAGTGTTTTTTTCCCATCAGCTCCGAAAACTGATTAAATTAATAAGCAGCAGGTTTAAGACAAACAAGAGGAAGTACCTTTTTCACACGGCGTACAGCTAACCTGTGTAACTCATTACCATGGCATATAGTGATGGCCATAAGTATAACTGGGCTCAAAAGAGAACTGGATAAGTTCATGGAGGATAGGTTCGTCGATAGGTAATAGCCAAGATGGTCAGAGATGAATTCCAGGCATGGGGGGACCCTACACCTCTGACTACCAGACGCTGGGAGTGGAAGATACGGTTGGATTCTTACAATTACCCTCTTCTGTACACTCCTGGTGAAGCTCTGGTATAGGCTGCTGTTGGAAACAGGATACTAGGCAAGATGGATCACTGATCCGACCCAGTATGGCAGCTCTTATATCTTATTAAATGGTTTTGTAAATATAATTTTTATCTGACTTTAAAATTATTTTGTATATTTTATATATTTGGAATTATCCATCTTACTACAAGTTCCACATTAGGTACATTTTTGTAACTGATTTTAACTTAAATAGTATTTCTAATGCACTGTAATAAATATAATTTTTCTGTGGTGTGACACATCTTCCAGTTGATCTGTTTGTAGCTATGGAAAGGAAGGAGTGGGGGTGAGGAGGAGAGAGATTGTTCTGTAGCTATTTGGATGAATTGCTCCTAGAGTGCTGGAGATTTACTGTGCCTTAATCAATGAATAATTATTCTGTACTGATGTCAATAGGATCTGATGAGAAAGGGGTACATGTGATTCTTTGCCTCTCTTGAGGTTGCAAACACAAACTATAGAACTATTAAGCATGATTTAATTGCTTTGCATCTGAGAGGAGTATCTATAGGAGCATATTCAGCATCTCTTGCAGCATTGAGAGGAACAGCAAACAAAGCATGTGGTCCAATTAACACTGGCAAAGTGTATCATCATTGAAATTCATATAAAGACTAGCAATAGACCTCTTTAAAGGAGAATTATAAATATATTCATCATGCTTTTGAAGATGAATGCGTCTCAGAATAGAATTCCAGATTACTCCCAGTCAGGAGACAGATCTCTTTTAACCTTGTTTAGTTTTTTCAAGCAAGCCGTTTTGCAGATTCCTGTGTCAGAATCTGATTGGTGATCCTTGCTGGTGATTTATAGACTGAGGGATGATTGCTTCGCTTTGCCAAACCTACTAACTAAAAAAACCTTCTTTTGCTAATGATCATAGGTCACCACCTTTTGTTGCCAATCTTCATTATTAATTTCTGGCTTTGGCAGTAGTCCTTTGAAAGCTGCCACTCTGGGTGTCAAGATAGTTGTCACAAGGTGTTTGGATCAGAGTCCCAAAAAGTTTGACTCTTGTCACACACGGAAGGAAAATGGAAGCTAACACCAACAAATAGCAGAGCTCCATATTAGAGCTTTTCACCTTGAAAATTTAGGCTTATACGATAGCTTGAATCTATCATTGAAATTTTGAAACAAAATAAAAGCTTTAATAATAAAAAAAATAGACTAGGTTATCTTGACCATAGCACCAGAGATAAAAATATCAGAATATATCTCATTTGGTGAGGATTGCAATAATTAATTTAATTTTTATTTTTGGGAAAATCGATCCAGATGTTCTTGAAGGACAAAATTCAGCAGAACCTGACAGTAAACGATAAGCAAATATTTAATACTAAACTGTATTTGTTTTGTAAGCGCAATCCTTAAATTGTCCGACTCTTAGAAGAAACTTGTGTTTTGTGTTTGTTCAGCACCTACCGCAATAGGACCCTTTTCCTGATGTGGCTTCTAGGTTCCACTACAAATATCACAAGAGCTTTCATGCAACAGAGTGCCCAGACCATATCTATAAACTAAGGAAGAGAAGGAATAGTCTGGAGTGGTATTTCCCCACAAACCTTCCAGTGCAATTCTCTCTTTTGGCTTGTATCACGTCTACCTGGAGCAGAACCTGCCAATAATACTGAATGGAGCCCTACTGTATGGTAGTTTTGTGATATTAAGAAACATTCACTGGGACTTTCTATCATGGACATGACTAATTATATATGTGTTGTACAGAAAGTGCTAGGTTAATGCCAACCCATGCTGTATTATTATTTATGGATTTTTGTAATGCTAATAGCCTCTCTACTTAAGAAGACCCACCCATTTAGAGGAGTCAGGGAAAAAGTCAGAAGGAAGATCAAAAATAACCCTCAGCTTTAGCAAATGGAGTGAGAATAAATGAGGTAGAGGACTTTCCTCTTCTTTGCTATTAAGCTTCCCAGATGGGAGTTGACCTGCATCAGGAATAGTGTGTGAGAAATAAGAGAGGAAGCAAACAAGGACTGCACTCATGCAGCCTGCAAATGGTCAAAAAGCTTTAAAGGGGTCACAAGCAGACAGCAGATTGACATTCTTCCCTTCCGTTGAAGACTTCTTATCCTATTCATCATTCATTGGGAAGCAGAGGCTTATAGGAAGCCAGTTTAGGGCTTGTTACAGTTCAGGGCATCTGCATGTGTATTTTCCGTCATCGGTTCAGCAAGGACACCCATTCTCTGCTTTCATCTTACCAGCCATTGCCTTTCTGGGTGGAGACCCACATCTCTATCTACCTTCCGACCAGTGGTGCTGGAACAATTTTTATAGTGGGGGTGCTGATGATGGAAACTATGTAAACCATACATCTGGTGTTTTTTATTGCTTCTTCAAGCCGGGGTATGGCAGCACCCCTAGTTTCAGCACCACTGGTTCTGACTGCACAGTTCTCTGCCTTCACTGTGAATTTCCAAGCACTGACAGGCAACCAAGGACTCTGACTTGCTTTCTCTTCAGAGCCTGATAAGAGTGAGTGTTATAAATTACCACACCGTGCTTTCTGTGCAAGCCTATTTTATTCTGAAGGTAAAAAGCATTACAGAGAAAACCTATTGAAAACCATAAAAGAACCTACACACATGTTAATAGGCTTACCAGCATTCACCCCAACCCTTATGTGAATTCTGGCAGGCCCAGTCCTTCCAACCCTACCCTAAGGATTGGGGGCCCACCTTGGACCAGAAGTCCTATCCTTCTCCTGGATCAGAAGGAAAGCATGAGCCAGTTTAAAACCAGGTTATTTATCCAACCCCCCTTTTCTTTGCCTTTTGGTCCTGGAGAATCCCGCTGAACTAGTATATGCAAACCTCTCCAGGCAGGTGGCTTCAAAGGGCTTATAATGGAGGAAATACATTAACATCCATCCTCCTCCCTACTAGAAAAGCTACATACAGTGCCACAATAACCCGTACACAATTGCATTTTTTAAAAAAAAATGTACCCCAAAGGAACAAACTCTAATTCAATAAAGTTTGTTAAAGATATTACAGGAAATTGTCAGTCTGTCACAGGGCTCACTGTCCACGTGTGGTCCAAAGGTTAGGGCCGCATATCAGTTCATAATTAAATTAGATAACAATCCTGACATAGAGAACTGAACCTAAGACTGTGTCACAGGTCACAGGAAGAAACATAGTTCAACACAAGCGCCTTTAGCCATACCTAGCATTCAGTTCTGAAAGTTTTGCTGCACCATTTAACTAATCTTTGCTTGATAAATACAGCAAGCTTAAATGATCTATGAGTGGAGTTTGCACAGTTTTAAATAGTAATGCGAGGGTACAGTTCTTCCCTCTGTTTCAGGCTTGACAATATGGCTATCATTCCTGACAGCTTGACATGACGTTAGCTATTCTGTGTCAGATGAGAGTGGCTGATGCCATGGTGCTGTAGTGTTCATGTTTGTTGGAAAATTAGATGGTGGTCTTTAAAAACACAGCTGTTTAAACCTTTGACTGCCTGGCTTTTTCTTTGCTGGTGTGTAATTTGAATGAACAGTAGTCAACATGCCTGAGGTGTTAAGAGGATGATGCATTTCCTGTAAGCATGAATAGTTTTAAATAAAACAGGAACACCTTACTGTCAGTTTGTTGTTTTTCAGATAGATTTTTTTTTTTTAAAAGGAAACGGAAGCCAATTAGCCCGGAAGTTTAACCTCTTTTAGCTTAGCTTCTTTTATGGGAGCTTTTTGACCTTTTTAAATAAATCATTTTCTTTCTTCTTTCATTGCTCTCCTTCCTCTTTGAATCAGTTCCTAGTGTTTCACATGCTGGGCCCAAGGAGCAGGCTGCTTAAATTCAGGAATGATTTTGAGGGGATGAAGTTTACAAGATTTTGAATTCTTGCCATAAGTCCCTGGCAGACAGCCAAGAAACCTCAGAGGAAGGAGGCTAATGAAGGGAGGGTAGAGAATATCTGGAGAGTGTGGCTGGTAATGCAGTATTCATTTAATTGGGTGCAGGTATCAGTGCAAACTTCTCCATTTTAATTGGAAAAGGGAAGGGGGGGGATTGTTAAGGAGGAAGGGGAAAAATGCATAAAGTTTTCAAGCCGGGAGCCAAAAGAAGGGCTGCTGTATATGGCAGAGAAAGAACTCAATTTAGGGCAATTTGCTCTGCAAGCTGGGCTGCAGTGTCCCCTGGGGATAGGGATGAGGAAGAAAATGAAACCAAAAGAGAACTTGATAAAATCACCTAGCACAGACAATCTCAGTAGAATAGGTTTTACTGAGTTAAATCTGCCCCAATCAATGTGATTCTTTTCATATAAGTTACAAATAAAAAGCCACAAGATTACAATAAAAATCGAGGATATAGTGCTGCTGATGTTGCACATGGGAGTCTTAAGGACTTGTTGTGGAATATAGAGTTTTTTTGAAACCATCATGTTTGGGGTTTTTTGCTTTTCACCCAGCCAGGAGAATAAAACCATATCGTCCCCCTCCTCCTTAATCTTTATTATCTTTAATAATAATATCTGGTAATATGTGAACCTCACTGAGCTTTAATTTTCAGTGCACTGCATGTCTGAACGTGTTTTAGTACTGAAATTTGTTAAACCTGAACTCAATCTTGATTTCTTATTGTAATAACTAAAGAATTTTTCTCGTGTTCTTTTTGCCTTTGTGCATGATAGAAGAAAGTGAAAACGCAAGGAGCTGCTTTCTGACCCCCACCTCTGGACGTGTAAGGATGATTGTGTGTACAGATACTGGATTCACTTTGAAGGCTGTGTTTTGCTATCCTCTAAAATGCACGGATTTCTAACACCAGTGCCTCTGTGAATGCAGATGTTAAATAAGGGTGCACATGAATCCAAAACAAGGAGTAGGACAGTTGTGTGCTTTGTGAGTGTAATTTCCTGAGGGCTACCTGAGTAGTGGAACAAGTGCAACATAAACTCTCTATATGGATAAGGACCCCTCTGGATGCAAAGTTGATGCTAGCTGTGTGTCCTAGGTGGAAAGCTGGTTTTATTGCCTCTGCCATTAAACAGGATGAAATGGTTACTATAGGGTAATTGATGAAAAGACTCAGGGAAGAGGTATCAGGGTATCTGTGTGAGGAGGAGTATATGAGATATGCAACCCAGAGGAAGTGGCTGGAAGAGCAAGGATTTTGGATTAAAAAAAGGGAGGGGCATACAACTCAGAGGGAAGTTGCTGAAGAGTAGCTGGAATGCTATGTACGGAGGAGTGGGCTGGACTCCTCAGATGGGAGGGTAGGGGATGGGGCTCTGTTTGTTCTGTTCCTACACTAATTCTCTTCTCGTACATTGGCAGAAGGAGCAGCGTGAGTTACCGGCATGGACAGGTGTATCATTGCTTGTTGGAAGGTGGATAATTCCTGGAATTCTGCTTTTGATTCTTTGTTTGTTGCTGACATTGGGCTCAGAGCTGTAAATGACACACAGATCAAGACAGTCTCTGCCTCAAAGAGTTTACAATCTCGGAGAGAGAGAACACACAAAGAATGGCACACCATTTAGGCAGCTCAGGGAAGGTTATAAGAAACTTTTCTTGTGGTTTTAGTTTCTGTATTTTTTTCTTATTGGTATGAATGTAGAAGCTGGGAGCTACCCAAAGAAACTTTTTCAGATAGCTCTTATATAAGTATTTGGGAGTGGTCCAACTTTGCTGAGCCTAACACACACAATGAGATCCATGATTATCTGACAGCATAACAATGGTTATGTGACTGCACAACTATAGGTATACATTTCTCATGTGTCCTAGTTTCAGATATAGCAGAACTGGGTGACTGATTTATTCATTATTAATTATTATTATTTTATTTCTTATGTATTTTTAACACCATAGTGACAGTGTGTGGGTAGCCAAAGGCTTGACTCACCACTCTGTAGCCTTGGGAAGGGTCCCCACATGGGCCATATTGAATAGATAATTGGTTAAGGACTGGATGATTAACCAGTTAAGATGGTGATTCAGCTTATCAGCTGAAGACAGTTAAAAGAGAAACAGGAAGAAGGAGGGGGGGAGAAGAAGGAGGGGGGGAGAAGCCCAGGATCTTAGGAAGGTGAGAGCTCACAAAAGTCAACCTACCAGGCAAGCAGCCCCTTAAGCTAGCCAATAGTAGCTGCCAATGAAAGGGGTGTGTTGTAAGCCTCACCCCTCTCAGAGAGTTAGGCCGCCCCCCTGTCCAGACCCAAGCGCTTATCTCTGCTTGTGTTCCACAACCTGGAACTCTCTCCTGGAATCTGCTTCCTAAGCCGTTTCTTGCAAGAAGGGCAGAAGCACAAGTCCAACTCCACATAGAACTGCCAAAGGGAGAGCAGGACTCCCCCCTTATAATATTTAGTGCACTGACCTGGGATGGGAGAGTCCCAGTTCAACTCCCACATCTGCCTGATAAGGAGAAGGGATTTGAACAGGGGTTTCTCGGGTAGCACCCTGTCTACTGGACTATGGGATAGTCTGATGTGTCTCAGTCGCTCCTGTTGATGCTGCTCTCTGTATAAATATGCATTGAGCTAGAGAGAGAGTAAGAATTACTGTAGTCAAGCAGTAAGGGCAGTCACCTGAGATGCAGAAAACCCCTCTTCAAATCCCTTCTCATAATGCAGAAGGGAAAATTGAATCGGGGTCTCCTGCATCCCAGAAGTGTTCGAAGGACTAGGATGAACAGTTGTAAGGGAGGCTGCCCTCTACACCCCCAGGCATGTTCTGAGCACACCTACCAGACTGGACCCCCCAGGAGAGCTAGGTGGGAGAATACCTGTCTTCACCTAGGTTGAGAATTGTGCTGGGGCTTTGATGTCTAGGCACCTGCCTGAGATAGCAGTGCATGTGCCCAGAGGCAGAAACTTAGGTGTCTATGGAATTTTTACAGTGGAAATTTAGGTATCTAGTGACATAAGACAACAGCTGAGTAGGGGGTTTGTGGATTGCAGTACCAGCTAACTCTGGTCTTTAGGCACCTCTGTTCCTTTGTGATCTGGGTCATAATCTTAATTTCTTTTCTTTTCACCTCTCCATCCCTGGGGGATCATGGCACCATCTCTACCGCCCATGGTGGTAGCACTTCTTGGTGAGTGTGTTTCCTTTTTCAGGAAAAAAATAGAATCTGTGGATAAAATTTATTTCCTTAAAAAGGGTAAGGGCACTAAATACTTTGGGATTTAAAACATACAGTACCACACGTGCAGTTTGAATGGTGGTGCTAGCAACACGTGACTGTAACACATCCGTAAAACTCAGCACAGGCAGCAGAGTATCATGGTAAGATCAAAAGGCAAGGGATGATCTCACCAGGTAAGTTTTCAGTGGAGAGGAGATGTGTGGGGGATGATGTCAGGGTAGGAGAGATTGAAGAGGAAGAGATTACACTAGTCAAGGCAGGAGATAATAAAGACCTGAATGAGAAGTTTAGTCATATGGACAAAAAGAAGAGGAGCTGAATTTTAGAAATGTGGAGGAAAATAGAAAGGATTTGGACATTGCCTGTATGTGAGGGATAAAGGGCAGAGAGGGAAAAGTCAAAGATGATCACTCTGGACCTGAGAGAAACGAAGGATCATAGGATGTTCAATGGTGACGCAGAATGGAAGAAGTGGCAAAGGTATGGGAGGAAAAGTAAGGAGTTCAGCTGTGACCCTCTGAAACCTTAGATCATGACACATCATGGTGAAGATGGCAGGCACAGGCATTTACAACCCTTGCTGCAAAGGATTTTTTATTTCTGTTCCATCTGAGAATCTGAAAGTGTAGAATAAAGCAGTGTGTGTGTTTACATCTTGTGCTGAATTATAAGCTATTTATATGCATGTGATTTTGTTCTACCTTTTTAATAATCTGTTGCATTATTGCTGTTGCTTTGGGCAATTTGTATCTCATCTGGTAATCAGCATATAATTTTAAAATGAATCATGGAATCATTTGTTTTTGACAAATCTAAAAACCAATAGGAAATAGAACCTCACTTTGTCCAGGTTGTTCCTGCTCAGAGTCATCTTAATGTAGACTCATGGTAGCAACTACTTAAAATGCCAGTGAAAGAAGGGATTGATAATATTTAGCATTTACATGGCACTTTAAATTCTCAAAGTACTTTACACAAATTGATTTTCTCAATGGCACAGAAAGGCAGTATTTGTATTCCCATTTTACAGTTTGGTAAACTGAGGCAGGATTTGGATAGTTTGCCCAAACCAACAGAGGAATTCAGAACATAGATTAGAGTCGGCTGTTCCTGGTTTCCAGTCCAGTGCTCTGACTAGTAGACTATTCCTCTCTTTACACTTATGGCTTTGTCGTAGGCCATTGACATCAATGGGAGATATATATGAATATCTCAAGACAAAATCAGGCTCTTATGATTGCCATTTTTGGGGGGTGTTTATGTAATCATTGCCATTAAAAATAATTTTTCCACACACTGAGAGAGAGGTTTATAGAGGGTAAAGAAATGGTTGAAACAGACCTAATTTTTGAAATTTGGATGTCTATGGGCACACATTTTTGGGGAAAAAAATTCACAATTTTTCTGCTTCTCCCTCTCACAAAGACAAATGGATTTGGTCAGAATATATAAATAAACTTTGTAAGGAAAAAACATTTTGTGAAAAAAATTGTCATGATATTAACTTTTTTGGCCATCTCTAAAAGGATTGAAACCACAGTGCTATCACTTTTTAACTGTTGCTGGCTCTCTAGTTTTCTAAGATCTTGGAGGAAGAAATCCAAAATAACAGCTGTAATTTAACTGTATGGTATACATTTAGCATATTTTAAGATATAAAGAACAGAACAATATTAGTAAGCTAAATAGAGGGAGAAAGTAAGGATTTGGTGTGTGGGGGAGGATGAGTGTAAGTTGTAACAAGTGAAAGGGGTTTTGACTGGTTTCAAAGTTGTGAAGAAAAATAAAAATCCTGTGAGATTTGAGGGGAAGGAGATAAGTTATAAGAAAAAAGGATGACTCTATATCTACCTATTGGGTTTGGAGCAAGAGAGACCCATGAAAGTCAACATTACACAAAATAAAGTAGGGAATCATTTATTTGGGATATCTAGCATTTTTAACATGAATAAATATACACCACTTATATTACTGAAGTATCTCAGAAAATAAATGCATTGCCCTCAATGTCTTATATAGTTTCCATAAATGGTCATTGTATCCTTTGTTTCAAATACCCAGATTTTATATACTGAGGACGGGCCAGTGGCTAGTGGTGATCAGTTCAGAGAAACAGCACTGAGAAACTGAATCTGGTAATTGCTCCAAACTCATTGTTACCCACTTGATTTCATGTAATTATGGCCAAATCTTCCATCTGTCTCTGCCCTCTAACAATGATTTCAGGACACTTGGAGCGGAAACCAAACAGTTTTTTTTTTTTTTTTTGGTCTGGGCTCTCACCATCACAGCCCTTGATTAAATAACAGGTTTTTGTTCTCATTGTCTTACCTTCTTTTGCCATTCAGTTCTTGACAGCCTTCCCTCGCAACTGAATACTGTTATCACTTCTTTATTCTAATCCTCTGCCGAGCTGCCTATATTATCACCCTCTGTTGCAGGACTTGGATTCTTACCCTTTAATCCACTAATTGGCTTTTTACCCTTAGATCCCCTTGCCTCCTCTGCATGCAACCTAACCCTTCTAGCCCCCCCCCCACCCTTTCTATTCCCTGCCTTCCACTCTCTTGCTCCTTTCATCTCTCCCTATGTTTTGGTCCTACTTTCTCTTCATTCCAGATAATTTTGTTCCTTCTTCAGAAAGGAGGGCTCTCTAGTGTACAATATCAATTTCACTGTTGCTTCTATTTCCAACCCATGTTTATGTAACTCCTTTCTTCACTGGTCTTTAAGGAAGGAAGATATATACAGTAGGAGTAGTCTGCTACACAGAGATGTGTAGTCCCCAAACTATGTCCTTTTTCAAACATCTCTTCCCTTCTCAGGGTTATGAACAGGTTTGATGTTTTAATAAAATATTGGCTGCCACACATCACATGTATTCATTTAACAGATTCTCTTTTAATCAGATTAAAATTAATTAAAATTTAATCAGATTTCCATTGTCATACAGTACACTCTTCCATTGCCCCAAAAGGTACCTCTTAAAAAGTTTGTTTTTCTATCATACACTGAAACGTAGTGTATCTTTATGTTAATTGAAAATGTATTCTTTAATTGGACATATATTTTAGCTGGTGCAACTGTATAGTGAGTAGCAGTAGTACACTGTCTAATAAGAAACAATAAGTTCCTCTGATTTCCCCCTTGTATCCTAGATTTGGGGATATATTATATGAAGCACAAAGAAATGTTTTAGCCTTTTGTTTTTATCATCTCCGATGTTTTGTTTTTCTTATGTTGGATGTATGAATACACAGATCTGATCTTTGGCAAAATAGGGAAAATTATCCCCATGCTAATGTACATGGAGCTATTACACTCAGTCATGGTTAATAGCACTAAATGGATTTAGAGAGAAGAGTCTAGACTGCAATTCTGTCAGCATCTGCCCCTTCCGAGTAATTTATTTGGGTTTTGCACCTGCAGATACTGAAATGGGACTGAATTCACACAGAATTTTGCTTTGGACAAGAGGCACTGAAATAAGAACATTTAAGAATTAATTGTACTAAGTAAAATGACTATTAATACTGAAGAGGATTGTATTGTTTTCTCCCCTTAGATTTATTGCAGTTGATATTAAATACAATAGAATCCTGATTATCCAAACTCTCAATATCCGAATCTTCTTTCTCTAATGAACTCCCTGCTCTATTGACTCATGATTATCTGAACATATTTTGTGTTGCCTAGCCTGTTGGATGAATGAGAATCTACTGTAAAATCCATTCTCTGATCCTGCTTTGTCCCTATGTGTCTTGAATTTTAACACAATATAAAAACACCATGATTGTTTTTGCATTTGTATGATGCCAGATCCATGTCCTAGAACGTTGTGAGCTTCTTTAAAACCTTGCCTGAATGCACGAGGAGTGAGAAGAAAGGAATAGGGAAGGTAGTCAAAGAGGGCACAACTCCCCTCCAGCCATGTATACCTTACATACTACCAGAAAGAGGGAACTACTAGTTCTAACAAACACATTGAGCATCTTCAGGAGAGCACTCCAGTCTGGTAAAAACAATAGGCATGTCCAATTAGGTAAGATATTTTCATGGCAGCTTCTAAAGATCTCTAAGTACATTAGAAACATTAAATAATGAGTGTAGTTGGCCATAGCCTATAAAGCAGGTAGTATTAGCTTAGTTCCATTGGAGAGGAAACCAAGGCACAGAGACATTAAGTGACTTTTCTGAGGCCAAGAAGGCCATGGCAGAAGAAGAAACAGAAATGTACTCTTCCTGACTCTCTTTTGTGCTTTAACCATCCTTCCTTCCTCCTCTAGCCTTAAGTGCAAGTAACCCTCAAAGTTCTTTTAGATTTGTAGAGGTGTGGATTTTCCCTCAGCCATTCAAGTATGGGTTCTCTCTCTAACAATGAAGACCATACTACAGCCATTCCTTTGCTCTGGAAAGCCACGTCGTACCTTTATTCTTTTGAATGCCAGTCATGATGGTGGTATTTTATTTCCAAAGGGGCAGGACAGATCCCATACCTGTCTGTAAGTTGTCTGGGGGTAGAAGGGCACTTTTGTAGGAACCAGCCATCACTTAGGCAATGAAGCTGGGATAGGTTGTAAGTGCTTTGGAGGATAGGATTAAAATTCAAAATGAGCTGGACAAATTGGAGAAATGGTCTGAAGTAAATAGGATGAAATTCAATAAGGACAAATGCAAAGTACTCCATTTAGGAAGGAACAATCAGTTTCACGCATACAAAATGGGAAATGACTGCCGATGAAGGAGTACTGCGGAAAGGGATCTGGGGGTCATAGTGAACCATAAGGTAAATATGAGTCAGCAGTGTAACACTGTTGCAAAAAAAAGCAGACATCATTCTGGGATATATTAGCAGGAGTGTTGTAAGGAATACACAAGAAGTAATTCTTCCGCTCTACTCCACGCTGATTAGGCCTCAACTGGTGTCCAGTTCTGGGTGTTACATTTCAGGAAAGATATGGACAAATTGGAGAAAGTCCAGAAAAGAGCAACAAAAATGATTAAAGCTCTAGAAAACATGACCTATGAGGGAAGATTAAAAAAAATGAGTTTCTTTAGTTTGGAGAAGAGAAGACTGAGAGGGCACATGATGACAGTTTTCAAGAATATAAAAGGTTGTTACAAGGAGGAAGAAGAAAAATTGTTCTTCTTAACCTCTGAGGATAGGACAAGAAGCAGTGGTCTTAAATTGCAGCAACGGAGGTTTAGGTTGGACATTAGGAAAAAATTCCTAACTGTCAGGGTGGTTAAGCACTGGAATAAGTTGCCTAGGGAGGTTGTGGAATCTCCATCTTTGGAGATTTTTAAGAGCAGGTTGGACAAACACCTGTCAGGGATGGTCTAGATAATACTTAGTCCTGCCTTGAGTGCAGAGGGACTGGACTAGATGACCTCTTGAGGTCTCTTCCAGTCCTATGATCCTATGAACTTGAGTTCCACCAGCTCAGGGAGTAAGGAACAGGTTTGCATTATAAATGGAGGGGCTCTGTCTTATACTGCTAGCGCTGCTGCCAAACCACCGCTGTCGTTAGCTGATGGCGTATTGTCAAACAGAGGAGCTTATTTAAAAAAAAGTTTGGTTACTTCAAAAGTAAAATATTTTTATAGAAGCAAGTACAGTTGACGTAAGACTGTACACAAACATTCATGCTAATACCTCCCAGTATCCCTCCCCTACCCCAGCATTCTGCATCTTTCCTTTTTTAATGTGGATGGATTTATTCCTGATAAAAATGAGAGAGCGGCATTTTCAAGCTCCCCCTGATACTTTAGTCAATGAACTTCAGTCCGGGACAGCAACTCCTCTCCTACTATTTGCTTGCCTCTCTTTACCCTCCCTTCCAAAACAGGATGGCAGTCATAGCAGAATTGTACCTTTTCCTGTGGTGGTTTTAATGATGTGATTTGCAGGTTACTCCAAATGTGAAAGGCCCTAACCCCTTGCTCCACTTCACCACTGAAATGAGGTGTTGGGGGTACAATTTCTAGAACAAACTGGCTTTTCTTCAGAGCCATGTTTATTTAGATGCATAATCACAAGAAAAAAGTGTCTGTCCTAATCTCGGGGACCCTTTGACTTCACATTAACAAATGACCACAGAAGAACCAGAAAATGACCAACCACAGAGATCAAATTGACAATCTCCCAGCATTTCCACAAATACCTAATCGTCCCTCCTTCCCTTCACAAAAACCTAGATAAATAGATGAGCCTTGTTGCTTGCCCTGAAGGTTAGGAGACTTGGGTTATTTCCGACAGTTGGAGGTGGAGAATGAATACCAGGGGTCAGGGCTCCTTTTGGAAGCCACCAGCAGCTCCCCGACCAGCAGCTCCCTCTGTTATCTACACGAAAGGAAAACCATTAAAGTCAAAGGGAGCTTTGCTACTGAATCCACAGTGTTGGATCAAGACCTTGTTGCTGTTACCACTGTTCTCTCTAAGCTGTGCGTGTGCGCGTGCACACACAGATCCTAAACCACGCGCACACGGCAAAACACCATGCACACAAAAATTTGCACAGAAGAAATTTGTTGCGCACATGGCCTGTCAAAAATTAGAGGGTACATTGGTTGTCACCTCTTTTTGGTGGTGGAATGACCCTTCCACACTTTGCTTCTGTGAAACTGTAGCATCTGAAGGTCTATCTCCAAAATATTCTTTTTAGGGGTAAAATCTGAGATTGATCAACACACAATCCTGTGAAAATCTAGGGCAAGCCTCTTGTCCCATATCCTAGCAATGTGCATTTGTGCCATCAGCAAGAGCTGTGCCATGGGTAACTTCTCAGGCAGCTGCAAGAGCACATCACCTTTTTATACAAGCTTTACAACCTGTCTCTTGTGTACTCATGTAGTTCACTGGTAAAGGCTGCCTCTTTCTAGCTTGTGAAATCTGCATTTTGTGGGATACCTTTATGTGGGTAGGAAAAAAGTATGGAATTCTATATCTTGTGTGTGTCCAAAATTTAGATCCCCATATTGGCATGAATCTATATATTCCCCCCCACCCCCGTTGGCCTATACATATAACATATGTTATAATTAGAGATTGATTTGTGACATGGTTCACCATAACGCTGTTGTCTGTCTGTTGATGTACCTCCCTTGTAAATATTACAGATTGTGTGATTAGTTTGCTACTAGTTCTCATAAAACAGTCTAATACGACCACTGATTTTTTTAAAGATATCGCCAAATTGTAGATATTTAATGTGTGGCCAGTCCTTGATTGGGCAAAAGGTTTCTTTCCTCCATCTCATTTTGGCTTTTCTGTCAACATTCTGTGTTTGCCTGAACTGTCAATATTTCAGCACATACCCTTAAATATTTGCTACAGTCCTTTTAAGTGTAATAGATGGATTCCCCATCTGAGGCTGCATATACAGAATACAGTAAATAGTGTGAGTATGCCAGTTTGTTTGCAGATTGTTTAAAGAAAAAAGGCTCAACATATGTAATGAGACAACTTCTTCCTTCTGATATGATTAATCAGTATCATTACAATTTGATCTTTGAGTGTACTACAGGATACACAGGAAATTGCTTAGTACATAAGAAATTAATATTGGCTCTGCCTGCTGATGGTTTGTGTTTTTCAGGTAGGAAATGTAGAAGGACATTGCACTTTTAAGGATAACAGAGGAATGAAAGACCCTAAAATAGTGTGAAGAGAGCAGTAGTAAAGTTTGGGTTTTTTTTGTTTGGTTGGTTTTTTTTAATTTTCAGTTGAAGAACCACAATACTAAACTTGCTTGTCATGCAGTACCAAAGCACGATTATAAAAATATTTGATTCCAAAATGTGTTGAGTGGGTCACACTCCCACAGTGAGAAGTTTAGTATCTAAATTTAGTAATTAAGTAGTATCCCTTCATAAGAAGGCTCTCTCTGTACATTCTGGTAACACGCGTTCCCTACATTTTTGTGTGCTTTTTCTAAAACCTTAGGGTTTGGATTTTTCAGAAGTGCCTGAGAGACGTATAAGCATAAATCTCATTGAGTTTCAATAGAGCTTGTGCTCCTAAATCACCTAGGTGCTTCCAAAAATCCCACACAAATTTATATGAGCCTGATCCTGCTCAATAGTGAACAGGTGCATTTGCGGAGTGGGGAAGGGAAAAGGGGAATCACAGCTTGAGAGGGGTGTACAGAACATGCGGCCAGGGTTGTAGGAGCAGCACTGTACATCACACCACATGTGCTCACTTCAGTTTCTGCCTTGACAGAATGGCTGTGGTAAGCACACATAGCTGGAACTACTCTGCTCTGCCATATAATTCTAGCAAATTAGAGTGAAATTAGTGGTAATTGTTCAAAAAAATATAAAAACAATCCATTGAAATGCTCTGTGTGTCGCCGTTTCAGGTTTTGTGAAGGAACAGAATTTGGTTAAGAAAGGGTTAAAGAAGCTACTACTGCTGCTGCAATATACACACCAGTCTCTTTTGGTCTTTTTTAAGTCTTCACATTTCTCTTACCACAGGTTCTCTTCATCTTGTCTAGGATATGAAAATCTCTAGGCTCCTAAGAGCAACTGGCTACGGATATGCATTTCATCTTAAAACAAAGACCAAGGAAAAATAATATGAAAAAGTTATTCAAAGGATTTTGGAAACAGGTGTTCTAAATCTACACTAATTGGATTTCAGTTAATTATTCCTTTTACTTTAGGGAATATAAGAGAGAAATATAGGGGGGAAAACACGAACAACTTCTCTGACATACTAATTGCTCTAATATTATTTAACCTGAGCCAATCTTTTTTTCCAAACAATCAAACTAATACCCTTAAAATGACTATTCTGAAACAAAAATAAGTAATAAGAAAGTGGTTAAAAAGCAGACGTGGACTTTCAAAACCTACCATTACATTTTCAGCTTTACTTATTTCATCTGTTTTTACACTCTATACTTCCAGTTTTTTATTCGCTAATAAAAAAGGAAAGAGTTAAAGTAATGTTTTTATGGGCTGTTTTTGGCTGCCACAATACTAACATGATGGGCTACCCAAACCCACAGGGGCTGGGTGAACTCCTGGATAATTTACCTTTTACAGTAAGGCCCAAGAGTGTAATGTGGATAGAATCAGGAACATATATCTAGAGCTAAGACAGCAGGGGAACGTAAAGGGTAGCAGTTTCATGAAGGATCACGTTTTTCTCTTTTGAACTTCACCCCCATAATCACTGGACTGATTCCAATATTTTATGTTGGAATGTGGTTAAATTTTGTTGCCTTGTACACAAAGCGCTGAGCTGACTTGCCTCTGAATCTGACTCATTCTAAAGTTTAGTTGTTGTTGTTTTTTAAAAGGGCGTGGGGGAGATTGTGCCCACCCAGTACAAACAGTCCTTGTGCCTACATAAAGCTGAGCCTTATGGTTATATTGAGAATTTCCACTGGCAAGGTTTTAGGAAACTGAATATTAATGGAAACTTTCTCGTCAGATATTTATTTGAAAACTTGAGTAAAATCAGGGTTTTTTTGGTTTGGATTGAATCCTGCAGCGTGTGGAAAATTTTGTGCTGATAATTGCAGCCAGTGAAGGGTAAATGTGGATATGTGGCATTTATCCACTTCTCATTTGGGGAATATGGAGTTTAGGTTAGTTTACCCACTTTTTTTTTTAACTGCAACACCACTGATTGCATTAAGATGAGTAGAAGCAAAGAGTGAAACTGACTAGTCTCATTTCATTGTCCAGTCTGAGAGAAATGCAAGCATAATAAATAGTTTAAAATAGATTTTAAAGTTATTTCTATTTTAATAATCCAAGGTGCTACCAATAACACAGGCAAAGACACTTATTTATGATGTGAGTTTTAATTGGATAATTTCCCTTCAAAGAATGCTTTTTTGTACTGATATATTTGAAGTATAAATAAAATGTTTTGCTTTTGAATGGGGATATTGTCGACTGAAATGTAACTTTATTTATACTGCAAGTTTAAGAAGATTTCAAAAAGCCTAATGAAAACCTGGTAGAGGGCAGGGCAGCAGCAACTTACATTCTAGCTACTTATATGTCTGACAATTAACTGTACTTCTCAATTTAAAAAAACGTGGAAAAGGGGGGTTCCAGCATTAAATGGTGCTCATCTATCACTGAGGCGCATACTCTTAGAGAGAAATGCATGCCTGCTACTTATACGTGCATATATTCCATCCCTACAAACCTTGTGTACGTACACAAATATAACACACTCCTACTATGCATTTGCATGCACATACATTCTGGTGTGACAGTGAACTTCTGTAATTTTTTACAGACCCTTGAGGGAAAATATTACTCACAGTATAAACTGATGTTATCTTGTTTTTTTCATTTCTGGAGACATATTCTATACCTGGTGCTTGGTTGGCTGGAATTTTCTTACTATTTCTAATCTTTATTTCTCCAAATGAGGTGAAAAAAGTGATAAGGAAAAGGGCAGGACTTGAACTGTATCAAATTCTTTTTGTATTGTCTGTCTCATCTTACATACCTACCTAACCTATAGAGTTTAGAGAGTTCAAATTCCTGTAATATGTAGGTGCTAATGCTCTCCTGGGGTCCACATGTGTAACTGTGATTGGAAGTTATATATCTCAAGAAATAATTTGGTCCTCTGATACGTGTGACAAATATACAGCTCTTAATATTTTGTTCAATGGGACTCTCTACAATATCAAAATGTGTGAACATGTGTTGGCAAAAAAGTTGCTTTCTCGTGTGAGTATTTGACTCCTGTATGCATCTGCACTCATGCTTTATCTTTGCCGGTGTAACACATAGGGTTTCTTTGTAAATCAAGGTGCATCAAACATTCCTTCTTAGTTAAGCTTAAAAAAAGCAGCTTCAAAATTGCAAGAAGTTTTTTTTTAAATTAAATACATATCATTATTGTGCAGCCATAGAAAAATTATTTCAAAATTCTAGTTGTAATTGACTGTTGTAATTTAGTTTGTTTAAAGGAGTATAAAATATCATCAGGACACTGATAATATACTTTTGGTCATGTTCCTACCTTTACTTTTCCCCCTGCATATCACTTCCAGATTTTCTTTCTCGCTCTATATATCACATTTTTAGTACAATCTTCAAAGTATCTAGGTGCCAATTGATTGCCTTTTAAAAATACTTTTTGAATCAGCTGAATGCTTTTGTTTGCTTGAGATGTGAACACATTTGCTGGACAGATATAGAATAAAAGCTTAGTTGTGATCACTCATACACAGATATGTATTGCTTAGAATCTTATTATACCCAGCCTGTGCTTGTTCAGCCCAATTTACAAGCTCTGTGGGGATATAGATGATTGTATATCTGAGATCAGAATGGGGCCTGTGGGTCTGATTCGAAGCCCATCAAAGAGTTCTATGGATTTTAATGGGCTTTGGATCAGGCTCTAAGTGTCTAATCATGGGTCTGACTCATTTGAGTATGAACAAATTGGGTGGGGGTGAGGGAAGTAATAAAACATTTTAAGTTTGGACAATTGTTTTGAAAGAAAGCATCACCAAAGGACGTTTTGGTGTGATTACATTGTATCTGAATGTCTTTGGTATCATTTTGCACCTATATGAGTTCTTTTATTAACACTTTTTGAATAGAAAAGTTGATGTACTTGCACAAAAATGTATATATACAATATGGACTAAAGAATACAAATCTGAATAGTATGTACATTCTATTTGTGAAATATAGCAGGGAAAAATATTTATGAGCACCATAGGACATGAAGCTCAGTGCAGTCATTTCTAAATGAAAATTATGTGACAGTTCATCTGTATTTAATGCTAACATTGCTTGATCTAGACATAAAGAATTTAGCAGCCATTTATCATAGCATACCGTACTGTTCATTTCCTGATGTACTTGCTTAGGATACATTGGTGTTTTAATCTCAACATGAGCCACGGTCTAATTTTAGATGTTTAATGAAAGGAAAACCCAGAGAGAGACGGATTTTTCACATGGCTATTAGAAGTCTACTCCCACAACTTGAATTGGTTGGTCTTTTTAATACATACTCCCAGAAGCCATTGCTTGGTTCCTGCACCAGATGCAGGTGTTCCCTTGTGCTGTCAGCCAGGAATGATTAATGAGGATTTGCCCCTACTGAAAGCAGTCTTTGGAGCATTGTTCAGGGCATCTGTGGAACTGTCGGGGGAGACAAGGACACAAGTGAACAACCAATTATTTGGCCATCACTGAGGCAGCATGAAAAAGACATCAAATTGGACAGAGGAGCAAAGCTTTTGTTTTCTGATCATATTTTTAGGTGTTAATAATAGAGGAATTTTACCTGCTTTTTTTCCTCCCTTTGGTCAGGCATAGGTCTAAAGCTAAAAAGATTTAAAAAAGAAAGATTGTGGTTCTTTAAAAGTATAAAAGGGAGAAGAACACACACAATTGATTCCTTGGTGGTTGCATGGTGGGTATAAAGATGTTTTGCTCTGCTAAACATTCAGTGGGTAGGAGGATCCTTCATGCAGGGAGCTCCTTAATTGCTGGCCATACAAACAGTTAGGAAGACTGGGACTTTAACAAGTGATAGCACAGGGAAGTGCTGCATTAGGATTCTGAAACAGAAAAAGAGCAAAGCTGGGAAACATTTCCAAGATTTTTTTCAGCATTCAGTATGCTTCCTTCTTTCTATCAGGAAGAAAATACTCTGAAGCCCAGAAGAGGGTGGTGGTGGTTGTTGTTTTTTTTTTGTTTTTTTTTTGTAAAGGGGGTATTCAGACTGCTCCATTCTTATTTGCCAAGACTTGTGATTTTTAAATAATAATCCTAAATCAGCTAAAGAAAACTTTCTATTTCTCGCACAATCCAAATAAGGTTTAGGTTGACACCTTTATTTGTGTAAAATACTTCTTATGTTCCGTCTTCTCAAGCCTGTTGTTTTCAGTATTTTAAAAATTAGTGAATCTATAGAGTGAAAATGAAGTCTTCTAAAAGAAGATAATATTTTATTAGTCGTTAATAACACAAGCAGGATCACAATGTCAACCACTCCACACAAAAAAATCTGCTTTACATTTTTATTGCTTAATACTTTTGTCTCTTTCAAACAAAATGAGTTCAAGTCCCAAAATGATTACAAATATTATTATCAGAAATACTTCTTGGAGGGGGGCTATTAAGCTAGACATAGAGTTAAAGGAGTTAAAAATATCTAAATAATTGTTCCCCAAAAGAAAGTGATATATTTTAGCCACAACATTTTTAGTGTGGTAGAGTCATGGCCTATTTTGCACCTGCAATAAACATGTGAACTACTGCATGTACATGTAAATACCCGTTTCTATGCCCCAAACCATTTTGTACATATTGTGGTGAGTACAGTCTAATATGCATCCTTGCTTGTGCAAAATTAGAGGCTGCAGTTGAAAATTTGCCCCAAGATATCCAGACATGTCAGCTAAGATTCAAACATTTGAAAAGTCTGAATAATCAACTAATTTCTATATCTGCTATTGAAGGATTATTTTTATAGAACCTGCAAAAATGTCAAACAAATACACAGAAAAAAGTATTTAGTTTCAACAATTGGAGGAAAAAAGTGGACTACGAGATCAAGTGAAAAAAAGTGGTAGACTGACATCATAAAGGACAGAATGTGTATGGGTTTTTTTTTTTAAATACTCATCTATCTGAAGCTTTCATGTTTTAGGAACACCATCCAGCATGCTAAAAATGAAACTTTTCCCCAAAAGGAAATCAGAAGCAGCCATATGAAACATCAGGAAAGTATTGTCATTTCTGTAACAGGAATACTCCAATTAACAGCTCTTGAACTGCATACAGTACTGCTTAGACGAGCAAATGTCTCTTTCCTTGTGTGATGGGCATTTGCTCCTCTTCCCCAAAAGCCATCTCTTAGAGCCACTCAGAGGTCAGCCCTGTCCCCTCTTCTATTTGATATCTGTGCTCTTAAATGAGCTTGTTCGAGGTTATGGGTTCACATGCTCTCAATATAGCTATCAGATACACTCAACTCTGTTTCCTTCTTGTCAGGAGCAGGCAATGGCATCATCCAAATGACCCAGTGTCTGAAAGAAATAATTACCTCACTGAAGAACAGTGGGCTCAATTTCAACCCAGGCAAGATGGAGATGAAACTGGTAAGAAAATGGAAGCACTTCAAGGAAATGGCAAAAATGATGGTGGCATCTCTATTGAAGGCATTTGCTCTCTGATTGTCAAGGTGATGCACAGTCTTTCCTAATCCTGGGCTACCAAGTAGCAACAATGGCCAGAAATGCCTTCTTCAGCGAGGCAGAAGACTGCCCCCTTTGCTCGCTGATGTGTACCTTGCCACAGTAATTCATGGCCACGCTGGATTACTGCAAAATGCTCCCTCCCTTTGGGCTGTCTGTGAAGGTTGCATGGAAGCATCAGTTGACAGAATTTGTGACACAAATTAAGGAGAGCATATCTCACCATTTCGGTACCCAGCATTGGCTCTGCCCACAATACTGGAAGTGCTTTGAGGTTGTGGTAATCATTTCAGCTCTTTCAGTCGGCTAGGATGTTGCTGTTTCTGGGGCTTTTTCTCTCTCTACCAGTTTTAGAACACAACAATCTACAGGGACAGGACAGGTAAGCGAGCCCAGGATGGAACTCTGAGGTTTGGAGGGCACAACTTTCTTGATGGAGGCCCTTTTGTGATGGAACTACCTGATGGTAGAGATCAGGCTGAGTTTGAATCTTGCCAAGTACAGGCACAATGCAAGACTCCCCTGTTTGCACAGGCCTTCCTACAGTAAAGGTTGCCAAATGGCCCAATGGCATTCCTTTCCTCTCTGTGTGATCCAGTCCTATTTGGACAATAATTTTTGGTTCTCCTGTTCATATTCGGCCCTTAGATCCTATAACGCATTATAAATTAACAAATACTATGAATAAGGTGTCGTGCAGCATCTTGTTGGTGGTACCTCATTAGCCCCATGAGAAATAGAAATTTAAAACAAAACCATAGACAAATGGATATGGACATACAGTGTGGGATAAAGCTATGTTTGTGCTAGTAGCCAACTAAAGCAGCTATGAATATCAGGTTTGATTTAGTTGTATAAATTGCTTCAATGGTGAATAATAGTATTACAAAACTCATCACTTATAGTGATGAGAACCCCATATCACTTCACAAACATTAGTTCATTATTAAGTCTCACAACACTATAGGAAGTAGTACTATGTTTTTTCTCTGCAAGATGACTTTTCCCCCTCCTTCACCAGATTGATGCTCCCTTCCTTATTATGTTTATGATGGTATTATATATAATTTACTTTGCATACACTTGTGACACACAATTTTGTATTCTAAATCATATTGTGGCTCTTTGATTCTTCTTGTTGAAAAAGGGACTCTGGCTGATAATTGCTGAATGCTTTATAAATAGCATGGCTGGAGAAATGAAATGCTAGAATTTCTAACAACAACAGTCTGCAGCACTGAAAAGAGAAACTTAATTATAACCAGAACCCAAAATATAATATTTGATTTTTTTTAAATAAATATTTTTGTGTAAAACTAGTGTTCATGAAAAATCCTGGTTTAACAGCACTGGAGACCTATGTCTTCCTTTTTTATTTTTAGAGTGGATACTGTACAAGCAGCAGGAGTTTGAACTTATTGACACAGCTGGACTGGGTGGATGAGACAGCTATACCGCTGCCTACCGTGGGAAATTTGAAATGCCTAAGTCTTTCCTTTCGGCAGCCGCCTGGTGCGATTTCTATCCCCTCCCATGTTTTCCTTTCCTCATACAAACATGTACCTGTTTTCTCTCTCCCACTTGGGGAAAAAGGTATCATATAATATTTTTTGGGCTTTTTGTTTTAAATCGGGAAGAGAATATATCTGTGTTGCCAACCTCAATTATTCAAAAATTGGTAGGACCCAAAAATAATGATTCACTTAAAAATCATGAAAAGTTAAGACCCTTAATCTTTTTCTTTGCCTTCTGGTTTTTGAGCCTTCAGGGTCACGTTTCCAAGGTTTTTTCCACAACCATGAAAGCTAGACTCTCTTATGTTTCTTTTTAAAAGTAAGCTGAAATTCTTCTGTAACCACATGACTGCAAGAACTGGGACTTGAAAAAAGACACCCATGAGACTCAGAATATAACAGAACGTTGGCAACACTGCCAGTTTTACTTTAAGTGCATTTAGGTAACAGTGAGGCTCAAAAATTTAAGAGCTGTCTTCACTGCAGCTTGCCTCGGCAGGATTCATATTTGTATTCCTCCTCTCATCTGCATAATGCTACTCTACAGTTATGGCCATTACAGCTGTGGTAGTTATGTCACTGGTGGCCACAACCACAACAACATTTGGACACAGTCCCAAGCACCCTAAAAATCTCCCCAAAGCCTTAGGTTAGGTGGGTCTGCAGGCAAACCAAGCAAAACCTTTAAAGCAGCTCTTGAAATTCACACAAAGAAAAGAAGTACTTGTGGCACCTTAGAGACTAACCAATTTATCTGAGCATAAGCTTTCGTGAGCTACAGCTCAATTCAGCCTCCCATGAGCCATTTGCAAAAGAGGAATGAATTTGTCCTCCTGCTTATGACAGCATAAAGGGACTGTCCAGAAATGCTCCAGAACCATCTTGAGAAAGCGGCCCTGGTGCAGGAACTGAGTAAGACAGCCACAGTCTGGCTTATGAGGCCACCTCCACAAAGTCTGGCATGCGGTATATTCTGGTGGTAAGGCTGGGGAGCCATTCCAGGTATCACTCTGGGCCTAAGGTCCCTGAAAATTGAACTCTTATTCCATAAGTAGTTTCAGCTGCCTCTGCATAATACAACAGGGGCTTTCATAGCAACCCTCCCCCTGACTTTTAGTATCAAAAGCTAAGCCACTTAACAGTACAGTTTCCAATACCACAACAGGTAGGAGGGGCTGCGGGGCTGCAGGGGACTCTGACATGAAATTCTGTGCAATTCTGCTGCCCATAGGCAGCTGGGTTAGTGCTGCTGTTAACCACCTGGATTACTTAAAATATGCTGGGGCCTGTTTTGGGCCCTCTAGGAGCCAATAACTGGGAGGTCACAAAGGCGGTTTAAAGCTGCCTGTGCTCCCTCCCCTCAGAACTGCGAGTTTGGTGCTGCAACTCTGGCAAAATCCCAGCCAATGTGTTTGCCCATATGTATGACAGGTAAGGTATATACCCGCTCATATGTACACACCCACCCACTTATTAAATCCATCTTTCTCCGTCCTTCAATCCCTACTGCAGAAATCCAGCTTCACTTTTTACAAACTTGTTTTGCTATTTTCAGTTTTTAATTCTGGCTCCTTCTGAAGCATCAGGCCTCACTTAGAAGGGGTACCTGCAAGGGCTTCCTTACTCATCGCTTCCTTTCACCAGCCTTCTTTATTCTCGTCTCTAAATCTCCCCTCTGCGCCTTGCATTTCAGTGCAGGATTTGTTCCTTCTCTTCCTTTTCCCACCATTAACACAATCCTGTGTCCTCCCTTGTTTCCCTTCCCTCCTTTTCCATCCACTCCTTCATTTACACATTCCCTTTTTCCATTCACATGCTTTCTCACCCACTCTTGTTTGTCCTCTCTCCATTCATCCTAGAATTGGGCAGGCTGTTTTCTACACCTGAGGAAGCTGAGGCTGATTTATTAATTATTATATTTGATGGGGTACTATGATGTATGATTCACAAGCTGGGAATAAATGCCCCAGGTGGGAATAATGGGATGGTTAAATATCAATCGGATTATCTTTAGTAAGGAGATGGTCTCCTTTAAATTCAGATTTTATTTAACATTCTTTATAATACAAATAACTTACCGAAATAAAAGCACTGATCTCAATCAATAACTGTAACTGAGTTATGTACAATACATTCCATTCCTTACTGATAGGTAAAGCTTCACCTTCTACATTTTAGGTGTTAGAATTGTGAAATGTGCGTGATCTGTTAAACTTGATAGATTATGTGTGTTTCAGTATAAAAGTCTTACCCCCTCCTAGATTGCCTTTCATAAGGCCACATTAATGGTAAAGGGTATCACAACACATGTTGTGTCTGTTTCTTCCAGTGCAGACTCTACTTATCATGTAATCCTTATTTAAAAGCTGATTTTAGTGTGTTTTAGAAGACTGGAAAATGCAGACAACATGCCACATTCAGATTAGATGCTAACAAGCAGTATTCAGCACATTTTGGAAAAGCAAGAGGAAAAGTAGTCCATCAGGGGAAAAAAAAATAGACTCAGCATGCATCCTGGTGCATAGATGCAGGAATATCCCAATATGTCTTTGTTTAGGGATTAGTGGGATAAATAAAATACAAAATCACCACTCTTTAAACAACCATAGTGCGCCTATCACTGAGTACCTCCTTATCTTAACCACAGGTCTCTAATAATGATATAATGACTGAAGCTGAGTCTCCAAATAATACATATTCAGTTTGTTTTATATATTTATCAGAGATCTTCTCTTGTGTCCTGTGAGACCTTTAGTGTCAAAAATATTTGGGAGAGTAGTTTGTGAGTTTTGTATTACCGCACATCACCAAGCAGCCAATAGAAGTAAAAGGACACTTCCTCAAACGACTTATAAAATCCAGTTCATTTGAAAATATCCAAACCTACTTTCCAGCTCTCATGTGGGAGTGTGTGAACTTGCTTTGCCTAATTTCAAATCCATTTGAACTTAGTGGTTTTGAAAATTTAACAGAAATTGTTCTTGAGTTTGCATTTCACTCAGCAGGGACTGAAAAGAAGGAGCAGAGTGGGGGCACAGAGAAAACATCCAATGCAAAAACAGTGTCAAAAAGAAACAGAGGGGAAAAATATATGCAGTCAGGGCCAGATTTATACCTTACGCTCCTCTAGGCACAGTATTTTCAGCGCCCTCTTGCCTACAGCTGACCTTCACGTTGCACACAGTTTTAGACAGGTATGGCGTGCCTAGGCACATGCCTAGTGTGCCTAATTGGAAATCTGGCCCTGGATGCAGTATGCAATAAGTATATACCATATGCAAAATACCTACTTCTGCCTCAATACCCATTATATTTCATAGCACAGAGGTTTCCCTTTAGCTAGAAAATCATGTTTGTTTGTTTCTCTTTTAATTTAATCACCCATGGAATGAAAAAATAGGGGATTAATTTACAGAAGAAAATTACTCATACAGCTGCATTAGTTACATGAGCCCAAAGATTAACTTGAGAGGGTCACAGAACTTTGAGCTACATGAAGATCATCTAGCCCTAGTACATAATGTAACTGCGGTGGATACCATGTTCACTAAATAATTTATGCTGATAATTTGTGTCTTCATCTAACACCTTCCCCCTGCATCCTGAAACATCATCTGAGTTGTGAAGAGTCATCACTTCTTAGTCTGAAATTAATGGCCCTGCATTGTTCATGGTAGGTAGAGGGGGTTAAAATTAATTCTAATCTTGTAAAATTTGTTGGTTTTAGGGAGCATTCAGTATCCTGATGCTTGAGAGACTTTGAGTGTCCGAGAAGTAGAAGGAGATCTCATTGTAAAGAGAGTTATCTACAACATCATTGTTAAGCACTTTGGGGTATGAATAAAATCATGATCCTGCTCCTGTAACTGGCCATCTTAGCAGACAGGCATTATGACTTATCAGTATGTGGCTTTCCAACATATTATTCCAAAAGTAAAAACACTTAATGTTGCAACAGGACATATGAGTGACATGAAGTGATCCACTTTGTTACCTTACCGTCTGCTAGCTAAATCTATCTAGCTCTCAGTTCAATCACGTCCACTTAGAGGTCAAGTTCATTTACCCTGCCAGATGATCTAGTTCAAATTCTGCTGTTGCTATCACAGATTGAAGGTCAAATCTTTTATCTGTTTTACCCAAACTAAGATGGACACTATTCCTTGCTATAAGTCTTTGGTGGGAGACTATAAGTCTCATTATAGTATCCCATGATTTAGCTGCATCTCTCTCCACAGATATTAGTGATACTGAGACAATTCGTTATTCTTTTTGGTATGTTTGTATTGAAGTTCAAATATCTTCACTTAAGAAATGGTAACACTCTCCCTTACAGCCTTAGGGCCAAATTCCACCTTCATGTCCACAACTGTAACTGGGAGTAGAATTGGGTCCCAAATGAACTTCAGACCTAATGTGTGCGTTCAGGTATATTCAGTTTGTCATCCTGGCTGTCACCTCTGCAGCATGCTTCAGCACAGATTTCTGGCCAAGTTTTAGTTACTTTTCACTAGAATTGGTTGGGAACTTTTCAACACAATATTTTTGTAACAGCAAAAGCCAAAACGGAAACTCTTTTGCAGAAGCGTATTGGTTTTGACAAAACCTTCATCTGTGAGGAATTTCTGGTCAGAGAGAGAGACCAACCCCAGGATAGCCAATGGCCCAGTGGGTACGGTGCGCTACCCAAGCATTACCCTCACATTAAGGGCATGACCGTACTTAAGAGAGTGACCTTATAGCCCAATGGTTGGTGAACTCAAACGGGATGTGGGAGACCTAGGTTCAAGTTTCTGCTCTGCCTGAGTCTCTCTCTGGCTCAATGAATATTTAATTATTTATACAAAAGGGAACAGCTTCAAGAGGAGAGAGACTGACTCTGTAGCACAGTGAGTAGGGCACTTGCTGGGGATACAAGAGATCCAGTTTCAGCTCCCTGGTTTGAATCAGGCAGAGCAGTGACTTGAAAAATAGATTCCCACAGCCTCTGGGGGTACCCTAACCTTGGGGTGGGTTTTTTGTGGGAAAAATATCCAAAGGTGTAGGTTTTGTCATGGTGTAGAAATTCTTGATTTCTGGCCAGTCCTTCTTTCCACCAGTCTGCTAGCGCAAAGTGGGCACATACCTGGTCGATCCTGCTGTCTGTGGGTTCCCCTTGTGACAGGACTATTTCTTGGTAGTATAGAGCTGCAAAAGCACTGCCACCCTTCTTGGCCCATGGCAGAAGGTGCCTGGCTGGGATATTTGTTGCATCCAGCTGATCTCCAGCTATCATAACAGATTCTGGAGTTAGGGGGGCCACCATGAATAGCTGCTCTATTTTCTGCTGAGGACTGAGTGGGTGCCAAGCAGCCACAGGGAGTGGAAAGTGATTTAAAGCCATACTTTCCCCCTCCTTTGTGCTGCATCAAGCACAGCTCAGCCAGACCAGGCAATGTGGTCCTCTAATTTTATTTTATTAAAGGTTTTAATTAAATTTAATTTTAGAGGTTTTACCAACCCTCAGCTTTCTTAATTGACCTTGGCTTTCCAAGACTGATGTAATTTGGGAGCACAGCTTCAACCGTTGCTGAAATCCATAGCCAAATCTTTATTGTGGTTGCTGTAATTCCCTCTATGGCCTCCTCAAGTCTTAGCTCCCCAATCTGCAGATTCTGAGTCCCTTGGTCCAATAGCTGCATTGGCTTCCTTTTCTGTTCTTGGTGCTCTCCAAATTCCCCCCAGCAGCAGTGACCGCACTGGCAATGCAGGGATTACAATTTCCCTGAGAGCTGCTGCTTCAGACACAAGGGAATGAGCAGCGGGGACGTGCGTGTGGCTGCCAATACAGCAGCTTTAACTCCTTTAATACAAAGGAGCTCCTTTCTGCATTTGTTTCTTTCTAGTGTCATGTTTTTTGGGGAGAATCAGGATAGTGTGAGTTATCTAAAGACCTGCAACAGTAGTGCTCACTTTACACACACGCAAACTATCTCTGTTCCACTCTATACCGCTTTTAATTCTCCTCAGCCCTCCATGCCATTGTGGCCAGTGTTGGCAAAAGAGCTTGCTTTGCTGCTTCTGCTATCTAGAACAACCATCATATTATATTGTTATGGCAGGAGTCCTGAGATGGTGTTGTTACACATCGTCTAACAAGTTCTTTTACTTAGTATGTGAGTCTTTGAAGAAATGCATGTGGTGTTAGTTTGATGATGTAATTTCTTCTTGGGGGAATGGTGGGAAGCAGAAAGGGAGTTTGCTCTCTGCTTTAATCTTTCCAACTAGTCCATTTTGGGGGCAGAGTTGATCCCTAGAAACTGGGCACTGGGTTTGCCTGAGATCCCTGAATGCTGTTGTGACCATCTCCGTTCGAGGACTAGTGCCTCCAATACAAGTTGCAGTAAGAATATACCCAGGTTCCACACTGACTGCTTCAATGGGGGACTGACTTGCCAGGCCCCAATCTATGCTGCTTCTTGGCAGAGGAGTGACAACACACATCACCTCATCACCTCTTCTTCTTTTTTATTTTCAAATTGAATCTCATAATTGATCTTTCCTCCCTTGACTTCATCCGTAACTTTCTCTCTAACTTTACTATTATTTTTCTCTGTTATTATTTAACTCTATAAAACATTGTGGAGTGCAGGATGAAAGATGTTCATTGTTTTATATTACAGTTTCTTAGCTCTTGCAATAGCAATGCAGCCATGATTTCACTTTTTTGTGATCCAGAACCTCAGTTACATTTCATGATTAAAATGACACAAGCTGATGCCATAGTACGATCTAATTACTTTTGTCATTTTAAAATTCAAACTGACATTGCTTGAGCGACTTTGCTTAGATAAGTACTACTGGATAGGCAATGATTATTTTGTGAATTTGTGTTAAGGTCTTTAGGATAATATATTTCTGAAAAAATACAGGTTTACTCAATAGCTGTGGTCGTGCAATTATCTAAAAACAGGGGTTCTCAAACTTTTTTCATAGCATGGACTGACTACATCTTAACCAAGATTGTCTTGTGGGCCATTTGCTCGTCTAGTCACAATCTGACATCCCTGGGGCAACTGCAGCAGTTGCTTAGACGAAAATGTAATATGAGGAAAGTAGTGTTGCCAATGCCAAATGTTCAATGATCATGAGTCAGTTACACCTGGACCTCGACACTTTTAAGAATAAACCCATTTTAGATACTTTTTTTGTCTTCTGATTTTTTTTGAGCCTTCAGATAATATTTTCCAGCTTTTCCCCCTAACTATGAGAGCTAGAAACCTTTTTTAAATTCTATTTTTAAAAATTCCCATAAAATCATTTGATTCCAGCTGCTGGAGCTTTAAGCGAAACACCAAATATCCCAAGACTTGTGGGAAACTCACAAGAGACAAAGAGAAACACTCTGAAATGAATATATTTTTAGATTATTTTAATGCAATTTGCCAGCTGTTAACAAAGAGGGGAGCTAGCTTTATTCATCCAGCCAGCTGTGCATGGGCCACCAGTGGTTCATAGCCCACAGTTGTAGAACCGATAGTCCAAAACTAAAATAAAGAAAATATATCTAGAGGAGGATTATATGTGCTCAGTCATACTATGGCAGCCAGTCAAAATACATTTTACACAGTAGTGGGTTATTAATAAATATTTTACCCTATAATTCCTAAAACCCTGTGAATATAAACGATCTGCTGTAGCAGAGCTATCTGGGATGCTTTTATGGTACATGACCACGTTATTCTTTACTCTAACCATGGCTCTCAATAATTTATTTTCTTATTCACTTTGGCTCTGATCTTGCTAACCTTTTCCCATCAATAATAAACTTAAGCACCTGCGGAAGCGTTCGCTGTGTCAGTGACTCGATATTCCAGAACAGCATTCTTTTAAATATTATTCTCTGGGTAACTGGAAAAATTCTTATTAGTAGGCATAAGCCACTTTTTATATGAGCCTCATATTTATAGGATAGAATTCTTATATTTTGGTATGGGCTGAACTTATTAATGAGACAGATACGCTGTGACTGAGGAGTATCTGACATTCTGAGGGGTGGATTGGAGTTAGAATTCAGGTTTGTAGGTATCTGAGGTTTTTTTCAGTTGCTTGTGTTGCATCATTTTGTCTCTCTTGTTTCTTTGAATTGCTTTTAAAAAATGTTAATATTGCTACTTTATGATTTTGAATCATGATTTAAAAAAATTAAAATATGGAAAAAATGCAATTCAAGCTCTAGTGGCTCAGCCTGTTTTATATGCTTCTTCAGTGATGCTAAGGTAGTAACGGTTTACCTACTATTGTAGGAGAAAAGAGTTAGGCTTGTGGGAAATGGGAGGAGTCTTAGCTCTGTTACAGACATCTTGTATGACCTTGGCCAAATTGCTGAAACTCTCTTGGTGAAATCCTGGCTCCACTGAAGTCAGTGGGAGTTTTGCCATTGATTTCATTGGGGCCAGGATATCCTGCTTTATCCCTCAGTTTTCAGCAGAAAGGTAGATAATACTTACCTCTCTCTCAAGGCTTTTGTGAAGCTAAATTAGTAGTGTACGTTGGGATCCTTAGAGGTGCAATAGAAACTGAAAGTATTATTTATTTATTTATGTGTTATGTAATTGGAAGCTAGCAAGGTATAACAGCATTGATAAAAGAAATCCATATTGCATTGTCACTTCTGCACAATTGCAAACCTTTTCTTCTCCTTCTCCTCAAGAGTGTTGTAATCGATGAAAAACATGGGCTAATCATAATGCTATCAAGCCAATTTAGTTGCCGCTGTGGCACCACATGAGTTCGTAACAGCCATTTTTGCTAGCTATGTGTTCACAAATATTTTGTTATAAAACCTTTTATCACAAAGCAAACTTTACATACTGTGCTTATAGAAATAAACTTCCCACACACTGTTAGGAACATAGGACTTAGGACTGGAAGGGACATCTTGGGTCATTCAGTGCAGTCCCCTGCTATCACAGGCAACCCCATTGTAGCATTCATAATGGCCATTCATAAATTTATCAAGCACCATCTTAAAACTAGTTACGTTGTTTGTCCCCACTGCTCCTGTCAAATGCTTCACTGCAGTTTAGGTAGATTAGAAATGCCTCATGTCCTTGTTGTACAGTTGCCTCTGGGGTGAAAAGCAGCAGTTTAACAGTGTACAGAGAAGTTACAAGCAACAGCCTTGATTCAGAGGAGGGTCATTTTTTGCACATTTATTTGGTTTCCTTTAGTAGCAATTTTAAAATCCAGACATGCCAGTGGCTGGGTGGCATCATGGTAGAGTGGTTTGGGACAGAAGTAGAAATTAGGAGGTTTGGGTTCTATTCCTGGTTCTGTCACTGGCTTGCTTTGCTACATTGATTAAATAATTTAATTGCTCTGTGCTTCAGTTTTCCCATTTGAAAAATGGAGCTAATGTTGTTTACCTTGTTTTGTTACCTTTAATATTCAGAAATTCACTATTCCCTCTACTCTTCATTTCCAGCCATCTTGGTCTGAGACCTTTTGTTATCCTTGAGAGGTGATGAGAATTTGCTTATGCAGCCTCATCTACCTTCTAAATCTGTTACTCAAACCTTGACCTCCAAATCCAGCCTCATTCACTTAAGAAATTACAGTCAGGGCCTGACTTTTAAAATTCCTTCCATATATAAAATTCGTATTAACTTCAGAGCAAATTTTGGTTGTGTAAAGACCACAGAATTGGGCTATCACTCTACAGTATGAAGCTGTTCAGCAGCAAGGATAATTTGGGAGAAGTTACACTTTCTGTTTATCCCAGTGTCAATGTAGGAAAATAATAGGGGAAATGTTTGCCACTTCCTTCCATAAGAAGGTCACCAATTCATAGGTTTTGTTTCACATCTCAAACATACATATGTGTTTTGTCATATTTTCCAATATTTCACTGCTTCACAGCAGGCTGTGGTACTTATGTAAAACGTGGTCCACTATGGTGATGCCATAATTGTTCATAGGTAAAAAGTTGATTCAGCTGAAAAGATGCCTTGCAAGGATCAAATTTTGCTCAAATATTAATGTATATATTTGCTTTGAGATTTTTTTTAAAATGTCCCTGTCGCACAAGACCCAGGCTAACTCCTATTAAATTCAGTGGATCTAAATGCATGAGCCTCTACTGCCTGAGCTAAAGGACCTGGAGGACAAGGCGGGGGAGGTAATATCTTTTTTTTTTTTTTTTGGATCAACTTCTGTTGGTGAAACAAGCTTCTGAGGTACACAGAGCTCTTCTTCAGGTCTGGGAAACTTAATCAGAGTGTAATAGCTAAATACACAATCAAACAGATAGTTTAGTATAAGTAGTTCACACATATTCTAAGTGACCATTCAAGTTGAAGTGGCCATTAACACCCCTGTAGTCATTGAACAAAAAGGGGGGTTAGTGGGTTACAGATCATTGTAATAAACCATAAATCCAGTGTCTTTATTAAGACTATAATTTTTAGTGTGTAGCAAAGTTACGAATTTAAGCTTCCACGCTTGTCTTTTGAAAGTGTTGTACAAGTTTCCTTTGAGGATGAGGACTGATTAGAGTGATCGCTTTGTGAAAAGTGTTCACCTACAGGTGATACGGTGTTTTTGTCTTTTATCATTTTCAAGAGAAAGTGTAGCGGTTGTCCCGTTTCACTCACATAGTTGTTACCGGGGCACTTCATGCACTAGATGAGGTACAACACATGCTGAGATAGGCACGTGCAGGACCCATGGATATTGATAGATGTGTTGTGGGCCGGGGGGGCGGTGTTGATCATTGTAGCAGTAGAGAATTGGCTACGGGTTTTGCATCTTTGTTGTGGCAGGGTGTGGTGCCGTGTTAAGTTGGTGTGTCCTGATTTGTGGGGAGCTTGTCTCTGATGATGAGCTTGGACAGCTTGCAGGGTTGTTTGAAGGCCAGAAGTAGGGGGTCAGGAAAGATTTCCTTCAGGAGGAGGTCCTCATCGAGCATGGATAGTAGTTGTTTGATGATACCCCATATGGGTTCCAGTGTGGGTGGTATGTGAAAACTAGGGGTGTGTGATCAGCGGGGATTTTATTTCTGTATTGAAGCAGGTTTTCTGGAGATGTTTGGGTAGCCTGTTCCATGATGTGATCTACTTCTCTGGTGGAGAGTCCTTGTTGGGTGAAGGTGGTTTTGAGAGTGGTAAGGTATATATTTTGGACTTTCTCCTTGGAGCATATTCTGTGGTATCTGAATGCCTGGCTGTAGATAACAGATTTCTTGATGTGTTTGGGGTGGTTACTGGATATATGAAGGTAGATGTGGTGATCCATGGGTTTCTTGTATATAGTTGTCTGTAGGTTTCCATTGTTGAAACTGATCATGGTGTCCAGGAAAGTGATGCTGGTGTGGGAATGTTCTGGAGAGAGTTTAATGGACAGGCGTGCTGATTGAAGTTGTGGTGGAAATCTATGAGAGAGTTTAAGTTGTCTGTTCAGAGGATGAAAATATAATTGATGTATCTCAGATATATCTCTGGTTTTGTGGTGCATTTGTCCAGAATTCATAACTTTGCTACACACTGAAAATTATGATCTTAATAAAGACACTGGATTTATGGCTTATTACAACAATCTGTAACCCCCTAATTCCCCTTTTTGTCCTATGACTGCAGGGCTGTTAATGGTCACTTCACCTCGAATGGTTCCTTAGAATATGTGTTAATGACTTATGCTAAACTATCTGTTCAATCTTGTATTTAGCTGTGATACACTTAGTACCTTTCCCAGACTTAAAGAGCTCGTGTAGCTTGAAAGCTTGTCTCTCTCACCAACAGAAGTTGGTCCAATTAAAGATCTTGCCTCACCCACCTTCTCTCTCTAATATCCTGGGACCAACATGGCTATAACAACTCTGCATGCACTGAAGGACCTGGTCTGTTAGCTTAGAGGCAAACTTATTGATGTGGTCTAGAGGCAACAAATATCTACATTGGTATTAAAGTGGGTTACATGCCCATTGCTTGCCCACACTGCACCCCTCCCTTGAAGCCTCACACTGTGGTAACCACACTTGAGTCATTTTGCCCTAGATAGGTAGTCAGGGTTGCCACTGAGAGATAAATGGCATCACCTCCCATAGGGGTTGGGGGAGCTGCTTTTGCAGCACTTCCACTTGTTGCTGGCATATGAAGAAAGAAACATAACTCAAATTCCTTTAAGAAACTGTACCTCATCTCGATTAGACAATAAAAAAGAGGCCACTTACATCTAGCAGTAGCTAGGGCTTTCAGTTAAGTAAGGCGGTTTCAAATTGCTGAGATGTGAGCATAAGTAATAAAGTTGTACTGATGTTAGTGAACATTTGGTCTAAGTCAGGACTTTCTATCTTGGGCAAAGCTGGGAAGTTTCACTTACTGGGAATAAAACTGGATGACTCAACAAAGATCCCAAAGGTTTGTCATCTTTGGAAATGTATTAGAGAACACATATATTTGGGGTGAGGGGGAGGAGCGTGTGCACCTGTGTATGTTATACAGTGATATCAAATAAATAGCAATTTAAGACATGACTGGCCAAAGAGGTTGTACCAGGGATGGATTTGGGCACATGTCATGAAATTTAAATCTGGACACAGTAGGATTCCCTCCAGAGTTAGTTTGCTGACTGGAGATGATATTTTGGCAGAATTGTTTGTTGTCCATCAGTTGATTTTCTGCAGTTAGACCTCAATCCAGTAATGCATTGCAGCTTGTGTTTACATGTCTGAGAGCTATGTCTTTCATCTCACACGCAGGTGAGGAGAGCAGCTACTCTAAAAGGCTGGTCCTCTGCCGCCCCTAAAGGTGGGTGTGGATTTGGTATGCAGGGGCAATACGTCCTTTCCCCCAACATGCTGCCCAGTGCAGATAAACTGGTGCAAAGGGTAATTTAATCTGTTCTACAGACCAATAGCAGATTACTTCCCTTCCGAAGAGCCAGGAAATGAATTGTGACTCTGAATTCTGAAGTTTGCTATTCGCTGCCCCTTACTCAGGGCAGGTTGTTAACTGAATTAGAAACCCAATCTGAAATGTAGTCTTTAGAATAGGAAGTGAATTTAAAATGGCCAGAGGGCAACACTACAAAGCACTTCTAAAAAGCAGCAGTATTCAAGGGGAAAAAAGGAAAGTTTTAATAATTATTTTCTTTAACCCTTCCCTTTTCCATTTTCATCTTTTACTTTCTTTCTCTCCTTCTCCCTGTACTCCCATTACTTTCTCTCTTTTCCCTCACTGGCCACTACCCCTCTCCTGTAATAAACTTTAACCAAAAAACAGCCTGGACATGTCTCAAGTACAGCTGAGTACCACTGGGTTGCAGTTTCTCTTCTACTGTGGTGGAGCTTCAAATGGAAGCTGTAGCTTCCCCATTCAGCCAGGCTGTGGCACTCAGCAGTGCGTAAGCAGCAGCTAAGGATGCTTTCTAGTTAAAAGAAAAGGAGTACTTGTGGCACCTTAGAGACTAACCAATTTATTTGAGCATGAGCTTTCGTGAGCTACAGTTCACTTCATCGGATGCATACTGTGGAAACTGCAGCAGACTTTATTTATGCACAGAGAATATGAAAAAATACCTCCTCCCACCCCACTGTCCTGCTGGTAATAGCTTATCTAAAGTGATCATCAAGGTGGGCCATTTCCAGCACAAATCCAGGTTCTCTCACCCTCCGCGCGCGCCTCCCACCCCCACAAACTCACTCTCCTGCTGGTAATAGCCCATCCAAAGTGACAACTCTCTTCACAATGTGTATGATAATCAAGGTGGGCCATTTCCTGCACAA